>NC_138195.1:26130837-28978337 GCF_964194105.1 Spermophilus citellus | reverse complement strand
CTCCTTTTATATGAACAGTAATGAAATTTAAATTTATAAGATTTACATGTTTCAAATGACTAGCATTATTATCTTAACTATATGTTATAAAGTATTTATGTATAGATTTTTTTAATAGTTATCCATAGCCTAATAGTTTTCATTTAGGAAGCCATGGTAAATTTAAGTACAAAAATTATTTCCATATGAATTAGGTATAAAGTTCTAAAATAAAATTGAACAGAATAGCTGGGAAAACTCTTCATCTTCAGGTAGATTTTTATTAATATAGCAAAGAAGAGTTTTTCTTTTATTAAATTTTTAAATTTTTTAAAAATTTTAATTTGTTATATATGACAACAGAATGCATTACAATTCAAATTACACACATAGAGCACAATTTTTCATATCTCTGGTTGTACACCAAATAGAGTCACATCCTTCATGTCTTCATACATGTACTTAGGGTAATGATGACCATTGCATTAAATTGCCCTTCCTACCCCTGTGCCCCTCTCTTCCTCTCCCTCCCCTTTTCCCCTTTGCCCTTTCTAGAGTTCATTTAATCCTCCCAACCAAACCCACCCCCCCAAGCATATATGAATTTGAATCCTTAAATCAGAGAAATCATTCAGCATTTGGTTTTTTGGGATTGGCTAATTTCGCTTAGCATGACACTCTCTAGCTCCATCCATTTACCTGCAAATGCCATGGTTTTATTCTCTTTTAATGCTGAATAATATTCCATTGTGTATATATACCACGTTTTTAAAATAAGGGCACATTAGAGATTTTTGGCTCTGTTCACATCACACCATAGAATACCATAAAATTTAGGAAGATTATTTTATAGTAATTAATGTTTATCTGATAAGTGGAAAAATATGTTAAAGTTCTTTAAAGTAAAATTAAAAAATTAAAAAGACATTAAAATTTGTTAAATACTTTTTTAATGAGAAAGGAGCTCAATCCATATAAAAATAATCCTAGACTAGAAAATTCCACCAATTTAGGAATGTTTATCGAGATTTCTTCAATCTTCCCTTATATATAGATATGGTCCAAACTGCCCATTTTCAAAGTGAGAGTATTAATAGAAAGTTCTGAACATCAGAAAATAGACTTTCACGATTATAAAATGAATTATCTATTAAAAATGAGAAATGAAATAGTCCTTTCTCTGGCATTAATGAATCATGGCATGACATAATCTTTTCTGGCTCACCCTGAGCATATTAATGGTATGTAATGTTATGATTATAACCATGAAAATGAGGTATATCTAATGAGAAAAGAAAAAGAACACAATGAAAATCTGTATCTCATATTGATAGAAGGCTGATTAGCATTAAATGAAATTAAAACATTGAATTTTCTTTCCATATGCCATTCAGTGTAAGCAGCATTACTCATAGGGATATAAGCAGGTCCATTTCCTGCCAGTGTTTGTGTTCTGTTCTGTGTTTAAAAAAGACATGTAGAGATGAATCTATTTTTTTGTTTTAATTCCTCCTGGACTCTGATAATATCTATGTGGTAATGGAAATTGAACAATATTAGATTGCAGTTTTTAATGGAATCTATCAATTTAGTGCAGATGCCTTCTCTCTCTGAAACAAGAACTTGGTAATAATCTTTAGCCCACCACACCCCTGTCAATACAATTAGTTTATTAGCAAACCATGGATGAACCCTGGAGTCAGAATGATATATTCTGCTCATCAGCAGTATAGGTTCACTGAGTGGTTCAGAAATGGCATCATGAAGAATGGCTATGGAGTTAAAAAATTAAATGATGCCTTATTAAGAAGTTTATTAAGAACTTTGTAATGTTTTGAATGACCAACAATAAATTAAAAAAAAAAGAAGTATTTAGACCAGTAGAGGCCACTAAGTATACTCTCAGATTTCTTATGTTTTCCCAGATCTTCCTCACATAGAATCTTCCATCCCTAACTGCTTTTCATCACTGATGTTCAACCTGCATTCAGTCACCTTAGTTGTTGTCAATGCCAGGCCCTGAAGATTGGACTAAAGAATTGTTTGAATTAGAGAAAATTGGTCAGACAATTAGGTTGAAAACAAGTTGACCAATGCTTCTTTTGACCCAAATCAAAACATTGAAACTTTTTTAAAAATGTACCCATTTTATTTTTAATGTAATGTAGAAATTATCTTCCAAACTATAGTAATTTTCACATTCTCTAGGTTGGTTTTACAACTGTTTGTTTTTTTGTGTGTTCATTGAAAAATATATCTCTTTTGGACTTCATGCAACATATGTAGGATTTCCTACATATCAGAGGGACTCCATCAATAAGATCTATTGAGTAGCAGCCCTCCACACAAGTGTAACAACAATAACCAAAAGATTTAACAAAAATTCCAATAAGATGACAGAAAGTTATGCTTTTTTAAAATTATTTTTCTTGATTATAATATTTTTGTACTACTCTTTCTGTTGTGTGATGGTTGACTTAGAAAAGTGTTGAAGTGAAATTCTTAACAGTTTGTTAATGACCAAAAATAGTAGGCTTCAAAGTATTCAGGATGTCTGATTCTGGATTACAAAAAGAACACATGAACACATATGCATGCTATGTATATGTAGGTGCATCAAAGACGTATAAAAGCCCAAATATCATATGTTAACAATGTTTCTATATTGACAAAATTATAGAGTTTATAATATACCTTAGGTCATTGCATTTTATGGTATTACTCAGGAAATAATAAAAGGCTACATGTTAGATACATTGTAAAATAGTGTTGGTTATTTAAAATTTTTCAACATTTCATCTTCACAAGTAATGTAGAACAAAAAGAATTAGATGTACATGATTTAGGATTATTTAAAAAGGAAAGAAAACAGCTATTCATATAATTTTGCTATTAGTAGATAGTTACAATTCCATTGATGTTTCACATGAAGTGACCATATTTCTTACAAGCCACCAACTGGGAATACAAATATTTAATTTTAACATTCATTACTCTGCTTTATACTAAGTTGCTTCCGATTTAATGCTTTTCAGATAAATCCCTGTAGCCCTTGATCATGGGTGCTGCCACACTATTTTAAGCTCATTTTGATTATATCCCTGTAATTTTCCTCTTATATATTTTGTTTAGCTTCCAGTGCACTTTATGAATACAATTCACATAAAAATATTTTATACCTTAAATAAATATAATATCTAGAAAAAAATGCTCTATTATCCACGTTTTAGAAACATTATGCTTAAGAACATAAATATTTTGTTACTTATTTTTCCAAAGATTAAAAAAAAAGTTATGGATGTCCAATAATTTGACAAAATAGAGTTAATAACATACGAACATCAAAAGATAAGCTGTCTAGCCCTGAGCAGTGGTGCATGCCTGTAATCCCAGCAGTTGGGGAGGCTGAAGCAGGAGGATCATGAGTTCAAACCCAGCCTTAGCAACTTAGAGAGCACCTAAGCAATTCAGCACAACTCTGCCTCTAAATAAAATATGAAAAAGGGTTAGGAATGTGCTCAGTGGTTAAGTTCTCCTAGATTCACTCCCTAGTACAAAAAAAATTGAAAGTAAAAATACTGTCTTACTTATATTTTTTAAGTTTGCTTCATTTATTTGCATAAATATTTTTGATCATACCCAATGATGTTCTGATGCCTAAGCTAAGAAACTTTTATCAGTGTATCTTATATGGTGCTAAGAATTTCTAGAATTTCAGGTAGTGTTTTCACACTAAACAAAATATTAATAACGATAATCATAAAATCACAATGTTTTGCATGCCAAGAACATAGTGGTTGATCAACTAATACTTATCCAGCAAAAATGAACTGAAAGAAGTATCAGACATTGTGTACAAAATTTTCTTATTGAATTTAAGTTATTCTTAAATTTCACAGATGTTATGTCACTGGGCTATTTAATAGCACAGAGTATCTGTGTTAATAACATTTCACTGCTATAATAAAATACTCAACAAAAACCAAAAAAGAAAAAAAAAAAAAACAAAATACAATTTCACAGTGATTTTAGTTTATTATTATAGCTGCTTCTTCTTAGCAAATGTATTAATTTGTTTTCAAACATATAAGATGCATTAAGTCATAAAACAGAAAAATAAATATATATACACATATATGTATGTATATTCACACACACACACACACACACACACACACACACACACACACTTGTATACAGAAAGCAAAAACTCCAGAATACCACCAATTTAAGCAAAAGCTCTAAAATACCACCAATTCAAATGAAGTTTATTATGGACAGTCACTGTTTTTGATAAATGTGTAGCTTATATTAAAATAATGCAATCTATATAAATAATGAGAGAGATTTTATTGTCCCCATATACAAATAACTCCATTTGAGTTTGTAAATGCAGGCTTCATTATGATTAGTACCATTTTAACTGTACTAAAGACATTTCTTTGGTTATTGTTAGTTTTATTATAGTAATTTATACTCAATAGTTTTTTGAAAGTTTGACACTGATTTTTCAAAGTAGATATTTGTCTTGACAAACTCTTTTTCTCTAATAGCTATAAATCTATAATAAAGATTTTTCTTATGTAATAAAACTTTTTGTGTTTGTTAATTTTTATTAGAGAAGAATTAAAATATTTTCAGAAAATTTATAGAAGATTCAACATTCAAATTTAATATCGAATTCCCTACTGTCGATTCCCCTTGATTTTTCTCATATCTGTAGCTAAAGAATAAATGGACTTCTTATGCACTATTCATATTTCAAAATATTTTATAGTAATGAAAAATACCCTTCCTTATATTGTTAGCTGTGCTTTAAAATATAACTGATGTATTTGTACTATGTGTATTTAAAATAAAAAAAAAACACTCAAATTCTGTGAAGCAATTGCAACAATTGCAAAATGTACTGTTACATAATCTAAAGATAGAAAGTGAAAATAAAACTAATCTTTAAAAAGAGTTAATGTTTAAAAGATATCTTTATTTTTGAAACATATCAGGTAGTCTACTTTAAATTTAAATTTTAAATTTTAAATAGCTTTTCCTATCAGTCAAGAAAACTGGTGATAGAAAAAATGCAAAACGAAAAATTACGAATAATTAAAATTAAAAAAAAACTCAGTTTCAAACTTGCTTAACAAATTTTGTGTTCTTAAAATATTAAATAATTTTATCCTTAAGTCAAATGATTATATTGTTTAATATACTAAAGTAATCCTGGTGATTTCTGGGCTGTTGGGTTAAATCTATGATATCTATTTTAAAATGTGAACTGTGAAGTCTGTATTATATGTAACAAACAAAACATTTATTTGATTTGCATTTCTAAATATTGCAGTAGTTTCTTGATAAAACTTTTCAAAATTAGAAATTTGATGCCTGATAAATCAGCATCATATTGCAATTAATAGCACAATAAAGTTTTCCTATGTAGGTACTTTTGCTTTACTGCTGCTAAATAATATGTCATTCATTAAGACTACATTGATAAATATATTTTCTTATTAGCTTATTTATTCATTCAATAATCATTTCCTAATTACCTTTTGTTTGAAATCTTCTAACCAGGGAGACTGATGAGATACAAAAATGAAGCAGAAACGTGTACTGTCCAAAAATTTGCAGCCAACTGCACAAAATAAATAGTGGTCTATGTTTTTCAATGTATACTAAGTGAACGGAAATAAGTCTTCATGGAGATATCAATGCCACAGTAAACACAATAACCAATCTTAATCGAGATGACTTGTTTCAGCATTATAACATCTGAGTGCACACTGCCACCTGATTGATTCTGCTTGCAATACTTTCCCCATTTTACAGATGAGGAAATAAGCCCTGGAGAGTTATTTACCCAAATTTATATGACTAGTAATTCATAGAAATGAGCACACATCTGTCAAATTTCAATATTAATATTTAAAACACTTTGA
The DNA here is from genome assembly GCF_964194105.1 of Spermophilus citellus. Lineage (NCBI taxonomy): Eukaryota > Metazoa > Chordata > Mammalia > Rodentia > Sciuridae > Spermophilus > Spermophilus citellus. The sequence continues at coordinate 28,972,422 of NC_138195.1, read as the reverse complement.
TTTTCATCTATAGACATTTAAGTCAATTAATATTTAACCATTTACTGGACAAAATACTAGAGACAAAAACGTGAAAAGAAAAAAATCTGATGTATAATAAAGACATAAAATTTTATGGAAAATGTTGTAGTAAAAATTATGTACAAAAAATATACCACTTGAAACATGAAAATAGAAGCAGCCTTTAGTAAAACCTTCAAGTGGTTATTTGAGCTGAGGTTTGATTGCTTTATTCAACACTGTATATATTTTCTTTGTGTGTATGTGTGTGTGTATGTTTACTCCATATTATATCCAGGAGCAAACATCTTTTGGCCTAGTACACAAGGGATATTTCATTATAAAGGTAGAAGAAACTATGTGTTCAAAGATTGGAAATTTAAAAGAAAATAGATTGTTAGAAACTAAGTATAATAAATCATGTAGTTTTGGAGAAATATGTATACAGTAAATGTAGGGCAAGAATTTGAAATAGTATACTGGCCTGAGATTGTCTTAGCATTAATTTTCTAGAAGGTTGGAGCTCTCAATTTTTTTAAGCTAGTGAAACACAGGAAGAACTAGAATTGGGCAGTGTAAACTTGGCAGAAAGTAAACAGAAGTGAGAGATACTGTAGAGTTAGAAGGCTGAAAGTTTGCTGATGAGGTGGGATTAAACAAATGAAGAGAATGCTGAAATTTTTAGTTCAGTTCCATCCTGAGAGGGTGATCCTCTTCCCAGGTAAAGAAAATATAGAAAGAGGAGCAATTATGGTAGACAGAAGAGGACATTGCAGGATAGGGGAGAAACTGAATTTGGTTTACAATGATTGAACTTAATGTAACTACGAAGCAGAGAATTTAAAATAATGAGTATATTATTTAACTTGCTTTGGATGCCAAAGATGGATGTATAACTATGAATTTATGGCAAATAGTACAGTTTGCCTACAGAGTTGAAAGACAAAGCTTTCAATAAAAATAGACATTTTGTAATTCAGAATTTACATTCAAACTAGTCTCCTGTCTCACAGAGGGCTCAATGTGTGATTTCTTTTGTTAATATATCCATTGAATGCAGCACAATTTATATTTTGATATGACTGAAAATTAGATTTAAAAGAGATTTTAGAGTACATTGGAAAGCATCTTGGAGGAATTTACAATTAGTCTTCATATTAGCTATAATGAAGAAAACCAAAAAAACATAATTAATTAGCTAATATTTATTCTCCAAAATACTGTACAAGGAAGGAAAAGAAAACTTTAAAATGTCTCCATTGTTATATAAATACAGGTCTTACCTATTTTAGACTGCCACTGCCTATATAATATAGAAAACTGCAGTATGCATATATTTTAAAAGAACAAACACTTTGCTTTTCTTTAGCTCAGTTTTTTTAATCTTCAAACACATGTTGTCCTGTGATTTTTGGCATCACTGTTTAAATTTTGATAAACTCCATAAATAAATAGCCCTGTAAAAATCTGTAATTAAAATTGTACATCCCTTTGTTTCTACTCTGACTTGTATTTTACTTTTTAGAATACCTCAGAATTATACTAGACTTTTACTTAACTCTACAAATTGTAAATGGATATACTGAAATTAAGAAGTATGAATATTGCATGGGGGGGTAACCTTCCTGACATTCTTAAGCAAAATCAAACACTGGAGTTTTTTATTTGATTTCATCTCTTCTTTTGTTTTAGCAGAAATCTTGAGTAACCTTATAAATAGATAAATCTACTTGATATTTCCTTACTCATATTTTTTCATAGACTAGGCATATTATCATTAAAGGCTTTAAAATGAAAGTATCTTTGTGATCTCAAAAAATGAGTGTAAAGCTAAAGTAGCTCTGAGAAGCCAAAGAGCTCTTTTCTTTCTGCTCCTTGCAAACGCAGCTTGATGTACAGACATTAGTTGGTGGAAGTCTGAGGTCTGAACACTTTTGCCCCTACATTCTAAAACATTTTCATTCTATCTGAAGAAAAGTAAAACTTCGGTGCTGTTAAAAATGGGTCCTAATTGAGAAGCTAACGCTAGCATTGTTGGGTTTTAATGGATTTGGAAGTTCTTAGGACATCACTAATTATTTCACTAATATTTCTGCATCCTTAGTATTCATTTAGGCAACAGAGGAGAACAGTTACTTAGGCTGTTAAAAAATTAATGGTCTCACCTACTCCTCTATATGATAGAGGCAATTATTCGGTGATTTCCTCTTAATGTTGGGCACCTGTATGCATTAAAATTTCCAGATGAGTTCTTAGCAACTCATAAGTGGTTGCCTGTATATATGTTTTCATTTAAAAATATAATTACAGCACATATAATAATATTCACTTTTGGTTTTTATTCTTTTTAAACAACTCTAGATATAACTTTCCTGATTTTATTAACCAGGAGGAACTCATAAAAGTCAGTGAATCAAATATTCTGGGGTCACCTCTCCCAGATATTAATGAGCCCAGTATTAATTATTTTATTATAAAGAAACTGATATAATAAATAAAATAGCATTGATTCTTTAGTACGTTTGATTCATCTGGTTTTCCTGATGAGTCAGTTTTAATTTTTAAGCATGAATTTAGCCAAGCTTGTTAATTGCTCCTTTATCACTATCTAAAAAAAGATAGAAGAGATTTATTATATTTATTTATCTATGCTTTTACTAGACTACCTCTATAAGTTTTCCCCAATTTTAATAAAGCAATGTGGTTATATTCATAATGGTCTATAACTTTTTAAAAAAATATGGCTGTTTGCTGTATTCATGCCTAAGTTTATTCACTGATGACATTTTAGGTAACATTTTTATTTTCTCTCTGAGAGTCAGAGAGGTGAAATTTTCCTGAAAATTAATTAATCCTAAATTAAAATATAAATGAATTTTGCTTTATATATCTAATATATTTTCTTTTTTAGGGATAGTATTTTACTGTAGAGTATAGACTATGAGGTATGATTAACCTGGTTGTTAACGGGAGGATTGATACATTTTTTTGTAAATATAGACATAATATGTAGATCTTATGCCCTATCATTTTATTTTGATTTTCTTTTATCATTTGTCCTATATCTCTTTTTCTCTCCTCTTTAAAATATTATTTTGCATTTTTTTTCTTACTCCATGTTTCCCTTGTATGTTTCAAGACTTTACAGTCTATTCCCAGTAAATAAGGGGTACTTAGAAATATTAACATAAATGTTGTTCCTAATAATATTAAAGTCCCTGTTATCCTGAGTATCTTTACGAGTGTTAGAACACTTAACTCTAGTTACTCACTTTCCCATTTACCCATTATTGCATTTGAATATTTTATTTTTTGACCACACACAATAGCATAATTATTGTACTATAGTGACCATGTTTACACAGATATACCACTTCCTTCGCTTTTACAATTTTTTTCTAAATCTTAACTCTTCCATCTGGAATCACATTCCTTTCATTTCAGATAAAAAATTTAGACCTTTCCATGTGATTCTTTTCATAGCAAACTCTTTAAATGTGTGAAAATGTGTTCATTTTACCCTTGTTCTTTAAAGTCATTTTCATTAGAATTCTAAATTTATAGTTATTTTCCCTCTGAAGGTTGAAGATATTTTTTTTTCATATCATCTTCCTTAAATGTTGCTGTGGAAAAGTCAACGTATCAATCTACTTCTAAGACCCTTGGAAACTTCACTTTGGGGCTAGGTTGTGGTATACGATGTTCTATACTTTCTATATGTTATATAGTTTCTAGGTGTGAGTTGTTTGTCCTACCTGAAGGTTATTACATTCTTAAATCTGTAGATGGCTGTTTTTAATCTAGTCCTGGAAAATTCTGTTTGTTTTCTTCTCTCTATTTTTGACATTATGATCAGATGTTTGCCAAACTTTCTCACTTCAATTCCATATCTAAAATACTTTAAATGAGTTTTCATTTTGGGGGCTCTGGATAATTCCTTTGCTCTATGTTTCAGTTCACTAATTCCTTAGTCAGCTCTTCCTAATCTGCTAATAATCCCAATTTATGAATTTTTAACTCAAAATATATTATTTTTAATTTCTAAAAGACACTTCTAGCTTCTCAACTATTTCCTCTTTATTTATTCGTGTTTTTATAATGTTTATTAAATTTACTGAAACATTAAATTTATTTACTTCATAATCTATGTCTACATGTTTATTTTTAAAGTACTTCTACTATCAGTGACTGGGCTATTGTCATTCAAAGATCATTTTTCTTAAATTCTGAGTGTGGTTTGTTCATTCATTCAGACAGTGCTATCATTTAGATATGAGCCTTCCCCCAAAAGCTCATGTGTGAGACAGTGCAAGAAAGTTTAGAAGTGAGATGATTGGGTTATGAGAGCCTTAACTTAATCAATGCATTAATCCTCTACTAGGGATTTACTGGGTCCCAACAAAAGGCACATAGGATATATCTAGAGGAGATAAGTTAATGGAGGTGTGCCTTCAGGGTATATATTTCATCCTTGGTGAGGGCAGTCTTTCCCTCTACTTATTGATAGCCTTGTTCTGATGCACTTTCTTCCACCACACTCTTCTGCCATGATGTTCTATCTCATCTCTGGCCCAGAGCAATGGAGTTGGCCATCTATGGACTAAAGGCTCTGAAATCATGAGCCCCAAATAAACTTTTCTTCCTCGAAAATAGTTATTCTCAGGTTTTTTTCTTCAGAGCAACAAAAAAGCTGACTAAAGCAGATAGTACACAGAAACTTTGTGTAAAGGATGATGGAAAAGCTCCGTAAACTCAACAAGTCAAAACAGCCATTTACCTCTCCGAGATTTTATTAGCAGGACCATAGAGGTCAGTTGCAGAAGAGAAGGGGGGGGGGCAGAGGGAGGGAGAGAAGAGGGGGGAAGAGAGAGGAGAGGAGGGGGGGGGAGAGAGAGGGAGAGCAAGAGAGTAAGAGAGCAAGAGTAAGAGAGGGAACATGAACAGGGTGTTGATATTTATGGGCTTAACAGAGGATGAGGAGGAGCAAGGCGAGGGGACTGGGCTGTTACTTCCTCATTTACCTAGAGTTGAGCCACTTCAGGGATTGGAGATGCGCCATTCAAAGTTAGCACCATTCACAGGGATTGGAGGTGAAGGTTCTCATGCCATTCAGTGCGTCATGGACCTGAGCTCCCAGAAGAGAAGCAGTCTGGACGCCATCTTTACCAACACTTTGGACTTTAAAAACTCAGAATATTATGATTTTTTTTTCTTGGGTTAGGCAAATTCATCATTATAATTAAAGGCTTTAGACTCAAATAGTGAAATCTCAAGCAAATTTTGTTCGCACTGTACACAATGTAACCATTTCAGCCAGACCACTATCTTTGCAATTGTTTGGTGATGATAGCAGCAGTAGTTAGTGAAAGGGTAAAGTTTCTAAGCTGGAAAGCTTGAATTAAAATGTAAAAGATTAGGTATTATTAAGTTCCTCTGTTACACCCAGATTCCTGAGATAGTTAAGACAACGCCCTACTGGCCATTCAGCCTAGGGCCCTGTGCAGTTTGTCACAGGGCCCGAACCAATCAGTTTGAATGTGTACCCAGTTTAGAAGTGACCAATCACCCCTGCCCAGCCTGTTCCCGCCAATGAATGGACTAATCATGTATCAGAGTTGTTGTTCAATTTTCCCACGCCTCATGATGATTTGTTCTGATGTATGCAAAGCCCCCCACCCTCTCCAAAAAGTGTACTTAAGCTCTGCTTGACCTCTGCTCTGGGCTCTGGGCTGCTCTCCCTTCTTGAGTGAGCACGGAGCCCCAGTGCGCTGGAACGGATCCCTAATAAATCCCCCTTGACATTGCATGGAGCTAGTCTCGTGTGGTCTCTCCTTCTCCGACGTTTCGCCGGACCCCTTACATCAGGAAAAGAGATGAATTTCTCTTTCACCCTTATATTGAGAATTTAGTTTTCTGGGTAGTGAATCTTATTTGATTCATTTCCACTATTACATCTTGGTCCTCCTCAAAACTAGTTCTAGTTCATCAACTTCTAGTTCATCCAATTCACAAAAAAAATCAAGTAAGTAAAAGCCACCATCAATATTAAGATTACTGTATTGCTTCATTCATAGGGTTGTCTTTCTGCTTTGTCATTGCATGGAAAAAGTAGGTAAGAAACTCTACGGGACCTAATTATAAGGCCACTAATACCATTCATGTGAGCTCTTCACTCATATCCTAAGCACCTCCAAAAGAGCCAACCACTAAACAACATTGTTGGTGAAAGCTCGATCCTTGTCCTAAATACCGATCTAATAACAAGGACACAGTTTTGAGAAGAAGGAAAAAGAAAGTTTATTGCTTGCTAGCAAAGGAGAAACACAGGGGCCTCCTTTCCCAGAAGCTGTGATTCTGCCCATTAGCAGGAACAGGAGGCTTTTAAAGAGGTGATTCAAAGGCTAAATTCCATGTGTTCCCTGTTGGCATTGTAGTTCAGTTGTTAATTTGAAGTCATTTCCGAGATCTTCTGGTACCATCCCCAAAGACTGGATTACTTTTTTCCTTTGGTGGGTGTGTACTCAAGGACAGATAACTTGGTCTAGGATGGGGAAGAAAGGTAATTACATTTCCCCTGAGATTAGGGAGGGGAAAAGATTAGGAAGGAGTCAAGAGAGATGAAGAGAAAGAAACATGTCCATTTTAAAAATAAATTGCAGTAGCAGAGTAGCAAGGGCTATATTCAAAGCACACAGTAGACCCCTTTTACATTATATTGGGATGAGAATCCAACATATGAATTTTGGGGGAACGTAAGCATTCAATCTAAAGCACTTGGTTTTGGATCTGCATATTTACTGTTTTCTTATCATCTCCTTATTTAATCTAGGAAGAATTCTTAGAATAGTTTATTAAGCATTTGATACTATTTTCACTGAACTTTTATTCTTGGTATTTAGTCTGACAAATGTGGTAGTTTACAGTGAGACCTACCCAAGGAAGCTATAAGCCATTTGGGTGATTATGAGCAATTTACTAATCTTAATGTGCTTCCACCTGTAAAATAGTTACAATAGAACCTACTCAAAGGAAAGGATGCAATAGATAATGATATAATGCATGTACAGTTTTTACATGATACTTGGCCAATTAAATTTTCAGTAAATGTTAACAGAAACAGCAGCAGCAATGTTATACACATACTGTAAAACAGCACAAGACTGGTTGATCTGAGACTGGGCCAGATTCAAGGACTGCCTTGAATAGTGGGGAGAGGCAGAGGTCTGGCTGCTTTTTTTAAAAAAAAAAATGATCATTGAGTAAAGGAATTGGAGATAGTGATTGTAGAGAGATTTTCTGAGAAACTGAACAGTGAAAAATAGATATGAAAGTTGTAGGGATATCATCAGAAATGGGTACAGAGTAGTTTCATTTTGTTTTAATGAGAAAAGGCATCATGTGTTTTTATAGTCTTCTGAGTAAAATGTTAAAAGGACAAAGATAAATAGAGCATCACAGGTTAGGAGTGAGTCAGATAAAGGCCTAAGTGCCTTTAGCAGGAGAGGAGTGTCAGCTCTTTCTTTGGGATCTGAAGAAAGCAGTGGGAGTAAGTACAGATGTAGGGTTTTTTAGTTAAATGATAAGAATTCAAGAAATTTCACACTTAATATCCTCAATTTTTATGTAAATTAGAACTTCCTCATCTCCAGAGGAGACTGAAAGAAAAATTAAAGAAAAGGGCCAACTGTTGTGGTGCAACCCTGTAATCAAAGTGACTACAGAGCCTGTGGCAGGAAGATTGCAAGTTTAAGGCCAGTCTCATCAACTCAGCAGGATCTTGTATTAAAAAAAATTAATAAAAGGAGCTGGGATGTGACTCAGTAAAGTGTCCCTGGGTTCAACCTCCAGTACCAAAAAAAGAAAAGAGTGAATTTTAGGATTGGGCAGGGGTGGAAGGGAGAGTTACCACATATAGATATAGCAAAGATTTTCTAAATAGAAGAAAGGCACAGTTGACTTCAGATTTTTTGGAGCTACAGCAACACTAGTAGTCTGTCTGATTATTTAATCTTTTCACTCTTCAGTCACCAAGAATAAATTGATATAAGACTGATCTAAGAGAATAAAGGTCCTGGTTTTGTGGAAGGATAAAATTATGATAACTGTTTAAGCAGCTATAACTTCTAGGATGGAGCAGAAAGGAACTTCATGAACTCTCATGCAATGGATGCAAAGATGTGGGACTGAAAATGTAGTGACAATAAAGAAGGATGAATTGAACATGATTGTGGAATTTGTGGGGTCACAAGTTTATAACTTGGTGTTTAAGTGTCCAGAGATGGCATGTTTCCCTACAAACAATTTCAGCATGAGGCACACGATCACAATTACTATGAAATTGCAAAGATACCTCAGATTTGAAGATGATTTGCTAGATGTGTTATCTATATGAACAGTGAGGTTATTAAAGAAATAAGAATTGAAAGTGGAAGGGAGAAACTGAGAGCTAGATACCAATACTCCTATTCAATAACAAGGTTGGAGAGTGTACATTTTAGATAAGTTTTTGGATTTTATTTGAGGAAGAGGTTTTGCAATTTTGATTCAAAAGAAATATAGAAACAATAAGGGAAAAATGGAAAAGAAAAAAATAAGATTATAAAAAACTGTATAGACTTTAAGCTCTCTAAGTAAAAAATGATTAGTATGTTATTTGGTTAAGGGAGTTAAAATCTTATGATTATATGTCTATATAAATAAATCTAAAATGGTTGAGGGTTAAATTTCTTTATTCATGGGAAAACATCATGATGTGGAAAAATATTAAATCTTTTGGCTAATATGATCAAAATTTAGATTATTAGTAATACTTTACTTGGACATAACTCCATATATACTATATATATATATATATATATATATATAGAGAGAGAGAGAGAGAGAGAGAGAGAGAGAGAGAGAGAGAAGAGAACAAAGATACACACATATTAAAATGTTATTTCTTGAGCATTATTCTTTACATTTTATAGATAAGGAAACTAGAAACTGTTTCAAAGATACATATGACTTTAGAGCCCATGTCACTCCAAAACACAATACAAAATAAACAAACAAAATTAATTTAAAATTAATTAAAGTAGGAAGTGCATTGATACAATACACCACTAAAACTCTCACTGAGTTTTTACATCCTAACCCAAATTTAAAATTGTGTTCTAAATTTTTTATTGATATTTTTGATGTGGATCATTGTATATTTAACATACACCTTGTCATTACTTCCTGAAAAGAACATCTTGTTGTTAACTTTGTATAATTATAATCTATACACTCCCATCAGAGTTAGATTTTGAGATCCTAAATCATGTATTTATTATAATTTGAGTTGACTCAAACTTGAAAATGCCCTCAAATGCTCATACGAACAGCATGCATTGAAATTTCCATGATTCACTCTTCCTTACTGATATTTAAAAATGTAAACTTGAAAGAGAGGGGAGAAATGTTAATGATCCTGGCAGTTATTCTCAACAATTATCTTCAGGAAGTAAATCATGGACATTCCAGTATCATGCCCATTTAACGAAATAGAACCTAAAGTGAGGTTATTGCTGCACTATATAGTAGTATAGTATATAGTAGTATAGTAGTATACTATATATATATATATATATATATATATATATTATATATCTGTAGAGTTTCATACTTAAAAAGGCTAATAAACATGATTTTAAAAATTTTGTCTCATTTTTTACTAATTGCTCCAAATATACTATGAAAAGTTATTTTAAAAATTCCTAGATATTCCTGAACTAAAATGACTAATTCTACATCTAAACTTTTACATTAAATGATTATTTTTTCAGAAATGCATGTTATAAAAAGCACTTTAATCTTTTAAGATGAAATATGGCTATAGTATAGTTATCAAAATTTAATGAATTAGGGATATTATCAAAGTGAATCTGTTTATTGGAAGTTAATCAGTAGGAACTGTATATAGTAGCCTAATGTACCAATCAGTATGATTTTATGGTGACCATCTTTTCTTTTCTAAATGTGATTTCATTGTTATGCAGCATTTATTTTAAAATAAAAAATCTTAGAATCTCACAAAACAAAATTGAGTGAAAGAATTTAAACATAAAACAGAGCATATTCTATGGTTCCATTAATACAAATTTTAAAAATATGCATAACTAGTCAAAGACCCAAGGAAAGGATTGCAGTTTCCCAAAGGGGGGTGGATAGGCCTGGAATGGTTCAGAGCACATACTGAACATTGGTGATGTTCAATCTCCTGATGCAGATGCTGGACAGATGCATATTTTGTAAAACTCTATTGAGCTGTACACTCATAACTTGCACAATTTTTGGTATGTTTTTATACCTCAAAATTTACATTATCAATAGTTTGCTCTAGGGATAATTCTTATGTTAATCAGAGATTAAAAGGTTAATATTCCACTAAATTTTTGGCTGCTTTGGCATTAGTAATAAATTCGCTCATTATTATAGGAAAAATCTTGGATGACTTGATTTAGAATTGGACTTTAATTTTAGTTGGGAATATGATTTTATTTCTTAATATATAGTTAAATTGAAAACAAAAACAACCTATAGGTCAAGGCATAAAAAGAAAAACTAGTAATTTTTTCCTCTATGCTCTTTTTTGTTCCCTTTAAGTGAGAAGGTGAACTGATTAGAAATCTAATAACCATTATTCCAAGGCAAAAATAACTCTGCTATGATGCAAACCACACAGAACACAAAGAGATAAGCTGGTAGTCTGAGCCCTCTTCTGAAGCTGAGAATATTAACTTCCTAGAAAATTCATAAGATATTTGATATGGAATGAAATATTTGGGTTGCTTAGTTTGTTACCTTGTCTAACAGGTAAATAGGATTATCCTGAAATATTTTAAATGCTGAAATATTTTAAATGATCCAAATATGTGTGTGTACAAAATATGAAAGTTAAGTCAAGCTCATGCTATATTTTAATGAACTTTTGTTATTATTTGCTATCATTATTATTATTATTATTTATCATTATTCATATCCCAATATTACCACTAAGTATATATTCCTTGGCTATTGAAATTTAATTAAAATTATATCAAATTAAACTTTCAGTTGCTTAGCCACTTAGGCTCATTTCAAGAATGCAGTAGTCATACATTGCTAGTATCTACTGTCATAGGGTGATTTAGAACATTTCTATTTTCCCGAGTTCATTTGGTCAACACTAATTTATATAATTAAAGCAGTACCTTCTTCAGATTATGATATTTAATAATAATAGAATTAATAAAAATAAGACTAGCTATACAATAGAAGATAATGATGATTATAAGTGAAAACACACAACTTACATATCTAGTATCATGAGTATTTTATATATAGTCTTATGTAAGTTTTTGAAGACTCTCCTAGCAACAATTTTTTCAAACATTTCAATTTTAAATAACTTTAAAAATGACATTCTGAAAAATTTTCCTTAATTAGAAGCCACAGAACCAACCTTATATATTATGGTCACAGCTATATTTTTAAAGAAATAGAAAAAAAATCTAAGAAAATGATTAAAATCCTTTTAAAATATAAATGATAAGAAACTTAAATAGATTTTTTAAGTCACCTGCCACCAATAACAAAACCTGGTGAATCAGGATACAAAATGATTAAGAAAGAAATTGGATTAGTAATACCTTCTATATTTATGGTTATAGCATAAATTCATTGAGATCATTTTATACATTCCTCTATTTATTTGTTAAAAACTCTAACTTTGATTTACCTTTCTGTCATTTTAATATTTTGTGCAGTCTTTTAAGTTGATCCCCTTCTGGCTATATGCGAGATTTTTAAAAAATCATATAGTATTCCCAATACATGAAGACAATCTTCAGGTAACCAGCCAGTCCCACCCTTCAACAAATTATGAATCACAACTCAGAATTGAACTTATCAGGCATATCAGTCAAAAAATTAACTTATTTCTTCCTCCATTGTCTATGTACTTTGTATTCACATTTCAGGAATCATTCTCATAATAACCATTCAACACCATGGATGCAAAGTACATAAATACACATCATGATATTTAGAAAAAAAAAGAATTTTAGGACAACTTTATTGTATTATTACAACAACCTTGAAAACAGAAGTAGTCCCTTCAGTAAAGATTACTTTTTCTTGTCAATTTATAATCTTATTTTTTCCTCTCTCCTAGGCTACTGATAAAGATACTGGTAATTATAGTGCTATGGCATACAGACTCATAATACCACCAATTAAAGAGGGAAAAGAAGGGTTTGTGGTGGAAACATACACAGGACTCATCAAGACTGCTATGCTCTTCCATAATATGAGAAGATCTTACTTCAAATTTCAAGTTATTGCAACTGACAACTATGGGAAGGGACTGAGTGGAAAAGCTGATGTACTTGTAAGTAGAGAAAACTTCAGATATATAAATTACACACAGCTGGGCAAGTGGTGCATTCCTTTAATCCCATGAATTTAGGAGGGAGAGCCAGGAGGATCTCAGCAACTTAGCAAGGCCCTAAACAACTTAGAACCTATCTCAAAATAACATATAAAAATGATTGGGAAAGGTGGCTCAGTGATTAAGTTCTCCTAGGTTCAATCCCTGGCACCAAAAAAGAAATAAAGAAAGAAATTGCATGCGATAGTATTCAGGGGATTGTATTTTCAGCTCAGAATATTTTTAGGAATAATTTAAAACAGGTTTCTAAAACATAAATATCATTAATTTTCATCCACGTTTTTAACATCTAGCCTTTTGTAATTTAGAAAACAACAAAAAATGTTTTGTAGCAATTTGTAATCAGTAATATTGTTCTTCTGACTTTCTTTTGGTCTGTGCACAACTTCAGTGGTAGATCATTTCCAAAAAAAGTTTTATACTAGTTTTTATTGAATATATTTAAAACTAATTTACATATCCTGTGCAATTGCTACTGAGTTGGAAGTGTGGGTAATATGGACTTTTCTATGATAAATATAATAAAAATTAGAATTATTTTTGAATATATTTGTCACATAAAGATGGAGTAAAGCATAGTTTGTGTATTATTCTTCTTGTCATAATAAATCTTAATTTCTCACAGTTCTCTTCATTAAGTTATCTGGACAAACTTAACCATCATATGCATGCAGTCATAAATGATCAGGTTTGTCTTCTTAGATAATGGTGAGGACCAATTGCCATGATTCTGGTGGGTATGAAGGCCCTGACTGTCCCCCAGCTACACTCTCCTTTGTAACTGTAAAACTATAATTGGATGAAGAAAGGACAATCTCAACCAAGAAGTTTAGACATAGAAAATACTAAGGTTGATATAGAATTTTGATCAAATTAAGATCTATAAATATTATAAAAGAATGCCATTTCTTATTCTGTTTTTTAAGTTAAGCACAATGGGTACCTTAAAGACTAAATAATAAGATCACTACACAAAGTATAGTCAAAATATGATAAAATAAATACAAAAAATATATATAAATAAATAGAATATATATAATGTGAATAGAGTATATATGTGATTTATATATAAATAATGTGAAATTTATGTTTTTTTAAAAAATTTATACTTTATAAATAATATATGAAAATTTTAGCATATGCTAAAATATATTTACAAGGAAAAATTCAAATAAATCATAATATTATATATGTATAAATGCATATCATATATTATTATATTCTGACACAAACTAAGAGCATCAGGAAAGCCATCTCAGCAAAATTACATAATCCTATAGTTCAAAAAAGTAAGATATAATAGGAATGGCTTCTGTGCACAAGACACAATATGTGCCAAAACCAAGGGGAAATAAAAGATGACAAGTTTGAAAAAGTCACAGAAATGTATTTACTCAGCAGAGAAGAATGTGAGAAGGAACAGGAATAATTAATAAGGCTAGAGATGAAAATAGGTGGTCCATAGAAAAGACTTAAGCCACATGAAAAATGTTGGTACTTTTCCTTAAATACAGTGGGCAGTCACTGGAAAGTTTTAGTAAGATTGGGATAAAAGAAGGTTATTAAACTTAGAAGAAGGCTTCTTGTTTAGTACGAATCTAGTTCTCCCCTAAGATGGCACCATTTTTACTGCTGCTTTATTAGTGGTGGCTTTTGTTCGATTCTTTTTCATTTTTGTCTGTCACAGTCTTCATATTGCCACTGGTAGAGTAGGATCTTCTGTGTACAATCTCATCACTTCTAAACCCTACCTTCCTTCTAAGAGTCCAGTCTTCATTCTCATCATCTGTCACTCACTACTTCCCATGATCTCCCAAACCTTGGATCATTATCCATCATATATATAACTTTAGCTCCTGAATTACTGTCACTATCTCCGCCAATTCTCTGGACTTAATTTTTTAACATCATTCATTATATGCAATGATGATTTTTTCAGTGATCAAAACTCACATTCCTTGAATGCTTTCTTTCCCATGACTTTCCCCTCACCATTTCAACCATTCAGAGCCATTATCTTTGCCAGTACCTCCATAATCTCCATTTCAAATCTCTTTGACTATAATGCTGAATGTGTCTAACTAAATTTATCACTTTTTTGTCACCACTAGGACCTTTATTCCAGTTAGTTGACAATATATTTTCTGTACATCATGTTTCTATTGAGACCTCCTAATGTTCTCCTTTCTTGCTTATCAGTTTCATGGCATATTTTCAAATATAATAAGCATGTTAATATAAAAATTTAGCTTCCTTTTTTTTCTATATTATTTATGGTTCTCCAGAAAAACAGAACTAGTGGATTTACTAGACTGGTTCAGTTATAAGGCTGAAAAATTGCACAACATCCATCTGAAAACTGAAGAACCAGGGAATCTTGGTAGAATGGTTCAGTCTAAGAAGCCAGAAGCCTGACAATTGGGAAGCCTGATGACGTAGCTAGCAATTTAAGACTGATGGCTTAGAGCTCCCAGAAGTCAGAGGCCCTGGAGTGTATATCCAAGGAGAAGAGAAAATATGACCACCTAGAAAGGAAAAGCCAAAAGGAAAGAGAATATGTTTCCCTTTCTTGTGTTACATTGTTACCTATGGGGCAACCACCAACTGTGTGGTGCAGTCTTCAGTGAGAGCACAGCTCACCCACTCAGTTCACTACCCCGAATTCCAGTCTTCTCCAGAAACATCCTTAATCCAGTGAAGTTGACAGCCAATCACACCACCTTTACTGTTATACGCATTTAGCAAAGTTGTGACTCTAGTTAATTCCAACTCTCTACTTTCTCCATACCTCCTCCCATGCTGATTTTATCTGCCAAAAAGAAACACAGTAGTATGATTCGTTTCATTTTAAATTGACTTTTATTTTCCAGCATTCACTCTGCATTTCTTGGAGTGTTCACTCTCAATATTCTAGAAAATCTGTTCCCAATAGTCCAATATATTATCTGCATCCTCTTTGTTATTTAATGGAGTAGGATTCTATTTCATAAAGCTAAAACTAGCACTCCAACACTAACTCGACTTATTCAAAACACTTTGCTTCCTTTCATAGTTTTTTTTTTTTTTTTTTATTCCCTATGCTTTATTCCCATGAATTCCTTAACTTAAAGACAAAATATGTCTATTTAAACCTATTTGGTAGATTTTTACACAAAAGTAAGTGCTGTAATCTCGTCATTTTGAGAAAACAAATGATAGTATTTACTGCTAATGAAAACATTGAAGCTTTTCAGCACAAATTGGATATTGGAAAGCTTATATCTGCCACTAAGAAATGACAGCTTCTCTTTACTTCAAGATTAAGTTATGCGATCAATGATCATAGTAAATAATATTTCTTTTCTTGATATCATATAACAAAGTGTGTCCCGTTTGAAAACTCTGACAAAAATCTGAACTAATATTTTCCACATGATTGAAAAAGACATTGAAAACTCATTCATGGGTAAAAGATAAATTCAAATTACAATAAAGATAGATGAATTTTCGGTGTTACTAAAAATGTTTCTAAATGTGGCTTTAGATTTTACATCAAGCCTAACCTTGCAGAAATTATCACTTGAGTTTTAATGTAATATCAAAGAAGAAAATACATGATGATCTGAAAAGGCTTTAAAACCATTACTTTCATTTCATGAAAAGTGAGTGTATAGCAGAGTTCATTTAAAAGGAACAATGACCAGTTCAAGCAGGAAGTGATGCATGTATCTGTAACTGGATTGTCCAACACACTAGCTATCAGTCAAATGTAGCTACTGATCACTGGAAATTCACCTGGTCACCATCGGATGTGCTGTAAGTATCTAATGCACACTGGATTGCAAAGACTTAAGATGAAAAAAAATGTAAAATATTTCCTTAATAAGATGTTTTATATTGAATATATATTCAGATAACATTAAAGTTTAACATATTGAGTTAAAAGCATTATTGAAATAAGTTTGCCAATTTTTATCTGTCAATGTGGATACCATAAAAATGAAAGTACCATATATATCAGTTGTTTTATGAGTTGTGTCGCATTTGTATTAGATGGCAATCTCTAATTTTTATGGGATCAAGAAAGGGAAATACAAAGATAGTATGTTTATGAGGAAGAAATAATAGGGCTTAGAAATAAAATATGTAAATTAGAAACCTCTGTTTTAGAATTCTGTGATTCAAAAATATAAATTTTCTTTTTTTATTGTGCCTAGTCATTTTAACCTATTACAAAAGCAATACCTACAGTGATATAAATCTATATTTTGAAAAGTTTCACTTATAATCAACCTATAGAGCTGAATTAAGGAAATTTGTAGGATATTTTTACAATTATGGTGTAGGGTTTCGTTATAGTTCAGAGGTGGAGCACATGCGTAGCATACACAAGGTCCTAGGCTAAATCCCAGCACCACACAATAAAAGCATAAAAATATAAAATTATGGTGTAATTAATCCTTATGAATTTCTGAAATATCTTCATAGTGTTATTATGGGAAAGGAACAATTTTAGAGATAACAATTTTAAAGACAATATATTTGTAGTTAAATGTAGCCTGAGTTTTATTAATTTAACAGAAAATGACATATATATTTTTTCATTTCTTTCTTTTCTTTTCTTTTTTTGGATTCTGGTGTTAGAAGCCAGGGGTGGTTAACCACTAAGGTCCCAAGTGCTCTTTATTTATTTTTTTCAGATAGAGTCTAAATTTTTGAGGTTGGTCTTGAACTTGTGATCCTCTTGCCTCAGGCTGCCTGAATCACTGGGATTATAGGAGTGTGCCACCACATTCATTATATTCCTCTTATGTCCTAAGAATTCAAAATTATGTCAGAATTTGTCAAGATCTAAGAATATTTTTGAAAAATTATAAAAAAATCTGTACATATTTCTGAGGACCTAAAATATTACTTACTTTTTACATTGATCCAGTCAGAATTTAGTTCCAAAGCTCACTAATAAATTTAAAATCTTTTTGAATAAGTTATTTCTCCGGAATGCAGCAAAAACATTGACAGTCATTAAAAGGCCAATGATAGTTACTTATATCTGCAATGCCAAATTTTGCTTCCCTACTATATAAATTGATTGAATTCTAAATATTTATCTATAAATCAGCTGCTCAATAGCATAACACAAGGACAGAAAGTCTATAGCTTCTTTGCACCCACATATAACTAACAGTCTAATTTTTATTGCTCTAAAATTATTAAGATTCTACCAACAACTGTGGTAATAGAACTTAGATATTTGAGCTGATGTGGTAAATATATAATAAAAAGTGCAAAATTTTAGTGCTTTAAGAAAACAAATTTTCTTTTTCTCTCACATAACAAGAGAGTATACATGTTTGACTAGTGTCCTTTATAGTTATTCAAAAAAGTTCAGAGACTTAAGCTCCTCCCTTTTGTACTTCTCCCCTTCTTTATGGCTTCTTCATCCTGATGTAGATGGGGGTGGATTTCACAGATAAAAGAAGTCTAATATTATTAATTCTTTCCCTTCCTGTCTTTACATTAGCAAGAACTTGATCATATGTCTGGGAGTCTGGGAAATCTATTTTTACAATGATCCCAATAGGAAAACAGAAATAGCTGAGTGAACAGTTAACCAGTGCTTCCTATCAAATATGCATTTACCAAATATGCCTTGCATGCATTTTATGCAGGGCCCAAATGCTGATAGGGAAAAACATGTTTCTTAGATATAGGGACAAATCTATAGAGACACATCCAACAGGACAGATAGTGATGTTAACCTGTATTAAAGGAAATAAAGAATGATTACCCATATTCTCTGTCATCCCTTCAATATACTGCTTATGCTCTTCATTGCTTTGCCTGTCAATAACTACCATGTTATCACTCCTGAACCTCCTCCCACTAAGTAGTTGGAAGTATTTCCGCACAAATACACTGGGATAGCTCCTCATTCCTGAGGCCACTAGTTCAGAATTTCTGAGTCCAGGTGAGAGGGCAGTTATAGGATATGATGGGAGGTTCAGGAGGTTCAGGAGGTTCTGGTGAAGATATTTCTTGTTTAAATAATGTCTTATGATTGTTATTTTTCCAGGATATTTCTTTTTCACTAGATTTTTTTCTGCCTTTTCATGGTTTAATATTAAAAGAGAGACAGAAGGAAAGAAAGAATTTCATAAGTTTTATATATGTACATCTAGAGATATTTCATGTGTTTTTCTGCTAAAACTCAAAAGTAATTTGAAAAGGTTTCTACATAACTTTGTTCTTTTTATCCAGGACCAATAAGAAAAGAAAAAGTTACATAAAAACTGTGAAAATCAATTTTTCTAATGAAGTTACATGATTTTTGTAAATAAAGAATCAGGACTGATCTGTTTAAGTAAAACTTAGGTATTTGGGTCCAGATAGTTATATAATGAGTTAGAGGTACAGAGGTCACACTGCCCATGTTAACTGTTGTGCATAGGTGATAAGCCAACAGATCCCTGTCTTAGTATACAGTCTTCAGACCTGATGTATTAGGCTAAAAAATGGTTATAAATGTTTTTAATTGTTTGCAAACATTTTTTCATAACAGTTTGCATTTTTTCTCTTCATTGAAATATTCAGCAAATCTGAATTTTCTTTCTAAATAGTAATATTCAGTAGAATTAAATGGTAGCTGAGCTCTTCAAAGGACTCGTGTATACTCTGTTTGCAACACTTGCACTTCTCCCCATAATCTTGTGGCTACTTCACATTTAATTTAATTAAGTGACTGTTGTAACTATATGACTCTGACTCCCTGATAAGGCATCTATGTGCAACATAGATGGTAAAGAAGTTGGACCCTATATAAAAAGTAGATGGCAACATAAAATTATTCTCTCTACAGATTGTGTTGAATTTTTGAGTAAAAATAAATGAGTTATTTTTCTTCTGTTTTTCAGGTCTCTGTGGTCAATCAGCTGGATATGCAAGTCATTGTTTCCAATGTGCCACCTACTTTAGTGGAAAAAAAGATAGAAGATCTTACAGAGTAATGGATTTTGTTTATTTATATATTTATTTTCATATGACTGATTTTAATTTTATTAAGTAATTTTAATCATTATGATATTCAGATTAAAGCTATCTTTTAAAAGAGTTTCTTCATGATAAGTTAGATTACTATTTTCTCTATATAGCTACATTGGAAATATGTAAATATTTTGATACTACCTTCAAGGATCAATAAAAGGTTTGAGAAGATTTTATTATTCTGAATGCTTTGATTGATACAGCAACAAAACTTCAAAAGACTGCAAATTGCTAATATTTTGGCAATTACATCCATAGTTTAATGTATGTTTCATTTGCAGTCCTAGATTATATAAAAAAATAAAATGTATTATGTTAGCAATCCAGCTAGTCCAGAAAATGTTAGTTTTAAAAAATAGTATGTCTCAGTTTCTAGAGATTATTCTATAAAACCATATTAAAACTAATTTTGAACAATATGTCTTCTTAGTTATATAAAACATGTAGCATGTTCTTATTCTTTGTTAACATTGGACATTACATGGTCAAATATGTTGTTGACTCAGTTATAGTTGCCATTATTTATTAGGCTGCTATTCTCTAATTTTATACTATCACACAGTATTAAAATATCTTCACTATTTCATTCTAAACTATCCTAACATATTTTGTAATTATCATATTTTGTATTTATTTGTGTGTGTGTGTGTGTGTGTGTTCTGTGCTTTCATATGGTACCCTTTTAAAACTCTAACCCTTTATTCTGTTTTATTTGTCTTCAAAGCATTATCTAATATTTTGGCAAATATGTCATTTTCCCACTAGAATATAAATTTATGTAGGTAGGAAATTTATTTTTATTGCTCTAACTGTAGTTATATATTAGGAACTTTATACTTCTATTCAATGAGTGTCTTGTGCTCAAAAAATCATGATGCCTTTTCTTTATATTTAATTAAACTGAAATAGAAAATCCAAAACAAAAGTACAGTTTTGTAGAGATTTGTAAGACATGATGACCTTATTGGATATGGTGGATGTGATCATATGAAGAAGAAAAAACTTGTTTTACAACTTCAGATAAATGTATGATTGCAAAAGGAGCTTGAACTTCATATGACTGGTTTGTAACACAGACTATAACAACTGATTGTTTCAGACCTAAGTTTCACCTTTGGTCAATAAGAACTAATAAAGCCTATAAGATTGTTGAGAACTAAATTATATACCTTTACAATGAATATTATGAATATACAATGAATGTTAAACTTTTTACATAAAGAGGATTTTA
This sequence comes from Spermophilus citellus, assembly GCF_964194105.1. Taxonomy (NCBI): domain Eukaryota; kingdom Metazoa; phylum Chordata; class Mammalia; order Rodentia; family Sciuridae; genus Spermophilus; species Spermophilus citellus. Next base: position 28,951,714 of record NC_138195.1, on the reverse strand, counting down.
TATAAAGGACAGTTCCACTTTACATAGAATGATATCATGTTTTTGAACATTTTAAAAAAAGAACTTAACTCTATAATGAATAACAGTTTATGAATTCAAAAGTACATATGAGATTCTATTGTAAATGGGCAAGATAGTTAATACTTGTGGCTATACTTTCTTATCTTGAAAACTGGAATAAAGACATCTATCTTTTGATAATTTTTTTTTAATACTGGTGATGAAACCCAGGACTTTGCACACACTAAGTAAGTACTCTGCACTGAGGTACACCCACAGCTCTCTTTTAATAATCTTGAAAGTATTAAATATGTCTTTTCCAGTATATTAAACAAAAAGACACATATTTGCTTCATTACTTTTCTCATTGTGCTAAAATTTCACAGAATAAATTTTATCATTTTAGCGATTTTTAAATTTATAACTTTTTATTGTTAAATTTTTATACATTGCTCTTAAACAGATTTCCAGAATGTTTTTATCTTGTGGAACTGAAATTCTATATACATTAAGTAACAAATCTCCCTCTCCCGTTATCCCACCATTTTACTTTCTAAATATATAAATTTTATGACTTTAAATATATCATGTAAATAGAATAATACAATCTCTCCTTTTGTAATTGGTTTATTTCACTTAATGTAATAGCATCAGTATTCATCCATGGTGTATTATGTCACCAGTTCTAGTCCTATTTTAAGGCTAAATTTTATTCTATTGTATGTGCCTACTATATTTTGTTTATGCATTCATCCCTTGAAAAACATTTGGGTTCCTTCTACTTCATGGGTATTGTGAATACTGCTTTTATGAACATAGGTGTACAAATATCTTGTATAGACCTTGATTTCATGTTTCTGTATATATGCACACAGGTGAAATTGTTGGAATATATTGGAGTTCTACTTCATTAATATTTTTAAAGAACATAATACTGTTCTATAATATTTGTATCATTTTATACCAAAAGTACACAAAGCTTTGTACTACTTCACATTCCTATCAAAGATTTCTCTTTTTCTCTTAATTTTGTTGATAGTAACCATCTTAAAGTGTTCAAGGTCATACATTGTATTGTTTTTCATTTGAATTTTTCTGGTGAGTAATAAAATTGAGCATATTTTTATATGCAATTAGCTGTTTGTATGTAATCTTTGAAGCAATGTCTGAGTTGTTTGACTATTTTCACAGGAGTTATTTGAATTTTTTGTAGTTAAGCTGGGGAAGGAAATTCTTCATATATTCTGATATAAACTCCTCACCAGACATCGGATTTGCAGCTTTTTGTGTGGTTCCATAGGTTACCTTTTTGCTCTGTTGGTTGGGTCCTATAATAAACACACAATTTTAAATTTGATGTCATCCCATTTGTCTGTTGTTGCTTTTGTGGACTATGGTATTGGTATCCCATTCAACAAATCATTACCAAATGTAATAGTATGTAACTATACTTATATGTTCTTTACTGGGGTTTTATAGCTTTAGGTCTTACTTGTAGGTCTTTAATCTATTTAAAGTTAGTTTTTATATATGGTATATTCTATTATATGTAGATACTCAGTTTTTCTATCACCAATTGTTAAAGGGATGGTCCTTTCCATTCCTGATTCCTCTTTGTAGATTTTAAAAATATTTTTGTTGTTGTGTTTTAGTTGTAGTTGGACACAATACCTTTATTTATTTATTTATTTAATGTGGTGCTGAGGATCGAACCCAGTGCCCTGCATGTACTAGGTAAGCATTCTACCGCTGAGCCACAACCCTAGCCCCAGATTTTAGATTTTTCTCAAGAAGGAATATATTGACCACTTTTTTGAAAGTTACCTTAGTTGATGAAAACAGTAGAACTTTTAGACCTGATTAAGCAGTGTGAATCCCTACATGTTCATCCTATCAGTACTAAAGAGTAATAAAATATAAACATAAACCATGTAGACCACAGAGTGCCAATTAGTTTAATTAAATATAAAAATTTATTGTTCCAGTGACCAGACTAATTAACATGTTCATTCCCTGTGGACATTCATGGATGACAAGTCATTTCATCATCAAAGCCACTTTCTGTATTTCTCATGAGACATTCCTGTTATAAATGAAGTGGACATTTTGAATTCCATGAGATTATCACTTTTATTTTTTTCCTTTAGGTAGACCCATATTTAAGGCCAAAACATAATCCAAAGTTTCCTTGGAAAGTCTAAAATTATGATGAATCAGGAAACTTGATGAAAGGAAAACTTAATAACCTTATATCCACTTTGTGATGAAAAAGTTTTTGCAAACAAGACTACTATAGTTTGATAGCTAACAGCATAGCACCTGGAAACTAGAATGCTTAGAGTAAATCTTGGCTGCTATAATGGTGATAATGATTAGTTCCACATTTCCCCAAATGGGCTTAAATTGTTTCAATAAATTTTAAAATCATTTTTGTTATGCCATGCTTAAACAACTGGTCAAATCCCGTTGGTAATAAAACATCTTTTTTTTTTTTAAGTTATTGTTTTTGTACTGGGGCTTGAACCCAGGAATTCTTTACCACTGAGCTATATCCTCAGCCTTTTAAAAAAATATATATATTTTTTTAATATTTATTTTTTTGGTGTAGATGGACACAACACAATGCCTTTTTATTTTTATGTGGTGCTGAGGATCGAACCCGGGTCCGGTCCAGGGAGTGCTCTACCACTGAGCCACGATCCCAGCCCTCCTCAGCCTTTTTTATCTCTTATTTTGAGACAGGGTTTCACTAAATTGCTGAGATTGGTATTGAATTTGCAATCATCTTGCCTCAGCTTTTAAGTCACTGGGATTACAGGTGTGCACCACAATGCCTGGTGAAACATCTATTTTTAATTAGATTAATGCATTCAACAAATTTCAGTGTAAGTGTGTTATCCTAGTCTTCCTATAGATAGCCTTACACAATGCAGTGTCTCAGGTTGATCTTAGAATTTATCTGTTTGGAACTTTGTGTTTTTCTTACTTAAACGTTCTTGAGATTAAGGCATAGGGGCAACAGCTGGGAGGATTAGAGTAGGGACAATTTAACATCAACAAATACTTAAAAATAAGCATACAGAAAAGAAACTAAAATGTATTTTTATTTCTTGACTTCTTCATTTCTTCTTCTTCTTCACTATAAACCCCAAATTAATAAAATTAATAATAATTAATAATTATTGGGGTTCTAAAACTTAAATCCCAAGATTATATAAAAAATATTTTGGAAATACTATACAAATTGGAAGCAGTAATTTAGGTCTCAGAGTTGCTCCAGTGCTTCTCTTACTTTCTAAATACAATATGAAAATTCAATTTTAGTAGGACTTTATTGAAGCAGTTATTGATTTAATGTGCAAGAGCCTCATCTCCATGAAATATTTATAGAGCACCTGAAATGTGTCTGTGTAATCAATTTATAGTTCCTGGAATTAAAGTTACAAAACATACTTTGGAAATCTAGCCAAAACACATATTTCTAGGATAAGAATTCAGATGTCTTTTGACAAGCAAATCCATGAAACAGTAAATGATAAATTTCATTACTTACAAATTCTTAAATCAGTATAATAAAGACTTGGTCTTGAAGAGAAAGGTTAAATTCTGTTTGAGTTAGAAGGAGTTATGCTTAAGCTACACCCCACTAATGATTAGCTAAGAAATCACGGATAATAAATTGAACTCTTTTAAGTGTGCTAATATCCATAACATAAAGCTAGTGATTCACTCATTAAAAAGTTAGTTACGAGTTGTAAGCACTCAGATAAACCAGAAAACAAAGATTACATGGAGTTTATTTTCTCTTGCAAGGAAACAGTGAATAAAATAGCATTATTAATAAGCTAATATATAATATGATGTTAGGTACTTCAATTCCAACAAACACAAGTAAATATAACTTGCAAATATAAAATTGTGGCAGGTAGGTTATACTACTTTAAGGAGGGTAGTTAAGGAAAGCCTATTTGATAAGATTAAATCTGAACAGATAACTGAATAAACTAAGGAAGAAAGTCATATGACTATGCAATTAGATTCAAATAACCACAAAGAAAGAGGGAACTGCAGATATAAAAACTCAGGTAGAGTATGTTCAGCAAATCAAAATACAAATAATAAAGTAGAAAATAAGTTATATAGAACCTCATAGGTCACTTGGAAGACTTCAAATTCTGCTTCATATGGAGAGTCCTTGTATGTCCAATATGGTAACCACGGCACCTTAAGGGTTTCTTTAGTTGTATTATAAGTAAGTTACCAGCAACATGCAAATTTTCTCTAAGTTAACTTATCACAAAGATAATTGAAAGAAATGATCAGTAGAGAATTATTACAAATGGTCTAACTTTTTCTAGTATTCAGTCATATTTTTATTGAAGGATTTTAAGCATAATATATTGGAATGCTTATATTTTATTTTTTATAACAACTCTACCATTATTTTTCCTTTGCTCTTTTTCTGTACTATTTACTTTTTATTTATTTGCTTGTTATGTTTTATTGGTTCTTTTTATTTATACATAATATTAGGGCTCACTTTGATATAATTATACAAGCATGAAATATTTGCTCTAATTCAGTTTCCAGTATTTCATCTTTCTCCCCCTCTTTCTTCCCCCTGTTCCCTTCCTTTTATTCTATTGATCTAGAAATGGCCTAATTTTTATCAAATAATGGAATATAGACATTTTGATAGTACAATTTGTGAAAAAAATAATATTTTCTGAAATAGGAATGAAATAGTTATAAATATGTTTAAGCCAATCATAAAAATAGAACACAAATTCTAATATATAATGAAATCCTGTATTTTAATATACAAGATAAAATTCTCTATTCTTTTTTTTAAAGATGAATGCAATTTGATTTTAGCTAAACCCTTGGTAATTCTTCAGCACAAAGGTAATTGATTTTTTATTTTTCTGAAATATTTAGCTTTTAGTTTTATTTTGGTAGAGAATGAAAAGTAATTTCTTCTTGCAAGAAGAAAGACTTTTAATTCATTATAAGAAACACTAATTATTTTTAGACAAAAAGATAGCCCACTATCCAATTATATTATATTTTTATATAAATAATCATGCACATTGCAGTAGTATCTTTTTAGGGTGGTACTGGGAATTAAATCTAGCCCTCACATATGCTAATCAAGTACTCTACCACTGAGCTATATCCCCAGCCCTGTAGTAGTATATTTAATGCTTAAATCTTTGAGATGTAAAAAATTGTACAGATTTAATGTCTACTTAGTATTCAGTATCATATGAAAGTATTCTTAATTATGCATGATCCTTTAGTATTGAACTAACAGCATCAACGAAAGGAGGCTTCAATAAGGATGTTCTGTACATTTCACTTCTAGTAGTTGTTTTTGAGAGTTAAGTTTTTAATTTAACATAAATAAATTATTTATATTAAATATTAGTCATCTGTTAAAATGGCTGAAATTATAATAATAATTAATAAATATTATATTTTATATACATTAAGACAAATTCTTTTTTATTTTGTGTCACTTGCATTTTCCAAGTTTGTCATATTTTCCTATAAGTGAAGTAACCAAAGCAAATGACTCATTAAATAGTTTTCCAAAGATTCCTTTGTATGTTTATTTAGTAAAGAGTCATGTAGGCTGTCCTATTTGTTTCAGATAGTTTCTTATTTTGATGTCCAAAATAGTCATTGTCCATTAATTAACAAATTTTTGAGTGCTTATAATTAAAAACATACCGGTTTATGTTGGGAGAAACAAAGTATCAAAGAATAATAAATCAATTTTCTCAACTAATATTTCCTATCTGAAGATATGATAATGGAAAAAATTAAAATCATATTTGTGCTGTTTTCCCAAGCTTTTAAAATAACATAAAAATGTAATAGATTAAAATAAAGGATGAGGCTTCACTGGCATACATAGATGGTATATTCTGTCAGCATTACTATTATTTCTACTCTATATTTTTCATTTTTTATTCAAACTTTGGACACAGTAACAGGTAAAAAATTAAAAAAAAATAAACAAAATATTTCCTATAATTATATCAAGAACCCTCTGTTTTTGCCCTTAATTCTAACAAAAATTAAAATCTTTGAATAATTGCTATTATTTTCAATAAAAGATAAGGAGAATTTTACTAGGTTGAATATATTTATATTATAGAATATAAATAATATTTTAATAGAAGATCCAATTAAAACATTATTTTTTTTAGTTTTAAGTAAAATGAAGATATTCTTGCATTATCCACATTTGCCCTGTAAAAATAGTTATTAGCATATAAAAATTAACAAATAGTAAAGAGAATATTTTAAGAAAACAGTAAGATTGAAGGCTAGATTGAGATAGATTGAGAAAAATAAATAACATGAATAACACTTAAAGGTGTAAATATGTTGACGATATTTTCAATTTAACTGTGGATATGCAATTGATATTTTAAAAGAATTTAGAAATTATCTTACTAATTAACAAAAGAAATTATACAGAAATATTTTTTTTCTGTGACTTGAGGGGAAGTGGTTATTAATATTCTGTAAGAAAAATTCAATCATAAAACAATGAAAAAAGACCTAGTCTAGCTCTGTATTGTACTTGTCTTTAATAAAAAATCTGGAAATTATGGAGAGAAGCAGAAAGATATAGAGTGGGTAAACTTAACTAACATTTATCTGTTTTATGGTCTTTATATATCACATCATTCAGTTCAGGTTAGTTTCCAGAGCTTTGTCTCTCACCAAATAGAAAATAATTGGAAATCATAATATGAAAATAGGGCATTCTTATATATTGTTTTATTACAACATTTAAAATAACAGTTGTTTTATAGAGATTTCCAAAAAACACAGTGGGGCCTTTAATTCTTTTGAAACTCTCTTTCTCTGTCTCTCTCATTTTCTCTCTTTCTCCATGTTTTAAATGAAATGAGTAATACAGCATTATATTGTTTTTATAATCCATAAGTTTGCCCAATAGAATATCTCATTAGCTTACAATTCAATCAAGATACAGTGTAACATAAATAAATATATCTTTTACTAGGGTAGCCACTCCACTCAGCAAAATTCAATCATATCACCCCTCTCCCTCTTTTTGAGCTACTGGAAATTGAACCCAGGGCCTCACACATGCTGAGAGAGTGGTCTACCACTGAGCTGTTCCTCAAGGTGCTTATCCTCTATTTTCTTAATCATGTCTATGATTCTTCTCTTAACTTTCTCCAATTTATTTGCAATTTACCTCAGACACTGCTGCTGTTTTTTAATGTGAGAAATAAATTCAACCACATGTTTATATAAGGAAATTTTATTTGTATTGTTAATTTGATAAATGTATTTTAGTTGTTTTCAATTATGTCTCATGTATCTGAGGCTATATTTAATTCTACTTAATATTCTACCTTATTCTAAAGAGAATTAATTAATTAATTAATATTCTACCTTATTCTAAAGTAGCTTACAATGATTCAAGCAGTAAAACAAGATAAAATACATTGAAAATGAGTTCACAAAAATAAAGCAAACACAAAAGAAGGAAATTAAAGCTAGCAGGCCTAATCAAATTGGTCACAAACTTGCCTTTCACCTTATCTAGACAAAAGTGAAAGACACAAGCAAACAAACACACACAAAGAAAAGAATAGAATCATTTGCAAAGGTAACAAAACAATACCATTTTTGGTAGAAAATCAGAATTATTTCTGAGTCTGATTTCAAATTAAGAGAAAATATTGTTATCGTATGGGTTAGGGTAGAGAGGTGACCATAGAATGTAATGAACCAAATGTTAAGGACTATGGGTAGTAGTAACTGGGTTATAATCTGAGGAAAGTCCCTATAGGTTTATAATAATGTAGCAAAGAAGTTAGGAATACAGTAAAACCTGTATTGTGTATTCTTCCATCAGTCGCCAGTGACTTGATTCTTTTAGGAAGGCTTTTGAAAAATATTGACAAGTTCCTGGAGTGGAGATAGATAGTGCTACTAAAATATAAACCATTTACTTCAGCAAAAGTCTAAGCATTAGAGTTTACAATCATGGAACCTTAAAAATTCCTATTGCTAACACAAATGTAACATAGCACTCTATTTGTTGGGTTATGTGTATTTAGTAGGTGTTTTCTAATTAACTCCTTGTACACACTCTTTAAGTTATGTGTGGGTAGTGTTCCCATTCTGCAGAGGTATGCCCTAAAACTGAGAGATTGTGTAATTTCTAGAAACACAGAGATAGATAAGAGTGGAAGTTAATTTGAATGTGTATCTATAGACCAGCAGTAAACTGAGTTCTCTTTGCTGCATTAATTCTCAGGAGGTAAATCTGATTTAAAATTTAATCTATTTTTCTTTAGAGTGAGCTGACCATGCAAGGTCATAAATTCTCATGAAAATGATACTTTCACTTTATTTTTCATTAGTACTGATGGGTAATTTAGAATATGGATGTTATAATAATTTTAGGGTAAAAAATGAAAGTTAAATCAACCATAAGTAAATATCTGTCTCAGCTATGCAATTATTTTAATTAAGACCTTACACTTTAGTTTTGTATAATGCAATATATGGCTGAATCCAATTGAAGATGCATGTATATATGAAACTGATTAAGTTGATGCTGTAAATTTAAATTCAGGGATAGGTACCTAAAATAACTTGGTTCAAGAACAAGAGAGCCAGTTTTTATTCAAAACCTTAGTTCTGATTTTAAATAAAGGAATTTTCTTAGGAAAAAAAGTTAACATGTTTTCAAAGTTTATTCTAAAAATCTGCTTAAAATTTTATATTTTATATAATTTAGAATATGGTAGCACACTAAATATGTTCCCATAACAAAGCTTATATTATCTATACTGACATAGTTCCTTAGAATTTTTCAGTTTTAAAATGCAGAACATAATTATATAAATATTGTGGGTATGTTGTAGATCTTCCAGTGTAACAATGAAACTCTAAATTAAAATTTGATTTTTATTCAATAATTATTGCAATTATTCTAATTATTTTGCTAGTTTTTCACTTCTTAGGAGATCAAGTAAAGCCAGTTCTTTTGTTCTGAGGAAGTTTGCCATACTTGGACACTATTCTGTAATATATTTGACTATAGTATTTGTGTTTTAAATAAATAAGTTGCTATCAACAATGTAAATTCAGGGCAATTATTTTGGTGGTCAGCCACCTTTAATTTATTCTTTTATAGTAAATATAATGGTTATGTTGTCATTTATTTTGTTTCTACCTGAATCTACATAATACTTAAATAACCTAGAAGTAGTAGAATGCACAGTCCACACTACTGTGTTTTTCTCTATACCTGCTGATGAAAAGGTAATATTGTTGATTTTTTACTATGTTGAACAAATTCATTTATTTTAAAAGTATATATACCATAGTTTCTTCCTGTATGTGCATAAAATAAAAGCAGTAGAACTAAGAAAAAAAAAGTCCTGTGTACCCCATACTGGATAATTAATGGTATCAAACAACTGGCAAAGCTTACAAAATTTTTGAAGTCAATTAATTTTGCCATTGTTTATTGCTACATTCCTACCACATAAACCAGTACCTTATAAACAGTGAATATCATATTGTATATATATATTTTATATAATTTAGAATATATATATCATAAATAATGAATAATGCTAAATGACATTGTTCCTGATTTTAACTTATTTATTTCTAGGGATTTTCCACACCCAACTGTTTTTCACATATCCAAATTTTTTTTTTTTTTTTTTTTGGTATTAGGGATTGAACCCATGGGTGCTTAACCATGAGGTATGTACAAAGTCCCTTTTTTTTTTTTTTTAATTTTGAGACAGAGTCTCACCAAGTTGTCAAGTCTAGCCTTGAACTTGCAGTGCTCCTGCCTCAGCCTCCCAAGTCTCTGGGATTACAGGCATGCACAACTGTGCCTGGCTTTTCCAAACATATTTTTAAGAGTGATATTTCCAACATGCTCTTTCTTTCACACAGAATTCATTTCATTAAATGTATTCTACACATTGTGCAATGGAAGACTTCATCTTCAAAAATTCTTTCAAATAATAAATGCTCTTTTCTTCCATTTCAAAGCTCCCATTGCCCAGAACATTTTATTACACACAATTTTCCAACTTATCTTGTTCAGACTTTGAATATCTAATGTTTTTGGTGCACTACTATTTTCTAATATCAGCAGGTTGTTTTTAATGAATTTTTAAAGATTTTTTGTTGTTTTTAGAGTAATTTTTGGTTCATAGTAAAATTAAGAGGAAAATACAGAGATTTCCCCTATGTCTCATGCCCCATACTGCATACCCTTCTTCATTATCAACATCTTCCCCTTATAGCAGTACATTTGTGACAGTTGAACCTGTATAACACATAATCATTCAAGAGTCATAGTTTGAATTAGGTTCTTTCTTGGTACTCTACGTTATCTGGATTTATACAATGTATAATGACATATACCCCATTAAAATATCACACAGTATTTTCACTGCCTTAAAAATTCTCTGTGTTCCATCTGTTCATCCTTCTCCCACACAATCCCTAGCAAGTACTGAACTTTTAAATGTATTCTTAGTTTTGTCTTTTGTAAGATGCACATAATTTTCTCTTTGTATTGGTGGGTCCAACCAATAGCAGATCAAAACTAAAACCAAAATATTCTTTACTGGATAAGTATAGACATTTTTTTCTTGTTTACTCCCTAAACAATGTAGCAAAATAAATATTTACATGGGCTTTACCTTATATTATATATCATAAAAATCTAGATATATTTCAAAGTATATAGGAAGGTATTAATAAGCTGTGTGGAAAGAGTAGGTAATTTTCTACAGCAGTATAGAACATTCAGAAGTTTTGAAGTTCACAGGCATCCTGGAACCAATCCCCCATGGATACTGAGGGAAAATTATAGTTGGAAATATGCAGTATGGAGCCTTCTCAAGTTTGCGTCTTTGACTTAGTAATAGTTTAGATTGCTCCACATTTTTAGTGATGGATTACTCATTCCTTTTAGCACTGAATAATATTCTACTGACTGGATGCTCCACAGTTTATTTGTCATTCACCTACTGAAGTATTATTTGTTGCTTCCAAGTTTGGGCAGTTTTGATGCAAGGCAAATCAAATAAACAATTTTCTATCAAATTATGTAGTAATCATTGCATCTTTAAGCATAAGGCAAAATGTGTGATCATTAGAATCACAAAGACAGATTGAACTAGAGACCAGGACAAACGTACACATATTACTGCCATGAAACAATTAAAAAATAATTTGTGCTTTGGTATTGCTATATTTTAAAATGCATAATGTTAGTTCCAATGTACAATAAATTCAGACTCACTTTAACAAAATGACATGTATTGGAAGATTGTTGGTAGTTCAATTCACTAAGAGAATTGAAAGAAGTGGAAAATGTTTTAATACCAAGGGCAACTCTAAAGGCTAGAGAAGCAAGAACTCTAAGAATAGTTTATAGGCAATGTCCACCTGGTGAAGACATATCTTACAAGGACAAATTTCAATTATATAAAACTCTTTCTCTTTGATTCTAGAACCAACTTTGAAAGAATGAGTGACATGGTTTGGGTCACATGTAGTCTGTTTTGACCTGGAACTAGGGGACTACAAGATTCCTGATTTATGTCTTGCAAGGTGTGACTGTTGGAGACAAGGTTAATTTCTCAAATCAAAATCAGACTGTTTTCAGGGAAAGAAAATAAATGCCAGTCAGACAAGAAATAATGTCTTCTTTTTGGCTTTAATGAATATTATATGCAATTCCTATGTCATAGATAGCACAGTCTTAAGCATAATTTTTTGTGTGTGATAGAAATAACTGATTCAAGCAGCCTGTGACTCTATCTTCCCATGAGTCACAGTACACAGGATGGCATTTCATTAACAGGGAGCAAAAATCTTCAATTGGTTAGGGCTTGTTTGTTACTGCTATTTTTAGTGGCAGCAAAAGAAATGGTTTAGACATTACTTATTATTTTACAGTTTGCTTGAACAGTTTTTAATTATAATTAAGTAGTGTTGACCAGATTTCACACAAATTAACTGAAAGAAATTTGACAAATACAATCAGAGATTTGGGGACCTCTTGGCTGGCTCACACTGCATCTTAGTCTGCTCAGACTGCCATGACAATGTTACAGACTAGGTGTCTTTAACAGCAGATATTTATTTTCTCACAGTTCTAGAGATCTGTGGAAGTCCAATATCAAGGTGCAGTAAGGTGAATGCCTGGTGAGGGCTCTCCCTTTTGGTTGAGTACTCTCATTGAGTACTCCTTTGGAGGGAGAAGGGAGCTTCCTAGTGCCTCTTCTTCTAAAGACATTAGATCAAGGCTCCACCCTTAGGACCTCATTTAACCTTATTGTTTTTCTGGAGAGCTCATATCCAAATACAGCCACAGTGGGAGATTAGGACCTTCACATGTAAAGTTTAGATGGATGCAAACATGAAGTCCATAACACATTGGGACAGAAAAGGGAATAATAAATATTATTTTGCTTCACACTGAGTTTGCTAAAACTCCATTGCATTTCACATGTCTTAGTTGTTGATACACAGACTTATATAGGAAGAATAAAGAGAAAATTGAAGTAATAATTTCTATAATTGCATTTTATGTCAAATACAGACAAATTTGGATTTAAGCAAGAAGAGATGGTATTCAAAAGGATTATTGTAGGAAAGGTGAAAGAATGTGCTAGTGGAAGGAGGACTGTTGTAATGGTGAATTCTCTGACCAAGAGGTCTGAAAATATCTCAAAGTTTAGGGAGAAAGGGATTTTCTTTTACAGGGAGGAGTAAATGAGGCTAGAAAGAATTGGGTGTGGGGAAAGTAACATGACCATACAATAAAGTATATATTAGAGAATGTTTTACCCAGACATCAGCCTATTTTATCAGGGAACTAAAGAAGAGGTTGTATGAGGTATTGGTGTAATGGGGGGATCAGGGTAAGTGGGGGTTGGGGGTCAGCCTAAGGGGATCAAGGAAAGAGAAAATTTAACCCATTAAGTCTACTGAGTCACCAAGTTTTTAAAAAGTTTGGTTAACAAAAAATTGATTTGATTTTATCAATCATTAGTGATAAAACAATTCACCTAATCATTCATAAAATACAGAATTGAAATATGTTTGGCTTTCTTATAAATAAACCAGGGACCACCCTGAGTCTTATATAAGTCATGGTAGGAAGGCTGAATTCTTTGCAGTCTGTGGTTTCTCTGAACAAAGAAGGGTAGGAGGACTCCTAATTATCACTGTTTTCAAGGAACACGAGGCATAGGTAAAATTCACTAGTTAGCTCTAAGAGGAAATTTTGCCTGAATCCAAGTTTGGTATTTTACAGGAAATGTAATTAATAAGCATGCTTTTTTTTAAATTAATTTTTTAATTTTATGTATGACAACAGAATGGATTACAATTCTTATTACATACATAGAGCACAAGAGATTTTTCATATCTCTGGTTGTATACAAAGTATATTCACACTAATTCATGTCTTCATATACGTATTGTGGATAATAATGTCCATCACATTCCACCATAATTTCCAACCCCATGACCCCTCTCTTCCCCTCCCACCCCTCTGCCCTATCTAGAGTTCATCTATTTGTCCCATGCTCCCTCTCCCTACCCCACTATGAATCAGCCTCCTTATATCAGAGAAAACATTCGGCATTTGGTTTTTTGGGACTGGCTAACTTCATTTAACATTATCTTTTCTAACTCCATCCATTTACCTGAAAATGCCATGAGTAATTTATATTCCTTGCTTTGTGTCCAGGAAACACTATTCTTTTATAGATACCAAAATTATGTGTGTTTTTGAGTCAGATAATAAATTACTCAGTAATTATAAAATATAGGCCCTATCCCCAGTCCCAACCCCCCAAAATAGTCTAGGTTCCTTTGAATTAAGCTTTATAAAACTAAGGGATACTTCCAAAAATAATTATCATGCAAAATCAATGATAAGGGAGAGAAAAGATATAGAAGAACTTTCTATGTATTTTTGGAAATTGTCCCTTTTCAGATATTTGGATTGCAAATATTTTCTCTCACTGTGGTGGTGACCTTCTTGTTTTGCTGAGTTTTCTTTTGTGCTACATAAGTTTTATAGCTTGTAGTATTCCCATTTAGATATTTGTGTTTCTGTTGCCTGTGACTTTGTTATCATACTAAAGAAAGCATCCCCAAAACCAAGGTCAAGACATTTACTTCTATGTGTTTTTCTAGATTTTGTAGTTTCAGACCTTATATTCAATTATTTAAATTCATATTTAGTTACTTTTTGTATAGAGCAACATCCCCTGACCCCTGCCAAAAATGGCCATAGGACTTGACTAGACATTTCTCAAAAGAATACATGCAAATGGACAACAGGTATGTGAAAAGTGCTCAACATGTCTAATTATCATGAGAATACAAACCAAAACCACAATAAGATATCACCTTACAACTATTAGGATGGATGTTACCAAAAGAGAAAAAAGAAACGTTTTGGTAAGGTTGTGGAGAAAATGGACCAATTACACACTGAAATATCAGGCCATGTAAGCACAGTGGAAAACAGAATGGAGGTTCCCCCAAATTAGAAAATATAATTACCATATGATCTAGCACCTCACTTCTAGGTATATATCTAAAAGAGCTGAAATCAGGATGTTGAAAAAATATCTACATGCCCACATTCATTGCAGTGTTATTCACAATAACCTCATTATAGGATCAACAAATGCATCTACAGAAAGATGAGTGGGTAAAATAATGTGATATATACATACAATATATTGAATGAATGTATAAATGAATAAATAAAATCTTCCCACTTAACTCTTACCTGAGTTTTCCTGTAATTTTGTTATATAACTGTATACCCAGCTTAATTGTTTTACATTTTTTTTTTTATTTCTGAACATATAGACTTACATGTGGATATTTTTTCCTAAAGAAATTGAAGGAGAGGAGATGGATAATTAAAAGATTTTTTTTTAAATTATGACTATATTGTTTTTATTATGTGTACTCTAAGTAATTCAAACTAAATAATAAGAAAAATCACAAAAATGTTTAAGTTATACCACCTGAACCTAAGCATTATTAACATTGTGTAAACATCTTCATAGACATCTCTTTTGATTTGTTTCTAAAGATATAAA
Source organism: Spermophilus citellus (assembly GCF_964194105.1). NCBI lineage: Eukaryota > Metazoa > Chordata > Mammalia > Rodentia > Sciuridae > Spermophilus > Spermophilus citellus. Next base: position 28,936,541 of record NC_138195.1, on the reverse strand, counting down.
TATTATAGATTAGATAGAGACCATTTCACATTATCTCTCTTTAAATATGTTTACATATATTTATATATACATATCTACATAGATATGTATGTATATGTGAAATAAACACATGCATACATAATAAAATTATATATATGCAATATATGTAATGAAGATAGATGTAGAAAATGCTTAATAAATAAATATCGATAATAGGTTGAAAATAAGATTTTATAAAATGTGCTTTTATAAAAAAGTATTAAGTTGGACCTATGGCACACACATGTAATCCCAGCAGCTGGGGAGGCTGAGTCAGGAGGATCACAAATTCAAGGCCAGCCTCAACAATAGCAAGGCACTTAGCAACTCAGTGAGACCCTATGTCTAAATAAAATACAAAATAGGGCTGGGGATGTGGCTCTTTGGTTGAGTGCCTCAGAGTTCAATCCCTGGTACAAAAAAAAAAAAAAAGTATTTAATTCAGGTTTCCATAAGAAAAAACTTTAGGAAGAATTTGAATTAGGATACATTCTTTTTATCATAAGATATATTTCATCCCAAAAGTTCCAAGAAAATAATGTTCAGGAAGAAGGCATTATTGCATGTTTTAAATGTTATCATTTATTTTAGACTTCATTGATTTATAATTCTCTGAAATCTTAAAGGAATTAGTACAGCAATTTTTTATTCTACATCTAATTTTTTCTTAATGTGATTTTGCAGTATTACACTGAAACACAGTTGAAAATACAGACTTAACAGAAATGTTTCTTCATTGTAGCACAGCATACAGTTAATCCATACATACATGAGGAATTTCCTCCAAAGATATCAAATAATGCCAAAAGGATCTGCAGAAGATATAAATTGTTAAACTAAAGGAATGGGACAGCTAGCCCACATTCTACAATTTTTTTTAAATCATGTACTCAAATTTGTTTGATTTTGATTTGTGATTCAGTTGTACCAGTAATATGCTTTACTAATAGTTTTACAAATTGATTAAATATTTTTAATTAGATTCAAGGAAGAAACCTGTTAATGCAAATACTAGAACCAAATTTCTAGCTACAATCATACTATCAATAATTATAATTTGTGAAACCCTTTCTATCTGGAAAAAAATGTGTAAAGATTTTTGTAAAATCTTTAGTTCACTGAATGCACACAAAACTTCATATAAGGAATGATGTTTTCATTTTGTATTTAAGGAAACTGAGACTTTAAGAGCTTACAATTATTTGTCTAAGATGATGTCATTGATGTGTAAAAGGTGAAAACTGAATCCAAGCTTTGTGCTCTTCAATGCTATGTTACTACTGTTTGCATCTTGATTCTTCACAAGAATCTCATCAGAAACAATTCTGTAAGATGAAGAAGCCATGAGTGTGGGATGATGAGAGAAAAGGAGAATGAACAACCTTCAACTGAACTCATCTATAAAATGTGGAAACAAATGGACAGAGCATTTCACTACCATTGGCAGCGTCCCTGGCATACAATCGCATAGCCATTTCCTCCAAAGTTTAATATCCTGATTGTTCTTGTAATAAGGGCAAGCCAAGCACATGCCAAACTCTTAAGGCAATTTATTTTTAACAGAGCATAAAGTAGGTCAATTTGATATCTTAAGCAAAAGTTATTTCCAGATGTGTTAGAGGATTTTAGAATATGTTATCTACCCAAGAAAATATTTCACAGTTGGACTCCACCAGGAGCATTGAATGTATAGGCAATGTAAACATATTTGTCACATACAGTTAAACACTAAACATTGAAATGTTCATAAATAATTAATGTTCATTCCAGTATTAATCTACAAGAAATTGCCATATGTAGAAAAATAGAAAAAAAATATTTATATGGTAGTAAATTGTATTCTCAATTAAAATCAAGTTATACAATTGGAAGAATTGCAATTTTCAGAAAATTACCCATTAGTTAATATTATATCTGCTTTTTCTATTATTATTCTGATATGACATGGTATATTTCTTAGCTGATTGTGTTCACCTAAATAGCTTCTGATATTTGCATGAAATATTTTTATCTTAACCTTGTAAACTTACCACGCAAAATATGTCAACATTTTCTCATTGCTATAATGCCCTCAGGATCTTTGTACCTTTAAAAAAATCAGGTATTCTAATCCTATACCTTAGCATGTAGCTCTTCCAGGTATTTCAGACATAGGTGGGAGGTGTAATTTATGACATTGACTATGTGAGGTCAAGAGTCCAAAGACCCCCTTGGCTCCTTTAAAGCACAGACAGCTTTATTTGTACAACATATCGGCCTTTCCCATGAGCCACATAAAAGCTTAAATGGTATCATAAATTCAAAAATCTAGACTTAAATAGGACATGGTTGATGACCTTTTTCTACCTTATTTGACTTCCAGCATCACTGGGAGTTAAATGCTGAAAAAAAAGTCTTTTATTTTGTTGTTGTTCTTTCCTTCAAGGGTTCATGTTCAGTAAACATTAGCAAAAACCAGGCTGCCATCATTTTTTATTTCCTAAATGTCATTTCAAGTTGAGGGTGATTTTTTTCCCCTAGTAAACCCATCGTAATGTCATGTTTGTACTTTGTTTGATTTATAGGATTTTGGATCGCTATGTTCAGGATCAAATTCCTGGTGCCAAGGTAGTGGTAGAATCCATTGGTGCTCGCCGGCATGGGGATGCCTTTTCTTTAGAAGATTACAGCAAATGTGACCTGACTGTCTATGCAATTGATCCCCAAACCAACAGAGCCATTGACAGAAATGAACTTTTTAAGTAAGTATATTTTATTATCATTTTTCATCATCATTCTGGTTATGATAGCACCCTGGGTAGTTGTAATTTAATTATAAGTACTTAAAGTTTAAAACACACCAAAATGTTGTTGCAAGTGAAGTGCAAGTAATAAATCACAGAGAAAATCTAGGTTCCTCACCACTAAGTTTTCAAGTCCAAGTATGAGCTACAGTGACTTCAGAATATATGGGTAACAAAGAATCTGCTATATGCAAGAAATAACTCCTTGAGGTCACGTTAGGACTGGATACATAAACTCAATGGTAGAGTGCTTGCCTAGAGTGTTAGGTAATGGGGTTGATCCTCAGAATACAGAAAAGAAGAAAAAAAGAAGAAGAAAGAAAAAGAAAAGAGAGAGAGACAGACAGACAGACAGACAGCGCACATTCCCTTCATGTTAGGGCCTCACTCTTACTCTAAGACCTTGCCTGTTTGAGAGGAAAATACACATTCCTAAAGCAGCAGTTTCCCTGCAACAATTCAGTAGACTTGACTGTTAAGACGAAATCTAGCTTTCTGAGAAGTCCGTTGAGTCAACAACTCAAAAATCATGTCTATAGTACATATTTCCCCCCCCCTTGATTTGGGGGTGGAGAACAGAGGTAAAAATCACACCCATTTAAGACTATACCTATGTGTATTTCATCCCAGTGTAACCTTAGAGTGAACTTGAATATTTGAGATAAATATCCTTAAAAAATGGAGGTCAGAATCTAATAAAATGCTGCTGCATATTTTCCATTGGATGTTATTCTAGCAGTTGAATCTTTTTTTTTCATTTTCTTTCTTTCTTTCTTTATTTTTTATTGGTTGTTCAAAACATTACATAGTTCTTGATATATCATATTTCACACTTTGATTCAAGTGGGTTATGAACTCCCATTTTTACCCCGTATACAGATTGCAGAGTCACATCAGTTACACTTCCACTGATTTACATATTGACATACTCATGTCTGTTGTATTCTGCTGCCTTTCCTATCCTCTACTATCCCCCCTCCCCTCCCCTCCCCTCCCCTCTTCTCTCTCTACCCCCTCTACTGTAATTCATTTCTCCCCCTTGTATTATTTTTCCCTTTCCCCTCACTTCCTCTTGTATGTAATTTTGTATAACCCTGAGGGTCTCCTTCCATTTCCAAGCAATTTCCCTTCTCTCTCCCTGTCCCTCCCACCTCTCATCCCTGTTTAATGTTAGTCATGCTAAGTGAAGCTAGCCAATCCCTAAAAAACAAATGCCAAATGTCTTCTTTGATATAAGGAGAGTAACTAAGAACAGAGTAGGGAAGAAGAGCATGAGAAGATGACTAGCAGTTGAATCTTAAAAAAAAAAAAAAAATCTATCTTTTTCTGCTTTACTCTAGTGACATCTAGTGTCTAACAGATTCTTGGACTATAATTCAATGTAAACATTTTTAATTTAAAATATATGTTGAATATGAGATCATATGCATATATTCAAAATATTTATTTGTGTATTTACGCATACTTACACAAAATTTATTCCCAAAGTCATGGTTTCAGAATTTAAATTTGTCTATACATATCAACCAGCTTAGAAACATGTTCATGTTCAAATTTACACGTATCATATATGTCTACATACGTTTGTTTATTTAGAAAGTACCTACTTATTCATTTTTACTAAAATCCATAAACTCTCAATTTAGTTTAGTTTTAAGTCTGTTCATCAACAACAATTCTTTGCTTCTATTTTAGCAAGAACATAATGATTTGATATCAATGTAATTTTAAAAAGCCATTGTTATTAAGTTTGTTATTTAACAATTTATTTTAAGAGATTTTAATGCAAGTCAGTACACTTATCACTGTATGGAAATAGAGATGACTGAAGTGGTAACTCCCTCAGGCTATAAAATCACTCTCCAAATGAAGTAACATTTAGACCTACAAAGCCAATTTTGTGCATTTTATTATTTTAAAAATTTATGTGGGGCTAAATTACAGAAAGTCTTTCTGTTGTAAATATTAGAATTTTTCTTCTTTTAAAAATGTTCATCCTTTTTCTGTGTTTTCTATGTAAACTTTTTTTATCGTAAAATTTGATAATAGATTGAGTTTAGAATGATTTTCCTAAGTGTAAAAAGTCTATTTTTTGGGGACATATGCCTGGTTTTAAAAAGAAAAATAATAGGAATTATAATTTGAATTATACCGTCAAACATGTTAGGGATACAATATTTGGAAAAAACAGTAGAGAATACTGATGAATTTTAAAAACATAGTTTATGCTGAGAAGAGGGTAGAGTTGCCATGAATTATTAAAATTTAGCCTTACCAGTTTTTATCTTGAACCACTATCTGAGAAATACTGGTCTCATTTAACATTTTAATTGTTCCTTGAAATACTTTACAATAAAATTTTATACACACATGATTTCCAAGGCTGCTAATGTACACGTATCATCATTAATAATGATTAATAATGAAAGTTACTGAAAATTTAGTTTTTAACACTGGACAAGTATTCCAGAATATTAAATTATTATCTAATCTCCAGGGCAGTGGATATAGGGTTGTTCTTTCAATTTTTCTTTATCCTTAAATCTAAGTAACTGAAGATGTTGGAATTCTCAGGTCATATGATTAGAAACAAATAATAATAACATCAACAATAATAATTACTTTAGTAAGTTAACCTTAATATTATAAAATGGCTTTAAGTTAATCAAACACAAAAAATAAAACACTTTACAGACATGGAAATGACTGGAATGATTCTTAATGACATGTAAATGATTTCTATTGCTTGGCAAGTCTATTGGTATTTTGATTTTTTTGTATTTGTGGATATGTGAGTTGATTAATTCTCTGTAATAAATATATATCACTTTTATCTTGTTTTGAACTTATTGTACCCACATTTTTGTTTGTTTCTTTATTTTTGGTATTTTTATTGTTTTTCTTTCTAGAATATTCCTCAGAATTTTCTCTTCAAATACTTACCTTTTAAACCATTTTTGAGATGCAATTCCATGTAATTACCCACTTAACGTGGTGTTTAATCCAGTAGTTCTTAGTGTTCAGAGTTGTGCAACCATTACCATAATCAATTTGAGAACATTTTATCACATAAAAGGGAAATTTATTAAAATTATTTGTTATTTCTGATTTCTCCAAACTGGACTCAAATAACCATCATCTACTTTTTGTGTATTATATTTGCCCAGTCTAGAACCATTTTTGAAATACTCCTCTTAGATGAGAATGAGTATTGTGGAAATGGTTATAATACCCCAATCTGCGGATTGAGTACAATCCCTTTCAAAATAGTGATAGCCTTCTTCACAGAGATATGGGGGACGGGGGGAAAGAGTCCAATTTCATATGGAAACAGAAAAGACCTGAATAGCCAAAGTAATGTTAAGCAAAATGAACAAACTCAGTACACTACCTGGCTTCAAAATATACTGTAAAACATGCTACTGCCATCAAACCACACATAGACCAATGAACAGAACACAGAGTCAGAAATAGGTCTACACCTTTACACCCACCTGCTTCTTGACAAAGACAACAATAATTTAGACTTGGGGAAAGAACAGTTTTCAATAAATGTTGCTAGTAATACTGAGGATCTTCACATAGTTGTTAAGCCCCATTTCCTCTTTATTCCCTTTCTGGGACTGCAATCAGAATCCAGTTTTCCTTATGGTGTTTGGATCTCTATTCTGGTGCTCCTCCCCTCCCACTGTTATCTTTGTGTTTTAGTTTGGAGACTTTTTCTTGCCCTATTTTTAAGTTATGGATTCATCTATGTAAGCCTATTGATGAGTTCATTAAAGAAATTCTTCATCTTAATGGTGTTTTAAATAGAAATCTTTAGCATTCCCATTTAGCATTAGATTATTTTTTATAGTTTCCAACATTGTACAGAATCTCTCCATGTTCACGTATGCTTTCCACTTTCTCCTGAATTCTATTGTGTATTCTTCAGAGTAGTATCCAAGTTCCTTTCTGGTATTTCCAATATCTAGGTTATCTGTGTCTGGTTCTCTTATTTTCTTTCTTACTTGACTAGTATGCTTCTTTTCTTTTATAGTCTATTTGTGTTTTATTTGGTTGACTACCAGATATGTAAAACAGTAAGAACTAATGGGGAGTTTATGTCAGTACATGCACACATCCCCTTTTCTGTTGAGTAAATCTATTCAGGAGTTATATTTTGGAATAGTCATTACTTTCAGTGTGTTACAAAGTTCACATTTTCTCCTGGTGGAATGTGGTTGACACATTCTTAGAATAGAGACTAAAGTGCTGGGGTGTTCTCATACTCCTTCCTCAACCCTTCCCTGCTAATGGTCCCTGCAGTCCTCTGCCATGGAGACAGTCCTCCCCTTCCTCTTTTCTCTCTAGCAGTATTATGCTGCTCTTCCATGTGGCTTGGTTCCAATCTTAATCCAAGGATGGGTGTGGGATGGGGGTTCCTTTGATTATCATCTATAAAAACCAGATAGGTTTCAGAAAAGACATCCCCATTGCCTTATGTTGCAGTATGAAAATTTAAGTTAAGAATATATGTACTTTCAAAACCAAAATTGAATTAGCTGGGCCATTATTTCTTATATTGGAACACTAATCTAGCTAATCCTTATGTAGCTGTGTTCAGACATTGGGCTGGTGTTTTTCAGATTTTGCCCTCTCCATCTTATGACAGCCACACATTGCATTGGATAAGGTTTTTTTTTTTTTTTTTTTTTTTTTTTGCCAAGTGTGAATCCTTTGTATTTCCCCAACCAGCATGATGAAACCTCTACTTTGTACTGTTTCAAAGGATACTAGGCCCAGGGAACCTACTGTTCCTCTTTTAGGTATAGTCAATTTTGGTTTACGCAAAAGTAAAACGTACACCTTCACCTGAACTCTAGGGAAGGGGATAGTTTACACGTGTGAGATCATTTCTGGGAAATGGCCTTGTGTTTCTGCCCATGCCACAGCTTTAAAGGATTCTTTCTTTCCTGTTGCACCATGAATGAAATTTTTCTCTTGTCTCTTATCTCGTTCCTAATCTCTCTTGTATACATCCATGGAAAAGAGTTTCAGAGAGAGTAAAAATGCCTCTTTATTTGTGGGTTTCTGTTGCTTTAATCTTACAACGAATATACACATACTAGTTTATCAAAATATTAGCTTATTTTTTTTCTCATTTTCTTTTATGGCTTTATAAAATACATCTTATTTGCCTGATAAAATTCCAAAGAGCAATAAAACAAAATTCACCATGTTGTAAGAAAAAAAATGTTTTGACTCAAAAATATTTAACTAGTCAAGCTGCTCTAAATGTACAAAAAGTAGATCAGTAGTCTAGATAACAGTTCAAAGGGGAACACCTGTATGAATAAGAATTCTTCTTACATAGTTTGAACAAGAGTCCAATAAATTGATATCTGTCAAATCAATTCCATTTGAAAGGGGCAGATTATCCCTGCAAGTAATGATCATCTTCTGGTTCTGATCTTTCCCAGTTTAAAAAAATATATTTCTTGTGATTCAATTCTTAATCTATACTTCATTGAGAATATATTTCTTTGTCTGATAAAAATATCAAACAAAATGATTAAAACTTTACTATATTGTTCTACATGTAAAAATCATCTAGGAAAATTGTTATAAAAGGTTTATTTTTCATCTATAAATTCCAGATATGTTTTTAAAAGGCATCCTAATTGTATTATATTGCAGTATGAAAATTTAAGTTAAGAAAGTATGTAGCTTTAAAACCAAAATTGAATTATCTGGGCCATTAGGTTTCTTAAATTGGAAGACTAATAAACTAGCTATCGGAATTCATCTGATACCAAGCATCTTGTTTTCATATATGAAAGTTCTGAACGGGGTTTTAAATAAATTTAAAATTTGCATGGTCATGCTGAAAATTAGAACAAATAGTTTCAAAAAGGCATAAATACACTGTAAAAGTGCAAAAACATGACATTTGGCTATTTTTAAATTTGATACAAGAGAAAATTATGTGTGTTCTGGGGAATTGTGGATGTTTTCCTATAATGTATGGTATGTTGCTTAAATCAAGTTAAACGTACCTATCTTCTTAAACATATCGTTTCCTTATAGTGAAAATATTCAGAATCCTTTCTTCAAGCTTTTTGAAATATAAATTCCATAATATTTATGGTCATCCTACTATGCAAGAGATAATTAGAATATTTTACTTGTACCTGATGCCAGGGGGCACTCCTATAATCCCAGCCTCTTGGGAGACGGAGGCAGGAGGATCAAGAGTTCACAGCCAGTCTGAGCAAAAGCAAGATGCTAAGCAACTCATTGAGACTCTGTCTCTAAATGTAACACAAAATAAGGATAGGGGTATGGCTCAGTGGTCAACCTTTCCTCATTTTCTCACCTTTCTGCTCTCCCTAGTCTTTGGTAACTACCATTTTATATTTTGATGATAAAATTTAGAGCCATTTAAAGCTTTTTTTTCACAAGTCTTTATGTTTTCCATGGTTTTCAACTTAAGGATGGTAATTTTGTATTAGTAAACACAATTTTAAAATATTTTTACTCTTTTATGCTTTATAATCAAAATGTTATAACATTTTTAATTAAAAAATGATTTTTTAGTATACCTAGATCTTAGCAGTGAGTACAGTTGCTTTGCATCACAGAGCCATGTGTAATTTTCTTTTTCTTGAAACATTTCATTTTTTCCAATTTTTAATATTAAAACATTGGACTTTAAATAAAAAATCCTAAAGAATTAAGAATAACTTAAACATCTTGTGGTTCTGTAGTATTAGGAATATAAGTGTACTGATTTTAACATTTATAAAAGTCTGTAAAGAAGTTACCCAGGAATTTTGAAAAAATATACTGCCTACTAATCACAGTATAAAATATATAGCCAAATAATAAGATTAAGTGATAATTATTCCTTGATTCTCCTTGACAGTGTAATATCTATAGTTAACATAGTGTTATTTAGAGGAAAGATTTTCAAGAATAATTGGATTAACTTGGCCACTATTTCTTGTCTTCCTGACTACAATAATTTCTACCTGTATCATTGATTTAATCTTTTTTTTCCCAGGTAGAAAAAATATTTGTTCATGTTCTTCCTATAAAACATTGTTTCACTTTGAGGTTTGAGAATGTTGGCATTTAAGATGATGTGGTAGAAAACGTTTATTGTGAATCTCAAGATTTAGGTTGGAGTCTCAGACTTATTTCCATAATGGTGTCAGAATCTTGGCTGTAGTCCATCAGTATTGTGTGTCTTCAAGATCATCTTGAAGACACAAGAGAAAATGAATGAATATAATTTTAAACAGTGCTATCTACTTTGGAATACTATATTATACTCCATCTGAATACCTTAATGATGTCAATTATTTTGATGTTGGAGGTTTAGTGATATTGAAAGTAAGGGACATTATCATTAACAGCATTGATTTATACAGATATATACTTAACTCTTCTTTATTGCTGATTCTTCGTATACAATAAGTGATAATTATTCCATTCCTTGATTCTCCTCCACAGTGTAATACCTTTATTATTCATAACACTCTGTTTGTTTTAAAATTAAAGATAATAAAATATTTTATAGTATTATTTCATTTTAAAATGGCCCTTTCTTTTCTAGTGTCATTAATTTTACTATTTATCTAATCATAAAGATTTTTGGATGGCAAGCTGCTTGATATCAATAAAGATTTTCAACCATATTATGGGGAAGGAGGCCGCATTCTGCAGATCCGGACTCCAGAGGCAGTGACCAGCATTAAAAAGCGAGGAGAAAGTTTAGGATACACAGAAGGGGCTCTGTTGGCTCTGGCCTTCATCATCATCCTCTGCTGTATTCCTGCCATCTTGGTGGTCTTAGTCAGCTACAGACAGTAAGTATTCAAGGACACTAAACATGGATTGTTCTTTGAAGACCTATAGAAAATCATCTCTTGTAATGTGGCTTTGTAGTTGAAAAATATTGGTAATTCAACCATTCTGGGATTGCTTTATCTTTTTTGAACCAAATCACCTTACTCAAAAGGAAAACATTACAAGCTTTCCACAAGCTTCTCATGTACAGCTCAAGGTCCCTGTGCTCCTAATATAATCTCATTCAGTAGGAGGATTAGTTTATTTCCTGTGGTTTTATTCATTCTTTGGATTAAATCCCTCCTGAGAGAAGCTCATAAGTATCCTAGAGAATATAACAATATAATCTTATATCCATATACCCATTTTACAAAGTTCCAAACAAAGGTATGAAACCTCACATATTTCCATGATAGGTTTTCATCCATATGGCTAAATTTACCTCCATGCAGATGATGATAGTGTTAACAAAATCATAATAAAATCATAGCATATCACATGTAATTCTCCATGTGGTTTCTTCCTTCCTTGATCTAAGCTGTCTTATAATAGCTGGTAACATGTTTTGACTGAGTAGAGCCTTAATTTTCAATTTCCTACAGTGAAACTCTTCCATTTATAATATCTGTGCTTAAAAAGTTATTTGACCCTTCAAAATAATCAAGTAATTATTACTATTTAAATGTATATAGTTAAGGCAATATCCTAGCAATATCCTTGATTTGATATTAGGTATCAGAAACTTTGTGACTGATGCATACACATTTTAAATATATCTCTACTGAAAAAAAAATAGAAAGCTGGTCAAGAAGTTAGGGCTGGGGATGTGGCTCAAGTGGTCCCTGAGGACCTTAAAAGATCCAATATTAATTTTCAAGTTTATTCTGTATTGTTAGTTGTCCTTTTTCATCCATCTTTTTCCCAAAGGAGCAATTTTATATCCTGATAGGAAAGAAAATTAGTGAGAAACGTTCTTATATTTGACATGCAATACAGTGATCAAAACTGAAGCATTCATGTGATATTATCAGCAGTCTGAAATTAAAAAAAATTAAGATGCTTATATTTAAATGTTTTATAGATGATTATTTAATTTTATTTTTAGTACACATTTATTTCAGTTATTACTTTTTTTTGTAGATTAACAGAATCACACAAAATGAGTTTTGCTCTGCTCATATATCAAAGAAAAATTCTAACATGTAAAGACCTAATGTTTGTACCTTCAAATTTTGCCTGTAAATAAGATTAAAATGGCTAGCTATTCTTTTATATTATGATGTGTCTTTGGAATTTGCTAGGTATAAAAAAGTACAAAGCAAATATGATGAAAATTGTAATGAATTTGATACTCTGCAGTTCTACCTTCCAATTTCAGCTTCAAAGTAAGGCCAAGAGTGTAATCAGTGCTTCCTGTAAGACTCACTTCATTCCTTTAATTTTCTTCAAGCTGAGTGAACCAACAAGTCAATTAGAAAGACCAGATCATCTTCAATTTTTCATTTCTGTTAGAATTGAAATTCATGTCACTGTGTTTTAATCCAGTTTTTCCTATTCCATTTAGCTCATTTATTTATTTTCCTGTAATGAATGTTTTAGCCCCTTTTATAACTATAATGGTAATAATGAAGTGCTTCCCACTTTCACTTTTTGAATTGAAATCCTTAGTCTCCCTACTATATCATTAATGGTCACTATGAGTTTAACCAGTAAATTATTCATGATTTAGAATAAGTTATATGTTAAAATATTATGAGCACAATATCTCTAATGTAGTTTTCTCTTTTTTCTTACTCATTGCTTTCCTAAACAGGTTTAAAGTGTAAGTATAATTATGGATATTTTGCACATGATTTTATGTAATAGAAAAATAGAAACCATATATCATGTTGATCAAGTGGTCATCCTGTTCAAAACTATGTACTAATTATTTGACTGGCATTTATAATAGTTGTTCACTCTTTGGTTTGATATATATGGAATTGAGCTGATTTTAGAATTGGATATAACTGAAGTAAATATGAAATAAAGTGTTCTAATCATTTGTACCCTTTAGCAATATGTGCCCATAATAATAAAAAAAAAACAGTGATCCATCTCTAACACAAGAATAACAAGTATTCCTAAGAATAAAAAGAAAATACAACATCTAACCAAATCTCCCTTCTGTATGTGCACACCTCACAGCCTCTGTGAAGTAATGTCAAAAGTATTTGAACAGTTTTTAAATAACTTTTCTCAAAATAGATGAAAAATAAAGGAAAAATATCTTTTATATGCCTCATTTAATGAAGATATCCATTAAACTTTTAATTATGCAATACAGTTATACAATTATTTTTAAAATTTTAATGGACATATAAAATTGTACATATTGATGGAGTTCCAGTTATTGTTTTTATATATACATATATTGTGTAATGTTGAATTCAGGGTAAGCTTATCTGTATCTTCAAATACATATAGTTTATTTGTGTAAAAACATTAAAAATCCTTTTTTTCCTACTTTTTCAAAATATACACTGCATTAGTGTTATCTATAGTCACCCTACTATGCAATCATACAATACTACAACTTATTTCCTTTAGCTGTAACTTTAAAATTATTACTTAATTTATCTTGCAAGTACTCCTATTAATTTCCCCCCTTCTTCAAGGAGCAAATATTTTAAAGAACTGAAGGACAAGTATAAGTCAGTGATATTTATGAGAATGCTTTTGTCACAGTATCATTTTATGAGTTCAAATAATTATGTAAAATATTATAAGTGGGCTCCTCTGATAACTGAACATCATTATTAAGATAGCTTGCTAAAAAGCATATTATTTCTAAAAAGAATTTTACAATACAATCTTACTTTACCCAAGACGGCAAGCTGAATGCACCAAGACAGCACGAATTCAATCTGCACTACCTGCACCAAAGCCAGCAGCACCAGCGCCGGCTCCCATGGCAGCGCCTCCGCCACCCCCACCACCTCCAGGGGCACATCTCTATGAAGAACTTGGAGACAGCGCAATGTAAGTAGCCTTTCAGAAACTTTGAGAAGTAAATGGGTTTTGTTGGATACGGAGTGGTGTGTTTAATTCTAACCAGATGAAGAAATGCATTTTCAGTCTATTGGACCGTTTATTTCATTTTTATATATAAACAGAAAAAAAAAGTTCAGAACCAAAGTTTAAAAGTAATAGCAAAAGAAAAAAAATCTAAGAGAAAAGTAGTACTTGAGAAAACAATTATAAATGTATTCCTAGGACATTAATATTATATGGACTCTCTCTGATGCCATGGTCATACAGACATCATCCCCTAAAAAAATCTGGGGAAAAAGTTTTTACACATGAGATGAAAAATTAAACAATCCTAAAACAGTCATTTCTTATTTGGGATCAAATCCAAACCCCCAATTTGTAATTGAAACTAAATTCTGTAGTTTAAAATCATAGCCTTTTATAGGACACTGTTTGGTGCCATTATATAAGATCTTAAGATCTGCATAAAATGAATCCATGTATTAAATGTCCAACTACATACAGAAAATACTTTTCATTATATTATTCTTACTTATATTTCATTGAGTAACTGTAGAATGGTCACCAGTCAACATTAACATAAATTCAAGAGTATTCTGGGCTTCCTAATCTTGCAACAAACATTGTTTAGTAATATTGATTTTATAAGTAATATTGGCACAATCTTTCTTAAAAGTTTCACATAATAGTCACATCTCACCTTTTTGCAAAAACTTTGGCAGAAAATATGACAATGTGTGGTGAAATACAGATAGATTGCTATGGTTGCTCAATATTTCTCCTATACTACTTAGAATCTCCAAACAGTATTAAGTCATATCTTTAAAAAAGACAACTTAGTGTTAAAGGACTTAAAAGCTTTATCTGTCAAATGATTGTATTCATATAATCTGATTTTTTGGTTATGTTTAACTTGTTTATATTTTTAAGATTCAAGAGTAATTCTTTGTAATGTTCTATAAAGCTACCAAGTATATTTATAAATGTTTGCATACAGCTAAATTAAATTCAGAAACCCTTTTATTAACTAGAATTTGGTTAAGTAGAGGGACTGAAACATATCTCTATATTTGTAGCATTTACTAGTAGGAGTAAAGCAAGCCTTAAAAATAATGAAATTCACCTGTTAATTAGAAAAATGGTTTAAGCAGAGGTATTATTATTTGTTTGCTATATTATAATTTTATACTAGATTCTGTCTAGTTTCAGTAATGTTAAAATTGTTATTAATGCTATTTTGACTAAAACTAAATTTAAAATTGTGTTTAATATGTGATATTCTATCTCTAAAATAATAATACAATATGGGATATTTGCTTCAAATACATGTTTTCACTGTTTTTCATAAGTTGAAAATGAGGGTCTTTTTTTGAACTACTGGTAAATGTAGGAATTGAGCCAATATGATTTGATTCTCTTCAATCTCTTTAACCACCTCTGCCAGCAACAACTTTAGAAAGAAAAAAAAAAGCAGCATGTGTAAAGTTAAGTGTGTTTCTATATGATAAGAATGAATGGTATGTGAGAATTTTAACAAAGGCATCTGAATTCAAAGTAGTTTCAAAATGGTGATTTCCAAGAAGCCACATTTGTGAACTATTTTTACTAGAAAAATTATAATAGATTTAGTAAAATATTTTGTAGTTATATGTGTTAAAATATTTTAAGTTCTTTGTATTTAATTATCTTTAGGAAATGTTTAACTTATCTATTCAAAAACTTTAATAGGTATTCTAATGATAGGGTACTATTAAATAAACTGGCTCCAAGTGAATTATTTGAAATCATTTTAAAAAATAAAAAAATATCAACTCATTTTGTAAATGTCTTCAATAAGTAATCAATAACTTCACATAGTTTAAAATTTGTTCTATAATAGTCATCATGGTACTTCTATGGTACATCATGGTACTTCACTTTCTCCCAAACAAAATGTATCTTCTTTATAAATTAGTGTGCATTAATCTATTTGTTAGAGTTAAGGCATAGCAATTTGTAGTCTCATTTAAAATTTCTATTTTAGGATAATAATTATTCATGTTTCATACAGGCCAATTATATATATATATATATATATATATATATATATATATATATATATATAAAATAGATACATTGCTGGATATATTTTTGTGATAAAACATCCAAATATATACCATGTGATTTTATTTAGGACATTATTAAATATCATTCTTAATAAACACACAGAAAATCTTTAAAAACTCATGAATTTTTTTCTTGAATATAAGTATTAAATGTTTAAAGAAATTCCTGTTAGTATTTTTATAATCATCTCAAATTAACTATAGTTAAAACTTTCTTTTTTCTATCACATGTTTTCTCTTTCTCACCTGTGGATACATAGGCATAAGTAAGTAAATAATATCATTCTAATACAAGGGCATTAGAAAATAGATGTGATAGAATAGATTAAATGGTATTTTACTATAACTACAGTGATCTTCATCTTTTACCACAGAATCATTTTCTTTTAAAAGGAAAACGTTATCTTCCACATCCAATTTACTTTTGGTGTCTTGAAATGCCTGAGCTTAAAACCAATATTCGCAGTGACAAGCCTGGCTTTCAAGTTATCTTTGTTTTTAATTGAATACAAAAATATTTATAGATTCCCTTAAATTATAAATTATGTGATATCATTATTTAGATCATTTTTTCCAAGAGAGAGCAAATCAAGACCAGATGTCCACAAAAGCAATGACCAAGTAATGTGCAGTTAAATAAATTTTTACATACTTTAAAAATGTCTCTCCAATATCAGAAAACATAAAAGTGTTGGCTGCCATATTATTCCAAATTGTCAGCACTTTCTGAATCACTCAGATGGGGCTGAAACTCTAGGTCTATCACTTAGTATTCTTTTTAGAACTTGTGTATTTTTGCCACATGACATGTTAACAACTTTAGCTTTATACATCATTTTATTGCCTAAACTATTACCCTGATTTTTCAATGTGGCTATTTAGTTCTTATTCAAAATATCCCCCCTTTTATTTCCATTTTTAATGGAATGTAAATATTAAACAATTACTAAAATAAATTTGGTATTCTGTTTGCACTGGAGAGTGAACCCTAATTAGAGACAAATTTAAACTCTACTACCCAAACTTCCTGGAGGAAAGTCCCCAAGCTTTCAATAGAGGCACTTAATTTGTGTTCTTTGGCTTTTCCAAATTTGTTTATATCTCAAAGCTACCTATGATTCACCATTTACAGAGGAGCAAATCTTCAATGACATTAAAGCCATATAATTTTAACGTAAATATTCTCAATAAGGGAAGTCTTTTCTAAAAATTAAATGAAGGAAATACCAGCAGCTCCTCAGCCAATTGGCATTATTTATAATGTTTTAAAATTAAGTTAAAATTTAAACAGGAAAATCATCTCTCTTCCGGATCATAGCATAAATTCAAATGTGATTTTGAATTTTGTGAGAAGTCTCCCTCTGTGTTTGTGGACTGTTAATTCTCATAATCTGAAAAATAAAATATCCCTTTCTATATTCTTTTGCAAAATTTCTCACAGATCAGAGTACTTTTAGCTCTAGGCCAGAATTATCGAGATGAAGGATAGTGGAGATATACTGATTCAGATACAGCCAAGGATCTTTTATGTATAACTGTCAGCTCTGAGCATCCTCAAGCAAGGCCAAGGATACAGAATCAAAGGCCAAGTTGCTTGTCTTTAATTTGGAGCATTGTGATTTATACATGAGTGAACTGTTATGTGAAGAGCTGGATACTTTGCTGTATCAAACTAACTGGGGTGGGGGAAAAAAAGCAGTCTAGAGACTGACACATCTTTTTTAATAATTTTTTTATGCTACTCCCAACTCTCAAGATTTTACTGCCTTATCTTTTTGAGAATAGGAATTTGAAAGTAATGTTTTACTTCAGTAAATTAGTGTTGTTTGGCATTTTATATTTTGAAGTAGTAATGAGAACCATAAAAACATCTTTCTCATGAAAGCTGTCACAAATTGTTTCCTTACATTTCATTATCTTCTTTTCTTTCAAGTCTTTTCCTTCTCTACCATTTTCAACAAAGCAGGGGAAATAACTCACTCTCAGAAGACAGGACAAATCAGCAAGTTGTGATGCCCTTTTCTTCCAATACCATTGAGGCTCACAAGCCAGCTCATGTAGATGGATCACTTAAAAACAACCAACAGAAGTCTCCAAGAAAATTCACATTTCTATCCGATAAGGACGGCTTAAGTACTTATAACCCCCTTTATAAGGAAAAGATAGGTCCAATATCAACACATTCAGACATTTCCTTGAGAACAGATTTTGAAGACCCATTTTTAGTGGAAACACAAGTCAAGAGTCAGTCCCTGAGGGGCCCAAGAGAAAAGATTGAGAGGATGTGGAACCAGCCAGCCAGCTTACCTAGGAGACTGATGCGGAAGGTTCCAAACAGACCAGAAACCATGCGATGGCAGAACACCTGGCAAAAAGCTGAAAATAAAAGCAATGGAACCTACTCCAACAAAAATGGTAGTAGTAATCCATTGTTTACAACCGAAGATACATATCTGACCAAGAGAGAAGAAATAAGGCAAGATGAACCACTAGCTATGAAAGAAACAGAACAATTGAAATCTCTAGCTTCAGACTCTTCATTTTCTTCTTCTTGGTCTCACCTCTCTTTCTCCACTTTGCCAACTATTTCAAGAAGTGTGGAACTCAAATCAGAGTCTGATGTTATCACTTCTCCTACTGAATGCTCTTTGGAACTTTCTCCTGCAAGGTCTTGCGTTTCAAATTCTTCAGACTTTAAGAGACAAACACCCCCGTGTATGTTGGATATTGAAACCAAAAGGAAAGTTTTTGAAAATCTTCCCCATCCATGTAACATCTCTGTCTTGTCTCCTTCCCCTCCTTCTCCTCCACCTCTTCCTCCTCCTCCTCCCCCTGCTCCTTCTCTTGTCCTAACTCCCTTTTCTTTTTCCTTTCCTCCTCCTCCTCCTCCTCCTCCTTGTAGTCCTCCTCCTCTTCCACCTCTTCCTCGTTCTGTTCCTACTGTTTTTCCCCCTGCTTCTTTTTGTCTACCCCCCTTTCCTCCTCTACCTCCACCACCTCCTCCTCTTCCATGCCCACGGCCTCCTTCAGCTTCAGCTCTATCCACAGAGGGTGTTTGTATACCAGATATTAAATGCACTACATATATAACTCCTGCCAAGGAAATCAAAGCTGCTACAATGCACCTATCCACATCAAAATCAGTGTGTAAATCAGACCCTCAAAAAGAACCAAAAGGCATCCTCAAACATATTAAAAACTTAGCAGAACTTGAAAAATCAATAGCTAACATGTACAGTCAAATACAAAAGAACCGTCCACCCACAAACATCTCAAAACTTCAAACTTCTTGCACTTCAGAGATAACAAATATGGAAATCACATCTGAACAAAACCAGGAGAATTCAAACAATACTGTGGAGGGAATTGAAAAACAATCGCACAGTCAATCTACTGCACTGTAATGTTGATTTTCCTATTTTAACTGTGAATCTTTTGTTGATCATAACTTCAAGCTGAACATCAAATTTGAACATCAAAGAAGATTCTACTGTTTTACCCCAAACTCAATGCAATGCTGTTTTTTTCCATAGTTTTAATTTAAAAGATTATTAACTTCATCACTACTAACTCATGTAGTAGATTTACCTTAATTTTCTTAACTACAAAGTAGCATTATTTGTCCTACATTTATTTGAAAAGTAAGTAATTTTAATCTGTTTTTTTATGGGGAGATATGGGCATGAAAGTTAGATACCCAACCTCACAAAAAGGATTGTTTATTATGTTGATGCTTTCATTTTACTTTTTGATCATTGTTTCATATGAATGTTCCAGGAAAAGATAGCCTATTAAAAATAAGCTAAAAGTCATACCATATATTCTGTTTTTCTTTTTTTTGTTTTGTTCTCTTGAAGCCTATGTATTTGGTAGGAAGAAATACTTCCAAAGTAATATGCTATGTACTCAGAAATGTAGGGGATGACAGGCTTAGGTGTTTCAAAATAAACCCCAGGTGCTATAATATGTAGTCATCTGTTTTCTTTTAACAACATCCTTTACTCTGGCTTGCTTTTGTCTTACTAGTATGCTCATAAATTTGATAAATCTTTTACTTTTTTTCAATTGCTGTCTTATTTATTTCTCATTGTGCATTCCCTTCTCTTCTTTATAATGCAAATAAATCTTGAGATGTTGACTTTTGTAAGACATTTCATTGTTCCCACAAGTGTTTAAAGTGCTATTTAATTTTGCTCTGTCACATTATTATATCATCTCTTTAATTATAATTTTAAAGATTCTCCATCAAGAAAATATTTATGTCCAGTTTAATAAATGAAATAATATTAAATTTAAATACAAAATCAAGAGGTATTATATTTGGTGAACTATCACCAGTTTTATCTAGGCCTTTTGCTCCTTGTTTTCAGCAAGAAGATAAAATTTTATACTATGGAAATAAATTTCTTTAATTCAAATAGTTGTTAATATCTTAGAGCTCTATTCTTGTTAAATTCCTAAATATTAGTTAAACTAAGGAAAATCTTCCTAAATTCTTCACTAAGCATATTTTAGCCCAATTTCATATTTATACATGCATATACATATTATTATATACAATGATATATATGCATGTCTGTATATGTGTATATAATGTATAGTATGGACCATCAAGTAATTGCTTTGTTTTGCCCATAAAACATGTGGAATGAATTTCATCTAGTGGAAATCCCTATTTTTGAATGGAAGTACAATTATTTTTTTATTTCTGGAATTTTAATATTTTAGAAGATATGTCTGCCCAGAGAAAGGTACATTTGTAAATTAGCTCTATATGTATGTTCCAAGAAACAGCAGAAATATTGCAAATAATCTATGATTGTTATCATAGATTCTCTTATTTCTTTGAAATAACAGAAACTTCCATTCAAGTTAAGCTTGATAGTTAATTAAATATATTCACACAGTTTGAGGGGCCTACATTTTGCCATCTTAAAGATTTGTTCAGCCCTGATATTATCTGACATTTCTTTGAGAATTTGATCTGGCATTACTAATTAACAAGGTTATATTTTTTAAAAAATCTGTAAGTTTAATTATTTTCATTAGCTCATCTGCTTCAGATTCTTTTCATCCGAAACAAGAGTAATTTCTTGCTCGGGGTTCTTGAACCTGATTTTTTTCTCTCTTTCACTGAAAAACTTCAGTTGGAGTTTTTGTTGGCAGCTGGTCATATGCATGAGAACTTGTGCTAGTTGGCGGACTCTGACAAGGTATTTTTCACAATTACGTGAGCATTTAATGTGAGTGTGTGTATTTTTAAGCTAATTTATATAACTTCTGTGAAACTTAGAATTCCTTGATATTGAAATTTCTAACTAGTGACCAACAAAATAAAATTCAAATAATATTTTTGTGTAAGGACCTAACCATTATTAAATTGTTATATTGCCTTTTTCTATAATATTTTAATATTTGTGTAATCTAAATTCTTTAATATTTTATAGTTTTCAAATGAAACATTCATTCTGTTTTATACTTAATAGTCTTTCATTGACACATTGCATTTGGAGTTCTCTGAGTTCCTCATAAACGTCAGTTAAAATATCTTCTGTAATATGAGACCTATAAATATTATTTGAGTATACAAGCACAATAACTTAATCTCTACAACCTGACAACCAGTCTCTAGAAAGGGAATATTTTTATACTATATTTGTTGAGATCCAATTAACACATAAGGAGCTATTAGATATCTTATTTAAAATACATATCATTGAATATATGCTAAAATTAAAATGCATAAATATTATATTACTGATTTTATAACTATCAATAGTTATGGTTTGAAAACATACGGGAATTATAAACATTGACTCTATTTTGTAACACTTTTATTTCTTCCTTTGAGCTAAACCAAGCAATATAAATAACTACCTGAAAGGCAACAAAAAGATTAATAAAAACAGTATTTTTTATGTCTGTTATTTAGGGAAAACATTGATAATGAATAGAAATTGAAATATGTAGAAAATAACGGTTACTTTTGTTTGTGTATTTTTGTGTGATTCACATGGCTCATTTATCATTATTAAAACCAAGCTATGAGTTTTCTCTAATTTTTCTCTAAAAGAAATTGAAAGGAAGTTGAAAATGTCTAAATTTTTAAAAGCATTAGAAGGATGATCATTCCCACAAATATTAGCAGAAACATATAGGCACTCTATAAAATTTACTATAGAACTCTTTAAAAAAGTAGTATTTATAATATATTAAATTAAATTTATCACCAACAGTTTCAGCAAACAGTGTGTTAAAAAATTAAGATGCTTTCAGATAAATAGACTTTAATCTGATGACGACCTTGGAGTTTTTAAAAAATATTTTACAAAAGTTGTTTGGTTGGAATTCCTAATAAATCTTCACTATAGTAGTATGTTAATTTCATATAGTATGTTCAACAGCATCAATTTAATACTTTAGCTTAATCATTCAATTTATAATAAATATAAATTTCTTATAATTACTTACATTCACATTGAATATGCTGTGCCCTTTTTTCTTTCTCAAGTATGGTCAAATACTACACCAATTTGTGGTCCATGAACTTTATTAAGATTTATGCACTAGTGAATATTTGGCTATTATATTTAACATTTTGACTTTATTGCTAATGATATAATTGACCCTTACAATATAGTCAATATTTTGAATTCATTATTCTTACAACTAAGTTGACATATGCAAATATATATATATATATATATATATATATATATATATATATATATATATATATACCTTGCCATCATTTGGAAGATGAAACTCTAGTTATGGAGATAATTTTTCATCTTGTGCCCACTATATTCTTCATATATTAAAAACACATCTTTCTCCCACTGAATATTTTTTATATAGATCAAGGCTCATATAGAACAGAGATACATTGGATTATTATTATCCCAATTGATCACAACGGAGTAAAAAATGTGTGTTGCTATACACTATTTAGATAAAATAGTTTTTGTATATTCTGTTGTACATACAAAATGAGGGCTTGGGGTGATAACTGCTTTTAGTAATTCAGGCATGAAACTTTGGTCTTCCTTTCTTGTTCATGCCACAAAATATATTTCCCACTTAGGCAGTGTTTAGTAAAAGTTATCTATTTTACTCAGATTCTTTTAAATGGCCCTTATCTATAATTTAATCTGAAAATCTGGGTGTTTAATTCTTCTTTCTTTATTTCTGCCTTTCAGGAGAGGTTATGCACCAGAGGTAAGGGATTTATGGTGTTATATCAAGATTCCTGGGAGATTATTTGTGTAATAGGCAGGACTAATATACATTGTTTTGAAGCAAGATTATTCTTCTTCAATTCAACCAAAGCATGCAAATAAACTTTTCTACTTATTTTCTTTTATATATGTTGCTTCTCTTCTTTGAGGTTTTAAGACTATGGTTCAATGGATAAACAAAGATCAATTGCTTTTCAAGGATAAATTTATTTGTCCTGAATTACAGTTACTCAGTATTGTCATACTCCCTTAAATTCATCTTTCTAATATTATAATCTAATTTAGAAATTATGGGATTGCTTAATGTTTGGTCTTATACCAATCTAAAACTTTTTCTTATCACTATATTGGAATGGAGTTTGACTTATTTATTTTAAATTCTGATTGTTAGTACATTTAAGTTTTGTACTGCATTACTGTGACTCAGTCTACAGAGAACATGCCTGGCACTTTGATCAATAGCATTTGGCTCACTATATTATAATTAATGTTAACAATGAAGTTATTGAGAACCTAGTTAAATTTAACATATAGCTTCTTAGTCAAGAGAAATAAGTATATGACCTAAATGGCTTATACTTTAGGATGCACAAATCCTATATTACATAGAAATCAAGTTGAATGCCTGTATAAATATCAGGTTTCAGGCATGATTATAGCATCTCAAACTAAAATTTCCCTCACCTTTAAATGAGTACCATAACTAGACTAACTCACTAAAAGTTGTATTATAAGATGTCCAATCTTAAATTAAATATTTACTTTATTGTGCATGTCCAACAGATGTTTCATTCATGGAATTATCTCCCAGAATCTTCTACTCACCTTTCCAGTGCTTTCTTTAAGATGTGTGATATAATTATTAAGCCCCTAAGAGTTGATAATCCTAAATTTAAACTTTATGTCTTGGTCTCATCCTGTTGAAGTCTAAATTATCATGAAACTAACCATTTCTGAGTGATTTCCCTATTCACAAAAGACTTTGTATAAAAACGCCATTGACTTTTGATAAAAAGTAGAAGGAATGGGTATCATGTCTTGAATATGATCTCAAATACACTACAACTGTATCATTCTATGTGTTCTACTGTTCTTCCCAATGAATCTGATTATATTTAATATGACTGGAGAGAAAAAAAGAGGGACAATTTAAAACAAATATAAACTTGTTAAAAATAATTATATCATGCTTAAAGTGCTCTTAGAAGCATAAACAGTTCTTTGTGCTATGAAACTTAAAAATCTTTCTAGATATTTTTTTTGTTACGGTTATTAAATTTGGTGTTAATTAAAACAATTATGAAATTAAAAAAAATGAACCCTTTATTACTTAGTGTTCCAATATAGATAATTAGCCAAAATATTATTTAATGTTTTTGATAGCTGTCACATAAATAATGAACCATAATCCCAAAGTAACCAGTTTTAAGCTGTCGCCTTTTTTTCCCCTCTCTTCTCAACCATAACCTACTTTTCCCATCTGAATTATTTTCTAAATCTTTTTCTTTTAATTTCCTTTGGCAGCAACAACAACTGCTGAGGCCTTCTCTTCTTAAACCAGAGGTATCAATTTTCATTTTCTTTTCAACCTTACTAAACCTTCACAATATATTTATGTGACTTTAGTACTTTTATGTTCATCTTACATGTAGACAGAGTGGGTGGCTGCCAGTACGGTATAATTTTACAAGAGAGAGAAAAGGTACATTTCCAGAGAAATGCTAAACATATTTGATAACTCAATTCCATATGTGTAATATCATTCTCTAGAAATTAGGCAAATAATATTGTATTAAAAATAAGCCATCTGGCTGGGGCTGGGGCTCAGTGGTAGTATACTTGCCTGGTATGAGTGAGGCACTGGGTTTGAGTGTCAGCAGCACATATAAATAAATAAAGGTCTATAAAAAAACTGAAAAAATTAAAAATAAGCCATCATTGAATGAAGCAATTCATGAATCTGATCAGTATTTACCTAAGTATACAGAGATTCAACAGATCCATGCTTGAAGTCAGACCTAAATTAGGCAAAATCTAAAGAAAGAATGCTAACATCTGTCCTGATTCAAAATACTGTCTTTGGGCACATGTGTATTGCACAGTGTCTGTGATATTTTTTTTCTGAAATGTGAAAAAAATTTTCAAGTTTATATAATAAATTCATATTATTTATGTATAATAGCATGTCTATATATTGCCAAAATTAAAAAAATAATGTAGTGCTAGTTTAAAATACTTCTCTTTGTGATAAATTTAGTTTTTTATAAGCTACATTTATAAACATTTTAGTCCTTTTCCTTTAGAACAGAATCCTACCTTTTCTAAAGAGAGGCATTTCTTGCTTAGAATTTAGTCATCATAATCTGGAGATTGGGTGGCAGGGATATCCAGGTTTTAAAGATTTTTAACAAAAATTTACATGAAGAAAAGAATTTCCAGAATATAGAATCAGTAAACTCAAGGTTAAAGTCTAAACACCAATTATTAACTGTAAAAGCCCTGCAAGATATGCATTCTCCTGAACATTAATTTCATATTCTAAAAAATGTTGGTAGTAATGTCCAATATATTGATATCTAGTTAAGCAATTGGAATGTAGCAGGATGAGATTCAATAAATGATAGTTATAATAGTTGTTTTGGTTTACATAAGATGTTTATAATAATAAGATCCAAATAAACTTTATATTCTCTGATCAGCAACAAATATTAATTTTTAAAATAAAATTAAATATTTGATCTACCCATAAAATCATTTTTTAGTACATTATTTTGCATGATTTTCTAAAATTCAGTATTTCCCAACTAAAGAGATGCTAAAAGAGACTGCATGGTACATAAAGAGGAGGAGCATTCCATTGAATTTTTAGGTCAATTCAGGGGTCTTACCAGTCACTAGGTCCTTCCCCGGTTTCTTAATTTCCTCTCTTTTCCTCTCTCTGTCTCTTTCCCTTCGCTTCCCCTCCCCCTTCTTTTTGTTTTTGCAGTACTAGGGATTAAACCCAGTGGCATGATAATGCTATTACATCTACTACTTCTTTAGTATTTTGTAATTTTTATTTTAAGACAGGGTCTTGCTAAGTTACCCAGTCTATGGTTGTACTTGGGATCCTCCTACCTCAGCCTTCTGACTCACTGGTGTTAATAGAATGCACCACAGCGCACAGCCCTCTGTTTCTTTTTTTGAAGTGATGTTTCCCTACTCTTCATTCATGAGCTGTATAAGCATTCAAAAGGCATAGTTCAAGTCACTCTTTTCGGTTAATTTCTATCCTCTTTTTCCAGCTAAGTCACTGCAGAGTGACTGACTGAGTCAAGACTCTCTTGCTGAGTTTCCTGGGCACCTATGCCAGTCCTGTCTCTGCTTTATTACACTTTCAAAGTAATTGATGCTGGATATATAATGTAGTTAGGGAGAGCTGAGCCTTACTCTCTCTCTAGGAAAAAAGAACATGTCCATATATTATTATCAGAATTTATTAAAATTCTACTTTAAAACCACTTGAAAGTCTTAATCTATGTATATTACATTAAAGACACATTGGTCAAGAAGTATAAATGTATTGATTCTGAGTCTTAGTGCATTTTAAAAGAATGAAAGTATTACATTGTTAGATGACTCAAAAATGTAAGTTTACCATTGCGTTACCATTATCTTTTTTCAATTTTTTAGTTTGAACAACTTAAATCTACACTATTACTTTGTTTTAATTTCTTACTGTTCTTTCTTAATCTAATCCCATTTCCTGCTTCTTATTTTTTGTTGCTATTGTTGTTGAAATAAATCCTGTAGCTACAAAGAAGTGCAAATCCTTTCATATGGTTACATATTAAGAATGCCCAAACACATTTTATCAGATCTCCAGAAGCTCCTTTATGTTGACATCCAGATACTGATTTCCCTTCTCCTAATCACTCAACTGGCTTGTAGCACACACCTTAGTCTGTTTTTGAACATACAAGCTGAATAATACAGTGTTTTTTATGTGTATGTGACTTCTTTTGCTGATCATTCTGTTTGAGAGATTCACCTGTATTGTGGTGTATTTAGCTCATGGGCTTTTGCATTGGTTCTGATTTTTTGCTGTCATGAATAATGCATTTTGGTGCAAAAGTGTACATAATACTCTTGGGTATATAATTATAAATTGAATTTATTTGAAAGATGGATACATATATTTTACTATTATTGACATTTTCCTGAGGATTTTACCAATTTATCATCTCTCTAGAATTGTATAAAGGTCCCAGTTATCCCATGTTCCTCCCAACACATAGTATTGCTTATTATTATTATTTGTAATTTCTGTAATTTTAATGGGCAAACTGATCTAGTTTCAACATCATAATTGAATATCTCTGCATTTGGTTCAAAGTATTTGTAAACTGTAAAGTTGTTATGTAGATTATTAGTAGAGCAGAACAGTCACAAACTTTAAATAACTATAGGAACCAGAGAATGCAGTTTATTAGATGCAAAACAAAGGCAGGTGGCAGATTTAAGATGATAATGAGTATAGTTGTAGCATAGTGTGGTTGAATAATATGGTTGGGCATGATGTAGTAACCAAGAGAGAATATGGTTACCATACTACCATCTAGATCTTTGACATGTAGAAACATGGTATTTGTGCTGCCCTCTTTCTGCTTTTCAAGAGAAAATAAAAACTCATATTTTTGGTGGCATTCTCTAAGGGTTGAGGGCAAATAATTCAATATTTTTAAATCAGTTTGGCCAATCTTAGCAAAAATAAAAGTCATTATCTATACTTATCTTTCAGGCTATTAATTTCCACTCTTCCTAAGTGATGTATTTGTGGCATCAGAGAAGGGCAATTTTTTCCCATCTCATTAGTACACTTGGATTAAGGAAATTAATTCTTAGGAATAGCATATAATCTTAAGTAAATATCAACCCATTTTCCTGTAGATAGATATGCTTTTTCATCCTCTTATTCTATTGCAAATTTAATTTGATTAGTCATTTCTTAACATGTCAAAACAGAATTAAAAAAGCAAATACAAGGAAATTACATTTAACATTTAATTGTTGTTGAAAATTATTCTAATATATATTCCTCAGGAAAAATATTTTTATAAGAACATAGTTGAAAAAAATCAGTATAATCTGGAGTTTAGAAGTAGAAATGTTGACAGGATCCCTTCATTTAAAGAAGGCCTTCGCCAGGTGTAATAATGCATACCTGCAATTCTAGCTTCCCATTCAGGAAGCTGAGACAAGAGGAGGTCAAAGTGAGGCCTACTTGGACAACTTAGCAAGACCCTGTCTCAAAGTAAAACAATATTTAAAAAAAAGTCTTAAATCCAGAAGTAGCATTAAGTGCCTTAAAATGTAAACATCCTTGGGAGACATCACACAGTAACTCAGATTCTTATTAGTGTATAAATTATTATTATCAAACAATTTTAGATAAAGAGTTTAAATAAATGGGAGAATAGTAGAAAACCATTGGTGGAAAGATGAAAACATGCTACAGATAATGTTATAATTTTTGTCAATTCCAAAGGCTATTAATAATGTAATTGAAGATACAGTTAAGTTTAACTATCTATTTGTAATTTTAAAAGTCATTCAGGAATAAGTGAATATACTCATTTGAAAATATTAAGAGATTTTTAATTAGGAAAAAGTTACTTCCTTTTCCTTTAAGTAAAGTCTAATTATACAATCTTAGTTTTTGTGAGTACTTGTGGCCAGAAAACAAACAAAAAAGGAATGTGTTTAAATAACACTTTTAATTATAGTTATTTTGGCAGGAATATTTTCAGAATCATCAAATTCTAGGTGTGGAAATCTTACTTCGAGCTGAACTGTGATAAGAATTTGTTTTCAAATGCAATTTCTCTTTTTGAACAATAGGAGTTATCCATGGAGTCTGGAATTGATCCTGGCCAGGAATATGGACAAGATTATTACAGTTTTGAGCATGGGTACATCTTCAGATTTTTTTATTCAGAATCTTATATAGTATTTATAAATAATAGGAAGCCATTTATTGATTTTTTTGCTAGCATTTATTATTTCAAAGTCATTTCATTAGTTTTATGTTTGAAAAATAAGTAATGTATCTACCTTTAATTTCAATCAAGTTTTAATCATTTTTCTATTTGGCATATATTGTAATTTTAGAAATGTATTAAAATTATTCATATTTATTTAAATGTGAAATAAAAGTCAAACATATTTGCTCAATTCCTAAATTCACCTTTATCTTCATGTGATATGCTTAACATTTTTTAAACCAGTCTAGGTAAAGTTTTGCTCAAAAATGATTAGAAGGTGGAAAACATACTTAAGAATCCAATAACAAGTATTTCAAAGGTTATTTCTCCACATGTACACTTCACTGCTTAAAGGAATGAAACAGAAGAATGTATATCCATTGTCAGCCATGTTTGAAAAAACCTTCAGTATAAATATGTAGACTTTATGTTCTCAATCAGCTATTATACTTTCAGAAGGAACATATTTTGTGTCCTACATTATTCATTTAATTAAGGAGCATTATGCCTTTTGTTCTCATTCTATTCTCTCAAAACTTATATCTAAAATAACTCAACTCTCTTTATTGTTATTCCAGGGTACCATTATGGCAAAAATCTTTGGTCATCAGGTAGTAGTTCTTACCCTATAGTTTTGTAGCTAATTTAAAAGGAGCCTAATAGATGTTACATAATATCTGTAGACTGAATGGTGAAGAAAAAGAAGAAAACAGAGATCATTCATGGTAGATTATACATATACCGCAGGAAAAAAGTACTTAAGGTTTTTAGTTTCTTTTACAGGTATGAAATGCCTCAATATGGAAGTCGACGTCGATTGTTACCACCTGCTGGACAGGAGGAATATGGTGAGGTGGTTGGTGAAGCTGAGGAGGAATATGAGGAGGAAGAGGTAAATTACCATAATTCCATTATGTGGGATAATATTGAAGAACAACATTTTAAATTCTATTTGACTACCAGTATAGAGACTATTTCCACCTTTAAAAAATCCTATTCATTTACCAATTGTTTTCCACAGAAATTTAACATTGCTGGTCATTTTATTGCTTTATCTATGGAGGGAATTAATTTTAATAGTTTAATCTGTTTCCTTCTATAAAGTGTTAAATATCTGGAAAAAGCTACAATAATTTTGTTTCCTAAAATTGTAAATATTGCTCCATGAACATAATATATAATCAAATATGTTTAAAAATATACAACACAATGGCTACTTTTGTACCTACACTGCCTAACATATCTAAAAATCATGAAAAATAGTCTCCATCTTTCAATCATTATTTCTACCTACATATCTGAGGAAATTATGTAATCATGCATAAACTAGTATGAACCAATTTTATCAAATTCTTTGCCTACACTATTAATTTGGCAGATTTATCCTCTCCCCCTCAATAATAACAAATGAATGGCACAGTAGGCCTAACCTGTTCAAAATTTAAGAAAATAGCCAATTTTTATGTAAACTTTTAGATAAACTAATGTATTTTCATGACTTTAAAAGACTCTTTATATATTTAGCTAAAGGAAGACACAAGAAGCTACTGCCAAAATCTAGAGATAGAAAGGAAAGAGGTAGTGGCTATTTCTTTCTTGATCTAAATGAAAAAAAAACCTTTGAATTAAAAAAAATGACAATATCACTAGATTTTCCTAGATAGCCAAAAGTAAAACAGTTTATACTCACTTAATCTACCTCTGTCTATACATGGTAGAGAATTTTGTGATGCTTTCTGAAATTTTGTTTGGGTGAAGTTATCTCCCTGCATATTCTTTCCTACTACTTTATACATGACATGTAACAAGATCATACCATAGCTGTTCTCACACTGACATTTCAATTGCATTCTCACAATTTTCAGGAAAAGCCAAAGAAAATCACAAAACCAAAAGTTGAAATTAGAGAGCCTAGTGAGGAGGAGGAGGAAGTGGTAGTAACTATTGAAAAGCCACCTGCAGCGGAGCCCACATACACAACATGGAAGAGGGCCAGGATATTCCCCATGATCTTTAAGAAAGTTAGAGGACTAGCTGATAAAAGAGGCGTCGTTGACCTTGAGGGTGAAGAGTGGCAAAGACGCATGGAGGAAGAGGATAAAGATTATCTGAAACTAACTCTAGACCAAGATGAAGCAACAGAAAGCACCGTAGAATCAGAGGAGGAATCCTCCAGTGATTACACTGAGTACAGTGAAGAAGAATCTGAGTTCAGTGAATCCGAGACCACAGAAGAAGAATCTGAGTCTGAGACGCCCTCTGAGGAGGAGGAGAGTTCCACTGAAGAATCAGAAGAATCCAAATCCACAGAGTCAGAAGGAGAAAAAGCTAGAAGAAACATTGTGCTTGCAAGAAGGAAGCCTGTCATGGAGGAAGTCAAGGAAGCCAAAGGTAGAAGAGAGGAGCCACCCAAAGAGCAAGAAGAACCCATTGTAGAAGAGGAGGAGGAACACCTAGGAGGAGAAAGTGACCTGGCCCCTGTGGAAGAATCTGCAGACCTTGACGCTCAGAATGTCCCTGAGGAGGGCAGTGCAGAATCAGCTTCTGTGGAAGGAGGCATAGAAAGTGAAGAGGAATCAGAATTAGGCAGTAGTAGTAGTAGTAGCAGTAGTAGTGAAAGTCAGTCCAGAGGTCCCTGGGGCTTTCAGGTGCCAGCCTATGACAGAAGCAAAAAGGCAAACCGAAGGAAGTCTCCAGGAGCAAACTCTGAAGGTTACAACACAGCCCTTTAGAAGAGAGCACAGTAGGTGGGACTTTTGCAGTGATGAGTGCTCTTGCGTGCAGTGCCTTCTGTATGTTCTCTGAAATGACTCTTTAAGGGCAGTTAATTAACCATGATTTTGATCTGACTTAAGATCAGAAGCTTGCCAGAAAAGTGACACATGATATCCAAAGAAATTGGTATATTAGACTGTATTAGATTAAAACCCACTAATATTTCCTATACTAGTAAATAGGAACACATGTAATTAGCTAGTCAATGCTTACTATTTTTCAGCAGGATTTTTATTATGCAATATGGCATTATGTGTTATCAGTGACACCTCTCTGTTGGAATGAATTTTATATAGAGATAAGAATAGATTGATACATAATCTGTTGGAATGGATCAAATAGCTACATGGAGAGATGGTTTGTAGCTGCCACTTTCAAATGTTAGAAGTTAAATAAGATAACATATGAAAAATCGAATGTTAACATCATTATTCTGAACTGGATTTTTTAAAACCATATTGTAGGAGTCATAATATTTTTTTTATCTGAGCAAGTAAACATAATAATTTTGAAATAGACTGACTCAGTGCCAAGCATTGATAGTTCACCTAGTCCAAA
Source organism: Spermophilus citellus (assembly GCF_964194105.1). Classification (NCBI taxonomy): domain Eukaryota; kingdom Metazoa; phylum Chordata; class Mammalia; order Rodentia; family Sciuridae; genus Spermophilus; species Spermophilus citellus. The sequence continues at coordinate 28,904,175 of NC_138195.1, read as the reverse complement.
AATGTAATAAGGCTTCTTTGATAAAATGATATAGAACAGTTCAACTTTTGCCCTTTGCCCTTTCTAATGTTAATTGGAAAGAGACAAATAATTGGTGAAAATTTCCATTGTGTTTCGGTTGCTTGCCAAAGGAAAATTTAGAATAATTGGCTTTCAGTTTTATGTACTATTGAATAATTTGTGTACTAATACTAAATAAATTATGCAATCTGGGTATATATTTTCTAAGTTAACAAAGATCTGAATGGAATGACCCAGAAAACCAGGACATTTCAAGTGAATGAATGCATTAAACATACAAAATTTTGGCTAACGGCATTGAATAAATTAGCAGGCATTGAGTAAATTAGCAACTTTGAATTTAAAAACCATTTTTCAAATATGGGGAATAGAAACTTTAACATGAATGGAATAATCTACTGCTGTTCAATGCTTCCAATTTAACTTTCCTGAATAGTAAGGCAACTACAAAACAATGGATTAGTTCCTAAGTTAAATATAAATAATACAGTTTTGTTTTCATGTAGAATAGTAATTTGATCTAAGAGCATGTGTTTCCTGGAATGTCTGCTTCCTAGCTCAGCAACACTTTATTCAAATATATCATGTTGTGACGCCAATCAAGAATTTGTGAAACTAAACTGACGTGAATAAAGAGTTGCTTCCTTGTACCCCTCTTGACTTATTTACATTTGATAACTTTCTACATAACACTTTTTAAAGTTTCACAGGCATTGTGTTCCTTGTCTTTTTCACTCCTTTGATAATGACTAACACTATTTTTTTTCCTTTTATTTTGTCAGTGGGCAAGAAAGAGAATGATCAAGTTAGTTGTTGATCGAGAATATGAAACTAGTTCAACTGGAGAAGACAGTGCTCCGGAATGTCAGAGAAACCGTCTTCACAATGCTAAGATCCACAGTAATATCAATGGCAATATATATATTGCACAGAATGGTTCTGTGGTGAGAACCCGCCGTGCCTGCCTCACTGATAACTTGAAAGTTACCTCCCCTGTCCGTCAGGGGAGGCACTTTAAGAAATTAGAGAAGTTGGCAGTGACACATGAGGAGAGTGTACCTCTGAACACATTGTCAAGGGGGCCATTTTCTACTGAGAAAATGAACAAAAGACCAACGCTGGTTACCTTTGCCCCTTGCCCTGTGGTAACTGACAGTACAGCAGCAAAGTCATTGGGGAACAGGCTGAAAAGCACAGTGGAACAGGAGTCCATGGTTGACAATAAAAACATCAAGGAGACTTTGGAATTCCATAGTGACCACACACAGTCAGATGATGAAGAGCTTTGGATGGGTCCCTGGAACAACCTCCATATACCAATGACAAAACTGTGACTGATTTTTTAAAAGTTATTTTAATTTTTACTTCAGTTTTTAATGAACTGTGCTTTTTATTGTCACTGAGAAAACAATGTATGGGATTTATATCATGCACACAAGCTAAAACTTTGAACAATATGCTTTAAAATTAAAAAAAAAAAAACCAGACAGATTTGCACTCACATTTGTATCAATTAATTGTTTTTCCCAGAAAATCTTTTTGGACAGAATCGATTCACTAAAAACACATCATTCAAACATTTAGCTATTTTGTTGGCTTTTGAATTATTTTTCATTTTAATAAACACATAATTTACTAAGTAATCATATTTTGTTAATTAACACAAATTGTGCTTCATTTCTAACTTCACAACACATTTTTCAGTACATATAATTTTATTTTCTATAGGCAAATGGGGAAAATATTAGAGGATTTTTATAGGTAACAGGTTTGTACAATTGTTGTCTATGTTATCCTGTTTTTATTTTTTAAATGAAAGTAGTAAAGGTGAAAATCACCTGTAAATTATTCTGAATCATGGGTTTACTTTTCTTATTATCCATTTTAAAGTTTTACAGATTTTTACACACACACACACACACACACACACACACACAAACACACACACATATACACCTTTGAAGAAACATGGAACACTTCAGGTCATGTCTTTTTAAAACAATTTAATTTACAATTTTACTTGGTTCCCCCTAAAAATACATTATACATATTATACTTTGTAGATCATTTGGTTTAGCTACTGGAAATTAAATAATTGGAGCAACAAAACAGTCTCTCACCCTCAGTAAAAGCTTACTGAGAAGTGGCAAAGGTCAAATAGGCAATATTGCATCTAGAACCACAATTTCAGTGTGGAAGTCATGGTAAAGCCAGAAAAGTCTCACATTAATGTCACTGGACATGAATATTTTATGAACCCAGCAGAAAAGAATTTGGCAGAGTCGCAAATTTATATAATATGTGAAATGCCTACAAAGGCTATAAATCCATAACTTCAAATGCATTATTATATTTAACTTCTCCCAGCTCTGGTTTATTTATAGACTATTTTGATGCACATATTTATGTGCCTGTAGTTCAGAGCCAGAAAATGATAGCCTGGGCATTTTTTTTAAATCAAAGAACAGTTGTTCATTTTTCACCACTGAACAAAGCACAGAGTTTTACCATTAATAGAAACTACAATAAATTATTCTTTTAGAAAAACTTGCCCTGTGTGTTGCATACCCTCCAGATGTAGAAAGATGAAATAATATAGTTTAAGAGAATTCAGAATTCTATTGACTATGACTTAGTATGATAGAGATATAGCTCACCTCAAATTTTGCACAGATTTCATTTACATTACTTCATGCATGCTTAGTATATGGTTGAAGGATTGAATAATGCATTATTATTTATACCCCTCTTACATTTTTAAAACTTTAAAATACAATTTCCTTATTTCCAAAGTGTATTACATAAATGTGCCAACATATATTACTAGTATGCTTTCATTTCAGATTTTCAAAAGTATTTGAAGACAAATACAGTAATATCTCATTTATCTAATTTAATTGGAAATCAATGCATTTTACACCCTTGTTAGAAAAACTATAAACATTAATAGAAGCTTGTTAGAAATATAGAATCATGCCCCCACCCCAGGCCTCTCAAACAAGAATCCACATTTTCACAAGATCCTAAGGTGACTTGAATGCACATTGAATTTTGTGAACCAATGATCTGTACTATTGAACTCCAGGGCTTACCTGTTCAATCACCAAAACAATTGTTTTTACTATAAAATAGTTTATGTAGAAGTTAGATTAAGCATATCTTGTCTCCCTATGAACCCAATCAGATCACTGAATATAACTTAGTATTTTTTGTTTTCTGTTCCAAGGTCATCTCAACCAGTATTCCAAATATTCTCTCCATATAGCTTTACATATTTTTTTCCTTCAAATTTTGGCTATAAAATTTAACTTGTTGCTATTCCTTTCTCAAAAATTTTCTTCTAGTTGCAATTTCTAATATACTGGTGGGAGAGATTGTGTCTTATTCTTGTTTAGTGTTATTTAAAAATTTATTAAGTCTGATATAGGGATAAGATATGTAGATTTGGGCAAAAGCTGTGTGATTCTCAGAAGCATTCTTTGATCACTGTTGGAATCTGGACATTGTTCTGGAAATATGATGTTGGCAGAAGACTAATATCCTGACAAATGCGATGCCATTGTAATTTCTGGCATACTTTTTACAAGGGAATAGGCAAATATTATAAGCTATTTAATCATAAATATTTCAGCACTTTTGAAATGATTGTTTTAGTAAAATTGATCATGAAGTTAATCTATACCTTACTGGAGATAGTGCAAAAATAAGCAGTATTTACACAGATCAACCAAATAAAATATTTGGTCAGTATATTTTGGGGAAAGGATGGAGGGCAGCGAAATTAATACTAACTAAATAAATCTGGACCATTTGAATAGTTACTTTGATAAAACTCTCACTATTTTATAAATCCTTGACTCAGGATTAAAATTGTGGAACACAGGGGAAATTATCAAGTATGTTTAATCTTAAGAATACTTCATATAAATGACCTTTCTATGTAAATATTTATAAGGAAATTTATGGTTATTTTTCCTAGAAGGGCATAGGAATTCACTTTAATTTTAATCAGCCCAGCTTTCAATAATGCAAAAGAAATAGCAGATCATCACTGATGAGAGTAGACTGATATAAGAACAATATTGCTAAAACCATTGATTTCAGGAGGTCTTATGGGCATTAAAGAATAGGTGAGGAAGAAGGAGTATATCTGATCAAGGTGACACAGTCATTTGTCACACAATAACCATCAAGTCATATTTGTTGACCTTGTTTCTAGACATCTTTTCTATTAATTAATATTCCTGACAGATGTCACAGAATTGCAACTTTAGGTTGGCCGAAAGCATCTTTGTTGAATACATGAAAAAAGTTTGCCTTGAATTTTATGTTATATGTTGCTCATGTTATTAAACCAAATTGTAACAGGGATGTTAAAACATGTTACTTACCATAACTAGATTCTTCCAGATGGTCATGGTAGTTACTATTAAAGAACTGTTAATAACATTTATGTATTGTAGAGTCAGAAATAATTGATTGATTCTTGAAGGAAGATACTTTTTTCTGTTATTTCATAATTCTTGCTTTTTCTCTTGTTCTTCTTCATTCAACGTCTGCACTTTATACCATAAGTGGGTCTTATATACCACTTCAATTAAGTAGTAAAATAGGCAGAAAGTGCTAATAATCTATTCTCAGGGCAGATGCCTATAGGTGCCTGCAAATAACACAGCGATAAGGCTGAGGGATAGGTTCAAAATAGTATTGAGGACCTCTATTTTTATTGATAGTTTCTCCCTATTTTCAAATGATATGTGAATTTGTTTTACCTTTTAATTGTGTTTTTTCATTAATTGTCCTTGATCTTTATAATCACAATCTTCCATTTTAGATTGGTACTTTTTTTCATTATAACCGATTTTAAGTTTATGGTAAGTTAAGCACATGTATGAAAGAATTGAACATTGTCTATAGTTTGAAAAATTATTAGCCTACCCACTGCTTCCTCAATTTCTTTATCTAAACACCGGTTCTTCCTTAACAAATATTATGTTATTACATAAGAATATGGATTAGAAAGTTTAAGTGAAAAATGCATTACACAATGTTTCAAAAATAAATTTGCATTTGAAAAAAATGATTCCTCATTATTGTGTCAGATGGATAAAATCAGTAACCATTGTTTTGTGTTTCAGTTTCACAATAAAAAGAAAACCCTTCTCTGTATATTCTTACCTTATGATGTTTAGAAGTATATTTTAAAGCTCCTAACTATTCTATTCTTTTTCCATTTCACTCATGTACTTAAGCCACCAAGTTCTAGAAAGAGTGAGAATGTGCTTTCTAACACCCTATTTATTCATAGAAACATTTTATAATCAAGTAAACACTGCATACATTCAGTCAATTATGTTCACAGAAATGCTAAATGAGAGCATAACTGTATTAAGAAGCTGATGAAGATATATATATCTGAAATGTGAGCTCCCTTTCCTGGATACATGCAGCTCTACCTTCCCAACACTGCTAATGACACAACAATTTCAATTGTCTTTTAAAATAAATAATCTTAAACCATTTTAAACAAAGAGAATTTTTGCCATTTTACCCTTTTGTTGTACCTATTGTAGAACAGAATTTTATTTATCCATATATTTCCAATGCCAGCACACCTCCTTGAATAAATTTAACAAAAATATTTTATTAAATAGAGTGAATGAGTTCTCACCCTACCATTTTATAATATGTCCTATTGTGTCAACCATTTTAACATTCATCTCATTGGAAAACGGCAATATAGTCATCTCCAAGGCAAAGAAATAAAACAGATATTTAATCTAAGCATGTATTTGCTGGCTCTTTGATGGTATATAAAAAGAAAAGGTTATAAATTTACCGTGAATTGTCTTTCACAGATTTGCCCACATTTTTATATTTTACCTAAATGGCTAATGTAGATTTCATTAACCAATTCACATAGTAGATAATTTAAGTTATAAGAAAATATTATTTTTCTTCTATGGGACTAATAAAGGTATATGCCTTTAAAGAGAAATAAAAGGAACCTATAGTTTTTTCCTCCTCCTCCCTCTCCTCCCTCTCTTCTACCTTCTCCCCCTTCCCCATTCCCCTTCCCCTGCCCTCTTCCTCCTCCTCCTCCTCCTCCTCCTCCTCCTCCTCCTCCTCCTCCTCCTTCATTATGCCTCTGATCAATTTAAAATAAGAAAAGCACTGCTAAAAAGCACTGTGAGAAATTAGGCTACAAGGAGGACTGTTTGGGGACTTTGTATCTGTGATCCAGCAGAATGCTTTGACACCTGTCATCAGATATGACACATTTCAACTTAAACACCTTAAATATACCTTTAAAGTTGTGGTGGTACGTGCCTCTACTGCCAGCTGCTCAGGAGGATGAAGGAGGAGGATTGTAAGTTCAAATATAGTCACAGCAACTTAGTAAAGCCCTATGCAAAGTAGTGATGCTGTATCTCTCAAAATAAAAATAAAAAGGGCTTGGATATGGCTCAGTAGTTTAGGCCCCCCTGAGTTCGGTCCCTGGAACTGAAAAATAATGATGATATGATGATGATGATGATGATGATGATGATGATAATGTATCAAATTAACAAAGATTTTTTGAGGTTTGGTATGAAAGAGACAAGATATTTATCAAACTCTAGCCGATGTTGAGCTGTTCTTTCTTCCTAATCGCAACAGCATCATTTGCATAAATGAGCCCATTCAGAAGTTTTGGAAATGTCAAATCTTCATGACTCTTTTTGACTTTAACCCATTTACTTTTTATTCCCTGTAAGATTTCTTTGCCTTGCCATATCCTACACGGAATTCAGAATTCTCTAATCTTACAAAAATAGCAGTTATAGTATAATGAGGGTGGAAAAAAGGAGAATTTTGGCAGGCTTAAATGAATGATAAAAACCAAAGTCTACATACATTTACATTACTTTAGTAATATATTAAATTCATGAATATAATAGTGCATTAATCTCAAAACATTGTTTTTACATACAATACTTACATATTTTATTCATAATGTAAATACTAACATATTTTATTCATACTATTCCCACATAAGATAGTGCATTGTTTTCAGAGGTATATATACATTTACATATATAAATTAATATAAAATTAAGACAGGTTTTAATTTTTTGAGTTAGAAGAACCTAAAATTATATATTCCAGGTGCCATAAAAGTATGACTTTTAAAAGTAAGATAAGCATACTAAGCACCTTTTAAAATTATTTTAAAGATTTACTTATACCAATACATGTAATGGGATATAATTCTCATAAGTTACCTGATGAGTAATAAGTATAGACTAGAAATGAGTATCTAAATAGGATCATTCAGTTAATACCATATTCTTGCTAAGAATTTTGACGAGGCCTGAAATATTCAGGGCTGAAATAATTTGGGTTCTGAGTCATCACTAGGTCATTATTCATTCCTTTCCTAATGTTTGTAACTGTAGTGGAAACTTGAGAATAAATCTTAGCTTTGTAATTCCTTTGTTTCTAGATTACACTGATGAGATTTCAAACCCTGTTTCAATTTTCATAACTACAAAAATTAGTTTTAATATAAGTGTCCTAGAACTTTTCTTAGCAGAAACTGAAATGATGAACATAGTATTCCTTTGAAACAATCAAGATTTCCATGTGCAACTGTTTTAAAGAACCAAGTCGGTGCCATTTCCTGTCTGTGTTATTTATTTGTAACCCATTACAAAACAAGAATGTCATAGTCCACAGGAGGAGAAATCAGGTTAAAAGAGTGTGATGAAAGAGAAATGAAGATGGGAGAAGAGTAAACAGAGGGCTTAGATTAGCACCCAGACTTATGTGTACATCCTTCCATACATTAGTTATTTAGGACACAAATAAAGCTCTGATTTCTCTTCTGTCAGATCAAAAAATGAAATAGGATTGGGTCCAACATTCATAGAGTACTATAAAGTTAAAAAAAGCAATTACTTAAGAGAATTTAACTCTGTATATTGCCAAGATCTGAGAGAATTTTTTCCTGAGTCACATTAAAATAGCACACCATATGATACATTGTAGTCATTAAAATTATTCCTTTGCTTCTCAATTTATTCTTGCAGAGCTTGCAAACATCAGCCTTTCCTCCAGAAGATCTTCAAGTGTTGAAGTTGGTGACTGTCACTCTATTATTATCACCTTCTACAGTGACTGCTAGAAGGGTAGATTGCCAGAACATTTCCAACTTTCAGTAGCATTCTTTCTTGCCAATAGATTTATATTAATCCTACTTTAATTAAATCATTAATCAACAACCAAGTTGTAAAGGTCTGCAATTTTCACAGCTCTATACTGTGAGGTTTGTTGATGATGGAGTACATAAGCACAAACTTAATTCTTCAGAATACAGATTTGATTGGGGTGTTTTCCCCCCTTGAAATTCTAGGTACTAGGAAACATTTTTCAGTCCAATAAAACAGTTTCCTATAAGATAGGTAAAAAGTTGAAAAACATGACATCATCTTAAATGCTTGACTAATGCTTTACCTAGCATACTATTGTTTTATATTATTGTCTGAATAACAATAGATAGCTCTCCAAAAAAAAAAGGAAAAAGAAAAGAAAATGATGTGCTATGTTTGCATATTTGTATGATATAACATTGTGGTCAATTTCAAGTAAATGGCTTAACAACCAGCTTCCAAAACTTTAAAATTTAGTAACTGAATCTCACAAGCCAGTGTGAACTCACTGTGTGAAATTATTAATAGAACCCGCTTTTATTTCCCAAAAAAAGTGCAGCAGAAATTAATCTGTAAGTCAAGAAAGTCTTTATAGAGGACAGATGACTGAAGGATAATAGTCAGTGGTCAAAAAGACAAGATTTTTCGTATAATTAGGGAAGAGGAGAGGCCAAGAGGAGTCCCCAGGTGAAGATGCCAGTCAAGTAAAAAGATAACTTTGTGTAAAGGCCATAAATGTAAGAGAATTAAATTCTGTTCTAAAAATTACTCATATCGTAATTTCACATTTTCATAAAATGCAGTAAAGTCAGGAAATAGAAATATAGGTCTAATGTTAGGCAAGAACTCAATCATGAATCTATTTCTGTAGATTAGACCATGACTATATCATATATACAGCCTGGGCAATCACTTTAAAAATCTGTATAGGAGAGATCACTTAGGAGATTTTATATGTAAAATGGAAGAGAGAATTCATAAGAAAAAGGTTATAAGCAACACAGGGGAGAAAACATAAGAAGGCATAGATTCTAACTTTTCAAACTTCAGTGTAATAATGAATATACTACTGGGCCTTTCTTTTGTTAAAGTCAGAGACCACTTCTCAATGTTATTCACTGAATTTATTTATTTTTTCCTGTTTGAATTAGCAATATTATCCTTGGTCTTTTTTCTCTATTTCATTTCTCATCATACTCTGGACTTATACAGTCTTCTCAGACCCTCTCATTCATTTTAATACCTTAATAACAAAGGATGTTAGGATGTTGAATAATATTTTTAACATATTAAACTAATGAACCATTTATACATAATTCACATTTTTTTGTCATTCCACCTTACCAACTAACAGAAAGAAGTTCAGCCTTGTGATTAAACTTCAATTTAAGCTTGACCACATGGGCCCAAATCCTGGCTGTGCCACTACTAGCTAAACCTTTTATATGTGAGGATAATAATAGTATTTATCTTGTGGTTTGTTGTGAGGATTAAATTAGATCATTTCTGTTAAGTGTTTAGAGCCATCCTGCATATTATGCACACTACATAAATGAAATAAAAGGAAGTGTGTAGAGGGAAAAATCATTTTAAGGAGGATAAACTAACCAGGTACATTTATGCACAACTGTAATCTCACTGGCTCGAGAGGCTAAGACAGGAGGATCACAAGTTCAAAGCCAACCTCAGCAATGACGAGGTGCTAAGCAACTCAGTGAGATTTTGCCTCTAAATATAATACAAAATAGGGCTGGAGATGTGGCTCAGTGGTTGAGCGCTCCTGAGTTCAATTCTTGATACCCTCCCCACACTGCAAAAAACAAAAATAAACAAACAAACAACAACAACAACAACAACAAAAATGAAAAGTAAGCTAAGAAATAAGTCCCTTCTGGGGAGGAAGAGGAAAAAAGAAACCTGCTTACTCCACCTGTGGCTGGATTTTGAAAAGGAGAAGGTAGTGACATGTATGAACTGCAATTTGATACAGCCTCTTATTGCCCACCCCTGTCCCTGTGTCTCTGAATGGTGAAGCAAGTTAGAACACAAGAGCTTTTCCTAGTCCTTGTTTGAGAATTTGGAGACTGTTTCTGGATGATTTATGTTTGCATGGCCAGACTCATCAAAGTGAAATCAGCATCTGTAAGACTGTCTGAGGCCCAAGGGTTAGCTCCTGCAACTGCACACATAGAGAAGAGATTCACATGTACCCAAGAATTCTATGCAATGACAGAAAAGATGAGAAGGTGCAGAGCACAGCCTTTAGGGCTTGAGTAGGTTAGTATGGCAAGTTTCAAGTGTTACAAGGAAGAATAGGGTAGAAGACAAATTTGCAGTGGGACTTCCAATAAATATGTAAGTGTGGGAGAAGAAGAGGTGACCTGAGTTAGCAGAGAAAGCCACACAATCTAGACCAGAGAACAGGTCACATTTACTATCTGAAGACTTTAACATAACATGTCCATAGGCAGAAGCAGAACTATAAACAGAGGACAGAGGGAAATGCCATCAGATGCAAACAAGGACCCAGAAAGCAGCAATACCTATACTTGGATTCAAGATCCTGCTTCCATGTAATGATTAGCAGCTTCCTTGAGCAGCTCTACAGTTTTTCAGACAGTATCTTGGACTGGAAGTGGAGGGAAGAAGAAAGCCGAATATCTAAGAATTGTTTACTAAAAGGTAGAGTAAGTAGAATGAATTGGACATAACTTTCCTGTGTTCACACATGAATATGTGATGAGTGTAACTCTCATCATGTACAAACATGAGAATGGGAAGTTATACTCCATGTATAATATGTCAAAATACATTCTACTGTCATGTATAACTAAAAAGAATTTAAAAAATTTAATTAAAAAATTTAAAGGTAGGCTGTTTAAACCAGAAAACACTGATATATTGTTAATTAGAAAGTTTTTTCTCTCTCTGAGCATCTGGATAGTGGAGTTTGATAAAGGTTTAAATGAGCTATAGAAAAGTAAAGACACTTCTTCTTTTTTACATTTGTGCAATAGGAATCTTAGGGTCAAGGATAAGTTCTTCATTATATTTGCTTCCATAAAACAGATTGAAGGACTTTCAAATACTGGATTGTTGTCTTAAAATGTTCTAAGGGTCCTTATACATGTTTTAAATTTTTTAAATTTTCTCTGATATCACGACACAATCTAATTTCAAGTTTCTTCCTGCTTTTGTTCACCAACTCATTTTCTTCCTACTTCAAAGAAGTGCCCATCTCAGAAAATGGATTCAAAGATATAATCACATGACACATCATGTTTTCTTGGGATTCACATAGACAATTTGCATCCTGATAGCCTCCAAAATTATAGGTCTTTCACAGTGAAAATTTCATTTGTCCATTTATTCAGTATATATTGATTGCTCTTAAGAGCTAAACACTGCATTTGATATTTGGGTTACAGTTTTACATGGAACATGAAAAATCTCCAGGGAATTTACTGTATTAACTCTTTGGAAGGAAAAGAGACCAATCAGATATATTTCACCAGTGTAGGGTAGGACCTTCCTCTGGCTTACCTCATCTATCTATCCATCAGAAGATGAACAAAATAGTTCGTTGCAAACTGGGAAGCAGTATATCAATTGCTATAATTAAAGAGGAATACAACACAAAAATATATAGTCACACATTTTTTTGAGATGTTTTTACATTGATTCCTGTAATTCAAAATTTCAACTCTAATCCCTTTTCTGAGATCAGCTCTTGTATATTACCCAATACAGGGGTTTCAGTGTTTATTGAATGGTCCAGAATAGTCTGAGTTTAATGCCAATTGTTATTAATAACTATGCATAATTATTAATTTCATTCAAAAACCCACTCACTTTAATGGCAGACAAATTAAGCATTTATTCTGCCTATTGACATATCCTCTTAAGTTGTCTAGAAGCTTCAAATTCTGCATATTGTAAAGAGAAATTATTTTATTAATTCACCCCTGATCCTATCAAGCATACTGCTTCTCATTCATCTCCTAGTTTCCCCTGCTTTCTTTTCTTCCCTATGCCACTAATGGGCATCTTGTCCTGTTTATCTTTCTTCACATTTGCTCCATAAAGAAATGTTTTTTCCATGTTTGCATAGCTATATCCCTGGCCAATGTCCTGAAAATAACTGTTCAAAACTGTTCCAATGGAGCTTAATGAGGATTTTTGATTTTAGTCTTTTTCTCTCTTAAAAAACCTCTAATTCACTCAGAATAACTTTTGAAATACAGTATCATCTGAAATAGTTTTGCTTACCATCTAACGTAGTTTTTTGTGTTTTATCATCCCTTCTAAGATTTAATTCAAATCATGTAACATTCAACAACTTCTAAGACACAGATTACCCAGCTGTCTAGAAGTATCTTCATCTTAATATCCAGGCAGGGTTCTTCCCACAAGACTAGACAACAGCCTCTCAGCGAAGATAAGGGATGAGAACATCTGGGAGATTTGGGGCTGAAACTTTAGTAGAGAAATAATAATTTCTAATAGTTAGAAAGGGCTTCACGTTATAATTTGCTAGTCGTATTTTCACTGAGAATTGAAGTTTCTCACGCCTGGAGTGCTGCACAGATCAGCTTTCAAGTTAGCCAAAGACACCTGAAGGCCAGGATCATAAATATCTCAGTGGTATTAAATTGATAATGCAATGATCAAAGCACCCTTCACTTTCATCTTTGCATTTGACAAAATCTGAAATATCCACAGCTTCTGTGTACCCAGACAGCCACCAGGGGCACAGGGGCAGCAATGCAGACTGCGAAAGAGTTAGTCTTACATCGAGAGGAAGGGTTACAGAGGAGACTTCTGAGGTAGGACATTTGAAAGGGTTGGAACATCAGGGAAAAGTTACACACCCAGGGACAAATCAAACTAAAAGACTCTCAATCTCCTAGCCTCTTCTCAGGCTGCCCCCAACCCCGGTGCCTGCCCATACATATTTGCCGTACTAAGCCAGGGGAAAGCACAGTATCTCTGCAGCTAGTCTAGCTCCTTGTCACAAGTGTCACAAGTGTCCTCAGTTTGGGAAAAAAAAATGTAAAATCCAACAGATGTGTAGATGGGAATCTCTCACCCAGCTCAATAGGTTATTGTGTAGGAATAAAGAATTGATAGTAATGGTCTCTTATACAATTTTGCTGTAAATACCACAAAGAATCAGGAGATACTTTTGTTCAATAACTCAAGATCATTCTCACACGTTTGGTCAATACTCCCCAAGGCAGGACTTGTTACATCTTTACTGACTCTTGTGCAGGAAGACTATAGACTAGAAAAGGAAAGACATCCCTATGTAGGGCTACAAGTTATGAAAACAATTATAGAATTAATCAGAATTTTAGTTCAATTTCCTTATAGAGTGGTAATCCCTGTTCTTTTTCATATGGTCTAAAAAAACAACTGAGAATCCCAGGACAAAAAAAAAAAAAGAAAAGAATATCTTTAATGAAGCACTTGATGGCTGTACTGGTGGAATTTCCAGGCTAATTAACAGTAAAACAGTACCACTTGCCTGGCTCATGTTTCAACTGTATCTTCCCTTCCTTCTCTTCCCCCTTCCATTTCCCATTCCCTTCCCTTGCTCTTCCCCTTTTCCTTCTCTTTTCTTTGGTCTCTTCTTTTATCCTCTTACTTCCTTCTTTTTTTTTTCTTTTCTTTTTGTAACTGAATACCTCCCTGTGAAGGCTTGTGACTTCCTGGCCTGATATTCCCACTCAGACCTAGAGACTGGCAAAGAAAGGGTCCTATAGTCCTTGCTAAACAAGTGAAAAAAAATGGCACATTTGCCTGATGTGATTTATTATCTTCTTGTTTTTACACAAAGTTATTGCAATTACCTCCTTGATAAAAATATTATCCTCCTCTCCCTCATCGAAAAACAAATTTCTTGGCTCAGTGAGGTCCTGAATTCACTGAGATTCCCCTAAATGTGTGGGCATGATCCACTGACATTCTTCTAAGTTCTGATAGTGTCCCTGGGGCTGCTGCAGCTGCTCAATATCAATGCAGGCTATGTAGAACTGCAAATTAATGTGGTTATGTAGTTCAATGGTTAGAACTCAAGATCATTCTCATACATTTGGTCAATATTCCCCAAGGCAGGACTTGTTACATTTTTACTGACTCTTGAGCAGGAAAATTATAGACTAGAAAATGAAAGACATCCATATGTAGGGCTACAAGTTATGGAAACAATTACAGAATTGGTCAGATTTTTTAGGCTGACTAATATAAAATACTCGAAGTGTAGTTTGAGATGGTATCCTGATAGAACCCATGGCTGGATGACTGAAGCTCAAAGTTGCTCTATTTCTCTTGCCATAAAGGGGGCACTCCATGACACTGACCTTGCGTACTCTCTACCAATTAACTAGTCATATTTGAGTCCTCTCTTGTGACTACAGATGGGGACTCTCTTGACAATTTCAGTATATTGTGTCACTGTTCCAGCCTGATTTAGTCTATTCCATAAGACATAAACTTTGTGCTCCTTGAAACCAATCCACTTCATGTTTGTTTGTTTTTCTAAATCATTCACAGTCTGAATATCTTTCACCTTTTCTGACAAAAGCTCTCTGACAATGGCCTAATAGTGGAGGACTCTGTTAGGCAATCTTGCTTCCTGTCACTCTCAGATGTCTGGAATTGTTGAGCATTAGAATGGAATTCTCAAAAGCCAGTCTAAAAATATTTCTAGTTCTATTTCTTTTACCTTTTTCTGACTCACATACCTTAAGTTTGATCACTAACTGTAGCTGTCTCCTAAAAAGTTCACCTTCTTTTTGCTACTTTCCTAGTAATGACCATAACAAACGTGGGAGGCTATTTTAAATCTATTTAAATTTTAGAATTTTTCTAGATAATTCTTGGAATTTTTAAATATTTTTTCTCATATTTTTACTGAGACATAATATCTGTACATCTTTATGGGATGCAGTTATGATAATTTGATAAGTGTATACAACGTGTAGTAATCAAATCAAGGCAGTAAGCATTTCTGTCCATCCAAACATTAATCATTTTTATGTGCTGTGAATTTCATACTCTTCCTTTTTTTAGTGATTTTGAAATATATTAGAGATTGTTTTGACCCACAATTACCTCCTTATTCTACAGAAAACCCAGAACCAATTCCTTAACTCTACTTTTAGCTGGAGTCCTTATCATTGGGTGTCCCTTATTTACCTTTCCATATCCCTCCTGTTGCCTTTCCTACTCTCTAGTAACCACTATTACATTGGGTTCTTCTAAGAGATTGACTTAATGGTTCTGCAATAAGAACATGTAGTATTTGTCTTTCTGTGTCTATCTTATTTCACTTAATAAAAATGACCTCCAATTCCATCTATGCTCTTGCATATGATAGGATTCCATTCTTTTTTTTTTCTTTTTCCCCTTTAGGATGTCTCTTAATTCTGTCAGTTCTTGAATTTTGTGTTTCTGCTTTTTCTCTGAAAGTAAACTTGGGCCAGTTTGGTTTCATATATTTTGGGTGGGATCATGACTAAAAGAAGTGTGTTATTTATAATTCAACATATGGCTTAAAAATGCCTTTGTTGTTCTTATTCCTGATTTCTGTATGAAAAAGTCTGGGTGAAAATAGATTGCTAGAAAAAATGTAAAAGTATTCATACTAAACTGAAACACACTGATTTTATGATGCAGAGGGAGAGTAACAACCCTAGTATTTGGGATCAGACCCCAAAAGTTAAATGGGGCTGATAGGGACAACATTGCCTAAATCAAACTGCAACTACATTGGGCAATCTGGCCTGTTGCTGGATTTTCATCCTGTCCATTTGTCCTAAAAATAGAAAAAATGCACATGAACATGGCTGGTCCTAAATTTTATTCTGCTCTTTCTTAAATTATATATGAATCAATCCACCACTTCTTGGTGATACTTTCTATCACCAAACAAATGTAATGGAAATACAAATCAAATTTTACAACAAAACTGAGTTACTCATGTCCTTTTAGGTTGTGAGTTTCTGTGGAAGAGTGAAGGACACCAAATATTTTTTTTCTTTTGGGACAATTTTTCTTTTGGGACTACCTATTAACCCTTCAATTTTTGTTGTTATGGTTTAGGTGTGATGTTTCCTGCTATAAGTTTATGTGTAAGACAATGCAAGAAAGTTTAGAGTTAAAATGATTGGGTTAGGAGAGATTTAAAAAAAACAATACATTAATCCACTTATAGGGATTAACTGGGTGGTAACTGTAGGCAGGTAGGGTGTAGCTAGATGAGGTGGGTCATTGGGAGCATATCTTTGGGGTATATATTTTGTTCTTGTAGAGAGAGTTCTGCTTTCTACTACCATGTTCCCAGCTGATTTCCTCTACTACAACCTGCTGCCATGATGTTCTACTTCCCCTCTAGCCCAGAGCAACTGTTTGGGCCATATGAACTAAGACCTCTGAAATCATGAGTTCCAACAATTTCCTTTTCTAAAATTCTCATCAGAAAATTATAGCACTGTAAAAGCTGACAAACACAATGGTTGACAATCCAAAGATCTGCAGGTCAGTCTGAATTCCTTTGTATATGCGATAATGGCTTGGCCTTATGATACCTCTTGGCTAACTAATTGGACCTCCTGATCCTGTGTGGGACTTGTTCACAATCAGCTGAGTCTAGGATGCTGGCAGGGGACTTGATTATAGACAAAACTGGGGATAGCCCTCAGCATGATACTTGGAATTCACCTGATAGTAGCTCACTTAAGTATTAGTTCTAGCTTCTGTCAGATTCATTAGCATGCCAAACAGATTGGCATAGTCTTGTGATTTTAAAAAATTTTTCCTTTTGTTCTTAAATTTATTTTTTAGCTTATAAATAAAACGTTTATATATTTATGGGATACCATATGATGTTTTCATAGATGCATTCATTGTTTTGTGCAATCTTTAAACTAGGTTAAGCATATCTATTTCCTCAAACATTTGTCATCTCTTTATGTTGAAAACATTGCAAATCCTTTCTTCTTTTTTAAACAAATAACACACTGTTATATCTGTAGTCAATTGTTCAACAAAATCATTATTTCATTAACAATAATAAATTAATCAATGTAAATTAGTACTCATTCATCAACTTGTCCCCATACTTCCTTTCTCCCTACTGTCACAAGCCTTTGGTAACCATCATTCTACTCTCAACTTCTATGAAATTAATATATTTAGATATCAGATGAGTGAGGAAGGTGGTGTCTATCTTTCTATGCCTGCCTTATTTTATTTTTCATAATGATGAAACATAACAGTTTCATCTATGATGTCAGAAATGACAAAATTTTATTATTTTTTAATGTCTAACTAGTATCTCAAAACCACATGTTCTTTATCCATTCATCAGTTGAAGGACACTTAAGTTGTTTTCATTTCTTGGCTATTGCAAATAGTTTAACAGTGAACATAAAAATGCAGACGTGTCTTAGACATACAAATTTCATTTCCTACATAACCATTAATGAGATTTCTGTATCATAGGATATGTTATATTTTGGCTATGAAGTGTACCATGAAAGTTCATGTGTGAGACAATGATGGAATGTTCAGGGGTTAAATGGTTATATGATGAGAGTCGTAACCCTAATTGGTGGATTCATTTATTTTATGAATTAATAATTTGTTCCAGGCAGGGGTGGCACATGCCTGTAATCCCAGCAGCTCAGAAGGCAGAGACAGAAGGATGGAGAGTTCAAAGCCAACCTCAGCCCTAGGGAGGTGTTAAGCAACTCAGTGAGACCCTGTCTCTAAATATAATACAAAAAAGGGCTGGGAAGGGGCTCAGTGGTTGAGTGCCCCTGAGTTCAATCCTGGTACCAAATAATAATAATGATGATAATAATAATAATAATAATTTGAAATGCCTACTGTGTTCATTGGTAACTGTAGACAGGTTAGGGAGAAAGGGAAGTAGCAGTTCATGGGAGGCATGCCTTTGGAGTTTATATTTTATTGATGGCACCTTCTCTCTCTCTCTCTGCTACCCTTCTGTCATGAGGTGAGCATCCTTTCTCTGCTGTGGCCCTTCTGCTATGATGCTCTACCTCACTCAGGCCCACAGCTATGGAACTGACCAACCATGACTGAACCTCTGAAATTGTGAGCCCAATAAACTTTTCTTCCTCTAAGTGGTTGTTAATTGTCAGGTATTTTGGTCACAGCCACAGCAAAGCTAACACAGGATAGTTTTATTTTTAGTTTTTGGATGAGCCTCAATACTTTTTACCATAAAAGTAACAAATCCCCCCTAATAGTAAGCAAGGGGTCTCTTTCCTTCACAGCCTTTCTAGCACTCATTATTTTTTTCTCTTTCTTGATAATACGATTCTTAGTGGAGTAATAAAAACTCTTAATAGAATGAGGTAGAATCTCATTGGGGTCTTGATTTTCATTTTCCTTCTGGTTAGTGATGTTGAATGCCTTTTTATATACCTATTGGCTATTTGTATGTCTTCTTTTGAGAAGACGTATTCCAGTTCACATTGCTGTTTAAAATTATTAAAATTTTCTATTTAGCTCTTTTGTGATTTTTTTTAATTCGACCAAGAACATATCAGTCATAAGGAAAGATTGTTGAGAAGAGAAATCTACCAAAGTTACTGAACATAACTCAACCCAACCCTGTAAAATGAGCTCAGGAAAGAGCAGTCAAGCGGGGCATGATGGCACATGCCTGTAATCCTAAGGCCTCTGGAGGCTGAGGCAAGAGGGTCATGAGTTCAAAGCCAGCCTCAGCAAGAGCAAGGCATTAAGCAACTCAATGAGACCCTGTCTCTAAATAAAATATAAAATAGGGCTGGAATATGGCTCAGTGAGTGATCAAGTGACCCTGAGTTTAATCCCTGTACCAAAAAAAGACCAGCCAAGGCCTCAGATTTCCCTTCTTCCCTAAGATAATTTTATACCACAGTTCTGCCCATGAGGCACATCCCTATGAATAGCTTTGTAGGATTGACAGCAGTTTCAGATGGCAGATTTATAGTAATATCATTAGGGCAACATCATAGCGTCTTCTCTGTCAATTACAGAGTGAATGTCATGCCTTATTCAATGTGACAGGGAGAGAAAGTCTTCCTTGGCTGCTCTGTTTCAGTGCTAGGGGTAGTATCTCCCATATATTTTGTAAAAACATGACTTGTGTGCTATTGTATTATATGTTATATCTGCTGTTATAGTTGTTATTTTTTTTTTTTTTTACATTTGACTCCTCAATTCCTCCTTATTCTGATTACCTGCTATACTTAGTAATAGTGATAGCATGGCATCAGGATGAGGCCTAGCTTGATTCTAATATATTTGTAGTTGAATATTGTATTTGCTGTTTGAACTGTGTTGCAAGAGTAAACAATAGTATAGTATTCCTGCCAATTGGTTTTTCATCCAAACAGTATTTATTTATTTATAAGAATTTAATTCTACTTATACTTCTGGTAGTTTCATTTTTATTTGCTATTTATTTATTTATTACTTTTTAATATTTCTGTAATAGTTGGCATTGTTTTTGATAATCAGAAAAAAATCTTAAATATTAAAAAGATACCATTTTAATAAAATTGAACTAACTGAACACATGATACAGTAGTTTAAATATAAGACTTGCTTTGGAAATACTCTTTCCTATAGCCCTTTGATGTTTTATATATAAAAATACTTTTTATATAAAAATACTTTATGTATATATACACACACACATAAATGAATGTAATATGTAATGTACATGTTATGTAATATATAAATTATGTATATATATATACACACACATATAAATGAATGTAATATGTAATGTACATGTTATGTAATATATAAATTATATAATAGGCACATAACATGTGTTATATATTATATAATTCAAACATATAATTCTATATATGTAATTTATTTGTTAACTGTGTTGAACAAATGGAATTATCTAGATTTTTTTATCTTGGTCATTGTTCTCCCAAATTAAAAAAAAATAATAACAGGGCTTTTTGTTTATAATTTTATTCATTATAATTTAATTTTCACAGAACAAAGGTGTTAATAGGTGCCCCAGGGTGCACCATTTTGGAAATGAACATATTTAATATTCTAAATAATGATCTGGAAGAGAGAACAACCTGGATTTTAATGAAACATCTAGCATGACTAATTTGAAAAGTGCAACATATACCATCAGGGACAGATAAATCTCAAGAAATAACATAAAAAAAATATAAATAATTTAAAACAAATTCAGATTTGGCACAAAAAGTCAAAGCAGTTTAAATAAAATGATAATAATGTTCACATACTAGCAAAAGGAACAATAAAACTAGAAAAGTGTTATGCTATGAATTGATGCTAATGTATGTAGTGTTTTAGTTATATATATATTAATATATATATATATATATATATATATATATATATGTGTGTGTGTGTGTGTGTGTGTGTGTGTGTGTGTGTGTGTATTTGCAATAGTAAATGACTTTTTCTTGTTGTTGGAAAGATTGATTTATTTTCCAGAGCAAAGTAGAAATAATTATGCATTTATTTTTATATTCACGACTGATTTATTTGCTAAGTCCATTGCTCCTCTCCTAATCAGTAGTGTCTAAGAATTCTAATTCCCCAAACCTTCCAAAATTTTATATTATCCAACTTTCAAAGCTTTTGTCAGTGTGATAGGTGAAAATGAGAGTATCTTGTGGTTTTATTTCATACTTCTCTGTTTATTAGTGACATTGAATATTTTATCATATCTTCACTGGCAAATTGCCTGACTTACTCCATGACTTTCCTGCTTATAGATTTTGCCTAATTTTATGTTATATTTCTCATAATTTTTAAAATTATTTTTGTATTTGTATGTGAAGAATGTTAGATCTTTGTGGTTTGTGTTGCGAATATTATTTCAAGTTACAGTGTGTTGTAGTCAGCTTGTTCACTGCTCTGACTAAAGAATCTGACCAGCACAACTGTAGGGGAGGAAAAATTCATTTGAGGTCTCACAGTTTCAGAGGTCTTAGTCCAGAGAAGGCTGGGGGGGTAGAGAGACACTCCATCTGCAGATACAAAATATATACCCCTATAGGCATGCCCCCAATTAACTATTTCCTCCAGTCCCACCCCAGCTGTCTCTAGTTTCCATTCAGTTAATCCCATAAGAATTAGTTCACTGATTGGGTTAAGACTCTCACAGTCCAATTATTTCTCCTATGAACCTTCTTGCATCATCTCACATGTGAGCTTTTGGGGGAAACCTTATATCCAAACCATAACACAGGAAATTTTTACATTTTCTTATGGTCTCTTTTATCATGCTATTTAAGAGACATAATATTTAAACAGATTACTTTCTCCCTTTCTTTGCTCTTTGTTCCAAAAGATTTCTACCATCCCACAATCAAACTAATATTGTTGTGTATTAAACATTATTTTAGTTTTAAAAATTAGATTCATATTTCTTTTCCACAGACGTCACTTGTCACTTTAGTTTTCTGTAAGAGTGAAAGAAGTACTAATGATTCAATGTGAGCTAGTGAAAAGAATATCAATTGTTGTCAAGGGACCAGGGACTTTGCTGTATGACTTTAGGAGGCATATTTAATTTCTCAGCACCTTGGTTTAGTAACATTATTTTTAAAATGCCTTCCATCTAGGTTATGTCAAACAGAGCCTTCCCTGAGGTTTGTGGAAGTGTTTCAAGAATATATTTATTGTGGGATTCTGGATCTCTAAATGATCTTAACCACCTACATAAGCCTGTCAGTCACTCTACTATCTACCCAATGTCAAAAGATTCTTCAAAAGGAATACGCTGGCCCTTGGGGAAGACCTGCACTGGTTATCCATTCCAGAGCTTCTTGGGGCCTCTGTTGAGCCCCATGTAGATCTGAGAGTTTCCTGAAAGGGAGAAATGGGGTCCAAACCCCTGTGGATTCTGGTTCAGACTCTGACTTTCTTTGTAGAAAGATTTTACTAAACCTAGATGCTGGAAGAGGAAGGACATTTTGAAGAAAGCATTTAAAAGCAAACTTCTCTAAGCATAATCTGCTCTAATGCCATCCATTTCCCTGCAAATTCTATGATTTTGTCATTTCTTAGTGCTGCATAATACTCCATTGTGTATAGATGCCACATTTTTTTAATCCATTCATCTATTGAGGGGGATCTAGATTGGTTCCACAGTCTAGCTATTGTGAATTGTGCCGCTACAATCATTGATGCAGCCGTATCCCTATAGAGTGCTTTTTTAAGGTCCTCAGGGAATAGTCTGAGAAGTGCGATAGCTGGGTCAAATGGTGGATCCATTCCCAGCTTTCCCAGGAATCTCCATACTGCTTTCCAAATTGGCCTCACCATTTTGCAGTCCCACCAGCAGTGTACAAGTGTACCCTTTTCCCCACATCCCTGCCAACACTTATTGTTGTTTGACTTCATAATGGCTGCCAATCTTACTGGAGTGAGATGGTATCTTAGGGTGGTTTTGATTTGCATTTCTCTGATTGCTAGAGATGGTGAGCATTTTTTCATGTACTTGTTGATTGATTGTATGTCCTCCTCTGAGAAGTGTCTGTTCAGGTCCTTGGCCCATTTGTTAATTGGGTTATTTGTTATCTTATTGTTTAATTTTTTGAGTTCTTTGTACATTCTGGATATTAGGGCTCTATCGGAGGTGTGGGGGGTAAAAATTTGTTCCCAGGATGTAGGCTCTCTATTTACCTCTTTTATTGTTTCTCTTGCTGAGAAAAAAATTTTTAGTTTAAGTAAGTCCCATTTGTTTAGTCTTGTTGTTAACTCTTGGGCTATGGGTGTCCTATTAAGGATGTCTGCTTTGATATAAAGAGAACAACTAAGAACAGAACAAGAAGGAAGAGCATGAGGAAAAGACTACAGTAAACAAAGACGAATGGGGGGAGAGAAACGGAGAGAGAAGGGAAAGCACATGGAAATAGTAGGAGACCTCCAATGATACATAAAATTATAAGAGGTTATGAGGGGCAAGGGGGAGGGAAAAAAAGGGAGAGAATTGAACAACAGCAGGGGAGGTAGAGAGGGAAGATGGGAGGGGAGGGGAGGGGAGGGGGGATAGTAGGGGATAGGAAAGGTAGCAGAATACAACAGTCACTAATATGGCATTATGTAAAATTTGAATATGTAACAGATGTGATTCTGCAATCTGTATTTGGGGTGAAAATGGGAGTTCAAAACACAATTTGAGTCAAATGTATGAAAGATGATATATCATGAGCTATGTAATGCTTTAAATAATCAATAAAAAAAATAAAAGCAAACTTCTCACTTTGCATATGTCTAAGGGTATTTCTGATCTCAAAGTTTACACATGTAAAGTCCTCAAGTTAAGTTATTAAAATGATAGATGAGGGTACATGATGTTATTCTTTCATTTGAAAGCTCCATCTTGACTAAAATAGTGACTACACATTTATAGAAGTGCAACATTTATGATAGGGTTGAAAAGAAATGATAAGATATTCTGCCCTTTCTACAGGCTGGCAAATCTAGAGGTGCTGCTGGTTATAAAGTAATCAGGTATATTTCATTGTGTTATAGGAACTCAGAGAATGGAATCCAAAGCACATAAGGGAGGAATTCGCATTAAAAAAATGTGGTTCATAGCTCTGATTTTACAAAGCAAATTTGTTGTGTACACATTACTGGATTTTTGTAAACAAATTTCTGAAATCAGGTAAAGAGCAATATAGAGCTAGGAAACTCTTCTGACTTGACTCTGATATTCAAATCGGGATTTCTGATTCCCTTGGAATGGACTTCCAGTATTGTCTTCTGTCTGAGCTTTGCTATATTTGATCTTTGTTTTTATATTCTGAGTCTCTTTCCAAATAAATTATTTGATCTTACATATTCGGTCATTCCCTGGACTGAGATACTCTAAACAAGCATTTCACATAAATGTCTCTAACAACTTCAGTAATTGGTTATTTTTTAAAAGAAATGTTCTCTCAAATGTATATATATATTAGTGGGGTATGGTGGCCTCTCCTATAATACACACCTATATTCCCGATTAGTCAGGAGGTTGAGGCAAGAGATTCCCAAATTCAAGGCCAATTTAGGCAGCTTAGCCACACCCTATTTCAAAACAAAATAGAAAGGGGTGGGCATGCTGCTCAGTGGTCGAGTACTTGCCTAGCATGTGTGATGCCCTGAGTTGGATTCTTTCAGTTAAAAATATGTACTTATATATATTTATGTGTGAATATATATATATATATATATATATATATATATATATCTTTCCAAAAAAATGTAAAAATTTTAATATTGAGTTGGTGTGTCAAAGAACTTTTTCAATAATATGTTCAAAAATTCCTTTTGCCCTGTTTTTTTTTTTTTTTTGGTCTTATTGTTTAATTTTAGGGAGTTGATATTCTGCTTATGTTCTCTTTCATATCTTTTTATCTGACTAGTTTTCATCTTCACCAATCATACTCCAAAATCTTCTCAACTTGAATAACATGCTTATTTATCAACCGGGATCCATCACTTAGTTGGTACAGATAGATAGATTTATAGCTGAAGTGGGAACTATATGCTGGGTGCTTGATGAAGTGCCGGGCCTTCTTAGCTGGGAACAATTCCATTGAACATATATTTTCTTAAAAATAAGCAATTGACTTTTGAATGATCTATCTCTCACACAGAGAATCTCACTAACCTCTGAGCCATATACTTCATTGTGGTGGCAAGAATAAATTCACAGCTGAGGGTAGCTCGTTTGTAATCATAAATACTATAGCTCTAAAACCTCCTGGTCTCCTGGAGAGTATTCAGTGAAGTGTTTAGCAGAGAAAAGGTGGACTTCTGAGACTGGTACTCATCAGGGTAATTGCCTCACTTTGGTGATAGGATAGATCTTCAGGTGGCTTCCTGGAGACTGCAAGTTGAATAGAATACAGGGACAAAAGCATATTTATTTCTTTAAGCAAAATATGTATCTACCAATTTCTATTATAGTACATTGTCTGTTTCATGATTTTCTTCTTCTGATGGCTCCTTTCATTTATTCTTTTTCCACTCAGTAGTATGTGGCTCTAGTGATAATAAGTGTATTCATAGAGTGTTCTATCTTCCTGGGCATTCTAGAAAAGTACTACCTTTTATTGGTTCTTTTTTATTACTTCAAAGTGAATGTTACAGGTCCTGCCTTTCGTTTTCTTTCTGATCCCTAAGGTTCTACTGCTTCAAGATTATTTGTGGCTAGGGTTGTTCATTAAGCTGAATTACCACTAACAACAATAGCTATCACTTATTGGACATGCAAGTTATCAGTCACTATAAATTAAATCATGCAATCCTTACGCCACACACAGGAAATTTATTATTTCTATTTTACAAATGTGAGATAAAGAGATGCACACAAGGTCAGTTTTCTCACTCAATGTGACATTTACTGACAGGTGAAGCAAGAATTTGGAAACACATGTTCTGACTGCAGAATGAATTTAATCGTTTTGTTAATACGGAAATGTGGTACTGGATCAGCATGAGGAAGAAGTATTCTCAGAGGAAAATTCACGTATACGTTAGTCCTTAGGAGAATATGTATTTCAAGTCCTCTGTGTTATTAGTTCAATTCCTGCACTGTGGATGGGCTATCAGCTAGGGATTGATTATCACATATACCCAGACCTATATTCCTTGGTCGTTGGTGGGTTATAGACTTTTGTACTGACTGCAGATACTATGAAAAATGAAATTTTAGATTTACTAATAATAGAATCTGTGTGAAATTATTTTTTGTACCTGCTTCAATAAATTTCTATATGTGTGTGAATTGATGCACATGCTTTCATCAGTTAAAAATAATACTTTAGATTGCCATTAATCATTTTTAAAATAGTAATAATAATTGTAAACTTTTTGAACTTTTAGATGAGTAAGATTGGTACCAGTTTTTTTGTATTTAATTATTTTGTAATATTTTTTTTTACTCATGTGTTTTCTTCCTTAATATTAATGAATTAAAATCTTATGACAGTCCTGCTCTTCCAACTGATAGTGTGGGGCACATCAGTGCCTTGTAGTTGGTATGTCTGATGCATATGCCAGAACTGAGTGCCTCTGGAGATCCTCATTGATTTCTGGTGTGAGTCCCCCCTGACTTCATCTAGACTGGGTGAAGGATGACCTAAGTCTAATTTTACCCAAGATGACCTTGTGAAATGTCACTAAAGCAATCGCCTACTTTTGTTTCTATTCCTATTATATTTGGGCATTTATACATCATTAGGAGACTTGTTAGATGTATCTTTTCACACATTGTCGGTAGGATTACAGCAATCAGCATGTAATTCTTCAGTGAAGCAGTTTTACGAATTGCATTGAGGCAACTGGGATTCACAATGTTAGATTATGCATTCACATATAAACTGGCAGGAACAAATCCAGGAAAGGAAAAATAGTAGCTATTAGACCTTCTGACAAGTTTGGAGCTTCTATGTCTCCTATGGACTGAAAGGCAAGCTGAGCTTGATTTGTTTTTATTTCAATCTGCATAGTGAAGCTAATATCACCAACAAATTGAATGAACAATAGAAAGTATTTGTTTATTATATGCAAGACTCTCTATTACACATTGAGAAAATTTTAAAAACTGAAATTTTTGTAAGTTTCTCTTTCTTCTTTAAGAATGCCCATAGTTACCCACAGGTATAGTGACAGAAAGGCAGGCAATGCAACTTTATCATGCCTGTTGCTGGGACATCTATGTTGAGGTTTTTATTTTGCTTTTACTATCAATAATTTTCTCTGTGAGCATTTCTCACTGCTCTGTAATACACCATGAGATATTCCTCCACATTGTTTCTTGGTTAAGTTGGATACGATTTCTGGAGATTCCTGATTCCTGTTTTTTTCTTTCTATTTCTGCTGTTGACACTAGTCTCTATGTGTCCTGCTCTCCTCTTACCTTCATTTTTACTTTAGGCTCTCCATCTCCAAAGAACAGCACTGTGGGCGAGAGGTTTGATAAGTATGCTTGTTTATGTTTCTACCTTACAGGAAAGTATCCTTTTTCTATATCTCCTACTAATTCTTCAAAGTGTCACCACTAGTGGGAAGCCTTCTCTGACCTGAGGAAGTAGACCTTATCACATTATATTACGATTATTTGTTTATACATTCGTCTCCTTGATCTCTCCCAGGGAATAAATTATGTCATATTCACCATGCATATGCGAAGGAATCTGAAAAAAAGTTAAATAAATGACTGACACATTCATTGCTCAATTTAAAAAAAAAAGTATTTTGATGAAGATTTTTGTATTTTTCATGTTACATTTCTATTCTCTGGAAATCAACTGCATAAGTTTGCAGATAAAATAAAATAATATAAACTACTTCACTTCAGGGTGTGATTTAGAGGTTAATAGTCATTCCATCTAGGTATTTTAAAGTATATTTCACATAGAAAAAAAGCATTTTTATAAAACCTGTGGACAAGAAACATACTACACCAGTACTATTATACATTTTTCATAAAAACCTCTCTGCAAAGCAAAGCTTATTAAATGAAGACCAAGGGTGCAAGCCTGTCCTTCTTCAATGTTAAATACCAGTCAAATGTTAAATGTTCAGAGCAAATCATGTCAAGTACAGAGATGAAACTTGAATTTTTCAGTATACTTTCTTTGTGGCACACTTCTATTGAAATTAAAGTTTCCTTTCTCAATAGATGGAACTGGAGAAGAAGAGACAAAAGGTTTTCTATAATTGATTTTTTAAAGTTACAGGTAACATTTGGGTTCATTTTGACATATTATAAAAACATGGACAGCAATTTGCTCTAATTCAATCCCCAGTATTTCCCCTTTCCCTCTCCTCCTCCCACTCCCACCCCTAATCTCTTTCCTCTATTCTACTGATCTTTCTGCTATTTACATATATATATATATATATATATATATATATATATATATATATATATTTTCAATTATTGTCTTTTGGATACATAATTGTGAGATTCACCATGGTATATTAACTAATGTACATAGGAAAGTTAAGTCAGAGTCATTCCTCTCTATGTCCCTCTTCCTTCCTCCCCAATCCTCTTCTATTCCACTGATCTTTATGCTATAATGATGGCATACCCCTCTTATCTTTTATTTACCTTTTCCCCCCATACTTTGGACTAGCTTATGCATATCACAGACAACCTTTGACTATTGACTTTTTGGGTCATGTTGACTTCACTTATGTTTGTCTCAGTTCCGTTCATTTACCGTCAAATGCCATAAGTGCCATAATTCCATTCCTCTTTATGACTAATATTCCATTGTGTATATATACCACATTTTCTTTATTCATTTGTCTGTTAAAGGACACCTACGTTGGTTCCTTAGCTTTGCTATTATGAATTATGCTACTATAAACATTGATGTGCTGCATTTCTAAAATATGCTTATTTTACATCTTTTGGTTATATACTGAGCAGGGCAAGAGCTAGGTCATATGGTGGTTCCCTTCCTAGTTCTTTAAGGAAACTCCACACTGTTTCCCTGAGGGGTTGTACTAACTTGCACTCTCACCAGCAATGTAGAAGTGTACCTTTTCCTCCATATCTTTGCCAACACTTATTATTATTTGTAGTCTTGGTAACTGTCATTCCTGATTGCTATGTTGAACATTTTTTTCATATATTTGTTGTCCATTTGTATTTCTTCTTTGGAGAAGTGTCTGTTTAGCCTGTTTAAACATTTGTTCATTAGGTGATTTGTTGTGTTTCTTTTCTTGGTGTTAAGATTTTTGAGCTCTTTATACATTCTGATATGAATGCCCTATCTGAGAAGCAGGTGGCAAAGACCTTCTCCCTTTGTATAGTCCTTCTCTTCACCCTCTTAATCATTTTCTTTGCTATGCAGAAGCTTTTTAATTTGATGTCATCCCTTTTGTTAACTTTTGGGTTTATTTCTCATGATTTAAGAGTCTCATTTAAGAAAGCTGTTTCCTCCAACATGTTGGACAGTGGGGCCTACATTTTTTTCTAGAAGTTCCAGAGTTGCTGATGTAATTCTTTAGTTTTTGATCCCCTGTGAAGTGACTTTTATGCAGAGAAGAAATCGGGATCAACTTCATTCTTTCACACATAGATATCCAGTTTTTCCAACACCATTTGTTAAAAATATCTTCTCTAATGTATATTTTTGGCACCTTTGTCTAGTATCAGATAACTATATTTATGTGAGTTTGTCTCTGTGTCTTTTATTCTATTCAGTTGGCTTTCAATTCTGTTCTACTATCAATACCATTCTGTTTTTCCTACAATATCTCTCTAGTATAATTTGAGGTCTGATATTGTGATACTTCCAGCATTACCCCTTTTGCTTAGAGTTATTTTGATTATTCTGGGTCTCTTATTCTTAAATGTATTTGGGAACTGATATTCCTAATTCTGTAAAGAATGTCTTTGGTATTTTGACAGGGATGGCAATGAATCTTTCTAATGCTTTGGTAGTGTTGCCATTTTGACGATATTAATTCTGCCTATCCAAGAACATGGAATGTCCCAGCAAAATTTTCATTCAGAATTGAAGATGAAAAAAAAAAAACCTTTCGTGATAAGAATAAAAGAATTCCTAACTACACAATCTGCACTATAAAATATGATCAGTGAAATTTCATGAAGAAAAATAAAAAAGAAAACCAGCATAGGGTTGAATTTCACTAGAAGAATGGCCAATTAAAGGAGAATTAAGTCTGAATTAAGCATTAAAATAAACCATAACAATAGAAACAATAATAATATATATAATATTGAATATTAATAGTCTAAACTCTTCAATGAAAAGACACAGATTGGCAAACTGGATTAAAAAACAAGATCTAACAACATGTCATTTGCAAAAGAATCACAAATACTGACATTCACAGACTGAAAAATGAAAGGAAGGTAAAAGATATATCATGCAAATAGTAAACAAAAACAAACAAGGACAGCTATTCTTATATCAAACTAATTGGACTCCAAACCAAAATTAATCAGAAGAGATAAAAAAGGACACTGGTTAAAGGAATCATCCCACAGCAAGATATGGAAAAATATTTTACATTTTTATTCTATAAA
This sequence comes from Spermophilus citellus, assembly GCF_964194105.1. Taxonomy (NCBI): domain Eukaryota; kingdom Metazoa; phylum Chordata; class Mammalia; order Rodentia; family Sciuridae; genus Spermophilus; species Spermophilus citellus. Next base: position 28,873,866 of record NC_138195.1, on the reverse strand, counting down.
AGGCATAAGAAAAAATTGGGACCTAATGTACTATTTAAAAAATTAAATAGTAGATTTCAATACCTATTGAAAATTTTTAAATTAGGTAATTTTAACCAAGAAAATATAAAGAGAGAAGAAAATTTGAAAATATAACTAGATAGCTATATAGATGATAGATAGATATAGATAGATGAAAAATGACAGTTTCTATAGATAGAATTTTATTCACTTTCATGTGGCAAAAAATTTATTTAACTTTTTTAAAAAGGAAAACAATTATTTAAGATTTAAAACATTAAATCTTAATATAGATGTTTTGTGAATCGAGTGCTAACTGGATGGGAAAGAGTGGGGATCATTTGGAGTTTCTTCATAAACATACTCAGAGTTTTGGCTGGGATCAGCGGAGCCTGTGGTCCAGCTGGTCAGCATGTTGCCTTTCTTTTTGTCTTGAGCTTGCTTACCTCAAAACAGCCTCTTGGTGGTCAATATCTCCTAGAGTGTTACATTGGGCAAGTTCATTAGTTTGTTTTTTTCTTTGCTTTTATGCCTACTTGCAGAAGTACAGATAATCTTATTTGCATACTTTAAAATTACAATGTCAACTTACTGAGATTTTTCAATAGGAAAGAATCAAAGAATTTCATAACACTTTTAAATTTTGTGCTCCACCTTCTGCCTTTTGTCCACAAATTATCACTAGTCTTTCGACATGAAAACTGCATTCACTCCATCCAAAGATTCTTTAAAACAATCTCAACCCATTGTACTAATTTCAAGTCAGAGGTCCAGTATCTCTTTATCTAAATCAGAGCTAAGTTTAATTGAGTTTCCTCTGGCATTGTTTTTCTATGTTACTTTTTCAAGTTCAGTTTCTTTCTATCAAAAGATCTGTTAAATAAAGGACAAATTTTATGTCCTTCATACTCCCTGTATAATGAGGAAGCAGAAATACCAGAGCTGCAGTAGAAGTCCCATGCAAAAAGGGTTGGACAAGAAGCAGCTTGTAATCACTGTCCACAGATAATCACAAATCCAGATAGATAATGTCCTTTCTTCATTAATTTTTCTTGATTAAAGAGCACTCTTATTGTCTGGGACCTTGTTCTCTCATTCTTGATCTATCCTTTGACTCAAGTCCTCTTTTCTATAAGTGGCAATTTACATTCTTCAGCCTCTTTCTGCTCACAAAAGGTTTGAGGTCTGAAGGCTCTTATCATTTGGCACTCTTTATCTGTATTATTCCAGGTTCATGGTGTTTCCATCAATAAAGTTATTTTTTAAAAATAACTTTATAGGTCCACTATGATTTGACTAGAGAAATACTGGGTTAGATAGATTTCCTTGAAATAGGGTATTTCTCTATTTTGGGTTCCCGGGAGGCCACTAAAGAACATTCACATTACAATCCTCAGTAGTCCTTACAACTCTACAGTTGGCCTAACAGCTCATCAGGTTTCAGCTTCCATTAAGGAACCTATTATATATCTTCCACCTTGGATGTATCTGAGACCTTGGCAAAAGCCACATCTTTAACCTGAGGCCATTCTACATTGGTAATACTCTCAAATTTATGTTTGCCTGAGTCATTTGCCATCTGGAAAGACACAGCATGAGTAATAGTTTTGTCATTAAATACAGAAAGCCCTGTCACCTTTATATTCACTCTGCATTCTATTGGAAAAAATGATTTATTATTTGGCTCATTGTTAATTTATATCCTATGTTACATAAGAAATAAGTTGGCATATTTTCCCCAGAAATCTCCTTGGTCAGATCCATCAGTTCATCCAGACCTACTTTCTCTCTTCCATGCAACTGCATGAAATTGTTGTAATAAACTTTCCAAGACAACAGTCCAAGGCATTCCTTTCTTCTACAGTCTAATAATATATTTTCACAATAAGTTCTCATTACCACTTTTGTCCAGGTTTGCTGGACTTCTGCTGACCATTCTTCAAGGCCATTTCATCTCCTGTCACTTGGAAGCAAAGAAATGACACATAGCAGTGTTTCTTATGACAGTACACATATCCTCAGAGATGACGTCAGGTTCTGATTATTTTTGTTACATAACAAACTATTTTGTTTCTTCTAATTTGCGAATTTACTTACAGAAATTTTCATTATTTTCTTTGTTATTTTGATGTTTCATAAACTCTAATATTCTTTTTTATTGCTCATATCAATTGCTTCTTCAAATGCATTGTCCTTTTTTTTTTCCAATTGCACTTACCAGGTTTTAATTAAAGAATCAATTTATGACACTAGTTTTATTTGTTTCTATTATATTAATTTATAAACTTGTTTTTATTATTTCTTCATTCCAATTATTTCTATTTTAATGTGCTGTTGTTTTAGAAGTTTTTGAGATAGATGTGCATACCAGATGTTTTTAAGACTTATGTAAAAATATGCCAATTTCAACTATAAATTTCCTTCAAGGCACAGGAGTCTGTTCATAGTTTTGTTATTATTTTCCATTCAGTCCAAATCTAATCTAATTTTTTTGTACCAGGGATTGAATTCAGAGGCACTTGACCACTGAGTCACATCTCCAGTCCTATTTTGTATTTTATCTAGAGACAGAGTCTCACTGCATTGCTTAGCTCTTCACTGTTGCTGAGGCTGGCTTTGAACTCTGAGATCCTCCTGTCTCAGCCTCCTGAGCCATTGGGATTACAGGTGTACACCACCTTGCCCACCTCAAATCTAATCTAATTTTAGTACTATTTTATTTAATCCCTAAATTTTATGAAAATGAATTGGTTAATCTAAAAACACACTTAAACTATGCTCTGATTCCTAAATTAGTCTTTTCCTCTGTCTTATGAGTAATATTATATTAGATTACATTATGGAGTAACAAAAGCTATCTTTAATGATGTTCTAAGAAAAGAAAATGAAGCTTGAGGGAATTCTTTAATATTTAGACCAGACCCTCTTAGTTTAATTCCATCTTCTAGTTTAAAATGAACTCTTTGCAAGATTGTATTGCTTCCAAAGCAAATAAGATGTAGAAATTGTCCTTAAATGAAAGAGACAACCAACATCTTTGATCATATATTGAAATCATTTTAGGAGACCCTTATCATTATATAAAATACATATATGAAGATGTGGATTTGGTGTCAACATACCTTATATATAATCAGAGATATGATAAATTATGGTATAATGGTGTATTAAGAATTGTAATGCAAAAACAAATAAATAAATAAATTTTTAAAAAGAAAAAAATTCTTTTAAGAAAATAGCAGTGTATGAGAGTAGAAGAGATACATGATCCAGTTTGACTTTAGAAATTTGCCTCTTCCTTTCTTTCAAGGCATTTGCAACAAATCGTAATAATCACGAAGAATGAGTTAAACAGTGTCTAATGAAACTGCAGGTTCTGTTGATTAAATAGGCTTAATTATTTAGAGATTTAAGGCCATGTTGAGAATAAATACGTTTAAATCACATTAGCATCATCATTGTAATGTAATTCAAATTTGTACAAAAAAAGTAAATACCTGCTAGTTCCTATTCCCATTACCAAATTCATCAGTTGAAATTTCATTCTGTAGGGGAAAAAAAGTCTTCATATTTGCATCCCAGAAATAATAATTATGCCTGTATTCAGAAGACAAATTCTTTTCAATAGAGGTAAAGAGCAGGTTTCATGCTGGCAAGTGATTTTCTTTATGATGCCTCACTATTAAATTTAAAATAAATGGTTAGATTAAAGTTCACATATAAAGTGCCTGGGGGAAAGCATCACAGTTCTTATTCAAGAACATCATCCTTTGTAGTCATGTGTGTAATGATGCCAGATTTTGTTGAAACAAGCTGGCAGGTCATTCATTATATGAGGGTGCACATTTACTCTTTAAGAAACTCTTGAATGTGCCTGCATAGGATCCAACTAAGAAGAAGCCAAAGCATAAGAAGAAGAACTATAAGAACATTTCCCAATGAAATTAGTGATTATGATACTGAAACATGCTGTATTTGAAAAAAAAATGATTTTGTTATGTATAAACATATATATGTGTTTTACACATTTGTGCATATAAGGCATGTGACATACCTTTTCACTTGGCCATTTTTCAAATTTAAAGCAGTCTGCTTTCATTTTTGTCTTACAACCTAGCAATTCTTTGGCTATGTTCCCAGTTCTAGTATAAACCTCATTTCCTATGTCAGATTTTTTTCACTAATTCTATCAGGAGTATCTCTATAGCTGCACATTCATCGAACTTTTTAATCATCATTTATTACTTCATTTATTATCAAATATATATTATTTTTTTTAATTATTTTATTGTTGGTTGTTCATAACATTACATAGTTCTTAACAAATATATATTATTGAATACATACCATCTGTCAAGTAGATACAGCAATGGATACAGTGATGAATAAGACCTATTATCCTTTCTAAGAAAGATTAGATTTTTTTGAGAATATATCAAAGAAAATAGACATAGTTACAATAATGATATCACATATATTTTGTGTTCATCTATGTAGCTTCTTTAGATCATGAGCCACTTCAAAAATAGGTTTTATTAACTGCTGTGTTATCTCTATCCTTTCAACATCTAGAAAATGTCACTAAATTTCCTTAATCTTATTGACAGAGATAGACTATAAATTTTAGATGGGCACATCTTAACATGACATAATCATAAATTCCAGTTGGTAAGAGTCTCCACATATGTGTGACTGATATTACTTACAGGTGGGTAATTGCCTACAAGGTATGATGTTGAACCTGGGAACCAGCTTCATCTTTTAGACTTAGGACTGGGCACTAGACTTAGGACAATTAGAATTAGTTAGTAGGAAAAATCAAACATTTTAACCTAAAGTATAATGAAAAATGCAAATTGTAATTAGAGTGTGACTTTGACATATTACTTCTAAAATGTGACATCAGATTTTTCAGTAAGTAGTACTATGTAATAGAAGACCAGAGAATAAAATGATCCAACCTAACACAGAGGCTTCCCAATTTCCTTAAAGTCAGTCTTACATTTCAATTTAAAACAATCAAACATTATATAGCAGTTGTATCAGTAGCATAGGGATAGTTATATGTAGAATAAATGCTTTGAATTCATTTTTTCAGTGTAGTGTGTTTGGGTTTGCATTGGTATGGTTAAGTACTAGAAGATTTATAATATGTAACCTCAGAAGTATAATCCTATCAAGGAAGTAAAGGGAGACATAGCCATTGATAAACAATCAGTGCATCAATTGGTGTGCCTGTACCATGTGGAATAATATATAAAGTGTCTTTCACTATCATATTCTCTAATTCATGGACATTACACAGGATCCAGGGTATACATAAGACTCAGGCTGCTTTGTTTACCTTTAGGTTCTTGAGTCTTAGCTGCTTTTTATGGCAGATTTTACCAAGGTTTTGATCAACTTTATTTATATATGTAGATGATACATATATAAATTCTGCATTTGCCTCTCCTTTTATTTAGGTACTTTCTCCAAAACTGCTTTAATGGGAATTTGTGTGGTAAATTTTCTGAACTCTTGTACATGTGAGTATATTATTATTAGGTCCTCATATCTGAATAAAAATTGGACTATTAAATTCTAACCTTTTTCTCATAATGAAGGAAGATCCACTTTGTTCTTAGCTTTCTCTGAACTTTAGCTTCCTTGAACTTTAATCATCATTTGACATTATGAGAGAAAACAGCCCCAAAAGACAAGCCACTATTTGTAAGGAGCACAGAGCAGAAAATTAGGGCTTTGAATGTGCTAAACCGAGGCTAAAGTAACCAATTCAGGAATTGTCCTACTTCTAGATTGTATGAATACAATTTTAGTCCATTTTTATTTGTACCCAATGATGCTATTGAAAAATACTTGTGTTTAGTAGTATGTATTCTTCTTTTTTTCTCATGTAAATAATTACAATGTACTAATTTATTTAAATTGAGATTTTCATCTCATTTATTTTAATTCGGGGAGTTTTCTCTCTATTGTTTCAATAAATATTTCCTCCTATTTACCTTTGTTTCTTTCTAAGATCCTATTATTCTAGATTTTAGCCCTTCTATTTTTACTTGTTTTTTTTTTCTATTTCTCAGTACTTAGAAAACTATTTTTTTTTTTTTTTGTATAATGGATTGAACTCCAGAAGCACTTAACCACTGAGTCACATCCCCAGCCCCCTTTTTATTTTTTATTTAAAGATAGCTTCTCAGGAATTTGATTAGGACCTCACTGAGTTACTGAGGCTCTCTTTGAACTTGTGATTCTCATTCCTCAAACTCCTGAACCACTGGAATAATAGGCATTTGCCCCCATGCCTAACTAGAAAACTTTCTTATTCCTCTGTTTCTTCTTTTTTTTTTCTAGAAAATGTCTTTAGTCTTTTCTTTTATTTAGCAACTTTCCAAACTTCAATGAATTTTCTTCATTCATCATGTCTTTATAAAAATCAGCCATTGTCTGCAATCTTTCTTCTTGTTTCTGTTTTAGACTTTTTAATTTTTAGATCATACTGCTAATTTTATTATTATTATTATTAATTATTATTATATTAGTATATTTTCTAAATTATTATCTTAAATATATCTTAAAAGTCCTCCCAAAACCCATATGTTAGACATTTGGCTGCCAGTCTGTGGCAAAATTGGGAGGTGTTGGAACATTTAAGAGGTAGCAACTAGTTGGAAGAAGTTAGGCCATTAGAGGTATGTCTTTGGAGTGAATATTGGGTTCCTGACCCCTTCCTTTCACTGTTGGCTTTCTTCCTCTGCCATGCACCCTAGCCATGATGTCCTGGGCCATCATAAGTACAAAACAACAAGGCCAAGAAAATATAGACTAAAATCTCTAAGACAGTAAGTCAAAATAAATATTTCCTATTTATACATTTATTTTCTGAGGTATTTTGTCACAGAGATGTAAAACTGACTAACACATGGGCTAATTTTAAATTTGGGCTTGCACTGTTCTAATATTTCAATTTATGTTGTAGCATGTGAATATGGTTATTTTGAAGTGGCTATATATCTTCTTACTTTGACCTATACATTCAGTGGGAATGTTACCATTATATACTGGCAGTGCATATTTGAGGAAAGCTCAACTCTAATCTATATTATCCCAAAGGAGTCCAAAAGAAACAAATGAAGGGTCTCAGATGCCTCAGAACTTTAATCAATCATCACTGTTCATCCAATAAAACAAAACAAAAACAAAAAACAAAAAAGATAATGCCTCAGGTTAGAGCTCATCTCAATGGAGGCGTGTTATTAAAAATAGATACCGTCCAGTTTGCTATAGAAAGTGGCACTAAACTTGACATTGAATATGAAATTTGAGATTCTGTTCAATTTTATCAGCTTCTAATACTATGGGAATTCTGCAATGTCCTAATTTTAATGCAAAACATTAAAGAAGCAATGAGAAAGGAATATAAGTAGAGGGCCAAACTTATTTAATATATTTGTTTATGTTTGTGTGTAGATATATGAATAAAATATACAATATATGTAAATATGTACATCTATTTAAATATACACTTGATGTTGGCCAGTCTTATTTTGTCTCTATATTCACAAACAAAATTAATCTTTAAATTTGTTTATCCCTATTACCTTATCTAGTTTATCAAAATTATACTAATCTTATGAAATGTATGGTAGAAATTTCAATAATTTCAAATTTGCAGAATTTTTACTCTGATTTTGAAATCATGGTTTTATATTTGTCTGGATACTTTGTAGTTAGGCCCAGAATGTAGCCATTAATAGGAAATTTCAACACTTTATTTAATAAGCAGCACATAATTCTTAAAACCTCCAAAGGAGAATAAGAATGAAATGTATTTGGCAGGAGGTGCCCATGCTTCAAATTGTGATAGCCAGCTTGGGGCCCATCCCAATGTTTATTTGAAATCAACAAGCCAGGCCACCTTAATTAATTTTATTATTTATTTATTTATTTATTTATTTATTTATTTATTTATTTTTAGAGAGAGAGAGAGAGAGAGAGAGAGAGAGAGAGAGAGAGAGAGAGAATTTTTTAATATTTATTTAATTTTTAGTTTTCGGAGGACACAACATCTTTATTTTATTTTTATGTGGTGTTGAGGATCGAACCCAGAGCCCTGTGCTTGCCGGGTGAGAGTGCTTCTGCTTGAGCTGCATCCCCAGCCCCAATTTATTTTTAATATTCAAGAACCATTAAAAGGTACTTCATGGTGTTTAACAGTTTCTGTTCATTCTTGGCAAGGACTCATGTTTACCATCACCTGTTTCAGGTCAGATGCAGACAAATGTAATTAACATGAGAATGTTCAATACAGAACCATAGCCACTGGCAATGTCAGACACATTTAAGTGAAAGTAAACCTGCAAGTTAGTCTCCATATGTCAGATAAAAGAAGGATTAGATTGCACATCTTTTTTTTTTAATTTTATTTTTTTATTGGTTGTTCACAACATTACAAAGCTCTTGACATATCATATTTCATACATTAGATTGAAGTGGGTTATGAACTCCCAATTTTACCCCAAATGCAGATTGCAGAATCACGTCGGTTACACATCCACAATTTTACATAATGCCCTATTAGTAATTGTTGTATTCTGCTACCTTTCCTATCCCCTACTATCCCCCCTCCTCTCCCCTCCCATCTTCTCTCTCTACACCATCTACTGTAATTCATTTCTCTCCTTGTTTATTTTCCCATTCTCCTCACAACCTCTTATATGTAATTTTGTATAGCAATGAGGGTCTCCCTTCATTTCCATGCAATTTCCCTTTTCTCTCCCTTTCCCTCCCATCTCATGTCTCTGTTTAATGTTAATCTTTTCTTCCTGCTCTTCCTCCCTGCTCTGTTCATAGTTGCTCTCATTATATCAAAGAAGACGTTTGGTATTTGTTTTTTAGGGATTGGCTAGCTTCACTAAACATAATCTGCTCTAGTGCCATCCATTTCCCTGCAAATTCTATGATTTTGTCATTTTTTATTGCTGCATAGTACTCCATTGTGTATAGATGCCACTTTTTTTTTTATCCATTCATCTATTGAAGGGCATCTGGGTTGGTTCCACAGTCTAGCTATTGTGAATTGTGCTGCTATGAACATCGATGTGGCAGTATCCCTGTAGCATGCTCTTTTAAGGTCTTCAGGGAATAGTCCGAGAAGGGCAATAGCAGGGTCAAATGGTGGTTCCATTCCCAGCTTTCCCAGGAATTTCCAAACTGCTTTCCAAATTGGCCGCACCAATTTGCAGTCCCACTAGCAATGTACAAGTGTACCCTTTTCTCCACATCCTCGCCAGCACTTGTTCTTGTTTGACTTCATAGTGGCTGCCAATCTTACTGGAGTGAGATGGTATCTTAGGGTGGTCTTGATTTGCATTTCTCTGACTGCTAGATATGGTGAGCATTTTTTCATGTACTTGTTGATTGATTGTATATCCTCCTCTGAGAAGTGTCTGTTCAGGTCCTTGGCCCATTTGTTGATTGGGTTATTTGTTATCTTATTGTCTAATTTTTTGAGTTCTTGTATACTCTGGATATTAGGGCTCTATCTGAAGTGTGAGGAGTAAAAATTTGTTCCCAGGATGTAGGCTCCCTATTTACCTCTCTTATTTTTTCTCTTGCTGAGAAAAAAACTTTTTAGTTTAAGTAAGTCCCATTTGTTGATTCTTGTTATTAATTCTTGTGCTATGGGTGTCCTATTAAGGAATTTGGAGCCCGACACCACAATATGTAGATCGGAGCCAACCTTTTCTTCTATCAGATGCAGAGTCTCTGATTTGATATCAAGCTCCTTGATCCATTTTGAGTTAAGTTTTGTGCATGGCGAGAGAAAGGGATTCAGTTTCATTTTGTTGCATATGGATTTCCAGTTTTCCCAACACCATTTGTTGAAGATGCTATCCTTCCTCCATTGCATGTTTTTAGCCCCTTTATCAAATATAAGATAGTTGTAACTTTGTGGATTAGTCTCTGTGTCCTCTATTCTATACCATTGGTCCACCCGCCTGTTTTGGTACCAGTACCATGCTTTTTTTGTCACTATTGCTCTGTAATGTAGTTTGAAATCTGGTATCGCTATACCGCCTGATTCACACTTCCTGTTTAGAATTGCTTTTGCTATTCTGGGTCTTTTATTTTTCCATATGAATTTCATGATCGCTTTATCTATTTCTACAAGAAATGCAGTTGGGATTTTGATTGGCATTGCATTAAACCTATAGAGAACTTTTGGTAATATCGCCATTTTGATAATGTTAGTTCTGCCTATCCATGAACAGGGTATATTTTTCCATCTTCTAAGATCTTCTTCTACTTCTCTCTGTAGAGTTCTGTAGTTTTCATTGTATAAATCTTTCACCTCTTTTGTTAGGTTGATTCCCAAGTATTTTATTTTTTTTGAGGATATTGTGAATGGAGTGTTTTTCCTCATTTCCATTTCAGAAGTTTTGTCACTGATATACAGAAATGCCTTTGATTTATGCATGTTGATTTTATATCCTGCCACTTTGCTGAATTCATTTATTAGTTCTAGTAGTTTCTTTGTAGACCCTTTTGGGTCTTCTAGGTATAGAATCATGTCATCTGAAAATAGTGATAATTTAAGTTCTTCTTTTCCTATTTTTATGCCTTTAATTTCTTTCGTCTGTCTAATTGCTCTGGCCAGTGTTTTGAGAACTATATTGAATAGAAGTGGTGATAGAGGGCATCCCTGTCTTGTTCCAGATTTTAGAGGGAATGCCTTTAACTTTTGTTCATTCAGAATGATGCTAGCCTGAGGCTTAGCATAGATAGCTTTTACAATGTCAAGGTAAGTTCCTGTTATCCCTAATTTTTCTAATGTTTTGAACATAAAGGGATGCTGTACTTTGTCGAATGCTTTCTCTGCATCTATGGAGATGATCATATGGTTCTTATCTTTAAGTCTATTGATGTGGTGAATGACATTTATTGATTTCCGTATATTGAACCATCCTTGCATCCCAGGGATGAATCCGACTTGATCATGGTGCACAATTTTTTTGATGTGTTTTTGTATTTGATTCGCCAGAATTTTATTGAGGATTTTTGCATCTAGGTTCATTAGAGATATTGGTCTGTAGTTTTCTTTCTTTGAGGTGTCTTTGTCTGGTTTCGGAATCAGGGTGATGTTGATCTCATAGAATGAATTTGGAAGAGCTCCCTCTTTTTCTATTTCCTGAAATAACTTGAAAAGTATTGGTATTAATTCTTCTTTAAAGGTTTTGTAAAACTCCACTGTATACCCATCCGGTCCTGCGCTTTTCTTGGTTGGTAGTCTTTTGATGGCTTCTTCAATTTCATCCATTGATATTGGTCTGTTCAAATTGTGTGTATCCTCCTGACTCAGTCTGGGCAAATCATATGACTTAAGAAATTTATCGATGTCTTCACTATCTTCTATTTTATTGGAATATAGGTTTTCAAAATAATTTCTAATTGCCTTCTGTATTTCTGTAGCATCTGTTGTGATATTGCCTTTTTCATCCCGTATGTTAGTAATTTGAGTTCTCTCTCTTCTTCTCTTCGTTAGCATGGCTAAAGGTCTGTCGATCTTATTTATTTTTTCGAAGAACCAACTTTTAGTTTTGTTAATTTTTTCAATAGTTTCTTTTGTTTCAATTTCATTGATTTCCGCTCTTATTTTAATTATTTCTTGCCTTCTGCTACATTTGCTGTTGTTTTGCTCTTCCTTTTCTAGGGCTTTGAGATGAAGTGTGAGCTCATTTATTTGTTGTTTTTTTCTTTTTTTTGAGGAATGACCACCAGGTGATGATTTTTCCTCTTAAAACTGCTTTCATTGTGTCCCATAGATTCCGATATGTAGTGTCTGTATTTTCATTTATCTCTAAGAATTTTTTGATTTCCTCCTTTATGTCTTCTGTAACCCATTGATCATTCAGTAACATTTGTTCATTTTCCATGAGATTGCACATCTTTTGATATCAAGACACTTAGGTCATTTTAAAATAAGGATTTGGAACTGGATTTCAAGAAAGAGAAGCTGAGAATAAAGTGGTCTTGCTTCTACTTGTACCAAGTCTACTTCTTCTCTTGTTGACATATTGGAACCACTTTGCTCTAATGAGATGGTCACTGAGTTAATTATGAGAATGTGAGTACATCTGAGAGGAAACAATGATCAACAACAAAGTTTAGTTTAAATTAACTTTATTAACCTTTTAAGTACCATGAATTCCCCACTACATTTTTTTCATTTCCTTTCTTTTTTTTGTTCCTTTCAGAGAAATGTTCAGTACAAAGATCAGACAATTCTGTGGCTCTGGTTTATAGTGTCAAAATGTATGTCAAAAATGTTAAAGAAACAAAAACAAAATGGACAGCTGGAGATTTTCAGCACCAGTGATTTTATCGAACAACAAAGAGAGTCTCAAAGGTAATAATTTTCAAACTTTTACAATGGCATCAAACTATATCTGATAATTTTCTGACAAACTAAGATAATCTCAGAGGACTCCACAAGTTTAGAAAATGTCAAAGTAATGAGAATTTAAATGAGATGGCCCAGTTATTTGCAATTAAATTATACAACAGTTATAATTTTAAGACTATAAGCTCCAAAATGCTATTAAGTAGCTGTATGAATTATAGAAGATGAAAGAGGATAAAATAATACATAGGCACTGAAACTGATTATTTCTTATCTACTCTCTTTGTTAGACACAGACAGCATATGCTCGTTATAATATTTAATGAGTAAAGCTGAGCTGTCATAATCCCAGCTTCTATCTCTTCACAAAGCTGTTTATCTCATTATAAATCTAAACTCCTGTTGTTCTACTGTGGGATTCAGGCTGAGAGAATCAAATCAGTCTTGTGTGTAGTAATTGAAGCTTATGGTGGGAGCTATAGTCTGTAGATTAAGTGATATTGCAAAGAAAACTGTACACAAGGAAAAGAGAATTTTACTCCTGTACTATATATTAGCATATTTGTGGACACCATAACATTTATAATAGCAATGCTATTTTATAATATTTTTTAAATTTACTTTAATATAGGTATTTGTAATTTCAAGTTATTTCTTTCCCTAGCAAGGAACCTCTAAGTATGCCATAAGTATGGCATAGAAAAGAATTTGAACTTCATCTGAAGGAGACATTGTTTCTTTCTTTTGTTTCTCTCTTTTTTGTGCTCATTGTTTCTATACCTAATTTAACTATTATTTTTGATGATGCCTTGTTAGCCAAGTTCTATACGAGGCCCTTATTTTTCCAAGCAGTAGCTTTGAATAGCTACATAAATTCTGTCAGGCTCAGTCCGATTCTTTCATTTTTGAAAATGAGATAATATGATCAGTTTCTTCAAATTTTGAAGAGTAAAAAAAGTGAGATGTTTTGCTCTTTTGTCAAGGGTGAGATTCATTCATGCATGAATTATCAGGAGCATGGTAGTTACTAAATGAATGACCAGCCATAATTCATTTACATTAACAATTAAACTTTAAATAACCTCATTGAATTCCCTGCTCAGTGCTTGCATCCAAAAATTTTATTATTTCACTCTCTTTATTCATAGACAAGCTTTAGAAAATTGTTTTGGCCTCCAAAGTCTAATTATTCCCTCATTCACATCTGAAGCCGCAAAACATCATTTCACTAAAATTCTTTTTTTTCCCCTGGGGAATTTGACATTTATTCACACATTCCTTCAGGGTATTTTGCAGAATTGGTGACTACATAATATCTTTTGAATGCAACAGTGAAGATTTTGGGTGTCAGTCTAGGTACTGATAGCTCCCTGCTTCCTAGAATTCTTCTCTCCCTGGATTTCATAAAAACTTCTGCCCCTCTCCATTCAACTTTTGGTATTTTTTTAATCAACCTTTTTTTTGGGGGGGGAAATAGCATACATACAAAGAAATGGAAAGATTATTATCATAAAGTGAACACATCAAGGTTATGACTAAAACTTTTTAAAAAAAAGGATTGTAAATATCTCTGAATTCATCCTTCTTCACCCTCCCATTACTATACCATCTCTCCTCCAAAAGAATCATTATCTAGACCTCTGACATGTTGGTTAATTTATCTGCTTTTAAATTTAAATCAGTAAGACCCTGGGAATTTAATCAGGCAAAGGAAAGGAAAGAGTATTATAAATGTTCTCCCATTTACTCAAGTAATATTTTTATCTTTTTTTTTCTTTCATTTATCCTATTTTACCCCCATTATGACTGGGCTGTATTGGGAAATCAAATTATTTTCTTTGGAATTCCATGCAGACTTATTCCTTTAATTTTATTTGACTTCTTGTATATACTTTCTTTTTAACTATTTAAAAGAATGAAGTCTTGGATCCTGAAATGGACACCTCTTCATAATGAGAAAAGTTGGGGATGAGTTCAACAATAACATTTTACCTTTTTAAAAATGAGAGTTGGTCTCAATAAATAATCCCTTTTTGTTATTTTTTTCTTATTTTTATTTCATTGAGAAAAAAAATCCTAAATACATGCATTTAATAATACGGTAGTTATGTTTTATTAAGTATGTGTGAGATGTAATGTGTTTGTCTATATGGACAAACTGCAGATATATAGTGATGCCAGTATTCTCAGAATAATTTAAGGATTTGATTTATAAACCCAAAATAAGATATTTCTATTAAATAGTATATATGATTTTTAAATTTGCTTTATTCTGTCAAGAGTTTATATATTGCTGAAAAGGAATCACAGTTGCAGATAAACTTTAAACCATACAATTTAACCTTTGTTTCAAAATTCTTTCATTTTTTCTTAGCAGTTTGAAACAGTTTAAAAATGGAAGTGTTCTCTGCCTGAAGTTTGGAGTAAATTGTGCCAAAGCTCTAGTGTTCAGCACTTTCATTTTTTTTAACACCAAGTTATGTTCATGGCCCCCTCAAAACAGTTTGTAAACAACTATTTTGAACTATTAATCTGGTAATGGAAATTTTGATGGGAGCCTGCACATTTTCAGAATTTCTCTGAACTGTAATTTTACAGTAGGATTCAGAAATATTCGCCAACAGCTGAATAAACTGTCCATGGATACTTAACGCTACTGGAAGCAATCAATTGCTCTCAGCAAACAATATGTGTCCTTCACATGGGGCTACCAAAATGGAGAAGCCTATGTTGATAATGGCCACTAGAGCAGTTAGTCATTTAGTTAGGGTGGGTAACATTATTGGGCTATATCCAAGTATTCAGTGCTGAGAAAGAGAGTAATTAAAGAAAAAAAGATGAAAGAAATAATACTGTTTTAGAATGAAATAAAGAAGCAGTTGTTTGTATTATAAAGTTATCTTATAGTTGGGCTGAAACATCTCTATTTGTTTCTAGTCATACCTAAAATGAGTACATACCACTTTCTACGTAAAAGGCAAGAAAGACTGAGTTAGTGGTTTTGGTTGTGATATTTAAAGTTTAAAAATCTTCTGTAGATACTCAGAACTAACTGTCTATATTGTTTAATTATATATATATATATATATATATATATATATATATATATATATATAATGTATTTATATTTTTTGATGGCTTACATCTCATTTACTTAATTACATAAACTGACATGGATACATGACCAGTGGAATATGGAAGATCCTACTGGAAAACTTTTTCCTGTTTTCCCCTGAAACCAAAATGTATTGTATATAATTAGCTGCTTTAAACTCAAGAGACAACGTGGATCTTGCATGAATGAGAACCAGGGAGCCTCTCCTACATTCATGACTGCCTGATGTCTGACTCTGCAGCTATAACAAAGTACCTGAGACTGGGTGTTTTATTTTTAAAAAATCACTTCTAATGGTTTTAGAGGCTGCAAAGTTCAAGATCAAAAAGCCAGCAAGATTAGTGTCTGGTGAGGGCTGCTCTGTTTCCATGAGAGTTTCCTGTTGTTGCATCCTTTGGAGGAGAGCATGGTAGGAACCTGGTGGAAAGCAAAAGGGCAAGAATGCTTCATTTAAACTCAAGCGCCTTTTAAGTGTGTTAATCCCATTCATCAGGGCAGCACCCTCCTGGCTTGATCACCTCCCAAAGAACATATCCCTTAATACAAATAATCTCCAAGTTAATGGATTGTTTTGGGAATTTTCTACTTTAATTATACCTTTATTGGAACATAAGACCATCACAAGTTGAGTAGTAGCTGGATTTATCATGGTTTCTTTTAGTGTTTGACTGTAAGATGAGTTTACAGATGCATTTTGACATATGATATTTTATTCACTTACAGTGGGTTTTTCAGAATGTGAACTCATTGAAGTGATGAAGCATCTGTACTGTTGCACTGGGGGTTAAGTTTCAACATAAATCCTGGGGGATCAGCATCATTGAGATTATATCTTCTGTCCTTACGTTGTCCTGATCTGTTACTTTATTTACTTTACCTTCATTGAACCCTTATATGAACATGTTCTATGGTCTCTCAGTTTTTTTTTTTTAAATGATTTGAGCTTATGTAAGCTTACATCTGACTTGCATCACAATACCTTCCTAGATTCAGGACCAATTTTATTGCACATTTTTGTCATTGACTTCCAAATTAAAATGCGTGTCTCTTAGCATAATTGGAGTAGGTACTTACTATTGTAATCCAAAACTACACAGGGACAAATCGAATTTGCTACTGAGAAAGTCCATAATATTTATTTCCAGGATAGTTATACGAATTAGACTGTTAAAATTTTGAGTATTTAGTCTTTGTATGATTTTAGGATGTATAGAAACAGCTGTAAGGGAAATGCTTCTGTGAGAATGACATTGGAAAATAATGTAGCATTGCTACAACCCAGGGAAAATAATATGGAGTCAAATTTGAGCAGTCAGCTCAAGTCCTTGACCACAAAGCTGGAAGCATAAATATTGTTTAGGTTCTCAGTAACCCAGACTCTCTTTCTTTTTTTTTCTTTATTTTTTATTTTAATTTGTTATATATGACACCAGAATGCATTACAACTTATATTACATATACAGAGCACAATTTTTCACATCTCTGGTTGTATATAAAGTATATTCACACCATTTGTGTCTTCATACATATATTTAGGGTAATTATGTACCTTCCCTTCCCCTCCAACCTCTTTGCCCTATCTAGAGTTCATCTAATCCTCCCATGCTCTTCTTCCCTACCCCACTCTGAATCAACCTCCTTATATCAGAGAAAATATTCTGATATGGATTCTCCATACTGCTTCAGCATTTGGTTTTGTGGGATTGGCTTATTTCACTTAGCATTATAGTCTCCGACTCCACCAATTTACCTGCAAATGATATGATTTTATTCTCCTTTAATGCTGAGTAATATTCCATTGTGTATATATGCCACATTTTCTTTATCCATTCATTTATTGAAGGACATCTAGGTTGGTTCCACAGTTTAGCTATTGTGAATTGTGCTGCTATAAACATTGATGTGGCTGTGTCCCTATAGTATGCTGTTTTTAAGTCCTTTGGGTATAGACCAAGGAGAGATACAGCTGGGTCAAATGGTGGTTCCATTCCCAATTTTCCAAGGATTCTCCGTACTGCTTTACGTATTGACTGCACCAATTTGGAGTCCCACCAGCAATGTATGAGTGTGCCTTTTTTCTCACATCCTCGCCAACACTTATTGTTGTTTGTGTTCTTTTTTTTTTTTTGTGGTGCTGCAGATTGAACCCTGGGCTTGTGCATGCAGAGCAAGCACTCTACCAACTGAGCTATGTCCCCAGCCCTGTTTGTGTTCTTAATAGCTGCCATTCTGACTGGAGTGAGATGAGATATTAGAGTGGTTTTGATTTGCATTTCTCTAATTGCTAGAGATGTTAAACATTTTTTTTCATACATTTATTTATTGATTGTATATCATCTTCTGAAAGGTGTCTGTTCAATTCCTTGGTCCAGTTATTTATTGGGCTATTTGTTTTTTTGTGTTTAGCTTTTTGAGTTCTTTATATACTACAGATTTGTGCTCTATCTGATGTGTGAGTTGAAAAAAATTGATCCCAAGATGTAGGCTCTCTATTCACCTCACTGATTGTTTCTTTTTCTGAGAAGAAGCTTTTTAGTTTGAATCCATCCCATTTATTAATTCTTGATTTTAATTCTTTCACTATAGGAGTTTTATTAAGGAAGTAAGGACCTAATTCATATGATGGAGACTTGGGCCTAGATACTGAACCTATTAGAAGAAAAAATAGTCCCAAATCTCCAAACTCTCTTTTCTTTAGATAAGATCAGGCTTTGTTAACACTGAGCATGATATACAAGAACCAGGAGATCCTGATACTGTAAACAATCCCACTGATGCAAGAGTACAATTTCTCCTTGTCTCAATTGTCTCATTAACCCTGGGTTTAGGGTAAATCCAACTGAAAATTATCATGACAAATCATTCAGGGCAGTATGAAAGATGAAATTATGTGACAATTGAAGAGATTTTTGTTTAGGTAAGTCTATTATGAAATTTTATATCATTACTGTTTTTAAACTGTAACACTGATTTAGATCTAGTTTTCATGCTCCCATGTTATTAGAATTGAGAAAAATATTGACAATTGCATGAATAATTTGTTCCAGATTTTCAAGCAAAGGTGATAGGAATGTATGATTAATGATTGACATGCATTGTATGAGAATGCTTTTAAAATATAGTCTTATCTTTGGTTTTTGGCACCTTATCTCTGAAATGGTGATATGTGGTTTTTAAAAGTAGAAATTATTTTATTTCAATTTTCTGTTGGTACTTGAATTTCTAAATTGATATTTGAATCAAACTTTTAAAATTTGTGATAGACATTTCTTTACAATTTTTTGGCTCATTCTGTCTCTCTTCTCATCTTATGGAATACCAAGTTCATATATTTCAGACCATATGATACTATCTTTTACAAGTTTTTATTCCCCTTGTGATTCAATTTGAATATTTTTATTGTAGTATCTAAAAGTCAACTAATCTTTTCATTGTATAGTATAATTTATTTTGTACATAAATAGATAAAATTTGACATCAGATATTATATTTTTCAATTCTAATTTTATTCCATTTTTTTCTTCGTTTAGGGTTTTCATTTAAGTCCCAATCTGTCTCATTTTTTTGGTTCAATATATCTATTTTGTTCTATAGTTGCTTAAATATTTTCATATTTAAAATTTGTTTATATTAATGCCCAAAATCTTTTTTTTCCTCATGACTATGGCTTCACATTTTAGTTTTCTTAAGTGTGTACTTATTTTTATTGTAATAATGGATATTGTAGAAAATATGTTGAAAAGACACCAGAATCTTGGGTTGGTTATTTGGTTGGTTGGTTGTTTTTTAGTATATAATAAAATTAGTATTGTACCACTGGAGAATTCTAGAGGTTTCTTTTCTGGAATTTAGAATATCCTTAAATTTCTTGATTCTTCTCAGTATGTGGCCTATATTTTCTATGAGTATGGGTGTTTTACTTGTTTTTACCCAATACAAAATGACGGATTTGATAATGGTTGACTTCTGAGAAACTTGGTCATAAAAATAAAATGTTTACACTTCAAACTTTCTTTCTGTGATATTCACTTTTGAATATTGTTGCTGGCAGTTCAGAAATTCAAGTCAGCTTCCATCTTATTTATTAGAATAATTTAAGTCATCAGACATTATGTAAGTAATCCAATAGCTTTGAGACATTCTCTGCTCTTAAAAAGTACAAGTCATATAGAAGAGCCTCAGGTAAGTGTTCTCACCAGAAGCCCCATTGCAGGCCTCATCAATAATTCGGTGTCAGTTTCTAGGACTATGGGTAAAGATGCTTTTAATTAATTCTAATTCTAATTCTGAGTTTCCTTCAACTCTCAAGTCTTCTCAGGTGAGACTCCAAGCACAGAAAAATCATTTAGATTGGCTTCTGTCTTATCACTTTGTATTTTTCTCTTAGTTCTAGTGCATATTCTTTAACTCTGGACTTTGATGCTTATTCCTGGTGAGTTGTTCATCTGGAGTTTCAAAGTAAATTCGAGGCATTTATCAGATTGCTCTAACTTAGCAGCAATTAAACAACCTGTTTTCTAGCACTTGAATGAAATCTTGTTCAGCTTTCTCTCTTTGCAGGTACTTTCGTATGCTGGGATACTTGGTTTTTGTTTCCTTTATGTATACTTCAAGATTGACAATCATATTTGAGGAATCCTACCCTGATAGCCTCCCTTTTAAAATTTTTTCTTACATTGAAATATTGATTCATAACTACATTAATATGAGTACCAACACATTTCATATAAAAATAGACATAATAATAAAAATTATAAAATGATAATAACATGAATAATGAAAAGAGTTGTTAAGTACTTTCCTCCTTTTTCTTCTCCTCTCTCTGTCTCTCTCTTTTCTCTCTTTCTCTCTCTCTCTCTTTTTTTTTTTTTGTACTTTGAATTGAACTTAGGGGCATTCAGCTACTGAACTACATCTCAAGCCCTATTTTGTATTTTATTTAGAAACAGGATCTCACTGAGTTGCTTAGGATCTTGATTTTTGCCTTCTCTGTCCTCTTTATTTTTTTTCTCTGATTTATTTATTTATTTGTGAACTCTGGCTGTTTTTATAGTTTATCCCACTGTGAAGCATGCCCACTAATTATCAATCCAGAGAGAGGACTCCCATTTCATGGAGCATAGCAAAGATCATCACTTTGTCAACCATCAATGGGAGTCCAAAATCACTCCCACCAATTGCTAATTTTAACAATGGGCTTAGTCCAGCAAGATAGAGAATATTCACATAAACAAGTTATATGAAGTGAGCTTATTACTCACAGAGAGTCAGAAGGAACAAAAGAAGTCTAGGCTCCATTTTGAGAAGATTGAGTTGCCCAGCTGATGGGCTCTTGATTATGCATACATGCCCCACTTGTAGCACAGGAGAGAAATCCTGAAATACAGCCCAGCCCCACTGTAACCAATGGGGACAGGGAAGAAAACCCTGGCTGTTCCAGGCAGTTTCTTTATAATGTTCCCTAACAGGGGCAGGAACAAGGCCAGGACTGGTTCAGGCAGCTCTCCCTTTCTCACTACTCCCAGTACAGCTATGCTTATTCTGAGAGCCATATATAGAAAACTTGGAAGTAGGGAATGATTGGTCCAAGTCTACCCAAAGAACTGTCCTGCACACACTAGACAAATAAGTTAATTTACGTTGTTTTCAATTCCCTTGAAAAAATTCTTCTCAATATTGTCAAGCCAACAATTTATTGCATAGGTGAATTAATCTATTCTATTTTTATTTCAAAATTTCTAGATGTCTTTTTGTTAATTTTTGTACCATAATTTTGTAACATATTTATATGGTATCAAATTCAAGTATGCAAGCCAAGATTTACTCAAAGGATTCTACATTATTTTCTGTTCCTAACTATTGTCTCCCTTACCGTGTATACTTGAAAAAAAAATGGATTTTCAATGCCTTTAATTTTTTTTCTGTTTTAATACACTTAAAAGCAGTTTATATGTTTCATGAGGAGTATACAGATGTATTACTTATGACTTTTTACTCCATTGTGTAAATATACTATATTTTATTCAAGCAATCCCCTTTGAATGACCTTTTCCTCCAGTTTTTCATTCTTTACTTCTGCAGAATATCTTGTTTTATATTTTTTTATACCTACTAGTGTACTTTTTAAATGGATTGCTAGAAGCAGGATTGCTGAAATGAATGGAAAATGAATAAGTAATTTTTCTAGAAATTACCAAAGTCCTTTCATAATGGTTGTCTCATTTAGTAAAACTACCAGCAATGTGGGAGATTTTCAAATCTGGGTATACTGCCCAACATTGATAGGTTTTTGTGATATGATTGTGAGAAATGGTATCTTGGTGTAGTTTCAAATCCATACTTTTCATATTATGATGGGCCAAACTCTTCTTGAAGTACTAATATTTAAAACAAATGTCAGAAGAAAAATGTGATATTATTGTAAGAGAATTTAAATAATTTACTATTTAAAGAATTGCTTTTACATAAAGTGAGACAACATGACAAGCAGGGGGTAGTTCTTTTTTTTTTTTTTTTCTGTTGCTCTTGACATGACCTAGTTTTGCTGGACTCAGACAGATCACAGAAGACACAAGAGGGAGAGGGCTCCTCCAATAACATGAACAAAGTTGATATGAAACCCTTCTGACTGAGTAATAAATGTTGTGCAATAGTGCTCCCTTGACATTGAACTCCTTTGGTCCTGAAAAAGTGTTGGGGCAAGGATCCCCCTGCAGGAGTATATTCCCACAGACACTTCCAGTTCTACCAGTCCACACATGCCATCACAGGAATAATGAGGAGGACTCAAAGAATATTGTTATTTCAGATACACCATTGTTAATAGGTTTTTGATAAAACTTACTGTAGGTCAATGATGTACATTGCACCATACAGATTGTTCAATATTTTACCTGACTTATGATCACATTTTACAAAATTATATTTTAGTACAAAACTTTCAGATGGAATTATGCTATGAGAGAAGTTTTTGGTTTCCTAATAAATGAATACAAGCAATTACATAAAATGAGGCATTGTAAACTAAGTAAATTTTTTAAAATATTTGATTAAGTTGATTAAAAGATATAATTTTTTTTGAGAGAGAGAGAGAGAGAGAGAGAGAGAGAGAATTTTTAATATTATTTATTTATTTATTTATTTATTTTTAGTTCTCAGCGGACACAACATCTTTGTTGGTATGTGGTGCTGAGGATCGAACCCGGGCCGCACGCATGCCAGGCGAGCGCGCTACCGCTTGAGCCACATCCCCAGCCCCTAAAAGATATAATTTGAAATGGCCCCCAAGTGATGCTAGCCTTCATCAGTGTCTCACAAATAGATCATTATATGTGCTGTCTTGATCTTTTAAAAAAATTCCCTTTCTGTGACTTACAAAGATAATCTTAGTCATATTACAGTTGCATCTAGCACATTTCTATGAAGTTCAAGAAGGAAGGACACTCGAGTGAATTGAATCTAAAATAAAAATTATACATGATGTTGCTTTGTGGAATAGTTATCACATCTGACTAATATGGCATTATGTAAAAATGTGAATATGTAACAGATGTGATTCTGCAATCTGTATTTGGGGTGAAAATGGGAGTTCAAAACACAATTTGAGTCAAATGTATGAAAGATGATATATCATGAGCTATGTAATGCTTTAAATAATCAATAAAAAAAAGAAAAAAAAAACAATGTATGGTAACACAAACACTTAACTATTTAGGGATATCTAAGAGATTTCTCTATAGAATTCAATCTTAGCTCTAGTCCTTAATTAGCTACTCTCTACCTACATATTTTGGGGCAAGGCACATAGGAAATTTAAGAGCTTAAAGATTTTGTTTGAATCTGCTGAATGTTGAAAACATGCTCTTCTTCTCTGTGGGTTCTTTTAAGAGGTCTATAAAATTATATATGATTTTCTAAAGGCACTTGACCATTCACTGTAACTATCCAATAAAAGTCAATTTTAATGCTATTAATTTTGGATAATTGTTAAAACAAATTATAATCATATTTGTGGTTCCAGAAACTGTACAAAATGTACACTATATACATATAGTGTGCTTTAGAAACTTGAATCATCATAATTATTTAAACTTTCAATTTTAACTGGCCTTGTTCTGACTACAAAGTTAATATCCCATTTTTATGTATAACTTCAAAAATAAGTAACGACTCATACTCACATTGCTGATAGACTCATGGAGGAAAAAAAATCAAGACAGTAATTTGTCTTACTGGGGATATTTGTGGAGACCATTAAAAATAATACTAACCACTTTGGAATAAATGCTTCTTTTACTTTAAGAAAATTATTCCTAAAATTTAAGAATCTCAAAACTTAAAAATAGACATTTGTTCTTAAAAATGATTTTTCAATTTTTACATTCAGATTGTAATGTTTCTTATTATATTAAACCATTGAGGTGTTTTTTTAAATAAAAAAAAGGATAAAGAAAATTTGCTTACTGTACTAATAGCAAACTCATACCACAGGTACCAATAAAAATATACAAACTCAGTGAGTTCTATTAAAAGAAGAATCATTTATTACATTTCAGTAAAGAGAGGCATGCTTTAAAATGAACCATTTAAAAAAGATCTTAAAAAATAATAAAGTAATAACTAATGAATTGCTCACAGCACCTTTTAGGGAAAGGTAAAAATAAGATTTGTGTAATGTCATTGGCATCTCTGCAAGATTAAAAATTCAGCAAATAGCATGATAGGGTTCCTGAGAAAATCTGACATTCTACTTTGGTTAGGACTTGCCATAAAAATGTATTTTCTGCTATAAAAGTAAATATTGTCTGTTCAATCAATATTAGATTTAAAATTGTGTTTCAAGTGATCCTCTTGGGTTAGAAATGTGCTTATATTTTTTAATGCAAAAGATGAGCTTTCCTCTCTCTCTGCTTTTTTTTTTCTGTTCTCAAGCTTGATGTTCTGATTAAAGAACTTCTGGTTTCCATCCAGGTAATCTACATATCTGCCTCAAGCACTGGACTTCTTGAAACCTCAGAGGATCAGTCCATGCATAAGGTGTGCACAGGTAGTTGGACTTGAGATTTATTGCACTACTTTCCATGCAGGAATTAGTGTAAAATATGTTACTGAGTAAATTACCACAAGTGGAAGTTAATTTCAAATTATGTACAAATATAAAAAAGAAATAGACCGCCTAATTAAGTAACAGATGTCAGAAAAAACTCTCAACTGGTAAACATAAAAATTTTCATGGAGGCTTAAAAAACAAGCTGTTGAAAAATAAATAACAAACACACGCAAGCTTGCAATTTTGCTTTTCAAAATAAAACATTGAAATTAGTGGTTAAAATACTTATAAGTATTAATTTACCAAAGAAAATGTATAAAGTGTATAGACAAAGAAAATGATACAAATCACAAATTAACATTAAATTAATGAGAATTTCTTCCAAAATAACTTTCAAAACTCAATTCATGTTAAGACAGATAAACTAGGCTACTGTATTATTAATTTCTGTCTTCCAAATTATCATTTTGAAATATTAATAAAATTGTATCCTAATGGAAAGTATTGCTCAGAATTAGTAATTTAAATTACATAAGTACTTTTAATATACACTTGAAAATCTACCCTTTTATAGATTTCTGGACTATACCTGAGAACTATAAGTACTGTTTTCTGAACACATTATGTACAGCTCTTTTAAAATGTCCAGAAGAGGAGCTAGGGCTGTGGCTCAGCTGTAGAGCACTTGCCATGCATGTGTGAGGTACTGGGTTCGATCCTCAGCACCACATAAAAATAAAATTAAAAATGGAGGTATTGTGTCTATTTACAACTATAAATAAACAAACAAATAAATAAGTAAACAAACGAATAAATAAATAAATAAGATGTCCAGATGAGAACACTGGGTTAGGTTTCACTGATTTGCAGGATTCCTTCCTTCCACAGATGCAACACACTTTTACCAGGATATTGTGTCTCTTTGATGTTTTTTCAGGTCTAATTTTAATCATTTAACTGATTTACACTAAATTTTCATCATAATCTATATTTAGGATATGGAACCGTTCTCGTGGTTAGATTGTATCTGTAAAGTACTACATAATGGCTTTCTTTGTGATATTCATAGCTGTGCTATCCTCCAAACTAATACTTTTATCACTTTTTAATTCTTGAATATTGTTATTCTATGAGTTGAACAGCTGTGATCCACTGGCAATACAGCATAAATAATTGAAGCATTATTTTCCCAATTAAAAATGATTAAGTATATAAATTTTTATCAATTACAAATTTTTCTCTATAATTTAAAAAATTCATTTTGTGAAAACTACGATAAGAAGATGAATCTTAGGGAAGGGAAATGGGGCATCAGGGAGAGTGGAGAGGAAAGGGCAAGAGAAGGAAACAGGAAGGTGGGTACTATAAAAGCATGATATGCGCTTCTGTGGAGATGTCCCAGTATAACCCATTACTCTGTAAAATTAATAATATTGAGTAATTGTACTACAAATAAAAAAACATTACAAGCAGAAATCTAATACAGTTCAAATTTTTAGTTAATTTATTTTTAGTATATTAATTTGGCAATGTTTCTCAAAGGCAGAAAAATGTCTTGATTCCATAGATCATGTCATCTGATTAAAAATAAAAATAGTAATAAATTCTGAGTGGAATACACTGGTTTTTAATTTTTAAAAATTCACTGAGGAATTACCACAAGTAAAATTAGAATTTAGAGGAATCTGTAAAGATCAGAAAGAATTTATGTGGACACTGTAATATCAGGAGAAAGGAACTATGAAAAATGTGTATTTGTGTGACCATGAAAATGAAGGGCACCGACATAATGGGGGAGCAAAGCATGCAACATGACTGAGGTTGAAGATTTCATACACCTTCCCATATTTGGCAATGAGACTCCATTTTCTATTAAGCCATTATAATGAGAAAAAAAGCCAGCAAATCTGATTTATAGTGTGATTATGTGTGATCCAATTAACTAACTGAGATTATGTGTGATTCAACTAGTTCTAGCTTAGGGGAAGGTCAAGGGAAAAGTTAACAAGGCGTTTGTGACATATTAAAACTTGAGCAAGTACAAAGAAGAATTTGCATTATATAAAAGAGTCAAATTGATCTGGAATGTTGATAGAATTTCTGAATTCTGCTCATATTTCTCACCATTTCATTTCAAATTGATGTTAGTAAGATTACTTGAAGCTGCCAGGCACAGTGGTGCATGCCTGTAATCCCAGCGGCTGGAAGGCTGAAACAGGAAGATCTCCAGTTCAAAGTTAGCTTCAGAAACATTGAGGTGCTAAGTTACTCAGTGAGACCCTGTCTCTCAGTAAAATACAAAACAGAGCTAGGGATGTGGCTCAGTGATTGAGTGCCCCTGAGTTCAATCTCTGGTACCCCTGCCCAAAAAATGAAATTGCATCTCTACATTGTCTTGGTTTCCTGCTTTTTGGTATCTTTGTCTGAAGAGTATCACTGCCTGGGAAGAGTTGGGAGCTCTACCCCATTTTACAGAGACTAGTCTAAATTCACATGTACCAAGATGACCTGCTGTGACTGGACTGCTCTCCTTTTCATTTCTGCTTAAAGGACAAAAGACTGAAAAGACAAAAGTAATAAAATTACCCTATAAGTACATGTAATACATTACATATAATATTGCATAAAATGCATTTAATGCAGAATATGGGGCAGAACTCTATAACTAAATACATTAATGTTTCTGTAGAGAGTATTACTATTTATATAGAACGTATATAGATGTTCATAGAAAAAGAAAAAAATATATATTTATATATGTATCAGAGAAGACTTACTTGACCAACATATCTGAATTTTATCTATTTTATATAGCATCACAATGCATCACCCTATGTCCAATTTTTATAACAAATGTGTCATTCTAAAAATTACATTTTAAAAATTCTAGATTTCACTTGTGGATGTAAGGGACTTTGGCCCCAGTTTATTGCTATCACAATTATCACTGAACTTTCAATGTAATGTAACTGAATGCATTTTATTATTCCCTTCAATAATTGCGTGTGTGGGAGGGTGTTCTGTGCAGTTATGGAAATTCCCTGTGGCCTTACAACTGTGAAGTGAAAACTAAACAATGTTATTTGACTCAAAAGCACAATTTGGCAATTCTATAAGGATCTCTGAGTATGTATGAAACAATAAATATATTATAAAAAGACTTGAATCTGGATCTAATGGACAGAGTGACTGAAATGGTAACCCAGCTCCTGTACTAACTTCAGGAATATGTCTCATCTCCAAGTTCTGGAGTAAAAGTTCATCTTGATATATTGTGACTAATATAATTTGATTGCTTTAATATATTTCTTAGATGGCATTGAAATCTCCTTGTTGTCATCTCTGAGGTACATCTCAGTATATTTTCAAGTATAGCAGCATAGAGTTGTAGTTAAGGTAAATGGTTTTAGAGTAAACCTGGGTTCAAAAACTGGTTCCCACTTTTCACTTGTGTAAAATTTAGCAAGTAATTTGTTTCTATTTTGTTTTGTTTTTATATCTTCGCAGAGTTATTAGGAGAAATAATTAGGCATATAAACTGCTAAGGATATTTGCTGAACCTAGGGAACTTTTTCTTAACACTATTGTGATTATTGTGTGACCCATACCTCTGAGACCCTTTTATTTCCATTTAGACACAGAGGGCTACAGAGAACAAAGAAAGACTCTGGATCCAATAGCAAGTTAGAAGAGCAAAAATGGAAAATTTAGTCTCCTGTACTGTTTTTCTCCCTCTACTCATAAAATCAGAATACCCATCCAATCAATGCTGTTATCAGTATGGAAAATGAGTGCCCCTTCAGAAAGAGCAGTTGTATTCTCAGCACCATCTTAGGTTAGTTGAAAAGACTGGACTGTGTTGAGAAGATTCCTGTTGTAGTAACTCTCTCCACTTTGGGGGCATTTGGGAGAAGAGGTGATGATAAAGTTCAGAAATGTACCAGGGAGAGTCAGAGCTAAAACTGAGGCTTAAAAGTAGTCTTCGGCTGGACAAATTGTTCTCTGTACTTGTCCAGAAATATTTCTGAAACTACTTATTATCCTAATTGCATGGTTTCAGAGCCACTCACAGGTTCCATACCTATTGGCTGCTAACACTTGTAACAATGATTGACAAAGGTCCAGGGAGTTGGGAGAGTGATGCGACACTTCTGATTCTTGACTGCAGTGGGTGGTTATCAGATTATATGCATTTGTCAAAACCTATTGAACTATCAACCAAAGGTGAGTTTTCCTATGTTTTAATTATACCATAATAAAAATGGAAAGGAAAAAACACCATCAACTGTATTTAAGGAAATGACATACATCTTTGGTGGGAGCATAGTAGAATGTTATTTTATTCAGAGTTTGTTCCATAATATTGCAAGATATGATTTTAGTAATATCTATTAATTCAAAAATTCTAATTCAGTTTTTCACAGATCAGTGGGCACATCCCACAAACAAATTGTAATTGTAATAGCTATTTTCATGCATACTCCTGGAGGAGGTTTTTTTTTTTTTTTTTTTTTCCTAGAAGGTAGTACTTTACAATTTGGCCAAATTAAATAGATTACTATCCATTTGAATCAACATTAGTATAGTGACTGAAGATATCTAACAATTTTTCACAAATATTGAATTATTGCCAAAAATACTTATTGCCAGATAATTCTTAAATTTGATTCTTTTGCTCCTGTTACCTTTTATTAGAATAATTTTTCAAAAATACTTTTATGTTTTCCTAAGTGCTTGGGCTTAATTCTTACTGATATGTCAATCCATGAGTTGTTGATAAATTCTTTTACAGGAAAAAAATTGAAATTTCCTAAACTATTCTGAACTTCCACAATCTAATTCACTGAACAATTATGTTGTGACTCTAATGTAGAGATAAACAAAGAAACAAACAAAAATCATTATTTCACATTTTAAAAGCTATATACATGTGTATTCATTATAATAATCATAGTTTTTCAGATGTATTTATATTTATGTTTATAGATCCTCTATATTATAATTCTTCTGTTACTAAATATAATTCTAGTTTGGATATGGTCACTGTTGATTACATTCTCTGCTCTCCCAACCCCCACAAGAATATTTTGAATTCTAAGTTGTTAAACACAGATGGGAAATAAGTTCAAAGGAAGAGATGATATCCAGTTTCAGAAACCCATGTTAAACAAATGAATCTCCTGCTAGAATCTTTTTGATTTTAACATCTAAAGCAACTCAGTGTTTTTAAGCAAGTTTTTTTTTAAATGAGCACATAATCTCTGCAGAGCTAATTAATATCACATAAATGTTAATTATGTTTGCCAGGTTAATTTTCATCCAGAAATAAATTACAGGAGAAGTTTAAATATGACGAACATTCTGTCATTTGAAGAATCACTTGTGGAACAAAGAGATAACTCTAAGAATCAAGGGATAGCGCCTCTCTAAGGCTGGGAGTCGACTTTAAGAATGGACTTGGACACCTATTCAAGTAAAGAAGTGAGACAAGATTTGATTTCAGTCAGCTTAACTTACCTTTTCTTTATAAAGAGTGAGTTTATTTACTTTATCTCTACTCCATGAATATTATTTATGAGTTTGGACATTTTTATCTTTAGGCTATGCAGTTTGATAAATGTTTATACATACATATGTATATTTACATATGCATATGTAAAATTTTCACAACAAATACCCACATAACAATAATTTACACTTGGGTTATACCCCAAAGTTTTCTTATGCCCCTTGGTAATCTCTGCTTTACACACTTTCATAGACCACCTATCACAAACTTTTATAGATTGGTTTGTATTTGTAGAATTTATATACTGTTTCTTTTTCTAATTTTATTTATACTTCATAATTGTATTGAGTTCCATACAACTTCTATTTGTCTATCAATATTGTATTCTTTTTTTACTGCTCAGTTGCATTTTATTAAATGAAAATACAACAGTTTATTTCATCTCATGATGGACATCTGGATTAGTTTAATATCTTTATCTGCCTATATCTATTTCTGTACACACAGAGAAATAAATTAGACAAGGAAATATATTAATGTAACCTGTGGTATTTCTGTTGTAGTTTTCTTAAGAAGATCATTAAGTGAAAAATCAATTAGTGCAATTGAAGTGAGATCATATTTTTATGTTACAAAAAGCCAATAGATGTCACTGTGGAAGTGATAATTTTGCTTGATTATTAGATTTGTGGTGTTGGAAGAAGAATAGTAAATAGGTTGATTATTATAAAAATAATATAATTGCTCTAATACTTAACTGACACAGTTTCCCTTAAAATCCCCAAGTAATACAGATAATTATTCAACTGAATAAAATAATGAATTATAGCTTTACATTAAAAGGTGTCTGAAGCTCTGGTATTCCCAGTTGTACAAACAGCCACTCTCATCAATATTTATTCAATTCATTATACTATTTCAACAAGTACTCACCATTCCTCATGAATAGTCCCCCCTTTTGTATATCAATTTTTAATGTGTTCTCCAAAAAGAGGACAATGAACATACTGTTGAGAAAGTCCATTTCCTGTTCATTTTCCACGAGGTCTCTCTGCAACAGTGATTTCTATTTTTATTGTAACATGGGACAAAATTGTATAATGATGATTTCAGAACAGATTAAGTATTCATTAAGTTTTACATAAAATATTCAAGCAGAAATTGATATTTATTACTAGGTCTATTAAGTGTGTATTGTAATTGTTAACATTGGTAACCCTTACAAACTATATCCTATCTATAGCTGATTTCAATGCAAATCAATTACTCTATCTATAACTCCTACTTGGAAACTTTTCTATCATTTGCCTAGTAATCAAAATCTAGTTGAGTGTACCTTTTTCTCCACATTCTTGGCAACATTTATTATTGCTGATGGGACTGAAAATTATGCAATCACTCTGGAAAGCAGTATGGAGAGTCCTCAGAAAACTTGTTATGGAACCACTATTTGATCCAGTTATTCCACTACTCAGTTTATATTCAAAGAACATAAAATCAGCATACTACAGTGACACAGTTTCATCAGTGTTTATAGCAGCTCAATTCACAATAGCTAAACTATGGAAACAATGAAGATGTCCTTCAAAACATGAGTGGATAAAGAAAAGGTGGTATGGGGGCTGGGGATGTGGGTCAAGCGGTAGTGCGCTCACCTGGCATGCGTGCGGCCCAGGTTCGATCCTCAGCACCACATACCAACAAAGATGTTGTGTCTGCCAAGAACTAAAAATATATATATATATATATATTAAAAAATTCTCTCTCTCTCTCTCTTTCTCTCTCTCTCTCTCTCAAAAAAAGGTGGTTTGTATATACAATGGAATATTACTCAGCATTAAAAAAGAATGAAATTATGGCATTTGCAGGTAAATGGATAGAGATGGAGAATATCATGCTAAGCAAAATAAGCCAAACCCAAAAAACCAAAGGCCAAATGTTTTCTTTGATAAGTGGATTCTGATCCACAATGAGAGTAGGGTAGGTAAGAATGTAGAACTTTCCATTGGGCAAGAGGGGAGTGAGGGGAAGGGAGGGGGTACAGGGTGGAAACGATGGTTAAATGAGACAGACATAATTATCCTATATACATATATGATTACAGGGCCAGTGTGATTCTGTACTATGTACAGCCAGAGATTGAGAAGTTATGCTCCATTTGTGTATAATGTGTGTCAAAATATATTATACTGTCATGTATAAATAATTAGAACAAATTTTAATAATAAAAATAAAGAAAAAAATCCAGCTGATTTCCCACCACCAAAAGTCTGCAGTCATCAGCATTTCTTAGATTGTCTCTTTTCTAGAATGAATTATACATCTTGCCTATACTCTTTTGTTACTCAGTAATAAGATGCCTTGAAATGATTCATGTCTCAGGTAGGCTTTCTTTGTTTTGTTATGAGATAATTAATAGATACACAAAACCTATAATATTTGAAAGGACATGGAAACTTAATC
Organism: Spermophilus citellus; assembly: GCF_964194105.1. NCBI lineage: Eukaryota > Metazoa > Chordata > Mammalia > Rodentia > Sciuridae > Spermophilus > Spermophilus citellus. Next base: position 28,841,327 of record NC_138195.1, on the reverse strand, counting down.
CAAGGTACATTTGAATTTAAAATCAATGAAACATACCAGTGTGTATATGAGGTGTGTGTGTATGTACCTGTGTGTGTGTACCTGTGTGTGTGCGTGTGTGTGTGTGTGTGTGTGTAAAAAATAATTTTCTAGATCTGGAATTTAAATATAAATTCCTCAAAGAAAACATTGTGCTATATTTGGTAAGTTGAAGGCCTTCTGTGTGTGGTGGTTATGTGTGTATAGTACTGTTGATTGAACCCAGTGGTACTCTACCACTGAGCTCCATCTCCAATTCCCTTTTTTATTTTATTTTGAGATAGGGTTTCATAAATTTGCCAACACTGGCCTTAAACTTGTAATCCTTGTGTCTCAAACCTCCCTGGTAGTTAGGACTACATGTGCGTACCACCAAGCCCAGGCTAAGACTTTCTTTAAATAATTTCATTGGACTCTAAGGAAGATCCCTATATCATTGATTAAAATTAAAATTAATTCCCTAAAAAATTACTCTTCTTTACTCTGTACCTCATTAGTCTGCAAAAACCAGGATTATAACAACTATCTCCAAGTTGCTTGGTAATACATGAGAGGCAGCCTTTTGCACATGTCAGGATCACTCTGTTTCAACATTGGCTTAATCACTCACTATCCATGTATGCTTAGAGAGGGTATTTTAATATTCTTTGTCTCAAAGTCTTCATCTGTAAAATGATATGGGTGTTTTTGCATAGTTCTAGGCACATGATATGCACAGAACAAATAATTATTAAATTAAAAATAAGTGGCCTATTGACAAATTGTATGTGTTCTCACACATTGACTACAATCTTCAGTGTAAACTTTGATAAGCAAACTATCATGTTCAGTTTGAATAAACAATATTTGATCTATTTGTTTATGGTCAACTTGGTGGTAAGCTTATTTCATCATTTGATTACATGCACAAACTCTCAAATTGAAAGGAACCACCATAAATACTTCAGTAATCATAAAATACTTGAGTGACTTTAATGAAAGCTATAGGAAATAAGGATCAAAAAGATGAAGTATACTGAAAGAAATAGAAGAAATGACCAGTATGCCAGATTTTGGAGATACAGAAACCAGTTCTCCACAAATATATAGAATAATATGATTTTTATAAACTAAGATAAAAGTAATCATGATAATCAAAAAAAAAAACATTTATCTGTAACTGATTTTCATGAATAATTTATACTAAAAATACTAGACAGGTTTGCTGTTGAACATGGTTCCATGTAGAGCCCTCTTAGAAAATGTGCAGGATCACTGAAAAGACAGAATCAAAGCCACTAAAGCAATATACATATAATTAATACACAAAATAGATTATACCCATATCATTCATCACAGATGAAGACTTTGAGACAAAGAATATTTAAATATCCTCTCTAAGCATACATGGATAGTGAGTGATTAAGCCAATGTTGGAACAGAGGGATTCTGACATGTGCATAAGACTGCCTCTCATAAATTACCAAGTAACTTAGAGACAGAACTTCAACAGGATTTTTAGCCACTCTGAAACTAGTTGCTGCCATCTATCAGAGCCTTAAATAGCCTAAATGTCATCTATAGTTAAATCTATCATGTATATGGGACATATAGCTGGGTGATTAACTTATCCTTGTGAAGAAGACTAGAAGCATTCTTATTCAGCTTGGGGACATAATTGCTACTGGTAGCAGCAGTAGTAAAAATAATAAAACTACTAACAACATCAATAATCACTAGCATTATATGTTGTTTTTATCTGCCCATGCTTCATTTTTCTTCTTCTGGGAGTTACACACAAATTTTACTTTGGGAATATATCTTGTTGCCCTAACATGCCTTGGTTTTTGAAGAGTGCATGACCTAAACTAAATCACTAACAGCATTAGGTGATGTAACTTATTTTTTAGAATATCCAATGAGGTCATGGATAGTGTCATTTTTTTTTTAACTCAAGTATATTTAAAAGTTGAAACACTGTGCCCTTGGGTATCCATACTAATAAGTGATAGACTAGGTAGGTATGAATGTAGACTATCAAAGTTAAACTTGCACCAAAGTTGAATAGACAATGAAGACTTTATTTAAGACTCTTGCAGAAAGAAAATGAACTATACTCTGCTGAGATAAAAAGCGGGAGAGTCTTAAATGTTGATGTAAGCCAGTGGGAAAGTATTGGGGATGTTGAAGAAGGGACAGAGAGAGATAGGTCAATGGGAAGGAAGTATTCCTGAATCTGCAGATGTTTGTGTTAGCGATTGGGTCATGTGTGTTTACTAATTGGTGTCCATAAAAGTTAGTTTCCTACCTTCCTACAGATATTAGTAAATAATGGTACTACATTTTTAATGCTTTCATTTCAAAACAAGGTTCTGAGGCCCTTGAGAAAAAAAAAAAAAAAACAATATTTTCCAGAGCTGTGAAACTGAACATAGACTAGAAATAGATTTACATATATACCAAGTGAGAAGAGGCAGAATTGACAATTTTAAGTTTTCTAAAGTAAATGCTCAAAGAAAAGGGAGGTCAAAGACCTATAATCAGAAACAAACCTGTCTAAAGATTAGGCATGCTGAGCCAGTAGTTAAGGACACCTTGGTGAGGGTATATCTCACACTGAAGCCCATTTTGTGAAGCACATTAGCATATTAACACTTTTGAAAGTCCTCCCTTTAGGAGCAGGAAAACTAACCCCTACTCTGGTTGAAACTAGAAGAAGCATCATCTTCAGAATATATGTAATGTAAGGTGAGGTAGCTTTGCTTAACAAAGTATGGAAAATGTCAGTTTCAGATTAAGAAAAGATGGCTCCTTTTAAATTTATGTTTAAGAGAGATGGGGATATTTTCCCCCGCAAAGGTTACCCTGCGTGTATAAAATGTGTGCTATTTTAAGAATAAAATGTTAAAGAATCTTTTTAAAACTCCTTTGGAGATAGCATTAGAATTCCTGTTATTAATAACATAATTGAGGGAGTGCTTGTATTCTCATAGGACTAGTTTTCAAATCTGGATGTGCATTGGACTCATCCAGGAGCTTTACAAAGTGCTAGTATCTTGGTCCTTATGCAGAGATTCTGAATTCATTACTCCAGGGTGCAGCATGGTTATTTAGTTTAAAAATCTCTCCATGTGATTCTAATGTGAAGCCAATGCTGAGAACTACTGTCTGAAAGGGATAATTTCCAGAATTCTAGAAAAATGTTACTTAGTAAGAGAAATAATGAGAAACATCTTCTTTTGCATGGAAACATTTGGTAAAGCCAATTTGTCCTTGAAAAGAATGGTATTTTTCTTTCTTTTTTTTTTTCTATCCCTCTGTGCCCCAAAATGCTCTCCAAATGAAGCAACTTAACCAACTGGAAAGTAATGTGTTTGGCCCAACCTTGTGTTAATTCAAGTGGGACTCACATAACCTACTTTTAGTTATCACATTATTTCTTATAACACAGGTATAATAGGACTCTTTCTCCCACTTGATCTGAGATGATGATTATTTATGAGATGAAGGAAACATTTATTTCCTTCATATAAATAACTGAGCTGCTTGAGACAGACATATAATGTCATGCACTGACCCAGAAAATTAGGTTGTAATTTTATATCTGCTTTTCACTACAGAAAACATTAGATAATAAGACTTTCCTATCTGTAAATTTCTTACAAATATTGAAGAATGAAACACTCTCAAAAAACGTTCTATATTACATTCCTAGAACAAACTAATTTTTAACTTGTTCATGATTAATTGATGGCATTTAATTGGAGATGTCTGATGCATGCAAGGAGAGTAAAATAGATTTCTTAACATTAAGATATTTTCCCTAAGGAGTCAATTAAGTGCTAACCAATGGAAAAAGTCAATGTTATTTTCTGTAGTTCTTTTTTTTGTGATCTTATCTTACATAGTTAATATTTTAAAATCAATTAAACTTCCTTTTGAAGGAGAAAGTCCATTTGCATTTTAAGAGAAAGTCCCCAAACTGTTTATCTTCTTACTTATTCAGATCATTTTTTAGAGGCCCCAAAGAAATCCCACTAACCCCTTCTAAGCTTTAACCTGCATGTTTTCTTGTTGTGCCTCAGGTATATGCCTTGATTTTTTTCTAACGAGATCATAAACCTCAGCTTTTTGACTGTCATAGTAATTTTGTTAACTCCACTATGCCTAGCACAGGGGTAGGCACAGAGGCATTAAATATTTTTTGATTAATTGTCATAGGTCACCTTTCCCTAATTAGTGAGTCTACTTCTTTAATCATATTGAATTCTATATGTATAATAGGAATTGTAATGCATTCCACTGTGAAATATAAATAAAAACAAATTAATTAATAAGAAAATATTTTAAAAGTAAAAACAAACAAAAACAAAAAACAAGGACTACTTACCTATCATCCTCTCCAGAGTTCTGTCAAATAAAGAATGTTATTGAAATACAAAACAAACTGAAGGTAAGAAAGATAAAAAGCTGCCTATTAAATGTCAATAAAGATTTGTCTATGGAAAACAGACATTGAACCTGGCAAAGGCTTGAGGCTAAACTTGCACTTCTTACTTCAGATCTTGCTAGGTGGACAATACGTCGAAAAATCTGATTTGATTTCCTGCTTTCGGGAAAATAAGCTGGGAGAGAGTGAGGAAAATTTGGAGGTAGAGGAAAAGGAGGAAAGACAGAGAGAGAAAGCTGGATGTCTAGTTTATATCAAAAACAGAGAAGAAGTCGATCAGTGGTAAGTCAAGGCAGAAACAGAGTTTCTGCCACTGAGACCCAATATACTTAAGGAAAATTAAATGAGGTTTAAGAGATGAAAGAATGTTAATAACCAAATAGGCTTTTCTTTTTCCTTCATGGCTAAGGGAAGTTCTAAGTATTTAATTATCTGCCTTCATTCAATGGACATGCATAGACTCATTTAATAAAATATGAGTCCCTTTGGAATTATGAGGTCACAAGAATACCAATGGAAGTGTTCAAGTATAAATTTCAATTTGCTTAGGGAAAAAAAGTCATATTAAAGTAATTATTTTAAATATGAGTAGCAAATTTATATCAAGCTCATAAGGGAAGATAAGGGAAGGTTACACTCAATTATTATAGAAATTTAATTTTCTACAGTAACATCACTACATTGTAAAAGTAATATGATTATTTCAAGTCAAAAAGTTGAAATGGAAAAAAAGACTATTAATAAATAAAGGGATACAAATTAAAGTATTTTTTAGTTCTGTGGTGACAATCTTCACTAAGTATAATCCTTCTTGAAACAAACTGTTGGAAGTTACCAAAAAAAGCAATTAAATGTGCAAAAAGAAATAAAGAATTAGACAAAAATCAACTCACCAAGAATTAAACATGCCAGATCTTATCTCTCCTACTGGGGTATGATTTCAATAAGAAATCTGACAATGATCTTTCTAAAACCCCATGCCTGAGAATTTTCATTTAATACAATTAAATGCCCAGGTTTATTATCTTACCTCTGATTATATTAAAAGCTATTAAGAAGACAAATATTTAGTTTATCGTTTCAATTATTTTAAAGAATATTAATTATATCAGAATTCTACCTACCAGTGTAGAGGCTATGGCTTCAAAGAATGAATCATACCCCCAAGAACGGTTTAGTTGCTCTTCCCATGTTCCTAGAGTCTTGTTCACCTGGCTGTCTGCTGAACAGTACTGTTGCTGGAGGCCAGATGCTGTGTCATGCTCACTGCATTCTCAATTCAGGCACAATACCTGCTACAAAATATTTATTAAATCACTATGTTATAGAATGTCCCATTTTATCATTTTGTTCATCTTATTTCTTTTTCTTGTCATCCAAGAATAAAAAAAAAACTCTCCAAAGTAAAATATAACTAATTAAACAATATCAAATTGGTTAAAAAAGTGAGGAAGTATTTTAATGAAACATATGTAATTTCATTATTTCAACTTGAGTTTGACAACACAAGACAGTCCCTTTTTATCAAATATTCAGGAACAAAATTAAGGTAGACAGCAACTTCATCATTTAAGTTTATCTGAATACATAAGAAGAGTAATTATTTTTTTTAAAATCTAGATTTATTTTAATACATTACTCATAGATTTTAAAATAATGGAAGCTCTTTTCACAAGCCAGATAGAAAGACAAATGTGGCTTAGACTGGGTTTCCCTAGAAACAAAACCTGGGACAAAAGTTTATTCTTAAGAAATTGGTTTGGGAATTTGATGCCAGGAAAAAAGATGAGACCAGGAAAGTGAAATGAACAATATACAGATGTGTTTTTAAGCCATCTGGCAATAGATTTCCAAAGCTATAGTTAATCTATTATTAATCTGAAAGGACACTCCTGGATAGTTTGTAAAATGTCTCAGAAGTATCTGCTTAATGGAAGAAAGGGAGAAAAGTTTATCAATTAATTTCTGTTCCCTATTGGTCAAGTACTACTCTTGGGACATTAACTATCTAGCAATTCCAGCTTGTTGTTTAGTGACTGTTGACAGATTTCCCAGAGGTACACACCAGCCAGAACATCAAAGAAAGCTCTGGGCAGGAAGCAGGTTACACTAGCTCCAAACTGATTTAAACCCATGTAAGCTAGTTGCCAGAGGTAGATAGCATAAGAGATGAGACCAGGTGGATTCAAAGAGGTGCAAAAGCAAAATTCAATGCAAGGAGCTTCTAATACAAAGTTGCATTTTGTTTAATATTGTTTTGCTTCTCTGTTAAATTTTCTGATTACTGGAGACCATTGATCACTTTTTTTCCGTTTATATATCTTGCTTGTCTCTCATTTCAAATTGTTCTTCTTATCTTGCTTTTTACTTTACTGTTGATAATGTTGAAATTATTCTGATGATATGGGCATACTCATATTGTTTTTTCTTATTCATATACCAGTGCTCTTAAAAAACAAATCTGGCTGACTAAATGTCTCTTGAGACATGCTTTTGTACAGCAACAAAAAGTTTACACAGTGGATTTAGACACCTATATGTTAAAAAAAAAATCACAGAACATCACAGAGTTATTTTTTGCAGGACATGTCTAAATAAATTTGACACTCCTTGAGAAGTACTTTTAACCCAATTGGAACAATTAGTAATTTTAACCCATTGGTGGGGGGCAAACCCTGTTGTTTATCCCTTAGCCTTCAAGGTAAATTATTTTTTCCCCTAATCTTCTTCTAAAGAACATCAAAAGAAAATTATCTAGAGCTAGTATATGAGTTATGTTGATAGTACTTTGTTAACTGAAGTGCATTGAATTGTAGATTCCTAAAAGGTATGTCTGAATCCTAACTCCCAGTTCTTACCAGTGAGAATGACCTTATTTGGAGGAAGGTTCTTTGCCGGTATAATTAAAGATCTCAAGATGAAATAATTCTTGATTAGACAGATTGACCCTACAATCTATGACAAGTGTTCTGAGAAGAGGAAAAGACACAGAGAGAAAAGAAGAAATGCAGGAATATGACAGTAGAAAGATTCGAATTATATAACTAAAGTCTCCAGACACCAAAGATGCTAACTGGCACCAGAAACTAGGAGAGAGAGATGGATATCTTATATTTCCAGAAGGAACCAACCCTGCTGACACGTTGATTTTTGGCTGCTAGCCTCCATAAAAGGGAAAATAAATTTCTGTAGTATTAAGCAACATAGTTTGCAGTAATTTGTTATGGCAGTCCCATGAAATCAATACATTAATGGAGAGAAAATGGGCCATAATTTTAAAAAATAATTTCAGTTCACTAGCAAACGCATTAACACATTTCTTGTACAATATGTACAACAGTTAATGGATCTTTGAAATAAAATTTGATTGGACTAGTGTACAAATTTACATGGATGTGTGGACACAGTTTGATCAATGCAGAACTTATGCCTTCGATGATACAGGGGATACTCATTTGGAATAAAATTGTTTTAGATTGCCAGAAAGGTGACTATCAATGTATAATTAATGATCTTGATTTCATTAGATATAATAGAATATCCATGTGCTTTTATGAATGTGTGATATGAGAATAGAATTTGAGAGCTCCTTTGCAGAGCTGCCCTATTATCTGTTTTTAAAAAAATCTCTGACATTTAATACTGTCAAGATTTTAAAAAGCAATACAATGTCTTTGTAATGCAATATTTGTTTTTCAGATTCAAGTATTATTTATTAGCCTTCATTATCAATGATCTCTGACAGAATCTTTTAGAGAACAAAGGTGCAATATTTAAAAAAAAAAAAAAGAATATATGTGCACTACTGGCCAAAAGATGGCAGGGGGTGAGTATTGGTTGCTTTAGAGGCAGCCTGCCAAAAGGACCATTTAAGAGATGCTGTGCTCTTGGCAAAAGGCAGTTAATTTAAGTTCCAATCAATGCTGCTGGTTGTTATCTAAGGTCCTCAGGGCCCATGTGCTCATTAAACTCATTGAATAGTTGTACAAATCTCTTATTCAAGAATATATTTAATTCATGAAGTTGAACATTCATGTAGAGAAGTAACTTATGGTCAATGTACTCAGAACAATTATATATTATAGATTAACTTTTGGGGGGTATTAGCATCAGAAAAGAAAGTCAACATTAAAATCGACCACATACATGGGCTTTTGAAGGTTACCACTCATTCAAAAAGTCAAAATTAGGGGCTGGGGTTATGGCTCGGTGGTAGAGCCCTCGCCTAACACATACTCGGCCCTGGGTTCGATCCTCAGCACCACAGAAAAAAAATAAAGGTATTGTGTCCATCTATAACTAAAAAAAAAAATTTTTTAAAAGTCAAAATAATTTCCTTTTTTTTTTATTTTTATTTTTATTTTTTAGTTCTCGGCAGACACAACATCTTTGTTGGTATGTGGTGCTAAGGATCGAACCCGGGCCGCACGCATGCCAGGCAAGCGCGCTACCACTTGAGCCACATCCCCAGCCCCAAAATAATTTCTTTACTCTCTGACTATTCTCACCAGTTACCTTCCATAGTTTATAGTAGGTCATTTGAAATTTATTCATTTGCAAGTATTTGTTTGAGTGCTTATATTGTCTTTTATGTATGTTCTGTTTTGCACAGTGAGCTTTTTTCCTAAAGAAAGCCATGAGCTAAGTGTCCCTGTTATGCTTGGTTTGCTGTGCTCATGGTGTGTCAGGGTGAATGTGGGCCAGTTCTCCTGATTCAGCACCCTCACCCCACCAGGTGATCATACTTCAGTGCTCATTTTGTCTATGAGCAACCAAGTGAAAATAATCACTGCTTGATTGTGACTTGATGCTATCTCTGGAGAAAAATTTATGTGGGCCAGGCTAGACTAACATAGAGATAAATTCTGGGCAGAACTTCACTTAAAGTGCCAAATCTTTATCTATGAAGTTGCTACATCTTCTGCAACTTCAATCAGTGCCTTATTAAGTTGTTAAAAATTTCATAGTTCAGCAGAAATAAAGACAATTTATATATTATTTCACTTGGTCGAGTGCCTAAATTTTATTGATTAGCATCAATATGTGCATATTTAGTACACTTGGCCCTTCCTATCTTTGGGTTCTACATTCACAAATTCAACTAACTGCAAAACAAAGACATTTGGAAAAAAACAATTTCTTCTTCATCTCATGACATCATACATGATTTTTCTTGTCATTATTTCTTAAAAAAATTCAATAATTATTTATATAGTACTTACATTGTATTAGATATTATAAGTAAACTATACATGATTTTAATTTATATGGAGGATGTTTGTAGGATATATACAAATACTACCTCGTTTTATATAATGGACTTGAGTACCCTTAGATTTTGGCATCCTCACGAGTTCTTGAAACCAATACCCTTTGGATATGAAGACAGGACAGTTTTGCTTTTGTCAATTGACACATGAGATATTTTATATGCTAATAATCAGTATGCTTAGTTTTGGAGTAGTGGTCAAAGCTGGAGATTGAAAGAGAATCCAAGTTTGAAATCCTCCTTTTATCATTTACCACTCATGTAAGTTTAAAGGAAATTGAAGGAAATCTTCAGAGGATAAATATATTATTTATCTCACAATATATTTTTAAAGAATTATACTATATAGTCAGTGTAAAATACTCAGACCAGAGCCAAGCAAATGGTAAGAGTTTAATAATTAGTAGTTATTATGGACACATTTTCACTTTAACTTGTGAATCAAATGAAGAAAAAAGTTTATTTTAGTAAAAAAAAAATGTTTAAATGAACAATCCTATAAAGTATGTTCTTTTTACTCCTCAGTAATATAGTAAGTTCCTTATAGGGGTATGCAGGATCCTATGTGATTTCACCTTGTTTATTCAATTCACTCCTACAAGCTCAGTGAGTCCCATAAAATTGACTTCCTGTTACCTCTCAAGTACATCAGATGTGTTTGTCTTTCAGCCTTTCCCTCAGTCTGTGGTGGACACCGCTGACTGTCAGGAACAGTGACTGAATTATTGTCCTTGAGTTGTCCAGAGACAGAAGTGATGCCTCTTCTGGGAAATTTCAACAGCACAAGGGTGCTGATTGATTGCCCAGTTGCTATGGTGATACCCTGTTCAAAAGAAGGTTCCCTTGCCTGCTACGGAATTATCAGTTTTTGACCACAAGTTCAGATGCCAGCTGCTGGGGATTTGAGAATTAGGTGCCCAGGCTGATAATTTTAATTGGGCCACTGGTATTCAACCTTGTTTCCGTTTCCTTTGAAAAAAAAATTCTCACAATAAATCCTTTTAATGTTAAAGCCTATAAAATAAACATGCGAAGGAGGTTCTGGGTCACTATCTCCCTACTAGGGTTTAGTGATCCACCCAGTGCCAGTTTTTTCTCTATTTTTGTGTGTCTTTTCTTCATTCCCTCATTGCCCCTCCTCTGATACCTGAATTAAGAGACCTGTTGTGTCAGCTGACTTCTGTACATTCTTCAGCTGTGAGTGAAATTTTCCCAGCCTTACAAAGTCTTTCCTGACCAATCCTGTTTATCATAGAACCTCTTCTGCACCCTTACCCTACATATATATGCAGGAGCCTAGCTGACAGATCTAAATAGCTATCTGCCTTCATCCAAAGAAATAACCATGAGTTTAAGAATATTCTTTTGTTTACTGTTTACCTTCAGCAACTAAAGAGAATATTTCATATAATAGACACAATAGTTGTTGAATGAATGAAAGGATGCCCTCCACATCCATCATACTCCCATTCCAAATTGCTTCCTGATATGCATTTTGTAACCACAAAAGAAGCTAATTTGATTAATTTAACTATATTAACTATACAGGATGATGATGTGGCATAAAATTAGAAAACTTAGGTCTGAATTCCAGTTATTTCCTCATACCAGTTATAAGAGCACAGGAAAAAAAAAACTTCAGTTTCTTAATCTGTGTAGATTATAAGGCTCTAGCATTTCTAAAGGTTAAGTGTTTTTTCCTGAAGATGAAGAGATAAAATGTTCAAACCATATAGTATGGTTTTGATCATGCTTATACATTTAATACTGAATAATAAATCTATAGATATTTGAATTTAAAGTTGAAAATGTATTTTATTCTGCTTATTACAATAAGAGCATTGTAAAACATGTATTATTTTTGCCTTCATGATATAGATGAAGTAATTGAAATTTACATTCTTTTAGCAATCAAAGGTAACATTGAATATTTTCATTTTAAATTTACAGTTCAATAAGGAAAGGGATTGTACTAAGAAAAGAACAACTAAGATATATATGAATATATAAAAGAAAATGTATGATGAAAATTGGCTCATGGGATCATGGTGGCTTAGCATTCTCATGTTTTTCTGACTTCAAGATGGGGACTCAGGAAACCTCGTGGTATAATTCAGTTTGAGTTTGAAAACAGGAGCTAATGCCCAAGTTCAAGAAGAAAAAAAAAATTATCCTTTCTTTTACTTTTTGTTTTATTTGGGCCCTAAAATGATTGGATGATGCCTGCCCAACTGCTGAGGGTGGATCATTTTTATACAGAATGACAATTTTAGTGCTACTCTCTTCTAGAAATTCCCTTATTGGCACTCAGAAATAATGGTTGAGTATTTGGGCATCTGTTTTAGTCAGCTTTTTCCACTGCTGTTACTATAGGATCTGACCAGAACAATTTTAGGGGAGGAAAAGTTTACTTGAGGGCTCAAGGTTTCGGATCTCTCAGTCCATAGAAGGCTGGCTCCATTGGTCTGGGCTTGAGTTGGGGCTGAACATCATGGCAGAAGAGTGTGGCAGAGGGAAGCAGCTCACATCATTATCAGAAAGCACAGAGAGAGTCTACTTGTCAGATACAAATATATACCCCAAGCCACACACCAATTTCCACCGTCTTCAGCCACATCCTATCTCTTTAGTTATCCAGTCAGTTAATCTCTATCAGAAGATCACATCATTGATTGGGTTAAGAATCTAACAACCCAATCATTTCTCCTCTGAATCTCCTTGCACTGTGTCACATGTGAGCTTTTGGGGACATCTCATATCCACACTATAACAGCATCCCTTTAAAATTTCCACATTAAATTAACAATCACAGTTATTGTATGTGGATACCTTACAATTTCATTTTAAGTCAGTTATTTAATTATTCATCAAATAATATTCTAATAAATACTTCTATGCTAAGCATAGAACTAATTGGTATATGCAAACAAAATGCAATTATTAGTGGTGTGAATTAAGGAATTCACATTCCAATATGTTTAAATATTGAACAAGGAACAACAGGGCATCTGATGTTCCTATCATGCCTTCCTTCATATTGCCATTATTATTTACAAAGAAAGATGTGATTTTCTTTTATCATATTTTTAGACTACTATTGGAAAGTTGAATCACTGGGGGGAAAGTGTGACTGATTTGAAGCCTTTGGATACAAGTTGCAGTTTTTAAGTTTACAAAGAAATCTAAACCCTAATTAACCTGTTCAAACAAGAGCAGTTAATTGATAATTTGAGCATTAACTAGATGAATGAATCAGATGGATAGCCATGTAGTCAGAACCTTTCTTATCACAGAGATTTGATTTAGAATATGACTATTTAGAATTTATTCATCAAATTGGCATTGAAGAAAATTCTCATGAAATAATCAAGAATTTATTCAGAAAGACCTTGGAATTTCAGTGACAATATTCTAAATTAATTACACATTTATTAGATTCTGACATAGATATCACTTCAAAATTAACTAAATTTCTTTACTTTTTAAAGATCAAGAAGGGCAAGTAGCTTCAGAAAATTCCTTCCCCAGAAATGGAAAACCCACTGTTCTTTAAGGGACATATAGATGCCTCCAATTTAAATGACCCATAAAAACCGAACTGGGTAACCATATATGAAAACCAACAACTATAATCCGTAGTAGTGTACTCATCAGCTTTTTACCATTTGACTAAAATACCTGACATAAACAACTTAGCAGAGGATTTATCTTGGCTTACAGTTTCACATTGGTATGGAACTGCAGTTCACTTTATGGAAGCCAGAAAGCAGAGAAAGATGAAGGGACTTGGGACTAGGGATAGATAGTCCCTAAGAGCATGCCCCCAAGGACACTCCATTCAAGTAGGTTCCACCTCCTATAATTTCTATCACTTGCCATTAGTTCACTCAGATTATTAATTCATTGATGAATTAATCCACTGATAACATTAATGCCCTCATGATCCAATCACTTCTTCAAAGCCCCATCTCTGGTCATTGCTACCTTAGGAACCAAGACTTTAACACATGAGACTTTTGGAGAGCATTTTAGATCCAAACCATAACAATTAGGATATAATAGCAGGAGAATTCCCCACCAATATAATAATGACAAAACTGTAGGAGTCTTCAAATAGTTATCCATAGGTTATGGATATCATTATTACCAAGTTCCACAGGAGACTAACAATGTGTCCCTACAGCTCTGATAGTTCCTACCTAAACTCTAAATTCTTCAGTTTGCTCTCATTAGAACATTTCATTTGCTACAGGAATATAAATATAGTAGTGTCTTTACTAATTTCCTACACTTGGTTCTTCACACAAAATACAATCATGTGTCCTTGACACTACAATATTTCATATTAAAGTGATCTTTGGGCTTCCTTCCTAAACTTGAAACATCCTAAACAGGCCTAAAATTGATGGTGATACTCTAGTATCACAAGAGGCAGGGGTAAGGGAAAAGTCAGCATTTTCATATAATGCTAATTTATTCTTCCATTATTCTATTTTCTTGTATTTTGATTTGAGTGGAGAACTGACCAATATTTGATGGTTTTACTCATATTAGATAGTTTGTCTTAGTTCCAAACAATAGATACCACAAACTGAGCTCAAAACTCTTGGTTTACCCCTTGCCTCATGTGCAGCTAATTTCTCCTTCTCAACTCACCTTTCAATGGTAATAGATCTCACCATTTCACATTTGACTTCTTTTTTTCCTTTACTATTTTCATATATTTTAAGGTCAATAGTTTTCAGATTTTCTGATAAGAATAAGAAAACTACTTACACCAAGACACAATTTACTGATAGCTATGAATTCATAACTAAAACAACAAAAAAAACCTTTATAGCACAAAATTACTATTGATCACATGTGGCAATACTTATCTTTTCTATTCTACTCTATCCTATTTCTTTAAAAATTCTAAATTCTGGTCACTTATCACTAAGTTAATTTTATAATCCATTCATTTTCCAAAATATTTCATTAGCATTTGTCTCTATTTAAATGAATAATGTTTATTTGAAACGTTACATGCAACAAAAGAAACTATCTTTGCCAGTCCACCACCCACCTGCATGCTCATTTGTTACCTCCGTCAGCTTTGCCATTGTAGTTAGCGGCATCATCATTCTCCCAGAAACTTGAGCCTACAATGTCATCCTTGATTCTAAGCTTCCTTCATCTACTCTTATTTTACATAAAATGTATTGTTTCTAAACTGTATCCTCTATCAGACCACTTGTCAGTCTCCACAGCTTCTCCCATAATCCATGTAAAACCAACTACTTCTGCTCAGACCACCATAGAAATCCTACAACTAGTCTTCCTGCTTTTATTTGTAGGAACTTTATAATCTATTTCTCTTTCTTTTCTTCTTTTTCCTTTTTTTTTGCACAAATGTATTCATGGGGAAGCGTTATGGAGTCTGTTTCATCCCTAGAGCATACAAATTACTCTTAAGAGTACAGAAGCAAATGATTTCGGAAGGTATCTAGTGAATTCAGGTCACTCACATCCCTCTCCTTTCCCAGGGTCTTCCCCTTGCACTTAGAATGGCATCTTCCTTTTCTCTACTAATATCATAATATGTGGTGATTGACAATCACCAAACATACTGGCTTCTTTCTGATTCTCCTTTGGATGAGTTAAATGTATTCCTGCCTCAGGTTTTTTGGTCTTGGCTGACATACTTTGATCTCTTGAGGGAAATCTCTACCTTGAGGCATTGCAAGTCTGAAACCCTCTCTTCTCATTTAAATGTCTCATCTATAGAAGGATCTTCCCTGAGTATGTAAACACATAATTCTTTATTTCATTAAATTATTTTTATTTTCTGTACAGATTTGATTAATATTTGAAATTTCGTTTTTAAATCATTGTATAATTTTTTATGGGCTTACATTCTGTTTTCTAATACTAGAATGTAACATATACTAGGACAGGGATTTTGTCTTTTTGTTCACATCTATATCCCCATTATTCAAAATCATAACAAAATCAATGAACTATGTTGATTGATTAAACTATCAAGCTTAATCATATGTTGATTAAATCAATATGTAACTATGCAAGCGATGAAATAGGTTGAGTGATTGGATTATCCTATATAAAAAAAACAAAAAAATATTTTTCAAGTGCCTATGTTATATCTGTGTAAACTGTGGATTTATAACACTCTTCAGAATATTCCCCGGAATGATCATTCATATAATGATATGAGAAGTGGTTTCCAAAGCAAGAAAGGCCCAAATCAGTTTGAACTGTGAGTCTCAAGTATTTTTTAAAAGTTAAATAATCGTGAATGATAGTGATAAAATTACTATCATAAAATAGTTTTGTATATGATACAAAAAGAAATTAACATTTTTATATATAAAACTTATAGTGATGTTGTTTGGAAGAAATGTCTCAAAGTTTAAATTCTAGGTTAGTTGTCACAGTGGGCTCAAGACCAAAGGCAACCTCCTAGAGTTTCTTTGCTATGAGGAATAGTAAAGCACAGAGCACAGGATGCCATAGAATGGATAACTTGGTGGTTTTGCTTTACCTAACAAGGAGAACCAAGACACATGTTTCCCGCAGTAGTAGGAAAAACTTCCCATAAATTATATGTCCAAAGACATATTTGCCTTAGGAAGAATGATTCCCTAGACTTCTGAGGCATTCAAGCCAGTTTTGATGGTAAGCTGGTTCAGAAGTAATATAGGAGTATAAGAGCAAAGGATGGGTACTTGACTGACGTGGATTTTAAATTCTCCTACTTTCCAGGCTATAAATAGAACATCGGCTTGTATCTTTAAGGAATGCTAAATTTGCCACATAATTTTAAACATTTTAACATTTATCTCAAGTCAAACTTCCTACATGTATGACCCTTTGATTCTACTAGTGGATTTCTTTGAAATTATTATTTATGAAAATACAATACTTCTGGGAATTTACTATTTATTGAAAAAAGTTTAGATTTTATCTCCATGGTTCTTGAAGTTTACACTTTATCTCCACAGTAACAATCCATACTTTCAGTTTTTATTCTTAATGAAAAACTCAACTTTTTACTAGTAATTTTTATCTAGTATATAAAGCAAGAACTATTCTGGATGTAATTTTGGAAGTTTAATTAATACATAACATTTTCTACATTATTAATTATTCTTCTATACCAGGGGAAAGTAACTTTTTTCTGTAAAGTGCCAGATGGTAAATATTTCAGGTTTTGTGGACCCTTTGGTCTGCACTACATTTCCATTGTATAGCAAAAGAAGCCATATACAATACGTAAATGAATAAATGTGGCTGTGTTTCAATAAAATTTGATTTACACAAATTGGTATCAGAATAGATTTAGCCAGTGGATTGACTCTGTATTATATTATCATTTAAATACTGCATAATATTCCTCTGCATGGATAAACCCTTATATTGATTACTCTTTGGTTAAATATTTTAATTGTTTTCTGCTTTTCTCTTTTGGAAGTAAAAATAAACACATTAGATAAAAATATTATTTATAAAAATATATAAAATAAACAATAAATGTATTATTTGTTAAAATAATTTTGCTTTCAAAACATTATGTTTCTGAGCTCATTCAGGTTTTGGAATATAGTGATAGTTCACTAATTCTCCTTGCTTCATATCATCCATTATATGACTACACCACAACTAATTTATTGGTTGACAATATACATGCATTGTTTCTATTGCTTTTACAAATGATGCTGTTGTGAACATTGCTAGCACCTCTTATGGTACTTGACTATAAGAGTAGATAATTATATGCTAGTTGTATGGTGTAGGATATTACTATGTTTACTGTTTTCTAAAGTATTCCTATATTGACTGTTTTCTAAAGTTATCATTTTCCCAAAGCAGTTAAAGTAATATACCTCCTCACCAAAAGTGAAGTTGAGTTCCAATTACTCTGAATGATTAACATTACATGGAAGTATAATCATCTTAGCCATTCTGACAGTTATAAGCTGAAATTGCACTGATTTTAATTTATATTTCCCTCAGAACTAAAGGTAATGATTGGCTTTTAAATTAGTTAAATAGTTAATTGACTATTGTATTTTGTGACATATTTCCTTCATTTGTCCATTGGATTACCTGCCTTTTATTGGTTTGTAGAAATTCTTTATATATTCTAAATATAAGTTCTTTATTATATATATATATGTATTGATAAAAGATATTCTTATATATAAACTAGTCTAACTTGTATTTTTGCATAGTAGATTTCATTGTTCTGTTCAAAATATTTTTTTAACTCCAGTTAGTGCATATATTCTACAAAAAATTTATCTGAGGAATATTTAGATGAAATCTGAAAGCTTTAGATTAAATCTACTTATTTTATTCTTAACTTGACTGTATGATTCATACTTACTTTCGGGGGCATAGTGTTAGGTTGGTATTGATATGCTTCCTTTTTCATAGTATATCTAGTGTACCTTGAACCACTATTAAAAAATAAAATGTTATCTTCCCACTGGATTGCTATAGAGACTCAGACAAAGCATTACCTTAAGTCTATGCGTCTGTGATATATTAAACATATTTATCCTAGTTTATAATTTACTTCTGAGTTCACTGTGCATGCACATTTTAAACATAGAATAGTTTAAATAAAACCAATTTTTTCATTGTAATGTCTTTAAAAAATCTTCCTATTTTTAGTGGCTAACAGTCTGTATCTTTTCAAGCACACTTTTGTGAACCACTTTTTTTATTCCCTAAACATATTTTGTGCAAATTACTGAAACGTTAGGTTACTTTTTGTTGATACAAGATGTCAAATTTGAGCTCAATTTCACTTCTCTCAATCATTTCCTCTGTTAATCAAGAAAAGATTTAAGTGAGAGCATAGATTGCTTAGAGTGTCCACTGGTTAGGGACTGTGCATTTACCCTGCTTACTCATGTCTAAGGGAACAGGGTGGTTTGGATCTGAATACCTCCTCCCCAAGCCCATTTAAGAATTTTTCTGATATTTTGAAGTTAAGTAGAAGTAAGAGTTGCATAATTTAGTTTATTGCTATTATAATCTTCTCTTTGCTGTTACTGTTCTTTAGATACCATTAACTGCATGGCAGGAGTTCAAATGCTGGAACTGTCATAGAGTTATTATGTGAGTCTTTCAGTATCTCTGGGATATGCCCCATTAAGCCCTGTCTTAAGGAAAAAGCCCATTCAGACCCAGCTCTGACTCTTAATCTTTTTCTTCATCCATCAACTCCTGTACTATGTACCTCATAATTTCTTTGCATTGGAGTGTCTTCTCTCCATGTAGGCATAGTTCTTAGTGGGGAGTGAGGGATGAGAAAATGAACTGGAAAGATGATTTAGGATCAGCTATTTCTCTTGAACAACAATATACCAACACTTCTTATCATGCAAATAACAATAACAACAACAACAACAAAATCCCTGACTCTTCTATTTTTGCCCCTTCTATTCACACTGGAATTTCTAAAGATTCACCTATAGTTTGGGTTGGGTAATATAGGAACAAATTCAGGAGCAGTGGAAGTTCATTGGATCTGCTACTTAGTATTTATACATCTTGAAAAAACAATGATATGTGATCCTTAGGGGTAGGATTCTGGAGAGGCACTTTTCCCCCCTTATTGCCAGTGAGAAGTATAGTAACAAGAATGGTGTACTCTCCACCAAGCTAACAACTGTCTCCTTCCTCAGTTCTGCAATATACAGATTGGATGTGGTAAACTGGGTGCTTGCTATGAATAGGCTGATTCAACTCCATGAATATAAAGAGGAACCTGTCATTCATTATTGATCACTTAATTAGGATGTTCATGTAATTAGCATATTTTCCTAGACTTGGACATTGATTCTAATGTAATATGAAATATCCTACTAGAGACTCTATACTGCATGATGAAATGAAAATCTAGGAAAAGAAAATTCTATCTTCCTCTTTCTCTTCTGTATGTTTACAATGCAATTATTTCTATCATCCTCATGTCCTTTCTTGACAAATTCACTTGATAACTCTCACTAACTCCTCATATTTCTGCTTAAGCATTACCTCCATGACCCTTTTCTTCATCAGTTTTAGGTTAAGTGTTGTTACCCTACTTATTTTTAAACTGTTTCTAGAATATTCTTTTACAGTGTCTTTATCATATGTTTAAGAGTCTATTCTTCTATTAGTATCAGCTATAACATTTGCAGGATTTATTGCAATTGAAAATGTTGGAGCCTTCAGTCAAAATGCATTAAAAATTTCCAGCTGGCAACAGCAGAGAACTTAGCCCCATGCGGGGCCCTTCTGCATATGGGTCCCTGTGCATGTCTCTGAAATTCTACTTTTTCCTCTGAGTACATTTTCCCCTGGTAACTATACTATTTTCATGACATAGTGTATCCCTGTAAGTATCAAGAGGTCTGTGGTAGTTATATAATAAACATTTACATTAATTAAAATGTTACCTCTTTAATCACATTTAATTGCATAGGAAAAGCAACATAGAATAAAAAGTTTGGAGACTGACAGTGTGTAGAAATTTAGAAAAAGCTGTAGACTTGCAAATCAAAAACCAAGAAAAATTAATGTAAATTAACAATTAATGGAAAATGCAAAAACCAAAATACTGCTTGAGCTATTCCAATAAAGTAGGAGAAGCAGGGGTGGCCATACTTTATCAAGGCACTATATCATAAAACAGGATTAGAGCAAGCAAAATCTTATTTTGAAAGTTATAAAAAATCAAAGTGAAAAGCAAAATTGTATCTTAAAAATAAGAACACATCATTTAAAAATGTTGTTGCTATTGGTTCTTGAAAGGGAGAAATACATGACTAAATACATCAGGCAAATAATATGTGGTTCCCTTTGAAATAAAATGTTGGGCATGGCAGAGAAGGGACTAAAGTAAACTAATTGTCTCCTCAAAAATTTGTAGGGCTAGCAGTACCTAATTAGTCTTTTAGTTCTCAACTTAGGAGTGAAAAACACTTTACAGAAAATTTAGCCATTGAACTTTTTCTTCTCTTTGTTACCCATGTTCAGCCCTTTGCATGCAATATTTTATTCTCATTTCTAGTTTCAGATTATATATGTCTGTGTCTGGGGACAGAATATATGCTACTACATTGAGGAGAATTTCTAGCTGGCACATGCACCTTGCATTTTTTTCATCTGTTGCCTAGACCACACTTCATGTATTTTCAGTCAAGCAAGATCTAAATATGATGAATAGTTCTCTACCATCACAGAAAACAGCAGCAATATAGTGGTGGAAATGGTGGTACAATAAGCTGTAAGAGGAGATTTTATTTATTTATTTTTCTCAGAAGGCTATTTTTACAGAAATTGTCTTGAGGTTTAGGGTACTTTCATTCTAATGAGACTTGACCTGTTCCTTTCAAGATTATGCCAACTTCTAGAGTAACTATATTGAAGTTCACCATGCTATGGCAATTGTTATGGAGTGTGTAGTATAATATTTGTGTTAGAATTGCTACTGTAACATTTATTACCTTGGGTCTTTTCAGAAGTTACAAAAGTACTATCTGCATCTTTTTTCTCCTATAAAGCGGTGCTAATAATAGAACTGAGAG
Organism: Spermophilus citellus; assembly: GCF_964194105.1. Taxonomy (NCBI): domain Eukaryota; kingdom Metazoa; phylum Chordata; class Mammalia; order Rodentia; family Sciuridae; genus Spermophilus; species Spermophilus citellus. The sequence continues at coordinate 28,820,029 of NC_138195.1, read as the reverse complement.
CATCTGCCTTCCTGCCTTACAGGTATGCCATGAGGAGTGATTTAAGACATATTTTTTTTTTAGAAAATAAACCTTTAATAAGTGTTAGCTGTTACTATTAAAATCTTGAGGACTTACCTTTATGTTTTGCTTACCTGCTCAAGAACATAAATACCTCTTCTACAAAACCACATGACTCTGTCAAGCCCTCCTCAGCATATAGAGTTCATTAATCTCATGTCACCTTATCCCTTCAAGTGGCCCTTGGGCTCCTGCCAGACAGTGTCTCAGTGAACATCGTCCATCATGTTGTCCCTGACTTTCAAAATGGGTTAAGTTTTGATTCCTTTCTTCTCTCATTGTGTGTTTGTGCCCTTGGATTCTTAAAAAGTCTTTTCTTGTTCCTTCTGACTCACGTTACTTATTTAGGTCCTCTCAACTTTTGAACTTCATTTCCACATATTGAATTGTGTATGTATGCTATTATCAGTCTATTTTCTTATAGAAGTTTTCATGTCATTGAGAGAAAAGATGTCTTTCTTCTTTCATAATCTCTAATTTGCATAAGAGCCTATTATATAGTATAATCAATACTAGGGTGACTGATTTCTCTTATAAACTAGCACACATGTAGAAAATTCTATTTTAACATTTTGTTTACATTTTAGATTTTTCATGTATTTTTAGAAAACAAAGTATTTCCTTAACTTCCCTAAATAGGCAAATTATTGAGCTTTAAGGAGTAAAATAACTTTTGATTCAGCAGATAGGGTAAAAAAACACAGTGAGTACATCTATCTGCTGTCTCAACAACCTGGCAAGTTCTCCTCCAGAATCTCATCTCAGAGTTCTGAGCATTCCCTGTCCCCACTTTGGTACCAAGGATTGAACCCAGGGTGCTTAGCCACTGAGCCACATCCCCAACCCTTTTTTATATTTTATCTGAGCAGGGTTTTGCTGAGCTGTTTAGTGCCACACTAAATTGCTAAGGATAGCTTTGAACTCACTATTCTCCTGGCTCAGCATTTCAAGCTGCCGGTATTACAGGCATGCGCCACCATGTTCCAGTCTTTGAGGATTTTTTTTTTTTTTTGGTATTTTTCCCTATGAAGTCCACTGTTCTTTCTTATCCATGAGTTTATAACTCTGCCAAAAAATGGGCAATAAGTCAGAAATATCCATGAATAAAACATGGTCTCAATTAACTGTTAATATTGTGACTGATATATCACACAAGTTGCTGGAATATATTAATTTTATTTAAGGAAACTGCTGTTATATAAATAATCCTCTTCGTGCATCATGAATGGATTTCCAGTTGCTACCTAATTGACCTACTGTCTCAATCTGATTGTAACACAGTTATGTACATACTCTTAGATTTATTGCTGAAATGGTGAATCTTGCCTCCAAACAAGAGCACTGGAGGATGAAGTGGCTATAGTACAAAGAGGAAATCATTTTTATTTATCTATCAGTTCAGCTCTAGGGAATAGTGAAATTATTACTAGTAAAAGCTGTTCCAGCAAAAGGTCATCGGCTTTACTTTATTAATTTAATGTACATAAAATTATAGTTATAATAGGGCATCTTAAAATTTATTGACCTGCTCAACATAAAGGCAGACATTAAAAATTACTGAAATGACAGAGCATATTATCATGTACGGATTTGCAGCTTTGGAAATTTTTAGCAAAATTTGAGAGTGTTGGTGTTTATGTTTGAGTGTGTTCTAGTAAAAAAAAAAACATATTTGCTGAACTGCTACCAGCTACAAAGAAAAGACAGGATGAAAGAAAAACAGGTGGAAGTAACATGACCCTCAAAAAACCTATAGTCTAGTGAGGAAGATAACTTTTTTAAAAGACAGTTAATATAAGGAAATAAAGTTTTTGAGAATGGTTAACATGAGATGATGAACACAGAGGACAAACATTTATCCCACTTTTAGAAGTTTAATTTCCAATGGCTGGAGAAGAACTTTGTTCCATTAACTGGAGATAATGACCTGTCACTTCTACTTCTTAGCTCCAATGCATCATTTCTCAATAGTGACAAGAACCAACCTGAGGAATTGCTAGATCATGTTGAACTACTTCTGATGACAGAGATCAGGGCTCAGCCCCATGTCAAACACTTCTGTTGCCATGGATTCCAAATTACATGTTTCTTTGATCAGGGTATGGAGAACCTTGTTCTATTCATCATCATTTAACTGCACAAGCTACAGCATATTTCTCTGATCTTTGTTGCTCCTGACAGCAGAGGAATTGAACATAAAACTGAACACAAATGATTAGAAAACACCACCTGTTCAGTACTTAATACAAAGAGAAAATCATGGTTGTGCTATTTGGAATAGAAATTCATTAGCATTAGCTCAGCTTGTCATTTGTATCACCAATTATGAAAAGCTTAACTTATTAAGTGCATGGGATGACATAGCATGTGATAGATACCTGTTTTCTCTGTGAATTTCCCTCTGAAGATGTCAAGGACAGTGTGTGACTGATGAGGCCACTGTAGACCTGTCTCTAGATCACAGCACTTGTTGTTTGGAACATAAAAATAAGAGAAGTTATTTGAAAGTAACAATACATCAATAAAATGTATTACATAGCCCAAAAGGTGGCCTGCAAGCCCTCAGTTGTGACCTACAGCTATCCTGCTGTAAAGAACAAGAAAAAAAATGTGGAGTTCAGCTCAAAATCCAGAACCTTTGAATTTACAAGTACAAGAAGGCCACATGAATCATATGGATTTGCCTTCTTCTTTTGACCAAAAGCATTTCAAGAGAGCCATTAAACTGCAAATAAACAAAGGAAGCACTCAGTAATCATAAGCAAGACAAAATTTAACTTTTCATCTTCCAGTGTGCTTACTACTTCTCAAAGAAAATTCCTCAGTCGTAGTCAATAATTGCATTTCTGCACATCTACTTTAGCTACTCAAGTGAACTTTTATTACAACAGGTAACACAAATTTAGCTTTACTTAAATCTGAATAGTATGCACAAAAAACATATCTGTTTTTAAGAAAACAGATTTAATCAGATCAAGACCTATATCATAAAATTCAAAACAAATGCTCTGTTTAGTGTGGTTTTGGTTCTTTGACTATTGGACCTAGAACATAGGGACCAATACTGATTTTATGTGAAGTGCAATATATAATATTGTGAATTACATATCCACAATAGGCAGAGTTTTAAAACAAACCCCCCAAATTTCCACCCTCCATCATTCACACTGCATGTAAACTCTTCCCTTATGTGTGAGCAGGACTAGTAAATAAGATGTAATATAACTTTTGTGATTATACTACTTTATGAAAAATGTTTTTTTTCAGATGTATTTAACATACCTTAGAAGAGGAATTAAAGTAAATCAAAGAGGAGACTTGGCCCCATCAGAGGAGATGGAATTCAAAGTGTGATGAATTCTGCTGTCCAAGTCCTGCAATCATGGGCATATTCAGAAGCTAAGAATGGCTCCCACTTGACAGTAAACAAGAAAACAAGGAACTCTACCACAAGGAACTGAATTCTGCTTACAGCCAGTGAGGACTCCAAGTGTCAGAAGAACCCGAAGCCTTGGTAGACACTTTATATTTAACCTGATGTGCCCTTGAACTGAGGACCTTGCTAACTTCTAAAGACTTGATCAACAGAATCTGTGGATGATAGATTTGTGTTATTTTAAACTGCTGTTTTTTTTTTTTTTTGAAAACTTGCTGCCCAGAAATAGAACATTCATGAAAACAAAGCCCTTTTTATTTTATGTTTCTTTTGATTTTTGAAAGGAGGAAACTCAATGAAATGTTCAGATTGACACACAAGTGAAAGTTCTATGGCCCTATGACTCATTATGTGGGATCATTATACTAAACAGTGATGATGCCTATAATAGATGAAAATCTAAGAGGAAGCAGGCATCTACAGGGGTAGACAGAGACATAACACTGGGCAACAAGATGGAAGTAGATAGAATGAACAGAACCCAGTATTCAAAGCAAAGAATGAAGAAGTTAACTTCAGAGTAAATCTCAAGAAAGACCTATGGTAACCAGTGGACTTGCAGAAGTATACAGAGAAAATGCAAAGCTCATTTACTTGGTTTAGTCTATTATTGTACATAGTAAACTTTCATTATAACAGCTAGAGAATGCAGAGGAGATATAGCTCAGAATGTTCTTCAAAACCAAAATAAGAAAAGTGCGGCAAGTTTTAGAAAAAAGGGATAATGGTTTAGGAATTTGGGACACTTGAAACTACTGGGCCCAGCTGTCCAGGGGTATGAGAAAAACAAAAATGTCTTAAATAAACAAGGGTCAAAATATCACACAGTTAAAGAAAGCCAGTAATTAAAATCATGCAACTTTACCCTGAAATATTTACTAGGATAGAAGCAGGAGAAGGGAAAAGGGATAAAAAGTTCTTTCTGAGTTGTAGTTTGGCAGGAAAAATACAATAGAAAATAACAAATTTTATTAACCAAATAATGAATAAAAAGAAAAATATGAAGGCCCTGAGGCACTGGATTCCAGAACCACAGTTCAAATGGGAAGTTGGTAAGAAGACTAGGGATTTCTACTAGTAAACTAATAAATATTGTTTCGTTTTGTCTTTCAGATTAAACTGCACTCCCAATACAAATGTGTGCTTGGGAGTTATAGAGGAAAGTTCATCTCTTTCCTTTTACAACCTGTCCTTCAGAAACTGAGGAGGAGTTCCTCAAATCCTTGTCGCCATCTCATCCCTGTACCATGAGCCAAAATAGGATTTTAAAATCTTTTAGAAATTACTCACAGGAGAATCTCACATACCATGTATTTTCCTCATAGATAAATGAGAAAAACTTTTCGATGTGAAGTCAGAGTGATAAATAACTCAGAGATGTGGGGGAAACCATATGCCCCTGAATGACCTCCTTAAGGCCCATAACCCAGACATGGAAGGGAAATACAGTTGTTGCATTGCTAGGGGTGGGAAGGCTGCTGTGTGACTCATGCAGGGCAACATTACCTCACCACCTGACAAGAAACAGGCATCCCTGTGTCCTTGGAGACTCTTACATAATGACTTATTTGTAAATCAGATAATAGAGCCTAGAACTCTTAGAGAAGCATAGATTTCATCCTATAAATTAAAAATATGCAGAGTATAAGGAAGTACAAAAATACAATTAGAATAAAATGAAATCCATTGGGATGTAACTAGCATTGAGGCTTGACAATGACATAATTGGTTGTTGTCAAATTGATCACCGAACCTTTTGCTTAAACATGGACTGACATTAATTTAGAGCAATAAGGGGACTTGACTTTGATATACTTCAGCATTGATCTAAGTTTTATACCTGGGATTTCAAAACTCTGGGATCTTTTCTTTTTAAAGTATTTTTAGTTGTAGTTTTTAGTTGTAGATAGACACACTACCTTTATTTTGCTTAGTTTTTTTTTTTTTTTTTTTTAACGTGGTGGGTGCTAGGTATCAAACCCAGTGCCTCAGGCATGCCAGGCAAGTGCTCTACCACTGAGCCACAAACCCAGCCTCTCTGTGATCTTTCTTAAGGTAAATGTGATCTGTCTCAAATTTCTAAGGAGCTAAATGTATTTTTTTGTATAATCCTTATTGTTGCAACAAATATTTTGGGCTCATAAAAAAAATAAAATAATATTTTAGATTATTGTTCAAGACTATGACTAGAATTGCAAATTACATGAATAAAACATTAAGAAAACATAAGCTCATAAGACAAAAGCTCTTCACATAAGCTTAAAGACAGAAGATTATAAGACAAAGCCTCTTCACAAAGAGCTTTTCACCCTTTAGAATATATTCATCATATTATTTGAGACTGAGACTTGAGCATTTTTATTGGACATAAAAATGTGAGGATATTTCACTGTTGTGTTCAGTGGAATGAAAAAAAATTCAAAAGTGAATTGGACATTGACATTAATATGATAGTTGCAATATTTAAATTGCATATCTAACCATATATTTCCCCCAAAGATAAATGAGAATTTTTTTGATGTATATTTAGAGATTGATAAAGTGATAGCAGAAGCAAAGAGGTATTTATTTGCTACAGTGGTGTGGTTAGAAGCTACCCGTTATTCATGGCATGGGGCTAGTTAGTCATATTTTAACTACTACAATGTTTAGCTGGTTCCTAAATGCTCCTAAAAATATAGAGAAATTCTTTTAATTTAGCATTTTCAGCCATAAATATAAAGAAAATACAACTCTTGGTGAAATAGCTAAAACAGGAAATGATGTAAGAATTTTTGTACAGGTAGGGTTGTTACAATTTTCTTTGATAGTTGTAAGAATAAGCTGATTATGTTTTTCATTGTTTTTTGAGAAGTAAATAAATGTACATATGAAACAGTTATTGATAGTATTTTTATAATTCAATCAATAATATTCTATCAAGTCTTTCTAAAAATGAATAGTTAACTAAGACAATACTAAGCATATTATTGTCAATTCTTATTGTTACTATAGAAGAATTTAAGCATCAAAAGGAAAACTCAATTTGAGCAGGTGAAAAGATGTTTTGCAAGTAGAATTCAATGTCATGATCTGAAATAATATTAAAATAAACTTGTCTAAAATATAAAATTTGGAAGATTTCAAATAAAATATTACTTTCTAGAATCTCATGGAATATCTCTTGGCATCTGAACATCAAAAGATTTGGAAAATTGCTTTGTGATTTTGTGGCAACAATAAGTTAGAGATATGGAAATGCTGGCCTTCTTTCATAGGTTTTATTTCCTCTGATCAACTATCAATTAAAATATTTTTTCCTATATATATAATACTAACTGGTAATTCTCATTTGTTATCTTCATTAGAGACTGTTGTTATATTGTCTTCATTTTAATTGCTTGCATGGTTCTGAAGGAATTCCAAGTTTCTATATTTGGTCTTGATAGCATATGATCACTTTTGACCTGAAATTTGCAAATTATTTATTCTGACTTGATAATAGAATCTTCCAGTCCCATCAGTTCATTTAAGCTAGTGCACATCTAGTAAAATAATTCCATATTACTATCAAAGAATAAATGAGCTGAATAATTCACACAAAATCACCAGCTAGTTAATTACGGATCTGAAAATCTGAAAAACAGAATTCTTGACTCTTGTCCAGTTAGTAATTTTAAACTGTTCATGGGTTGCAGTCATTTTAACTATCATAGTAAATAGCTAAATAGACAAATAATCATAACCCTGGAATTCTAGCTAAACTTTGATAAGTAAAAAATTATGCAAATTCAATTCCAAACATATAACTTACTTATTTTTTTTCTGTTTTAATTCAGGTTGTACCTTTCTATTAAACAAAATACTTGCCACTATGTAAATAAGACTTTTGAAAAGTATAAGGTTGTGTAAAATAGAGATTTTTGTCAATACCATCTGTGATTGTGTCATTCCAGTGAGTTATCAATAAGTATGTATGAAGGAATTCAAGAAGTCAAAATCCATCTTAGAACACATATGGTTTGATAACATTATTTTAAAGGGAAGAAATATAGCCATGTACTTCATATACTGAGTTCTTATCTCCTATCTGAAAATGCACATTTTTTTAGATTTGTTATTCATTTTAACCATCACAGACATACTATTAATTATATAATGTTATTATGTACATTTTTCAAATAAAAAAACTGAAGTCTAGGAAGGTCAAGTTCTCAAGTTAGTTAAAGGCAGGCAATCTTATTCTGATGTCTCTGAGCTAAAAATGTCCACGTTAAACCTAGAAAACATATCTTGCCTTTATTTTGTATGATCTATTGAGTGGAAGTAGTGGTAAACCCACTGGACCATGACTGGGCAAATCATATTTATAGTCTGCATGGTGAGGGAAGTAGAAGAACTTTAGGTTGGTGGACTCAGAGACTCACAGCACTAACATCCACCATTATTCCTAGTATCATGAAAGTTAGGACATGGTTGTAAATCACCCCCCACCTGGTAGTGGCATTTTCAGAAGTAGTTAGACACTCCCTGATTATGTGGTATTATAAAGTTTATCTAGTTTACCTGGTGAGGTCATTTGAAATTCAACATGAAATCTGTATGAAATATTTTTTTTCTATTACCTCATATATGTTCAGAAATGACATGGAAAGAGTTTGTGCTTCTAACCATGATGGAGTATGGAAAGAGACTGGTCTTTAGAGATTTATAGTGTAATAAGTGAGCACCATCCTATGATGATAAAATCAAGAAATGAAACAGTTGGTATAAATTTAGAATAAGAAAAATATTCACAGTAATGTAAACCAAGTACTCCTGGACCAAATTGCCTAGTTTATCTTCATAATATGAAAGAGTTATCATTGGTTAAATTAAAGCAGTAAAAAAGAAAATTAAATACAGAAAAAGATTCTATCCATAATTAGTGTTTTCAATAGCCACTAATGTCAACATATTTGAAAACTATGAATAAACTTAAGTGAAACAGTAAAGGGATAATACAAAGTAAAAATGTGTGTGTTGGCGGGGGTGATATTAATCAGTTCACATGTAAGGTATTCTAATAAACAACATAAGGACACTGTTCCAGTGTACAAAGTAATTTAAATAAACCTTGATGGTGATACTGAAATTAAATTCATGTACTTGTGATGTGGCAACACTTTTATGCCCTATTGTTGTAGAAGAGTACTTAAACAGAAATTATTTTAGAGCTTGAAAGTCTTTAACATTATTAAGACTGACTAGGATATTGCTGAAGGCATCCTTGAATACTATACTGTGCTTCAGAAAGTATTCACTTCTGTAGCAGACTTATATGGTTCCATAGAGGATACTTTAGAAAAGAAAAAAAAATGTATCCATTAATATACTTTTTCAAATTCATTTCATAGTTATACTGGTCCCACTTTGGAAACAAACTCAGGATATTAATAAAGTCCTTATTAATTACAATTAAGTTAATTTATAATTTTATCTGCATGGCAGGATTTGTGCTTTTTGTGCACATGGAAAAGAAACAAAGGCAATATAATTAATTTTGTGGTACTTTTTTAAAAAAAATTTTCCAGTTTCTTTATACGTTTTGATGATTCATTTTATTTGTGAATTTAAAAAGAGATGAAAGTTAATTCTGGGTTTACTTAGGTATCCTCACTAAATTTTGCTACTGATGAGGTCAGGGAAGTACCCAACATTGATTGTTATTTGTTGAGATTTATGGCCATATGAATATCTTGTGCATACACAGTGGTATTTTTACACCTAGATTTGTCTAGTCAAGAGTTTGAATAGTAGTTCTGCTACTAATTGGGCTGTTGAATATTGATATTTCAACATTATGCTTTCCTTGTCTAAATATAGGAAGCAATGAGGCTTCCCTTTAGTATGAATTATACACATACAAAAATTAACACAGAACATCAAGAGCATTATGTCATACTAAACGAAATTTAGCTATATTTCTTTACTGTTGGAGAAGAAGTTAGTGAGCAGGTAATGCAAATGCTCTTCCAACTTCCCACCAGACACTTCCTCTCAGGCCAGCAGCAGGCAGAAGGCCAGTGTGCTTAGTGCCTACATAATATGCAAGTGCTACATTGAACAATGAGATTTAAATTAGGGAGAGAGACCCTCCAATCCTCTCTCCCAAATATTGGGTTCTCTCCATAGTTGTGATGAAACTCATCAATAATCTGGGCTCATAGATGAACTTCAGCTACCCATGTTTTTTTTTTTTTCCATTACATATAGTTGCTTTTTAGATCCACAATTTATAGTTTAAATTTACATTTCCCAGGGATAAAAGACATCAAGTTTCAACAGCATCATTTTACAAGCATATCTCAAAAAACCCTTTTTTAAATCATTTATATGTAAATAAATTCCAGTGTATATTTTGCTATTCTCTCTTAGATATGTAAAAGAAAAAGAGAAATTGCCATTGCCTTTTTGCCAGTGAGTAGCTTAGTCATTTTGATGCTGTGACTTTTTTTCCCTAAAGACCTACATGGTTCTTTCTGTTGCTGAGGTGATGAAACACTTTTGATTTATAAAATTTCATTGTTCAATTTTAATATATTAGTTTCTTTATAAAATGAAGGGCTATCACTTCTGTTTAATACTTACTCTCATTCAGAATATCAGACCTTCCAGATTTAGTTTCTTAAGGAATAGATTTTAAAATGTCATATATGATTATTATTTTGATATTACACTTCTCTAAGCCTGGCTGATTGAATGTTGTATCATGTGATTTTACTCATTAAGAAAGTTTGTTTCAGAGTCCTACTTTTAATGATGAGAAAACATCTTGCCCTTCTAAAACTTGACTGGGATTCTCTTTTACTGGGTAAAAGATAAAAATGACTAGATTAAGAAGCTGGATCTCTTCGTCATCCTTATATTTAGTCTTTTGAATAAGACATGAGATATAAAATTGTTCTTACTATTCTGAGATAAGCAACTGGAGGCTATCATGAGCCACTAGCTAGCATATGTCTGGTAAAATGATCCTTGTCATTTAGACTCAGTGCAGTGAGATCATGTCTGCCCAGCTAATTGCAAACAACAACACTTTACACTTTTTTATATGAAACCTGAATTCATTAACATTTGCTGACTATTTGACTATTTGCCAAATGTATATTTGTCAGAATCAAAGAGTGAGAAAGTGTTCATCCATTCATTAACAAAATGATGAACAACTGGTGCCAGATATTAAAAGTGGTCAAATTGAATTAAATTGTTTAAAAGAAACACCTTTGCATTCAATAATCTAAGCAGCTATTGTGTAATACAGTGGAGATAGGGAATTTTAATACAATGCAACATGTTTTACAATAAGTTTAATTACAATACTACACAAAGGGTCAGAGCAGACAGAAGTCTTATCCAATTCAGGAGGGTCAGTGCCATGGCTGGAAAAAGCATATTAGTGAAAGAGTCATGTTTCATCTGCCACTTTTATAACTTATGGACTTCATTCCTACATTAGTTATTACTTGTCCAAGATTAGAGAACCATGAGTCAACAGAATGGAGAATAATTCTAGGACTCCTGAGAGGCCTTTCTATATATCTCTCTGGAAATTGAAAAATGTCTGCATCTAATGATTCAACCAACTGTAGAACAAAAATTGTTTAAAAAGGATACTGAACATGTACAGATGATTTTTTTCTTGTCACTATTTCTAAAACACTATAACATAACAAATGTTTGTATAGAATTTTCAATATATTAAGTATTAAAAGTAATCTGGGTATGATTTGAAGTATATAAGAAGATGGTATAGATTATCAAAGTACATAGGAGCATCATTTAGGTTTTATGTAGGTATAGCTCATTCTATATAAGGGACTTGAATACCCACACATTTGAGTGTCTGAGTAGGCTCCCAGATACTAAAAGATAACTGTATGTATATAATTTTTTAAATATTTCTACAGAAACTATCCAAGAAGTTTAAAATTAGACATGGGAATGTTAAGAGTAGGAATAAATGAAATTCCATAGCTAGCCAAATACTATGGTATTTTTAGTGTTAAAATATATTATAACCTGAAATGATATATTGTCAATTCTCTAGAAATTGTTTCCCCAGAGATGTAGCCAAAGAACACTTTCCCCCTAATCTACACTACACTAAGAAAGTGACTCATTATTGTGACAAGTAGATTTATCAGTGTTATCTGCAGGTCCCAGAAGTCCAGAAAATGATCTAGAAACAAACTGGCTATTCTAGAACTTTTTCCTGGAAGAGAGGTGGTGTAATCTAAGCCTTACTACAGACTCTAAATGACACTCAAGTAATATAAGCCATATTGGCAGAATGTCCCTACCTCCATATCTGACTGACAGACCAAGTATAAGCTCAGTTTAGAGATGTTTGAACAGTATATCAGCTCCTTTCTCATAGGAACAGAATAAGTTGAAGCACAACACGTGATGAAATAATTAGAGACTTTCGTTCTCTAGAGATATTTATGAACCACAACACTCTTTCATTCACTAGATTTATAACACATGGAAATATTTTATAATGTTCTGAGATTTCATTTTATTAATCCCCAAAATGAAGCTGTAATAACTTCTCTTTTATAACATTCATTTTAGTTTATGGTGATAGCCAGAAAGCAAATTGACTATATTTGTATGAGTATATAGTGTGAGTATCATCTCACAGAGATTAAATAAAGGAGATAGTTTACACATCATAATGGAAGGGCTTCTGAGGAAGTGATGTTTGAATGAATAAGAAAAGATCTTCTATGTTGAAAAGATTGTGAGTCAAATTTCTTCAATCCAAATAATAGCAAATAAAAAGTTCCTGTGCTGAGGAATGGAGGAACTTTGAATAGAGAAAAGGGGAGGAAGAGGAAAGGAGGAAGCTTGAAGGTAGGAATGATGGTGGAATGAGATGGACATCATTATCCTAGTACGAAGACAGGAATGATGTGACTGTACTTTGTGTGCAGAGAAATGAAAAATTGTGCTCCACTGTATACTATGAATTGAAATGCATTCTGCTTTCATGTATAACAAATTATAACAAATAAATAAATAATTTTTTAAAAAATAATGATAAAAATAAAAAGTACCATTCTGAGAAACATCTTGAACTATTCAAGTAAATAACAGATGGATATTTTGGGTTGGGGAAAGGACAGAAGCCAAGAGACATGGGAAATATGATTGGAGAGTTAGACTGGAGTTTTGGTAAAGACTGTAGGGCTCAATTTAAGAAAAATGAAAGACATGAAAACAAGAAATAGATAGGGTCTGATAAAGATTTTTTTGAAGAACTTCTTAGACTACCTTGAGACAAAGGAGTCAAGATTAGAAGAAGAGAAACTGATAATGAAGAAAAGCACAGATAATGCGATATGGATTAAGACGGGGCAGTAAAGATGAAGAGAAGTACTTGGATTTAAGACACATTTTAAAGATTTAAATTGACAGGAGTTAACAATAAATTTTATGTAGGGGACAGAGGAAAGGAAAGACTCAAGCCCAACCCCAGGCAGTGCCCTGAGACAATTGTTGATGTTTTATTCAGAGATGAAGTGGAGACAGAAAAAAAAAAAGTCTGTTGGTGGAGATGAGGGAAGCCTCCTGTATGCATATGCACAGTCAGAAGTGACTGCAGGGTATCCAGTGTTATCATTAAGCAGGCAGCCTAACACATATATCTGAATTTTTGATGCAGTTATGACGACATGGCATACTTTATAATGAATATCTCACTCTTTGATGTGCACTAGGAACTCAATAAATATAAACTTATAAAATGTGTCATATTTTAAAAATGGGATACAAAGAAAGATTTATACATAAGAATTTTCTTAATCTGGTATTTTAGTAATGATCATTATAATAAGAATGCTCCTTCTAGCTCTTAGATGTAATTTAATTCTAGCTCTTAGATGTTATTTAATTTCTGCATGACAAGTTGAGAGAATTTGCTTAGTTTGGTGTGGAGTCTTAGTCTTACTTAATAAGAAAAAGAGAAAAATGAAAAAATGGTTCAATATCATTATCAAATTAGAAGGTATGATGAAAATCTATACAGGTATCAAATATGGACACAAGTGTCACATTGAAATTTCAGTTCTGCCACCTTTTAGCTTTGTCATCATGAGGTGGCCACTAAGCATCTCTGTTTCTCAATTTCCACATCTGCAAAATATAGATAATGATAGCAATGATGTGAGGGGTTTTAAAAGGACGGATTAGATTATACATTTAAAGCAGATAGCACAAGCTGAAATAACTATGAATGTAAAAGAATGAAATGAGTGACAGTACATGTGACATGTTATTATGAAAAGATTGCAAAGATTTTAACTTCCTTGGATATATAACGAGGAGTGTGATAACTGGATCAAATGGTGGTTCCGGTCTAATCTTTCTGAGTAATCTCCATACTGCTTTCCAGGGTGGTTGCAGCAATTTGCAGGCTCACCAGTAATGTATGAGTGTACCCTTTGCCCCATATTCTCCCTAACATTTATTGTTACTTGTATTCTTGATAGTTTCCATTTCACTGAACTGAGATGGAATCTCAGTGTACTTTTTTTTTGGTTTTGTTTATTTAGTTTTTTATTTCATTGTGTGTTTCAGTACCTTTATTTTGTTTATTTAGTTTTTTTTTTATTATTTTATTGTTGGTTGTTCAAAACATTACATAGTTCTTAATATACCATATTTCACAGATTGATTCAAGTGGGTTATGAACTCCCATTTTTACCCTGTATACAGATTGCTTTGTCACATCAGTTACATTTCCGTTGATTTACAAATTGTCTTTCTAGTGACTGATGTATTCTGCTCTCTATCCCATTCTCCACTGTCCCCTCACCCCTCCCCTCCCCTCCCCTCCCCTTCTCTCTCTCCATCCCCTCTACTATAAATCATTTCTTCCACTTATATAATTTTTCTCCTACTCCTCCTTTCCTCTTATATGTAATTGTGTATAACCCTGAGGGTCACCTTCCAATTCCATGCAATTTCCCTTAACTCTCACTTTCCCTCCCGCCTATCATCCCTGTTTAATGTTATTCTTCTTCTCCAGCTCTTCGTCTCTACCCTGTCCTTGGTTACTCCCCTTATATCAAAGAAGACATTTGACATTTGTTTTTTAAGGATTGGCTTCACTTAGCATAATCTGCTCTAATGCCATCCATTTCCCTCCAAATTCTATGATTTTGTCATTTCTTATTGCAGAGTAATACTCCATTGTGTATAAATGCCACATTTTTTTAATCCATTCATCTATTGAAGGGCTTCTAGGTTGGTTCCACAATCTTGCTATCGTGAATTGTGCTGCTATGAACATCGATATAGCAGTGTCCCTGTAACATGCTCTTGTTAGGTCTTTAGGGAATAGACCGAGAAGGGGAATAGCTGGGTCAAATGGTGGTTCCATTCCCAGCTTTCCAAGAAATCTCCATACTGCTTTCCAAATTGGCTGCACCATTTTGCAGTCCCACCAACAATGAACAAGTGTACCCATTTCCCCGCATCCTCGCCAGCACTTGTTGTTGTTGGACTTCTTAATGGCTGCCAATCTTACAACTACTCCATTCACAATATCCCCCCCAAAAATAAAATACCTGTGAATCAACCTAACAAAAGAGGTGAAAGACCTATACAATGAAAACTACAGAACCCTAAAAAGAGACATAGAAGAAGACCTCAGAAGATGGAAAAATATACCCTGCTCATGGATAGGCAGAACTAACATCATCAAAATGGCGATATTACCAAAAGTTCTCTATAAGTTCAATGCTATTCCAATCAAAATCCCAACAGCATTTCTTGTAGAAATAGATAAAACAATCAGGAAATTCATATGGAATAATAAAAGACCCAGAATAGCAAAAACAATGCTAAGCAGGAAGTGTGAATCAGGCGGTATAGTGATACCAGACTTCAAACTATACTACAGAGCAATAGTAACAAAAACAGCATGGTACTGGTACCAAAACAGGCGAGTGGACCAATGGTACAGAATAGAAGACACAGTAACCAATCCGCAAAACTACAACTATCTTATATTTGATAAAGGGGCTAAAAGCATGCAATGGAGGAAGGATAGCATCTTCAACAAATGGTGCTGGGAAAACTGGAAATCCATTTGCATCAAAATGAAACTGAATCCCTTTCTCTCGCCATGCACAAAAGTTAACTCAAAATGGATCAAGGAGCTCAATATTAAATCAGAGACACGGCGTCTGATAGAAGAAAAAGTCGGCTATGATCTACATACTGTGGGGTCAGGCCCCAAATTCCTCAATAGGACACCCATAGTGCAAGAGTTAACAACCAGAATCAACAAATGGGACTTACTCAAACTAAAAAGTTTTCTCTCAACAAAAGAAACAATAAGAGAGATAAACAGGGAGCCTACATCCTGGGAACAAATCTTTACCCCACACACTTCAGATAGAGCCCTAATATCCAGAGTATACAAAGAACTCAAAAAATTAGATAATAAGATAACAAATAACCCAATCAACAAATGGGCCAAGGACCTGAACAGACACTTCTCAGAGGAGGACATACAATGAATCAACAAGTACATGAAAAAATGCTCAACATCGCTAGCAGTCAGAGAAATGCAAATCAAAACCACCCTAAGATACCATCTCACTCCAGTAAGATTGGCAGCCATTAAGAAGTCCTCAGTGTACTTTTAATTGACATTTCTCTAACTGCTAGAGATGTTGAACATTTTTTCAAATATTTGTTGATCATTTGCATTTCTTCTGTGAACTGCCTGTTCAGTTCCTGTGCCAATTTATTGATTGGGCACAGTGACATAGTCACATAGCAGCTCAATTCACAATAACTAAGCTATGGAACCAGTCTAGGTGCCCTTCAATAGATGAATGGATAAAGAAAATGTGGTATTATCTACACAATGGATTTTTACTTAGCCATAAAGAGGAATGACTTTATGACATTTACCAGCATATAGATGGATCCAGAAACTATCATGCTAAGGGAAGTAAGCCTATCCCAAGAAACCAAAGGTCAAATGTCTCTGATAGGTGGAAGCCAAACCACAATAAGGATAGTGAAGATAAAAAGGGCAGTAAGTTAGACAATAGGGAATGGAGGAAAGGGAAGAGGCCATAAGAAAAGGAAGAACAGTGGAATGAATCTGGCATAGTTTTTCCATGTACATATATGAAAATAACACAGTGAATCCCACCACGTACATCTATAATAATTGTACTCTAACTACAATTAGATATATTATAATATATAAGGTATATTCCATGCTTGTATTATTATATCACAATGGATTCTTCTGTCATATATAACTTAAGTGAACTAATAAATGTGTATAAAAAGACTTCAAATAAAAATTATGGAATTATGAGTAGAGAATATTAATAAATTAAAGTATTTTAAAATAAAGCACTTATGATTTCACAATACATTACTTCAGATGTTGGCCTTAAAAAGAGACAAACTTTGTAGTTCTGATTTGCATTTTAATTATCATTAATGAGTTTGAACATTTTTCTTATACATGATGACCATTTGAAAATGCTCTTTAGAAACATGTTTTTTTTTAAGTCTTTTGTCCATTTTTAAAACATTTTGTTTTCTATTATAGTATTTCCTCACATAGTTTGAAAATCCACTCATCAGATAATTTGCAAATATTTCCTCTTGTTCTATAAGCTTTCTTTTCATTTTATTTATTGTTTCCTTCACACACAGACGGCTCTGAGTTTAATGTAGACTCACTTGCTTATTTTAGCTTTTGTTGTATGTGATTTGGGTGTCATATCTAAGAGGTCATTGTCAAGAAGCTCATTCCTAGTAGCTTTATATTTTTAAGTCTTATATTTAAGACTTTAATCCATTTTGTATTAATTCATGTGTTGATTTAAATCTCTAATGTGAAACCTTCAGTAAATGATTAGGTCTTGAGGCCTCTGCCCTCATAGTAGGTTTAGGGTTTTTGTAAGACAGACTGCAGGGAAACCTCTTCTCCTCTTGCTATGTGAAGAAACAGTGAAAAGCCCCACCTTTGAAGCAAAGAGTAGGTTGCCACCAGGCACCAAAACTCTTAGTACCTTGATCTTAGCCACAAATTTGTGAATAGAAAATTTCTGTTGTTTATAAACCAAAATACCTTGTTATAAAAGCCCAAATGGCTTTTCTCCCCCCCGCCCTCTTTTATTTATAGACAACTTTGACTAATATACATCTTTTAGGATGGCTCTAACCAACAAATGAAAAGAGAGCAACAGTAAATAATGATGCAGAATATGGAATCCTTACACACTGATATTAAGTGGTACAGTAGCTATAAAAAACAGTGTAGAGGTTACTTAAATATTAAAAATAGAGCTATCATATTATCCAGCAATTACAATTGGATACACATCTAAAATGATTGATATCAAGATTTCAAGATATCTGTTATCCCACATGTATTGCAACATTAGTTACAATAGCCAAGATTTATAGAAAGAACACAAATTTCAATTAGTATGGAATAAATTTTTAAAAATATATATGTATATGTTTATACACATTATATATGTGTACATTTGTAAATAGGGAATAAAATGTAAGCTTATAAGAATATGCTCTGTTATTTGTAACATTATTTATGAATCTTGAATACATTATGCTAAGGGAAATATGCCTATCCAGGAGATCAGTTACTGCCTATTTCCACATATTTGTAGTAATCAAATTCATAGATGCAGAGAATATAATAGAGGTTAACAGACATGGGGGTGGGGAAAATAGGGAGTTGTTTTTCACTAGATACAGAGTTTAAGCTCTGTTAGGTGAAAAATTCGAGGGATCTGTTGTGCATAATAGCCCTTTTGGTAAATACCTCTGCAAGGCCTTCACAAGTTGTGAAGAGGCTAGACCTCATCTTATAAAAGCTCTTCACAAATAATAAAATTTAAAAACAACCATGAAGGCCCATAAAGAAGTGTTTAAAGTATTGGATATATTTATTATGTTGACTTTGGCAGTGTATGATAGGTGTTTGTATAAGTTTAGACTCCTCAACTTGTATACTTTAAATAATGTATGATTCTTCGCACATCAATTATAAATGATAAAAAAGTTTTTTAAAAAAATATGCCTTTTATTACAGTAATAATTTGAGGAGTACCCAGCAGTAATCCTACTTCCATCTGTGATGTAGCAATTTCTTTTCCTTAATTAATAACTTCCAATTTGAGTTTCCACCCTTTGAGTTAATCTAAAAATAGATTTATTCTAATTGGTGCATTATTTCATAATAGACTTAGATGTTAAATCAAATTAACGAATAAAATACTTTAAAAAGAGGGAAAATCTTATTAAAAAGAAATAGTTCAAGGTCAAAAAGAAACTTCTTAGCAATTTGTAGTTGCCAAAATAAGAGCAGCTTCACTGTGGTATGATTCAGCATAATAGAAGAAACGTTGAGCTCATGCATTATTCACATTTTTTTCTGAATCTGAACTAAGTATGAAAAGTGATGAAAAGGAGAAGCTTGTAACAGATTTTTTAAAGCTGGAGACAGTTTTGTGTAATCCATACACTGCTATCATGTGAGTTCATGGAAGCATTACAATTCTGTTGACTTTTTTGAGAAAGAGGCAAATAGACTTACTTAATTTTAAGATTAGTTTTCATATTGCTTTAATTATTTTCCTTAGGAAAGAGGCACAAAATCTACTCAAACAAGCACAATGTTGTTGTTGTTGTTGTTGTTGTTGTTGTTGTTGTTGTTCTTCTTCTTCTTCTTCTTCTTCTTCTTCTTCTTCTTCTTTTTTTTTTTTTTTTGGTCAACTTAATTGGCAGAAATTGATGCAAGCTGCTTCTCTGTTCTTAAAGTCTGGTGTTGGGACCATAGTAAAGTCTTGCTAAGGCAGTGGGATAAATTGCCCAGAGACTAAAGAAAACACCCACAGACAGTATGCAAGACATAAGATTTATTAAAAACTGTTTACAGGGAAGGACCAGTGGTGACAGGGTGCTTCATCAAATAGCATCATGGACAAGCGGCACATATCCTGTTCACAGTGCCCTCAATTCTGTGACCATCACCACGGAAAGAGGACTTGAAAAGGGACTGAAGCAGTGACATCATAACTTTGTTAGTCTGCTTTGTTCCTTGTGTGACCACATTTCAAGGAGCATCTGTCCGGATGTGCATGCAAAAAAACAGTTCCTATAGATACACTTTGCCTTATTTACAGAACACATGAGAAAGAAAGAGTGTCCTTCAAGAGAGTATTTATCTGGCATTTCAGTGCAACCCTGCTCTTATTGTTCCCTTAACTTGGCTGGGTTCTTGGGCTTGGAATGGGGAGTTTCAGTGACATGGCGTTTTATTATCTTTTTTTTTTTTTTTTTTTTTGGATGGTATATCTAGGTTCAACTTCGGCAAGCATTTTAGTTGGGTGGATGATTTTGTGTGTGGAATTTTAGATCTGAAGATCTTTGCTACTGATTCCACTCACATGGGCTCTAATGGAAATGTGATTTCCTCGTCCCCGTTTTCTTTTTCTGCACAGAACTTGCTTATAAACTCACTTGCCTTTGGTAGCTCGGTCCAGTCACCTTAGGAACTTTTCCTCCTCTGGGATATTTCTGTAATGTTCATGTCACATTTCTCTCTCATCAGCTTCTCACACAACAAATTCTCCTTTCCAGGATTTTATCCCAGGATTCATATTTATTTGCCCGAAATTGAAGAATTGTATTAATTCAACAAATAAGCACTGAACCTTTATTATATGGCATAGATTGGGCAGAATAACTGGCGCCACTTCTAAAGAGGAACAACAAGATCTCTGTAAAGGAAGACAAAAGAAAATGTATCATGTTCTTGTTTTTTGACTGTAATTTTACTTCTAAAACTTTGCCCCAGTCCTCACAATTGACATTATGAAAATGTACATGCTTTAAATGTAACTGCAAAATATTAGAAACAACCTAAATTTCTATATTTAAGGAATAAATTGTGGTAAATATAAAATTAGGATACTAGGCAGATATAAATGAAACATATCCCTACAAACTTATGTGGAATAATTGCTATGTTATATTATCAAGTGAAAAAAAAAAGAAAATTTTGATGTTTATCCATATTCTACTTTTATTAAAAAATAAGAATAAATAAAAATTTTAAAAATCAAGTGCCTGCTTATTTAAGCAAAAAATAAGTGCTGGAAGAATAAACCAATAAAAACTGAGGTTGGTTACCTACAAAACATAGATGAGAATGGTATATAAAGGGTAGGGGAATGGAGGGAGGAGATGTGTACTCCTTGAATGTATTTTTTTTTTTTGGTGCAGTATGAAAATTGAAATCATGATAATCTTTCATGTGTTTTAAAGGAAATAAACAAATAAATTAAACCATCAAAGATAGAGGTATTGTAAATGGAATAAAACAAAAAAATAAATGAATATAACCATATGAAAGTAGAAGTATGAGGAAAAAATTACCCCAAATAATATAGTTTTAGTGCTATAAATCCTTATGTTTAAGAAAAAATTCTAATCAAATATTAATTTGTAGCTATTTTTTCTCAAAGATATATATTAGCAATCATGAAATTATGTTTACATTTTTTCAGAATGGAATAAATGAGTAAATTATCATGGATAATAAGAACTGGGTTTCTCCTATGATGGTTGCAAATGCGGGAGAGAGAAGACTGAAATAAATCCTACCAGTTTGGGTTAGACTTAAAGATGTTGGTGTTGTTTCCTGGGATTTAACATATATTTGCATAGCTAGCTTGATGCAGAAATAGATGAAAGGTGTACATGTGTGTGTATTTATATGTGTATGAATGTGGGGATGTTTACATGTGTGTATTTGTGTGTGTGTGTGTGTGTGTGTGTGTGTGTGTGTGTATGTATGTTATAATGACCAGGCCAAATGAGAGATCCTAGAAGTCATTCAAATCTAATATCAACAATAATACTTACCTGTATATTTTGATTTATTTATTTTTTCTTTTTTTTATTGGTTGTTCACAACATTACAAAGCTCTTGACATATCATATTTCATACATTAGATTGAAATGGGTTATGAACCCCTAATTTTACCCCAAATGCAGATTGCAGAATCACGTCAGTTACACATCCACAATTTTACATAATGCCCTATTAGTAATTGTTGTATTCTGCTACCTTTCCTATCCCCTACTATCCCCCCTCCCCTCCCCTCCCATCTTCTCTGTCTACCCCATCTACTGTAATTCATTTCTCTCCTTGTTTATTTTCCCATTCCCCTCACAATTTTGTATAGCAATGAGGGTCTCCCTTCATTTCCATGCAATTTCCCTTTTCTCTCCCTTTCCCTCCCATCTCATGTCTCTGTTTAATGTTAATCTTTTCTTCCTGCTCTTCCTCCCTGCTCTGTTCATAGTTGCTCTCATTATATCAAAGAAGACATTTGGTATTTGTTTTTTAGGGATTGGCTAGGTTCACTAAGCATAATCTGCTCTAGTGCCATCCATTTCCCTGCAAATTCTATGATTTTGTCATTTTTTATTGCTGCATAGTACTCCATTGTGTATAGATGCCACATTTTTTTATCCATTCATCTATTGAAGGGCATCTGGGTTGGTTCCACAGTCTAGCTATTGTGAATTGTGCTGCTATGAACATCGATGTGGCAGTATCCCTGTAGTATGCTCTTTTAAAGTCTTCAGGGAATAGTCCGAGAAGGGCAATAGCAGGGTCAAATGGTGGTTCCATTCCCATCTTTCCCAGGAATCTCCAAACTGCTTTCCAAATTAGCCACACCAATTTGCAGTCCCACCAGCAATGTACAAGTGTACCCTTTTCTCCACATCCTCGCCAGCACTTGTTGCTGTTTGACTTCATAGTTGCTGCCAATCTTACTGGAGTGAGATGGTATCTTAGGGTGGTTTTGATTTGCATTTCTCTGACTGCTAGAGATGGTGAGCATTTTTTCATGTACTTGTTGATTGATTGTATATCCTCCTCTGAGAAGTGTCTGTTCAGGTCCTTGGCCCATTTGTTGATTGGGCTATTTGTTATCTTATTGTCTAATTTTTTGAGTTCTTTGTATACTCGGGATATTAGGGCTCTATCTGAAGTGTGAGGAGTAAAAATTTGTTCCCAGGATGTAGGCTCCCTATTTACCTCTCTTATTGTTTCTCTTGCTGAGAAAAAACTTTTTAGTTTAAGTAAGTCCCATTTGTTGATTCTTGTTATTAACTCTTGTGCTATGAGTGTCCTATTCAGGAATTTGGAGCCCGACCCCACAATATGTAGATCGGAGCCAACTTTTTCTTCTATCAGACACAGAGTCTCTGATTTGATATCAAGCTCCTTGATCCATTTTGAGTTAACTTTTGTGCATGGCTAGAGAAAGGGATTCAGTTTCATTTTGTTGCATATGGATTTCCAGTTTTCCCAACACCATTTGTTGAAGATGCTATCCTTCCTCCATTGTATGCTTTTAGCCCCTTTATCAAATATAAGATAGTTGTAACTTTGTGGATTAGTCTCTGTGTCCTCTATTCTATACGATTGGTCCACCCGCCTGTTTTGGTACCAGTACCATGCTGTTTTTGTCACTATTGCTCTGTAATATAGTTTGAAATCTGGTATCGCTATACCGCCTGATTCACACTTCCTGTTTAGAATTGCTTTTGCTATTCTGGGTCTTTTATTTTTCCATATGAATTTCATGATTGCTTTATCTATTTCTACAAGAAATGCCTTTGGGATTTTGATTGGCATTGCATTAAACCTATAGAGAACTTTTGGTAATATCGCCATTTTGATGATGTTAGTTCTGCCTATCTATGAACAGTTTATATTTTTCCATCTTCTAAGATCTTCTTCTACTTCTCTCTTTAGGGTTCTGTAGTTTCATTGTATAAATCTTTCACCTCTTTTGTTAGGTTTATTCCCAAGTATTTTTTTTTTTTGAGGATATTGTGAATGGAGTGTTTTTCCTCATTTCCGTTTCAGAAGTTTTGTCACTGATATACAGAAATGCCTTTGATTTATGCATGTTGATTTTATATCCTGCCACTTTGCTGAATTCATTTATTAGTTCTAGTAGTTTTTTTTTGTAGACCATTTTGGGTCTTCTAGGTATAGAATCATGTCATCTGCAAATAGTGATAATTTAAGTTCTTCTTTTCCTATTGTTATGCCTTTAATTTCTTTCGTCTGTCTAATTGCTCTGGCCAGTGTTTCGAGAACTATATTGAATAGAAGTGGTGATAGAGGGCATCCCTGTCTTGTTCCAGATTTTAGAGGGAATGCCTTTAACTTTTGTCCATTCAGAATGATGCTAGCCTGAGGCTTAGCATAGATAGCTTTTACAATGTCAAGGTAAGTTCCTGTTATCCCTAGTTTTTCTAATGTTTTGAACATAAAGGGATGCTATACTTTGTCGAATGCTTTCTCTGCGTCTATCAAGATGATCATATGGTTCTTATCTTTAAGTCTATTGATGTGGTGAATAACATTTATTGATTTCCGTATATTGAACCATCCTTGCATCCCAGGGATGAGTCCTACTTGATCATGGTGCAGAATTTTTTTGATGTGTTTTTGTATTCGATTCGCCAGAATTTTATTGAAGATTTTTGCATCTAGGTTCATTAGAGATATTGGTCTGTAGTTTTCTTTCTTTGAAGTGTCTTTGTCTGGTTTAGGAATCAGGGTGATGTTGGCCTTATAGAATGAATTTGGAAGACCTCCCTCTTTTTCTATTTCCTGAAATAACTTGAAAAGTATTGGTATTGATTCTTCTTTAAAGGTTTTGTAAAACTCCGCTGTATACCCATCCGGTCCTGGGCTTTTCTTGGTTGGTAGTCTTTTGATGGCTTCTTCAATTTCATCCATTGATATTGGTCTGT
The DNA here is from genome assembly GCF_964194105.1 of Spermophilus citellus. Taxonomy (NCBI): domain Eukaryota; kingdom Metazoa; phylum Chordata; class Mammalia; order Rodentia; family Sciuridae; genus Spermophilus; species Spermophilus citellus. Next base: position 28,795,653 of record NC_138195.1, on the reverse strand, counting down.
TCAAATTGTGTGTATCCTCCTGACTCAGTCTGGGCAAATCATATGACTTAAGAAATTTATCGATGTCTTCACTATCTTCTATTTTATTGGAATATAGGTTTTCAAAATAATTTCTAATTGCCTTCTGTATTTCTGTAGCATCTGTTGTGATATTGCCTTTTTCATCCCGTATGTTAGTAATTTGAGTTCTCTCTCTTCTTCTCTTCGTTAGCATGGCTAAAGGTCTGTCTATCTGATTTATTTTTTCGAAGAACCAACTTTTAATTTTGTTACTTTTTTCAATAGTTTGTTTTGTTTCAATTTCATTGATTTCTGCTCTGATTTTAATTATTTCTTGCCTTCTGCTACATTTGCTGTTGTTTTGCTCTTCCTTTTCTAGGGCTTTGAGATGAAGTGTGAGCTCATTTATTTGTTGGTTTTTTCTTTTTTTGAGGAATGACCACCAGGCAATGAATTTTCCTCTCAAAACTGCTTTCATTGTGTCCCATAGATTCCGATATGTTGTGTCTGTATTTTCATTTATCTCTAAGAATTTTTTGATTTCCTCCTTTATGTCTTCTGTAACCCATTGATCATTCAGTAACATATTGTTCATTTTCCATGTGATGTAGGATTTTTCCTTCCTTCTTTTATCATTGATTTCCAGTTTCATTCCATTATGATTAGATAAAATGCAAGGTATTATCTCCACCCCTTTATATTTACTGAGGGTTGCCCTATGGCATAATATATGGTCTATTTTTGAGAAGGGTCCATGTGCTGCTGAGAAAAAAGTATATCCATTTGATGATGGTTGATATATTCTATATATGTCAGTTAAGTCTAGGTTATTGATTGTGATATTGAGTTCTATAGTTTCTTTATTCAACTTTTGTTTGGAGGATCGGTCCAATGGTGAGAGAGGTGTGTTGAAGTCACCCATAATTATTGTGTTGTGGTCTATTTGATTCTTGAACTTGAGGAGAATTTGTTTTATGAATGTCGCAGCACAATTATTTGGTGCATAAATATTGATAATTGTTATGTCTTGTTGGTGAATGGTTCCTTTTAACAGTATATAATGTCCTTCTTTATCCCTTTTGATTAACTTAGTCTTGAAGTCAATTTTATTCGATATGAGGATGGCCACCCCTGCTTGCTTATGAGGACCGTGTGCGTGGTATATTTTTTCCCATCCTTTCACCTTCAGCCTGTGTATGTCTTTTCCAAACAGATGTGTCTCCTGGAGGCAGCATATTGTTGGATTTGTTTTTTTAATCCATGATACCAGCCTATGTCGCTTTATTGGAGAGTTTAAGCCATTAACATTCAGAGTTACTATTGATATATTGTTTGTACTTCCATCCATGTTTGATTATTTATCCTTTTTTTAAAAAATTTAATTTGTTTCTCCATGATTATCTTTCCCCTCACCCTCTGTCTTTACTGAGGCACTTCCTACTGATGGTTTTGGTTATTGTTTTTCATTTCTTCCTCGTGTAGTGTTTTGCTCAAAATGCTTTGCAATGCTGGTTTTCTGGCTGCAAATTCTTTTAACTTTTGTTTATCATGAAAGATTTTTATTTCGTTGTCATACCTGAAGCTTAATTTTCCTGGATACAGAATTCTTGGTTGGCATCCATTGTCTTTCAGTGTTTGAAATACATTGTTCCATGACCTTCTTGCTTTCAGTGTCTGTGATAAAAAATGCGTTGTTAACCTTATTGGTTTACCCCTGAATGTAATCTGTCTCCTTTCTCTTGTAGCTTTTAATATTTTCTCTTTGTTCTGTATATTGGATATCTTCATAACAATGTGTCTTGGCGTTGGTCTACTGTGATTTTGTGTGCTCGGTGTCCTGTATGCATCTACAATTTGTATATCTGTTTCCTTTTTTATTTCTGGAAAGTTTTCTGTAATTATTTCTTTCAGCAGGTTACTCATTCCCTTGGTTTGAATCTCTGCACCTTCTTCTATCCCGATGACTCGTAAGTTTGATTTTTTTTATGTTATCCCATAACTCTTGGATGTTTTTCTCATGATTTTTTACCAGCCTTTCTGAGTTGGCTAGACTCTTTTCAAGATGATATATTTTGTCTTCATTATCTGACGTTCTGGCTTCTACTTGCTCCACTCTGTTAGTGATACTCTCAATTGAGTTTTTAATTTGGTTTATGGTTTCCTTCATTTCTAGAATTATTGTTTGATTTTTTTTTATAATCTCTATCTCCTGATAAAGATGCTTAACTTCTTCTTTTATCTGTTTATGTAATTCATTCTCAATGTGTTCTTTCGCTGCTTGAATTTGCTGTCTTGTATCCTCTTTAAGTTTCCATTCCATCTGTCTAAGGTATTCCTTGAGTTCTTTATATGACCATTTTTCTGATGACTCTAGGTCCTCCTGCATATTTAGGCTGTCCTGCATTGTTTGTACTCCTTTTCTTCCTTGCTTTTTGAAGCTGCTCATGTTACTTCTTGTTCTGTTTGACTGATGAGTTACTGTTTACTCCTATAAATTTATTAGATGCTTGGGAGGAAAGGTATTAGAAGGGAAGGGAAGAAGTCACTAAAGAGAATGAGAGTAAGCAGGTAGAATTCAAGGAAGGGCGGATAAGATAATTGAAAAGAAATGAAAAGACAAAAGAAAAAAAAATAGGAAATAAAAAAAGAAAAAAATTTAAAAAATAATAATAAAAATAATTAAAATTAAAATTAGAAGAAAAAAATTAAAAAAAATTGTAAAAAAGAATTTAAAAAACAACAAGAAACAAAAATGAAAATTAAAGAAAAACCCAAATCAAAAAAAAAGAGAAATGAAAAAAAGAAAAAAAAAAAACTAATAAATGCAGTTCCAGTAGGTGGCGCTGTGCCCACCAGGCCAAGTTTCTCCTGTCAATACGCGGGAACCAATCACTGTGTAGCAGCTCCTCCCAGACTGGGCGAGTCTCCAATCCTGAGTGCCTAGGGCCTCCTCTTGTGTCTAGTCACTTCCCACTTTTCCTCTGGCCAGGCCCCTCTCACAGGTGCCGCTCACCACAATACTGGCTACACACCAGGTCTGCTGCTCCCGGGAGCCCTGTTTTAATGAACGACTGGGCACACTCTTCCAGTTTGCCATTCCCTCAGACCCTAAGTTTGTAGAGCTTGGGGCTGAGAATCCTCAGCGAATTTTACTTGCCCTCCGGTAGCCACGCCCCTGGTAGCTGGTGCAAGAGACCTCAGCTGTCAGCACTGGTGGGAGCGGTAGTTCCGCGCCGCGGGTCCGTGCCACCTCTGATTCCCTGGGTCTGGCTATTGTGTTCACGGGAGAGCTGGGATGGGCCCTTACGGGAGAGCTGGGAGGGGCCCTTAAGGTTTCCCCGATGTGTGGAGAGGGAAGACTAGGGAATTACATACCTGTAGCCGCAGGTTTCAATGAAGTTATCTCCTCCGCCGCAGTCTGATGACGTCAGTTCTCTGCCATGGTGGTATCTCTTGCAAATGGCGACAGTTGGTTTCCCTTTGCCGGGCGACCAATGCAACGGGTGGGTCCTTACTGTCTCTCCCAAGCCCCGTTTCAAACCTGTGGCCACTACCTATGAAGGCTCGGTAGGCATTTACCTCCGTAGGATGAGAAGGGCTGACCAGTTGTTTCAGCCGGATGGATTAGTGCTGAGTCACAGCTGTTTGTCTGCGGGAAGCAGGCCAATGGGAGCTTGAATTCAGCTGATCCGGGCTCAGAGTGTGTTCACTATTTTGATTTCTAGATAGCATTATCCTGGGCTGGGGATATAGCTCAGTTGGTAGGGTGCTTGCCTTGCATACATAAAAGGCCATGCATTCAATCCCCAACACACACACACACACACACACACACACACGCACACACACATGCAAAATAATAATAATAATAATAATAATAATAATAATTATTATTATTATTATTATTATTATTATTATTATCCCTTAACAAGATCCAAGGTGGGGAGTGGGTTGTGGCTCAGTTGCAGAGCATTGTATCCATCTACAATTTAAAAAAAACGAAAGAAAGAAGATCCAAGTATATTTAGAGAATGACTAATTCTATATCAAAGCTGGCAAAGATAAAATGAAGCTGGAATATCTTGATAAAACAAAAGGTATGGAAGAGCTCAACAAATGCTGGGGAAATCTCATAAGGACTTAGAATTCAATTTGAAAGATGCCAAATAAGTCAAATCTAGGATAATATGACCATTAAATTCAATAAACAATAATGTTGAACTGAATAAAATAAGAATCCATAAGCTCAAAATCAAAAGATGTAAAAGAAATGATACAATTAGAAAATCACCATTTGGCAACTACCGTTAACAACTGATCCATGCAAGAATCATGAAGAAATTCTGAAACTATTCAGTGAATGTTTGAAGAGTAATAGAAGGTTTATATAATCTCAGAGAAGCATTCAACAGAACATTTACTAATTGTAAGGTATAAAATAGCAATTTTAATGGAAAAAAACTGGCAGACAGCCCTTTAGCCAAATTTGCAAAATTGTAGATATTGGTATTGACCAATAGCATATATTCCTTATACAATTCAGATAAGAATATTCATCATCACTGATACAATATTCAGGACAATAGTAATTATATTAAATTTATCTAAAAGAAGTATCAAATAAATTCAATTAGGCTAACATTTAATAAAATAATTATCCAGCAAACATCAAAAATGTTAAAACTATAAGAACAGTTCAAGATTAAATGTTACTAAATAGGTATGGCAATATAATACAAGTGACTTTGAATTTTCTTTGCTATTATTGACAATTTATTTAAAATATCAGTAACAATTTATAAAACATTTAGAAAAATCTGAATAAGTTCTCTACATTATATCATACTTTAGCAAACATGACCTATGAGCCAAGTCAGCTTATTGCCTCTTTTTGAAATTGAGTTTATATTGAAGACAGCTATGCCTTTTCATTTGCATATTTTCTCTGGCTGCCTTTGCACTGCAACAGCAGAACAGTTGCAGCAGAGTAGCTGCAACAAAGTCCATATGGTCTGTAAAGCCTGAAATAATTAATCTCTGGCCCTTAACATAATAAGTTTTCCACTTTCAGGATCAGATGATGGTAGTGAATCAGTGTTAAGTTTTTGATGTTGTTTTTGGTACTCTGATAATATAAAATAATTTCTTGTTTGTTGGAAACATACACTGCATTTTATTGGCAGGGATGGTACAGGCACATCCTATCTGCAAATTGCTCATTAACAGTTTAGAGAAAAATATATATCATGTTATATGAATCTATAGATAGATAGATAGAGAGATATCATGATAATGATAATGAGGGATGAATAAACACCATATTTAACTTTTGGAGAAACTGAAAATGATATCTGGGAAATCTTTGTACTATTTTCCCATTTGTTTCATAGTTCTAAAACTATCAAAAATAATAATGAAGGAAAGTAAAGTGGGAAAGTTTTTTCTGACTTCTTCCTCTGTTCTAATTTTTCTCCAAATGCTCCTCTTCCTTGAATATATTTCCTGGGCTTCATTTTGCTGTCGCTTTTGCAAATTTCCTTAAACTTTCTTAAAACTTTCTGTAATCAGATATCACCAGAGATCAACTTATTCTAGATAATTAAATAAACTTTCAAGAATTCTCCTTTCTCAAGCTCTGTAGGACATATAACACTGCCTATAAATTCCTGCTATCTAAACTTCAAGTTCTAGGTGTGTATAGGAGAGGGAGACTGTTACTTTTATTAACCCCTGATACCACTAGTTTTTCAATATTACTGAAATCTCACCTAACATCTATTGCTTTTACTGTCATTGCATTTTGCAATCTACACATGAAATTTTGCCTCTTTTCCAAGGTGTTCTTAGAAGGAAACTTCATATGTATGCAAGATAAATGTAAAATAAATATCAGGTTTGCTCAATCTACAAGGTTTACTTATTATTGCACTATGCACTATTGGGAACATCTGATTGCTTATAATTCTCCATAACATCCAGATCATATTGCTTGGTTTCTTCTCCCCTTGGATTTATCCTCTTTCAAAATTAATATTTCTTATCTTGTTTTAAATTGTCATTGTATTCTATACTAACAGGTGTAGGCCAACATTTGAGCATTTGAATTTCTATAAACTCATTAATGTTTCTGTTAAACAACAACAAAAAAATCTTGATTCTGGGGTTTCACACTTGAGGACAAAATTAAAATTGAAAAAAAAATCAATGTTTTTATTCTAAGTAGATAAGGAGTATATCACATTTGTTGAATTATAAATAAATTTTATGAAATTTGTGAAGAATCACTAAAATCAGATTTCCTAACATTAAAAAAGTAGGAAAGGAGGCTCTTACTTTTTATTTTGTACTGTCTCATGTGATTTGATTTTTCTAACAACATTATTTGGTTTTATTGCTTAAGTGAATAAAGAACCAAAGTTATGGATAGTTTTAACATTATTTTCAACTTATTAAATACTAAAAAATCCAATATGTAATCTGGTTACATATAATCAAATAAGTTAATAATACTGAGGCCAGGGATTGACTATATATTGAAAACCTTGCTTGTGGGCTTTTTACTTTTGTTGTTCATAATGAGTTTGAAAATGATTATATGAACAAAAAACAAAGAGAAAGTAAGAAAGGACATATGCATACAAACAACAAAATATTTTGCATAGTGTCTGGTACAGAATAAATATTTTATATGTTTTAACTCTTTTGTTATTTTTGCTACTATTGTTACTGCTATTGTTGATTGTAAGCCACAGTGTACACCAGTTTATTGAATATGAATATGTAGTATATGTATTGGAAAAGTGTGAGAAAATAACTTAATGTCACGTGATAAAAATGTTGAAAAATTATTTTTAAAATTACTTTTACTAAACTGTTATATGACTTTTGTTACAGGTGAAAGTAATGGCATCTTTGATTTATTCTCTGTGTTGACTAAGGTAAATGTGGCTGCACTTTAAGATCTTTAAGGCAATTCTTAGACTGTTCTATTTATTTTGAAGAGAGGCTAATTTTTGTTTCTCTTCTATCCAGAAGAAGCCCAGGACTAATTTGACTACAGAGACATCATGATAAACTCTGCATACCCTTTGGTACCATGTAATGATTACTCTCACAGAACTCAGTAATCAACACATGCAAGACCATGATGGGATTTTAAAGTGGACATTCCTTAAGGAAATGAACTGGAGATTCAGCCCTGTTCCAGAATTAAGATCTTCAACAAGAAATGGACCGTTTATGCAGCAGCAGGTATATGTACTAATAGGATGATTTTGTTTTAATTAGCAGAATTTACTTGCAAAATAATTACATATGTCGTTTACTCAACTTTTTTAAAAGGATCATTAACATTTTGTAATCTTCTTTCTTCCCAAACTATGCTGGAAAAGTTTTTAAAACGTTTTTCTTCATTATGAACATAAAACAAAATAGGTGCTGTGCTTAGGGCAAACTTCCATTCCCTATAATAATATTCTATGTGAAAAATCCAAATAGAAAATTTTCAAATAGAAAAAGAGGTCATCATTACCCTAAGTACATATATGAAGACATGAATGCTGTGAATATACTTTGTATGCAACCAGAGATATGAAAAATTGTGCTCTATATATGTAATATGAATTGTAATGCAATGTATTGTCATATATAGCAAATTGGAATAAAAAAATAATTAATTTTTAAAAAGCTGAAAAAAACAACAAAAAACTATAGAACTCAATAATACAATGAATAACTTAGACTTACCTGACATTTATATAATATTTCATCCTTCAACTATATGGAGTATATTATCCATCAACGAGTGAATACACTTTCTTCTCAGTAGCACATGGATCCTTCTTTAAAATAGAACATATATTATGCCACAAAGCAACTCTTAGAAAATATAAAAAAGTAGAGATACTACCTTGCATTCTATCAGATCATAATGTAATTCAATTAAAAAATCAATAATAAAATAAAAAGTATTCCAACACCTGGGGACTAAATAATATGCTACTAAATGAACAAGGGATTGTAAAAGACATCAAGAACAAGATTAAAAAATTCTTAGAAGTGAATGAGAACTCAGATACATGTATTCAAATCTCTGGGACCCTATGAAGGCAGTACTAAGAGGATAGTTCTTTGCGTGGAGTTCATAACTTAAAAGAAGAAAAAGTCAACAAATAAATGACCTAACATTACATCCCAAAGCCCTAGAAAAAGAAGAAAAAACAACACCCAAAGCAGTAGAAGATAGGAAATAATTAAAATCAAAGCTGAAATCAATGAATTTGAAACAAAAAAAGAAAAAAATTGACAAAACAAAAAGTTGCTTCTTTGAAAAAAATAAATAAAATTGACAAACCCTCAGTCATGCTAACAAAGAGAAGGCGGGAGAAAACTCAAATTACAAACATCTGTGATGAAAAGGAACTATCTCAACAGTCACTATAGAAATATAGAAGATAATTAGAAATTATTTTAAGAACTAGTACTCCAATAAAATAGAAAATATTGAAGACAACGGCAAATTTCTTAAGTCTTATGATTTGCCCAAATTGAATCAGGATGATATACACAATTTAAACAGATCAATTTCAAGTAATGAAATAGCAGATACCATCAAATGTCTACCAACCAAGAAAAGCTCAGGACCAGATGGATACACAACCAAGTTCTACAAGATCTTTAAAGAAGAAATAATACCAATATTCTCCAATTGATTTCAGGAAATAAAAAAAGAGGGAACACTTCCAAACTCATTCTATGAGGCTGATATCACCCTCATTCCAAAACCAGGCAAAGACACATCAAAGAAAGAAAACTTCAGACCAATATCTCTAATGAACATAGATGCAAAATTTCTCTGGCAATAAAATACAAAAACATATCAAAAAGACAGTGCATCATGATCAAGTCGGATTCATCTCAGGGATGTATGCTTGGTTCAACATATAGAAATCAATAAATGTAATTCATCACATCAATAGACTTAAAGATAAGAATCATATGATCATCTCAAATAATGCAGAAAATTCATTTGACAAAATACAGCACCCCTTCATGTTCAAAACACTAGAAAAACTAGGGGTAACAGGAACATACCTCAATATCTTAAAAGCTATCTATGCTAATCCCTATGCCAACATCATTCTAAATGGAGAAAAATTTAAGGCATTCCCTCTAAACACTGGAATAATACAGGGATGCCCCTCTTTCACCACTTTTATTTAACAAAGTTCTTAAAACACTGGCCATGGCAATTAGACATTTGAAAGGGATAAGGATAGGAAAAGAAGAACTCAAATTACCACTATTTGCAGACAATATAATTCTATACCTAGAAGACCCAAAAAGTTCCACCAGAAAACTTCTAGAGCTAGTAAATGAATTCTGCAATGTAGCAGGATATAAAATCAACACTCATAATTCAAAGGCTATTCTGTGTATCAGTGGCAAATCTGATGAAAGGGAAACAGGAAAACTACTGCACTTATAATAGCCTCAAAAAAAAAAAAACCCTTGGGAATCAACAAAAACTACACAACAAAAACTACAGAACCCTAAAGAAAGAAATTAAAGACCTTAGAAGATGGAAAGATCTACTTTGTTCTGCCTAGAATAAATATTGTCAAAATGAGCATACAATCAAAAACACTATACAGATTTAATGCAATTCCAATCAAAATCTGCTTTTTCTGTTTCTATGACATTCCTCATAGAAATAGAAAATAAAATTCATCTGGAAAAATAAGAGACCCAGAATAGCTAAAGCAATCCTTACCAAGAAGATTGAAGCAGCTGGCATCACTATACATATCTTAATCTACTACAGAGCAATAGTAACAAAACCAGCATGGTGTTGACACCAAAATAGTCTTGTAGACCAATGGTACAGAATAGAGGACAGAGAGACTAACTCACATAATCACAGTTAACTTATATTAGATAATGCTGCCAAAAATATACATTGGAGAAAAGATAGCCTCTTCACCAAATGGTGCTGGGAAAACTGGAAATTCATATGCAATAAAATCAAGTTAAACCCCTATATCTCACCATGCACTAAACTCAACTCAAAGTGGATCAAGAACCTGGGAATTCTGCCTATTAGAAGAAAAAGTAGGCCCAAATATTCATCATGTCATACTAGGCCCCAACTTCCTTAATAAACTCCTATCGCATAAGAATTAAAATCAAGAATCAATAAATGGGATGAATTCAAACTAAAAAGCTTCTTCTCAGCAAAAGAAACAATCAGTGAGGTGAATAAAGAGCCTACACTTTGGGAACAAATTTTAACCACACACACACATCAAATAGAGCACTAATCTCTAGAATATATATAGAACTCAAAAATCTTAACACTAATAACAATTAAACCAATCAATAAATGGGCCAAGGAACTGAACAAACATTTCTCAGAAGATATAAAATCAATCAACAAACATATGAAAAAATGTTCAATATCTTAAGCAATTAGAGAAATGCAAATAAAAACTATCAAAGATTTCATCTCATTCTAGTCAGATTGGCAGCTAATAAGAATACAAACAACAATAAGTGTTGGCAAGGATGTGGGGAAAAAGGCATGCCAATACATTGCTGATGGGACTGCAGATTAGTGTAGCCAATATAGAATGCAGTATGGAGATTCCTTGGAAAACTGGAAATAGAACCACCATTTGGCCCAGCTATTCCATTCCTGTGTCTATACCCAAAGGTCTTAAAAACAGCATACTACAGGGACATAGCCACATCAATGTTTATAGCAGCACAATTCACAATAGCTAAGCTGTGGAACCAACCTAGCTGCACTTCAGTAGATGAGTGAATAAAGAAAATGTGGTATATATACACAATGGATTAGTATTCAGCATTAAAAGAGAATAAAATCATGGCATTTTCAGGTAAATGAATGGAGTTGGAGAATATAATGCTAAGTGAAGTTAGCCAATCCCAAACAAACAAATGCTGAATGTGTTCTTTGCTTCATGAATGCTGCTTCATAATGTGGTTGGGGAGGGCATGGGAGGATTAGATGAACTCTAGATAGGGAAAAGAGGGGGAGATAGGAAGGGAGGGGACATGGGGGTAGGAAAGACAGTGAAGTGAGTTGGACATCATTACCCTAAGTCCATCATTACCCTAACTACATATATGAAAACACAAACGTTGTGACTCCACTTTGTGTAAAATCAGTGATATAAAAAGTTGTGCTCTATATATCTAATATGAATTGAAATGTGTTCTTCTGGCACTATAACAAATTAAAATTAAAACAAAAAACTACTGATAACCTGAATTAATACAAAGCAAAATTTGCCATTACACAGAAAACTCTTACTTTTGTGAATTAATCAATAAGTCTGTCACTCTGCCATTGATGTAATATTTTTGATTAATTAATCCAAAGCATTTAAAACATTAAACCCTAAAAGTTAGGCAAAATGATGAAGAATTTTTAAAAGCAAGTAAATGAGTCTAAATTACATGGAAGAGGATTTCATTTCCAATAATGCACCCCGTTCTTTAAATGGCTGCAGAGTTTAAATGAAAATCAATGCTTTGTACAACAAATTAAGATGTCTTAGATTTGGTGTGTTGGAAAAATATTTGAAAATATGTGAATATTTGATTAATGAAGGGATTTGATTAGGATACATCATTGTTTATGGATATAGACAAGCTCTCAAGGAGGTTCAAAAGATCTAGCTTCCTAGTTTGATGTGATCTTGTAAAATAAGTGTCTCATTTTATTGGTTTAAAATCATAAAAGAAAAAGGAAAAAAATAGGAAAACAAATATTTATAGTAATTTTCTTTATATCTGTGAACTGCATGCAAGTTATTTACATTATCTAAATTTGTCTTCCCTAAGAAGAGTAATAGTGGAATTAAACAACCATTTTACTAGAGGATCCAGCTTTCCTTGTGTCTACAACAATTTACAAGTTGGAAAGTGGGGACCAAGAATATATTACTTGGCTTCCTTTGTATCTGACATAATGTGTGGTCAAAAATGCTTCACATAATTTATACAAAAACCTCAACAAAATTCTAAATTTGGAAATACAAGTAGTAAACTATTTCATATAATACATTCTAAAATATTGAAATAAATCTTTTATGTTCAAACACCACAGATAGTATGTAGATGTATATATGATTGTAAATTTCATAATTTTAGAATTCCAGAAACAAGGAATAACATCTGACTGAGTCTTCATAAGAGGAATAGTGAATCAAAGCTGTAGGTAGCAAATATTGATAATTAAAGCTGAAATTTATCCTTAATATGTACCCTTTATTCACACATGCTGCAACATATCCAGCAGCTCTGTTTTATCTTGTCAATAATGAAGTGTCAAGATGGCAGTTTTCTGGTACATAATAGATGTTAGACACTTTTTTATATGACCAAAATATAGCATTAAAAAAGTTTGCCTAATACTTTCAATAATACTGGATATAGTTAGTGCATGTAACCCACTGGGTTAGACTTCCTTTTAGTCTAATTAAATACAGTCCTGCTGTGCACTATTCTCAAAAGAAATCATGAAAAAGAATTAATATAGTTGTATATGGTCATATAATCCATCCATTTATGTTTCATTTTATCATAATATCATTTCTATTGTTGTTTCAGCTGCAAAACCTAAGCTGGATTTCCTTAAGCAGGGCAGTTAATTGGTTTGAGACTTCCTGGTCAGCATATTTATTTTCACTGCAAATATTTTCTTAAGGAGGAAAAAGACAAATCTGACTCTTGAGAGAAGCTATAATTAAGACAGATAACCAGAGAAAGATAGTAAGGGAGATACAAATTAGACAGCAATGGCACCATCAAAATATAATTTTTGTTGCAAACCAATTCCTTACAAATAGGTCTATAAATTTTTTTAGAAATTTCTTTTAATAAGGCAAACTCCAGAGGATGGCTAAATTGTTTTATCAACAAATTTTATTTCTCAGTTTCAGGAGTAACAAAATAAAATAGATGTTCTAATTTTTAGAAATAAAAACAAAATAAATAAAACCAAAAAATTAATGAACTTTTTGGTCAAATTTTTTGAGTTTGTGAAAAACCTATCTCGAAAGATGTGCAAGAAATTTAGTTTTATGGAAATCAAAGTGAGCATATTTATTACAAAAGAAAAAATTATATTTGGAAAATAACATTTCAAAGATCAAATGGCCAACTAATTATTAAATGTTGGTGATATACTATGTCCTGATGCAAATAAGTTGTTTGACTACATAAGTTCTGACATATGAGTTTAACTTTTTTTTTTTTTTCTGAAAGTAACAAATGCACATAGATGTATATTTACATCCTTTCTTTTATTCCTGGAGTACTACTGGAAATCATCCTGTCTTTAGATCTAACAAATGGTCTACTTATATTAACTTAGGTTTGGACAAGAAATTAGAATAAGAAGAAGTAAGGTTTTTGGACTAGACTGTTGGCTGAGATCTATAAGGTACTTTAACTGGTTGGTTCGGGATCCAGCTCTACAGCAGGAAACGAATCCCCAAGGAAAATCTTTTGGACACAAATGTTATAAAACGTAATTAGAAAAGTCTTGATTTTGGAAACCAATGTTCCTGAAAATGCCAAGTTAAATGGACGATTACTCTGGTTTGCCTTGGAGATAGCTTTACACATAGGGAAGTGGCCTGAAGTAATTTTGTTATATGGAGAGAAAGCATCAGATGTGTCTGTAATAACAGGCAAATGCCACTGTGACCTCAAATGCAAATCTTAAAAACCTCAATTGGATAGTAAAATTGTGGCAAGTAACTTGAGAAATACAATGAGAAACTAAGTTGTGTAAACTCTTCTAAAATATTTAAATATGTAAATATAGGAGCCCTTCCTTTTAAAAAATGATTAGAAATAATAATGCAGCCAGAAATTCTCTGGATAACACTATTATTTTTAATCAAAAATTCTTTTAAGTTCCACATATGTGTCCAAACATAACTATGAGGCAAGCTTGTACAATGCTTCATGGTTCAGATTTTAGTGTACTTTTCATAGCATCAAGGATATAGCAAGTGGACTGATTTTTGTAGAGACATAACTTACTGTCACTTTCACAGGGAAAAGATAAACTGAATAATAATTTTCTACTTGTCATTTGTTACTTTCATATCTTCATATATTACTTCCTTTGTGAAGCTTGCCTTGGTCCTAACAGAGTAATCTCCTATTTTGGCTTCATTTTAATTACATCGTTGTATGCAGTATCATAATTAAAATTCTTAGATATACTCTATCTTCACCAACTGGCACATACATTAAGACACAAAACCTTTATTTAAATTATTATATGAAATCACACTGAAATTATTAAAAAATGTTAGTTGGCCATATCATACCACAAATATAATGAGCAGAAACAGTCCAGAATAAAATGAGAAATAGGAAATCTGAATTCCTATCAAATGAAAAATGAAATGCAATTTCATTATCAAATAAGGATTCTAGGATTCTTACAAAGTGAAGACTTGGGTGTCTCATGTTTTCTACAATTGTCTGCATTTACCTCTGGAAAATAATAGATGAACCTGAACTTATATGCACCCCAACTCTACTAAAGGGTCTTTCACTGGTGAACTATAGGCCACAATCATTCATATAAAGGTCTTGAAAAAACGGTAGTTTTTGTCTTTGTTTCTAAACCATGAGGAGAATTTAGAGGCTATTGGTATCAATGCTAAGTTGACAACAACAATCCAAGAACTCCAATGAGATGAATCGGAAGTTTCATAAAGAAAACAAGCTTAAAAGAGATAAATACTAGAATGTAACCTGAGGTTAAAAGGATTTTAACCTCAGTTTCATTTGGATATAGAATGTTTGGATGAGTAAAAAGTAACAATTGGAAAATAGAACTCAAAGCAAGAATTAAAGTAATAAAAATGAAAAAGATAAATCAAGCATATGCAGAATATAATATTATAATAAACATAAAATTGTGAAATTTGAAGAAAGGTGTTTTTTTTTTTAATTTTCACTTAAATTGAGTTTGGAAAATTTTCTTTGGTAGGGACCATGAAATAAATAAATTTTCTTTCATACAATGTAGAAATATGTTTGATCATTATTACAGATATTAGACAACACACACACATACACACACAGACACACAGGTTAAGAATTCTTTCTTTATAGCCTATAGGTTTTCTTCTATGCCTTATGATATATTTTATGTAACATCTTCCCCAACAAATCTGTCCTCATGTTACCACTGATTTGATAACATAGCTTCAAGTGTCACGTATGTGTATCTCATGAAATTTTAAACTAGATTATAACCCCGCTATTATGTATAAATCTGATGCACTAATAGCTATTTTTAAAAAAAAAAAATAATTTGTATTAGATGTTTATTACCCTGGCAAGTTATCCTAAAATTCAATGCCTTAAAATAACAGACATATATTATCTCATAGTTTCTTAGCTTCAGGAATCAGATATTACTTTGAGTGTTTTTTTCTCCCATCTTTTTTATTGGTACGATACAGTTGTATATTTGGATGGGACTTATCATTACATATTTATACATACACACATAAACAATATAAGTTGTCCAATGTCACTCCCAGAACTTCTCCCCCCACACCTCCACCTCTTGATCCATTTTCTCTACTGATCTTTTGATTCTCATGAAATGCACCTCTACTTTTATTTTATTTGTTCCTCTCTAGCTTCCATATATGAGAAAACATATGTCCCTGTACCTTCTGAGTTTGACTTCTGTTACTTAGCGTAATGGTCTCTAGTTTCATCTATTTTCATGCAAGTGACATAGTTTCATTTTTTTGATGACTGAATAAAATTCTATTTTGTATAGGCCACATTTTCTTTGTCCATTCATCCACTGATGGACACCTAGGCTGGTGCCACAGTTTGGCTATTGTGAATTGTGCTTCTATGAACATGGGCATGCCTGTATCACAGAACTATATATAATGACTTTTATTCTTTAGAATGAATACCAAAGAGTTGTATGGCTGGGTCATAGGATGCCCAATCAGTTTTGTTGGTTTGTTTTTTGTTTTGTACCAGGGATAAAATTTTTCTTGATTCTTTTTTTTTTTTTTTTTAAAGAGAGAGTGAGAGAGGGGAGAGAGAGAGAGAGCATTTTTAATATTTATTTTTTAGTTCTCGGCGGACACAACATCTTTGTTGGTATGTGGTGCTGAGGATCGAACCCGGGCCGCACGCATGCCAGGCGAGCGCGCTACCGCTTGAGCCACATCCCCAGCCCCTTGATTCTTAAAGTATTTTTTTAAGACAGAGTCTCACTAAGTTGCTCAGGGCTTTGCTAAATTACTGAAGCTGGTTGTTTTGAACTACTGATTATCCTGTTTCTGTCTCCTGTATCACTGTGATTATAGATGTGTGCCATTGTGCTTGGCCATACTTAGTCATTTAAGAAAACTCCATACTGATTTCCATAGTGGTTGTACTAACTTACAATCTCACCAACAGTGTACAAGTGTTTCTTTTTCTATACATCCTCTCCATCATTTATTATTTGTATTCGTGATGAGGGCCATTCTGACTGAGATGAATTCTTAGTGTAGTTTTGATTTGAATTTCTCTAATTGCTAATCATGTTGAACATTTTTTCATGTATTTGTTGGCCATTTGTTGTCGGGGTTTTTAGCTCCCTGTTCCCTCCTGACCTGCGGGAGAGATGGGGAGAGCACGCCCCCACCAGGACGAACTAAGAAAGGAAAAGACCCTCCCTTACTGGAGGACAATCGGACATGTCAAGGAGACCAGTCAAAGCAGGACCTCGGTTTATTGAGAAAACACACACACAGCTAATACAAGGCACAGGAGCCAATCAGGATAAAGGTCAGCAGGGTGGGGAGAGTTCACGTGTTCACCCATCCTACAGGCAGTAATGAATGACACTGTTACCGCTGTTGACCGGTGACGAGTCCTTGCTTCCCCAATGTTGAAGAATAACACCAAAGAAGCACGCCGAGGCAAGGTCAGGGTAGAAATTAGAAGTTTATTAAAGGACAGCAGAAAAGACTTCTCCCGGAGGAAGAAGGGGACCCAAGAGGTGGAATCCGTGGAAGCGCGGTTGTTTCCCCTTTTTATAGTTTTGGTGATGGAAAGCAGGTGGGAAGGCCCAAGGGCTGGGACACAGGTGGGCCAAAGAAGTAATCTGGGCAGGAAGGACTTCTGAGTCAGCACCTTCAAGTTTGCTGGGGGCTGTTCATTAACACTTCTTTGAGGTGGACTTTGGCCTAGGGCCTTTCAAGGACTTCATTAACATTCCATGAGTTGTCCTGCGTTTCCCGGAATCATTCTCAGCATGGCCTCCATTTTAGATTTCACTCGGTATTAGACCCGATTTATCTAACTACACTGACTACCTAATTTTAAATCTGGCTTCAACAGGAGCTGTCCATGAGGGCGGAATTGTTCTGAACATATCCTAGAGGTGGTCTAATTTTCCGTCATAACCCAGGCAATGCCTTCTGGCTAATTGCCAGGTGCTATCTTAGCCACCTGTGGCCCCAGGACTGGGAAGCGGGTAGCAGCCAGCAAGTTCGGTTTCCTCCTTTCTGATGCAACATGCCCCACATGTTACATCATGCCCTACAGTTTGTATTTCTTCTTTTGAGAAGTGTTTGTTTAATTCATTTGCCCATTGTTTAATTGGGTTATTTAATATTTTGTGTGTGAAGGTTTAAAGCTCTTTATATATTTAAGGTATTAATCCTGTCAGAAAAGTAGCTAGAAAAGATTATCTCCCATTCTGTAGGTGCTCTTTGTTTGTTTACTTTGCTGTGCAGAAGCGTTTTGATTTGATGACATCACACTTATTAACTCTCAATATTATTTTCCTGAGCTTTGGGAGGCTTATTGAGAAAGTCATTGCCTGTGGTACAGTGGTGGCCCTCCATTTTCTTCTGGGAGTTCAGTAGTTTCTGGTCTAATTCTGAGGTCTGTGATGCATTTTGAGTTGATTTTTGTGCAGGGTGAGAGATAAGGGTCTAGTTTCATTTTGCACATATAGATAACCAGTCTTCTGACTTCATGGTTTTGGCTCACGCTCTCTCTTATGATTCCAGGAAAGCTCTTGACTGGAGCTGAAGTTTTAAGAAGACATGACTCTTTTATAGGGCATCCTCTAGAGCACATCCTGTAAGTGGGGGGGGGGGGAGGAGAGAGAGAGAGAGAGAACCCAAATCAATTTTTTAAAAATATATTTAAAGATTTTGCTATCAGAAGTGATTTACTATCTATTTTGGCATGTATTGTTTTGGTCTTAACACTGATACAGTATGGGCTAGGATGACACAGTTATGAATACTATGAAATAGAATTATTAAGGATCATCTTGAAAACTAGCCACTAAAAATGCTCACAAAACAGATGGCATCATCAGTATTCTAGATGCAGTGTTTCTGAAAGTGAGACAGAGAGACCTACTTGGATGATTCCACAGGTATGTACATGACTGAGCTGGAATTTAAATTTCACTCTTTCTGAGTCCTAATCTTTCACCAAGAACAAAAATTTTCTAATTTAATCATTTAAATGACAATCATTTTTTTATTTTCAAAATACCTCTTATACTATTCACTCTGATTTTTTTTTTATTTTTTTATTGGTTGTTCACAACATTACAAAGCTCTTGACATATCATATTTCATACATTAGAATCAAGTGGGTTATGAACTCCCAATTTTTACCCCAAATGCAGATTGCAGAATCACGTTGGTTACACATCCACAATTTTACATAATGCCCTATTAGTAACTGTTGTATTCTGATACCATCTTAACATGGATTTTAGTAGTTAAACTTTATTCCAAGATATAGGAAACACAGAATAAAGAGATAAGTAATAAATATAAATAATAAAATAATAAATAATAAAATAATAAAGATAAGTAATAAAGAGATAATAAATGACGATATTTGGTATTTCCAAGCATAGATGTTCCCTGGCTTACAATGGTTCAAGTTGGTGTGAAAGCAATACACATTCAGAAGAAAGCATATTCCAGACCTTTTCCCTTGCTAATGATGTGCTGCACAATGCTCTGTGGTAACGTTGGGCATCATCCAGTGAGCCCCCAATAAATGAGCAATTGACACTGCATAGTATAATATGTAGTGAACCTGTGCTTTGCAGGTTAGGTGTGGGGAAAGGCATTTTCTTTTTTTTAACAATATTTTCAACTTGTGATGGGTTTTTCAGGATGTAACTCCGTGATAATTTTAGGAGTGTCTGCATACAAATGACAAGAGTCATTTTACATAGGTAGGAGATGTCATGAGAAACATAGATATGGCCTTTAACATTGAATCACATAGTCACAGGGATTCACTTTCAAACCTCCTGATAACATCAAAGAGAAAATCGAAGTGATGCTAAGTCAATTTTAGCAATTCTCTGAAATGATTAATCCTATAATACCATGGGATTAGCATTATACTCAGCCTCAGATTGTTAAACAACTATTAGGTAATGGTTACTATCTAGAATATAATAGCATTCATTTAAAATATATATGTATATATATATATATATATATATATATATATATACACACACACACATATATATATACATATATATATATACACATATATATATTTATTATTTATATTTAAGTTTTATTGAGATATAGTCAGCAAATAAAAATTGTATGTATTTAAGGTATAACAATGATTTGCTATATCTATTACTGTAAAATAATTATCACAATTAAGCTAATTAACACATCCATCAGCTTACATAGTTACCTTTTTTTTAAAATGGGGAAAATTGAGCCACAATTACTAAATTACATTTAAAATATATTTTAAAGAAAAGTTTTGGTTTAGAACAAAATTGAGCAAAAAACAGAATGTTCACATATACATCCTGAACTCCTACAGCAATTTTCACCATTAGTATTCCACAACAGAGTGGAATATTTGGTAAAAATGATGAATCTATATTGACACATCATTATCATTCAAATTCTATACAGTACATCAGGTTTCACTCTTGGAATTATATATTCAATATTATATATTCAATTGATATATATATATATCAATTATATATTGATACATGTACATACCCATTATTTTAGTACTATACAGAATCATTTTACTTCCCTAAAAATCCTCAATGTTCCCTTATTCATCCTTCCTGACCCCTAACCTTTAGCAACCTCTGACCTTATATAACCTCTGACTTTACGTTCTCTCAGTTCTTTTTCCAGAATGTCACATTGTTGGTATTATTTCTTAGATACCTATCACTTGAATTTTTTCACTGAGAAATATACACTTAAGGTTCTTCCATGTGTTTTCTTGGCTTAATGGTGCATGTCTTTTTTTTTTTTTTCTGAACAATGTCCCCTGTCAGGATGTTCTACATTTTATTTATCCATTTACCTACTAAAGTGCATCTTGGTTGCCATCAAGTTTTAGCGTTTATAAATAAAGCTGCTATAAACATTAGTGTTCACATTTTTTCTTAGGAATAAAGTTTCAAATAATTTGGGAAAATACCAAGAAAGGAAAGCATAGGGGTGCATGAGAAACATATGTTTTTGTTGTTGTTGTTTGTTTGTTTGTTTGTTTGTTTTTTGCGTTTGTTGTTTTTGTGGTGGTGGTGGAGGCAAAGGGGATTGAACCCAGGGCCTTGTGTACACAAGAAAAGCATGCTACCAACTGAGTTATATCCCCAACCCTATATATTTAGTTTTGTAAGCAACTACCAAACTGTACTCCAAAGTGGCCTTGTCATTTTGCATTGCTACCAGCAATGGGAGTTTCTGCTGCTCCACAATATTTGGGAGTGTTTTGTCCTGCATTTTGGCTATTCCAATAGGTATATAATAGTATACTTTTGTTTTATTTTGTATTTACCTGGTGACATAAGATGTAGTGTATTTATTCATATGCATATTTGCCACTTGCATCTTCTCTATGGCGAAGGTCCTATGTGTTTAGCTCCCTTGCTCATTTTTAATTGGATTCATCCTTTTCTTACTGTTCAGCTATAAGATTTTGTATATCAGATATCTTTTTTTTTGTAAATATTTTCTCTATTCTAGCTTTTCCTTTCATTTTTTTACAATGTCTTTTGCAGAGAAGTCTTTCTATTTTTAATGAAGTCCAACATAATAAAATTATTTCTTTCAAACATAATACTTTTGGTATTTATATAAAAAATACCATCAAGTAATTCAAGGGAACCTAGATATTTTTCCATGAGAAACTTCCTAGGCTTCACAGTTTTGGATTTGCATTTAGGTCTATGGTTTATTTTGAGTTAATCCTTGTCAAAGACCATATTTATGTGTATACATTTATGTGAGTCTTTTATTATGTTCTTTTTCTCAATGTGTGTATCATTTCACCAGCAATACAGTACTTTGATTGAAATAGCATTTGTATTTATTTTGTAGTTTTTCTTTGGTCTCATTATCTGCATTTTTGGTATCATTTTAATTTTAATGAGTAAAACTTGCATTTTAATTATAGTAGTCATGCAATATTCCATGTTAAAGAACATCTGAAGGTTAAAAAGATGATAAATGAAGCAATAGAGGTACTTCTTAACACTAATACACATTATTAGCAGAAAGGATAGGTAAAAATTACTAACAAATTTTATTTTAATAATAAAAACATATTTAACCATAAAAAGATATAAACTGCTGGAATTTTATTGAGAATTTTTGCATCTATGTTCATTAGAGATATTGGTCTAAAGTTTTCTTTCTTTGATGTGCCTTTGCCTGATTTGGGGATCAAGGTGATATTGGCCTCATAGAATAAGTTTGGAAGTGCTGCCTCTTTTTCTATTTCTTGAAATACATTGAAGAGTATTGGTATAGTTCTTCTTTAAATATTTTGTAGAACTAGACTGTGTATCCATTAAGTCCAAAAACATATCAAAAAGATCATGCACCATGATCAAGTGGGATTTATCCCAGGGATGCAAGGTTGGTTCAAAATATGGAAATCAATAAATGTAATTCATCACATCAATAGACTCAAAGATAAGAATCACATGATTTCCCAATAGACGCAGAAAAAGCATTTGACAAAAGACAGCACCTTTTCATGTTCAAAAAACTAGATAAACTAGGGATAACAGAAACATATCTCAACATTGCAAAGGCTATCTACACTAAGCCTCAGGCCAACATCATTCAAAAAGAAGAAAAATTAAAGACATTCCCTCTAATAACTGGAAAATGACAGGGATGCCCTCTTTCACCACTTCTATTTAACATAGTTATTGAAATAGTGGCCAGAGCAATTATACAGACAAAGAAATTAAAGGGATACATAAAGAAAAAGAAGAACTGAAATTGGCACTATTTGCTGATGATATGATTCCATACCTGGAAGACCATAAATGTTACACCAGAAAACTTTTAGAAATAATAAATGAATTCAGCAAAATAGCATGATATAAAATTAACACCCATAAATTGAAGGCATTTCTATATATCAATAACAATTCCTCTGAGAAGGAAATGAGGAAATATTTGGGAATCAACTTAATGAAAGAGGTGAAAGATCTATAAAATAGAAAACTACAGAACCCTAAAGAAAGAAATCAAACAAGACCTTAGAAGATGGAAAGATCTACCTTGCTCTTGGATAGGCAGAATTAATATTATCGAAATGACCATACTACCAAAAGCACTATACAGATTTAATGCAATTCCAATGGCATTCCTCATAGAAATAGAAAACACAATCATGAAATTCATCTGGAAAAGTAAGAGACCTAGAAATAGCTAAAGAAACACTTGGTAGGAAGAGTGAAGCAGGTGGCATCACTATACCAGAACTTAGACTATACAACAGAGCAATAGTAACAAAAACAGCATGGTATTGGCACCAAAACAGACTGGTAGACCATTGGTACAGAATAGAGGACACAGACACTAACCTGCAAAATTACAATTATATTATATTAGACAAAGGTGCCAAAAAAATGCATTGGAGAAAAGATAGCCTCTTCAACAAATGGTGCTGGAAAACTGGAAATCCATATGCAACAAAATCAAATTAAACCCATATCTCTCACCATGCACTAAACTCAACTCAAAGTGGATCAAGAACCTAGGAATTAAACCAGAGACTCTGAGTCTATTAGTAGAAAAAAGTAGGCCCTAATCTTCATCATGTCAGATTTGGCCCCAACTTCCTTAATAAGACACCTATAACATAAGAATTAAAATCAAGAATCAATAAATGGGATTGATTTAAACTAAAAAGTTTCTTCTCAGCAAAGGAAACAATCTGCATGGTGAATAGACAGCCTACATCCTGGGAGCAAATTTTTACCCCTCACACATTAGATAGAGCCTTAATCTCTAGGGTATACAAAGAACTCATAAACCTAAGCACCAAGAAAACAAAAAACCCAATCAATAAATGGGCCAAAGACCTGAACAGACACTTCTCAGAATAGTATATACAATCAATCAACAAACATATAAAAAAAGTTCATTATCTCTAGCAATTAGAGAAATACAAATCAAAACTATCTAAAATTTCATCTTACTCTGGTCAGAATAGCGGCTATTAAGAATACAAACAAGAATAAGTGTTGTCAAGGATGTGAGGGAAAAGGCACACTCATACATTGCTGGTGGGACTGCAAATTGGTGCAGCCAATAAGGCAAACAGTATGGAGAATCCTTGGAAAACTGGGAATGAAACCACCATTTAACCCAGCTATCCCTCTCCTCGTCTATGCCCAAAGGACTTAAATACAGCATACTACAGGGAAACAACCACATAGATGTTTATAGCAGCACAATTCACAATAGCTGAACTGTGGAACCAACCTAGATGCCCGTCAGTAAATGAATGGATAAAGAAAATGTGGCATATGTACACAATGGAATATTATTCAGCAATAAAAGAGAATAAAATCATGGCATTTGCAGGTAAATGGATGGAGCTGGAGAATATAATGCTAAGTGAAGTTAGCCAATTCAAGAAAAACTAATGCCGATTGTTTTCTCTGATATAAGAAGACTGATTCATAGTGGGGTGGGGGGCGGGAGCAAGGGAGGAATAGAGAAACTCTAGATATGGCAGAGGGGTGGGAGGTATAAAGGAGGGGGCAGGGGGTTAGCAAGGATGGTAGAATGTGATGGACATCATTATCCAAAGTACACGTATGAAGACATAAATTGATGTCAAATACTTTATATACAACCAGAGATATGAAAAATTGTGCTGTATATGTGTAATAAGAATTGTAATGCATTCCGCTGTCATATATTTTTTTAAAAATCAGTTAAAAAAAAGAAACACACTAAAATATAATTAAATAAACTGCTGTACATTTCACCCCCAATTACTCTTAACATTCCACCATGAAACTTTCCAATATTAAATATTCTTCAATACATATTATTGTATTAATAATTCACAATATCATTATTTGAAGGTTTTGGTAATTTGATATATTGCCAACATGTTGTAATTATTTTTTAACTCCTGATAATGAAGAAATATTATCTATTCATGTGATTTGCATTTCTAAGAATTATCATTTGTATGAATGGAGTGTTGAGATGTTTCTTATTTTATAAGAATTTGGTACATATTTAGCATAGAAAACCTCCATCTATGACATTAGCCAAGGACATTTTATCAGTGTGCTATTTGCCTTAATAATTATATCAACACTTTTTGACGTATTGACCTAAAATATTCATCATTAGTCATAGTCATCTTCATGTTTAAGCAGTTTTCACCTGTTTATGTATAAAATTTCTCTTTGATTCTAGTTTTTAAGGTAATCTGTTTATTTTTTATATATTTTGATTTTTCTGTGCTATTTTTAGCAAATTTATAACACATTTTTATAAATTTCATGGTGTTATCAGAGGAAAGTAGGGCAGGCTTTTTCATAACAGAGAAAATTCAGGGAGCAGGTATGTGAATAAAATGGCTAATTAGTTTGAAAGTTTTGTGGTCTGTTTTTTCCAATCCACTGCTGGCAGTCTCTTTGGAATTCAATAGTCAGTGGCAGACATCTGACATGCTCTAGACTGGAGAGACAATTGAATAGACTGCTGTATCACCTACAAGCTTAATATTTGAAAGTTTGCATACAGTGATTTCCCATTTAAGATAAATTTTCACATATACAACAGAATGCAATTTTTCTAACTATTTCAGCATAATCCAACATTTACCAAAAGATTTACAAACTACACTGCTAAAATAAATAATAAGTAGATATAAATATTTTAGCATACAATAATAAGGAGACAGTAGTGTCATTTTACAGTTTAATTAGTTCTGAGGTTATTGTTTCTGTATTTTTCTTAAGTTAAACTGTTGAATGTATTTTATTTGTGTTTTTGTTAATCTGAACTGTTGAATGTATTTTATTTATTTGATGCTATATATTTTCTTTTGGAATTGTCATTATTACATGTCAAATTTTTAAATTATATTTTAATCAATTATTATGAAATCAGAGGTAAAGGATAGTAATATTTTATCTCTTATGTTTTCTGTCTACATATTACTATAATATATCTTCTTTTTACAACTTTTTTCATATAATTTATATTAAAGCATCATTTTATTTGCATATAGGTGCACCTGGTATTTTCTTTTGAGTACTTTTTCATTCAGATGTGTAAATTCTTATAAAATACCTGTTTTAGAAATACTGACAAAATTAATCTTTAAAATATAGTGGTTCTGTTGTTTTGGTATAAATTATACTCAGATATGATTCCATTGGAACATCCAAGGTCTCCCAGGAAGGCATGAGGACCACATGCTATCAAGATGTTTGTGCTCTCTCAAAGGCAGTAACAAACTGCTTTTCTCAGCACCACTGTAATAACTTCGTGCTTCTCTCACAACACAGTGGAAGTCTGAGTGAAGTTCTGCTCTTCCATCCAGGAGGAAATCCAGAGTACTGGAGGTAGGAACTGAGTCTACCTTCCACAAATTGTGTGTGTATTTTAAGAACATGCTGTGTACCCATTTGGTCACTAGCAGCACTAGTAGTTCTCCGTTTCTTTAGCGACCTCAGTCACTCCAAGAACAAATTCACGCTTGTTTTATGTTGCCTTTTGATAACTTTCTCCTCTCCTGGGTATACAACATTATTTAAGGTAATTGATTCTGCCAACTTTTAAAGTTGGTCCCCCCACCCCCTTGCTTGGTAAAATCCTGGCTAGTTTTCAACAAACTTTTTGATCTCATTTTATTTTTCACAAATTGTTTTCATATTTATTGTCTTTTTAAAAAATATTTGATTGACCTTTATTAATTTACTTATATGTGGTGCTGAGAATCAAACCCAGTGCCTCACATGTGCTAGGCAAGTGCATTACCACTGAGCCACAACCCCAGCCTTTATCATCATATTTTAATTTTTTTAAAATTTGTCTTAATCAGTTATACAAGAATGTATTTTTATATAAAGAATGTATTTTATAAATAGAATTTATTTTTGCACTTTGATATATCATACATAGATGGGATATAATTTTTCACTTTTCTGAGTGTGTATGTTGTAGAATCACATTGGTCATGCAGTCACATGTATACTAATAGTAATAATGTCTGTTTTGTTCTACTATCCTTCCTATCCCCTCATCCCCTCCCTTTCCCTTTCTTCACTTCCCTCTACCTAATCTAAGGTAACTCTATTCTCTCCAGTACACCTTCCCCCTTATTGTGAATTAGCATCTGCATGTTAGAGAAAACATTTGGTTTTGTGGATTGGCTTATTTCGCTTAGCATGAAATTCTCCAACTCCATCCATTAATGGCAAATGTCATAATTTCATACTTCTTTAAAGCTGAGTAATATTCCATTGAATATATATACCACATTTTCTTTTTTTATTTATATATGAAGGCAGAATGCATTACAAATCTTATTACATCTATAGAGCATAATTTTTCATGTCTCTGGGTGTATACATAGTATATTCACACAAATTCATGTCTTCATACACTTACTTTGGATAGTAGTGATCACCATATTCCACCCATTAATTACCCCATGGCCTTCCCTTCCCTTCCAACCCCTCTGTCCTATCTAGAGTTCATCTGTTCCTCCCATGCTCCTGCTCCCTATCTCACTATGAATCAGCCTCCTTATATCAAAGAAAACATTCGGCATTTGTATACCACATTTTCTTTATCCATTCATCTCTTTAAGGATACCTAGGTTTCTTCTATAATTTAGCTATTGTAAATTGAGCTGCTATAAATATTGCTGTGGCTGCATTACTGTAGTATACTGATTTTAAGTCCTTTGGGTATAAACCAAGGAGTGGGATAGCTAGTTCAAATGGTAGTTCTGTTCCAAGTTTTCTGAGTAATCTCCATTGTGCTTTCCATAGTGGTTGCACCAATTTGAAGTCCCACCAGCAATGTCTGAGTGTACCTTTCTCCCCACATCCTCACCAACATTTATTGATGGCTGTATTCTTGATGATTGCCATTCTGACTGGAGTAAGATGAAATCTTAGTGTAGTTTTGATTTGCATTTCTGTAATTGCCAGAAATGTTGAACACTTTTTTCATATATTTGTTGATAACATTGTATTTCTTCTTCTGTGAAGTGTCTGTTCAGTTTCTTAGCCCAATCATTGATTGGGTTATTTGTTATTTTGGTGTTAAGTTTTTTGAGTTCTTTAAATATCCTACATATAAACGCTTTATTGCAGGTGCATGTGGTAAAGATTTTCTCCAAATCAGTAGGCTGTCTTCTCACATTATTGTTTTCTTTGCTGAGAAGAAGCCTCTTAGTTTAAATCCATCCCATTTATTGATCCTTGATTTTACTTCTTGCACTTTAGGGATCTTGTTAAGAAAGTCAGATACTAGGCCAACATATGGTGAAGATTTTGGCCTACTTCTTGTTCTATTAGGTGCAGGATCTCTGTTCTAGTGCCTAACTAAGTCTTTGATACACTTTGAGTTCACTTTTGTGCAGGGTGAGAGAGGTTTAATTTCATTTTGCTACATGTGAATTTCCAGGTTTGCCAGCACCATTTGATGAATATTTACAGAACATTTCTGATGTTTCTAAGACCACACAAGAGGCACCTCATTTTTTATCATTATTTCTATAGCTTAAATAGTGTTGATAGCAAGAAATTATATCAGTTAGATAATATTCTATAATAACTTTGTCATTTTATTGTTTGCCAAACATAAATCTTTACAAAGACAGATATGTAGCAATTTCACACTGTCCAAACTTTAATCAGTCCATTCCATGGATAATGATGGATGAATGGTGAAGTGTAATGGTAACTTTTATTCCTGCAATAAGTGGTAGATGAAATAGTGACAGGCCTTTAGAGTAGAAAGCATTGATTTCTTTTTCCCCTCCAGTCTTGTGAATTTTCCTATCCACAGAGCCTAAATTTATTCTATTCAAGCAGATTTTCCTACAGAAGGATAAATTGCATTATATACATATATGTATATAATATATATACATAATTGTAGTGAATAATACATTTTATTGAGAACAAAAAGATGATTCCATTAAAGCATTGCATTGATAAATAAGCATATCCACAGAGTTTTTTTTAAACAATTTATTTTAGTATGGATGTTTCAAGTTAGGTGTAGAGACACTGTTTTGAGGAGATGTTCTTTGAAAATGGTTTATTGCAACACAAACCATCCAAGATCATTAATACTTGGCTCAGGAGATTGGTTACAAAATCAGAGCCTGAAATTCAAATCCTACTTATCAATCACTCACTCTGTGACTTGATGAAAGTCATTAAGTGCTGTCATATTATATAGGAAAGTATAATTTTTCTGATACATGTATGATGAGTTTGCTGCTTGCACATCAGTTAATTGTGTCAAATATCTCTGAGCCTTAGTCTCTTATTATCCCTGTTAAATGAGGATAACAATACACATGGTATGAGCTGTGATGAGGATAAGTACCTGACACTAAATAGGTATTTAGTGACTAACAACTTCTATAACATAAAACAAAGAAACACACACACATACACACACAAACACACACATACTTTTAATTAAAAAATAAGCCAAACTAAACAATGTTAGAGGAAAATAATGTTTTTGAATAATGTACTAAAATGTTTAAATCTCCAATATATCATATTTATGACAATAAGACTTCTAGCAAAATATCATTGTGACCCATCATAACTTGGTATTTTCTTTGTTTCTAAAACAAATTTTTGTCATACTACAATTTACACTTTGGAAAATAATTGAAATCATTTTATATTAACTGTAATAAGGAAGCTTACTCCTGATATCTTCTGATGATAAATAATGAATGTGACTGTCAGTGTTGAAGGCAGGTGTAGTTGTCCCTCTTATAGAATAACATCCCTTACCTTATTTAATTCATTTAGCTTGACTCTTGGGCTGTAGTTAGTGTGTCCTACTTAATGGAATGCCGCAGTCTTGGCTGGGCACAGAATCACGAGCCACCACACAGCTTTGTAGATTCAAACAGCAATTCTTTATTCCCGAACTCACACCGGCCTCCACACACGCTCTGGGGCAATCCCAGTTCTGCTGCCAACCAATTCACCTACTCCACGAGGCTTTTTTCCCAAAATGCTCTCTGAATCTCACGAGAACTCAACGGGAACTCAGGCAGCAGGAACGCCCTAATTCCAGCAGCAATAATCCTCAACATCGAACTTCCCTAAAACCCAAGGTCTTAAACTGGGAACGCCCTAAACCCAAGGACCGGGATACTATACTTCCTCAAACTGCAGGATACACCCTAATCCTGGATCCACCCTCGTCCTTGAGTAGGGTCATCTTTCTCAAACACACATGCAAGGTCACAGCAAATTTAACATGGGGTACGCTGGCAAGGAAATCGATGCGTCATACCTACTTGGTAATGGCCCTCAGCAATGGAAATCCATGCAGTCAGCACACTGAGTCAGTGTGGTTTTATCTGATTTTTTTTTTTTTTTTTTTGCTTTTTCCTTTCTTCAGTTTTTTCCTGGCAACAGATTATAGAATATGTTCTTTAATGTCAACAATCACTGCTGGATGTGTTGAAGTATTTTTATCAACTGCATTGCTGCCTTTGTTTTCATTGTCAATGTTCTTTCCTGGGGAAACTAGTATGAATTTAATGTCTTTGTCTCACCCTGTTGCTTTGAAATTGTTAAACAACATTTTCTACAAGAGCTTAATGTCCCTTAGCTGATGCAAACACTCACACACACATGAATCCTCATATTCTTCAGGATGAAATGAACAGTCTTTAGTGATGATTATAATAAATTTTAATCTGGATAAAACTTAGAGAAACTTTATTAATTCTTGGGAATATTTTCATAGTGAATAATACGTTAATAATCCAAAAGTCATGAAATTATTCATACATTATTATTGAAAAATGTTTTGAAATCCCATGTCTCATGTTAACCCATGCATATTCTTTTAGTAACATAAAAAGAATTATGTAAAAGTATTTTAGAGTATCTGGTAACTTCATGCATTTTCTGGTTAGTTTACATCAAGCTAACACAGAGAACACTAGTTTGGGTTATTAAAGAGAAAAAGAGATCAGATATTAAATATTATGGAATAGAATCATTCTAATAAAACCACAATCTTTGATACAGTTTCCAGCCCAATTACATTGTTTAACTTATAATAGTACCTAGAATAGAGGTAGTATTTCAATTTAAATACTAATAATATAGACATTTTATTTATTATATACAATCCTATAGAAGAGGTTGGAAATTTTCATCATGATTGAAAGAAGACATTTAGTTACCCAAATAAATGAATGCCTTTTCCTCATATTCTTTAAGATAATCATGGTATATTGCTTATTGGGAATGGGAGAGAGGAGAACTTTTACACAACAGTATAGAAAATTTTAAAGTTCATTCTTCAAGTACTAATCAGGTTGTTCTTGATAATCCTGGGAGTTCTCTGGCGTTTGTTTTCCATGTTTTCTTTTTTTTAATCTGTAACATTTTATTGTGATTACATTTATTCTTAATATATTGAGTTGTGCCATTTTCATTTTAGGATAGATACAAATTGTTTTTATTTAGATCTGAAATTGTTGCAATATCCATAAAAATGAATTTCGACAGAGACACCCAATAAATTATTTTTCATTTATCCTTCTTTCATATAGTCTCACAAATTTGCCAATCTTTCAATTATTTTGCCCAAATGCAGAATTCAACACATGGAACTAACAATTTTTAAAGTTGCAGGACCAGCATGTGCATTAAATAATGTGGCAGGTTTTAAGCATTATAACATACTACCCACAATCTGCAGGGTTTAAAGTACTTTGCCCTGAAAAATTTACTAATAATCAAATTAGTTCAGAGTAGAGCAATGATTAAATGTCAGTTTTTAACTCCTGACCTGAATGTCAGTGATTAAATATCTCAAAATATCTCAAAGATGTTAAAAATGAAGGGTAGACACTTTCATTTACTCTGGAACCCTATTATTTGACCTAGTAACAATACTTCTAAGAATTTTTCTTGAGTGATATTTATGGAATCTAAAAAAGAGTTAAAGAAGCTCAATAAATGAATCTCATAAAGTACCATTCATTACATCATTTTTTGAAATAATATAACAAAACAAAAGAGAAAACCAAATAATAAAACAAACAAACAAAAAACCCTGTGGTTAATGAGAACAAGGAAAACATATGCACCAGGAAAGGGGACTAGATATAAGCTAAAGTTTATGAACATGATTCAGTAATGAAATATCAGGTGAGCAGTCAATATATGCATGGCTTGACTTCATTTCTATTTTAAAAATTAAAATGTACACAGCACAAAAATAAATTATGGGAACATATATAGCACACACTGTATTTTATACTGGGCACAGGATGATAGGGATACTGTCATTTTTTAACTTTTTCAATAATTAGATGTGGATTTTATTTTAGTACATATATTACTCTGATTAGACCCATAATAAAGTAACGACAAATATGTTTTCTCATCTGGAGGTTAGAAGTTTGAGATCAAAGTATTGCTAGAACTGATTTCTCCCCATACTTCTCTTCCTGGCTTGTAGATGGCCATTTTTTCTCCCTCTCAGGTGGTCGCTTCTCCATGTGTGCCTGGGGTCACTGGATTTAGAACTCCCACCAATTACTTCACTTTAATTAAATTACTACTCTAAGGATTATTTTTCCAAATAAAGTCTTATTCTAAGGTCCTGGGAGTCAGGGCTTCAATGTGTAAATTTTAGGTAGCACAAGTGAACCCATAAGAATATATAATACTTCAGTAATATTTTGGGGGGAGGGGTACCAGGGATTAAACTCAAGGGCACCCGGCCTCTGAGCCACATCCCCAGCCCTATTTTTGTATTTTTTATTTAGAGACAGGGTCTCACTGAGTTGCTTAGCATGTCATTGTTGCTGAGGCTGGCATTAAACTCACAATCCTCCTGCCTCAGTCTCCTGAGCCGCTGGGTTTCTAGGCATGCATCACCACTGCCAGGCCGTTTCCAAGATTACACATTACTTAGTTGTGATTGATTGCAAAACTCACCACACACGATGTTACAGTAAATTGTTGGTCAGGGCTTGTGTGGAAGCTAAAGAGACAGTGCCCAGGACCACAGCTGTATATCCTTTTGCACTTAACTTTCTCCTTCCACTTATTTCTAGTAATCCTGAGGATAACAGACTGACAAACTGCAGGTAGAACTTCTGGTGAAATTGTGGAACTGATATGTTTATATGAATGGCTAATAGACTTCTACGTAGAGAAAAACATATCTTATGTAGGCCATTATTGTTAAGATCTTGTGTTATACAAGCAGAAATGAACTCTTTTTTGGTGCAGAGAATTTAAGAAAAAAGACATCTGATGTGGTTAACACTTTCTTTAAAAAATGATGTTCTTTTCTAGTATCTGAGATGACCTCCTTGATGACATTATAATCAAGATCAATAATAAAACATGCTCTGGCCTTTGAGGACCTTTATATGACCCATGTCTAAGTATTTTTATAATAGTTTCATGGACAGATTTTCAATAATTAACTTCTGGGAATGAAATTGTATTATACATTAACCTTACTTAATGGGGAAAATGGCTCTGCAGAACAGCTGAGACTATCTAAACATAATATTTTTGCCTGTTAAGCATGAATGGCACTGTGAAGTTTTATAATTCCTACTATCTGAAAAATTTGACTCAAATGAATTGACCACATTCAGTTCAACTCTCATGTAGAAAAAGACCATCACAAATAATGTCGCTAAAGGACTGTGCAATGGAACCTCTGGTCAGTAATTTGAGGCACTTGCCAAATAGGGTTCTTCTTTATGAACTTTTAGCATGACTTTATACATACATATATATATATATATATATGTGTGTGTGTGTATTTGTGTGTGTGTGTGTGTGTGTGTGTGTGTATATATATATTTGGAAATGTATGCAGTGTTATATATGCATCACCATTTCTCAATTGGTTCACATACTTAAAACATGTAAAAAGGGACTGGTGGTATAAGTTAGTAGTAGAGTACATGCTTAGCATGTGAAAAGCCCTGGGTTGAATCCGTATCACCCACAATGAAAATAAATAGATTAATAAATATATAAATAAAAATGTATGCCTGGTAGTTTATATCAGTGGTGGTACATTTGCCTAGCATGTTATAGGCCATGTATTTAAGCCCCAGCACCACAGTAGGAGGAGGAGAGAGAGGAGGAGGAGGAGAAGGAGGAGGAGAGGGAGGAGGAGGAGGAGGAGGAGGAGAGGGAGGAGGAGGAGGAGGAGAGGGAGGAGGAGGAGGAGAAAGAGAAGGAGAGGGAGAAAAATGTAGAAAAAGTCAATCAACATAAGAGTGAAATGTAAAGTAAAATAAGATGTAGTTTATGTTAGTTCGTATCAAACGCTAGATCTAGTTACATGCTGAATATCGTGCATAAAACTTGTAATTGATTTTTCAATATTTGTAATTAACTTTTAGTAAAGTTATGCTGTAATACATTTCGTCTTGTATGAGGTAGTGTGTTCAGTATTTCATGCATGAATTTATAATGTTTTCTTAATCTCAACCAGCTACTAAGTAGTTGACAGACTTACCTATTAATAGGAATTCAAACCTCCTTTCTCCTCTTCCTCCAAATTTTCTGCTTCTTCAAAGAAATGAGACAGAATACAAAGCAAAGTACAGTCCTTCTGAGGACAAGATACATTGTAAAATTTGAAGATGGTGATATTTTTAGGCTTCTTAAATTGAGAATATAAACAAGATTACAAAGATCAGCATGCATTATATATATTCTTTTAGCAATAATACTCATGTAACTAATGAGTACAGCCCATTCTACAGACAATAAATGTTGCAAAATTTAATATTTATCCTACTTCTTCCCTCTTTCACACAAATCCAAAAATCAATCTATCTCAAATTTTCTCTCCTCAAAGCAAGTAAAAATTTTAATAACTTCAACAAAAATGAAAATCAAAAACTATCCCATATACAAAAGTAATGCTGTCCAGTTGCTTTTCCTGACTTAAGAAGTCCTGAGTCTCCATCATAAAAGAGAGCCAGCCCCAGCATATTTAGACAAACACTCACCACTTCCTGTATGTTAGGAAGATAAGACTAGGCAGCAGGCATGCACAAATAAAGGAGCATGAGGAATCCAATCCAATCTGGCCCACTGGATTGCACTGCTGGCTTTTGAGGCAAAGTCTTGGATAATAAAACAGGCCAGACTTTCTCTGTTTCCATCTGCACACCCCCTCCCCAGAGGCTGCATGAGAAGAAGTGATGGGTTAGGGACAGGATTTGATTATTCTGGGTTGGCTGCCAGGAATGTGACTACTAAATCGCATCTAATGTATGTTCATGTTAGCATTCTGCTACATAATTCACATTAGAACCCACACCTATCTGATCTTAAATTCAGGTTCATTCATACACACATGAATGTATGCCCCATCCTCAGAGTTACAGGCAACTTTTCAACTCCATTCTCTATCTTCTAGCAATATCTATATGAAGTTTCCATGTTTTTCTTATTCTAACCCCAGTCAGAACTTACTCTTGGACTGAGACTCCTAGCCTAATGTCCAAGACCCAGTTTCAAATACTAAATGTCTTGCTAAGTATCTAAATATTACTTAAAGTTGATTTAAAAAACCGTGTATTTGAGGTAGAAACAATAAAATCAAAAGCTTTTATCAGATTTTAAAGATTATATTCCTCTACCTTGTGTTTAAAAATAATTTCCCCCAAAATAATTAGAAATTACATTAATGATGATAATGGCAGTATAATTTACCATTGATCATTACCATTAATTGAATTAATATTCTCAGAAACATTTAATTGTTATAACAAGTCAGGAAAAATTACTAATGATTCACAGTATAATGAAGAAATTGAAGCTGAAAAGGATTAAGAAATTTCCTCAAAGTGTTACATTAAATACAAGTACTACCAAGAGTGTACCTGTACCTGCCTGACTCCAGTTCCCATATTCTGAACATAATACTTCATATTGATATCATGGCAAAATGACTTATAAAGTGGAAAATATATTCTCTTTCAAAGCATGAAAGGGTAACCAGTATATCACACACCTAAATCACACTAAGAAAAACTTTTCTAATTGAGTTTATTAGCAAATGGGAAATAATTGCCTCTTATATTAGAGAAATTTTTTTGTAGCTCCCATAATATTATATCAAGTAGGCTATAAAACCAAATGTCACTGTGATTCCAGTATAAACTCTTTATAATGGAAAACATAAGAGATTTGTTTAAAATAAAGTTTCTTTTTAGAAAGCAGTGATGATTTATATATTAAAATTTACATCCTAGGGTTCATATAAAGAAGGTCAGCATTATTAATCAGGATTTTCATGTTGTCGTGTAAGAGATCAGTTGACCAAGAGTTGCAAGCATTGGAATCTATCTCAGGGGCTGCTGGATGCAATGTGACATTGTGTGTTTAACCTCTCTTTAAGACTCATCAACTTCAAATATAAAAAGTGATAGAAATGCTTTTGTCTCTTTTCTCTCTAACATGAAGTAATTCAGCTTAATTTTATGCTCCTTGTTGCTAAAGTCTGATGAAATGAGTACTCAAGGCATTAATCGACTTTTATTTATGCTCTGCACATGTCAACATTTTCATTTAATGTGGCAGCAGCATTGCAAAGAATTTAGTTTTTGCTGCTGCCTGTGCTCCACAGAAGCCTACATTAAAAGTGTATCATTTTCCTTTTTAATTATCCTAATTTCCTTATCAACTCTAATAATAATATGCATACAGAGGCACTTCACACACTTAGGCTGATGAATGTCGGCCAGAGCTTTAAATATCGGTTGCCCTTCATACTTTTTCATCAACAAGGATCAGCTTATTACCCAATAGACTAATTAAATAATTTAAAGTTTTAAGATGATTTCCTGGATGAATGATGAAATGTACCATCATAGAAATATGTTTGCAGTTGAAAAAATAAATATAATTAACAAAGTAGTCCCTATAACCTATATAAAATATTACCTATAAGTTTGATCACTTTATCTGTAGGCACCATTCCATCAAAATTGAAACAAAATATATGCTATCTTATGTCAGAGGACCCAAATTTGGAAATAATTCATCAATTATATATAACAATAATTCAAAACAGAATTATGATCATATTTTCGAGCAGCAGAAAGCATTTTACAGATTTCAAGAAATAGTTCAGTGTAAGTGGCAATAATTTAAATGCTGAGAATTACTTAGATAGATAGCAGTGAGCTCTGGAGACCTGACCTCATGTTTTCATATAGAAGCATTTGTTCTAGGATTGATAAACTAGTATAGCTTTAAAACTCTGTGTATGTATAAATGCATTGCTTGTTTTTTTTTTTTTTTTTTTTTTTGGCAGGAAGGGCAAATACTGGGGATTTAAGCCAAAGGCAGTTTACCACTGAACTACATGCCCAGCCTTTTTATTTGTTTTCCTTTGAGAAAGGGTCTCACTAAGTTGCTTAGGGCCTTACTAAATTGCTGAGACTGGCTTTGAATTTGCAATCCTCCTGTCTCAGCCTCCAAACTCACTGGAATTACAGGTGTGTACTACCATGCCAAGCAAATGTGTCATTTCTTAAATGCTTCTATTTGCTTTCAAACTCTGTTTCAATCAAGTAGTGTCTATCAGTTGCTGATTTTTCACATACTACATTAAGCATTGTACTATATACTATATGGGTTATTCTGGGAATGTTATTGATCACTGAATGCATTAAGCAGTTAATGATGTAGTAGAAGAAAGACAAGTTGACAAAAATCTGTTGAATAGTTGATAAATGACAAGAATGTGCCCACTGTTTATGTATGTAAACATAAATGCTGTGCCATTATCCACTGGTCTTCTTAGAAATTATTTAGTAAGGATCTATTGTCAAACTTTGGGCAGACAATAATATCACTAAAGAATTAACAACGTAGTTATTGATGACTTGTAGCAGTTAATAGAGGGAATTTCATTTTGGCAAATTCCAAAAATGTTTTGTTAAATCTGCTTAAAATCCTGAGATATAATTTAGTATATTCATTATTTGAAATACCAACCTTATAAAGGACAAGATTACGTGGTTAGGATGGTAAATAGTGAAGGCAGTACATGAAATGACTTGGAAAAATTGACTTAATTGTTTGAAGTGGGGGTCAGGACAAGCTCTTGTCAAGGGCAACTGAATTATAAAAAGAACCAAGATAAATGAAATGTTTTTCACCAGAGAGTCCAAGAGACTAGAGAGCTGCTAATGTACCATTTATATCAAACACAAGGGAGAGAAAATTAGTAGATAAAAAGGATATTGAAATATTCATGGCCAAATTTTCAGTGAATCTTTATCAAGTCACTTATTTTAGATGGAAGGTCATCTTATGTGTGGTAGTTTACATTTAAATCCATGCAATTAGGTGTAAATATTCATAGGACAATTTATCTTTCTGATATTAAATTAATAGTTCATTTGAAAATAGGTACATTTTTACCTATAAGTATGTGGCCTAAATACTGAATATAATCTTGATTTGAAAATCAAAGCAAAATTGAAATCTGAGTTATGTGGGGGAAAAAATAAAGCCATTGATGTGTTTGACAGAAAATTCCACCAATACAGACAAATAAAGGGTATCCTTTTATTGCTTTTATGTTTTAAATATTTTGCATGTTTATATATATTTTATTAATATTTTACCACATATAATGCCCACCTATTATTAACCATCCCTTCAGGGCTAATATTTGTAAGGGAATTTTCTCCCTGAATCTTTTATTTTTCATTTGATCACAGGACAATTTTAGTTAATGTTTACTTGAATGTTTGCAGTGATGTAAATATTTAGATTAGAGGTTCTTTACCTGGCTTAATTTTGTGCCCCAGGAAATATTTGGCAATCACTGTATTTAGAGGGAAATCCTACTGGCATCTGGAGAATGGAGGACAAGAATTCTGCCAAATATTTTACAATGAGCAGACAGGACAGCACTCTGCAACAATGAATTGTTCAGCACCAAAAGTCTTGTATCAACATTGAGAAGCCCTGAGGTAGATGTATCTTTGAATTTCCCATTTATTTTCCAAAATGCTCCCTCAAGTCAAAATGAATAATTTCATTGAAATAGCATAATTAATGTACTATTGAGTCACAGGGTATGTGTGCTTCAAAGCTACATATTTTCTTTTTTTAATTAATTAATTTATTTATTCTAACTTGTTATACATGATGGCAGAATGCAATTCATTTCATATTACACAAAAAGAACATAATTTTTCAAGACATTGATTGGGTATTGCATTGAATCTGTAAACTGTTTTTGGTACTATGGTCATTTTGATAATATTAATTCTTCCTATCCAAGAACAAGGTAGATCTTTTCATATTCTAAGGTCTTCTTTAATTTCTTTCTTTAGTGTGTTGTACTTTTCATTGTAGAGGTCTTTCATTTAATTTATTCCCATGTAATTTTTTGATGCTATTATAAATGGGGTGGTTATCCTAGTTTTACATTCAGTGGATTTGTCACTTATATACAGAAATGCCTTTGATTTATGGATGTTGATATTATATCCTGCTAATTTGCTGAATTCATTTACTAGTTCTAAGAGATTTCTGGTGGAATGTTTTGGGTCTTCTAGGTATAGAATCAAATCATCTGCAAATAATGATAATTTGAATTTTTCTTTTCCTATCTGTATTTCTTAAATTTCTTTCATCTGTCTTATTGCTCTGGCTATGTTAAATAGAAGTAGTGACAGAGGGCATCCCTGTCTTGGTCCAGTTTTTAAAGGGAATGCTTTTTATTTTTCTCCATTTAGAATTATTCTGGCCTGGGGCTTAGCATAGATAGCCCTTAAAATGTTGAGGTATGTTCCTGTTATCCCTAGTTTTTCTAGCATTTTGAACACTAAGAGATTCTGTATTTTATCAAAGGCTTGGCTTCTATTAAGATGATCATAGAATTTTTTATCTTTGAGTCTATTGATGTGATTAATTACATTTATTGATTTTTGATTTTGTATTGTTGAACCAACCTTTCATTCCTGGGATGAACCCTACTTGATCATTATGCACTATCTTTGTATTTGATTTGCCAGAATGTTATTGAGAAATTTTGCATCTATATTCATTAGAGATATTTGTCTGAAGTTTTCTTTCTTTGATGTGTCTTTGTCTGGTTTTGGATTCAGGGTGATATTGGCCTCATAGAATGTGTTTGGAATTGTTCCCTGTTTTTCTGTTTCATAAAATAGTTTGAGAAATATTAATGTTAGTTCTTCTTTAACAGTCTTGTAGAACTCAGCTTTGTATTCATCCAATCCTGGGCTTTTCATGGTTAGTAGGCTTCTGATGGTGTCCTCTATTTCCTTGATTGAAATTTGTCTGTTTAAATTGTGTACATCATCCTGATTTCGTTTAGGCATATCATATGCCTCTAGAAATTTGTCAATGCCTTCAATATTTTTTATTTTATTGAAGACTAGTTTTTAAAATAATTTCTAATTATCTTCTGTATTTCTATAGTGTCTGTTGTGATATTTCCTTTTTTATCACAGGTGTTAGTAATTTGAGTTTTGTCTCTCCTTCCCTTCATTAGCATGACTAAGGGTTTGTCAATTTTATTTATTTTTTCAGAAAACCAACTTTCTGTTTTGTGAATTTTTTCAATTGTTTCTTTTGTTTCAAATTCATTGATTTCAGCTCTGATATTAATTATTTCCTGTCTTCTAATGCTTTTGGTGTTGTTTGTTCTTCTTTTTCTATGGCTTTTAGATGTAATTTTAGGTCATTGATTTGTTGATTTGTTAATTCTTTTAAGGAATTAACTCCATGCAATGAACTTTCCTCTC
This sequence comes from Spermophilus citellus, assembly GCF_964194105.1. NCBI lineage: Eukaryota > Metazoa > Chordata > Mammalia > Rodentia > Sciuridae > Spermophilus > Spermophilus citellus. The sequence goes on along the minus strand of NC_138195.1, from coordinate 28,755,240 downwards.
AGCACTGCCTTCCTAGTTGCCCAGAGATTTCGATATGTTATATCAGTGTTCTCATTTACACCTAAGAAGGTTTTAATCTACTTCTTGATATCTTTTGCAACCTATTGTTCATTCAATAGTGTATTATTTAGTCTCCAGGTGTTGGAGTAGCTTTTATTTTTTATTTTAGCATTGATTTTTACTTTCATTTCATTGTGGTCTGATAGAATGCAGGGTAGTATCTCTACTTTTCCATATTTACAAAGATTTGCTTTGTGGCATATCATATGGTCTCTTTTAAAGAAAGATCCATGTGCTTCTGAGAAGAAAGTGTATTCACTCGTTGATGGATAATATACTCTATATATGTCAATTAAGTCTAAGTTATTGACTATATTATTGAGTTCTATAGTTTCTTTTTTTTAGCTTTTTTTTGGTGGATCTATCTAGTGGTGAAAGAGGTGTGTTAAACTCACCCAGAATTATTGTGTTGGGATCTGTTTGACTCTTGAAATGAGAAGAGTCTGATTGATGAACATAGATGCTCCATTGTTTGGGGCATATATATTTATAACTGTTATGTCTTATTGATATATGGTTCCATTAAGCAGTATGAAATGTCCATCTTTATCCCTTTTGATTAACTTTGGCTTGATGTCTACTTTATTTGATCTGAGAATGGAAACCCTCTCTTTACTTATGTAGGTCATGTGAATGGTTTATTTTATCCCAAACTTTTATCTTCAGTCTGTGGGTGTTTTTTTCTATGAGATGAGTCTCTTGAAAGCAGCATATTGTTGGATCTTTTTTAAAATCCAATCTACCAGCCTATGTCTTTTGACTGGTGACTTTAGGCCATTAACATTTAGGGCTAAAAGTGAAATATGATTTGTATTACCAGTCATTTTTGTTTATTTTTGGTGTTTAGTTTGTTTTGGTTTGTCCTTTGGTTGGCTTTTCTTTTACTGTAGTTCTTCCCTATACAGATTTTCATTGTTAGTTTTCATTTCCTCCTCATGGAATATTTTGCCAAGAATGTTCTGTAGTGCATGCTTTCTTGCTGTAAATTCTTTTAGCTTCTGTTCATCATGGAAGGTTTTATTTCATCTTTAAATTTGAAGCTTAATTTTGTTGGATATGAGATTCTTGGTTGGCATCCATTATCTTTTAGAGCTTAGTAAATGTTGTTCCAGGGTCTCCAAGATTTGAGAGCCTGGATTGAAAAATCTGACAAGATCGACCTTGGTCTTCCCGTATAGGTATTTTGATTTTTCTCTCTTATGGCCTTTACAATTCTATCCTTATTCTGTATGCTAGGCATTTTTATTATAATGTGTCTTGATGTTGATCTGTTGTAATTTTGTACATTTGAAAAATCTTGTATTTGATTTTTCAATTCATTTTTCATGTTTGGGAAATTTTCTGATATTATTTCATTGAAGAGATTGTGCATCTTTTTGCTTGAATCTCTGAACCTTCCTGTATCCCAATAAATTTTAATTTGGTCTTTTGATGATATCCTATAATTCTTGGATGTTCTGTTCATGGTTTCTTCCCACCTTCCCTATGAGGTCAACTTTATATTCAAGATTGTATATTTTGTCTTCATTGTCTGAGTTCTGTCTTCCAAGTGGTCTAGTCTGTTGTTGTTGCTATCTATTGAGTTTGTTAATTGGCTTATTGTTTCTTTGATTTCCAGGATTTCTGTTTGTTTGTTTGTTTTCAGTATCTCTATCTCTTTCTTGAAGTAATATCTTGCAAATTTTCTTTGCTCTTTTATCTTTTTGTTGGGGTGATTGATGGTCACCTAAATTTGTTCTCTTATCTTTGTTGGAGTCATTAATTTTTGCCAGTATCTACTCACTTAGGTTGTTCTTTAATTCCCAAATCATTTTAGTTATTTTATTCTGAACTCCTTCTTTGACATTTCACGTGCTTCACTATCTATGGATTCTATTGTAGTGTCTTGGTTTGTTTGGGGTACTTTCCTCCCTTGGTTTTTCATGATGTCTATGTGTCTTCCTATCTTGCAGTGTAGACTTGAAGTATTACAGCTTCTGCCCTATTGTCTTATGGTGTACTTACAGGTTACCAATACCTCACTTTTAAGGGACATATCAATATTATAGCGCACAATGCACCCAAAATGCAGCCATATGGCAATTAGCTTCTGTGTTTACATTTACAGTTTTGTCACTATATACAGAAATGATTAGTTTGGTTATCTTCAACTATATAGTCAAAAGGTTTGTGTGATGGTTTACAGTTTCTGATGGTGGAAGGTAGTCTGGGGGGTTGGCTCAGATGTTTATGAGGTAGGAGGTGAGAATATGGTCATATTAGATTATATGACTAGTGAGAAGGTAATCATAGGAAGTTGGTTTTAGTAGGAGGAGATAGGCAACCCCATGCAAGACTCCCTGTTACCTCAGAAACAAGAAAACTGTTAGGAACCCCTAGTAGAAAAACCTCTGTTGCAGTCAGGCCAGAAGGACCTTGGTGACGTCTTACCAGGTCCTTATTGTTGTTTCTTGATACAGGTGTTGATATCCCAGTTTTGTGGTGATGGCAGCCTCAAGCCTCTGTGTTTCCTAATGTTGGGCTGTGGAGCCACGCTTTGGTGAACAAGGAACCCAGCACAGGGTGGCTCAAGGCTGGAACTCCAGGCCATGGTGGCACAGGGTAGAGGAGCCGCTTCCGCAAACCTACGTATTTTCTAACACAAGTAATTGTCTTGGTCTTTATTAAAATTGTCTTGACCTTTATTAAAAACATAGTTTTCATGTTAGAAACTTTTGGTAAAGAATATTAACATGGATGAACTTAAGTTGCCTGAATGCTTGCTGCCTGAAATGCTGCATAAAATGACCATGTTGATTATGATGTCCCTTGACAGGTTTGGGTAAAAAGTACTCTACAGTGTAAAGACTAAGAAAGTTTTTTAGAAATCAGCATATCAAAGAGTTACATGCACTTCCGTATTCATTGCAGCACTATTCATAGGGGTTAAAATCTGGAATCAATTGAGGTGTTCATCAGTATATGAATCAATAAAAAAGTGTTATATATATAAATAAATGTTAAATACATATAAAGAATATGTTATATATATATGTGGTATATATATTTATATGCATGTATATGTGTATATAACATATACATATATGACTATACATACTCAACTACATAATTACAAATGTACACACACACACACACACACACATATATATATATATATATATATATATATATATATATATATATAAATACACACACAGAGACATAATAATATATTATTTAGCAAGAAGAAGGGAGTAAACGGTTATTATTAGAGACTAAGAATTGTAAGAAGGAGACAGGTGATAGGGAATGATAGGGAAGTTGGATAATAGGTACCCAGATACAATTTGATAAGAGAAGTAAGTCCTGGTATACTATAGCACAGTAGGGCAATTATAGTTCATAATAGTCTATCATGTGTTTTATGAGGCACTAGAAAAGTGCAGTTAATAGGCTTCAAACACAATAAAATAATAAATATTTGAAGAGCTGTAATTCTAATTACCCTGATTTGATCATTATATATCATTTGCATGTACCAGATTATCACACTGTACCTCATAAACATGTGCCATTGTTATATGTCAATTAAAAATAAAACTTTAAAAAGGTAGTTTTCCTATCTGGAAAATTTGAGTATCCTAATCTCTTGTTTTATCCTAATCTCTAATTTTATGCTGAAAATCCTTGTTTACACTTTTAAAACTATTATATTTCCCTAAAACCTGATTAAAAAATAAAATCCATTTTATATACATCTGTGTATTAAGTATTACTATCGGAAGTGCATAATAGTCCATGCAGAATAGTAGAGTGGGCAAAGGTTCTGTAGGATAAGACTGCCTGGATGTAATCCAGGCTCAGTCATAAACTGTGAATTTGGTCCACCTGTGTGTACTTTAGAAGGAATAGTTACATTGTGGGCATTATATATGCTAATGCTCTCTGTTCTTTTAATACACTGGCAAACAGCTCTCTGTAAATGTTAGTTTTCTTGAAATATTAAGAAGTCTGAATTTTTGTCTCTATTGGGAACTGTGGTCTAGAGAAACAGCACACCGCTGGAAACTCATCTTGACACCAATGAAGGTTTCCTATGATCGGGGAAGCTATTCTGGTTATGACAGCACAGAGAAAAGATTTGGATGTATTTTCTCTGAAGATAGATGGTGCCAATCTGACAAGATTTCATTTATGATAATCAATGAAAACAGAAGACATTTAGATGTTTAAGATCAAGAGTGAAAACTGAACAAAGTGACAATAAAAATAATCACAATACTAGATTACAACTTTAAAGAGTTGGTTTCTCACACATAATCCCTCCAAATTTGAAAGACACTCTTAAAATTCACAACAAAAGAGGTTTTGAATGTAGAATAATTAATCAATAAAGTCTTCTTAGAACAAAATAATATTTGTAGTACAACTAACATGGATATTAGATACTTTTAAAAATATTACAACTTTTCCATGTTTGTATATATTACATTGGGACACACACTTTAAGCATCAGGTTATAGCTAACACACCTATGTATGGGCTCCAGTGTGCCTGGGAGAAAAACAAAAACAAAAACAAACAAATAAACTAGAGGAGCAAATCCAGCAGTGGCAATCGAAACTAAGTCAAACTCAGCCAAAGAACCTAGATATCCAGAGGCCTTCACTGTTTTAAGTCCTATTTGAAGTGATTTCATGAACTCACTCTCCTCTGAGGCTGTTTTGTACATATTCAGGGAAAGAGAGACTGTGAGATGAAATGAACAGTCCACTTCAGGAAGACCTCTCTGAGAAAGGATCTTTTGTTATGGAATGAACTCCATCTAGTACCTGAAGGTGAAGACAATAACTTATGTCAATATTAGCAGTCTCCTAAGGGCATAATGAGACCTGGAAAAGCCACAGAAATTAGCATTTCTTGTATGTGAGACATAGTCCTGATCTGTGCTCCTGCCTCCTGCTCCTTCCTTTACCTAGAAGACATATCATTTAGAAAACCTAGAGGAGAAGTGTGGTTGGCAGGGGCTATTTTCTCACTGGAGCTTAGACACCATGAGTTAAAATGGTTTTAACTAAGTGTAGTAATATTTAACTGGATCTATCCATCTATCATCTACCTATCCACCTATGTACTTATCTACTTGTATAGCTGATACATGTATGATACACATAAAGTTCACATGGCAGAAAGAAAAAATGAAAGCTGAAATCTTTATCTACTTTTAGAAGTACATTTAGGAAAACCAAATATACTGCTCATATTCTCCCATAAGGTAATGCTTACCTAAGTTTGATCTCTTTAATAAGACAATTTTCCTCAAATTATTTATTGTAGCTATCATATAATGATTACTAGGATCAAAGATGCACAAGGAGTATAAATGACAATTACTTCAATCGGATAGTTTCTCAGTTTTAGAAGACTTTGAGAGTTTAGAATGTAAAGAAATAGATGACGGATTGCCTTGAGGCAAGAGAGAGATCAGTCTTAATTCTGTATGATTAAATCTTTATGGCTGTTGCCTTCAGAATGGGGTTTACTTGACTCTTCCTAGGGAGCACAGCATCTTCTCTCAACATGAAGCATGTTTCAGTTTCTATTTCCTGGCTCAACCTATAGATTAAAGCCACAACAGGAATAATTTTTAATGATGCATTATAAAAATGTACTTCTTAAAGCACTACAAAAAGAAAACTAATAGCCCATATGAAGTAGGTTTACTTTTTTGTCAATATTACTTCAAAGAATAGGTGATGTGTGACTTAAGTCAATTTTTAAAATGCCACAAGACTATAATCAAAGGTTGATTATTGCCATTCCTTCCTAAAAAAAACAAAAACAAAAACAAAAAAAACAAAAAAAAACAAAAACAGAGTTTAGTGTGATTGTGATTGAGTGATTATTTACTCTTATATAATAATTAAGTAGGGTCCATCAGTAAATTAGTCTTTCCACATGGTTAAATTATATAGATAACCGAGTCTCATAATCTAAGTGCCAAGCCTTATTCTAGAATCTAAGTTGTTTTGAAATATATAAATAAAATCCATAGATCCTATTTTAGTTTTTATTTAGCTAATTCAATATGATTACATTACCAGAGCTGAGTTTTATTAAGAAATATATTCTATTGAAATACTTAAGACTACTTACTACCCCTAAACATATGACATCAAGTGTGTTGTTTGCTGTTTAATTTTGTGGATAAAAAAGTAGGAAATTAGGAAATATTTTTAAACATCAGAAAGCATTTTACAGGTTTCAAGGAAGGGCAATTCATGTGGTAATATTTTCAATGCTGAGAATTGTTTTTATACACAAGAGTGTTTTGTGTGTTCCAAGTACTTTGGACTTCATTTTTCTATCACTTCAGATGTACAAGTTAGTTAGTTATAGACTTTGTACAAATGTTGTTTATTGTCTCTCTGTAATTTTCAAATAGATGTCTCCATACTACCATTCAAATCTGAACAATTGTACCACTTCTAATTCTTCATTGCCTGGTGAATTTAAATAAGTGAATATCCAGTGGGAGATGTGAGTTTACAGTTCTAAGAGCCAATTTTATTTTTAACTGATACACAAAAACCTAAATGTTATATACATTAATGTAGTACAATGTGATGTTTGATATGTATGTTCATTGCATAATGTTTAAATCAAGCTAAACACATTTATGTTCTCAAGCACTTATCAATTTTTTTTTTTGTGGAGCCATTGATTGAAACTGTCTCTACTATCAAAAGATGTAAAATTATTTTGGTATCTGAAATATCCACCATGCCATGGAAAATGTCATTGTTAATTCAATACACAATTTAAATTTTCCTTCAATAAAATTGTGATGTTATATTTTCTTAATGATACACATAAGTACCCATTTCCACATGTCTTTCCAACTCTGAATGTGATCATTTATTTTATCTTTGATAGTTATTTATATATGCATTTTAAAAGCACCTAGAAAAATAACCTTATATGTCTCATATATATCCAGGCTATTTATGATATATTTTTGTTTTGGAGTATGGTAAGGAAAGCATCAATTCTGAATTTTTTTTAAAAAAAGGCTGTTTATTTACTGCAATCAAATTGTCATATGATATTATTTAACAAATTATCATTAAGTATTTTTTATGTTTGCTGTGTGTAAAATAAACTCTGGGTCTAAATGATGAGGAAGTCAAATGAAATCCTCTAGGCCAGAAATGAATGGTGGAAGGTATAGCTCTTCCTACAGATTTTAAGTTCTAATGTTAGGATGTTTCTAATAAACTAACTGTTTAATAATAACGGAAAACAATATTATTTATGAACATTTAAGAAACATTAATTGAGTATATCTTTTTAGGGGAATAAAACATTGAACAAAACAGACAAAAATCAGTATTCTAGTAATAACCATAAAAGTAAATTTTATGTGCTTAAGTGCTATGAAAGCCAATTGATAAAAACAAAAAGATTAGGTGTCAAATGGGGAAATATTATAAATGCCATTCAGAGAATCACTATGAGGTTCATAAGTCATAGTGAGATGACTAATAAATGGTGCAATAACTCACATTTGAATGACAGTGTGAAAGCATCTATTTGAAGAACACAGGGAGGCGTGAAGAATATTTGCGCAGAGCCCATAACTAACTTGCATGTCTGAAATGATAGAAAAATAAAGGTCAACATACCTGGAACTTAGAAAATACTGATTCCTATACACTTAGGTCTAAAAGGGAGGCACAGGTCAGATGGTGCTAGGTTTTGCAAGTCTGGGTGAGGAAGTCATGTATAAAAGGTGCACTTTTAGATTATGATTTCATAATATATTCAACTCCAAAATCTGTACCTGTGATATGTGCTCGATATGTATGAATTAAAGATATTTATATGTTTGTACTTCTAGACATAACCACTTAAATATATGAATGAAAAAGAATGTACTTAGTTCACTTTCTTACATCTTTTCATTGACTTATTCATAGGTTTTATTTCTCTGCATTGGTGCTCCATATAAAATATTAAGAACATGGCCAATTAATTGGTTACAGAGCATTGTAGACAGGGAGAGTAAAGTTAAAAGGGAGGAAATTATAGCATGGAGTAAGATAGTCAGGCTGCAGTCTATATGAGGACAGGGAGAAAGAAGAAACAGAACATGGCATAATACCAAAATGTCAAGAACAACATCTTGCCAAGTAATCTGTAAGAATTCCATCCAGTGGTTGATGCGTTTAGAATGTAACTTTCTATATATTATCATTTCATTCAGTTTTTTTTCTTGTATTAAGTATTTTACATTTTTGAAACAGCTGTATTTTATCAGAGTAAAGCAAATAAACTCAGTCTTTTTTGACTTGTCGCCACTTATGTATGACCAAGATTCAAGAAAGGAACTTCCAAATATCATACCATAAGGGACTAAGAGTTGCTGAAGGATCTGCACAGACATATGTCCACAGTGTCATCTTGATGCACATTGTCTAATCTAGGCCTCAAGCATTAGTCCACATGGATTGATAACTAGTTCCCATCTACATTACTTTTTAGATCTGTGGGTGGCTTCCTACTTGCATGTTAACCCTAGGAGCACATGAGTCATCCTGGTTTTATATTGGACATAAGTTGGGCAGTTCTTTTTAAGACCGAGTCCTCTTACATCTTTTTGCTTTCCCCGGCTGTCAGCAGCATAATATATCGGTCTTGCTTCCCTTTTCTCTAATTTTTTTTTTAATTGGTGTGGAACTTTCTTTAATTGATTTGGCCATTCCTCTGGAATTCAGGTGAGAAAATTTAAGTCATCATGTGGATTTCCATTTGCATAATTCTCCCTCAACTTCTCTGCACCTCAGAGAATCTTCTGGTTTCGAGCCTCAGGGATGAGAAACATGGTTCATCTTCCAGCATGTCTTTCCTGCTTCCAAGAGTATTGCCTTTCTTCTAAATCCTTATATGCTCCCTCACTTTGGAAATGTAAAGGTCCTCACTATGGAAATATAAAGGACTGGAGAATATACTCTTTTATTTTTGCCCTCTTTATTTAGTTTTCACATTCTTCCCTTGGAAGAAACTAGGATAATTGGGATGCCATTTGGTCTAATGTGGGTGAAGAGGGACCGAAGTAGTTCCAAGGGTCTAACACTTATATAATATGTGCAAGAAAAAAAATCGATTAATTTTCCAAAACAATTTTTTTTTCATACAGAACATGGCTAGGACTGGAGATATTGTTCAGGGATAGAGCACTTGTCTAGCATGCCACAAGACCCTGGGTTCCATCCCCAGTACCACAATGAATAAACAAATTAATTACTTTATTAATTTTAAAAAAGCTTATGGTTAGATGGGATCCTAGATTAGGACATGACATGGGAAAGATTATGTTTGAAGACAAGTAGTTCTTGCAAATAATCGGAGTTCCCATTTTTATATATGAAATGAGTGGTTAAACATATCCCCAAAACCTTAGAAGTATTTTTGATCTATAGAAATCTTAAATATAATGAAAGTATAAGACTGAAGTGACTGAATTCCCCAGATAGTCACAGATAATTATGATTTTTTTCTCAAGTAGTTAAAGCTGAAAATAAGTTTTATTTATTTTAAAGTATTATGAAAATATTCTTTTCTTTGCAAGTCATTTGATATATTTTATCAGTTTGTAAAAATTCTTATGATAGATAACTTTAATCCGATTCACTTCCAATGACAGCAAGATCACGAGAACTGTAGATATGGAATTATGGAAGAACTTGCTTTTATATGGTATATTTTACAGATTTATAATTTATTTTTTTATTATAAATTTATAGTTTCTTTTAGCTTCTACTTCACAGTGAACTGCTATTGAAAGACCTTTGTACAATCTAGTTAGATGTGTGTCTTTAATTTTATAAAAACATTTTAAATGAATAAAGTAGCTAATTAAATATGTAAGAAAAAATATGATTTCTATAAAACTGTAATTGATACCACAAATTTTATTTGAAAGGTCAACAAGCACTTTACAACTATTGAATCAAATACAGAGCAATTAATTCATCTAATATAATTACATGTACTTAGCAAATGACATATTCTTTTAATCATTATATTAAAGTCTATATTTCATTATGCAAAATAAATTCTGAGATACTTGGTTACAATGTAGTATATAAAATATGAATCAATTTTAACTGAGTAACAATAAATCAATTTTTATAATCAGTCAATACTTGTAGTTTTTACTTTATAAAATTTATTTTTAAAATTCTTAATATCATGTGTTAAATAAATATTAATTAGGTACCTATTGTGTGCCAGAAGGAATGTGTTTAAAAAAATATGAGCCACAAAGATGAAGAAGACTCAGCCTCTGTTCTCAAAATCAAGACTCTACTGCTAGAATCGCATATTACCTAAGATTAAAAAAAAAAAAAAGGAATATTCAGTGATAAAAGAGAAATTTAGAAGATTTTAATGGATTTCTTAAAAAGGCATCAATTCAGGCCGACATGAAATTAAAGGGTTGGATAACATTTCAGATGGATGTGCTGCTTCAATCAATACTGAATAGTTTAATCTAGACAGCAAAGAAGGGGAGTTGAAGAAGGATGAACTGGATAAAAAAGCTCAAAGGCAGGGGAAACCTTGGCATATTTTGGTAACTTTAAGTAGTAAGAATAGCCGTAACCTAAAAGGTACATGAGGAATGTGTAATAAGAATGTCTAAGGCTGTGGGGATGTGGCTCAAGCAGTAGCGCATTTGCCTGGCATGTGTGTGGCCCGGTTCAGTCCTCAGCACCACCCAAACAAAGATGTTGTGTCCACCGAAAACTAAAAAATAAATATTAAAATTCTCTCTCTCTCTTAAAAAATAAAGAATGTCTAATAAGAATCTAACCCCATGGAGCTGTGTAGTTGGAAAATACAGAATAATTTTCATAATGTTTTAAAATTATTATGGATATGCTTCTTTTATAGTTTACCAAAATTCAACAAATAGTTGTTCCTTAAATATTAGAATATATATCTAAAACATATCAAGAAACATTTTGTATTCCATTACATGAAATATATTTCACTTCAACTTTGAATTTTTTATGTAAATCTGGGAATAAATAAAAGTACAATTTTAAGGTATGCATCTTGAAATTAAAGAATGGTAAATAAAGTAATGGAAATTGATTATGATGACATCTTCTTTAGAGACAAAACAAGTGGTCTAAAATTGAAAAGATACAGCCAAAGAATCTGAAATGTCTGAAACAGGAAGAGGAAGAAGAGGAATCAAAGGAAACTAAAAAAGCTCATCCTAAACAAAACAGAAAAATTCTTAACACAATGGACTAAAAGGTAATGGGAGATGGTGTTTCAGGAAGGAAGGAGTAGTTATATGGTGAAATTAAATGTTTTCAACTATTGCCTTTACCAACCAGGAAGTAGTATTAGTTTCCTATTGCTGTTATTATACATTACCACAGGTTTAGTGGCTTAAACCATGAAAAAATATTATTTTTCAATCTTACATTATAGATGTCTGAAAAAGGCTTTATGGAGCTAAACCTAACATGTGGGCACTGCTGTGCTCCTTCTGGAAGCAACCAGAATTCTTCCTTTTTTTTAGCTTCTAGAGGCTCATGACCACACCACTCTGACCTCTTCCTTTTTCTTCCTCTGACTCAGCCTTGTGATTTCATTAAGCCTCCTGTATAACATAGGATAATACCTCCATTTCAAGATCTGTAACTAAATTACATAAGAAAATTCCATATTGTCATTTAGGTAATATTTTTTATGGTTGTGAAGACTAAGTGTTAGATGCAAACATCTTTAGGGTTCTTAGTGACCATAGGAAAGCCAATTGTAGTTTATTAGACAAATATGAGTATGTAGAAATGAATGTTTTTTGAAGACTTTTAGCTGTGAAGCAAAAGAGAAAAAATAGGGACTGAGAATGATAGAAATCAGAGAGATTTGAAGATGTCATAATGTGAATTGAAGATAATTAAAAGAAATAAGAAGAGTATTATGTAAAGGGGAATGAAGAATTAGCAATGATGAGATAAATGTGGATAAATCAGAACAAGTTTGAAGGAGAAGCTTTAGAAAAAAGGAAAGGGCCTTGTCTCCCATTGTAACAGTATATATGGTAATGCAGATGTTTGGGGATTCAGATAAATTTGAAGGCTCTTTGGCAGGAATTTGAGACTTCTCTTATAAATTAACTTTTATTTTTCCTCTCTAAAGCTACAAAGTCAAGTCATTGCCTGATAATAAAGTTAAACTGATAAGACAGACTTCACAAGTGAAAAAATTTTAAGAAATTGTCCATGGGCCAGGAGACAGCAGATTAAGAATAATAATCATAATAAAAGAGATTATTTGGCATTATTGAGGGGCCAAATAAAGTCACAATATTTGAGTATGCTGTTACTTAAAAGTGGGATATTTGTGCATCACTCAACAATTAAGTAGAGGCTTGGAGAATGTTGGCAGTTAAGTTGAAATGGTGTTGGAGGTTTTCTAGACTGGAAAGATAATGGAGCTAGACAACTGAGAATATTTATAAGAGAGTCATTGAGTTGATAGGTCATAGAATTCAAAGGTCACGAAGTAAATAAAAATGGAAGACTGACACAAAGGAAAGTGGGTAGAAAACTGTTACTTTAAAATTTTTAAAAAAGAGACAAAGGAGTGGGAAATGAGTACAAAACAGGAAAAAATAAAACTGTTGTGGATATTTGCACAAAGTAGTTCATAAATGGGTCTGTTTTAGATGATAGAAGTCCAACCAGGTGGCCATAGAACATGTGACTGAAGTAAATTGTCAGAGACATTTTTTTGAAATTGAGGATACCATACCTGGAAATCTGAATTCTTTTGATATTTCATTTGAAATGGAAGCAGAATATTGGTGTGATCATTTTTGAAAAACACAGTCTGAAAAAGAAAATACATATAATATAATCTTATTGGTGTTACGTTACTAAACTAGTTAAGGAATTTCAAACACATCAACTGGCAATATCTAGCAATCAATATCTTGGTTTCCATAGTTGGTTTTTTATCCTTTAAGCATGTTCATTAAAATGAAAACAAAATGAATGCAACAATCTAACTATGTCCCTCATTAGTATTTTAGGGTTACTGGTTTATTTTTTAAATATAGTTTGTTTTACCTAACTCTCTGATTCTAGGAAAAAATGAAAACATGTAAGACAAGAGAACTAATTAGAGTCTATGTTGATAATCTATATGAGAACAAGATATATTTTGACTTGGAATCTCTTCAGTTGTGAGGTTAAAAAAATGGTGATATATAAAAATACACGGCAGCAAATTAATTTAGGCGATCCTGACTTAACTATTAGGATAAACCCACTTAAGTCTGCAGAAATTGATACATAATTTCTCAAAATGTTAAGTTCCAAGACTAAAAATATAAACTTAATCAGGAAAAATTATTTTTGTCTTTATATTTTTAAATGCTAGCCTCTGGCAAATGAGAAATTGTAAGTTTTCAAATGTATCCATTGTATCTCAGAGATTCTTTTAAACCCCTCTCCAGCCAAATTGTTAAAAGAAATAAATACTGTAGACATTAAGGTTACTTGAGAAAGTGCCTGTATAATTTTCTATCACAAATCTCCTTATTTGAAGGGCACTGAAGCTTAATCCTGATTATAGAACTGTTTGTCACAAGATTACATTCTTAACCTTGTAACTAAACCAACTTAAATTGTCAACCATCCTTTCTGCTCTAGTCAGTGGCAGTGGTCTGGATTTATGATGCAATATTTTCTTTTATTTATACAAGCGCTGTCACAGGAATTAGGTTTTAGTATTTTATGTCCTAATCTGTCCCCCGAAAGGTAAGACTAAACTGCATAACTTTTACCATTTTCATGCCCTATTGTTTCACTAACTCATTGTTGGACTCTTTCCTTTGTAATGTAGCTCAGCAACCAAATGATGCAGGAGAAAAAGACACAAAAGGTGTCATTTTAAATGATCAGTGGCCAAAGGCAGGCAGCCCCAGCCTGTGTTTCCTAGCAGCCTTGTTTTTCTTAGTTTGTTTCTTATCCTTTAAACATAGTCATTAGAGTGAAAACAAAACAAGAATCTGAAGTAATTCATGAAGCAATTAATGCCATGAGGATCTATTGTTCCTTTTTAATTCAAAGAAAAATCTGTTACTTGGATAACTATTTAATTTAATCTTTAAGCCACAGAAAGAAGCAGGGGTTACTCCTTCATAGTCCTCACATATCTGAGATCATCAGTTGTTATTTACACCGAGGCATCCTGTTACCATAAATAAAATAATTATTATATACTTATTATATGTCAAGCAATAAGGGTTCAAATAGTTAACAGATAAAGTTTAGCTGTCAAAATATATTTAATGTTATGCAAGGATGCTGCCACAAGATTGGAGTAATCTTCAGTGATAGAATTCTAAAAGAATTTAGAATATGTAATATGACTTCACATTCCCAAAAGTTGTGAGAACATGCACCTCTTGTTATAGCTCCACACTATAGTAGTTGTTTAGGAATTGGCCTGAGCAGTGGTAGGAAGCTGGCCTATGAAGAGTCAAAGAGCTCTTTTTGTGCTTGGATTCTTTGACTCCTTACTATCAAATCATACCAACACTTCATAATTACTTTCTGTTTCTCCGTATTTTGTCATCCAGAATGAAACATGACTCAGACTATAGAGCTGAGATTCAAGAAAATGTATGGGCGAGGCCATTGTACATATGCTGTACTCTTGAAATTATTCAAGAGTGCCAATCTGTTATAATACTGAAAATAACAAATATGACTAAAAGACTTGGGCATGAGAAGAAAATGATTGAAGTGAATTACTTTGAGATCACTATGTTTTGAATGTTGTTTCCAGAGGGTTTTTTTTTTTAAAGCAATGAATATGTTAAGAAAATTTAAGCAGTCTTGTTTTCTACAATAAAAATATATCCCAATCATTTTGATTTCAACAGTTTCTTCTAGTCAACCCAAAAATGGCAGAGTAAAGACAAAGTTGTTCATACTATCTTTGGCAAAAACTTCACATTAAATAAATCAGTGATAAATTTGGTTTAAAATATTTAAAAAGGAACAGAAATATTTAATATTTAGCCTTTTATTCCTTAATCAGAAAGAAGAAAAAGAATCAGAGAAATTGTATAAATAAAGTATGGGAAAACTTTAAGCAAAGTGTAATATTCTGATTTCCTATTCTACACCAAAATGCAAAATACATTCCAATGCTCTGTGGTTACTTTATATTATAAATTACATGAACAACATTGTCATATTTCAAGTGTTATTTTGATATGTCTTTTTATTAGTTCTCATTAGTTCTTTGTTTAAAATTATTAAGGAAAGAAAATAATAATAAGTTAATCAAAAAGCTCAACAACTACCCTATATGGTCTTTTACAAAACAGTCTTTTTTTCCTTCTTTTCCAAGTCTTTTATTTTTCAAAGTTCCCAGCTCAAAATCTGTAGAAGCTCTGATTCACCTAATGCAAATTGATGCCTAAGAGATCTAATTTCTTTTCTTTTACTTTGTTGTTTTCTATTGTATCTTCCATAATTGATGCTTCCCAGCATGACACTTTTCACCCTTAAGTTAGAATTATGTTCACTGGTGATAAATTAGTAAATACCTAAAGGCTCAACATGCTTGCCCTTTCTCTCTCTCATATAGTATTGATACACATTAATACACTACTTCTAGTTATTCAGCACCTCTCTCACAGCCCATGCTCCAGAAATTGCTGGAAGACATACTCAACTAGAATATTCTTCTTCAATTAACCTTTTCTTTTTTTTGGGGGGGGGGTGGTGTAAACTTGTCCAGGGAAAAGTTATTTTATCCTTCATTTCAAGAATTTCTGACTTTTTTCCCCCGAGTCTCTCTCTCTTTCTTGAAGTAATCTTTTGCTACCTGTATTAGCTGCCTTATCTCTTTGTTGCAGTGATCAATTTTTGCCTGTATTTGCTCCTTTAGATCACTTTAATTATGAACCTTCTGCACTCCTTCTCTGACATTTCATCAACCTTGCTGTCTATTGGTTCTGTTATTGTAGTGTCCTGGTTTGTTTGGGGCAGTTTCTTTCCTTTGTTTTTTCATGTTGTCGATGTGTCTTCCTTTCTTGCAGCGTGGATTTAAGATATTACAGTTTCGCCCTATATTTTTGTAGTACCTGTACCTCACTCTGATGTTGGGCTTACACACCCTGCTGGAGTCCCTCAATGTATGCTACTGCATCTAAAGGTGGTGGCAGCAATCGCCAAGGTAACTCGAGATAATAGTAGAAGGGGCCCTAAGATGGAAGCAATGTCTTATGGGGCTGAAAGGGTGGGCCTCACAATCTCTTTGGGATGCCTGCTCTGAGATGCAGCTGCTTCTAGGCCCTATCTGTTGTCAAAAAGTTAGGGGCTACTGGGTAGGGAAGGCTATGGCGATGACTGCAGTGTCCCAAGATGGAAGTGGGTTAGGCTTAGGCTCCCAGGTAGGGGAGGAGGTGTAAACTTGGACCTACCCCGGTCCTGGGTCCTGCACAAGTCCGTGTGGGCAGATCTGGGCCAGGCCTGGGCTCTGGCTGTAGTCTGCTGGTGGGAAGAGGTGGTCCTGTGCTGGAGGCTGGGCTCCGTGTCTACCCTGCTGGTGGAGGGGATGGACCTGGGCCTACTGTGAGCTTTAGTCCTGGACGGGTTTGTGTGAGTGGACTTGAGCTGCTGAGCTTGACCTCCCTCTGTAGACTGCTGCACTGAAGGGGCAGTCCTGTGCCAGAGGCTGTGCTCTTGAGGGTGCCTGTGGGTGAAGGGTTGCCCTTGGCCTTCTGTGAGCCTGGGTCCCAGGCAGGCTGGTATGGGTGGATCGTCAGTGAAATTTTTTATGAAAACTTAGCTTATCGTGTTTCCCAGAACATACTTTTCCTCTTCTGGCCCTACCCATGGGTCCAGCACTTTTTGGATCTATATGGCATTATTTTTCCTTCATGTAGTCTTTTTCATTCCTAAACAGTTAGCTGATTTCAGGAAAATCTCCTAATTACATGATCCAGTATTTCCTTCTCTCTTTAACCATATATGGTAAGAAAGGGAAGGGAATCTGTCTACCTTGTTCCATGTTGTATACCTGGGGCCAAGAATCATGCCTTGTTCAGCAAATGTTTTCCTAAAAAAATGAATCCGCCAAAGAATTATTAGGAATGTTACTATTAATCCCATAAAATAATTAGAATCTATTGAAGTAATGTAAAACAATATCTGATTATTTAACGAACTAACACATTCAATAAACAGTTAAAAATGTATGAATTGGTAACTAGTAGGTTTTTAACATTACCTATAGGTGACTTTAACAGAACAGCCTGTCACTGAAATGCTTCATCATTACAACAAGATACTGCTATATTGTGGTGGGCTATTGTTCATGTAGAGACGCTCAAGCAATTTAATTTATATTTCTAAACTTTTGTCAGGGTTTCCCAAAATCAGAAATACTTTTTTAAAAAACTGGACTGTTGAGAACTATAACATGTTTTTTTTATTAATTTATTAAAAATTATTCACAATTCTGGATTCTATAAATACGGTCATTCTCATGTTATTTTGCTTAAAATTTCTGAGCATTAATGGACTTGTGTCCTCAATTTGTGTCCTACAATGAGCATAGACTGTTATTTGGAAAGATGAGAACATTCTTCAACCAGTGGAAATTTTGAACTTTAATCATAGAACCGAATACCTTAGCTCTATACTATGAGTCTATTGGAAACATCATGGGTAAAGACTCCAAAGCAGGTTATATTTTTACCACCTGACTATAAAATCTATAATGAAAATAATGCTGGTACTAAATTTAAAAGAATATTTTAATGTAAAGTCAAAATTGTGTCTGCATGCTTAGAAAAAGTGTGCTCACTACAATTATAATTCACCAGCTAAATCCAGCAGCAGATAAACCACTACACTGGCAGCTGTCTTATACCCTGATTCACACACACTAAAGCCACTGCCAAGAGAAGTTGTTCTATATTTAGGTGTTTTTTTTCTAAACTCCCTAGAAGACCACACTTTTATGTTTCTCAGAATTTTTCTTCTGACTATGAGAAATATGATGTTGCATGGTGATAGTATAATGACAACAAATACTTCAAATTTATGAATTATTAATAGGTTTTTAATAATCATCATTCATTTGGATATTCAAAACTAAAATTGTTGAGATATATGTCTATGTTATGTTTATTCCTACATTTGGGAAATGAAGTCTATGTTTACTGCCATGATAAAGTGATATTTTTCCTTAAACTTAGCATTCAAGTTTTATCCTACAAATTTGGCATGTTGTGATTCTGTAAACTCACAAAGTGATTTAGTAACTATCCAGATAGAAGGGAATTTAGTTTCAACAACACCTCTATAGACTGTTTCTAAGGGCAAGGGAGAAGAAGTATCTTAGGTCCCTAAGAACAGAGCCTGAAACTACTGTGGAAGAAATCTCTCTTGATATTCACACTTTATCTTAAACAATCACATCTCTTTCACATTTTATTTTGTTAATCTATCAAGGCTTCAGAATGGTCAAGGAAGACAAAAGATCTAGTAATCTATTAAAAGGAAAAACATTGGTATGTTAGTAACTCTGCAATTTGTAAAACCAGTTAGTAATAAACACATTCAGCACATATTTAGAGAAGACAAGTTCTGCCTGGGGCAAAAGCATAGAAGGAGATGTAGCAGTTTAGTTATACAACTCCGTGAGTCTTCTTGTCCAGAATGTTTAGTTCTATATTGAAACCTTGACTCCTCACCAAGCCAAAAAAAATTATGAAAAAATGTTTTATATGATCAAAACCAGAGACTCACCATATTAGTGCACAATTTATCTTCTATCTCTGTTTTTTTTTTCCTATCTCTGGTTATACAAGCATGGACCCTTGGTATATTTTTAACGCTGAACAATGTTTTTTCACAATAATATTTTTTATTTCATATTTCATTTGATACTTTGTATAAATTGACACATTGGGAATTTGTGCAATTGACTGTACTTAATTATTGCATATTTTTAAAGGTGTGCATATGTTTATTCTGTGGATTTTTTAATTTAATTTTTAATTGACAAAAAAAAATGCCACCTTGCCAGTTTCTGTGCAGTTCAAAATATTTTTAGTTTACCTGCAGACTTTTTTTTTTTTTGTACTGAAGAGCACTTTATCACTGAGTTATATTCTCAGTTCTTGAGATTTCATTTATTGTCCATGTATTGATAGAAGTGTGTTGTTAAATTGTCATATAACTATAGATATTTTGTTATTTATTTCCATAAAGGTTAGAGAACATTCTATGATTTTAATTATTATAAATTAGTCACAGATTATTTTCCAATATAGGATATTGTCTACTTTGGTGAATATTCCCCGTACACTTGAAGGGAATTTTCTGCCTTAGCATGTATAGTCTTATATAGATGTCAGGTCCAAATAGGTGATGGTAGTTTGAGTACTTCTTGTCTTGCTAATGTTCTATCTCCAAGACAGGAATGGGTAAATATTAAACTAAAATTATGGATGATAATATTGCTGCATTTATTTCTGTCAATGTTTTAATGCATTCTGTGGCTATATGTATATGCATATATTCACTTCAGATGGCTATGTCTTCTTGGTAAACTGATCCTTTCATTATTATGTAGTAGATATTTTTATTCCTAGTCATTTTATTTGTTCTGGAATCTAATTTGTCTGTTATTAATAACACTCCAACTTTTTGATTATTGTATTAATAGCCCATTTCCCCCTTTCTTATAGTCTACTTGTTGCATTATATATGAAGTGAGTTTTTCTATACCATATTATTGTTTGTTCTTTCTTTTTATCTAATTTGACAGTGTCTGCTATCATGCCACTGTGTTTGGACAATTTTCACTTAATTACTAATGCATCTAACTTTAGGTCCCCCACATTATTCTTTGTTTTCTGCTTGTTCCCCCACATTTTTAAAATTTGTCTGTTACTTTCATTTCCAGATTTTTTGTATTATTGCAACACCAACACTCCATATTGATTTACCTATTATTTCTTTAGTTGTTCCTCTTTGATCACTAATCAATGAGTTTAAGAAAATTAGGGCTCAGACTTCAGGCCAGACTATTGCCATACTGGTTTCTGTGCTTCTATTCTGGGATTTCTGGGGTGTCAAGTATCTCCACACACTGATTTTCATCCTGATTATATTTCTACTTTATTCACAATTGGGGATCTAATTTCATATGGGGCTATGAGGACTAGAAATCCACCTGTGGATACAGAGTTGGAATCCACCAGGGAACTGGAAAAATGCAGTATTTTCATGCTTCTGTAAAGTCTCAAAACTCAGTGGGGAATTTCCTTGGAAGGAAGTACTTTATTTGCTAATTGTGATTCCTAAAACTAGTACTCAGTAGAGGGAATTGAGTAATAATTTTATGAATTATAAAATTCATGTGAATTGAGTAACAATTTTAGAATGAAAATATCTGAAAGGGAAATAAATATATTGGTAGAAATATGCTGTTTGAGATCATGTGAAATCAAATCTTCATAATATATCTAAATAAATTACTTTTATCAAAAATACATTTAGCACCAAAAATGCTAAATGTTCTTCAATTTTCTACTATCCTACATTTGTTATTTTTTTTCTTGAAAGCATGCATAACAATTAAAAAAATAAAAGAAGGGACTCTGTTGTATAATTCTCGACTGTATGTACGGAATCAAAGAGTAAGGACAGGTTTTGGAGAAACACATCAAAAATACTCAAATTGAGGGTATGAAGTGGTAGAAGCAAATACTAATGAGCCATGACAAAAATTTACAATATAAAACTTTCAATTCAATTTGAGAACAAAGTATGAAAATAATTGAAAACAAAACTATAGAGGAAATATTACAAGTTCTCTAGATGAAACTGTTAAAACACTTGGAGGGATGGGCATGGTGGTGTCTGCCTGTAACTCCAGGTCCAGGGAGACTAAAACATGAGGATTAGAAGTTGAAGGCCACCCTCAGCAATTTATCAAGGCCCTAATCAATTTAATGAAACCACCTCGTCTCAAAAAAAAAAAAAATTGGGGCCTGTATCTCAGTGGTAATGTACCCCTGGTTTCAATCCCTAGTACCCCAAACAACAAACAAACAAAAATACTCAGGGAATGGTCCTACCTGATGCTAACCCAAGGACAGAATAGGTCAAGTCTGTGACCTATTCAATCATGCAAGTCAAGTAGTAAGCCACTACTACCTGCAGAAGGTCACAGCTCTTCTAGAGAATCAGATTCCAGAAGTGAATATGAAGAAAGAGCAGAAAATATCAGTGGAAGTTAAAATATGCTAGTACAAGTTTCAAGAACTGGATTAAAGGTTTCAAAGAATAATTAAAACTTCATACAACCATTGTCATTTGGAAAAATAGTCCATGGCTACTTCATTAGTTCGCTAACTTCAGAGAGAACTCTTGGAAGAGAGATATCAACAGCCAAACTGGTTATATATGCCAATATTAGTAAACAAAGATATGATCTTCTTCATAGGCCAGTCCTAGGTTTTGTTTATCAAATCTTGTCAGAGAAGTAGCTCTAAGGTAAAGGCATTTCACTTATTTTTCCACCATCAATGATGTGCTTTACCCCTGGCAAAATTTTTCTCTGTTCTTAGTGAAATAGTGGGGTTGGGGCTGGGAATGTGGCTCAAGCGGTAGCCCACTCACCTGGCATGCTCGGGGCGCTGGGTTCGATCCTCAGCACCACATAAAAATAAAATAAAGATGTTATGTCACCGAAATCTGAAAAAAATAAATATTAAAAAATTCTCTCTCTCTATCTTAAAAAAAAATACGTGGGTTATGTCTAAAAACTGACTCCCACTGACTGTAGTTGAGTACTATGATTTGGAACCTGATTTACCTATGATTTTTACTCTGCAAAAATGGTGTGTATTATTACTAATGCCTAAACCTGAGACTTTTGCCAAATATGCCCATCATAAATTTTCCATGAGAATTCCCATCTGATTGATTTGGACCATCTCTTCTGTTCTGGGTGATCTCTTCTTCCATCTCTGATTCTAACTGAGCATAATCTTTAAGAGAACTCATTTTGGTCTTCAACTTTAATAAGGACTTATATTCTAATCTTTGAGCATATACACATAGGGATTTAACTTTGAGTTTTGCTGTTTCCAAAAAGAGGAAAGAACTTAATACACATAAAAATCGTATTAAGCTTTAAAATCTGATAGTTAGCAACCTTTTGTAATTTGTATCCCAACAGTTTATATAAATAGTGAATAATTTACTAGTTACAATAATGTACTTTTTAATATTTACTTCTGTGTTTCATATTTAAAGTTTTTGCTGTTTGGGAAAAAAAAATTATCAGAACCATATTTTAACTCAGTAATCAAAGTTGTTTCGTAGTATATTAAACAAAGCTACACAGTTTCTAGCACATTTAGCTCTTTCACAAAAATCACATAAATTTTGATTTGTTATACATACCTCAGATTAGTGGCTGTAATCTAATTTTCAACCCCCCAAAAATAAGCTATCATTTTAACTTAGAAAAATTACCTTCTGCACCATAATCATTTGCTGCTAAAAGTTAGTGTACAATTCCTCAAATGATGAAATGGCAGACATAAAAAGCAAATGATCCTTTAATCACCTCATAGTAAATGTTTACAAGAAAGAGCATGTGTGAACTTATTGTTCCGTTTACTGCAATTTCCAGCAAAATTATTGTCAAATGATTTGCTCAACTGCCCCATTTACAACACATGTTCTTATATTACTGCCATTTGTTAGTTTGATGGAACCATACATCCAGGATATGTGCTAAAACAAAGCATATCCACATTGCTACAGCAATATGACCAAGATGTCAAATAATTTGTATCACAAGCATTACAATGTGTACTATAATGTGCTTTTTTGAGCTGGTGAATCGTGCCATAGAATGAGAAATGAGGAGTTTGAAAATAATCTTTGAGATCCTCAAGGGTATAAATGAAATTGCCTGTTGTATACACTTATGTTAAAATAAACAAAAACAAAAACATCCACAGAACATTGTAGGTACATTGAAGTTTAACTTGTATCTCTATAGAAAAATAACAAATTCTGTTTATGAATATATGCCTTTGTAACATTCTATGATTAACTTGTAGCATCTTTATTTAGGCATAAATTAAACTAATATCATCAAAGCATTCTTTTATTATCAGTGAAATATTTTCTTACAAGCATTTTTTAGAATTTTATATAAATTTAAATAAATTTCAAATAAAAGCAAATATGTCTATATGGCTGCCTAAATATGAAGATGTCAATTTGAATATTATTCTTTATATCAACTTATGTAATTTTTGAGGTACCTTTTGTCTGTGGAAAATGGCCACTTCATGTTAATTATTTCTTATCAATCTGCCAAAACTTAAGAATATATTTATTAAATTATCTCAGGGTTAGAGAAAACCCTGATGTTGTGGAAAGTATGTATGACTGAGTCTGAATATAGGATAAGTTAGTCTATACTCTGGGAACAAAACATTGTTTATAAGAATCAGTGTGATGGTAAGATTTGGAAAACAAAAATCTTCCTGGATATGTGAAGAAAAGTAATTTAAATACTTACAAAGTATTATAAGAAATGCAGGAACCAAAATTCCAAGAAAGCACCACTCAGCTTTCAAATTTACCCCTTAAGCTTTCCTAGAAATGGAACATGATTGATATAAATTTGTAAGTTCAAATATATTTGTAACATCTAAGTTGAAGCCAATTTTTTTCCCCTGGCTTTAGTTTTAGAGAGAATTACTTCAGTTATTCCTTTTTCTTTGTCAAAAAACATCTTCATGTTTATAACCAGAAGAAGGTAAATTCATACTTATTTTTAATATATTTTGCAAGAATAACTCCTTCACTTCTTACTTTTATGTTTCTTTAATTCAATCATGTTCATGTCTTAAGAAGATTGATTGTATTAATGGTCAAGAGATTAAAAATATGTAGTTTGATATGATAACAGAAAACAATCTGGCCCATAGTTGAATTGTGTCAAACCCAATGGCTTTATTTTTATTTTATGTTTTGTTTTATTTTACTTTAACTTTCTTGGTAGTTCAAATTTTCTATGTAGGTAAATTACTTTAGGACAGATATATAGATTTTGTGTATATCAAAAATTACAAATTGTCTTTTGCAACAGAAAGATTAATTGACAACTTCCAGTGGCGTTTGGTCACAATAATCACTGGTGCAAATAAAAGGGAATTTAGACTGAAAAAAAAAGAACATAACAACTTTGTAAATAGTTACATATATTGAGATGAAAGTCTGAATTGATAATATAGCTGAAGCAGTGTGATAGAATTATGTTTACATTATGTTTAGGTCTGGAAAATGAATGACTAGGTTTTAATTACCATGTCTAAATTTCACATTTATGGGTAATTACAAAGTTTACTCTTGAAGTAGAATGTGAAGTTCACTTATTGACAAAAAGCAGTCAAAACCAAGAAAAATTTCTATCTAACAAATAATTTGGTTAGTTATTATATAGCTATTTACCACCAAATCTGTATGAGGGATAAGTAAATGTACCAGAAATAATTACTTGTCTTTCTTATTTTACTCTATCCATGTAAAACAAACAAATTTATTATACTTTGACTAGTTAAAGATTTGTGAAAATGTTCATCTCTGAGTCAGGGCTCATCGTAACCACTGTTCCATCAGCTCAGAATATTTCTCAAACTGTAACATATGACCCTTGTATGGAAATGATCTGTAATGTTTGATTATTATTTTGACTTCTGGGCTCCTTCTGAGACTTACTGATGTGACATTCTGCAATATAAGCAGACTTCTCTGCCTTTAAAAAAATACACTGAAGTTTGATATATCTTATTTAATAGAAGACTTGTATGCTTAATTACTGTCTACTACCTCAGGCATATTTGTAAGCCAGGAAAATTCATCAAAAAGTGATAATAAAAGACAATTTTAGGGCTGGGGATATAGCTCAGTCGGTAGACTGCTTGCCTCACATGCACAAGGCCCTGGGTTTTATCCCCAACACCAGGAAGAAAAAAAAAGACAATTTTAAAGTGTAAGGTAAAAATTCCACAAACCACAGATACCCAGCACACATGGATTTTGGTATAAAAAATGTAATAGTTCAGAGAGTAATGCAGCACTTAAGTATGTATTTATTTATTTATCCAAGAAAATATTTATTAACTATTCTTTGAGAAGTACTCCTAGAAGTGGAAGCAAGCATTAAAAAGAGTGGCAAAAATATATGCCTTTGTGAAAGGAGCAGGAAGAAAATCAGACAATAAGTATATTGAGCTTGAAAGTGTGATAAAAGACAGCAAATAATATGAAAAAGAGAGAAATTAGAACTATGTTAGGAAGACTAAGATTGATGGGAAGAAATAGAAGAACTTGAGATAGCGTGCTCAGAGCCTCCATGTTGAGAAAATAACTTTTGAACCAAGATTTGAATGAGATGAGTAAGTTAGTTATGGTGATCATTCTAAGTAAAGGAAATAATCTGTTCATAGTCCTTATTATACATTCTTTCCAATCACATTTTCTTTGAATGCCACAAAGTTTTGACAAAGAAAAAAAATATTTGGTGATAATATTTCCGTTGATGCTCCTGCTTGCTGTTGTTATTTCTTTAGTGTGGACCAATTTCTTCAGGAATATTAAATGTTAAATACCTTTTCCTGGAATACAAATTAAAGTTAACTTTTAATTCTGCTTACAGTGAGATATTTTAAGTTAAGTTATACATAATAGATGCTAACTTGGGTGGAGAGTCATTGATGGGAATAATAGGCATAATTATCTACCCGATAAAATATTTTATTGTTGTCTCTAGTTTTATACTTCTGTAATTTTTCTTGTCACAATATAAATGAGTTTTAGTAAGTTACATAATTATATAATTTTCCCACTGGCCTAGGCAAAAGTAAGTAACATTTGTACATATGGATGCTAATATATTAATCAGATTTTATATAAAGCTTAAGTGCAAATTCAGTAAATAGATTTTGAGGGGAATATAGAATGAGATATACTAAAAATATGAGAAGTGAAGTAGGATGAGGAGTAAATTGAAAAACGGTTATGTATTTATGTGTTTTTGTTCCTTAACATTAAAAATTTTGTTTTGTATTGAATACTCAATGCAGTTATGAAACAAACACGTGTCCTCCAGGATAACTTTCTTTAAAGTTTTATTTAGCATTGAGTGCACTAGTAGTGTTCTATAGGGCTTAAGAGAACAAACATTTATTCTATGACAAGACCTTCCCAATCTTGGTTGACAGTATTATTATCCACTCAGAAAAAGGCAAGTATTTTCATTCCTATTTTTCACATATTAAAATTAGACTTAAAGATTATTTACTCAACATGGAAAGTTTACTTATCCAAGTTAAGTCATCTGATTTGAATAAAAGTACTACATTTTGTTTTTCAAAGTGATTTTGACTAAGACTATAGCAAGGAAAATATTTTATCTTGTAAGCTTACCTTATTGTCAACCTCCAAGAAGGCACTCGTGGTCACCATCTCCCATTCCAGCCCTCCCATAGTCTTTTTCAAAAACAAATAGTGATGGCTTATGTAATCAGTAAGAAATGAATAGGAGTGTGCCATCCAAAGCTGACTCGTAAAAGATAATGAATGTTCCATCTTGCTCTCCGTATCATTTACTGTCAAAGAAACCAGTTGCCATGTGGTAAGGAATGAAGTCCTCCTCCATTTGAGTGAGCCATCTCAAGCAGGTCTTCCATCCTATTAAACATGAGTTGAGTATAGTCCTTGCTAACATCTTGACAGTAATCTTGTGAGAGACTTTGAGGCAAAGCATACACTTTATTCATTCGCAAATTTCTGACAGAATGACCCAATGTAAGTTAATAATTTTTAGTGTTTTAACTTGTTATTTTGGAAAACAGTTTGTTATATATGAATAGAAAAATTATTATACCCAATATAGACAATGCAAAAATGTCCACAAAGTTAAAATTTCTCATACTACTTGCCCTGATGATATATTTATTCTTCCATCCTATTTTATTAAAAGGTTTTTCTGCTCACAACTCCTAAAATATATTATTATATGAGTTAATAAGCTTCATTATCATTTTACAAAGAGAATAAGGTAAGTACAGATTTGATTCTTGTTCCAATTCATTTAGCCATTCTATAGAGAAGTATGACAATAAAGATGACAATAATACTTATAAATACTTACTAAACAACAATCAATCTGAAAGGGTGGGCATTACCACTATTCTGACTTTATATAAAAAGAGAAGTAGTGATTAGTAGCTGGTTCACCATTAAGTGCCAAAGTACCATATCTCACCATATAAGTGTCACCACCACATTAACATATATTCAGAAGTATCTGTACATCCTAATCTTGCACCAAAGACAGTTCAGTAATAAATCATTTTTAGGTAATACCAGTACAATATTTTTAAAGCTTTACATGAGGTAACATAGCAGTATTTGCCAAAAAATTTATATATATATATATATATATATATATATATATATATGTATATATGTATATATAATCTGCAATGATTATATTGTGATAAAATATAGTATGTGTTCATGAGAATTGTACCAGGCAGATGTTGGTGATGGTTTGTGTATTTATTCTTATTTATTCTTATAGTTATCCTAGAATGTTGATATGTTATTTAATTTTAGAGTTAAGAGGAAATTAGACATCAAATGTCTAGTTTAGCCAAAAAATCAACTGATGATGATTTGAACCTCAGTTGGGGACCTTTATCTAATCAACTTTTGTATATTAGCAAAGTTTTTCTACACTGTAGTATTTCTTAATAAGATGTTAATTTTTCCTCTACCAGAACATGGCAGAAACACGATGCTGAATTTCACTTGTTAAATACATCCTTAAGTCATGTTGAAATAAGCTTCTATGTCACTTATCTACAGACCAAATTCTGTGGTGAGGAGCAGTGGAAACTTACTCATTTTTTCTACATGAAAGATATTGACCCATTCAATTCCTTTATTTTTTAAATTATTCTTAAAAGATCCATTTTATATGCTTTCTATATTTTGCAATTTCCATGTTACTAATTTTATACTATAATTCAATGTCATAGATAGCATAAGATTCTCAACAGTTTAATTTATTATTATTTTATTTTATGAAAATTTCAAATTATTTTAATGCTTCGATCAGTTTCTCCTTGTTAGCAAGCAAGATATCCTGCCAGCTAATAATGAATGACAGAAAGTCAATACATGTGACCATACTTTTCCCATATTGAATATTGTCACATCATATTACTCCTATATTATACTTGAACACTGTACATTTTAGTCTAATTTTATAAATTTATACTATAAAAGGCTAGTTTCCTTCCTTTCTCTTTCATATTGAAGAGACTTTATTATTGGAGGGACAAGATGGTATAGTGATTAAACAGATGCACTAGAGAGCTAGAAAATTCAAATTGAAGCCTTGATCTGGACTATGGTTTTGAACTAGAAGGTTCCCTGAGGTTTCTTGTGTTAAAGCCCTCATCTACATCCCGGGGTGCTATTGGAAGGTTGTGGAATATGTAAGAGGTGGGACCTAGAGCAAGGTCTTCTGGACATTGCGGGTATGTCTTGAAGGAGATGTTAGGACCCTAGTTCCTTGTCTTCTTCTCTTTTGCTTCCATATTACGAAGTGAGGGCTCTTTCTGCCACATGCTTCTACCATGACATACTGCCTCTCCACAACCGAAAATAAGGGGTGTACTCTTCATGGACTGAAACCAACAAATCTATGAGTCAAAATAAACCTTTCATATTTTTAAGTTTATTGTCTGAAGTATTTTGTTGTTTTAACATAAAACAGAGTCCATCACCAAAAGCACTACAAATGTTGGAAATTAGTTAACTTTCAAGCATCTTTTTCCTCATCTATATAATGTAGACAAAAGTAGTATATATAACATATGGCAAAATTGCATAATAGTATTTTGGAACGTAGTATCATTGTATTATCCTGTAGGATAATATACACTATATAATCACGGGGTATATAACATAGAGTTGCAAGGAGGCTTAAATGTATCAATATATTTTTATAAAGCATTTTAGCATCATATTGATATTTAATGAGTACTTAAACTACTAACTATATCATTGTCATTATGATAATCCTTAGCTTACATTGGAAATAGTTAAAAAATTATTTACTTTCTGCTAAGAAAAAGGCATTTAGTTGAATAGTCTATCCATGTTAGAGTTTTCAAAATCATTTCAAGCTTGTAAGAGAGGAATCATTATTCCAATTTTCTAAACAAGGACACTGAAATGCTTATAATTTAAGTCATCTGAAAAAAAATGGCAGAGCTCTTAAGTGTCAGTCAAACATGCTCAACCTAAGTTATAAATTGTCTTATTCAGATGGCAGATCAGTTACTTATGTTTTGAGTCTCAAATTTGAAGCCATTGGTAAATTCATCTCAGGATTGCTCACCTAGCTATAGTGTCTGTTCTAGTTCATACTGTGGGCACTCCCAGACTTACACTAGAACCTCCCCATTTTCTAGTTTATAAAAATGTCTTAATCTAGTCTAGTAAATCAGTTTCATTTCTATTAATCTTTAGTAATCTCTTTAAAATGCATTGCACAAGTAATAAATAATAAAAATAATAATAGAAAGGAAATTTCAGGGGCTGGGATTGTGGCTTAATGGTAGAGTGTTCTCCTAACACGCATGAGGCATTGGGTTCAATTCTCAGCACCACGTTAAAATAAAGATACTGTGTCCACTTACAACTAAAAAAACAAATATTTTTTAAAAAGAAAGAAAGGAAATTTCATCTGCAAATATAGAATATAATGCTACATTAAACAGGAATCTTGGAAATAAAATATTGTTGGATTTCATATCCCAAAAATGGACTACCAGAGAAATTTACAATTATCAGTGCATACCACTTGACTTTTATTAATACAGCTCTTGGCTATCTTTACCTTTTGAAGCTTGCTTCATTCCTTCTTCCAGTGGCAGCCCACATCAAATAAATAATCCACAGAGAGAACAAATGCTTGACTGTCTACCCAACCTGGAACAACTTTGAAGGGTAATCTCAATTTGAGGATCATTATATGGTTGGCTGAGTTTTTCATCATAATGTTGTCCCTGCTTCACTTCATCCTCTGTCCAATCCTTTCTTCCTTTCCTTTCCACATATGTTGCTCTCAAGAACAGTCCTCATAGAACTTCTTCCTGCTAATCTCCACCTCAGAGTCTGTTTTCAAGGATCCCAACTGACTATAGCAAGCCTGTTAGAATACATTTTGATTCTAAATAAACCTCTTGCCATATGATCTCTATTATCAAATATTTTATGGGCTACCAGTGGAGGAAGTATATTATACATAACTTGGAGCAGAACATCACTGAAACACATTTTTTTCTTTCATTCTGTTTTTCACTATTTGTTTACTAATTAAATCAACTTACTTAGAGTGTTCAATGCTCTTTTTTGTATTTGGTACTCTGAAGTCTGTTTCTCCTTGCAATTTTTTTTTTTTTTTGCAAATGCCAGATGACTGAACTTTTCTCAAATTATTTTCTTGTTAATTTCTAACTTTGTATCTCATTCATCCACATAAAAGAGAGTTTTGAAATAAATTTTCAGTAGTTGTTCAATATTTATGTTAAGATACTTAGAAATTAGAATGCTTAAATATCCTATTCCCTCTAGAAATATTTTAAAATTGCAAAGTCAATTTAGTTCCTTTTTTATTTGGACTTTCCTTTGTATTTAAGTATGAGCCTTTTGATATATGTGCAATATTTGCCTTCCTTTTGGATTTATGTTTAGTAATGGAAACTCTCTTGTGGTCAGATCTTTTCTGTTTCTTAACAACCCTTGCTCACTATTTACATATATCAAGCCACATGACAAGAAGAATGTGTTCTTAATACATTTTGTGGCAAGACAATATAGAATTAGATCCTAATGGTTCAACATAAGCAGAAGGCAAAAGCACAGTCTTCTAATCTCCTAATATGAGGGCTAATTATGTGAAGGCTGGTGACCAGATGTCCTCTTTTCTCCTTAGGCACAGAACGAAGATAAGTAGGTTTAAACTCAACATGGGGGATTCAGAAAATTACACTCAGAAAGTCATCAAGCAGTCAGGCCATTCACAGAAAGGACTACATTTGAACTTTGCATTTGTTAACTTTGTTTTAAATCAGATTATGTATCTGACATGAGGTAATTTTTTTTCAATGTAAAGGATTGATATATTGTGCTTTGTTAATTAAAGGGATAAATAAATAAATAAATAAATAAATATGTACAGATACATATATATATACATATACATACATACATATATACTACATATTTATAATTATAATTCATGATAGAATGTGTTTCTAAAATTTTATTGAATTAGATATTTATTTACTTTTATGCTAAGGAAGGGGTAGGAAGAACAATAGAGCCTATTATAAGTTCTTTAAAATTAAAATGTTTAATTTCAGGTCTGAAATTTGAAAATCATATCATAGAGTTCCTTTCTGTGTGTGTGAGTCCAAGGGAGTGCTATCCAGGAGATACATGACAAAGATTGCCATACTTGACTACATATTTATTCTTAACAATCTTAGTTACTGTATTGTGTAAAAGCTAAAAGGATAAAATCAATGAGCTAATGATTAGATTACAGTACTAAAGCTGTTCAATATAAAGGGCAAGAATAAAAACCAATGCAGTTAAATTATCCTAAGAATTGGTGAACTTTCAGTCAATAAAAAAAATATGTCTTAATCATTCTAAATAAAACTGTGTGCTGGAGAATAAAGTCAGCAAGACGTCAGAAGAGGGAAATGTCAGCCTCTTCCCTCAGAAACATTGGTGAGATGATTGTATGTGATCCTTAAATACCTTTATAAAGACTTTCATAGGACATCTTAATATCAGTTAAGAGTTTTTAACAACTCAAAGGAAAACTTAGGACAAACTCTCTGAAGTAAGGGGAACCATTTCATTTATTTTGTCAACTGCTTCCCCAAACTAGCCTAGCTCAATGACAAGAGAGACCCAGACATCCATTAGGATCCACTTAGTCCATGATTTCTTCCTTGGGGAAAACATCCATCTTACACTCACAGCCTTTGAGTTTCTCTCGAAAGAAAAAGAAAGAAAGAAAGAAAGAAAGAAAGAAAGAAAGAAAGAAAGAAAGAAGGAAGGAAGGAAGGAAGGAAGGAAGGAAGGAAGGAAGGAAGGAAGGAAGGAAGGAAGGAAAATCTACCTCTATCTTACTTCAGTTCAGAACAGTCAAGCAACTGGCATAGTTTGCTGTAGTTAGGGTTCCTGGAGGAAGATTAGCAACATACAAAAGGGAAGTAGCTGTGAACACCTACTTGGTACTGTAAGATTGGAAAACTGTGCACAATACTGAGAATTCCCATTTAAAGGAAGGGCTAAAAGTAGAGTTGCCTCTAGCCTACCAGTATTTTAGTGCAATCTTCTAGTTAAAGAGGGAGAAAGCATTCAAACCTATATAGCATTGTGGCATTAATAGAAAATATCCAATCCTGATACCTGTCCTTCAGGAGAAAGTGAAAGAAGTAGAATTTGTAGACTCTGGGCATTCCAATGAAATACCCCAGGGAAAAGGAGAGAGTGGCTATGGACTACATGGGGTAGGAAGTTTAGAAGAAGGGACACCACACTCCACCTGCTCTACGTAGAGAGAAGTTAAATATACACATTCTCAGAAAGTATTAGAGAGGTTTCCATAGTCGTTAGCTGGGCTGCTTGATGGAGGTTTTTCCATGCTCAAACTTGTCACTAAAGGTTGGAAAAAAAAGGTCGTTTCATCAAAAGTGCAGACACTAAAGCAAAGCTACTAAAGCACAAAGAATCAGGGGAATACAGCACTATTGAAGGAACAAAATAAATCTCAGTATTGAATAAAAAGACAGAGCACTATTATTTGTTTGTTACAGCATCCAAAATGAATGTCTTTCAAAAGCTCAGTAAGCTTCAATCAAACAAAACCAGTGGGGGGAAAATATCATGAACAAAATGAGAGTGTCAACAGAAATACAGTAACTCAAACAAACAAACAAACAAAAACCCCTAAAGGATACAATAATTGGACTGAAAAATTCAATAAACAATTTTTAAAAATCAGTCTTGATATAGCTAAGGAAAGTATGAGCAATTTTCTCTAAGAAAGATTATTTGAAATTATCTTGTCAAATTTGCAAAAAGATCAAAAAGTAGAACAGAAAGAAGATAGATTGTGGAATTTATGTGATATAATCAAGTAAGCCAGTATATGCAACTTGGGAATTCTAGAATAAGGAAAAGCAAAATGGTCAGAAGCTTATTTGAATAAATGAAATGGCTGGGGATTGGATGAACGTCATAGCAATTAATTCCAGTGACTTGGGAGGATGAGATATTAGTATCCCAAGTTTGAAGCCAGTCTTAATAATTTATAGAGACCCTGTATCAAAACTAAAAAAAAAAAAAAAGCTCAAGGATGCAAATCGGTAGTAGAGCATCCCTAAGTTCAGTGTTAAACTCCCTATACTGAAAGAAAAAAAAGGACAAAATTCTCCAAATATAGGAGAGAAATTGATTCTTGTACCCAAATTCATGAAGGCTCAATGATTCAATGAAGGAAAAAAAATAATCTTCAACCAGATACCTTATACTAAATTATCAGAAGTCAGAGACAAAGAAAAAAGTTTGAAATCGCAAGTAGAAAATGACTCATTCTCTGAAAGGAAACTCTTGTAAGACCATCAACTTTACAGAGGGAAGTAGTAAGATACATTAAAAATAATGAAAGGGAAAACAAAACAAAACACCTGTCAACTAAGAATGCAATAACCTTAAATTTTTTCCTTCATAAATAAAGAAGAGATAAAGGCTTTCCTGGTCCTATATAAATAAATAAATAAAAAGAAAGAAAGAAGAAAGAAACCTGAACTAAACCAGCAACTAAACCTAAATTAAACAGAATGAAAGACAGAGATTACAGTAGAATAAAATGAAATTGAGGCAGAGAAAGCAATAGGAAAAATTGACATTGGTTGGCTTTTTGAATAGATAAAAAAATGACAAAACTAAGGTAGACTCAAAAACAAGGAAGACTAAAATTAATAAATTCAGAAATAAGAGACATTATAAACAATGCCACAGAAATAAAAGAGGATCACAGGACAGCACTGTGAATATTTATGTACCAACACATTATGTAATGTGGAGGAAAAGGAAAAATTATTAGTACATACAACCAGACAAGACCACTAAATCATGAAGAAACAGAAAATCTGAATGGACCAATAATAAGATAAAGCCATTAATAATAAATATACCAACAAAAAAAAAAATCTGGGACCAGAGGGCTTCAACAATGAATTTTGCCAAATATTTTAAGAATTAACTCATTTGGTCTCAAATTCTTTGAAAACATTGGAAAGAATACTTCCAAACTCATTTTTGGAGCCAATGTATTCTGATACCATAGTCACATAAAAAAAAAAATCACTAGAAAAGAAAAAGGAAACCCTGATAAGTATCAGGGTTCATCAATACCATTATCCCTAATTAACATAAGTTTAAAAAAATCCTCCTCAATAAAATACTTACAAATCTAAATCAAAACACTTTAGAGGAAGGGCACAGTGGTGCAGGCCTGTAACCCTAGTGGCTCAGGAGGCTGAGGCAGGAGGATTGCCAGTTCAAAGCCAGCCTCAGCAAAAGTGAGGAGTAAGCAGTGAGACCCTGTCTCTACATAAAATCCAAAATAGGATGGGGATGTGGCTCAGTGGTCCAGTGCCTCTAAGTTCAATCCCCAGTAACTGTGCCCCCACCCCCAAAACAAGCACATTAGAAAGAGCATACATCATGATCAGACATGTTTTATCCATAGAATGCAAGATTAGTTCAACATATACAAATCAGTAAATGGGATACACCATATTAGCAAAATGAAAGTTATAAATTGCATGATCATCTCAATATATGAAGAAAACATTTTAAATAATCAGCATCCTTTCATGATGAAAACATTCATCAAATTAGGTACAGGAACAGCACAACAAAGGTCATTTACCACAAGCAATCATGCCCTAAGCTAAAAATTGAAAGTCCTAGTCAGGGTAATCAGGTAAGAAAATGAAAGAAACGTAATACAAATTCAAAAGTAGGAACTAAAATAACCTCTGTATTCAGATGACATGATTCTAAAATTAAAAACACTACAGAGTTCACAAAAAAAATCACAGAACTAATAAATGAATTCAGTAAGTATCAGGGTACAAAGTCAACATAGAAGTCACTTGTTTCTATACACTAAAGAAAAATGTGAAAATAAAATTAAGCCCAATCCCATTTATAACAGTATATAAAAAATACTTAGGAAACAAATTAACCTAAGAAGCAAAAGATTTGTACATTGAAAATTATTGTAAAATATTTATTTAGAAAATTTGGAAAAACAGACAAATTAAAAAATATCATGTAGATAAATATTAAAAATTCTCTCTTTCTCTCTCTCTCTCTCCTCTCTCACTCTCTCTTTAAAAAAAAATAAAAAATAAAAATAAATAAAAAATATCATGTAGTAGAAGATTTACTATTTTTAAAAATGTCCATACTACCAAAAGCAATCTATGATATCAATATTGTCTTTATCAAAACGTCATTGAATTTTTTATAAAAATGAAACAAAAAATACTAAAACGTGTATGAACCCAGAATATTGAGCATGATCTTGAGAAAGAAGAAAAAGCTAGAGACATTACATTTCCTTATTTCAGGGTATATTCCAAAGTTGCAATAAATAATATGGTATGGTTGTGGCATAAAGAAAGATATGTATCATGGAAAAAATGTGTGCAGATGAACATTATTGCTTTATAATTATTGATATAAAAAGTTTTTAAAAATATTAAAATAATCCAATGTGGTGCTTATATAGTCATTGGAATTGTATTCACTTTTAAACAGGAAAGAGAGCCTGTCACTTGCTACAACATGCATGGACCTTGAGGATATAAAATCAAGAAAAATAAGCTATTCACAACAGAAAGGAAGAAAAAGAAACCAAAACACAAACAAGTAAGCAAACAAAAACAAATACAGTGTCATTCCTTATGCATGAGGTACCTACAGTATTCACTTCATAGAATCAGGAAGCAGATCATGGTTATCAGGTGCTGAATGCAGAAAAGCTTTGTGTCGAGGCACAGCATTTCAATTTCACAAGATGAAAACATTCTAGAGAGGTTTTTCTAATTCAACTACAGTTAACACTAGTTAACTTCATTGAGTTAAAAAACACTTAAAATGATTAAGATGAGAAAATCTATGTTATGTGCTTTTTAGTATAATTAAAAAAAATTTAAAACAATTCACACACACAGCTAAATTATTAAATCATCTAATAAAGAGAGAATTTTGGAAAATAGATGTTTTATATGCTATTGTATAACTCAATACAATATTTTAAAATTGTAATTCATATATAGTTATTTAGACTTTATATTCTATTTTGAGTAGAAATCTTACTGTCATAATTTATCTTGTATATATATAGTTATTTAGAATTTATATTCTATTTTGAGTAGAAATCTTACTGTTATAATTTATCTTGTATATTTTCTTGTAAAAATAAAAATGATAAATTATTTATGTACCATGTTTTTTTAAAAATAACTTTTATAAAGATCATTTTAATAAATAAAGTTCATATCAATAAATATTTTAGTAAGATAATATTAATTAATGTAACAGTAATCCCCTAATTTTCAGTGTTTTAAATCAATAAAAGTAAGTACCCATAATGTAAACCGAATTGATTATTCCCAATCAGCATTTTAAAAAGTTCTTTGTAGTCATACAGAGACCCAACTGAGACAGATTCCAACATCTTCAACATAGGCTTTTACAGTCATTGTCAGCTGGCAGAACACTTTAAAAGGACTGCATATTAAGGAATAGATTCATATGGTAAAGGAATGGTGATATAGCTCAGTTGGTAGAGTGCTTGCCTTGTATGCTCACAGCTCTCCATTCAATCCCCAGTACTATACATACCCACACAAAAACAGATTTTCATGGTCAATATCTATATATAGTATACCTCCACTTTGCTACATTCAAGCATGGTCTGCTGTGGTACAGCAGT
This sequence comes from Spermophilus citellus, assembly GCF_964194105.1. Classification (NCBI taxonomy): domain Eukaryota; kingdom Metazoa; phylum Chordata; class Mammalia; order Rodentia; family Sciuridae; genus Spermophilus; species Spermophilus citellus. The sequence continues at coordinate 28,717,932 of NC_138195.1, read as the reverse complement.
AGGGTCCCTCTGGATTTTCTTTCTTTCTTTTTTTTTATTTTTCCTAAGATATGAAGTCATTAGAGTCTGATTCCAGACCTACGGAATTAGATTTGCATTTTAATATGCTCATCCATATAAATCAAATACTTATTAAAATCAGAGATCCCATAGGAGAAATAGACAAACTTCCTGGCCACTTAGTACTTACTATCCTTTACTAATTTTAGGTATCAAGATGAGGAAAAAATACGGAGAATTTAATAATTTTTTAACTGTATGACCTCATTTATATAGAGAATCTAAAGAAATGCAATTCACGATAATAGAATAAAAAGGGACTGGAGTATGAGTAAATGGCAAGAATTGGTCAAAGTGTACAAACCTTCAGTTAGAAAATGACTGATTTCTAGAAACCTAATTTTCATCACAGTGTAGTTAATAATAATAATGTATTCTATGCTTGAAATTTGCTGGAAGTAGATCTCAAGTATTCTCATGATGAGGTATGAGGTGATGGATATGAGAGCTCTAGAGTGGTAATCATTTCACCACGTACATACATCAAACTACTACATTGTACCCCTTAAAACATAAAACATCTTGAAAAAAAAAAAAAAAAACAACTAAGTCCAAAGCTAAGGAAGTTTCAAATTTTGTCTTACCTTTGCTTTTAGCATCTCTGACTTTCCTTCTGGGGTTATTTCCTTCTTCCTAAAGTATATCTTTTGGAAATTCCACTGGTACATTTGGAATTCTCCTAGCAATAAACTCTCTCATATTTGTTTATTAGAAAGCATTCTTATTTGGCTCATTTTAAAACCTGTGTACGTAGGTGAGTTTGTGTGTGTGTGTGTGTGTGTGTGTGTGTGTGTATCCTATCAGCTCTCAAACATTTTTAACCATCATCTCATCAATGTCTCTCCTCCATTCCCTCTATACTTTAATTAGTTGTACTTTAGGCCATCTCAATTTATCCTCATTCATACCATTCGTGTCTTCATACATGTATTTGGGTTAGAGAATTTCATAATTTTTAATAATTTTATTTCAATTATTTTTTTTTATATTTCATAAACAAGTTTTCATTTCTAAGGCATCAAAACGACTATTTTACAATTTTAGTGTTCATTTTAATACCATGATGGATTCATCCTTTGTATACTTAAATTTGTAAAATTTTAACTCTTAGAAATAATCTCACTGAATCTTTCCATGGACAAATTTACACAATAGTGATAAGCCAATCCCACAAACCAAAGGCCAAATGTTTTCTCTAATATGCAGATACTAATTCACAATAAGGTAGGTGGGGGCACAAGGAAGAATAATGTTACCTTAGATTAGGAAGAGGGAAGTGATGGAAGGGAAAGGGATAGGATGTGAGGATAGAAAAGACAGTAGAATGAAACAGACATTATTACTGTATGTATATATGTGACTGAATGACCAATATGATTCTGCACATGTACACTCAGAAAAATGAGAAATTATATCCTATCTATGTATGATATATAAAAGTGCATAAATGCATTCTATTGTCATGCATAACTAATTAAAACAAATAAAAAAATTAAAAAAGAGAAAATAATATAATTTAAATAATCTTTGCAGAATTTCTCTATGAAGTCATGCAAAGCTATACTGAAAAGAATTCTGGAAAAAATGGGAAAAAATTACAAGAGGGAATACATTTATTTTATAACCACATTAAAAGATTGTGAGCAGGTTGACAATTCATTGTATTTAAATTGGAAATGTATACACACATGCACACACATATATGCTGTATTTCTATAGTTTGTGTTTTTAAAATGCAAAGTTTTCCAAAGACCATTGTTGACAAATTTCACTTTTATTTTTAATGTTATAATTGGAATTTTGATCAAGCATTCTCATTTTGGTTGGACTATTGTGTTCAGAAGTTAATCACATTTAAATATTAATTTTTCTAAGTTAAAAACAAGCACCTCTCCCAAATTTAAGAAACGCAGATAAAGCAAAACGGTATTAGAGCTCCCCCTGGTGGCTCATGAGAGCTGCAGTCGATGTTCAAGTACAAATCCCATAAAATATCATCAAGCAATTAACTGGGAGAGCATTCTGGAAAATTAGAAAATTTCTATGCCTTGTCTTAAAAAATAAAGAGATTTCTCTTTTAGTCTATAATATAGAGTTTGTTACTCTCCTAAAACATTAAGTGGGAAGTCGTTTATTTCCTTACGATATTTACAAAATAATTTTGAAAACAGTTGGAAAGAATTTGCGAAAATCATAGTCACATTGATTTTATTTCATGGTAGAACACATTGGACTAACATTTGTTTAATTTCCAGTCTTTAAAGATATTTAAAAAGCAGAGAGAAATTATAGTTAAACCTATGTTAGAAGAGAATTCTTGGAACAAGCGTCCCTTATGAATTTCATACATAATTAATATCTGTACTTAAATAAGGTAGAAGATAATTCGTTTCCTGAACATGATTCTCACAACCATTAGTTTGCAGAATAAAAGCTATTGCACTGATTTTCAGTCTGCTGAATATTTTACTCGAATACCCAGATATTTTTATAAGCAGTTATACCGTCTAACAAAGCACATGAAAGAGCAATAAAGAATGAATTAAACTGAGAAAATTTGAGCCATAATGACCATTCTATTTCAGGCTTCCATTTCCAGACAAATTTCTAAGGAATTCAGGTTTTTTGTTTGTTTGGTTTGGGTTTTTTTTTTTGGGGGGGGGCGTGTACCATGGATGAACTCAGGGGCACTTGATGATTGAGCCACATCAGCCCTATTTTGTATTTTATTTAGAGACAGGGTCTCATTGAGTTGCTTAGCACCTTGCTTTTGCTGAGGTTGGCTTTGAACTGGTGATCCTCCTGCCTCAACCTCTTGAGCTGCTAGGATTACAATGTGCATCACTGTGCCTGGCAGGAATTCGGTTTTAAATAGGAATTGTCACACATCGCTATAACAATTTTGGTTTTATGTATTGATTTATATATATGGGGAGGGAGAGACAGAGAGGGACAGAAAGAGGGAAATAACTAAAATTTATTTGCCATAGGGCATAAGAGCCAATGGAATTTTTTCCTGGTTTGTTTTACTAACACGATAGCAAAACTTTGGTATATGGAGAGTAAAAAGAATATAATTTCAAAACTTTCCAAATCTTCTTCTTCTTTTTTTTTGTATTGAGGTATTTGTTATCTTATTGTCTAATTTTTTGAGGTTTTTGTATACTCTGGATATTAGGGCTCTATCTGAAGTGTGAGGAGTAAAAATTTGTTCCCAGGATGTAGGCTCCCTATTTACCTCTCTTATTGTTTCTCTTGCTGAGAAAAAACTTTTTAGTTTAAGTAAGTCCCATTTGTTGATTCTAGTTATTAACTCTTGTGCTATGGGTGTCCTATTGAGGAATTTGGAGCCCGACCCCACAATATGTAGATCTGAGCCAACTTTTTCTTGTATCAGACGCAGAGTCTCTGATTTGATATCAAGCTCCTTATTCCATCTTGAGTTAACTTTTTTTGTGCATGGCGAGAGAAAGGGATTCAGTTTCATTTTGTTGCATATGGATTTCCAGTTTTCCCAACACCATTTGTTGAAGATGCTATCCTTCCTCCATTGCATGCCTTTAGCCCCTTTATCAAATATAAGATAGTTGTAACTTTGTGGATTAGTCTCTGTGTCCTCTATTCTATACCATTGGTCCACCCGCCTGTTTTGGTACCAGTACCATGCTGTTTTTGTCACTATTGCTCTGTAATATAGTTTGAAATCTGGTATCGCTATACCGCCTGCATTGAGGTAATTATTATAGAATCACTAGGAGACTGATTTTGGTGTTATGGGTGTGTGTGTGCGCGAGCTCAAAATACAGTCAACAAAGTTTTCATTGTAAATATTCTTTTCTTATCTCAGGATCCTTGACAACAAAGACAGTAGATATGTAAACATAAATATGTAAGCCCATTATGACATCCAACTCTATGAAAAGATTTCTTCATAATGGAAGATCTATTTTTAACTAATGTGTGATAATTTAAGGTTGTACATTTTCAAAATATTTAACCAATAGAGTGAATTAACTTCAATAGAATATTTCCAGATGAAACCTTCATATTAATAGTGATATTACATTCAACAAAGTGAAGCTGATAGTACACAGGAAAGCCGTTATTCTCTAACAATAGCAATGTCTTGTTTGTTCTAGCAGCAGAGAAGAGAAGCTAAAGAAGCTGAAATGAATTGATCCATGTTGCTTTGTTTGCTTAGAAAACACTAGTTACTTGTGTGAATTCAGTAATCATATTTTCAATTCAATATTATATAATGGAATGAGCCCTTGTGAAAAGAGACTGTATTCTTTTGTTCAAAATAGTTTTGCTAAAGCAGTTAGATGTACAAAGAGAATCCAAGCAGATTAAAGCAGTCACTTCTTTTAAAGAGCACGAAATTTCAGGAAGCAAGCAGAAAGTGACCGCAACCAAATCTGTTGAAAACTGTTGGCTGTTAGTATTTTTAAAAAATCTAAATATGGAGGGGCTGGGGCTGTAAGGCAGTAGTAGAGTGCCTGCCTAGCAGGTATAAGGCACTGGGTACTATCCTCAGCACCACATAAAAATAAATAAAGGTATTGTGTTCACCTACAACTAAAAAAAAATTAAAGAATTTTAAATCTGGAAACTAGGGTTTATGCTTTGTAAGAAATGTCATTTAAATGAAGCCAAGAGAACACATCTGAGACAACTTGTAAAGATTAAATTTAGTTTGAGGCAGAAATCATATGCTTTTCTCTTGGTTGATTTTCCTGTTGTTGAATAGACTTATTAGACTATTAGTGATCTCATGATATGTAGGCAAAATAGACTGAGAAGTTGAGTCTATTTTAAGCTGCAGGTGTGAATGGAGGTCTCTTAAGCAGGGCATGATTTGGTTAATTTCTTTGAGCAGAGTTTGTTTGAACATTGATTAGAAGATGATCTAGCAAAAGAACACATGTAGCAAAGGGTGTTTTTCTAATGTTCCCAGAATAATGAAGAGATGAAAGTAATACAAATCTCAGTGGGAATTATCTTCACTAACAACTGTTATTCTAATTTAACCACCTTGTCATCAGGAAGCCAAAGGTCAAGTGAGTTTCTGAAGATTTGGTGCTTAGCAAATTGTATAAATTTAAACTGAACTGTAGTGTTTTGCTTTAAATAATTAAATCTTCACCTTTAATTTCAGAAGGTCCTTATCTCTTATATGATAAATGCCAGGTGTTGGTCAGTTAATTGAAAAAAAATTAATCTAAGAAACATAATTCTTGGTTAATAAATACCTTAAGTTTTATTTAAGTTTAAACGCACGCGCGTGCACACACACACACACACACACACACACACACACACACTCCCTCCTGTCCAGGCAAAGACTACTTCCATGTCCCCTTGATGCTGGGCTGGTTATTTGACTTGATTGGCTGGTGGGAAGCATAGGCTTGAACCGCACTTACTACCTTGTCCTTCTGTCATCAGAAAGAGACAAAACGCCCTGTGAAAAATGTTTCTCTCTGAATAATAAACACACATTGAATGGAGTCCTCCCTGCTGACACACATATGGAAGCGGAAACACAAGGTGACCACTATGTGTCACTGAGTTTTGAGGTATTTGTCAGTCACTAACTGCTGAACACTCCAGAGATAAAACTCAAATGCTTCTAAAAAAGCAACAAATTTAACTTGTTGAAGCAGAGATATGTGAACTAAAAATCATATTAGCTATACATGTAAGTGTGAGGACATCACAAAATAAAAACTGGGTGGAGTTTTATTTGCATCTGTGTCAGGCCTTCCTATCCTCTGCTGTTTTCCTCTCCTTGGTCAAAGTGACTTGACTGACAACATCTATTACCATAGAGTTGAGTTTAAAGGGAGTGCTATGTGTCGAAGTCTTATTTCAAAGTTAGTGCAGAAAGACTATTTTTATTTCTTCATTTACTTATTTATCACTAAACCCATTATTGGAAAAGCTGTCACAAAAGTTTTCTTCTCAAAATCCCAATGAGCTTGTGATCTTGCCCCATTTTGTTGCCTGATCTTCTCCCTGGCTGATCTTTATGCCTGTCTGGTATCCTCTCTGTTCCTTTTGAACAATACTCCTTATGTTAGAGTGACACATTTCTAGATCCTTAGATGACAGTGGCATCAGGTAAAATAATGATCCATGACTGAAACATACTCATGGCAGATCATGTGGCTCCTGATCTCCACCTTGCTTTGCTCCGTGCTCAACAGAGTCTATGCAATCACTGTTCCTTTACATGGCTCTGGATATTACTTTTTCAAAGTTGCTTTTAATTTCCACAAAAGCTACAAGTACTTAGATATATAGTTTTAATGTGAATTTAAGTATACAAATATATATCTTAATAATTAGTCATAATTAATATGTATCTATAGCTTTCCAATATTTGTTCATGGAAAAACAAAAATTTGTAGCAAATTTTAAATAATAAATTATATGAATTATATAAAAAAGCTGACTTTTTATTGATATCTTGTTTATGTTTTCTATAGGCTCCCTCTTAGCCCTGGACCAGGAAGCTGCCCTCCTTTTCTTGCTGAGCTAGATATCCTTCAGATACATCTCAGCTCCTATCACTATGTTCCATGGTGAGGTTTTGTAGTTATTATATTGATTTTAAACCAATTTAAATATACTATCAATAGATATCAAGTGTCTTAAGTTTAACTTAAATTATAATTTACAATTAATTCATATTTAAGTAACAATCTCATGTGTAAATTTTAATGATGCTAAGTTAAATGTCAAGAGAGAACAGCTATTTTATTCCCTTTGGCTATTACTTGCAAATACTAAGTGAGACCAGCCATATTCTGCCCACCTTCCTTCTTTATACAAAAACTGAGACTTCCTCGCTATAGCATGACCTTTTTCTTTCCTAAAACTGATAATCAATTGCTTGCTGTCAGTGTTTGTTCATTTGCATAATTTCTCTTTTAATCCAATGTGTGTGACACATTATAATTTGATACAATTGTCTTCATTTTAGCCGATGTCACTTTTTGCTGACCTAGACAAACTAGTTTGTTCCATGACTGTTTATTTTCCCAAATTAATAGACATTTTCTTATAATATTTTTAATATTTGTAGGAATCTATAAGTTGATTGATCACATCAATAGTTTGTCTTTTTTCTCAAACTCCTGTTCTGAATTTTTCAAGATATCAACAGAGAAGAAATTTATATTTGCCCTCTATCCTCAAACACAATAAATACACAAAATATGAAAAGTGAAAATAAAAATAAGAGGTGTGTGGAATTTAGAGATCTTGGAGGTGTGTTCACAGTATAATATATATTCTGTATTGCATTTAGCATTTAAAATTGCATGGATCTGATCCAACATAGCTTTTCCCAAAAGAATATTGAAAAATATATTTAAATTCAAATAGTTTGCCATACAAATGCAAAAGATGACAAAAACTTGTCTTTCATAAAAGATAATTATTTATTTGCCAAACTTACTCACTAGTCTCAATTATCTGGATTTCTTTGTAACAAATTCTTATTAAACTACAGAAAATTAAATGGCATCTACAGGGCTGAACAACGATTCTGTATCCAGTTGGAGACAAATTCTCTTGATGATTTTTGGCTTATAGAGTGCTTTAAAAAACTAGAAAATTTTACTTAAAAAATCCAGATTTTGGGGGGTCTCAATTGAAAAATAACAACACGATACAGAAGAATTATCCAGGTACCTTGACTGACCCCATTCTCTCACACTTTAGTTTGTAGTTCTCAAGAACAAACAAGTAGCGCATTGAAATTGCAATATCCTAAGATGGGGAGGTACCTCCCATGTGAACATTCCACCCTGGAATAGCCTGGTCCTTGTTCTTGTTCCTCCTGGGAATAAAATAGTTTAAGTTGGTCCATGCTTTGCTCCTCTCTCTTCTGGGAGCAGGGCCCCCTTCAAACTTCAAACTTTCCTCCCAGTGCAAGGCATTACTCCTGAGGAATATAACATAGGATAGACTGATCTGGGGCTCCCACAGGCAGCCAAAACTCCCTGTGCCCAAGGCAGTTTTCTTGAACAGTGAGATAATGTTTCTTTTGAATCCATTTCATGTGGCTTGTTTTTCATGTAGCATGTTGCATCTCTATGGAGGCAGATAAGTTGGTAATCAATGCAAAGTGAATCTGCTTTGCATATAAGATAACATATCCTTATATGTTAACAGATATTTTGAGCAGAGCTACTTCCCCTTTAGATAGCCATACACTGTCCAGATCACCACTGTCCTCACTGCTTCTCACACTTAGTTTTTACTTCAATCATTTAAAAATTCAAAATCCTGGGAAATTCCTAGTATAATAGTATTTGGAATTGTTAATTTTCCAAACTGTTCATTAACTATTAATTCAGAATGTTAATATTCAAATTTATATTTCTTCCTTTTTCCACCTCCAGTAGTCAGTTTAGTCTTTCATAATTGAGAAAACACAAAATAATTGTAGTTGAATAATGTCTTTTGATAACAAAGTACAAAGAAATTGCTTACCAGTTGAATAAGAGATTTCAATTAATGCATTTGTCAAATTTAAAATTGGAATAAACAAAGCTTTTTTTAAAAACAATGGGATATATATTATAAATATTGATCATTTTTGTACACATTGAAGTTTTGTATTCAATCATCAAGTGCAATACAAATTTTATGTTAATTAATTAAATAGAAAAAAGTTGCATCTAATTGATATACTCAGATTCATATTTAGTCATTAAGATTTATCAAAGTTTAAACATCTAGATGCTATACATTTATATGTGAGAAATCTCTAATATAACTTCCTAAACCATATCCTCCAGGGTTTAGACCATTCTGGATGACAAGTGGGTGCTTAGGCACATAAAGAGGTCAACATGGTTTTTAAAAATATACTAATGTGTTTTCTTATTAGGAATTATATTAATTTTTATTATTGTATAACACTACTAAAAATTGGTAACTTAAATCAATGCACTTTTATTAGTTTTTTTGGTTTCTAGGTTAGAATTTCAAAAGGCATGACTGGATTTTCATATCAGTAATTCTCATGGTTAAGGTCCTGATTGTGACAGAGCTGAGTTTTCTTCTGGAGGCTTTGGGGAGAAATCCACATCTCAGATCACGTCGTTGAAATTATTTCATTCCTTAGGTTGTAGAACAGAGGTCCCTGTTCCCTTGGTGATTACCAAATAGCACCTGCTCTCAGAGGGAAGCTGATGTTAGGTCCTTCTTGGTAATACTGAAACCAAGTTCTTGTCCCAAAGCTTCCAAGAGATGGACCATTTGGGCTGCAGTATCAGTGGAAGCATATGCAGAGCCCACTGTACCATGTGAGCCTGAGGTGCAGGGGGCCAGCCCTGAGGTAAGCCAGGTCATGCCAACCTGTTGCACTGGCACTGGCCCTGCCAGGGTCTGGTGTAGATATGCACTCCATACAGAGGCACGACCCAGAACAATCGAGCATCCACAGCACAACAACCTAAATCTTCTGCACTGACCCTGTGGAAACAGAATTTGGACAGACCTGAATGGAATTGCACAGCTCACCATGTCAGTGCCTTCCCAAATCCTGATTAGCATAAACTTGGACCAACAGCATTGATGCAAGTGTTATATGAACCCCTAGACTAGCACACTCAATGCAACCCCTAGGGGGTCCCCTCTCATCCTGCAAGAACTCTGTCCTTTCTACCCACATAACAAATTTTACTCTTTTACACTTACTCTTCCTCATTTGTGAATTACTTTCTTAGAATTCGTGAGACAAGAACCTGGAAATAAATTGGCAGTGAGCTACTAGGGTCTGCTTCAACACTATGGGGCATAGTCCACCATTAAGAGCTGTTAACACATTGCTCAATGGTAGTGGAAAAGAAACAGTTTTTTTCAGCTGCAGAGGCCTGCAGCTCACACAGACCCCATGTTCCTGCAGAAGTGGAGAATCTAGTTTCACCTCAAATTCTGGATTCACTATGTTGGGTAGTTTTCATGGGTGGATGTATGCTTTCTTCCTGCTTACTCATTATTTCTGAACTTTTGGTTTTCAAACTTTTATTTTATGTGACTTGGCCATAAATGAACTATTTCCCTATTTTAAGGTGAACTACACCATATAACATTTTCTAATCATGAGACTAAAATCATCATCTCTTACAAATCTAGGGATTATACAGGGAATACCACAAGGAGATACATTAGGGTGTTGTTATAATTCTGTATATAACAAGAATATTCATAATTAAATTATGGTTTTGTTTAGTGATATTCATAAATTTTACTAAGATGAGTATACATCTTTGTCTTTTTGTCAAAAGGCTTCTAAATAAAATACAGATAAGTGTTTTTAAATATAATCCATATATTTCTTTTCAGTTTTATAATTAACTCTTACTTTTCATTATTCTTGCCTTTTACCAAAGTTATGATTAGATTCAGTCTTAACATGGGGAAAATAAGTTTATGAAGAATGAAAGAATTTTGTATCAAGAAAGAGTACAAAAGTCCTTTGACAGAGTGGAGACTCCTTCAAAATATTTAATTAATGCACTTGTAGTAAATGAGTCTGGTGACATCAGATTTGATTACTTGGGTGTATTTTTTTTCTGTTTTACTACCTGTTTTCTTTACTCACTTATACAATACCACAGGATCATTTCTAGATATGAAATGTGTTACTATTTTACTCTATGCTTTAAAAATTCCATTTTTCAATGGTTCGCAGAATGGAGTATAAATTCTGATATCTTTTGCTGCTCACTTGAAGTTATCCAGTTTAAGTGTATAAAGAATGTTGGAGCATTTTAAAATAAATCAATAAATTATGGTTATTCCTAGATAAAGATAGAATCATACAGGAAAACAAAATCAAATCTTGGGTTCAGTTGACCTATGTTTAAGTCTGAGACCCTACCACTTACCAAGACATTAAGAAACATTTAATATTTTTACATCTTGAATTTCTCCTTATGAAATGGCAATGAGAAGAGCTCATGACCTTGTTATAACTATGAAAAAATAAAATAGCCAGTGTAAATAAGTGTGCATTTCTGTAATGTCTTGTCTCTTTGTTTTTGTTATCATTGTTGTTGTGTTGTTATTTGTGTGTTTTTTTGGTGCTGGGGATTGAACCTACCATCTGGAGCTGTGCTAGCAAGTGCTCTCCCACCAAGTTACATCCAAAGCCCCTGAGTGTGCATTCTGAAGACACTTTTTAGTAAATGGTTTGTTAAATATTCTACAAAATCAACATTTTTCTAAATAGCTTACAGAATTGCATCCCTGGATATCTGTAAGAATATCTCATTACTTATTTATTCTATTGTTCACTTGTGGAGAAAAGAAGAATGTTGGATTTCTGAATATTTTTTAAATTAGAATCAAAGACTAATGGCTGGCATTGACTTAGAACCATACACTTCTTGAATGGAATGGATTCTCTGAAGTGAAGAACAAAGAAAATCTATTTGTTGTTTGGCTTCAGGTTTTGGCAATTGGGGTATCAATGGATGATCTCTTATTTCTCAGAGAGAACCATCTATAATCCTTGTCTATTAAGGTGTTACAAGGATTATTATTTGTGAAACATTTTTTAAATTCTTGTTTAAAGCTATTTTGTAAGTATCAAAACTCATTGCACAAGCTTAATTTCCAATTCCACAAGAAAATATATGCATGGGTTCTTTTTTATTAAATAAATTTGTTAGATGATCCAGCTTAGTGTGATTATAATAGCCTACTCATTAATGTAAATGTCATTCTAATAATGTTTATTGATGGAGACTTTTATACTTGGAAATTGCACAAACAAAATCCAGATAATACAGTTGAGGTTTAAACCAGTGAGCTCTAGGCAATGATCTGAAAAGTAATCTAAAAGAATTTTCATGGAAAATGACAATAAGACATACCCTCTCCTGTACTTAACTCTTAGAGGTTAAGTTACTTCATACCTCAAGTTTATTCAGTATTGAGACTTGAATAAAAATTCAAGTGCATATACATCTCCAAACCTCCACCCCCTGCCATTCACACATAACTACTTTCCATTTCTGTAGGTCAAGATGGAAAAGATAATTAAAAAAATAGTTCACATCATCATCCCTTGACCCCATCAAATGTTTTATGACTTGATTTTGAATGGAAATTAACTTTATAGTAATCCCAGATGAAAGCACACATTCTCAGAGAAGACCACAGGTGGACTATAAACTGCATAAGTTACATACCTTAGAGATGGTGACATGAATAAAACAATGGGTGACTATTCAAATCTAAACAACGGGTTACTGTTCAGATTTATATATAGCCATACCTTAGTGATATTAAACCATTCATTTAGAGTTTCTCCATTTCAGATCACACACACACACACACACACACACACACACACACAAACACACACATAGCTAGATAATACGGATCTCATACACATTATCTATATGTATGTTATATGTATATGGGATCCAGACCACTTGTATGTCATACTGACAGCCCCTTAGTAGAGCCTCTGATTAAGAGAGAAAGTCTTTTTCCATAAGAACAATGCAGTCATTGCCAACTATCCCTGCCTCTAATCAGGCACTTAGTATTAGAACTATTTTGGAATATTTCAGTGCAATCAAGCTATGGGCTTGGTAGTGATATATAGAGTGAATACATTAGAATCTGATATAACATTAGAAAGGAAAAAAGAAAAAGTGAGACACCTGGTTCTAGGATACTAAAGAGGAATAAACAACAACAAAAAATGTTCAAAATTACTTTGAGACTGGACTCATTCTTGCTCATCATTTTACTTTAAACTTCGGGCATAGAACCTAAGTTAATTCATAGGCTTTTGACAATTATCAATGAAACCTTGAGTAATACTCATAATGTGTGTGAATCCATCAGTGTTTCCAAAACTTTGTGATTTAGAAAATGAGAAGACAAGTCTAAAGCAAACTTAATAATATTTATTGATATTAAGCAACTGTATTTCTATACTTCATTCATCTAAAAGCCTCTTAATTTTATGTCATTTAAATATTAATTTCAGTATTTACTTGATTTGTATGTCTTTTTCTCAAATAAGACATATTTCTTAATTAATAAACTCTTGTATATCTTCCACTGGAGAAACCTAGCAAACAATTTCAAGTAAATTGTTTCTACTTTGATTAACATATGACAAGTAGACTCTAAGTTTTTCCTGGAGGAGTAGAGGGTTATGTTCCTTCTTCTAAGCAGGTTTCCTTGAGTTTTTTTATTTTTTATTTTTGCTTTGATTTTAGAGAAAATTTAGGTTCATAACAAAATTGAGCAGAATACAGATAGTTCCCATATGTTGACTGCTCCAAACCCCCTACCCTTCTCTACCACATTCTGCATCACAGTAATACACACAGTACATTTAGTAAAGCTACACTGACAAATCATTATTATCCAAAGTCTATAGTTTACAGTAGGGTTCAATACTTTCATCATATCCTCTGAGTTATGAAAAAAGTATAATGACACTTAACCATTGCTACAGTTTCAAACAGAATAGTTTCATGCCATAAAATCTTGGTTGCTTCCAAGTTATGGCCTATATGATTAAAGCATACATATGATAAACATATGTATGCAGGGTTGTGCAAGGAATATTTTCAATGAATTTGAGTAAATAGCAAGGACTATGATTGTGGGATTGTGTAGTAGGAATATGTCTAATTTTTTGAGAAACCATCCTCCAAAGTGGCTATTTTACACTCCCATCAACAGTGAATCAGAGTTCCTGTTGATCCACATACTCATGGGCATTTGATATCATCAGTATTTTGAGGTTTTGCTATTCTGATAGGTATGCAGTGGTATCTCCTTGTTGTTGTAATTTGATTTCCCTAGTAGAATATAATGTTGGTTATGTTTTCATGTGCTGATTTGTTATTGTGTATCTTCTTTGATAATGTGTCTATTTAGATCTTTTGTCCATTATTTAATCAGGCTATACTCTTTATATTGTTGGGTTTTAAAATTTCTTTGTATCTTTTGAATTATAGTCATACATGTCTTCTGAAAATATTCTCACCTAGTCTGTGAGACATATTTTCATTCTTTTCAAGGTCTTTTGTAGAGCAAAATTTTTAATTTTAAGTAAGTCTAACTTACCAACTGTTCTTGCTTGGATTATCTTTTAATATTGTATCTAAGATATCATTACAAACTCAAAGTCATATAGTTTTTCTCCTATATTATATTCTAGGAGCTTAATACCTTGAGTTTAATATTTATGTCAGTGATTAATTTTGAGTTAATTTGTGAAATGTGGAAAGCCTGTGTCTTGATTTTTTATTTTTCAGGAAGATAGAAAGCAAACTTTGTTGAAAAGACTAGTCTTTCTCCATTTTGTTGTTCTGTTTTTTTGTTTTTGTCAAGGATAAATTGATTAGTAGTGTGATCTATTCATGAGCTATTAGGTTCCATTAATATATTCATAGATTTCTTTCAAATACCATACCAAAATCAAACAAAAGAAATTATCATTGCTCAATTACAGAGCCTGAAAGTCTGAAATCATGATGTTGATATGATTGTTTTCTTCTGGGACTTTAATAAAGAATATCCATCTGAAATCCCAGCTTCTGGTCCTTCACAGGCAATCACAAGAATCATTTAGTCTGTGGAGGCATCAGCCCAACTGTGCCTTCATCTTCACATCTTAGTCTACTTATGTGTGCACTCATGTCCAAACTTCTTCTTTAATAAGGACACCAGTCATATTGCATTCATTAGAGTTCATGCTATTCTTCTATCTCATCTTAACTTTTCTGCAATGACCCCATTTCCAAAGAAGTTTGTATTTGGAAGTACCAGAGCTTAGAATTTCAATATATAAATTGATTGTAGGGGGATTTCCTCTATAATAGTATTTATAATATATCACCAAGCAAACTGAAAATACAAAAAAATGACTACTATTTAATGTGATTTCTCTTGTGTTACAGTTTATTCTCATCCCAGGAGATTAAATTGAGATCCTCTTAGTTTTTTACTTCAAATATAATCACACTTTGTATGTACCAATTACACTATTATGTTACCTTAAATTTATTTTATTAAGTTGTTTATGGGGGTAATCATAATCCAGTAGTTCAAAATTTAGATTCTAATTATGTGTGGACTCAAAGCAAATGATTCCAAATAAACTCATTAAGGTCAGAAGTTAGGGACTTTAGAAGTCAGGTAATTCTATCCATTTATTTTGCACATGATAAAAAAAAAATCATTCTCACCAAAGACTTTGCTAAGTTTACACAGAAATCCATTTCCAATCAGGACTATAAATTAAACATATGACACTTGTATCTGCATGGTCTATGTTGGTAGTCCTTCACATTGTTGAAATACAATTTTGGTGTTCAGACCATACAGGTTTAAGGGAGCTGAACAGTAGCATCTATTACCTACTTCATACTCAATGACAACACAATTGTTGCTTGAAATTGACCACAATTGAAATATTAATCCATGGAGTTCAAAAAATTTGACAGATCAGGGCTTTACCCTGCCCAGATATAATTGTTTAACATTCCTCTCAGAAACTTTCTAGGGAGCTCCAAGGACAAGGACAATTTTAAAAGGATAAATTGCTAGATGCACAATTATATAAACTATATAAAAGTAAAGTAACATATTTGGGCAGTTGAAGATATGTGTTAAAAATTTGAAATCACTGTACATGTACACTGGCACTGACCAGTAATGCAAATAGGTGGTGCATAGTGGAAATCTGGTTTACCACTATTGTTGTGGAGGGGAGAAGACAAGTAAGGGGAGAAGGCTAAAATAATTCATGTGATAAGACATGGAATCAGAGACATTAGTATAAACTCATTTTCAATTTAATATAGATGCAGATGAGCAAATGAAAACTTGTAGAAATACTTATTGATATTTGTATCTGCATACATTATAAAAATATTATATTTTTCTGCCCTTTAAACTGAGGATCATCTGGTAATGCCATAAAATAAGAAAGTGCTAGAAAGCAAACAAAAAACCTATAATAATAGAAATGTGACAAAGGTACACAAAAGCCAACTGAAAGCACACCCAATGGCGAAAAATGGTATGATTTGACAAAAAAAAAATAATAATAAGAAGAAGAAGTAATGAATTATAATCCAAAGTGTAAAATAAACACAAAATAGTCCATGCTGATGTAAATAAATGAGAAGACAAATAAATAAGAAAAATGAGAGAAATCTCTTCTACACAAGAATTCCATACAATTCATGTAGATATTTGAACATCAGGAAATGTCCTGTAAATTTCCACTCTTTACCTATGGGCTGTGAAGAGTGACTACTTTTCCAAAATTACAATATGGTGGGAGCCAAGGGGAAAATTATAAAAAGGGAGCCAATTGTTAAACTACAGTAGAGAAATTTAATAAACACTATGTCATGTGATTAAGGTCCCCAGCAACAGATATAAATCAGGGTAAAGTTGTCTCACCTTTGATATGATGTGATGAAAATAGCAGTTTACCTTGTAATCTTCCTCCCAAACCCAATACCAGTCAAATCATGAGAAAAACATTAGACAAATCCAAATTGAGGAACACTGAAGACAGTTAAGGTGATTAATAACAATCAAAGTCTGAGAAACTGTCACTGTCAAAATGAGCCTAAAGAATCACAAACTTTAAATGCAATGTGGAATTTCTGTTGGAATATTGTGACATAATAAGGACATAAGGTAAAAAAACCAAGGAAATCAGAATGGAGTATAAATGTAGTTAATGTGTCTATGTTGGTTTATTAGTAGTATTCTAATGTAAAATGTTAATAATAGGGAAACTCTTTGTGGAGGAATAAAGAGGGACTCTGTTATCTTGTAACATTCTTGCAAATCATATGATTTTACAACAAAAAAGTTTGTTAAAATTAAGGGAAATGGATAAAAATGAGTCCAGGAAAAAGAAGATGATGATACATATCTGTGATTGCAAATAAATATCCCATCTATGTATTTTTAATTGTGAACTATCAACTACTACTGTGAGTGTATTTACACACATACGTGTGTCTTAAATTCATAAGAAAACAGATGTCACCATTTTAAAAAAATACACATCATAATTAATGGAAATTATAATCTCAGAAATTCAAAACAATTACAAGTTATTTGAATTTATAATAATATGTTTTATGTACAAGCTTCAGTTTAGGACTAAAATTTTCAAAAGCAAATATATATTGAATAAGTGAAATACATATTAAAAGATGATTTTACAATATTGTAAAACTTGAAGTTGGCTTTACTTCTCTGATAGCACTTTTTTTTTTTAAAGAGAGAGTGAAAGAGGGAGAGAGAGAAAGAGAGAGAGAGAATTTTAATATTTATTTTTTAGTTATTGGCGGACACAATATCTTTGTTGGTATGTGGTGCTGAGAATCGAACCTGGGCCGCACGCATGCCAGGCGAGCACGCCACCGCTTGAGCCACATCCCCAGCCCCATCCGATAGCAATTTTTAAGAAGAGAATTGTCTTATTCTTAGTAGGAGGGATGCCTTACATTTCTAGCTTTCCCAGCAGCATTTTCACCTTAACTGTGTTTAAATGTGATTAAATTAATAAGACTCTTCCATTTTATATTTTGCACATCAACAGACAATGTGATTTACAATCTGGCCTGTTTGTTTCTAAGAAATACTTTAATTCTTATGTCTATTTGGTGCAATGTTAACCATCAAAATATTTGGTGATAAAATTAACTAAGATTAATGACATATGGAGAACTGGAAGCTAAATTTATAGTTATTTTTACCCACTAAACTGTGTGTTGAAAATAGATACATCCTTCAAATTTTTAAAAACTATGAGCCTCTGAAATGTTTCTAGTGTCCTTGATTGTTAGAAATTAATGGGTGCCTTGGTATTATTGCATTTGACAGAAGGATAAATTTCGGATCAATAAGCTAATTACATATTCCCTGTCTCAAAATTACTTAGGAGAGGCATGCAGATCCAATTCTGTCACTGGTAGCTGCTCTCCGCACCTTGGGGACATAAATTTGTTCACATATCACCACTCATTTCATCAAGCCATGAAAGAGTCTTGAATCACCTCACCATTTTTCCTATGTTGGTCAGAAAACAAGTCACCCATCCTGTCCACACTGAAATTGAGGTGATTATACAAAAGCATTAACACCAGGAGGTGAGGCATTTAGAGGACAGTAGTGGGAGTGGTACCATGGAATATGTCCTCAAAAATTCACAAAATCTAAGTTTTAAGGAATGTCTAATTTTTATTCAAATTACCTCATTTTATGTATACAACAATTATTTTGGTGGAAGAGAAAACTAAACATATTTGGTAGATTATCCAAAGCCATTTGACTTTTTAAAAATTTGTTTTTATTAGATACACATGATAGTAGAATGTATTTTAACATAGACATATATGGAGAATAACTTATTCTTCTGGTTGTACATGATGTAGAATTAAATTAGTTGTGTAATCATAGGAAAGTAATGTTCAATTCATTCTATTAAATTTCCTTTTCCTCCTCCCTTTCCTTCATTCCCCTTTGTCTAATCCACTGAGCTTCTATTCTTCCTCAAACCCCCACTCCCTTATTATGAGTTAGCATCTGCATATAAGAGAAAACTTTCACCCTTTGGTATTTGGGGGATTGGGTTATTTCATTTAGCATGATATTCTCCAGTTCCATCAATTTATCAGCAAATGCTATAATTTTCTTATTCCTGATGGATGAGTAATATTTCATTGTATATATAGACCACATTTTCTTTATCTATTTATCTGTTGAAGGGAACCTAGGTTGGTTCCATACTTTAGCTATTGTTAATTGAGTGCTTTAAATATCAATGTGACTGCATCACTGTAGTATGCTGATTTTAAGTCCTTTGGGTATAAACAGAAGCGTGGGAAAACTGGGTCATATGGTGGTTCCATTCAAAGTTTTCCGAGGAATTTCCATACTACTTTCCAAAAAGAGAATATCATAATGGACACTACTGCAATACAGATTATAATTAGAAACTATTATGAATATTTTTACTCCAATAATATTAATAATCTTAAAAACATATACAATTTCTAGAGAAATATGACCTAATAAATGGAATCAGGAAGACATACACAATTTAAACAGAACAATAAAATTCTGGAAAATCACATAGAAAAGCATATTAAAAAGAGAGTTCACCACAATCAAGTGGGGTTCATCCCAGAGAATGCAAGATTGGTTCAATGTACGGAAATCAACAAACATAATTCATCACATCAATAGACTCAAAGACAAGAATCATATGATTATCTCAGTAGATACAGAAAAAGCATTTGACAAAATATAGCACCCTCCATGTTCAAAGCACTAGAAAAACTAGGCATATTAGGAACATACCTCAACATTGTATAAGCCATATAAGCGAAGCTCAAGGCCAACATCATTTTCAATGAAGAAAAATTGAAAGCATTCTCTCTAAAACCTGGAACAAGACAAGGATGCCCTCTTTCACCACTTTTATTAAACATAGTCCTGGAAACTTGCCAGAGCAATTAGACAGAAGAAAGAAATTAAAGGGATTAAACAGGAAAAGCTATTTAACTTTTAAAACATACGGCTAAATTCTTTGAATTTAGTTATCAAATTACAGATACTTCTGCGCAAATCTTACTTTACCAATGGATTCTGATACTTTGAAAACCTGATCTACAGATTATATACTATAGGTGTAGTTCTGAATAACTAAAATTGTAAGTAGATATTTCATTGTTGGATTTGTCCAGGTGCATAAAGAGAAGGAATAATAGATGCTATGATTTTTATAGAATAATAAAAACTGAAATCTAATTTTCTGCTCAGCTTGATTAAAGTTTAGATTGATTTTTTTCCTGATTTGAAATCTCTGCTCTCTCCCTTTCTTGGAGCATTTATGTTAGAAATCTTGTAATTGTACACCCTCTGAGCTTTGACATGCATATCAACTTAAGTAACCTCTTGCCAACTTTACAAACTAGCACAACCTTTCTCAAATCCCGGGGAATCATCTTGGTGAAATCATCAAAGAAGATAGTGTTCCTTCCACCAATTTTAATGGCAGGATAGAAGCCTCACACCAACAAACTGCTAACCCCAAGTTTTAAAACTTCCTCTTATCTCCAAGGTATCAGAAAGTTTACTATTCTTTTGGGTGAGGCCATTTAGGAAATACAGGACCTATTCCCTCATTCCCCTGCCCCACCATCCAACTTTAAAAACCCTGACCACCTTGTTTCCATACATTGGAGTACAAACTCATTACTGGCTTCTCTTCCATATTGCAATAGTCTTGAATAAAGTCTCATTGGTGTTTAAACTTTTCTAGTAAACTTTTCACTTTGACAAATCAAATATCCAATTCTAGCTGTAGATTAAAAATTCTTTAGAAGATAAATGTCCAAAATAACATGCTGGTAACCAATGGGATATTTTTTTCCCAATTTAGAAGTATACTGACAACATCAGCATTGTAATGGCCTGTGAAAGCTGGTTTTGCTTTGTTTGCTTTGTTTGATCAAATTTAAATCATTTTTTAAATTTGGTTCACTTTTCCTCCCAATCTTGTAAGCAATTTCACCCTATATTTCAATGAAAGCGTTCAAATTGCACTTTTCTAGGCTCTACAATCGCTGCACATTTCCTTTGCTTTTGCTCAAATAATTTACCATGTATCCTTTGCCCTTAGTTAGAGCTCATATTTTCTTCTTATCCTGGGACATCAATAAAATAATGTGAAAAAGACAAGTATTCCTTCTTTGTATTCCTCTGGCATCTTGTATTTCATTCTTTTTCCAGATAATTCAAAAGAACTCAGAATGACTCTAGTAAAGTTGTTACTAATTGATGTAAATTCCTACATGAAAACAGAGTATGTTCATTGCATGCTTGCTTTGTAAACCTAAAAAAAATTAAGTTTCTATAATATGAAGCATGCAAAATAAGATTTCTCAACTGTCACAGAAATCTATAATTTTAAACATTTACATTACTTTCAATAAAATCAATCAGCATTTAAAAAGCCACCCTCTTTCTTTAGATTCATTCTTCAATTTAAATGTAATCCAAAAAGCATATTTTAGCCAGAGTTCAAACTGCTAATACACAAAAAGTTTGTCTGACTCTCTGTCTCTCTATCTATGTATCTATTCATCCATCCATCCATTCATCCATCCAGCCTTAGTATTGGCTGATATGTGCTACAGTTTGAATCTTATTTGTCCTCCAAAGCCCATAAATACAAAGCTTGGCTCCAGCTTGTGTTCCTCTTTGGAGGTGGTGGAACCTTTAGGAGGTGGGGTGTATTATGTGTTATGTACCATTTCATCACTGTGACCAAAAAGCCTGACAAGAAATACACAAAGGAAAAAAAATGGGGCTCATGTTTTCAGAAGTTTCAGTCTGTAGTTGGAGGATTCCATTGTTCTGGGCCTCAGATGAGTCAAACATCGAGGTAGAAAGGTGTTACAGAGGACAGCTTCTCAGCTCATGGCAGCCAGGAAGTAGAGAGAACTAGAGCAGGAGGGAGGGAGGAAGATAGATAGATAGATAGATAGATAGATAGATAGATAGATAGATAGATAAAGAATATGATCATCCAGGGACAAAATATAATCCCTAAGTGCACACCCTGATGATTTGCTTCCTTAAATCATGCTCTACTTCCTGGAGATAACACCCAATAATCCATTGAAATTACTAATTCAAATAGATTAATCCACTGATTAAGTTATAGCTATCATAATTTTTATCTCTAACCATCTCTTTATTGTCTAATACATGAGTTTTGTGTGGGGCACCATCTATCCAATCTATAACAAGGTCCTTATCAGAAGGAAATTAGGTCATTGGGGGAGTGCCCTTAAAGAGTTTATCGAAAACTAGCTCCTTCCTCTCTGTCTCTCTCTCTCTTCATGTCCTGGCTGCCATGTCGTGATCAGACTTCTTTTGCCATATACTCCTGCCATAATGTACATGACCAAATTTACAAGGCAAATGAATATAAATTGAAAACTCTAAAATCATGAGACAAATCAATCTTTTCCCTTATTAAGTTGATTTATCTCAGGTTTTTGTTACAATGATGAAAAGCTAAAGAATACAGCATACTCATAAACACTGGGTCCTTAATAACGAGCAAGTCTGTCCCCAGGATGTTAGAGCTTTCCATTTAAGATAGGTCTGAGATTGCTTTTATTTAAGGTCAATATGGAAGTCCAGGTTATAGAACTTTGACAAGTTTCTGATTGCCAGACCCTGAATCCTTACTCAAGTTACTTGTGCAGGAATTTGAGGTCAAATTAAACTTGGGAGGACTATGTTTGTGGCACAATATAACCAGACAAAAGGTGGACTGTCATTTTTAAGACACACTCTCTCAGACTTTTATATTATATTCCTTTATATTTTTTTTCTCTTTTCTCTTGTTTACCTGCAGGAGATTTTGTAACTTTTTCCTATAAGTACATGCCAGTCATTTCACTTAAGTTCTTTATTAAGGACAAATCTAGGCAGAAACTGTTTCCCTGTGGTCATTTTGGATATAACTTCTATTTTCCTTCAATGTCTCTTTGGGCTGTTCCCTATCCCGATTTATTTTTCATCTTTCCACAACAGAGGCATTGTGCATTCTTCATGATTGTTCTTTCTCCCCCACAGATTTCTTTTCTTTATAAACTCATTCAAATTAGAGTAAGGACACTCCTGTGAGGTATAGGAGATTTGTTCACAAATAAATAATAATGATAATAAAAATCTCAGTTTCTTTTAGGGGCCAAACATGGAACAAATAAGTGAAAGCATCTTAATTTGAGATTAATGGCACTGTTTTTGTATATTAATGTTATAAAAGAAACTTGCATGTGAAACATAACCAAAAAAACATGTGTTTACCATACAACCTCTGGCTCTAAATTTTATTTTTCTAGTTGTGAAAGGAAATGTGTCACAGAGAAATACTTTTTTTACTATAAAATATAATTGCTAAAAAAAACCAATAAATTGTGATTTTTGGTACCACTGCTAGAAAGTTAATTAACAAAGAGGGTTAGAGGATGTTTGAAATGGAATGCATATTACACTTTCTCAAGAGGGCAGTGTTTACTCATACAAAGGCTCTTTTCTTTGTGGGAATATGGGCCTGTTAATGCCAATCTGTCTTTCAAGAAATAGAACAAGAAATAATCAATTCAATATATTTTTAATAACCAGATTTTTTAAAAAAAATTCTTTACTTATTTTAAAACACTCTGAGTACCTAGTAAAAATATGTGTGCATGTCATTTCTAGCCCTTGAAACAACTTTAAGCCTTTGGTAGTGAAAATAAGTTGTATAAAGCAAATCATCATGCCATCACTTACCACAGGGAATTCAGTTACAATCAATGAACTAGCATATAATATATTAGTAAGCACAACTCTTGAGGCTAAAATCCACCAATTTACACAAAACTCTGACCCACAACCCACCTGCACTCAGCTCCTTATCAGTACTGAGATAATGTGAAATAACTACTTGACAGATTATTGCAAACAATATTCCAAACAGTCTAAATCTGTGACTATAAATACTGAGGTATTTGCAACTTGTTGCATCTCATCTGTTCCTGTGTAGTATCCTATCACAGGGTGTTTTCTTGGCAGGCACAAAGAAGATCATGTGTGAAACCCTGTTTCCAGGTTGATTTAGTGTTAAGTTCTAATGTGAACACATGAAATTTAATTAGATGACATGATTAATTTTTTCATCATTTTTTTAGAAAACCAAATAAAAACCATGACTATAGTAAGAAAATCATTGTTTCCATACACAAATGATGCCTTTACTTTTGCCAGATGTTTTTTAAACGTTCATAGAGAACATGTTGTGCTTGTTCATTTTGTTTGTGTACTCATGTAACCAGCACCCAGATTACCAGCAGCTCAGAGGACTTTGGTCATATTCCCTCCACCTAAGTCACCACAGCCTGACATAATGTTATGAACACTGTTTTTGAATGTTACGTAAATGGAGTCATGCTACAATTACTTTTTGATGGCTCCTGTTATGCAATACTGGGCTTGCCTTAAATCTGTGGGTGGTAGCTATAATTTGTTGATTCATTGTTGCATGTATTTTCATTGAACACACAATTATTTATCCATTTTAATGTTTATTTCTAGTTCATACAATTATGAAAATATTGCTATGAACATTATTTTACTTGTCTTCTGGTGAATATAAGCATTCAGAACTTTTAAATATAAATCCAGGAGAGGAATCACATTCATAGATACTGGGCTAACTGTCTAGCTTCAGTAGATCTGTAGCACGGTTTCAGTTGTGATTATACCAAAGTGTGCTAGTCACCAGACGTTTATGAAAATTTCAGTTTCTCCACATACTTAGTAATGCTGTCTCTGGCTCTCTCTTTTGCTAACAGGATTTGAACCCAGGGGTGTTTAACCACTGAGCCACATACTTAGGGCCTCACTGAATAGCTGAAGCTAGCTTTTAACTTTTGATCCTCCTGCCTCAGCCTCCAAAGCTGCTGAGATTACAGGTATGAGCTATGGTGCCTGCCCCCCCCCTTTTTATGTGAGTCTTTCTTCTAAATTTGTAATGATATTGAATTAGAGATATAGTTGGCATTTTTCTAATCTCTAACTAAATTGAGCACATTTTCATAAGCTTGGTGGTCTTTTATTATATACTTCTTTGTTAAGTGAAAATTATATTTTTTCACCATTGGAAATGTCTTTTTTTGAATTGTATGTAATTATATCTATTATAGTAATTTTATAATTGTATTATTTTTATTTGATAACCTAAAACATAAGAATTTATTTAATTCGCAATATGATTTACTGTATTCTTTCCATAAAAATGACTAGACGTTATTTTTAGTTTATCTATCTTTCAATAATTACATTCACCATAATGTATTTGTTGATAACTTAGGCACTCTAAAAACAAAACCATCAACAAGGGAAAATTAACTTTGAACATTTTGAAAAGTTTTTTTCAAAACTTTATTCATTTAAATATTTATTGGGTGAAAACTAGTTTATAAAGTATTTTTCTAGGCATTAGGGACAGAGTAGTCCATAAATTCTTGTCCATGCTATATGCAAAAATATAAAGACAGTTTTATTACAGTAACAACTAAACATTAAAAAAACCTACATGTTCCTCAAAAATGACCCCTAGCAGCCTTAGTTAAAAAACAAAACAAAACAAAACAAAACAAAAAAACCTGCATGAAATGAGGAAGTGCATTGTACAGTGTGAAAATTCCTTTATTTTTACTGGGCTCAGATTCCCATAGTTCAGAGTAATTTGCTTTCTGGGAGATAGAGTGGAGATAAGATTATGGAGGTATTGGCTTGAGGGCTGCATTGATTTACTATAAACAAACTGCTCATGGTGGTTTGTGATGATGAATTACAGTCTGTTCAGAGAAGAAGGCTTCCTTCCCTCTACTTTTTCTAGGAGTGGTTGATAAGTCTCTAGTGTTTTAGAGTTTCTGCACACATTATTGGATGTCATTCAACCAAATAAAATTTGTCTCCAGCTTGAAACTTAAACTGAATATGAGAAAAGACAACACATTCAGAGCAAAGAAAATACACAAGGGGTGAATTTAAGCTGTTCCTTTTTTGACACAATAAGAGCAAGGTTAGTTACAGGTTTTCTGAGTCATTAAAAGCAATGAGTCTTGCCAGAGCAACAAGATATTTTGAGGCTTGTATTTAAAGAAAAACAACAGTAACCAAAAAATGTATCAAAAATAGCAAAATAGAAGAAAGGAAATACTTGCATTTTAATGCAGATTCAGTTAGTAGTTAACTTGGTGTTGTAAGGGTCCGGCGAACGTCGGAGGAAGAGACCACCAAGAGACCGACTCATGCAATTGCAGAAGGGGATTTATTGAGGATCCAATCCAGTGCGCTGGGGCTCCATGCTCACTCAACAAGGGAGAGCGGCCCAGAGCCCAGAGCAGGGGTTGAGCAGTGCTTAAGTACACTTTTTGGGGAGGGCGGGGGCTTTGCATACATCACAGTCTCCTTTAACAAATCACCATACACCGCAGGAAAATTGAACAACAACTTTCAAACATGATTAGCACATTCATTGGCGGGAACAGGTCGGGCTGGAGATATAGGTCATTCCTAAGGAGGGGGTTACATTTAAACTGATTGGTTTGGGCCCTGAATGCCTACGTGCCAACCTGCACAGGATCCTAGGCTATTAATCAACTAAAAGGTCAGTAGGGCATTGTCTTAACTGCCTCAGGAATTTCAGGTTCTGTGTGCAGTTCAGAAACTTTACAATACCTAGTCCTTTACATTTTAACTCAGGCTTTGCAGCTTAGAAGCAGCTTTACAATGCCTGGTCCTTTACATTTTAACTCAGGCTTTGCAGCTTAGAAACTTTACCCTTTCATTCCCCACTCCTTTTTATGACTACTTTTAATCTTAAAAGTAATGAATCATAATTATTGAAGGGCTTCACATTTCATGAGTTGTTTTGTGTTCCCTGGAATCATTCTCAGCATGGCCTCCATTTTAGATTTCACTCGATATTAGACCGAATTTAACTACACTGACTACCTAACTTTAAATCTGGCTTCATTCCCCCCCTCTAATTTGGGAACTCCTTACTGCTGTAAGAAAAGGGGACGAAGAGGATCTTTCTTGCTTCTTCAGGCTGAAAAGGGACGGTGTGGGGAAAGCAGTTTGGAGTCCCCCTTAAAAACATCGGGTCTATTGAGTGGTCCATGATAAAAGTCCAATTGAGAAGTAATAGGCTGGAGGGCCATTTGAGTGATGGGTGGTCTATAAGAGAAACAAGAATTTATTAGTTCTGGAACCAGATTGATGCAGCAATAAATGCCACAGCACAGGAATATGCCAATGAGTATAATGGCCAAGACAAAGACTAACAATGTTTTCCACCAGGAAGTACCAAGAACCAGGAGCTAAGATGTTGTTTCCATGACAAAGTTGCTGAGTACATGGCTTCTATCTGAGCATGTAAATCTTTAAGGATATTTGTCACATTGCCAGAAACGTCAGGGATGTAAACACAGCAATTAACATTTAGGGTTACAGTTGTCCTTCCCTTAAGATACAGTTTAATAATTTAATGTCATCTGATCTTGCAAAATCCTTTTACTAGTATGACCTCTGTGTCTAATAGAGAAATCTTTAATTCTGTTACTAGGGCTGGATAACTATACTAGCAAACATTAAGCCTACCTGTGTAGGTTAGAAATAAAGGCCTTAAACTAAAAACTACACTGGCAGTTCCTTTTGATAGTTATCAGGCATTCCTGTCTGAGAATCTCTTTTGTAGCCTCCAGTTTACATATTTTGGAAGGTTACATTTAACTATTATAATCATTTAAAATGTCCAGTAATAGTTGTGTTTTGGCTTTGACCGTCTTTGCTAAGTGTTTAAGATGAAGCAAGTCAAACTGACTTTTGTTTCTATTGTTAACAGTCAGCTGAGTTTCACTGGGAGTCCTCAAGGAACTTACAGCAGCTTTTCAGTTCCGCTAGTGCCATTTGCACTAGGATGGGTCCAGGCCTTGCTTGACCATGTGGCTTCCCTTGGGAGCATCAGAGATGTCTCCCTTTTCTGATGACCCTCCTCTTCACAGCAAATGCACTGATTGGCTTTCTGTCCTACACTGGTCTCATTAATCTCCCTGATCGGGAAGTTATGTGGGCCAGAGTTGCAAAGCTCTTTGGAGAAGTCCCCTATTCCCTGACTCAGACTGACTCAGAGGGCAAGAGCCAAATCTTTAATTTTAAAACTTAATCTTAAACATCTAGCAAATAAATTTTAACAGCCTTATATTAGGAGCACTGGGCTTTAATGTCTATCTCTCTACCCTGTAGGTGATAACTCCTTATCTTAAATTAACCCAGGTTGTGAGTTCTTAAATCAGTACCTCTGCAAAACATTAACAGGCAATCCTTAGACCATCTATAAGCAAACTACAAAATAAAATTATCAAGAGTAAAAACATTCAGTTCATATAATAGCTACCTTGAATTTTGGTGGAGTATATCCCCTGTTTGAGATCCTGGCAATCGTGACAAAAACCAACTTTTGGACACAACTTTAAATGTACTGAAATCTGGCCTACTTCTTTCATAGTTTCTTTCACATGCAGTGAGATGGGACATAGAGCCTTATCTCAAGTAAGGCGGGGCTCTTCATAAATCTTAAGTACTATAGTTCTGAAGCTGATCTTTGCTTTTTAGACATCATTTTATAAAGCCTACATAAATTGTTGCTCAAGGTCACATGAACATTAGCTAACACAGTATAATATCACATCTAAAACATGAATTAAAGACTGAAAACTTCTAACCTTTTATAGAAAAGTAGCAAAGTACTTTTGTGTTTTACAATAAAACCTTCACACAGATTAGGCTCTCATTAACTTAAAAATACATTTAAATTGTATCTCAGTGTAAAAAGTAACATGGAACTGTACATATCTTATTGATAATATGTCCAGTTACAGAACACAAATGATATAAATAAATCTCCAACATGTTTTTTTTTTTTTTTAAGTCTAAAATTACCATACAACTTTAGAACACCAGCTTGATATAATGCTCTTTTGAAGCTTCTACCTTGCAGACTTGTATACCTGGAAAATATGAACACATTAATAGCACCATAATTAACCTTGCAAAAAGCTGTGTGCTTATATAGACCTAAGGGGGAGATGGTAGGGCTTAGATAAATGGCAGGCCACCCGTTTATTGGTAAGTTCTTCCAGATATCAGCTCCGGAGCCCAGGAATTAGTTCTTATTGGGGCTAAAGTTCCCCGCCAGTGAGATTTGAGATTGGCGCCACTGCAGAGAAGAAGAAGATAGGAAGAAGAAGTCCTTAGGCGCAATGTTGGCATCACCAGCACCTGAAGAATATCAGAGTGAATAAAAGCAGGATGAAGATAAAAATTAAAGCAAAGGTTAATTTTTGGCAGAAGTTCCATGTTGGGGGACTGACAGAGAAGAGGCCAAGGGCCATAAGGAGGCTTAGAAGGACATTGCCCAGGGCAATGAAGTCTGTGGACTGACACCTCTCAAATGATGAGCACTCAATAAGCTTCTTTCTCTAAAATTGCTCTTGTCAGGTTTTTTGGTTACAGCAGTGAAAAAGCTACCTAACACAAGGAGTTTATTCTAAATAGCATAGTGGGCCTCATAAGCATTATGTTGACACTACTTTTCTTTGCATTCTGAGTCTCAAAGGTGCAATGCAGAATGGTCCTCTGGATGCTGGTCAGTCAGTGGTTTGTGATATGGTTGAGGAATTCCAACTTTAAAAGATTTATTTGAGCAGGGCTATCTGCAATAGACACTATCTTTGTAGGCAGACATAACGATCTTTACCTTCGACAAGAAACATAGTTACTCTCTGCCCTAAGACACAGTCTTCCAAGGATATTTCTAATATTAACGTCTTTGAGAAGATAGTCTAGAAAAATATCTTAATGTTTCTTCTTAGAAGAAAAAAAACAAAGGTGTATACTTTAAAGACTCACGGAGAATTATATCAGCAATTTTTTAAAGCTATATATTGATTGCATTATTTCCTTTCTGTAAGATTATTCTATTTTTTTCCCCTCTTTTTGTTTTTCTCATTTCTATTAGCCCTTTTGAAAATTAGTTGTTGAAAGAATCCTCCATGCAAACACACTTCGCCAGGAGAATTCCAATTTTATTGCAAAAGGCTGTGTGTTTATATAGATCTAAGGGGAGATGGCAGGGCTTAGATAAATGGCAGGCCACCCGTTTATTGGCAAGTTCTTCCAGATATCAGCTCCAGAGCCCAGGAATTAGTTCTTATTGGGGCTAAGGTTCCCCGCCAGCGAGATTTGAGATTGGCACCATCGGGAGAGTTCACATGGTGGGAACTTTTCGCACCAGTGAGAAAAGTGGGAAAGTAGGAAGAGGAGGTCGTTAGGCGCCATGTTGGGGTTTTTCTCTGGGGTGCTGCTGCTGTTTATACTTTTCCCAACAGTTGTCAATTTAATCGCTGCTTCCTTGAAGAAAATGTTTTTTTCTCTGAAAGTTTTTATATTTTCTAATTTCCTTTGGTTTGCAGAAATTTCTCTATAATGTGCATAGTCATGAGACTCTTCATATTTACCTTGCAAATTTTTAGCAAGTTGTTGCTTGTGTTTAGTATTTATTGTTTACTTGCAGAGTCTGATTCTATTTCTGAATGTCAGTATCATGTAATTTTTAATCCTTTCTTTTCTTTTTTTTTTTTGGCCAAACTGGAAGAAATAGAGGACTATTTTATTGAACAAAGAAACCATAATCTAAGAGAAATAGTCTGGTAAACTGTGATAACTTTTCAATCAATCTATGACACTGTTTTCATCATCTTTTTATTCTTTTTCCTATTGATCCTTGAGTCTTACCCATTCACACTGTTATGGTTTGGATGTGAGGTGTCCCCCCAAAGTTACATGTGAGACAATGCAAGGAGGTTCAGAGGAGAAATGATTGGATGAGGAGAGTCTTAAAACAGTCAGTGAATTAATCCTTGAGGGATTAACTGAGTAGTAACTGGAGACAGGTGGGGTGTGGCTGGAGGAAGTGGTTAGTTTGGGGCGTGTTAATGGGGTATATATATTTTGTATCTGGAGAGTGGAGTCTCTCACTCTGCTTCTTGATTACAATGATGTGAGCTGCTTTCCTTTGCCACACAATCCACCATGATGTTCAGCCTCATCTCATCTCCATCCTGGAGAAATGCCTGGCTTCCATGAACTAAGACCTCTGACACCATTAGCCCTCAAATAAAATTTATCTCCTCTATAATTGTTCTGGTCAGATCTTTAGTCATAGCAGTGAAAAAGCTGACATACAACACACACTTTCATTTATTTTTTATTTTTTGTATCGTCTGACAGAAATGGTGAACAACTGAGTTGTGGAGTTTCTAGATGATGTTATCTTCCTCCTAAGAGGACCACATTTTTCTTTATTCTCCACAATGCTGGAAGGACTGCAGTAAATAGAGGCTGGGCTCTGGCATGGCACAGTCTATCTCTAGTCTTCTCTTAGGTGTGACCTATAAGGCTGTCAGCTGAGTGCCTGGTGGGTGTTTCTTTTTATCCTTGAAAGGCTTCAGGAGATGGAATTTTGTCTTTTAGATGTTTCAGCTTACCTTTCACTTTTGGCCTTATTCAGACAAAAAAAAAAAAAAAAAAAAAAAAAAAAACTTGGCAACTGTGTTGAGGCAAAGAATTGCTTTCATTGTAATGTCCCTCACTGATTTGCATTTTGTTAATTCGGTCTAGTGTGGCCACCAACTCGCAGTTAGTTCCTCAGCTCACCAGAAATTTCCCCAGGTCCAGATGAATCTCAGGTTCTCAACATTAGTGTGCATCCTATATTCAGAAATTTCCTCAGGGTGTAGGCATGTATAGAAGTTCAGCTCAACTAACAAAAAAGCCTAAGTTCCCCTGGATATTTTAGTACCCCTCAAGTGTTCCTTGCTTCAATATATGTTTTACAGCCTTAACAAAATAACCTTTGTTTTGTAATTTGTTAAACTTTTCTAATTGTATTGATAGAAGACTTCATCTTACTCAGAAGCAGAATTGGCCATACTCACTGATTTTAAATAGGAAAGAAATTATTTTGAAACAATACTAAACAGGATATTTAGATTTCACTGTAATCTTTAAATAATATATACATATTTATAAAGGAATTATGGGACTCATACCTTTTCAGGTGTCTCTAGAATAACTGTTATTGTAATTCTTATTATCTTCATTGAAATAATTAATTATAGTTAATCTGACAGGGTTTTTTTTTTTTTAGCTGATACTTGGATTTTGGCAAAGTTCTATTTAATGATATAATCACGTTGAAAGCTAATATCTCTGTATTTCTGTTAATATTATTAAATTCTAGGCCACTTTTCAAAGTGTTTTTGTCAAACTACAGCTCCTTAACATGGTCTTAGATAGAAGGAGAGTCATGCTTAAACAAATCCACAGAACTCTAAATTGAAGCCAATTAATTTTACTTCAGCATTTCTAAGTGGATTTATTCTTCAGAACTGTACCAGCTTGTGAGCCCTGCTAGTACCATGGAATGGGCGGCTTTGATAGAAATTTATTTATTTTTTTCAATACTAGAGGTTAGAAACCCAACATCAAGCTGTGGATAGGGTTGCAGCTCCTAAGGTCTTTGGCTTGTAGATGGTCATCTTTTTCTTCTGTATTCACATGGTTTTCTTAGGTGCGTGGTGTGACTTAATCTCCTACTCTTAGAAGTATACTCATCATATTGTGTTAGGACCCACACCAATGACCCCCATTTAACATAAAT
The DNA here is from genome assembly GCF_964194105.1 of Spermophilus citellus. NCBI lineage: Eukaryota > Metazoa > Chordata > Mammalia > Rodentia > Sciuridae > Spermophilus > Spermophilus citellus. The sequence goes on along the minus strand of NC_138195.1, from coordinate 28,685,480 downwards.
TATCTATTTAAATGACCTATCTCTTATACTGGGAGTTTGGAATTCAACATATGAATCTATCTGGGACATGTCCCTCCAAAAGGCTCATTGAAGGAAAATACTATTTCATTATAGTATCTGTTAAAACATTCCAAAAACATATTTTGGAAACATTTTAAAGGTGTAATCTGAATACAATTCTGTTGTAATTTTCTCAAATGAAAATATTATGGATTTTATCCAGCCTAAAGGTAGAATGTTAAACAAACAGTTTTTATTATATTGAATCTACATTTCAGCTATCTGATATGATTGTGATGATATCTCATGTGATTATAATCTGCATTTTCCTAAAGACTAATGATGTTGAACAACATTTGTGTGCTAGCTTATTTTCCGTATGTGTATATTATTTTATGAAGTGCTCCTTCAAAACAGTTATAGAATCATGTCATCTGCAAATAGTGATAATTTAAGTTCTTCTTTTCCTATTTTTATGCCTTTAATTTCTTTCGTCTGTCTAATTGCTCTGGCCAGTGTTTTGAGAACTATATTGAATAGAAGTGGTGATAGGGGGCATCCCTGTCTTGTTCCAGATTTTAGAGGGAATGCCTTCAATTTTTCTCCATTCAGAATGATGCTAGCCTGAGGCTTAGCATAGATAGCTTTTACAATGTCAAGGTAAGTTCCTGTTATCCCTAGTTTTTCTAATGTTTTGAACATAAAGACATGCTGTACTTTGTCAAATGCTTTTTCTGCATCTATCGAGATGATCATATGGTTCTTATCTTTAAGTCTATTGATGTGGTGAATAACATTTATTGATTTCCATATATTGAACCATCCTTGCATCCCAGGGATGAATCCTACTTGATCATGGTGCACAATTTTTTTGATGTGCCTTTGTATCCGATTCGCCAGAATTTTATTGAGGATTTTTGCATCTAGGTTCATTAGAGATATTGGTCTGTAGTTTTCTTTCTTTGAGGTGTCTTTGTCTGGTTTTGGAATCAGGGTGATGTTGGCCTCATAGAATGAATTCGGAAGAGCTCCCTCTTTTTCTATTTCCTGAAATAACTTGAAAAGTATTGGTATTAATTCTTCTTTAAAGGTTTTGTAGAACTCCGCTGTATACCCATCCGGTCCTGGGCTTTTCTTGGTAGGAAGTCTTTTGATGGCTTCTTCTATTTCGTCTATTGATATTGGTCTGTTTAAGTTGTGAGTTTCCTCCTGACTCAGTCTGGGCAAATCATATGACTTAAGGAATTTATCGATGTCTTCACTATCTTCTATTTTATTGGAATATAGGTTTTCAAAATAATTTCTAATTGTTTTCTGTATTTCTGAAGCATCTGTTGTAATATTGCCTTTTTCATCCCGTATGTCTACAAAAAAACTACTAGAACTAATAAATGAATTCAGCAAAGTGGCAGGATATAAAATCAACACACATAAATCAAAGGCATTTCTGTATATCAGCGACAAAACTTCTGAAATGGAAATGATGAAAAACACTCCATTCACAATATCCTCAAAAAAAAAATAAAATACTTGGGAATCAACCTAACAAAAGAGGTGAAAGACCTATACAATGAAAACTACAGAACCCTAAAGAAAGAAATAGAAGAGGATCTTAGAAGATGGAAAAATATACCTTGTTCATGGATAGGCAGAACTAACATCATCAAAATGGCGATATTACCAAAAGTTCTCTATAGGTTCAATGCAATGCCAATCAAAATCCCAATGGCATTTCTTGTAGAAATAGATAAAGCAATCATGAAATTCATATGGAAAAATAAAAGACCCAGAATAGCAAAAACAATTCTAAGCAGGAAGTGTGAATCAGGTGGTATAGCGATACCAGATTTCAAACTATATTACAGAGCAATAGTAATAAAAACAGCATGGTACTGGTACCAGAACAGGCGGGTGGACCAATGGTACAGAATAGAGGACACAGAGACTAATCCACAAAGCTACAACTATCTTATATTTGATAAAGGAGCTAAAAACATGCAATGGAGAAAGGATAGCATCTTCAACAAATGGTGTTGGGAAAACTGGAAATCCATATGCAACAAAATGAAACTGAATCCCCTACTCTCGCCATGCACAAAAGTCAACTCAAAGTGGATAAAGGAGCTAGATATCAAATCAGAGACTCTCCGTCTGATAGAAGAAAAAGTTGGCTCCGATCTGCAGATTGTGGGGACGGGCTCAAAATTCCTTAACAGGACACCCATAGCACAAGAGTTAATAACAAGTATCAACAAATGGGACTTTCTTAAACTGAAAAGTTTTTTCTCAGCAAGAGAAACAATAAGAGAGGTAAATAGGGAGCCCACATCATGGGAACAAATTTTTACTCCTCACACTTCAGATAGAGCCCTAATATCCAGAGTATACAAAGAACTCAAAAAATTAGACAATAAGAAAACAAACAACCCAATCAACAAATGGGCCAAGGACATGAACAAACACTTCACAGAGGAGGACATACAATCAATCAACAAGTACATGAAAAAATGCTCACCATCTCTAGCAGTCAAGGAAATGCAAATCAAAACCACCCTAAGATACCACCTCACCCCAGTAAGATTGGCAGCCATTATGAAGTCAAATAACAACGAGTGCTGGCGAGGATGTGGGGAAAAGGGTACTCTTGTACACTGCTGGTGGGACTGCAAACGGGTGCGGCCAATTTGGAAAGCAGTATGGAGATTCCTGGGAAAGCTGGGAATGGAACCACCATTTGACCCAGCTATTGCCCTTCTCGGACTATTTCCTGAAGACCTTAAAAGAGCACACTACAGGGATACTGCCACATCGATGTTCATAGCAGCACAATTCACAATTGCCAGACTGTGGAATCAACCCAGATGCCCTTCAATAGATGAATGGATAAAAAAAAAATGTGGCATTTATACACCATGGAGTATTACGCAGCACTAAAAAATGACAAAATCACGGAACTTGCAGGGAAATGGATGGCACTAGAGCAGATTATTCTTAGTGAAGCTAGCCAATCCCTAAAAAACAAATACCAAATGTCTTCTTTGATATAATGAGAGCAACTAAGAACAGAACAGGGAGGAAGAGCAGGAAGAAAAGTTTAACATTAAACAGAGACATGAGGCGGGAGGGAAAGGGAGAAAAAAAGGGAAATCACATGGAAATGGAGGGAGACCCTCATTGTTTTACAAAATTATATATAAGAGATTATGAGGGGAATGGGATAACAAACATGGAGGGAAATGAATTACAGTAGATGGGGTAGAGAGAGAAGATGGGAGGGGAGGGGAGGGGGGATAGTAGGGGATAGGAAAGGTAGCAGAATACAACAGTCACTAATATGGCAGTATGTAAAAATGTGATGTGTAACCGATGTGATTCTGCAATCTGTATTTGGGGTAAAAATGGGAGTTCATAACCCACTTGATTCTAAGGTATGAAATATGATTTGTCAAGAGCTTTGTAATGTTGTGAACATCCAATAAAAAAAAAAGAAAAAAAAAACAGTTGCTAATATTCTGAATTGGGAAGCTTGTTTTCTTGTTATTAAGTTTTGAGAGTTTTTAAAAACTTATTTGGGTTATTAGACCTTTATCAGATATTTGATTCATTAATATTTTCATTTAATCAACAGTCTGTGTTTAATATTCTTCACAGTGTCTTTTAAAAAACAGAACACTTTAAATTTTGATGTATGTACTTCAAATTATAAATTTGTTCCTTTATGAATTATGTCTTTAGTGTTATGTCTAGAAAATCTTTGCATGCCAATATCCCAAAACAATTTATATTTTCTTCTAAATGTTTTATACTTTTGTTTCACACTATGGTTATCCAAGATTTTTATTTAGTGTATTTGGTATGAGGTGCTTATCCAAATCTTTTTCTTGTCATCAGAATGTTCAGTTGCTTCTGTTTGAAACTAGTCTTTCTCAATTGAACTGCTTCTGTATTTTTATTGAAATCCCTATGTGTAAGACTCTTTCTGAATTTTATTCTCTAACATCTTAATTTTCATTTCTCATTTTTAGGTTTAAACCTAATCCAGCTTTGCCAATCTTATAGGAATGGAGAAACAAGAATTAGAGATTCTAGTGAGCTAACATTCCAGTAGAGCAGAAATAGAAAAATAAGCTTAATCGATTCATTGACTTTCCTTCAATGATATTTATAAATATTCTGACACTATTGGGGCAGATGCAAACCTTTGCATTGAAAACTGACAGAAAATTATGAAGAATAATAGAATAATTAGAGGGATTTTCAGGAGTGCATATTATACAGAAGGAAATTCTTTGCAAGTTTATTTATAGATACATTTGATTCCATGTAAAAGTCCATTAGATGGTCTTTTTGTGTATGAATGATAAAGCGATAAGTTGCACCTACCTATAATTCCAAAGCACAAATACTGAGAGCAACAAGTGTGTAAGGAAACAATTCTGGAGGTCTTAAATACAAGATAAATATCAAGATGTATTTTAATACTATACTTATTAAGACAATGTATTATTGGTTTGAGTTCAGACAGTGATCAATGAAACAGTCCAAAACAGATCCACACATGTATAGATGTGAGTTATGCCAAAGATGGTACTGCATATAAATGAGAAATGATGGTCTTTTAAATAAATGGGTGTTGGATCAACTGCATGTCCAAAAGTGGAACACATTTCTAAACTACTGTCTTTAATAATATAGAAAACATAATTCTTGAAATAATGTAAATTTACATGAAAATTGAAAAATAAAATTGTTTTTTGGAGGATGTCAGGAAAGTATAATTATTATCTTGTGATAGACAAATATTTCCCAAGCAAGGTGCAAATACTGCTAACCATAAAGAAACAATGACAATAAATACAACTACATTTAACTATATTTAAATTAAAACTTTAGTTTGATCAAAGCATACTAATTAAAAAAAAACACATAGAGAAGATATTTTAAGTACATTTTAAAATTTCGATGAATATTTTCAACAAATATATGCTTTAGTCAGATGAGGGTGATACAAGATACCACAGCCTGGACATCCTAAATGAAGGTGCCAGTATGGATATATTCTGAAGAATATGGATGTGTCTCTATCCAACTGGCAGTAGGCTTCCTTTTTGTTGCATACTTATGCTGTGGAGAGAGGAAATTCTAGTGTGGCTTCCCCTTCTTGTAAAAGTGCTAATCCCATCCTGTCTGTTCCACCTTCATGACTTCAGCTGAACCTAATGTCGTCCAAGTGACCCTACCTTCTGATACCATCAAATGAGGAATTAGTGTTTCAACAAAGAATTTGAGGGGGATGCAATATTTAGTCTATAAGAGTATGTGGTGATGAGGGTAAAAGTATTTATAATTTAGATATCATCTGTCCCCCAAAAGTCAATGTTAAAGTTTTGTTCTCTAGCCCATGGCACTATTGGGAGACAGTGGGACTTCTAAAATGTAGTGCCAAGTGGTAGGTGTCTAGATCACTGGGTTAATACCCTTGAAGAAATTTGTGAGACACTGCCCCTTTTCTCTTTTTATTTTTAAGAGAGAGAGAGAAGAGAGAGAGAATTTTTTTTAATTGTTTTTTTTTTTTTTTTTTTTTTTTTTTTTTTTTTAGTTTTGGTGGACACACATCTTTATTTTATTTTTATGTGGTGCTGAGGATCGAACCCAGAGCCCCTGACAGGCCAGCACGTTACCACTTGAGCCACATCCCCAGCCCTCTTGCTTTTTTACATCCTGGCCATGAAGTAAACAGTTTTTTCCCCCCCACCTGCTGCCCTTATGTGCAGTTTCATCACAGTCCTGAAAGCAAGTGAGCCAAACAGTAATGGACTGAAACCTCTAAACTTATGCCCCCAAATAATCCTTTCCTTCTTATAATTTTATTTTGACAGGTGTTTGTTATAGAGATGAAAAACTGACTAACGGCTTTATCACAGTCAGCAACATGGATGATTCTCAAAAACATAATATTGTCTGAAATAAGCCAAATCCAGTGTAGGGCATAGTATTTGGTTCTATTTGTATTAGAACTCAGAAACTTATACAACTAAAATATGCCTTTTACGGGTTAGGTATCAGGTGTTCACTAAAAGCTCATTTGTGAGACAATGCCAGAATTTTTAGAGCTAAAATGATTATAGAGAGTTGTATCCTAATTGGTAAATTAATCCACTGTTATGGATTCACTGGGCAGTAACTGTAAGCAGGTAAGGTGTGACTGGAGGAAGTAGGGCACTGGGGGCAAGACTTTGGGACTGGTATTTTGTGGTTTGTAAACAGAGCTCTTCTTCTGTATTCTTTTCCTGTGCCTTTGTTGAGCTGCTTTCCTCCACTGTGCCCTTCTACCATGATGTTCTGACTCACTGTGAGCCCAGAGGAATAAAAACAGACCATCATGGGCTTCTGAAACCATAAGGTAAAATAAACTTTTCCTCCTCTAATACCTGGAGGTCACAGTGACACAGAAGTTGACTAAAGTAATGCTGTTAGAAGTCAGGGTAGAAACTACTTTGGAAGTAGTGACTAGAGACAAGACAAAGGGATTTCTGTGTAATAGTAATAGTCAATTCCTGAATTTGGATGCTGATTACAGGAATGTGTTAATTTTGTGAAAATTATAGATCTGTACACATATTGTTGTATGTATCTAATACTTCTGTATCTTAAACTTTGGTGTTTGGGTAGGAATGTGACTACTTACATGATATATATCTATATATTGATATACATTATTTATTAAAATGAAAAATAAAAAGACAGGAGTTTTATTTTGGTGTCAGCCACTTTTGAAACATAATACCAAGTGAAATATTTTTCTGTCATTTAGTGATATGTCCATTGGAAAAAAAAAAGTCATTGTACATAAATTTTTATAGGCAAATAAAACTAAAATTGTAAAGTTTGATATATATATATATATATATATATATATTTTTTTTTTTTTTTAACCAGGGGTTGAACTAGGGGCACTTAATCACTGAGCCACATCCCCAGCCCTATTTTGTATTTTATTTAGAGACAGGGTCTCACTGAGTTGCTTAGCACCTTGCTTTTGCTGAGTCTAGCTTTGAACTTGAGCTCCTCCTGCCTCAGCCTCCTGAGACACTGGTTTTACAGGTGTGTACCACCGTACTGGGCCTTTATTATTATTATTATTTTCAATTTTGAGACAGGGTCTCAAATTTTGCTTAGGGCTCTTCTATGTTGCTGAAGCTGGCTTTGAACTTGAGATCCTCCTGCTTCAGCTTCCTTAGTCACTGGGATTACAGGCATGTGCCACTGTGCCCATCTTGAGGCTCTTTTAATTAAACACCTTTTAGAGGAAAGTGTATCAGTATCTAAATATTACAAATGTATTTATAGAAAATTATATTTCTCTACCAAACTTCTTTTACTTCCATGAAGATATCACCAATTTTTGGATCAGCTAATATTGTACTTTGTATTGGTTTTAGTCATAGATTAGTTATTTCTGTTAATCAAAATCCCCAGATCCTCTCAGATCTGAGGTATGATGGCAGAGTACCATGGAAAGATTATAGTAAGAAGTTAGAGTAGTTTAGTTGTGGCCTGTCAGAGCAGAGAAGAGATATAAATATTTAAACAGTATTTATTTAAACAGTATATTTTTATGATTCAATCACTAATATTATCTGCACATAGCAGTTGGCTAAGAATATAAGCTGAATATCAGAATGTGTCATCACACCAAAATATCTTTGTTCTGAATGTTCCTGTTTTATAAGAGTGAATTATTCAAACAAAAAAAATATTAATTCAGCATCAATAACCAAGTGCTCCTTACAAAATCAAGGTTATAGATGCATGATACATGTTACTAATCTGAACAAAGGCAAACACAACAAAACTTGTTTTCATTAAATGATCTGTCTCAATTCATTATTAATAACCCTAAAATGAAAACCTTCAATTGTACTTTGTAAATTGAAATTAAATTCTAATTTTTATTGGTACTTCAAACTTTCAAATGATTTGCCAAGTACCCTAACTAGCTACTTTATAGAATGCCTCCAGAGAAATTCTTTTCTTCTCGAGTTATTTGTTTCCTCTTTGCATCTTCTTACTTTGGAATTAGGAGCCAATACTCATTCTACACAGGAGGGCTGTGTTTTAAGTTCATGGCCATTTTTAAAAGGGTATGGCGATCAAAAATAGTAAGTTTCCAAAGTAGTAAAATAAAGTTATTTTTTTCACTTAGAATGATGACATTTTAAATTAATATGTTGGTGCAAATGTTTGGCAGAAAATAAATACGTTTCTGCAAGTAAATAAAGGCATTTGTTTTCTTGTCTTATTTAGTGGAAGATGAGTGAATTTTTTATTTGGGTAGATGTTTCCAATTTCTTAGAGAATGTTTAATTCTACTCCATCTTAATGAATTGGCAAAATGAAATGGTTTACTCTCAGCTATTCAGTGCAACTCTTATCTACAATTTCTGTGCTACTTACTATTAACACTTTAATCAGGAGATAGATACAAGAATTACCTATGCTGTCTGAAATCCATCTATTTTTTTGTAAATAATTTACCTTGTATCCTTGATCATACCAGATTATGCCATTTGTGTTCATAAAGAATTATTTTACTTTCCTGTGAACTGAAATTTATGAAATTGTACTTTCTCATTACAGAATATATACAATGAAGAGAGTTTCAGCAAACATCCTTTTGGTTTCTGTTTATGTATTTATGTTAGAATTACAAAGTCATATTTATTACATTACACTCCCCCCAAAAAACAAGGAGAAATATTATTAGTAATTTCTGAGCAAGTTTAATTTCTATTTATTTCTGCTTTTATTTTATAATGTGAATTTAATAAATAATTGTGTATTTTTTCTTTTTTTCTTTCTAGGGTGATTGGGAAGTACAAAACCTAATGTTGACCTATAGTTGACAAGTTTCAGGATCTACTGACATGTGCCTTAAGCATTACATTTTCTTTCTAGCTCCAACTGATATATCCATCTATTTTTTCTTTGTGACACTTGTGCCTTACATCCAAATAAATTTTTCATATCTTGCCTTTAAAAAAATACAAATAAATTTGGAAAGAAGAGGAGAGTTAAGAATAATCATACAATATACTTTGCTCTCCTGTCATTTAAAATAATAAAGAAATTAATTGAAGATACATAATTCAAGTCATTTCAAATTTCAAATAACATATCTGTTGTCATTTATTTCTATTTACATAAAGTATAAAGAAATACTGCAATGCATGGAAATGATTTAAAAATTGATGTACCCCTGAAAAAACCCTTTTCCCTAGTTTTGTAGTATGATTTCTTCATGTTGATTTCTTTTAGAGTAGATTATCTAAGTCACCATAAAAGGCAGTGAATAATAGGTGGAGAGACTGCCTCCGAATTAGACAGTTCTTCATATGTTCTGCTCAGATGTTCTCTCACACATCACAATTTAATTGCACTGAAACACAATTATTTTGTTTTAATATAGTACTGCCTATAAAAATAAAACATGAAGCACAGATGTAATTCTGTTTTCTACTAACACACATTTAAACAAGTAAAAACAAGAAAGGAAAATTAGTTGTAAAATATAATTTCTTTAATAGTTTAAATCTATAGTATTATTTCAACATGCAATCAAAGTAAAATACTTATTAAGGGAATTTCACTTCTTTTCCCCTTTCAGTTCTTCCAGTTGCTTTCTATATTTTGAAGATGTATTACTTGACATTTAAAATTGTCTATTTTCCTTCTGAGTTGTTATTTCTACCAATGTATTGTCCCTCTTTATTCTAGAAAATGTTTTTAAAAATTTTGTCCTAAGCAGAAAATAATCTTAATTTCAGAGTCTACCCTCTTCTATGTTAATGCAGTCAATCCAGCTTTCTTCTGATTAAGGTTAGCAGAGGGGGGTCTTTCTTCTTATTTTTAACTTACCTATCTCTTCACAATTAAAGTAGGTGTCCTGTTTGAATAGTGTCTTGTTTGAATATAGTGTCCTGTTTGAATAGTGTCTTGTTGAATAACAAATAGTGTCTTGTTTGAATATCTCTGACTTTTAATCTAGAGGTTTGGACTATTTCATTAGTAGGAATTCTAAATAGTCAAATTTAAATCTACCATTTGCTATCTAAACTTTTTGGCCATTTTTCTTCAAATATTTCCTCTGCTCCATTTCTCTTTATTTTCCCTCCATGAGCTCATTAAACACATCTAAGACTATTTAAAACTCTTATGGGCCCTCTTCTTTGTTGTCGATTCTCATATCTCATATCTTTTGATGTTTCCATTCAAATGATTTGTATTGACCTAAATTTAAGATCTAAATTTAAGGGGAATCCTTCCCTACTGAGTGATATATATATAACACACATTTAAACAAGTAAAAACAAGAAAGGAAAATTAGTTGTAAAATATAATATATACATACATACACACACATACACACACACACACGTATATATAAAATATATTTAAGGTATATATACACTTTATATTTAATGCATAATATAATATTTAATATGATATTATTCAATATATACTAAATATAAATGTCTTATGTATATCAGATATATATATATATATATATATATATACTTTATGTATATTTATACTATTTATATGTATACACACAAATATATATATGCATATATATTTGTGTGTATATATATTTATGATATATATCAGATATCATAGTTATAAAGGGTCTTACCATCCATATCATTCAAATACTAGATTTTATACATGTGTACATTGAGAAACAGAAGACTAAAGTGATTTGGCTAAAGATTCTTTGTTGAGAAATTATTTCTTAAATGTCTCTAATAATTTTTTTCTGTATATTTACCTTTTATTGATCTTAGTTCAACATTCTTTCTCTGAGACATTTCATCAGGAATAAACCTTCAAAATAGTAAGTATTAGAGACTACACAAATCTTGATATATGTATTTTAAGGATTTGTTAGCTATTAAAATCTTGTCTTCCAAATTTTCTTAAGCACTGCCAATAATGAGAAATACAGTTTATACTGCAACATAGCATGTGTACGCCCACCTATATGCACATACATATGCATGAACAGATGAACATGATTAGAATAACATCACAAAGTTGGTGCTTGCCACATACACACACACATATATGTACACACACACACACTGTTCACTTTTCTTCTGGAAAATACTAATCTGTTCTACTAATTTCACATAAAGCAATGTTTTTAAAATGTATGTCATACTACATTTAATGCATTCTAAAGTTAATTTAGTAAATTTTGATAACATTAAAACATGAACTACAATTTTTTTTTTCTTAATTTCTTTTGGGGGCTGGTTGTTGTGTGTCTTCAAGAGGAAAATAAATATATTTGAAATACATCAAAATATTTTGAAAAATCACCACCTATTGCATTTTGAAAATTTATTAGAAAAATAAGTCATCATCTTTTTCATTTTGTTAATAAATGGATTTCAATGTTGACTCCAACTAATCAAAGTGAGAGCAAAATATTTTTTTTTTAAGTTTAACCTTCAGGCAGAAAAGATAGTTACCACATAATCAATCCAATCAGATTAGTTTAAGCTATCTGTACATATTAATCTAAAATCAACCAACATGTTTGGAGCTCAAGAGCACTCATTATATATTTTAAATGAACAAATAATATTATAAATAAGTTCAATTAATGACAAAAAATACATGTAGAACTAAGCAGTGAATGTAATTACCATAAGCGTAATTCCCTCATGGAATTTATAGTTGAAGAATACTTAAATTAACAATACAATATAGTGTAAGTATGATGTATTTTCACATTTTCCATAGAGAGCTAATGTGTGCATAAATATTACATACACATACCATATGTAACTCTAATATAACATACTATAAACCGTAATGTTATTCACATATAGCTAGTGGCATATAAATGTACACACACACGTATACATATATGCAACTTACAATGTTCTATAATATTAAATACCAAAATAGAAAATCATCAGAAAATGCTTAATGATGTTTTCTGGAAATACACACTTTAGTCACAATTTCTATTTCATCTGTAAATAAAACTGACTGTAATATAGTACACTAATTTAATCAACTTAAGATAGTATATTAAAAAATAAAAACATATTTCCAAAGTCTTTGAGATGAAACTGATACATGTTGGAAAATAATTAAAGGAAAGCTAATTTGTCTAAATAAAATGAATTTGAAATACAATTTTAATGGGAAAATACACATAAGAACTTAGAGGGAAATAAATTTTATTTAACCTTAAAAATAAAAGTACAATTACTAAATTTTTAAGTAATGTAAAATAATAATAGCTGGGTATAATTGTATGTGTCTATAATCCCAACAATTAATGAGATAGGCAGGAAGATTGCAAGTTCAATGCTAGTGAGAGGTGTTGCCTCAAAATAAAAATTAAAAAGTCACAGTGGTAGTGCATTCCTTATCCCTCATACTGAAAAAAAAAGCATTACATTAATCTCATGCATTAAATTATCACTTTTCACACATATAAATTTAAGTACACTTTGATTTATTTTTAATCCCCCCAAAATGTTTAATAAGTACTTATTCTGCATTTGGGTTTGAATATAGAAAGTCATAAGGATTATAATTTATTAATTCTCTGTGTGTGTTCATTCCCTATTTCCAATATAAGGAAATCTGAGTTTGTCAAATACCCAGAGAGTACTTTCTCAAAGATAATTGATCCCAGACTTTTGGGGTACATAATAAAGAGAAATGCCTCATAGGTGAGGTCAGGAAAAAGGGTTTTTTTCAACAAACTTTTTTTTTCAAAGTTATTTTTTTATTGATTATTTAAAACATTACATAGCTCATGATATATCATCTTTCATACATTTGACTCAAATTGGGTTTTGAACTCCCATTTTCACCCCAAATACAGATTGAAGAATCACATCTGTTACACATTCACATTTTTACATAATGCCATATTAGTGACTGTTGTATTCTGCTACCTTTCCTATCCCCTACTATCCCCCCTCCCCTCCCCTCCCCTCCCATCTTCCCTCTCTACGTCCTCTGCTGTTGTTCAATTCTCTCCCTTTTTTTCCCTCCCCCTTACCCCTCATAACCTCTTATAATTTTATGTATCATTGAAGGTCTCCTACCATTTCCATATGCTTTCCCTTCTCTCTCCCTTTCTCTCCCCCCATTCGTCTTTGTTTACTGTAGTCTTTTCCTCATGCTCTTCCTTCCTGTTCTGTTCTTAGTTGCTATCCTTATATCAAAGCAGACATTTGGCATTTGTTTTTTAGGGCTTGGCTAGCTTTGCTTAGCATAATCTGCTCTAATGCCATCCATTTCCCTGCAAATTCTATGATTTTGTCATTTCTTAGTGCTGCATAATACTCCATTGTGTATAGATGCCACATTTTTTTTTATCCATTCATCTATTGAGGGGCATCTAGGTTGGTTCCACAGTCTAGCTATTGTGAATTGTGCCGCTATAATCATTGATGCAGCCATATCCCTATAGTGCGCTCTTTTAAGGTCCTCAGGGAATAGTCCAAGAAGTGCGATAGCTGGGTCAAATGGTGGATCCATTCCCAGCTTTCCCAGGAATCTCCATACTGCTTTCCAAATTGGCCTCACCATTTTGCAGCCCCACCAGCAGTGTACAAGTGTACCCTTTTCCCCACATCCCCGCCAACACTTATTGTTGTTTGACTTATAATGGCTGCCAATCTTACTGGAGTGAGATGGTATCTTAGGGTGGTTTTGATTTGCATTTCTCTGATTGCTAGAGATGGTGAGCATTTTTTCATGTACTTGTTGATTGATTGTATGTCCTCCTCTGAGAAGTGTCTGTTCAGGTCCTTGGCTCATTTGTTGATTGGGTTATTTGTTATCTTATTGTTTAACTTTTTGAGTTCTTTGTACATTCTGGATATTAGGGCTCTATCTGAGGTGTGGGGGGTAAAAATTTGTTCCCAGGATGTAGGCTCTCTATTTACCTCTTTTATTGTTTCTCTTGCTGAGAAAAAAGTTTTTAGTTTAAGTAAGTCCCATTTGTTTATTTTTGTTATTAACTCTTGTGCTATGGGTGTCCTATTAAGGAATTTGGAGCCCAACCCCACAATATGTAGATCGTAGCCAACTTTTTCTTCTATCAGACGCAGTGTCTCTGATTTGATATCTAGCTCCTTGATCCATTTTGAGTTAATTTTTGTGGATGGCGAGAGAAAGGGATTCAATTTCATTTTGTTGCATATGGATTTCCAATTTTCCCAGCACCATTTGTTGAAGATGCTATCCTTCCTCCATTGCATGCTTTTAGCCCCTTTATCAAATATAAGATAGTTGTAACTTTGTGGATTAGTCTCTGTGTTCTCTATTCTGTACCATTGGTCCACCTGCCTGTTTTGGTACCAGTATCACGCTGTTTTTGTTACTATTGCTTTGTAGTACAGTTTGACCTCTGGTATCGCTATACCTCCAGATTCACACTTCCTGCTTAGAATTGCTTTTGCTATTCTGGGTCTTTTGTTTTTCCATATGAATTTCATGATTGCTTTGTCTATTTCTACAAGAAATGCCGTTGGGATTTTGATTGGCATCGCATTAAACCTGTAGAGAACTTTGAGTAATATCGCCATTTTGATGATATTAGTTCTGCCTATCCATGAACAGGGTACATTTTTCCATCTTCTGAGATCTTCTTCTATCTCTCTCTTTAGGGTTCTGTAGTTTTCATTGTATAAATCTTTCACCTCTTTTGTTAGGTTGATTCCCAAGTATCTTATTTTCTTTGAGGATACTGTGAATGGGTTGGTTTTCCTTATTTCCATTTCAGAGGTTTTGTTGCTGATATACAGGAATGCCTTTGATTTATGCATGTTGATTTTATAACCTGCCACTTTGCTGAATTCATTTATTAACTCTAGCATCTTCTTTGTAGACCCTTTTGGGTCTGTTAAGTATATTATCATGTCATCCGCAAATAGCGATAATTTAATTTCTTCTTTTCCTATTTTTATGCCTTTAAGTTCTTTTGTCTGTCTAATTGCTCTGGCTAGTACTTCGAGAACTAAATTGAATAGAAGTGGTGATAGAGGGCATCCCTGTCTTGTTCCAGATTTTAGAGGGAATGCCTTCAGTTTTTCTCCGTTTAGGATGATGCTAGCCTGAGGTTTAGCATATATAGCTTTTACAATGTTGAGGTAAGTTCCTGTTATCCCTAGTTTTTCTAGTGTTTTGAACATAAAGGGATGCTGTACTTTGTCAAATGCTTTTTCTGCATCCATCGAGATGATCATATGGTTCTTGTCTTTAAGTCTATTGATGTGGTGAATAGCATTTATTGATTTCCGTATATTGAACCAGCCTTGCATCCCAGGAATGAATCCTACTTGAACATGGTGCACAAGTTTTCTGATATGTTTTTGTATTCGATTCGCCAGAATTTTATTGAGAATTTTTGCATCCAAGTTCATTAGAGATATTGGTCTGTAGTTTTCTTTCTTTGAAGTATCTTTGTCTGGTTTTGGGATCAAAGTTATGTTGGCCTCATAGAATGAATTTGGAAGAGCTCCTTCTTTTTCTATTTATTGAAATAGCTTGAAAAGTATTGGTATTAATTCTTCTTTGAAGGTTTTGTAGAACTCCGTTGTATACCCATCCGGTCCCGGGCTTTTCTTGGTTGGTAGTCTTTTGATGGCTTCTTCTATTTCTTCCTTTGTTATTGGTCTGTTTAAATTGTGTGTGTCTTCCTGTCTCAATCTGGGCAGATCATATGTCTTAAGAAATTTATCGATATCTTCACTATCTTCTATTTTATTGGAATATATGGTTTCAAAATACTTTCTAATTATCTTCTGTATTTCTGTAGTGTCTGTTGTGATACTGCCTTTTTCATCCCATATGTTAGTAATTTGAGTTCTCTCTCTTCTTCTTTTCGTTAGCATGGCTAAGGGCTTGTCTATCTTATTTATTTTTTCAAAGAACCAACTTTTAGTTTTATCAGTTTTTTCAATGGTTTCTTTTGTTTCAATTTCGTTGATTTCTGCTCTAATTTTAATTATTTCTTGTCTTCTACTACATTTGCTGTTGTTTTGCTCTTCCTTTTCTAGGTTTTTGAGGTGTTGTGTGAGTTCATTTATTTGTTGGTTTTTTCTTTTTTTTTGAGGTAAGAACTCCAAGAAATGAATTTCCCTCTTAAAACTGCTTTCATTGTGTCCCATAGATTCTGGTATGTTGTGTCTGTATTATCATTTGACTCTAAGAATTTTTTCATCTCCTCCTTTATGTCTTCTATAACCCATTGATCATTCAATAACATATTGTTCATTTTCCATGTGATGTAGGATATTTCCTTCCTTCTTTTATCATTGATTTCCAATTTCATTCCATTATGATCAGATATGGTGCATGGTATTATCTCCACACCTTTATATTTACTAAGAGTTTCTTTATGGCATAATATATGGTCTATCTTTGAGTAGGATCCATGTGCTGCTGAGAAGAATGTGTATCCACTTGATGATGGTTGATATATTCTATATATGTCGGTTAAGTCTAGGTTATTGATTGTGCTGTTGAGTTCTATAGTTTCTTTATTCAGTTTTTGTCTAGAGGATCTGTCTAATGGTGAGAGCGTTGTGTTGAAGTCACCCATAATTATTGTGTTGTGGTCTATTTGACTCTTGAACTTGAGGAGAGTTTGTTTTATGAACATTGCAGCTCCATTGTTTGGTGCATACAAATTGATGATTGTTATGTCTTGTTGGTGGATGGTTCCTTTTAACAGTATATAGTGTCCTTCTTCATCCTTCTTAATTAACTTAGGTTTGAAGTTGATTTTATTCGATATGAGTATGGCCACTCCTGCTTGCTTCCAAGGGCCATGTGACTGGTATGATTTTTCCCAACCTTTTACCTTCAGCCTGTGTATGTCTTTTCCTATCATATGAGTCTCGTGAAGGCAGCATATTGTTGGATTTGTTTTTTTGATCCAGGTTACTAGCCTATGTCTCTTGATTGGTGAGTTTAGGCCATTAACATTTAAGGTTACAATTGAGATATGATTTGTACTTCCAGTCATGCTTCTTTATTTATTTATTTTAGTTTGGCTGGTTTTACTTTTTGGTTATTTTCCTCCCCCTTTACTGAGATACCTCCTGCTGTTAGTTTTGGGCACTATTTTTCAATTCCTCTTCTTGTAGTGTTTTGCTCAAAATGCTTTGCAGAGCTGGTTTTCTTGCTGCGAATTCTTTTAGCTTTTGTTTATCGTGAAAGATTTTAATTTCATTGTCAAATTTGAAGCTTAATTTTGCTGGATACAGTATTCTTGGTTGGAATCCATTATTTTTCAGCGTTTGAAATACATTGTTCCAGGATCTTCTCGCTTTCAAAGTCTGTGATGAGAAATCGGTCGTTAACCTAATTGGTTTACCCCTGAATGTAATCTGCCTCTTTTCTCTCGTAGCTTTTAATATTCTCCCCTTGTTCTGTACGTTGGCTATATTCATAATTATATGTCTTGGAGTTGGTCTATTATGGTTTTGAATGTTTGGGGTCCTGTAGCCTTCCAGGATTTGGCAATCCATTCCATCTTTCATCTCTGGGAAGTTTTCTAGAATTATTTCATTTAATATGCTGTCCATTCCTTTGGTTTGAATCTCTGTGCCTTCTTCTATCCCTATGACTCTCAAATTTGGTTTTTTTATGACATCCCATATCTCTTGAATAGATTGCTCATGGGATTTAAGCATCTTTTCTGTGTTGACTATATTCTTTTCAAGTTGATAAACCTTGTCTTCATTATCTGATGTTCTGATTTCTACTTGATCAAGTCTATTTGTAATATTCTCGTTTGAGTTTTTAATTTGGTTTATAGTTTCCTGCAATTCTAGGATTATTGTTTGATTTTTTTTTAAGATCTCTATCTCCTGGTAGAGCTCGTTCTTTGCCATTTGAATTTGTTTGTTTAATTCATTTTCAAAATATAGTTTTATTTCTTGGACTTGCTGTCTCATGTCTTCTCTAATATTCCTTTCCATTCGAGTTAGGTATGCCTTGAGTTCTTTCCCTATCCCTGCTTCTGATGTTTCTATGTCCTCCTGTAGAACTGAGTTGTCTTGCATTGTTTGTAATCCTTTTTTCCCTTGTTTTCTCATGTTGTCCACGTTACTTTCCAGCTCTATTTGATTGTCGTGTTTCTGCTCTCTTCTATAGATTTGTTTTGTTTCTGTATTACTCTGATGTCTCTCCTTTGTGTTGTTAAACTATGCCTGCTAACATGGATTCCGCTGGGAAGGAATTCCCACGTCTGAGCTCCAGTGACGACACTACTCTGCTATGACGGGCCCCAGTCTCCTTGCCAGGGTGTCCTAATGGGGGTGTGTGACTGGACAGTCTCTGTTTGGTTTCAGCTTCCGGTCATGGCAGGCGGGCGGTCTCCAGCCGCCCAGTATCACAGGCCACGGGCAGGTGATCAATCGCCAGCGGGCGGGCGTTCTCCTACCGCCAAGTTACGCGGGCAGTGGGTGAACTGTCGCTGGCGGGCCTGCAGTTTCCAGCTGCCCAGTCGCGAGGGCCTTTCCTCTAGTCCCCTGTTTTCCCCTGCTAGTCTTGGTTTCTCCTGCTAGACCAGATTTCCCCTGAGTGATGGTTCTCGGCAGTTCAAACTGTACTCTGGGCCTTCCGTTTGTTGGGTGTGGAGGGTGGCTATTGGGAACCCCGGCACTCTATTGTTTTGTTTCCCTTGTGGGGGATAGAACTGTACCGCTTCCTTCCCCGTCCGAAATCCGGTACTCAGCCCGGGGGTCAGTGCGGGCTTTGCTGGCGGGATTCCACCATGTCGCAGCCACTTATCTCCCTGCTTGCTAGTTAATCCCTTCTCTCGGCGCCACCCCTTCTGTAGCCGCGGGGCAGGCCGCGTGAATCAGACAGCCTGGATCTCCGGGGTCACACAGTTGGCTTTTGGGATCCCCGGCACTCTATGGTTTTGATTTTTTCTGCTTGCCCCTCCCCCAGCGCTGGCTAGACAGGTTTTGTTTTGGCTGCTGATGGGAGGGGGGGGTTGAAGGTCAGGTGCCTCTAGTTTTCCCTTAGTCTTTATGCAGGCTCACTCTGATACTCCCTCCCCCGGAAAGCCTAGGAGAGATTTTATGCGAAATCCCCCTATGTATGGGGGCTGAGCTGAGTGACACACACCTGTTTTGTTGTTGCAATCTGTCAGAGAGTGGCGGTGGATACTTCAGCTCTCCAAGATGGTGGCTGCTGATTGCCTTCAACAAACTTTTAACAAATTGTTCTTTTTATCCAACTGATGATTCTTTCCCTTCAATGAGTAGGTCAATATGCCAAAGATTGAAACCACGGCACTAAGTTGTAAAGGGTCTAACAGGACCCAGAAGCAAGGTGCAGTTCTGAGAAAAACTCCTCTAAAACCCATGAGATATTTGCCAGGGTAACAAAGAGTCTTGAAGGATGAATCGCGAGTAGGAGAAATCACTCTAAAGCACTTAGGCAACCCCTGAATGCACTCCAGCAGACTTCTGACAGTAGGCAGCATGAGAAAAAAATGGGAAAAGATTACTCTGACATGCAGTGTACCTCTATAGGGATTAGAGAGCAAAGATAACTATACATTGATCCAAGAAGATAGAAGTCAAGCTGCCACATCAAAAGGGAGAGAAATAGAGAGAAAGGGAGGAGAACAAAGTTGTGGTCAGATCATGAGTTCTCCTAAAAACTACAACAAAAAAGAGATCTAGTTTTATTATAGCCCATTACCCTTAAAGAAGCTTATATTACTGATGTTCTGTTGTCTGGTGGTAAATATTATTTGCTTCACTATCCACATTTATTATTTTCACACATGTTTGACATGCACTAAATTACATTAAAATAATGACATAAATAAAGAAAATGTTGGATTTTTCTTTAAAGAAATATTCAATGAAGCCAATCTAGAAATCATGCAGCATTAGAATTGTTGGATGGTGATCTTAGTAAAGTAATAAATACTTTGTGGAATCAATGGAAAAGATATGGAAAGAAGTGGGAAATCTAAACAAAGAAATGGCAAATTTTAAAAAAGTAAGAAAAGTGTAAATGTTAGAAATTTTTTTAAAGTGCTCTTAAAAATAAAGAGTTTATTTATTTTTATTAATAAACTAATCAGGAAAGCTCAATAAACTGTTGAAACTGAGAGTGAATCAGAAATACTCAGAAAAAAATTTCAGCATAGCAGGCCTTTTGTAAGCAGGATTTGATGGTAACAATAATAACCAAATTCAGTGCAACTCCTGACTACGGTGACACATCTTAAGTCAAAGAACTGGTAGAAAAGGGACCATTCTACTCTCTAGGCCTAAAGAATATTTATTACTGTTACTATTGATATCCTAAATTTTGACATTTAATTTAAAACATATAAAAGAAACAAAAAAAGTAAAAAGAAATACAACCCTAGTACCAGAATAAATGATGTTACAAGTATTGGAAATAACAGTTACAGATGTTACAATAACTACAACTGTTACAATAACTATGATTTATAAAATAAGCCGAATGAAAATGTCAAATCATGAAAGAACAGATGGGATAATTCAACAAAGATGGATAATATAATAAGGTAGCTTTAAAATTCTAGAAACAGTCACTATAAGAGATAATTAATTCCATTTAATTTTTATGAAAGTATCACATAGAAAACAGAGAAATATGAACAAAAACATCTAAATAAGTTTAGCTTTTTTAAATTTGTACAATGATGACTTTAAAAATGATGAAATAAATTGAATAAAATACAAATAAATGAAACAGACTCCTTCTTCGTAGCATGGAAAAATTAATATTGTTAAAAATTCATACAACCAAAATGAACTACAGATTCAGTATAATGCCCATCAATATTTCAGTGGCACTTTTCATCTAAATATTAAGCCAATTCTAAAATTTGTATGAAAACATAAGAGACACTAAATAACCAAAGTAATCTTAAGCAAAAAAATAACAAAATGGGAGATGATACCACCTAATTTCCAAATATATTACACAGCTCTAGTAATCAAAACAACATGGACCTGGTATAAAACACATACACATAGACTAATGGAACAGAATAGAGAGCCCAAATGCAAGTTTGCAAATTTTAGTCAACTGATTTTCAACAAAGGTGCCAAGAATTCACATTGTGAAAAGATAATCTCTTCATTAAATGATATTAGTAAAACTGAATATCCAGCTGCATGCAAAAAATGAAAATTTAACCTTATTTTATACCATATATAAAATTCAATTTGAACTTGACTAAACATGTAAATGTAAGACCTGAAACTGGGCTTGGCACATAGCTCAGTTAGTAGAGTGCTACCTGAAGGTAAAAAAAAAAACTTCTTGATATTAGTTGGATCAATTACATATTGGATATGATCCCTCCCCAAAGTGTAGGAAAAATAGAAAACAGATTTCATCAAACTAACAAAGATTTTGAACATTAAAAGAAACAGTCAACAAGGTGAAAACACAGCCTAGATAGTGTGAGAAAATATTTGAAAATAATACATTTGATAAGGGATTAATGTTCAAAATAAATAAGAAACAGCTGTCACTCAACAGCAAGAAAACACTTATTTATATAATTTTTAGGCTATTGTGAATGGGGTAGTCTTCCTAATTGCTCTGAGGGTTCATCACTGATATAGAGAAATGCATTTGATTTATGGATGTTGATTTTCTGTCCTGCTACTTTGCTGAATTAATTTATTAATTCTAGGAGTTTCCTGGTGGAGTTTTTTGCATCCTCTAAGTATAGAATCTTGTCTTCACCAAATAATGATAGTCAGAGTTCTTTTCTTATACCTTTTCATATACCTTTCTGTCTAATTTTTCTGTCTAGAGTTTCAAGGACTATATTGGATAGGATTGGTGATAGAGGGCATCCCTGTCTTGGTCCAGTTCTTAGAATGTTTCCAATTTTTCTCCATGTAGAAGTATGTTGACCTTAAGTTTAGCAGAGATAGCTTTTACAATGTGAGGTATGTCCCTACTATCCTTAATTTTTCTAGTGTTCTGAATGTTAAATGGTGTTATATTTTATCAACTGCTTCTTCTGCATCTATTGAAAAATCACATGATTTTTATCTTTGTTTATTGATGTGATGAATTACATGTATTAATTTCTGTATGCCAAACCAACCTTGCATCCCTGGAATGAACCACACTTGATCATCTTTTAAATATGTTTTTGTATGCTATTTGTCAGAATTTTATTGAGAATTTTTGCATCTGTGCTCACCAGGAAGTTTTCTTTCCTTGATATGTCTGTTTGGCTTAGGTACCAGCATGATACTAGCCTCATAGAATGAGTTTGTAAGGGTTGCCTCCTTTTCTATTTAATGAAATAATTTGAGGAGTATTGGTATGAACTATGCTTTAAAGGTCTTGTAAAACTTGGCTGAGAATCCATCTGGTCCTGGACTTTTCTTGGTTGCTACAAGCAAAGGAACCGAAGAGACATATCTAAAAGAAGACACAGAAATATCCAGCAGGTATATGATAAACTACTCAACATCACTAACCACCAGAGAAATGCAAATTAAAAACATAATCATATAATACCTCACACTAGTTAGAATGACTGTAAACAAAAGACAAAAGAAAAAGTGCTGGTGAGAATGCAGAGAAAGTGGGGATGGTAATAAAATTTTGGATGGCCATTATGTGAAAGAGTATGGAAGTTCCCCCCAAAATTAAAACTACAACTACTATATGATTACTGCAGCAATCCAACTTTTGGGTATATTTCCAAACAAAATTAAACCACCATGTCCCATGTTTACTGGACTATCATTTGCAATAGCCAAGCAATTAATTCAACCTAAACATCCATCAGTGGATAAATAAAGAAAATATAGCATACACCCCCACACACACATACTTACACAAGAAATGGAATGCTATTCAACATTCAAAAAAGAAATTGTTATTTGTGATAACACAGGTGAACCTAGAAGATATCATAATGATGAAATAATCCAGTCAAAGAAATAAAAATACTTCATGGTTCCATTTATATATGATCTCTAAAAGAGAGAACTCATGAAAGCCGAGTATAAAGGTTATTGTTAATGATGGGAAGCTGGGGGAAATGAGGAAACATTGTTCAAAGAGTACATTGTTTCAGTTTGGCAGGATGAATAAATCCTGGCTATTGAATACATTGCATGGTGAATATAGTTAATAGTAGTGTATTTTTTCCTTAACTTTCTAAAAGAATAGGTCCTATAAGTATCCATTACAAACAAAAAAAAAAGTAACTGTGTGAGGTGATGTTTATATTAACTAGTTTAATAATCTAATTAATTAATTTGATTATATATATTATGTATACATATATATACACACACAAACATATATATATATATATATATATATATATATATATATATATTTGACATTTATATAAAATCACTTTTCAATTTTACCAACATAAAACTGAGGGAAATGCTATGATCCTAAGGACCTAGGGGATTTATTTACAATACATATTCATCAATACATACATGCATTATATATGCATATGTATATGCATACACATAATACACTTATGTTTATATTTATATATATTTATACATAAAATATATTCATATGAAATAAAATAAATAGCTTAAGATATATGTAATGCATAGTTATTTTTTTGTAAAAACACCCCTGGCATAGGACTTCATAACCATGTTCTGCCTAGCCCAGATTCTCCATGGTGTTCCTAAACCTCCTCACAAATCTAGAAAAGCTCAGGCGAGAGGATACCAATCTATTATGGTTGTATTCCTTATCTCAATCTGATATCAAGGTTAAAGAAACAATTTATAATCTCAAATGTTAATAGAGTTCAGTTTTCACCTTCCACATAACTAATACTATTTCACTGTTTTATTTCCTAAAATGCTTAGTATTTTGTAGCTTTGTCACTATGCTGTTTCAGGAATTCATGCTGAGGGACCAAAGTCAGGTGAAATTGTAATAGATTGTTATAATTTAACTTCAGAAAATACTTTTCAAATCTACCTTAAATCAAATGCAAATATATTAACTACAGTTTTTCTACTTATTTTTCCCCACTAAAAATGACCATTGGGAAAGCATGGTTCTTAAATCAAGCAGCTTTTATTTTTAAAATGTTAGTTTTTCCAATTTCTGTTATTTCTTCCATTTTACACGATCTCTCATAGACTCAGTTTATACACATTCAAAAGGAGGAAATAAATTTCTTTTCTCCCTTGCCTTCATTTGTAAAGCACAAATTGAGTACTTTTTATCTACCAGAGAGATTTTTAAGTAAATGTATATCTCATGAAACATACATATTAGTAGATAAATAGGTAACAAATAAACATAAAATTACCTACCACAATTTTATGACAATATCCCTATAAAAAATAAGGAAAATTAAAAGGATAAATATTATAATGAACTAATTGTAAGATATGGGATATCAGCTTACACAGAATAGGAACCCAATTTCTCAGTATTTATTAATATAAAAGTGGTTTGAATTAATTTGAACTTATTAGTGCTTATTTTTCTATATTGGCCACCAACTTTATATGTCATTCTGTAGCACAAATTAAGTCTATGTATATTGGCTATACTGTATCTTTGGTCTGAGGAAAAATGAAGAAAACCTTGAGTGGTGTTCAGTAAAGCAACTTTAAGAAGATTATGCACTAGTCACAATAATAAAGACTATTTATCTGTGAAGGACTTCTTCAAAATATCTACCTCATAAAGTCATTATGGACGCTATATAAGGTAATATGTGTTCCCCCAAGGCCCACTTGTTAAAAGATTGGTCCCAGTCATTACACTGTTGGGAAGTGGTAGTATCTTTAAGCAGCGGAGTCTACTTGGAAGGGGATATTAGAACCCTAGCTCCTACTCTTTCTCTCTCTTTGCTTCTTGGCTGACATGAGGTGAGCAGCTCCTCTGCCATGCACTCCCACCATGATGTACTGCCTGGCTACAGGCCCAGAAGTAATTAGACCAAATGGCCATTTGTTGAAACCCAAACTGTGACCAAAATCAACCATTCTTATTTTTAATTTGATTATCTTAGGTATCTTGTTATAGTAATAGCTGGATGACAGTTTAAATAAATTTTCCTATTTTGCAAATTCAATATAAGTCCATAAATAATGTGGAAGAATTTTCTTCAAAGTCTGTCTAAAATCAAATATTTTCTGTACATTAAACTACATTCTCCTTTTTTTATTCTTCACAACTCTCCTTTTTAAAGATGTAAATGTCACAAGGTCGAATATTTTCATTACTTGTGTTCTTCATTTTCTTTGTAAAATTATCAGAAAGTTATATGTACTAGAATTTATAAATAAAATAATTTTAAAACTTGGGCTTTGGAGAAAACTTTAAAAGCTAAATTTTGGATTCTGTTCTTGGATATGAGCGTGTTAGATGGCTCCTATTTTATGAACAGCTGGAATAGTAGAGAGATTTTTTTTTCTCTTTTTTGCAATACACCTGGAGGCTTGCAACCACTGAGTGTTAAAACAAACTGTAATCAATAAGCATTCTCCAAGTGGTCCGTTCTCACTTATGAGTCTCACCATGAAATTATTGTACTGAGGCTCTCTCTTTATTCTCAGAAAAAGACAGGAAAAGTATAAAAACATGTTTCTTGTAATTTTATAACTATGAGAAATATTTCTTGAAATAAGTGTCAACAAATAAGATAGAATGCATTTGAATTATAATAGAAGAATCGGTGTAATTATTCTTGTGGATGTTTTGTTTTATTTCAGATTATTTTTAATAAAATAATGCTTACTGAGAGTTCTTTCAGGTTTGTTTGTTAAAACTTGTCAAAAGTAATGATTAAATAAACTTTCATAATCATCTTATATAACCTATATATTTGAACTCCTAATAAGAATTTTAACAGCATCATTCAAGGATACATTGAAACAAATTTACTTGGGGGCTTGATTGTAAGTGAAATTTTTATGAACAATATATTAAAATTCTCCATAGTTATAACCTGGAGCAGAAAGGTACATCAAATTGGTCCCTCAACATCCTTTCCATTTCCAGAATGTGAGAATCCTAACTAGATGCATTGTTCTTACAGCATCCTTGCTACATTTGTGTCTAACAGGCATGTCTTCAGTAATTTCTACAGTATGTTTCCTATGTATTTTGAAGAAAAAAAGCAATAATTACAAAAAAGCAAGCTTTTTTTTTCTTCCCATGGAAAGGCAGGGAAAATATGTTGTAGAAAGCATATACCTAGATGGTATTTTCAGATAATCTGAGCATCTTTATCTTTCAAATAGGGTTTTGAGATCATTTCACAAATAATATAATTATCCAAATGGCTTAATTTTAGCATACTAACTTCCAATTCCTTTTTTCTTGTTTTTTTTCTTTCCCCACCTTATATAGGATGAATGAAATGTTCTTTTTTAAAAAAAAATTACTTATTTTAATTAAGTATATATGACAGCAGAATGCATTTTAATTTATTTTATATACAATTCATTGTATATACAATTGCAGCATGACTTCACATTTTTCTGATTGTACATGATATAGTGTCACACATGTGTGGAGTCATACATATACCTCGGGTAATAATGTCCATCACGTTCCATCATCTTCCCTACCCACATACCTTCTTCCCTCCCCTTCATCCCTCTTGCTCAATCAAAGTTTCTCCATTTTCCCCATGCAACACCCCCCACCCCATTGTGGATCAGCATCCACTTATCAGAGAGAACATTCGGACTTTGGTTTGGGGGGATTGGCTTATTTCATTTAGCATGATATTCTCCAACTCCTTCCATTTACCTGCAAAGGCCATAACTTTTTTCATTTAATGCTGAATAATATTTCATTGTGAATATATACCAGAGTTTCTTTATCCATTCATCTATTGAACGGTATTCTAGGTTGCTACCATAGTTCAGCTATTGTAAATTGAACTGCTATAAACATTGATGTGGCTGCATTACTATAGCATGCTGTTTTTAAGTCTTTTGGGTATAGATCAAGGAGTGGAATAGCTGGGTCAAATGGTGGTTCCATTCCAAGTTTTCTGAGGAATCTTCATACTGCTTTCCAGAGTGATTGCACCAATTTTCAGTCCCACCAGCAATGTATGAGTGTGCCTTTTCCCCTCATCCTTGCCAACACTTATTGTTGTTTGTATGCATAATAGCTGCCATTCTCACTGGTGTGAGATGAATTCTTAGGGTACTTTTGATTTGCATTTCTCTAATTTCTAGAGATGTTGAATATTTTTTTCATATATTTGTTGATATATATGGTATATCTTCTTCTGAGAAGTATCTGTTCAGCTCCTTAGCCCATTTATTAGTTAGGTTGTTTGTTTCTTTGGTGTTTTTTGAGTTCTTTATATATCCTAGGGATTAGTGCACTATCTATCTGGTGTACTTTTGGCAAATATTTGCTCCCAAAATGTAGGTAGTCTCTCTATTCACCTCGTTGATTGTTTATTTTGCTGAGTAGAAGCTTTTTAGTTTGATTCCATCCCATTTATTAATTCTTGATTTTATTTCTTGCACTTTAAGGGTCTTGTTAAGGCAATCGGGGCCTAATCCAATATGATGAATATTTGGGCCTACTTTTTTACTTTATTAGATGTATGGTCTCTGTTCTAATTTCTAAGTCCTTGATTCACTTTGAATTGAGTTTTGTGCATGGTGAGACATACGGGTTTATTTTCATTTTGCTCCATATAGATTTCAGTTCTCCAGCACCACTTGTTAAGAGGCTATCTTTTTTCCACTGTATGTTTTCAGCTCCTTTGTCTAGATGAGGTAACTGTATTTATATGCGTTCATCTCTGTGTCTTCTATTCTGTAAAATTGGTCTACATGTCTATCTTGGTGCCAATACCATGCCATTTTTGTTTTAGACTCTAGCTTTGTAGCATAATTTAAGGTCTGGTATTGTGATGCCTCATGCTTCATTCTTCTTGCTAAGGATTGCTTTGGCTATTCTGGGTCTCTTATTTTTCTAAATGAATTTCATGATTGCTTTTGCTATTTCTATAAGGAATGACATTGGGATTTTAATAGAAATCGCATTGAATCTGTATAGTGCTTTGGGTAGTATGGCCATCTTGACAGTGTTAATTTTGCCTATCCAAGAGCATGGGAGATCTTTCCATTTTCTAAGGTCTTCTTCAATTTCTCTCCTGAGTTTTCTGTAGTTTTCATTGTAGAGGTCTTTGACTTCTTTTGTTGATTCCCAAGTATTTTATTTTTTTGAGCTGTTGTGAATGGGGTAGTTTTCATAATTTTTCTTTCAGAGGATTCATCAGTGATGTATAGAAATGCCTTTGATTTATGGGTATTGATTTTATATCCTGCTACTTTGCTGCATTAATTAATTAATTTTAGAAGTTTTCTGGTGGAGTTTTTTGGATTTTCTAAGTATAGAATCATGTCATCAGCAAATAATGATGGTTTAAATTATTTTCCTATTCATATCCCTTTAATTTCTTTTGTTTGTTTAATTGCTCTGGCTAGAGTTTCAAGGACTATGTTAAATAGAAGTGGTGAAAAAGGGCATCCCTGTCTTGTTAATGTTGTGTATTCTTTGGTTTGAATCTCTGTCCCTTCCTCTATCCCAATAAATATTGTATTTTATTTTTTTATGCTATCCCATAATTCTTGGATGTTCTGTTCATGGTTTCTTAGCATCTTCACTGTGTGGTCAACTTTATTTTCAAGACTGTATATTTTGTCTTCATTTTCTGATGTTGCCTGTATTTTCTTTCTTATATCTTTGTTGGAGTGATTTTTACCTGTGTTTGCTCACTTAGGTCATTCTTTAATTTGTAGATCATTTTAATTATGTACATTCTGAACTCCTTCTCTGACGTTTCATCAACTGTGCTATCTGTGGATTCTATTTTTGTAGTATCTTGGTTTGTTTGGGGCAATTTCCTTCCCAGTTTCTACCCTATAATCTTGCAGTGTCCTTGCAGATTACCTCTACTCACCTTGGTGTTGAGTTTCTAGTCCCTGGCTGGTGTCCCAAGATAAATGCTACTACAACTAAAGGTGGTGGTGGCAATAGCAGAGGTAACTCAATAGTAGTGTGTGTGTGGGGGGGTCCCCCAGCCACTTTCAAAGATGGTGCTGAAAGGATGGGTTGCCTGTTTGGAGATGCAGCTGCCTCCAGGACCTATCTGTTTTCCCAAGGTGGAGGCTACTGCATGGAGAGGGCTATGGCAGTGGCTGCAGTGTCCCAAGATGGAGGTGGGCTAGGCCTGGGCTTCTGCGTGGGTCTGCCAGTCAGTGGAGCGGTCCTGGGCCTAACCTTGGCTTAGGCTCCGGCCGGGGTCTGCAGGGTGGTCCCAGGCCAGGGCTCCAGCATGGGTCTGCTGGATGGTGGTGAAATATTCTTTTTTGATTACATTTTAATTACATTCTAGTTTTACTTGTCATAAAATTTTGTGTGTGCTTGTGCATGTTTGTATGCCTGCATACTATGATTTAAAATATAATTTGTGAACCTTAAAATATATGCCTTTATTCCTCCTTTTCAACATTAATGCTACTGTATTATATGGTTTTCATCATATGCCATAAATGCCATGATAATTGTTAAATAATCAATTATATTATAAATCTAAAAATAATTATTTTTGTAATTACCTACATAGATATCACAACCAACTTTCTCAATTCCTTTGAGTAGATGTGAATTTTCATGTGAAATTAATTTTTTTCTTATGGAAGTGTAATGTTTAAAATTATTCGTAACGTGTCTACTGAAATTGGCTTATCTTTTTGTGTCTTCTGTTATTTGATAAAAAAGTTTGTTTAAATTTTTGAAAATAATTTTCTGGGTAAAAGTTTTATGTGATTTCTGCTTAAAAAAATGCTACCTTTTTATTCATTCCTCTATGCCTATGAATATAACTTTGTTCCTATTTCTGCTTTTAAATTTTTTAAAATTTATCTTGTGTTTTCAGCAATTTGCTTATGATGTTCTTGCTGCAGTTCTATACACTAATTTTGCCCCTGAATCATTGAGCATCCTGTAACTGTAGATTAATAGGTTTTTGCCAAATTTGGAAAATCTTATCTATGATTTCTCCAAATATGTTTGTGATTCCTTTCTTCTGCTGGGTCTTCAAAATATGTGTTAGGTTGCTGATATTTTCTCTATATCACTGATGTGTTAATATTTTAAAGATGACTATTTTTCCCCCTATGTGTCTTATTTTGGATAGGTTTTTCTTTAATCTTTTTTAGTATTTTTTTTCTTTTCCTCCAGATACCATGTTTTGTATTTTCAGCTTTTCCATTTAAAAATAAATTTCATCTGTGTAATTTATCACTCAAATTTCTGTCTATATTCTTGAACATATAGAATATATTTTGATTCTAATAGCTCAATTAATGCCATTCATTTGCTAATCTTAATACCTACATAATTTTTTTCTGTTTCTCTCAGTTATCTTTGGATTGTTGATCATATTCTTCTGTGTTTTTTCTTATATGGTTGCTAATACTTGTTTGGATATTTGACATGGTGAATTATATATTTTTATTTGCTTGATTCTGTTTTATTTCTTCGCTGTTAGATCTTGTTCTTCCTCACATTTCAGTGAGCTGGAATTAGACTCCACTGATGCTTTTTTATTAAGCCATTTTAGGATGGGTATAGAGCACGTTTTAGGATGAGTAGAGAGCAGCCTACTCAGACAACCTCCTTCTGCACTTTTTATTTGTTGCTTCCATTGTAATAAGTTATTTGTCTTCTGCCTTGTGAGAAAATAAACTATTCCCAACCTTCTGTGAACTCAAAAAATTGCCCTGCCTATTCCTACATGTGGTTACCTTTTAAACTCATACTTCCATATTATGCCAGCCAAAGACTAACGGCTGTCTCCAGATGGCTGGAGCATTTTTTTCTCTACAGTATCCTTTCCCCCAACATCATATTCCACAAATTCCAGACTCCGTGCCTTTTTTACTGTCTTAAATAAATAAATAAATATCCTTGACTCTTCAAAAATGCTGGGTTCTATTTGGGTTCTACTCTCCTGCATTTCATGATGGAAGCTGCTCCAGACAATCAGCTGGGGATGGCTTTAGGTTTACTTTATTTGTTTCACGGTTTTCAGGAATCGCAGCCTTCTGTCACCTGTTTTATAATGTTTAAACATCATATCTGTCATGTATCTTGGCTTTTGGTTCAGTTATTTTGATGGTTTATTTAATCTCATTCTATTGTTTTGAATGAGTTGCCTGTACATGTTTCCTGTTTAATATACTGAAAGCTTCAATTGTGCAGCATATAACGTTTTCTGGCTCTAAATTAGTACAAGATTTATTATAAGCACATAATCTTGAATAACGATATGTAAAGTATGATTCTGTAATATAATAGCTACTATTGCACAGAGTGTTTATTGCAGGAACACACAAACATTAAAAATCTTGGAAAAACCACATGGAGCCTCAAGAATACTCCTGATGGGTAGGTAGGAAAAAGAGAAAGGATTACTCTTTCTTTAAGTGACTTTCAATGTAAATATGTGAATGTGAGTTTCAGAAACATTATTCAAATCACACTGGAAGAAATTATTTCTTCATTCCTATTAATATGACATAATTAAATTTTTCCTTATATTATTATTGTTATTAGCACAATTTTGATATAGACTTTAATGTCATGATTGACACAGTATCTTGAAGAGGTTTTTAAATTGAATAATAATGTCTCTCTTTTCAAGAATCAAGGTTCTTTTCCTGAATTATTTCTTTCAATTATTTCTTTCTTTCCATTACTTGTGAGAGTATACATCTTCTCCAAGCACTGTTTACAAAACAGGAATAACTACGTTTGCTCATGAGGAGAAAACAAAAATATCATAAAATAATATCTCAGTGGAAGATTGGAATGTGGCAGTTTCTGCCTTCTTCCTTAAGGCATGTTTTTATCAGATTACAGAAGATGAAAACTGGTTATATGGAAAGAATGATATTGATGTAGGAATGATGCAAATAAATAACTTAATAGGGAAAAGCTATAGTGAAAATAATATAAATCAAATGAGTTTTCCAAGGACAATTTTCTTTCACAGCCCTTGCATTTTCAAACACAGGAGAAAAAAAAATGTGCTATAGTTTTACGTAGAAGAGAGGTATTGACAAGTTAACAAACTGTGTCATTTTTAGAGCATATAAAATGATTGCAATGAAAGAAATAAGATTGTTCATCCACATCATAAAAAATAAATGTCACAATTCATAACAAATATTAATAATAAGTCTAATAATTTTTACATTTTGTGAAAAATTATAAATAACTATAAATTTTAAAATGATATTTATATTAAAATTTCCACTTGCTTTTTGACAACATAAATAACATTTACCATCCATAAAAATTGTGACAACTGGTCTTTGAGTGTCCACAAGGCAAGTTCAGTTTTATTTAGTTTATCATTGAAGACTTTGCTTATCATAATGACAGTGATACAGAATCTCTTCTCTGGGTTCATGACCCTGAGTGTCAGCTGGTGACTCTGCAATGATAAACAGCAATAATAAATAAATAAAGTGACTTCTCTCCTCCAAAGTGCTGTGTTGATATGTGACACTTGGCAATATATTATTAAAGAATCATTGTACCAATGATGTATTGAAATAGAATATCACCAGAAAGTCATTTCCTGTGTGATATATTATACCTTCCCTGGGTCTTAGATATCTAAAAATGCATTTCCAATGCCAAGCCATGTGCCTATTTGAAGAATAAAATCAATTCTTTCCTAATAATTTCAAGTTTGAAATGAATGTCTGTGATAACTTTACTCTGTCAATCCAAATTCATAAATAATGCACTTTGCTTGTATAATGCATATGTATTTGAATACTTGGCTAACTTTTGGAAGAAAGAAGCTTACAGCAAGAGGCCCACACATTCAGCAAGATGGAGTGTGATTATGGTCCAGGTGATTTATAGAGGCAGTTTATAAGAGCATAGGAAAAAGTTATCATAAGAGTTCCTAACTACCATGAAGAAGAAATGATATAGTGAAGGGTTTTAACTTTAAAATAAGTTTGGAAACCGCTCTGCCCAATGCCTAAAGCATGTAAATTCAACCTCACATAATTATTTTGATAGTGAAACTAAGAATAGTAGAAAAAATGAGGACAATATGAGTAATCTGGTGTGCTTAGAAAAATATGAGAGATGTACAATTTATGAATTCTGTCCTGGATTCCCCACAGCTGCTTAGATATAACATTTTTTTTTTCACAGACTGTATTATTCTGCTCCAAGATAACCAATCTATATGAACAATCAACTAAGCTTAACACCCAATTCTATGAATCAAATAGATTGATCAGAGTCCATATACAATGGTGTAAGTTGTATTTTGCTGAAAGTACTTGGTCAAGGTCTTGGTGCACTATGTCAGGCAAGCCTTGCAGTCTAGCCCACGCTCTGTTCCACATGTTGCTGGCATGGGGTTCCAGCTTAAAGGAAACAACCATTTCTCTAGTTAGTCTAGGTAAGGGTGCTTTTTGACTTTTCATTCCCCTTAAAAGAGTATCTTTTTGTAATCCTAACAACATACCCTATCTCCGTGCAGTGTCCCTAAATTTGATGGAGAAAAGTATTGGTTATTTTGTATCAAATAATTGATATTCTATAGGTAAAAATATATTTATTAGATATCAACAATTTAATAGAGCTGTTTTAACCTCTTTTTTCTCTGGTATCACATTATTCAGTAACCTCACAGGAATCAGAAATGATTTGGTAATCCCAAGCCATAACCTGAAGAGTTATCTACATCCTGCTAAGCTTGAATTTCTGGTTGTTGTCTTCCTGTCTTCAGCTTTATTTAACACTGGCCTATATTTTATGAGTTGGGATCCCAAAGGTCTGTTGGACAAGGTCACATGACAACATGCAAATTCTTGCATTATTACTTCTTGCCTTGGTGGAATCTGGGATGGTATTTAAAATAAGTAAAAATTCAATAGAAAACATTAATCTATCAAAGTGGTACAGAACTTAGAGCTGAAGGTGGAGTCTAGAACTTGCTGTCATGCAGCCGCTCATGACCTTATGAATCTTGCAGGGAACAGAGACATATAAAAAGGATCTAGGGGAGTTGTAGCAGTAAAGAGAAGCATGAGGACTGGAAGAAGCAGTATTTGTTTTCTTTTATCAAGAATAGTAAAACACTTTAGTATTTTAAAAACTACTACAGGGGCTGGGGATGTGGCTCAAGCGGTAGCGCGCTCGCCTGGCATGCGTGCGGCCCGGGTTCGAACCTCAGCACCACATACCAACAAAGATGTTGTGTCCCCCGAGAACTAAAAAATAAATATTAACAAAAAAAAAAAAAAAAAAAAAAAAAAACTACTACATATTCTTCAGTGTAGATAGTGGACGTTAGCTTTTAGTTCTCTATACCTAATCTTTTTTCTATTTAGACTTCAGTCTTATTTTTGTTGCATCATTGTTCTGTTATCTTAATTACCATAAATCTCAATTCCTTTTATAATTACAAATTGTGAATCTATGTAGCTTTTTCTCCTTTAATTTTTTCTTTTTTTTATGATTTTGCTTTAGTTAATTTCATGTGGATTTTTTCTTGTGTGGGGCCCTGAATAATACTTCCCACAATTCAGTGGTTTGACCTTGTGATTATGTACTGTTTTTTAACGTTCTAATAACTTTCTCTCCATTTATTTCAACTCCTGTATAAAAACAAAATCAGTTTTCCCCATCAAAAATTTTTCTTTTATCCTTGTCAAGATACAGAGAGCTGGTCAACAGATTTGGCCCATAAGCTATACTTTGCTCTCACCTAGGTTAGAGTATAGGGACATGGAGTTGAAAGCATATGAGTTAGAAAGCTAAAATTATAGTTTCAAATGATAGTGTTTTAGTTAGGTTTGTGTCACAGTAACCAACATACCCAACAAGAAAATCTTAGAAGAGGAAAAGTTTGTTTTGGCTCATAGTTTAAGAGGTTTAGTAGATGGTTGGCTGACTCTGTAGCTCTGGGCCTCAAATGAGGCAGAACATCATGGTGGAAGGGTGTGAGAGAGAAAAAAAAGCTCAGAATATGACAACCAGGAAGCAGAGACAGAGAGAGCTCTGCTCACCAGGTATAAATATAAACACGAAGGCACAAACTCAGTGACCTACTTTCTATGATTATCATTCTAGCTAATCTATACCTGAGAATTAATCTATATCTGAGAATTAAGCTACTGATTAGGTCATAACTTTCATAATCTAATCATTTCACCTCTGAACATTCTTTCATTATCTCATATATGAGCTTTTGAGGAGCACCTCATCTTAAAACCATAACAGACAGGTATTAA
This sequence comes from Spermophilus citellus, assembly GCF_964194105.1. Taxonomy (NCBI): domain Eukaryota; kingdom Metazoa; phylum Chordata; class Mammalia; order Rodentia; family Sciuridae; genus Spermophilus; species Spermophilus citellus. The sequence goes on along the minus strand of NC_138195.1, from coordinate 28,650,084 downwards.
CAGCTCATAATTATATTACATAAAACTCTTTTTTTTCCTTTCCCCTAACCCAGATACAAGCGAACTATAGACTGTGAGCCAAATTTGACCCCTAACTATTTTTATTAAAAAAACTTTTTTAAGAACATTTACACATTTAGTTATTCCTGCATCATTCTTGGCTATCATTGTTCTACATTTATCAAGTAGAAAAGTTGTGAAAAGGACTATAAGGTCTTAAAATTATAAATGATTCACTACTTGGCCTGTAATTGAGATTGCTTTGTGACCTAGTATATATATGTAGAATACCCAGTTAGGCTGAGAAGGATGTATATTCTGCTGTTCAGCGGTGCATTCTATGGCTTCAAGATCTATTTAATCAATACTCTCAGTTTTCTATTTTTTTTCATTGTTTTATTGTCTGCCTAGGTGTTCTATCTACTATTAAAACTAAGATCCTTGGGCATTTTTGATAAGTTTCTGTTTTTCTGTCTCTATTTCTGACAGTTTCTGCTTCACATATTTTGGTACTGTATTATCAGGCACATGTGTGGTTATATTGATGTATTGATTCTTATTAATATAATGTAGTCCTCTTCCTCTGTATTAACACATTTGGTTTAAATTATAGTTTGGATATTACAACCTCACAAACTCTTTTATAGTTCCTGCTTACATGGTATATTCTTTTTAAAAATTTCTTTATTATACATTATTAAGCTTACAAGTATATTTTTGCTTATTCCCAAGCAGATGCTTGTTATAGTGATACTAAAAATACCACGTAAGTATTACGAGTTGTATTTTCTTGATAATTTTTTTTTCATTCAAGTGCAGGTTTAATGTAGTGAAGACTTAGAGACAGCTTTGTTTAAAACACTGACTTTCCACTTGGTCCTGAGATGTCTAATGTGTAACTAAAAACATAATGAAAGCTTAGAATCTCTCCATTCATTTTGTATCTGTTTTCTTTATTATCTTAAATTATTAGTTAGATTCCAGCTCAACTCTGCAGAGTGTCTATATAAAAACTAATAATAGAAGCTTGATTAGTCATAAATTTTTCTAACCACTTTCAATCCCCTTAATGACTGAAAATCATTTTGGGGGTTAGTAGCCAGACCTAATTTGTTGAAACTCCCCAAAGTCAGACCTCCCTCTGACCTAGGACTCTGGCAAAAATATCATAATAATACTTAATGAAAAAAAATAGTTTAAAAAACTAAATAATTTAGAAAAATATTTCCATAAACTCTAATTTTAAATTTATAGGATATTTATGCTCTTTGTGAACAGCCCTAGTTTTATACAATCTATTATGCTGATCTATTTTTATTTGTACAAAAATCTGTTAGTGATTTTTAACAGTGATTTTTAACACTTTGATTACATGAAAAGGCATTGTTAGGTACATATGGATTGTGGTTTAAAATTATGTATTTGGAAACAAAATTATTGAATCTACTTGTGAAAAATCATGAAACATATTTAGTTTTTATTGTTAGAAAATAACTATATCTTTATATATATGCACCATACCAAAAGCAACACAAAACAATAGGCTCTCATATTAACAAAAAAACACATTGAATTTTCACTTAATTGCAAAATTTGTTATTGTAGATAGGATTCCAAAATGCTCTATTAATAGGTCAATGCAAACTGTTCTTATAAAAATATACTTCAAATATGACTAGTTTTTTTTTTCTGCTATCCAAATAATAGGGGTTGTTTTTCAACTTTCTTAAAGATTCACTAAGCTAGATTTTATTTTCTTCTTCTTTTAAAAAAGGAGTGTCTCAGTCCCCATGGTGACTGATATCCAGGCTCCATGTATATACCATAATTAAGATGAGGATTACTTATTAAATTTGTAGTCCCCAGGTTCACTTTAGGCCTTTTAAATAAGACCCTCTTGGGTTGAGACACTATACTATGTATGCTTAATAGTATTCCCATGTGGTTTCTTTACTCATGAACGTGTGACAAGAGAAAAAAAAATTCTACCATACTACTAGGTTTTAGGCTGGCTCTCTGTAATAAATAAAAATATTAACAAGGAAGGGTACAGTGGTACACACCTGTAATCCCAGCAGCTCAGGAGGCTGAGGCAGGAGGACTGCAAGTTCAAAGACAGGCTCATCAAAAGTGAAGAGCTAAGCACTTCTCTGATTCTGTCTCAAGATTAAAGATTCTTCTAAGATTCTGTCTCTGAATAAACAAAATAGGGCTGGAGATGTGACTCAGTGGTTGAGTGCCCCTGAGTTCAATCCCTAGTACCAACTCCCCCCAAAAGAGAAGAAAAAAACAAGATAAATAGGAAAAAAATACATATACCTTTATTTTTACATAGAAATTAGTAGATGTTGTGTGTGTGTGTGCGTGCGTGTGTGTGAGTGTGTGTGTGTGTGTGTGTGTGTGTGTATAAACGGGAGAAACTCTAAGACGAGTAACTCAAATGGAAATTTATAATTTAGGATTACATACCATCTTAGGATAAAGGAAATATAGTTTTGAACTTCAGGTTGAGAAAGTAAGTCATGGGCAGGAGACTAAGAAAGCTATACTACACATTCATTACACCAGTTTAAATCAATGTTTATCTTTTCATCACTGGGACCAAAATATTTGAAAGAACAACTTAGAGGAGGAAAAGTTTGTGTTGGGATCACCACACTTACTTTCTCTAGCCATGTTCTCCTTGCCTACAGTTATCACACAATAGTCAATTCAAATTATAAATCCTTTAATGGGTTAATCCACAGATGATGTTATAGGCTCCTGATTTATTATTGCCTGAAAGTCCCATCTCTGAACCTTGATGTATTGAGGAGCGTATTTTTGAAACATGAGCTTTTGAAGGACATTAGAAATCCAAACCATGAAAGTGCTTTCTCCATTGGTAAGAATTTTGTGAGAATAAGAGTAACCTTTCTTGGTATACACCAGACAGAGACATCCTTATAAATGGAAGTTTTCTTTATAAGTGAAAATTTCCCTTATGAAAAGAAAAAAAAAATGCTCCGTCTTCAGAACTTCTATATCTGCTGCTTCACAAAATAATACTTATGACAAAGAGGCATTTTTGAAAGTGGTTTAGGGCTGGGCTTGTGGCTTAGTAGTGGAGTTACCTACCTAGCATAAGGGAGGCCCCAGATTTAATCCCCAGCATCAACAAAACAAAGCAAAAAAATAAAATAAAGGTGGTTGATTCTAGTTTCCTACACATGACTACAGAGATTATTTTTAACCACATATCCCATCACCATAAAATTTTTCAAAGTAGAAAAACAGACATTTTAATAAATGACAAGATTAGATTGAAATCACTAATTGGTATTCCACGTTCTTAATACACATTGTGCCATATCTTTAACAACTTGATATTTATATCACATTGTTAAATTATTATTTCCTCATTATTAAATTATATGTATAACTTCCCACACAAATTAGAAAAATAAACAATATAAATACATCTAAATTCCTCAGTGAAGTGTCTACCCTACTCATCTTATGATAGTATAAGCTATAAATCAAAAGTAATAAATTTATTATTATATACCTGATTGCTATATTATAAAATGACAATTGGGTATAAATTTCTACCTAAAGCAGTTAGAATGTATCTTGCAAATATCTGCATAATTCTTTGACTAGAAAAATTGAGTCAATTAAAGTGTGACCTGTACAGAACTTTCTTAAATTGCAAAATTCGTAAGTTGTCTTTCCTGAAGAGACTCCAGAACCCACTTGAGAATAGTTTGAAACCTGCTTTTTAAGAATAGATGTGCACAGAAGGCAGCTCATCCACTCAATGCATTTTTGACATAACAATCTCAGTTTCCCCCCATGCAGCACATGATAAAACTTCTTCCTGAAAAGAAACGCACATTGTGAAGATGTATGATGCACAAAAATCCATCAAAACTTCTTCTTGTCATCCTGTCAGCAAGCATTTTCTCTTCTCTCCCTTCCTATGAATGCCTGCAAACCAAGTGAACAGGGAGGCAGATTTTAGTTGCTTCCCCTGCCTACCTTGTGGCCTTTTTCCTGGTTGACCATGTAATAATGCTTTTATTTTGCAAAATCCCAGTGTCATAAGTACTGGCTTCTATGTATGCATGGAGCTGTGAGACCTGGATCAGTATCAAGATAATTGGATAAAGATGACTAAAGAAAAATAATCCAGAAATAGAAGACAAATCTGGCTTATTAGCCTATATGGGTCACATATCAGAATAATGCCTCAGCTACTTCACTAAACACCATAAAAAGTAACAATAAATTCACTTTTCCTGAAGAATGTCCTTTAATTGTATTGGGAATGTTTTATTGTAGAGATAATGATAAGAAAAGTTTTGCACTGACATAGTTGAAATAGAAATTTGGGAGGGCTTTTTTTTTCTCTATAAGATTTATTGAAATTAAAATTAATTATTATGGAAAGTGAATCATACATGTGCCAAAATACTGACAATGAATTAAGAATTTAAGCATTTCTTTGAAACACCACTAAGCAAAAATTAGAAAAATAAAAAAAGAGAGAGACAGATCTATACCCAAACCACCACTAAATGATGTATGCAGATTAGTTTCATTTGATAGTCACCTCTTTCTCTTAGTGACACATTTCCAATCTGTGCCAAATTTAACACAACCATTTTATTTTTCAGACCTCCCTAACTTTGCAAGTAATTGATTTTTTTTTATTCTTTGGCCTTAATGCAGTCATACCTGATATTACATCCGTCACCAATTTAACACCTGTGTTAGGCAACATGGTGCTAATTCATCATGAAAATTTCCAAAAGGATACATTATAGTTTTATGGATTATCCAAACCACTTTCTTTAAAATTAATGGGAATTACATTGCTAATTCCCTAAGTGCCTGAAGAAAATCACTTCATAAACTACAGTACCTCTCAAAATTCCTTGTTTCTTACCCAGCATGCTAAATGCTATTCTGTGGTTTGTGACACGGGTTCTGAACATATATTATCTAAATGGGAAATAATAAAAATATATTAGAAATGCATAAGTAAGAGTTAAAATGTTATTGACTGGAATGAGTTAATATTTTAAAATTAATTTTATTTTAGAAAAATCCACAAAATTAAACCTAAGAAACACATAGATCATAATACCTTTTGACCAGATGCTTCATTAATATGACAAATATATGAATCTTAATATAAAAATAATATTTGTCTTTACTACCAGCAAAGAGAGGCAAATATCTGCTGTCTTGATTATTGAGATTCATTCTTTTCATCTTCTTATATTTTAAATTAAAATGCTTTCTGAGAAATGGAAAAAGCTTAAATTTATGATAGAAAAATCATGAAGTATTCTCTAGTGTAACCTCAAAAAACCACAGTCTATAAATATTGTCAAACTACAAATAATAAATATTGTCAAACTAACATGAAAATGAAGAAGAAAAGAGGAAACAAACCCTTACCATAAGAAGGAGTTAAGAAAGAGGAAAAAAGGGAATATATAATGAGCAGAACAAATCCAAAATGACTGAATTAAAGTCAAACATATTAATAACTATGTCAAAGACATTGCTTAGTGATTTAAAAGAAAAGATCATATTATATATTCTGCATGTAACAGCCAATTAAGATACAAAATATTGAAAGAGAAAGATTACAAAGATATCTATCATTCAAACACTAAACAAACAAAAGCTAGCATAGCTATATTAATTTCTGGTCATATAGACCTTAAGTCAATAAGCATATTCATAGACAAAGTTACTTTATCATAATAAATGGCCAGTTTACCAAGAAAATGTAACAATCATAAATTTCCATTTATTTTTATAGTAGAAACTCAAAATATAAAATGCAAAATGTAAGGAAAAATCAGCCAAAGTTATTTAAATTTTATTAATGAGTATATAAAACTCTTTCATGTTATGATTATTAAAAATCACATTTTGATTGAATAACACAACACACTAAAAACTGCAGAAACTACAGAATACTCATTCCTTGAGAGAGACACCCAAAACATTTACAAAAATTTGCTATATTCTGTGCCAGAAAATATGTTGACTGAATGCTAATCAAGCGTGTGTATCACAGTTGTGGACTTAGCTAAAGTCATAGTTGGTGGGAGATCTGTAGCTACAAATGTATATATTTCCAAAGGAAAAGCAAGCATTATCATCTACCCTAGTGGAATCTGTTTTCCTTAGTGAAGAGAAACAAACAAACAAAAAAGATCGAATATGCAAATGAATATAGTGCATGCTATGTTAGTTTATGATGATCTCCATAGAGAAAATAACAACTGAGAAAGGTAATAGAACGAGTTGGAGATCGAATCACAACATGATTTGCAGTACCATGTTCAGAGTAAGATGTCACAAATGCAACATTGTACAAAAGATGGCAGAGGAAAGTGTATGAACTTTCTATAGGAGAAAAGTTGTCTAAGCAGAGGAAGAAGAATGTACAGACGCCCTAGAATGGATGCCTGTGTAAAACACTGAATAAATAACAAAGGACCCATGTGATTTGTGTAACATGAGAGAAGTAGAGAAAAATCCCAGTCAATGAGTATGAGGTGACAGAATCCCAATCTGATAAAGCTTTGTAGGTTTACCAGCAATTATTCCCATTTATTCTGCATGACAAAAAAAAAAAAAAAAAAAAAAAAAAAAAAAAAAAAAAAAAAAAAACATTGGAGGGTTTCAGAGAGAGGAAGAGTGATGATGTAATCTATCATTTTATGAAAGAACTCTGGCAATAATGTAGATAGACTGGTAGAAGAAAGGGGACAATGTTAAAGTAAAGAAGACAGGACCTCTGTGTAATCACCCAGGGGCAGCTAGGCTCCAAGAGAGTAATAGTAGTAAACATACTAATAATTGATTAGACTCCACATGTGTTTTAATAGTATAGCTGATGGAATTTACTAACTGGTGGGATGTGGAGAATGAAAGAAAGAGGAAGCTCAAGTATAATATTACATTTGCTATGATGGCTCTGCAGATCCATGAGAAAGACATTACATTACTGTGTTATAAAACTGTCCAGAGTTTGGGATAAGACATCTCAAAGAAAAGGGATACAGAGTTTACAAATGAAAATCTTCAAAGTGAATGCTCTAAGAAAAAGATGCTCTATAGTCAGAGAGAAACCAGTATAGGATTTGGTCAAGCTGAAAGCCATCTTAGCTTCACATCAGTCTGATATTCATTTTGTTGTATCTGAATACAATATGTTTTCAACTTTACAATGACTTGAGGACACTGAGCACTTACACATAAAAATGAATTGTGCTTTTATATAACTAAGAGTAATACTCTAAATTAAACTTTATTTTTAATTAAATGGTCTGAAAATAAATGATCAAATAATTTTTAAAGTTAAAAGATATGATTGTCCAAGCAACATAGTTAACTAAATTCTAAGCATACAAATTATTAGTAAAGCACTGACATTTTCAATTTAAAAGCAGACACAAGAATTTCCACATTTTAAAATATGACTATAATTAATCTGCAGTTTCTACTTTGCAGTTTGATCTTCTTGCAAGTCCAAACTTTTAACAATGAAATTCTTAAAATTTTACTTATGATTCAATAAAACAAGCAAAATAATACACAAATTTTGCAATGTGACTTACTATTGTAAAAAATGAACGTTTCTACAGAGATTAAAATTAGTATTTGAATGTTGATTTCAAATCAGATACGAATTGATGGCTACAAATTTATTTAATGTAGCATTCTACTTTTAAAAAATAACTTTATCAAAATCATGCACTGCTATTTAAAATTAATTTTACTCTATAATCGATAACATTATCATTCAAATTTTCCCTCGGCTCAAGGATTGCAATATAAAGTACAAAGTGATTATTTTTTAAACTAGTATCTTCCTGTTATTTAAAAAAATGCATTGTATTCAAGTGTTAATCTACTTTTATTTCTGCAGCATTACCGAGTCTTTTTCAAATTGAAGAAAATGTGTTCATGTATTTTTAAATACTTATTTTCGAACAAAAAAGACACAGACAAAGATAGTATAAAGTGCAATGCCCAATGCTGGTGTAGCATTATCATTTATGAGGTCTGCTCATGAAATTTAACTACACTGAACAAGACCCTCTGGTCTTATGCATTTCAAGTACTTGTTGTATCACCTATTAAGCTTGTTGCATTGAATTTAGGAGGAAAAAATTAAAGTCTCCTCTATATTTTATTTTAATAACATTACATTAGACTACTTTCTTACACAGCTAAGGTCTCTCTCAATGTAACATAATGATGCCCCCTGTGAATCTGAAAACCATACAGATTGCTACCTGCTGAGCCAATTGTGTCTAAGATGCAGAATGGAAGAGAGCTAGCATTACTGAATGCTAGCCTTGAGAGTGGAAAGCTTCTTTTAAGTTGAAATAATCCCCAAAGTAGGAAAGATCTGTTGAAGAATGAAATATTTTGTGTTTCTTAGAGCCCTAAGCAGAAGATATATAAAATGTTAAAAATTGTGTAATTATATTCATAGTACAAGTCTTTCTATTCCCCTTTTTTCAGCCTCTCCCTATTTTTTCAGTAGAGACCAAAAACAACCCTGTTTTTAGCAAAATAAAACGTAAAATAAAGAGCATGGCACTGATGATATTGTTCAGAACAACTGGCTTATGACAGCATAACCACAATCTATACCCTTATCTGTATATATTCTCCTTCCCTGTTTATCTGAAACTGTCTATGTATATTATTTCCCTATTTCTTCCCTGTGTGTGTGTGTGTGTGTGTGTGTGTGTGTGTGAGATATTAAAGATTGATCTCAGGGGTGCTCTACTACTGAGCTACATCCCAGGCCTTTTTTATTTTTTTATTTTGGGATAAGTTCCTGATAAATTGTCTTAGCTGGCCTCCAATTTGGGATTACCCTCTTTCAATTTCCTGGGTCACTGGGATTACAGGTATGTACAACCATACCTGGCTGTATCTCCTATTTCTTACAAAAGCTTAGTCACTGGATTAGGGCCCAACTTCATTCAATATGACTTCATTTTAACTTGACTGTATCAGAAATAACCCTCTTTCTGATAAAGATCACAGACACACAGGCACTAGGGGCTTAGGACATCAATGCATCTTTTGATGGGGTATTCAATTCACAACACCTATTAGGGTAGATATTATTTTAAAAATAAAAAGGGCTGGAGGTGTAGCTCAGTGGTAGAGCATTTGCTAAACATGCCCAAGTGGAGTCTCTGCCTTCTATCCCAGTACCAAAGGAATAATGGGGGAGACAAGAAATAACAAATGTTGATGATAATGTACAATATTAATGGGAATGTAGATTGGTGGAATTACTATAAAAACAGTAGGGAGATTTCTAAATAAATTAAAAATAGAATTACCATATGAACCAGCCATTTCTCTTTTAGACATATACCAAAGAAAATGTACTTACCACCTTGTAAAGACATTTACTTTTCCATTTTCATTGTAGAACAATTTTCACAGTAGACAAGATAGGGAAGCAACCTAGGGGGTCCATCAATGGATGAAAGGATGAATTATTTTATTTACATATAAATAAAATCTTATTTAGCCTTAAAAAAAGGAGGACACCCTGCCTGCTGTTTGCCACAATATGGATAAACTTGGAAGATGTCATTCTAAGTAAAATAAGCCAGAAAAATAAGTATTTTGTGTTCTTATATGTGAAATCTGAAAAGGCAAGAAAGGTCATTGAACACATAGATTAAAGCTTCATTTGCCAAAGGATGAAAAATCTGACAATAGGAGATTATGACTATGTTAATTTGTTCCTCTATAGCAACCATTTGCTGTTTAGTATCTTATAACATTATGCTGTATATCTTAAATATGCACAATAAAATGTATTTATTAAAAAACCTGCTTTAGAAAGTTTTTCATGGCCAAGTGATAGCTCAGTAAGCACCTCCAGGTGGATGCATTTCCGTTGCATCAAAATATATCATGAGCTACTGCAACTCTACAAATAAGCATTGCTGAGGAAATATTACTATGTACCACAGTACTGGTAAATTAAAGGGAACTGAGTTTTTAAACCTTTTCAAACGAGCCAAAATGAGATATTGTTCTTGTTGTTTTTCAATCTGTCAGAATAACTGCAACGTTTTCCCTATTGTTTCTGCCTGATGAAGGACTGCGCTTGAATATCTCAAACATCACATAGACTCTGTCCCATTCCCTAAACTCTTTCTTCAATCTAAAACCCACCATCAAAGCCTTCTTTCAAATGTCTGCATTAGATTGTTAAAATACCAAAGTGTGATAAATTGCATTTCATTCCCTACAACAATGATTATTTTATTTTGATAATATAGTTATCTTCTGGAGTTTACTGACTCATTGTTGAGAAAGTAGACAATTACTTTTCTCATGCTTACTCTATTTCAAATGACAATTCATCTTAATATCAAATTCGTAATCTGAAAACTTCTATTCTTCCAGCAAAAATAAGTGGATTCTAAATGGAAGGTATAGATGAGAAGTAGTTCTCAGGATTTTTGACCTGTGAAAGAGAAAATAATGTTATATTACTTACACCAAGGATCTTGTTTCAAAATTACTACTTACATATTTTTTTTCCTCCCAAGTGTTTGAATTAGGTTGAATTATATTCACACAATTGTTGACTGTAACTATAATATCAATTCTCTCCATTTATATTGCTAATTAGTTTTTCTGTAAGAGAATATTCCTTCAAAGTAGGAAGAGGAAGGTATTAGAGAGTTTGTTGGGGATCCAACATGGTGGCAGGTGGAGAGGCAGCGCTTTCAATACCCCCTCAGTGAAGGGGTCAGAAATTGCATAGATTCTACCAGCGGAGAATCTCCTAGCAAAATTCCACTGAAGAGAGAACAGCCGGGAGCTACTAGGATTTTTGGAAGTGACAGTTTGCCCCAGACGAGCGAATCCCAGCCACGAGACGCAGAGGTCCAGATCTGCCAGCTGCTGTCCGCGCACCACGGTGCGGCCACCCCTCCGCCTGCCAGCCCGCAGCTAATGTGACTGGGTGGCTAGCCTCCGAGATGCAGCTTGGCAGGAAGAGGTCTTTAGCCAAGCATTTATGAAATAGTGAACCGGGAGCTGAGGGCCCGCCATAGCAGAGAGGTGATGTCATCAGAGTTTGGCTGAAGGAATTCCTTCCCAGCAGTATCCACTTTAGCAGGTGTGTGACTCCCACCCCATCCAGATACAAGCAGCCAGGAAACCTCAGGGATCTCTCCTGGGGCATGTCTGTAGGGAAGCAGAGGGGATTCCCGACCCCCAACCCCCATATCACCAGCAGCAACTCCCAAGTTCTTAGCCGCCAGTTTACCACAGCACTGGGGCTTAAATGGGACACACGGTGGGGCTGCAAGTGTAACTAGATCTCTGGGGAACCGCTTCTGGTGAACAGGACCTGGCTGGCCGGCTGACAGGAGGAAGGGGGGAGGGACCGGAGAAGTGAAACCTCTCTGGACTGACAAGACTGAGAGACTCCCAGGAGCCGACTTACAGGGATTGCTATAGGCACGTAGAGGGCAGAAGCTCCACTCAGAGGGCACAGCTCCGCCTACTGGAAGAGAAGAAAATGGATCTATAAGATTTCAATTTTTCTTCTTCTTCTCTCTCTGTTCCTTTCTCCTCTTTTCCTTCTTTCTTTCTTTCCCATTTCAAGTTTTATTGTTCTTTTCATTTTCCTCTAATCTATCAATCTCTATCTCCTTCTTTATTTTTAAGAGCACCTTCCTTCCCCTACCCCCCAACTTTCATCCCAAGCATTACGTCTTCCATTACGTGTAATTGTCTAAATGCAAATAGGTGAATGTTTTGAGGCTGTCTGTAGGGCTCCTAAATACCTAGCTACTACCAACACCCTGATCCAATCGCCTGTTAGTATCCCCCCTCAGTAGCGCAATCTACTAAAGTAGCGAAGACATACTAACCCTCATACCATCATAGCACCTAACCTAAACATAAAGTCCTAAGAACAAACAACAAATCACTATATGCATACAGAACCCGGAAGCCTTTTATGAATTGAATGAATCAGCTTTAAAGTACAATAAAGCCCAACATTTCTAGGCATAATCTCCCACGAAAAAGGAGAGACAACAGAGATACACAAAGCCAAAACAAATTTATAGGAGAAAGCAGTTACACAGCAGTCAAACAGAGCTGGAAAGTAACATGAACAACATGAAAAAACAAGGGAAAAAAGGATTACAAACAATACAGGACAACTTAAATCTACAGGAGGACCTAGAAGCATCAGAAACTTGGACAGGGAAAGAACTCAAGGCATACCTAACTCAGATGGAACAGAATATTAGAGAAGACATGAGACAGCAATTCCAAGCAATGAAAGTATATTTTGAAAATAAATTAAATAAACAAATTCAAACTGCAAAGAATGAGCTTTAAAAGGAGATAGAGATTTAAAAAAAAAAAACAGTAATCCTAGAAATGCAGGAAACCATAAACCAAATTAAAAACTCTAAGGAGAATATTACAAATAGACTAGATCAAGTAGAAGTCAGAACATCACATAATGAAGACAAAGTTTATCAACTTGAAAAGAATATAGTCAACACAGAAAAGATGCTTAAATCTCATGAGAAATCTATCCAAGAGATATGGGATCTCATAAAAAAACCAAACTTGAGAGTCTTTGGGATGGAAGAAGACATAGAGGTTAAAACCAAAGGAATAGACAACCTATTAAATGAAATAATCCTAGAAAACTTCACAGAGATGAAAGATGGAATGGATTGCCAAATCCCAGAAGCCTACAGGACCCCAAACATCCAAAATTGTAATAGACCAACTCCAAGATATATAATTATGAAGATAGCCAACATACAGAAAAAGGAGAGAATATTAAAAGCTACAAGAGAAAGGAGGCAGAATACATTCAGGGGTAAACCAATTAGGTTAACGACTGATTTTTCATCACAGACTTTGAAAGCTGAAAAATAATAGGTTCCAACCAAGAATACTGTATCCAGCAAAATTAAACTTCAGATTTGACAATGAAATTAAAATATTTCATGATAAACAAAAGCTTAAAGAATTCGCAGCCAGAAAACCAGCACTGCAAAGCATTTTGAGCAAAATACTACAAGAAGAGGAATTGAAAAATAGCACCCAAAACTAACAGTGGGAGGTATCTCAGTAAAGGGGGAGAAAAATAACCAAAGAGGAAAAACTAGCCAAACTAAAATAAATAATAAATAAACATGACTGGAAGTACAAACCATATTTCAATTGTAACCTTAAATGTTAACGGCTTAAATTCACCAATCAAGAGATATAGGCTAGTAACCTGGATTAAAAAAACAAATCCAACAATATGCTGCCTTCAGGAGACTCATATGATAGGAAGAGACATACACAGGCTGAAGGTGAAACGTTGGGAAAAATCATACCACTCACATGGCCCTTGGAAGCAAGCAGGAGTGGCCATACTCATATCGAATAAAATCAACTTCAAACCTAAGTTAATCAAAAGGGATAAAGAAGGACACTATATACTGTTAAAAGGAACCATCCACCATCAAGACATAACAATTATCAATTTGTATGCACCAAACAATGGTGCTGCGATGTTCATAAAACAAAATCTCCTCAAGTTCAAGAGTCAAATAGACCACAACACAATAATTATGGGTGACTTCAACACAACGCTCTCGCCATTAGACAGATCCTCTAGACAAAAGCTGAATAAAGAAACTATAGAACTCAATAGCACAAATCAATAACCTAGACTTAACTGACATATATAGAATATATCAACCATCATCAAGTGGATACACGTTCTTCTCAGCAGCACATGGATCCTATTCAAAGATAGACCATATATTATGCCCTAGGGCGACTCTAAGTAAATATAAAGGTGTGGAGATAATACCATGCACCATATCTGACCATAATGGAATGAAACTGGAAATCAATGATAAAAGAAGGAAGGAAAAATCCCGCATCACCTAAAAAATGAACAATGTTACTGAATGATCAATGGGTTACAGAAGACATAAAGGAGGAAATCAAAAAATTATTAGAGATAAATGAAAATACAGACACAACATATCAGAATCTATGGGACACAATGAAAGCAGTTTTAAGAGGGAAATTCATTTCTTGGAGTTCATTCCTCAAAAAAAAGAAAAAAACAACAAATAAATGAGCTCACACTTCATGTCAAAGCCCTAGAAAAGGAAGAGCAAAACAACAGCAAATGTAGCAGAAGGTAAGAAATAATTAAAATCAGAGCAGAAATCAATGAAATTGAAACAAAATAAACTATTGAAAAAATTGACAAAACTAAAAGTTGGTTCTTCGAAAAAATAAATAAGATCGACAGACACTTAGCCATGCTAACCAAGAGAAGAAGAGAGAGAACTCAAATTACTAACATACGGGATGAAAAAGGCAATATCACAACAGATACTACAGAAATACAGAAGATAATTAGGAATTATTTTGTAAACCTATATTCCAATAAAATAGAAGATAGTGAAGACATTGATAAATTTCTTAAGTCATATGATTTTCCCAGACTGAGTCAGGAGGATACACACAATTTGAACAGACCAATATCAATGGATGAAATAGAAGAAGCAATCAAAAGACTACCAACCAAGAAAAGCCCAGGACCAGATGGGTATACAGCAGAGTTTTACAAAACCTTTAAAGAAGAATAAATACCAATGCTTTTCAAGTTTTTCAGGAAATAGAAAAAGAGGGAGCTCTTCCAAATTCATTCTGAGGCCAACATCATCCTGATTCTGAAACCAGACAAATATACCTCAAAGAAAGAAAACTACAGACCAATATTTCTAATGAACCTAGGTGCAAAAATCCTCATTAAAATTCTGGTGAATCGGATACAAAAACACATCAAAAAAATTGTGCACCATGATCAAGTAGGATTCATCCCTGGGATGCAAGGATGGTTCAATATACGGAAATCAATAAATGTTATTCACCACAACAATGGAGTTAAAGATAAGAACCATATGATCATCTCGATAGACGCAGAAAAAGCATTTGACAAAGTACAGCATCCCTTTATGTTCAAAACATTAGAAAAACTAGGGATTACAGGAACTTACCTCAACATTGTAAAAGCTATCAATGCTAAGCCTCAGGCTAGCATCATTCTGAATGGAGAAAAATTGAAAGCATTCCCTGTAAAATCTGGAACAAGACAAGGATGCCCTCTATCACCACTTCTATTCAATATAGTTCTCGAAATACTGGCCAGAGCAATTAGACAGACGAAAGAAATTAAAGACATAAAAATAGGAAAAGAAGAACTTAAAATATCATTATTTGCGGAAGACATGATTCTATACCTAGAAGACCCAAAAGGGTCTACAAAAAAACTACTAGAACTGATAAATGAATTCAGCAAAGTGGCAGGATATAAAATCAACACCCATAAATCAAAGGCATTTCTGTATATCAGCGACAAAACTTCTGAAATGGAAATGAGGAAAAACACTCCAGTCACAATATCCTCAAGATAAATAAAATACTTGGGAATCAACCTAACAAAAGAGGTGAAAGATTTATACAATGAAAACTACAGAATCCTAAAGAGAGAAATAGAAGAAGATCTTAGAAGATGGAAAAATATACCCTGTTCATGGATAGGCAGAACTAACATCATCAAAATGGTGATATTACCAAAAGTTCTCTATAGGATTAATGCAATGTCAATCAAAATCCCAACGGCATTTCTTGTAGAAATAGATAAAGCAATCATGAAATTCATATGGAAAAATAAAAGACCCAGAATAGCAAAAGCAATTCTAAGTAGGAAGTGTGAATCAGGCAGCATAGCGATATCAGATTTTAAACTATACTACAGAGCAATAGTAAAAAAACAGCATGGTACTGGTACCAAAACAGGCGGGTGGACCAATGGTACAGAATAGAGGACACAGAGACTAATCCACAAAGTTACAACTATCTTATATTTGATAAAGGGGCTAAAAGCATGCAATGGAGGAAGGATAGCATCTTCAACAAATTGTGCTGGGAAAACTGGAAATCCATATGCAACAAAATGAAACTGAATCCCCTTCTCTCACCATGCACAAAAGTTAACTCAAAATGGATCAAGAAGCTTGATATTAAATCAGAGACTCTGTGTCTGATAGAAGAAAAAGGTGGCTCTGATCTACATATTGTGGGCTCGGGCTCCAAATTCCTTAATAGGACACCCATAGCGCAAGAGTTAATAACAAGAATCAACAAAAGGGACTTACTTAAACTAAAATGTTTTTTCTCAGCAAGAGAAACAATAAGAGAGGTAAATAGGGAGCCTACATCCTGGGAACAAATATTTACTCCTCACACTTCAAATAGAGCTCTAATATCCAGAATATACAAATAACTCAAAAAATTAAACAATAAGATAACAAATAACCTAATCAACAAAAGGGCCAAGGACCTGAACAGACACTTCTCAGAGGAGGGCATACAATCAATCAACAAGTACATGAAAAAATGCTCACCATCTCTAGCAGTCAGAGAAATGCAAATCAAAACCACCCTAAGATACCATCTCACTCCAGTAAGATTGGCAGCCATTATGAAGTCAAACAACAATAAGTGCTGGCGATTATGTGGGGAAAAGGGTACACTTGTACATTGCTGGTGGGACTGCAAATTGGTTAGGCCAATTTGGAAAGCAGTATGGAGATTCCTGGGAAAGCTGGGAATGAAACCACCATTTGACCCAGCTATTGCCCTTCTGGGACTATTCCCTGAAGACCTTAAAAGAGCGTACTACAGGGATACTGCCACATCAATGTTCATAGCAGCACAATTCACAATAGCTAGATTGTGGAATCAACCCTGATGCCCTTCAATAGATGAATGGATTAAAAAAATGTGGCATTTATACACAATGGAGTATTACTCAGCACTAAAAAATGACAATATCATGGAATTTGCAGGAAATGGATGGCATTAGAGCGGATTATGCTAAATGAAGCTAGCCAATCCTTAAAAAACAAATGACTAATGTCTTCTTTGATTTAAGGAGAGCAACTAAGAACTGAGCAGGGAGGAAGAGCATGAGGAAAAGATTAACATTAAACAGAGACGAGTGGTGGGAGGGAAAGGGAGAGAGAAGGGAAATTGCATGGAAACGGAAAGAAACCCTCAACGTTATACGAAATCACATATAAGAGGTTGTGAGGGGAAAGGGGGGGGAAACAAGGGAGAGAACTGAACAACAACAGATGAGGTAGAGAGGGAAGATGGGAGAGGAGGGGAGGGGGATAGTAGGGGACAGGAAAGGCAGCAGAATACAACAGTCACTAATATGGCATTATGTAAAAATGTGAATGTGTAACTGATGTGATTCTGCAATTTGTATTTGGGGTAAAAATGCGAGTTCATAACTCACTTGAATCAAATGTATGAAAGATGATATGTCATGAGCTTTGTAATGTTTTGAACAACCAATAAAAAAGAGAGTTTGCTGAGTCAATTATTTGAACACATTCAAGCATCATGGCACAGAAAGGAATCTAATTCCTTGCAAGACTTCTTTGAGTTGAACAGTGATACCTTAATAATTCATCAAAACATACAACCTTGTTTTCCAGTAGGAGAAAACAAAAAGTAATCCAACAGATGTCCATTATTCCTGGCCCATAGCCTTATTTGCATGTGGATAAAGTAAGTTATCATTTACATCAAAGTGTTTGAGAAATACTGAGATTTCCTTTGCCCTTGAAATCCCTTCATATCTGTCTCAAAATGGCGATATTACCAATATTACTACTCCTACAAGTTGCTTTTCTCTGCTCTGGGCTTAGAGCATCTTGTTGTTTAATTTGCCTTCAAGGTTACATACAACAATGTACTTGCCAGGGATCACATGTTTAGCCACCTTAGGGTGTACCATGTGTAAAGTTACAATTCTATTACTTCTTAACATTCAGTGAAGATGTAAGACATTAAATATCTTAGGAAGTAAGGGCACTGCTGGGTATGGAATCCCCTGAAATGATAGAGTACAGAATACTAGATAGAGTTCAACCTTGCTGACTTCAGGAAAGCTCCATTAGAGTAGACAAGTAGATGATGGGTCAATAGGTACTTTAAAAGTCTTTTCATTATTTCCTTCCTTGGAGGAAAAATTGAAAACTCCAAGATTATTCATCTGTTGGGTAATATCCCAATTATCCCAGGTCATCACCTAAAACATTCAAAGTATGAAAGCAGTCTCTGTGGATAGATCCAGTTAATTAAATTACCTCTGATGTAATTATTCATTAATTTAACAAATGCTAACTGAACAATTACTATGCTCTTATTACCAGATAATGGGGCAGAGACATACATGTGATATCTCCCAGAGAAATCACCATAGAAACAAGACATTCTGATTCTATTAAGTAACTGCTCCTTTACAGGGTTTCGATGTGAATTCCTTGGCTGCAGGTACCATGTTGTTCTTAGCCTGGAGTAAGTTTGTATGCAGCCAAGCATACTCAATCCATAGTAGTATCCATCCAGGAATACCTCAGGTAACTGAAACCTAGAGGAATCCCACTCCAACTATAGTCATCCCAGAAATTCCAGAGTCCTAGTGATATACAAATACTTATGATAAATTTGTATCTACTGTGCTCTCATTGTGTCTGTGAATTGCATGTTTCTCTTGTATAAAAATAAATTTTTATCAAAAATCTTACTCAGATTTCATACAAATGAAAATATAAAAAATTTTTATAAAGACAATAAAATGCTATCATCTTTGAAGAGAAAAAAAGCAACAAAACTTTATTTTTTAATTCCAAAC
The DNA here is from genome assembly GCF_964194105.1 of Spermophilus citellus. Taxonomy (NCBI): domain Eukaryota; kingdom Metazoa; phylum Chordata; class Mammalia; order Rodentia; family Sciuridae; genus Spermophilus; species Spermophilus citellus. The sequence continues at coordinate 28,631,258 of NC_138195.1, read as the reverse complement.
ATTTTACCATAGCAGAATTTTCTTCTGGGCATAGATTTCTCGAGGTAGTGAGAGAAAGCAATTTACCCCGAGGAATCATTATTATATGTTGTAATAACTATCTTCCAAGTTATTAGGATTAATATAAACATTTGTTTTGTTTGTTAGTAATAGCACAATAAAATTCTATGAAATAGAAATGATAAAGCTTGTAAATATATTGCATGCATGTAATGACAAACACAAAATTCCTCAGAAACTGTGAACAATATTTCACTGATTATACTGTGTATTAGAAAATTAACCCCATCAAAATCCTGTAGTTCATATTACATTGTAGATATTGTTCCTACCAAAACAAAGGAAATTACCTTTCATAATATCCTTTTAATAACCTGCTATGAATTACAGTTTGTAGTTAATTTAATGAAGGTTTAGTTTGCTGAGTTGTAATCCATGGAAAGTAAGCACTGGAAGGAAAGTACAGACATAGACATTAGACTATGATTTATTCATAAAGATGGTACTATATAAATAAGAAGAAAAAAAATAAGAGGACTTCAATCCAAGCAGATGTTTTCTGTTTGTTTTCAGGAAGCTCCGTCCCTTTATATTAATCAAACCATTTTATAAAGATTGAATTGTGTAGAAAGGACAATGTTGAGCCCTGCCCAGTTTCTTACATTATATAAAGAAGAGCCAGTCAGCACATTATTTATTGTATTTGAGATAACCTCTTGCTTCAAGTGAATACAGACTCTGTGGTTCAATTTGTGCTACAATCTCTGTTGAAATTAACTGATTTCACCATACAAGGGGCCAATTTCTCATACTTAGATGCTTATTTTCATTAAAGTTTTTTAATAAAAATACATTTTGCTGCTAACATATCAAAGTACTTCATTCTTTTTTTGCCAGATCATTTTTGAATGGCTATACTATATCAGTGCTTTATACATTTATACTAAATTATTTTTTGTTATGGTTAGTTTTACATATTGAAGTACAAATGAAGAAAAGGGAAATTGGAAAAATCATGTGAAATAGCTCTAACCTCACAATGTAAATAAACCTATGTTGACTCAAGAGCCTGTATACGCACTGTGTTCATGCATTGTTTTATTTTTGCATCATATATAACACTTGAGTTTTCACAGATGTTTCACCTACTAAGTCATGTCTCATTTTGAACTTTCGTAGTCACTTATCTAAGCATAAAGAACTTTGCATTAACTCTGGTTCCATGAGTCCATATTCAATGTCATTGTACTCTATCCATTCAATCTCCTCTATTAAAATGACTTCTAATTTGATACTTAATATTATATCTTACCCTATTAACTTCTGATCACCTGAAATTATGTGTCATTGATTTCCCCTCTCTTGAGTCATTAGTAGAATAAAGGAACTTTTCCCAAATACAAATCATACAATAGTGACTAGGAAGAGTTCTTCTATTTTTTCCCTGGACAGTTTGTAACAAATCTTACTCAGACTAGACCATTCAGAAGAGGAAAATTAAGGTAATACATGTTGAGGGAATTGAAGGCTCTGGCACATCCCAGAGCCGTCTCCTTGCTTTTCTTTTTCAGGAATAATGTCTTCTCCATGTAATTCAAGAAATGGCCATAGATAAAAAAAAAATTGAATTTTGTGCCCCTGAAGTATCTCTTTTTATTTGAATTCATAGCTTCCCAATTAAGATGATATAAACTACATCTAAAATTTAAAGGATTTTTTTTGCTGTCACATTCAACTAAATTAGAACAAATAATAAAAAAGAAAAAAATTAAGTATCAATTACATGTGGAATGCTATTTTAGATACTAAATAAATTATATTGCTAGAATAAAAAATAAAATTAAAACTTTAAAAACAGTAAATAAATAAAATGTAAAGCATGTCTGAACTTCAAGCAAAAACAATCTCTCTGAGATACCAAAAAACACACTGACTTCTTCCATCTCCTCATAATGTAACTTGTCGCAGTTGCTAACAATGAAAGATTTTAAATCTGTTGAACTTCATTTAATATTTTTCTTCTGACACTTAGTAGTTGCTCAGTCTCATAAATCAACTTCATTTCTAAGTGCCAAAGTATTCAATATGCAGGTATTGTAGATGTAAGTGGTAAAAATGAAAGTAGTAGAATATCAGTATTATTGTTACCATTTATGGGCACACAAAAATTGACCTTGTCACCTCACTTCTTATCTCAGACTGCATTCTGTACTTCCTGCTTTTGACATAGAAATACTACATTTTTCTTTTCTCAATATAAGGTTCTTCTTAACTCTGAAAAAAAAGAGTAAAAGAAGAGTAAAAGGAATAAGTGGAAGGGTACAGGAATGAGGAAAAGAAGGAAGCAGAGGAGGAAGAGGAAGGAGAAAAGGAAAAAGAGTTGGCATTTGACTTTATCATGGTGCAAATCATGACTTCCAGAAGTAACTCCCAGAATTAAAACCTATTCCTGCCTAGTCGCTATTAATATTTGCTTAATCTGCTTAATATACTTTATTTATGGTCTTTGACAATATACAGAAGGTTACTTATTTCTCTTTGTTAACATCCATGAAACTATTTTACAACTCCATACCTTTTTGAATTTCTTTCTAGTTACCTGAATCACATTGCAAACTTTGTGCCTATTCTTATTTATTTCTGAGTTCATTCAAAGCCTCCTGTTCAACTTTATTACTTTCTGGAATTTGTCCTCTACTGCACCAAGAACAATAAGGAAACATTTGAAATTCTTAATGAATAATTAAGCAAGAAAGCAGCTCCAGCTTTTTAATCAAAAATATGGATTCAACTTTCATTCATCTGTCCTAAGAAGTCAACATGAAAAATACTTTCCAATACTCTGTCCCCCTGTCTAGAGTATGATAGACATTTAAATTAATTCCTCCTTTCAAAATGTTAATGGCTTGTGATATTGCACTCAGTGAGATAGTCTGACCAGCCACATAAAAATTGCCCTCCTACCCTGACTTGTAAATGATAGACAGGATTTCCTCCATTTAAAATATGTGATATACATTTCATAAGCCCTCAAAAAAGCAGAAAATAAATAAAAACCAAGTAGGACTTTTATTATTCACTAGAAATAACTCATGTTAGAGTAAGGAGCCAAATGAAGAAAAAAAACAAGAAGATCCAAATTATGATAAATAATTAAATAATTATTCTTTAAATACTTGAGGAATGACTATTCACTGTAATACTAAAAATCAGAAGCAACAAAATCTAACCTTTCAACTTTATCTTCTCCTTGTAGAAAAGAAACAAAAAAATCTTTCAAATGTTTTATTTTTCATTTAATACCAATATGAGTTGGGAAATTGTATGCAAAAGCATTTCTATTTTTTAGAAAAGAAAGTAAAGTGGAAAAAAATGTTTTCAGGGGGAAAAATTCCCTTGTGGCAACTTCCATGTTAAATTGCACTGTTAGAAGTAAGTTTCTTAATTTACAGGACATCGTGCAAATCAAATTTACACAGAGCAAAGGAGCTGAGATTTGCAAATTTCCATAATAATAGTGGAAAGATTGAGAAGCTGAGATATGATTTTATCTGAATTAATATTTTATATAAAAACCAAATTGCTTTTCATAAAGTATTCCTTAAGCTACCAACTAGGGTAAATCTTTTTGAGTGGGTAGTATCTCTTGAGCCAGTAATAGTCTGTAGTTATAAATAATACAGCTGGATGATTCTACTATTAAGAGTGTAAGAGTCAACCAAATCTAATTCTTAAAAAGTTTTCACCCTATCTGTCAAGCTTAAGGAGGAAGGCAGGCTGTCAATTCTTGCTCTTTTAGCAGGAATCATCTTTCTAACTCAATCCATGGGCAAAATAGTGGAAATAATATAATTATGTTATTGAATCACTTATAGTATTGCATATGTTCTGTCTATCTTTGAATCTGTTTCAGGTTGAGCAGAATTGAATGCTTAAAAATAAATTGATAATAATATAAAAAATTGTGCTAACAAAGGATAATATTCATTTGCAGTGTTATTCCTTGACTCTTGCATTCAATCTAGCCTACACACTCAAGAGGACACATGGTTCTGAGTGGAATCCCAATGCTGTAGACTAAATATTTGTGTCTCTCCAAAATTCATGTTAAATCCTAGGGGCCAATGAGATGGCATTTAGAGGTAGAGCTTTTAAGATGTGAATCAGGAGGGCTCTGTTCTTCAAAAAGGGTTTGTGTCCTCACATTAGAAGCTCCAGAGAGTTTCTGTTCCTTCCAACATGTGAGAACTCAAGAGAATAGCAATAGTGTATGAACTCGGAAGTGTTCCTTTCAGAACACCAAAACTGCTCAAACCTTCCAGAACATGAGGAAGAATTTTCTGTTGTTCATACAAGATGTAGTCTTTAGCATTCTGTATATAAGCTCTAGGAGGAGGACACCCAATTCAGCCTGGCTACTACTTTAAAAGCTCACTAGTGGGAAGTTCATAACTATTGAACATTATGTCATGAATCCTGACAGGAAATTGATATTAGCACTACATATGAACTGAAAACTTCCAGGTATCAATGACAAGGAGTACATAAAATGAAGAGATTATAATATGAGGCTACCAGCTATTTTCATGATAGTATGAGCATTATAGTATCATGGCTGTTAGTTTGTGTAACATGATTGACTGTAGGATTTACATAAAACTTTTCCTAACCTTTGTTCAAACCAATGCACTTACTCCTACCTGATAGTTATATGCATACATAGAAGCACACTCACATACTCATGTCTTCATTCAGGACATATTTGGTGAACTCCCTCCATATTGTAGGCACATTGCTAGGTTCTACTGTGGGAAATAAAGTAAGTAAGGTCACTGTTTTCGTCAGCTTTTTCACTATTGTTACTAAAGGATCTGACAAGAACAATTACAGGAGGAAAATCACATTTGGGTCTCACAATTTCAGAGGTACGTGGCTAACTGCATTCCTTGGGGCTCGAGGTGAGGTAGATGAGCATGGTGGAAGAAAGCAGTTGTGGCATGTTACCAGGTAGCAGAGAGAGAGAAAGCTCTCCTCACCACAACAAAATACATAACCCAAAGGCAGACCCTCAGTGACCCACCTCTTCCAGCCACATCCTACCTGCCTTTAGCTACCACCTAGTTAATCTCTATTAGGAGATTAATTCAATGATTGGGTTAAGGTTCTCATGACCCAAACAGTTCACCTCTGAACCTTCTTGCATTGTCTTACACTTGAGCTTTTGGGGGATACCAAATATCTAAACTATAGCAACCACTTTTGTTATGATGTCATAGTTTTGTGATACATAGGTAAAACAACAATAAAAAATTAGAATCCACCATCTTAATCACATATTTTATCATGTTTTTACCTCTGTGAACTTATTTTGAATGCGCTAGGACTTCATTTAAACCATCCATTCCAATAAAAATGGCCTGTGTATTTAGTCATTTATAATTTAGATAGCAATATATGTCTCCTAATAAGAATATAAACTACCATTTAATTAATACATTTATTATATACAAGTTGTATGTTCATGTGTAATTCATTCATTCAGTAAACATTGGATGTTTAATGATAAAATCATTCATTCCTTCAATTGTGGAAGGAGAGTGGTCACACTGAGGCAAAGAAGATATTCACTCTGTGAGTCTTGAGAACAGAGTAGTCACCTATAAAAGTCATTCAGTTTCAGGCAGGGAACAAATCAATATATTCTCAGAACTAACTCTCTCTCTCTCTCTCTCTCTTTCTCTCTCTCTCTCTCTTGCTCTTTCATAAAATAAGTAAATTAAAAGATGATTAAGTGGAAATAAATGATTGAATTATTATTTTCTTGCATCTATAATACAATAATGGACAAAATCTAGACTGAGTATCCTTTGGGGAAGTTTTTTAATTATAGTATAACAGATTTTTATAATAATTCATTTTAAGTTATTTCAACATAGATCAAATGGAGACACTTTATTTCTTTTTTTTTAATTTTGAGATTTGCCCAACTCTTCTCCCTTTGTTCATCTCCTCCCTCTCACAAGAATCTCTTTCCCAATCACCCCCTCTTCCTACCTTTTCCTATCTCCTCTTTCCCCCACCACCCTATGTCCCTGTATCCTATGCCATATTTTATTCAACCACCCTCATCTTGCTCCATTTCTCTGCATTTTCTTGTGCATAATTCAGAAACAAATAACAAAAATATGAGATGTTTAAAATTAACAATGAAGATATTCAGTGGAAATGAAAAGTTATAATAACAATTAATGGCTTGAAATATATATTTGTAAATTTTTATGGTATATAAACGATTACATGTGACAAAACTCTTCTTATCAAGACTTCAATTACACAAAATTGGTTCAGGCATAAATAAGGTCAATATGCATATAAAGTATACAAATATGCATAAAATCCACACTAAACATGATCTTACAGCTTCTTGTGTCAGAAAAATCAGAGGTCTTCTATGGCTCTTCCTAGTTCAGGGTCACTGAAACAGATTGTGGTCAGGATGTCAGATGGGCTACAGTAATCTGAGTACTGAAGGATCCACTACAAAGAAAGTTTGTTTTGCATGCCTGGTACATGGTGTTGGTGGAGGTCAGGATTCCTCATTTCCCCTCTGCATTTCTTTAGGAAGCTTGAGCATCTTCAGCACATGGCAATTTTTTGGCAATTTGCTTCCCACAGAATGAACAATCCAAGAGATATTGATCACATATTGTTTGATATCCATGGCATGGATAACAAGAGGATTCTCAAGTTATCAGAAGTTGTACTGAACAATCAGTTTCTGTCTTAAATTTGAGTGAAAATGATTGGTGGTCTAATGGAAAAATAGGCTAGTGTTTAGGGAACTTTTTAAAGCAGAAAGTCTATGTGTTGCAGATCACTGAATCCCTATTATAAGCACAATGTTTTGAACATATACCACTTTATCAAAATAAATACAAGACCACATTACAGAATTCAATCATGAGGGCAAATAGTTGATTCAAATGAGTAAAAGCTGGAAGTGTAATGATATGGCTTAATTATCTCCCTTTAAATTTCATGTCTAAACTCCAAAATCTCAGAATATAACTATTTTTGTACCTGAGACTTTTAAAAGGACAATTTAGGAAAAATGGGGTCATATGGGTGGGCTCTAATCAAATGATCAATATTCTTACAAGAAGAGATTAGTGAATAGACAGTGTGCATGCACACATAGGAAAAGACCATATAAAGACATAGCTAAAAGTTAGCCACCTGTATGATAAGAAGAGAGGACTCAAAATAAAATCAGTCCTGCCAATATATTGATGTTGAACTTATGCTTTTCAAACTTATGCAGCAATAAATTTTTGGTGTTTAATCCATCCAGTGTATGGTACTTTGTTATGGACACTCTGGCAAGGTAATATCAATTGTGTTGCAGTGAATCAATAGAGAACAACCAATAAAATTGGGTAAACATATAGAGGAGATGCAAAAAGTTTCAAACTGGTAAAATGTTTCATTTTGTTGTTTAATTTCATGATTATTCAATAGTATGCATTTTATATATTTGTGTATATCATACATAATCCCATGGTACTGATATAACTATTAAAGAAATTGTACCATGCTGGTAGAGAAACATAACCAAACAAAGCTACTGAATCATTCTTATGCTTCAATAAGTTAGAGATATGTCATCCTTAAAGAAAATGGGAACAGTAAAATACCATGTCCCTGAATGCTCCTTTCTGTTTCCAAATACCTGGACAAGTAAGGGCAAGTAAGAACAAGTAAAAGTTAGTCTGAGCTGAAACATCCAGACACATTATTTTGAAGGACTTTGGTTTTGTCTCATGTATACTGAGAATTAGGGCAAGTTAGTGTTATCTGTAGAGAGCTATTGTCCTGCATGCAATTTCCTTGGGGTTGCTAGTCACAGAATGAGACAAAACCAAGCTAGACACTGCTTCTAAACTAAAAAAGTCCTCTCCCTACTGTTCAGATCAGAGCATCATAGAGTGGGAAATGCTTGTCCACATAGCTACCTCTGGAAAAAAAAACACCATCAGGGATAGGAGATGATAAGTTCTGGTGAGATACTAGAGGCATTCCATGGAGCAGAAGTACACACATCCAGTCTGCTACCACTGGACCTTCTGGTAAAATGCCTGTCCAGAGCATGATCACTGGACTTCTTCTGTAAGAATTTCTCATAAAACCTTATATCTCTGTATCTCATATTACATCTCTAGAGTCCTCTTAGGTGGCTTGACAACCTATCTCACTGCCCCAGAACAGGGTTGTGTAATATGAAAAGAAGCATGACTCAAAGCATATAGGTAATTAATGAGCAGTTAAATAATTTGACAGGAGAAATATTACAGAATTTATTTATCTAACACATATGCACATATACTTACCTTCATAATGAGAAAAGGTAGCTTTCTGCCACTGTCAAATGCAAAATTCTGTCAAAGTTTATTTTTACTTTATGTCTTTTCCAACTTCTCAGTTTTGTGACATCTTTAGAGTATCCTTTTGGTATTCAGGGCTTTCCCCAACACAATTCTGCATCTCATATGATAATTTTATTTGTATTCTTCCTTGCTATAACAAGATCTTCATTCCATTACCAATAAAGCATCTTCATAAAATCTGAAAGTTTATGGAAAAATGTTTATCAATTATCTCTCAAGAAGGGAGCCTTCACTAGAATATCTCTTCAAGTATACATATTATAAACTATGGGACATATATAAAATAAAATCTCAGAAAAGGGAACTTTAGTGCTCATAGTGCATGCTAATTAGAAGTCTTCACCAATGCATGCTACCTGATCAGTTGTCTATATGGTTAGAATTAATGAGTCTCCCCATCATTTTTTGTCTTCAATTAGTACCACAAATATTACATTATATAAACACTTCAAGATTAAAACATTTCAATCCAATTATTTACCTTCTAGTAGAGTCATTTTAAAAATCTTTATCACTGAGAAGTAGTGATACTGTATGCACCTTTTTTTTCTGTTTAGCTGTTCCATTATTTTTCATTCCAAGGCAGTGACTCATATACTAACATATAATAAGAGGCTATCATTCCACACATAACAACAACAATCTATCAATTCTATGCTTCAGTGATTAAAAACAAGCTTCTAAGTGTCCTTTCTTATATCTCCTCTACTTTTTAAAAAAAATTTATTCTCTTTTACTGCTGCTCTATTCCTTAGGAAAAATTGTGGCTATTAAATATTTTGTACTTTTATATAATTTTGTTTTACAAGATAAGTACATGGTTAACTATACCAGCATAAAAAAATGAGCATACAACACAAAGATTAAATTAATATTCTAGATGTTAAACTGTATATTGTCAGAATTTTTAAAAATATGTTAATGACACCCAAAAAATCTACCATTAAAAGTTTTAAAAATGATGATACAAAAGGAAATTGAATTCATGCTTGTGGAAAAATGTATATTATTATTTGTAAATGAGTCAACATATTTTCCAAACCAAAAATGACTGAAAACATACAAAATTAGCAAAAACATACAAACCCTCAGTTTACTATCTTTTCCAACTGCCATATAGATTATCTTATATTTTCTTATCAATTATTAATTTCTATTCCACACAACCCAGTGAAAACAGGAAACATCCCTAGGGCTAAAATCCTAAAGGGTTAACCCAAATTCAGATAGTATAGACAACTCTCAAACTCACTTGCTTTCTGTTCTCTTAAGGTTTCAAGCAAGGTTGCAATTCTGCACACTTCAATTTATCCAATTAAAACACACAAAACCAATTCAACCTATGCTTTGTGAGAGTAGGACAGTTTAAGGAATAATTTAAAAAGTAAAATATAAAGAAATTTTAAAATGATATTTGCTAGAAATGTGAATAAGTAAAAAGAAAAATAAGTTCCCTACAAATATGATTAGAGGAGACAGAGTGAGGGGGGATAGATATCAATTTGGATCCAGCTTCACACTTTTTTTTTCATTTGCAGTATACTAAAAACTAGAACCCAGAGCTCCACTCATACTCGAATAGTGATCAACCATGTAGCTGTACTCCCAGCTTCCAACTTCATATTCACATGAGTAGAGGCACTATCTGGTTTCTGATGTTTGGAATGAAATATTTTTGGTTAGATAGTATCTAAATGACTTTGTGCTCCCTGAAGTCATTTGTTAAAAGCATTTCTATGACAGTTTCATGTGCTACACTGAAGAGGCACAATTAGGAGACCGATGTTTATTAAGATTTCTATTTATTTATCTATTTACCCTTCCTGTTTGTCCACCCTTTGTCTTTCTATAGGGCAACCATCCCTCATTATGAAATGTCTCTAGAATTGATAGAAATCTGCCTTATTTTTACAAAAGCAATAATTATATACTCACCTCTGTTTGAGGTTTCTGCCTGCTGTTTCTTAGATTTTTGCTGAATATTTGAATATGTGTGCTAAATGGCTGATCAGGCCTTATACACATGTCTGCCCAACTCAGAATTCCATGCTCACTATCATTATATTAGACATTCTCCTTGGAGAACAAAAATAAAACAGTTCTGTTACTTTACCTAAGTGACAAGTTCTTCAAGCTTCTTGTGCTTTAATTTTCTATTTTGCAAACTAGGGTTAGCAATCAAGATTACCTCAGAGAGCTTCAGAATGTGTTAAATAAAATAATACTTAACGTAAGCCCTTAGAACAGGGCTTAGTGAATTTCAAGATTTCAATATTTATCAGGGTTACTTCTGTGTCTTAATTCTCAATCTTTCATATTTGTAGAGAGGTCTGGCATATTAAAATCATATAAATGGCTGAAAAATTTTACAGAGGCACCTCACTTTTAATACCAGAATACTGACACAAGTAAAAGAAAAATTTGGCAAATTGAGTTGCAGCTCTGCTGTGTACCCTGAGAACCATCAGTCTGGAGACTACATTCAGGAAAGCAATAAGAATATAACATAATCTGAGACTGTGGGAGTAGAAAAGGAAAATGAGTGATTTTGAGAATTTTTTTAGAGAACAGAAATAACAAGATTCAGTGATTGTCAGGATATCATAGAAGGATCCATTAGAGTGGAGAAGGGAATGCCTAGTGTGTAACTGAAAGATTATTAAGCCAAGTAGAAATTCAAGTAGTGACACGGAATTTACTACATGCCATAAAATCCCTCTGATATTATTAGAATATGCATAGTGGAATGGAGTAGATTTTAAAACTGCAAACAACATTTATGCAAAACAAAACTAGTAGTTATGCTTTGGGCCATTCGGTTAACATTTGCATTTTTTCACAAACTTCAATTTTTACCGTAATATTTTTTTTAAAGTTTAGTATAGAGGTCTGAATTAAGATGTTTTAGTCAACATTTGAAAACCCCATTATATTTAATCATTTTTGGAGTAGAGGATTTCAGATTTATCGTTCTTATTCATGTAAAATCTATTCCTTTTCACCAGTGGCAGCTCTGTGCTACCTCATTCCTAATGCCTGTGCATTCACTCAAAAGACAGCATTTTTAAATAATGCTCTTCATCTGACCTTTGTTTTAGTCCATTCACATATGCACAGCCCAGTGGTAAACCAAAGCTTCCTTGTTGTAATCATTAAGAAAAGCTGAGGAGATGGAAATGATGCTTAAAATAGAACTCCAAGAAAAGACCTAGTTAAAATCTAGACAACTGCACCATGATGTCATATGCTCAGTTATTCTAGTTACATGAAAAATTTGGTTTATGTACAACATGAAGGAAAGTTCCCCAGGGAATGGAGAGAAAGAAATGGGGTCACTAATGACTATGGGGGTACCTTCCAAAATCAAGAAAATCATTAAAGGAAAACAGCACATTGATGATTTTCATTATCTCCTCATGGAATATTTTGTTGAGAATGTTCTGTAGTGTAGGCTCTCTAGGTGTGAATTTTTTTTTTTTGTTTTACCATGGAAGATTTTTATTTCATCTTCAAATTTGAGGCAAAATGTCCTGGATATAAAATTCTTGGTTGTCATCCATTTATTTTGAGAACTTGGTATAAATTGTTCCAGGACCTCCTAACTTTGAGAGTCTGGATTGTGAAAACAACTGAAATCCAAATTAGTTTCCTCCTGTATGTAATCTGATACTTTCCTCTCATGACCTTTAAAATTCTATTCAATTCTATCCTATTAAAATACCAATGACATCCTTCACAGAAATATACAAAGCAATCATGAAATTCATTTGGAAAAATGAGACCCAGAATAGCCAAAGCAATCCTTAGCAAGAAAAGTGAAGCAGGAAGCATCACAATAACAGACCTTAAACTATACTACAGAGCCATAGTAACAAAAATGGCATGATATTGGCACCAAAAGAGACATAGAGACAAACACACATAAATACAGTTATTTCTTACTAAATAAAGGTGCCAGAAATATTCACTGGAGAAAAGATAGCTTCTTCAACAAATTGTACTGGGAAAACTGGAAATTCATATGTAGCAAAATGAAATTAAACCCCTATCTCTTACCCTGTAAAAACTCAGCTCAAAGTGAATCAGAGACTTAGGCACTAGAACAGAGATACTGCACCTAATAGAATAAAAAGTAGACCGAAATCTTTACCATATCATCTTAGGAACTGACTTCCTTAACAAAACTCCAAAAGGGCAAGAAGTAAAATTAAGAATTAATAAAAGGGAAAGATTCAAACTAAAAAGCTTATTCACAGCAAAGGAAGCAATCAGTAACATGAAGAGAGAACCTACAGAATGGGAGAAACTCTTTATCACATGCACCTCAGACAGAGCATTAATCTCCAGGCTATCTAAAGAACTCAAAAAACTCAACACCAAAAAATCAAGTAACCTTGGGCTAAGGAAGTAAACAGCCACTTCACAGAATAAGAAATACAAATGACCAACAAATATATGAAAAAAAGTACAACATTACTTTAAATCATTAGAAATCATTAGAGAAATGCAAATCAAAACTATTCTAAGATTTTATCTCACCCCAGTCAAAATGGCAATTATCAAGAATACAAGCAACAATAAATGTTGGTGAGGATGTAAGGGAAAAGGTACACTCAGACATTGCTGATGAGACTGCAAATTGGTGAAACCATTGTAGAGAGCAATATGAAGATTCCTCAGAAAAGTTGAAATGGAACCACCATTTAACCTAGCTATCCCACTTCTTAGTTTATACCCAAAGGACTTAAAATCAGCATGCTACAATGATGTAGCCACATCAATGTTTATAGCAGCTCAATTCACAATTGCTGAACTATGGAATCAAGCTAGATACCCTTCAAGAGATAAATGGATAAAGAAAATGTGATATATATATATATATATATATATACACACACACACACACACACACACACACACACACACACACACACAATAGAATGTTACTCAGCCTTAAAGAAGAATAAAATTATGGCATTTGCCATAATGGATGGAGCTGGATGGAGAACATCATAGTAAGAGAAATAAGCCAATCCCCAAAAAACAAAGGTTGAATGCTTTGAATAACCTATTGGTAATTCACAATAATGGGGAGTTGGCTATGGAATAATAAAGGTACTTTGAATTATATAGAGGGTAGTGAAGGGAGGGGAGGGAATGTGGGGGATAAAAGCAGGATTAGTAGAATTAATCAAATATTATTACCTTATGCACATATTTGATTACCTGACCAGTGGGATTTATATCATGTACAATCAGAAGAATGAGAAGTCATACTCCATTTATGTATTATGTGTGAAAATGCATTCTACTCTCTTTCATAACCATTTAGAATATATATATATATATATATATATATATATATATATATGTGGAAAAAAAGGAAAGCTTCACAATCTATCACAACAAAACAAGTCATAAAAAAGTCATGTTTTTTTTTTTAAGCTGGAAAATCAGAGGAATAGGCTGTCAACACTTCTTCCAGGATACTTAGAGAGATGCTTGGCTCTGCAAATTGGAAGCTCATTCACTGTATGTTCAGTCACATGCAAAATCGAGTCTCTTCACACCTGAACCCCTGGAAGTCTCTTGTGACTCCTGACAGCAAGGTTAAAACCTTTTGTAATATGGCTCCACCATAATAAGTTAGATAAACATTCTCTGTTTTTGCCCCATCAAAGTCTTCATGATTGATACTGTAATCACTAGACTGCCTCTCATTTTCACTTAAATGAAAGCTCCTGCAAGGCGTAGTCTGTGTTAGGTTTTATTTTATTTCTTTCAGTACTGTATCTCCCGTACTTAATACATCATCTGACATTTATTACTCAATAGACATTTGTGAATTCCAAGTAGAGATAAGTAAATTTGTTAATTCCAAGACCCACGCCATTACAAATTTTTTATTTTTTTCTCACTAGCCGTCCTAATTCTCTAATTTATATTTTCACTCCTTTCAGCCCCCTTTCAGTGTACATAAAAGCTCATCAGGCTCACAGAGACTTGATTCTTTACCTGTTTCCTATAGCCAGCTATAAAATGTATGACTACCAAATTTCTTGTAAATTCAGTTCATGTAAATTCATTACTTATGTAAATAGATGAGTTTTAGTTTGGTTGCTACAACATACTTCAAAAATCAGCTGAAAAGATTTTCACAAAATGTGGTACAGCATCGTACACACACACACACCCTTCACTGCTAGAAGATTTTCTTGAACGTACTTAAAAAAAAAAAATTCTGAACTCACCAAAAAAATTTGTAGGCATTGATTTATAAAGTAGCTGCTTTGTTCTTGAACAATTCTTTGTGGTGCTCCGGGGTGATAATGTTAGACCTCACTGAGCAGCATAAAGGAGGTTGGCTGGATTTCACTAATGATAGTAAATATATGACCCATGTAAAGCATTTCACAGTGAATTATTCATCTAGAATCATAGTGGGCTAGTGAAGTTCCTGGCACATTGTGGATGATACTTTATTGAAACTGCATCTATAGACCAGCACTATACTATGAGATTTATCTAAATTAGCTGTAAGCCTTATTATCTTCTCTTACAGATGAGAAACGGAGATTAAGCACATTTAAACTAGTTTTCCCATAGAGATAACTGTTAAATGGCATCTGAATTTGAATCCAGGTCTGTTTAGCACTGTATTCTTTTGAAGACTCCACAAGAAATCTTTCAAGCTTCAACAAACTTTTTGAGAATCAGTGAGTTAGTTAATAAGAACGTTATGCATATAAACACAATAAAATAAAAATTAGGTTTTAAATGTGTAGACATTTTGGATAGTTTATTGTTTGAGCCATTACTTTAGCAAATATTTGCTGTTTTTAATTACTATGTGTTTTAATGTACCTTATTTTCAGTATTAGTTTGAAAGCTGTTCGGATGTTTATCTTGTTTTGTGCCTCTAAACTTTATCTTGCTTCCTAAAATAATTCCTAATCATTAGACACCAAATAGTTTTTATTGACTGATAACTATCTTAACTTAATTAAAACTTAAATTAAAGCTTATTAAAACTGAAATATCTCTGTGAACATTCACAGTTTCTGAATTGTGCTATGGTTCCCTAATAAAAAATTCTATGGAAGTACTGAACGTATCGGGATTCATAATCCATAAATTTAATCTACACACTTTTAGCCTCACATCTTTTTTCATTGCCCTTTGGTAAAACATTGTAAATGGCTGAGAAATTTGTAGGAAAAGACTATTCTTTTATTATTTTTAACTTTCCAGAATAGTTTCTTTAAATTGCCTCAGTGATAAATTATATTGTCATTGCATAATGCTATTTTTAAGATCCTTCTGTGAATATTCTTATTTCTTAATTCAGTAAAGAGTAAAAATAGACTAAAAAATTATGAAGAAAACAAGTGGGATGGCAGGCAGATAGACTAGGTGCCTCAATTCAGGATGCAACTATTGTAAATGGTAGATACATCAATAAAATGCCAGCAATCTGTTGGGACCCACACTTGGTATCACTGTGCTACAGCTGACTTACCAGGAAAATGTCACAAATGATCTTCTGTAAGTTTTGTGTACATGTTTTGAGGGAGGAGGATACAGAAATGCCACGACATCAAGTCAATAGATGGCTCTTTAGGAAAAATTGCATCACTGGTGACACATCAGCAAAGATACGCCACCACTACCATAATTCGCTGCATTAACAGATAGAGGACAATGCATACAAGTGATACATAGTCCAGGCAAGTTTTGTAAGCAGTTCAAAGTGGAGGAATCTATCAATATGTCCATTTCCTCCCAAAATAAATTGACTCAGTGATTGAGCATTACTTGTTGAGTTATTATTCATTGATGCATCAGTTCCTCCTCCCTTCTACTAGTGATGGTCTAATTTTGGGGGCCAACTGAGGTGAGGCAAAGAACTTCACCCCCCCACCGGCACCAAGGTCAAATTTGGGGGCCAACAGAGGTGAGGCAAAGAACCTCACCCCCCCACTGGTGCAGAGGCCTATCCACAGGTATGGCTATATACTGGACCGGTAGTCAGTGACGGGTATGATTCAGTTGCAGTGGTATCAACCTAAGACAGGAGGCTGACGCCTAGAGGTCAGTTTTCCGATGACGGGTAAGAACCATATGTTGAATTGGACAACCTACCAGGCACGGTCCCTAGCCACATTGCCTGTTGCTTAATTAAACAGAAGGGGGCAGATGCTAGGAGCCACAAGCAAATAATATGATGCATGGCACTTTCGGTTGTAAGGTTACGCCAGCTAGCCATTGAGATGATATGATTATGGTAAGATTTACATTCATATGGAAATTGGACTCCTGCTGTTCACCTTGGCCTGCTACGGGACTCATGTTATGGGACTCCTGGAGAGTTCCCATTGGTTGGGGAAGGATAGTAGGAGGGAATTCCGGGGGAGGTCGGGGCCCCCCTGGTTCCGGTAGACGCGCGGGGGTGGACCGGTTTTTGGCTTGCCGGCGCGTACGGAGTATTGGCGGCTTTTTCAAAAATAAAGTTTTGTTCCTGCTTGAGTGGCTCGTGATTCTGTGCCCAGCCAGACTGAGGCAATTGGTGGCCCGGACGGGGAACGCCTGAAACTTAGAGGTGAGTAAAATTGCTCACCCCTGAGGGAAGGCGACAGAATGGGTGACCATTTCAAAAATCAATGTGTTCTTGTTTTGATTTATTTTGTTTTTATTTCAAGCTCCCTAGCCCTAGAATTTTCTCAGGCGAACTGGGAAAAATGGTTGGCTCAAGGTTTGAAGTTATTCGGCCCTGAGAAAGAGAAAATTGATATAACCATTCTCTGCTTTGTTTTTGTTTCATTCTGCTTCGGCTTTGTTTTATCCTATCTTATTGGGTTACGTTACCTTTATAGTAGATTAGAATCTAGTAAAAAACAAACCAAAAAACTGTCAAGTAAATTGTTAAAGGTCCAAACTATGGTAGAAAAAACGCTAGGTCAAGCAAAAGAGAAGGTCTCTCAAGCTAGTCAGACAGAGGAAAATTTAAACAAAGAAAGCTTAGAGGAAAAACAGCCATCAGGTGGAGAATTACAACAGGAGGCTGCTACTAACTCCGTTCTATCACCAGAGGACATAATTCAACCATCAGCTCCATCTACAGCTGAGCGGCCCTCAACTCCCGTAGTTTATGGACAGAATTCTGAGGCAGGACCCCAAAGATTAGCATGCCCTGTACTTGAGCAGGCAGGAGGGCAACGAATTCACCGTGCTTTAGATTTCAAAACAGTAAAGCAATTAAAGGAGGCTGTAACAACCTATGGGCCGCAAGCTCCCTTCACGGTAAGCATGGTCGAATCTGTTACCAACTTGGACATGACACCAGCAGATTGGGCTAACATGTGTCGACCTGTGCTAAATGGAGGACAATATTTGTTATGGAAGGTTGCCAATGAGGAATTTTGCATGGAGACAGCTAGGCGAAATGCAGAAGCTGGTTACCCTCAAAGAAATCTAGATATGTTATTAGGAAAGGGACCTTATGAGGGTCAAAGACAGCAAATTGAATATGACCCTGGCGTATACGCACAAATTGCTGTAGATGCAGTTAGGGCATGGAAAACTTTACAGGGGCATGGAGATTTACAAGGTCAATTATCTAAGGTAATACAAGGAACTAATGAACCTTACGCTGAATTTGTAGATAGGCTTATTCAGACAGCCTCTAGAATATTTGGAACAGGCAATGCCATTTATAAAACAACTGGCTTATGACCAAGCAAATCGTTGCTGCAGAGAGGTCATTAGACAATGGAGACATGAAGATTTAAACACATATATTAAATTATGTAGAGACATTAATGAACAAGGGCAAGTCTTAGCAGCAGTACAACAGGCTTTAGATGCCAGGCCAAGGTGAACAGCAGGAGTCCAATTTCCATATGAATGTAAATCTTAACATAATCATATCATCTCATTGGCTAGCTGGCGTCACCTTACAACCGAAAGTGCCATGCATCATATTATTTGCTTGTGGCTCCTAGCAATATTATATATTTACATTGAGAACATTTCTAATGTGTGAAAATAGACTTTCTCTAAAATTGTAGATACTTTGAATGATGGTGAAATCCCATGATCCCTTGTGAGATAATTCACGTGTAATAAAGAGGTCAAGAGAGAACAGAGAGGAGAAAAATCATTTTCAATGCTTACAGGTGTGAGTCATTAATGTTTAAGTCATCCATAGGAAGAGCTGACTCCAAGGAATTGAAGGAAACTTGACAAGCATTGATCAACATACGCTTTCTTCCAGTAAAAACAATTAAACATAAAGTGTTGACTTCACACTGATAATTCAAGTCATGGAGATTAAAGATTCTTATGGGCATCAGAGTCTCCCCTATATATCACATGACTAAGGTGAATATTAAAGAGATATAATTAAATAAATGTGCTTTTATTTAGTTAAACATCATCAAAATTAAGAACCAGCCATTAACAGTACTATCCAGTAACCATGAAAAATTGTACTTCACAAGTTATATAATGTGTTTTCCCCAAATTATCTTAATTCAAAATAATTCTGTAGACAGTTTCTTTCTTAACTTTTCAAATATTTTTCATTTAGATAATTTTATTCAATTTCATTATCAGTTGAATGCATCAAAACCATATTGGAAACACATGTATGTTATTTATTTTGTGAAAATTTAGTCTGATAACTTCTTATGTGTTTTGGGAATATAGATATTAGATCCTAGAAAAATCAGATTTGAAAACATCAGCAACAGTTTAAATGGCTTAGAAAGACATCAAAGAAGGAGGAGTAAGCAAAGGCATGCACGTCATTGATAATAATTAAGATGCCATTATCTGTGAAATAAACTGATAAAGCATTATTACACTATAAATTCTTGACTCCCACACTAGATTTGCTTTGCCCAGATGGTGTACTTAAAGTGTTTGCCAAGGTTGAAATTAAGGTCGGCTCACCTAGTAAATGAAAGAGAATTATGTGTTGGCTCCATTTGCTATTGCTCTTATTGTCACCTTGGTTAAATAGCTGCAGCTGACTACAGTGTCTTAGGCCTAGTCATTATGTGTTTAGAGAATTGATTGTTTACAAACAAAACTTTTTTTTCCTGCTTTTACTCTCAATTGCCTTTTTTTCAATAGTTTAACTGTCCACTGCAACTCCATTCTCCTTCAAGATCTTCCACAACTCTAACCATCACAGAACTGGAAAATCCAGATCTCTCTAAATTTTTGTTCAATGCCGATTGGATTTCAATTTTCTTAACTGCTTCCAATGATAGAATCCTGCTTCAACATTGCCGCAGTCTGGCTGGGCACAAATCATGAGCCACTCAAGCAAGAACAAACGGCCTTCTCCGGGACACACCACACACCAACCGGAACTCCCACTACTGGAACTTCACCAACCAACTCGAACTCTTCAGGAATCCCTGCGAGATCTCAACCAAACTTAATGGGAACTCCAAGAGAACTCAAAAGTCATCATTTTAATGGCTCGCTGGCATCACCTCTCAACCACTACTTCTGGCAAAAATGCCATGTGTCATCCCGACACGGCTGTGGCCCCCAACACAACATACACATTTGATATATGTTTATATGTTGATTTTGGTTTTTATGTAACTTTAGAAAAAATGAACCCAGAGCCTTGCATATGCCAGGCAAATTCCCTGCCACTGTCACATATACTTTTTAAATATTTAATATTTGGGCACTCAGCTAAGGTTTGGCCCTCCCTATGAATTCTTGAAAAATTATATGTAAACTTGACAGATTTTAATGATGTTTTCAAAAACCAAAAGGAGACATTCTTTAATGGAAATGTTTTTATAAAATAGCTACAATCTTTCTTAAAATTTCCTTTAGCTACGCTGGCATCAGAGTTTTATTGAGCTTTTGTTGAT
This sequence comes from Spermophilus citellus, assembly GCF_964194105.1. Classification (NCBI taxonomy): domain Eukaryota; kingdom Metazoa; phylum Chordata; class Mammalia; order Rodentia; family Sciuridae; genus Spermophilus; species Spermophilus citellus. The sequence continues at coordinate 28,610,914 of NC_138195.1, read as the reverse complement.
CCCCAAATCAGACCCATGCCTTTTTCAACAATCTTTGGGCCCCTGGAGTCTATGAATGTACATATGTATTTATTGATCATCAAAAGAACTTGAGTTGGACTTCTCATTACTTCAAAAGAGCTTACTTCATATTTCCTTGACCATAACCCATGACAAATACTTAACTGAAAGTAAAAAATGCTGAGAAATAATAAACTTGGTTGTAACTAGAAGATACTAAAATTTAATGAATATTAGTGATACCAATCAAAGTATATAGTCTAGCTATTCTTTATTGATTTATATTACTTTTTGTAAGTTGGTAAAAACTTAAAATCCACTAATGTCCTCTAAATATGAAAAATTAACTAATAAACAGGTAAAGAGGTTGGGTAAATTTTAATAATCCAAAATTTAATAGCTTTTTAAAAAGATTTCCTAGCAACCACATATAGAGTTAGAATTGGTATACTAATTAGAATTAGAATTGACTCTGAAACTGAGTATTTTTATAATGTCTCTATTTATCCCCCTAACAACATACTGGCATATTTATAAAAGTGTTGATAGTATTTTTAAATAAATTTCAATACCTGGTAGTGCACTGCTGTTACTTATGGATTTTCAGAAATATTTGACTGTTTTGGGATATTTATTCAACATTAATAAGTTTTTAAAAATCTTCAAGTTCTAAGAAAAAAAACAATGGCTGAATATATTGAAACAGCATTGAGTTGATAAATTTAGTAGAATTGACAGTATTATAATGTTCAGTCATCGAGCTATAAATATGGTGTATCTTGCTCTTTATTCAGGATATATTTCATTATTCAAAAAGGTTTCACAGGCTCCATTTTTGCTCATATACAAGAATAGTGAAAAAAATGTTTTGTTGGTATCTGTTAATAGGATTTTATACCATAATTCATTTGCCACTTCTGACAATGTTACACATCATTTTTAACATTTAGTAATTGTACATATCAATGGAGATCAGTATGATACCTCATCATATGCATATATCCCCTACTGATCAAATAAATACATCATCTGTACATTCCTACGCCTAACCTCCAAATTCTAATAATTACTATTTGACATTCATGTCTACTATTTTTTGCTTCTACATATAAGAGAGAACATACAGAACTTGTCTTTCTGGGTCTAGCTTATTTCATGTCCTCCAGTCTCCTACAAGTCTAATGTTTCTAGGAGAACACTAGTGAGAGTGTCTTTGTTAATTCCTGAATTTAAAAGACGATGTCTCTAGTTTTCTTACATATTATTATTATCCCTGTAGTTTGTTTCATAGGCTCAGAAGGTAAATAATTTCTCATTATCATACTTAGTTTTAGACTTTGTTTTAATCATTTAAGATTTTTTAAACTTCCTGAATGTATTTCCTTTTTATTACAAGCAATAGAAAGAAATAATGGAATATTCCAATTTCAGTAAATCTTTCAAATGAAAATCTTCAATAAAATAAAGGTAGAAAACAAAGACAAAGGTATAAAATGAACATTTAATTTTTAAGAAAATATTTTTTAAATGACAATCACTAATGCTATTTCAATGAAAATCTAGGAAGGGGAAGGATGGTTCTGGTAACTCATTACTCAGGACTGCCTTAAATACTCTACAAAATAGCATAAGTCAATGACAAATAAGAAGCAGAGGGTAAAGAATTAAATATTGTGGATAATGTAATTTGTTTACCTTAAAAATGCACTTGATTTCTGGTGTAGCATATAACCCCTGCTGCTTTTGGAGGCTGAGAAAAGAGGATTCCAAATTTGAGCCCAGTTTTGGAAACTTAGCAAGTCTAAGTTGAATGAGACCCTGTCTCAAAATAGAGGGAGAGAGAGAAAAAAAAAAAAAAAGGATTGGAGATGTGACTCATTGGAAGAGTGCTCCTGGGTTTAATCCCCAATCCTCTGCCTCTCAAATGCACTCGATTCTATTAAATAAAATTGATTAAAAGGTGTTATAAAATTTAATAATCCAAAATTTAATAGTTTTTCTTTAAAAAACTCTAACAAATGCATCTAAAATTAGGATTGGAACATTAAAGAGCATTCAGAATAATTTTAATCACCTTTAAGTACTTCATAAGAAATACAGGACTTTATCACAAAAACTGAAATTGTATGGAAGAATCTTTAAGATTTAAATAATTGAAAATGTCCTTCATATTTTAGAGTAAAATAACCAAATGTCACAATTGTATTAAAATTTACATCAGATATATATGTATGTATGTATGTGTGTGTATACACACACACACACACACACACACACATATGCAGGGAGAAATGTATATACAGACATATAAATTGTGAAATTACCAACTTTTTAAAGGACTTGAAAGAACTGATTCTAAGTCTTTTTTTTTTTAATTTTATTATTTTTTATTGGTTGTTCACAACATTACAAAGCTCTTGACATATCATATTTCATACATTAGATTGAAGTGGGTTATGAACTCCCAATTTTACCCCAAATGCAGATTGCAGAATCACGTCAGTTACACATCCACAATTTTACATAATGCCCTATTAGTAATTGTTGTATTCTGCTATCTTTCCTATCCCCTACTATCCCCCCTCCCCTCCCCTCCCATCTTCTTTCTCTACCCCATCTACTGTAATTCATTTCTCTCCTTGTTTATTTTCCCATTCCTCTCACAACCCCTTATATGTAATTTTGTATAGCAATGAGGGTCTCCCTTCATTTCCATGCAATTTCCCTTTTCTCTCCCTTTCCCTCCCATCTCATGTCTCTGTTTAATGTTAATCTTTTCTTCCTGCTCTTCCTCCCTGCTCTGTTCATAGTTGCTCTAGTTATATCAAAGAAGACATTTGGTATTTGTTTTTAAGGGATTGGCTAGCTTCACTAAGCATAATCTGCTCTAGTGCCATCCATTTCCCTGCAAATTCTATGATTTTGTCATTTTTTATTCCTGCATAGTACTCCATTGTGTATAGATGCCACATTTTTTTTTATCCATTCATCTATTGAAGGGCATCTGGGTTGGTTCCACAGACTAGCTATTGTGAATTGTGCTACTATGAACATCGATGTGGCAGTATCCCTGTAGCATGCTCTTTTAAGGTCTTCAGGGAATAGTCCGAGAAGGGCAATAGCTGGGTCAAATGGTGGTTCCATTCCCAGCTTTCCCAGGAATCTCCAAACTGCTTTCCAAATTGGCTGCACCAATTTGCAGTCCCACCAGCAATGTACAAGTGTACCCTTTTCTCCACATCCTCACCAGCACTTGTTGTTGTTTGACTTTATAGTGGCTGCCAATCTTACTGGAGTGAGATGATATCTTAGGGTGGTTTTGATTTGCATTTCTCTGACTGCTAGAGATGGTGAGCATTTTTTCATGTACTTGTTGATTGATTGTATGCCCTCCTCTGAGAAGTGTCTGTTCAGGTCCTTGGCCCATTTGTTGATTGGGTTATTTGTTATCTTATTGTCTAATTTTTTGAGTTCTTTGTATACTCTGGATATTAGGGCTCTATCTGAAGTGTGAGGAGTAAAAATTTGTTCCCAGGATGTAGGCTCCCTATTTACCTCTCTTATTGTTTCTCTTGCTGAGAAAAAACTTTTCAGTTTAAGTAAGTCCCACTTGTTGATTCTTGTTATTAACTCTTGTGCTATGGGTGTCCTATTCAGGAATTTGGAGCCAGACCCCACAATATGTAGATCGGAGCCAACTTTTTCTTCTATCAGACACAGAGTCTCTGATTTGATATCAAGCTCCTTGATCCATTTTGAGTTAACTTTTGTGCATGGTGAGAGAAAGGGATTCAGTTTCATTTTGTTGCATATGGATTTCCAGTTTTCCCAGCACAATTTGTTGAAGATGCTATCCTTCCTCCATTGCATGCTTTTAGCCCCTTTATCAAATATAAGATAGTTGTAACTTTGTGGATTAGTCTCTGTGTCCTCTATTCTATACCATTGGTCCACCCGCCTGTTTTGGTACCAGTACCATGCTGTTTTTGTCACTATTGCTCTGTAATATAGTTTGAAATCTGGTATCGCTATACCGCCTGATTCACAATGCCTGCTTAGAATTGCTTTTGCTATTCTGGGTCTTTTATTTTTCCATATGAATTTCATGATTGCTTTATCTATTTCTACAAGAAATGCCGTTGGGATTCTGATTGGCATTGCATTAAACCTATAGAGAACTTTTGGTAATGTCGCCATTTTGATGATGTTAGTTCTGCCTATCCATGAACAGGGTATATTTTTCCATTTTCTAAGATCTTATTCTACTTCTCTCTTTAGGGTTCTGTAGTTTTCATTGTATAAATCTTTCACCTCTTTTGTTAGGTTGATTCCCAAGTATTTTATTTTTTTTTGAGGATATTGTGAATGGAGTGTTTTTCCTCATTTCCGTTTCAGAAGTTTTGTTGCTGATATACACAAATGCCTTTGATTTATGCGTGTTGATTTTATATCCTGCCACTTTGCTGAATTCATTTATTAGTTCTAGTAGTTTCTTTGTAGACCCTTTTGGGTCTTCTAGGTATAGAATCATGTCATCTGCAAATAGTGATAATTTAAGTTCTTCTTTTCCTATTTTTATGTCTTTAATTTCTTTCATCAGTCTAATTGCTCTGGCCAGTGTTTCAAGAACTATATTGAATAGAAGTGGTGATAGAGGGCATCCCTGTCTTGTTCCGGATTTTAGAGGGAATGCCTTTAACTTTTGTCCATTCAGAATGATGCTAGCCTGAGGCTTAGCATAGATAGCTTTTACAATGTCAAGGTAAGTTCCTGTTATCCCTAGTTTTTCTAACGTTTTGAACATAAAGGGATGCTGTACTTTGTCAAATGCTTTTTCTGCGTCTATCGAGATGAGCATATGGTTCTTATCTTTAAGTCTATTGATGTGGTGAATAACATTTATTGATTTCTGTATATTGAACCATCCTTGCATCCCAGGGATGAATCCTACTTGATCATGGTGCACAATTTTTTTCATGTGTTTTTGTATTCGGTTCGCCAGAATTTTATTGAGGATTTTTGCATCTAGGTTCATTAGAGATATTGGTCTGTAGTTTTCTTTCTTTGAAGTGTCTTTGTCTGGTTTTGGAATCAGGGTGATGTTGGCCTCATAGAATGAATTTGGAAGAGCTCCCTCTTTTTCTATTTCCTGAAATAACTTGAAAATATTGGTATTAATTCTTCTTTAAAGGTTTTGTAAAACTCTGCTGTATACCCATCCGGTCCTGGGCTTTTCTTGGTTGGTAGTCTTTTGATGGCTTATTCAATTTCATCCATTGATATTGGTCTGTTCAAATTGTGTGTATCCTCCTGACTCAGTCTGGGCAAATCATATGACTTACGAAATTTATCGATGTCTTCACTATCTTCTATTTTATTGGAATATAGGTTTTCAAAATAATTTCTAATTGTATTCTGTATTTCTGTAGCATCTGTTGTGATATTGCCTTTTTCATCCCGTATGTTAGTAATTTGAGTTCTCTCTCTTCTTCTCTTCGTTAGCATGGTTAAAGGTCTGTCGATCTTATTTATTTTTTTAAAGAACCAACTTTTAGTTTTGTTAATTTTTTCAATAGTTTCTTTTGTTTCAATTTCATTGATTTCTGCTCTGATTTTAATCTTTCTTGCCTTCTGCTACATTTGCTGTTGCTTTGCTCTTCCTTTTCTAGGGCTTTGAGATGAAGTGTGAGCTCATTTATTTGTTGGTTTTTTTTTTTTTTTTTTGAGGAATGACCACCAGGCGATGAATTTTCCTCTTAAAACTGCTTTCATTGTGTCCCATAGATTCTGATATGTTGTGTCTGTATTTTCATTTATCTCTAAGAATTTTTTGATTTCCTCCTTTATGTCTTCTGTAACCCATTGATCATTCAGTAACATATTGTTCATTTTCCATGTGATGTAGGATTTTTCCTTCCTTCTTTTATCATTGATTATCAGTTTCATTCCATTATGATCATATAAAATGTATGGTATTATCTCCACCCCTTTATATTTACTGAGGGTTGCCCTATGGCATAATATATGGTCTATTTTTGAGAAGGATCCATGTGCTGCTGAGAAAAAAGTATATCCATTTGATGATGGTTGATATATTCTATATATGTCAGTTAAGTCTAGGTTATTGATTGTGGTATTGAGTTCTATAGTTTCTTTATTCAACTTTTGTTTGGAGGATCTGTCCAATGGTGAGAGAGGTGTGTTGAAGTCACCCATAATTATTGTGTTGTGGTCTATTTGATTCTTGAACTTGAGGGGAATTTGTTTTATGAATGTCGCAGCACCATTATTTGGTCCATAAATATTGATAATTGTTATGTCTTGTTGGTGAATGGTTCCGTTTAACAGTATATAATGTCCTTCTTTATCCCTTTTGATTAACTTAGTCTTGAAGTCGATTTTATTCGATATGAGGATGGCCACCCCTGCTTGCTTACAAGGAGCGTGTGCATGGTATATTTTTTCCCAACCTTTTTCCTTGAGCCTGTGTATGTCTTTTCCAATCAGATGTGTCTCCTGGAGGCAGCATATTGTTGGATTTGTTTTTTTAATCCATGATACCAGCCTATGTCGCTTTATTGGAGAGTTTAAGCCATTAACATTCAGAGTTACTATTGATATATGGTTTGTACTTCCATCCATGTTTGATTACTTATCCTTTTTAAAAAAAATTTAGTTTGTTTCTCCATGATTATCTTTCCCTTCGCCCTCTGTCTTTACTGAGGCAGTTCCCACTGATGGTTTTGGTTATTGTTTTTCATTTCTTCCTTGTGTAGTGTTTTGCTCAAGATGCTTTGCAATGGTGGTTTTCTGGCTGCAAATTCTTTTAACTTTTGTTTATCATGAAAGATTTTTATTTCGTTGTCATACCTGAAGCTTAGTTTTTCTGGATATAGAATTCTTGGCTGGCATCCATTGTCTTTCAGTGTTTGAAATACATTGTTCCATGACCTTTGTGCTTTCAGTGTCTGTGATGAAAAATCTGTTGTTAACCTTATTGGTTTACCCCTGAATGTAATCTGTCTCCTTTCTCTTGTAGCTTTTAATATTTTCTCTTTGTTCTGTATATTGGATATCTTCATAACAATGTGTCTTGGCATTGGTCTACTGTGATTTTGTGTGCTTGGTGTCCTGTATGCATCTTCAATTTGTATATCTGTTTCCTTTTTTATTTCTGGAAAGTTTTCTGTAATTATTTCATTCAGCAAGTTACTCATTTCTTTGGTTTGAATCTCTGTACCTTCTTCTATCCCGATGACTCGTAAGTTTGGTTTTTTTATGTTATCCCATAACTCTTTGATGTTTTACTCGTGATTTTTTACCAGCCTTTCTGAGTTGGCTAGACTCTTTTCAAGATGATATATTTTGTCTTCATTATCTGATGTTCTGGCTTCTACTTGCTCCACTCTGTTAGTGATACTCTCAATTGAGTTTTTAATTTGGTTTATCATTTCCTTCATTTCTAGAATTATTGTTTGATTATTTTTTATAATCTCTATCTCCTGATAAAGATGCTTAACTTCTTCTTTTATCTGTTTATATAATTCATTCTCAATGTGTTCTTTCTCTGCTTGAATTTGCTGTCTTGTATCCTCTTTAAGGTTCCATTCCATCTGTCTTAGGTGTTCCTTGAGTTCTTTATATGACCATTTTTCTGATGACGCTAGGTCCTCCTGAATACTTAGGCTGTCCTGCATTGTTTGTACTCCTTTTGTTCCTTGATTTTTGAAGCTGCTCATTTTACTTCTTGTTCTGTTTGACTGCTGAGTTACTGTTTACTCCTATAAATTTATTTGATGCTTGGGAAGTAAGGTATTAGAAGGGAAGGGAAGAAGTCACTAAAGAGAATGAGAGTAAGCAGGTAGAATTCAAGGAAGGGGGGATAAGATAATTGAAAGGAATGAAAAGAAAAGAAGAAAAAAAATAGGAAATAAAAAAAGAAAAAAAAATTTAAAAAATAATAAAAAAATTAAAATTAAAATTAGAAGAAAAAAAATTTTAAAAAACTGTAAAAAAAAATTAAAAAAAACAACAAGAAAAAAAATGAAAATGATAGAAAAACCCAAATGAAAAAAAAAAGAGAAAAGAAAAAAGAAAAAAAAACTAATAAATGCAGTCTTATAGTTTGATTAACTTCTCTTCCAGTAGGTGGCGCTGTGCCCACCAGGCCAAGTTTCTCCTGTCAATATGCGGGGACCAATCACTGTGCAGTAGCTCCTCCTCCCAGACTGGGTGAGTCTCCAATCCTGAGTGCCTAGGGCCTCCTCTTGTGTCTAGTCACTTCCCCACTTTTCCTCTAGCCAGGCCCCTCTCACGGGTGCCGCTCACCACAATACTGGCTACACGCCAGGTCTGTTGCTCCTGGGAGCCCTGTTTTCATGAACGACTGGGCACACTCTTCCAGTTTGCCATTCCCTCAGACCCTAAGTTTGTAGAGCTTGGGGCTGGGAATCCTCAGTGAATTTTACTTGCCCTCCGGTAGCCATGCCCCTGGTAGCTGGTGCAAGAGACCTCAGCTGTCAGCCCTGGTGGGAGCAGTAGTTCCGCGCCACAGGTCCCACGCCACCTCTGATTCCCTCGGTCTGGCTATCGCGCTCACGGGAGAGCTAGGAGGGGCCCTTAAGGTTTCCCCAATGTGTGGAGAGGGAAGGCTAGGGAATTACACACCTGTACCTGCAGGTTTCAATGAAGTTATCTCCTCCGCTGCAGTCTGATGACGTCAGTTCTCTGCCATGGTGGTATCTCTTGCAAATGGCGACAGTTCGTTTCCCTTTGCCGGGTGACCAATGCAACAGGTGGGTCCTTACTGTCTCTCCCAAGCCCCGTTTCAAACCTGTGGCCACTACCTATGAAGGCTCGGTTGGCATTTACCTCTGTAGGATCAGAAGGGCTGACCAGTTGTTTCAGCCATCCGGATGGATTAGTGCTGAGTCACAGCTGTTTGTCTGTGGGAAGCAGGCGAACAGGAGCTTGAATTCAACCGATCCGGGCTCAGTGTGTGCTCTGAGTGGCCCAGACTGTTTGCCCAAGACCCACGTCAGCTCAGCATTGCCTAGTGATCCTGAGCAAACAGATTTAGGTTGTTTACGACTTCCTATGCCTGCACAGCTGAAGAGATCAGAGACTTGATCTCTCCACGCCCGCCGCCATGTTGGAAATCGATTCTAAGTCTTTTAGAAAAATAAATGCCTACAAATATACAGGATATTATATTTTTTTCCTACCATTTATTAAATATCATTGAATTTTAAAATATATTCTTATAAGTAATATTTAGCTGACTTTTAAATCTAATCTAGGTGCCTCCATCTTTTAATACCTTTGTTTAATTTGATAGAATTATTTGATTACAAATTGATCTAATTTTTTCCACAATTACATTTTTGTTTTTTAGCATTCATTGTCTTACCTCCCTTTTTAAAATTTATTTCCTTCTGTTTCATTGATGAATTTGTTTTATATATACTTTTCACTAATTTTTATCTTGGGAATAAATAGAAGCAATTTATTATAATTCTCTATTTTATTGGTTATTTCTATTATTGATAGATATGCTTAATTTTAAAGTCTAAATTATTCAGTAGATAATCAGACTTCAAATTAAGAAAACCTGTTATTTTATTCATGACTTAGTCCTTTAATGTTATTTTCAAGTCTTCTTCAAAAATTCATTTTTGTAAAAACCATAGTCACATTTGTTTTAGAATAATTGATTTTATAATCATAGTTTATTATTATAGATGCACTCTTTCCATTGCTTCCTTAAGGGTACACTTTTGCTTGCTAAAGTTAATCAGTCATCAGTTCTTCCAGTGAAGTGCTCTGTGCAGTAAGATAACTTATTATGCACATGTCTCAAATGCCTTTAGTTTTGCTTCAGTTTCAGCTCACTGTCTTTCCAGGATAAAGATTTCAACCATATGTTAGCCCTTTGAATTAATTAGTGTTTCCTCAAACCCATTACTGACTTTGTCAACTACTACTCTATTTATTCCAAAGCAAAAGCAACATTTAGTATTGCATTAAAGCTCAGTTAATTCAGGCAGCCACCATTCCCCAATAACAGCAGTCTTCTATAATTACTCTTTTATCTGAACTAATCAAAGTGCCATGCAAAAAAACTAATTTATTCCCTAGTCTAAAATTTCAACCAGAGAGGGCTATGCTGAACAAATCATCTTTCTTCCATACCTTCTTGGTATAGTCTCTGAAGTGACATCCAACTTATACTTACATAGGCTTTAATAAATTCCTCCAAGTTCAGTGCTGTTGTCTCCTTCATCCTTTCATAATTTGACTTGTCTGAACAGCCACATCTCCAGTATGGCTCTTTGCCCCATATTTATTAGTATAAAATAGAAATGGCAGAGTCTTTTCATTTCCCAGTCAAGAAATGAAAATGCTACTCTAGTTGCCATATTTCTGGGTATTCTGTCTCACAAAATCAAAGAAGAATATGCCATTCCCAACTCTGCTTTGCCCCCCCCCCCTTTAAAGCTCAGCTTCCATAATCTAATGCAAAGTATCTCCACACCCATGATAGGTTTTCCTCCTAACCCTGAGTTGATTCCAGGCTTGCAAAAATAAATGAATCACCCATATGTGAGAATCAGCTCTCTCTCCCCCCTGTTAAGTATAAGGAGAAATGTTCACCTTGATGGAAAAGTACATTATTTCTTCCATATTTTTTTTAGAGAGAGAGAGAGAGAGAGAGAGAAAATTTTTTAATATTTATTTTTTAGTTTTCAGTGGACACAACATCTTTATTTTATTTTTATGTGGTGCTCAGGATTGAACCCAGTGCCCCGCGCATGCCAGGCGAGCGCACTACCGCTTGAGCCACATCCCCAGCCCTCTTCCATATTTTTAATTTTGTGTTCTTTCTAATAATATCAGAACACACAATATTAGCTTAATAAAACTACCAGGATTTTATTCACTATTTAGAGCAAAACATACACAGGATGTAAAATTGAAATGAATTTAATTTTAATTTATGGTTCTTATTTTTGTACTTCTTTAAATATAGTCATTCATCATTAATGAAAGAAATGTGTCACTAAGTGATTTTAATGCTATGTGAACATCATAGAGTGCACTCACACAAACCTAGATGGTAGACTCTACTACATATCCAGGCCTAGGCTTTATAGCATAGATATGGACAGATATGGTAATGTATAGTAATTCTATTATTTTATTGTTTATTGTCATTGTCTTGGTTATTGTTATATAAGTAGTCTTCCATTGCTGTGATGAAAACATCCAACTAGAACAACTTAGAGTAGGATAAGTTTACTTAGGGTTCATGGTTTCAATCCATAGATAGTTAACTCTATTGCTCTGAGCCCAAGTTGAGGCAGCAGCACATCATGAGGGAAGGGATCCCTGAAGGAAAGCTGTTCAACTTATGCTGGAGTCAGGAAAAGTAGGGGGCAGACAAGGAAAAGGGCTTCAGGGAAGAGAAACCCTTTCAGGCCATACCCCCAGTGACTCCACCCCCTCCAGTCACAGCCTACAAGCCTAGAGTTTTATCCAGTCAGTCCATTCAAACTAGAATAGATGGATTCAGTTAAAACTCTCATAAACCTATTATTTCATTTCACCTTTGAATATGCCTGCATAAACAGGAGCTTTTGGGGTATACCTCATATCCAACCATAATAGTTATCCTATATATATAGTATAATGTATTTCTTTTAGGCGAATGCTGAACAAAACAATATGAAACAAAAACAAGCACAAGAGGAGCCGGGTGTGGTGGCTCGGGAGGTTGAGAGAGGAGGATCTCCCATTCAAAGCCAGCCTCAGCAACAGCAAGGAAATAAACAACTCAGTGAGACCCTCTCTCTAAATAAAATACAATATAGGGCTGGGGATGAGGTTCAGTGGCTGGGTGACCCTGAGTTCAATTTCCAGTACCCCCAATATCCCCCCCAAAAAAAGCACAAGAGGAAATGATACAATCAAGTGATATAAATACAAGATGTCTGAGGCTGGTGACAGTGTAACATGACATACTATTTTATAGTAAAAATTTGTAAGAAATATACTCTAAAATAGCTATAAAAGTATAGCATCATAAATGTACAAACTAGTAGCACAGCGGTGTATTATCATTACCTACTATTATGTACTATACATAATTTATGTGCTATAATTTTCTAGGGCTTTAGGTTTGTTTACACCACTGTTACTACAAATGTAAATAATCTTTGTACTACAATGTTACCATAGGTTTGTTGTCCCTGGGTGACAGGATTTTTCTTCTCCATTATATTTCTATTAGACTACCATTGTATATACAGTCAGTCACTTACTGAAACCTCATTATGTTGGCACATAATGACCTACTAAATATGATATTATTTATCATTTAAGTTTAAAATTAGATTATTTATTTATAGGAATCTTTACACATAAATTAGGGGTACTGCCTATATAATTTTGTTAATGTGATAATTTGATGAAATAATATAACCAATGTTTTCAAACATGAAGACTGGATAAGAATCACCTGATTTGTATATTGAAATGAAGAATCGGTGTCCATCCTAGATGCTCTTGCACAAGATCTGGTACATAAATAAGAAAATACAGTTAGAGCAAGAACAAGAGTGTAGGCATTTGGATAAATTGTTAATGTATAAAAATGTATTAAAATAATGGCTGTCACATATTAAAGATTCTATAGATGCCAATTAGCATTACTTCTAATGTACTATGGAGTTGGAACTATAATATGACATGGTAATCCCTATATATCCTTCACCACTGGAAAGCAGGTAAAGTTGTCAAGTGTGGCTATTAAATGATCTCTTTCTGGTTATTGCCTTGTTCTAGATCCTTTTTAAAAGTCATGCCTGTGCTGTGTCTGATCATGTTCTCAAATTACAAATCTCACATTCTTCTAGTATAAATGTGGATGTGTTCCTGCATTAATTCCATCCTATTTGTACTTCTCAAAACTAGATCCTTAAATATTCAATTATATTTGGACAATACAGAGTCCAGCAATTTCAGGCATACTTCTCTGCAGTTTATATTTTTAAATGCCTGGAACAATGGAGAATGATTTGGGAAATTAGTGAAACACTCCTTTCCTGATTGTCTTCTTTTTAAAATGTCTGAGAGTGGTATTTATTCCTTGCCTCAGCACTCAATTTTATTTTACCACTCTAGTCCCATTGATAAAGATCTTTCATTAAGAGTAAGTCTAAAACAAACAAACAAAAAGAATAAATCTAGATGGTTGGTCTAAGTAGTTGCTGGATTCCTGCTCAGTTTTCACTGTAAATAACTGTATTAAAACAGCTGGAATAACAAAATGTTTGGTTGAAAACAAATTGCATATTAGACAAACTAATATGCTATATTTTTGATTTCCTATGAACTGGAATGATAATTATCAGAACTGTGAAATGTGGTTGGATTTTGAATATTTTTTTAAATAGAACCATTCAAAAGATTAAATCAGCTACTGCCAACATTGTGATCGTGAGATTCACCCACAGTTCATTCTCCATATGAAACTAAGCCAACCTAAACTAAGTGTAGGTGATCATTTCCTTGATTATAAACTCTGTGACTTATTAAAATGGAAAATTCCAAAAAGTGCTTTCATATATGATTACTTGACCTTTTAGAAAACGTATTTCTGAAAATTTGTCTTAAGGTAATTCTTTAATCATGGAAAAAGAATATAGGAGGGATGCGTCCTAGTCATAGATAGTCCAGAAGTATGAGGATGGGTGTTAAAAGAAATGGTGGATAAGATCAGAAGGAGACTTCAATTACTTTATAGTTGTGCCCAGGTTTGTCTCTGTTCTTGAATTATGTTAACTGACACATTGACTCCGGATTATGAAAAAGAGCTGGTAAGTAGAATGAGCACTGCTCTTTGACATCATTCATTGGATAGGATTTTTAAAAGAATTACACATGAGATTAATATCCTTTGAAATTAACCCTGAATAGGTAGAAAAAATAAAATTTTTGCTAATATTAAACTTTAAAAGATAATTTTTCTTTATTTCTTACCTTTAAGTTGAATAAACAGAATAATTTTGAAATTAACACTGTAAATAAAATTGAAAAAAATTAACAATTAATTATATCCTGTTTAGATTCTCCTATATCACAATTCTGATAAATAACCTTCAAAAATAATTTCTATTGAGTCAACATTTGTCCATTTTATAGATGATGAATATTAGATATTTAAAAATATATATTCATACAAGCCATAAGACTTGACTACAATGAATTTAAAAACCAGGGGGTAAGAATCAAAATTAGATCAGGCCAGTAATTGATCTAAAGTCAATTACAGGGTGAGAGAAACTAAAGGAAAATAGCACTTATTTCCAAAATTCTGACTTGATTTTCAAAAACCCTGGAAATTTTTATCAAATGGGTGTATATATCAAAAGGGTGCTATTTGGACTGTCAGTATACCACATTATATCATGTTGTTTTTAAAATATTGACTTTTTTGGTATTTCTCCCATTCCTTAAAGGGGATGTTATTTCATTTTGTGTTTCATAGGTATTTAAAATAAGAAACTTGATCAAAAACTGTCAATTACATCTTTTATAAATATTTTAATTTTTAAACACAATAATCAGGGATCTGCAATGTTTAGTATTAAACAAAGACCAAAAAAAAAAAACACAGAGTTAATACATAAATAAAGTTTTGGAGTCCTCTCCCCGAGACAGTCATTCCCTCTGTGACTTATGAACTTTCAATCCCAAGAGAAGGACAAGAATGTCAGGCAAACAGAGGGTCCTCTGAGAATCTTGAGGAAATGCCTCCTTAATAACAGCCTACATGAAAATGTCTCAACATCAGGTAATACATTCTTAGTGTACTAGCTGAATATTGTCTCTTGTGAATATTTACAGAGCGTAATCACTCCAAGTACAAGAAAATATTTCCTTCTCTAAAAGCAAAAGCCCTCATTCTAATCAACAACTACATTTCACTTTGTAATTTTTAGGTTATCAAGGCAAATTAAATAAAATATACATTTCTAGTCTTGGGAAGTTCCAGAACTGTTTTTAAAACTACATCTTTTGTGTCAACTTTTCTACATTTTTGTAATCATTTTCACAGAATAAATAAGGACAGAGAGTCTCATATATCTGACCGCAAAGTTGGAATACTAAAATCATCCTTCAGGTTCAATTTTGTGCTCAAGAGAACAGCAAACTACAATATGAGTAAGGATATAGTTATTTCTTGTATATAACATTTAATGGTTGACAGGATCTAAGTCTTCCATAAAATCAACCCTGAATACTGGTGGTAGCTTCATGTCCATCTTGCATTAGGTATGCCATTTTGAGAGGAGGGTGTGAAAGCTGAAATCTTGGGGCGGGGAATCTGTGTATACCAACATTTTTAATCAGCATAATATACCCATACTTGTTCTTGAAGTGTAGACCAAGTTTAAACTATGTCCTTATACAGTAAGGAACAGGGCACCATATGGTCTTTGTGAGAATGGAAGTTACAGCTTATATTTATTTTGGTTTATTTTAGCATGTACATTTTAAGCCACAGAATATGAAAAGGGATTCAAAATGTAAGGTCATCTCCACTAAGTTTAGCCAGCCCATATGTTTACCCTTTTACTAAAGCCTTGACCAAATCCCAGAAAATTACCATTTAATTATGGATAACACCCTCAGTGGAGATCAAGTCCATTGAATTTTCAATTACCTCAAAGAAAGTGTGTTCTTCTGTAGTCCAGAAGAAAGCTAAAACTGATAGAGTAGGTAAAGTTATGCTTACATTAGTAATTAAAATGTCACACCTTGAGCCCTGCTCTTAAATTTCTTAGTATAGACCAGTTTTTGCATGGGCCTCAATAAATGTTTTACTACACTAGTTCTTACTTTTTCAAATGTTTAAGATAGCTTTTAGTCTATGTTCTTTTCGTGGTGTGGTCATGAGGAGGGAGATAAAATAAGATTTGGCTTGATTGGGGATGGTAATCTGTCAGTGTGCCTAACAATAAATAATTGTTTGTCCAAAGTATTAATATCCAGAGACATTCAAGTAAAATGGTAGCCATGTTAGTGGCTGCTTGAAAGACAATGTAAAATTCTAAAATTTTACTCAATGGAGAAATGGCTTTTTTATGATTAGTCTTTTAAAACCCATGTCATATAGTTAAATCTGATTTAGGAAAAATCATCCATTTGAATATCAAGGTGAACTTTCCAAACAGAAGGAAGACCAGACAACATATTGTATAACAGAGACAGGCTGGAGTATTAGGAAAACTATTCAGGGACTA
The DNA here is from genome assembly GCF_964194105.1 of Spermophilus citellus. NCBI lineage: Eukaryota > Metazoa > Chordata > Mammalia > Rodentia > Sciuridae > Spermophilus > Spermophilus citellus. The sequence continues at coordinate 28,594,607 of NC_138195.1, read as the reverse complement.
TAGAAGTTTCAATATAAGGAAATGAGAAGCAGCACTAAAGATGTTTTTATGAAAGTTGAATCTTCTTAAAAATGTTTTTAGAGGTCAACCTACTTCCCTAAGTTGGAGGCAAGTGTTTGAGAAGGGTGGAAAAGGCTACACAGACAGAATCTCAAGGCCCTCTTAACATGACAACCTAGCCCAAACCCAGTGACCTCTCTGTCTTGGAGGACTACCACACGGAAGTCTGTCAGTCTCACTTGTTTCAACTTACTTCCTGAGTTAAGATGAATGTTTGCCTCAAGCATACCACAGAAATACTTTAGGGAGTCAATTGCTTCCTCTCAAGTAGAATTCAATCTGACCATCTCTTCACACAAAAAAATTGTGCTTTACAATACTTTGCTCTTTTGTTCCCCTATTTTCTGTGTGCTATTATGACTCAATCTATTATTGCTGAGTTCTTAAGTAGTCATATTTTTATTCTAATTAAACACCTCCTTGAAAGTTATAACAAATTTATAATATCAGTAGTATGGAAAATTGTTCTATACTAATTCTGAAATCCTGTGGACCAATAGCTAGAAAATGTAATAACCATTATAATAATGTGATGCTTCAAATACTTCCTAGTCAATATATGTGTATTCATATTTTATACTATGTATACACATATATCTTAATATAATTCTTCAAATGTCTGAGAATGTTTTATTTTATTCTCAAAAATGAAAAAATTAAAAGTTTATCAATTTTAGTGGCTGTTATTTTGACCTAGGATTGAATCACCTTAGATAACATCAATATCCATGTAACCATAATCAAATATGAATAGAATATTATCCATTTCTATTGTCAAACCACCATTAAGTATTTTCAAGCAGGGAGCCATTAGTTATGGGCTTGTAAAAATCTTGTACAACAGAATTTTTCAAATATACTTTAATTCAATATCAATAAACTTGTCAGAAATTTATTAAATTGAATTAATATAAATTGTATTATGGTGCCAAAATTTTAAACATGGAAATACAAGGGAGAGATACATCCCTCCCTCCATTTTTTGTTTTTTGTCTTGTTTTGTTTTTTTGCATTAATTAGTTCAAAATTTGCAGTTATTCTATGGTAGACACTGGAATTAATATGACACAGTGATATAGAAGCCAGCTATTTCCTTCAATTAAGTAACTTGAAAATGTCAAAATATCCACTCTGGTTTTTTTCCTTCTAATTTATTTAAGATATTATGCAGGAGCTAACTGAGGCTCTTTTTTAGAAAGCAAAGGTATCCATAAAAATAGATTTTGGCTATTCAATGCTACTGGTGAAAACAGGGATCTAAATATTTTATCACAATTTATTGTTTACTTTCTATTTCATTACTATGGATTCTATCTATTTCAAAATTTTGGAGTGGTAATCCAGAGACAACTGTGGATGATCCCACAAAGGACAATTATCTACTAGAGAAATTCCCTATTCTCTCTCTCTCTCTCTCTCTCTCTCTCTCTCTCTCTCTATATATATATATATATATATATATATATATATATATATTTCTCCCTCTTTACCCTTGAAAATATCATTAATTAATGTCTTTTTTCATTTTTAAATTACTTATCTATTAAACATTGAATTCTATATGTGGTGCTCAGTTTTGGAATTAAGTAATGGATATCCGATTCATTTGATAAATATTTAATGCTCTATTAGATTATAAATATCCTAGGCACAAAAGAAAAGGTCTGCAAGAATATCTTCTGATGAAATAACTGTTGATTCAATGAATAATTTCAAAAAGAAATGCAAATTCAATGAATATCAACCCCTCAAAAGAAAGAAACAGAAACAAAACCAATAGCAATAAATACAACTAGCTTCACTTTTAAGCATCTTAGAAAAGTTCTGAAATCACTGACATTTAGCTCAGACGGGGAGAGTCCCAACCCTCTTGAATCAGGTTTGTTACCCTCAGGGATCACTTTGGTTTAGACAAAAGTAGAGAAGGAAAATAAGATCAATCCAGGTTCAGCGGAGGGCATAATATATTTGGTGATTAATCAGGTGAGCCTGGGTAAGAAAGAAACAATAAAGCCTATGTTATGTATTTGGGAGGCAAGTTTTAAATTTACTATATAAAGGCAATAGTTGAAAGATTTGCATAAGTAAGATTTACTTTTAAACAGTCCTTAAAATTACTACTTCAAAGGCTGGGGTGGTAGCTTAAGAGAAGAGCAGTTGCCTAAAATGTATGAGGCAGTGGGTTCAATCCTCAGCACCACATGAAAATAAGTAAGTAAAATAAAGGTATTGGGTCAATCTATAATTTTTTTAAAAAAAAAAAGTTAAAAAATTACTACTTTGAAGACCAAGATACTTGATAATTCAAATACAGCCAGTTTTTTTTTTTCCTTTCTAGAACTAATCCAATTAAATTTTCTTTAATTGAACAGCAAATGGAGTTGTTGAAATATGTTCACTAGCCATGGTGGAGTTCAAAATTAACTGTATCTCAGTGTGGCCAAAATCTGAATGTTTTCTCTGATATAAGGAGGCTGACTCATAGTGGGGTAGGGGGGAGGAGTATGGGAGGAATAGATGAACTCTAGATTAGGCAGAGGGGTGGGAGAGAAAGGGAGAGGGTAGGGGATTAGCAAGGATGGTGGAATCTGATGACATCATTATCCAAAGTACATGTATAAAGACACGAATTGGTGTCAACATACTTTATGTACAACCAGAGATATGAAAAATTGTGCTGTATAAGTGTAATAAGAATTGTAATGCATTCCACTGTCATTTATTTTTTTAAAAAATCAATAAAAATATGGACAGAAGGCCTTGCTAAACATTAATTGTATGATTTCATAAGTCTAATATTACTTAAAAATTCAATAATTTTTGACAAATGTAAAACCATTAATGCATGGCATATCAAAGGAAGAATGAAAAAACATTGGATTGTTATTGAGAATAAGGGATACACATTGGCAATCTGAAGAATAAATAATGGCCAATATTGGAAGTAACATTTTAAAGTCCTAAATTAAAAAGGATGAAGACAGAAGAATACATTTGGTAGCAGAGAACATGTTCAGAGGGATAAGCTCATAAATTTATTTCAACAAGCCTCATGGATTGTTTTTGTTTTTATCATCTTAAAACTTTGAACTTCAGCCTTTCTCTTTCTTTCTACTTTCTAAAAATTGATATAACTACTCTTGAATTTGTTGCATTCATTCCCTATTGGTTACTTTTCTAAATTCACTATTTAATTAATGAATTACTCAAGTTTCTCAACTGGCTGTCACCTAAAATATTACCTTCAAGTTGGTTGAGGTTTAGGTACTATAAACTACAGAGACAACAAGATTATTTTGAGAAGCATGAAAAGAATCATAAGTCAATACATATTTTCATCAGTGGCCAGGAATGAGCTACATATTACATATTAAAGTCAACAAAGAAGTCAACAAAGAAAGAATTAGAGATGAAGGGGTAGCAATAATACTCAAAGAAAAAAAATGACTAAAATTTTCCAAACTTGAGGAAAACTCTAAAACCCCAGTCTCTAATATGTTCACTGATACTTTTAAGCAAGATAAATAAAAAGAAAACTACATAAATGTATTTCAAAATGAAATTGCTAAAAAATCAGTGATAGAGAGAAAAATGTAAAAGCAGATTGAGGAAAAAATGATACATCATCTACAAAAGAACATTAACAATAACGATGTCAGAGTCCCATACCAAAAATTATGGAAGTCATAGAAAAAATGTCTTCAAGGAGCTAGAAGTGGTTGGGGGAGAAACACAGCAGACAATATTTGATTTTAAAAATAAAATTTAGTATTGAATGCAAAGTAAATAATATGTTCAGACAATCAAAACATGAGAAAATCAATCACCAGTAATTTTCACTACAAGATATTAATTAAAGAGAGTTCTGTAGGCCTACAGAAAATGTGCATATTAAAAACATTTTAGAGCCTGGTGTGGTGTAATCCCAGCAGCTCAGGGAGCTGAGGCAGGATGATTGAGAGTTCAAAGCCAGCCTTAGGAAAGGCGAGGCACTAAGAAACTCAGTGAGACCTTGTCTCTAAAGAAAATAGAAAATAGGGCTGGGGATGTGCCTCAGTGGTTGAGTTCCCCTGAGTTCAATTCCTGGTACTCAAAAAAAAATATATATATATATATATATACACACACACATATATATATACACACACATATGTAGAGAGATATTATATAATTTTATTTAATATGTAATTTATACATAATTTTTTTATATTTTTATATACATAATATTTTTGTTTCCCCTTTTGTCACTTTAGCATGTAAAATAAGATGTATTGAATATATAATATTCAATACTAAAGTCATACTGCATAAAATTTAACTCAAAAGATATTAAGAAAGAGACTACACATCACCCAGGATGCAGTCAGGAGCTGTGCCTCCATAAGCTTTGAACATCTGTCTTCTCCTGCACTTGTACTGGAATTTACACCATTCTCTCTATGGTTCTCAAGTCTTCAGACTCAGACTGGAACCACAATACTACACTTTTTATATATCAAGCTTGCTAATCACATTTTTTAAAATTTCTAAACCTTTACTAACTAGAGAGTGAATTTCTCATAATCTTCTATTATTTCTGTTTCTCCACTGGCACAGTAACTGTAATTGGAGTCACAAATGTGGTAAGCTTATGAAAATATTATGCCATATGCTCTCATGCTCCAAGATCCATCAGCATTTTATGCAGGCCAAATAGTCAGGTAGAATAGAGGATGTGGTGAGAATCACTGCTCTTGTGTCTTTCAACTCTCTGATGTTGGATGGTGGATGGTGGCACTAATCTATGCCAGTATACATAGAATACAGTATCATTTTTAGTTTACCCTTTCATTAAGTAAATGGTAAAGAAAATTCTAGTCATTTCAACTTGGCTTTTCCTCACGATAATAGCCCTCACTCCATAAGTTAGGGGACCAAATTGGAGCTTATGCCAGCTTCTGAGTATCTCTGTTTCATATACCATTTTGGGGGGGGAGGGGAAATGAAGAAATAAACAAAGAAGTGTTCAGGAACTCACTGTGCCCACTGTAAAATGGACCTGAGCTAAAACTCTATTGATCTTTTGTCTTCTTTAAAGCCCTCTATCCTGAATGGTGGACCATAGGAATTTGGGTCCTCGGGAATTGGAGTTAATTCAGATCCAATGTTCAATAGGCCCTAAAAGGTCTGCAATGTGAATATCTCACTTTCTCTGAAGCATGGATACCTAGGTTAAAGACTATAGGACCCTTTGTGGAAACCTAGAAGAAAGATTAACAGTATACATTTTTGGTAATGTACTTTGTCTTTCCTCAAGGACATATGACTTTGCCTTCACTTAAGGGGTAGTGAGTCTATAAACTAGATCAGGAATAGAAAGTGATTAATGGGGTGTGACACAACTCTTTGTTCTTATGATTCAGTTATACATTTTTTCAATTAAACTAGATCATTGTGCTTCTGCAGATAAAGTAAGAATCTATGAGGCTTTCTCCCTATTTAATTTCTAGGAACACTAATATCAAGTAGTCAACAACATATATTTGCCATGAATCAGGCTATTCTAATATCTGATTTGACTCTGCTGTCCACTAAAGGTATCATGCCCACATTGCTTTTAGCAGTTGATTGACACCAATTGACGCTGCCACTCTATGGTCCAATTACTTCCATTACATTTATAATTCTCAATTCAGTGACTTATGTTCTCACTGTCCTACAGAGAAAAGTGATCACAGAGCTTTTCAAAGATTTATTCCTTACAAATTTATTTCTCCCAATTTGGGTTAAAGTATGTCTCTGAACTCTCATATTGTGAGGGGTAGATTTTAAGTAACAAATCTATTTCAGGATGTCAATCTCCCTAAGGCTTTAAATGCCTTCCTTTAAATTAAACCAAGACAGGTATGGCATTTCCAACTCAGTCTACCTTTTGATCTGTTTCAATCAGCCAACCCAATAAATTGTCAGCACCATCTCGAACTCACTGAGCTACAACCTTTAATGCAGATTCTCTGCTTAGTGAGCTCATATGAATAAATTCAGCCTGACCTAATTTCATCTATGCCATGTGCCACTTCCACTTCTATTTCATACCCACACTCTTACTATCCATTCCTCATCTAGTCCCAGGATTTCCATCTGTATAAATTTAAAAAAAAAACAAAACAGACAAACAATTCAAGACATTGTTTTAGAATAAAAGGAGACCTCCTCGTGTTTCACACTTTGTACCTCACCTTGAGTACTGCTGAGTTATAACCCATGGGTGATGGGTCTAGAAGCAGAGGGAGTTTTAGGAGGAGACAGCATTATCTTCATGGCAACTGACTCTCTGAGGCCATTACAGTTTCTGCATTTTAAATTATTTTTCATGAAATGCCACCATGTTAGAAGAAACCAGTGTGGTCATTACCAAGTTAAAATATTTTAGGAGTGGCTTCAGGGTCTCCACATTATTTACAATGAGTGTCTCATAATTTATAGAATTTGAGCCCACACTGGAAAAAAATGTATTTATATTCATATATAAATTCTATGTAAGCAAATGCATAAATGAAGATGTGACATCCCCAGATCTGAAACTGAGAAGGTAATGCGAGTAGATCAATATTGCTTCTAACATAATGTTAAGTAATATACATTCAGGTGTTGCCAGGTTTTCATGAGTTAACCTGAAACTGCATAATAACCTATTTTTGTCCATCTTAAATTATAAATCCTATTGTGGCCAAGGTTAAGGAGCCTATATCATTCCACTTAACTACCAACTTTCTGATGGAATATTGAAAGCCATGGCTCAACATGCTGCACTTTCACAGTTTGGTACAACCATTTCAGATACATTCAGAATTAAGTAAAATAGATTGTGAGGTGAGAATATATAAGCCACAATGGAAATTTAAATGCAACCAGTTCAAAAACAGAAAATAATATTGTAAATATCAGAATCAACTGTCCCACATACTACTTGAATGGTAAGGGGTCCACATGTGAAGTGTTAGAGTAGATTAATAAAATAAAGAGGAGATAATAACATATCAATATCTGATATCACTAATCTAAGTGGAAAAGGTGAATTCTTTAATATGACAAGTGTTAGAGCCACAATTCTTGAAGGACTATTTCCTGTTCTTAAAATGATGACTAATATTAGTTCATATTTTAAAATTATGAACATAATTATAATACAAAGTAATATTTTCTCATTAATTTCTTATAATTCACTGGTAAAGAAGTAATTAAATTATGACATTTGTGAGTATACAATTATCTTAAAATTAATTGTTTAATTATGAAATTATTTTAATAATTGTAGAAACAGTTTGAATCAATGAGGGCACATTTAGATGAATTTTTCCCAGAGTTTCAATCTGTGGTTACATCTACATACACTACAAAGCAAGACATTAACAATAGTCTTTTTTTTTTTAAATCTTCCTTTGGGTCAGATGTGATATATTGACACTGCCATGTAACTTTCTAGATAATTGAGGTGTAGTTTTTTAAAACAAAAACAAACAGAAAAAAAAACCTTCTATACATGTGAAAACTAAAGCTTAAAGACTTCATGTTCCTTTCCTAAAATTTTCAGTAGTATTAGGGTTGTAATTGGGACTGTCAACTTCAGATTCAGAGGTTTTATTATAATGCTTAGCCATCTGAAAGAGGCAATACAAAGTAAAATAATGTTCCTTCTTTCTAAATTAAAAGTAACTTCTTGGTGCAATTTTCTGATTTATTTTAAAAGAGTAAACAGTTATCCTCTGCAACCATTATTCACTCAATATATATGCAGATGGCTCTTACATTAATCCATAAATAGCACTGGCATTTGTCTACATTGATTTTAGAAGAAATGTATCAACTTGCTCTGACTTTTCAAAGGATCAATAATTCTCTAGAGATAAATCACATCATTTTTGAATTGTGAATTTTATAATAAATAGAAATCTGATGAATAATTCGAACAAGAAAGTATGATATTTGTTTGTTGAAAGATAATGGTGGAAGCAGAAAATTTTATTAATATTGTGGTTAGACAAATAAGGGATAACAGCTTAATCAAAGTTTATGATTCTAATAAAGTTTTTAAGCTCTGAATGATTGTATAGACATGTTAGTTCAATAGATAAATTGAATTTTCTAAGCAGATGCTGAACTTTTTGCATAAAAGACACTGCATTCAATAATTTACACTTAGTAATTCTAATGTAATATACATAAAGATGGATGTCTTATTTTCTATCCAATTGAAAGAATATGTCATTTGTTTAATCTCCCAAAGAGTATTTCTAATTTGAACAGTCTACATTGGGAAAGGTTTAAGAAGGCATAAAATAAAATATAATGTGCTTTTTGTTATTTAATCAATGCTGGTTAAGTTCTGCAAAATATCACATTTAAAACTAGCAAGCAACTTGTGTCTTCTGAAATTTTTTATTCTAGGATTTAGATATGTGGAACTCACAAACCTTGTTACTGATATGTGTCTTTACTGTCATTGTTTTAATATCTATTCCAGCTAATATTGCTACAGAGTAAGTAAATCCACATGGTATTTGTTCTGTATTATTTCATAGCAAAAGCTTGGGTAAAAATAACCATTTTATTATACTCAACAGAATCATGAGTCAGAAATTTAGCAGCAATTGCTCCTTTGCTCCATGATGTTTGGATGCCAGCTGAAGAGACTTAATTGCTCACATTGAGTCACTGTCTAGGAAGCCAAAGAATCAAGAGACCTCCTCTCTCACATGTTTGATGTTAATACTGGTAGTATGTTGTCAACTAGAACACTTAACATATGGTTCCTCAGCATGGCTTTGGCTTCATCAGAATGATATCCCCAGATAGGCAACTTTTTAAATGGCAGTGCAGAGCTCCAAATGTGAGTGTCCCATCATTTAAGATAAATTATTTTTTCTCTAAAAAATCAGACACGCATCTAAATCAACACATATACATACCACACACACTCTATACTTACTAATTGAAACCATGACTTCATAAAGTATATTTTTTCTTCTAATTTGTAGTCACAGATTGGGGAAGGGACCTTTTCTAAAGAAAATTGTTTTCCTTTTTTTCCCCCAACCTCAACACCACCCACTCCCAAAAGTGACCTGAATACCTCTTATCACTCTACTCTTGAGGGATACAAGATAGAATATAATGATATTGCTGACTTGATCCAGTGGTGCTGTGATTCTCTCACAATTCCTTATCAGTAAATTGCAAAGAACCCCCTTCAATATCTGAGAAGTCGGCAACAAAATGCAGAGGAACTTGATCAGCACAAGGCTGTGGTGGACATGGTGTGCATCTAGGATGAATTTAAAACTCCAAGTCTTTGAAGTTAATTGAAAAGTTAAATAATTTTGCATCATAAAGTTAATTGGATCATGGGGAGATATAGGGCTGACTCACATCTCATTTATTGCCCTGCCTTTACAGATACCTCAAACTCTTGCATAGAATTTGTTAAATGGCAGTCTCATCAAATGATAAAGTTAGCTGTCTCCAAATTGAAGGTCAGTGTGATATGACTATCAAAATAAATTGCCTTAGTCTATTTAGGCTGCTAAAACAAAATACCATAGATTAGATTGTTTATTAACAACAGAAGTTTATTTCTCACAGTTTTAGAGGCTGGGAAGTCCATGAGCAAGGTGGCAGCAAATTTGATTTCTGATGAGAGCTCAGTTCTTGTTCATAGGAGGTGCTTTCTCACTGTGTCTTTATAAAGTAAGAGTGAAGGATCTCTTGGGGGGTGGGCGGGGCGGTATCTTTCACAAGCATACTAATCTCATTTATGAGGGTTTTCTCTCTCTTGACCTAATAAAATCCCAGAAGGATTCATTTCCTCACACCATCACCTTGGTGGCTAGGGTTTCAACTTATTAATTTTGGGTGACATGAAATATTCAGTATATTATACCAGCTAATATAATTTTTGAGTTGAATAAAGCAGGGGATACAAGATAAATATACCACTCCACTCTGGGTGACATATAGAGTACTGTTGGAACATGACCTTTTTTGAAAGAGAAGTTGAAAATAGGAGGGTAGAAGAATATAAACAGAAGGAAATAATTTTTTTTAATTCCTTCATTCACTCACTTCAACAACTTTGCTGAGTGCTAACTTTGATCTTAATGTTGAATCTTCTACATTGTCTTTTGTTTCAAAGACCTAAGAGAAAATGATTTGTGTTGAAAATGCTATCTCTGCATTTAAGAATATACAATCTGTATACTGAGCACAATCACCGAATGTTGGTTTGAACAATGATTATTTCTTCTAATAAAAATATCTTTGATATTAAAAAATAAAAAATAAATAAATGAAATTATCTTGATATGAATGATGGAATATAAAATATCAGTAAAGATGATAACTCGCCTGTTCTGAGCATCTAGGTATCTACCTTGTCCTTGTCCTTGGGCTTTACCAGACAGTGATCCAGGAATTACAACATGAAGCACAGGGGCCCAGGTGCTTGTGACCAAAGGAAAATTATTTCCCCTACTGCCAGGGCTTGTTCATCAAGAAAATGGAAAAGAAATAATAGTTTTTAATCTCATAGCCTTGTAAAAGTATGAGATGAAATAACAAGTTGTTTAGGACAGTGCCAGTGAGTGCTCAGGAAATGTTAACTGTTGAAACTTTAGGAATGTAGGAAATAAGGAGACATGGGTCAAAGGCACACAGTAAGCACTCAGAGTTAGGCTCTCCTGGTGCCTGAATTATGTACTTTCTTCTATTTTGTTCTTCCTCTTTATTATCAATTCTTTTGGTGTCTTCTAATTTTCAAGCAATGAGCAGAATTCAGAGCCAGGTTGCAGGATTCAAATCTCTGCCTGCCATCCATTATATGTTAAAATTTAAGAAAAGTAACACATCTTTTTACTTCAGGAGATTCTTCTCTAATGTGTGGATAATAAAACCTTGATCCATTGTGATAATGAAATTAAATACTACATTTAAAGAATTTTAAACATACCTGGTTCACAGTAAATGCTATGCAACATTGTTACCGGTATAATTATTTTTAACCACTTGGTTTTAGTTATTGATTTCATCTTGGTAATGTATTTTCAATAAGAATGGAAACAACATGTAACATAATTTATAAATTTCTCATCATATTTACCACTAGATATTTACTAAAACTGTGTCAAAGAATATTAATATTCTAATTATATAAAATCATTTCTAAGACTATTGATTTTTATTTTTAGACAATAAAAATATTATGGAATGGTTTTTAATAGCACTCAGTAAATCTTTACAAGTAGTACTTTGAGTCTCAAACTATTTTTAATTTCTGGCATTACAATATTAGATGCCCCAATTAAAAAAAAAAAACTTATCATCTTACACTAATTTTCATACTTTGCTCCCTAGAAAACTACAATGCCATTTTCAAAAAAAAAAAGAAAGAAATAATAAACTCAACAAAATTTCATTCTTTTAAATGTGGCAATTGTTCAACACACTGAGAATTTTATAGTTCAATGAGAATTCGGAGGAATGTTTGGTTAAGTTTGAGTAATCTGTTTTCTTTCCCATTTACACAGAAAAATCAGGAAAAAAATCATTTCCAAAGATGTGATAATCATCAGCTTTGCCATAATAAATAGCTTATTTAGGAGCTCTTAGATGTGAAGCTCACGAGTAGCAAAAAATAAAGCTAAGTCTGATATCAGAAACTGGTTAGGAAGTAAATGCCAAGCAGACAAGCTTGGCTTGTGTGGAAGTATTTACAAGTGTAATCAGAGTTTTTTAAAAAACTACAACTGGGACCTATCTTAGATAGAGAATTTGGATGAGTTCATAAGCCAGGACTTTAAAAGATGCACAAAAAACACTAAAAGAAATACCTTAGACTGTAAAATCATCTTCTGCCTAACTGATCTTACTCTTCTTTTAATTTCAAATGAAAAAGCATAATGAATTCATTTCACTTCCGACTTATTTTGCATTCTTTAGGAAAAAAGGAAACAAAAAGAACTTAAGAGACTTGGAGTATGAATCTAGTTTACAATCCTTACAGTAAGACTTCAGCATGGAAAGTCAAGTGCCAGATGTAAGAAGCACCTGTCCATGAAATGATGGCTTATCAACACATCCAACAACTTTGCTACAAGATGAGAGACAGCGTCTGAATTTCCTAACAACCTATGTAAGCATTACACATTCTGAGATCATACACAACTAAAGATAAGGCATTTAAATAATGTAGAACATATTAGTCTATCACTGGCAAAGATACTCCCTGTAGTATTAAATGAAAGGAACTATTTTGCAGCATCTCAGTTACATTTAAAAAATTTTAGACATTAATTTTTTCCAGGCAGGCTTTCCAGTATTTTTTAGTGCTAATCTTGTTGCCAAAACCTTGGTCCCTGATGCCAGTCCAATAACAAGCACACAGTTTTCATAAAAAGGAAAAAGAAGGTTTATTGCTTTGGTAGCAAAGGAGAAACACAGAGGACTCTTGTCCCAGAAGTTGTGACTCTGCCCATCAGCAGGAACAGGGGACTATTATAGAGGTGATTCAAGGCTACATTCCACAGGTTCTCTCTGTTAAGAGTTGTAATTCACTTATGAATTTGGGAGATAATCATTTCTGAGATCTTCTGGTATCATCCCCAAAGTCTGGATTACTTCATTCCTATGGTGGGTGAATGCTTAAGGACAGATAACTCTATCTTGGGTGGGGAAGAAATGTAATCCTGTTTCCTCTGAGATTAGGGACAGGGAGAGATTAGGGAGGAGGAGGAAGAGAGGAAGAGAAAAAAACATGTCCATTTAAAAAATAAATTGCAGAAGCAGAGCAGCAAGGGCTATATTCAAAGCCTAAAGTGGACTACTGTTAACAATCTTATCTTTATCTCTGTATTTACAAATGCCTGAGAAATTTTGTAACTAATCCCATCCTCCCAATTGAACAAAATGCTTTTCCAATTAACAAAACCATTTGGCTGAATCATAATAATATTATCTTTTTGAAACCTAAAAACTTGAAACTTGGAAACTTCTATAACTTGAAACCTGAAATATGTAATAATTTGTGTGCTTTGTTTAAACATTCCTGGGCCAGCTCTTCCTTAGAATACATCACTACTGGTCCTTAATCCATGCTTTCAATATATAAGGTGAATGTGTTTGAAGTCAAATACCTTTTCTTTTTTTTTTTCTGTTGGAAAAATATAGACTACAACATGGGGTTTTAAGAGTCATAAATACTTCTTTTTTTTTATATTCGGGTTGAAGAATGCATTCATTCTCAAGTAATTTCAATTTATTCAGTATAATGTCCTAAAATTATTTTTTTTGTACTACAGTTTTTCAAACAACAGCTAATCATGTAATAGTGGTCCACTTTACCTTTTGAACATAGCCCTTGTTGCTTATTTTAAAAGGAACATATTCATCCCCACACCCCCACACCCCCACTACCCCCAACAGGGAACAAATTACCTTGAGTTATATGTTCTACACAGGAAGGAGATGTCACCAGAAGAATTAGGACTTGACTATCTCCCAAATTAACAAGCGAATTTCAATACACCATCAGGGTGCACCTGGGACCCCCCGCCAGGGCACACCTGGAATATAGCCTTTGAATAGCATTTTTAAATACCCTCTGTTTTCCCTGATGAGCAGAATCATAGGAGTCCCCTATGTTTCTCCTTTGCTGGCAAAACAATAAAACTTCTTTTTTCCTTTTTCTCAAAACCCTGTTCTCATTATTAAATTGGCATGAAGTGGTATCCAGGACAAGGACCTGAGCTTTGGGTGACAATCACCTTCTTCCATCTGTATCATCTTTAATATTTAGTGGGGAATAGTCTTGCATAATTTCCTAATATATCTACATTTATTAATCTTGTGAGTATGTTCTATTAATCAGTACACAAAATAGGTGAGAGGGAAAGAAATACAGGTTAGTAATGAGATATGAATTACCAATAAATGCTTATTCTTACCTTATTTTATTTTATTTTATTTTACTTATTGTTCCCATCTATGACTTCATTTCCATTTGATATTCTTTTATACAGATAAATGCAATAAAGTATAACAGGGGATCTGCTAGTATAAGGACTTAGCTAACAATACAGTTCGCAGGAATAGTCCATACAAGACCACCTTCTCCTCTGATAGCAGTTTGGAGTTGTAAGTTTGGAGTTGTACAACTTTACCCACATCACCTCCAATTTTCATAATTAAGCTGTGATTTTAGAGGTATAGTCTATTACATGGAAAGGATACAGGTAAAATTCAGTCCAGACACACACACAGGGTATAGTGTAGGAGGGTACCAACCATGCAGTTTCCAGCTGTCCTCCCGCATTGGAATCAAGAGAGGATTACTTGGCACAATTTGTGATGTCACACATGGAGTATGTTCAACCAGAGGAGTTCAGCCATGCCTTGGTGTTGAGATTTGTAGAAAGGTTCCACCATGTAAGCATGACTGATTGTCCATGTGACTATTATATTCAGCCTCTCAGCAAGTTGAGTTTATACCATGTCAGTCAACTTCTCACAAAAGAAAAATTATTCAGAACAAATATAGAAAGAAAAGTGTAATCACTGGGTTAAACATTTACTTGAGGAGACAAATACAAATGTTTACAAGAAAGAGGATTAAATGTACTAATATTCTATAGGATATCATTTTTATATTTGTGGGTGTTTGTGAATTGATTGAAAAGATTTCCAGAAATAATAGAAATGTTCATTTCTATTCTATGTTCCAATACCATAGAAACAATTTTTTTAATGGAGAAGCAAGAAAACACCCAGTGTAATGCACATTTAAAAGGATCACTGATAAAATGGTCATAATTAATAGAGTTATAAGAATTTCAAATATTAAGAGTTTCTGTTCATAGAAATGCATTTATCTTATAAAATTAGTACAGTGCACCCAAAATGAATTATACAAGTGACTTAATAATGTCTATTAGGTTTTTTATTAAGTTGTCAGTAGCTATTGTTTGCTAGGTGATTAATGGTGGTCCTATAAATTAAAAGATGGCTTTCACAAAAATTGTAATTTATCTTTTAGAGAGTGTTTGAGTCCTGAGAATATACCACTTACTACTGTTCCTGTTATGCAAAAATATCTTTTAGAGACAGTCAATTTCAGATTGCTTTAATTACATTTTAGTGTAATTTTAATTTGATTAAGATTTACAGAATCTAATTCATCATCCTTCAAAACAAATGAAAGACTTAATAGAGATATAATTAATCATAAAATCAAAGAGAATGAAGAAGCAATGTGCAAGCAAGGCAGAGCCTTTTGTTAGTAGACCCACACCCATTTGTTCATTTGCAAATCCTTCCTAAGAAGTGTAGGAAAAGATAGTTTGCATGAATTATTTTATCAGAATTATTTTATCAAAGGAATGTTTGCCGTCTTTTTGTTTTTAATAAGGAAGATGAGAAATGAGAGAAAAAATAATTATTTTATATAACACATTTATATAATGCCTCTTTTTCCATAGGAGGGAATTATATTTACAAAATTAAGCACAGGGATAACAAAGTCCAAAGAAATGGGAAAGACCAAACACTGTAAGGTTTATATATGTTTGGAATTAAAGGTACTATATCACCAAAATAGTTCTCCTAGATGTTTTAATAAATATAAAATTTATTTTCAAAAGAGAAAACTTTCTCATTAGCAATTTTAAGATTTAATTCTTGAAACAAAGTTGTGACTTGAGAAAAGTTTATATCTCAGTTTGCTCCTAACTTCTTCAGTCGATTCAATTGCATAAGTGAAAACTATGCACCTAGATGGTATTGCATAGATTAAGAGGGACTAAGATGGTAGTCGTCCTGTAAATGTATAGGAAGAGCTGCGAGAGACCATGATAACAGTTACCCTGCCCTTATATTTTATAAAAGAGAATTGAGGTTGAGATTTTTGACTTAAGAGAATATCTCCTCTCTCCTCTCAATCTAGAGTGTTTAATTTTAATTATCCAACCATTTATAAAATACCTCCTGATTTTTATCTTCCTGTGCAATAGCATCCCTTTCTGATAGATGGGGAAAAAAAAGACCAAAAAATGAAAACACTTCTTAAATTGCAAAAAATAAGAATACAAAAGTTGTGCTATTTATTCTTATTATAGAAGATGAAATTATTTTCTGTGGACTGAGGATGGAAACAAGTGATTGTAGAAAGTAATTATTTTCTTCGAGCTTTTATGCTAAGATCAACCAAATTATATTTAGTAAAACATGATTTCAAAAGAGAAGCTATGATTAAATAACTTGGGTAATATTTTAATTACTTCTTAAAAATTCACATGCACATTGACCCTATATTTTTAAAGGCAGATGTTAAACTTTTGCTTCACCTGGCTTGTCAGTGGTATAAGTCTGTGGTTCCATGATCTATTAATATTTCCTATATTCATAAAATACAATTTAGGAACTTCAAATTCATAAAATTGTGCTCATAAAACATAATTTGAGACACAACAAATCAACTCTACAAATTGACAAATTTTGTTCACTTGTTTGAATGTAAGTGTCCTCTTCTCATATCCACATCCAGTCTTTTTTATTTTTAATTTTTTTTTAGTTGTAGTTGGACACAATACCTTTGTTTTACTTGTTTATTTATATGTGGTGCTGAGGATCGAACCAAGAGCCTCGCACATGCTAGGAGAGCACTCTACCGCTGAGCCACAACCCCAGCCTCACATCCAGTCTTATAAAGATTAAAAAATGAAAAATATTTTTTCACAATATTAAATATTTCAAAATATATAATGTATAAAAATAAATTCATAAAATATATGTGAACTTAAATTTATAAATTATATAATATATATAAATAAAATGTAAAGTTTTATCTACATATGCAGCATTTGCATATATCTATTTATATTTATTATAAATACAACCATTTGTTACTATTGTGATTTAATTGTATGTTTTTATGTTTATGTAAGAAGCAGTTTTAAATATCACCAATGATTTATTTGGTTTTAGTAATTTTAATGTTTCTCACTCTAAAGAAGGGAACACATCCTTCAAAAAAAAAAAAAAAAAGAAAGACTCAATAGAGACACAATTATACATAAAATCAAACAGAATGAAGAAGTAATGTGCAAGCAAGGCCAAGCCTTTTTATAAGTTTATAGTACAAGTATATAATATAAGTATATAGTTTTAAGTTTCTTGAGAATTTAATTTTAAAAATTTTCAATAGCAATAGTGGATAATCATTTCTCCTATTCATTTTGGCCTTCCTCAGTATCACTAAGAAATGAAAGTAAATAAAGAACTTATATAGAAATATTTGTAGAACATGATAAATATATGATACACCCTCTTTAAATGTTAGTCACTGTATAATTACACAAATGTGGATTTTCAATTATTGTTTTTTCCCAAAATAATTCTTTTTTTAATTTTTTATTAGTTTTTCATGACAATATAATGATCTTGACATATCATACATTTGAATCAAATGGGGCATAATTTCTCATTTTTCCAATTTTTATACTTAATGTTTTGTTATATTTTATTTTGTTTGGTATCAGGAATTGAACCTAGGGGCACTTAATCACTAAGCCCTTATTATATTTTATTTTGAGACGAGATCTCACTAAGTTGCTGAGGCTGGATTTGAACTTGAGATCCTCCTTCCTCAAGCCTCCCAAGCTGCTGGGATTACAGGTGTGCACCACCACATGTGGCATAATTTTATTTTTAAAATGAAAAAGGTATTTTATTTAAAGACAAGATGAAGTTCTTTACCATTTCCTGGATAAATATATCTTGTTAGGTACAACATTAAGAGTGAAATCACAGAAACAGTACTTCTTTAATTGCTTTAACATAACTGCTTTAATAGACAAGAGATTTGTTACACAAACCAGACCTCATTCAATTGTGGGAAATGCTGGAGAAGTGAATATTTGAAAAAGAGTTGAATAATAAGATGCCTCATTTTTCTCTTCTGAAAAGGCAAACTTTTCCAGCCACCTCAGATGAAGTATAAGGGGAAGGCTTTGGAGTTAAGAGTCAAACATCTGGTGAAGGGTCTTGGGCTATTGTTGGTGAGCAAAAATTATGTAGGATTGGGTAAAAGAGCTGGACCTAGAACAAGTTTAGGACAGTAAGAACAATCTGGAATCCAACATTTTTCCTATGCTGATCTTGGCATCTGACTAAAGAGATTTGGAGAACAATGAAATTTTTCAAATTCAAATTTTCTTTGAATTCTACCATACAAACTTTATGTAAAAGTTCCTGTTTAGCTAACTCTAAAACAGAACCACCACAGTAAGTCGGAACATTATTCTCAGCATAATCTGGAAGATACAAGAAAATACATGTCCAGTTGTCAGTCATTCTTAATTATTTTTGCATCAACTATAATTGTAGATAGGTCTTTTTAAAATATTATGCACGGTGGCAAACTACATAATGACAATTACAGACAAGTTCATCAACATATGTTATAAGCTATATAAGTGTAGACAATACCTAGAGAGGCAAAACAATGTGCCCATCTCTATAGAGGATAAGAAGCAAGACATTAGTTCTCCAAGGCAAAAAAACAGCAGTGGAATTTTTAAAAATTATATTACATATGAAGCACTTAGGAGAGATTGAATGCTCAAAGTCTGTGCTTGAGACTGGGCTAGGCACTGGTGAAAAAGAGGTGAAGATGTGTGGGGCTTTTTCAGCAACCGAGCCTTGGCTAAAGACTCGAATACATGAGATTTCTTTAGTAGGTATTCCTTTAGAACAGAAGTAGAGAGGAGTATGAAATTTAAAAAAAAAAGTGTAAAAGTCAAGAGAAATTTTCTTGGATATTATATGGTGATAGAACACTTTCTTAGCATGCACATAGGCCCTGGGTTTAATCCTAGTACTGCCAAAATAAAAAAGTCATGGAAAAACATCATTTTATTTTTCTCTTTTCCAGGGTATTGTCCCCCTCTCCTGCATACATATCTTTAATGGGTAAGTACATAAATAAAAATCAAAAAGTATGTTACATAAATTTAACTTCATCTCATCTTCATCCTTAGAATTATTAAAAACCACATGAGACACTGATTTGGCATTTATAAACAAAACTCAAATGAGATATAAGTGTGTTTAGACTCATAAAAACTTGATTTAAATGAAATGATAAATTTCTATAACACTTATTTGAGAATAATTTAGGTGTTCTTTCATTAGTGAAAAGCATATGGTTTCATATATTTTGATTGATGAAGCAAGAAAAATTTTGTGCTTTGATTAAAAGAGCACAATTTATACAGCAGATAAATGTAACTGTATAAAGTAGTTTTGTCATGATGGGAAAGACAAACCATTAATGATATTAACTGAACCATCTTATAGATGATATTGATTGTTAAGAGAATTTTATAACTGTCAGAAATAATACTATCAAAATGCATTGTTTTCTAACTTTCTAATGTTAATAATGTTTATTTGAAGTTAGGGTTTTTTTTTTGGGGGGGGGTGGTAGTAGAGATTGAACTCAGGGCACTAAAATCACTGAGCCACATCCACAGCCCTTTTTTGTATTTTATTTAGAGACAGGTTCCACTGAGTTGCTTAGTGCCTTGCTTTTGCTGAGGCTGGCATTGTACTCATGATCCTCCTGCCTCAGCCTCCCGAGCCACTGGGATTACAGGCATGTGCCACCGTGCCCAGCTGGAAAGTTAGGTTAAAGAAGCAATAGTTCTTTGAATAATGTTTTATGCATGATCTTGTGACAAAATGGAAGGTCATATTTGCATATAACTTAAGGTAGTATACAACAGGATGCAAATTGTTATTTTTGTAATATTTTAAATTCTAGGTTTTCTTGTTGCCCATCTTATAGTCATCTAATTGTTTTTGATAATATTTTCCAGTTTGTTTTCCTGAGTGTGTATGTACGTACTTGTGTTTGTGATAAAGTGATAAATTCCTTAGTTGCTAAAGTCTTAGGAGGCAAGTGCAGTGTCTGATTTGCTTACCATGTGTCCTGACTACCTTGTACAGTATTTGTGACATTGTAGGCACTCACAGTTTTTTTTAATACACATTAATTAATCTTTATTGATTAGTTTCCCACCAGAGCTATGCAAATAATTTAGGAAAATTATTTGTAAATTATACAAATGTGTACAAATTTTTTTTGTAATAATATGAAAAAATTATTTGAAAAAAAACTAGAACTATTTGTTGACTATTACATGGAAATAAAATCACCATAGTTACTTCTGAAAACATTTTGATCTAAAATATGTAAAATAGATTTCTTGGAAAGCTGGGAATGGAACCACCATTTGACCCAGCTATTCCCCTTCTCGGTCTATTCCCTAAAGACCTAACAAGAGCATGCTACAGGGACACTGCTACATCGATGTTCATAGCAGCACAATTCACGATAGCAAGATTGTGGAACCAACCTAGAAGCCCTTCAATAGATGAATGGATAAAAAAATGTGGCATTTATACACAATGGGGTATTACTCTGCAATAAGAAATGACAAAATCATAGAATTTGGAGGGAAATGGATGGCATTAGAGCAGATTATGCTAAGTGAAGCTAGCCAATCCTTAAAAAACAAATGTCAAATGTCTTCTTTGATATAAGGGGAGTAACCAAGGACAGGGTAGAGACGAAGAGCTGGAGAAGAAGAATAACATTAAACAGGGATGATAGGCGGGAGGGAAAGTGAGAGTTAAGGGAAATTGCATGGAATTGGAAGGTGAGCCTCAGGGTTATACACAATTACATATAAGAGGAAAGGAGGAGTAGGAGAAAAATTATATAAGTGGAAGAAACGATTTATAGTAGAGGGGATGGAGAGAGAGAAGGGGAGGGGAGGGGAGAGGAGGGGTGAGGGGACAGTGGAGAATGGGATAGACAGCAGAATACATCAGTCACTAGAAAGGCAATTTGTAAATCAATGGAAATGTAACTGATGTGACACAGCAATCTGTATACGGGGTAAAAATGGGAGTTCATAACCCACTTGAATCAATCTGTGAAATATGGTATATTAAGAACTATGTAATGTTTTGAACAACCAACAATAAAATAAAAAAAAATTTAAAATAAATACTGAAATTCCTTCGTTACTATAGTAGAAAGTCATTAAAAATCCAGTAGATACAGAACTTGTTTCCCAATGTTCCTAAAGTTTTTTACCAGACTACAGAAAGTCAAGAAAATGCATGGTCATTGGGAGAGAGCACTAAAGCTGCTCTCTAGAAGTTGAGTTCAGGCACGGTTCTGCAACAATTGCCCTGGTGGTGATTGTTGTCCTGCCTGGACAGCAAGGCCATCATACACGAATGTAATGAGATCAGTTTCTATAAAAACTAAAGCCTCTTCTCTCTCTAATGTTCTGTGAGATAGAGTCATGCAAACAATTTATTGTAAGTATGCAGTATTTTGAAAAATAATATGAATTAAATTCAATTCCTTAATTGCATCGTGAGCTTCATTAAATTTATTGTGGAAAAAATAATGGATTATGTAACTAATTCAAATTAATCTAAAGTAAACTTTAAGTAACTTAACTCACATGTTTAGAAAGTTGCATAAAATAATGTGCATCATGAGAATTATCTCAAAGTGCAACATCTATATAGTTACTATATAGATTAAGATATAGAACAATAATGATTTAAAACAGTATGCACATTAAATCACATGATAACTTGTTTCTTTCTGGCAATGTTGCATTGATGAATTTCATCTCATTTTGTATGGAGCTCTCGTCATTCATTTTAATGCTGAGTAATATTCCATTGAATGAATATACCATAATGTATTTATCTATTCTACAGTTAATGAACATTTGAGTTGTCTTCAGACTTGATCATTAAAAAGACTTCTGTCATGAATTCTCTTTCTCATGCTTGATGGAACATCCATCAGAGAATTGCTGCTATGCTTATACCTAAGAATGAAGTGATTAGATTACATGGTTGGTATAGGTAGGTAACTTCTTTGTTTTTTTTTTTTTAATTATACCAATTTATACTCCCACCATTAGTTTCTGCAAATTCTTATTTTTGGAATTCTAAAAGTGCTCCATATCCTCTGCAACATTTGACATGGATTTTTTTTTACCACCCTGTGGTTCTGGGGATTGAACTAATGCCCTTGTGCATACAAGATAAGCTCTCTACCAACAGAGCTAAATCCTCAGCCCTTGACATGATTTTTATTCTCCATTGTGTTTTCTTTATTTTGAGTTACTGATCTATTATAAATATGCAAATCTTGAATGTATATTTCAATGAGATTTTACAGATCTATTCCTCCTGTGTGGCCAGAACCTAAATCAAGACATACAACATTTCTGTCATCTTAAACAGTGCCTTGGGCATCTTATTAGAGTGAAGCAACTCCACCATCTCCCTAATTCCATCCCCCTGCCCTGCTAAATAAGAACTGTGGTTCAGCAGTAGCACACTTCTCTGGTATGTATGAGACACTGGGTTTGATTCTCAGCACCACGTATAAATAAATAAAATAAAGGAATATCAAACAAAGAAGAAGAGGAAGAGGAAGAGGAAGAGGAAGAGGAAGAGGAAGAGGAAGAGGAAGAGGAAGAGGAAGAGGAAGAAGAAGAAGAAGAAGAAGAAGAAGAAGAAGAAGAAGAAGAAGAAGTAGTTGTTGAAGTTGTTTCAGGTAGCTATTGTATAGATATACTTTTTTTTCTAATTAGTCTTCTTTTCATCATTTGCAAGACTCGTTGCCTCTCAAGTTTATATACGTATTAAAAATTCACTTTGCTTAAGTATAATTGACTTAAACTGGTAACAAAGTATAATTTTTTTAAAAATTTTCACATACATATGCATCATAAAGCCATCACTTTAGTTAAGACAGAGAACATACCATACCCAAATATTACTTTGAATCCTTTACAATCACTCCCATTTTCCCCAACTCATACCCTATATGCACAACCACTACTTGGTTTTTGGTTAATATAAATTGATTCAAGTTTCTAGAGTTTAATACAAATGGGATGATTCAATATTTATTCTTTTTTAAAACTTTCTTTCATGTAGAATTATTTTCTTGAAATATATAAATGAGGTTTTGTGTCCTGGCAGTTCTTGTATTTTCATGACTAAATGACTAAATAAAATTCTGTTTTTTTTCTTGTTTTCTACATTGCTGAAAATCATTAATGTGATAAACTATGATAAAAATACCTTATGAATTCCCCAGTACTTTCCATTAATAGAACTTTCCTCAATGTCAGAAATGTCCTATAATTGCACTGCCAGTAGGGTAATTAGTGACCACACATGTGCCTATTGAAAATTGAATTTCGTTAGTCCAATTGGGAAACTACATTTTACTTCTAGTTCCATTATAATTACTATTAACATAAACTTATATAACCATAGATGGTATATGCTGAACTAATGTACAATGAATGATATCCTATGCACTATTTCTCAAATTTACTTAATATATGTGTGTTATATATTTTTTTTAATCCAAGGAAAAACAATAGCAAAACATATTGAAGCTAATTTCCTTTAGGAACACATCTATTAGTTTTCTATTGGACATATTCTTTGCCAACTGATCACAGCATGAATCAGTGATTTTTATCCAATGATCTGTTTTACCTTCATGCTATTTTAATTATTTTGTCAATTTTACACACCTTAAAATTCTTAGTATTGTATATCTTGTACTTTTTTTATTAGTTGCCCATGACAATACAATGATCTTGACACATCATTCATTTGAATCAAACGGGGTATAATTTCTCATTTTTCCAAGTGTACAGGTTACAGAATCACATTGGTTATGCAGACACGTTTATACATACAGCAATACTAGTGTCTATTTTATTCTGCTGCCCTTCCTATACCCCCTTCCTTTCCCCTCCTTCCCATCACCTCTCTATCCAATCTAATGTGACACATTTCTCTCTTTTTTCTTTTTTTTATCTTGTACTTTTTAAATGTTCTTTCTGTTCTATACCTTTACCATTTTTATCACCTCTTATCTTAACTCATTTTTCTATTTAATTTGTGGAGATTTCCTTTCTTCTGGTTCTTTCTTAAATATTTAAATCTTCCATTTTTTTCTTTTATTCATTTTTTTTCATATACTTTCTCTGGGCTGTAATCTCAATTTTAATATCTTAAGTGAACAATATATTATGTGGTAACCCAATATACAGTATATATATACAGTATAAATATATTTTTTTCCTGTTCTTTTCTTTTCAGAGTTCCAGCATTCCTCTATTTCTTCTGTATAGGATGATATTGCTATGGCTACTGCCCATTGTTCTACTCACCTGGCCAACATAGTGTTGCCATCTAGCCTATTCTCTGAACAATGATACAACTGATCTATGCTTACCTATGCATGTTCTTTCTTAAGCAGAATTTCAAAACTCTGCATTCTTTTCTCTGCTGAAGCTAGATTAGCACAATTAAAAACTGCTATATGTGATTTAGGTTCCAGTAGTTTTATTTTTTCTGGAATAAATGTACCTATTTAATTTACAATGTGATGACTGAACTACCACCTACAGTATGTATTCATAGATACTACTACTTAATGACACTTAGACAACTTTTAGAATTTAGCTGATATTCTGTGCTAAATTATAAATTTATAATTTCTAATAATTTATGATTTCTAGTATTTTTGTCTTTTTTTTTTTTTTGATACTAGGGATTGAACTTCGGGGCACTCAACAACTGAGCCACATCTCCAGCCCTATTTTTGCCTTTTATTTAGCAACAGAGTCTCACTGAGTTGTTTAGCACCTCAATTTTCCTGAGACTGGCTTTGAACTCACCATCTTCCTGCCTCAGCCTTCTGAGCCACTGCTATTACAGGCATGTACCTCTATACCTGTCTTATTGTCATTTTTGAGCTTTGCTTACATTATTGTATAATCCATATAATATGTCACCCATCAGTTTTCAAACCATCAAATAGCCAAGAAAAAAACAGGAAGCAAATTTTTAAATAGCATTATATTAGTATAACTTTTTTGTAGTATCTTTTTTGTAGTATCTTTTTAAATCATAGTATCCTTTGCTTCCTCTCCTTCAAGTAACAAAGATGAAACTCTAATTTTCCATGTTTGGTAAGTGCACTGATTATATATAATATATTTCCATATGATCAAGATAAGGGGAAATGAACTTCTTCTAGCTAGGGATTGAATGCAATCAGGTAGATAGTGAGCTGATTATATTTTATTTCCTTTAAATTCTACATTTCGTTAAAGTATTTTAGTGTTGTGTGATTTAACCATATTTTATTTTGTTTTTTTTTTCCACAAAAATATAGTGATGCTCATGTAAAACTGATTTGTTGAAATGACAATGTTGTTTTGGGCTTTTGGTTCTTATCATAGTTCTTATATTTTAGGTCTTATATTAATAAGTTGTTGTCCAGGCACATACAATATCTTAAGTTTTTATGATTCCATCATTAATAATTCTTAGAGTTTATACATTATATTTATACAATATGTTTATTTATTTTATATAAAATATTTTATATAAAAATAAGAAAAATTTTAATATAAAGACAGGAGTATTGTCAACTTCACATGATAACAGAGAGGAATATACTGAAAGCCAAAGAGTTTTTTTCAAAAAATTAACTTGACTCATTAATCTGTTTTATAGAACACTTGGACTTTCTAAGAAATATTTCATTATTGAAGGCATCTGCTTTGATCTTATTTTCTTTGAAGAAAAGAGTTATTTTTGATCTATAAATTTCTACCAATTTCCAAGTAATTCTTCACAAATAGTAAATAATTTTTTTTTTCAAAAAATAATGTCTTTGAGACTTTATAGAAAATTTGTGGTATTAGTTTGTCTTCCACTGATAAACATCCTCATGTAAAATGTGAGCAGAAACTGGACACATTACCAATAGAATACTGAGTAATGAAAGTGTGCATGTGAGAAATGTGGAGAACATAGCCACCAGCTGATTGCTTCTCTTGTATTACTATGGAGTTTGCCAACTGTGTTTTATCTTACCTTGTGCTCTGGTACCAACACTAACATGCAATTTAGATTTTATGTTCTATCCCCAGTGGTTGATTAGTGCTTATTACAGGAGGACTGAAACAGTCATTGTACCTGGGCTCCCAGCCACACAATCTGCACAGTGGCTTTTCCAGAGTGTTGGCTGATTAATAAGGTGTCCTCTGCTACCATTTCCAACCAAATTAGTCCTTTTCTCACATTCTCAATGCTCATTTTATTCACTGACTTTGTTCCCCAATCTGTTGCTTAACACTTTGTCCAAATTCCTGGTTGAATTTGCCAGCCCACTCTCACTCCAACCAGCCTCAAACTGCCCTTTAAGAGACAAGACTGGACACCACCCCGCCCCTTTCTAGTGACTTATTTTTGAACCCTGGGGAAGGGGGCAGCTGTCCTGGAGGAAGGATGTCCTGGATTACAGTCACTGTGTACATGATCTGTTAAACCTCAATTTATTCTTTTTCTCTGAGTGCAGTTGTGTGTGTGTGTGTGTGTGTGTGTGTCTGTATGTATCTGTGTGTGTGTCTGTGTGTATCTGTGTGTGTCTGTGTGTATCTGTGTGTATATATATATACACGATACACACACACAGACACACACGCGTGCGCGCGCACACACACACTATATGGGCTCACAGTACTTTAGGAAGTGAACATGTAACTTCAAGAAAGAAAGGTAGTTACCTGACCATGTGGGAAGAATATAATAGCTATGAGCAATAAGCTGGTGAGAGACACCCACCCTTTTATTTCTGCATTCTTCATGTTATCACTTTTCTTCTCTAATTTATGTACATCTAATATTTTGACTTAGTTTTTTTATCACTTTTGTATTCCAAAGTCTGGTGAGAGGAAATTTTCTAATAGATAGATGAATAGATACATAGATTTTTTTTTTTACTTAAGCTATCTTATCAACAGTCATTTAATAATTTCAATTAAAGTAGTCAGATTTTTTGGAGACTTTGTTATCTAGAAAAAAATTAATTCTTGGTTCCCTCCAAGGAAATCTTCCTTAAACATTATTTTTTCTTGTTTATAACTTTATCTGAAAAGTTTCTTGAGGGATCTTTTCATAAGGTGCAGTAATCATTTATTTCCTAAATTGATGCTCTCCTGGGTAGATATGAAGTGAAATCACTCTAGCACATAGTAACAGAACTATATATTGCAAGAACATCTACATCAATTCAGTTATCAAAAATATATGTTGAACATAATTAAGGGAGAGGTCATGTTCTATAAGATGCTTCCTTTCTCTCATGAAGCTTCTGGTATACAGAGACTAATGATTTAAAATTGAGTAGGTATGTAATATATTATTCATTAAATATAGGAATTATGTTCTCCATAATTCACTTAATGGTGAAGAGAGTGATGGAAGTTTTACTTAAATAAGAAAGACATAGTCATAAATATTTAAGCAGAATATTAAAAAATGGGCAAGTAACACACATGAATATCTGGAGGAATAACATACAAGTTTGCATAAATGGCTATGCAAAAGCCTTGAGGTGCATGAATACTTGGCATATTTAAGAATTAGTATGAAGGTCTATGTAACAGGCATTAGTTGAAATTGAGAAAGTGCGTGGGAAGAAAATGATGCTGGAGTAAGAATAGGCAGAGGTAGATCCTATATAATCTTGTAGACTTAATCAGAGACTTAGATTTTGATCTGAGTAAAGTTGGTTCTAGGGTTAGAATAATAATACTAGTTCTGTAACAGCCTTAAAACCAGCAATGTGTCTCCTTGGATGTCTCACTAAGATGGTGTAGATCTTTAGTCCTGATCAATCAGTAGTAGTTTAAAGATGACTTGACTACTCATGTAGATTTACCTTTTGATAAATATTAAGACAGTAGACAATGTAAATGAAGAACACACTCAAAATATGAACAGTTTGAAAGTGTGGCCTTTTCTGTCAGACTCTATTTTTCTAAGATCAGTGAAAGAGTAAAAGTGTTCCTTTGGTACTGCCATCCTCTGAGGAACAATCTTCTGATCACTGAATAGATCTTTGTTTAATATATATAATGTGCAGTCAAAAGCAAAAGCATTATTTAAAAATACTATCCCTAGAAATCTAGGGTTGGGAGTAGAAGTAATAATCCATACAGATTTTGCTCTGAAGGACTTTGTGGTATATACAGTAGGAGACTTAGAACATATAAAAGCAGTTACTATTTGTATATGGCATAAATTGATGAATGCCATAAGAACAAAACAGATGATAAAGGGACAAGGAATCAACAGAAGGGAAAATATTGATAATATACAGCCAAACTTTTATTGTATAGACCATAAAAGGTTGTATGCCAGAATAAAGTATAAATGAATTTGGAAATTTGGAATTATTGCAGTGGTTCATGGAAGAATGTTGGAATTCTAACTTGGAAGAGTAGCATGAATTCAGATAAATCAAGAGTCGGTTTGATATATTACAAATATGCTCCCTACAATTTGGTAGTGAATTGAATGGAAAAATGATAAAGGAGATGATCATCATTCTATATTCAGGCAGGACATGGGGGAATACTAAACAACAACAACTGTGTGTGTGTGTGTGTGTGTGTGTGTGTGTGTGTGTGTTGCAGTATTGAGGAAACATAATTGGAATATAGTTTAGAATATTGATTTTGCAAATGTTGGTTATAAGATATGGTGGAATGGCAAGCATCCAAGTTGAAAAATTCTAAATTTAACAGTGGACCCATACTCCACACTATACACAAAAACAAAGTTAAAATGGATCATAGAATTAAATATGCTATCCAAAAATACAATGCTTTTAGAGAAATGAAGAAATCTTCATTTCAAATTTCTTTTCATAAAAACTTAGTGTTTTCTTCAGTATTTTCTGAGCAATTATTTTACTGTGTGTGTGTGTGTGTGTGCGTGTGCACATAAATTATTCAGTATACAGAGAAATATTTAAATTTCTCGAAGACACAGGTATTTTAATGTCCAAATTTACCAAAATCATCTCCCCCTAGTTTTCTCCCCTAAGCTATAGACATCTTTTGTATGTTTCAAATGTGATTTTTTGCCTCAGGCACCTGCAGATTTTTAGTTTGCCCTACAACTTTTTCCAGCAGTGGCCACTGCTTCTCTGCCCAGTGAGTTCCATGATAAGACAATCAGGGATAGTCATCCTGTGTCAGTCCTCCAGACAGGTTTGAATAAACATCATAATTTCCAAGAAGGTGTGCTCTACTCTCTGCAGAACCCACAAACAGGGTCCCATACAGAAAGTACAGGGTGCCAGCTTCAAGACCACCACAGTGCCAGGGAGGGAAGGAGGCAAGAGAAAGACTCAAAACTTTTCTACCAATTTTTTAGATGTCTTTTTCTTTGCTTATTGTTTGCTCTGTTACCTATTTCCAATGATCTGACAAATTGTTTCTGGCAGTTTTTGCTTATTTTCCAATGTTTCTGTGCAGGAATGGGATTTGTAGCTGCCTAATCTACTATTTTTTCCCTAAGTTATGATTTTTTTTTTTGTGGGGGGAGTTTTCTTTAAACTTCATTAAAGTGTCATGTAAAGTGTAGGAGTGAGAACACCACCTGTGGAAATAGATAACCTACCATTTAATACCTTATTCATCATCCAGTAAAATCAATAACCTCTACAAAGACAAGTATGTTGACTAATATAATATCTTCTCAGTCCTCAAGGAGCACCACCAGTGTATATTAGGGTGAGGGTAGGTAGGTCAGGGTGGTGTGGAGCTTTGGATTATGTACCTACCTTTATTTGTACATTTATAAATGTGGAACAGTAACAACCATTTTGGTTACATAACAGCTAAAGTTTTCAAGGTTCGCTAATAGAGAATTATTGATTGAGAACTGAAGTGCTAAATGTGATGTATTTATGTGATTAAGAATCACTAGATTTATAACATTAAAATTTTTCAGTGTATAAAAACTGAAGAGGTTTATCAAATTATTCCTTATATTAAAATATCAAGATTTAAACTTTTCACAGTAGTATCTTATTTTGTGTTTCACCTTCACCATGAGGTATTTGTCTGTATATGTGTATTTTTTTGTATACATCCTTGAGTGTATGAAGTCACAGTGTAATGTTTTAACTTGTTAAAGGCCATTAGTAACTTTGTAAGTTTTTAGTTTGTTTTGGTTTCACAGGACACATGGATTATTGCAATTTCAGTAAATTCATTTGCAGTTAAGTAATTCATTTCATAAAGACTTTTGTCAAAAACTTTAAACATGTGGTCTGTCATGTTCCTGGTTATGGAGGCAGAAAAAAAGTTCTTTACCAACTAATTGAATTACAAAATTCAACTCAGCCATAATCACATAGGTGATTATAATTGCAGAAACTTAAATGTAATTACATTGAAATTATTTCTTTTTAAATCAGAACCCATAGTGATTGACAGTAAGAATTCATTTTATCTGTGGGAAGTAAATTGCAAGATCTTTTAATGTAACTCAAGTATGTCTTTCTCTTACTCAAGGATAATTTTGTCTCAATATCTTAAATATCCCAAAGGACAAAGATGTTCTCAACATGACTCTACCAGTTTGTGAATAAACTCCAGTCTAGAATCTGCATCTCCTTAAGACTCTGCTTTCATGTTTTTAAAATAAAGTTAAACAATTTCCTATCTCCCTTCAACTCTCATGCTTTGGAAAGTTCTAAATCTCAGTTTATTTTATACACTTTCACTGACATTTATCTATGTGTGCATGTATAGATCTGAACATCTATTTATTCATTAAAAATAAAAATTTGGAGTATTTACTATGTACCAAGTAATGTAGTACTTTTGAGGATGCAAGTTTTCACAGTAGAGATGAGTTCTCTCCTTCATGAAAGGTCTTTCCAAAAGAAAACTCATCATCAGATTGAATTTGTGACTTTTATTTTTCACCTTCTATATACAAAGTCAGACTAACTAAGTTACCTGTGACCTCCCAGGTCAAATAAACTAAAATTTATCAGTGTTCATCCCTCTCTGTTGCTACCTGGATCTCTGACTCAACTTGTGCATGACTGGAATAGCATCATCCCATGTGTTCCAGGCTTGTGTAGTATCTTGGATACTCCTATTTACCTGTTCCTAATTCCCTATTTTCTTGTTTCAGATATGTTGAAATCTCTATCATCTCTACTTCTTTATGCCATTTATTTTCTGATTCCATAATACTTATTCCATCATTTCTGTCCTTGTCAACCTTGTGCTAAGTAATCATGATCTCTGACTAAAATCCTTATTAAATTTTCATCTTGTTGGTTCATACCAGCTGCAAAGTCAAACAATGTTGTGCAAGAGGATCCAATCTTACCAAACTAATACTTAATCTCAACCTTTCATGCAATAATATAGCTCAGTGTGAAACTGCCTGTTCCATCATTGACATCTATAAGCTATTAAAAAATGAGGTCATCTTCAACTTTAACAACATGGGAGTTATTTATATTGGTTATATTAAATAGGCAAGTAAGCTTCCCATTCCTTACATGATTAAAATAATGTCAAGTTCAAAAGCACTAGAATGGGTTTTCACTGACTTTAAGCTACTTTGACATCAGTGATCTTGCTTTGCATTCAATGGTTATGCTTTTGGAATTTGGAATGACAGGAGCTTGTATTTGAATCACAAAATGAGTGACTTTAATCTGCTAATTTATAACCCTGAGGCCCAGATTCTTCATCTGTAAAACAAAGGTAATATTACTTGTCTCATAAAATTGTTTTGTGGATTAAAAGTTTATAACAGGGGATTTCAAAAAGTGTACTCCTTACTCAGCATCACAATCATTACATAGAAACTTGTTAGAAAACTACACTTTCACACTATACCCCAAACCTACTGAATCAGTGTGCTGGTCAGTAGGGTGAAGGTACGCAAGCTACGTTGAACAAATGGTCAAGTTGATTCTTACTCATTCTAATAGTAGAGAGTCACTGGTCTTAAGTATACAGAGCCTTTAGCACAGAGCAGAGCTAAGTGTACCTCATCTTATTGTCCTCATTATCTCCAGTGGGTTGACATTTCATTCTTTCCCTTTTTGTCTCCAGAACCTAGAAGAATGGTTGTGGTAATGATGATGATTACTTGGGAGAAGTTCCAGGATTCTCCCATTCCCTGAATGCCTAAGACATCAAAAGTGATAGAAAGCCCCAGAGAATTTTTCTGAAATCAACCTTATAATGAATATTTTAAAAACTCATATATTACCCAATTGATTGGTTAAATTAATAAATTTTTCTCAGGTATTATCTTACCATAAAATAAAGGTTGGATCAATTGGAAATAGCTTAATTCCAAAATAGTATATGTTTTTCTTACTTTTTATTTCTACTTGGAAATACCACTTTTTTATATAACATGAAAAATTGCATGGAGGAAATAATAAAAGGGTATTTACTCAAAATGAGGATCATTTTTATTTTAAATTTGTAGTATTTATGTCAAATATATAATCTAAACAATATTTGTTGTTGTTGTTTACCTTTTTTTTAATTATTTTTATGTTGTGCTGAGAATTGAACCCAGTGCTTTACATTTGCTTAGGCAAGCACTCTACCAGTGAGCCACAATCCTAGCCCTCTAAACAACATTTTAATTGAATAGTTATCTTTTGCTTTTTTAAATATCTTATATTCAGAAGAATGATTAAGAAATAACGTGTTGGGCTGGGGATGTGGCTCAAATGGTAGTGCGCTCGCCCGGCATGCGTGCTGCTGGGGTCCGCCGACAAATAAAAAATAAAATATTAAAAATTCTCTCTCTCTCTCTCTCTCTCTCTCTCTCTCTCTCTCTCACTCTCACTCTCTCTAAAAAAAAAAAAGAAATAACCTGTCCATCATATTTTAACTTAAATGTAAAATTTATAGATTTAAAATTTTATTTAAACATATATAAGTTTCAGAAAGAGCCAATCAGTTTCCTGGGACTGTGTTTTTATACATACATGTAAGCAAGTTAAAATATATCTTTTTTAATGGTATACAGATTAAATAGTTTCACTATTATATCTGATAAGGTACTATACACTTTTATTTTAGAGAGACAATACAATATTTGGTAACTTGAAGCAACAAACCTAAAATCTCTCTATTTTCATTAAAAATTTTGTGAATTTGGAAGATGAAACTATTTTCTCTGTAGAAATGAATTGAAAAGCAGGCAAGAGTATGTTGTATATATGTAATATATAAAGATATAGTAAAAAGAGTCCAGAGAAGCATCACATTTGAAACAGTCTAGAGAATTCTGGTTGCCTACCATCTCAAATTGAGTCCTCTTGAGTCTTGAAGCCCCTAAATTGTTAATGGAATCCCAGAGCACCAATAGAAGCATATGTTTCTGAACAAGGAGGGTCAGTTCCTTATCAATCAATTAGATAAATTATGGCTGAATGGGATATTTTTTCTGACTCCTGTACTTTGAGGACAATAGAGAAAGCAAGAAAGTCCAACCAGAGTGGTTTATGATCCAAGCACCATGCAACAGCTAGAATTTGGAAGAAACTGAAAAGATTCAGTTCAGAGGGACAATCCTTGGCAGTGTATTTGGACATTTATAGTGTTGTCAAATACTAGAAGATATTTCATCTATGTAAAACAGTCAGAAACAGGCTAATGAGAAGTTGTAGGAGAACACTATGTGACTTGGAATTAGATCTCAAGTCTCAGTTTGCACTGCTGTAAGCAACATGCTGAGTGCTTCACACTTGTGATCTCAAGGTTCCAGCAATCTTAAAGGCTCAATATTTTGTTTTGGTGTCACATATTGTTTTGCTCCCCTTACAGAACAGAAAGTATTGTTGAGACAGAGTAGGTACAGCATTTAAGTGTAAGAGGTGCATCTATATTTCCTAGCACATATTGATTTTGTTTGTTTTTTGTACTGCCTCCCCGTGGAATTTTTTTCTTCTCAAAGAATTCACCTTCAGCAAGGTCCTCATAGGCACCTTTGCCATGGCCTTCACGTTGTCAAGGGAAGTAGTTATGGAAAAGCATAAAGATCTTTGAATGTACTTTTGAAAGCATCGACTGTCTCAGATTCATATGCAGAAGATGAAAACTTGAAGGACTTCCGTCCATGTTAACTTATAAACCAGCATTTTTCACTCCAAGCTCTTTTTTTTTCTATCTCAGTTGCCCTAAAACTGCCAAAATTAAGGGCTCTCTCAAAAGAGCACCCGTCTCTAATTTCATCCACCTGTACCTCAGCCCATGCACCAAAAGGAAAATGGAGAAGGTACACTCCCTCTGGCTTCAGCTTTTGGTTTATGCCTTTGCAGAAGGTGATAAAAGTCTTCCCCTCTACTCTCATTTTTGCCTCTTTCTTGTTCTAATTGGCTTTTGTGACCCCTAATAGCTTAGCTTCTCTACAGCTCAGCTGATCTTCTAATATATTCTTTAATTTTTTCAAATCTCTAAAAATTGTTTTAATCTCTGGGAATCAATCTGCATTAGATGTTCATAACTATGTGCTTACTCTAGTTCACACAGGTCCTCCTACTTTCTCTACACCACAGGTTGGAAATATCACCTTTCCTCTTCAAACATGTTCATCCTCAATAAATCACTATTCACTAAAAAGGCAACTTGATTTATGAGACCAAAAACCTGGATTCATTATATTTTTTTCTCTAATTCTCAATAAATTTCATCTATGTAATAAGAACCACACCCTTTTCCTTCTATTTCATGATCTAATTATGTTTTAGTTCTTTTTAATTCCTCAGTGACCTTCTAACTAAATACCTTGCCTCCAAACTGCTCCCTCAAATGTATCCCACATATGTTTTCCAAGCACATATTTTTTGCCAAGTCTATTCTGTCTTTAATTCCCAACTTGATCATCTAAGATGGATTTTGTTGTTATTGGTTTAACTTATTTGTTGTTTCCTCTCACTCCCCTGACTCTGTCAATCATAGTTCTTGTTTTACTATCTTATAAATATTGCTTTATATTTCTCTTTGTTATCACATGGAGTTTTTGACATAGAGTAGATACATCAAATATTTGAAGATTTAAGAAAAGAAATTAGAAAAGAAGGAAACAACTGATATTTATGCAGTGCTTTATATCTTACAAAGGATTTTTACTTTGAAAAATATACCTTTATTGGTTTTTGTTTGTTTGGTTTTGGTATCAGGGATTAAACCCCAAGGCATTTTACTACTGAGCCACATCCTCAGACCTTTATAAATTTTTTATGTAGAGACAGCATCTCGCTGTGTTGCTTAGTGCCTTGCTAAGTTGCTGAGGCTGGATATGTACTGGGCTACCTTTTTTCCTTTTTCTTTCTTTTTTCTTTCTTTCTTTCTTTCTATTTTTGAGACAGGGTCTCACTAAGTTGCTGGGTCTGTCTTTGAATTTTAGTTTCATGAAGGTGATGGACATAGGTGATGGACATGGGTAATGGACATTTAAAGATTAACTTAATTTTGGCTGATAAGAAGTTCCAACCAGAGATAAGAGCATAAACAAAGGCCTTGAGTTTGTAAAGCTAAAAGAATATCTAGAAAATAGAAAAATAAAATTTGAATTTGGTAGTGGTATATATGAGGAAGTCTGGAAAGTCAATGGTGGGAAAGTAAGGTGATGGTATGAAGTGTTGTTAATATCAAATGCAGAAATCAATAATTAGTTTAGGAAACAATAGTACCATTGAATTTATTTATTTTCCCCAAGAAGTTTTCCACTTATGGCCTTTTTAAAGTGTCACATTCACAAGATCATTTAAAAGTCCCTTTCTTAGGCTACTTGGGCTGCAACCAACAAGGCCATAGCGATGGAGCTATACAAGTCCTTTGGAGTAGCTTATAAATGAACAGCTAAGATTCGTGAGCATTCTAAGCCATTTTCTCCAAACACCAAACACAGAACTACAGGACTTGTTTTCCCAGCTAGATTTTGGTCTTGGTTTAATCCCGTCTCTTCTTTCTATGCCCATATTTTTGTGAATGGGAATGTTTACTATGTATCATCATATATTGGATACTTGTAAATTGCTTTTAATTTTGCAGAAGCTCACATCCAAATGTGAGATTGCTTTGAGCCCCAGAGAAGAGTTTGGACTTGAACTTTGAGCAATCTCAGAACTGTTAAGACTTTGGGGACTCATGGAAATAAAATATATTTTGCATTGCCAGATGTTGTTAACTTTTAGGAGCTGGGGTGGAATGTTATGATTTGTATGTGAGGTGTCTCCCAATAGCAATGCAAGAAGGTTCAGAGAAGAAATGATTGGGTTATGAAAGCCTTAACCTGCCGCAGTCTGGCTGGGCACAAGATCATGAGCCACTCACAGCTTTGTAGATTCAAACAGCAATTCTTTATTCCCAAACTCACACCGGCCCTGTACAAACACGTTCTGGGGAAATCCAAGTTCTGCCGCACAATTCACGTCCCAAATACTTTCTCAATTCCACAAGAACTCAACGGGAACTCAGGCAGCAGGATACACCCTATTCCCAGCAGCAATAACCTTAAACCTGGAACTTCCCTAAACCCAGATTGTCTTAAACCGGGAACGCCTTAAACCCAAATTATCCTAAACCAGGATACTTCCTAAAACCTGCAGGATACACCCTAAACCTGGATCCACCCTCGTCCTTGAGCAGGGTCACCTTTCTCAAACACACATGCAATGTCACAGCAAATTTCCAAGGCAAGTCCATTTAACATGGGGTACGCTGGCAAGGAAATTTCGATGCGTCATTCCTACTTGGCAATGGCCCTCAGCATTAACCCAGTCAATAAATTAATCACCTGATGGAATTAACTGAGTGGTAATTGAAGGCAAATGGGATATGGCTGGAGGAGGCAGGGCATTAGGGATGTTGCTTTTGGCTATATATTTGTATTTGGCAAGTGGAGTCTCTCTCTCTGCTTCCTCATCATCATGTGAGCTGCGGCCCTCTGCCACATTATTCCTCCATGATGTTCAGCCTCACCCTGAGTCCAGACAAATGGATTCTGCTGTCTATACATTGAGATCTCTGAAACTGTGAGCCCCCAAATAAACTTTTCTTCCTATAAAATAAAATAAAATAAAAGATCCCTTTCTTATCACAGAATGTGATGTATCATACATCATACTAATTTTATCTGAGAAGAGTTAATACTACTATGAAAATGCATACATTCAGTGGGTCATTTTATAGCAATTTGAAAAGGAAAAAGTATCTTTTTTATCTTTGTATTTTCTCCCAACAATTTGCTCATTGCTTTTCTCATGGAAGATAATACAAATGTTTACCAATTAAATGTATTCTGTGACTTCATGGTTATCAAACTTTAGCATTCAGTGAAACTCATTTAATTCAGAAATAAAACTAAATTTGTTATACTGTTTCCCAGAGCTCTCTATGATCTTTCAGACTTTTGAAAAATAGATATTCTTACTCCCTAGAAAAAGCCAGTTTGTACTAGATTTATTGTTTTAGAGATCGGATATTTGCTATTCCACACATTTTAGATATGCTGTATGTTTATAACTATACTAATCCAGACTATTCCATAATTTGTATCAAATGCAAAAGCTTTTACTCAGTTTATTATTTCATGTACTGTATCCTACATGGTGTAATCTTTATAGGCAATTGTTACACTTTCTCCATTTGAATGAAATTGTTTAGTTTAGCTGTTAGTAGGCTAGGAAGATGGAAATTTGGTGCCTCAATACTATAAATGAGAGCTGGAAATTCTTTTTATAGTTAATGTAGATTTTACTGTAATTCCAAACTTTCTGTTTTCTTAAATGTATTGTGTACAGGATGATATAAAAGGAGGGAGTCTTATATACATGAAAAGATCAGTAAATGACAAGATCAATTTTAACTCCTTTATAATGTAAGATTAAATCCATACCTATATTCAAAATATTTATGTAATGGAGAATGTTATCATTGTCCCAATATTAAGATTTATTGCTTGTTTTATGACCATTATCAATATTATCAACTAATCAATGGGAAAATCAAATCAGTTAAAACTTTCTGAATAACATTTATTGTAAAGTACCTTTCAGGCAAATCAATCATGACCTAAATGTAGACTAATAAAGGAGGGACACATCTTCTTTTTTCTTTCTCTCTCTCTTTTTTTTAGTTTACAATTTTTATAAATGAAAAGCTAAGATTCATGAGCATTCTAAGATCATGAAAGACACATTTGTGTTTACATTCTATTTTCTTTATTATTATTCGTATCGCTTCAAGTCACAATGTCAAAAATTGAGATAGCTCACCTTATTTTGTAGACTATAAAATATAGTAAAGAAAGAGAAACTCATTTACTTTGTATCCATGATGCTGCCAGCCCTGCAGATCAATGTAGACTATTGCCCATATTGCATTCCCAAAGGATTAGCATAATAGGTGATTTGGTGCTGGAGGAAACATGAAGATAATATCTGATGTCTCTTACACTCAAGGTGCAGGTTAGTTGATGTAACTTGCATGTTGTTTGCTTTAGAGTAGACCTTCTGATTGAATATGTTTATTCTATAGATGTGACAGTTCTGTCCATACTTGGAAAAAAGAGGTGTATGTGAAGGGAACTTGAGGGATGACATGCCATACATTGGGCCTGGTCTAGAATCAAAGTCTTCTAATCCCTATATCTACATTCCTTCTATATCTCACTGTGTCTCAGGACAGTTTCCAGGAAGTCTGGAAGCCCACAGTCTCAACTCAGTCTTGCCTGTGTGTAAAATTCAAACACACACACACACACACACACACAACACATACACACACAATTTCTTGGCTCATTTTTTTTTAAATAGCTCAAGAAAAAACACAATCTAAAGTGTCAGGTATCATAAAATATTATTTCACACAAAATGAAAAAATCTAAATGAGCTGGAGTGTGTGGGTTAACCAGCTGGTTCCCTCTCAGAGATAAATTTCAATATCTTTGCCTAGTTGAGAAAGAGGTATCCTTGTGTAGAATGTTTTCTATTCACCAAGTATTTATTTTAAATTGCAAACTTTTTTTAAAGTTTTTTAAAAAGTATGAAATGCAAAAAGGACTCCCTATAGCAATTTGTTTCCCTGTGGTGTTTAGATCCTAGGAGGTAACATATGGTATGAACAGTGACAAGGACCTGAGGACTTCTACACCATGTTTAACTCATTGCCAATATCAACTTCCTAGTATTGTTTGCAATCAGCTGGGCATTTTAAACCTACCAAGGTTGTCCTTGATTCTGACAACAGGTTTCTTCCAATATGCATAGACATTCTCAAAATACTTGTAGAGAATAGAAATGTAATCATATTATAAAATTGCTCCTATTGTGCATAGATCTATTTAAAATTTGTCATATTTACTCTGCTTCCAAATTTGGGGTTCATAAATTTTACAAGTCGTTGTATGTAAAAATGGTAATGTATTTACAATTATGATATAATTTACTATCTAAAGATGTACTCCCCTTTATAAAAGTCATTCTTATATGTTTATTCCACTAATATAAAATTAACTTTAGATAATAATAATGTATTATTAAACTGTTTTCAGTGAAA
This sequence comes from Spermophilus citellus, assembly GCF_964194105.1. NCBI lineage: Eukaryota > Metazoa > Chordata > Mammalia > Rodentia > Sciuridae > Spermophilus > Spermophilus citellus. The sequence goes on along the minus strand of NC_138195.1, from coordinate 28,554,966 downwards.
ATATGTTAAGGTACACCTTCTGTGTTCTCAGAAAATACATCTTAATATGCATCTTAAAAGTTAAAAATTTCTTATGTGGAAGATACTAAAAGTTAAGTAAAATTCTTACAATCTAAGAATTGGAAGTGTATAGCAAAGCACTCTGGATAAACATTCTTAAAATAACTTACCTTTTAAGCCTCCTTATATACTTTAGTTTCTTTTTCAGAATTTACTACTCCTTCCCCATTACTCATAGGAATGTTCAACTCTATTTATTTTTGCTCTTTGTTGTCTTACAAAAGCCCCTATACCAGATGAAACTTTATATTAAGTAAATTTGTATGTTTTTCACCTGTTGATCTGTCTAAGCCAACCTAATTCTCAGGCACAGGTTGTTGTGGGGGGACCCTAACGGGTAGAGGTAAAATTGTATTTCCATATACATGTTCATACATACATGTGTATATTACAAATATTATTCTTTCTTTCTATTCTGATAAATAATTATCTCTTGAAAAGAGTAATTTTTATATAGCATAGTGTTTACAAATAATTTAAGAAAAACATTGGGATTTGTCTTTATTCACTAACAAACTTTGCCATCTTCCCTTCTCATACTGGTCTTGAAATATGGTTACATTTTGTCTTTCAATCAGATAATTAGTAGTTGGGCAATATTGACCCTCAGACTCTCTCTCAGAAATCAACAGTAGAAATTTTAAAATTATAAAAATTAGTCTCATTGCTCATAATCACTTTTAATGATTCCTTTTGGCAAACTCATGATCTGGAGAACTGAGGTTACTAGAGACAAACTGTCAATAGGTGAATTGCTGCCTTTAAAAAAATAATCTTCCAGAACATGAACAGCAAAGTTGACAAAATGTCAGAGAAGGAGTTCTGATCTGTGAATTAAAGAATGATCTAAATGAGCAGATACAGGCAAAAATTGATCACTCCAACAGAGAGATAAGAGAACAAATATATCTAGCAAAAGATTACTTCAAAAGAGAAAATAGTGACTCTGAAAAAAAAAAACAGTCAGAAATCCTTGAAATGAAGGATACAATACATCAAATAAAAAACTCTATACAAAACATCCCATAGGACTAGATCACTTGGAAGAAAGGACATCAGATAATGAAGACAAAGTATAAAATCTGTAAAATAAAGTTGGTCACCCAGTGAAGATGGTAAGAAACCATGAACAGAACATACAAGAATTATGGGACAGCATCAGAAGACCATATTATTGGGATAGAGGAAGGCATAAAGTTTCAAACCAAAGGAATGGACAATCTCTTCAATGAGATATCAGAAAATTTCCCAAGCATGAAGAACAAATTGGAAAACCAAATACAAGAGGCGTACAGGACACTAAATATACAAAGTTACAACAGATATAAACCAAGGCACATTATAATGAAGATGCCTAGCATACAGAATGAGGATAGAATCTTAAAAGCTGCAAGAGAGAGAAATCAGATCACATATAGGGGTATACCAATTTTTATTTCAGCAGATTTTTCAATCCAGACCCTCAAAGCCAGGAGATCGTGGAACAACATATACCAAGCTCTGAAAGAAAAAGATGCCAACAAAGAAGCTTATATCCAGCAAAAGTAAGCTTTATATTTGATGATGAAACAAAAACCTTACATGATAAACAAAAGTTAAAAGAATTTACAACTAGAAACCCTGCACTAGAGAATACCCTCAGCAAAATATCCCACAAAGAGGAAATGGAAAACAATGATGAAAATCAGCAGAGGTAAGTATAATACTAAAGGAAAATCAGAGGAGAAACCAAGTCAAGTTAAGTACCAAAAATAAACAAAAATGTCTAGGAATACAAATCATGTCTAAATCATAGCCCTGAATGTTAATGGCCTAAACTCACCAATCAAAAGACATAGACTAGCAGAATGGATTAAAAAAAACAAAAAGAGCCAATAATATGCTGCCTCCAAGAGACTCATCTCTTAGAAAAAGTCATCTATAGACTGAAGGTGAAGGGTTGGGAAAAATCATACCACTCATATGAACTGCAGAAGCAAGCAGGAGTTTCCACCCTCATATCAAATAAAGTAGACTTCAAGATAAAGTCAATCAAAAAGGATAAAGAAGGACACTACATACTGCTCAAGGGAACCATACACCAACAAGACTTAACAATTATAAATATATATGCCCCAAACAATGGAGTTTCTATGTTCATCAAACTCTTCTCAAGTTCAAGAGTCAAATAGACCACAAAACAATAATTTGGGATGATTTTTTAAAACCTGTTTTATTACTAGATAGATCTTCCAAATAAAAGCTGAACAAAGAAACTATAGAACTCAATAATACAATCAATAACTTAGATTTAACTGACATATGTAGAATATTTCATTCTTCAATAAATGAATACACTTTGTTCTCAGCAGCACATGGATCCTTCTCTAAAATAGACCATAGAGACATTACCCTGCATTCTAACAGATCATAATGGAATGAAAGTAGAAATCAATCATAAAATAAGAAATAAAAGCCACTCCAACGCCTGGAGACTAAATAATATGCTACTGAATGAACAATGTGTTGAAGAAGACATCAAGGAGGAGATAGAAAAAAATTAGAGGTGAATGAGAACACATATACAACATATTGAAATCTGTGAAACACTATGAAAGGAGTTCTAAGAGAAAAGTTAATTGCATGGAGTTCATTCCTGAAAAGAAGAAAAAGTCAACAAATAACTGACTTAACATTACATCTCAAAGCCCTAGAAAAAGAAGAACAAACCAACCAAAAGCAGTAGAAGATAAGAAATAATTAAAATGAGAACTGAAGTCAATAAAACTGAAACAAAAAATAATTGAAAAAATTGACAAAACAAAAAGTTGATTCTTTAAAAATATAAATAAAATTGGCAGACCTTTAGCCACAATAACAAAGAGAAGAAGAGAGAAAACTCAAATTACTAACATATATGATGAAAAAGGAAATATCAAAACAGACCCTATAGAAATATAGAAGATAATTCGAAATTATTTTGAAAATTTGTACTCCAATAAAATAGAAAATATCAAAGGCATCAACAAACTTCTAGAGTCATATAATTTTCCCAGATTGAGTCAGGATGATATACACCATTTAAACAGATTAATTTCAAGTGACAAAATAGAAGACACCATCAAAAGTCTACCAGCCAAGAAAAGCCCAGTACCAGATGGATACACAGCCTAGTTCTACAAGACTTTTAAAGAAGGACTAATACCAATACTCTTCAATTTATTTCAGAAAATAGAAAAAGAGGGAGCATTTCCAAATGTATTCTATGAGGCTAATATCACCCTGATTCCAAAACCAGGCAAAGACACATTAAAGAAAGAAAACTTCAGACCAACATCTCTAATTCACATAGATGCAAAATTCTCATTAAAATTCTGGCAAATCAAATACAAAAACATATGAGAAAGATTGTGCACCATGATCAACTGGGGTTCAACCCAGGGATGCAAGTTTGGTTCAACATATGGAAATCAATAAATGTAATTCATAACATCAATAGATTTAAAAGATAAGAACCATATAATCATCTCAATAGATATAGAAAAAGCATTTGAGCAGACAGAGGTTGGCCCCGCACAGCACGAGCACCGCAAAATGTAGAGGCTTTGTTGTGGGTCACCAGACTGGGCTCTGAACACAGCACAAGGTAAACCTAGCACACCCCACCTCACCAAACACCCTACGCAGGAAACTGATGGAATCCATCTTGGAAAACCTTACTCACCATTTATCAGTGGGAGTGGCTACCAGCACAGTTCTGCAGCTGATCAGAGAGATTTTGGAACTATACAAGAGCAATATAAATATATAGGGGAAAAACATTAACACAACAGTCACTCACAGCTGGAAAGAAACATGAACAGTATGAAAATACAAGGAAAAAAAGGACCACAAACAATGCAGGACAATTAAACATTAGAAGAGGTAACATCTACAGCAGAAGGAATGTCAGATAAAGATTTCAGGATATATATGGTTCAGATGATCTGGAGTCTCAAGAAAGGCTTTATACAGCAAATGCAGACAATAAAAGATACTTTCACAATGAATTACATAAACAAATCCAAGAAGCAAAAGATCAACTCTATAGGGAGACAGGTTATACAAAAAAAAAAAAAAAAAAAAAAAAAAAAACCAGAAATCCTGGAAATGGAGGAAATAACAAACCAAATTAAGAACTCAAATGAGAGTATCACCAGCAGAGTAGAACACTGAGAAGATAGAACATTAGACAATGAAGACAAAGTATATTAACTCGAAAAGAGTGTAGACAGCACAGCAAGACTGATAAGAAACCATCAGTAGAACATTCAATAAATATGGGATAGCATAAAGAGACCAAATTTAAGAGTTATTGGGATACAGGAAGGTATAGAGGTCCAAACCAAAGGAATGAGCAATCTTTTCAATGAAATAATATTAGAAAACTTCCCAGACATGAAGAATGAAACAGAAATCCAAATTCTAGAAACCTATAGGAAGCCAAATGTGCAAAATCACAAGAGATCCACACCAAGACACATTATAATGAAAATGCCCAACATACAGAACAAAGAGAGAATTTTAAAAGCCACAAGATAAAGGAATCAGATTACATTTAGGGGAAAACCAGTTAGGTTAATGGCTGATCTTTCAACACAGACTCTGAAAGCCAGAAGATCCTGGAACAACATATTTCAAACACTGAAAGATAATGGGTTCCAACCAAAAATCTTGTATCCAGCAAAATTAAACTTCAGGTTTGAAGATGAAATTAAAACCTTCCATGATAAACAAAAGTTAAAAGAATTTACAGCTAGAAAACCGGCACTTCAAAATATCTTTGGCAAAACATGAAGAGGAAATGAAAAATAACAATGAAAACCAACAGTGGGGAGTAGTGGAGTAAAGGAAAAACTAATCAAAGAGGGAAAAAAGTCAAGTTAAATAACAAAAATAAACAAATATGGCTGGAAATACAAAACATATCTCAATAGTAACCCTAAATGTTAATGGCTTAAACTCACCAATCAAAAGACATAGGCTAGTAGGCTGGATTTTTAAAAAAGATCCAACAATATGCTGCCTACAGGAGACTCATCTGATTGGAAAAGACATACACAGACTAAAGGTGAAAGGTTGGGGAAAAACATACCACTCATATGGACCTCAAAAGCAAGCAGGGTATTCATACTCACATCAAATAAAATAGACTTCAAGCCAAAGTTAATCAAAAGGGATAAAGAGGGACACTACATACTGCTGAAGGAAACAATACACCAACAAGACATAACAATCATTAACATATATGCCCCAAACAATGGTGAAGCTATGTTCATCAAACAAACCCTTCTCAAGTTCAGGAGTCAAATAGACCACAACATAATAATCATGGGTGATTTTAACACACCTCTCTCGCCACTGGACAGATCTTTCAAACAAAAGTTGAATTAATAAACTATAGAACTCAATAACAATTAATAACTTAGACTTAATTGAAATTAATAGAATATATCAACCAACATCAAGTGGATACACTATTTTCTCAGCAGTACATGGATCCTTCTCAAAAACAGACCATATATTATGTCACAGGGCAACTCTTAGCAAATACAAAGAAGTAGAGATACTACAATGCATTTATCCAATTATAATGGAATGAAATTGGAAATCAATGATAAAATAAGGAAGAAAAATTCCTGCATCACATGGAGAATGAATAAAATGTTATTGAATGAACAATGGGTTACAGAAGACATCAAGGAGGAAATTAAAAAATTCTTAGAGGTAAATGAAAACTCAGACACAACATATAGAAATTTGTGGAACACTATGAAAGCAGTAGTAAGAAGAAAATTCACTGCATGGCGTTCATTCCTTAAATCAAGAAAAAGCCAAAAAATACATGACCTCACATTACATCTCAAAGCCCTAGAAAAAGAAGAACAAATCAGCAGCAAATGCAGTAGAAGACAAGAAATAATTAAAATCAGAGCTGAAATCAATGAAATCGAAACAAATGAAACAATCGAAAAAATTGACAAAACTAAAAGTTGGTTCTTTGAAAAAATAAATAAGATTGACAGACCCTTAGCTGTGCTAACGAAGAGAGGAAGAGGGAGAACCCAAATTACTAGCATACAGGTTGAAAAAGGCAATATCACAACAGACTCTATGGAAATACAGAAGATAATTAGAAATTATTTTGAAACTTTATACTCTAATAAAATAGAAGATAGTGAAGGCATCAATAAATTCCTTAAGTCATATGATATGCCCAGATTGAGTAAGAAAGATATACACAACTTAAACAGACCAATATCAAGCAAGGAAATAGAAGAAGCCATCAAAAAATTACCAACCAAGAAAAGACCAGGACCAGATGGATATACAGCTGAGTTTTACAAGACCTTTAAAAAAGAACTAATTCCAATAATCTACAATCTATTTCAGGAAATAGAAAAAGAGGTAGTACTTCCAAATTCATTCTATGAGGCCAATATCACCCTGTTTCCAAAACCAGACAAAGACACCTCAAAGAAAGAAAAGTTTAGACCAACATTTCTAATGAATATAGATGCAAAAATCCTCAATAAAATTCTGGTCAATCAGATACAAAAACATATCAAAAAGATCATTAACCATGAGCAAGTGGGATTCATCTCTGGGATGCAAGGTTGGTTCAACATATGGAAATCAATAAATGTAATTCATCACATCAAGAGACTTAAATATAAGAACCATATGATCATTTCGATAGATGCAGAAAAAACATTTGACAAAATACAGTACCCCTTTATGTTCAAAACACTAGAAAAACTAGAGATAACAGGAACTTACCTCAACATTGTAAAAGCTTTCTATGCTAAGCCTCAGGCCAGCATCATTCTAAATGGAGAAAAACTGAAGGCATTCCCTCTAAAATCTGGAACAAGACAGGGATGCCCTCTCTCACCACTTCTATTCAACATAGTTCTTGAAACACTGGCCAGAGCAATTAGACAGTTGAAAGAAATTAAAAGATTAACTATAGGAAAAGAAGAAATTAAACTAGCACTATTGGCTGATGATATGATTCTATATGTAGAAGACCCAAAAAATTCTACCAAGAAACTTCTAAAACTAGTAAATGAATTCAGCAAAGTGGCAGGATATAAAATCAACATCCATAAATCAAAGGCATTTCTGTATATCAGTGACAAATCCTCTGAAAAAGAAATGAGGAAAACTATCCCATTCACAACATCCTCAAATAAAATAAAATAAAATAAAATACTTGGGAATCAACTTAACAAAAGAGGTGAAAGAACTTTACAATGAAAACTATAGAACCCTAAAGAGATAAATAGAAGAAGTCCTTAGAAGACGGAAAGATCTACCTTGCTCATGGATAGGCAGAATTAATATTATTAAAATGACCATGCTACCAAAAGCACTATACAGGTTCAATGCATTTCTGATCAAAATCCCAATGGCATTCTTAATAGAAATAGAAAAAGCAACCATGAAATTCACCTGGAAAAATAAGACCCAGAATAGGAAAAGCAATTCTAAGCAGGAAGAGTGAAAAATGTGGCATCACTATACCAGACCGTAAACTATACTACTGAGCAATGATACTACAAAAACAGCATGATACTGGCACCAAAACAGGCTACTAGGCCAATGGTATAGAATAGAGGACACAGAGACTAACCCACAAAATTACAACTACTTTATATTAGACAAAGATGCCAAAACCATGCACTGGAGAAAAGATAGCATCTTCAACAAATGGTGCTGGGAAAACTGGAAATCCATATATAATAAAATGATATTGAATCCCTATCTCTCACCATGCACAAAAGTTAACTCATGATGGATCAAGGATCTAAGGATTAAACCAGAGACTCTACATCTAATAGAAGAAAAGTAGACCCTAATCTCCATCACGTGGGGCTAGGCCCCAACTTCCTTAATAAGACACCTATAGCACAAGAATTAAAACCAAGAATCAATAAATGGGATGTACTCAAACTAAAAATTTCTTCTCAGCGAAAGAAACAATTTGTGAGGTGAATAGAGAGCCTACATCCTGGGAGTAAGTCTTTACCCCTCACACATCAGATAGAGCCCTAATCTCTAGGGTATATAAAGAGCTGAACAAGAAGCACCAAAAAGAAAAAAAAAACCCAAATAATCCAATCAATAATGGGCCAAGGACCTGAGCAGACACTTCTCAGAAGAGGATATACAATCAATCAACAAATATATTAAAAAATGCTCATCATCTCTAGCAATCAGAGAAATGCAAATTAAAACTACTCTAAGATACCATCTCACTTCAGTAAGAGTGGCACCCATTATGAAGACAAACAACAACAAGTGCTGGTGAGGATGCCGGGAAAAAGGCACACTCATATACTGCTGGTGGGACTGCAAATTGGTGCAGCCAATTTGGAAAGCAGTATGGAGATTCCTTGTCAAACTGGGAATGGAGCCACCATTTCACCCAGCTATTCCTCTTCTTGGACTATACCCAAAGGAACTAAAACCAGCATATTATAGGGACACAGCCACATCAATGTTTATAGCAGCACAATTCACAATAGCTAAACTGTAGAGCCAACCTAGATGTGCTTCAGTGGATGAATGGATAAAAAAAATGTGGCATTTATACACAATGGAATATTACTCAGCAATAAAAAAGAATAAGATCACGGCCTTTGCAGGGAAATGGATGGCATTAGAGAAGATTATGCTAAATTAAGTTAGCCAATCCCCCCAAAAAACAAGTGCTGAATGTCTTCTCTGATATAAGGGGAGTGACTCAAAGTGGGGTTGGGAGGGAGAGCAAGGGAGGAAGATTACCTGTAGATAGGCAATAGGGGTGGGAGGGAAAGGGAGGGAGAAGAGAAATAGCATGGATGGTGAAAGGAGACCCTCATCATTATACAAAATACATGTATGAAGATGTGAAAAAAAAAGAATTCCTTAATGCATTGAACATTACTCAAAAAAAAGCATTTGACAAAATATAGCACCCTTTCATATTCAAAACACTAAAAAAGTTGAGATAACAGGAACATATCTCAAAATCACAATGGCTCTCTATGTTAAGTCCCAGGCCGACATCATTCTAAATGAAGAAAAGTTGAAGGCATTCCCACCAAAAACTGGAACAAGACAGATATGCCCCTTTTCACCACTTTTGTTTAACATAGTTCTTCAAACACTGGCCAGAACAATTAGACAGACTAAAGAAATTAAAGGGATACATATAGGAAAAGAAGAACTCAAATTGGCACTATTTGCTGATGATATGATTGTATACCTAGAAGACCCTAAAGGTTCCACCAGAAAACTTCTAGAACTAGTAAATGAGTTCAGCAAAGTAGCAGGATATATAGTCAACACCCATAAGTCAAAGTCATTTCTATATATCAGTGACAAATCCTCAGAAAAGGAAATGAGGATAACTACCTTATTTTTAATAGCATAATAAATAAATAAATAAATAAATAAAATACTTGGGAATCAACTTAACAAAAGAGGTGAAAGAGCTATAAAATGAAAATTACAGAACTCTAAAGAAAGAAGTCAAAGAAGACTTTAGAAGATGGAAAGACCTGGGGGCTGGGGATGTGGCTCAAGCGGTAGCGCGCTCGTCTGGCATGCGTGCGGCCCGGGTTCGATCCTCAGCACCACATACCAACAAAGATGTTGTGTCCGCCGAGAACTAAAAAAATAAATAAATAAATATTAAAAATTCTCTCTCTCTCTCTCTCTCTCTCTCTCTCTCTCTCTCTCTCTCCCTCCCTCCTCTCTCTCTCTCTCTCTCTCCCTCCTCTCTCACTCTCTCTCTCTCACTCTCTCTTTAAAAAAAAAAAAGAAGATGGAAAGATCTACCTTGCTTTTGGATAGGCAGAATTATATTAATTCAAACTTAATTCAAAATAATAATTATAATAATATCAAAATGACCACACTACCACCAAAAGTACTATATGCAATTCTGATCAAAATCCCAATGACATTCCTGATAGAAATAGAAAAAGCAGTCATAAAATTCAACTGAAAAAATAAGAGACCCAGAATAGCTAAAGCAATCCTTAGCAGGAAGAGTGAAGCAGGTGGCATCACTATACCAGACCTTAAACAATATTACAGACTTATAGTAACAAAAACAGCATGGTATTTGCACCAAAACATATGTGTAGACCACGGGTACAGAATAGAGGACACAGAGACTAGCTCACAAAATTAAAATTATCTTATATTAGACAAAGGTGCAAAAAACACGCATTGGAGAAAAGATAGCTTCATTAACAAATGGTGCTAGAAAAACTGGAAATCTATATGCAACAAAATGAAATTAAACCCCTATCTCTCATGCATCACATAACTCAAAATGAAGCAAGAATTTAGGAATGGAACCAGAGACCCTGTGTCTAATAGAATAAAAAGTATCATCCTAATCTCTATCATGTGGGATTAGGCCCCAACTTCCTTAATGAACTCCTGTGACACAGGAATTAAAACCAAGAATCAATAAATGGGATGTACTCAAACTAAAAATTTCTTCTCAGCGAAAGAAACAATTTGTGAGGTGAATAGAGAGCCTACATCCTGGGAGCAAGTCTTTACCCCTCACACATCAGATAGAGCACTAATCTCTAGGGTATATAAAGAGCTTAAAAAGCTAAGCAACTAAAAACAAATAAGTCAATTAATAAATGGGCCAAGGAACTGAACAGACACTTCTCAGAAGATGATATTCAGTCAATCAACAGATATATGAAAAAAAATGTTCATCATCACTAGCAATTAGAGAAATGCAAAACTACTCTGAGATTTCATCTCACTCCAGTCAGAATGGTAGCTATTATGAAGACAAACAACAATAAGTGTTGGGGAGGCTGTGTGGAAAAAGGCACACTCATACACTGCTGGTGGGACTGTGAATTGGTGCAGCCAATATGGAAAGCAGTATGGAGATTTCTTGGAAAATTTGGAATGGAACCACCATTTGACCCAGCTATCCCTCTCCTTGGAATATACCCAAAGGACTTAAAAACAGCATACTACAGGAACATAGCCACATGAATGCTTATAGCAGCACAATTCACAATAGCTAAACTGTGGAACCAAACTGATGCCCTTCAATAGATGAATGGATAAAAAAAAAATGTGGCATACATACACAACAAAATATTACTCAGCAATAAAAGAGAATAAAATCATGGCATTTGCAGGTAAATGGATGAAGTTAGAAAAGATAATGCTAAGTGAAGTTAGCCAATCCCAAAAAACAAATTCTGAATATTTTCTTTGATATAAGGAGACTGACTCATAGTGGGGTGGGGAGAAGGAGCATGGGAGGAATAGACCAACTCTAGATAGGGCAGAGGGGTTGGAAGGGAAGAGAGGGGCCATGGGATTAGAAATGATGGTGTAATGTGATGGACATCATTATCCAAAGAACATGTATGAAGACACAAATTGGTGTGAATATACTTTGTATACAACCAGAGATATGAAAAATCATGCTCTCTAAGTGTAATAAGAATTGTAATGCATTCCTGTCATATATAAATAAAAAATTAAAAATAAATTCAATTATTTTAAGTATAAAAAGGAATATTAATATGCATACATAATATATGCATGCATATGTACATATGTATATGTAAATTCATACCTATATGTCTGTGTACACATTCAGAAATATGTATCCCATCCCACTAGTAAAAATAATTCCAGCCACTGACAATTCAATATTTTTAGGTGTTTATTATCACATATTCCTCTTCATGTACCAAAATCTGTGATGCTTTTCCATTACATTTGTAGCAAATGGCTATACATTTAGTGAGTTGAAACAGCTCAGAGTCACTTTCACTAAGTTCTAAGGGTCATAAGTCTAAACATTCCTTTTGGGGGGCTCTAGAGGAAAATTCATTTTTTGACTTTTTCAGCAACTGGAGAAGTCCCAATCCTTGTATTATGGATCTCATTAATGAAAGTGATTCCATCCTTCTACCTTCTTCTCCCACTGACTCTCTTCCTTCTCAATTTTTCCCATATAAGAATTTGTGTTTATACTGTGCACATTTACATAATCCTAATTCATTTCCCCATCTTTGAACTTAATTATATTAGCAAGTTTCTTGTCTCGTGCAAGTTACAGATTGACAAATTTCTGGGAATTAAGATGTAGGCATCTTTGGGGTTAAATATCTTGTCCACCATAATAAAAGTCTATAGTTTGGGGCTGGGGATGTGGTTCAAGCGGTAGCGCGCTCGCCTGGCATGCGTGTGGCCCAGGGTTGATCCTCAGCACCACATACAAACAAAGATGTTGTGTCCACTAAAAACTAAAAACTAAATAATAAAATACTCTCTCCCTCTCTCCCTCTCTCTCTCTTTCCCTCTCTCTCTCTCTCCCTCTCTCTCTCTCCCTCTCTCTTAAAAAAAAAGTCTATAGTTTAAGTAAAAGTAATAGCACAAATTACATAGCAGACTTCTTAATTTAGGAGATTGCAAAGTTTGCTTGTGACAACCTTCCAAGCTTTTTCAAATATTGGCTTAAAAATAAAATAGAAAAACTGAACCAAAAATAAGATTAGAAGTCATAGATTTTCATCTTGTGGATAATGTTTTAATTATATCTTGCAATTTTCTATCATACTACTGGTGTTGCAAATCAAAGCTTTCATGAAAAGCCACACAAATATTTTCAGACTCCAGAAATCCAACCAATCCAATGTACTCTCTTTCTCAATGAGCAGCAATTATATTAGTTTTGGAATGATATATATAATTTATGTCATATATATATATATATATATACACACACACACACACACATACATACACACACACACACACACACACACACACACACATATATATATATATATATATATATATATATATATATATATATACACACATATACATATTTGTCCCTAGCTAGCATTTTGTAGGGCAACCTTCTGTATCTGCAAAAATCACACACAAAAAAATTTTCTAAATAAAATTTTTAGAAGTCACTTGTTTGTACAACCTTTCATTATCACAGTAACAGTTGTCTTTTTCACTCTGCCCTAAGCACTAGAAATCATACCTTCAGTGATTGTACAGCCCTGGGAAGAAGAAAGATGCAAGACTCTGACAACACTGCAGTTAATATATTTGTTAATATATTAATCCTGTTGCAGCAAGTGCAAGATGAATTTTAATTTGTATATCAAATTACTAGTATGAAACTTTTGCTTTAATGAAAATCATATAATAGAAAAATGGAGCCCATGATCTTTAACTTCTAATTTAAAAAATTGAGACCCTCTTTTGTCCATGATCATCAAGGATTTAAAAATAAAAATACTATTTCACCTACACCTATGCTGTTTATAGAAATTATGATGTTACGAAAGGAAAAGAAAGGTTATATGAAGGGGAAGAATAAATGATGATGATTATAAATATTTACATACATGATATCAAGTATGGTTACATCCTTTTACATATGATAAGATTAAGGCTCACAGAGGCTCACAGAGTCTGTTTTTGCCCAATGTCATCTCACTAACAAGTGACAGAACATGAAAATAAATTAATAACTATTAGTTAGAAATAACCAAGGTTCTTGCTTATTCTAAGAAGGTTATCAAAAACAGTCTTACGTGGAGATTTTTAATTGCATACATGATAGAAATAAAGATAAAAGTAGTTGCTAATCATTTTATATCATCTTCCTTGTTATAAAGTATGGATAGTTACTGTGTTCTTTCTGCAGCAAGCTCAGTTTCCAACCACCCCTCTGTACTTTAGAACTTGGCTTAGTTGCAAACAAAGAAATCTAGTTTCAATATTCTTTCAGATTTTATTTTGTTTAATTCTCATTTCCACTCACTTCTGAGATGTGCTCAACTCTGAATAAACATTCTAGATTACCTGGATTTTAACAGCATGACTTAACATAATAATATTAATATATAGCCTGAGAAACCAGTCCTGGTGACTCACTAACCCTACTTGCTGCCTAGTTAAACTATTATGCACTAAAATTCACTTTGCAAAAGAATTGAGTTCTCCACCCATTCAAATTTGAGATAAATAGCAATTAGAATTTTCTTTTGTCCATTTCTTTCCTTCATTTCTACATTTCTTTTCTTTTTTTTTAAGTAGATAAAACAACCCCCAAGGCAATACCTACTTCTTAACTTTTGGAATTCTATGAGGATGTGAATTGGAAGTGCCTTTCATAGATGCTGACATTCCATGATGAATGGGAAAGCAGTTGCCACTACATTTGATGAGTGACTGTGGGAATCTGGCATTTCGTCCCCACAGCAGAGCCCTTATCTAACTGGCTGTTGACTTGCATTTCTCACCAGTCCCCTTTAGCAAGCATTGAGCTTGCTCAGCAAAATCTATTCTTGATCCATTAAGTTGTCTACCAGTAACTGATCTATGCCCCTGGTAAGACAGAAGAACAGCACAGGACAAGAGAGGTAGTGTTGACTCCTGTTTGTGATGATCTCCTTGATATAGCCATCTTTCTCATTGCCATCATGTCAAGATTCTCAACTCATGGAATATATTTTTTCTATTTATTTTTGACAGTTCTATTACACAATACATTTTATTTAGGATATGCTACCTTGCACCATAAAAAAATACTGGAAGTATATCAAGACAATGACTAAGTAAACATGTGAAATGAGTTAGATTTATGGCAGGCTATCAGTTTTCCCAGAAAATATCAGAAAGTCTATGCACAGGATATGATTCTGAGAGTAAATTTGTTATCAGCTCTATTTTTTAAATATATCTGTATTCTGACCATTTTCAACACCTTAAATTTTCCCGTTCCAAACTGTTACATTTCATCTTGGCACTCCAGGGGCTATAAGTACTTTCCTTGTTTTGACTCTTATCTTTAAATATTTTTTTCTATACAAAGAAATGAAAACCATCATTGGAAATAAAAGTCAGATCTGCTCACTCTTTTATCCAAAGTTTCACACACAATTTCTGTTATTCTTAGAACATCAACTGAGCTCCTCAATATATATTCCTACTGTGGATTTTGAGTTCCATATAATCTTGGTCCTCACTTCATCCCCAACACATTTCTACCCTCTCTTGCCTCTTTCTTTCTAAGCACCTGGCCGTCTATTCCAAGATGATATGGAGAAACCCTCCATCTCAGAGCCTTTGTCCTCACAGATTTCTCCTTCTAGAACACAGCTTTTCTATACAGTTTCTTGGTTTTCTGCATCATTTTCTTTAAGATGCTCCCAACTGTTGCATCAGCATCTTGGCCCTCTCTGACTACCTATTTAATACAACTTTAATCCTTATTCTGCCTTTTGTTTCACCCTAAGGTCACCATCTGACAAAATATACTGTATATTTTTTTCTGCATCTGCTTCTGTCTCTCACAGTAGAGCATACTCATCATGCATTGGCACTTTGGTTTTCAGCTATACTCCAACAGCCAGCACAGTTTTGGGCACATTATAGACACAAAAACAATACATTATTATATTATTTCCTTCTTTCATGGATTGAAGGAAATCAGAAAAAGTAGAAACTGAAAGATAATGCAATGGCTCAAACTGGTTCTTGTTTATTCAATTTCCTTTTCTTAGCTTTATTCCATTTCTAAATGTTTGGTCCCCTCTGAGCAGAGCAGAATCAATAGACATTTTCATCAACTTTGAAGAAGCAGAATAAAAAGATAAGGAGCTCAGTTTGGAAACACAGAAAAATTGGTTGTGTGACTTCTCATAAAATCATGAAGCTTTCTTCTGACTGCTTTGTGTGTTGGCTTCATTTGTATATGTGTGTACTTACTCAAATATCTATTCGGTGTTCATCTATCAACTTTCTTCATTAGCTATCAAAAAATCTATCCTCGTGTATCTATCTATATTCTAGAGAGCCTTTGATCTCAATTCTGAGCAAATTTATTTAAATAGAAGGATTTTGTTCACTTCTACTTTCTTTTAAAGATTATTTCAAATAAGTACATCTTCTTATCTTTTTTTATTTTAAATCAGACATTTCCTAAAGGTTCTATCCTTTGGCAAAATGCTATAGTTTAAGCAATAATTGTAACTAGGCACAGTGGTGCACATCAATAATCCTGGAAGCTCAGGAGACTGAGGCAGGAGGATCACAGGTTGCAAGCCAGCCTTGGCAAAAGTGAGATGCTGACCTAATGGATGAAAAAGTAGGCCCAAATCTCCATTAAGTCAGATTAGGCCCCAACTTCCTTAACAGACTCCCATAGCGCAAGAATTAAAACCAAGAATCAATAAATTCGATGGATTCAAACTAAAACTCTTCTTCTCAGCAAAGGAAACAATCAATGAAGTGAATAGAGAGCCTACAGAAGGGGAACAAATCTTTACCACAAGCATATTAGATAGAGGACTAATCTCTAGGATATATAAAGCACTCAAAACCCCTAACACCAAAAAAAGAAAGAAAGAAAGAAAGAAATGACCCAATCAATAAATGGGCCAAGGAACTGAACAGACCCTTCTCAGAAAAGAATATACAATCAATCAACAAACATATGAAAAAATTTTCAACATTTTTAGCAATTGACAAATGCAAATCAAAACTAAGATTTCATTTCACTCCAGTCAGAATGGCAGCTATCAATAATACAAACAACAATAAGTGTTGGTGAGGATGTGGGGGGAAAGGCACACTCATACACTGTTGGTGGAACTGAAAATTGGTAGAACCAATTGGGAAAGCAGTATGGAGATTTCTTGGAAAAGTTGGAATGAACCACCATTTGACTCAGCTATCCCACTCCTCAATGTATACCCAAAGGACTTAGAAATAGCATACTACAGGGATATAGCCATAGCAATGTTTATAGCAGCACAATTCACAATAGCTAAATTGTGCAACCTATCTAAATTCCTTTCAGTAGATGAATGGATAAGGAAACTTTGGTATATATACACAAAGAAACATTACTCAGCATTAAAAGAGAATGAAATCATGGCATTTGCAGATAAATGGATGGAGTTGGAGAATATAATGTTAAGTGAAGTAAGCCAATCACCAAAAACCAAAGGCTGAATGTTTTTTTGATATGAGAATGCTGACTGAAAATGGCGATGGGGTGGGGGGATCATGGGAGGAATGAAGGAAATTTAGATAGAGTAAAGGGGAGGGAGGGGAAGAGAGGGGAGCAAAGGGGTACAAATGATGGTGGAATGAGTTAGATAGACATCATTACCCTAAGTACATGTATGATTTTCACAAATGGTGTGAAAATCCCTTTGTGTACAATCAGTAACTTGAAAAATTTGTGCTCTATGTGTGTAATATGAAATAAATTGCATTCTGCCATTGTTTATAACAAGTTAGAATAAATAAATAATTTAATATAAAAAAGCAAGGTGCTAAGCAACTCAGGAAGACACCTGTCTTTAAATAAAATACAAAATGGGGCTGGGAATGTTGCTCAGTAGTCAAATGCCCAAGTTCAATCCCTGGGGGAGAAAGAGAGAGAGAGAGAGAGAGAGAGAGAGAGAGAGAGAGAGAGAGAGAGAGAGAGAGAGAATATGAATCTAAGTTAGAACACATGTATCTTTTGTTTCTATGTACATTATTTTCCTTGAAATTTCAGCCACCAGCTGTAAAAAATTCTAAAAGTAACTTACCATCTGAAAAAAGTAAACTACCATCCTAGATTTTGTGGCATTCAGGTTATCATAAAACAGACTTGTCTTTATTCTTCTTGCACAATTTAACATAACATAATGGAAATAATTAGACATGACTTTCACTAGAGATACCCTGGTGGTAAAGTCTGTGTTGAAACCTCTGCTTGGTTGCTTCAGTAGAACTATCTTTATAACAGTAGGCAACTTGGCTTACTTCAGTGAGTCTAATCTATTTAATGCAGTTTAGGTATTTTAATAGATAATCAGTTTAGAGCAGCAATTACTTTTTTCTCTTCAGTTACCTTTTAAGTAAAATTCAACGTCCCTTCCTTGTAAGTTTCCATGAATTCTTAAAGATTAATGTAAAAGACAATGTCAGTGACTTCAGTGGTCTGCCTCTATGCCCTTAGCACTCTCTTTCTATTCATGTCAGGAACTATTTCCAACAGATTTTTATTGATATACTTTGCATATGGCTGTATTCTCTGGCTGCACAAATACACTCATGATGGAGGTTCTGGGAAGTCCATGCCTCTGGGAGCAGCAGCCCTCAATAGTGGCATATGGAGGCCAAATGATTATGGAAGTTTGGTCCTATTTCAAGTCACATGCATGGCAATGTGTCTGTAGCCCTGCTTTATGGTCATTTACCTACCCCCTAAGTACATAATTTGGATGAGTACACTTAGTAGCTGGCATGATCCTAATAATAGTTCCATGGAATATATTGAAAAAAGCATTGTTGGAAGGTAAAACAGAGTGCAAGTCCTAATACTGGCTCATTCCAACAAATCAGAAGCAAACTGGAGATATGTCCTCTTGTACAGGTCACTTGCATTGACCTCCATGACACTAATTTAGGAATAGCACTACTATTACTCCCTGGCCATGTATCTTCCTTTATTTTTCAGGTAAAGGAATTTCCCCTTAATAAAATATTGAGGAAAATATGTCTGCACTTTTATTTGCTTTTAAAAATAACTTTTATTCAATTTGTATCATTCTTTAAATATTACATTAATTTTTAGTTTTCTAATTTGTAACTTTCATTGACATCTAGAAGAGGAAAATATGATTTTATTGAGATAAGAAGTGAAGAACTATATAAAACAATTTTACACATATTTTAATTATGTGGAAAAACATGAAAAGCAATACAAAGTTAACATTTTAAGCATAACAGTTTCAAAACAGATGTAAATTGTGAACACAAAATCTTAATAGGGAAAGAAACATGAGGCCTACATTCAAGAATATGATGCTTCTTATATAAAGTAAATAGTATTTGATTCTTTTTTTTTGCTTGTTCTGGGCTGCTTTGATAATGCTTTTTTAATGCATTGTGGTGGATAACAGAAAGAACTGTTTATTTGTGTACAAATTTTCTTCTTTATACCTCTGTCAAAAACTTCACCCTATAACATCACTGACTTCATCTTTTCAATGAAGTGCAATGTTAAAGAAATATCATGTGATATCCTGTTTGCAGCTATTCAAAGGTTTCCAATACTTGGAGTAAAATCTCTTGTATCCTAATCTAAGGCACTATTTGATGTGTCCCAGACCCTTTGTCTTATTTCTTCTCTCCTATCAGTACCCTTTCCTTTTTTTGTTTTTTCTCTTTCTGTAATTTTCTTCCCCTGTATTTGGAAGAGATCTCTCATTCTTCTTATTTGGTACTCACTCCTTCACCAATTTTGGCCATGTTTCTCCTTAAAAGTTAATCTTTTACCTAAATTTGTAAAATTAATTGCTTACTCTGTTTCTCCTTTCTGTAGCATAAGTCCCAGGAGCAAAAAAAAATGCCTTATTACTCCTGCTAACAATTATATCCTATATTCTGCTAACAATCATAACCTAGAGCAACTTTTTATTGGTTTTTCAAATCCTTTTTTTAAATCCCTCCATTTCTTAAAAAACACCCCAAAATATATTTATTTCTATAGATATATCCACTTAATTTTTAGAATGAAACAGGTATATATTTTTATTTTGGCAATTGATGAAAAAAAAGTATAGAGCCTAGAATAATTTTTAATACATAGCACTTAGTAAATATTTATTTGATAAGTGAAAGCTATCTTGATAACTTGTTAAAGATATAACTTGTGCCCACACTAAGACAATAAACACAGTGATGCAGATGAGATACCTTCTGGAGAGGTAGAACTGATAAAATAGTGACCAGTTTGTTGTGTTGAATACTTAAGAACAAATTATTGCATTCTGTGCAGGAGTCTGAGTAGACATTCCATGTTAAAGTATGTTGTTCTTTCCATTTTTTGTAGAACTTAAAGCAGTTCCTTCTCTTCACCATAATTAACACTCTTCATTACAACAAAGTAGCCTTATACACATAGATTCTTGAGCAATTTTAGCAAAATGAATTTAAATCAGATATTTCTAGTACTGAGTCAGAGGCTATTTGGGGGAATATATTGTTAAATTAAAAAGATCCTGTCAGTGATGAGAATTTGTATATTATCTTATCAGATAAACTCACAACCGGAATATTCCACAAAGCTTTAGGCATATGAGCGCTTAGGAATCAGTTTTGTTTATTTAGATCCCTTTGTTTATTTAGACTCCTTTGTTCCAAAGCCTTCTTTTCTATTTTTTAAGGAGTTCTAAGAAATGTGGGAAAAATATTATTTATACCTATACATATTTTCAAATACACAATTTTAATTTATTGTCTACACTATTGCATTATCAAACGTTAGCTATGCACAGGACATTGAGATCTTTATACAGAATGGATTGTTTTAGTCAGCATAGCTTTTTATTTTTTTCTGCTGGGATAAAAATTTTTGACAAGAACAATTAGAGGAGGAAAAGTTTATTTGGGGACTCACAGTTTCCAAGGTCTTAGTTGGTAGATGGCTGACTCTATTGCTCTGGGCCCAAGGTGAAGCAGAACATCATGGTTAAAGTGTGCTGTGAAGGAAAGTGGCTCTGCACTTCACACCAAAAAGCAGACAGTGACTGACTCATCTCCAGGTATAAAATATATACCCCTAAGACATGCCTCCAATGATCCACCTCTTCTAGCCACACTCTGCCTGCCTCCAGTTACCACTCAGTTAATCCTTATCAGGGGATTAATGCATTGATTGGGTTAAGAGACCGTTAACCCAATCATTTCACCTCTAAATTTTCTTGCATTGTCTCACACATGAACTTTTGAGGAACACCTCATATCCAAACTATAACACATAAACCTCAAAGAAGTTAAGTGACCTGCTTCAAATCACAATCTTTGTTGGGTTCTGAGCTTAGGTCTCTTCTAAACCAGATTGTTGCTGCCTCTACCAGAATATGTTGCTGCCTCTACCAGAATATGATATCCTAATATAAGACCTTATTAATTGTTTCAGAATTGATTTATACTGACTGTTGTTATTACTGAAACAATCACATTTACATAACAATGGAAAAATAATTGATCACCTGGTCAAAAATCAAAACATGTCTACACTTGTTGTCATCTATTAAAATCAGTTATTAGGTTATATAGGATATCTCTTGGGAATGTTGCACTTAACATCTTCTGCACATTCATGTTGTTTTAGTGAAAATGAAAATCACTGTCCTAGTTTTTTTTTTTTTTTAAGTTCAGGATTTGAACCCAGGACCTCCCACATGCAAATCTGTTGATGTAACACTGAGCTATATCCCAGCACCCTCAAAATTATGTTGTGATGCAAAAAAACTTTTCCCTCCTTCCTCTATGAAATTATTAATTTTTTAAAATATTGTTTTTTGACAAATGTCTTATGCTTAAATCTATTATAAACACAATTAATTGTCTCTATTTTGGCATGGGATTGTCATTATCTTTAGAAAAATTAAAATAACAAAAAAGAAATTTCATATTTACCTTTATTTATTCCATTTTTAGTTTTTCATTTCTTTGTGCAGGCTTAAATTAATCTTTGGGTCCATATTCCTTCTGTCCAAATAATTGTCTTTATCTTTTTTTTGTAGGGCAGGTTTATTAATAAATTCTCTCAGTTCTTGTTAGTCTTGTGATTTCTTTATTTCCTTTTTATTTTCTGATAGATGTTTTCCTGGGAATGTAGTTCTCTGTTGATATGTTCTTTCATTACATTAAGTATATCATTCCAGTATCTTCTGTTTAAATCAATTCTGAAAAAAAAACATGAACTCTAATTCTTATCTTTGTTTTTCTGTCTCTTTCCTCCTCTGGCTGACTTAATGATTTTCTCTGTTTTGGGTAAACAGCCTTTTGAATATAATACACCTAGTTTTGTTATTTTTGTATTATTTTTCTTGCTTGATGTTTTTCTTTGAACTTAGATCTGTATGTGGCTGCCTGTCAATTATTTTGAAAAATTATCAGCCATTATTTCTTCAAATATGTGTTCTGCTCCATCTGGCTCTATTCTACTTCTTAGATTTCTCTTACAGATAGGTTTGAAAACTTAATATTGTTCTATAGCATTTGGACACATGTTTCTGGTTTTGCTTTTTATATTTTTCTTTCTTTCTTTTATTCTCTTCTTATTTTAGTTTGGGGAATTTCTTCTGACTTAAATTTACTGCTTTTTTCCCTCTGCTCTGTCAAGTCTAATAATAAACTCATCAGAGGTATGCTTAATCATTCAGTATTTTTCAATTTAGATAATTTGTTTGAATTTCCTTTATAGTATTTATTTTTCTGCTGAAATTATTATTTTAACCACACACATTTTCTTCCTTTTCTACTAGAGTGTAAGAGATTAATTAATATTGCTTTAAGTTTCTTGCCTAGCAATTCAAACATTTATTATATCTGAGTTTATATTGATTTATCACTTGAAAAAGAGTGTTGTTCTTCCTTTCTTAATGTGTGTTTTTATAAAGTTTGTGAACATTTTGTGTTGCATAGTAAACACTGAGGAACATAGTTTTTATGCCTAGAAATGGGCTTGCATTTGCGTTTTCTGAGGCTTAATTGTAGAATATTGAGCCTTATTTTTTTTTCCAGGATTGGGGAGAATTTGTTTTTTCATTGATGTGGGTACTCTCTGTGTACCTCTGGATTCAAATTTTGCTAATATATTTTGTATTTAAGCTGGAGACCGGATTGCCAGTGGGTTTATATCAGTATCTTCTCAACCCTTATCCTTTGATCTTCCTCAGGGAAAGGTTTCTCTCCTTGCTATTGTCCCTCCCCCCGTAATAGACTGAAGTCCCTTATTAATTAACTTCTTAGTGAACCTATACTGCCTAGTTATAGGTCGAAGTTCCTCATATATTTTGGACCCTTCCCAAGCAGTGAAATATATTTTTAAATTGTTCCATTTTCCTCCCTGTAAAAAAGTTTCACAGTTGACCAGTTAAAAAACAAAACAAACAAAAATGTGTGTTGTTTTTCTCTGGGTAGTTTAAGGCTTTTATCATAAGATAGGAAGGAAAAATTGATCCAGGTGAAAAATAAGCCCTTTCTGCAAAGTTTGCAGCTTTTCTCTTCATGACTGAAATTTGAAAGACCCCTTCTCAAGACAATCACTTGTTTCCACTCGTTCTTGAGCATGTAGTGATATCTTTAGAGAAGAGCCTGTGATTGGCCCACAGTCTCCAGGGTCTTTTATTCTTTTGCGAAGCCTTAGCAATTCATTTAAATTTTATTTAGTCTGACAGTGCCTATCCCAGGTAAACCAGTGTCCATTACCATCCATCTTGGCAAGTATTCATTCGTGCCAAGACTTTAGGTTTTTTGATTATCTGTGACATCAGTTCTCTTACATGTTCAAGGAAATTCATAACTTTTCAGATTGTGTTTGGCATTTTTGAGTGTGTTAGCTATGTTGTCCACCTGCATTTATTGTTAGAGGACTCCAGAGTGCTTTGATTATCAGTTTTAAAATACTAGAAAGTGTTTGTTATGCCAAGAACCTTGAGATCTTACCACAGGGCAGGAACCTTGAGATCTTACCACATTATAACATATTTTTAAGTTGCCTACTGAAATCACTGACATATAGATAAAATTCAGACCTAGAGTAAATTTTTGCATAAAGTTATAGTTATTGTGTCAATTTCTGCAAATCAAAATGATAATGTAAATAAAAGTTTGTTTGTTTCAAAATTGGAAATAATAGGAAATTTTAACCTGACCAACATACACTTATCTGTGGATCAAATTCCATTTCATTCACTTGTGGAAAATTTTCAACTATTTTATTTAAAAAAGGATGTTTCTTAACTTTTTCAAATCATTTATGAACAAAGGATTATTTGATTTATTATATATATGATCGTATCATGCATTTTTATGTCATTTGCTTGCTTTACTCATATTTTTAGTTTATTGGTTCAGGCATTTCAAGTAGATTTTGAAGAACCACTGCAAAGGAAGAAAATGTAATATTCAAAATGTATTTAAAAGCAATTCAAATATTTTCAAAAATCTATGGGAGAATTGACATGTGTTCATTTAGTGTTTCTCACTGTATATATTAATCAAAAATTCTTCATTAAAGGTATAGCTGACATTCCAACATAAAATGAGGAAAAAAATGTGTACGTACTTTAGAAATGCACAGTAAAGTACATAAATGTGGATGTAGATAGATCTAGAATTAAACTTCAAATAATTTTGTCATGTAGCTAGAGATGACTAATTATGCATGGTAATGTCTTCCAATAAACATAAATATTAGTAAAAATATTTCTTTAAAGATATCCCTTAGTTATTTTGTAACTAGTTATATATGAACAAATAAAAGTAAAATATATATTCAAATTTAGACATTTTTATAAGATGTATCTGGAGGGATATGCAACTTATCTAAATATTCTTTTATTGCTATTCATAATAATGATTAAGATGATTGGCATAATTATCTGATTGCATAACAAAGTTCATTTTTGGTATTATAATCTTGATGTCCCACATTCACTCTTTCTTTGGATAAGCACCTTTACTGCCATAGCCTCAGGAGATGAATTTTGTTAGTGAACTAATCCTTAGAAATTCCTGAGCTGAGAGTGGAGTTAAAACTAGCTGTAGATGAGTAGATGTCTTCTTACATTATCAATGACTAGATCCACCAGGGGGCAGGAACCCTTATTATTTTTAATAATAAAGAAATTAGATAATTCATTTTATAATTATATATATACCTCAAAACACTGTTTATGCTATAAAAAGTCAGTTTTTGATCAAATGAAAAGATTATTTCATATCTCTGGATCAAATTATTACAGAAATCTTCCATTATTCCCAAGGGCAATAAAAGTACCAAAAAGAGATTGTTCCTACTTTAAGATATTGTTCCTTTGAGTATAATTTAACTTGATAACTACTAATAAGGAAAATATAGGGTGTTGTTTAAAAGCCATGTCCAATAAAATTTTCTAGTTAATATATATAAGAATGTCATCTGGTGGTAGAAAAAGATGGTGGAATAGGTTGGACATTATTACCCTAAGTGCAAGTATAAAGACAGGAATGGTATGAATATACTTTGTATACAACCAGAGATATGAGAAATTGTGCTCTATATGTGTAATATGAATTATAATGCATTCTTCTGTCATATATAACAAATTAGAATAAAAAATAAACAAAAAAGAATGTCATTACTTATTAATACAAATATTTGTTATAAAAAGTGGATTTGTATGTATTTTTAATTTTTAGCCACAGGAATCTAAAGTTTGTGACTTTGCATTGCTGAAAATGCTTTCCCACTTCTGTCCTCAGAAAGTTAATTTATGATCCTTCTGTGATTATATTATATAGAAAGATGGAGCTGTTGGCAGAGATGTTGGTAGTCATGGTTTCCAGTTGGGATGCATATTGTTTGATTGGCAACTGTCACCATCCAGGAATGCTAATGACACTGAAAGTATTTATAGATTAAGAGGATATAATATGAAGCCTTTTATAATTATAATCACTGTATAGTTCTTCTTTTTAAGAGCACTTGAAATGGCATCAGAATAGATGCTCAATTTCAGAACATTGCCTTAATATAATGTCTAATTGCCTAAATGGATTTCAGCTCTTTAGTTGCTGTCATTATTGTAAATTCCAGTAATAAGCAATGACTACTCAGGGAGATGTGTTTACCTCTGGAGAATGAAAGCATTTTATGCTGCTTTTTAAATATGCATTCTGCCCAGAACTCATTAATGTACTTGCCAATGATCTGACTTCTCCCGTAGTTCTGTTCAGTAGATAAAAGTAACTGGAGTCTGTTGTAGGAAGTAATCTTCAAGTCCTACCATTGCTATCATCACTTTTCAGTGGGTTTCCATGGCTCCTAGAATAAGGCTTGCTCACTATAACCATCAGGATAAAGACACAGATTCCCTGCAAAAATCTATTCGTAAACCCTCCCTCATATCTTCAGCTTCTGGGCTACTTAGAGTCCTGAAACTGCAGGTTCTGCCATTTTACCAACTTCACTGGGCATGCTCCTTCTGCCTGGGGAAACCAGCTATTCTTGGTGACATCAAAACTTTCTGTTCATTAGCCCTTAAAAGTAATAGTAATTTATATTTGTAGTATTTATTTGCCCTTTCTATCTCTAAATAAACTCAGAAAAGGCAGGAATACTATTTTGCTCAGTATTTATCATTCTCAGTAAAGTCAATCAAGAAATGCTTTCAGAAATTTTGGGGCAAAATCCATTTGTCAAAATTGAACACTAATGGTATCTCTTTTTGGAAAGTACTTTCTGATATTGAAATCCAGGTTGTCTTGCAACATACACACCTCTTTCTACCTTAAACCTGACTGTGGCCACCTTTCCATTTATCTGTAAACACCTCCAGGTTGGGTCCTGGACTTAGTGTATTTATATACCCAATGCTTTTCTCAGAGCCTCACATACAGTAGACATTTTGGTGATGTTTGCAAACATTAGTTGGGATATTAATTTTGTAAACTGTAACTATTGTTAAGGCTACTGGAAAAATTTCCTTCTCTTCTAAACTGACAAAGAACAAATTTAATTGAAAACAATTTAATAAGCTTCAATAGGAGCAGCAAATTATGAGCAGATTGTTCTTGTTATTAAAACAGAATAAACTTGGTTGATCACTAAATATTGCTTAAAGTATCCTTAATACTAGACAGTAGCTTTCACTTTGGTTAAGTATGGGGCATTGGGTGGCAGTACAGTCTGAATCATGTTATGAATTATACAGAGGAGTCCTTGCCTGTTGCTCAGGTTGGACAATAGAAATATAGGAGAATGATAAGAACTAGACTAAAAGATTAAAGGTCATGGAAGGTAGTTTATAGAAGAGTTAGAAAATATACTCTGGTTATTTAAAATGAGGCTTAGAATTTTATGATCAGAAAAGCATGAGCCCTTTCTTTGATTAATTACATCCTGGAAGTTAACTAAAGTATGACTCAGATTTCATTTGCCTCTTCTTATGTCCATGACTGAACAGAAACTAGTTTTTCTCCTAGTATAATGAGTGGGCAGAGACTAAGCCCTGCTACTGCCACTCTGACAACTAGCTATGTTTCCAGATGTCTATCAGCATTGACAACTCATGAAATCCACCATAACTGATTTCCATGGTAATCTGGAGAAGGTCAATTGCAGTTCTGGGAGTCCAGCAAATAGCATGTCCGTTTTGGAATTTACCATTAACCTCTTACTGTATCACATGGTTATTTACTATATTTAAATAAATGTAAATAACCATGTACAGTAAACTAAATTTACTTATTAATTAAAATGTGAATTAATTACACATATAAAATTTATAATATATTAATTATGTATATTAGTGCATATGTATATTAATTAAAGTACATATTAATTAAAACATGCATAAATAAATTAGTGATATTAAATGGTCTCTATTATCTTCTTTATGGACCTAATTAAGTACCTGGTGACATTGCTCTGATGTCTGAACTTTCTTTGGCTTTCTGCCTTTTCTGCTAAACTTCTAGTCATTAGAAATTGTACTATACGCATGAAATTCTTTTTGTTACTTGGCAAATTATTGTTTTGTTTTGATTTTTGGAGGAGGTAATATTTTCATTACTATTAAACCTAACTTTCTCCTATGTATTGGAGATGATTTTCAAAGATAATGTGACTTCTAACTGAACTTGTAGAGCAGTTCTCCCTAATCCATGGTATTAATTTGGATTCCTATCACCACGTAAAACATTTGGCTAAGTAGTCATGCTGGGTCATGCCATTTTCTAATATTTAATTACAACTTCCAGGAAAGTCTGAAAATTTTCTTACGTGTAATATAAAATAAAATAGACTAAGCAATCATTTTTAAAATATATTTTTATGAATTCATATTAGTCCTTACTACTTAATTGAACACAAAATAGCAAGACAAGTGATTATTTTAACATGAAAAAATACTCTAAGAAGTTGGTTCCTTTAAAATAAGTCTCAGTATACCTTCTTATCACATTAGAAGTGAAAGGAAACTTACCATGATTGTTCTACCTCGATTATAATGTCAAAGTTAATGTCATCAGGCTCTGACAATTTAATCACTAAGACAATGGTTTCAATTAGTAATAATTTTATACTTGAAGCTGGAAGTCATAGATTATAGTGTCCACTCGTTTCCAGTATTGTCTGTTGTGGAAAGCTTCAGAGAAAATTTAACATTTCGGTGCATCAGACATAAGATCACCATTGATATGAGTCTTCCTTTATCTGAATCTTTTGGATCCTAGTGAGATGGATTGCTTAAATAGAGTCAAGAGAAACAATGCAATAGAACAAAATATGCTCATATGGATAATGTTAAAAAGCTGGGTAGCACACATTTAGAGATTTATTTTTTTTCTCCATGAAACTGAAAGAAAATCTGTTCCTGGTTTGAAATTACCCAGGGAAAACAATTCCAGTGTTCTTATTGTTATTTTATTTTTTTAATTTTGTGGTACTAGGGTTGAACCCAGGGCTTTGTGCATGTCAGGCAAGCTTTCTATCACTAACCTATACCCCAAGCCCTAATTCCAGTGTTTATGAAATGCTAACAATGAATTCAAAGCAGAGATGCCTAGTTTTTAAAAAGACAATTTATATCTGCCTGATCCAGATATATGTTCAAAACATTTATTGTGAGGAAGAGACAAATATTTATTAATTTCCGAGGATATTCTAAGTATTGTGTACGTTTTCTGATGTAGTTGTCATGGAATACCTGTGAGGTGGCCTATATTCTCCCCAGTATATATAAAATGCATCTGTATATAAATATAGAGGGTGTGAATGAAAAAGAAATAAATGAGAAAGAATTGTACTTCTATCCCAATCCTAAGAAATAATTCAGAAAGCACTACAATGCATGTAGCATATAGTGTATAATTTATAAAACCCATAATAAGAAATTCCAAAGAAAGAGAAGATTTCTTACTT
This sequence comes from Spermophilus citellus, assembly GCF_964194105.1. Taxonomy (NCBI): domain Eukaryota; kingdom Metazoa; phylum Chordata; class Mammalia; order Rodentia; family Sciuridae; genus Spermophilus; species Spermophilus citellus. The sequence continues at coordinate 28,525,889 of NC_138195.1, read as the reverse complement.
CAATTTGGTTTATGTTTTTTCTATATTTTTTTCTTTTTTATTATAATTTGTTATATTTTTTTTTCAGCAGAGTTTTGAAAGAGACAGAACAGGAAATGCATCTCTCATAATAAAAGGCTGGCTTTGTCTAAATGTGGTACATTTAGATGAAAAAAAAAAAAAAAAAGATTTGACCCAGAAAATAGTGAAAAACAGATTTATCATGTCACTTTTTTCTGTCCTGGTGCAAATAGCATGGCCTTTGTAATTGTGACCCTAGACAATTTACTCAAAAATATATTTTTCTCACTCATTTATCAGATGAGGATGAAGAAGAGGTACAAGTTTATTATGAAGAATACCACAAGCTAATATTGTGAAACTGCCTTAGATTATATTGACACATGTAGGATTTATTACTTTTTATTCCATTTTCCTGCCACTTTTATTTTAGGGTCATAGATAAATATAGCTAGAACCTAATCAGTTGCAATAGTACTTTGAAAACTATATGCTGGAAGGCATACAACACAGAGTAAACTTCTTTCTCCAATAGCATGAATATCTGAAGACTACATTCAATCTAAGTATAATTTATAGACTTTAAATTTCAATTTTTCTAAATTTATTGTTATGGTTGACTAAACTGGTAACATAAAATTTTAATATTATATTTAATTAAAATATTTTTTTAAAACTTCCATGCTCAAGACTTAATGTTTAGCCATAAAACCTATAGTGGTCTGTCTTGAGCTAAGATTCTAAATCTGAACTTAAATTTAATGTTAGCCAGTCCATTATGCTTCCCTGTTATTTTCAGGTCACAATATAACATGTGTTTTAGGAAGTTTATATAACACAGGGTAATGTTTGCCTTGGTTTGCTAGTTCCAGCTGGAAAGCTTCCGACTTAGTACTGCCCAATTTCCTACAACACCCATGCAATTTGAATATGGAACATCTGAACTAAATAGTAGCATTCTCATGAGAAAGGAAGTCTTTTTCCTAAAAAAAAAAAAAAAAAAAGTCCCTGAAAGCCAGTCATTCTTTTCTAATTATGATCTAACTCCTTTAGGTTTTTCACCTTTAATTTCTAAGTAATGAACCAAAACACCAAGATGAATTCAGGGAAGCTAGGGAAGTAAAGTCTCAAGTTTCTTTTCACGTATTCATTGCACTCCTAATTGTTCTGTGATTTCAGGCTGTTTCCATTGCTTTGGCCTAATTTCCAGTGAGTTTACTTTATTTTTCTATATAAAATAGAAAATTCCCTGCTCAAAAACAACTATTGACCCTTCATAGCATAAACTAAATTCTAAGTTAATTTGGGTATGACTATTCAAAAGATATCGAATTTCAGCTAGATGCAGCTAATTATTATAAGTGAGAGGAGGAACAAAATTGGAACAGCAAGAGTAAAGAGGTAAATTCAAGATTTCTCTCCCATTCCATTTATTTCCAAACTACAAAGTGATTTAGAAATATTATTTTCCTAAGAATAAAATCTTTAACCATCTACTCCATAATATTTTCATGAAAAAAATGCTGTAGGGCAATAATTTTTCTTTAAAACTGTCATAATAAAATGAGACAGAGCTCCTTAATTAAGTTCATATCAAATTTGAATACTGTCTACAAAATATTGATTTACACATGTTCATTGATATGAAATTATTTTTAGAATGTGGAAATGCAAGATATCCAAACATTGATGTCCTAAATGTACAAAGAGCTTTTTCCTGGTTAAAATATCAAATCAGAGAAGGGAAGATGGCGGCGAAGGGAGTGCATCACCCCCATGTACCGCGTCACTGTGCGGGAGAATGATGAGTTAGAACCACTAAAAGCTATCTTGTTAGGAATTTCCAGCAAAATTGGGGTGCTCCAAAACCTAGAGGAAGGATTTTCATCGCACGAGAATCAGCTACGGGGGCTCAAACGTGAGGGATTTGTCAGCATGGAGGGTCACGCTGCTTATTCAGCAGCTAGAGTCTGCGGCGCACACTGGGAAACGACGAGATAGCAACGTAAAGATACAGCACTGTGGATTCTGTGGGCTCCTGCCAGCTGTGCAATCACTGTACTCAGTGCTGAATTCTGGGTTTGAGACGGGGGAAGGAAGCGGTCCAATTTGGTTCTCCACACCGGTCAGACCACAAAGGAAGCCAGCGGCCACCATCTTAGAGAGATGACGTCACCATCCCTGTTTTCGACTGATCGCAGCTCATTCAGCTATAGAACAGGTAATTTCAGGCTGCCATTTGCCTGCGTCTCGCAGACAAATTACTCAGGCTCAGTGCTAAAGAACCGGCGGAAACTGCTTCTTGGAGCCTGCTCCTATCAGAACATACACCGAGCCAGGAGCAGCCAAATTCCGGCTCCCGGAACTGCTCTGGCCCAGGGCTAAAGAACCCGTGGAAACTGCTTCTCGGTCCAGGTCCTGCTGAATACTGTGGAGGCCAGAGGGGCAGAGCAGAGCTGCTGCCCACGCCCGGAACAGGCCCAGCGACCCGCTGACGTGGCAGTCACATCACCCCATTTGGAGTAGGGGCTGAGCAGAGCCGCCGCCCGCACCTGGAACAGGCCCAGCGACCCTCCGGCATGGTATCACGTGACCCCAACTGGAGTAGGGGCCGAGCAGAGCCGCTGCCCGCACCCGGAATAGTCCCAGTGACCCACTGGCGTGGCAGTCACATCACCCCATTTGGAGTAGGGGCAGAGCAGAGCCGCCAGCTACATCCGGAACAGGCCCAGCGACCCACCGGCGTGGTAGCCACGTCGCCCCAGTTGGAGTAGGGGCAGAGCAGAGCTGCCGCCCGAGCCCGGAACAGGCCCAGCGACCCGCTGGCGTGGTATCACGTGACCCCAACTGGAGTAGGGGCTGAGCAGACCTGCTGCACACGCCCGGAACAGGCCCAGTGACCCACCGGCGTGGCAGTCACATCACCCCATTTGGAGTAGGGGCCGAGCAGAGATGCCGCCTGCGTCCGGAACAGGCCCAACAGCCCGCTGGCGTGGTAGTCATATCACCCCAATTGGAGTAGGGGCAGAGCAGAGCTTCCACCCGCGCCCGGAACAGGCCCGGCGACCCACTGGCGTGGTAGACACGTCACCCCAATTGGAGTAGGGGCTGAGCAGAGCCGCTGCCCGTGCCTGCAAGTTAGGCAGATCTGCGACCGACCGGCAGAACAGGCCCAGGGGTCCACAGGCGTGGTAGACACGTCACACCAATTGGAGAAGGGGCAGAGCAGAGCCGCTGCCCAAGCCTGCAAGGTAGGCAGACCTGCAACCGACCGGCAGAACAGACCCAGCGACCCACCAGCATGGTAGACAGATCACCCCAATTAGAGGAGGAGCACAGCCGCAGCCCGCCCCTGCAAGGGAGACTTTTCAACTATACAAGAGCAATATAAATACATAGGGGGAAATTTTCGAAAACACAACAGATTCACCAAGCAGAAAGAAACACTAGCAGTATGAAAAGACAAGGAAAGAAAGGACCACAAGCAATGCAGGTCAACTCAACTTTAGAAGAGATAATAGCTGCAGCTGATGGAATGTCAGATAAAGAATTCAGGATATACATGCTTCAGATGATCTGGAGCCTCAAGGAAGACATAAGACAGCAAAATCAGACAATGAAAGATCACTTCGACAATGAATTACATAAACAAATCCAAGAAGCAAAAGATCAACTATACAGGGAGATACAGGTTATAAAAAACAAACAGAAATCATAGAAATGCAGGAAGCAAAAAACCAACTTAAAAACTCAATTGAGAATACTACCAGCAGAGTAGAACACTTAGAAAATAGAACATCAGACAATGAAAACAAAGTATTTCAACTTGAAAAGAACATAGACAGCTCACCAAGACTGTTAAGAAACCGTGAGCAGAACATCCAAGAAATATGGGATAATATAAAGAGAACAAACTTAAGAGTCATTGGGATACAGGAAGGTATAGAGGTCCAAACCAAAGGAATGAGCAATCTATTCAATGAAATAATACGAGAAAACTTCCCAGACTTGAAGAATGAGACAGAATCCCAAATCCTGGAAGCCTACAGGACGCCGAATGTGCAAAATCATAAGAGATCCACACCTAGACACATTATAATGAAGATGCCCAACATACAGAATAAGGAGAGAATTATAAAGGCTACAAGATAAAGGAAGCAGATTACATTTAGGGGTAAACCAATCAGGATAACAGCTGATCTTTCAACACAGACTCTGAAAGCTAGAAGATCCTGGAATAACATATTTCAAACACTGAAAGAAAATGGGTTCCAACCAAGAATCGTGTATCCAGTGAAATTAAGCTTCAGGATGAAAGATGAAATTAAAACCTTCCACGATAAACAAGTTAAAAGAATTTGCAGCCAGAAAACCATCTCTTCAAAACATCCTTGGCAAAACATTACAGGAAGAGGAAATGGAAAATAACAATGAAAACTAACAGTGGGAGGTAGGACAGTAAAGGGGGGAAAATAATCAAAGAGGAAAACAAACCATGTTTAGTAACATAAATAAACAAATATGGCTGGAAGAACAACCCATATCTCAATAATAACCCTAACTGTTAATGGCTTAAACTCACCAATTAAGAGACACAGGCTAGTAGAATGGATCACAAAACAAGACCCAACAATATGCTGCCTACAGGAGTCGCATTTGATAGGAAAAGACATACATAGACTGAAGGGGAAAGGTTGGGAAAAATCATATCACTCATATGGACTTAGGAAACAAGCAGGAGTGTCCATACTCATATCAAATAAAATAGATTTCAAGCCAAAGTTAATCAAAAGGGATGAAGAGGGACACTACATACTGCTCAAGGGAACCATACACCATCAAGACATAACAATCATAAATATATATGCCCCAAACAATGGTGCAGCTATGTTCATCAAGCAAACTCTTCTCAAGTTCAAGAGTCTAATAGACCACCATACAATAATCATGGGAGACTTCAACACACCTCTCTCAACACTGGACAGATCTTCCAAACAAAAGTTGAATAAGGAAACTATAGAACTCAATAACACAATTAACAACCTAGACTTAATGGACATATATAGAATATACCACCCAACATCAAGCAGTTACACTTTTTTCTCAGCAGCACATGGATCCTTCTAAAAAATAGATCATATATTATGTCACAGGGCAACTCTTAGACAATATAAAGGAGTAGAGATAATACCATGCATCTTATCTGATCATAATGGAATGAAACGGAAAATCAATGATAAAAGAAGGAAGGAAAAATCATGCATCACTTGGAGAATGAACAATAGGTTACTGAATGATCAATGGGTTATAGAAGACATCAAGGAGGAAATTAAAAAATTCTTAGAGATAAATGAAAACACAGACACAACATATTGGAATCTATGGGACACATTGAAAGCAGTTCTAAGAGGAAAATTCATTTCTTGGAGTTGTTTCCTTAAAAAAAGAAAAAAAAAACAAATAAATTATCTCATACTTCATCTCAAAATCTTAGAAAAAGAAGAGCAAAACAACAGCAAAAGAAGTAGAAGGCAAGAAATAATTAAAATCAGAGCTGAAATTAATGAAATTGAAACAAAAGAAACAATTGAAAAAAATTGACAAAACTAAAAGTTGGTTCTTTGAAAAAATAAATAAAATTGACAGACCCTTAGCCATGCTAACGAAGAGAAGGAGAGAGATAACTCAAATTACTAGCATACGGGATGAAAAAGGCAATATCACAACAGATACTATAGAAATACAGAAGATAATTAGGAATTATTTTGAAAACCTATATTCCAATAAAATAGAAGATAATGAAGACATCGATAAATTTCTTAAGTCATATGATTTTGCCAGACTGAGTCAGGAGGATACACACAATTTGAACAGACCAATATCAATGGATGAAATAGAAGAAGCAATCAAAAGACTACCAACCAAGAAAAGCCCAGTACCAGATGGGTATACAGCAGAGTTTTACAAAACCTTTAAAGAGGAACTAATACCAATACTTTTCAAGCTATTTCAGGAAATAGAAAAAGAGGAAGAACTTCCAAATTCACTCTACGAGGCCAACATCACCCTGATTCCTAAACCAGACAAAGACATTTCAAAGAAAGAAAACTACAGACCAATATCTCTAATGAACATAGATGCAAAAATCCTCAATAAAATTCTGGCGAATCGGATTCAAAAACATCAAAAAAATTGTGCACCATGATCAAGTAGGATTCATTCCTGGGATGCAAGGATGGTTCAATATATGGAAATCAATAATTTTTTTTTTTTTACCATTTCTTTTATTTATTTATTTATTATTTATTGACTATTTAAAGCATTACATAGCTCATGATATATCATCTTTCATACATTTGACTCAAATTGTGTTTTGAACTCCCATTTTCACCCCAAATACAGATTGCAGAATCACATCTGTTACATATTCACATTTTTACATAATGTCATATTAGTGACTGTTGTATTCTGCTACCTTTCCTATCCCCTACTATCCCACCTCCCCTCCCCTCCCCTCCCATCTTCCCTCTCTACCTCCCCTCCTGTTCTTCAATTCTCTCCCCCTTTTTTTCCCTCCCCCTTGCCCCTCATGAACTGTTATAATTTTATGTATCATTGAAGGTCTCCTACCATTTCCGTATTCTTTCCTTCTCTCTCCGTTTCTCTCCCCCCATTTGTCTTTGTTTACTGTAGTCTTTTCCTCATTCTCTTCCTTCCTGTTCTGTTCTTAGTTGCTCTCTTTATATCAAAGCAGACATTTGGCATTTGTTTTTTAGGGCTTGGCTAGCTTCGCTTAGCAGAATCTGCTCTAATGCCATCCATTTCCCTGCAAATTAGATGATTTTGTCATTTCTTAGTGCTGTATAATACTCCATTGTGTATAGATGCCACATTGTTTTTATCCATTCATCCATTGAGGGGCAACTAGGTTGGTTCCACAGTCCAGCTATTGTGAATTGTGCCGCTATAATCATTGATGCAGCCGTATCCCTATAGTGCGCTCTTTTAAGGTCCTCAGGGAATAGTCCAAGAAGGGCGATAGCTGGGTCAAATGGTGGATCCATTCCAAGCATTCCCAGGAATCTCCATACTGCTTTCCAAATTGGCCTCACCATTTTGCAGCCCCACCAGCAGTGTACAAGTGTACCCTTCTCCCCCCATCCCCGCCAACACTTATTGTTGTTTGACTTCATAATGGCTGCCAATCTTACTGGAGTGAGATGGTATCTTAGGGTGGTTTTGATTTGCATTTCTCTGATTGCTAGAGATAGTGAGCATTTTTTCATGTACTTGTTGATTGATTGTATGTCCTCCTCTGAGAAGTGTCTGTTCAGGTCCTTGGCCCATTTGTTGATTGGGTTATTTGTTATCTTATTGTTTAATTTTTTGAGTTCTTTATACATTCTGGATATTAGGGCTCTATCTGAGGTGTGTGGGGTAAAAAAATTGTTCCCAGGATGTAGGCTCTCTATTTACCTCTTTTATTGTTTCTCTTGCTGAGAAAAAACTTTTTAGTTTAAGTAAGTCCCATTTGTTTATTCTTGTTATTAACTCTTGGGCTATGGGTGTCCTATTGAGGAATTTGGAGCCCGACCTCACAATATGTAGATCGTAGCCAACTTTTTCTTCTATCAGACGCAGTGTCTCTGATTTGATATCTAGCTCCCTGATCCATTTTGAGTTAATTTTTGTGGATGGCGAGAGAAAGGGATTCAATTTCATTTTGTTGCATATGGATTTCCAATTTTCCCAGCACCATTTGTTGAAGATGCTATCCTTCCTCCATTGCATGCTTTTAGCCCCTTTATCAAATATAAGATAGTTGTAACTTTGTGGATTGGTTTCTGTGTCCTCTATTCTGTACCATTGGTCCACCTGCCTGTTTTGGTACCAGTACCATGCTGTTTTTGTTACTATTGCTTTGTACTACAGTTTGACCTCTGGTATCGCTATACCTCCAGATTCACACTTCCTGCTTAGAATTGCTTTTGCTATTCTGGGTCTTTTGTTTTTCCATATGAATTTCATGATTGCTTTGTCTATTTCTACAAGAAATGCCATTGGGATTTTGAATGGCATCACATTAAACCTGTAGAGAACTTTGGGTAATATCGCCATTTTGATGATGTTAGTTCTGCCTATCCATGAACACGGTACATTTTTCCATCTTCTGAGATCTTCTTCTATCTCTCTCTCTAGGGTTCTGTAGTTTTCATTGTATAAATCTTTCACTTCTTTTGTTAGGTTGATTCCCAAGTATCTTATTTTCTTTGAGGATATTGTGAATGGAGTGGTTTTCCTTATTTCCATTTCAGAGGTTTTGTTGCTGATATACAGGACTGCCTTTGATTTATGCGTGTTGATTTTATAACCTGCCACTTTGCTGAATTCATTTATTAAAACTAGCAGCTTCTTTGTAGACTCTTTTGGGTATGTTAAGTACATTATCATGTCATCCGCAAATAGCGATAATTTAATTTCTTCTTTTCCTATTTTTATGCCTTTAATTTCTTTTGTCTGTCTGATTGCTCTGGCTAGTACTTCGAGAACTAAATTGAATAGAAGTGGTGATAGAGGGCATCCCTGTCTTGTTCCAGACTTTAGAGGGAATGCCTTCAGTTTTTCTCCATTTAGGATGATGCTAGCCTGAGGTTTAGCATATATAGCTTTTACAATGTTGAGGTAAGTTCCTGTTATCCCTAGTTTTTCTAGTTTTGAACATAAAGGGATGCTGTACTTTGTCAAATGCTTTTTCTGCATCCATCAAGATGATCATATGGTTCTTGTCTTTAAGTCTATTGATGTGGTGAATAGCATTTATTGATTTCCGTTTATTGAACCAGCCTTGCATCCCAGGAATGAATCCTACTTGATCATGGTGCACAAGTTTTCTGATATGTTTTTGTATTCGATTCACCAGAATTTTATTGAGAATTTTTGCATCCAAGTTCATTAGAGATATTGGTCTGTAGTTTTCTTTCTTTGAAGTATCTTTGTCTGGTATTGGGATCAAAGTGATGTTGGCCTCATAGAATGAATTTGGAAGAGCTCCTTCTTTTTCTATTTCTTGAAATAGCTTGAAAAGTATTGGTATTAATTCTTCTTTGAAGGTTTTGTAGAACTCCGCTGTATACCCATCCGGTCCAGGGCTTTTCTTGGTTGGTAGTCTTTTGATGGCTTCTTCTATTTCTTCCTTTGTTATTGGTCTGTTTAAATTGTGTGTGTCTTCCTGTCTTAATCTGGGCAAATCATATGCTTTAAGAAATTTATCGATATCTTCACTATCTTCTAATTTATTGGAATATAGGGTTTCAAAATACTTTCTAATTATCTTCTGTATTTCTGTAGTGTCTGTTGTGATATGGCCTTTTTCATCCCGTATGTTAGTAATTTGAGTTCTCTCTCTTCTTCTTTTCGTTAGCATGGCTAAGGGCTTGTCTATCTTATTTATTTTTTCAAAGAACCAACTTTTAATTTTTTCAATTTTTTCAATGGTTTCTTTTGTTTCAATTTCGTTGATTTCTGCTCTAATTTTAATTATTTCTTGTCTTCTACTACATTTGCTGTTGTTTTGCTCTTCCTTTTCTAGGTTTTTGAGGTGTTGTGTGAGTTCATTTATTTGTTGTTTTTTTCTTTTTTTGAGGTAGGAACTCCAAGAAATGAATTTCCCTCTTAAAACTGCTTTCATTGTGTCCGATAGATTCCGGTATGTTGTGTCTGTATTATCATTTGACTCTAAGAATTTTTTCATCTCCTCCTTTATGTCTTCTATATCCCATTGATCGTTCAATAACATACTGTTCATTTTCCATGTGATGTAGGATTTTTCCTTCCTTCTTTTATCATTGATTTCCAATTTCATTCCATTATGATCAGATATGGTGCATGGTATTATCTCCATGCCTTTATATTTACTAAGAGTTGCCTTATGGCATAATATATGGTCTATCTTTGAGTAGGATCCATGTTCTGCTGAGAAGAACGTGTATCCACTTGATGATGGTTGATATATTCTATATATGTCGGTTAAGTCTAGGTTATTGATTGTGCTGTTGAGTTCTATAGTTTCTTTATTCAGTTTTTGTCGAGAGGATCTGTCTAATGGTGAGAGCAGTGTGTTGAAGTCACCCATAATTATTGTGTTGTGGTCTATTTGACTCTTGAACTTGAGGAGAGTTTGTTTTATGAACTTTGCAGCTCCATTGTTTGGTGCATACAAATTGATAATTGTTATGTCTTGTTGGTGGATGGTTCCTTTTAACAGTATATAGTGTCCTTCTTTATCCTTCTTGATTAACTTAGGTTTGAAGTTGATTTTATTCGATATGAGTATGGCCACTCCTGCTTGCTTCTGAGGGCCATGTGAGTGATATGATTTTTCCCAACCTTTTACCTTCAGCCTGTGTATGTCTTTTCCTATCATATGAGTCTCTTGAAGGCAGAATATTGTTGGATTTGTTTTTTTGATCCAGGTTACTAGCCTATGTCTCTTGATTGGTGAGTTTAGGCCATTAACATTTAAGGTTACAATTGAGATATGATTTGTACTTCCAGTCATGCTTCTTTATTTATTTATTTTAGTTTGGCTAGTTTTACTTTTTGGTTACTTTCCTCCCCCTTTACTGAGATACCTCCTACTGTTAGTTTTGTGCACTATTTTTCAGTTCCTCTTCTTGTAGTGTTTTGCTCAAAATGCTTTGCAGAGCTGGTTTTCTTGCTGCGAATTCTTTTAGCTTTTGTTTATCGTGAAAGATTTTAATTTCATTGTCAAATTTGAAGCTCAATTTTGCTGGATACAGTATTCTTGGTTGGAATCCATTATTTTTCAGCGTTTGAAATACATTGTTCCAGGATCGTCTCGCTTTCAAAGTCTGTGATGAGAAATCGGTCGTTAACCTAATTGGTTTACCCCTGAATGTAATCTGCCTCTTTTCTCTCGTAGCTTTTATTATTCTCTCCTTGTTCTGTACATTGGCTATCTTCATAATTATATGTCTTGGAGTTGGTCTATTATGGTTTTGAATGTTTGGGGTCCTGTAGCCTTCCAGGATTTGGCAATCCATTCCATCTTTCATCTCTGGGAAGTTTTCTAGAATTATTTCATTTAATATGCTGTCCATTCCTTTGGTTTGAATCTCTGTGCCTTCTTCTATCCCTATGACTCTCAAATTTGGTTTTTTTATGACATCCCATATCTCTTGAATAGATTGCTTGTGGGATTTAAGCATCTTTTCTGTGTTGACTATATTCTTTTCAAGTTGATAAACCTTGTCTTCATTATCTGATGTTCTGACTTCTACTTGATCAAGTCTATTTGTAATATTCTCATTTGAGTTTTTAATTTGGTTTATAGTTTCCTGCAATTCTAGGATTATTGTTTGATTTTTTTTTAAGATCTCTATCTCCTGGTAGAGCTCGTTCTTTGCCATTTGAATTTGTTTGTTTAATTCATTTTCAAAATATACTTTTATTTCTTGGACTTGCTGTCTCATGTCTTCTCTAATATTCCTTTCCATTCGAGTTAGGTATGCCTTGAGTTCTTTCCCTATCCCTGTTTCTGATGTTTCTATGTCCTCCTGTAGAATTGAGTTGTCTTGCATTGTTTGTAATCCTTTTTTCCCTTGTTTTCTTATGTTGTCCACGTTACTTTCCAGCTCTATTTGATTGTCGTGTTTCTGCTCTCTTCTATAGATTTTTTTTGTTTCTGTATTACTCTGATATCTCTCCTTTGTGTTGTTAAACTATGCCTGCTAACGTGGATTCCGCTGGGAAGGAATTCCGACGTCCGAGCTCCAGTGACGACACTACTCTTCTATGACGGGCCTCCGTCTCCTTTCCGGGGTGTCCTAATGGGGGTGTGTGACTGGACTGTCTCTGTTTGGTTTCAGCTTCCGGTCGCGGCAGGCGGGCGGTCTCCAGCCGCCCAGTATCACAGGCCGCGGGCAGGTGATCAGTCGCCAGCGGGCGGGTGTTCTCCTACCGCCCAGTTACGCGGGCAGTGGGTGAATTGTCGCCGGTGGGCCTGCAGTTTACAGCCGTCCAGTCGTGAGGGCCTTGGCTCTAGTCCCCTGGTTTCTCCTGCTAGTCTCGGTTTCTCCTGCTAGACCAGATTTCTCGTGAGTGATGGTTCTCAGCAGTTCAAACTGTACTCTGGGCCTGCCATTTGTTGGATGTGGAGGGTTGCTATTGGGAACCCCAGCACTCTATTGTTTTGTTTCCCTTGTGGGGGATAGAACTGTACCTCTTCCTTCCCCGTCTGAAATCCCGTACTCAGCCCGGGGGTCAGTGCGGGCTTGGCTGGTGTGATTCCACCGTGTCACAGCCACTTATCTCCCTGCTTGCTAGTTAATCCCTTCTCTACAGTACCACGCCTTCTGTAGCCGCGGGGCAGGCTGCGCGAATCAGACAGCCTGGATCTCCGGGGTCACACAGTTGGCTTTGGGGATCCCCGGCACTCTATGGTTTTGTTTTTTTCTCTGCTTTCCCCTCCCCCAGCGCTGGCTAGACAGGTTTTGTTTTGGCTGCTGATGGGAGGGGGGGTTGAAGGTCAGGTGTCTCTAGTTTCTCCTTCATCTTTATGCAGGTTCACTCTGAAACTCCCTCCCCAGGAAAGTCTAGGAGAGATTTTATGCGAAATCCCCCTATGTGTGGGGGCTGAGCTGCGTGACACACACCTGTTTTGTTGTTGCAATCTGTCGGAGAGTGGTGGTGGATACTTCAGCTCTCCAAGATGGTGGCCGCTGATTGCCTTAGTGGAGTGTCCCTTGTGGGGGATGGGACTGTACCGCTTCCTTCCCCGTCTGAAATCCTGAACTCAGCCCGGGGGTCAGTGCAGGCTTGGCTGGTGGGATTCCACCGTGTTGTCGCAGCCACTTATCTCCCTGCTTACTAGTTAATCCCTTCTCTGCGGCGCCACACCATCTGTAGCCGCAGGGCAGGCCACGCGAATCAGATAGCCTGGATCTCCGGGGTCACACAGTTGGCTTTTTGGATCCCCGGCACTCTATTGTTTGGGTTTTTTCTCTGCTTGCCCCTCCCCCAGCGCTGGCTAGACAGGTTTTGTTTTGGCTGCTGATGGGAGGGGGGGTTGAAGGTCAGGTGTCTCTAGTTTCCCCTTCATCTTTATGCAGGTTCACTCTGAAACTCCCTCCCCAGGAAAGTCTAGGAGAGATTTTATGCAAAATCCCCCTATGTGTGGGGGCTGAGCTGCGTGACACACACCTGTTTTGTTGTTGCAATCTGTCGGAGAGTGGCGGTGGATACTTCAGCTCTCCAAGATGGTGGCTGCTGATTGCCTTAGTGGAGTGTCCCTTGTGGGGGATGGGACTGTACTGCTTCCTTCCCCGTCTGGAAATCAATAAATGTTATTCACCACATCAATAGACTTAAAAATAAGAACCATATGATCATCTCAATAGATGCGGAAAAAGCATTTGACAAAGTACAGCATACCTTTATGTTCAAAACTCTAAAAAAACTAGGGATAACAGGAACATACCTCAACATTGTAAAAGCAATCTATGCTAAGCCTCATGCTAGCATCATTCTGAATGGAGAAAAATTGAAGGCATTCCCTCTAAAATCTGGAACAAGACAGGGATGCCCTCTCTCACCAATTCTGTTCAACATAGTTCTCGAAAAACTGGTCAGAGCAATTAGACAGACGAAAGAAATTAAAGGCATAAAAATAGGAAAAAAAGAAATTAAATTATCACTATTTGCAGATGACATGATTCTATACCTAGCAGACGCAAAAGGGTCTACAAAGAAACTATTAGAGCTAATAAATGAATTCAGCAAAGTGGCAGGATATAAAATCAACACGCATAAATCAAAGGCATTCCTGTATATCAGCAACAAATCCTCTGAAATGGAAATGAGGACAACCACTCCATTCATGATATCCTCAAAAAAAAATAAAATACTTGGGAATCAACCTAACAAAAGAGGTGAAAGACTTATACAATGAAAACTACAGATCCCTAAATAGAGAAATAGAAGAAGATCTTAGAAGATGGAAAAATATACCCTGTTCATGGATAGGCAGAGCTAACATCATCAAAATGGCGATATTACCAAAAGTTCTCTATAGGTTTAATACAATGCCAATCAAAATCCCAACGGCATTTCTTGTAGAAATAGAGAAAGCAATCATGAAATTCATATGGAAAAATAAAAGACCCAGAATAGCAAAAACAATGCTAAGCAGGAAGTGTGAATCCGGGGGTATAGCAATACCAGACTTCAAATTATACTACAGAGCAATAGTAACAAAAACAGCATGGTACTGGTACCAAAACAGGTGGGTGGACCAATGGTACAGAATAGAGGACACAGAAACCAATCCACAAAACTACAACTATCTTATATTTGATAAAGGGGCTAAAAGCATGCAATGGAGGAAGGATAGCATCTTCAACAAATGGTGTTGGGAAAACTGGAAATCCATATGCAACAAAATGAAACTGAATCCCTTTATCTCGCCATGCACAAAAGTTAACTCAAAATGGATCAAGGAGCTTGATATCAAATCAGAGACACGGTGTTTGATAGAAGAAAAAGTTGGCTACGATCTACATACTGTGGGGTTGGGCTCCAAATTCCTCAATAGGACACCCATAGCACAAGAGTTAATAACTAGAATCAACAAATGGGACTTACTCAAACTAAAAAGTTTTTTTCTCAGCAAAAGAAACAATAAGAGAGGTAAATAGGGAGCCTACATCCTGGGAACAAATCTTACTCCTCACACTTCAGATAGAGCCCTAATATCCAGAGTATACAAAGAACTCAAAAAATTAGACAATAAGATAACAAATAACCCAATCAACAAATGGGCCAAGGACCTGAACAGACACTTTTCAGAGGAGGACATACAATCAATCAACAAGAACATGAAAAAATGCTCACCATCTCTAGCAGTCAGAGAAATGCAAATCAAAACCACCCTAAGATACCATCTCACTCCAGTAAGATTGGCAGCCATTATGAAGTCAAACAACAACAAGTGCTGGTGAGGATGTGGGGAAAAGGGTACACTTGTTCATTGTTGGTGGGACTGCAAATTGGTGCAGCCAATTTGGAAAGCAGTATGGAAATTTCTTGGAAAGCTGGGAATGGAACCACCATTTGACCCAGCTATTCCCATTCTCGGTCTATTCCCTAAAGAACTAAAAAGAGCATGCTATAGGGACACTGCTACATCAATATTCATAGCAGCACAATTTACAATAGCAAGACTGTGGAACCAACCTAGATGCCCTTAAATAGACGAATGGATAAAAAAAAAATGTGGCATTTATACACAATGGAGTATTACTCTGCATTACAACAATTACTAATAGGGCATTATGTAAAATTGTGGATGTGTAACCGACGTGATTCTGCAATCTGCATTTGGGGTAAAATTGGGGGTTCATAACCCACTTCAATCTAATGTATGAAATATGATATGTCAAGAGCTTTGTAATGTTGTGAACAACCAATAAAAAAAAAGAAAAAGAAAATCCACATTTAAAAAAAATGACAAAATCATAGAATTTTGAGGGAAATGGATGGCATTAGAGCAGATTATGCTAAGTGAAGCTAGCCAATCCCTAAAAACAAATGCCAAATGTCTTCTTTGATATAAGGAGAGTAACTAAGAACAGAGTAGGGATGAAGAGAATGAGAAGATTAACATTAAACAGGGATGAAAGGTGGGAGGGAAAGGGAGATAGAAGGGAAATTGCATGGAAATGGAAGGAGACCCTCAGGGTTATACAAAATTACATACAAGAGGAAGTGAGGGGTAAGGGAAAAATAATACAAGGGGGAGAAATGAAGTACAGTAGCGGGGGTAGAGAGAGAAGAGGGGAGTGGAGGGGAGGGGAGGGGAGTGGAGTGGAGGGGAGGGGAGGGGAGGGGAGGGGGGATAGTAGAGGATAGGAAAGGCAGCAGAATACAACAGACACTAGTATGGCAATATGTAAATCAATGGAAGTGTAACTGATATGATTCTACAATCTGTATATGGGGTAAAAATGGGAGTTCATAACCCACTTGAATCAAAGTGTGAAATATGATATATAAAGAACTATGTAATGTTTTGAACAACCAACAATAAAAATTAAAAAATGAACAAATATATTGTGTGTCCCTCTACAACTAAATTTTTTTAAAAATCTACATATAATAAAATGTCAACAGTTCTGTGAAGAAAACTATAGCAAAAAAAATAAATAAAATAAAATATCAAATCAAATTCAAGAACATTTAAAAATAATTGTCTCCTGATCAAATCCCTTTCAAACTTGAAAGTTTATTACAATTCTTATCCATAGGTGATTAAATAAGTTGGGCATACTATCATAGTTTTATTAAAATTTTATACTTCTCCAAGAACCAGTTTGTATCTCTATTTACTTCAAAGATTCTTGATAAAAAAAATCTTGACTATAATCGTGAGGGTATATTTAATCTACTGGAAAGATGGATTAGGGATGATCAGGAGCCTGTCTCCCTCCTATTCTCCTGGACTACACTTTTTTTTCCTAATGTATTCTTTCTTTGGAATATATCCATTCTTTTTGAGGCCAATTGCTTTTACACTTAAGATGTTTTATTTTATCTGGGATTTTTCCCTAATATCTTCCATTGAACTCTAAAAGAACAGAAAAGTTTCTTTCCTATGTTCTTCTCTCTGATGATAAAATAAAAATGTGATGATAGAATGTCAACACAGGTCCATTGTATATCACTTTTTAAAAGGTAAAAACAAAAATTCCAATATTACATAAAATAAAAGTGAATCTTTATAGAAACTAAGTAGAATTTGGCCAAAAATTTGTAACTCATATTTTTTTGTAAAACTATCAGCTAATTTAAATAATAATAGTAATTATTTCAGGTATAAAGATATCTTACATCATTATTACAGTTGTATTAATGAGGTCAGAAATTTAATATATTTTGCTCAAATTAAAAATTGTTTTTTTGTCAATGATTTATCCATGTTTTCCCAACTAATTTTCCCAATTCTGTCTTAAATATTTAAAGTTCCAAATAACATTTTGGATATGAGAAAACATAGACGGATGGGTTGAACAACTTCTCAAAAATAAAAAATTAAATAAATACTAGAAGCATATTTGAACTGAGGTTGTCTAATCCCAGTGACAATTTTTTAACTATGCTATATATAATGCTATTTCCTTGAGCCAAAACCAAATTAATATCACATCCATTGTTTGTGCCTTTTATTTAGAGATGATCAAGGTGACTAGTTATAAAAAAACAATGTAGCAGAAAAATTAAAATGTATAAAACAGCACTACATAATGATAAATCTTATTCTAAGAATAAAAATAGGGGCTATTGCAGAAAAATCAAACAATATTATCCTCAACATTAACATAATAAAGAAAAAAAGATGTATAATGATTAGACTATTCTTATGTACATATATACACACATAGGTAAATGTTACACACACATCTATATTTGTCTCTATATATTTCTAAAAATATATCTATATATATTTATAAAAGAAGATAGATATAAATTATATATTGATCCATGGTTAAAACTCAGCAAGCCAATAAATGAAACACTCTAGTTTTGCTAAAGAACATTCTCAAGAAAACCTACATCTGGCACTCTGTTTAATGGAAAAATGTGGAAATATTGTAGTCTGAGATTAGAAAAAAATGGAATATTTTTTATTCTTACCATTTCTATTGAACACTTTTTTTTTTTGGTACCTTGAATTGAAAGCAAGGGTGCTTAACCAATGAGCCATATCCTCAGCCCTTTTTATTTTTTATTTTTATTTTGAGACAGGGTCTTAATATGTTGCTTAGGGCCTTCCTAAATTTCTGAGACTGGCTCTGAACTTGTGAAACTTCTGCTTCAGCTTCCCAAGTCCCTGGGATTTCAGGTATTTTATCAAAATTAAAAAGTTCTATTTATCAGAAAGCATGTGTCTGACATAGAACTTGCATGCAGAATATAATTCATAATATGTAATATTAAAGACAGAAAATAATAGGAAATGCTGAACACTTTACCAAAAAATATAATAATGGCAAGCACATGGAAATGTGTTTAACATCATTAATCATTAGGGAAATATAAACTATATAAAATTAAAGAAACTATCAATAAATTCACTTGAAATATTTACCAAATATATATATATATATATATATATATATATATATATATATATATATATATATATATATATATATAATTCTAGTCTGGATGAATGAATCTGTGGAAAAAATCGGAAGGGCTATTGCCTCTTTAGTGAAAGGAAGGTGAATAGAATTGCTAAGAATGGGTTTGAGAGACATTTCTACAGTGACCACCTTATTATCTTATTCTGAGTGTTTATAGAGGGTTTTTTTTGTTGTTGTTGTTTGTTTTTTGGGGGGAGGCAGGTACCTGGGATTAAACTCAGGGGCACTCAACCACTGAGCCACATCCCAGCCCTATTTTGTATTTTATTTAGAGACAGGGTCTCACTGACTTGCTTAGTGCCTCACTTTTGCTCAACCTCAAGTGCTGCTAGGATTATAGGCAATGTACAGTTTTGACTTACACAGGTAAATCTATCTGTGAAAACTCAGCACACACATACTTTATTTATTTATTCATTTGTGTTATGTAAATGTACATTAAAGCCAAACAAAACAAAACAAAACAAATCCCGTAAACTATATTGAGACCTAATGTTTTGAAATCTGCCCTTAATTTTAAAATGTATCAATCATCAGATAGATGGGGGGGGGGCAGGTGGCTAGATAGCTAAATGTGTGATGATTCAAGTATAATAAAGTACGAATGATAAAGTTCAGCTAGTAGCTATGGGTGAAGCCACCCTAAAATTTTGTCTAATTGACTGCATCAAAATTTTATGGTAAAGTGTTGGGAAAAAAAAATATTGTCAAGAATATCTTAAAATAGAGCCCTTTCCTCACCTTAACAAAAAGCAAGGGCAATTGCAGTTACTCAGGTACTCAAAAAACAAAGTGAAGATACCAAATGTCTTTGCCTTACCTTTGAGCCATCCTTATTATTTGGCTTTCTCTCCCAGAGTCTCAAAATAGCTTCAGAACCTCTAAGGCATTAATATCTGCATTATAGTCAAGAAGATGAAAGATAAGAAAATTCAGGGTTAAAGTGCTAAAATAGGTATTGGCTGAAAAAAAATGCCAAAGCCTCACCCAGAAAGGTTAGAATATAATCGGATCACGTGGCATGACTAAGAAGATATTTTAGGAGCTTTTATTTTGTATAAAAGGAAGGAAAATGAGGGTTTAATGGATTTTCAATAGTTAATCCTCAGTATAAGCCTCAGGGGTTATCTTCAAATATCTGATACTCCTTGTTTAAACATCCACATTTAAAGAAGGAAGTCATATGACTGGACTTTGAAAGTCTGAACTGGGCTCCTCAGCTGATGCATATTAGCATAGAGTGATTTAAAAGGAACTTAACCATTTTGTTGATTGCCTCAAAATGTTTGCATTGGTGGGTCTGTTCTCTGGGTCAGTCTTCCCATAGAGAATCCTCTAACCTCTTATGATGATGGGAGGAGTCAAGAGCCATAAACCTGGCAGCCAGTATAAGAGAACTCAAGCAGTAAAGAAGTAGGGGTACCTCACTCTTGTTGCCTTTTAATGAATTTTCTTGTTACAAGTGTAGTTCCTCACCCACCAGCACAGCTCAACTCAGTGTCCCTGAACCCAGAACCTCTGGTAGAGAATTTCACCAGGTGGCATAGATTCTGGGAAGTTGTGTGGAGAGCCAGCTAATTATATTTGACTATTTATGAAATCAGTTGCCTCTCTTGTAATTATTCACTAGTCAGTTAACTTTCATTAGATTGCACAAGTCCAATTACTTGACTCAGTTTCTCTGATTTGCTAAATCATTTGGTAAGTTATACATGCTTTTTTCTGTCGACATTTTGCTGTCCCTTTTTATCCACCCTTTTGGACTTTTCTGCTGCTACTTTGGTACATAAAACTTCCTCAGGTGCTTCAGTTTTGATATTTTGCTTCACCTAAAGCACTAAAAATTTTCATTTAACCACGAGCGACCAGTGTTGGATGTTTTATGATTTCACAGAGCCTGGGGCTGGGTTCTTTGTCTCACCTATTCAAAGAATAAAATCCATAGACACAGAGTAAAAGCAAAGTAACAGGATTTATTACAGTAATAGTAAGAAAGAAAAAAAAAGGAAAGAAGGTAGGAAGGAAAAGAAAGAACTCCCAAAGAGGGAGGGGTCCCAAGAGAGGAATATTGGAGAGCGGCCATTGTCTAGGGGTTTATACGAACCTACAGAATTAAGCAAGTTAGCCCCCTACCCAGTCCTAGGTAAGGGACTCAGTGTCTGGTACTCAGTGTTCATGAACTCTTCATGTGCTCTTTTTGGTCCAATCATGTTATTGTGTCCCTTTGTTTTGATGAAGGTCCAGAGTAACAGAAAGCAGATATTTCACTATTTTCTGCTTAGATGGGAGTCAGCCTGACCTGGATGAGGTCTGGCTTGTGTCTATAGTTTATCAGCCCTGCTGAATAGAAACCTGACCTTGAAGGAGTCCAAGTTTTCTGCATGTCCATTTTAACACTTTATCCTGCCTCATTTTGAGGAGTATTCAGTATGATTCTCTTTTTAAGCTGTCTTATTCTTTTTTTTTTCCTGGGTTGGAGTAATTCAAAGTATTTTGCTAAATAAATCATTTAAGAGACTGACTTTTTAAAATGATCACAAATGCTCAGAAAAGCAACTCAATCTTATTCTCTAGGTTTTGTCAAAACACATGATTAATGCATTAGCTCATTAATGCACTGGTTGATGCATTAAAGCCTTCAATTAATTCTGGAATCACACAGATCAATGCTCAAGTTTGAGTTCCATTGTCACAGCTTGTGGAGAGAATGTGGGCTTTATGGAGCTCCCTGTCCACCAGGTACATTGCTCTAGTGAAGGTTATAACTACATAATCCAGTGTGAAGGACTGCTGGGTTCCTGTCTCCTACAATTTTTTACTTTAAGGAAGTTTTCTAATTCATGTAAAAATTAGTCCCATATATACAAAAGTGATTATAATGGTATCTGGTTAATTAACATTTTGTAAATCATTTTATGAGTATAAATTATAGAATTTTTAAAAGAGAAGATAAAACTATGGTACTTAGTGTAAACTTTCATTGTTAGTATCACTTAACAATGATTAAGATTTTTTGACATTTTTTGTCCTTCAGATTATATAGATCCTTAAGTAGTGTTTCATTCTGAGAATAAGTGTGTGTGCCAAAAGATGGGAGTAGGAATCAATATGTGTACTTCCAAAATTGTGGAAAATCTAAAATAAGTATTCTTTGTAATTTCTGATTCTAACCTATGGTTAAAGCAAACTTTATAATGATTGTAAGTCTGTATTGTATCATTTTGAAAGAGTATAATGACATAGTTTTAAATTATATATCATTTCTACTCAGACATTCTCTCATAATTATTTGGTTACAGGTTATATCACTTTGTTTTCTCTATAATAACTTTTTATTGTAATTTCTTTCTCTAAAGACCATAGTTTGGGTTTCTTTTATAAAAAATTATAAGGCTTTCATTCCATTGTCTTGTCAAGAAAAAAGGATCATGAGGAAGCATTAAAATTTTAAAAACCCAGGTAATTAACAGATTTTGTAATCATATTGGGGACATGATTTGAAGTGCCATTTTTTTTCTTCTATGTATCACTGTTTTTATCAACATGCTCATCTGGTAAAAAATGGAAATGTGTAATTTCTGCAAAAATTTATTGCTATAATTTTACACATTTATAAGGAAGGAGTTTTTAAATCACACCTACATTAACAGGTTTATCAAAAACAGAATTGTCTTTCTCTATTTTGACATTTTGGGGAGGGAAATTAAATTTGAATAGAGTGAAGATTTTATGAATATTTACAGTTTGTGAATATTGTCATTTAATTTGTAATTTATTTAGTTAATTAAGTTGTTTAATGAATAGCACTATATTCCTGAAATAACAGATATTCTATAATGACAAAAACAGGTATATTTTTTATGTATGATTTCATGCAACATTTGTCTATGTAGTGTGTAAAAAAAAGAAGGATTATTTGAAGAGATATGTAAATATACAAAATATTGAAACATTAGAATCAATTATGATAGATTTTTTTAAAGAGGACCTTTAAGAACTTAATATTCTGCAAGGATAGATTGTTTTATAACTTGTTCATTTAACATTTAAAGTATAATAATGCTTTTCAGAACAAAGGCAAATATACATAGTGATATAATAAAGGGATAAAGTTGGAGAGTAGATTGGAATAGTGCTCTGCAGATGAGTTGAGTTTAAAGCTGACGATGGTCAGAAGAAAGAAGAGAGCACTCAAAGGCTGTCCCATTTTCATTGTTCATGATTATCTTTATGACTGCGTGCATAGTGGCTCTAACTCTAAATCTCTTCTAGAACAATTGTAACCCAAAAAAGTCATAAGCAAAAATATTAAAGTGGAGTGATAAGACCCAGGAACTCAGGTAACAAGGGAAGAAACAGTGATTTACTTCACACTCATTCCCAATATACTTCTCTGAAATGCAGAAACAGTGCATCTAACAATAACTTTGATTACATGGTGTGTGCCATCCCAACTTAAATAGGTTTGAACTATCACATTCTTAAAAGGAAATACAAATGAGACTGGGGCTTCTCTAACTCAGTCTTGGAAGAGTGTCTATTTTTTCAGGCTCAAGTATTTGAAAGAGACTCAGTGATCTCTAGACTCTAGCAACAGATAATTAAAACGTTCTTTCCCTTTTCTTTTTTCCCATAAAGCTAACATTACATTCTGAAACTCTGAAGGACCTTACATAGAATCCAAACTATGGAGAATAAATTTCTAGTGCTAAAAAGTTTGCCTTCCAGCATTGCTATCCCAAATTGAGTTTTCAGATCTCTAATTTTCTCCTTTCTGCTAAGTTTGTATTTAATATTTTAAAAATGTATAAGTTTATGTTAAATCATTTCAAAGTTAAGGAAAAATGGTGCTCACACTTCAATTAGCAGTTATCATCACTCCTGTGTAAAGAATAATGTCATCGATATGGGAAAGCATGTAAGGTTAAGTAGGGGAATTCTAAAGCAATTACAGAATTTTCCCCAACAAAAAGACTAGATGCAATATTCCATCTTTGCAAACCTGCAATTTGCTTTCTATATATAGAATAGCTATTGTCTTCCATTCTTGAAAGGGGCTAGAGATTGAAAGACAAGGCTTTCACAATTCTGTTTCTGATTCCTTTTATTTATTAATTTTTAAGAACTTCCTTACATACAATTTGTACTATCTCCCTCCTGGATATATCATAAAGATTTCTATCTGTTGTTATTTTTTCATTATTACTGTTATACATAATGGGAGGTTGGTCTTGAAATAGAAATAGCTATAAGCCTTGGACATATTTTAGTCAGCTTTTTCGCTGTTTTAGTCAAAGGACCCAGCCAGCACAAGTATAGAGGAGGAAAGTTTTATTTGAGGGCCCACGGATGTAGAGGTCTTAGTCCATAGAAGGTTGGCTCCATTCCCTTGGACTCTCTGTGAAAGCTGAGCATCATGGCGGGAGAGTGTGGCGGAGGGAAGCTGTTCAACTCATGGTGACCAGGAGGCTGTGAGACTCCACTGTCAGATACAAATATATACACCTAAGCTACCCCACAATGCCCACCCACTCCTGCCACACCCCACCACTTCAATTACCACTCAGTTAATCCCTATTAGGGGATTAAATAATTGATTGGGTTAAGACTCTTACAACCCATTCATTTCTTCTCTGAACTTTCTTGTATTGTCTCACAAGTGAGCTTTTAGGGGACACCATATTGAAACCATAACACTTAGGGAAGAAAACAGTTTGTGCAATTGAGATGTTTTTATTCTCTGATTTTTTAATTTACCATTTCCTTAAAAAATTAGGAACATCTATGTTCATCACTTTGAGGAAGATAGAAGTAATGATTTCAAAAAGAATTCATTAATGCAAGTTTTATAATTGATTGCATATATACATATAGAATATTTATGTTGTATGTACAAAAATATATAATGTGATACATACAGATATGTATGTATCTATATACACATATGTGTCTAAGCATAGATATATATGTAACTATATACACTTGCATATACATATATGAACATATGTCCATATAATTATATGTACTCATATATACACATGCATGCATATGCAATTTTTATAGAATATACTCATGTAATATTTATATGGTGACATTATATATGTATAATTATATATGTATATATATATGTAATCATATAACTTGCATTAACATTTTATATATGCACATATATATAATATATATATATATATATATATATATATATATATATGTGCATATATATTTGCACTAGGCTCTGAAAATATAATCTATCATTATAAGTAATTATACAATATTATGTGATTTTGAACTCTTCTCAACTGATAAAAAGAGATAACAAGATTTCTATTCATTCTCTCTATTGTTCATTAATATACTCAAAAGAATATCCATTCTGTACCCATTATGCTTTCTTTGTTACTATCTGGATTGCTCTTTTCCTTGCATGAATTTCCACATCTTTTACCTCCTCTACCACAATATATTCCCTACCACAATGTTATTCCTTGTGCTTTTTGGTTAAATAATGTGATACAGTATTTACTGCTTAATACTTCAGAGGTTTCTCCCTACAACTGTGGACTGCAGCTTTTATTTATTTAAATTTTCTCCACCACATTCTGTATAAATAAAGTGATGTAAATAACTTTCTAAGTAAACAAAAATTCTAATTTTTAGCAAGGTGTATTGCTTCTAAGCTAAAATATTTCTTAGTATATCTTGTAATTAGTTGTGATCCAATGATCAAGTGATAGTTAATAAGACATCTAAGTAAAAGCTATAAGACAGTACAAGAAGACTCTAAAATGCAGGGGATTTTTTTGAAAACGTTCTTCCACTTAATATTTAGAATATCACTGGATTTGTGGAACTCTGTTTGTATTGGAATATTAAGAAAATTTGTAAATAGAACAAGACAGAAGGATGTTGTTTTCCTGATGACAACTCTTGCCTGTCTCTTTACTCATTTTCATGACAGATGAGCAAACATTTACTTTGTTTCAGTGAATTATTGTTGGGAATTTTTTGGTTAGTTCATAAACAAGTGTAATTTTAATATAACCTGATACGTTAAGCACATATTAAAGTCCTAACTAAAATCATTCTAAATATTTACTTCACTTTATTTGGAAAAATAAGAGACCCAGAATAGCCAAAGCTATCTTTAGCAAGAATAGTGAAGCAGGAAGCATCACAATACAAAACCTTGAGCTATACTACAAAGCTATGGTAACAAAAAATGACATGGCACTGGCACCAAAATAGGCATGTAGATCAATGGTACATAAAAGGAAAGTGATCACTACACTCAGAGTGACCAAGAGATCTTTATTGCAGCCGTGTCTGATTAACAGGGAAGGAAGAGAGAAAGAGAGAAAGAGAGCAGGAAAAGGGGGGAGGAGAGAGCAAAGTGAGAGAGAGAGAGAGAGAGAGAGAGAGAGAGAGAGAGAGAGAGAGAGAGAGAGCGCGCTTGAGAAAGACGGAGCCCAGCAGGAGAGAGTTTTAATAGCCAAAATCTGATGGGGTCTTTGGGTCTGCAAGTTGCCTTGTTGGCATACAGAGATTGGATCAAACAGTCGTTACTAAGGGTGTCATCTTCTGCCCTCAGGAATACCTGGTAGGGGCTAGATGTGGGTTTCTGTTGCACCAGATGAATGGGGGTCCAGTGTTCAGCCTTGAGTGGGGTTGAGTGTTAAGACTTGAGGCAAATAAGAGATAAGGAACCAGATGGGTGAGGGTTGAGTATTCATCCCACCCTGCAGCTAACATTTGTTTAGCCTGCTCCACAACTAACTACAGAAAAGAAGACACAGAGACAAACCCACATAAAATACAGTTATCTCATAGTAGACAAAGATACCCAAAACATCCATTGGCAAAAGGATACCCTCTTCAACAAATGGTGCTGGGAGAACTGGAAATCCATATGTAGCAAAATAAAAGAAACCCCTATCTCTCACCATGCACAAAATTCAAAGTGGATCAAGGACCTAGGAATTAGACCAGAGACCCTGCATTTAATACAGGAAAAAGTAGGCCCAAATCTTCATCATGTCAGATTAGGCCCCAACTTACTTTACAAGACTCCTAAAATGCAAGAAATAAAATGAAGAATTAAAAAATGGGATGGACTCAAACTAAAAAGTTTCTTCTCAGCAAAAGAAAGAATAAATGAGGTGAAGAGCCTACATTTTTGGAGAAAAATTTTGCCTCATGCATGTCAGAGTGCTAATATCCAGGTTATGTAAAGAACTCAAAAAACAAACAAAGAAACAAAAAACCCAATTAATAAATCAATGGGCTAAGGAGCTGAACCTACCTACACTTCTCAGAAGAAGATACACATTTGATCAACAAATATGTGAAAAAATGTCAACATCTCTAGTAATTAGAGAAATGCAAATCAAAACTACTCTAAAATTTCATCTCATTCCAGTCAGAATGGCAGTTAACAAGAATACAAACAACAGTAAGTGTTGGCCAGGATGTGAGGAAAAATGCGCACTCATACATTGCTGGTGGGACTGCAAATTGGTGCAATCACTCTGGAAAACAGTACAGAGATTCCTTAGAAAACTTGGAATGGAACGACCATTTGACCCAGCTATCCCACTCCTTGATCTATACCCAAAGGACTTAAAATCAGCATACTATAGTAACACAACCACATCAATATTTATAGCAACTCAATTCACAATAGCTAAATTGTGCAAGCAACCTAGGTGCCCTCAACAGATGAATAGATAAAGAAAAAGCCAAGTTGTACACCTTAAACTTATACAAAGTATTTTTTAAGTTTAAAAAAGGAAATTCGAAAGTCAATGAGATAACAAGATAGAGACAGACACTCTTATTAGTCATTTTAAAAAATGTATACACAATGAGATGTTACTCAGCATTAAAAGAGAATAAAATTAGGCCATTTGCAGGTAAATGGATGGAATTGGAGAATATCATGCTAAGCGAAGTAAACCAAACCCAAAAAACCAAAGGCCAAATGTTCTCTCTGATAAGTGGATGCTGATCCATAATGGGGGGGGGCATGGGAAAAATTTAGAAACTTTGGACAAAGGGGAGAAAGTGGTGGGGAGGGAGCATGGGGCAGGAAAGATGGTGAAATGAGATGGACATCATTACCCTAGGTACATGTATAACTGCACATATGGTGTGACACTACATTGTGTACAACCAGAGAAATATGAATTTGTGCTGTAATTGTGTATAATAGATCCAAAATCTATTCTGCTGTCATATATACCTAATTATAATTAATTAATTAATTTAAAAAGTACTGACTACTTAGAAAATATTCTTTGTAAATGCATGAACAAAAATAAACACAACAATGTGCATAAAAATAAGAAGAAAATGTGGAGGAAGTCTATAAAACAGCAAAATAAGAATAAAGAAAAAGAGCTTACAGGAAGAACAGTAATAAAAGGAGAAATATCTCCCATGTGACTTGTGTAAAATGAATCCTATCTTTAATATGCAATATTTTTCCAGTATTCTTGTTTACTAAACTCTTCTTCTAATGACATTTATAATTGCTCAAGTATGGGGCTGGGGTTGTAGTTCAGTGGTAGAGCACCTGCCTTGCATGTGTGAGGCATTGAGTTCCATCCTCAGCACCACATAAAAATAAATAAATGAAATAAAGGAATTGTGTCCTTCTAAAAATAAATAAAAATGTTAAAAAAATTGCTCAATTACTTTTTTCAAGCCCCTGCTGTAAAATCTCCTTCAGTTATGGTTAGCAATATTTAGTATCATCTTGCCTAAAAGTCTCTTTTCTTTTGGCATACCTAATCTCAGCTAAGAATTATTTTAGAAGTAATGAGATGTTGTCACTGAAATAATATATATTGTAGCCTTTTAATAAACCCAGGTATTTTCAAATGCCTTAGAATTGGTTATTCAGTAATAATTTTTCCAGCAAAGTCAATACAATAATTAATATTGCTTTTGTATTGAGAATTTATTAAGAGAGAAGATTTTTGTTTCCTAAAAATAAAAAGAAAAAAGAAAAAGTTAACAATGTGAGAAAATGAGTACATTAATTGGCTTAAAGATAGTAATCATTTCATTATATATATGGAGACCAAAAACCCATGTTGTACACCTTAAATTTATACAAATGATTTTTTTTCAGTTTAAAAAAAAGAAAATGAGAAAGTCAATGATATAAAAAGATGAAGAGACTCTTACTACTCATTTTTAAAAATTGACTTCTTGTTATGTTCTTCACAGAACACTTATCACATCTTTAGCAAATATTTCCCAGAAGCCCCTAAACTTAAAGAACTATTAACAAATCTGTTTCCAAGAACTTTTTTGCTTTGAATGAGTCTGTTTGGCAGATGTGAAAATGTCTGAAAAAGAAGCATTTGTTTTTAAATTTTAAATAAATATCATGAAATATTACTTTCAATGAAACAAAAATATGTATTGATAGGAGTGGAATGTCCTAATTATTGCTCCATTTGTGCAAATGTTATATGATACACACACACAATGTTTCTAAGAGTATAAGTCATATAATAGCATGGTAATTAATGTGATTAGAATCATTCATTTAAAACTTTTGCATCATGATAAAAATAAATATGAATATCATCAATCTTACTTTTAAATACAGAGGAAAGAGTGGGAGTGGATCTACTTTGTGAGGTAAATTGCTGAGATATAAGTGGATTTAAGAATGAGAAGCCTCTCAGAATGATGTTTAGTTTTCTATAAGAAACATAAACACAGCATAAATATACACATAGAAAAACAGTGGGTTTGGCATAATTACACACATTGGTTTGACACAGTGGACTCACAACATTTGCCCTATGCTTGTTTTTGTTCAAAAGTGTTTCAATCTGGGCTGGGGTGTGCTTTCCTGTCATGCACAAGGCCCTAGATTCAATCCCTAGCACCATTAAAAAAAAGTGTTCCAATCTGGGTGATGAATTATATTTCATGTATGATTTTTAAAAAATCATGATACAATTATTTTATTTTATGCCAACAACTCTGATCATTACTATTTTTTTGTTCACCCTCACACTTAAAGTCTAAGTAAAAGGAAATTGGTTTTCAAAATGCACTTAGCAGTTCTCAGTTTCTTGAATGACACTAACTCTGAGTACTCCCAAGTAGACAGTCTTCAGTCAGTTGACATTATCGCAGATTAAGAGTCCTAAAGTATTTCTAATTTTACCATGCATTGTCATATTTCTTTTACCTTGAATAGTCTTAATGGAAAGGGAAAAGTATACCAAGAGAAAGTTATTTTGTTCAAAACAAGAGAAAAATGTAACAAAAGATGGAACAGATAATATCCACCTCCAGTTTTCTTGATCTCTTATTCCAGCCTCTATCAATTTCAGTTTTCTAACATCTTTTGTCTGTAATTTAATTTGAACTCATATCTGTAACTTTATAATGTAATAGAAACACTTTTTTTTCAAATACAGTGTTGTTATAAGCAGACAAACTTAACATTACCTAACAGTAGGAAAATTCACTTGAATTGAGATCTTATTTTGTTCATTTGAGATGATTTTACTTCACCAAACATTAGGAATATAAATATAAAATTATATCATTATAAATATTGTAACTGCAAAGTATAAAATTTTGGATTAAACAAAATGTTCTTTAAATTTTCACTTAGCACACATATTTCATTAGACACATACACTGTTTTTATGCTAAAAGGCAACTTCTGAACTAAATTGATGATGTCAGTGCAGGTATTGCTGTGCTGGAGATCAAGGTTTAGACCTTTGTATACTTAGTACCTGATATTAATTGTCCTGTAATCCAGATTCTTGATGAAAATCTGCAAACTCTCATAGTTAAATATTGCCGCAGTCTGGCTGCAGCAAAATAATGGGGGTGGGGGTGAGGGTGGGGGTGAGGGTGGGGGTGAGGGTGGGGGTGGGAGGGGTGGGGGGGTGACAAGGAACTTGTGAAGGTTGATACAGTGGGAGCTGCTTTATTGCAGGACAGTGAGGTATATATACTTAACTAATTCCACACAGCTTATCTTAATTAACATAAACTAGATACAGCAGTCAACCAATAAGGAATCCTCATCATCTTAATGATTACACACAGCTTAATTTAATTGACATAATCTAGACACAGCAGTCAGTCATTAATGAAGCTCTATCATCTTAATGGCTCGCTGGCGTTACTTCACAAACCACTCCCTCTGGCAAAGTACCAGGAGCCATCTTGACTTGTTTACAGACCCTAACAAAATGTGTTTTCTAAAATAATGCAGTCAATTTTATTTATCTGAGATATCAGGCTTACCTAATGATACTTGTCTAACTCATTCTCATTTTATGGATTTGGTTTGTAAGTGGTTGTAGGCCAATGAAACAACTATTTTTAAAATAGATTAACATAATCCTCTTAGCATATGGAATACCAGAAAATTCACAAAAATCAAGCATAGTGACTAATATAGTGAGATTTTATTTTTAAGTTGTCTTTATAAAGCACCGTGATTTTATGAACAGAGAAAGGAGGAGACCAATATGCTTTTTCTACATGAAATCAAATCCCCAGGCATTTGGAATCAATCATTAGACATGGAATTATATAAAATTCTGCAGAGCTACCTGTGTTCTTCCCCATCCTTTAATAATTTGATGTCATGCTATTTTTGTATTAGGAGAACAGGCAAAACTTGTACCCCTGAGAATGTCTATGCTAAATAAAAGTTTTTTCTTTTATGAAGTTGGTTCTGAGATAGCTTATTAATCACTATGGTAGGAGGGAGCAGATAGGGAGGAAAAAAATTTCCCAAATAGAAATAGTTTACCCACTTCTTTTAAAATTTACCTCTCGATAACTTTTTTCTTTGTTTAAAATGCTAAATAACTCTGCCCTTTATGGAAAAAAAAACCCAAAAGAATATTTACTTTTAAGGTCTGGATATTGGAAGTAATATTTCCCTAGAGAGTTAGATATTAACATCTCTTCCTACTCCTAATAAAATGTGACTGTTCCTATGTTTATTCCAAAGTGTGTCTCTATCAAGAACTTATACTTCGCTTGTAGTGATGTTGGCAGAGCAGGAGTAATTTGTTTCAAAGAGGGAATTCTAAGCCAAATACATAGGAGCTAAGGAGTGATCTAAGGCCCCATTTGAGTGGTAGGAGTGGGATATAGCCTTTCAAGGAAAATCCTTGATTCATTCTAGTGAGGTGGCCAGGGAACTAACTGGCTTGAGATAAGGTCTGAAGGCATTGGTCGTTTTTTAATTATCCCTAGGTGATTCTAATAAACAATTAAAATTAAGAATCATTAGTTTCATTTGATTGGTTGATTCTTTCCTAATGAAAAACTCCTTAAGCTTAAGAGAGAAAAAGAAAGGGAGAGTATGGGGGCATATGAAGTGAGGAAGAAGGGCTGAGATGGTGTATAGGATTTAAGATGTGGGCTGGTGTTCTCACACCAGGTGGGAAAGTGTAAGACAGGGTGAGGAGAATCATGTGAATCAATAGTTGAGTGTATTAGAAAAATCATGGTTTACATGGTAAAACTAAACTGGGACCAGATTTTGTAATATTGGTTGTGATTTGTTTAAATAACTTTATTTTGTCTCATAGGTAATTGGGTGAATATTGAGGGTTTGTAGAGAGATACAAATGATGAATTTAGTATTTAGAGAAATGCTTATGGAAATGGATAAAAGCAGAGACAATATGGGGACTTAAGGAAACTTTTTGAGCATTGGCTATCAAATGGAGGTAAGGATAAGATTCATTTTGTAACTTGTTTAAGTATAAACCTATGGACACTCAAGAAAATCTATTGAGCAAGTCTGGGGTGAAGCCCAGTGATTGACAGAATTTTAAGCATAACCATTAGCTGATGAAGAGGTTACATGGCTCTATTCTGATGCAATGCTAGTTCTTTTTTTTCTTAATATTTATATTTTAGTTGTAGTTTGATACAATATCTTTATTCTATTTATTTATTTTCAGTGGTGCTGAGGATCAAAACCAGGGCCTCACATATGATAGGCAAGAGCTCTACTGCTGAGCTACAACCCCAGCCCACAATGCTAGTTCTTAAGGAAGATGATAAAAGATGTTTAATGATCATGATTAGTTGTATGCAAATAAACTTTGCTGAGTGCTGGTACTTATTGGTCATTCTTCAATGTGTACAACATAAGTATCAATAGATCAATGATATTACCTTCAAAAAACTAAAAGTCTGAAATAGGGAGAATAGCATGTAAAGATGACACAACAATAAAAGTTACCCTTTATCTTTAATAATAATTAATTTTATTGTGTGTATGAGACTAAGCTAATGGATTTATGTACATTTATCATGTTTTTTGCTGGGGATGTGGCTCAAGCGGTAGTGCACTCGCCTGGCATGCGTGTGGCCCGGGTTCAATCCTCAGCACCACATACAAACAAAGATGGTGTGTCTGCCGAAAACTAAAAAATAAATATTATAAATATTAAAATTCTCTCTCTCTCTCTCTCTCTTTAAAAAAGGTTACCCTATCTTTAATAATAATTAATTTTATTGTGTGTATGAGGCTAAGCTAATTGATTTATGTACATTTATCATGTTTTTAAAATTGTATCACTCACTTCAACGTTCATCATGCTTTTTAAAATTTTATCCTCATTTCAACATTCTAAGGTATGAATTTCTCTTATCACTATTCTTCATGAGGGAGGTAGGAATCTGAATCTTCAGCTTTTGTCTTTGAATGTTATACAAATCATGATCCTGTCGAGGTGTGGAGAAGAAAATAACGACCTTATTTTTACAAAGGGTAATTTAAAATATCCTATAAATATACACACTAAGGGTTTCATTGAATGTCAGGGTTGAAGATTAAAAGGATAGAAACGGGAAAAAAACAAAGAAAAGGAAAAAGCTAGTGCTATCTATAAATTCTATCATCTAGGGAATCTCTCTATATATCAGCACTCTACTTTCCCTGTTACAGAAATTAAGCAAGTTAAATAGAAATTATTTTAGTCAAATCATTCTTTTATCTTGCTTTATATTACTAAGGATTGAACTCAGGGGACATTTTACCACCACTGAATTAGCCCTGTCCTCTTTTTCTTTTTTTAATAATTGTAGCCCAGATTAGTCTTGAATTTGAGATTCTTAAGCCTCAGCCTCCTGAAACACTGGGATTATAGGCATATGCCATTGCATCTGGGCATTCGAACAGACCATTTTTTTTGACATCACAAATCATTGAAATTTACTTATGCTTATCTTTAAAAAAATGAGTATCCTTGTACAAATCAATATATGTGGCCTTGTCTTGTGGGACATTATTGGAGTCATATATTCAGTAGTGGTCAAGAAATAATTAAATATGGACAGGAACTTTAATTCCTTTAGTTCCAACCTTACACGTGACTGAGTCACACTCCCCGGCTGGGTGCTGAGGCACTCAGTTGCAGAAATGTAGCAGAGCTTTCCCCACCCTTCTTGGGTTCAAAGGTCAGTGTCTTGTGCATGGGTGTGTCTTGCTACAGCCCCATGGGTAGAGCTATGCTCACCTGTTCCTTTGTAATATAACCCCTTGCCCTGTTTAGGATAGAATCTTCCATGGAAGTGCCTTGTGTGTGTCCCCTTCTCTTACTGTGCCCTTGGGTGTGGCCTACCCAGGTGTCAATCAACCTGCTGACAGTGGACATCATGAAGATAGACTCAGCCCCCTGAAACCTGACCCCTTGCCTCACTTGAATAGCTTCTCATCAATAAAAGTGATCAGCACTTGCTCTTGCTCTCTCTCTTCCTTCGGTCCCCTAAGGTCAGAGGAGCCATCACAGTGACCCCAAAGAAAAAGGTATTTGTGTCTCTTGTGTGGTTATTTTGCACAGCCCAGTTAGCCCAGTTCAACTGGAGTGACCCCTGAGCCTTTTATTTGCAAGAACAGAAGCCCAGCAATACACAAATGTTCTACCATTTTCTTTTAGTGGAAACTGAGCCATTTCTACACTTCCCAATAAAGTCATATTCAGTGAAGCTTTCTGGGAAGATAATGGTCTGAGGGAATATTCCAGGAATCTTCTTGTCTGTATTACCTTTAAAATACACATTAATAATCATTACAGCTACCATTTCTTAAATGCTTACTATGTACCCAGCATTGCAATAGATTCTTAGCCTACATTACTTACTTTTTATAACAACCCTCTAACATGATAAAATTGAAATTTATGGAGGCATAATTTTCTGAAGACACAGTTGGAATCTGGCAGAGCTAGGATATTAACTAATTCCAAAGATCACATTCTTAACCATTACTCTGCCTTGTAACTTCTAAATAATACATGAACATTTTTTTTAAAAAAGTTCTCTACAACTCTACTTAATAAGATTCAGTTGTATAACAAATTTTAATTTCCATTTATAAAAATGCAATATGAATAAACATAATTATAAACATGGCATACAAAAACTAGCCTTACTATTTCATGAATGAACAAATTTTAGAAATCTGCTCTGTTTTAAGGAGGTAAATCTCATGATGAGAGGAACTGTTCCAATAGGAAGCCCTCCCTAGTCACACTATGGTAACAGATAACAGAGGTTGCAAAATATTTGACTTCACTCTCCACACTTTTATCTTGAAGCCCTTGGAGACAATAAACACAAAAGATTTAATTCATTGTAAAGATTTTCACCCACACTACACTGTTCAAGAGGTTGGAAAAGGGAAGAAAGATGCCTGGGAACTAGGCAGTATGCCTCTTCTCTAAGAATTTACTCCATTGGCATCTGAATTCAAGTTTGCATAAGCAATACTTCAGGTGCTAGAAAGAATTACACAATAGCCTTTGCATCCCCCATTTGTATGCTGTGGGAAAGAGTGAAAACTGGTGATGTCATTAGTTGAAATTTAGATATTTTGCATCATTTAATATTTGGCATTTATTATGATTTTTATGAAATATTACATAAAGATGTTCTTTAAATTAATTGCTAAGTTTCTTGGTTGCTCTTTGAATTTATGTCCAAGGCCAAATGTCTCATTCACTTCAGCCTAGTGGTAGCCTTGAAATGCATCATCTCTGTGGTCACATTGTTAGAGTGGAAGGTAGTGTTGATGATGATTCTTTTGGTACAACAGAAGTAAGCTGGGATGTTTCCTAGAGGAATAAGAGAAAAATGAGATGAAATGTATTCATAAATACATTGTACCTAGTTAAAAGAAAGACAACTCACTTACTCACTTACTTATAATTACAGAAAAATTGAGAAGAGAAAGATATTTATTTCTAGGTGCCAAAGTTCCATAGGAAGCCATCAGAAAAAGTTTTTCCTCTAAATCTTTGACCCATGTCCTAAAAATTTTAGCAGCTGACTAAAGTATAACAAAAAACCAAGTACTATTTATCCTCTCCAGTTGACTCCTGTTAGCATGGATCCAATATAAAGAGTGATCCGGTGATCCCTGGGATTTTAATGAACATTTTTGTATCACAGAAAACAAAAAGGGAACAATAATTTGATAAATAATTCAAGAAAATCATTAGGCCTTTGCTTAAGCTTAAAATCTGAGAAGGTAATGTTAATAAATAGGATATTTTATCTATCTAATAGAAAGCCTAGTAAATCTCTTTGTATAAAGAAATAATGTACCAGAGAGAAAATAAGACTAGTTACTTAGGACCTGTTGATAATTATTTACTTTCATAAAAGTGGCCAATATTTTGAGAATTCACATGAAAATCTTTCATCTCAGAAATGGATTCACTTCTGGAGTCTGAAGAAATTTTTAGAAATGTGTAATTTAATCCAATAATAGTTTAAACAGTATATATCTTCAATAAAACAAAAATAGAGCAACATGCAATATAGGAAGAAATTGTGGAAAAAGAAAAAATATATTGTTAAATTATATTAAAATATCCACACAATAATTCTACCTGAGTATAAAGGCTTTTGTTTTAATAGCTCTTTGGAGGAAAAAGAGTTTTTTGAAGAATATAGAGTCTGTACATACTTAAAAAAATACAACTTCTGATATGTAAATACATCAAAGAAGCAATTGCTAAAATCAGAATAATAAACATCACCCCTAAGAGCTCCCTCATGGCTTTCTCTATTTTTTTTCTATCCTCCTGTACCTCTACTCTTCTCCTCTCTCCAGCAAACTATTGCTCTTAGTCACAATTGATTAGTTTATGTTGTCTATAAGTATTTATAAATTGAATTTTACATGGAGTAGAACATATTGTACTTAGCATAATTCCTTGGATTTCCATCAAAATATTTGCCTGTACAAAGAATCTACTCATTTTTACTGTTGCATAGTATCCTGTGTCATGGATGCGCCAGGTATTTTTTGTTTTGTTTTGTTTTGTTGTTTAATCTATTTACTCTTTGTAGAACAAAAGGGGTATGCAGTTTTTGGATACTAAAATAATTTTAAAAATTTTTGTACAAGCCTTTGAACACATACTTTCAATGCCTTTGGATAAACATACAGTAGAAAGGCTATATCATTTGTTAGGTATATGTTTTACTCTTTAAGAAAACACCAACAGATTTTCCAAAGTTATAATATTTTACCTTCCCACCACCAAAATTTGAAAATACCAGTTCTTGTGGTCAGTCTTTTTAATTTTAGTCATTCTAATAAGTATGTGTGTATGTGTGTGTGTTTGTAGTGTATGTATTCATGGCTTTAATTTATATTTTTCTAATGGATAAAAATTTGAAAATCTTTTCATGTCTTGCTTTCCATGAACACATCTTATCTCATGAAGATATATTTATTTATTTTCCCCATTTTCCAACTGGATTATTTTATTACTACTGAGTTTGAGTTCATCTTATTTTTGGATTTGTGACTTAGAAAAAATAGTTTCCCTTCTTAGGGCTTATTTTTTTTCTTAAAAGTTTACTTATATGATCAGACTTTTTTAAAATTCTGATGATCACTAACTTATAGATTTTCTATCTTATAAGTCATACTTTCAGTGTTAAATCTAAAAAAAAAATCTCTTGTCTAATGCCAAATCATGAATATTTCTACCTGTGTGTTTTGGGGGTATTTTAAAATTATATATATATTTTTAATGTTACCAAATTTGAATTAATTTTTGTGTTTGATACAAAATGTAGATCAATAATTCTGTTTTTGCACAGAAGTATCTAAGCCTTCTAGCATTATTTTAAAAAGATATCCTTTCTTTTTTTTTATTGTTTGTTCAAAACATTACAAAGCTCATGACATATCATCTTTCATACATTTGATTCCAGTGGGTTATGAACTCCCATTTTTACCCCAAATACAAATTGCAGAATCACATCGGTTACACATTCACATTTTTACATAATGCCATATTAGTGACTGTTGTATTCTGCTACCTTTCCTATCCCCTACTATCCCCCCTCCCCTCCCCTCCCATCTTCCCTCTCTACCTCATCTGCTGTTGTTCAATTCTCTCCCTTGTTTTCCCCCCCTTTCCCCTCACAACCTCTTATATGTAATTTTGTGTAACATTGAGGGTCTCCTTCCATTTCCATACAATTTCCCTTCTCTCTCCCTTTCCCTCCCACCACTCATCTCTGTTTAATGTTAATCTTTTCCTCATGCTCTTTCTCCCTGCTCTGTTCTTAGTTGCTCTCCTTATAAAAAAGATATCCTTTCTCCACTGAATTTCTTTTGTACTTTTGTAGAATTTCAGTTGTTTTTATATGTGTGGTTTTATTTCTAGACTTCTTATTCTATACCTTCAACCTTTTAACTTCAAGCTCATTCCACATCGTCTTTATTAATACTTGCTATATATTATATAATGTATGTCACATATTAATACTTATAATATTTGCTATATAACAAGTATTGAAATTAGCTACTATTAGTTGTTCAACATGATTTTGTTAACATTTTTTAACTCTTCTGGGCACTTTGTATACCAAAGGGATTTTATTATTACATTTTAAAAAATACTGGAATTATGATTGACATTGTGCTTAAGTTTTATATCTTTATGGAAATCAATGACATCTTAATGAGTGTTTTGACTCATTAACTCCACATATGAATTTACCTAGTCCTTCTTTTAATGGTCTTGAAAATACTTTTCAGATTTTAGTGTATATCATACTTCTCCCTATCAATTTAGTATGATCTTATGCTGTTGCAAAGTTATTTTTTACATTTTAATTTTTGATTGTTCATTGATAATATAGAAATACAATTGATTTTTATATACTGGTCTTATATTTTACAAATTTGTTGACCTCAGTAGTTTTAGTAGCATTGTAAAAATAAATTCAGAAGAATTTTCTACATAAAATATTATGCTATAATATTTTACCATTTACAAATCATGATTTTTTTTCTTGTCTTATCTCTTTCTTGTTGCATTAACCAGAACCTGTTCAGTGGTAAATGGAGATGGAAGACAGGTCATCCATCCTTAAGCCGTGCTCTTAGAGGGAAAGCAAATTTTTCATCTTTAAATAGGAAGGTGGCTTTAAGGTTTTTTTTTTGTTGTTGTTGTTGTTTTTTAAAGAGAGAGTGAGAGAAGAGAGAGAGAATTTTTAATATTTATTTTTTTTTTTTAGTTTTCAGCGGACACAACATCTTTGTTGGTATGTGGTGCTGAGGATCGAACCCGGGCCGCACGCATGCCAGGCGAGCGCGCTACCGTTTGAGCCACATCCCCAGCCCCGGCTTTAAGGTTTTTATGGATAACCTTCATTAGACTAAAGAAGTTCCTTGCACCTAGTTTGTTGAGAATTTTATCAAGAATACATGTTGTGGGGGCTGGGGATGTGGCTCGGGTGGTGGCGCGCTTGCCTGGCATGCGTGCGGCCCGGGTTCGATCCTCAGCACCACATACCAACAAAGATGTTGTGTCTGCCGAGAACTAAAAAAAAATAAATATTAAAAAAAAAAAAATTCTCTCTCTCTCTCTCTCCTCTCTCACTCTCTCCTCTCTCATTCTCTAAAAAAAAAAAAAAAAAAAAAAAAAAAAAAAAAAAAAAAAGAATACATGTTGTGTTAAGTGATATGCTTTTCTTTGGGATGGGCTTTAAAATTATTATATACTGTTTTTCAGTTCGTTAATATGGTTTATAACAGTGTTTTAAATTTTAAATCAACCAGGTTTTCCAAGAGGAAACAAGAACTGAAACAATTTTTTTTATGAAATTTTTTCCTTCCTCTATATTGCTAGATTTAATTTACCAAATTGGAGAAATTTTTATATTTGTTCATTTGGAACAAAGGTCTATAGTTTTCTTTATTTTATGTCATTATTTAGTGTTATCATCCAAGTATTCCAGCCTCATAATGAGCTACCATGTAGCCTTAGGTCTTCCAAATTCTATAATAGTTAGTGTCTAATTGGTAAAATCTGTTCCTTACATATTTGGTTGGATTCACTAGTAAACCCATCTGAGCTGAATTTTCCTCTGTGGAAATGTTTTTAACTATGTGCTCAAATACAGTGGATAGCTCTGATATGATCTATTTTGTGTTTATGGAAACCAGGGTGGTACTGGATGAACTCTTTAAAACATGATAATTATGTACAAGATCTATTTATTTATGATATTAAGATAACATGAACTTCCAAATTCTAATTGTTTATATCTTTAAAGAATATTGTCTTCTAATTGTGATGTGTTCATATGCCAAAAAAAAAAAATGGATCCAACACCCATTATGTCCAAAGATTTGTGTGTCTCTAGTATTAGCATTTCTACAGAAAAGCAAGGATTCTCCTGTGTTTCAGAATTATAAGCCTAGATAAGCACAGGCCACTTGGAAGAGTCCCAGTTCATCAAGGTTAGATGAAGAAGAGACCAACAGAGAGCCTCTAATCGTAATTTTGACACAGAGGAAAACAACTGGCAAATGGTTGATGTTGGTAAATATTTGATAATTTAATAGCATAATTTAATGGGTCAAAATTTACACAAGGTCATATTACCCTTTAACAAAATAATAAATGTCTGCAGACTCTAAAAAATATTAATTCCCTTGTGCCTGCTTGGCATGCAGAATATTTTAAAATTTTTATTATTTTTCATTATTAAACACAGTATTAAGGGCCTGACTCACAAACCTGCAGAGATATACACTCAGCATTTTAATTTAAAGTGTTTGAAGATTTAAGGTTTAAAGTTAATTTTTAGAAGGATGAGTATTCCAGGTAATGTATCCAGAGAAACCTCAGCTCAAGATAGCATTCAAGGTACATCCATGGGGCACATTTAAATTTGTCTTTATGTCATTTCTTTTACACCAAAGGGGGAAAAAAACAGGAATAGAAAACAGTCATGGATGGGCTCCCAGATGGATATTTCTCAAAGGAAAAATATTTAAACAGAAATTTTGATCAACATAGCTGCCTAAACTGATGTGGAAAGATGTTCCTCCTACAAAAACTACATAGAAATGATCAATGAAATATAACAACTGTTAAATATAAATAACTCAAATGTGCTATGTTTGCAACCCTTCTCTTACTGTGAAGTCATTTAAACATGCAAAGTTTTTAAAAATGCATAGTAATGATTAATGGTTATTGAACAGTTGCCATTTTTTAGCACTGTCTCGAACACAGATGATAAATAATGAAAAACAGGTGAAATAAAAATTCCTAGCAATGTTGGGTCTCTGCTTTAGGTTATTTTTCCCCCTAATGTTGATGCATACTTCTGTCTTTGGATTCCTTAGGACACTCAGGTATTAGTAACAAATTTCTATTTTATTAAACATTTTCATCATAGGTTCTTCTCAATTACATCTAAGAGCTGAAACAAATTCAATAGAATAGAGCTGCATATCTGGAGTAAAATTAATAATTGTTTAATAGAGTAATAACAGGATGTTAAAACTTTTCTCCCATCAGAATTTCTGTAATTTATCAAAAGCAGTTTCTGCATAGAACCTCAGGCTTAAACTAAATGACAAAAGTGGAGCATCATTTGTTAATTTACAGTTTTTTAAATAACTATTGTACAGTTAATTGTACCTTAAAGGGAATTGGCCCTGTTCTGACTCCCTAAGCGACCTTGGAATATTTTGTTAGCTAAGGATTTTGAAAGACTTCTGTGTCCTATGAGAATCAGAGTACACTGAAGGACAGAGAGAAAAGCAAGACTTATGACTGCAGTCCACCTGAGCCTTTAATCAATTAAATTTACCCTACCTTTCTCCCTTTATATCATAGAGAGGGAGCTGAAGTATGAAGATAAGGAAATGCTACTATGTGTTAGAAAATATGTCAAAAATATATCATAGAACATGGGACTTTGGCCAAAAATCTTCTAAGTAAATCTGAAAAAATGTTTAAAATTTCTAAATTTTCTCTCAAAGTGTCTTTAACATCATCAATCTTAGGCAAATTATAGGAATATCATTGATCTGAAGGAAAGGATATATGTGACATGTTAGAAAGTAATTAATTACTTTGAATACTTAAAATACTTTTGAAGAAGAAAATTACATTGAACCACTTAATTAGGAGTTACACCATGAGTTGGTTCTAGTTGAGCCCCAAAAAAGTCACATGAATTACTTCATAATGTAAAGACTGTGTTAGTCTTATTCAAACACTAAAGAGAAAATATGATTTTTTTAGATATATTTTTGATGTGTGTGTGTGTGTGTGTGTGTGTGTGTGTGTGTGTACCTGGAGATTGAACTCAAGGCCTTGAGTATATGAGGCAAGTGCTTTACCATTATCTTTATCCCCAGATTCGCTTATATTTTGCTAAAAGTAGGATTATTATAGGTCTGTCCTTAGAGAAGACTCCCATTCTAAGCAAGATACTCAAAATTACAGTCATTCTATATAAGCAATAAAATGATTTTTGCCATGACACCTATTAATGTAATTATATTATTTAGTTCATATAATATTCAAATTATCTCACTTAATCTGCTATTGTACTTTTTTGAATTCTCAAGTCAATTAAGAATTCATTGGTTTGATATAATATATATTTTAGTATATATATATATTATACAATTGTTCATTTTAATATGAAAAAATACAGCTATTTTTAAACATTCAAAATTCCATCAATAATCACTTCATATTTGATCATGTAGATGTATCAGTTCTCATAAAATGTAGCATACTTATTAGATGTCAAAGAACAAAATATTTAGTACTTTTATGACATCATAAAAATATAAGATATTAAGATCATGCTGCAGCAAATATTTGGGAAATTGAGAAGCAATAGATTATTTAGCTCCAGAAGTATAACCTGATAAAAGGACATTATTTAGAAAAGATTCTGAGAGTACTCACAGTGGAATGAACTGAATTTTTATGACACATTCTCAGTAAATATTGGCATTTACTTTATAATATTTACTTTAAATCAATATTTGATAAGGGAGCCTCTAGATTTGTCATTTGCATATCTATGAACTAGTTATAATCTTGTGAATATAATTTGTGTTTGCATGTAAACATGTCTAGTCAAAGGACATGATTTAATGAATATTTTATTAGTGGTTCATTAATGGAACACCTCCAAAATTATCTTGAACTTTGCTTTGAAAAATTCTAGGAACATCTAAGCACAAAACACCTGGAAACATTAGTCAATAATTTTACAGGAAAAAAAATTCTCATGTAGTAGTGAGTTTAATAAAAAGTCAAGCATTATTTTCCTGTAAAACATTCCTAGATACTTCATTAAATCTCAAGGTACAGGGTAAAACAACAGAAGAATGGCATGAATGGTGTCCACATTGAGAAATATCTTATTGCAAATTCATAATTTTTGAAAATCATTATTATGCATATATCTGACTTTTAAAATAATACTTAAGGAAACTATACCAATATGATGAAAATGATCACAAATGACATTAAAAACTAAATGAAGTCATTGTTACTCAAAGATAGTAGAAATTGATGTTAAAATCTAAGGATGATTTTCCCCAGCAACTTAGCTGAGCTTGAGTACATGTGGAAAAGAAAAAAATCTTCAGCCATCAGCTACTGCATACAGTAGAAAGGAATAAAAGTCAATTTTTGAAATAAATGGGAATAATCTCCACTTCACCTAAAGGGAAAGGAAAAGATAGAATCAGACTTATTAGGTAGAAATCATTATCTTCGGAAAATCAGGTAATGTGTGCTATTCATAAATCAACATCACTTAAAAGATACACGTAGTGACAGTGTTTTTCCCTTGAGGACTAAAGAAAGACCTTTATTATAAAAGTTAACCTAGACAAGAGTGAAGCAAAATGAAAAGCAAGTATACAAAACTATTTTATACATATTGTAGATAAGTAATCTATTATATGAGAGAAACACACCAATACACTATAGGAATAAGAAAAAAATTAAAAGGTTAAATGTCATTTATAACTAAAAAGATCAAATAAAATTTTTAAAATGATATTAATTTAAAAAGAAAAGTTCAATAAAAACAAAAATATGTCAGAAATTCTCTGATGAGAACAAGAGAATAAGAAACCAAGTCTATGGCATAATTTTAGGCAATCTAGATATGTGTAATTGAACCTTAATACATTTTTTTCTACTTC
Source organism: Spermophilus citellus (assembly GCF_964194105.1). Taxonomy (NCBI): domain Eukaryota; kingdom Metazoa; phylum Chordata; class Mammalia; order Rodentia; family Sciuridae; genus Spermophilus; species Spermophilus citellus. The sequence continues at coordinate 28,482,140 of NC_138195.1, read as the reverse complement.
TCAGCAGTCCATAAAGCTTCCAAAAACTAGCTGACAAAATATTACTGAAGCAGGGTAAGAGCAATTTAAGAAGGTTACATGAGCTCTATGCTGCTTGGCATATAGCAAAGTCAGAAGCCAAATTACATCTGGGTTAAATTATTATATTAAGTTATTTTGCCTGTCTAAACTGCTGCTTTTTTATTTTATTTTTTAATGCTATGTCCATGTGGAAAGTATAAGGGTAACTCTGCCCAATTTTTATCAAGATAGTTTTTTTCTATGTTAATATTTTATCAAATATTACTGTTGTACTACAGGTATAAAATTTGAAAATATTTGTTTTCTCATATTTGATATTATGTACCTTTCAGACTGTCTCAAGATCAAATAATATTTTAATTCTCTCTTGGAGAAAAAATATGCATCTTTAAGTAAAGATCTTATTGAACTGTATTTTAGCTTCTAGAATCTTCAAACAAGCATGGACAAAAGAGAACTTCATGTTTTTTAATTTTTGTTTTTTATAAATATAACTTAGTTGACTAATAATAACCCTAGAGCCTAACTAAAGATGTTGATTTCTGAATGCATACACAATATACCATGAAACCAAAGATAGCTTGCAAGCCATCTGTTTTATAAAATATTTACTGACACTCACCAGTGAATGACACCATGGATGTCAAGCAATAATTTAGATATAAAGCAGACTCCATTCTGAACAAGAATAAGAGGTAAGGATGATACCAGAAACAATAAATGAACACTTGAAGCTCTGAGGCTGTTTGCAATGCTTCTGTAAAATGATAATCTACCTGTAGAATCTATATTAAAAATCAAGAGTGGCAGGAAAAATTGTCATCTTTTGCACTTCATAAGGGCACTCGCTGTCCCCAAGGTTATGATATAAGACATGGTGAGGAAATTTTCAGAAGTACAGGAAAACTATAAGCAGAGAAATAAGTGTAACAGTCAAAAACACATGTCAAATTATATTTTCATTAATAGTTGCTTTAATAGTAAATGAAAGTTATATGTTTTTGTCATCCTTCACAATTAGAAGACATTTTCTACCAACAAACCAAAATTAAGAATTGGGAAAGGACACATAGGGAATAAACACATGTCTTTACAAAGATACAGAGTATCAACTACAAAGATGTATTTAAAAGTCTTTCTTACAAACCCACATTAATAAGCAAAGTGTTGATCCACCAAGGGAAAAATAATAATGTGGTTTCTGTTAAATTTTTCTATTATAACCTTATCAGGTCACCTGAAATGAAGAACAAAAATCGACTACAGTACATTATGGAGGTAAGAAATCCAAAATGGGTCTCACTCAGCTAAAATCAAAGTGTTGGCAGAGTGGCATTCTGGAGGGGAGAGTCCATTCATTGCCATTTTCAGCTTCTAAAGTCTGTACAACTTCTTAACTCATGAGTGCATCAGATATCCTCCATTTTTATTGTCACATCTCCTTCTTTAAATTTGACCCTCTTACCATCCTTAAATAAGAGCACTTGCAATTATTATGGGTCCACCTCAAAAATTAGGGTGACCTTTCCATCTAAAGATTCTTAATTGACCATATAAACAAGAACCATTTTTCCATGTGATATATATAGTCACAGGGTCCAGGGATTAGGATGTGGGAGGGCAGTACTCTGCCTACCACAAGGGCACAGAAACTCTTCCTAGAAAGGGGAAGTTAGCAGATGTATCAAAACCTAGATGCAATGAGGGTTCTTTCCAGGTTCTTTTTCTCTAGTCGGAAGTAGCAACCCTCAAAAATTCTTGCCAGAGCTGGGGATATAGCTCAGTTGGTAGAGTACTTGGCTTGCATGCACAAGGCCCTGGGTTTGATCCCCAGCACCATCTTACCAGTTGCGGAGTTGAACACCTGTAACCCCAGCAGATCCCAAGCCTGAAGCAAGAGGATCCCAAATTTGAAGCCAGCCTCAGCAATTTAGCATGGCTCTAAGCAACTGAAACTCTTTGTTAAAATAAAAAGGGCTGGAAATGTGGCTCATGATTAAATGCCCCTGGGATCAATCCCAAGTACCAAAAATAAAATCTCATCCAGCATAAATGTCTCTCAGCTTCATCAACCCTCACCACAAATTCCAATCATTTCTAGTTTCTAACACTTTCCCGGGGTTAAAATTTCTTTTCTTACATCTTTGAGCTTCTGATTCCTCTTCTCTACAAGGCTATAACAAATTGCTTACAGCCAAGACCTTAAAATAATAAAATTAAATAGCATACATGTTTTTAAATCTTCAACTTTGTCTTCACTGTTAAAGATTTTCATCTTCATACATGTTTCAGAAGGTGACAACTGTTCAGGCTCAAGGCCCTAGGAACCTTTACTGCCCTGCATTCACCTTCCATAATTAATTATAATAAGGGACTTTGAATGGCTGATTGCATTTGTTGCCACATCTACCTAGAAATATAGTCTTAAAAATATTTATGCTGAAGAGGAGTTTAGATAATATTGCAGTTATGTTTTCGTTTGAATTTTAATGGACTTATTTTAAAAACATAGGTAATAGTTTTACTTTTGAATTTTTGTGCTGATATTGTATTATAAAATTTTTCAGTTTAATAAAAATAAAATGTAAACAACATTATAATTTCCATGGATTCTCATCTGCTTCATCTTAATCACCCACAAAGTTAATGGGAAATTTTTGTATGCCAAATTTCAATATTTATGTGCGGGTATATGTGTGTGTGTGCAATCTGTACTTTTTCACCTCCAAATAGATAAAATAATTACCAACCAAATATGGAGAAATATGGTAAAATGGTGCTTAGAAAGATGGATCTCCCATTAGTCTCCATAATTATTCATACCTTCACACTGTAAAGAAATCTTTCCAATGACATTGAATTTATCTTGACTATCAACAATAGTTCAATGCTAATGTGCAGTTGTGGCCTTTTTTTGTGTAGAAGGAAATTTCGTTTTCTAGTGGAGTCTATGGCAATAAAATCCAAGCTCCAAAATTATATACACATTTCAAGTTGGAGTAATAGATAAAAGTATTATAACCTCCTGCACATAAGCACAATCAAGTTTACTATCATCTTAAATGACCATTAGAACATTATCACTGCAATGCTTAATGCTCCTGTTTTCTGAATTAAAATTTATTTCATGACAGATTCAAAATAGTGACTAAATGTAGTCAGAAGAACACATGATGGCAAATGGCAAAAAAATCAGATAAGAATGTAGCATTTTATGGCTTATTTATATCACTTCAATATAATTCATGAGGGCACTGCCAATTAATATTCCTGAGTTCAAGTCAAAACAAAGAAGAAACTTATCCAGATATACTTGAGCAACTATTTCCATACAATAGAATTCTTGAGAAGTCAACTATAGATATTATTCAACTAATAACTGAATTTCTCCTTTTCAGAAAAGTCTTAGTTTTTCCTTCTGATTTTAAGCCACGTTCAAACCACAGCACTATAAGAAAAATATATTCCATTCTCCCGTTTTATAATTTTCAGTTACACAAATCTCCTCACCTCAATTATTCGCATTTTTCTTTGCCAACCTCCTCTCATATCTTCATGCGGTTGGCACTTCTTCATTCTTTTTTCTAAGCTCAAATGTGCCTTCATCAGAGGGCTATCCCTCCTCAACCTAAAGATATCACACCTTTTCCCTAACATTCTGAATTAGAGCACCCTCCAAGATGATGTAAGATGACATGTGCTTCTTTATAAATAAAGTTTCTATGCAGTCCTTCACACAGCCTGTTATCAAGTACTTTGTGCTTTGTCTCTTTGAATGTTTTATTTAACTATTAATTTTATTTAGTGTACTCCTTCCTACATGGACCCACAGAAATTGAAGAGCAAGAAGGTCTATTTAAATTCATTGAAGTGAGTAAGAATAAAATAATAATGAGCCCTTATAATTTTCTATTAAAGGAGAACATTTAAATTAGAACATTTCTTGTCAAAGACTGCTCAGTTAAGATTCACATCAAACAAAGGTCTGATTTTTACATGTTTATCTTTGTTCCGAAATGACACTTTGATAATTATGCTAATCTCTGTGTCAGATTCTGCTGCCTAGAAATCCCAAATTATAAAAATTTTGGATTTATTATAGTTAGCCAAAACCAATTTTTACTTTCACCTAAGGATTGGAAGGGTAAGAAAAAAGTAACAAAAATATAGGACATAAAGATCTAGAAATTGCAAATGGATTACCAAAATTATTTGTTTAATGGCAAAGCCATTTCTGAAAACTAAATTTCTATTTTCAGGACTAGAATTTTGAAAAAGATGCTCTATCTGAAATAGCATTCTCTAAGGAAATAGTGTCATCCACATCTCTTGTTATGCAGCTAAAAGTAGTAGAGGTGAAGATGTCCTATAATTTTAACCTTTAAATAATAGCATTAGATTTACTCAAATGAAACTCAATGGATGTAAGAGGGAGGACTGCACTTCATCGTACGTATTTCTTTGCATCTGGGCTTTATTAGAAACAGAGGTAAGTGGAAGAAAGAGGGTAGAGCTCAAGTCTAGCATTGTCTGAGGAATGAAATGCAAACCTGAGAAGGAACCATAAATGCCTCCGACATCTTTTAAAAGTAACAAATAACAACAATGACCAAAAATGAAGGTAAATGTAGAGCCCTCTTTCGAGTGCAGTGTCTGAAGAGATGAATTGATGAAAGGCAACCCATGAGAATAGAAGACCTTCAGTACCAAATGTGAGCTGTACTTTTCCTCACTGTGTCAAAACTGAGTCAAAATTTTCCTGCCTTTTCACCTAGGATATATGACTACTGTGACCTATCTATGGATTATTCTCATAGCAGGAGAATTCTCCAAAAGCACTTCAGCATTGTTTGCAAGAGTTGCTAATTTTCTAAATGATTTTAAATATTTTAATAGCAAAACGGACAGATATAAATGGAATACTGAATGCAGATTCTTAGACTCCATCAAAAAAACATGTATAAATGACTTAGAGCAAATTCCACTGTGACAATAATTAACACTGGGAAGCTTGATTCATTCAGTGAGAAACATCTTAGAAATGTCTTTACTTCTATATCCTTGTCAGAAAGGATTATATCCGGGATGCATTGACTAACTTTAAGGATTACCTTTACTTCTAAGGCACCAAATATTTCCTACACAGTTAGTATTAGTTTCTGTTGCTGCATAGTAAAATATCAAAAGCCTAGTTACCTACAGCATACATTTATGATCCCATGATTTCTGTAGGTCAGAAGGTTCACATGGCATGACTAGGTTCTCTACACAGAGTCTACAAAGCTAAAATCAAAGGCGACTCTCTCCTAGAGGCCCTGAGTGGGGGGAGTAAGGGGGGCAGGGAGGATGTCTACTTTCAATCTCATTCAGGCTCTTTCAATCTTACTCAGTCCTAGAAGAAATCAGAAATTCCTAACCATATATCACAATAACACTGATTTGAAAATGAGATAGAAGGGTATGATAGCACATGCCTATCATCCCAGCAACTCTGGAGACCAAGGACAGAGGGGCACAAGTTCTGTACCAGCCTCAGTGACGTAGTGAGACCCTCTCTCCAAATAAAATACAAAGAGGTCCAAAGACAGACCAGGGGTAGACCATTTCTAGGTTCAATACTTAGCAGGAAAACAAACAAACAAACAAATAAACAAATAAATAAATGAATATAGTAGTTACAAGTTTAAAAAGAATACCAAAATGAACCACATAGCTAATCAACAAGATGCTTCCCATCCATTGATTTAGCTTTTTAAAAAACAAGTTTATTCTATAACAATCAATTTATACAACATATTGAGGCTCTGTTTTATACTTTTGGAGATTCATTTGTCTCCCTAGAGATATAGGCCAAAAATATTCCAACTACTGCTTTGATGAGAGAAAACAAATTAATTATTTCCACTATAACCCTGAGTGAAGTTTCCTCAGTTGGGTTAGGGGACAGCAAATCATGCTCAAAAGACCTTAATGTTATTTATTTATATATTTTTAAATGATCTCATCCCTAGTTGAGTACATTATTTAATGACTGTAGCCAGTAAGGTCTAGTCTTAGCATAAATCCATATATTATCTTTTATTAAATATGAAGCTATTCATCCATGGTAGATATTTTGTCTATTATTTATTTTTACATGTCATAATTGCCTTTTTTCTTAAGCTGTATTAAAAATAGTAATAAATACACCCATCACAGTTAGATTTTCCTACACACCAATATAGCTTTAATGTGAATCAAATCAGTAATATCGGGAACTTACTTATTTGCTAAATTCTCAGAAGCTGTCCATTAAATCATCCATTCTAGTGTTTTGTCAGGAAAAAAAAAAAGCATCAATTTCACTCACCTACTATAACTCAGCTCTGTATAACTTTGGGTGAAAAAGAATGTGTTAGTAGATCAATAGAAACCTGGAATGAGGGCAAGAGGAAAACGTTAATCGACTCATGCATCCATTCAACAACTGTGCGTTGAGTGAGCATCTTCTGTTTGCCCCACTGGACACAGAGTAATGATAGCAAACACATGAGGGCCTTCTCCTCAGATAAAGTGCCATCTTTTTAAAGAAGTTGGTAAGGAAACTATTGATCACAATGACAAAGAATTTTATGATCGTGTATTCTCACTGTCCCTAATGTATTCTTAGGGACAGTGAGAAAGCTGAGGGTGAAGGCATCGCATTGTTTCAAGAGCCCTGGGATTTTGAGACTACTTTAGTTGACTTGAATGAAGACCTCAAAGGCATGCCTATGAAATTACTGGATAATTCACAATTGAAAATAATTATTTTTATTCCAAAGAAATATATTACAAAATAATTACCGCACTAGGCTGAAATAAAAGTCAAATTACTAAAAATGAAAAGACAGTATAGGAAAAAAAAGGAAGGAATTATGTTTGAGAAAATTAAGAGTGAATTGTGAAGTTTGATCAATGAGACAAATAATAAAAGCAGGTTAGATGGGTTAAAAATGAAGAAATCATAACTAAAATTTATTCATACCTATCTTAACACTTTAAAGATGAAGTAAATCAATTGTACAAAGTTTACACATGTGATGATTACTACAAGCAGCATTTGAGCCCAAATGTATCAGTACCAAATCCAGATGGGTAATACAGGTTAGGAGGTAATTCCTTGGGTGAAAATCGAGAAAAAAAAATGTAGTTTAAGTGGTAAGAACATAGAATGTATTTGACAAAATCTATTTTAGAGGAGAAAGTATGGACTTATGTGATACTTTGTGTGATATGTAGTTCGTTACTGTGAAATACATTATGGCCTGTACTAGACAGTTCCTCAGTGCATGAGGAACTGAGAAAAACAGCAAATTTGCAGCACAAGGCTGAGAATTAAAATCAGAAGAATGAAATAAACTGAAATCACAGCTTAAAAAGTCCAGTCACATGAAGAATGTGTTCTGTTAATACACTCAAAAATCATCCAGATGTGAGAACCTTTTTTTTCAGACTACAGATATGATAAGTTAAAAATCTACAAAAATAAATAGAAAGCATTTCTCATTTGCCATCATTCAGGGAAAGACTGGGAGAAGTTTTAAAAGCTGTTTGTGCAATAACAAAAAGAAATCAATAAAGAAAAAAATGTGGTTTGTCTATCAAAGGGACTACAAAGCCTATAACACTGAGAATTTCTTGAGTGAACAAACCACATATCATCATCCAAATCACTGCCAATAAATGAATGGTGCATATTCCACTGGGTAGAACTGGATAGAACTGAATAGATACAACTGAATAGAACTGTATAGAACTGAAGAATCCCTGCCTCAGGAAACAAAGAAGGTCATTGCCATGATGCCTTCTTATCAAATGGCTTACCTTGCTATCAACATGACAACCTGCAGTCTTGTTTCCCTGCTCTTTTTTGAGGCAAATAGTTAAGAGAAGAAAATGGTGGTGAACTTGTGAGGAACTTAAAACAGACTAAATGAAAGATCCATTGGAAGTGTGTGATGGGTCTATTTAAAGGTATATCTGTCCTTTCTGAATGCACAATAGGGGATTTTGAACAAAGCAAAGGAGTGAAAGTTGTAAAAAGATATTTCAGATACATGTTGGGTTAATTCTGAATACTTTAGTTTTTCTATCAGACTGGCTTTTTTTTTTTTTTACCTATTCTGTTCACTCCATCTCTGAAGTAATTAATCAGAAATTGAATAGTGCCTTGTCTGGATACTGTGCAGGGAATTTCTCCTTTGGATAGACAGTTGAGGGTAAAGCCCCTTCCACTTCCAAATAATGTTATTTTAAGTGTATTTTTCTCATAATGAAAGAAAACAAATTATACAAGTTAATGAATAAATAATTAGACATAGAACAATGTGGGTGGAAAGGAAGATTACCAGCTCTGTAAATAAGTGCTCTAATAAAATCCACTTGCTTATATGAATATATTGCCAAGGGCCCTTTGTTCATTACTTAGAATAATAAAAAATTTCCTTTCCCTCCATTTAAATATCTCTCATTAGAGAATTATTAGGCAGAAAAATGGAAGTCTGTATAATACCCTGGTATCACAGGAGTAACTGGAAAAATAAAGGACAGATGCACTTAATTAATCAAGTTACCAATGCAATCAGCTCAGAAATAACTAAGCACGGAAAACAGAAAAGGTGTTTATTTAGAGCAATAATTGCATTGAACTCATCTTTAGAAAGGTTCTCTCCAATTAAATGAGCAAAAATAATTGCTTACATTTCAGGGAAGATTTTAACATTCTTCTAAGATAGTGAGATATTTAATTTTCATTAAAGCTATCTCCTGGTGAAACTATTCAAATAAGGTTTGGAATTTGAGACTAGGATGAGAATGGACCAAAAGAACAGAACTAATTTGAGATCATTTTTCCCTCAGAGTTTACAATTATTTGAAACTGACACATTTTAAAATTATTAATTATATATTTAATTAAATTTTGAAATATACGCTCTCTACAAATGATCCAATGTTTAATGGCTTCTTTTATATTTACTGTATCAATATCTGGGTCATTGGATGTTTGGATTCTTGTGACATTTTTCTTTCTTTTTTTTTAAATTTTTTTATTGATTATTTAAAGCATTACATAGCTCATGATATATCATCTTTCATACATTAGACTCAAATTGTGTTTTGAACTCCCATTTTCACCCCAAATATAGATTGCAGAATCACATCTGTTACATATTCACATTTTTACATAATGCCATATTAGTGACTGTTGTATTCTGCTACCTTTCCTATCCCCTACTATCCCCCCTCCCCTCCCCTCCCCTCCCATCTTCCCTCTCTACCTCCCCTGCTGTTATTCAATTCTCTCCCTTTTTTTCCCTCCCCCTTGCCCCTCATAGCCTCTTATAATTTTATGTATCCTTGAAGGTCTCCTACCATTTCCATATGCTTTCCCTTCTCTCTCCGTTTCTCTCCCCCCATTCGTCTTTGTTTACTGTAGTCTTTTCCACATGTTCTTCCTTCCTGTTCTGTTCTTAGTTGTTCTCTTTATATCAAAGCAGACATTTGGCATTTGTTTTTTAGGGCTTGGCTAGCTTCACTTAGCATAATCTGCTCTAATGCCATCCATTTCCCTGCAAATTCTATGATTTTGTCATTTCTTAGTGCTGCATAATACTCCATTGTGTATAGATGCCACATTTTTTTTATCCATTCATCTATTGAAGGGCATCTAGGTTGGTTCCACAGTCTAGCTATTGTGAATTGTGCCGCTATAATCATTGATGCAGCCGTATCCCTATAGTGCGCTCTTTTAAGGTCCTCAGGGAATAGTCTGAGAAGTGCAATAGCTGGGTCAAATGGTGGTTCCATTCCCAGGACATTTTTCTTTAATAATAGTTTAATATAGTTTCCCTGTTTCTTCTCATATTGTTTTGTTTATTTTCTGGATATTATAAATGATACAGAGTATTAATGGTAGAGTCTATCAAATTCTTCTAAAGAACGTTAATTTTGTTCATTAAGCACTTTGATTACTAGTTGATTTCTTAGACATATTTTAGGATTGGTATTAAGTTTTGTTATTTCAAATCTTTGAAAAAATCACAAAGTATTTCCCAATCCACCAAGATTTAGTAAGGTTCATCTTCCAACTACTGTTTCTCCTATGGGTCTTGTAAGAATTGTGTTTTAAGCTTATATATGTAAATCTAAGGTCATTGTCTCAATTTGATACTATTTGACAATATCTGGGGACATTTTTGATTGCCACAAGTCATGGAAGTTCCAGTGGCACCTAGAGAGTGGTGACCCTCAACAAAGAATTAACTGAGCAAAATATCAAAATTGGCAATATTGAAATAGCTGTTCTAGGTTTCCTTTCTAGGGTATATCCTAATTATTTAAAATAATGTGTTTCTCATGCCTAGGGTAGCTGTTCAAAATATGAGCCAAAGTCACTATGTCCCTACCGGCTTACTAATGTGCAACACAAAAAAACTCTCTTCACTACTTCATTTCTAGTATCTCTGTTTGACTCTGAACCCTATAGCATCTACTCTTTTGATAGCCTGAGTGCCATTAATATGCAAATATTTAGTCCATAGCTTAGTTAAGGACGATGGAGGACACATATGTAAACTTGTGCATAGCTCTTCCTGTGTCTTGTCTGGTAGCCACTTTGGTTATAACAAACTCTGATCTCTGCCCCCAAACATCAGCAGATTGCCAACCTGCTTGAATTCTTGTTCTGGCATATAATCTACATCTACCTCATACTCAAAACGAAGGAAGGCTTAGCCAGCCTTCACACACTAGCCAGACTTTTCTTACTACACAAAAATATAATCTTTTTAACTGCCACATTTCTAAATCAGCTTAGTATTTGTGAGTGCTATATGGTTCATATTATTCAGGAGATATTACAAAATTTTCTCAGTTAATTTTTATATCTTGGGCTGGGGATGTGGCTCAAGCGGTAGCTCGCTCGCCTGGCATGCGTGCGGCCCGGGTTCGATCCTCAGCACCACATACCAACAAAGATGTTGTGTCCGCCGAGAACTAAAAAATAAATATTAAAAATTCTCTCTCTCTCTCTCTCTCTCTCTCTCTCTCTCTCTCTCTTTAAAAAAAAATTAAAAAAAATTTTATATCTTCACTTTTTTGTAATCATAATTTGAAATAGAATCTGTAGGTTATTTAAGAATAGTTCTCCAATGTTGTCTAAGTATGACATGAATTTTTTTTTTAATTTTTGTTATTTTTAGTTATACATTATAGTAGAATGAGAGGTGACATATTATACGTACATGGAGTATAAGTTCCCATTTTTGTGGTTGTACGAGATGTGGAATTACACTTTCTTGTATTCATATGTGAATATAGGTCTTTGGTTATGTGGAATTGGCTTATTTTACTTAGCATGAATAGTCTCCAGTTTCATCCATTTACTGGCAAATGCCATAATTTTATTCTTCTTTATGGTTGAGTAATATTCCATTGTGTATATATACAACATTTTCTTTATTCATTCATCTGTTGTAGTGAACCTAGGCTGGTTCCTTAGCTTAGCTATTATGAATTGAGCTGCTATAAACATTTATATGGCTGTGTCACGATAGTATGCTGATTTTAAGTTCTTTGGGTATATGCTACGAAATGGAATAACTGGGTCAAATGGTAGTTCCATTCCAAGTTTTCTGAGGAATCTCTATATTGCTTTCCATAGTGGTTTCACAAATTTGTAGTCACACAAACAATTAATAAGTGAACCTTTTTTCCTACATCCTTGCCAACATTTATTGTTACTTGTATTCTTGATAATTACCACTCTGACTGGAGATGAGATGAAATCTCATGCAGTTTTAATTTGCATATCTTGGACTTGAGAGATGCACATTGCCCATTACTGATGATGGTTCTATGGATTTTAAATTTGGCTAGCTGTCTACTGCAATTTCATAAGCCAATTTCTTGCAATAAATCTCTTGATTTGTGTGTGTGTGTGTGTGTGTGTGTGTGTGTGTGTGTGTGTGTGGTTTTCTGCTGCTGGAACACTGAATGATAAAGATTTTGGAACAGAAGTAGTTCTAGAGGAACAGAATTTTAAGGTTGAGTTCTCTGAACTGCTTCAACATTTTATGAACTTCATTCTCAATTCTATCATATTTAATAAAACTGATGGCTGTATTTCTGGTGGTAAACGGAATACTATTATACTATAGCATTTCTTCACAACAGAGATATTCTAATTCTTATAGTTAGCTATTATTTCTTAAACATCTATAAAAGACAAATATCTAAGTGACCATGTATGTCATGCCTTTGAACATTTTAAGCAAACTAAGCAATAATGAGATTGGCTGTGTGCTCCTAACTGTGCTACAACATGTGATCTCTCCATACCTTAACAAAATGTTTTTAAGTGTGACCTCAAGGCTTTAAATTTCCAGTATAAGCTGCATTTATATGTTTAAATGACTTTATCACTTACAGACACAGAGGTGAGATATCTGAAAACCAAAATCAGAAATTCATTGTGCAAGTAACTAAATTACAATAAAAATTGAATTGCTAACCTTGCACAGTATCTTCTGTTATAGTGAGAATGCTGATTGTAAATAAATGGAATCCTAAAAATTGGAGTGGGGAATACATGAGAAGATCCATATCAAGATGAGGAAATCAGATTCCTAAATTTCAAGGAGTCCCCTTTGCCATCAAACACAACACCATATATCCCTCTCTAAGGAGGTAAACTCTGCCTACAAGATTGCAATGTAAGTGCAGCTGTCATGATCTAATGGGTTCATCTCTGAATATTCCTGCTTTAATGCTCAGGCTTTTGGGGATACCTCATATCCAAACCAAAACACAGACTCTTAGCACAGTCTGTAGACTATACTTTCAGAAGCACTGGTCTAGCTAGTTTTGTGTGTTCTCTCCCAGAAAATCTAATATAAATCCCTCATATGCTACTTGTTGAAAAGAAAATTAATGAGGATTTTTATTTAATTTGGGAAGTAACCCTGAATCCTTCCCTTGAATACAAGTGACATATACTTAAACAAAAATCCATTTCTTTCTAGTACTAATTCCTATTTTGAGAAAGTCTTAAATCAATTATAATTATTTAATATGGACTTTTTGCTAACTCAGAATTTAAAATCGTTAATTCAAAATCACAGAGGTAACTTAGGATTAAAAATAGTTAATTTAAGGTCACTTGACTGGTTAAATTTGGGGAAATTTCAACAAATTCTTAATCTCCTTAGTTATTGGGTAAAGTATTTTATGATTGGATAACAAATTTTCTTCATGTCACTTTTGTAGGAGTTTTCTTGAGTTGCTATTTACATACATACAATGTGCACATCTAAATTACAAACTTCAGTAGTTTTTTTTGTTGTTGTTTTTGTTGTTGTTTATTCGCAAGTATGTACAAGTATTACCAGAATATATTTTAAGACTTTTCATCATGACAAAAAGAATCTCATGCCTTTATTTATAACTCCTCTTTGTTTCATTCTCTAGGCCTATTCTACCATTAATCTACTTTGTTTCTATAAGTTTGTTTATTCTGGATATTTCACATAAATGGAATAATATAACATGTAGTAGGTTGTCTTTTTTGACTGACTCCTTTAACCAATCATGTTGGTTCATTCATATTTTCATATGTATGTTATGGCATATATCAGCATATGTTCTTTTGTTTGTTTGTTGCTCCTGGGTTTTAAATCCAGGGCATTTTTACCATTGAAATAAATTCCCAATCCCTTTCATTTTTTTTTATTTTGAAACAGGATCTTGCTAAGTTGAGAAGGCTAACCTCAGATTTGCAGTCCTCCTGCCTCAGATTCCCAAATTGCTGGGATTATAGATATGTGCTGCTGAGCCTGGCTGGTACTTTGTTCTTTTTTATTAACAAATAATATTCCAGTGTGATGATGCTGAATACATTCGTGTACAGGTTTTCTGTGAAAATGTATTTTCATATCTCCTAAATATATTCCTAGGAATGGAATTGTTGGGTCATCTGGGTAAATCTAAACAGTATGAGTGGCAAACTGTTTTCCAAAATGATTGCTTCTTATATCACCTTCACTCATGCTTTCAAATGATATAAAGTGTTCATTTTTCAGTCTTACATGGTTTCTATGAGTATTACAAAACTAGTAGGCTCACTGGATTATTACTTGTTATAGATCTTTTTAGAATATTGGTTACTTTTAAAGGGAGATACCTAGAAGATTTTTTAAAAGAGATAAACCTATTATTTGGGTATCTTCAATTCTGTCACAGCTAGCTCTGTGATTTGGGGTTATCATCTTGATCTCTCTAGACTTAATGAGAGTATTTTTAGATATAAAAATGGTGGTCTGAAGAATGAAATGTCAGTTCTCAGCATTGTGCCCAACTTGAGGGAAAGACTCAGTAAATGAGATGCCTTTTCTCAATGCTGACATTACTTCAGTTCCACAAAGAGAGGGCATCTGCCCTGTGAGTGATTGAAGTTACAAAACTAGAGGACATGCTGATGCAAGTAAAATAGACTGCTTTAGTCTACTGTATTCCATTAATATTTTCATATAAGATGAGGAGGGTCCAGTGCAACAGAGGTAGGGATCAGGATTAGAACACAGTGAATACAAAGATTATGCATTTGCATTGAATCAGCCCTATGATAAGTTAGTAAACATGAGAAATGCAGTTTTTCTTTAAAGATTCAAAATCCCAGTTTTTTATATATATATATATATATATATATATATATATATATATACACACACACACACACACACACACACACACACATACATACATATTAGCACTTTCACTGGAACTATTTTGATTATAATTGATTTTATTTATTTTTCTGAGTTTACAACAATCATGTTTTCCCCATTTAAGGTGGAGGAAATTATACCATGAATAAGTCATGCAAAGTGTTGGTTTGATAACAAAATAAAATCCCAATGGCATTCCTCGCAGAAATAGAAAAAGCAATCATGAAATTCATCTGGAGAAATAAAAGACCTAGAATAGCTAAAGCAGTTCTAAGCAGGAAGAGTGAAACAGGTGATATAGCGATACCAGATTTCAAACTATACTACAGAGCAATAGTAACAAAAACAGCATGGTACTGGTACCAAAACAGGCGGGTGGACCAATGGTATAGAATAGAGGACACAGAGACCAAGCCACAAAATTACAACTACTTTATAATAGACAAAAGTGCTAAAAGCATGCAATGGAGAAAGGATAGCATCTTCAACAAATGGTGCTGGGAGAACTGGAAATCCATATGCAACAAAATGAAACTGAACCCCTTTCTCTCGCCATGCACAAAAGTTAACTCAAAATGGATCAAAGAGCTTGATATCAAATCAGAGACTCTGCATCTAATAGAAGAAAAAGTTGGCCCTAATCTCCATCTCATGGGGTCGAGCTCCAAATCCCTTAATAGGACACCTATAGCACAAGAGTTAAAATCAAGAATCAACAAATGGGACATATTCAAACTAAAAAGTTTTTTTTTTTTCTCAGCAAGAGAAATAATAAGTGAGGTAAATAGGGAGCCTACATCCTGGGAACAAATATTTACCCCTCACACTTCAGACAGAGCGCTAATCTTCAGAGTATACAAAGAACCCAAAAAAGTTAAACAACAAAAAAACCAAATAACCCAATCAACAAATGGGCCAAAGATCTAAACAGACACTTCACAGAGGAGGATATGCAATCAATCAACAATTACACAAAAAAATGCTCACTATCTCTAGCTATCAGAGAAATGCAAATTAAAACCACTCTAAAATACCATCTCACTCCAGTAAGAAAGGCAGACATTATGAAGTCAAACAATAACAAGTGCTGGCGAGGATGTGGGGAAAAAGTTACACTTGTACATTGCTGGTGAGACTGCAAACTGGTGCAGCCAATTTGGAGGGCAGTATGGAGATTCCTTGAAAATATGAGAATGGAACCACCATTTGACCCAGCTATTCCCCTTCTCGGACTATACCCAAAAGAACTAAAAAGAGGGACACAACTACATCAATGTCCATAGCAGCACAATTCACAATAGCTAGTCCGTGGAACAAACCCAGAAGACCTTCAACAGACGAATGGATTAAAAAATGTGGCATTTATACACAATGGAATATTACTCAGCATTAAAAAATAACAAAATCATGGCATTTGCAGGGAAATGGATGGCACTAGAGCAAATTATGCTAAGTGAAGCTAGCTAATCCCTAAAAAAAACAAATGCAGAATGTCTTCTCTGATACTAAGGGAGGTGAGTCAAAACAGAGTAGGAAGGAAGAGCATGAGAAGAATATTACCACAAAACAAGGAAAAGAGGAGGAAGGGAAAGGGAGGGAGAAGGGGAATTGCACGGAAGACGGAAGGAGACCCTCATGGTTACACAAAATACATATATGATGGTGTGAGGGGGAAAGGAAGAAAAAAAAAGAAAGAGAGAGAGAGAGATAAGTGTCACAGTAGAATGGGTAGGGAGAGGTGATGGGAGGGAAGGGGAGGGGAGGGGAAATAGGGAGGGCAGCAGAATACAACTGACACTAGGATTGCTGTATGTATACACATGGATGTATAACCAATGTGATCCTGAAATGTGTACATGTGGAAAAATGAGAATTCATACCCTATTTGAATCAAATGTATGATATGTCAAGATCATTGTAAAAAAAATCTTTTGGGTCCTTTACTTTTTTCAGATAATTTTGAAACTACCAATTTCTAAGCTTTGACTATTTTGATATGCTTTAGGCTCTGGAGCTCCTTTTTTCTGTGAGAAATCACTTTTCAAGTTCAGACACAGAAATCATTTTCACAGATATATATATATATATATATATATATATATATATATATATATATATATAGACTATTTTACATATATATAGTGGTCAGCATAGACTCATTGTTTCCTGAATATTTAATATTTAAGACATCTTCTTTCTATCACAGTCGGCAATGTGGTCTTTCAGTAATGTCTAGATTCCAAATATTAAACTGTAAAGCACAGTTGTATTTTCCCATTTGAGCACTGAATGATCTTCATGAGCACTATGTCTTACTGTTTTATTTCTGCTTTTAGTATATGGGATAATTTATTCACTTCTTAGAATGATTTAAGCCTTATTAAGACAAAGTATGATCCAAATAAATTTTTATTTGTTAATCATTTAAATATGTTCTCTGAATCCTTTCTCACTGTAACTGAATAAGAAGTCAGCTCATACGTGTCCATTTTTATTCATATAACTCTCATTTTTTCATTCATGTAGAAATTTGTGTTTTTCATAAATGAAGATCCAATTGAAATTTCCTTTTTTAAAGAGAGAGAGAGAGAGAGAATTTTAATATTTATTTTTTAGTTTTCGGCAGATATAACATCTTTGTTTGTATGTGGTGCTGAGGATCTAACCCGGGCCACACGCATGCCAGGCGAGCGCGCTACCGCTTGAGCCACATCTCCAGCCCCTGAAATTTCAATATTGTAATATAGTCTCACTATAAACAAGACAGAGCTTATTATTTCAAATTTTGTAGGAATTTAATAAATTATATTAATACAGCTAAGAGAGTGTTTTCTTCCAATTCTACATCTGGCATTTACCAGCCATGAGATTAGGGTCACACTTCTGAAGCAAATAATGTGTAAAGTGCACTCTTATATAAAATAGGAATAATATATAGGAATAATATGATGATAGACATAAAGGAAAAGTGGATGTTTACATGAGTTAATATAAATTAATGTGTTTATTTCTCACCATATGTACAATAATAAATCAATCAAAATAAATTGCTGTTCTTTTTATTGTTGTTAGTGCTACTGTTATTTACTAGAGACATCTACCACTAGGACTTCATTATCAAATTTTAGGAGATCCCATTATTAGTTTTTCATAAGCCTCCTAATGGTATTGATCTTGATTTCTGCTTCTATATTTAATCTTAAAGTTTACCCTGATTAGTGAAAGTGCTACGCAGCAAATTAAATTGCTCTCCTTAAAATAATCACACCTCTCTGATCATAAATGGATGACTAAGTTATTCTGACACTTCTCTTCTCCTTGAAATTTACATGTAACATAAAACATAAGATGTATTTTGTCTTGACTATACATTAGATATGCCTCACAATCTTCTGACAGTGTGGACATAGAAGAACTCAAATTCTTTTTTCCTTTATAAAAAATTCTTAGAGCTTGATTCTTTTAGCATTGTACCCTGAATTCTAACATTATTTCTTAAGAAGCATTTTCTAATTCTTATCTCTGAATATAATTTAGTACTTGTTTAATATTTGGGGGTTTTATAACAAAAGACCATAGGTGAGGTGACTTATAAAAATAGAAATTTATTTCTCACATGTTCTGAGAACTGGGAAGTCCAAAATCAAAGAGTAAACATACTCAGTATCTGATGAGGGCCAACTTCCTTCTTCATAATAGTTATCTTTTCACTGTCTTCTTATATGACAGAGGGAAATGGTAAAGTATCAATTAGGTCTCTTTTGTAAGGATCTTTAACCTATTCTTGAGAATTATGCCTTCATGATCTGATCATCTCACAAAGACCCCACCTCCAAATACAATCACCTTGGGGATTATGTTTCAACATATTGATTTTAGTTTGACATTTGTTCCATAGCAGCACTCAAATATACAATGAAATACATTTTATTTTCCTCTAGGTCTTGATTTTGTTCTGCAACTTACCACTCATATTTATATAATTATTTGCTCCCACTTGAGAGATTTAGATTCAGGGGGGGCCTGAAATGTCTCTTACTTATTTTTTCCCTCTTATTCATCTTTCCCTCTTTTTTCTTTGAGCATAAATCTACATGTTGGGTATTCACTAAATATTTATTAAATTAAATTTGCCAAAATTATAAGCATTGTGCGGACATGTGAGAATTCTTTCATTTGTACTTTACGTACAAACTATTTTTTCTAATTCTAATACTCATACCCAAATGTACTACTCTGTGTTAATAGAAGAATAGGATGCGTTCTGAAGAAAGGAGAGTTTATCAGAATAGATGGGATATGGGACTGGTTAGCAGGACAGAATTGTCATTCACTCAGATTCTTTGCCCTTTCAGAACAACCAGCCTCCATCATGTCTTAGGTAGCAACAAAAGTGAGCACTAGAGTAACCATGATACATGCATGAATCCCAACTCAGTGAAGTTGCACTACTATAAAAACTACCATATACTGGGTGACTTGAACAACAGACTCTTAATTCTGTCAGCTCTGTGTCCAGAAAATTCATAATCTAGGTGCTGACTAATGGAGTTCCTGGTGAAGACCTTCCTCTTGGCGTACAGGTATCTGTGTTTTCACTGTGTCTTCACATGGAGAATAGAGAGGTAACTCTAGCATCTATTCTTCTAAGGGCACTTATCCCATCCTGAGAGTTTCCTCCTTATTTAACCATGATTACCTATTAAGGGCCTAACTCCTGATATGATCACATTGGGGATTTGGGCTTCAACATTTGAATTCTGGGAGAACACAAGTATTCAGTTCATAAAAACTCCCTTCAACATCTTTTGATGTTCCATGATGTAGTACAAAAGGATATGAATAAGGTAAAAAGCAATCATCATTTTAAAAATAAGGTGTTGTGGTTCGTAATATTAATAAAATATATCTAGACTTACTAACACTCCTCCACTGATATATAGGCTGAGGCAAGATGATTGCTAGTTCAAAGCCAGCCTCAGCAATTTAGAAGGCGCTAAGCAACTCAGTGAGACCTTGTCTCTAATAAAACACAAAATAGGACTGGGGATGTGGCTCAGTGGTCCAGTGCCCCTGAGTTCAAACCCTGGTGCTCCCTCCCCCCCCCCCAAAAAAAAGAACATTGTTAACACTGGTGAGGAAAAACAAAAGAAAGCAACAATAGTAGCAATAACAACAAAAGTAAAGAATATTGGAGCACTTTCTAAAACACGGGATTGGGTATCTGCCCAGTTACTTGGCTCCAACATATCTGCAAGGGAGACTAAAAAGAAAACACTTCTGTATGTCAAGGATGACACAATTGAAAAAGAATTGGATGAGTGCATAATGTTGTGTCTGGAAAAAAAAAACTCAGCTCAATACTAAATTTTACAACTTGTGCTCTTTAAAACTATTTATACAGTCTACCTTTGCATGGCTGATGCTTCTGGTTCCTATTAGTGTGCTCATCTTATAATTACAGGTGAAATGAAAGTTCTCTTGAGCCTGTGCTGGGACTAACAATCAAATTTAAAGAAGATGTGGTTGTTGGGAATAGTGACTGAATTATAGGTTTTGAAGTACCTGTGGCAGAGGCCATGCCCTTCTGGAGAACTCTCCGTGCTAAGGCGCTGATCAGGATAGCCCAGTTGCCATGGTGACTGTTCAATAGGAGGTTCTGTGCCAAACAGAGAACTATTCAGTTCTTGACCTTGAGTTTCCAACCCCAGCTGCACAGTGGTAGAAATTTATGGGTGCAAGCTGATAATCATAATTGGTCTGCTCATACTCATGACCTTGGCTTCGCTTGCTTTATAGAAACTTTCCCACAATAACCCTTAAGATAAAATTTATGTAATAAATGTTCTGAGCTTTTTCTGTCTTGTATGTCTGTTTGTTTTCTATAATCCCCTATTGCCCCTTATCCAGGTTCCTAAATTAACCATCATGCAGGCCACGATGTGGTGAGGCTCAAAAAACCAGAAGATATTGCAAAAGACAGGCAGAAATGTTTTAATGCAGAAATTAATTAAGCTTATATTTGAACTGCCCAGATCCTGTTAACTGGAACAATGATGCTTGTGTGAAACTGTAAGAGAGAGTAAATATATTGTTTAAGGAAATAGTTTTGGGCACATATCAGTTCAATAATCAGCACAAAATTGGCTTATTGTTCCTAATGACCACCATTCCAGTATAGCATAATTCATAATGTTTTAAATCCCTCCTACTTTCAGTAAGAGAAATGACATGCAGACTACTTCTGTTAGAACAGGACTTCAATTACTTCTAGTAACATCCATAGCAAACTATTAATTGATTACTCAGTTTTAAAGTGTAACTAGCAGAGGTTTTAGAAGAATTGACAGATATATGAGCATCACCTTCTATCAAACAGATGAACACCTTATTTTCCTAACAAACTAATCTAGGCCAAGACTTAGAAATATTTACTTTCTAAAATAATTATATTTTTTCTGAAAATATTCTTTTATCAAGTTTGAAATAAGCTGTTTGTTATTGACGGCAAAACAGAGGCAAAATTAAAAAAAAATCAGCCACTCAGTTGATGCCAACTTGCTTTGTAATTAATGCACTTAGCAAAATATAAATTAAATTGAGAATATTGGCATAATAAGAAGTCATCAAACCTGCCAGAAAAAAAGGAAGAACTAGATTCTATAAATGGCTTCCTATTGAACTTTGTCTGTGACTTGTTTAAGCAATTTAGAAGTAAGTTAGCAGAGGAAAGAACTGACCGTATTTACAGTTCTGCCAAAGAACTAATTGTGCTCAACAGTCTGTTTTATTGACACAGAAATGCCTTGTGAAGGTAGAATAAGGAATGTCTGCATACAATTCATCAGGATAAATGTTTTAGAAATCACTGATCTGTATAAAAATGGAACCTCCAAGGAGGGATAAGAGCATTGGTAATTTTCTATTACCCTGAAGCTTCCGGGAACATTTGTGCTCCTCAAATACTTTCTATATTCTTGAAAAGGAAAAAAGGATATGGTGATGTCTTTGCTGGCCTGCTTTAGGCAAATAACTACTTCATGATGCCTCAATTTTTGTTAGTCTTCTTTCCCTCTCAAGATCAAAGGGAAATATTTTGCCAATTTAGATAATGAGACACATCTATATTTACAATTGTTTCCTGAGTGAAGGATATTAGTTTTCCTAAACACATAAATTAAACATTGCACAACAAAAACAAACAAAAGCATTCAAATTTCAATTGGGTCAAAAGTAGATAACTTGAAATCTCCACTTCTGATAAGAGCTAAGATTCTAGGAGGGGAACTTCTCATGGAAATGAAAAATTCCTTCTAAAACTTTAAGTAGAGGTCTGTTTCACAAAAATGTTTTACATTTGTCCTATGTGTTTTCTTTTATGCATTTTTCAGAGGCATCAATTTACTGGAAGATTTGGGAGAAACAAATTTATTAAGATCCCTCCCTTCTATCCCAGAAACATCAGAGAAAGGGGAAAATCAGGGCAGGAGAAAGTGTTTGAGGAAAACCAGTCTCCAATGTTTCTTCCATGTTGGGGAGAAGGGACCAATAAATTCCAGACATTTCTACATGCCTTCAGGACTGAAATCCCTGTGGGTATGCCCGAAGCAGTTTTCATACCTTCCTCTTGCCTGTGTTTGAGTTCATGCCTGCTTGGTCAAACCCACACCATAATTTCAGGATTCTCCAGAGTTCAGTGTCTTCTGGCTGTGCTTTGGTTTTAAATGAGTCTCACCTGTCCAGTTTCATTGTAAACCCTTCGTTTCTTAAATTAGGGTCTGTCTTTGGGGTTGGCACACAGCAACATAGCACATGGCAACGTATTCATAGAATTACCCTATTTCATCTCGGGCTGTTGTCAAGGGTACAAGCTACCATAGGACCCACATAGGGTTACTGAGTAGAATGGGAGTTTTTTTTTTTTCTGACAATGTAGACTGGGAAGATTTGCTACTGTCTCCCAACCACTGCTGCTCACACAGAGGCTGGATGGGCAATCTCCAGGGACAGGCTAAGGACCTATGTTGGGAATGGGGTCCTCACCTGCAGGTTGCAGAACAGAATAGCAAGCAAGCTGGCACCTTTCTATCCTTTTTGTTTGTCCTCTTCAGCCAGCCAGAAGGAGGAGAGGCAAAAAAAAGAGAAGAGTACACTGGTATTTTTATTTGGGCAGAGAGTTAAGGTGGAAGGAACTTTGGCAAGACCTAACCTCTGGATGCATGGTCTTACCTTATGATATGCAAACTGCTCCCTCAGTTTTCTGGTGCTGAAGCATCAGATATGTAACCATTACCTCATTGAATTTGCTGCTTACCAAAGATCCCCAGATATCATATGGATCATAACACATGTCAAACATGGCCACCATTTTTGTGGTGTTCCAGTGGTTGGGGAATAACTCTCTAAAAAGCATCTGTGAACTCCCATTTTTACCCCAAATACAAATTGCAGAATCACATCGGTTACACATCCACATTTTTTACATAATGCCATATTAGTGACTGTTGTATTCTGCTACCAATAAAAAAAAGAATTCTTGTTAAGCCTCTGAAGGCTACATTTAAGCAGCAAAAAAATAAAAATAAAAAATAAAAAGCATCAGTGAACATTCCTCATGCTGACTCAGACATAAGTGCTCTTTATAATTTGTTCTACTGTGGGCTTCTGCATGGTGCCAATGGTTAGTAACTTATGATCATGCTTTACAATTTAGGCAGACATGTGTGAGGTAATGTCATAACTTACATACGGGATCTCCTCCTTCACCAGCAAAAAAGAAAGAGGCACCCTGCAACAATAAATTAAATATGAGGTACCATAAATTACGTAAATTACAGAAGCGCAAAAGGATACCCAGGCTCCAGGCATCCACCATGAGGCTTCTTAGGCTTCCCACTGTTAGAGTTCTGGGGAACAGTGTAAGAGTCTGCCACGTATATATTCCAGTATCTGCCCAGCCGTAAACCTGCTACCCAATCTCCTCCTTTACAAGGAAAAAAGGGGGATTCACTCTATGACCATAAATTAAGTGGGAGGCACACTGCAACCATAAATGAAATGGCAGGCACCCTCTGACCATTAATGACAGAAGGACACACAGGCTCCAGGCATCCACCATGGGACTTCATAGACTTCCCACTAGGAGAGTTCTGGGGTGCAGTACAAGAGACTTCCACAGATAGATTCCAGCTTCTGCCCAGCCGTAACCTGCTACCCAATCCAAAATCAGTTAGTTTGATATTTCCCTGGCATCCACCAAGATGTTCTCCAGTTTCAGATCTCTGTGCTTGGCAGTAGTATAGGATGCAC
Organism: Spermophilus citellus; assembly: GCF_964194105.1. NCBI lineage: Eukaryota > Metazoa > Chordata > Mammalia > Rodentia > Sciuridae > Spermophilus > Spermophilus citellus. The sequence goes on along the minus strand of NC_138195.1, from coordinate 28,458,066 downwards.
ATGATGTATGAGCACTCTCTGGGCCTCCTCCCCCCACATGCCTCTGGCCTTCAGGAAGTGGTGTAGTAGGTGTCTCTCACTTGCATACTTCAACACAAGATAGATGTTTTCAATGGTATTAATGATATGAAATAGCTTGATCACATTTGGGTGTTTCATGGTGTTCATTATATCCAACTTGGATATATTGAAGGGGAAATTCTACGTTTGGCAGGACTTCCACAGCCATCTCTGTCCTGGTAACAAGATGATAGGCCAGTTTCAAATGAGCAAATCTGCCCTGTCTGATGCCCCTTAGGTCTTTATACTAGCACAGGAGGATTTCCTCAAAGGAGAAGCTGTCTAGGAAGCCCTGCCACACTGACATCATCTCACTACATTCACTATCCTAATTACACATCCTAAGTAGCAACACCAACTAACATTGTTATTAAAAATGAAAGAAGCAAAAAAAAAGAAAGAAAAATGTTTTCAAAAGAAACAAAAAAAGTTAAAAATTAAAAAAAACAACAACCAAGAAGTCAAAATTAAAGAACCAAAACCACAAAACAATTGCAAACTATCTGTGACTCTGATAGGTCACTAACCAAGATCTCTTTGTGCTTAAGGACAAAACTCAGTTACAAGCAGGGCCTTATACAGGTGATGTTTGAAATTTCTTCACACTGGTTGTTTGTAATGTCAGAGAATGGAATGGCCCAGTCACAGATAAGCATAACCTACAGTGATTGTCTCACCTTTTGGCCTCCAGGATATTTTCCTCTTTAATGATGCATGAAAAAGAACTCCAGAAAGGTTTTGCTTCAGTGGGTTATGAAAACTGATATTTACTTGTTTAGAAATTAAAATTCAGAGGATGCTACAATGGTCTTTTCCATTTTGAGTCAAAATCTATAAAACTTTTGGTTTTTAAAAACCTTACGTACTGACACTCAAAGTATTCAATTATTTTTTTTTATTTTTTAAAATTATGAATGATTAGTATCTAAAGGATAGCACTCATTCACATCATGATACTACAATGAAATGTTCTGTTTCCTGAGATAATATAAGGCATATGATTAACATCTAAAACAGAAGGCAGCTTTCAGCATAATTTTTTTCATAAGGTTCTCATCAGATTCCAGAAGGCAGTGGGGTTGAGAGCCATGAATTCTTTCTTTCTTTCTTTCTTTCTTTCTTTCTTTCTTTCTTTCTTTCTTTCTTTCTTTCTTTCTTTCCTTCCTTCCTTCCTTCCTTCCTTCCTTCCTTCCTTCCTTCCTTCCTTCTCTCTCTCTCTCTCTCTCTCTCTCTCTCTCTCTCTCTCTCTCTCTCTCTCTCTCTCTCTTTTCTTTCTTTCTTCTTTCTTTATACACCAAGGATCCAACCCAGGGACACTTAACCACTGAGCCACCTCCCCAGCCCTCTTTATTTTATTTTATTAATTTTGAGACAGGTTCTTTCTAAGTTGCTTAGTGCCTTGCTAAATTGCTGAGACCGACTTTGAACTTGTAATCTTCTGGCCTTAGCCTCTTGAGTCACTGGAATTATAGGTGTGTCTCTGTACCCAGGTCAGCCAAGAATTCTAAGACCAAAAAAATTGTCCCTCCCATAGAATAAATAACTGGAGGCATCCCAAGATTATTTCATCCCTTTGTGCTGCTATAACAAAATATTTTATCATAGTAAGGTATTAAATTTAGAATTCAATTTCTTACAGTTCTGGATGCCAGTAAGTCCAAGATCGGGTACCAGAAAATTTAGTTATGGAGTGGGCTTGCTTTCTTATTCTAATGTGATAAATTATTGCAATGACCTCACATACTGGATGAGGCAGAAAGGTTAAACCCATCCTTCAAGCTTTTCTTATTATTTCCTTTTTCTCTCTCTCTTTCTTTCTGGTAGTTCTGGCAATTGAAGCCAGGGCCTCATGCATGCTAGAAAAATGCTCTACCACTGAGCTATATTCCCAACCCTTTTTATTTTATTTTGATACAGGGTCTCACTAATGTGCCCAGACTAATTTCACATTTGTGATCCTCTTGCCTCAGCCTCTCAAGTAACAAGAATTATAAGCTTATACCACCATTCTTTATTTAATAAACGTATGGGGTCTGTGTGTGTGTGTGTGTGTGTGTGTGTGTGTGTGTTATAAATTTAGTGCTACTTTTGTTTTGTGTGTTTGTGTGTTTTGCTGGTGATCAAATCAGGGCCTTCTGTGTAGAAGATATCACTCTTTTCTAAAGGCATACATCCCATCCAGGAAGACAGAGCCTCATGGTTTAATCCTGTTTTGAAGTTCCCACTTTTCAACACTGGTACTTTGAGGTTGAAGTTTCAACAGGAATTTTGGAAGGACACACACATTCAAAGCCCAGCACCAGAATAATTAGAGAAATTATTGGATTAGAAAAAGGGAAATGAAGGGAAGGGTTGGGGAATGGGATAGGAAAGACAGTAGAATGAATTGGACATAACTTTCCCATGTTCACACATGAATACATCACCAGTTAAACTCCACGTCATGTACAATCACAAGAATGGGACACTAATTAAAATAAGTTTTACTCCGTGTATGCATGTCAAAATATACTCTATTGTCATGTATATCTAAAAGGAACAAAATAATAAAGAAAATAATAATTAATTTATAGAATTCTATAATTTTAGAAATAATCTTTTATACTCATGAAAATGATCATTCATTGAGATCTTAATGCAGTAAAATGATGTGAAATAAATTTAAAAATTGGTAATAAATACAAAAGGGGAAAAAAAGAGCCACTAGGTCACCACTAGATATGCCCTGCATGAGGAGACTCCTTAGGTTGGACTGAAGACAGAAAAATCTCTAGTAAGGGCAAATGTATACAGATTATAAATTCAGTGCTACTTTTGTTTTCTACATGAATTAAGAGACTAAAGTAGAAAAAATAATTATTAACCTATGTTATTAAACACACAAGCATATACATGTAACTCTTGACATTAATAACTTAGGAGGACTGGGAAATGAGCTATATATGAGCAGTGTTTTGTTATTGAAGTTATGCTGCTATGAATTCACATCAGAGTGACCACTATAAAACACTCCCAAAATTAAATGGATGGAAATTAAATGTTTCACTCAAAAATCAAATAAATAAGAAGGAGGACAATCATACAGATAATGAGCCAAATAGCTACAAAGCATTTAGGAAAAAAAAACCAACAAAACTGTGGTAACCAGTCCTCCTTTATCAGGAATTGCTTAAAATGAAAATGCATTAAACAATCCAATCAAAAGACAGGGAAGAGAAAAATGACAGAATGAAGAGAAAATGGATCCAACTTGTCGTCTACAAGAACTAATTGAAGAGGGTCATCCACCCGAGTAGGATCTGGGGCACATACTCTATGTGCAGGGAATAGCAAGGACAAAAGTCCTGATCATAAATGAGTTAGAAAGAGGCAGAAGATGTGTGTGAGAGGATCCCAGTGAAAGTGGGAGTGGTGAATGGAAAGCCAGAGAGTGCAGATCTTGGACATACAAGAAAGTGGGTGTTCTTGTTTCCATTGTACAGATAAGAAAAGCTCAGGTAAGTTGAACCATACCAATGAAGTCCTTCTCTTGCACACTGGCCACAATACCCATAGTCCCCTAACTACTATCCTTAGATATGACTCACATGATTCACAAATACGTTAAGTAAATACCTCATAGATACTTATCTACTTAACATATCATTGCATTGGACATAAATATTTAGGAAGGCTGATGAAACATATTTAGTCATTTAATCCAGTCTCCTGTTGAGTAAATTAGTAGGATCTCGACTCCTCCAAATATATCTGGCCCATCTTCTAAAGAATCACAGAGGATTTTTATAAAGTACCCAGTCATATGGTTGTTTTGGACACCTTGAATTTTACTTGAGTTCTGCTATAATACATTTCTATTTTCTGTGTAAGGCAAGAACTACTATTTCTTCCAAAATCAGGATGAATGTATACAAAGTCCATCCAAGAGTATTGTAGACTGAAAATGTGTGGATCATACACCAGACTGAATGAAGTTGAAGGGAGCATTAGAAAACTGGAAGACAGACTTGAGGAAATTGGGCAGGTACCATAGAGTATCAAGAAGATGGAAAAGTAGAAGACAGGCTCTGAGAGTACCCAAGAAACCAATCAAAATCTGAGGAGAAGAAAAGGAAGCATGTAAGACAGTCAAAATGAAGCATTCTCCAAACCAAGACTAGCATTTCTTATTCAAGCCAGTATGACCTTCCTCACATCCTCCCTCAGCATTCAAGGACATGAGTCTCTAGACACTGTGGTGGGGAGAAGAAAGAAAAGAGAAGGAAATGAATATTAATCATATGCTACCTCATTTCACCTAGCATCCCACCTACTGCCTCGCTTAACCTTCCTCCAATTTTATCTCTAGGCAGAGATTCCTTTTCCATGCTTCAGCCATCGAGGCACTCAGAGGCCATTCCAGTCTTGTTCCAAATGGGTCTGGTTACTGCTCCCATTAGTGGCAGACCCTGGCACCTTCTACAAGGTCCTGGTTTTTCAGGCATGCAGAAATCACGAGGTACAGGGTTATGGAGGCTTCCACTGAGATTTCAAAGGAAGGCCTCAAGGCCAGACCGGAACTGGCAAGGTCAGAATCCATGCAGGTAGCCTCTAAGAGGGTGATTCAAGAAGGCATTAGAGTAGAATGAAAGCTGCAATGGAAAAGTCAGAAATGCCAGGAATATGGAACATCTGCAGAGGAGGTGAACCAGTTCAAGAGAGTGGCCTTGATTCTCAAAACTCAGTCCTTCCCTAAATTGCAAATCCAATAATACAGACAGGGTTTTGAGAAAAAGGAAAAAGAAGTTTTATTGCTTTGCTAGCAAAAGAGAACATATAGGGGACTTGTGTCCCAGAGGCTGTGATTCTCCTGGCCAGCAGGAACAGAGGGTTTTTTTAAACAGATACAAAGGCTATTTTCCAAGTGTGACCAGTAGCTATAACTAATGCCCAGCTTATCTCCTTCAGAGGGATTTTTTTTCCCCACTACAAAGTATGAAGTTTTTTGTTCATATGAGCAGTAAATGGAAGGAAGGATGACTCAGTTTAGGACAGGAAGAAAGTTAATTTTGCTTTCCCCGTGGTTAAGGAAGGAAGAAGGGAGAAGAGAAATGGAAAAAAAATGTCAGTTTTCAAATAATCTCACAGTGATCAAGCATCAGGGTTTATATTTAAGCATAAAGTTAACCCCCATAATATGAAGATAACAAATTTCTTGAAATCCTTACCCTTTACAGTACATCAATATTTACATAGAAAAAAAAACAGACTTTTGGAAGAAAAATTATTAACAAGTGTACTATCACTTTATAATGAGTCTGTGCATTTCCTTCACCCTCCAGGTACACTTTTGGATATGGGTGTGTGAGTGAGACATTGTCTTCCTCTCACCATCTCTAGATTAGTTTGACCAATGGATAGCCTTTAAGAGAATAGACTGACATCCTAACTTATGACTAAATTGAAGCAAAAATTCAATTAGATAGACCACCTGCATATCTAAAGATGCTGTTACAGTCATGCAAAGTAATAGGGATAGGGCTGCCTAAGCCCTTTAGAGCTCACATTATGCCACTGTGTGATCCAAAAACCAAAATGAAGTTACAGGATTTAATTTGTCCTGCTGAGTTTCTGGTACTGCTCCAGACTGATTTCCTCCTTTTAATTTTCCTACTCCTTCCTTTTGAAATGGTGATATTTAGCCTCTGTTGTTATATCTTGGAAGTATGTAACATCTTTTAAAAATGTTTTTTTAAAAAAATATTTTTACAGAAGGCTCAAAGACAAGACTTTGCCTTAAGTCTCAGAGAGCATGTTGAACTTGGGCATGTGAACAATGTTTTAACTACTGACTGTGGAAGTACTTGGAGATGGACTTAATGAAGTTTTCAATGTCAGATGGATATCAGCCATTGAGGACCATTTGGATATTAATTGGTTTATATTTATGGTTTTTATCTTAATAGCCCCCACAATCTCATGTGTTGAAGATTTGGTCCCCAGTACAGCAGTGTTTAGATGCATGGCCAACTCACAAGGTGACCAACTCACAAAGACTCTGACCTCAAAAATGGATTATAGGGGTTCATAGTAGATTAATAATGATTGGCTTTTGGAAGGTGATAAAAACTTTAGAAAAAGGGGTGAGGAAAGTAGGTCTTTAGGGTTGTGTCAATGAAGGGTACATTTTTCTCATTTTGTCCCTGGTTCTCTTCCTCACCCTCTTCTTACCTTTACTTCCGGGCCACCAGTTCTGTATCACCACACGCTTATTGCTGGGATGTTTTGCTTTTCCAGAGTCTCAAAGCAACAGAACCAAGCAACCATGGTCTGAGACTTCGGAAACTATTGCCAGTTCACCCCATGTTAATTGTGGTAATGCTGGCATATCTTTGCTGATGGTGTCACCAGTGACGCAATTTTCCCAAAGGAGCCATCAATTGGCTTGGTGTCGTGGCATTTCTGTATCCTCCTCCCTTCTACTAGTGATGGTCTAAAATTTGGGGGCCAACAGAGGTGAGGCAAAGAACCTCACCCCTCCACTGGCACCAAGGCAAAATTTGGGGGCCAACAGAGGTGAGGCAAGAACCTCACCCCCCCCACTGGTGCATAGGCCTATCCACAAGCATGGCTGAATGCTGGACCGGTAGTCAGTGACGGGTTGATCTGATTACAGTGGATTCAACCTAAGACAGGAAGCTGACGCCTAAATGTCAGATCTCCCATGACGGGTAAGAACCATATGTTGAATTGGACAACCTACCAGGCACGGTCCCTAGCCACATTGCTTGTTGCTTAATTAAACAGAAGGGGGCAGATGCTAGGAGCCACAAGCAAATAATATGATGCATGGCACCTTTGGTTGTAAAGTGAGCCAGCTAGCCACTGAGATGATATGATTATGTTAAGATTTACATTCATATGGAAATTGGACTCCTGCTGTTCACCTTGGCCTGCTAGGGGACTCATGTTACGGGACTCCTGGAGAGTTCCCATTGGTTGGGGAAGGATAGTAGGAGGAAATTCCGGGGGAGGTCCGCCCCCCCCCCCCCGTTCCGGAAGACGCGTTGTTCCGGTAGACGCCCGCGTGGGAGGACCGGGTTTGGGTTGCCGGTGCCTACGGAGTATTGGCGGCTTTTTCAAAAATAAAGTTTTGTTCCTGCTTGAGTGGCTCGTGATTCTGTGCCCAGCCAAGACTGCGGCAACTATGAACCAGAATAAATCTGTCATCGTTTTGTTTTTCTCAGAAATTGTGTCACAGAATCAGAAAGCTGAATAGCACACTTCACAAAGGCACCAGCTCAGCCCTGTCAGGCACCACAGGATGGGCCCTACGTCTCCGGCCCTTCTAACTCAGAGCCCTGTAGTTCATCCTGGTGGCTGGGAGTCCAACTGTGTTTACCAAGCATTGCACATACTCCGGGTTTTATCTGCCATCTTCAGTTGTTTTCATATCTCCATGCAAAAAAAAAAAAAAAAGAAAGAAAGAAAAAAGAAATGGATGTTCTCAGTGGGGTTTGGGGACAAAAGCCTTAGTTAATTAGAAGGGCTATCTTGCCTAAGAGAGGAGTGAGGGATTTCCTATATATTTTCACTTTCTTAAAGGTATGAATGGATTTTAGAATAGCAGCAGGATTTGCTTCTTGTCAAACAATATTATTCTACACTATTCTACTTCAAGAATAACATCTAGGGAATGCCAAAGAAGCCTATTTATTATAACAGTTGAAGGAAAATAGCTAGTGCTCAAAATAGCCTGTTGGAATTAACTTGATAAAAATGAAACTTTTCCTGTACTTTTAGCTTTTGATAGATATAACATCAGCTCTGATTCCTTTCCTAGAGTACCAATAGACTATAGCTTTCTGCCTTGTCTGAGATCGGTTCTTTGAGTAACCTTTCAGATGATAGGCAACAAGTCTATATGGGTGCATGAAATGTAGTAACATGGTAACATGTCATATGTTGACAAAATTGGTATTTTAGGCTTATGTTGAAAGGAGGTAGTCAAAAATTTCTTGAAATCCTTACCCTTTACAATACATCAATGTTTATATAGAAAAACAGACTTTTGGAAGAAAAATTATTAATAAGGGTACTATCACTTTATAATGAGTCTGTGCATTTCCTTCACCCTCCAGGTACACTTGTGGATATGAGTGTGTGAGACATTGTCCCCCTCTTACCGACTCTAGATTAGTTTGACCAATGGATAGCCTTTAAGAGAATAAACTGACATCCTAACTTATGACTAAATTGAAACAAAAATTCAATTAGATAGACCACCTGCATATCTAAAGATGCTGAGTAAAAACAAAACAAAATGGTTCAATGTAATGACAAAGACTTGGAGAGTTGGGTACAAGTTGGCATCTAATTAAGAATGAACCATAATAAATATCACAGATAGTAGGCTGACTTCTGGTATCTGGAAGGATCTCCCTAAGAAAAATGTTTGGTGAATTGAAATGATTGTAATATAAAAACTGTAAGAAGATCTGGTATTTTAATTGTATATTGCAATGATCAGCCTGAATGTGGTCAGCCTGCATTATGGAATTATACAATTTGTAAAGTTACCTAGATATTAATTAAAATTAGTCAATTTAAATTATGACAATGAGTAGGGGAAATTCCAGTGATCTAGTTTCATGTTTTCAAATGAGCAAATAATTAAAAATATTGACTAAAATCATATCATTTCTCTTTGATATTTTGTTTAAATATGCTATGGTTTAAACATGGTTTGTTCTCACATGTTCATGTGCAAAAGACTCATTCCCATTGTGACAGTATTGAGGTGGTGGGTCCTTAAAGATAGTTAATTAGGTCACAAGGGACCACCATTGGAAGGAATTGGAAGGGATTAATGCTGTCACTCTGGAATGAGTTATGTCTCACGGGACTGGACTTGTTACCATTAAGAGTGGGTTGTTAGCAGGGCATGGTTACCTGTCTGTATTCCCAGCCACTTGGGAGACTGAAGCAGGAGGATCTCAATTTTGAGGTCAGCTTCAGCAATTTAGTGAGACCCTCTGCAACTTGGTGAGACTCTCTCTCAAAATAAAAAAAAAAAAAAGAAAAAGGACTGAGAATGTAATTCAGTGATAAAGCCCCCCTGGGTTCAATCCCCAGAACAGCAACAAAAATAGATGGGTTGTTATAAAAGAATGAGCCTGGCCCCTCCCCTCTCTCTTGCTTCCTCTTTCAATTTTATGACTGTTCACCAGGACCATGCCTTACACTTGAGCCTCTCAAACTATTAGCCAAAATAAACCTCTTTCCTATTTAAAGGACTCAGCTTCAGCTATTTTGTTATTGTGACAAAAATGGGACTAAGAGAGTATACTATTAAAATATTAGATATCTTAGGACAAAGTCTATGTCCAAATTATTTATATCTCACAATGCTTATTATAATATTATCAATTCTATAGATGCTCATGCAATACTTGGTGTAGCATAATGATCCATTATGCATTACAGGACTTGTACCTTACATCATCATACATTTTCACAGCTTTTATAAAATACATAATTTATAGGGCAAGAGAGTGATTTGGTTTAGCTTGCCTAATGCTTTGTGTATGTATGATTGTGTGCATTTATGTGATCCCTTAGGTATGTGTGCATGTCTCTGTGTGTGAACATTTCAATTTCTTCACATCCTGAATGACTGATCTACAAGGGACATGGGATATTACAATTTTGTTTTAAAATATGATAATCATATATGAGCCTCAATATTTTAGGGGGTATGTGGGGGACTGAAATCAGTGGCACTCAAACCACTGAGCCACATTCCCAGCCCTATTTTTTTATTTTCTTTAGAGACAGGATCTCACTGAGTTGCTTAGCACCTCGATTTTGCTGAGGGTTGCTTTTAACTCAGGATCCTTCCATCTCATCCTTCTGAGCTGCTGGGATTACAGGTGTGTGCCACCACACCTGGCTAATATTTTTAATATATGATAGGAGTATTGTGTTTTAACCCATGGAGTTATGGTGATGGCAAGATAAAATGAGCTATTTATTATATGCAAAGTGCCTGGAACAAAATATGTCTATTCTAGGGAAAAGAGAGGAAAGGCATCATAGCAGTATACTGTAACTAAAGGTCAGAGATGAATAGAACAACAGTTTTATCCTGACTCAGCAATCAGAGGCAGGGGACTTCCTCATAAAACAGCTGATTCTTGTTATTCTGCATATTTGTATGGTCATCTTGAACACTGACTTAGTGAATACCAAACTATTGCTTTTAAGGTAAATACAGTTAGTTTTCTGGAAGACTTTGGTCATGTTATTCTCATCAATCTATCAATACATAACTTTGTTGTATATTTGTTTGTTTGAACACTAAATATTTGTGAAAGGAATATTGCTTGTCTTTATTATAAGAAAAAATGCATACAACACAAGAAAGCCTCTCTGGATACCACTGTAGGCACCCTCAAATCTCTCCATCTGCTAGTACAAATGTATTCTTTCTTTTTATCTACAGGAGGATGTATAGAATTTTTTTTTTAACCAGGGATTGAACCCAAGTTCACTTAAAGACTGAGCTGCATCCCCCAAGCCTTTTATTTATTTGTTTGTTTTATTTATTTTTAGACAGGTTATCTTCAAGTTGCTTAGGGCCTCACTAAATTGCTGAGACTGGTCTTGAATTTGAGATCCTCCTGCCTCAGCCTCCCGAGCCTCTGGAATTACAGGTGTGCACCATCACACCTGACAGGAATGGGCTGAGACAAGAAAAAAGAAGGAGCATCCACAGCAACAGCCACTATTGGATAGCCTGGAGCTCATGTTACCTGACCCCTGGCCCAGCAAAGTCCTGAGCTGGCTCTTGGGTCAAAACAGTCAATTCATACACACATATTTTTTAAACCCTCTCAAAGATGCAGCTCAGCCCAGGAAGGCTGTGACACACAGACATATGTAGGACTATGGGAAGAGTTTTGGAGAGGCTGGTGATGTGAACAAGCCTAGGAAGCAGAGAATCCTGAGGTTTGGAGCTGGCATGATGTGGCAGGGACAGAAAATGAGTAGCTCTTCTTCCTCTCATGGACTAATTTAGGTCCATCCTGTTTTTTTCTTACTGGATGTTTATTTGCATCTGAAGTCCAACCAGTTAGCCAAGCTGCCAATCCTCCTGTCTCAGCCTTCTGAGCTGCTGGGATTGCAGGTCTAATCCTTCCTATTCCTTCCTGCTCTGCAGAGGATGCAAAAGGGTCCAGGTATCCCTGACCTGTTTGGGGGTAGAGGAGCATGTAGGGATTTTCACTGCTTCTCAGAAACTCAGCCTCTCTGCCCATGTTTCTCTCTCTTTGGCTGGGCGGCTAATTACTCCCGCTATACTGGAAGTGAAGGATGAGCTTGCTCTCCCCACCCTCGAAACTAGTCCTGATTCTGAGCAATCTCCCTAAGGCCCACACTTCAGTAGTCCTGCAGCTACCTCTTCACTATAAATTCAACTTGCCTTTCTTTCCATCACTTCCTCCAGCCTCACACACCCATGCCAACCTGCACTTAAGCTTGAAACATTCCTTACTTATGCTCAGTAAGACACATCTAACCTTCTTGCACACAGTATTTCCATACACTATGCTTGGTGGTCATTTTAATTAATAAAGTCATCAACAAAAAACACTAAAATCCAAAACCAAAAATGTAGCACAAAATAAATCATAAAAACAATACTTGGTTACCAAGATGGAATTCTGTCCTATTCATTCACAAGTAGGAAAGTACCTGTCAGGTCACTGAAGTTGTTTCCACTCCTTGCCCATCAATGAACAGCAAATGTGCTTGTGTATTCATTTTAGTGGTTGTAAAAAAGTTTATCCAGTCATCAAATTTGCCAATATGGAATTCACAAATCAGCTGTATTTTCAGAAGATGCAAATTTTCTAGTTGTCAGATAAATCTACAATATGTGCCATCTTCATATATTCTTGCAAATATCTTATGGAAAAATATATCTGTATTGATAAAAGAAATTATGATTTTATAAAGCAATAATGCCATAGGTTTCAGATATTCAGGCTTAGAATTTGAGGTAGTCAAGCTACAATTTCTTAGTTAATAGAGTGTTCATTTTCAAAATGATAAAAAGGAAAGCTTGTCTGAAAATGGAGCCTTAACTCAGTACACCACAGATGATATGGAGTGAACATTTACTAATGACATCTGTTGATGCAGTTTTCCCTTAAGTGTAAGTATAAAATAATTTTTATGTTTATGATTTACTCAATTATAAAAGCATTAAGTCACAAAGTCGAAATTGAAAAATTAGCATCTGACTACTTTTCCTCTTCAGACTTCCCATATAAAAGGCTTTATTAAATCTGCAAAGGCCTCACAGGCTTGTTCCTGGTTTTACTTATTGCTTGTTTATATTTTTTTTTAGTAACAATTGAAGGTACAGATTACTTGAATTCAATTTTTTCCAAATTCAATAGTCGAACTATGAAAATATTGTTTCTATGTAACATATTGGCCTACCAATAGCTGTACTTACAATATATCCTATAGAAAATAAAAAGAAAATTAAAGTCATTATCTTCTTTCCATTACTTTCAGAGAACATTTCTTTAACTATACATATAATACCAAAAGGCATTTCAACAGTTACCCACAGTAAATTGCACTGAAGACCATTAAAAAGTACTGCTCAACCCACAACTTGAAAATCACTCTAATGATCCCAACCACCTGTCCAACTATTAGTGAAAGTTAATGGGCCTTAATAAGCATCTATAGAAATTCAGCCGCAGGAATTTTGTGCTGTTGTGTGACCTATATAACACCCTCCATGAAGATGAGCCAACTAAGCTTTGCAATTCAATTTGACCAATATTTATTGCATGTCTTGTGTTTGCCATACACTGTGATAGACTAAAAGGCACTTAAAGCTGAGTAAGCCACATGTCCTCAGGAAACTCATCTAATTATAGAGATCAAAGATGTGTATAAAACACCAGAATGCAGAGCAACCAAAGATGGAGACCCTAGAAAACTATGTATAGATGTATTCCTAGTTCCATGAATTCAGAGAGAAAGGAACAGGCTATTGTTAGAATCATAAAATGTTCCTGAAGTAACAGTATAGGCACCATACCTTGAGTGGTCAAAAAATTTCTTTAATTAGGAAGGTAGGGGAAGTTCAGCCAGAAGGAGAAATTTATACTTTTGAGAGAAGTTATGCAACAAGAAGGTGATTTGGGAGGACCGCCAAGCAAGGTTTTCGAGGAGATAGGCTGTGTGTTTGTGTGTGTGTGCGCGTGCGCACATGTGTTTGAAGATTTGTCAAAATTTTAAAACACAGAATGAAAAATTCAAACCTTAATAATAAAAAGTCAGAAATTTATTTGGAATAGAGGAATGAGATAACAGAAGAGAGCTTTGTATTAAATTATATAGCATAGATCAGGTTACAGGCAAATTTAGAAGAAAAAAATATGTTAAACACCAGCTTTAGTGCCTTAATGGATTGCATGTACTTTGTATTTATTTTCTCATTGGATGTTCCTTTTAAAACATTGCAATGTTTATTCCTATTTTATGAAGTCTTAAGGACTTTAAGTAAATTGCAGAAAGTAACAGAGCTAGTTAATTACGAGGTAAAATACAATATGCATTATATTTCAACATATTAAATTATATTTTAAAATATAAACTCTAGACTGTTTGGCTACAGGGCACAGAAAGCAAATGGTTGGATAACTAGGAGAATTCATGAATAAAATATTTTGTGAGTGACTATAGTGTCTTTATAAGTTTACTCCCTGTCCTCAGGGAAATCTATAATCAACTCACCTTGAAAATGTTTCCTGTGTTTTTCTGATATATGGAACTGTCGGAGTGCTCAACAAAACAAGAGAATTTGCAAGAACTCAGCATGTTTCATGGATTTAGATACAATTAAAGATTTCAAACTGCAATTCTTGGCAATAATTGAATGTATATAATTTATCTATTTCTTCACATATGAGTGATCTCCAAGAAGTATTTGCAGCTGACATCCTTTGATCTTTCAGGCAGCAAGTATATTAGAGAAACACCTCAAGGAACAGTTCAGACTCATGAAATGGACTTTTCCTCTGCATACCTCAACAAATCTTGGACATGTGATCCAAACAAAAAAAAAAAAAACATTCATATGCAAAAAAAAAGAAGAAGAAAAAAAACAATTTCCAATGTCAAAATTGAAATGAACATTCAAAGATACAGATAGAACATCATTAAAAATCCCAATACATTCCCTGAAGATATTTTGAGATATTGTGTAACATATCAGTGTCAGTGTCCTATGCTCAAGCTATACTGACTGGGCTCAAATATATGTATGTGACTTGGAGAAGATACACACTGCATATATTACCTATGGAATTGAGAATAATAATAGAACTGCATACTTCATTCAGTATTGAAATAGACTGCTTAGAATAGTGACTGACATGTAGTAAATGCTGCATATAAGTAATTACAATTTTCTATTTTCATTTTACATTGGGATTCTTATAATCTTTAAAACTTAGTTATACTAATTTATTTCAAGCATTTGTGTCCCAAATTGGAAAAGTAAGATGGAGGAAGTGTTTGCAGGGTATCTGTGTTAGTCCATTTTTTATTGCTAATAATAATATCACAGACTAGGTCAATTATAAAGAAAAAAGTTTTACTTTTGTTCTGGTTTATGGTTAAGGAGCTTATCTAACTAATCATAATACTCTTGCTAGCAGAATCCAATGGCAGTGCAGGGTATCACATGACAAGAGAAACGGAGAACAGTAGATACCAATATGAACCAGATGAACAAATTTGCATAGCAGATCTGCTGTGGGGAATAACCCATAAACCTCTTAATCACATGAATGGGTTAATCCATTCATTCATGAGAATAGAGCCCTAAACACATTTTAAATGTTCCATTTTGTCTTCCTTTCAATGTAACGAGGATTAAGTTTTCAATGTGAGTTTTAGAGAGGACAACCATATTTAAAACATAGAAAACTGCAGTTCATTTTTATTTCTAGTAGCATGCACGGGAGCCAGTGCCTGAGAGGAAAGTTTGTCTAATAACTATCCTAAAGGAACCCACATCAAGCACATGAGCTAGATTTTATAGCTTCCCATGAAAAATAAATCAGGTATTCTTCATATAAATAGGAGCTTGGACCCAGGAATGCAAACAAAACTCACAGTGAATCATTGGGAGTTTGACCACCAAACCTCCTATTCTTCAAGAGAGTTGGGGCAGCGGGAGGCTTGGAGGGGGGTGGGAGGGCTAAAAGAAATATGGAACTCACAATACTAATTCTTAGGGAAAATTTATGTGTCCCTTACTATCAGGAGCAGCAAATGAATTACCTCCCTTGGGAATCTCTGGGTGCAAAGGCACCAAGAAAACCACCCAGTTTTATGGTGAGGATTCTATTGGAGTAGAAACCATCCATGTGATGTTCTAGCTAAGAGTTGTCTACATTTTGTCCATGTCCTGAGACTTTCTGTGAGGTTGAATTTAAAGATGATGTACTAATTAATCTGTCAATTAAAACATCAAAGCAACAAAACATTCAGGTGGTGGTATATGTATTGCTGGCATCTTTTAGCCAAGTTTACTGTGATAATCAGAAGTAGAAGGCAGAAAAGAAAAAACTTGGAAACCCTACACTTGGTCAGAAAAGTAAAAGTAAAACTAGAGCTAAGGAAGCTGTGATTATTAAAGAAATTACATAAACTAAAGAAACTCCAAGTATTTTACCCAGAAACAAAATGAAAGATACCTCAAGTGCATCTCAGAAATTGGCAAGACCACACCCAATCTCAGGTTCAAGGGTGTTAAAGTAAAATTCATTTAGGAAAACACCACAGGGACACCCTACTTGCCAATGGGGGAAGGAAGCTAAAAAGTGGCTTCAAAGTTATCAGTTGCCCAGGTACTCAGAGGCTGCTGCAGCCCAGGGTCCCTGGAGGCTTGGTTACTGCTTGAGTGGGGGCAGACCTTGGCATCAACCATGTGGTGCTCATCCTGCAGGAAAACAGGTTGCTAGAATTAGGGGGTCATGGAAGAGTCCACCAAAGGAAGGTCAGACAAAGTGTTGCAGGGTTGAAGTTTCTACAGGTTATTCTGGAGAGGATGATGCATGAAAAAGTAAGAAGGAATCCAAAGCTGCAGTGGACACCCACAATACTAAGAAATGCCACTACCGTGGAACTTCTGCCAACAAAAATTGCAGATATCAAGCACAAATAAGACAAGAGTGAGGCCATGTGGGCTACAGCAGTAAGGCTATAGAGGCAGAGCTGCACAAGCCCTTTTGAGAGAACATCTTGAAGCCATGTGCCCCAGAGGCTGAACAGAAAGCTATAAGAATTGTTTGCCCAGTCAGATTTTGGTCTTCTTGTGGTCCCATTTCTTCTTTGTATTTGCTCATTTCTCCCTTGTGGGATAGAAATATTTACTTTGTCCCTTTGTATATTAGATGTATGTAACTTGTTTTTGATTTATACTGAGAGCTTCCTTTGAGTCTAAGAAGTGACTTTGGTCTTCAACTTTTTTGGATGATGCAAAAATTGTTAATACAATGGGGACTCTTGAAAATGGACTGAAATGCATTTTGAATTATGAGATGATATCAGAGGCATAATGTTATGGTTTAGATAAGAGATGTCCAGCAAAAGCTCGTGTGTAAGACACTGCAAGAAAGTTTAGAGGTGAAATGATAGGGTTATTGAAGCTTTAACCTAATCAGTGCATTATTCTATGATAAGTAAATAGGGTGTGGCTGGAGGAGGAGGCATGTTACTGGGACTATGTGTTTGGGAATTATATTTTGTTCCTAGCTAGAGTTGTTTTCCCTGCTTCCTTGGTGCCATATCTTGGGCTGCCTTCCTCCTCCACACCCTTCTGCCATGGTGCTCTGCCTCACCTCTGGCCCAGAGCAACAGACTCGGCCAGCTATGGGTTGAGACCTCTGAAACTGTGAATAAACCCGAAATAAACTCTTCCTACTTCATATTGTTTTTGTTTTCTCAGTGACAAAAAAAGCTGACTAAAGCTCCCCCAAGTTCATGAGGCCATGCGACTTCAAATCTAATTGTCTAGCAACGTTGTTGAAGTGCAGAGATAGCACATATGGAAATATCCCAGATCTGGATAAAGATCTTTCATTCTTATAATTTATTCATTATTCTTTTCCTTCAAATTTATTCATGAAAACTAGAAAAACAAATAGCCATCTTATCTGGGAGATAAATGTTTATAGTACCACTTTCTTTTTAAATACTCAAGATGTTTTTGAATACAACTTTCACCTTTAGGACAAGAATTGCTTAAAATTTAAAAGACAACACTCTGACTCATAAGTAGAGCAAAATATGTTGAAGTTTTATGAAAAATTTCTAGGACATATCACTTGAACATATGGCCTATCAAAGGTAATATAATCCTTGCTACAAAAGATGATTTTATAATTAAAGGTAGATGTTATGGTAGTCAGGATATGAAAACAAACAAAACTTTTGAAAAATTGGAGTTTCTCACAAGTAGAAAAAAGATAGCTGGATTTTTCCCCTAAAACTACATATCATATTAGTGTTAAATGCTTTATTATTATCTTGGTTCTACTGAACAACCTAAAGAGAAATAACTATCATCATTTTATAAAAGAAAAACTGAAAATCCTTATGCAAAAAGGAGAAGAAAAATGCTCATGTGTCACATGATTTTTATGACTGGTGTGACATTGTGATGAAGCTAATATTTGATCTCAGGGTAAATCTAGGACTACTGAACAAGTGTATAACTTTGCCTCTGAGAGCTTAGATTTGACATGTTAGACATAAAGGAATCAGAACATTTCTGAAAAACACATCAGCAATGAGAAAAATAGTCCTCTAGAAGGTCAGCATGCATAAAGAATTGGGAGAGAAAGATATATTCAGATCAGGCTGGGCAATAAAAAGGTTATGCAATGATCTTGGAGGAAATGCTGAATACTTCTACCTGACACTTTTGTGAGACTTTGATAGCATCGGTTATATTGTGGGGTAGATCATTGTTATTCTCGCTCTATGGATGCAAAACTAAAGTTTTTGAAAGGTTCAGTAACCATTCAGGGATACACAGTAAGCAAAACTGGAGTTCAAAGTCAGGTCTATCTGATAATAAAACGTATGGAAGCACCAAACCCTAGTGATTATATTATTTTATATGCAGAAATTGTTCTGATTATGCTGACACTTGAGAGAGGATAAGGGACAACTCAATATCATATGGTTGGATTTCAGATCCAGGATTGCTTATGATAATGATGGAGTTATATAAACATGCAACTGAAATTATCTTCAAAGCAAACAATTGAGCCAAGAAGTACCTAACTTCCTGCTTCATGAAAGACTGGTCTTAGCTTTGAGATTAAAAATTTCTTTAGGGTGTTTTTAAATAATGAAGATGCTATTTATTTCTGAGACTAGTGTACATTTATCATCTGGAAGTACTCAGTTATTGCTTATAGTTCAGGCTACTCAAATGAGAAAGCCAATCAGGATCTGATTCTTTGCTTTAAAAAAAAAAAGAGAGGGCTGGGGATGTGGCTCAAGTGGTAGCGCGCTCGCCTGGCATGCGTGCGGCCCGGGTTCGATCCTTAGCACCACATACAAAGATGTTATGTCCGCCGAGGACTAAAAAGTAGATGTTGAAATTCTCTCTCTCTCTCTCTCTCTCTCTCTCTCTCTCTCTCTCTCTCTCTCATTAAAAAAAAAAAAAAGAGAGTCAGATGCAGTGGCACACCTGTAATCCCAGATGCTTGGGAGGCTGATGCAGGAGGATGACAAGTTCAAAGTCAGTCTCAGTAACTTAGCAAGGCCCTAAGCAACTTACTGAGAATCTTTCTCAAAATAAAAAATTTTAAAACATGATATAGGAGAAAAAAGGAAAGAAATAAAAACACCACATACTGTACAAAAGTATACTTAATTCAAATCTGTTTTTCGATTAATTATGATTTTATATGAGAAGTTGTAATGTCAATACCATTGTACACGTATTGTACGTGTACACAGAGATTGTACACATATAGGTTATACTTCACACATTTACATGTTGTAGCAAACCAAGTATTAGTGTTGATAAAGAAGATAAGAGGGTGATGAAGTTAGCTATGGATAAATTAAGATTAGAATAAAGAAAAAACGGCTACATTGCTGCATTATGGATGTTGGTGGAGATTCCCCTTGTGCATCTTGGCCTTTCTTTCTTTCCTTTTCTGGATTTGGAAATTGCAAGGCAGTTTGTGCAGTACACCATGCTATGGCTGACAGATTGACACATCCCTCACTCAGATAATAATTGGCTTTGGCTTCCTGCCTACTAACAGCTATAACCACAATTTCAGACTATGACCCCAACACTTGACTCCATGTTTCCTTGATTTACTTTTTCCCAGAACAGAAGGATATTTGTTGCTGTTCTTAAACTCAACATTTCAAGGAGTGCCTTGCAAGGTTAAATGGTTTTAACTACTAAGTTTTAAGTCCTTTTGAACATTGTACAATGGGTATAAAATTATACATATATAAAATTTTTGAAATAGCCTTTCCTAAATTTTCAGCTCTAAATTTAGGCTGGCATGAAAGTACTTTTAAGTTTACCTTTGTCTCAGAACTCTGGAAAATAAATAAATATATATATCACAATAAATTGTAACTTTTTGTTTCCCTAAGTTTGAACTTGACAGTCACATCAAAGTGACTACCGGGAGTCTAATTATTTTCCTCACACTAGATCATGCCAGAATACCCAACACACATAACAGACATTGTTAAACTGAAAAGTCTCAGATTCTGAAATCTTGGAGGAAGGGTTATCTACATATGCCACATGGATCTTATCTTCCATAATTCCAATCAGCATATAGTTACTGCATTTAAATTGTTTGCTTCTATATAAAATTCATTGATAACTTAAATATTTTCTTTCTTATTACAAAACTCCTTCCCCATCCACTGCAAAATTCCCCCATGAGTTCTCCATTTTATATATTTTATCACAATTACAATGAACTTGTCACCAATTTAACTTTCTGAAATCTTAGTCATTTGTCAAGGTCTATTTCAATTACCACCTCTACCCTGAAGCTCTTTTTTAATATCTCTATTTTTCCTGAACTTGTTTGGGTATATTTATGATAATTGTAAAATAATGCTAATATACAGCCAACTCTGAAGTCCTGTCATACTTGGAGAGGCAGTAGGTACAGAGAAATGTCTAAGAGAATGTAACCTCATGTTGAATTGCTTGACCTGAATCCCACAACTACCCATTCTAATTATATGATTTTTCTACTTCTACACCTGCCTCATAAAGTTTGCCTAACACAGAAAATGAAGAATTTTATGAAGATTAGCTATAAAAATTCTTGTAAAAGAAGTTAGCTCAATAACTGGAACAGGTTAAACGCTTGATAAAAATGTGTTATTCTTTTAATGAAGGTGCTATCCCTTTAATGAAGGTTTTCCTTCTTTGTATTGCCCTTATATCTCTCTTCATTATTGTTTTGTCTCTCCACTATTTTCCTTCACCAAAATTCTTACTTGATAACATATTCTCAAGGCAGTTTCCTCAAACTCATGCTGTAAAACTGAAACTGTTCACTGAGATTGGTCATTCTTTCTTACACATCTCATTGTGTTTCAGAAGCACTCTCCTGCATAAGATCTTTCAGAGCTTCCAAATGGGTAATACCATAAAGTTACTGTCCTCTCTAGGATTTGAAATATGACCCAAATATTTTTTCTGCTTTCTGCAATTTTACTACTATTTGCAAATTTGTGAACTTTCTGTGACTTGTCCTTGCTAACAGGGATACCTTTGTCTACAATGGCATTTATTTTAAAGTTCTTCTTCTTAATAAATCTAGATAAATAATCATGCCCACATTCCAAGTTTCAACGAAAACATCATCTTCCAAAAACAAAAATGAAGTCAATAACTTATATCATATGTTTACCTGACATTCAAATCCTGATTGCTAACAGAGAACTTATAGCTTTATTGTTTGGTGATCTGTCTAACCTTATTAGCCTTATTAGATAAGAAGTGTCCAGTTTACCTTATGTCCCTGATATTTAAAGCAATTAGTATGGATTTTATATTTCCTTATTATTAATATCTAGGTAAAACTTATTTCATTCACAAGTAAAGTAAAGCATGATTATATTCATTTAATGATGTGGAGAACTTTTAAATGATGTTTTCAATGTCAATTGATCACAATTTTTAATACACATTCTGTAGAGAGATATTGATAATGGCAGTATTACAGGATTTCAATTGTGAAGACTCAGATTTTAGTTTCATTCTCCATTTTTCATCATATGTATTTGACCATAGGATTCTAACCACTGTTTCTCAGACTTAGAATAAAAAGCAAAAATAGGTTACACATTTGGGACAGGAGAGAAATAAAGCCAAATCATTTTTACCTTCTATTTTGTATCAGTTTATAGTATAAGCATGTGACTTTTTCTTTTCAGCTTTATAAACTAAAATACACAAAATTTAAGTTGAATGCCAGCCATTATTCCTAGCAAAACTGACCTCTGTTTTACACAGCTGTGTTTAAATAATGGTATTGTTTATAATGAAATGTGTTAGATATTTGAAATGTCTTGGCAGTTTAATAGAAAAATTCTCTTTGAAAAACTTTTCACATTTTGTTAAAATAATTATTGATGTAAAGTGAATTCCAATTATCAAGATAGATAAATCATCTGTGGGTTTATTAAAGCACAGCCATTAAAGAAAACGATCTCTTTTAACAACCAGGTGTAAAAAAAATTATACAAATCTAAATAAGACTGTATGGTAAAATGCTAAAAATTCCACATCAAATAGGAAATTTAAGGAGAAAAACAAAGAATGTCCAAAAAGAAATGGAAGTATACTTGGATTAAATAAGAAAAACTACCTTACAAAGTTTGGAAAATGTGAAAGAAAATTTTATTTATTTAATTATTTATTTTTATTGGTTGTTCAAAACATTACAAAGCTCTTGACATATCATATTTCATACATTAGATTCAAGTTGGTTATGAACTCCCAATTTTACCCCATATACAGATTGCAGAATCACATCAGTTACACATCCACATTTTTACATAATGCCCTATTAGTAACTGTTGTATTCTGCTACCTTTCCTATCCTCTACTATCCCCCCTCCCCTCCCCTCCCATCTTCTCTCTCTACCCCATCTACTGTAATTCATTTATCTCCTTGTTTATTTTCCCATTCCCCTCACAACCTCTTATGTGAAATTTTGTATAACAATGAGGGTCTCCCTCCATTACCATGCAATTTCGCTTTTCTCTCCCTTTCCCTCCCACCTAATGTATCTGTTTAATGTTGATCTTTTCTTCCTGCTCTACCTCCCTGCTCTGTTCTTACTTGTTCTCATTATATCAAAGAAGACATTTGGTATTTGTTTTTAAGGGATTGGCTAGCTTCACTAAGCATAATCTGCTCTAGTGCCATCCATTTCCCTGCAAATTCCATTATTTTGTCATTTTTTAGTGCTGCATAATATTCCATGGTGTATAAATGCCATATTTTTTATCCATTCATCTATTGAAGGGCATCTGGGTTGGTTCCACAGTCTAGCAATTGTGAATTGTGCTGCTATGAATGAACCTAGATGCAAAAATCCTCAATAAAATTCTGGCGAATCGGATACAAAGGCACATCAAAAAAATTGTACACCATGATCAAGTAGGATTCATCCCTAGGATGCAAGGATGGTTCAATATACGGAAATCAATAAATGTTATTCACCACATCAATAGACTTAAAGATAAGAACCATATGATCATCTAAATAGACACAGAAAAAGCATTTGACAAAGTACAGCATCTCTTTATGTTCAAAACACTAGAAAAACTAGGGATAACAGGAACTTACCTCGACATTGTAAAAGCTATCTATGCCAAGCCTCAGGCTAGCATCATTCTCAATGGAGAAAAATTGAAGGCATTCCCTCTAAAATATGGAACAAGACAGGGATGCCCTCTATCACCACTTCTATTCAATATAGTTCTCAAAACACTGGCCAGAGCAATTAGAGAGACGAAAGAAATTAAAGGCATAAAAATAGGAAAAGAAGAACTTAAATTATCACTATTTGCAGATGACATGATTCTATACCTAGAAGACCCAAAAGGGTCTACAAAAAAACTACTAGAACTAATAAATGAATTCAGCAAAGTGGCAGGATATAAAATCAACACGCATAAATCAAAGGCATTTCTGTATATCAGCAACAAAACTTCTGAAATGGAAATGAGGACAACCACTCCATTCATAATATCCTCAAAAAAAAATAATAATTGGGAATCAAACTAACAAAAGAGGTGAAAGATTTACACAACGAAAACTACAAAACCCTAAAAAGAGAAGTGGAAGAAGATCTTAGAAGATGGAAAAATATAAACTGTTCATGGATAGGCAGAACTAACATCATCAAAATGGCGATATTACCAAAAGTTCTCTATAGGTTTAATGCAATCCCAATCAAAATCCCAAGGGCATTTCTTTTCTTTTTTTTTTTTTAACCTTTATTTTTTTATTTTTTTTTAAATTTATTTATTTATTTTGATTTTTTTTATTGGTTGTTCACAACATTACAAAGCTCTTGACATATCATATTTCATACATTAGATTGAAGTGGGTTATGAACCCCCAATTTTACCCCAAATGCAGATTGCAGAATCACGTCAGTTACACATCCACAATTTTACATAATGCCCTATTGGTAATTGTATTCTGCTACCTTTCCTATCCCCTACTATACCCCCTCCCCTCCCCTCCCATCTTCTCTCTCTACCCCATCTACATTAATTCATTTCTCTCCTTGTTTATTTTCCCATTCCCCTCACAACCTCTTATATGTAATTTTGTTGAGCAATGAGGGTCTCCCTTCATTTCCATGCAATTTCCCTTTTCTCTCCCTTTCCCTCCCATCTCATGTCTCTGTTTAATATTAATCTTTTCTTCCTACTCTTTCTCCCTGCTCTGTTCATAGTTGCTCTCATTATATCAAAGAAGACATTTGGTATTTGTTTTTTAGGGATTGGCTAGCTTCACTAAGCATAATCTGTTCTAGTGCCATCCATTTCCTTGCAAATTCTATGATTTTGTCATTTTTTATTGCTGCATAGTACTCCATTGTGTATAGATGCCACATTTTTTTATCCATTCATCTATTGAAGGGCATCTGGGTTGGTTCCACAGTCTAGCTATTGTGAATTGTGCTGCTATGAACATCGATGTGGCAGTATCCCTGTAGCATGCTCTTTTAAGGTCTTCAGGGAATAGTCCGAGAAGGGCAATAGCAGGGTCAAATGGTGGTTCCATTCTCAGCTTTCCCAGGAATCTCCAAACTGCTTTCCAAATTGGCCGCACCAATTTGCAGTCCCACCAGCAATGTACAAGTGTACCCTTTTCTCCACATCCTCGCCAGCACTTGTTGTTGTTTGACTTCATAATGGCTGCCAATCTTACTGGAGTGAGATGGTATCTTAGGGTGGTCTTGATTTGCATTTCTCTGACTGCTAGAGATGGTGAGCATTTTTTCATGTGCTTGTTGATTGATTGTATATCCTCCTCTGAGAAGTGTCTGTTCAGGTCCTTGGCCCATTTGTTGATTGGGTGATTTGTTATCTTATTGTCTAATTTTTTGAGTTCTTTGTATACTCTGGATATTAGGGCTCTATCTGAAGTGTGAGGAGTAAAAATTTGTTCCCAGGATGTAGGCTCCCTATTTACCTCTCTTATTGTTTCTCTTGCTGAGAAAAAAACTTTTCAGTTTAATTAAGTCCCATTTGTTGATTCTTGTTATTAATTCTTGTGCTATGGGTGTCCTATTAAGGAATTTGGAGCCTGACCCCACAATATGTAGATCGGAGCCAACTTTTTCTTCTATCAGACGCAGAGTCTCTGATTTGATATCAAGCTCCTTGATCCATTCTGAGTTAACTTTTGTGAATGGCGAGAGAAAGGGATTCAGTTTCATTTTGTTCCAATGGCATTTCTTGTAGAAATAGATAAAGCAATCATGAAATTCATATGGAAAAATAAAGGACCCAGAATAGCAAAAGCAATTCTAAGCAGGAAGTGTGAAATCAGGCAGTATAGTGATACCAGATTTCAAACTATATTACAGAGCAATAGTAACAAAGACAGCATGGTACTGGTACCAAAACAGGTGGGTGGACCAATGGTACAGAATAGAGGACACAGAGACTAATCCACAAAGCTACAACTATCTTATATTTGATAAACGAGCTAAAAGCATGCAATTGAGGAAGGATAGCATCTTCAACAAATGGTGCTGAGAAAACTGGAAATCCATATGCAACAAAATGAAACTGAATCCCCTCCTCTCGCCATGCACAAAAGTTAACTCAAAATGGATCAAGGAGCTTGATATCAAATCAGAGACTCTGCGTCTGATAGAAGAAAAAGTTGGCTCCGATCTACATATTGTGGGGTCAGGCTCCAAATTCCTTAATAGGACACCCATAGCACAAGAATTAATAACAAGAATCAACAAATGGGACTTAATTAAACTGAAAAGTTTTTTTCTCAGCAAGAGAAACAATAAGAGAGGTAAATAGGGAGCCTACATCCTGGGAACAAATTTTTACTCCTCACACTTCAGATAGAGCCCTAATATCCAGAGTATACAAAGAACTCAAAAAATTAGACAATAAGATAACAAATCACCCAATCAACAAATGGGCCAAGGACCTGAACAGACACTTCTCAGAGGAGGACATACAATCAATCAACAAGTACATGAAAAAATGCTCACCATCTCTAACAGTCAGAGAAATGCAAATCAAAACCACCCTAAGATACCATCTCACTCCAGTAAGATTGGCAGCCATTATGAAGTCAAACAACAACAAGTGCTGGCAAGGATGTGGGGAAAAGGGTACTCTTGCGCATTGCTGGTGGGACTGCAAACTGGTGCGGCCAATTTGGAAAGCAGTATGGAGATTCCTGGGAAAGCTGGGAATGGAACCACCATTCGACCCAGCTATTGCCCTTCTTGGACTATTCCCTGAAGACCTTGAAAGAAAATTTTAAATGCTCAACAAAAAGAGAAGCTAATTCACATTTTAAATATACTACTACTTATGTTTAATTCCCTTTATATTTTATGTTACCATCCACATTTATTAGACTTTTTAAAAATGTCTTTACTAGTGCATTATAGTTATATATAATATTGGGTTTCATTTTGACATAAATACATGCATGGAATATAATTTGTTCCACTTTATTTCCCCATATTTTCTCTTTCCCTCCCTCCTTACTCTCCCTGTTTTTATTGCTGCTTTATACATATACACAAAGATGAAATTCATTGTGGGGGTATATATATATATATATATATATATATATATATATATATATATATGACATGAAACTAGAAGGGAGATCAGTGGACTAGAGGACAACGATTAAGGAAGGAGGAGCTGTGAAAAAAAATTGACCAAATTATGCTATGTGTATATATACACATTTTTTTCACAGCTCCTCCTTCCTTAATCTTCCTCCTCCAGTCCACTGATTTCCCTTCTACTTTCATGTCATCCCTCTACCCCTCCTTTTTTTCTCCTTATTTCCTGCATATGATATTAAACATTTGATCCTTAACTTTTTGAGTCTGATTATTTCACTTAGCATCATATTCTCCAGTTTCATCAATTTGTTCTTCTCATAGTTAAGTAAAACTCTCGTGTGTGTGTGTGTGGGGGGTGATCTGTTTCATAACTTGGCTTTTGTGAATTGCACATTGCTATACTCCAAGAATTGATATTCCTCTATCATTGTGATATGCTGACATTTGTTTTTTAGGAGAAAAAAAGAGTGGGATATTTGGGTCATATTGAGATTTCATTCTTAGTCTTCGGAGGAATCTCCATACTTCTTTCAAAAGTGATTATACTAATTTGCAGTTTCACCATAAATATTTGAGTGCACCACCCATCCTTACCAGCATTTATTATTATTTGTATTATTGATGGTTGCCATTTTAACTGAAACGAAATTGCATCTCGATGAAGGTTTGATATGCATTTCCCTGATTACTAGTGATATTGAAATTTTTTCATGCATTTGTTAGTCACTTGTATTCTTCTTCTGAGAAAGATCTGTTTAGTTCTTTTACCCATTTACTGATTTGGCTTC
This sequence comes from Spermophilus citellus, assembly GCF_964194105.1. Classification (NCBI taxonomy): domain Eukaryota; kingdom Metazoa; phylum Chordata; class Mammalia; order Rodentia; family Sciuridae; genus Spermophilus; species Spermophilus citellus. Next base: position 28,430,767 of record NC_138195.1, on the reverse strand, counting down.
TTTTTTTGTTTGTTTTGTTTTTCTTTTTTTAGTGTTAATTTTTTTGAAATCTTTATACATTCTGGAAATTAATCCCATGTTGGAGGAGTGGCTGGCAAAGACTTTTTCCCATTCTGTAGGCTCTGTCTTCACACACTGGTTTCCTTTGCTATGCAAAAACTTGTAAATCTAATGTCAACCCACTTATTGATTCTTGGGTTTTATCTCTTGAAATTTTAGTTGTTTTGTTGAAGAAATTGAAGACTGTGCTAATTTGATGGAATGTTGAGGTTGTGTTTTCTTCTAGCATTTGCATGAAGAAATGTTTTAATTTCCTGTTCTAATTCCTAGGCCTTTGGTTCATTTTGGTTTAATTATGTGCAACATGAAATATTGGAATCTAGTTTTATTAGTGTACATATGGATATCCAGTTTTCCCAGCACTGTTTGCTAAAAAGGCTATCTTTTCTCCAACACATCTTTTTTGTTGCCTTTGTTGAGTATAAGATGACTGTACCTATGTGGATTTTTTTCTATGTCTTTTATTCTACTTAATCTGTAATCATGTCTATTTTGATGACAATACTATGCTGTTTTGTTATTAGAGCACTGTAATATAATTGAAAAACTAAATTAAGAAAATAGTAAAACAAAATCAAGTGGGTTTCATCCCAGGAATGCAAATTTGGTTCAACATACATAAATTAATATATGTAATATGTTACATATATAGAGTTAGAACAAGAATCACATGATCATCCTAGTAGACACAGAAAAAAATTCAGAAAAATACAGCACCAATTTATATTAAAGTTTCTGGAGAAACTAAGGATAGAAGAAATTTACCTCAACATTGTAAAGACTATATACAACAAACCCAGAGCCAACATCATATTGACTGGAGAAATAATGAAAGCATTTTCTTGAAAATCAGGAACAATAAAGGATGTTCAGTCTTATGACTCCTATTCAACATCATTCTTGAAACTCTAGCCAGAGCAATCAAGCAAAAGAAGAAAATTAAAGAGAAAACAATAGGAAAGGAAGAAGTCAAATATATCTGTTTGTAGATGGCATGATCCTATATTTAGAAGACCCCAAATAACTCCATCAGGAGACTTCTGGAGCTAATAAAGTCAACAAAGTAGCAGGATACAAAAATCAGCATACATAAATCAATTACTTTCCTATATTACAATAATTAATCTGCTGAGAAAGAAATCAAGAAAACTAACCCGTTTGCCATAACCTCAAAAAGAAAACTACTTTGGAATAAATCTAATTAAGACCTCTGCAATAAATCTAATTAAGACCTCTGCAATAAAAACTACAGAACATTGAAGAAATTATTTGAAGAAGACCTTAGAAGATTGAAAGATTTTTCCCATATTCTTGGGTAATCAGAATTAATATTGTCAATATGGTCATACTACCACAGATTCAATGTGATCCTCATCAAAATATAAATGACGTTCCTTACAGAACTACAAAAAACAGTCAATCACTGTATTTGGAAATTAAAAAAAAAAAAAAAAAACAACAGAATAGCCAAAGCAATCCTGAGAAAAAAGAGTGATACTGGGAGCATCACAATACCTGATCTCAAATCATACTACAGAGTACGTTGGTTTTAATAGAAGACTCAGTAAATATTTCTGGATTTAAAAGGTAAACAAATATTGTCATTATTTATGTAGATATCATAGTTTCAATCAGAATAGGATTAAGTTATTTTTCATCATTCAGAAAGGGGAATGCTTGCTGATATCCTTACTTAGAGAATGAGACTTTTGGAATCCCTCAACTTGATTTTCAAGTTATAGTACAGGAGGGAATAGGACAAAAACACACATGATAGTTTAAATGCTACCCCCAGAAGTGACAAATATCAATGCTACTAATACATATTTAGCACCATGGAAGTGTGCCACATCCTAGGAAAATTAAAATATTATAAAAGTAATATATTATTCACTACAACAACATAAGAATAAGACCTGTGGAGGGCATGGTAGTGCTTGCATGCAATCCCAGCAGCTTAGGAGACCAAGGCAGGGGGATCATGAGTTCAAAGTCAGCTTCAGGCCAGACTTAGGAACTTATCTAGGCCCTAAGCAACTCAATAAGACCTAGTCTCTCGGACAACATGGTGGCCAGCGAGGAAACAGCACTGTCAGTGCCTCCGCTGTAACGGGATCAGAAAGAATACACCCACAGGCGTCCTACTGAGAAACCTCTAGCAAAATTCAGCTGAAAGGAGACCTGCCTGGAACTAGTAAGTTTAATTGGAGGTGGCAGCGTGTCCCAGACGCCTGAATCTCGGCAACGCAGAGCTGGGACACAGTCCCGCCGGCTGCCGCCAAATGGCTGCAGCCCACACGTTGCGGTAAACAGAGGAGCGGGCGCTGTCTGCCTGGTCCCACGCCGGCGGCTCTGGGAACCGGCCCCAGCCGCTGGTTGCAGCGACCTTGGGGGCAGGCGCTACCTGCCTGGACGCATGCCGGTGGCTCGGTGAACCGGCCTTGGCCGCTGGTTGCAGCGACCTTGGGAGCGGGCGCTTCCTGCCTGGACCCAAGCCGGCGGCTCTGGGAAACGGCCCGGCCGCTGGTTGCAGCGACCTAGGGGGCGGGCGCTACCTGCCTGGACCCACGCCGCTGCTCGGTGAACCGGCCCCGGCCGCTGGTTGCAGCGACCTTGGGAGCGAGCGCTACCTGCCCGGACCCACGCCGGCAGCACGGTGAACCAGCCCCGGCCGCGGGTTGCAGCGACCTTGGGGGCGGGCGCTACCTGCCTGAACCCACGCCGGAGGCTCGGTGAACCGGCCCCGGCCGCTGGTTGTAGCGACCTTGGGAGTGGGCGCTACCTCCCTGGACCCACGCCGGTGGCTCTGGGAACCGGCCCCTGCCGCTGCCCATACGTTGCAGTGATCGTGGGAGCGGGCGCGGCCTGCCTGGACCCACGCTGGCGGCTCTGTGAACCTCCGCCAACAGCTGCTCACACGTTGCAGCCAGCTTAGGAGCGGGTGCTGCCTGCCTGGGCCCCCGCCCATTGGGCTCTGTGAGTGGTCGTCAGCTGCCGCCAAACGCCCGCTGCCCACACGTTGCAGCGACAGTGGGGACAGGCGCTGCCTGCCTGGGCCCGAGCCCGTCCAGCTCTGTAAATTGACACCAGCCACAGACAGGCGGCCGCTGCCCACATGCTGCAGTGAGTGGGGGAGAGGGCATTGCCTGCCCGGCTCCAGCAGGCCCAGATCTGTGAACCCCCTCTGGCGGTGCAGGGCTCCAGACGACCACATCCAAACTGCCAGCCCAGCGCCACAAACGACCCCCGCCGGGCTCGGCAACAGGCCCCGCCCACAGGGCGAACAGCAGGAGTGGAGACCCGCCCAGTCCGGGAGGAAGATCTGCTGCACAGAGATTGAATCCCGACCACTGAGAGGAGGAACTTGGCCTGGTGGCCACAGCGCCATCTACTGGAAGAACAGTTAATCGCACTCTAGGACTGCATTTATAAATATTTTTTTTTTTAATTTTATTTTTTATTTTTTTTATTAATTTTTATTATTATTATTATTTTTTTTTATTGTTGCTGTCTTTTTAAATGATATTTTTAATCCATTTTATCTTATCTTATTTTATTCCATTTTTAAACTTCATCTCTCATTTCTATTATTATTATTTGTCCTTAAATTCTCTTTAATTCTCTATCCTTTTCTCTCTTTCCTTCTGTTCCTCTGTCTTTACATTTCTTTTCAATTTTCTTATTCCCCCTTCCTTGAATTCTACCTGCTTACTCTCATTCTCTTTAGTGACCTCCTCCCTTCCCTTCTAATACCTTTCATCCCAAGCATCAAATAAATTTATAGGAGTAAACAATAGCTCAACAGTCAAACAGAACAAGAAGCAACATGAGCAGCTTCAAAAGGCAAGGAAGAAAAGGAGTACAAACAATGCAGGATAGCCTAAATATTCAGGAGGACCTAGAGTCATCAGAAAAATGGTCATACAAAGAGCTCAAGGAACACCTTAGACAGATGGAACGGAACCTTAAAGAGGATATGAGACAGCAAATTCAAGCAGCGAAAGAACACATTGAGAATGTATTACATAAACAGATAAAAGAAGAAGTTAAGCATCTGTATCAGGAGATAGAGATTATAAAAAAGAATCAAACGATAATCTTAGAAGTGAAGGAAACTATAAACCAAATTAAAAACTCAAATGAGAGTATCACTAATAGAATGGAGCAAGTAGAAGCCAGAATTTCAGATAATGAAGACAAAATATATCATCTTGAAAAGAATCTAGCCAACATTGATAGGACGGTTAAAAACCATGAGAGAAACATCCAAGAGATATGGGACAACATAAAAAAAACAAATTTAAGAGTGATCGGGATAGAGGAAGGGATAGAGAGTCAAACCAAGGGAATGAGTAACCTGCTAAAAGAAATAATTACAGAAAACTTTCCAGAAATAAAAAAGGAAACAGATATACAAATTGAAGATGCATACAGGACACCGAGCACACAAAATCACAGTAGACCAACGCCAAGACACATTGTTATGAAGATATCAAATATACAGAACAAAGAGAAAATATTAAAAGCTGCAAGAGAAAAGAGACAGATTACATTCAGGGGTAAACAAATAAGATTAACAACGGATTTTTCATCACAGACGCTGAAAGCAAGAAGATCCTGGAACAACATATTTCAAACACTGAAAGACAATGGATGCCAACCAAGAATTCTGTATCCAGCAAAATTAAGCTTCAGGTACGACAACGAAATAAAAATCTTTCATGATAAACAAAAGCTAAAAGAATTTGTAGCCAGAAAACCAGCATTGCAAAGCATCTTGAACAAAACACTACACGAGGAAGAAGTGAATAACAATAACCAAAGCCAACAATGGGAAGTACCTCAATAAGGACAGATGGTGGGGGGAAAGCTAACCATGGAGAAACAAACTAAACTATAAAAAAAAAAAGAGATAAATAATCAAACATGGCTGGAAGTACAAAATATACATCAATAGTAACTCTAAATGTTAATGGTTTAAACTCTCCAATAAAGCAACATAGGCTGGTAACATGGATTAAAAAAACAAATCCAACAATATGCTGCCTCCAGGAGACACATCTGACTGGAAAAGACGTACACAGGCTGAAGGTGAAAGGTTGGGAAAAAATATATCACCCACACGGTCCTCGCAAGCAAGCAGGCGTGGCCATCCTCATATCGAATAAAATCGACTTCAAGACTAAATCAATCCAAAGGGATAAGGAAGGACATTATATACTGTTAAAAGGAACCATTCACCAACAAGATATAACAATTATCAATATTTATGCACCAAATAATGGTGCTGCGACGTTCATAAAACAAATTCTCCTCAAGTTCAAGAATCAAATAGACCACAACACAATAAGCATGGGTGACTTCAACACACCTCTCTCACCATTGGACAGATCCTCCAAACAAAAGTTGAATAAAGAAACTATAGAACTCAATATCACAATTAATAACCTAGACTTAACTGACATATATAGAATATATCAACCATCTTCTAGTGTATATACTTTTTTCTCAGCAGCACATGGATCCTTCTCAAAAATAGACCATATATTATGCCATAGGGCAACCCTTAGTAAATATAAAGGTGTGGAGATAATACCATGCACTTTATCCGACCATAGTGGAATGAAACTGGTAATTAATGATAAAAGAAGGAAGGGAAAATCCTATATCACATGGAAAATGAACAATATGTTACTTAATGATCAATGGGTTACAGAAGACATAAAGGAGGAAATCAAAAAATTCTTAGAGATAAATGAAAACACAGGTACAACATATCGAAATCTATGGGACACAATGAAAGCAGTTTTAAGAGGGAAATTCATCTCCTGGAGGTCATTCCTCAGAAAAAAGAAAAACCAACAAATAAATGAACTCACACTTCATCTCAAAGCCCTAGAAAAGGAAGAACAAAACAACAACAAATGCAGCAAAAGGCAAGAAATAATTAAAATCAGAGCAGAAATCAATGAAATTGAAACAAAAGAAACTATTGAAAAAATTAACAAAACTAAAAGTTGGTTCTTTGAAAAAATAAATAAGATTGACAGACCCTTAGCCATGCTAACGAAGAGAAGAAGAGAGAGAACTCAAATCACTAACATACGGGATGAAAAAGGCAATATCACAACAGATGCTACAGAAATACAGAAGATAATTAGAAATTATTTTGAAAACCTATATTCCTATAAAATTGAGGATAGTGAGGACATCGATAAATTTCTTAAGACATATGATTTGCCCAAACTGAGTCAGGAGGATACACACAATTTGAACAGACCAATATCAATGGATGAAATTGAAGAAGCCATCAAAAGACTACCAACCAAGAAAAGCCCAGGACCGGATGGGTATACAGCGGAGTTTTACAAAACCTTTAAAGAAGAATTAATACCAATACTTTTCAAGTTATTCCAGGAAATAGAAAAAGAGGGAGCTCTTCCAAACTCATTCTATGAGGCAAACATCACCCTGATTCCGAAACCAGACAAAGACACCTCAAAGAAAGAAAACTACAGACCAATATCTCTGATGAACCTAGATGCAAAAATCCTCAATAAAATAATGGCAAATCGGATACAAAGACACATTAAAAAAATTGTGCACCATGATCAAGTAGGATTCATCCCTGGGATGCAAGGATGGTTCAATATACGGAAATCAATAAATGTTATTCACCACATCAATAGACTTAAAGATAAGAACCATATGATCATCTCAATAGATGCAGAAAAAGCATTTGACAAAGTACAGCATCCCTTTATGTTCAAAACATTAGAAAAAATAGGGATAACAGGAACTTACCTCAACATTGTAAAAGCTATTTATACTAAGCCTCAGGCTAGCATCATTCTGAATGGAGAAAAATTGAAGGCATTCCCTCTAAAATCTGGAACAAGACAAGGATGCCCGCTCTCACCACTTCTGTTCAACATAGTTCTAGAAACACTGGCCAGAGCAATTAGACAGACGAAAGAAATTAAAGGCATAAAAATTGGAAAAGAAGAACTTAAATTATCACTATTTGCAGATGACATGATTCTATACCTAGAAGACCCAAATGGGTCTACAAAAAAACTACTAGAACTAATAAATGAATTCAGCAAAGTGGCAGGATATAAAATCAACACGCATAAATCAAAGGCATTTCTGTATATCAGCGACAAAACTTCTGAAACGGAAATGAGGAAAAACACCCCATTCACAATATCCTCAAAAAAAATAAAATACTTGGGAATCAACCTAACAAAAGAGGTGAAAGACCTATACAATGAAAACTACAAAACCCTAAAGAAAGAAATAGAAGAGGATCTTAGAAGATGGAAAAATATACCCTGTTCATGGATAGGCAGAACTAACATCATCAAAATGGCGATATTACCAAAAGTTCTCTATAGGTTTAATGCAATGCCAATCAAAATCCCAATGGCACTTCTTGTAGAAATAGATAAAGCAATCATGAAATTCATATGGAAAAATAAAAGACCCAGAATAGCAAAAGCAATACTAAGCAGGAAGAGTGAATCAGGCGGTATTGCAATACCAGACTTCAAACTATATTACAGAGCAATAGTAACAAAAACAGCATGGTACTGGTACCAAAACCGGCGGGTGGACCAATGGTACAGAATAGAGGACACAGAGACTAACCCACAAAGTTACAACTACCTTATATTTGATAAAGGGGCTAAAAGCAAGCAATGGAGGAAGGATAGCATCTTCAACAAATGGTGTTGGGAAAACTGGAAATCCATATGCAACAAAATGAAACTAAACCCTCTCCTCTCACCATGTACAAAAGTTAACTCAAAATGGATCAAAGACCTTGATATCAAAACAGAGACTCTGCATCTGATAGAAGAAAAAGTTGGCTCCGATCTACATATTGTAGGGTCAGGCCCCAAATTCCTTAATAGGACACCCATAGCACAAGAGTTAATAACAAGAATCAACAATTGGGACTTTCTTAAACTAAAAAGTTTTTTCTCAGCAAGAGAAACAATAAGAGAGGTAAATAGGGAGCCTACATCCTGGGAACAAATTTTTACTCCTCACACTTCAGATAGAGCCCTAATATCCAGAGTATACAAAGAACTCAAAAAATTAGACAACAAGATAACAAATAACCCAATCAACAAATGGGCCAAGGACCTAAACAGACACTTCTCAGAGGAGGACATACAATCAATCAACAAGTACATGAAAAAATGCTCACCATCTCTAGCAGTCAGAGAAATGCAAATCAAAACCACCCTAAGATACCATCTCACTCCAGTAAGATTGGCAGCCATTATGAAGTCAAACAACAACAAATGCTGGAGAGGATGTGGGGAAAAGGGTACATTGCTGGTGGGACTGCAAATTGGTTCGGCCACTTTGGAAAGCAGTATGGAGATTCCTGGGAAAGCTGGGAATGGAACCACCATTTGACCCTGCTATTTTCCTTCTCGGACTATTCCCTGAAGACCTAAAAGGAGCGTACTACAGGGATACTGCCACATCAATGTTCATAGCAGCACAATTCACAATAGCTAGACTGTGGAAACAACCCAGATGCCCTTCAATGGATGAATGGATTAAAAAAATGTGGCATCTATACACCATGGAGTATTACGCAGCACTAAAAAATGACAAAATCATGGAATTCGCAGGGAAATGGATGGCACTAGAGCAGATTATGCTTAGTGAAGCTAGCCAATCCCTAAAAAACAAATACAAAATGACTTCTTTGATATAATGAGAGCAATTAAGATTAGAGAAGGGAGGAAGAGCAGGAAGAAAAGACTAGCAATAAACAGAGACATGAAGGGGGAGGGAAAGGGAAAGAAAATGGGAATTACATGGAAATGGAGGGAGAGCCGCATTGTTATACAAAAATACATATAAGAGGCTGTGAGGGGAATGGGAAAATAAATAAGGAGAGAAATAAATTACAGTTGATGGGGTAGATAGAGAGGATGGGAGGGGAGGGGAGGGGAGGGGGTATAGTAGGGGATAGGAAAGGTAGCAGAATACAACAGTTACTAATATGGCATTTTGTAAAAATGGGGATATGTAACTGATATGATTTTGAAATCTGCGTTGGGGGTAAAAATGGGAGCTCATAACTCACTCAAAGCTTATGTAAGAAATATGCTATGTCAAGAGCTTTGTAATGTTTTGAACAACCAATAAAAAAAAAAAAGACCTAGTCTCTAAAATATACATATATGTTTTATATATACATATATATATATATATATATATATATATATATATATATATATATAGTATGTGTGTGTGTGTGTATGTTTATATATATACCTGGGGATATGGCTCAGTGATTAAGCACTCAGGCATTCAATCTCCAGTACCAAAAATAAATAAATAAAATAAAATAAAAAATAAAACCTATCACATTTGACTCTGGGCTCTTTAAAGTCAGAGGACATCTCCCATGAATCTATGAATATTTAACAAAAATACACAAAAAGGAAACAACCTTTTTCCCATAGAAACTATGCAGTAAATATTGGGTAATAAGTGAAAAAAAATTATCTTATATGCATCTTAAACATCAATTTAAATGATGTTTGCAATTTTGGAATATATATAGATGTATACAATCAACTATTTAAAAAATGACTTATTGAGCTAAAATGTTATTAATTCATTTCATTTTGATTTCCCACTTTCTTAAATCTTTGCATTTTAAAACCAGGAAATATTAATTTTGCTATCTAAAGCTTCTAGCCACAGTGCAATAAAAATTATCTTTGGAACTTTGCCAAAACTCTTCTTCAGTTATTATTCTATCTTAAATCTTTTAACATGCTATGGCAGAATGTTGTCATCTATAGACATTAATCATATGTAGGGTAGTTTAATAACACTTTTTTCCATGGGAAATTAGGTATCATGTCTTTACACCATACTAATTATCTCCAGTGTACATATTTTGTTCCTTTTCCAGCCCCACTGAACACAAACCTCTTTCTGATCTGACATAACCTTTGTGCCCTCAATTATATTTTGTTAGAACTATTACTGTTTTGAATCCCAATCTTAATTCCTTCCAGGGAATGTCAGGCTGCTAGATTTTGTTTCTCCTCACTGAATGCGTCATGAATAGGTAGAATCTTATTGAAAGTGATACAAAAAGTATTCCAAAGTATTAAGACTAAACATTGATGATGTGTAATTATGTTGTGACAGGAATTTTTTTTATTTCAAAACCCTGAAGGTTTTCAAGTCATTAAGAGAATATGGAAATTATAATAAATGAAGAAAAGTATATTTTCCCTAAATATAATGAGTATCCCACATTAAGACACAATCATACCAACAAAAATGATAAAAAAAAACCACAATTGTCTTCAAATGCAAAATGTTCTGTGAGTCTCTTCCTTGTGATATTTAATTTCAGTGACAAAGATTCGAAATTAATTGTATGCAATTTTTATCCCACTACTTTATTAATGAAGATATGCTCAAAATAAACAGTAACATAAAATTTAGTTTTTGTCTCTTTATTAATTTTTTATTAATTATTTGAATGTAAATGATTGGTAGTTAAGTACAGGGAAAAATCAGATAATAAAATGTTCTTTTTTTTTTCAGTAGGATCCTCATGACCAATAACACATGAGGACCATTCTTTCCTCTGGGATTTTGTCCCCCACTCAGATCTAATTTAAAAAATGGAAGAGTAATGGTATAGAAAATATGCTGACAAAGGCACATATATAAAGTATTCTACTCAGAACTAAGAAAAATAGACATTATTTTCAAGTAAATTTTGAATATTTAGAAAAATTGACTTATTTTACAAATGGAGTTTAGTTCATTAAACTCCAATAAACATTACACAGAATATATCTTCCAAACAGAGTACGTTAAGAATAAAAGCTACAATAAGAGTATTAATTATGCAAACATATATACCAGAAAAACACATTATATTAATCAGAAACTCTCAAGAATGTAAACATTTTAGATATTACAAAATGAGATTGAACATTAAGGGGAACCTCCATTTGTAAGAGTGGTTGACTTCACGTTTTGAATATAGCCCTCACTGATTATTTTTAAAGGGACATATTTTGTCTTTTCCCTTTCTCCTTCTTCCCCTCCCAACCCGGGGGCAAGGAACAACCTTTTCTCATCCTAGGCTGAGTCCTAGGTGGGTTTGCCCTTGAGTTCACACCCAGGAAGGAGATGTTACTGGAAGATCTAGGAAGTGACTATCTCCCAAATTAACAAGTAAATTTCAACACATCATTAAGGAATGCTCTAGGATGACATCTCCCAAATTAACAAGTAAATTTCACTACACCATCAGGGTGCACCTGGGACCCCTGGTCAGGACACAAATAGAACACAGCCCTTCAAAAGCTTCTATAAAAGCCCTATGTTCTTCCGGATGAGCAGGACCACAGCCTCTGAGACTGGCTGGATTTCCCTGTGCTTCTCCTTTGCTACCAAAGCAATAGACCTTCTTCTTTCTTTTTCCCTTAAAACTGTGTCCTTTTTATAATTCTGAGGGTTTTTTTTTCAAATATTTGAGAAATAATTTTTTTATTATCAAGGGTATTTCAGAGAATACAAAAGAGAGGGAAAACTGATTAATTATATGACACTCAAAAGCAAGTTTAAGCCATGAGATTTATGTAAATAGATGCATAAATCCTAAAGAATATTTTTTAAATCCAATTACATAGTTCATCAGAATCAAACTGATCTCATGCCAGAACCAAATATGATTCATCTCTAAAAGCCTCAATAGTAACCACATTAAGGAAATAAGTTATAATATCTACAATTATGTAATATTTTCAGAAAAACTGACTATATAATAGTATTTATGATACAAATTACAGGAACCAGAAATAGTAGGAAACATACCACATTGATAATCTGATAAACTCCTTAAATTGATAGAAAAACAGCCTAATGGTAATGGGGAAACTTTAAACGTCTTTCCAAAAATCTTTAGGAACAGAACAACAAATAACACTTCAATTCTTTGTTCTATTTTATGAATGAAAGCACATGAAAGAGAATATAAAAAGAAAAAGATAATGTAGGGAAACGTCAATGATGCTTTCTTCAGCAATAGAGGAACACATCTTTGGGGGAAAAAGGGCAGTGGGCCCGTATGAGGGTCTGGCTTTTATATAGCCTTAGCTTTTATATAGCCAGGTCATAGGAAGAGCTAGTTACTCTTTTTATGCTCTCTTGGTGGGTAGGGTCATCTAATGAAAGGAATTTAGGGTGGGACAGGAGGACAAGTATATAACCATATCCTTCGTTCCAGATTCTGAAAGGAGTATAATGATTTGGGGTGATGTCATCATATCTGGCTATTTCGTGCTAGTGAGGGGTGGAGTAGAGGATCCCCTGTCAGAGATCTGGAAGAGGATAAAAAGGTTGGAGACACTTTATGCTCCTCTATAGTCCTGGTGGTGTGGCATTGGGAAAAGAGTAAAGGGGTGAAATCTCAACATCATTGTGGGTGATTTCTTTCTTACAGGGCTTAGAAGAGTCATGTCGTGAGTGAAGGAGAATGGCTTTTCCATATTCTTGGGAGGTGGTTAGGGTTAGATGAGTTGTTTTGTCAAGAAGTTGCTTCTGTATAACATTCACGAAGCAGGGGAAAACCTTTTACCAGAAAAATGAGTATTAGAAGGTTAAAATAGGGAGAATCCAGGAAGTCTACCATTACAGGAATCAGTCCTGTAGTTCTTGACTCCATTGTTCCAATCAGTCCTATAGTTATTCAACCTTATGTCTTACCAGTCCTAAATGACTGACATAGAAGAAACACACTTTCCAAGGAAGAGGCAGAGATCACCTCATTTGGTAGTAAGGAAGTCTAGGCTCTGATGATTCTGCAGGACAACAGATGCCAGAGAATCCAACAGATTTTGTAAAGTCAGTACAAAATCACTGACCTATTGGTATCTTCAATAACCTGTTCTGACAACTTTTTACAGTAGTGAACTAGGTTTCTAATCACACTACTCCTGTGCCAATTCCAGTGGATATCTCTAGCCCTATAAGTAAGGGCATAATCTGAAGGGCTTTTTGTGTCCAGTGCATACCATTATCAAGATTGGCAGACTTTTATTTTTTAAGTAAAATGTCAATTTGAGGAGTATGAAAAACCAAGGTACAAAATGCCTCAGAATTTGAGGGGCACCAGGGCTTTGGGGCTGACACAAATGTACATCTTAAGTTCCATTAAAGTAACTATTGCCTTTTCTTTTAAATGTCCAGTATGGCTGTACTTTGGTTATAACTGTTTCTGCTAGGTATTCAAACTGGTCAAAATGACCTTGTTCCTATCTATTGTTAGCAGTCGACTGAGTCCGCTCATGGGGTCACTTTTGGGAGCTTGTGAGCAGCCTCTTAGCTCTGTTAGTGCTATCTGCAGGATAGGTCAAAGATCTTGCTAACTATGTGACTTCCCTTGGAAACATCCGAGATATCTCCCTTTTCTAATGACCTTTCTCTTTTGCAGCATGTGAACTAGTTGGATTTTTGTTCTCTATGGTCTTAGTGATCTCCCTGATTGATAGTTCATGGGGGCCAGAGTTACAAAGCCCTTTGAGAAGTTTCCTTGTCCCTGGGTTCAAACTGACTCAAAGGGCTAGCCAAATATTGGCTATTTTCTTTCTTGGTCCTGTTACTTCCTTAACTTTAATCTCCAAGCCTTGGTCTTAAACATTCAGCAAGTCAGTTTCATCAGGCTTAAGTAAGAGTACTGGGCTTTTACTTTAATGTCTATAACTGTACAGTCATTTTATCCCTTTAGTTTAATTTGGGTCTGTATTAGGACTGGAAGTTAACCTTACATCCTGTTTGTCTATAGATTATTGCCTAATATCCCAAATTAACTTAGATTGTTATATTGAAAGTTATACTTCTGTAAGGTACTAACAAATCACATTTAAAGTTTCTAAGGAAAACACAAAATGAAATTAATAAGAGTGAAAACATATTGAGTGTGTATAATAGCTATGAACTAAAATACATAATTTTTATCATCTTAACTTTACTTAATGAAATATTATACCTCCTGTTTGAGATGACAATAATCTTTATAACAAAAATTTATCCTTTGAACATAACTTTAAATGAGCATAAGTCTAGCCTACTTTAAAATTATCTTAACATAGAGTAAGGTGAGAGGAAGAGTCTTAAATCAGGTGAGATGGGCTCTTGGCAAATTTTAGGTAATTTTTTTTTTATTTCTGAAGCTGATCTTTGCTTTTTTTTAAAGCATCATTTTATAAAATTTATATATTGTTTCCTGAGTCTATATGAATGTTAGCTAGCACAATATAGCATTACATCTGAAACATGTAATATTAACCTTTAAACAGATTAGGCTTTTATTATCTTTGAGAAATACATTTAAATTTCTACCCCAGTGTAAAAAGTAACATAAAATTTTGCAGATATCTTATTGATAACAGGTCCAGTTACAGAATATTAAATGATATAAATAAATTCCAAATTAAATGTTCTATTCTCATAAGTCTAAAATTAACATTATAGACAACTTTAGTTTTGAGAATAGCAGCTTGATAAAAAGCTCTTTAAACTTCCTACTTTACAGACTTGTATTTCTGAAAATATGAATGCATTAAAACAAGAAGTCAGTAATAGCACTACAATTACATTGATGTTTCATATTAACCAAGTTTAGCTTTTAAAAAAATCTAAACTCTGTAATGTAGCATAATACTCTAAAATTACAGTTGTTGTTTAACCAGTGTTGTATAAACCCTAATTCATTTAAAACTAGTTGCTCTAACATATATTAAACTTTGATTTATAACACCAGATTAGTATTTGAACATAGGAAAAAGCCTTGCATAGCTTTAATTGATTATGCTAATTACATATGTAATCAATTTATTTACACACAAACTTTCTGAAATTTACCCTTTACAACATTTCTGCAACTTCCTTAGACATTCTACTTTACCATACAAAATACTTCCTTATTCAGAAGGAAGTATTTTTCCTTTTATTTTATTTTTTCCTTTTATTTTATTTTTTCTTTTTATTTTCTATACTGAAATATATTTCCATGCCTAGAATCTTCTTGTATCTCTTTCTTTGCTGTTGACCCCTTTTCTTAATTCACATTCTGAAACAACCCTTATGAAATTTATGGGTTTAGACAAATTAATCCAGTTTAATAAGATGAAATACTTAGTTATTTACAGTACTCTAATTGAAACACAGCTGAAACTTTTGGACTCTTTGTATGTGTATAATTGTACCTGATAGAACTTTTAACTCTTAGTAACCTTGTTTTCAGTAATAACACAGAAAAAGCAATTTTGAAACATTTTTTAATTTACCAATTTATGAAAACACAAATAATGTTTAAGTATATTTCCCTATGAAATTTAAGAAGAGTATTTGATGTTATATTTAGCAGCTGATATTCTAACATTTTAACTGTGTAAATTAATCAGATATTTTTAACAAACACATTTATGATTGATTCCATATATATCAAATATAATTTACTTATTTTTAACTATAAAAACCAAGATATCAGGTAAGTGTATTGATCAGCATTAGCTATCCCTTCTTGTCAAAGAAAAATCTTAGAAACAATTGATATTACATTTTATACATTTATAGACATCAACATTTTATTAATTGTTTGGCCACCTAGAAAAACTTGTGGGTAAGTAATTTTAAAGACATTTTTACTCTTTTTTTAACCTAAATTAAAGTGAAATTTTTTAATTATATAAACTAAAGATGTTTGGATCTATTGGTTTTTTTAAAAAAATTAATTTATAAGTGCTCATTAATCTATATAGAAATTTTTATACAATGTACATGACATATGGACCCACGCATATGCACAGACATATCCGAAATTAACTTAGATTTTTATTTTGGAACTTTTATGATCAGATCCTAAAACTCATCCAAGTGTGCACACATATATAAAACAGACATAAAACAAAGATCTTTTAGGTTTTTATAGGTAGATTTTTACTGGAGAAAATAAATAATCTGGATTCCTGAACTAGGACAGATGAGGGCTAGTTTTATCCTAATTAACTGAGAGGTTTTTTTGGACTTTTCCTGCCAGAAGAGTGGAGTACAGGAGAAAATGTGCCATATAAGAGTCTAGAGAAGGTAATCTAATTTTTAAAGCTAGGGAAGCTCTATCTTGAGAATCTATTAGAGTTTCAGGCTCTGATCAAAAAGTCTCCTCTTTCAGGGAAACTTTGCTTTCTCTTATCAAAATTATTTTGGGTCTGAATTTCTCCTGTAGTGGATAGATAGTTTGCCAAGAAATGTGGCATATCCTGTCCTTAGAGGCCAGGCAGAAGTGCAGGTAAATTGCTTCTTGGAATAGAAAGCATGTGGGGGCATGCTCTCTCCTTTCCTGATCCTTATGTGTCTAGTGACAAAAGGTAGGCTAATGGTAGAGTGATTCAAGGGCTGGAATAAAGCTTCCCAGGGTACAGAAAGAAGGGAGTGGTGCAGAGGGCATTAATTCATCAACAATTCCTTTTAGGTAACAATTCCCTGGAGTCAGTTTACCTTAGTAACAGGGGGAGAAGGGGCAAGTGTCCTGAGGATTAACATTTTATTTCCTTCTGAATTTGCCTCCATCTTTCAGAGCCAATCATTTATTACCTACACTGACTGGATGATGATTGCTCTTGCTGCTTTGAATTGAGGGCAGAAAAGTGGAGAAAGTAGTTTGGGTTTCCCTTTTAGGATTGTTTTGAATCAGTTGAGGAATTCATGGCAAAAGTCTGGTTCAGAAAAAAACAGGTTGAAAAGTCATATGGGGGGGTTGGTGCTTCTGTGAGAGAAACAAAAAGACATAAGCACTAGAATGAGTTTAACACAAAATAAATGTTGCAGCATGTGGAACATGTCAATAAATATCATAAAGATGATAGAAACTATTAATCTCTTATCAGTAGGTGCAATGGGTACGTTGTTCCCATAATAAGGCTGGTGAGGACAGGACTTTATTTGGGAATATAAAACTATAAGGATGTTAATTACATCGCCAGAGACATTGTGGCCTCCAGAAGGTCGCTGAGTGGTCAAGCATACCCTGGGCGAGGTCTGGGTATGTGCCTTCCCCCATAGTGCAAGCCCCATCCTGGTAGGGTTGGTGTAGGAAGTAGTGACCATCAAAGCAGCCCAGGCCATGTCACATGGCCAGGGGCTTCCATGGAGGGGGAGAGAGAAAGTGGGACTGGCCCATGGGGGCATGCTACCATTATGGGTGGACTGCAATCCAAATGCAGACTGGTGCTCTCCCCAACCTACACACCTCACTGTGGGCAACACCAACGCACACCAGAAATCTGTAGGTAAAAGCTGGTTTGATTTTGGGAGACAGCAAATTAAGAAGAGGATGGGGGTCAGGACTTGATCTAGAGGGCTTATGGAGAAAGGGTGTCAGCAAGAATGAATTGTATAGCAGTTTGTATAGCAGTTTAGAGCAAGTTTGGCATAATGAGGGTTTTAATTGGAGGTTAAAAAAAAAAAAAAACTTGGAGTGTTGAGAGCCACAGCCGAAGGGGCCCCAGCAAACTTCCAGCTGCCAGCTGATGATTGGCTCACAGCGGCCCCAGCAATCTTCTAGCTGCCAACTGATTGGTTCCTCTGTGGTGATGCTCATTGAGCTATTTCCCCACCCTTTCATACCACAGAGCTGCTCATTGGGGGACTTTTTTTGGCTCTGCCCACGAGACCCAGCCAATCGGCCTCAAGAGCAGGAGTGGGGGAGGTTGAGAGGCTTGTGGGAAGCCGGTGGTGGCAGTTGGGCTCTGAGGGTTTTTCCTGAAGAGCTGTGTGGTGGGGTGTGTGTGTTCTAAAAATAAAGTTTGTTTCTTTTGACAAGTGGCTCCTGAATTGTGCCCAGCCAGACAGCGGCATTGGAGGTAGGCAACTTCTGGCCATTTGTAATTTTATTGGAGGAAATTGTCCAAATCTTAGAGGATTTTAAGGTCAAAGTTCACAAATTCTGAATTTGGACCATTGACTTCAGTTGCCTAATTTTGATTGCAGCCAGATTAGTGGAGGAACCCTGGGTTTTGGATGAGCAAAGAGGCAACCTAAAGGAGAGTCCTGTGGAATGGACTGGGTAGCTACCATGTTGGAGAGGTTTGACTAGAGTGGTGGTAGAAATCAGGATGTCCCCAAATATTTTTCCACCAGAGAATGTATTCTCTCCAATCTCATTGGTGGGGAACCCGAAAGGTCTGGAGGAGCCAAAATGTGAGGTTTTGGGGCAATGTACCTCTGCAAGAGACAAGAAAGGATTTTTATCTCTCTGACAAAGGAGAAGACCAGTATTGCTTGTGGGAACAAAGTGGCATAAGGTAGACTCTGATCTGGAAGTCTCATGGAGAGAGAGAAAAAGTGGAGATTTGTTGGAATGGGAATGGGTAAAAAGAACTCCCAAAACATCCTGTACATTATCAGAGAACCAAATAAAGGCAAATGAAAGAGAATACAAAAAGAAAGAGAAAATGGAGAGATACCTTGTGGACCAGCAATGCTTTATTCAACACTGAAATGGGCACATCTTCAGAGGGAATTGGGCCCCCCGAGAGGGTATGGCTTCTATATGGCCTGCAGAGCCAGGTCATGGGAGGAGTTAGTTATATTCAGAGGGTCCTCTTGACTGGCAGGGTCAGGTAATAGAAGGAGTTTAAGGTGGGGCAAAAGGATAGGTTGATAACCACATCCTTCAATGAACGTGAAAGGAAAAAACTAATATAGCAAATATATTACTCCTACCCAAAGTAAACTATAAACTTTGTGCAATAATTTTTAAAAATTTTATTTTCTTTAAAAATCTACTCAATGAAGCCATTTCTGAAAATGTAAACATATACAAAGTACTGATGATTTTGTAGGAAAAGATAAAGGACAAAGAGGAAGAAAGAATGTTCTACTGAGAATTCAAACTCATTTTAAAGTATTTGATTTTTTTATTGATATATGCTATTTGTTGAATAATAGAGAAGTAAATGATGGGACATGCAGGTGATTCACAATAGATCAATGAACATATGGAAATTTAATAAATGTTAAAGAAAATACCCATAAACCAAAAAGAAATACATATATATTAGTAGATGATGCCATATGTGGAAAAATTTAAGCTACTTTTCTATTTTACCCATGTATAAATTATAGTAATAATAGATTCATTAAAACCAACATGTTAAATAGATGATCTAAGAACAGGAAATAAAAGAAACACCAAGAAAATATTGGGCAAAACCATTCTAGAAACAAAGATAGGCTCTCATTTCAACAAAAGGGATTTGTGTCCATATGTGTGTGTGTGTGTGTGTGTGTGTGTGTGTGGATATAAATAGAGAGAGGTTATATTTTTAAAAAATCAGAAGATACATTTAATCAGTATATATCTTTGCACATTTCCCACTGAAAAAATTCCAAGATATAATTATTATTTAATCATAGTATGTCACATGAGCACATGGACCTTGTATCCTGCACCAAATTACATTTTCCAAATTATAGTTTCCTTTAGGCATATGACCAAAATGATCATGAGGTATGTCTTTGTCAATGACAAGTTTCTCAGTCCTGTGTAGATTGGGAGACCACTTTTCACTCCAGATTCTTCTGTAGCTGAACATTATGTGTCAATAGCAGTTTTAGAAATTTCTCAACCTGTGTTAACTTTTGCTTTAGTTTCTCCTGCACTGACTTTACTCAGCCAGGATTCAAGAAAACTTTGTCTGTAGGAGGTGTACTGACCCATTCATTCAGATGACCTTCTCTTCCTGTTCTCTAGACTCACTTCTGATATTTGCAATATTTATATTTAGCAGAGCATCTTTCATTAATATTTTCTTCCTTTTCTCTTCCAGAAAATATTTGGTATCTAGGTACTCAGTCACTTTCCATAAAGTCATCTCTGAGCTCTTAAAGAACACATGAAAAGCATAAACCTGTAACAAAATGTTGACATATATCACTATGTCAACAGTAAAGATTCCAGTTCAATCTAAAGGCACAACAGACAGTCACTAGAGAGATGGCATCAGCAAAAATATTTTGATCAGTTTAAACCAACAAAGAATTTATATCTAAGAAATTGAATTCTATAAAAATACCATCTCAGTAAGATATCACTCAACTTCCAAAAGAATGGCAAAAATTAAAAAGAAACATCATAAAATAGCAGATAAAATTCAAAGTGGAAAGTACAAGTTTTACAAAGGTAAAACCACTTTGGAAAGTATTTATTAAAAATTTGGATTCATACTCACAATGATTCAGTGAACACTTTCCTGGGAATAAGTCCTAGAACAATTCTGAAAAAATATATGTAAAAATAGGCAGAGATTTAAAAAATTCATCAAGTCATTACTTGTAATAGCAGAGTTTGATGCAATGCAGTTTTCCAAAACTATGAAATCCATAAATAAATCCAGTAGCTGCAAACTATGAAATATTTCTATAAAATGCCCTGGGAAACCAATAGTAATGAGTGGCATCAGCAAGATGATGGAACAAGAAGTCTTGAGCCAACTTTCTCCTCAGGAACAGATGAATTCAGTCACAACTCATGAACAAATTCCAGTCACAAGGAATCAGAAACTGATAAAAAGATCTCTAAATCCTGAGAGAGTACAAAATCAGACTCATCTACAGCTGGTCTGGAGACTTGGGGTCTTCATGGTGCTGATTCTGGCCCTGTTATAGTGCCATGTGATTCAAGAAGTTGCTCCCAGCTTCACTCACATGAGGAACTAGTTCACACATATGGTATCTAAATTGTCTGAGGTGACTCCCCAGATCAATGGCTTCTGTTTGGTCAGGATTGGATCTCTGATAGTTCTGGCACAGGCTAGGCCTGAGAAATGGAGGAATTAGGTTAAGCTGAGGATGTCAATGAGTCTACCGTCTGCTCAACCCATGGTAAGAAGATGAGAAATCATCACCCTGAAGAAGGAAAGTATTGATCCATGCATCTTGCCACCCCCAAATCTCCATGTCTATCCAAAGAATTAGCATTTGTCTCACTAGTCCTGAAAGTTTGACATGTCTAGCACAGTCTGGTTGCCAAGGGGAAAATGGAGATGGCAATTTGAATTGGCAGATATCATAGCTCTTCCTTTCCTTGACTCAGCAGAGAGTAACAGATAAAATATCACAGCTTTCTCTTTCTGTTTGGGGAGGGAAGAAGTTGTTAAGAGGTTTTCAGAATTTCTGGCTGAGCTGATAGATGGGGTCTTCTCTTGACTTTGATCAGTCTGTAAAGACTGGGAGACATCTCTGCTTTGTCTAACATATAGAACCAAAACAGAGAATCAATAGAAATGAAGAAACAGGGAAAGAGGTTTTAAACAACAAGCAAGACAAATCTTCATAAACCATCCTGATGAAACAGGGTTATATGATTTACCTGAAAGATTATTAAAGCTGATTTTAGGAAGGACGCTTATCAAAATCAAGAGAACAATGCATGAACAAAATGAGAATTTCAACAAAGAGACAAAAAAGTTTATTTAAATGTAGCAAAAATAATTTGTGGTGCTAAAGAATCAAATATTTGAACTTAAAAGTTCACTAGAAGGGTTCAATAGCACACTTGATTAAATGACAGAGAGAATCAGTAAACCTGAAGACAGGTGATTGAAAATAATTCATTCATGAGAGCACAAAGGGGAAAAAAAAAAGGAAAAAGAATAATGAAAGTACTACAAATCTTGGGTTTTCTGAGAAACTCAGTTAGCACCAAGACCCCCCCTCTTCAAATCTGGGTTCTTAAAATCAAGTCAGAAAGATTTCAAATATGTCACAAAGAGGAACAGAAATGAGTTTATTGAAGGAATAGAAAAAGGGAAGGGAGACATTCTCAAGGGAGAGAGTGGGTTGTCTCAGAGAGGAGAGAGACAGTGTTCTTCTCTTGATCCAGTTTTATTGGGGATTTCAGAGACATTTCCAGAGCGTCCCATCCAGGTCGGCCCCTTTACTCTGACAACAGGATGACATCACACTTTCAAGTTCCCATTGCCATAAAACTCTGTCAACTTGGCCCATGCTGACTGGTTCTAATTGGATTCTTAATAATTTTTAAAGGTTAGGAGAGATTATCCTTATCTTCTAGAATCTTGTCTGTGAAAAGGATTATAAATATCTCTCCCTTATAAATTAAGTTTGAGAGTGAACACAATGGGCCCATTTTATAGAATTATTCTCTTAACTTTGTGTTCACACCATCTAATCTGTCTGTCCTCTAACAAAAGCACTATAGTGAATTGTGAGACACACTTAAACAGACCAATATATAGCTTTTGGAAGTATTAGTTTGAGAGAATAACAAGGACAAGAAAGTTCTTCAAACAATGGAGCTGGTCCCCAATACAGGTGGACCTTAGAGGCATAAATAACTGACAAACTAGTTTCAGTACTAATTAAATATCAGCATAACCATCAACCAGAGGTAGAAGGCTGCAAATATTTGTAGCTCCATGCATTGTTCAAACAGTTCTGAGATTAGCAAAATTTGTCAATGGCTTTTAAAAGCTACATTAAAATCTCACCAGATGAATTCCACCAATGGAATCTAAATGGATCTGACCTGGAAATTTACCAAAGAAAATACTCTCCCTAGAATCTAAACAAAGTCCTCTTCTCCCCTCTAGTGACAATTTTGGAGAATGCAGACTTAACTTCCCCAAAATGATAGTTAACTACTGATTGGTAGTGAACTATGGTAGATGTGATGGATATAACTCTACTTCAAACCAGAAATATGCAGAGGTGTTGAAATTTTTTTCTCTATAACACACAATTAAAATAATTCCTCAGAAAAATGTTTGACTAACATTGATTCTCCCACAAAGATCCAGTGTGGTGACACAAATTTACTGAAAGCCCAGTTAAATGCATGCAGTTCTTTTTAGTGTATCCATTCATATTTTTTTTTCTATTTTGATTTTCTTTTCTTTTCCTTTTTGAATCAATTAGGTGTTTGCTGAGGATAAACTCTGTGCAGAGACTCTATTCCTCTCAAAAAGTGTACAACTAGACTTTTCTTGGCACTATTTCAGTATCTTCTCAATCTTCATGAAAATGACCACCTGAGATCAGAATTTAGGCTTTGTCCAAATGTTCACTCAAATTAAGTAGAGTTGTTGGATTTAATAATTACCAATTATTAAATAAGAAGAAGCAGAATACCAGCATTGAAAGACTGTCATCAGAGTGTTTTGTAATTACAAAAATTCAAAGCTAAATATAATCACCACCTCATAGAATAATTTATGCTTCTTATGTAGAAATAAAATTATATTTTATATAAACGAGGAAAATGTGATATTTTGAGTACTTTTGGGATTTTTTGGAACCTACATTTTTTTCTTTTTTTTCACTAATTAGTATATATTAACTGAAAAGTCTTTATATATCTTCTGTTATAATCAACTCATTTGCCACAGGAGGTAGAAATTAATCAAAGTCACACAGGCAGTTATTGACCATGCTAGTACTTGAATCCAGGCCTACTGATTCTAATGCTCCACTGCTGTCCAAAAACCAGATTGTGAGACCTCAAAATTAGGATGTCTAATTTTGTGATCCTCTTGTTAATGCATTTGTAATTAGGCATTTTTCCTGTGATAGTAATCAACTTTGCTCAACTCTGTATCTATTAGTAATTTTTCAGAGGATGGCATAGAAACCAGTGCTTACAACATTTCAAGAGGCTACCAATCATCAGGCATTCACATCTCTTAGAACTGCTGCAAGTTTAAATCAAAAACAGTCACCTGAAAGGAAAGGTCTCTGGAGACTGTCTCTAGATTTCACATGTGTATTGCACAATGACTTGACACACTAAGTAGAGTATAAAATAGTTGGATATTCACCTGATATTTCAATTTATTATGTACACAAAAGAATGAGTAATTTGTGTAAAAAAAGTGAATCCAGAAACAGGAATAAATTAATATATATACTTATTAAAACTTAAAAACTCTTTTCCATTATAAACACTATTAAATACACAACTAATAAACAAACTGTCAGCATGGAAAGGACATAGAGAGGAAACACGTACAGACTTTATTTACTGTTGAGAGCTGTCTGCACGCCTGTGCGTAAACTATCTTGTGCATTGCAGCCTAGTAAACAGGACAATCTGGTGTCTGGGAACTTCCAGTGGACTTTTCCTCTTGTTCACTGCCCAGATACATGGTAAGTTCTATTCTTCCCTGCCTGATCCCACACAGCAGTGGGGATGGGGTGACCTGCTATAACCACCCAGCCATATAGCCCCTCTAAGATGGGTGTGACCTGCCAAAATGTCAGTCAACTTGCTGACTGCAAGATATCATGAAGCAAGACTCCACTCCTGAAATCTTACTCTTGCCCTTGATGTAACCCTCCTAAAAAAACCACAGGAACCATTTTCTAATTGTCTAGCTTTAGCTCCTGTGTGGACTGGACCTATCTGGCACTCCAATTCTTTAAACCTAATTCTGACTTTGTCTTTTGTTCTTCACTAATTATTCTAGACTTTAATTTCTCAGGTGGCTTATACCCTCCTTGGCAGGAAGAAGAAACCCATAAGGAGACAGTAGCCACCTAACCATAATTTGTTGTTTCAGAGAATATTAGATTCTTTAAATTCTAAATGCAAGTGTTTGTACTGCCTGTTTTCAGGAGTAACTATTTTTTTAATTGATTTTATTTTTTAAATACATGAGAGCGGAATGCATTACAATTCTTATTACACATATTGAGCACATTTTTTCATATCTCTGCATAAAAAGTATGTTTACACACCAATTCATGTCTTCATACATGTACTTTGGATAATAATGTTCATCACATTCCACCATCATTGCTAAACCCCTGCCCCCTCTCTGCTCCTCCCACCCCTCTGCGCTATCTAGAGTTCATCTATTCCTCCCCATTCCTACCCCACTATAAGTTAGTCACCTTCTATTTTTTATAACAATTTTCTCATAGAGAAGGATTATAGATCTGATAACTAAGAAGCTTCACATATATAGCCTATTTACCATCTCTATTTTAAGACAAGTAATACAATATCTTGATGAGATAACTCAAATCCATGAAGATAAGTGAAATAATTTATGCATTAAAAACAAGTAGATAGAGGAATGGTGTCTCCTACTTTATTTGCATAAATATGGGGACCAGCAAGTGGAACATGTAGTCATTGTAATGATGTCAGAAACCTGGAGAAAAGAGGTGAGAAAGAAAATAACTAAAGGTAGTGACAAAATTTGACCTTGAATAAGAGAATTTAATTTCTCTAGTAAATGATATAATTATTAGCTCTACTTGACAAAATAAAAAGATGAATTTATTTTATTTTTTGGAGGATTTTGGCATTTTTAATTTTTTTTTCAAATTTAATTTGTTATACATGACAACAAAATGCATTACAATTCATATTACACATATACATCCTTCATGTCTTCATACATGTACTTAGGGTAATTATGACCATTGTATTTCACCATTTTTCCTACCCCTATGGCTCTTCCCTTCTCCTCCTTCCCCTTTTCCCCTATGTAGAGTTCATCTAATCCTCCCATACCCCTCCCCCACAGCATATTATGAACCAGACACTTCTCAGAAGAAGATATACAAGCAATCAACAAATACATGAAAAAAGGTTCAACATCTCTCCAGTTAGAGAAAAGCAAATTAAGATTTTATCTTACTCCAGTCAGAATGGGAGCTATTAAGAATACAAACAACAATAAGTGTTGGCGAGAATGTGGGGGAAAAGGCACACTCATACATTACTGGTGGGACTGCAAATTGGTGCAGCCAATAAAGCAAACAGTATGGAATCCTTGGAAAACTGGGAATGGAACCACCATTTGACCCATCTATCCCTCTCCTCCATCTATATCCAAAGGACTTAAAAACAGCATAGTACAGGGACACAGCCACATCAATGTTTAAATTCACAATAGCTAAACTGTGGAGCCAACTTTGATGCCCTTCAATAGATGAATGGATAAAGAAAATGTGGTATATATAGACAATGGAATATTACTCAGCATTAAAAGAGAATAAACTCATGGCATTTGCAGGTAAATGGATGGAGCTGGAGAATATAATGCTAAGTGAAATTAGCCAATCCCCCCAAAAATAAATGCCAAATGATTTCTCTGACTTAGGGATTCTGATTCATAATATGAAAAGATACATCTTAATGATATCACATGAAGTAAAACTGCCTATGTGTTATTTATACCTTCTATAATCTATATGTACAGTAATAAATTAATGGATATGTGTATTTATATTTTATTACTTCTTCCCTATTGGTTGAATATATAACATATTATCTTTTATTAGCATATATTATGGTTCTCCACAGAAACAGAAACAATAGGTTCTCCATAAAATGCAAATGCTAATCTAGTATAAAAACACCTCACAATTCCTCAGTACCAATGTCTTTACAAGCTGTCTGGTCATCTCTTAGCCCAAACAAGTTGTTACATAAAATTATTTACTACAATTACTACTGTACCACTCCTAGAACATAAAGAATTAGAAGAAAAAGGTATAGCTTCTCTTTTTATGGAACTCAGAGACTAAATAAGGACAGATATTAAATCAATAGTTACACAAGTGAGTAGTAACAAAATAAGTACTATGAAGAAAACAAACTTCTTCCTATGAGAAAGTAGGAAAAAAGAAAAAAGCCAAGCTTAGAATGATAAATAAGGGTAGACTACTAAAAATTGAATAGAAATTAGTTTTTCTTTTATAGACTTTATTTTTTACAATTTATGTGTCATACAAAATTCAGTGAAAGGTACAGATTTCTCATATACCTTCTGCTAGCATGCATGTACGGCTAGCCCCACTATCAACACCATCAACCACAGTAGTACATTTGCTACAACTGGTGAACCTCCATTTAATTATAATCACCCAAAGGTCACAGTTGACATTATGGTTCACTCTTGGCTCGGGACAAATGTATTCCAAAACTTTGGCTATTATTGCATGTAGCCTTCCACAATTCTATCTCACAAAATAGTTCTATTTCCTCAAAAATACGCTGTGCTCTGCCTATCCAACTTCTTCACACCCTAACTTCTGGCAACCACTGATTTTTTACTGTCCTCAGAGTTTTGTCTTTTGCAGAATGTAAAATATTTAGAATCACACAGTATGAAGTTTTGTCATATTGACTTCTTTCATTTACATTATAAATTTATGGTTCCTTCATGTCTTTTTATGACTTAATATTTATTTTTGCCACTGAGTAGTATTTCATTGTCTGAATGTACCCCAGTTAATTAATTCATTCACCTACTGAACAACAAACATCTTGATTGCTTCCAAGTTTTTCCAATTATGCATAAAGATGCTATAAATATCCATATGCAGATTTTTGTGCAGACAAATGTTTGCAAGTATTTCATTAAAAACCAACAAGTGTAATTGTTGGATTAATTTGACAGAATATTGCCAGTGTCCTGGACTTTGAGTATTTTAATAGGTATGTAGTGGGTATCTCATTATTTTAATTTACATTTCTCTAATGGCATATGCAGAGCATTTTGTAATGTGTGTTTCCACATCCTTACTTTCCATCTGTCTATCTTCTATAGTGAGATCATAATCTTGTGCCATTTCAAATACAGATTCCTAATGTTCTTATTATTGAATTTTAAGCCTCTTGTCTATTTCAGAGGACAGTAAATTTTGAGCTATGCTTTTGCTATGCTTTTCTCCCAATCTGGGGCTACCTTTTTATTCCATTGACATGTTTTTAACTTCAATAAGGTAGATATTATCAATTATTTTAAATTGTAGTTTTTATTACATTTTGCCAAATTTTGACTCATAAATTAAAATCTTCATGTGTTTATAAATATGTGAATGTAGAGATACATCTGTACTTTCCCCCATTATTTTATATAATCTAGAATATTTTATAATCTATATAAAATATAGATTTTTATATAATCTAAATAATGTTAAATATCAATAGTAATAGTAAGATACTCACCTTGTTTTTCATTTTAATGATAAGTCATTATTTTCTATAAAGTTGGTCCTTGTTCTTTCTCTCTATGTCACCAAATTTAAGTAATTTAAGAATTGTTTTATTAAAGATTTTATTACAGGTATATACTTTTCAATCACTTACAAAGCTGTTAATGTTATATTATATTATTCTATTTTAATTCTAATTATGATGAATTTTTTTTTCTCTTTTTTTTTATTGGTTGCTCAAAACATTACAAAGCTCATGACATATCATCTTCCATACATTTGATTCAAGTGGGTTATGAACTCCCATTTTTTACCCCAAATACAAGTTGCAGAATCACATCAGTTTGACATGTCTTCCTCAAACACATACTTCATGACACACCATGATATTTTTCCCGACTCAGACAGTAGCATGGATATTCTGTATTTACTGCTGTGAAAAACAAAAAGAACAAAAGAACCAACAGTAGAAATCAATAATGTCAACAATTTGATCTTGTATTTCAAAAGTCTAACCTATGAAAGACCCAGGACATAAGCAATAGATTTTAAAAAATAGATGAAGAGGCAAGATATTTTATTTCCTGATAAAAAGATTCTCAGAAATAAGGGACATATGGACTTGCAGGGAAACCTTGAACTGATAAATTAAACTTGTTTTGGGGAAAATGGACTTTTCCTAACACACTAGGTAGATCAATATGTGTGTGGGAAGGAATAGGAATCCAAAGGACTTCAGGGCAGTGGAAAGCCCATTGAGGTCTTAGCAGAAGGAATATGTGCCCCATTTTTAAAAACATTTCTTAATACATACCTGGCTCTTTATGATTTCTTGTTCAAAACATCATAAACATAAACAGTAATCAATTATTTAGAAAAAATCTACAAATATGAGAAAGGAAAGTCATTTTTTGAATACACAAATGATGTCTAGAAATTGATGCAGGAAAGAAAAAATAATTCACCTTAAAAAGGACAAAATTTGGGGCTGGGGCTGGGGCTCAGTTGTAGAGTGCTTGCCTAGCATATGTGAGGCCCTGGGTTCAATCTCCAGCACCACATAAAAATAAATAAAAATAAAGGTATTGTGTTCAATTACAACTAATATATATATGTATATATATATATATATATATATATATATATATATATATATATTTAAAAAGACATAATTTAGACAACAGACAGAAATGAAACTGGACAATAAATAAATTTGAAAAAAGTATCATTTCACTACAAGTGATAATAATGTGACTTAATCTTTCTGATATACTTTTCTCTCCACAAAATCAAGGCAAATCAAAATAATTAAAGAAAAAAGTATAATGAGCTCTACTCCTGATGAAATTGGAGACTGGATAACTCAAGGATGTTCCTATTTAAAAACAAAATAAAATAAATCCGGATCAAAAATTGTTTCCAAACAATCTGTTTCCCCTCCTATCATAGTAAGAAAAAGAAAAAAAATGGGAGCACGAGACCATTCAATATAGAAATACAGTATAGGCCTAAAGTATAACAAACTTTAATAACAAAATATTGTTGCAATGGAAATATTGAAAGTCATGCCAACTAAAAATGGAATACTCACATGGAAGTTCTAATGTAAAATCAGGATTCCCACAGATAGCTCATTTGATCCCAGATACCTGGTAAATCCAAATTCCTCTAAAGCCAATTTGAGTACTCTGTGAAAGAAAGCATTCACAAATTGCACTCCTATCTTCCTACAGATTTAAATTAACCAAATACAAAGATTCAACAAAGTTAACTGAAAATTACAAGAAAAAATACCTTGGATATCAGAAGAAAGGTATAAAACCAGAATGACACCCCCAGAGGTTTTAGAAATTGAATTGATCTTCTTTAGAATTTTAATATTTAAGAAGAATAATATATTTATCATGAAGATAAAATACAATAATAGCCAAGCAATAGTAAAAGAATATAAAAAATAATAGGAAGAGGTAAAAAAAAATACATGTTTAAAACATAGGGAAACTTAGGGAAGGGGAAGAGGAGGTACTGAGGGAATAAAATTGATCAAATTATATTGCTCTTTGTGTGCAACTATGAATATGTAACAATGAGACCCAGTATTATGTATACTTATAATGCACTAATAATAATTAAATTATTAAACAAAATATAACAAATCTGATTGTGAAGACTCACTATTAGGTGAAACACCACAAAAGGATAATCATAAACTACAAGCAAGATATCACATGAAGACAGAGATTAAAAATAGAGCACTTCTCCTTCAACTCTAAATTATGGGTATAAAGGAAATTTCTTGTCATTTGCTAATGGAGGAGGGAAATTGAAAAGCTTTATTCACAGACAGATTGGCTGCATATCAGGGTTCATGGACCGTGCTGCTGTACAGCCTCAGGGGTGGTCTTGGAAACTGTTGAAGGAATATCCTCTCACTGAACATTGCTTCAAGCAATTCATGGGCTTATCCATTTAATGTGAAGAGTAGTGACCTGAAATGAAGAGGTCTTGGCTGACGGGTTAGAGTGCTGGAAGGAGAATACATGGGAGATAATGACAAAGATGTTGGGCGGTGCTGGGGAGGTGGGGAGGTGTGAAGAAAAGAAGGGAGGTGAATTTATGTGATAGGCATGAAAAGTAATGATGCTTTTATTTTCCCTGGGTTAATATCAATCAGAGAATATACACGCCAGTATAAGAAATTAAACTATGCCTACAGTTTGCTTGTTTTAAACTTCTACCAAAATTCCTCAAAGAAAATATCATCAAAAGGGTGCTGGACATTTTTTTTTTTAAATGGGGTAGAGAATTATAGAGTTGCCACCTGGCAATCTAATTGGGTATCTCTTCAATCTCTTCAGACCACCTTACCCAAATTTGATGAGAGATGAATTAGTACAACAGGCATCCACTGAGAATATCAAGGTGACAAATGACTCAGGTAATTCAGGCATGAGGGTCTGGCTCACTTAATGAGATAGGCTGCTTAAACACAGGTGATAATCAAGAATGAAGGAAATCCAGACAGGTAGTAAAATGAGATACTGGTATCAGTGAAGCTTTCTCAATTCAATAGATGTCAAAGATATAACTTAAGGCTATGCATATATAATTAATCTCTGGAACTCATTTTAAAGGATTAAGAAAGAAAAAATAAGCCAATAAAATTACAACATTATTTTTTCCAATTCTTATAAGCTTTCTGTATAGAATGTATTCAACAATTTATCAGTCTAGAGGGAGGAAATATCTGAAATGATTCTGCTCTACACTTAAACTTATTTTCAGAGATTCACACTGAAAAGAGAGAAATCTGAAACCTTTAAAATAATTTACAGCAGAGAAGGCCTTCTAACCCCTAGTTGGATTCTTTTATGCTTTATGACTCTTAAATTTTTTTTCTCATAAGTATATATGTTTCTAATACAGCATGAGAATATATCACATAGAGTGCGGAAAGTAGTTTTCACCTTAATCTAAGTAAATGCCTTATTTGATCATTAATTCAAAACTCCCACAGACTTAAAAAAAAGATGTAAATATTGTGGTCAGACTAGAAAAAAAGGAAATGAGAAAACTCCACGAAGAGTGGGGTTATTGTCAAAAGGTATAGACATTGATAAGAAGAGTAATCAGAAGCCAACGGAGACATGAAAATTAAGATAGGACCTTATGTTAGTACAGCAATGGAAGGACTTAACAAGTTAGAGAATTGTTTTGGGACTTATTAAAGAAAACCTAATGTTAACTTGGAATAGTGAGATTAAGACTTCAGGCCCAAGGTTAGGAATAATTACAGGTTTAAATTAAGCTACTGATTTAAGTTACTTGGTCCAGAATCTATAGCCATCAGACAAATAAGTGGTATTTGGCATCTTGTCATGGGGTAAAAGGAAAGAGCTCAGAGATCTATAAAATCTGGGAAAGGATTTTTCATCAGATATGAGGAGTCTGTCTCTGATTACCACATGCTTAAAAAGTACTAGATTAAGTGATTGAATGTTTTATTTTTTTCTCAATTTATTTTTTATTCTAATTAGTTATACATGATAGCATAGTAATGCATTTTAATTCATTGTACACACATGGAACACAATTTTTCATTAATCTGGTTGTTCATGATGTAGAATGGTACCACACATGCAGTCACACATGTAGCAAGGGTAAAAATGTTCATCTCATTCCACCATTGTTCAAGCCCCGTACCCTACTCTCTTCCCTCCCTCCCCTTTGCCCAATCAAAGTTCCTCCATTCTCTCCATGCCCCACCCCCCATTATGGATCAGCATCCACTTATCAGAGAAAACAATTGGCCTTTGGTTTTTTTGGAATAGGCTTAATTTGCTTAGCATGATATTCTTTAATTTCATTCATTTACATACAAATGCCATAATTTTATTCTCTTTTGATGCTGAGTAGTATTTCATTGTGTATAGATGCCACATTTTCTTTATCCATTCATCTACTGAAGGGCATCTAGGCTGGTTCCACAGTTTAGTTATTGTGAATTGAGCTGCTGTGAACATTGGTAGGGCTGTGTCACTAGAGTATGCTGATTAAGTCTTCTGGGTATAGACGGAGGAGTATAGCTGTGTCAAATCATTGTTCCAATCCAAGTTCTCTAAGAAATCTTCATACTGCTTTCCATGATGGTTGCACCAATTCACAGTCCCACCATCACTGTATAAGAGTGCCATTTTCCCCAACATCCTTTTCAAAATTATTGTTTCTTGTATTTTTGATAACTGCCATTCTGACTGGAGTTAGATGAAATCATAGAGTAGTTTTGAGTTGCATTTCTCTAATTACTAGAAAAGTTAAACATTTTTTATGTATTTATTGATTGATTGTATACCTTCTTCTGAGAAGTGTGTGTTCAGTTTTTTAGCCCATTTATTGATTGGGTTATTTACTTTTTGGTATTAAGTTTTTGGGGTTCTTTATATATCTTGGAGATTAGTACTCTATCTGATGTGAATGTAAAGATGTTCTCCCATCCTGTGGGCACTCTCTTTATGTTATTGATTGTTTCCTTTGCTGAGAAGAAGCTTTCTAGTTTTAATGCATCCCAATTATTAATTATTAATTTTATTTCTTGTGCTGTAGGACACTGGAAAAGGAAGTCGGGACCTAACCCAACATGATGAAGATTTAGGCCTACTTTTTTTCTGTTAAGTATAGGGTCTCTGGTCTAATTCCTAAGGCCCTAAATCCACTTTGAATTGAGCTTTGTGCATGGTGAGAGATAGTGGCTTAATTTCACTTTGCTGCATATAGATTTCCAGTTTTTCCAGTACCAACTGTTGAGAAGACTATCTTTTCACCTATTTATGTTTTTGATGCCTTTGTCTAGTATGAGATAATAGTATTTATATGGGTTTGTCTCTGTGTCCTCTCTTCTGTTTCTTTGGTCTACATGTCTGTTTTGGTACCAATACCATGCCATTTTTGTTACTATAGCTCTGTAGTATAATTTAAATTCTGGTATTGTGATGCCTCCTGCTTCACTCTTCTTGCTAAGAATTGCTTTGACTATTCTGAGTCTCTTATTTTTCCAAATAAATTTCATGATTCTTTTTTTTTCTATTTCTATAAGGGGTGCTGTTGGGATTTTAATTGAAATTGCATTAAATCTGTATAATGCATTTGATGTATGGCCATTTTGACAAAATTAATTCTTCCTATCCAAAAACATGGGAGATCTTTGCATCTGCTAAGGTTTTCTTCCATTTCTTTCTTTAGTGTTCTGTAGTTTTGAATGTATAAGTCTTTCACATCTTTTGTTAGATTGATTTATTTTATTTTATTTTTTGAGGCTATTGTGAATTGGGTAGTTTTCCTAATTTCTCTTTTTAAGATTCATCACTGATATATAAAAACACATTTGATTTATGGGTGTTGATTTTATATTCTGCTACATTTCTGAATTCATTTATTAATTTTAAAAGTTTTCTGGTAGAATTTTTTGGATCCTCTAAGTATATAATCATGTCCTTGGCAAATAGTGATAGTTGAGATCTTCTTTTCCTATTCATATTTCTTTTATTTCTTTTGTCTTTCTACTTTCTTTTCCTATTCATATTTCTTTAATTTCTTTTGTCTTTCTACTTTCTCTGGCTAGAGTTTCAAAGACTATGTTGAATAGGAGTGGTGAGAGAGAGTATCCCTATCCTGTTTCAGTTCTTAAAGGAAATGCCACTAGTATTTCTCCATTTAGAATAATGTTGGCCTTGTGCTTAGCATATTTTACATATGCTATTTAATGGTATTAAATGGTATGTTCCTACCATCCCTTGTTTTTCTAGTGTTCTGAATATGAAAGTGTGTTGTATTTATCAACTACTTTTTCTGCATCTCTGAGATGATCATATGATTTTTAAGTCTATTAACATAATGAATTATGTTTATTGATTTCCATATGTTGAAAGAACCTTGCATACCTGAAATGAACCCCACTTGATTGTGGTCCACTATCTTTTTAGTATGTTTTTATATGTAATTTGCCAGAATTTTATTGAGAATTTTTGACTCTATACTCATCATGAATATTGAAATGAAGTTTTCTTTCCTTAATGTGTCTTTGTCTGGCTTAGGTTTCAAGGTGACACTAGCCTCATAGGATGAGTTTAGAAGGGCTTCCTCATCTTTTATTTCATGGAATAATTTGAGGAGTATTGGTATTAATTCCCTTTGCCAGGTCTTGTAGAACTCAGATGAGAATTCATCTGGCTCTGGGCTTTTGTTTGTTGGTGGGTTTTTGATGGCATCTTTTATTTATTTTTTTATTTTTGCTTGAAATAGATCTGTGTAAATTTTGTATGTCCTCCTTATTCCATTTTAGAAGCTCCCATTTCTCTAGAAATTTATTTTTGTCTTTGATATTTTCTATCTTATTTGAGTATACATTTTCAAAAAATATGTCTAGTTGTTTTCTATATTTTAGTGGTATCTGTCTTGATATTTTATTTTTCATCACAAATTTTAGTAATTTGAGTTTTCTCTCTCCTTTTTCTCATTAGGGTGGCTAAGGTTTTACAATTTTATTTATTTATTCAAAGAACCAGAATTTTTCAATATTTTTTTTTTAATTTCATTGATTTCAGCCCTGATTTTAATTATTTCCCGTCTTCTAATACGTTGGATGTTGATTTGTTCTTCTTTCCCTAGGGCTTTGAGATGTAATGTAAGATCATTTATTTCTTGACCTGCATTCTTTTATGTGGCCCATGTGAGTGGTATGTTTTTTCCTGTGCTTTCCCTTTCAGTCTGTGCATGTGTTTTGCAATACATTGAGTCTCTTGAAGGCAGTATATTGTTTGATCTTTTTAATCCAATTTGCCAGTCTACATCATTGAGTTGATGAGTTTATATGAGTTATAATGAAATATAGTTTGTATTCCCAGTCATTTTGTTTTCTTTCTTTTTTTTTTTACTTGTCTTGGCTTCTCCTTTGATTGGTTTTTCATTTAGTGTAGTTCCTCCCTTTGCTGATTTTTTTTCTTTTTTTTATTGGTTGTTCACAACATTACAAAGCTCTTGACATATCATATTTCATACATTAGATTGAAGTGGGTTATGAACCCCCAATTTTACCCCAAATGCAGATTGCAGAATCACATCGGTTACACATCCACAATTTTACATAATGCCCTATTAGTAATTGTTGTATTCTGCTACCTTTCCTATCCCCTACTATCCCCCCTCCCCTCCCCTCCCATCGTCTCTCTCTACCCCATCTACTATAATTCATTTCTCTCCTTGTGATTTTTATTATTGTTTTTCATTCTTCCTCATGGACTATTTTGCCAAGAATGTTCTGTAGAGCAGGGTTTCTCTGTGAAAATTCTTTTATCTTTTGATAATCATGCAGGTTTTTATTTCATCATCAAATTTGAAGCTTAATTTTGCTGGATATAAGATTCTTGGTTGACATCCGTTTTCTTTCAGATCTTGGTATATGTTGTTCAAGGATCTCCTAGGTTTGAGAGTCTAGATTGAGAAATCTGCTGAGATATGAATTGGTTTCCCCTATATGTAATCTGAATCTTTTCTCTTACAGCTTTCAAAATTCTATCCTCTTTCTGTATGCTAGGCATTTTTATTATAATGTGCTTTGGTGTAGATCTGTTGTAATTTTGTACATTTGGTGTCCTGTAAGTCTCTGTATTAAATTTTCTAATTCATTCTTTATGTTTGGGAAATTTTCTGATATTATTTTATTGAAGAGGTTGTACATTCTTTGGTATCTCTGTACCTTCCTCTATCCTGATAAATTTGATCTTTTGATGTTATCCCATAATTCCTGGAGATTCTTTCCATGGTTTCTTACCATCTTCATTGTGCAGCCAACTTCATTCTCAAGATTGTATATTTTGTCTTCATTGTCTGAGGTTCTGTCTTCCAAGTGATCTAGTCTATTGGTGATGCTTTGTATTGAGTTTTTTTATTTGGTTTATTGTTTTCTTCATTTACAGATTTCTGTTGTTGTTTTTTTTTTTTTCAGAATCTTGCTGATCTGTTTCTTGAAGTTATCTTTTGCTACCTATATTTGCTCTCTTACCTCTTTGTTGGAGTGATCAATTGTCGCCTGTATTTGCTCTCTTATGTCATTTTTGATTTGCAGATTATTTTAATTCTGTACATTCTGAACTCCCTTCTCTGACATTTCATCTACTGTGCTATCAATGGATTTTATTGTTGTATTATCTTGGTTTGGGGGGACACTTTCTTTCCTTGTCTTTTCATGCTTTCCATGTGTCTTTCTTTTTAGCAGTGCAGATCTTATGCATTATAGTTTCTCTTCTATAATCATATAGTGTCCTTGCAGGTTACTGATGTCTCACCTTTAATGGGGAGATCAATATTAACAGCATCCAATGCAAACAATATACAGACTTAAACCAAATAGTTATCATGTAGGTGATTACATTTTTTTCACAATAAATAGGAATGATGTGTTCAATTAGTATCTGCAATATAAACAGTAGACTTGCAAAAGGGTCTACAGATTCTAATGGTGGAAAAGGAGAGAAATGGGGGTATAGGGTGTGATATTTATGATGTAGGAGGTAAGAATATAGACGTATTATATCAAAGGCAGAATGAAAAGATAAATCAAAAGAAGTTGGCTGTTAATAGGAGAACAGTGAGAAAGAGTCAACCCAGTGCAAGGCTCTCTCGTGCCTCTGCAACAATATGGTAGATATTAGCACACCAAGCAGGGATACCTTTGCTGTAACCAAGTTTGCAGGGACATTAGAAATGATCTTCCAGTTTCTGGCTGTTTTCCCTAGATGAAAGTGGCCATGTCAATAGTTGGTGGCAGGGTAGCCTCAAACCTATAAGTACCTTGGCATTGGGCTTCCAGCCACCAGTCAGTGTCATAACATAGGAGCTGCCACAACTAAAGAAGGTGGTGGAAGCAGTGGAGGGTAACCTGAGATGGTGTTGAAGGTGTCCCAAGATGACAGTAATCACTTCTGAGATGGGGCTGAATGGGCATGCCGAATGATGGCTTTGGGCAGCTCGTTTGCAGATGCAGCACTGTTGTGTGCAGGCATGGTCCTCAGTGTGGTGGGCTGTGCCTGGGCCTTCCTGGGTTCTTAAAGCATCAGCAAGACAGTCCTGAGCTTGTCTGGGTTCCACACAGATCAGCAGGACTCTCCTGGGCCTGTCTGTGCTCCACTCATATGGGGACTCTCCTGGACCTACCTGAGCTCCACGTGGAGTGGTGGGGCTATCCTGGGCCTGCTTGTTCTCTGCAGGGTCAGTAAGAATGTCTTGGGCCTGCCTAGGATCCATGGGGTTCAGTGAGACTCTGAATATTTTCTTTCATTCCTAATATTAGATATATCAGTCCTATGTGAAAAGTCAAGATAAACAACATAGAAAGGATTCAGACTTGAGCTATATTGTGCAGTGAAACTCACTAATGATAAATTACCTGCATCATAAAGAAGCAAAGTGATATCTCAGGCTCATTCATAACCTGTAAATATAAAAGAGAGCCAATGAGCCATTCCAGCTGATCCTTTATGCTGCTCAATAAACAAGTTTATTGTAATAAATTTATGTTTTCAATAACAGAAAATGGACAATGCTGCCTTAGGTCTCAGTCTCATAATTTTAAAAATACAAATAATTAAGTAGCAGTCCTAACAGGTGTTAGTGAAATTTCAGTATTCAGTTACATTTTTTTCAAGAGGTTGACCCAGATTTATGTATGCCTAAAGTGGTTTAACAAGTCTGTGCTCACCAGAATTATGGGAGTCTTGGTGGCACTGTATTTATTTTAAGGCACCATTTCTCTTGTGGTAGTTTGAATAGTGGTTCTCTTTATGACCCATTTGACTACTTGGATGAGGCACTAAAGTCAATGAGGCTCCCCCAAACCATTCCCCGGTGACTACTCCTAAAGGTAGAAAATCTTGCACAATTATTTCTAAGCATAACACATTTGAAAGCAAAAATCTTTCTAATTTGTGTATAAAATATTGCACCATTTTCAGCATAAGTTTTTTTATATTCTCTGTCACTCTCCTGTCTTTCAAATGTGCTCACTTTTTTGATGTGACTTAGAAGTCTTCATAACTTACTGCATTACACCACATAATTGTGGCCACTGCCTAATCATTCCACTGTGCTTTTATGGTTGAAGAGTTGGTTTACTATCTTTCATTGCATAATCATCTCGTGATATCATTCTGTTCATCAGGCTGTTTAAAAGGTAAACAGAGCAGCAATGTATTCACCAGTGCCATATGGATGCTCCATGGTCTTCTCATGCACCGAGAGTCATCAACCCAGAATTCTCAGCATATGTGCAATTGTCAATATATTTCCAAAAGAGGACTCCTGTTGTTGGTTTAGAGTGCTGTTGTACAATTGGTAAACACGTTATATGAGTGGTTTTCAGAGGAAGACATCAGATAATGAAAACACAGACAGTGGTAAAGAATCTTCAGACAAAGAAAATTAATTTTTCTAAGTCTAAACTTCACAACACCATAGTAGATTTTCTGAAATGTACTATTTTGACTATAACGTACAAATCAAAAACAACTGAAGTGTTGACTTTTTCTTCAATCTGAAAAAATGTTGGTTAGGCTGTCACGAAGAAATTATGTATGTCAAATTGAACTATTTAATTTTAATTTATATTCACAGGTATTCTGTGCATACTAATCTTGCACCAAAGACAGTTTAATTATAAATTATTTGTAAGTAATAGTGTCACAATTTTTAAAAAACCTCACACAACATTTGCACCCCATTTTTTTGAAAAAAAATGTTTTGACATAAAACCCACAAAAATTATGTCATTAAATGTAGTAATCTCTTGCAACCTAAGATGATAAGAAAGTGTCTTAATCACTTACTACTATTTCACCTTTTGCTTTTATATAGAGAGAATATTAGAAATACTATTTTAGCAGATAATATGAAATATATATTTCTCAATCTAGATAAAATTTGCTTCATATGCAAAGTCAATTATTCAAGATACATTTTCTGAGATATCACAGTGAATTTTAGTTAATGAATATCTCCCTATCATTTTTCAGTTCCATTTTAAGTATATTAGTTTCTGATTCATTGATATTTGAGTATATTTACCTCACTCAAAAATAAAAACTTCACTTCTTTTTGCACTTTTTTTTTAGGACATCTTTTTGGTCTGTATCTTAAATGTCACCTACAGGCTAAAACTTGGTCTCTAATTGATGGCGCTGTCTGGAAGTGGCAGAAACATTAGCAGGTGGAACCTAGATGGAGAAAGTAGGTCACTGGGGGCACCTAACCCTTTCTTGCGCGCGCGCGCGCTCTCTCTCTCTCTCTCTCTCTCTCTCTCTCTCTCTCTCTCTCTCTCCTCTCTTCTCTCTATATCTGCCAAGAGATGAGCAGTTTGCTGCTCTGTACCGTTCTACCATGATTTATCCTGTTTTACTGCAGGCCCAGAAAAAATGGGGCCATCTGACTGTGGACTAAAACCTCTGAAACTGTGAGCCAAAATAAATCAGGCTTGTAAGTTGATTTTCTCAGGTATTTTGTCACAAGAAAGAAAATCTGACTAACACAGGACCTATATGTTTATGCTGATCTTTTGATTTGATCATAATATGTGATCTTACTCCTAATTTCATGACCACATGCTGGAATTTATCCTCTCCTCAACTTTCCCAGAGCAGAGCTGGTTTAGGTAGAGCCTATCCAGGGCTTTGTCATTCATCACTTACCCACTTTGCTCAAACTGTGCCAAGACCAATTATGAAACCTGTTCTCCAGCCAACCACCCTGGTACAGAAATAAACTCTTAACTGAATTGCTATGTTACAGCTTTAAGAACTGTGAAGAAGACTTATTGCAACAGTAAAAGTGTGTTTAATACAGGCTACATTTTGTCTCAGAGTATTAAAGACAGCTACTAGAAGAAAAAAATTTAAGTAAGAGGGAAATAAAGCATGAAAATTTGCTTTAAGAATAAAAGCAATATTATCCCAGTACGGGTTTCATTTAAATACTTTTCTTCATGCTGTAATACTATTTTTTTTCCCAGCAAAGTGTTAGGATGCTCATTGGTTAACATATAACCTCATTAATACATTTTTTTAAGTCCTCCAGTATACATTCTGGCTATCTCCCAGGTTTTTTATATTCTTTTGGAATTCTGTGTTGTGGTTTTCATTGTTGTTGTTGCTGCTGTTTTTTTTTTTTTCTTGTTGTTGTTGTTTGTTTGTTTGGTTGGTTTTTTTGTTTGTTTTTTTGTTCTTTTGTTTTTTTTGGTGGTGATGCTGCAGATTGAACCCAGGGCCTTGTACATGCAAGGCAAGCATTCTACCAACTGAACTATATCCTCAGCCCTGAAATTCTGTATTCTTGATGTGCAACCTACACTTGTGAAAGTTCATGTTAATGTCTTTGTTTTATGGAAGAAAGAGCACAAATTCTTTGTAGTTCCTCTACAAACCATGTCAGGACTTTTACAAGTTCTACCTTTTTTCTATCCATTCCTAAAATCTTGAAAAATCCTATTTACCTAATTTACATGTAAACTTGACACTTTTTTTATTTTTGATGATTTTATTTTTTTATTTATGATGAGTTTAAAAACTCATCATAAATGTTACCTCCTCTAAAAAAATTTTTTTAAATCTCATTAACTATTTTATCCCTTCAGAAAATGGAACGTGGACCTTCCTATCATAACACTTGCCATCTTTTAACACATTATGTTACTTGCCTCTCCCCAACTAAATTACAAACTCTTGAGTTCAAGTATGCCTCATTGTTCCACTCCAGTGCCTGGCAGGGAGCTTATTTCCACAATTTCAGAATGAATATACATAATATAAATTCATAAAGTAATTATTACACAACAAACATTAAAACAATCAGTACTCACACAAAATTTTCTTTCTAATTTATCTATAAAGCTAGAAAGAACTTCAAATAATAGTTCTACAGTTTCAATTTTACACTTAAAAGAAAATGCTAGCTAGGTCAAATGCTGGTCATTCCAAGTTTTCTGATAAATCTCCATACGACTTTCCAGATTGTTTGCAACAAATTTCAGTCCCACCAGCAATGTACGAGTGTGCCTTTCCCCCCACATCCTCATTAACAATTATTGTTGCTTGTATTCATAATAAATGCCATTCTGACTTGCATGAGATGAAATTTTAGAGTAGTTTTGATTTGGATTTCTCTAATTATTAGATATGTTGAACATTTTTTCATATATTTGTTGATTGATTGTATATCATCTTCTGAGAAGTGTCTGTCCTTGGCAAATTTATTGATTGGGTTATTTGGTTTTTTGGTGTTAAGTTTTTTGTGTTCTTTATATATCCTAGAGATTAGTGCTGTATCTGATGTACATATGGAAAAATTTGCTCCAAATCTGTAGGCTCTCTCTTCACCTCACTGATTGTTTCTTTTGCTGAGAAGAAGCTTTCAGTTTGAATCCATCCATTTTTATTGATTTTTAAAAAATTTTACTTATTGTGCTATAGGAGTCTTGTTAATGAAGTTGGGGCCTAATCCGACATGATGAAGATTTGAGCCTTCTTCTTTTTTCTATTAGGTGTAGGGTCTCTGGTCTAATTCTTAAGTCCTTGATCCACTTTGAGTTGAGGTTTTTACTTAAAAACAGCATACTACAGTGATGCAACCACATCAATGTTTATAGCAGCACAAATCACCATATCTAAATTGTGGAACCAACCTAGATACCCTTCAATAGATGAATGGATAAAGAAACTGTGGTGTATATACATAATGGATGGAGTTGGAGAATATGATGCTACGTCAAGTTAGCAAATCCCAAAAAACCAAAAGCTGAATGTTTTCTCTGATATGTGTGTGCTGATCCTTAGTGGGCATGGGGGAGAGCATAGGAGGAATGGAGGAACTTTGGATAGGGCAAAGGGGAGGGAAAGGAAAAGAGAGGGCCAGGGAATAGGAAAGATGGTGGAATGAGATTGTCATTGTTACCCTTAATACATGTATGAAGACAAAAATGGTGTGACTCTACTTTGTGTATAACCATAGAAATGAAAAATTGTGCTCTATATGTGTACTATGAATTAAAATGCATTCTGCTGTCATGTGTAACAAATTAGAATAAATAAATAAATTCAAACTTAAAATAATCAGCTTAAAAAAAAAGAAAAGAAAATGAGAACACAAATTTTGCACAAAGTTAAACCTAGAAATTAATGGTAACTAAAACCAGAAATCATTAACTTCTATGTCTCATTTGTGTGCTGTATAATGTCCTCTACAGTAGATTTTGTTCATGTGATCACTAAAATACTATATCCATGATAATTATTTTTATTATCAGTTTTAGAAGTAATAATTCTAATACTTAAATATAAAAATTATCTGTTTTTTAAAAATTTTTTGAGAGCTCATTAAGTGGAAATAACCAATCTAATACATTAAAAATAAGTGAAAATGTCCAAATCATGATTTTAAAATTCAGGAAACTCATTTAGGATTAAATTTATCCTGAGTAGAATAAAAATTCAGCCTTATAATTTATATTTAAGATGTATCTAGCCATCAGAATAAGGTCTGGTAAATATAACTTGAATCTAATTTCTTATAAATAAGTAGCTCATGATACCTTTAGGTCAATCTCAAAAATAAAGGACAATCCTTTAATGAGCAAAATGCCTATAACTTATGCCAATAAATGAAACAACATAGCTACAACAAAATAATTTATAGGCAGATGTTTCTAAAATCCATTTCATAATATCAGATAGAAGAGGGAAATCTTTCTCAAGGCAAAAATTAGTTTAATACTATTTGCTATGCTAAATAAAAATGCAAATAGGAAGATTTGAGTTG
This sequence comes from Spermophilus citellus, assembly GCF_964194105.1. Classification (NCBI taxonomy): domain Eukaryota; kingdom Metazoa; phylum Chordata; class Mammalia; order Rodentia; family Sciuridae; genus Spermophilus; species Spermophilus citellus. Next base: position 28,387,312 of record NC_138195.1, on the reverse strand, counting down.
TTTTAAAATGTTTGAATAATTATTTTCATTACATAAAAATTTGTTAAAGTTGATGGAACTCCATCAGTTTTTATTTTGCAGAGCACTTGTATTTTAAAAAATATTTCTTCATCAATTTACACAATGATTTTTAAGAAGCTAAGTCCTCTGAGATAAGTGGCAATTTGCACTGTTTCTGTCTCTCCACATTAAAATACAGATGTACCCTGAAACTCTGTTTTGAAAGTTGTAGGATTATATGAATTTGTCTAGATTGCAATACTCTATGTTAAATATTTACCAAAATCTTAAACTTCATCAAGTTTACCATACACAGACAAACCTCAATTCTCCTAAAAAAATGTGGGTTCCTTTAATTCCCTTATGAAGGGACCTCTCTGGCTGGTTCTTCCAGCTACAGCAGTGGCTGTAGCACTGGAGATTTTTTCCTTATTTTATTATACCCAACCTTTTGAGTCCCCAATCTACTTTGAGTTTCCAGTATTGAAATTCAGTAAAGTCCTCCTGCCCCCTACCCCCTGCCATTTTATTTTTCATTCACCCACCTTGCTGAGAAGCTGCCTGTTTGCTTTCTTGGTTTCGTACCATGGAGCAGCCAAGAAAGTGACCTGCTTTATTCCACTGTCTTGAAACCATCAAGTTTGAGTCTTTATACGAGAACTGCTCCTTTTGTAGGAGATGAATTTATAGGAGATCAGTCTGGAGAGATTGTTTCTACTCTCATTCCTCTTCCATGATCCCAATTCTACTCTCAGACTGTAAATGTTAAATGTATATTCCCTGCATTTAAGGAGACCAATACTAAAAGTGATGAGTGTCTCCTAGTGTCAGTGTGCACACCATGGTCTAGTGAAGCAAAGCAGAAGAGAGCTGTTTGTAAGAAGAGTTCAAGAGGCATACATTGCCCAGTCTGAAAAATGACATGTAGACGGTCATTGTTCCCTTGCTGTGAGGATAGAGAAAATCTGCAAAAGAGAGAATGCTAACTAGGAGACATTGAGATGGTTTAGGGAATTCTTCTTACAGGTTCAGTTCATTGCCAGACACATAAACCATGGAAACCATCACCTCTGGATCAAAGATCCATTGTGTGTGGTAGGAAAAGAATAACCATCTGAACTCACACAAAAGGAGGCAGTGTTGCAGTGACAGAACTGTAATTAATACTCTGACCTTTTACATAATGTCTGTATCCCTCCAATAGGTGATCTGTATGTGAGGGCATCTGCAGATGGTCAACAATGCTTCTATTTGGGAATCTCAGTCAAGAGATAATTCTGGGGTGGTTCATTCCATCCGAATGACTGTACAATCATCCTAATTTCACAGAGAGTGAACAAAGTTTGGGGATCATCCTCATATTTATCTTCCAGATAAAATCTTTCTCTTTTATCAGTCCTTTAATTTATGTACAAGGTGGTCAATCTGATTGAACAGATTCATAGGTAATCATGGGAGTATCCAAAATTCTGTTCACTGGGTGGAATGAGGAGTGAGAGAGGTAGAGAAGAGGAGGAGGAAAAAGAGAAGCAGAGAAAAAAAAGGGGAAGAATATGGAGAAGGAGAAGGGGAACAGAGTGGAAAGGGAGAAGGGTAGGAAGAGGGAAGGAGAGAAAACCTGTGGCCTTTATTTGCACTTCAAAACAACCCTCTTTTGTCTAACACAGATCTGGATATCACTGATTTCAGAGTCCTAGGTGTTTTGGAGATTATGTAATTAACCCCTACAGCTTTACCAGTTACCATTATAGTATTCAACTTTCTTAGGTTTCTTAAGCTAGTCTACCCCTGTATCTTCTTTGGATTTCCAAAATGTTACTGCTCTTTTCTAGTTTCCAGATCCCTATGTCTTTAAAAATATATACCACATAAAAATTCCTTTACTCTCAATTTAGTGAGGTATCAGGAGAAAAACAAGGTGAAAGCATCTCTCTGTTTTACCACCTTTATCCAGAAATCTTACTATAAAATACACAGTAACAAGCCCCGTAATATTTGTAAAGAAATTGGGTTCTAAATCCTTGACAATATATCAATGTGATTCAGAAAAATGCCAAAGCCACAATTTTGCATTGCCTAAAAGTACTCCCAAAGAAAATAAGGAAATGTAACCTCTTCTAAAATGTATATGTAAATCTTCCACAGAAACTCTTTTTAAATATATACTAACATGAATGCTTACATAGAAGGACTAGTTCTCTTCCTTACCTAGGTCTCTGCCTACCAGATGAGTAAGCATGTTAGAGGGGGAAATCTTGAGGTACAGGAAGAATGCCAAATCCTGCACCATTCAGTACTGCTCTCTTGAAGACAAAATTATGAGACACCAGCTGCTGGTTCCAATTTTATTTCGCAGAAAATAAAAGAGCAGACATTCATAACCCTGTAGTATAAAGCACTACAGAATGAAGAAAAGGGGCTGATGGTGCATCATTTACATGAGGTTTGAATATTTTCCTTCAATGCAAACGGAACTTTTGAATTATGGTTGTCCTGTGTTTAAGTTAATATATTTTGTATCAAATATTTTCTTTCATTGAAAAAAAGTTAGTTTCAATTGCAAAGTAGGAAGTCTCAAAATGAAAAACTTATAATTTATGTGGATATACCTAATATTAGTTTATGAAAATAAAATAGCGATATAAGGATTCTAGATGTGATTGTAAGAACTCACAAAGGACATTTCCCCAAGATTCCTATAGTGTTTTGTAAAGTGTCAACTGGGCAAAGCTGAAACCACAGTCCCAGAGAATCTTTTTTCCCTTATGTTCTGAGTTATTCTGACCAAAAGTGATATTTCTGAGATTTAGGAAAAAGTAAAGTAGCAGAAAACTTTACTTTTTGAAGGTCATGATGGAGACAACTATAAATTTGAACCTGTCCTCATTGTCCCTTGCTTCATGTCTAACCCTTCTTCCTGTCTTCCCCCATGACAAAGATAATCCCAAGTCCCCTGACAAACACAGACAATAGGCTTCTGTTGACTTCTTCAGGGGTTCTCCTTCCAACCATACTATCACCTCCTAGAATTCTTGCTTCATACTACTATTACACAGGGACTAGCTTTCAACATGGGAATTTGGGTGGGGATAAAAACATTTAGTTCATTGCAACTGATCATACTCTGCTTCCCAGAAGGATCCCTAACAGATAGTTTAAAAAAAAGATCAAAACTCTTTACTCTAATTAGTAGGTTAAGCCACACATGAATATGTCATTTGTAAATATTACAGAATAAAGATTCTGGTAAAGTTTGCAATTTATAATAATTTTAGGGCCCAAGAAAAATTTCAGAATAGCAACCATACTATTTTAACTTTACCCTTTTTATAATTATCAATTTCCACATACTTTATTTTGACCTGTCCTTTATTCTAATTCGATATCTCTGATATTTCACTACTAAAATATTGTTTTAGTATTGTTACTAATTTCTGGAATTTCTCCACAAATTTATACAGCCCAGTACACACTTGAAAGAAATTGTTCCATATGATATATGCAGTTCATATTACCAACTCGAGATAATTTATGATAAATATTATGTCAATTTACCAACTCTATAACTCAGAAATAAATTACATGGGTACAGCAAGGTACTCTGTTGCTAAAGACACATTTGGAGATCTTTGTTAGTCACTTTACCACACTATCATTAGATGCACTGTTTCCTTACTGTTATTGGTGATGAATATGACAATTTTATGGTTTTGCTTATATTTTTTGGCTTTCTTGATCATTATACTTAAAGAACTATTCCTTTTTTATCTTCTATCATGTTATTTAATTATTCTTATAAATGTCTATATGTTTAAAAGAAATCATGCTTCCTAAGATTCATAAAACTGAACTTACATTCAAATGGAAGTTAATGTAAGAAAAAGAAAAACTCCTGAAAAATTCTACTTCTTTTTAAGCTACAAAATTTGAGCCATAGAATTTATATGGAGGAATTTACTTAAAGCATTTAAATTAAATATTATAGATTTTTATAAAATGGTATCTGTAAAATAATAGAAAGCCATTAATTTATGTTATCAAACCAAGCCAGATCAATGCTTTATGTCTTACCTGCAATGTAAAAGTTGAGAGGAAAGGGAGAGAAAGCCCACCAAGTCATAAAGACTGTCTTAAATTTTTGAATTTTTACAGAAAAAAATATTTAATCAATGTTAAAAATATTACTAATTTTCATTCTAATTTTGTTTTTACTGTTTCCTCGTAGAGTTATAAAATATATATATATTGTGTATGCATGCTTATACTTTCAGACAGCTGACAGGCTTCAGAGGGCTTATTCACAATCCTACCTCTTGGTATCATGGCCTTTGTGTAATTCCTCTCTTGGAAGGTAGATAAAAGCCTAGGACTTTCTTCTAAATAGTAGAATTGGACAAAGGTGATAGGACGTCTCTCTAGAGTTGTATTATGTTATATAATCCCATCTTTCCAGCACTTCCTATTGGCCTTGAAGAAGCAGGTTCCATGTTGTGAGCTGCCCCTGAGATAAAGTCAAATACTGGAAACAACCATACAAATGTCAACACCATCAGCCCCATAACTGCAAGGAAAACATTTTGCCATCAACCCATGTTAGACAGGAAGCAGCTCCTTCTGTCACCCTTTGGATGAGAATGCTTCTAGTCAGCACCACAATTGCAGGAGGTAGGTGAGAGTCAGACCACAAAACAGAGACTTGGCTAAGCTGTGGCTGGGCTTCTAGCCCACAGAAACTTGAAATGATAAATACATTGGTTTAAACCTTCAGGCTTACGCTATGTTTGTCTGGCATAGTAACAGACTTAAACACATTTCTAAATTTTTCATTGAGTTCATAATGACAATTTCTACTCCAATCTTGTAGGACATGATGTAATGTGGGGCGTGTTGCATCAGAAAGTGATAAGAGCCACAGCCAAGTAATATGATGCATGGCATTTTTGGTTTAAAGGTGACGCCAGCTAGCCATTGAGATGACATGATTATGTTAAGATTTACATTCATATGGATTTTGGACTCCTGCTGTTCACCATGGCCTGCTGCGGGACTCCTGGAGAGTTCCCATTGGTTGGGGAAGTGCAGTAGGAGGGAATTCCGGGGGAGGAACTTGGGGAGAACTCCAGGAGAACACCGCGTGGGTGAATCGGCAATCTGGCAATCTTCCCGGGCGCGGACGGAGCATTGGCAGCAGTTTCAAAACATAAAGTTTGTTCCTGCTTGAGTGGCTCATGATTTTGTGCCCAACCAGACTGCGGCAAGGAAGAGGAAACTTAACTTGCTGGCTGCTACCCGCTTCCCAGTCCTGGGGCCACATGTGGCTAAGAGAGCACCTAGGGATTAGCCAGAAGGCTAAGGGTTGTGATGAAGAATCTGACCACTTCTAGGATAGGCTCAGAATCCTTCTGCCCTCGCAGACACCTTGGACAGCTTGTGTCTCCCATTACTGCCTGTAGGATGGATGTAGATGTTAATTCTCCCCATCCTGCTGACCTTTACCCTGATTGGTTCCTGTACATTATATTAGCTGTGTGTGTTTTCTTTTTCTTTTTTTTTTTTTTTTTTTTTTTTTTTTGAGATTCTGCTTTGACTGTCCTTCCTGGCACATCTGATTGTCCTCCTGCGAGGGAGGGCTGGGTGCTGGCGGCCAGTCGACCTTTACCTTTCTTGGTTCTTCCTGGTCAGGGAGTGCTTCACCAATCTCTCCTGCAGGTCAGGAGAGAATGGGGACTAAAAACCCCAACACATTCTCATAAGACAGAGATGATACTAACCTTTTTCCCTTTTTTTGTGTAATTATTTCTCTTACACAGAGACTACCCTTGCATGGCTCTTGATCTTCATGCCTATAGTATGTTTCCCTAATAATGAAGAAATCTACTACAGGTAAATTTACATCTGCACAGACATTTTAGTCCTAAAACAAGCATCTTAGTTAGTATCATATATTATCATTGCTTAATTCCTATTTAATTAGTTGAATGATTTTGTCAGAATGCCAATAGCTTTCTTTGGCCTTAAGTTACTGATAAAAAGTTTTACTTTAATTCTATTAATATCCTGTATGATATTGATTTCCTAATTTTTTAAAATTTTGATTTGTTATATATGACAACAGAATACATTACAATTTATATTACACATATAGAGCACGATTTTATATATCTCTGGTTGTACACAGAGTAGAGTCACATCCTTCGCATCTTCTTACATGTACTTAGGGTAATGATGACCATGGCATTCTACCATCTTTCCTACTCCTATACCCCCTCCCTTCACTTCCCTCTCCTTTTCCCTTTTGCTCTATCTAGAATTCATTTAATCCTCCCACCCCAACCCCCTCCTTTTCCCTTTCGCTCTATCTAGAATTCACTTAATCCTCCCACCCCCCCCCCCACCACCAGCATATTATGGATCAGCATCTTTATGATTTCCTAATATTAAATCAACCTTCCATTCTGACAATAAGCACTGCTTGTTCAGGATGTAGTCTATTCTTGATATGATAGTGGATTCTGTCTCCTAATATTTTAATTTTTTAAACTGATCCACAAGAATGGTAACAATTTGTATATTTCTTATTGTAAGTTGTCAAGGTAACATTATATTTGTTACATAAACTATGGTCTTTTATTTTCTCATTCTGTGGAATAATTTATTGGACTTTGAATAATTTAGCTTTTAAAGGTTGGGTAGAATTTCTCTATGAAATAATCATTCTGGTCCTGATGTGTGTGTGTGTGTGTGTGTGTGTGTGTGTGTGTGTGTTAGGAGTATTTCCTTAATAAAATATTCTGTTTTTTAATATTATAGAGAATACTGTTTGAATTGTAGTTTCTTTTCCTCATGCCTTATCAAAAGTATTCCGGTACTTTAGGGGTAAAGAACATCATAATGTTTTTTCAAATGTTACTTCACTATTATACTGAGCTATTTTGTCTTATATGAGTTGATTCTTAGTTTAAGTATAGAACAGTCTCTTTTATACCTGTATAGACCATGAGTTTTCAGAATAGTTGGAGTTTAAGTCACTAAGTGTTTGTCTTAGCTTCATTCTCAGATCTGGTAATATATGGTCACACACAATTAAGGTATGCTTTTCTCCTTTGGGAATTAAAGAATCATGAACGTAGAAGGATGAAGTATTTGGCATCAGATACTCAATTTGAAGAAAATAGAAACATCAAATATATATACTTACTATCTTAATCAACCAGCAATAGGTTAAGTGAGCCTTTTATTTTGTCATCTCAAAAGTCTAACTCAAGTTTCAACTGGAAAAAAAAATAAGATTTGTGTTCCATTTAGAACTCAGAAAAAATATGCTATTGGTTTTTAAAGCACTTTTTTTGTTTCTTGCCTGAAAATATGCTTTGTAAAAGTGAACAAAAAGACAAGTTTAAGTTAGTCTTTTATTCCATTGAAGAATAAGAAGATGACCTGTTTGTATATCATTTTGTGCAAGATGATATTGTGAAGAAGATAATAATTTAACTGAGGCAAAGAGAAAATGCAGTCATGATTAGCTAATATTCATTTGACTTATTTGCTTGATGCATTAGTAAAGGGATCTTAAGATTTTTTAAAACATGCTAATGGTACTGAGTATAATTATAGTGCTAAATGTTCATCATTTTCTCTATGATCTCAAAGACCTCCATTGAAAAAATATTTTTGTTTTCTTAGAAACTCGTTACATAGCAGGAATTAAAATAGCTATTCTCCAAATTTTTAAATCACTAACTCCTTCTGATAAACACAAAGTCTCTTGTAACCATTTAATAGTCTATCTTTATCACATCTTAAAACTAAAAAAGGGATCAAGACAGAGAGATTGTTTTGATTTCCATGCTCTCACTTTGTTTTTGATTCCCTCCTGCAGAGTGTGTGACATACCTCTGAGCTGCTATTGTCTTTGTTAATAATGGTTAGAGGGAGAGCCCTGTGGAAAGAGGCAAGCTGTGAAAAGTAAATGAAACAGGAGTAAGGAAGAAACCATGCTGGCTAACAAGAGTCCCCCACTCACCACCCATGCCAAGACCAGGAAGAGCATTGTGATGTGTCTGTCATAAGGACATAGTCATTAGCATTCCTAATTCTTCAGGAACTTTTATCAGAACACATTAAATCAATGAAACATCCCCAAGGACACATGTCTCTATTCAATTCCCAAGAGCTTAGAAAGTTAGTTCCCTTCATCTGTTCACCTGCTTGAATTTAATATTCCTAATGGAGATCCTTCCTGATCTTTGAAAAGGTGGTTGGTTTTTAAATTAAAATATAAATTCAGAAAAATAGATAATATGAGAAAGTAGATATGGAATAGAAGGGATGAAACAAACACTGAAGAATGACTTGGACAAGATGTATCTGCAAATTAGTGAAGTCATAAGGCATCTATTCTAAAAATTGCTTTATGGTATCATGGAGACTGAATCCATTCCCTAATGAAGACAGAGGCAAATTTTGAGCATTCAATTAAATATGTTTAATTCTTGTCTCTTCTATTAGTAGCTGTTGGCAAATTAATTAACTGTCATGTAGAAACTCTGACCCAGGAAACCAATTCAGGGTTCTTCAGGTGGAAGAAGATGCAAGACAAAGTTAGGCTAGTACACATTTTATTTAGTTGTGGTCTCTTCCTCCAGCTACGAGCTTCAGTTCCCAGCCAGTTCCATTTTAGTCCTCATTTTTGCCCCCATTTTGTGCCCATTATCTCATTTCACCCCGAGTCTTATCCATAGGCCCTTTTTATATGCAGGTCAAACAATGAAGGCACACTGCCAACAAGTTATATGAGGGTGTGGGGGGTGCACATGCTCACAAGTTAATATTTATGACCTTAAGTACATATGCCGAATCAGAGTTTTTCTGGTCTTGACTAACAATAACATACTCAGTTTCCAGCCCTGGCTACACACTAAAAACAGCCCACCAGAAATTTCAATGAGGGAGTCTAACTAGTGCCATTTGGGGCCTGCCCCAACATTAACTTATTAGACAGTGTTTCAAATTTTAAACACAAGTTAGTGTATATGTTATAGTATTGCTACAATATTTAAGTGAAGCAATAATGTTTAAAACCCAGACTACTAGTTACTCAATGCTGTTACTAATACTTATATTTTAAGCATGCACACACACACACACACACACACACACACACACCCTATAGTGTAAAATATGAGAGAATAAAAGACAACTCTAGAAATACAATCATGATCAAGGTGGTATGTACCAAAGTATATATAGAGAGAAAATGCCCCTGTACTTATAATACCATTACTCAAATGTCAACAGTAAGGGATCAGGAAGTAATTTCAATTTGGTCATCCATATATAGGCAAGGAAAAGTGATTTCAGGAGCAAGAAATTAATCCCAAATCTTGAGGACAAGAGATGCAAAGTGTTCACCTTCCATAAAAGACAAATCTGTTTCTCCTGTGGCCAAGTCCTACAACTCACCAACTCACCTTGGCTATCATACAGGTATTCTGACTATAAATAGGGATGGTGACACTGCCAGCAAGGGTTCATTGGAATCATTAATGGAAAGCTACTAACTCAAACAACTTTTCTCAAGAGTATGTAAGAAGAATACAAAGACAAGATTTTGACCTTGCTCATTTGATAGCATGCCTCTTATTAAACAAATATATACTATTATTTTTAAATATTTATTTTTAATTGTAGTTGGACATAATATCTTGATTTCTATTTATTTTTATGTGGTGCTGAGGATCTAACCCAGAGCCTCTCAAGTGCTAAAAGAGCCCTCCACCACTGAGCCACAACCCCAGCCCCAAATATAAACTATTATTAATTTAATTTAATAAGCATAAAATAACATTTACTCCTGCAAGCTTCTTTAATTACAGTCCATAGTTAATGGGTAATGTGACCCATTTAACCTATTGGATTTTGCCTCATTCTCTCCTCACTCAGAACCTCTATAAGCCAGATTTCTCTGTGATTCAGCAGGACTCATTCACAGGACAGGTGGTCAAGCAGCTTTAACCATGATCCTGATCATTTTTTTTCCATTTTGTTGCTTGACTTCTAAGGCTCTCCAACATAGCTTTTTATGAACCTAAGTGTACATTTGAATCACCTGAAGATTCTGATTCTTTATATGTGAACTGTGCTTGAAACTTTCTTTTAATAAGCTCCAAGATAATTCCAACAGTGCTAGTCCAAAATTTACATTTTGAGAATTAAAATTCTTCCCTTTGGCTCTTTCCACTCCTGGCTGCTTCCTATCAACTTTTACTCTTCGAGGACAGCCCCCATTAGACATCTCTTTCTTTTAGATTTAACAGGAAGAGAAAAATGCCAACCTGTTTCTTCCTTGTTCCTTTTAACACCTCCCCCATTCTACAAGTTCTACTTTCATAATGTCTTTATGTCCACAAATTCACTTACAACACCAATTTAAGAATGATCCTATTCAAATAACGGAAACCAAATTCAATCTATGGGTTATTAGTGTGTGTGCAAGTCTTCCAAAAATAAAAAAATCTACCATTCTCTTTTGTATATCTAGTAAGATATTGAATAAAGTATAGAAAAAGACAACATTCATACATTCCTAGTAGAATTGCATACACAGTGGGAGGTATTTTCAGAATGCATCATGAATATATGCAGCTCCTTGAGGTAGAATATGAATTTTAAAAAAATCAATCTTTAGTATTAGTCTTTTATCCATGATTTTAGAAAAATAAATTAGAAAATCCTTCATTATCTTGCATATATCAGATAACCCTGATATGGTTGGAGTTTCATGACATAAATTAAGTTAAAATTCAAATTGGAAATTATAGACAGACTACAAAAAGAATCAAACTGTTAAGACAATGTAATTCTAGATTTAGAAGTTTTCTAAAAATTTTTGATCCTAATGATGAATTTTAGAAAGCTAAATGATTAAATATTTCAATTCATTCATGATGATAATTCATATACAGTTCAATATGTGAAAATTTATACAATCTTATATGAACATATATTTCAATATATTTGTTTTACAGGCACAAAATATTATAAATTTCTACTGAATATTTATTTATTTTCAGAAAAAGAAAAAAGAAGTTTCATTGCTTTGTTAGCAAAGAAGAAACACAGGAGACTTCTGTACCAGAGGCTGTGATTCTGCCCAGTGATCTCTGAGGAATCTCAGCTAAGTCTTAAGAGTAGATAGAAACGAGATCAGTTTTTACCAAATTGGTCTTAAATATTTGACAGGTGAGTATAGCCTAAACACAGTCCTACATAGACATTTAAAAGGAAAAAAAAAAGTTAAGGTAACTTAAGACATACACTTGTGTCAGTCCTACCCAAAGTCAGTAAAGCTGGAGGCTATAAAGGAAGGGTTCTTGTGTAAGAGTGCCTAATAATCATGATCACAAAGGACTCTAGTTGCAAGTTTGTACAAGTTAATTTGAGCCCCCTGGCTCCTTTAGCTTTCCTTTGCCAGTGGTGGCACCTGCCAAAATGGATCAGAATCCTGTTGACTATGCATGGCTTTTCTTGGAAACATCAGGGACATACCCCTTCCCAATGATCCTCCACTTTGTAGAATGTGCACTGGTTGGCTTCCTGTTCTCTAGGGTCCTCTCAATCTCCCTGATTGGCAGAATGGTTGACTCACCAGTGTTGCAAAACCCCAAGAAGAGTTCCATCATTCTCTAGGTCCTGGTCAACTTTAGAGGGCATGGGCCAAAATATTGACTGTTTTTTTTCCCCCTTGGTGCTTTTACTTCCTTTACTTTGGTCTCCAAGTTTTTGGTTTTAAACACCCAGCAGGCCAGTTTCATCAGTCTTAAAGTGGCAATTACAGGTTGGTACTTCAATATCTATAATTTTACAGTTACCCTTTTCATTTAATTGATGTCACTATCAGTACTGGAAGTCAGCAGTATATACTATTATATTTTACAGGTGATGGCTTATCTCAAATTAATTCATTTTTTTATTAGAAGCAGAACTCTGCAAAACACTAATAGGCAACAGCTATGAAGTTTACAAGAAAACTACAAAATGAAATTGACAGAGTAAAAATTATTCAATTTGTGTAATATATACGAATCAAAAAATAGTTTTTATAATCTTAAAACTTTACTTAGTTATATATTATATACCCTGTTTCTTTTGGAATCAGTAATATTTTCTGAAAAAAAAATGATCTTTTGAACACAACTTTAAATAAGCTAAAGTCTAGCCTATTTTGGAGTCATCCTAACATGCAGTAAGATGAGAAGCAGAGCTTTATCTCAGGCAAGGTGAAACTATTGAGAAATAACAGAATACAACATTATATCTGAAACACGAATCAAACAAATACTAAGAGGGCTTTTAACTTTTAGTGTGAAAAGAGTGGCAAAATGCTTCCATATTTTATAATTTCACTTTTAAACAGGTCAGGCTATCCTTACTACCTTCCAAATATACATTCAAATTCCAACTTTGGTGTAAGGAATAACACAAAGTTGTATGGAAACAGGAGTTACTTTATCTTATGAAATATCAAATGACAAGAATAAATACCAACCAAATTTGTTCTTTCCAAATAAATTTGAAAATATTGTTATAGATAATTTTAGTTTGTAGAACACCAACTTGGCAAAGTGCTCTCGTAAGCTTTACATTTAACTAAGTCTAATTTAGAATCCATAGTGTATGGTAACAATAATCACAGGTTTGCATAAATTAGCAAAAATCAAAGGATGTCCTTAAATCATTTATATATTTAGAAAACAGTGTTAGTGATCAAAAATTGACTTAGTCAAAGCAAGCAGATATACACAGGTCTTCAAATGAGAGTGTGGCCCTTCTATGTCAGATACAATGTATAAAAGAGAGAACTTATTAGTTATCTTGCCAGTAAACTTACATAAACTTCCACTTTATAAACTCATTACATAACACTTAGACAAGGCTTAGACAGATACAGTTTTCAGATGCATACATATACATGGTCACATAAATTTAGGGTGAAAACTACATTTTTATAACCTAAATAATACTTGTTTGTTTAACCAATTACAAAGCAATCATTTAAGACTTTAAACAAGTTTAAACCCTAATTCCTTTAAGACTTAGTTTCTCCAAGTAATAAAACTTAACAGATACAAGAAAATTATCTTGATAGATAAGAACTTATCAATGTTTCAGACTTTGCTTCATTTCAGGACATTAAAGTTTAAGTTACTTGGATTGACTGTGATAATTGTAGCCAATTTAATCACAAACACAAACGATATTTACCTTCCTCAAAACTTCTGACTTAAACATTCACAACTTGTTTACATTGTTAGTTTTATCCTCTTTCATCTTGGACTTTGGCACAAGAATATAACTTTACCAGACAAAATACTTTCTCATCCAGAAACATTTCTTTTACCTTCTAATTGCCTATGCTAAAATATTGCCATACCTATAACTTTCTTTTATATTTTCTAGTTTCAGACCCTTTCTTAAATTTATATTCTGAAACAATTCTTATGAATTTTATCTGTGCATTTAATTTATATAACAAATTTTATTCTAGGAGAGGGTTGGACAATCTAGCATATACAAAAACTGTGCCTGAATCTTTTTTCTCCCAGCTTGCATTTAAAGGATTGGACCATAGGAGATTTTTTGAGCCTCTCTGCTCACTTATTATTATCATAATGCTGTAAACTCTCAGTGAGTTCCCCACTATCAATTGTACCCAAAGGCTCCTTTCAGGCCTTTTTCTTATACTGGGCATATTGATATGCAATGGATGAGGCACTTTCCCTTCTTTTCATTAGGCTTCCTTGAAAAATTTTTTGCAGAGGCTGCCTACAAATCATGGGTTGGCCTTAGTTTATGTATTTTACTTTTCTGGGTGCAGTTATTTATTCTCCCTATGCATTTAATTTGATGGGGTACTTTTACAGCCAGAATTGCTTTGCCCCTGTGATGGATATCCCATGGCCAAATGGGGTGTCCTGTCAGATCTTAAAAGGGGAGAATATTCCTGTCCCCAGGTCATAAACTGAAAGTGCTAGAACATACTGACACTTCCTTTGTGACCAGCAGCCTCCAACCCCCAGGGGCAAAAGAGGCTGGAAGGCAGGGCAGAGGCCAGGTTCTCTTTGGCCATTTTTATACAGCCCAGACAGCTTTTCTCAGTTTTTTCCCCCACTTTGAGCTAGTGCAGTTTAACCACAGTGAGATGATCTGCTGCTGTCTGAGGTCAGGCTCAGAAACAATGCTAGGCATGCCAGCAGTGGGTATAAAAGATTTAAATCTGGGGCTGGGGATGTGGCTCAAGCGGTAGCGCGCTCATCTGGCATGCCTGAGGCCCAGGTTCGATCTTCAGCACCACATACAAACAAAGACATTGTGTCCGCTGAAAACTAAAAAAAAAAAAAAAAATATATATATATATATATATATATATATATATATATAAAAATTCTCTCTTTCTCTCTCTCTAAATAAAAATAACTATTAAAAAAAAAGATTTACATCTTTTTTTTAACCCTTTCTTGTGGTGTCCTGCTGTACTTGCACATCAGAAGCAGTGTCTTTTGGCACTTCAACTTAATTTCTGACAGGTCAGACGCCTTATCATGCAACTGCATGAATGCCTGTACATACAGAATCTCTTTCATATACTTTACTCCTGACAGACCAACTTTAAATTCAAGATTGTATAATAATCCAGAAAACTACTAAAAGGCCAGATTGTTATACTAAACCATTGTTCTTTTAAATAGGTTTATACCTATAGGTGGCCCATTCAGCCAAGATCTCTCTGCTCAAGAGACTACCAGTAAGATCAACACATCACGGCCTGTGTCTTTTTTTTTTTTTTTTTTTGGGGGGGGGGTACCAGAGATTGAAAGCAGGGGCATTCAACTGAGACACATCCACAGGTATTTTGTATTTTATTTAGAGACAGGATCTCATTAAGTTGCTTGGTGCCTCACCATTGCTGAGGCTGGCTTTGAACTACCTCCTGGGACACTAGGATTACAGGCATGTTCCACCATGCCAGGCTTGGCCCATGTCTTAAAGGGCCAATAACAGATACATAAAAGAGACAGACACAGCTGCTGGGACAGTCCCTCAATCCCCCCACCCTCTGCCCTTATTCACAGGAATAGCTCCTCTGGTTCATCCTGTCTGCTAATTGTCCTACATTTGGCTCTCAATAAGATTACCAACCACCTTGCATTCTCTGCATAGAAGTGGGTTCCTTGGAGAATCAGGCCTGCCCAAGAAAGCAGAAGCAGGGGTAGCAGCCCTTGGGTCCTTCCTGGGCTACCAAAAAGCTTTGTCTTTATCCCTGATGCCAATTCAATAATGAGTACAGGGTTTTGAGAAAAAGAAAAAAGAAGGTTTATTGCTTTGCTAGCAAAGGAGTAACACAGGGGACCCCTGTCCCAGAGGCTGTGATTCTCTCTACTGTAAATTTAAAAGTCAAGTATAGGTACATAGTAAATGAAAGATTTGTTTTAAAAAATGAATATATATAAACATGAAAGATTTTCAATGTTATATGTATCATAAATATTTCAGAAAATCATAAACTAGTTACACACAAAGAAATTTAATAAAGTAGATATTTATTTATTTACTTAATTCAGATGTCAAATTGGAAAGTAAATATAATTTGAAAGAATATATTTTAATGGCACAAACTAAATTTTGTGATTTTCAAGGGAAATGATAAATTATTATTTTCTACTCTTACATTAATTCCTGGCAACCTGTTACTTATGAGTCTCTGAATGACTAACTTAAAATGATTTTGATCAAATATAAATGTTCATTACATTTAATGTAATAAAGGTGAATATCAAATTGAAATGACAAAATTTGGGAAGCATATTTTAAAAGTCTTGGAGGGTCACATGTATGAAATCAAGGCTGGTATTCCAAGGTAGGGACCATTTGTCACTGGACAAAATTTATAATATAATTGCTTTTGATTGGTAAAAACAGTGAGATAATAGTATTGAAACAGTATCAGTGATCAAGATGCTGAGAATATCCTTAGGACAAAATTTTTAAAGAAAGTTTCTTCAATTTTTTCCTGCCCTTATATTCCAGAAACAAATGCTTCTTGGAAGAAGTAACTTTTCTTGTGTAAATTCGGTATCATATTGTTTAACATAAGCATATGAAACTTTACTCACTACATCATTGTTTAATAGAGATACAGAAAAGTATTCCTGTTTCTATTTTTGATAAACTTTTGATTTTAACAGGCTTAAGAACATATAAGCCTTCATATAACTAAACGTTCTCCCATGTAAAGTGTTTAATTCAATGGTATGTTGATATTATCATCAGGTTGTGTGGCCATCAATAAAATCTAATTTTAGAACATTCTATTCATTCTTCCTCCCCGCCCTCCAATCTTTGATACACCATGGTTCATGAAAACAGTAGGTCCTACTTATCCAGTTCTTCCTCTTGAGGCTTAAGTTACCTGCAATCCAAAATGTTCAATGAAAAATTCCAGAAATAAATATCATGTTTGGAGCCATACCGCTCCAAACAATCTCTTTTTCTGCATTTTAATGCTGTAGACACTACCTGTTAGTCACTTAGTGGCATCTTAATTATTATATTCCAGCAATTGTATTCAAGTAATCATTACCCTATTGCTATGTCATAATGCCCACACCACTTACCCTACTATATCTCACACACAGACATTGTATCTTCTCACAGTATCACAAGAAGACCACTGTAAATAAGATATGTTGAAAGAGAAACAAAGAGTCCACTTTCATACCACATGTATTATAGTATTTTCTCATAATTATTTTATATTAGTAACTGTTAATCTTATGGAGCCTAAATGTATGTTAAATTTTATACTCTCTGTACATATAAGAAAAAATGTATATATGTATTTTCAGTAATTTCCATGGTTTCTGGCCTCTACTGGGTGTCTTAAAACTTATCTGCTATGGATAAGGGAAGACTACTATGAAGTATGATGATGGTCTTCCTAATCTTTTTTAAGAATCAGATTGTCTTCTTTATGTTGGAAATTAGTTATTAGATCTTTGGAACAGAAAATATGCAAAAGTATTTGAGGTCATATATTTCAGAAATGAAATGCAGACAAATACTAAAAGCAGGATTATAATCAGAGTCTGTGATCTGCTTCTTAGCCAGGTATCACAAGTAAACTAGTTAAAAATAAATTCCTCCTCAATACCAAAAGGCTGCATAAAATATGGGCTTATTGACCAAATGACTGAGTTTCATGGTTTATTTCTAGTTTTCCAATTATTTTAGTAATATTAATCATATTAGAGATAGGTATAGGGGTTTAAGTATAAAATTTTCCCCCAAGGGTACATATGTTAGCAAACTCAAGTAACCAACAGTGTTTTGATATAAAAATTTTATATCAATAATCTTTTAGTTTCACAAATCCCTCAGCAAAGAAGCTTTATGGGATTAGCAGCATAGTAGTACTAATACTATTAACCTCTTCCAGTATGTTATTCTAATTTTCAGGCAGTGAATGAAGAGACTAAGGCCAATGAAGCAGAAAACAGGTTCTTCTAAAGTACTAAAGTTATTACAATTAAGTTTTTAGGCAATTTTCTATAATTCTCAATATTAAATTATATTAGGATCTCTATATTTTGAAGATGGAAATATGGAGGACCAAGCTGTGCCCTAGATTATATGAATAACTATCCTAATTATAGGTATGCATCCCTGCATAATATTAGTAGCTGATATCTTTTTGTACTGGAAAAATACATTATGAATCAACCAATCAGTCATTTTTTAGACTAAACAGAATCTATGTAATTATTGAACAGTGTTGTAGTAACTTGCAACTACTTAAGAAATGTGTGTTCCAATGTCAGGTGAAAAGAGCAAAAGAGCTTGCAACTGAGCCTACACAGGGAATCTTGTAAAATTGAGAAAGCCTCTAAATACAGTCCATTTTCCATTTCTCTTTCAGTGAAAGTCTGATTACAAAAACTAGCTCTTAAAAATGACCCTAAAAGTCTTGTTTATGTAGAAACTGTGATTTTATGTCTATGTATGTTTAATTGGAAGTTTTCTTTTCTATCTAAAAGCGGTTGAGTCTAATCATATAAAAACTAATGTGTATAAGAACCAGTATCAAGAAAATTGAATTCACAAAAGACTATGAGAACAAATCCAATAAAATCAAGAAGAGTATCTTACAGCCATCATAATTAAAAAATACAAGTGTCTGTTAACATCCCACAAACATAAATCAACAAAGAAGTAATATGAATTTGAAAGTTTCAAACCTTACAATCATTGTCTTTAGTTATCTGGATCTTGTTTTGTTGGTCTTGTTGGATGATATCTATTCCCCTTGATCTTAAGATCTTGTGTGAATGGTTATTTGATTCTTGAATATTACTAGAAATGTTCTACTATAAAATTCAAACTAGGAAATTTTACAAAAATATCAGGGTTGCTGTGTCGTAAAGAGTCAACATTTTGGAATTTTATTGCTGTGCTAACAGCATCTGATAATGATTTTTTTTTTCCTTTGAGGTTTGAGGAGTGTCAAGTGACATGTCCCAACAAAAGAAAATAACATTCATGTCTATGAATGATAAAGTCAGGCGTCCCATCTCTGATCCTTGTAGTGTTTGGCCATGTCTGCTTAAAAAAGCCTTGAATTCGAAATCTGTGAACATTCCTAAACATATGAGCTCACCTGTCAGTAACCAATAAGGAGAAAAATCATAGGCTACAGAAATAATTGATCGCCTTGTCTTTAGCTAATACTTGGGCCATGAAAGCTCAAGTAACCCAAGTAAAGTATATGTGGCAAAAATTATTTTCTTCTTATTACACAAGTTATTTTCTTTTGTAAGTTTTTCTTTCTTATTGCACAACTCTTCCTATCTACAGATTTTTTTTTGCCAAATTTCTTAGCATTAGTTAATAGAGCACGTTATATAATCAAAAGTATTAATCATGTATTCGTATTAAAGAGTTATAAGAGTTAATTTCCTCTAGGATTCTTCATAAACTAAACCTATTCTAAATTTTATTGAGATATCAAGGAGGGGAGAGTTAAAATATTTTCAAAAAATATTGACAATATAAAAATGAATTACATGAAAAATCACTGGGGATATATGTATCATGGAAAAAGAGAAAAAAATTCCACTGTTTAATCTGCCATGGCAAGCTTCAATTTACCCACTATTCAAGGCTGTCTCCAAATCTCCACCAAGTCCTTTCAGATTATCCCCACCCACTTTGGCCTCACCTCCTCTGAAATCACCTGTCAATGGCATTTGGTTGATTTACTACCTTGTAGTATTCAAATTAATTCACATGCTAGGTCCCTTTCTACTCACTTTTTCTTTATTTTGTATTATCTAAGGTGGAGCTCCCTCACCTAGCGCACATAGCACATCATTCTATTTCTGTTCCCACTGTCTTTGAGCTTATTCCATTTAGAGTTACTTGTATTTTTTATTCTCCTATGTCTATTTTTCACCCTTCCATTTCCATTCAGATTTCATTCATTATTTGATGTTAAGAAGAAATACACTTTGTATGTGAAAGCCCTTTCCACCTCCAGAATCTCCACTCATAGATAAATTGACTCTCTGAAGCAGCTTGAACAGTAGTTATTTCTCTTCCTAGATTCGTCTTATTTATTTTCCTTGTACTTTTATTTGGACAAACAGGAACTCTTCTTAGACATACTTAGAATACACAATAAGAGGAATGAGTTTTGATAACCACTACAATTTTTCTTTCCTGTGGACTGTGGATAAAAGCTAATTTGTTCCACATTTTCCTAAGTGGATAAGGAACTAATTGGGAAGATTAAATTTCTCTATACAAAATTGCTGGATAACATTCTTCTCTATATCCTAAGGAAAATCTGAGTAAAATTTACATTAATTACTATTGTCTTTCTGATGTGAGGGAAAAAGAACTACAAAAAGTGCTGAATTGATTCCCCAAGATTAGCATAGGACCAAACATCATCTGCCAGTCACATTAATATTATATGTTATTTTTTAAAATTTATATTTAAATGGCAACTACTGGAAGGTATATTCCATTTTCCAGAGAAATTTTGAATTTTTTATATCATTGGCATGTTTTTGAAATAACATAGCACTAACTCTTTACTAATTTAATTTTGATTGACACATAATATTTGTACATATTATGAGATTCAATGTGATATTTTGATTTGTGAATGCATTGATTAATGATCAATTTAGGGTAATTAGCATAGCCATCACCTTAAACTTTTCTCATTTCTTACATTAAAAATCTCTGTTTGAAGATATACAATTTATTATTGTTAATTATGTTCACCTTGCAGTGAACCAGAGTTATTCCTCCACTCTAATCACATTTTACACATTAGCAGACCTCTCCTTTTCTTCTCTCCCCATTAATCTCCACAGTCCCTGGGAATCACTATTCTACTCTCAATATTATTGAGATAAGTTTTTAAGATTCCACACAAGAGGAAGATCATGCAGTGTTTCACCTTCTATGCCTGACTTATTTCACTTAACATAATCTCCTCCAGCTTCATCCATGCTGTCACAAATGACAGGATTTCATGCTTTGTATGGATGAATAGTATCCCTTTGTGTTTATTTATAACACATTTTCTCTATTCATTTGTCCTTGAAAAGACATTTCAAGCTGAATTCATATTTTGGCTATTGTGAATAGGGCTGCATTAAACATGGAAATGCAAGTGTCTCTTCAACACCTTAATTTCATTTCCTTTAAGAGCACAGGAACTAGTGGGATTGATGAATCATATCATTCTATTTTAGGTTTTAGGGGGAACCTTCATACTGTTTACATAATGGCTGTACTAATTTACATTCTAAGGAACAGAGTATAAAACTTCTCCTTTCTCTACACCCTTACCAGTATTTATTATTTTTGTCTTAGGGATAATTTGCATTCTTATTGGAATGAGGTGATATCTCACAGTGATTTTGTTGAGCACTTTTCCATATATTCTTTTGAAAAATGCCTATTTTTAGATCTTTAGTTAATCTAAATTGTGTTTGTCAATTAGTGCTCAAGATGTTCCAGGTACCATTTTGAATATATTATATATGGTTGAAAATAATGTTTCTTCACTTACAGAATAAGAAACTGTGGCCATGATCACACAGGGAGATTTACAGTGGCAGAGTAAGGGAATGGACCCAGGCAACTTGCCACCAGAGTCCATCTACTTTACCACTAAGTCATAATGAGGCCCATAGTGGGTTAGCAGTGCTAGATAAATAATATGTACTGCATATAATATGAATAAATAATATGTACTTGTTAATATATGCCCTTGCTATATATTACTTAATAATGAGAATATTATGGGTTTAGTTTTTACCTTGCCAGATAAAATCATAGAGAAAATTAGGCTTTCTTCTCCAAGCACTGTAATGTTAGAGACAGAATATGAATGGAAAAGTGATATGGGGTCAGAATCAGATATTTATCTGCAAGTTGGAGTTTTGAATTCAGACTTAGCAAATTTATTACATTCACTCTCAAGTTGTCCTCAATAAGAAAAAAATAATAACTACTGAGGACAAGGTCTGATTCAGTGTACTGTCTTCAGGAGGAGACTGAAACAAAAATAATGATCATTAATATTGGCTATGTTGGTCTACACATCATAAAAATCTCACTGTGGGAAAACAGAGTGGTCAGATTTTGAGGTACAGGTGATAGGTGTACATTGTCACCTTTCTTTCTTAGTTGTCACCTACTTAATACTTTTGAGAAATATTAAGGGCAAGAACAGAATGCACCTAAGAGGCAAAAATAAAGAAATTACTTCAAAAATGCAATGAATCAAACATAAAAGAAAGCAAAACAATTGTCAGGAAGAAAGGGAAAATTGGGTTTATGTCTACAGGACTAAAATTAATTAAAAAGAATATAACTCCACTGAAAACAAAGCCTGTTGTTTTCCCTGATTGAATTATCCAGTCAATAAAAAGCATTAGAAGAAGAACATAAAAAAGAAAAATCTTATTTGTACCTGCTTTGATATGATTAAAGGCAAAAATATCAGTTACTAACAAGCAAAACAAGAAAAAAATTGAGTCCAAAGATCATGGATTCCTATAATCAGAAAATATAGAGTAGAATCCCAAATAAAATTTCAAACGTATCCAGCCCTAGATTTATAGCTTTCAGGTCTTCTGTCTTAATATTCTTTCGGACTTCCACAGCTACAGATAATTCTTTTTCAAAATAGAAAGCTTTTATTTTCTTGGTGCAAGACTAAGCTCAAAATAATTATTAAAACATATTTTCCATAAAATCTAGAGGCACAAATTTAGAGAAGTGGATATTTTGAGGGAATTAAAAACTGAGTAAAATAAGAAGATTATGGGCAGGAAATATTATTAATTATTAATAATTAATCATGGCAAGGTATTTTTGTTGCTACTTCTAGTAAATGAGTAACAGTATAAGCTTAAACTCTCTCCTCCTTCAGTTTCTACCACCTCCCAATAGCACCTCCAGCTGGGGACCAAGTCTTCCACACTTAAACCTGAGAGACATTCCAGCTACAAACTCTTAACAGTATAATATGTTTTCTCCTACTCCATCTCATCACACCCCTCTTCAGTCTGTACTGTACAACTATGACCCCTCACCCCATGGTTTATTCATCTTGAATGTCCTGAAATTGTTATCCTGTTATTGTAATATTTGGGGATTATTTATCTTAAGAATGTTATCCTGTTATTATAACCATATTGCTGTCTATATGCTCTGTTCAGTTTGGATCCATGAAAACAAAAATGTTAAAAAGTAAATATGCTGCTTGTTTTGTTTTGTTTTAAACTTGGCCTTTCCTAAATTGAGGCTACACAAAAAGTTTCCCTGTCATTTTTTTTTTCTGAGCAAATGGAAAAACTATCACATTAGTGCACTGCTGATAAAAGGATTCCTCTCTATATCAATCAATAATCTTCAGATTTTTGTCAGTAGCAGCCAGTCATAATCCCTGCTGTGCTTCATGACAAGCCACTGCCTAATACTTGTTAAAAATGCATATTCTTGGGGCTGGGGATGTGGCTCAAGCAGTTAACGCGCTCGCCTGGCACAGGGCAGGGTGCTGGGTTCGATCCTCATCACCACATAAAAATAAAGATGTTGGGCTGGGGATGTGGCTCAAGCAGTAGCACGCTGGCCTGGCATGCATGCGGCCCAGGTTCGATCCTCAGTACCACATACCAACAAAGATGTTGTGTCCACCGAAAACTAAAAAATAAATATTAAAAAAAAATTCTCTCTCTCTTTCTCTCTCACTCTGTCTTTAAAAAATTTAAAAAATAATAAAGATTTTTGTCCACTGAAAACTAAAAAATAAATATTAAAAATTCTCTCTTTCTCTCTCTCTCTCTCAAGAAATGCATATTCTTGAGCCCTAAACCAAGCCTATTGTATACAAATATGTATACAGTCAGTTTTGGGGAATTCATGGGCAAATGGAAATTTTTCATACTAGTACTCCAATTACAAGCATAACACTAAATGTTGTGAGATAAAAATGAATAGAAACACCTGTTTTATGTGAACTTAAATAATTAAATTAATACATAGGAGAGCAGGAAAGAATGTCCCCTAGATGCACAAGCAATGTGATATTTCATTTGAAGATAATAATTTATGAAAATAGAGGGTATATATGCTGAAGATGGTGACCAACACAAACACTGCTTATTTTCCTCTAAATAATGCTTAAAGTAGTGGCATTATAATCTACATGATTAAACCATCATTATCTTAAACAAGTTTACAGATACAAAAAAAAATGACAGTGAAGGCTTGTCATTCAGTTTTTCAAGTTTACTAAACTCAAGGCTTTTTAATTTAATTCTTCCAGCTTTATTTGGTATACTAGACCAATAAAAATTACATATATTAAGGCTGAATTTGAAGCTAAAGCTGTACCTCAGATTTTGATCCAAAACATGAAGGCTAACAAGTGGTGAGGATGTCTTCTAATAATTTATGCAGATTCCCTAGTGTCAATGAAAGAGATAATAGAGTAAAAGAGGAGAAACCATTGCTTTCATGAGCTTTATGGTTCATGCATCAATGGTTCTTAGGGTATAATTAATAATGAAATAATAGCTAATTAACTATTAAGGCCATAGATTGATTATAAATTGTGATAAGCAGTAAAATCTTAAACAATTAGTGCTAGATTAGAGATAATTCCAGTTAATAATTGCATTTTGGGTTATTGTATTCTTGAAAATTGCTAATGGAGTGTATTTTAAGTATGTTTACCATGAAAAAAAATATATATGAAGTGATAGATATGTTAAATGGTTCTAGTTAGCCATTATACAATTTATGCATATTCCAAAAGGTTATGTTATACTTGATAAATACACACACACACACACACACACACACACACATATATATAGTTGTACCTGATAAATATATACATATATATGAAACTCATCAATGAAAATAATATTTTTAAAAAGTTTAATACAAAAGAAATGTATTTTGGATTGACGTAATATAAGGAAAGATTTAAGAAAGGGAGGACTGATGGATGTTTAAAACCTGAAGAATGAGATGAAGTCAGTCAATATTATGGAAATTAGGCCACCAATTATTAAAAGGTGACACATGCTATTCACTAAAATATCTACCTGTGGGAAGAGACAAGGAGAGTATTCTCAAGCCAAAAGCTGACTTCGCCTCATTGTTGTACACATCTGTTTGATGGACTCTTCCATATTTGTGAATACAATTTATGATCCAATTCCTTCACATACTTACTCTTTCAGAATGTTTTGAAAAAAACTGGGGAAGGAGGTCCTCATGCTCACAAATAAATAAGTTGCTCCAATTTGAACAAATATTCACATTCTAAAAAGAGGAACAGAAAGAACAAAAAAGGACAACTAGAAAATTTAAGAGAGTTTCAAATATCCATTATCAAAAACAAGAGCGGTCACTATAAAGAAGGTATAGAAGAAGATATAAATATTTGAAAAATAATAAATGTACATAATTCATTATTTAGAATATCTGACATGCAGTATTTTATTATTTTTATTACTTATTATTATTATTGAGTAGGGATTATTTTTTCATCATCCCCATGACACCCAGAGAAATATATGCCCACATATTTTTTACCTATCTGTTTACTAAGCCTTAAGTTTACATTCTGAGAAATACTATATATGGAAAATGTATAGGGGAGAAGGTGTGAGAAAGTGAGGGAATGTTTGCATGCTAGGAAGCACCGAACAACAGTGGCAGAATAATTAAGGATCTTTGCCTTCTACAGTCAGTGTGTAATTGGAAACTTGCTGATTTTTATTTGTGTTCCCGGTACTTGTCCTGTGCTCCATGCAATTGTTTTAAAACTTTGTGGTAGTGTCCACTTAGTCCATTTTGAATCATTTTACTTTCCAGTTTAAAGTTTTCCATATTGTACTTGAAAACACAGTTTCTTTCTTCAACTTTTTGGGTTTTCACCTTTTTTTTTTTTTCCCTAAAACCAATCTCATCTTTATGTGATGTGCTTGTGGTTTGTTGCCAACAAGTTTCAGACCTATGGTGAAGAGCCATCTGGCAAGGAGTTGCAAGCCTCCAGGAAAATGACGGAGAGCATTTCACTTTGGGAAAAGTTAGGGAAGAAAACTTCCTGTGTGTGGGAAAATAACCATAGAAGCCCTGAAGCAAATCAGAAGTCAGCACATTCAACAAATGATAAAGACTCATGTGACCCGAATAAAGGCAGAGAGATATGGACATCTCTCTTAATGTAGATTTCCTGTCATGTAGGACAGTGAAAAGCCAGTCTATTTCATATTCTACAAGCTCAAATACTGCTTGTGAACTGGATGAGGCGGGAAAGAACCAAAAAGGAGGACCAGTAGTTCTTCACTTTTTGTTTGTTTGCTCATCTCTCTAATCATTCTCACCCTTACAAACATAATAGAAGGGAAAAACAAAACCAACACAGAGAAATACATGCCCACACAGGCAACAACAAGGATACAAATCTAAGTGAGAAAGAAACCACTGGACAAAAGATGTGACAACAAATATCTAAGCATGAGTGGCTGAAGGACAAGCAAGTAAATTGCCCAGAATCATGAATATCATCAGCAATTCTCTTCTCCACAGTTTTCTCTAGTAAACATCAGAGTTGAGCTAAACATTTACCAGTAACCCTTCAGAAGAAACAAGACACATTGTAAGATCTGTAGACAACAGCTCCACTGGGCAGTGTTTGGATATGTCCAAAAATTGATCCTGCTATCTGCCAGCAGCCTAGACTGCTTGCTGACTCGCAGACTCAGATGGGGTGGCTGGAGCCCTCAGTATTGCTTCTCTGTAAACTCATTATCGCTTCTGTGTAAGCCAGAAGGAGATGTCTGGGATCAGGCCATTAATGTGTTCTTCAGTTCCAGTTGCCTGATTTGAAAGCTCATTCCCTACTGATTTGAAAGAACAAGTGACAGGCGACAGGCACTGGAAAAAAAGCATAAGAATTTGCCAAAGACGGAAGGACATTCTTAGGAATGTGATAAAGGTGGAGGGAGACGTCTTTTCTTTCAATTTTATGTTCTTTCTAGGGGTCTTCCCTATAAATATTTCCCATTTACTGCAGTATGTGGAGCAAATTTATCTGATAAACAAATATATATGAAGATACTAGAAAGCACCAACATTAAAGTCAAACAGTTGAATTTCTGCTGTCTACCTAGATTTTTTTAATTAAATATTATCTTTGACATTATAGAATTAACTAAATATAAAAACCTCCTGAGGGGAAAGTAAACTTCTATAAATCCTAAAAGGAGCAAAAAATAATTCTAGCATCCGGAACTCTTCAATAAAATGTTTATATGGTCACAACTAGACTAGGCAGGAGACGGTAGGGTTAAGAACTTTCTGCACCTCTACAACTTGGTTATAGGTTCTGGGTCTACCTGTGAAACTAAATCTGATTACAAGTTTTTCATCAGAAAAGTTGTAAAAATTTCAGTATATAGCTCATAGTCATTTATGAAGATAAAGTGATGTTATATTTTTAAAGGATTTGGAATGGTGCTGTGTAAGTGAAAATCAAAATATCAACTAGGTGACATGCTGTTGACTAAAAGAATTGGCAGGAATTTTAGCATCTGAAGAGTACATGGTATTTTTAAGCTCAATATAAAACCAGTTGTCTCAAATATCCTATCAAATCCATTGTCTTTCTATTGAACTACTAAAATTCATAAAGGAATTTTGTTCCTATTGCTACTAAGGACCCAGAAAGCAGGAGAATAAACATTAGGTGACCAGAAGTTTGCACCAACACTGTACAGATCATCTTTGTTCTCGTAAACAAGTCATTAACTTTTCAACCCCAGAAAACTTAGAAGCAGTAACAATGTTGACTATGAACTTCATACATTGGAAGAAATATGACTTGGTAATAAGTAAATAATTTGATAGTCAAATAAAATTATGTTTACAGTTAGTGGCAATGCCACCTAGACAGAGTTATAATAGATTTTAAAGGGATGGGGTGAGGAGTAGGTGTTTATAGAGTTTGGGAACTATCCTCAGTGGCCTTCCAACAGGTATCTGAAAGGGATTTGGCATATCAACGATACAATAGTATAGGATTGGTTGATATAGTGAGGAGAGGATCTTTAAGTGATTTTTTAAATATGCAAACTGTTGCTTGGTAAGCAAGTAGTTTGTCTACTAGAGCATTTTATTGTCCTAAGAAGAAGGCTGCTTGCCCCCATGAGCAATTATTATTCTGAAAAGAGGACTATTTGAGCAGTCTATTATTTGTATCAATTGATTTTTAGCAAGTTATTACAGCAAACCAGACATTTACTAGTTTGCAGTCTTATCTTCCTAGGGAAGAATTTCCTGAAACAAAAAATAAAGTCAGACTGATGAAGGAATCTTTGGTTGTTAGTCTCACAGATGAACTGTATAAATGCAGACAGCCTCAATTCTCACTTTTTAAAAAGAAAAGTAACTTTAGAAGGCAGAGCCATATAAAAATAATGGAACTGTGTACAGGAAAGGGACTTTAGAAATCACCTCATTCACATCAATCTCCTCTCTCCCCAACTGATGGATGAAGGAGATGAAACTCAAAGAAGAAGCAAATTATTTTCCCACACTCTACCTCTGGAGTGACACAGTCATATCCTCCTAAGGCAGGACTCCACTCGTGGTCTCTGACCTCATTACCCAATCGAAAAAGACATCATCTAAATCCAAGCTCAACGCACAAGCACAATGCTACTGTTCTTAAAGCTTCATCTCTCCCTTATTTCTGAACAGAAGCACGTTTCATATTTATCTAGAAGAGATAAAGTAAATAAAAATAAAAATGTGCAATTGGAACTGTGTTTATGCACACATACACATGCATCAATGCACAAATTTTAAAATACTCCAGAAGCCAAATGGAGATTTAGATTTTAAAATTTGTATTAAATTAAACATGGAAATTTTCTCAAAGTTTTCATCATTTCTTCACCACAAGAAAGACCTGGTAAATATGCAAAATAGCTATATATTAAGGAGTTTCCTTTAATCTCAAACTATCTTCCAACAAAAACAAAGCAATTTGCATTTTTTTTTTTGCAAATGGTTTTACAAAGTTATTAGAGCACCTGAAAATTCAAACCACTAAATTATGTATAATAACCTACCAGTTAAGTTCCCAGCTTGATGATAATTAAGCTGATTCTAAATAATCATCTGCTCTTAAGTATATATTTAAGGAAAACCCAGGTTTTCTTATATAATTTTGTTATTTAATAGGACCAGAAATGCACTGGGTTATATTTATTTCTTCCTTCAACTTTTACTTTAGGATCTATATGTGGTTAAAATTTTCTCTTTGAGAGTTTAAAATTTTTTATGTGTTTTAAACTTTGGTTGATATAGATGAACTGACTGAGCAAGTGTTGAGGGAGGCCATATATGTACTCAAAAGACACGGGGCTATAGCATGCTACAAATTCTGTTTTGTTTTGTTCTTCAATTATTAGCTATATAGCCTTGGAAAACATACTACCCTGTTTAATTTTCTTCATTTGTAAAATGAGGCTGTGTTGAAGTTTTTACACAATGCATGAAAGTACCTAAGGGCTCCATAAATATACCATTATGATGTATATTAAAAACTTTTGTATTCAAATAAAAATAAATCCATGGGAAGCAGAGTTTCCTTGTTAAGTAGAATATTGTAAGAACTCTAAGTTGCTCTTTTTAAAAATATGTACAGCTGTTTTGTACTGTGGACTTCTTCTAATATCCCCTCATAAACCAAACATTTGGGTAGGCATAACTTAAATTATTTCTATAAGTAGTTATGGAATGAACAAAATATCTTTCTTATTGATTTCAACATACATTTTCATAGTTACCTATATCCAAAGGTGTTACAATAGCACGCAGTTCTGACAATATTGCCTGCTTTTGGATATGCAGCTCACAGTGTATGCATCCTGTTGTGTCTGAGAGGATAGGGGTAAGGACTCGGGCCTCACTGTCATCCAAGGCAGCTTGAACTTTGCTTCTAAGAATTTCTGGGGGAGGGAGGGAAGGAGGGAGAGATGGATGGATAGATGAATTGATAGAGAGATAGATATAAATTGTGTTTTTCTTGTGATTTCAACACAATACAAACAACATGTAAGAATGATCTATAAAATATGCATCTTTGATAAAAGCAGCTAAGTCATATTTTTTCTCTCCACTTCACGTCTTAGCCTGTGCACTAGTGCACACAGACCCACAAGTGGACACAATTACTTTCTCAGATATAGCATTTTACCTGAAGAAGTAGGAAAACATAAGATTTCTCAATTAAAATTCGTTTTTTTTAAGGCAAAAGAAGCTATAACAGCTTTAAGAAATTATTCAAAATTGGCCATAATTTTCTATTTCCCCACAATCCCTCAGTTCTCCAGGGCTATAGTCAAATGTTTTGAAACATTCATTAGCACCTCTAGAACATAAATTTTAGAAAGGTAAACATTAAAAGCAAATAAAATAATTTTGTCTCTATAGTAGAATTTTAAAAGGCCATTAAAAAACAGTTTCTTCCACTCTGAATCTAGCAATATGCCTGAAATTACCCCCAGAGTTTGATTCTCTGCATTTCTAGAGAAAACCATTTAAAATTCCTAAATTCTCATCAGTGCTAACATGTTGTATCATTCTTGATTATTATATTTTTATTGTGGGTAAATCTAAGAAAATAATAATGTATGAGAGCAAGCTGAGAACCTTACTGATTTGTATAAGGTATAAATTGAAAGCCAACTGTTTTCCAAGGTCAAAGTGTAGCATAACTGCTTTTACTTAGTTCGAGAAGTACTGAGAGACCCACAGTTCCACTTGCCCTCTGTTCTAGAATATGTAGTTGGAGGAGCTCCCCATGATTGTTCGACAACTAACAGATAAAGAAAATGGTGGCTACGGACCCATCTTGCCAATTAAACCACTTGCTAAGCATAGCTGCTATCTTTGTGTAATTTGGAAGAAAACTTGGCAGTGAGGTACATACCTTTATCTCCCAACATCCTCACAGTCTGATGAGTTAGCTCTAAAAGCACTGTAGCACAAAAGAGGGAATCATTTTTATTATAAAGGAAATATTTTGCCATGTACGCATTATAAAGCATAAATAAGCCATTTTGTTTTCCTTAAGAGACATTCAATTTACCTCTTGAAACACTTTGATTGAAAGGAAGTCAATTTATGTTAGTTTTCTGGGCCAAGGAAGATTCATGTTTATAGAAAACTTCAGGAAGCTTTTAGTTGTAAGGACTTGACATTCTTCATTTTTCATGTTAGCAAAAAAATGCATTTTATTGATATGATGTAGTGTTTCAAAATCTCAGTCACATCATTTAGGCTTTGGAAGACCCTGGCAGGTCCACTTATAACAAGTGTGATTTTAGCCTAATTATCTCCCCCTCGTTTTCCTTTCCTTGTTGCTGCTCCACATGCTCTAGTGATCTAGGACTGTGGTTCTGGAGACTTCTTCTGAACAAGCTAAGATGACACTGTAACATAAATACCACAGTAGTCCTAAAAGACCAAAAAAAAAAAAAAAAACTTATATGAGGCTAAATTACTGGTGAATTTTTCATATGTACATATCATTAAAATGAATTCTATACTTATTTCACATTTCTATAAAATAAAATCAATGTCTAAAATAGCAAATATTTACTCCTCATATGAAAACAGACTGAGTTTAAGAACCACAAATTTGACTAAATGAGAACTAAGCATAATGCATCAAACACAAGTGGATTAAAAACAGTTTATCCAATGGCATTCCCTCATCATTTGGGAATAAATATTTTCAATATTCCTTCTTTTCTTTTCTTTTCTTTTTTTTCTTTTTTTAGCAGAAAGCTGTCATTTCAACCATTTCCAAAAGAATCTCCCAAAGATAGACATTTATTAGGTTTTTATCATGCAAAGGATTCTCTTAATCTCATTCATTTATTTAAAAGCTTTAAACTCTGTTTCTGGATGAGGCAAATAAGCACTTTGGTGGTTTGTGTTTTAACTGGGGATAAACTTAAAAAGAGGCTACTAAATTTTAACAGAAAATGAGTATTGCTTTCTGTCTCTGAAGAGCCACTCATTTTAACCAATGAATATGGAAAGTATCCCACAAATGCAGCAATACTCATGTTAAACTTTAATCTTTGTTACTGAAATTTTCCAGAATTTCCTTGACTTAAAACTGCCATCTAGCTTCAGTATCTATGAGACTCTCATTTATTATATCTCTGCCTTGAATTTTCATGAGATTCTGTTTATTACTCTGGTGTGTATCATTAAAACAAACCTGCTTTATTTGATAGCTTCAGTGAGCCCTTAGTGATTTGCCATCAAAATAACTGAAATAAAAAGATTGTTTTACAGAAGCATCAGTGGTTTTCAAAAGGCTATGCTACTCTTACTTTCCATTGAAATAATATTCCATTGAATATCAAGCTGTGTGTGTCCCTTAAACTTTTCTCATTTCCTATGTAGGTCCCCTAATAACACATGGTATAACTTTCATGCTCATTTGCCACCAAAATACTCTCAAAATAAAAATTTTGGAGCTTTCCACTTTGTGGGTAGAGGCCATTTCACAAGTACAATGAGGTGAGCAATGGAGTCAGTTTGTCAGTTCAAAGAATGCAATTACAATCTGGGGGATACCACCCACTGCCCGCGCAGGCAGCTAAACTAGAGGTCACTCGAGTGAATTTCCCAAGGTATCAAATAAAACACAGACACAAAATTTACCTTTAAATTCAAGCCCTGGGATGGCTCCTCTGCCCTAGGCTTCAAGCTTCCCAAATGGGAGAGGGAGGAATGTCCCAGGTGCTGGACAGAGAGAGCTAGCATGTTCAGGAGTGATCTTTTATTGGGGGGACTCTGGTTCTTAGAAATTTTCATCCAAAAAAAGGTCAAGAAGGGTAGGGTTACAAGGACAGGTAAGGTAACTCTATCCCTGGGGATGTAGGAATATTAATCAGCATTAAATGAGAGTAAAATCATGGCATTTGCATGTAAATGGATGGAGCTGGAGAAGATAATACTAAGTGAAATTACCCAATCCCCAAAAACCAAATGCCAAATGATTCATAATATGCTATATGTGGGGCGGGTGCTGGGGAGGGGTTGAAAGGATTAAATAAACTCTATATAGAGTAAAGGGAAAAAGGGGAGGGAGGGGGAGAGAGGGTGCATAAGGGTAGGAAAGACGATGAAATGCGAAGGTCATCATTACCCTAAGTACATGTATGAAGATATGAAGGATGTGACTCTACTTTGTGTTCAACCATAGATATGAAAAATTGTGGGGCTGGGGATGTGGCTCAAGTGGTAGCGCGCTCGTCTGGCATGCCTGCGGCCCGGGTTCGATCCTCAGCACCACATACCAACAAAGATGTTGTGTCCGCCGAGAACTAAAAAATAAATATCAAAAACTCTCTCTCTCTCTCTCCTCTCTCACTCTCTCTTTAAAAAAAAAAAAAAAAAAAAGAAAAATTGTGTTCTATATATGTAATATGAATTGTAATGCATTCTGTTGTCATATATAAGAAATTAAAATTTAAAAAAAATTTTCATTGTAGAGGTCTTTCATCTCTTTCTAGGTTGATTCCCAAGGTTTTTTTTTTTTTTTTTTTTTTTTTGATGCTATTGTAAATGGGGTAGTTTTCCTCATTTCCCTTTCAGAGGATTTGTCACTGATATACAGAAATGCCTTTTATGTATGGTGTTGATTTTGTATCCTGCTACTTTGCTGAATTCA
This sequence comes from Spermophilus citellus, assembly GCF_964194105.1. Lineage (NCBI taxonomy): Eukaryota > Metazoa > Chordata > Mammalia > Rodentia > Sciuridae > Spermophilus > Spermophilus citellus. The sequence continues at coordinate 28,353,951 of NC_138195.1, read as the reverse complement.
TTTACTAGTTCTAGAAGTTTTCTGGTGGAATTGTTTGGGTCTTCTAGGTATAGAATCATATTGTTGGCAAATTGTGCTAATCTGAGTTCTTCTTTTCCAATATGTATCCTTTTAATTTCTTTTGTCTGTCTAATTGTTCTGTCCAGTGTTTCAAGAATTGTGTTAAATAGAAGTGGTGAAACAGGGCATCCCTTTCTTGTTCCAGTTTTTAGAGGAAATGCTTTTGATTTTTCTCCATTTAGAATGATGTTGGCCTGGGGCTTAGCATAGATAGCTTTTATGATGTTGAGATATGTTCCTGTTATCCCTAGTTTTTCTATTGTTTTGGACATAATAGGTGCTTTATTTTGTAAAATACTTTTTCTGTATTTATTGAGATTATCATGTGGTTCTTATCTTAATGTCATTGATGTGATGAATCACATTTATTGATTTCCATACATTAAACCAACCTTGCATCCCTGACATGAACCCCACTTGTTCATGGTGTGCTGTCTCTTTGACATGTTTTAGCATTTGATTTACCAAAATTTTCTTGAGAATCTTTGAATCTATATTCATTAGAGATATTGGTGTCAAGTTTTCTTTTTTTGATGTGTCTTTGCATGCTTTTGGAATCAGGGTAATATTAGCCTCGTAGACTGAGTTTGGAAGTGCTCCTTCTTTTTCTATTTCCTGAAATAAATCAAAGAGTACTGGTATTAGTTCTTCTTTAATGGTCTTGTAGAACTCAGCTATGTATCTTTCTAGTACTGGGCTTTTCTTATTGGTAGGCTTCTGATGGTGTCTTCTATTTCATCACTTGAAATTAAGCTGTTAAAATTGTGTGTATCATTCTGATTCAATTTGGGCAAATCATATGACTCTAGAAATTTGTCGATGCTGTCAATATTTTCTATTTTATTGGAGTACAAGTTTTCACAATAATTTCTAATTATCTTCTGTATTTCTGTAGTGTCTGTTGTGATATTTCCTTTTTTATCACATATGTTAGTAATTTGAGTTTGCTCTCTCCTTCTCTTCATTAGCATGGCTAAGGGTCTGTCAATTCTATTTATTTTTTTCAAAGAACCAACTTTTTGTCAATTTTTAAATTTTTTATTTTGTTTTAATTTTTATTGATTTCAGCTCTGATTTTAATTATCTCTGCTCTTCTTTTGCTTTTGTGTTGATTTGTTCTTTTTTCCCCTAGGCTTTCAGATGTAATGTTAAGTCATTTATTTGTTGATTTTTCTTCTTTTAAAGAATAAGCTCTATATAATAAACTTTCCTCTTAGAACTGCCTTCATAGTGTCCCAGAGATTTCCATATGTTGTATCTATGTTCTCATTCACCTCTAAAAAGTTTTTAATCTCCTCTTTAATATCTTCTGCAACCCATTCTTCTTTTAGCAGCATATTATTTAGTCTCCATATGTTGAAGTAGCTTTTATTTCTTATTTTATCATTGATTTCTAATTTAATTCTATTATGATCTGATAGAATGCAGGGTAGTATCTCTATTTTTATATATTTGCTAAGAGTTGATTTGTGTCATAATATATGGTCTATTTTAGAGAAGGATCCATGTACTGCTGAGAAGAAAGTGTATTCACTTGTTATGAAATATTCTATATATGTGAATTAAGTCTAAGTTATTGATGGTGTTATTGAGTTCTATAGTTTCTTTTTTCAGCTTTTGTCTGGAAGATCTATCCAGTGGTGAAAGAGGTATGTTAAAGTCACCCAAAATCATTGTGTTGTGGTCTATTTGGCTCTTGAACTTGAGTTTGTTTGATGAATTTAGATACTCCATTGTTTGGAGCATATATATTTATAATTGTTAAGTTTTATTAATGTATGGCTCCCTTGAGCAGTATGTAGTATACTTCTTCATTTCTTTTGATTAACTTTAGCTTGAGGCCTACTTTATTTGATATGAGGATGGAAACCTCTGCTTGCTTCTACAGTGTATGTCAGTGGAATGATTTTTCCTAACCTTTCACTTTTAGTCTGTGGATATTTTTTCAAGAGATGAGTCTTTGGAGGAAGCATATTGTTTTTTCTTCTTCTTCTTCTTTTTTTAATCTAGTCTGCTATTCTATGTCTTTTGGTTGGTGAGTTAGGCCATTAACATTTGTGGTTATTATTGAGACACAATTTGCATTCCCAGGCATATTTGTTTATTTTTGGTATTTAACTTGACTTGGTCTCTCCTTTGATTAGTTTTTCCTTTAGTTTAATACCTCCCTCTGCTGATTTTCATCCTTCTTTTTTATTTCATCTTAGTGGAATATTTTGCCAAGGAAGTTCTGTAGATCAGGCTTTATAGTTGTAAATTCTTTTAACTTTTGTTTGTCCTGGAAGGTTTTTATTTCATTGTCAAATTGAAGCTTAATTTTTTGGGATATAAGATTATCTATTGGCATAGATTTTCTTTCAGGGCTCGGTATATATTGTTGCATGATCTCCTGGCTTTGAGTATCTGGGTTGAAAAATCTGTTGAGATACAAATTGTTCTCCCCCTATATGTGATTTGATTCCTCTCTCTTGTGGCTTTTAAGATTCTATCCTTATCCTGTTTGCTAGGCATTTTCATCATATAATATTTCTTGGTGTAGATCTGTTGTAATTTTGTACATTTGGTGTTCTATAAGCATTTGTATTTGGTTTTCCAATTCATTTTTCATGCTTGGGAAATTTTCTGATATTATCTCATTGAAGAGATAGATTGTGCATTCCTTTGGTTTGAAACTGTGCCTGCCTCTATCCCAATAACTCTTAGATTTGGTCTTTTGATGCTGTCCCATAATTGTTGGATGTTCTTTTAATGGTTTCTTACTATTTTCATTGTGTGGTCAACTTTATATTCCAGATTGTGTGCTTTTTCTTCATTATCTGACGTTCTTTCTTCCAAGTGATCTAATCTATTGTGGTTTTTTTTTTTTTTCAGAGTCTCTATTTCCTTCTTGAAGTAATATTTTGTTACTTGTATTTGCTCTCTAATCTTTTTGTTAGATTGATCAATTTTTGCCTGCATTTGCTTATTTAAGTCATTCTTTAATTCACAGATCATTCTAATTATAAACCTTCTGAACTCTTTCTCTGACATTTCATCAACTATGCTATCCATGGGTTCTGTTATTGTAGTATCTTGGTTTGGGGGTTCATTTTTCTTCCTTTTTTTTCCCATGTGGTCTATGCATTTTCATTTCTTGCTGTGTGGATCTGAGATGTTAGAGTTTCTACTCTATATTCTTATAGTATCCATGCAGATTGTCTGTATCTCACTTTGATGTTGGGCTTCCAGACCCTGCTGGTGTCCTTCCATGTATGCTAAGCTACTGCAACGAAATGTGGTGGTAACAATAGCCAACATGACTCAAAATAATAGTGGAAGTACCCCAAAATGAATGCAATGTCTTACAGAGATAGGTATGAAAGGGTGGGCCTTACCTTGACTTTGGGATGCATGCTCTGAGATTGAGCTGCTTCTAGGCCCTGCCTTTTGTCAAAAGGTAGGGGCTACTATGGTGAGTAAGGCTATGATAATGTCTTCAAGATGAAAGTGGGTTAGGCTTGGGTTTCCAGATGAGGGGGTTGGTGGACTCAGACCTACACTGAGCCTGGGTCTCAGGATCTGGTGGGTGTCTTCCAGTGGCAAGATGGACCTGGATCTATTCTGAGACTTGTTCCCATGCAGGTTGGTGTGGGCAGATCTGGGCCAGGCCTAGGCTCCAGCAGTGGTCTGCTGGTCAGAAGAGGTGGTGGTCCTGTGCCAGAGCCTAAGTTCCGGCTGTTGTTTGCTGTGGCGGGATAGACCTGGGTCTATTTGAGTAGGGTTTTTATAAAAATTGAAAAACAGAGAGAAAATTAGCAATGTCTTTACACAATGGTAACTTATAAAATATATGTATTTTAACATCATTGAAAATAAAATATTGAATGGAGGACTAACAAAATATTTATCTCCTCTTAAGGAGGGATAAAAAAGAAGTGAATAAATAACACAAAGATCAAATTGCATTCAAAATAATGTTTCCTTTAATTCTAAAAAGTGAACTACACGTTTTGTAAATTAAGAAAAAAGTCTTGGGAATGTTTGTATAAGAATGAAGAATGTGATGTTCATTCCATAATCCATAATTATCCCCATAGATAAATTTTAAGAATATGAAGAAAATCTGTTTTTCCTCCATGAAACATTTAAAGGGAAATAATATTCCTCTCTCCACAATCTGACATCCACTCCTAAAATTGGATAAATATTCTGTGCTGTAGTGTTCAAGATATAACCCTAAGGAGAACATATGAAGAAAACTATGGCAATAGCAATACTAATAAATATGTCCTTTGTGGAAGGCACTCTGCTAGCCTATTTTCCACTATTATGCTATTTAAAATTATTAAATGCTCTCCTGGAAATTGTCATTATTTATTTACATCTTATAGATGGGGAAAATGAGTTCACGGGGGATTCTTCAATTTGTCACATAGCTAGTAAGTATAAAATTCAGGATTCAAACTCATTTTTCCTCTCCAGTGGCCAAGCTCTTAACCCCTCGACCATACAACAACTTTAAGTATAAAACTAAAGTGTATTCCAATGGTGATATTGTGGTTGAATGGTGTCCTGGAATTAAAATGAATGGTTCTAAGATCCTAACTCAAAATTGGATAAAGTATTTTCCCAATAGGAAAAAAAGTTATTCTTTTTAGAAAAGCAAATATTCACATTACTTATCATACATTTTGTTCTATAAAATGCCTTTCATATTATAGCTCACTGAAATTTTAACAAAAGTAGTTCTTACCTCAAACAAAATAAATTCTTTATAAGGTGAAATTGATCTCTTTAAAGAGAATTTTTCCCCATTATTTATGCTTTTTAATTTTAAGAAAACTATCTGTGGATAAATCATAACAAGGACAATACTAACGATGATGATGATGATGATGATGATGATGATAAACACAACCTTCTCCCTTTGCATCTCTTCATTTCAATAAACACTTGGTTTAAATTCTTGTAGGATCTTTAAAGGGTGATTATTTTATCATAGGGTTGAGGTCACATTCATGAAGGAAATAATTTGCATGTAGTAAGAAATGAAAATGAAAGTTTTATTCTTTATGAAGAAGAAAATAAAACAGTTTACTTAGGTAAATGTTGGAGAGTAATATTTTCTTTGAATCTACAGGATAATCTAGGAGTCCTATTTTTTCTTTAAAAGGAGAGAAAAAGCAAGGTTCTGAAGATGCAGTTCAACTCAACAAATATTGAATAAATACAGGTGCTTTTTACCATCAATAGGCAGAGTCCATTTTTCCTCTTAACTTCAGCTGGCATTGTGACTTATATTGATCAATTCAATATAGCAGAATTAAATAGCCCTAATACCTACAACTACTAACACAGTTATCTCAATTAAATGTACTTTTCAACCTTTCCTTAATATTTGTTGACCTCATGTACAGTTCAGCATCTATGAGATTTATCTTTTCATTCTAAAATGATAAAATATAATAATAACAAAAATTGTAGGTAACTTATTACAGATTGTTCTCTAAGGCATAATATAAAATTTGAATATAGCTGTAGCTTACTTAAATCATATAAAAACCAAAAGAGTTTTAGAACTTACTATTTTTCAAACAGGGACATCTAGCCAATATTTATGCTATCATGTCAAAAATCATTTACTTATTCTTGAAATTTTTCAAAGATAAATACAAAAAAAGAAAAAGAGGGCTAGGGTTGTGGCTCAGAGGTAAGTGTTTACCTACCATGTGTGAGGTACTGAGTTTGATCCTCAGCACCATATAAAAATAAAATAAAGGTATTGTGCCCACCTATAACTAAAAAATAATTTTAAAAAAGAGAAAAAATAAAAACAAGTATAAAAAATAATTAAACTGCAACTAATAAAAACATAAATATTAAAATGATTAATTAGACTAAGAGAAAATAAGAAGTGGATAACCCTGAAAAAATAAAGCAACTTCACAGATTTTCTGACAAGGTATTAAGGATAATGTTGAGAAAATACAGAGTCAGAGAGGCAGAGATTAATCAATCTTTTGAAGATGACATCACAAATGTGTAAAAGAAAATCAAAAGTAACCTCTCAAAATAATATAAAAGTCATACAAATTTGACTTTTAAATATGCATTCAAAATTTTACTATATTTTCTTTATTTTTATTTGAATTTTCAAAAATTAATCCTGTGTGTTACTTACCTGAAGTCCACAGTGCATAAAAAGTGTTTGCTCATAGATTCTATGGGTTATAACTTTTTGAGCACCGACTTTCTTTTTGACCAGAACTCTTATGTATAAAGACTGTCCAAAGTATGTAATACCAAAGCATTACAGAAACAAATGCTTCTATTACATATGATGCCTTAGCTGCAATTTTTCCATGACTAGGAACCTCTTAGTGTTTTCCAAGAATTTGGTCCACCTTGGTTACCTGTTTTAATATCTATCCCTGACTTTTTGATTATTTTAGTCAGCTTTTTTAACTACTATGAACAAGAAACCTGATGACAACAATTTTAGAGGAGGAAAAGTTTTTTGGGGACCCATGGTTACAGAGATTTCAGTCTATAGATGATTGACTCCATTGCTCAGAGCCTAAAGTCAGGCAGAACATTATGGAAGAAAGCAGTTCAGGACTTGGCAATCAAAAAGCAAAGAGAAAGAGATTTTATTACCAGTTACAAAATATAAATGCCCAAAGGTATGACCTAATGACCTGCCTCCTCTAGTGACACACTACATGCCTACAGTCATCAATCAGTTAATCTCTATCAGGAGATGTAATTTACTAGTTGGGTTACAACTCTCATCATATAATCATTTCACCTCTGAACCTTCTTGCATTGTCTCACACATGAGATTCTGGGGAAACCTCATATCTAAATCATAACACTGACTAAAGAGGAAATGCTAATGTCTGATGTTGGAGATCTGGAGGAGTGGCCTGCCCACCACACCACGGCCAAGATACAGAGGAGAGGCCTTCCCAGAGATACGCGATGAGCCACCCTCTGCTGAGGTTCCTTATTCACCAAAGTGTGGCTCCACAGCCCAACATCAGGGTGCATAGAGGTTTGAAGCTGCCACTTCCATGAAACTGGGATATTGCTGCTTCTATCAAGGGACAACAATAAGGACCTGGTAAGACATCACCAAGGTCCCTGTAAGCCTGGCTGCACCAGAGGTTTCTCTACTAGGGGTGCTAACAATTCTTCTGTTTCTGAGGTAATAGGGAGCCTTGCATGGGTTGCCTATCTCTTGTTTCTCCTACTAACAGCCAACTTATGATTACCCTCTCACTTGTCATATAATCTAATGCTTCCATATTCTCACATTCTATCTCATAAACATCTCAGCCAACACCCTAGCACACACCCCCACCATAAGAAACCGTAAACCATTATGCAAACCTATTGACTATAAGGTAGAAGGTAACTGAACACATCATTTTTTATTATAGAAACAAAACTGTAAATGTAAAAATAGAAGCTAACTGATATATGGCTGCACCTTGGGTATATTGAGTGCTGTAATATTGATTTCTCCCTTAAAAGTAAGGTATTGGTAATCTATGGGGACACTATAAGACAATAGGACAGAAGCTGTACTACCTTGGATCTACACTGCAAGAGAGGAAGACTCATAGATATCATAAAGAAACAAGAAAGGAAAGTGCCCCCAAACAAGCCAAGATACTACAACAATAGAATCCATAGATAGCAAAATAGGAGAGATGTCAGAGAAGAAGTTCAGAATATACATAACTAAAATGATTTGGGAATTAAAGAATGACCTAAATCAGCAAAAACAGGCAAAAGTCAATCACACCAACAAAGATATAAGAGAGCAAATACAGGTTGCAAGAGATTACTTCAAGAAAAAGAGATACTGAAAAAAAGAAACATCCTTGAAATGAAAGAAACAATATGTCAATTAAAAAACTCAAAAGATAGTGTCACCAACAAAGTAGACCACTTGGAAGACAGAACCTCAGACAAAGAAGACAAAATATACAATCTTGAAAATAAAGTTCACCTCACAGTGAAGATAGTAAGAAACCATGAAAAAAATATCCAAGAATTATGAAATACCATCAAAAGACCAAATTTAAGATTTATTGGGATAGAGGAAGTTCAGAAATTCAAACCAAAGGAATGCACAATCTCTTCAATAAGATAATACCAGAAAATTTCCCAAGCATGAAGAATGAACTGAAAAATCAAATACAAGAGGCCTATAGGACACCAAATGTAAAAAAATTACAACAAATGTAAAAAATTACAAGATCTACATCAAGACACATTATAATGAAAATGCCTAGCATACAGAATAAGAATAGAATTTTAAAGGCTGCAAGAGAGAAAAATCAGATCACCTATAAGGGAAGATAAATTCAGATCTCAGCAGATTTTTCAACCCAGACTCTGAAAGATCAGGAAATCCTGGAACAACATATACCAGGCTCTGAAAGAAAATGGATGCCAACCAAGAATCTTATACCCAGCAAAATTAAGCTTCAAATTTGATGATAAAATAAAAACCTTCCATGACAAACAAAAGCTAAAAGAATTTACAGCAAGAAAGCCTGCACTACAGAACATTCTTGGCAAAATATTCCACAAGGAGGAAGTGAAAAACAACAATGAAAATCTGCAAAGGAAAGAACTACAATAAAGGAAAGACAACCAAAGGAGAAACCAAGTCAAGCTAAATACCTAAAATAAACAAAAATGACAGGTAATACAATTCATGTCTCTTTCAATCCTTTTGGATAAATTTTTACACATAAAAATTTTAACTACAATATCATCTAATTTTTCAGGTTTTTGTTTATTTTGTATTTTTTAGCTTTCCATTTGTCTTCACAAAGTTACATTTGTTTATATTTTCTTTAAAGGTTTTAGCATTTTATAGTTATATTTTAATATATAATTAATCTGGTATGTGTATATACATTGCTTATGATATGGAATGAGGTATATTTTACTCTCTTATAATTAAAAATCTATTATTCAAGATTCAAGGGTGAAAAAGGTCAATCAGAGTAAAAATTGTTTCATAAGTTATTTGTAAAGGTAAGGGCAAGGTTGAGGGAAATGAACAAATTTTGTGAAGCATCTTTCTTTCCCTAAACTTGAAGAGGTAGGAGGTGAAAGAAGAGTGAGCCATTATGAAAAACTTATAGGAGAAGGTGACCTAACTTAAGTTATTCCCACCAAAGCATGTAGAATCCAACTCACAGTCTAATAGAATTTTATAGGGAGGAATAAAATACTTTGCTCTACTCTTGTATTTTCTAAATTTATCTCGTTGGTGTCCCTTTAAGGGGAAACCACATAAGAAGGGAACTTATCATGCAGCCTACAGCATATGTCTCATCAAAAGGTGAAAGTTGCAGAAAGAAGCCAATATGGCAACCATTACATGAGATTACCTGAGGCTACTGAGTATCCTGAGTATTTGAAATGTGCCTAGTCTGAATTGAGGTGTGCTATATGTTAAATGGACATTAGATTCCAAATAATTACTGGGAAAAAGAAAATAAACATGAAATATCTTACTAACAATTATTTTCTTTGCAAATTATGTTGGTAATCCATTGGGTTAAATTAAAATATATTAAAATTAATTTCTCTATTTGTTTAAAAAAGTAGTTAAGGAGAACAAGGTAACATTCTGTATCTTCACTGTAGTACTATATATCCATATTTATATGTTGTCATTTTTTATATTTGTGTTATCAAAATATATATAACTATAAAACTAAATAGGGAAAATTATACTATATAAAAATTAAATCTCAACAAACATGACTTTAAAAAGAAATCTAGTTTATAACAGTTTGGGCACATACTAACCACCAGATAAATAATGGCTATTATTATGATTCATTAAAATAATCAGCATCAAGCTATTTCATAGTGGGTAGGGAGGGGGAGCATGAGAAGAATAAACAAACTATAGATAGGGAAAAGGGGTGGAAGGGGGAGGTGGGTGCATGGGGTTATGAATAATGGTGAAATGTGATGGACATCATTATCCAAAGTACATGTATGAAGACACAAATGATGTGAACATACTTTGTATAAAAACAAAGATATGAAAAATTGCACTCTATATGTAGTATGGATTGTAATACATTCCATTGCCATTTATAATGAAAAGAATAAATTTAAAAAAAATAAAATGCCCAATGTTTGAATTTTCTTTTGATTCTTAGAGTTTATACCAACATTTACATAAATGTTTCTTCTCCAGATTATCTCCTTCCTCATCCCAAAGCTGACATTATCTTCAGAGAACTGACACTCAAGAGCCCAGTAAGCAACATCCCACCTGTCACAAAACCAGAGATATGCTTATCACAAAGAGCTTTGAGTCCTTCATTATACCGCTCACAAGTTATGGTTTCCAAGTGACTTCAAAAATATTTCTCTTAATACTCAGTCAGAAACAGAGTTATTTTCCTCATTCCCTAGAACTGTTTCTCAAGATGAGAATTATCTTTTAAAACTGATGTCACCATTCTGCTGAAAATTCACCAATGTGTTATATCTGCCTTTGCCTTCCTTAAATACTAACAGCTGTGATTCCATGTAGAACCCACCCAAATAATATTCAGATTAATTTCCCTCTGTCAAAATACATAAAAGCACCTGGAAAGTTCTTTGTTCTTTCAGGAAATATAAACTAAAACTGCCTTGGATTAGAATATAGATATTTTGAGGAGGGAGTAGAATTCAGCATATCATATTTACTTACCAAGGAGAGGGCAGTTCAAACTATAGAGACAAGATTTCACATCAGACAAATGGAGGCTTTTAAGGTGGTTGAATAAATACACCATAGCACAATAAGAGGTGCGGAATAAATGGCTTAATGGCTAATCTTAAATAAACATATTTAGTTTTGAGTTCTTCTCATAAATCTGTTTAGTTATAACCTTTGTTTCTTAAAGAATTTATAATATATAATAAGCATAGCTTTTATTATTCATAGTTATTGGATATATGTTGTGATTTACTCCTGTAATTATAAGATTTTCTCATTTACTGAGAAGTAATCATGTGAAGTAATAAATTTTGTTGTATCCAATTGGGGGGGCAAAAATTAAAAAGCTGACCATAAATTTATTTGGAAATGGATGAGACCACAAACAGAAACCACCAAGAGTTAAGAGAATCTTGAAATGTTGGAGGACACCAACTTCCCAATTTCAAAATTTACTATAAAACCACAGTGTTCCAACTATGTGATACTAACATAAGGAAAGCTATATACAACATTGAAACATAATTATGAGTTTACAATGGATAATTTGTGGCTGATTTTCAACAAAGGTTGAAATCTTGTCTTTCAACAATGTAATTCACCAGAGGAAGAAGAGCGTTTTCAAAAAATTGGGTTGAAACAAAATGTATATCCTTATGTAAAAGCATAAATTGAACCCCTACCTCAAACTATATAACCAAAATTAACTCAGAATAGATCAAAGGCCTTAATGTAAGCACCAAAAGTATAAAACTTTTAAAAGTATAAAATTTAGGAGGAAATTTTAGACCTTAGACTAAGCAATAGTTTCTTAAGTATGACATCAAAAGCACATACACATACACAAAACAGACAAATTAAGCTTCATCAAAATTAAATGTGTTAGTACTTTGAAAGGTAATATAAGTAAAGTGAAATGACAACTCATAGGTAGAAAATATATGTAAGTCATATATATGACAAGGGACCTGTATATAATTACAAACAGATAATAAAAATACATTTTTTTAAAAGTAGGTAAAAGTTCTGAATAGACATGTCTCCAATAACCATATGAAAATTCATTCAACATCACTATCCACCAAGGAAATGGAAATTAAAATCACAATGAAGTGGGCTGGGATTGTGGCTCAGCGGTAGAGTGCTCGCCTAGCACAGGAAGGACCCGGGTTTGATTCTCAGCCCATATAAAAATAAAAAGGCATTGTGTTGTGTCCATCTACAAAAAAAGATTCTCTCTCTCTCTCTCAAAAAAAAAAAAAAACACAATGAAGTATTATTTTCTTCCTGAATTTGCAGAGTTGCTGGTCTGGAATTCTTAAAGACCTCAGCTTACACAGACCTCACCTTCCAGCAAAAGTGGAGAATCAAGTTTTATCTCAAAACTCTGGTTTTAATATCCTATATTTTTCAACAGAGTCAATACAGATAGTATATCCCTTTACTGAAATGCTTGGGCAAAAAGAAAAATTTCAGAGTTTTTTCATTTGGGAATATTTACAGACTTTACTGGTCAAGCATCCCTAATCTAAAAATCATAACTGCTCCAAAATGCAGGGGGGAAATTAGCTTACTTCCCTGCTACAAAAGTTTTCAATTATAGTACGTTTTAGATTTCCTATTTTCAGATTAGGGTTGCTTATCCTATAATAGCAGTGTTCTGAATTCTCATTATATCCTTCTAAAATTATCTGAAAGAAGGGATTAAAGAGTTTTTCCACAAAACCTCAAAATTAGCAGCTTTTTTGTTTTAAGAAGTAGAATTCCTAGATAGCACACTGTACACGAGCCTGTCTTTTTTAATGATACACACGTTATTAATGTATGGTTGCTAACAGAGATCACACACATAATGATTGGCTGCTAATAACTGTGACTTTTTTCCTAATGCATCTTTTATATATAAAATTTACAAGCCAGGCCAGAGAACTTTGCTTCAATCTGATGTGAATAAACAAGGACAGTGGTAATTTTTGATGCAAATTAATGAAGCACTCTTTTGAGCTATTATTTGACCTGAATTTTATTCCTAGTCATTCTGGGTATATGCTGTGGAAAATTATTTTTAATGTCACAAAGCTTCTATTTCCTCATTGATAAAATGAGGAGGATATTTATTATCTACCTTATTGGGTTATACCTAGGAATAAATTTGACATTGAATATAAAATTGCATTGGCCCACATTGAATCCCAAATAAGTGTTAACTATATTAAACATTATTATTTTGTCCCTGTTATTATTATTGTTATTATTATTTATCCTTTTATGGATTGACAAAGAAGGGAGAGGTAAAAGAAACATATATGTTGATGGAACCGAATTTAAGAACGGAGGACTTCTTATAGCCAAACTAATCATAATACATAATCCCAACTTTAACAAGTACATTTGAAGTCCATAATTTGAAACCTTACATATAGTACTACAAAATATTTTTTACCTATTTTGAGTGTACACACACATACATACTTTTGAGTCTACATTTTAAAAATAAAGTAAAATTCACTAACTCAATAACATTTAAAGTACTTGCAAAAATCTAAGTATTCCTTCTGCATCCAATATAGTAAACTCTTTATTATAAGCCATGATTCATTTGTAGTACTATTAGTGAAATTCTACATTTTATCTTGCAGCAAAATTCTTTCTGCTAAGCAATATGAATAGATTGAAGTCAGTGGGAGTTAGGTATGAGAAAATGATGTCAGGCTTTGGTCTCAGATGAGACTCTATTTCCTCTACACCTGAGGAGTTTTCTTCCTTGGTTTCATCTTAAGGCAAAATGCTGAATACTGATGAGGCCAGCCTTCATCTAACCCCAGTGATTAATGTTTGGACAACTCACTTGGACTTCAAACACAGAGTTTGAATTTGAATTTTGTGTGAGGTCAGCTAATCTGTCAAAACCAATAACAGTTTCCTTTCCACAGACAGAGCTTGCCAGTGGATTCCCTCAGGTCTGGACTATTTGCCTTGCTGTGATGTGACTTGAGTATTTTTAGTATGACCCAAACTACTTTTTAGAAAGAGTATCTTTGGAAGTTGTTTCTAAAAAGGAAAGGAACAGAACTGAATATCCTTTACTATATCCTACATTTTTTATGGAAAAGTACAATTTGAAGCTGAGTAAGACATTACCAGTGAAAACTGCCAAAAGAAACTCATGAAGAAACTCATGATAATTAAATTGCACTTATTTTTTCCTGTATGGAAGATGAATGGAAATATTAAAGCTGGGGGGATAGACTAAAAATAAGCAGAGGGGATTATAATATACATTCATACTCACTTCAATAGCTGAAATTTTCTTTCCCTCTTTCTCTCATCCCCTGAATCCTAGTAAAACCCACAAACCCTACTGAATACCCATGCACATACTCCAAAACACTGAAGGTTTCTCTGAGCCATTACTATATATATATATATATATATATATATATATATATATATATATGCTATATCCTCATCCCTCCATTATACTTTAATTGTTCTCTATCACCAGTTTAATTAGGTTCTTAACCCACTAATCCTTGGACTGACCTTTCTACTTATATTAAATAGAACACTGTTGATTTGTAATTTTTTTTTTTTGCTTTGTTTGGTTTTTACCTCACAACTAAAAAGGAAAATTCCCTCTTCACTCCCTAATTAAAAAAAAATCAGATGTTGCTTTTTGGGTGAGGAGAGTCCTTTATTGTCTTCCAAAGCCCTAACAAGGAAAATTGTACCACTTATATCCTGAGTTTCCAGACACTGATTATTGATTCTCAACAAGAATTGGACTAGAGTCTTTTAAACTTTAAATTCTCATCCCAGATCTACTAAATCAGAATCATGGAATGGGCTCAGCAATGTGTGGTTCAATAAGCCTGCAGGCGATTCTTACAAAGGCTAATGTTGGACAACACTTGCTTGAGGACAGATCTGAGGATTAAAACTGAGAAAATATTTAGTACAAGGAAGAAGCACATTCATTTTTTGAAAATATGGTACAAGAAACAAACCCAATTCCCAAAGGCTTAAAGAACAAAAACAAAAAGGATCCATTGACTGATAAAGCTATTGAAGGTGGGAACACTAATTTCTCTGTTGGCTCAGCAATACTAAGGACCCCATTTCTCATCTTTGCTGTCCATCTCCATTTTGCTCTTTGCCTTGAGGTAATTAAAAACAACAGTTTAAAGTTAGAAAATATTAATATCTTACTCCTAAGGCCAAAATTAGATGGGAAAAAAATGGATGATTTTTTTTTCCTAGTTAATGGGATTTGGGTAATTTTTAGTTGCTTCTATTTATATTTCTGCATGTTCAAATATATGCTAAGAACATGTGTCATAGTTTATTTGCTAAAACAAGAGAAGGAAGGAAAGAAGATAGGATGAGATGGATTTGTCAATAATGCAAACATATTTCCCTTGTCCTTAGTTAAGCCCTGAAGAAAATGATTAGTATAGACTATAGGAAAGAAAATGTAAATCTATGTACCAATGCTAAAACCAACTGGACATGTTAGCAAAGAAAAAAACAATTGTTCTACTCCATAATACTTATGCCACTTGTTTTTCATTTGAATGCTAAGCAAACTAATGGAGTTTTCAAGAGTGAAAAATTGCAAAATTTTAATTTCTTACATTTAAACTTTTTACATTTGATCTCCAATGGTCATTTTCTCTTTATAGTAAGATTATTTTCACTCATTTCTTCTATATTCAAATTTAACAAAATCAGCTTCTAGATCAACATTTTAGTGTATCTTATATAGCTTAGAACTTACGTTCTTACAGTGTCAATTATCCAGTAATGATTCCTCTAATAAGGGAAAATAATTAGAACAAAAATGATAGGAGAAATATACAGAGAAAACATATCCTTTTTATTTAGAAAATAATAACCTTTCATTCTTTCATTATATAGTGACTTTATTCTTTTGAAAGTGCCAGTGCAAAAAAAAAAAACAACAATAACAACAGCACATTTTATGAAAGAGGCAGACATTAGCAACACTCCGTAATTAAATAAATACAGTCACATCATCTCATTTCTCATGGTCCATTCAAGAAAGTTCTCTCACAAGGAGGTGACAGTTTTATGAAATATTAGTTGTTTTCTGATTAAAACATGTACTTGACTAACAAATTAGTTCTGATTCAATGCATAGATATTAAGTCTATAAATTTTTATCCTCATTAAATACTCAGAAAATTTTGACATAAAACAAATTTTCTCTGAAGCAAAGTACAATCCATCTCCCAAGTTTTTGGTACTTCTCAACTGTAGGTACTTGTGCTACTCATTGTCTTGTAATGACAGTGTTCTGTATTATTGGCTAGCATTTCCTACACTGTTAAAGTGCTATAGATAACACTTCAAACTTCTTCCCAGATCCTCAATATATATCACGATATAAGAATCTCTAAAAAGCTTTATAGTAAAATATAACCAATTGACATTATTTAAATTAGTTTTCCAAACTTAGTTATCCATGGACTACTTTTTCATATCCTGCATGATTACCATTCTGCATAGCACATTTTATAGAATTTTGCTTTCACCTTCATCTTATCTTTATTTCCCTCCCAAAAAAGTTTACCTCACATTTAACTGTGTTAGCTTGTATTGATTTAACACCAGTTTTTCAGAGATGGTTTTTAAGGTAACAAAATCCTCTTAAATGATGTTGTCTTAACCTCAGTCATGGACATTCTACTGATTTCAAATTCTGGAGAAGATGTCCTTCTGCAGCACATCTCAAACCCACAAAATCATAAAAGAAAAACATAGTGCTTTGGGGCCAATAGCCACAATCAATAATTCTTCCCTTCATCTTCTTCAGGTAAAAGTCCAGAGTACCAATCCCGCTGCCCAGCACTTAGTGAAACTTTTGGGAAAGTATCAGAGATAGCTTTATTTGTTCTCTGAATTATATGCTGTCACAACTAACCCAAATGCTGATTCCTCCTTAGCTTGGGTCTAAGGATGCTTCACTCTCTTTTGTTTAGCTAGGGAGGGACACAGAAGTGGATTGATTACTTCTCTCTTATAAAATTCTTGCAACTTCCTAGATTTAGTTTATGTAATTTTCTTTTTATCTTCAGTTTCCTTTTATTTAAGAATGATCTATGATTATGTAGTTTAATTGGTATTAAGGAGTTATTAGAGGGTGAGAACGGTATCCTCTTATGACCTATAACCAAAATAGAAGTCTTTGCAGTGTTCTCTTTATTAAAGAAAAATATATTATTGGGATTAAGAGTGAGTCAAATCAGATCCACTCCTTATGAACCCCCTCCATACTGAAAATTAAAGATAAAAAATCTATAAAATACTAATAGTAAAGATTAAAGATAAAAAACTACAAGATTTTTCAAATTATAATTTTCAAATGAACTAATATAAGTTTGTTAAAGTGGAAGGAAAGAGAAAATAGATAAAGAGAATAGGAGAAAATCAAAAAGGAAAGAGAAGGTAGAAGAAAAAAGAGTAGAAAGAGGAGAAAGAAGGGTATCTGTTATAATGCAACCAACCATAAGTGCAGCAAAAACATTTGCTTTTATATACCAACTCTAGGATGAGGATAAAAGTCATATGAACATGTCCCTATTTCACAATGTCCATGAAGGACATGAACTAGATTGACAAGCACTATCACCAATTCATACAATTATATTATATTTGACTCTTAACTTTTTAATACAACATTTCCAAAGTTTTGACATATCTACTGTTCTTTAGCAGAGTTTTATATATCTATAGGATTCCAACAAGTAGCATGTGAAACCACATATTTTGTCACTGGAACAACTTAGAAATAAATACAAGAGAAAATAACTTATTGTAGATACTCAATGAACCAGAAGTACATTAGTTTGACCCATAATAAAGTGAGTCCTGTCTATGATGTACAGATGGTAGCTTTAAATAATTCACATAGAAAGTGGCAGGGATTATTCAAGAAATGTAAAAGTAGCCAGGCATGGTGGTGCACACCTGTAATTCCAGCAGCTGGGGAGGCTGGGACAGGAGTATCCTGAGTTCAAAGCCAGCCTCAGCAACAGTGAGGCAGTAAGCAACTCATTGAGACCCTGTCTCTAAATAAAACACAAGATAAAGCTGGGGATGTGGTTCAGCATTTGAGTGCCCCTGAATTCAATCCCCAGTACCAGAAAAGGAAGGAAGGAAGGAAGGAAGGAAGGAAGGAAGGAAGGAAGGAAGGAAGGAAGAAAGAAAGAAAGAAAGAAAGAAAGAAAGAAAGAAAGAAAGAAGAAAGAAGAAAGAAAGAAAGAAAGAAAGAAAGAAAGAAAGAAAGAAAGAAAGAAAGAAAGAAAGAAAGAAAGAAAGAATTGTAAAATTCTCAAAATTATTGAGACAGGCAATATAGGCAGGTTTCTTTCTGCTACTTCTTGTCAAAGCTCAGACAATATGCTTTTTTACAGTTACATTATTCTAGTTATATTATTTGTCATTTTGACTCCCTTAACTAATATGAATTTTTAAAATGATTAACTTAAGATGGGAATGGAACCCAGAATTGAAATTCTGGTAGATGAGGGTGAGAGTAGTAGAAGTGGATATGAGGGAAGAATATTACTCAGCACTAAAAAATAATAAGATCATGGCATTTGCAGGGAAATAGATGGCATTAGAGCAGATTATGCTAAGTGAAGTTAGCCAATCCCTAAAAAACAAATGCCAAATGTCTTCTCTGATATAAGGGGGTTGACTCAAAAGGAGGAAGAAAAGAAGAGCATGGGAAGAAGATTACCTCTACATAGGGAAGAGGGGTGGGAGGGAAAGGGAGGGAGAAGGGGAATTGCATGGATGGTGGAAGGAGACCCTCATTGTTATACAAAATACATGTATGAAGATGTGGAAAAAAAAGAATCGCATTACCCTAGATTAGGTAGAGAGAAGTGATGGGAGGGGAGGGGAGAGGTTGAGGAGATAGGAAGGATAGTAGAATGAAACAGACATTATCATTGCTGTGGGTATATACGTGACTGCATGACCAATGTGATTTTGCGACCTGTATACTCAGAAAAATGAGATATTATATCCCATCTGATTCAAATGTATGATATGTCAAGGTCATTGTACTGTCATGTGTAACTAATTAAAACAAATAAAAAAATAAAAAAAATCAATAAGATAAAAAAAAAAAAGAAAAATCCTGGTCATTATGAAAATTTAGCTTTACTCTAAGTTAAAGGATGTTGAGCACCTGAGTAATATTTAAGTCAAGACTATTATTTGGCTTGGCCAATGGGTTGGAAATTTGATCTCCAGACTGTGGTGCTTTTGAGAGGTGGTACAACCTTTAAGAGGTGGGGCCTAATAAGAGGTTTTACGTTGTTGGGGGTATGTTATTACAGAGCATTGTAGAAACCCACTCTCTTCCTCTCTGTTTCTTAGCTTACAACCATGAGATGAGCATCTTTGCTCCACCATACACTCCTTCCATGATATCAGAATTTACCATAGTTCCAAAGGAACAGGACCAACCAATCTTGGACTGACACCTCTAAAACTGAAAATCATAATAAACCTTTTCTGTTTAAAAGTTTATTGGCTCAGGTAATTATTACAGTAACACAAAGCTGACTGATAAGTTGGAAACAGCTCAGAACTGAAATCCTGGTAGACATTGGTAAGAGTAGTAGGAAGTGATGAAAGAGAAGATTACATAATGCAATGCTGGTCATTTTAAGAAATTTAGTTTTCCATGATAGGTACTGCATAGGACCAAGACTTCAAAGTAAGAGTTAGTGATGAACATTTAGATGTGAGTTAATGTGTAGCTTCTGGAGCAATGAAGAATAGAATATATAAAATCTAGAAACAACCTATCAATATTAAAAAAGTAATACTAGTAATATTTAAAAGAAAATACTAGAAATAATAGGGGGAAAGAATAATAGAAAGCCAATGAAAAAGAGGTATGTCCAGCATTGTGTACACCTTACTCAGGGATCCTATGAACAATGTATAAGAACCAAATAAAGTCACTAATGCTTAGAGTATTAGTTTCTACTGCTGCTCTAAAACTTATTTAAAATTAAAGGTGCAAAATAATACAAATTTACTATCATGAAGTTCTACTAATCAGAAGTCTGACTGACATGGGTCTGAAAACACTAAGATCAGGGGTCAGCAGGGTCACTTTCCTATCTACATTCTTTATGGAATGATTGACCTACCTGGTTGTTCTAGATTCTAGAGCCTGCTTTTCTCAATATGTAACACTTTCCCCCATTTTCAAAGCTAGAACCATTTGGCAAAGTCCTTCCCACAATGTCATCTTCTGTTTTTCCCTTCTACTTCCCTCTCATATCTTTAAGGACCTATTGGATTACTTATATTGGGCCCACCTGCAGAATTAGGGCTAGCTGACAAGCAAATTTAATTCTGCAACAGAATCTCCTTTCCACGTAACCAAATATATTCATAGGTTCGTAAGATTAGACATTTTGGGGGGGGGGGACACTGGGTCTACCATACTTGGTATGAGTAATTCTTTAACAGGGAAATTCAAGAAAGAAATAGGAATGTGATATTATAAAAATTGTTTACTGAGCATCATAAGTTGACAGAAACAATGTTTCATCCACATTACTTCTCTTTTATTTTTTTCACATCAAAATCTACAACCTGATATTATTTTTTATTGGTTGTTCAAAACATTACATAGTTCTTGACATATCATATTTCATACATTAGATTCAAGTGGGTTATGAAATCCCATTTTTACCCCATATACAGATTGCAGAATCACGTAGGTTACACATCCACATTTTTACATGATGCCCTATTAGTAACTGTTGTATTCTGCTACCTTTCCTATCCCCTACTATCCCCCCTCCCCTCCCCTCCCATCTTCTCTCTCTACCCCATCTACTGTAATTCATTTCCCACCTTGTTTATTATCCCATTCCCCTCACAACCTCTTATATGTAATTTTGTATAACAATGAGGGTCCCCTTCCATTTCCATGCAATTTCCCTTTTCTCTCCCTTTCCCTCCCACCTCATGTCTCTGTTTAATGTTAATCTTTTCCTCCTGCTCTTCTTCCCTGCTCTGTTCTTAGTTGCTCTCATTATATCAAAGAAGACATTTGGCATTTGTTTTTTAGGGATTGGCTAGCTTCACTAAGCATAATCTGCTCTAGTGCCATCCATTTCCCTGCAAATTCCATGATTTTGTCATTTTTTAGTGCTGCTAATACTCCATGGTGTATAAATGCCACATTTTTTATCCATTCATCTATTGAAGGGCATCTGGGTTGGTTCCACAGTCTAGCAATTGTGAATTGTGCTGCTATGAACATCAATGTGGCAGTATCCCTGTAGTACACTCTTTTAAGGTCTTCAGGGAATAGTCCGAGAAGGGCAATACCTGGGTCAAATGGTGGTTCCATCCCCAGTTTTCCCAGGAATCTCCATACTGCTTTCCAAATTGGCTGCACCAATTTGCAGTCCCACCAGCAATGTACAAGAGTACCCTTTTCCCCACATCCTCCCAAGCACTTGTTGTTTGACTTCATAATGGCTGCCAATCTTACTGGAGTGAGATGGTGTCTTAGGGTGGTTTTGATTTGCATTTCTCTGACTGCTAGAGATGGTGAGCATTTTTTCATGTACTTGTTGATTGATTGTATGTCCTCCTCTGAGAAGTGTCTGTTCAGGTCCTTGGCCCATTTGTTGATTGGGTGATTTGTTATCTTATTGTCTAATTTTTTGAGTTCTTTGTATACTCTGGATATTAGGGCTCTATCTGAAGTGTGAGGAGTAAAAATTTGTTCCCAGGATGTAGGCTCCCTATTTACCTCTCTTATTGTTTCTCTTGCTGAGAAAAAACTTTTTAGTTTAAGTAAGTCCCATTTGTTGATTCTTGTTATTAACTCTTGTGCTATGGGTGTCCTATTAAGGAATTTGGAGCCAACTTTTTCTTCTATCAGACACAGAGTCTCTGATTTGATATCAAGCTCCTTGATCCATTCTGAGTTAACTTTTGTGCACAGTGAGAGAAGGGAATTCAGTTTCATTTTGTTGCATATGGATTTCCAGTTTTCCCAGCACCATTTGTTGAAGATGCTATCCTTCCTCCATTGCATGCTTTTAGTCCCTTTATCAAATATAAGATAGTTGTAACTTTGTGGATTAGTCTCTGTGTCCTCTATTCTGTACCATTGGTCCACCCGCCTGTTTTAGTACCAGTACCATGCTGTTTTTGTTACTATTGCTCTGTAGTATAGTTTGAAATCTGATATCGCTATGCCGCCTGATTCACACTTCCTGCTTAGAGTTGCTTTTGCTATTCTGGGTCTTTTATTTTTCCATATGAATTTCATGATTGCTTTATCTATTTCTACAAGAAATGCCGTTGGGATTTTGATTGGCATTGCATTAAACCTATAGAGAACTTTTGGTAATATCGCCATTTTGATGATGTTAGTTCTGCCTATCCATGAACAGGATATATTTTTCCATCTTCTAAGATCTTCTTCTATTTCTCTCTTTAGGGTTCTGTAGTTTTCATTGTATAAATCTTTCACCTCTTTTGTTAGGTTGATTCCCAAGTATTTTATTTTTTCTGAGGATATTGTGAATGGAGTGTTTTTCCTCATTTCCGTTTCAGAAGTTTTGTTGCTGATATACAGAAATGCCTTTGATTTATGCTTGTTGATTTTATATCCTGCCACTTTGCTGAATTCATTTATTAGTTCTAGTAGTTTTTTTGTAGACTCTTTTGGGTCTTCTAGGTATAGAATCATGTCTTCCACAAATAATGATAATTTAAGTTCTTCTTTTCCTATTTTTATGCCTTTAATTTCTTTCGTCTCTCTAATTGCTCTGGCCAGTGTTTCAAGAACTATATTGAATAGAAGTGGTGATAGAGGGCATCCTTGTCTTGTTCCAGATTTTAGAGGGAATGCCTTCAATTTTTCTCCATTCAGAATGATGCTAGCCTGAGGCTTAGCATAGATAGCTTTTACAATGTTGAGGTAAGTTCCTGTTATCCCTAGTTTTTCTAATGTTTTGAACATAAAGGGATGCTGTACTTTGTCAAATGCTTTTTCTGTGTCTATCGAGACGATCATATGATTCTTATCTTTAAGTTTATTGATGTGGTGAATAACATTTATCGATTTCCGTATATTGAACCATCCTTGCATCCCAGTGATGAATCCTACTTGATCAAGGTGCACAATTTTTTTGATGTGTTTTTGTATCTAATTCACCAGAATTTTAATGAGGATTTTTGCATCTAGGTTCATTAGAGATATTGGTCTTTAGTTTTCTTCCTTTGAGGTGTCTGTCTGGTTTCGGAATCAGGATGATGTTGGCCTCATAGAATGAATTTCGAAGAGCTCCCTCTTTTTCTGTTTCCTGAAATAACTTGAAAAGTATTGGTATTAATTCTTCTTTATAAGTTTTGTAAAACTCTGCTCTATACCCATCCGGTCCTGGGCTTTTCTTGGTTGGTAGTCTTTTGATTGCTTCTTCTATTTCATCCATTGATATTGGTCTGTTCAAATTGTGTGTATCCTCCTGACTCAGTCTGGGAAAATCATATGACTTAAGAAATTTATCGATGTCTTCATTATCTTCTATTTTATTGGAATATAGGTTTTCAAAATAATTCCTAATTATCTTCTGTATTTCTGTAGTATCTGTTGTGATATTGCCTTTTTCATCCCGTATGTTAGTAATTTGAGTTCTCTCTCTTCTTCTCTTCGTTAGCATGGCTAAAGGTCTGTCGATCTTATTTATTTTTTCGAAGAAACAACTTTTAGTTTTGTCAATTTTTTCAATAGTTTATTTTGTTTCAATTTTGTTGATTTCTGCTCTGATTTTAATTATTTCTTACCTTCTGCTACATTTGCTGTTGTTTTGCTCTTCCTTTTCTAGGGCTTTGAGATGAAGTGTGAGCTCATTTATTTTTTTTTTTCTTTTTTTGAGGAATGAACTCCAGGCAATGAATTTCCCTCTTAAAACTGCTTTCATTGTGTCCCATAGATTCCAATATGTTGTGTCTGTATTTTCATATCTCTAAGAATTTTTTGATTTCCTCCTTTATGTCTTCTGTAACCCACTGATCATTCAGTAACATATTGTTCATTTTCCATGTGATGTAGGATTTTTCCTTCCTTCTTTTATCATTGATTTCCAGTTTCATTCCATTATGATCAGATAAAATGCATGGTATTATCTCCACCCCTTTATATTTACTGAGGGTTGCCCTATGGAATAATATATTGTCTATTTTTGAGAAGTATCCATGTGCTGCTGAGAAAAAAGTATATCCACTTGATGATGGTTGATATATTCTATATATGTCAGTTAAGTCTAGGTTATTGATTGTCATATTGAGTTCTATAGTTTCTTTATTCAACTTTTGTTTGGAGGATCTGTCCTACAACCTGATATTATATTCTGTATTTTTTGAGATAATAAAACTGAACCTTAATATACAGATTAAGTTAATGGCCCCAAATCCCATGAATCACCTAGCTTGCAATCACAATGATACATAAATAACTAGATAGACTCAAAGTCTTTGAATCTACATTAACACATCACTGTTATCAGAAAACCATTGTTTACACTAGGGTTTGCTGTACATTGTATAGGTTTGTATACTAGGTAATGTAATGTACCCATTATTATGGTATCATTCAGAATAATTCCTAAAAAACTCCTTCAATAAATCTGTTCCTCTTCTCACCCCCAAAGCCCTTGTAAGTATTAACATTTTATTTTGTCCATAGTTTTGTCTTTTACAGGATGTCTGTCTTATAGTTGAGATCATACAGTCTTTAGTTTTTTTCAGATTAGCTTCTTTCACTTAGTAATATGCACTTAAGATATTTCCTTCTCTCTTCATAGCTTGATATTTTGTTGATACCTGCATTACAGTGTGTTCTAACAGATAACTGGACCAGGTGATGAAGGTATGGAGAAAAGACAAACTAACACATTAAAATAGAAAAAGCTAAGGCTTGGTGGTTCAGTCAACTTCTGTGGAGGAAAATTGACCATGAGCTAACTGATCATGTTTATATATAAGTTTTATAATTAAAAGGGTTATTGTTGGAAAGTTTCTTCAAAGCAAGTGGAGCCAAGGTCATGAGTATTAGCCGCCGGATTATGATTATTAGCTTGGGCCCATAACTTTCTACCCCTGAGCAGCTGGCATCTAGAACTCAAGGTTAAAAACTGAATGGGGCTGGCACAGAACCACCTATGGAACAGGGCTTCACCATAGCAACTAGGCTATCTCCTCAGCACCTTAGCACAAAGTTCTCCAAAGGGGCGTCACCTCTATCAAGGGACAGTTTAAAACCCATAGTTCAGTCACCACTTTGGACAATATTTCATTTCTAGTTAGTGTTGAATAATATTCCAGTGCACAAATGTTCCAGTTTATTTATCCTTTACCTACTGAAAGACATCTTGGTTGTTTCCAACTTTTGGCAACTATGAACAAAGAAGCTATAAATAGCTATATACATTGATTTATGTGGGCATATTTCAGCACATTTGGGTAAATACCCAGAGGCATGATGAATGGATTGTTTGACAAGAATGTGTCTGGTTTTATAAGAAACTGCCAAATCATGTGCTAAAGTAACCGTCATTTTGCATCCCCACCAGCAATGGTGAGAGCTGCTGCTGCTCTAAATCTTCATGCATCACTTCATGTTCATGTTTTGAATATTTTCTATTCTCATATGGGTACAATGGTACCTCACTGTGTTTTTAATTTGCATTTCCCAATAATATATGAAATGAAGCATCTTTCTATATACTTTCAGGCTTCAGCATATCCTCTTTGCTGTTGTGTCTGTTCTTTTTTATTTGTGATTTTTGCCCATTTTTAAATGAATTTTCTACTTTTCTTATTATTGAGTGTTAAGAGTTATTTGCATATTTTGGATATTAGTCCTTTCTCAGATAGTGCCTTTTTCTTGGCAGTGTATTTTATAGAATAGAAGTTAATTTATATTGTTTCATCTACTAAGTTTTTGCTAATTAGTTATAGCAGTAAAAATAAATGAACATAGAAAGTGATTTTTAAAGTGACTGAATTAAAATCCAAGTTTTAAATACCATATTTTGTCAAAGAGTATATTCTTAGGTTCTACCAGGTACATTTTTCAGCCCATGGTTTCAATTTTAGGCTGAGTTGATATTTAATGAGGTGAATGCTTGGGTGTTTTTCTGTTCATTTTTTTCATCTTCCTTTTGCTTACCTTTTGCTTCCTCATAAATCACCAATAATCTGTCATCTTGGTTTTGTTTCCAATCATCTTTTTTTTCTTTTCCAATCATGGTCTCTTGGGTATACTCATCCATTTTATCTCTGGGCAAATGCAAAAGGAAAGGTATACATTTTGGCTTTTTATCAAAATTACACTTTGAAATAGCATGCTCTGCATTACTGACTTCCTGTTTTCATCTCTATATTGTTTGTTTCACCTTTTAAATAGTGTGTTTGCACTTCAGGTACAGAATATGTCAGAAATTCAAGTCTTTAGGAAAAACAACTCTTTGTTTATATGTGTTTTTGATTATAGAAAATATTACTATTTAATCAATATTTTAAATTCCTAATATATCATTAAAAACAGCAATTAAGAATAGTTGTCATTTAAACATGTATAATAGTTTGGAAACACATAAAAACCCAAGCAGAGATAAAATAAAATATATTTAAACATAGACACTTTATATACTATATACTAATAAGATGTCATAATTTTTAAAAATAAATTATTAAATAGAACTAGAACAATTCACTTAAAGGACACATCCTATGGCAGATCAAGACAATTTTATGAATGAAGAGTTTAGTTTTCCTTTCTATATTTCCTCTTACTTACCTATATATAGGTGTCTTCTGATAGTCCCTAAACATGTTTTTCTGCAGGAAAAATTCTGACCCTATCACTCTCTACTTTAAAAACTCACTAACCTCAAAGCCAGTTCTACCCAACCAACACCATCACTATTACTATCCATAAACTCTGTTCCCCATTTACAGAGTGGCTCACTCTTCCAAGAACACACAGTGATCCTTTCATGATCCATCTTGGAGCACTTTTCCCTTCTCTGTCTGGTAAAATACCATCAACTCTTACAGTATACATCTGAAATTTCCTTCTGGAAAGATTTCTTAATCTTTCTAAACAGTATTAATAAATCTGTTCCCCACATTCCATGGCTTTGTGATCTCAATTGATACATTACCCTTTTTCATGGTGCCATTTATCATTTCACAAATGCGCTAAACCATAAAAGGTGACATCATTGAGATCATATGTTATTCACATTTGACTCTATTACACATAACAATGGATCTACTATCTAAGAGCCTATCATTAAATATCTTAAAACTATTTCTGCTTTAAGTTGCTCTTTGTCCATTATCATATAAGGGTTATATCTAAAATGGGTAATGGGAGATGAAAATTCAGCATACCAACAACTTGTCACCTAAAGGTCTCACTGGAGGGTACTCCTTGGGCTTATTTTATTCAATCTACTTCATGTACTCCTCTCTCCTCCTTAATATACAATAAGACTATGTCTCCTAAACTCATACCTTCCCTAATAAAACATTCTCATTTTCTTATTTTAGCTTCTCTATTGACTTTTAAGATTTCAACTAGCTCTATATAAAAACAGTGCTTAATTTCTTTTCTTTTCTTTCTTTTCTTTCTTTCTTTCTTTCTTTCTTTCTTTCTTTCTTTCTTTCTTTCTTTCTTTCTTTCTTTCTTTCTTTCTTCTTTCTGGTACCAGGGATTGGACCCTTACCAGAGGCCCTTACCACTGAGCCACATCCCCAATTCCAATCCTTTTTTTTGTTGTTGTTGTTTCAGACAGACTCTCACTAAGAACTTAGAACTTCACTAAATTGCTGAAGCTGGCTTTGAACTTGCAATCCTCCTGCCTCAGCCTTCTGAATAGCAGGGATTATGGCATGTGCCATAGCATCCGGCTAATGGTGCTTATTTTCTAATAGAAGAAAGCCAACAGAAGTTCCAGGGTTTTTCTTCTGCATTGTATTCTGTATGTATTTTAACAATGTCATTTTGAAGCAACTCTCACTGTTGAAATTGATCCATCACATTTACTTATTCTGATGCTTTGAATTTTTACCTGGAAAGAAGTGTAACACTGTGACATTTAAAGGCCAGTAACTAGTACATGACTCTTTCTGTGCATGTAGAAGCCTACATTAAGAAATTCAGTGTTTGAAAGTAACTAATCAAACTGAACAAAAGGCAGATTTCACATTAGAAAAAAAAACATTATGTTGACTTATATAAAAGGGAAAAATAGACAGAATTGCCAGTTTTTAAAAACAGTTCACTGATTGCCATTAAAGTTAGGATTAACGATCACTTGAAATTATAAAGATTCTGAGGGATCATAGAAAAATTAGTGTCCCTTCAAACATTTAATTTTCCAGAAAGTTTTGAAGATGAGCCTGAGAAACACAATAGGAATTACCCAATCAAATACTACTACTAAGCAAGAAATTGACTTCTACTGGGATTGCTAATACTGCCTGGTTGAGAAGGGCTTGACTACCCCAAGAGCAAACTATGGCCTTGAACCCTGAAGCTTCTCATTCCTTACCAGGATATATTCTTTTCCTGAGCTCCTTCTTTTTTCCCTATATGCTGTGCTAAAATACCTACTTCAGAAGTCCTCTATTAACAAAGGTCATGTTAAAACTGAAATTAGATTTAAAATTGAACTGTTTATTTAAACTTTCCTTCCATTAACTTCACAGAAAATATAAAGGTCAAGGTCCTTGTTTGGTTGATAGGGTCTAATTTTATGTTAATTGGCTTCCTAATTCCTCCCTTTGCTGATGTAATAGAGGCATTGAAATTTTATTTCATTCAGTGGCAGTTACCTTTTAAAGCTGCTTTTATCCTCAGCTATTCTGGTTTCACTTTAAACCTCCTAAGAGGCTGAGGAAACTGTTTCCATTATAAGAATTGCAGATTTAATTATTTCCTCTAAAGTCAACTCCATTCCACTTCCATCTCCTTTTCTCCTTTCTCTTCTATTTTCCACATTTTTGCAATAATTTATTCCTCATATATTTAATTAAGGAAGAGAAAATTTTCCTTTAGAATTATTCTGACATTAAATATAATCTTTTGGGGAAGACTTTAATTTTTTTAAAGAGAGAGAGAGAGAGAGAGAGAGAGAATTTTTTAATATTTATTTTTTAGTTTTTGGTGGACACAACATCTTTATTTTATTATTTATTTTTTTTAAAAAAAGTTTTTTTTTTGTTTTTTGGGTTTTTTTTAGAATTTTAATATTTACTTTTAGTTTTTGGCAGACAAACATCTTTGTTTGTATGTGGTGCTGAGGATCGAACCCGGGCCGCATGCATGCCAGGCGAGCACGCTACCGCTTGAGCCACATCCCCAGCCCAAGACTTTAATTTTTAAGATGAAATTAGTACTGAAAATATAATTTGATCAATATCACTCCCAGTACTTTCCCCTTTCCTCGCCATCTTCCACTCTACTTGTCTCCCTTTGATTTTTAGGAGACCCACCCAATCTTTGTTTTCCCTTTTTTTCCTCTCTAGCTTCCCCATATGAGAGAAAATATATGACTCTTAGTGTTCTGAAATTGACTTGTTTTGCTTAACCTAATGGTCTCTCCTTCCATCCATTTCCAGCAAATGTCATAATTTCATTTTTCTTCATGGCTGAATTAAAACTTCATTGTGTATACGTACCACATTTTCTTTATTTATTCATCAATTGATGAACACCTAGGCTGGTTCCATACTTGGGCTATTGTGAATTGTGCTGTCATAAGCATGGGTATGCATGTATCACTGTAGTGAGATGACTTTAATTCTTCTGGGTTAATATTATATAGTGATATAGCTGGGTCATATGGTGGTTCCAGGCCTAAACTTTTGAGGAGCCTCCATACTGATTTCCATGAAGGTTGTACTGATTTACAGTCCCGCCAACAGGGTAAAAATGTTCTGTTTGCTTCACATCCTCCCCAGAATTTATTATTATTTGCTTTCTTGATGACTGCCATTCGGACTGTTATAAGATGAAATCTCAGTGTAGTTTGATTGGCATTTCCCTAATTGCTAGTGATGTTGAACATTTTTTCGTGTATTTGTTGGCTACTTGTATATCTTCTTTTGAGAAGTGTTTGCTCAAACTCATTTGCACATTTATTAATTTGATTATGTGAGGTTTTTGGTGTGAAGTTTTTTGAGCTCTTTATATATTCTAGATATTAATCCTCTGTCAGAAGCATAGCTAGCAAAGATGTTCTCCTATTCTGTATTCTCCTATTCTTCACATTCCTAATTGTCTCCTTTGCTTTGCAGAGCTGTTTTAGTTTGATGCTGCCCCATTTATTAACTCTTGGCAATATTTCCTGAGCTTTAGGGGTCCTACTGAGAAAGTCTTTGCCTGTGCCTAAAAGCTGAAGTGTTGATTCTATGTTTTCTTCTAGGAGTTGCATAAGTTCTGGTCTAATTCTGAATTCTTTGATCCATTTTGAGATGACTTTTGTGCAGGGTGAGAGATAAGTTGTCAATTTTTATTCTACATATGGGTAAACAGTTTTCCCAGCACCATTTGTTAAAAAGGCTCTCTTTCCTCCAATGTATGTTTTTGGCACCTTTGTCAATGATCAGATTATTGTATCTGTGTGGGTTCCTCTCTGTGCCTTCTCTTTTGCACCATGGTCTAAACATCTGTTTTTATGCCAGTATCATGAGATTCTGTTATTATGGCTCTGAAGGATAATTTGAAGTCAGGTATTGTTACACCTCCAGAAATGCTGTTTTTGGCTTATAATTGCTTTGACTATTCTGTCTTTTATTCTTACAAATAAATTTTAGGACTTTTTTTTTAGTTCTGTGAAAACTGTCATTGGCATTTTGATGGGGATTGCATTGAAAACCCTTTTATTAATTTATTTTTTTTCTTTTTGGGGAGGGAAGGGATACCATGGATTGAATTCAGGGGCACTCAACCACTGAGCCACATCCTCAGCCTATTTTGTATGTTTTTTAGAGACAGGGTCTCACTGAATTGCTTAGCGCCTTGCTGTTGCTGAGGCTGACTTTGAACTCCCAATCCTCCTGTCTCAGCCTCCCCAGCTGCTGGGATTACAGGCATTTGCCACCACACCCAACTAATTTATTTTTTCTTGATTGGTGCATTGTAATTATACATAAACTGAAATTCATTGTAATATATTTGCATATGAACATAGTAAAATTTAGTCACTTTCATTCTGTAGTTCTTTTTTCCCATCCCTCTCATCCTCATTGATCACTCTCCATTGTTCTCCTTTCTATTTTCATGAGATCTCCTTTCTAAAAATTATGTATTTACTTATAGCTTCTGCATATGAGGAAAAAACATTTGACCCTTCATTTTCTGAGTCTGACTTATTTCACTTAGTATGATGTTCTTCATTTCCAGAAAATGACATAATTCCATTCTTTTTCATGGCAGAATAAAACTCCATTGTGTATATTACCACACTTCTTTATCTGTTTATCTACTGAGAGACATCTAGACTGGTTTCATAACTTGGACAATTTGAACTACTCTGCTATAAACATTAGTATGCATGTATCATTTTAGTATGATGATTTTCATTCTTTGGGGTAAATATCCAGGAATGAGATAGCTGGGTCATATAGTGGGTACATTCCTAGCCATTTGAGGTAACATACTCCTTTCCAAAGTGGTTGTACTAAACTGCAGTGTCACCAACAATGTACCAATGTACTGTTCTTCCCCACATGCTCACCAGCATTTATTGTTATGTGTATTCT
Source organism: Spermophilus citellus (assembly GCF_964194105.1). Classification (NCBI taxonomy): domain Eukaryota; kingdom Metazoa; phylum Chordata; class Mammalia; order Rodentia; family Sciuridae; genus Spermophilus; species Spermophilus citellus. The sequence goes on along the minus strand of NC_138195.1, from coordinate 28,322,300 downwards.
TGATAATTGCCATCCTAAGTGGAATGAGATAAAATTTCAATGTAGTTTTGATCTGCATATCCATGATTGCTAGGGATGTTGAACATTTTTTTATATTTTATGGCTCTTTTCATTTATTCTACTGAGTGATGTCTGTTTAGCTCATTTACTCTTTTATTTTTATTTTTTGGTAATTTTTAAAAATTATTTATATATTCTGGATATTAATCTGTCAGAGGAGTATGGGAATTTTTTTCTCTTATTCTGAAGGCTATCTGTTGAGCTTCTTGTCTCCATTTTAGCCCTTATTCTTAAGACCTCACTGATGTCTCAGTTGGTTCCAGTCATATCAATATCTTAGGTGATAACAATGGTAGGCAATCATTTATACAGTACTTATTACATGACAAGTATTGTTACTGGATGAAATTTGGGCTGCTCACAGCTCAAAGGCCAATATTCAAACCAAAGATTTGGTAGGAAGGAATCAGGTTTATTCAAGGGATATATTTTGGAAGATGGAAGGGCTGTTTACTGAGAAGCTCCCCCCGGAACTCAACGGTGCAGAGGTCTTTTATAGAGCAGAAAAAGAGGTAGAGTGCCGCAGTCTGCCTGGGCACAATTCAGGAGCCACTTGTCAAAAGAAACTAACTTTATTTTTAGAACTACAAACACCAAACAAAACAGCTCCTCAGGAAGAAACCCTCAGAGCCCAACTGCCACCACTGGCTTCCCCAAGCCTCTCACCCCCACACAAACCTCACCACCTCCCACAATCCTCCTGCTCTTGAGGCTGATTGGCTGGGTCGTGTGGGCGGAGCCAAAGAAGTCCCCCAATGAGCAGCTCCGTGGAGGAGCCAATCAGCTAGATGTTGCTGGGGCTGCTGTGAGCCAATCATAAGCCGGCAGCTGGAAGTTTGCTGGGGCCCCTTTGGCTGTGGCTCTCAACAGTAGAGTAAGATAACAGGCAGAAAGCCCATGTGATAAACAGGGTTCTCCTCACCTAGGACTCAATCTCTTGGGCTAATTTCTATGTTTTCTTTAAACTGACTTGTTCCTCACAGTGATTTCCATGTGTTAGTTGATGCAATAAACTCAAAACTGAGGAGGGACATTACAAAGGTCACCAGATTTTCTAAATTCTGTAAATCCAAAGAAGAATGATTTAGCAGTTAGCATGTTAGAATTTGTAGTGTCAGACAGAAAGGAGGGGGATAAAATCCCTTCCAAAGGATTATGGAGGGGAAGTCAAAAGTAACTATACAAAGGACAATTCCCCCAAAAAAGTCCCCATGACAGTTTCATCCTATGTACTTTACAAATATTAACTCATTTAGTCCTCACAATTGCCATGGATGATTGCTTCTTCCTTTTATAGATGAAGAAAGTAAGGCAGAGCTCTAAAATTATTTTCTTCTTGAAATTAATCTGTTTATTTTATTTCCTGTCATAGGCAAAAAGTATTCACTGTAAATGGGCAAAATATTTATTTCAAATTATACTGTTTTTATATTCAACTGGGATAATGGAAATGTCATATTTAATGCTTTGTGTGTCTATAGCTCTCCTAATATCAGTCTTAATTTTTTACATGGATAATTAGGAAGATTATTTTTAAAGTGTTTTGAAGTCACATAGTTTATTCAGCCAAAAATCAAGAGTTTAATATTGTAAGAAAACATGGCATGTGGTGTTTTCCATATCAACATATATTAACACTGGACTTTATTTCTGAAAAGCAAAGACTGGAAAAGTTTTAGAATTATCTTCTAATTCTCAATAAAGATGATTTTGAATATAATTACTCCAGGAGAGCATTTCTTTTTATACTCTGTGCCTAGGGTATTTTATTAGCTTAAGAAAGTTCTAAATAACCAGACATGTGGTTTTTGCCCGTAATCAGTGACTCTGGAGGCTGAGGCAGAAGGATAGCAAGTTTGAGCTTAGCCTGGGGAACTTAGTGGCATATTTCTCGATAAATAAATAAATAATACATAAAATAAACTTAAAAATAAAGGTCTAGTGATGTAGCTCAATGGGACAGCACCCCTGAGCTCAATCCTCAGGACTGCTATACTACAAAAAATAAAACAAGAAGTCTTGACCAGCAAAATATAACCTTTTATACCATTACTAATCACATTTCTCTTTTTCTTAAATACATCATCCACACCTTATGAATTTTTTCAATGATCAACATGAGACAATTTCTATATTGCTCACATATTGTAAGTTTTTCATCTATAATGCTACTTCACTGTTCATGACCTTAAGCCACCTCTCTAAGGACTATGGTAAATATCTACTGCTAATATCACTGTCACTGTTTCTGACTTCTACAGCTCCATGTCACTCCATAACTACTAAGCTGACAAAAATTCAAGTGCAGAAAGACAATAAACAGAGCTGAACAGATTCAATTCTGACATCTATATGGCTAGCAACAACAGGCTCCCTTCGCATTAAATAAAATATAAGCAAGCATGCTGTTTTCATTTAACCTGATACTTATCCATTTAGCTTCTGTGTTAAAAAAGAATAAGTATTAACTTTAGGTATCAAGGAAGTAAACATAAGAATTCAATTGTGTTCAGTATTACTCCCTTGTGAGTGATCCTCAATTTCTGAATGTTTTGTGTTAAAGTTATTATATCATAGAATTATGAACATTGAATAAGATAAATGATAATTTACCCTTATTCTGTGCTGCATATTAGGCAGTCCATAAATATCTGTGAAAGGTGTACATGTAAATAAGTTGGAAGTGTGCAATTTTCTTTGATCTATTTATCTACCTGTCTGTCTGTCTGTCTATCTATCTATCTATCTATCTATCTTTTCTAAAATGTTTTTGGTGAGCTGGGAAATGTAGGACCAGCATCACTGTGCTCTTTGGAGGTCTTGAGAAAACCATTAATTTTAACTGGCTGGGTAAAGATGCCCCCAAAATTCATTTTCCTACTTTGCAACAAATTACCTTCATCCTTCAATTTCTCTCTTCATCTTCTCTGGGAACATGCTAGATGATATATATAATTCCATTATATTTTGCCAATTTTTTTCCCTCTCCATAAACAAGGAATAATATTTTGAGGAGAAATAATCATACAAATAGGTGGAAAGCATATTTAAATGTATTTTTAAGAGGATTAAATTTAAAAAGAACTACTTGCACATTTCTGTACCCATGAATGTATGTTTTGTAGATAGGTTATGTACTACCTTTTTCACTTAAACTATATTGTGGAAAAAATGTGAATCCCCCCATTTTTGTATTCTTTCATAGATGATTTTTGTTAATTTTAAAATTTGTATGTAGTAAAATTCATATGGGGGCCTACAGTTCTATCAGTTTTAATGCATACATAGATTCATCTACAAACCCTCACAATAAGGAGTCAGAACAGTTTTCTCTCCACAGAATTTTTCTTATACTCTCCTTTGTAGTTAAGTCCAAACTATGGCCAGTGACTTGGGTCTCTGTTCATATAGTTGTGCCTTTCCCAGAGTTTGGAATAATAGAATAATTCAGTATGTAACCTTTTCAAATGAGTTTCTCTGACTTAGCACAATGCATTTGAGAGTAATCCATATTGTTTTATATATATATATATATATATATATATATATATATATATATATATATCAACATGTTCCTTTTTATTGCTAAGTAATATTCTGTTATGTGGATATACAATGGCTAGTGTATCCATTTGACTTATTGAAGGAAATTTGGGCTGTTTCTAGCATTTGGCAATTATTAATAAAACTAGTATCAGCATTCCTGTATACGAGTTTGTGTAAGCTCAAGTTTTCTTTTAAGGTGAATTCTTAACAATGGGCTTGCTGGGTTGTAATAATTTTTTAGATTTCTAATATCAACATGCCTTTGTTTTTAATATTAACTTTATGTAGATAAAGTTTCTCTTTGACTCATAACATGCTTGAGTTAATAGACATTTTTTTTCCTGTCTGCTCCAATATATTTATTAGCCTGTGTATATTTTAGTCACCTGCTAGGAAATTTTGATCAAAATACTTAGGAAGGACTAAAATTTGTCCATAGCACTCCAGTAGAATAAATGGAGAGTTGATATTTAGCTATTCTAGTTCATTTTGGAACATCTAGCAAGTGATAAGAAATGAACAATTCCACACAGATGCCTCCAGAGCCCTCACACTTTACTACAGAGGACTAACTTCCTGTTGCATGTGACATTATCACCATGAAACAGTTGAATTTAGAGGGATCTTTATCTTTTAGTAGTTTGTATTGACTTGGAACATGCTAGATGATATATATAATTTTGTATGAAAATTTGAGTTTATATACACATCTATTTTTGGCCTATGATATGGTGTGAGCTGAAAAGTTCTTTCTGCCTCATTTTCTTTCCTTAGAAGTAATTTATATTACTCTTAAATGTTTTGTAATACCTTGATAACAGGATTGACTCCAAAAAGGAATTTAAGGTTTTGTTAATTAAAAAGGAAATGATCATTGGATAGAACTGCAAACAAAACCAAAAAAAAAAATCTTTTTTTCTAAAAACATCATTAAAGACATATGATAATCATTGCTCTTGACTCCCTTAGTCCAACGAGCAATTCCTGGAAAGCCCAATCAAGATCTCTTTATAATTGACTTCACAGGAGCAAAACATGTCCAAAAAATTAATACTGTTATTAAATGACTTTGACATTTTTTTCTTTTTCAAAAATTTGTTGTATTAGAGCCCTGTGGACCTGAAAGAAACAAAAATAAATATGTCTTTTTTCTCACAACCTGCATGATGTATACTCAGTTTCCCAGAAATAGGGCAGTGAGTCAGATTAAAAATATTAAAGGTATGAGAAATTTAAGAAATAAAGACAAAGACATGGAAATAAGTGAAAAGCAGGGGGGTGGTGAGATGATCCATCTCTAATGGTGACTGGATCTAACAAAGAAGAAGAGCTTACATTGAATTTCAGTGTGAAAAACTTGAGGTGAACAGGATGAAGTTGAGAAAAACAAAACATGGTTTGGGTTTAGCAGGTTACTCCCATCTCTTCTACCTTTAGGCAGCTGGGATTTGAAATCTAGGCTTTTTGAACTAGTGAATTCCATGACAAGCACAGAATCTTCCCTATCAATAGAAGCCATGCTGCAAATGGGCATTCCCCTAGGCACTCTTGCACCACAGGTTCCCAGAAGCAGCATCTCACTGTCAAGGTTAATTCAAAGTAATGCTCACAACATTTTGGGGGGAAGATTGTGTGACAGGGTGACACAGGGAAGAGGGCATGAGGAAGAACGGCATGCTTCATGCTGTCAAGTTAATGTAAGGTATATATAAGAAAAGACCTATAATTGTCATGGACTTTTTGGAAATTCATTTCTGACTATCTTTGCTTTCTAAGAAACCAATTTATGAAATGTTTAATTTATAAGGCAGTAATTAATGCTGCAAAAGCATTAGTCCATCCCTCTCTAGAAGGATGACTTCTTTAGTACATTCAAAATAAAGTTTGACTTCCACTTTTTTTAGATCAAGGGTTGATAATGCAGTAAATCACAAGTTAAAATAGTAGTTAGTATTTATTTGGAAAAGGATTCATATTTTAAAATGTATTCCAGGTGAGGCTTCTTATTGGTCAATAGCAAACAGAGCTTAGCAGAGTACAGCAGAATTGCCTCACAGCTCTCTGTCAGGCTAATTATTCAAAAACACAAGATGTAATGTAGGAAGTAAAATATGGTCCTTCTCCAGAGGCTTAAACAAGTGGGGAGGGCTCATAAAGCAAGATAGGAATGCTCCCTTTCTTTTCGACTAGCTGCATCTGTAGCCTGCCCTGATAAGCAGACCCCCTAACGGGTCAATTTTAAGGCTTCTGATCTATTCAGAAAAAAAAAAATATAGCAAAGATTCACATCACCTTAATTTGTATAAAATAGTCAGGTTATGCTGAGAGCAAAATTCACTGATCTCATAAATAGAAACTAAGTTCAAAAGGGCTTAGTATTCCCAAATTAGAATCTAGGGAGAATATCTTACTTTAATGTTAGTAATTTTCATACTTACTGTCTATTAGCTTGTGTGATGAGCTTGCTCCAGGAATCTAGATAATCCCATCCCTTAAAATGCCCTTGGAAATGTATGTGGGTTGATTACTGAATTACTTCTGAAGTGAACATGGGTCTAGCAAACTGGAAATTATTTTACTGCTACTGTATTACTAGGCAGAATGCCCAGCGGAGGTAATATATCCACAGAGGTGAATTTGGGATTGACCATAATATACTTGAATATTTATGGTTGAGATGTGTGTTTTTTTTTTCTAATTTTAAGTACTGTCACAGATATTCAATTTCCCCTAGAGACTATCACTAGATTATCATTTAAATTACCACTGAATCACACATGGAAAAGCAATGACTAACATTATTTTAACCATTTAGCATAATTTCTTATATTACTTTCAATTCACTTGAATGAGGAAACATAAAACTGTAATAAAATACCTTTAGATAGAAGGAATTTTTATTTTAAAAAGTTATGCAAAAAAAAATCATCTGACTTTCACCTGACTTGACATACTGCACATTTCTAATAAAAATTATTATTTTCAACTTGCAGGAATCATTTTACCTTTATATAGAAAATATCATGTCTTCCATACATGGGAATCACCCAGTAGCATCAGATGAAAGAGCTTAACAAAGTAAGTGGACAAGTTCCATAAACAAAGAGGCAACTCGTCATTGAGGCCAAAATCTAAGCCATAGGCAATATATATCAAATAAATGTAATACCTCCTCTGGTGGAAATCAAGTAAACACTTCTCTTTGGTATGTTAATTAGGAAAAGCTTCTAAAAACTGGTGGGATTGTATTTGTCCTTTAAAGAAAAGGAAAGTTATTAATAATTAGAGATGTGAAAAAGAGGGTACCCCAGATTAGCAGTGTAACTTGATAGTGGATGTTGTTTAACTCAGAGTAAATGACACTGAAACAGAAAAGATAGAAATCTCAGAGACAGCACAGCAAAGCTTTATCAGTCACTCATATCGAGTCTGATACAGTTAATGCTTCTTTTTTCTTTATTATAGCTGTGCATTCCAGAGTATATGGCAGAAAGATCATTGAGTAAAACTAATCACATGACCTGGCACAATTGCAGAGGAGGCTGGAATAAGTCAATGATAAACTTGGGTGGCTTTAAAAAATCTGATAAAGAAATATAGGATGTCATATTGGAAAGAATTTGAGTATCAGGTTTTTCATTAGTTTTGACACTTTACTTTATCGCATTAACTATTACATATTGAAGATGATAAATCTGAAATAAAATTAACTAGAAGACAAAATTTTAAAAAGTTTGTAAAAGGGAATAAAAGGATAATACCCCAGCCACTAAAGATGAAAATGAGCAAGAAGGTGTAAGTGTTCTGACTGTGGAAAAGAACAAGACAGTGATTTTCTCTGGTGAACAAACTCTTGGAGAAAAATAGTCATCTCGTTTTCCACAGCTGGAATATTCTGTGTTTTTTCCTGGAACTATTAAGATAACTAATACAAGCTTGACCAATGCACAAATCTAATCATAAGCAAAAACTTCTTAAACTATAACCTAATGTACCCTGCTTAATGATATAATGAATAATCCTGTACTAATGGTGCCTGTGTAAGCTAATGATATAAGTAAAGAAGGCAGCTTAGACAAGCAGCCAATTTTGCCTCTGCATCTTGCTTCTGTCTCCATTTATTTCATTACAAGAATTATAGACAACTACTCATTTTTTTGTTTCTTCAGAACTGAATTTATATGTTTAGTTGAGTCCTATCTGTCCCTCACCCTGCCTCCCACACTAGTTTATATTTGACATTCCAAAATTATATATTGAACAGAAAATGTGTGCTAAAAACTGTTTTAGGTTCTTGGAAGCAGCAAGCAGAAACAAAATAGAAAAAGTCATTGCCATTTTGCAGCTTCTGTTCTAACAGGGAAGCATACTTATGGCCTAAGAAATTGCTATTTTCAATGTATTGCTGCTTTTAAGAACAATTTAATTGAAAGTCTAGAATGCACCAAACAATTTCAGAGGCAGGAAATCTCCTCCCTCTTATATCAGTGCCCACCTCCTTTAACAAGTACTTCACTGTTACAAAAGGATCTTGAAATAAGTGAGCAATAGAGATATCTTGTGCCCTAAAATGTTGGGCTGATAGAATTTTATGTTCTTTCTTTAATCTTCACCTCCATGAGGGCCTGGCCAGATCTGCTGTACCTTCTATGAGGACAACAGAAGTCTGTAGACTTACAGTCCTTGCTGCAGGTATGACTCAGCAGTTAAGCACTTCCCTGCCATGTGTGAGTACCTGGGTTCAACCACCAGCACTGCCAAACACAACTAAAAACCCAAGAGACACAATCTCCCAAACCCATTTCTCTACTCATATCATCAATATTCATCAACCACCAATTATAAAATAGGCCATGTGTTGCAGAAGAGGAAGACACACAAATAATAACCACTGTACCACAACCAACAAAAATAAAAGTGGTTGTCCCTGACTTCTGGGAGCATCCTATTCAGAAAATTCACCTCTCCTAAAATGGCAGAGATAGGTAGGCTACAGTACATGATGTCAGGGTACTGGTTTCCTGTTTCTGAAATGGTTTCCTAAGCCTCAAACATTGTTTACTAGCCTTCCTCAGGTAGGTGAAACTGCCAGATGGTTAAGTAGTTAAATATTGTCACATTTCTATAACAGATAATATAGGACCCTAAGATTATGAATGAGCTTCTCAAACTAGTCTTATTTTAGCAGCCAGCCATGATAATATCTAAGATGTCAATTAGTGGAAATGTGTAATTATAATATTTTTTTATTTTATTTTATTAGCTACACATGACATTACAATAATCTTGGCAATTCATTGGGGTATAATTTCTCATTTTTATGATTGTAGAGATTGCAGAATCACACTGGTCATAGAGTCACCTATATACATACAGCAATCACAATGTCTATTCTACTCTGCTACCCTTCCTATCCCCTCTATTCCTCCCCTCCCCTCCCATCATTTCTCTCTATCCAATCTAATGTGACACACTTTTTTTTTTCTTTTTCTCATCACAACATCATACATGTATTCTGTATAACAATGAGGGTCTCCTTCCATCTTCCGTGCAACTCCCCTTCTCCCTCTTTTTCCCTCCTACCTCTCTTCCCTATTTAGTGGTAGTCTTCTTCTCATAAATATAATCTTTTAATATGATGTTGTATAAACTGCATTTACCAAAGAGGGTAGATCAGCTGAAATCATTTGTTTTCACCTATATATCCCAAAACTTATCAAAGAGTTTATAAATGATAAGTTTGCTATAACAGTATGATGAATGCAAGAACAGAATAAAAGAAACTGTGACTGTGAGCGAATGTAATATAATCCTTATGATAAGTGATTATCTCCCTAGACAGGCTTTCACATTAAATGCGTAAAAGCCATATAAATAGAAGCTAAAATATTTGTAAATTTTCAGAACCTTCTGGATCTCTAACATCAGATTTTTTCCTTTTTATTGTAAAAGGGAATTTCATCAGTTATGGTCTTGGTAAGAAAATGTAGCTACAGAATTGATTATCTTATAAAACAGAAATATACTTAAGATAGGTTCCATGCAAATTAAAATAAATATGGCCTCAGGAAAAAAAAAGTAAGAAGGAGATCATAGGAAAAAGTCTTGGACTCAAAAAAAAAGTAAAATGAATAATTAAAGAAAGAAGGAAAACAGAGTAAAGGCCAATTGAATTATGTTTTATTGAGTTAATTCAAGGAAATAAAGTAGACATATCACAGCTTTTATTTAAAACAGGAAGGAATTCTAAACATGCTAGGATGAGTTGGTGGGCTGTTCTGCTTTATTAATTTTCACTGTTTTGAGAGATAAAGGTGAATTTGTAATGAGTGGGATTATAAATATATAGTTTATAAATTTTGATGCCATAGTTTGGACTTAATTGTGGAAAATCAACTTCATTGTAAGCAAAAAGCCTGACAGTGATGGTCTAACCCCTTGCATGACTTCAGTGAATCTCTACTGAAGGGAATGGGGGAGGGCTGGCTACTGCCAAAACCAAACACAACAGTGTGTTTAGGGAAATAATCGTACTGTCACAGGACAGCGGGGAGCTAAAGCTCGAAACCTCTGTTCTTGTATCACAATAAAAGAAAGTTTAGAGTAAGACACTTAAAGCTAAATAACAGAAGTTCATTGTGAATGAAAATAAAGTAAGGTTCAAGCAGAGAGAACCCTCAAGATAGAGAGTGGGTTGTCTCCAAAGAGCAAATAACAATGAACCAGCGCTGGTTCCAAACATACAGCTGTTTGGGGTTTACCAGGAGAACCTGGCTCCTCCAATCAAATGTTGATCTCCTCCTTCACATAAGATGGGGGGATTTTTGACCCCAGTGGGTTTTCTCTGGAGCCATTCTATTCAGGGAAATATCATCTACAAGTCAATCCTATGTTAACGTGACCTACGGCCATAAATCCTAACTTTAAAATGGCATCTAGCCCTGTCAGGAATTATCCTCATAGATCTTTCCTTCTTAAAATATTTTTTGATAGACTGCCTTTGTTTCTACCTGTTTATTCTCAGGGATAGTATATACCTGTTTTTGATCTATAAGTTACTTGCTTGTTCATTAAATGCAATTCAAAGAAACCCATGACCCTGCTATGATATTGGCTCACATTTCACAGCTCAGTACTAACTATGACCCAACAATAGCTTCAAAATCTAAATTAGTAAATAAATGGCTAAACAATAGTTATATATGCTCATCTTGATTGCTGTCTGACCTAAGAATGGCAGAGCCTTATGGTGACCAATGCAGTAAAATGGAACTTGCTTTTCTTGTTTTCGCAGGGATACATATTCAGATTCAATCTGAAGAGTGGCCACATATGGTAAGAGCCCACCAGCACTCTTAACACAAAGCCCAAAAGAAAGAACATAAACTAATAGCATTTGACTCAATAGATTTATAAATCAAGGCCTGTTGACATTTATAGAATGAAAGATAATGTTTAACATGGACTAAAAACTCAGGTTTGAGGTCTGGGAATGTAGCTCACTGGTAGAGTTCTTACCTATCATGTGTGAGGCCCTGAGTTAAACCCCTAGCATCCCAACATATAATAATACAAGACAATTTCCTGTTTGATTAGTTCCCTGCTTGACTCACCAGCCTTGCTTCTTACTACTCTCCTCCATTGCTTCTGTTTTTGTTGGTTTGTTATGTGTAACTCACACATGCTTAGATTTCTTATGATAATTGTCCTTTAAACCCAGAGGAATAAAGTGAAGCAATTTGTGTGGCCATAAGCTCCATGAACAACTTATACAGTCTTCATAGACTTGTAAAGTTCTTTTTAATGCCTCTATTTGAGTTCTTAACTTTTTGCATTTTAATGTTAGAATTGGTTGTGTCTTCTAAGTTTTTGGAGAGTAGTTCTCATTTTCATGTTACCTATATTACTTGCCAAAATACTTTATAGATTTAGCATTAAAAAATATCTAATGGATTTTATTTAATGATGCCAGGAATATGGAAAGTTTATAAAATTTTTCCACCAAATGTATATGAGATCTCAAAAATTACCAAGTGTTTCCCGGAACAATCTTGTCTCAAGAATGGATGAATGAATGCTCATATTTTTCTGAAGACTTCTTTACTGCACATAATTTCCACTCTGTAGTGAAGCAGTCATTGACTTCCTATTAAACCTTGCTTAATTCTCTGTGAAGAAGATAAATGAAATGGGAGAAAAAGATTCTTTTTGTAACTGTATGAGAAAAAGGCCATGTGGCAGGGCAACCTAAGGACTTCTTGTCTCTCTGGAGGCATCTGAGAAAAAATTGGGATTGCACATGGTGCCACAGTGCTCCCATCTAATGGTGTGGGGTCAGGGAGCACACTGGAACATGAAAACATAGAGAAGAGCCTGATTAGACCCTTGACTCTGAGAGTAAAAATAAGTGCAAAATCCTGATGGAAACATGCAAGGCTGAAGTGAGCAGAAGGAAATTCATGATAATAAAAATTTTTGAATTGTCTCCTAAATTAAATAATTTTATTTAAATACTTGATTTACAATGACAACAAGTCATTTCCTACCAAATGTATAAGTTATCCAGGAAAATAGACCAGCAGTTACCAATAAAAGAATGAAGGTTAGAATTACTTTTAAATTCAATTGCCTGATGCCTCCTATCACTATAGGGCTATCAGAATCTGTTGGAAGGCCTTTGTGGAGAGAGAGGTCTTTATAAATATGAAAAATTTTTAATTTTAAAACAGTAAAATAAATTACCTTCTAACACACATACATCCACATATAAATACTTCTCCAAAGTCAACAAAATTACAGGAGTGGATTATCTACTTCTAAGAGCACACAAAGAATAAAGTCCGAGGAAGTAATACATCTGCATGATTTTTTTTCTTTGTTTTATATTTTCGTCACCAGGTATTGAACCCAGGTTGCTCAACCAGTACTGTACCACATCCACAGTGCTTTGTAACTTTTTTTTTTTTTTTTTAAGACATGGTCTTGCTAAGTTACTGAGTCTGGTTTCAAACTTGCAATCCTCTTGACTCAACCTCCTGAGTCACTGGGATTACAGGCATGTGCCATCACACCCAGCTTATCAGATTTCGTAAAAGTAGTTCACACCTTTGAGTTACCTTCATTAATCACCAAAGCATTATAGATTTATCATTGAAGATATAGCTAATGAATTTTATCCAATGATGCCAGGAATATAGACAGTTTATAAAGAATGTTTTTCCAACAAATGTGGAAATTCAGACTAATCTAGGGTGTGGTTCTATTTCTATCATATGAAGTCATATGAACCGAAGGAAGATACTTATCCTCTCTGAAGCTGCCTTTTGCATCTGCAAAATTATTAGATCAATAATGTCTATTATTATGAGTATTAAATGAGAATAATCACCTTAATTCACATAGTGTAGTCTAGCACAGAGTAATGCTTGACATATGAGAACAATCAGCAGAATAAAGAGGAATAAATATAAATAAATATGATCAAAAGAGGACTTGTGTGGGAGGACAAGAATTTGATAAAGGAAGGTCAGCAATAGAGTAAAGAAGTCAGAACATCAATGGTATCTTGAAAGCACCAGAATTTTTTCAGATAAAATGAATCAGGGTAGTCAGGAAGCTATTGGAGGACTCCTTCGACACTGTGCCCAGCCATGTAGCAGAGTCCTTGGGAGGTTCTTGTTAAGAATGTAACCGGGATATGGAGTAGAGAACATCATATTGAAGGAGAATAACTTTAAGACTTACCACACAACCAAAGCAGTCAAGAGTCTGTGGTAATGATGAAACAGGGGATGAATAGATGAACAAAAGAGAATACAGAGCCCACGAATAGACTCACACAAATGTACTCAGGTAATTATTGAAAAAGGTAATTTGATGCAAAACAATAGTCATTTCAACAAATTGTGCTGGAAAAGCTGAACACACACACACACACACACACACACACACACAAGTGAACATAGACACATATTTCCCACCTTCAACAAAAATTAGCTGAAAGGGAACATGTATCTCATTGCAAGAATCAAAATTGTAAAACTTATGAAAAATAACATAAGAAAAAATTCCAGGTGTCCTAGATTTTAGAGATGGCTTTAGACACAATGCCAGAAACTAATCCATGAAAGAAAAAATTGATATTTCTCCCTTAAACATAGTAATGTATTTAAGGAAGAAACCATGTCTTTAAAATTTGAATGAGCAGGTAAATGGATAATTAAAATTAAAAATGTCTTTTCTGCTAAAAACACTGCTGAGAGGTAAAGGCAAGACACAATGTTGGAGAAAATCTGTGTAAAATCCTTTGCTATCTAAAGTATCCAAAATATTCAAAGAATCAAACTAAATGATAAGAAAACACGAAATTAAGAATGGGAGAAAAATTCAAAGAGATTCTTCATTAAAAAAAAGTTATGAAGATAGCAAAAAGTATAGGAAAAGATGCTTTCATCACATATCGTTTGGGAACTGGACTTAAAATAGTTCAACATCACTACACACCTGTTAAAAGAACTAGAATACAAAACACTAGCATAGCCGGGCATGGTGGCACATGCCTGCAATTCAAGCAACTCTGGAGACTGAGGCAGAAGGATCTCAAGTTCAAAGCCAGCCTCAGTAACTAAGTGAGCCCCTAAGCAACTCAGCAAGTCCCTGTCTCTAACAAAATGTGAAAAGGGGAGGGGGGAGCTGAGGATGTGGCTCAGTGATTAAATACCCCTGGGTTCAATCCCTAGTAAAACAAACAACAACAACAACAACAACAAAAACACAACACTAACATCACCAAATGATGAAGAGGATGTGGACTCCTAGAAACTTTCATTCATCACTGGTAGAATGCAACATGGTAGAGCCACTTTCTAATGCATTTTGGTGTTTTACTAAAATACTAGACTTTTTCTAAAAAATACAATAATGTGTCCCTTGATATTTACCCAAATGTACTGAAAGCATGACCACAGGAAAAACCTGCACATGAAGGTTTATAGTACTTTCAGTAGTAAATGATAAAACTTGAAAGCAATCAAGATGTCCTTCAGTAGGTGAATAAATAAATCATGTCACATGCACCCAACAGAATGTTGTTCAGCACTAGAGAGGGTGGTTTGAGAGAGAGAGAGAAGACTTGAGCAGACATGGAGAAAACTGAAATGTGCATTGCTAAGTGACAGAAGGCAATCTGAAAATGCCACATTCTATAATAATCCAACCATATGACATTCTGGAAAAGCAAAACTATGGCAAGAACAAAAAGAACAATGATTGTCATGGGAAGGAAGGAAGAATAGGCAGAGCACAGAGGATTTTTAGAGTAAAGTGTTCTGTATGATATTGCTGTGGCAGACACATGTTATTATACATTATATACAACTCCACAGAATGCTCAATATACAGTGAATCCTAATGTAAACTGCAGACTTTATTTAATGATGATGTATCAATATTGGTTCATCCATTGTTAATAAGTAGACTACATTAATTAAAGGTATAAATACAGGAATTGAGGGAAAGATGTGTATAATGAAAATGTGTACACTTTCTGATCATTTTTTCTATAATCTTTAAACTTTAAAAAAATTTAAGTTTCCTAATTGAAAAAAAATGTAGAAAATGAAATACAGCATCAGTTCCCAATAAGCATCTTATCTTGGGTAATTGTTTTATTTAAGATATTTCCCAGTGCAATCAAGTTGTGGCTAGAAAATGGTGAGAGTAAAATACAGCTCAGAATTTATTGAATAGATGTCAATTTCATTGAAAAACTACCTATCCTACCAATCTTTCTGTTTAAAGTCTGAGGAAATGGTGCAAATGATAACAGAAACCCAAATAATTCTTTGATGTATCAGGCCTATTGCAAGAAATGTTCCATTATTAGGGATAAAATAAGAACTAAGGCAACACGTGAGAGTCCAGCAGCTGATACCACCTAAGTCCTCAGATTGCTTCAAATACAACTCCTTCATCAGCATCCAGATGCTCTGAGTCTGTTTTCTGTACATGCACTCTCTTACATACTTCTACATACCAGCAACTCAATTCCTGGAGTTAACTCCTTTTTTAGGAATGAAATCAATGAGAAAACACAGTTCATGATTCTGAAATTGTACCATGCATCCTAGTTTTATAATTCTACACTAAAGTTCACAGTTACTTTTTTAAAAATTATTTTTTAGTTGTCATTGGACACAATATATTTATTTATTTATTTCTATGTGGTGCTGAGGATCAAACTCAGGACCTCGCACGTGCTAGGCGAGTGCTCTGCCACTGAGCCACACCGCAGCCCCCCACAGTTACTTTTGATGGTCATCTATATTCTACTTTAATTTTATTAAAAAACAAACAAGTTAATACTTCTACATTTATTTTTTTTGTTTAACTTTTATTTATTTATTTTGCATTACAATTCTTAACACACAATTATACAATAATTTATCATATCTCTGATGATAAATAAGGTATGTTGACACCAAATTCACATCTTCATACATGTATTTTGTATAATGCATGGATGGTGAAAGAACACTTCTACATTTAACTAGAGCCTTTAAAGCTAGAGATGGATAACCAATGGCCAGTAATATAAAGTCTCACAAAAACTTCAAGTGCATCAAGATTTTCTTTTATTAAGAAATACAGATTGTGGGGTTAACCAATGCTGGAACAAACAGAATGCAAGTTAAATGGTGTCAATCTCACCCAAACATGCCTCATGCTAGTTGAAAAAAAAAGAAAGAAAGAAAGAAATGCAGAGTCTGGACGAAGTTTGATTTCACTCCAAGAACAAAAACTGCTGGAAGATAGACATAACAAGGAAGGGAATGCTTGTCTGTGTTACTTACTAGATGGCTTAGTACAATGTGTGGCATGTCAAAGTTTATTAATAAATATTTGTTTAAAAATAAATGTTCATTTAATTGCATATCTAACTCATAAAGACTTTTCATATATAGTGTTATGTATTGTTAATATGGAACATAGTGATTTGGAAGAAGGGAATCTTAAATTTACTCCTAAGTACTTATATGTTTATAATTTTACTAATAAATACAATGCACTGTACAAAATAATGCACCAATAAAAATGTGAGAAAATAAAGAAAGAAAAAGACAATGCACAACCCTGAAAATAAAACATAGTTGGATGAGAATACAAATAAAGAACAAAACTATAGAATTTTCAGACAGCCCATTCAAAAGTTGTTGTTGTTGGTTTTTTTTTTAAGATTCACTTATCTACATAATCAAGGTGATAACTCCTACATTTCCATCCTCATGTCACAGAATAATGCAAGTGAATGCGGCTTGGAAATAAGAAAATATATTAGATTTTTAAAGTGCTATCTTTTTAATGATGATTTTTTTTCTCACAAGTCAAATCTATAAGTATTTGCTTCACAATTCTTTATTACAGAAGTTATGATCCCATAGGTACGTTTTTAGAGCTGAATATTTATGAAGATTCTTCATATAGGCTTAATACTTAGAAGGAAAATTTTATTATGTATGATTTACCTACTATGTCTTAATAATAGAGTCTGAGACTATTCCCTATCATAGTCTTTAATAATTTCTCTCTCTCAACATTATTTCTATGATGGGGTATCAATCACTTCACTCAAAAGACAAAAGTTCTTTAGCTCACCTTAAGACATTGTTTTTTGTTATTTTGGGTTTTTTTGTATGTTTGGTTTTCCTCAGTACAAGCGTAAATGATGTTTTATTTATTTAATTTACCGTCATTTTTTTATGACCATGTGCCTATTGTTTCCTTGGAATTTTTTTGAGATACATTACTACACTACTAATAAGAACACTTTCATACTTAGATGAATTATGTAGCAGTGCTTAAAAACACAATTCCCTTAATTCCATTTGAATGATATTTTCATATGTAAGTTTACTGCTAATGAGTTATTTCCTAAGTAGCAGGTCTTATTAAAATATTCATTTGAATCTTTTATCAATTTTCACATTACTTTTATATTAATTAATTAATATAAAATTATTATATTAATTAATATAATTAATTATAATTATAATTTATATTTATAATTAATTATATTAATTATAATTAATTAATCCTGGGGATTGAGACCAGGACTTCTCACTTGTTGGGCAAGCCCTCCACCACAGAGCTACATCCATAAGCACATTTTTATTGATATTCATCATAATCTAATTAGGTAGGACAAGTCAAAATTCTTTAAGTTAATCTATCTACCTCCCAGCTAGCAAGATTTAAACTTGGAAAAGAGAGCTAGAGAGATATTTGAAAAAGATATGCTGCTAGCTTTGAAAATGGAGAAAGATATTACAAATCAAGGAATACAAGTGGCTTCCAAAATTTGGATAAACAAGGAAGAGGATTATCCCTTAGAGGTGTCTCAGAAATGCAACCATTCCAAAACCTTGATTTTAGCTTAGTGACACCCATTCATATGTCTGGGTTCCAGAATTATAAAAGAATAAAACCATGTTGTTTTAAATCACTACTAAGTTAACGATGATTTATTATAGTAGGAATAAAAAGTAAACATAGTCAGTACTGACACAAGGAACACTGAAGAAAATCAATATGTTTTAGAAGAACCAGAAAGTCATTAAGTCTATTCTAAAAAAAAAAAAAATCATCCCAAAATGAGTTTATTGAGCCCAAATTTTCCTTCATATATCTGTTCCCCAAAATGAACAACATAGGCATAGCTGAGCACAAATCCTTGTTTACAAAAACAACATAATCACTGAGTGGTATCTTCCCTAAACATGATCTTAGTAAATCATTCCCAAAGGATAGAAGAATCCAGTGGTTCTAGTTCTTACTTGTCTTCTGATTGTGAGAAGGCAACATAATAGGCAAATAGACTCTCCACTCCATGAATTCTAATTCCAACCTCTATTTTTGAGTGTATCTCTTTTCTCTAAATTCTTCAAGAGGTCAAACATAACTAGAATCAATCCATGAATTTTCCCTCTGAAGCTACTGATTGATCTATGCTCAAATTCTGAAAACATTCCCAGATAGTCTATTATCAGTTATTTTTAAAAGACTACTTTTTCTGAGGAGAATGATGCATATAAATGAAACTGAGGTTTCTACAAGTACAATGTAATAGAGATTTCTTTTTTTCAATAAGAGAGTCTACTACTAAAATATTGGCAATCATTAGTTAGTCCTTCAGATTACTTGCTTATTACCCATGATACTTAGCAAATGACATTAAGTCAAGAACTCCCAGAAGAATAAAGTAATCCAAGATCTGACACAGACTGAGAAAGCCTTGGGCAGCTCACTTAACTTTCTCCCATTTGTCGCTTAAATTGAGTTCATAATTACTACCAGGAGAGGTGTGAGAGCTGAGTGTTAAGATTAAGAGCTACTTAGATAACCCCTTGGAGGACTGTGGTGTGGCATGTATGCTACCAACCTGAAAGTCATTTTTTAACGATCTTCCCTGCACAAAACAACTCATACTTTATATTTCTAAATCTATGTAAATCTCTGTATCAATGTGTGAATATCTTGAACTAAGCAGGAATTGGACATAGGTTATAGTCTCTGCTCCACCACTTACATAGGAAAGAAACTTGCAATTTTGCCTTGACATTTCTGAGATTTACTTTTCTTAAGTAAAAACTTACAATGACAAAACAGTTTGTAGGACTACGGCGACAGTTAAATGAAAGTATATTACAATCCAAATATCACGAGAATTGCTCACAGCCCAGTCTTGGCTTTGTGTTGATTGATTCAAAGAATATTATTCTGAATTTAAAACTTAGTCATCAAA
Organism: Spermophilus citellus; assembly: GCF_964194105.1. Lineage (NCBI taxonomy): Eukaryota > Metazoa > Chordata > Mammalia > Rodentia > Sciuridae > Spermophilus > Spermophilus citellus. Next base: position 28,302,895 of record NC_138195.1, on the reverse strand, counting down.
GACTTTTCCAAAAGAGACAAGTATATCCTTAATGCATAGTAAAATACACCATCAATATCTTTGCCATTTTCCTTTTTTTTTTTTTTTTCTGGTACTAGGAACTGGATTCAGGGCCACTCAACCATTGAGCCACATCCCCAGCCCTGTTTTGTTTTTTATGTGGAAACAGGGTCTCACTGAGTTGCTTAGCACCTTGCTTTTGCTGAGGCTTGCTTTGAATTCACAATCCTCCTGCCTTGGCTTCCCAAGCTTCTGGAATTACAGGTGTGCACCACAGGCTATCTTTGCCATTTTCTATATCCTCCACATAAGTAAAACTCTTCCCTAAAACATTTACATCACCCACTTAGATCACCTGTTTTTTTTTTAACTTCTGCTTTATATATATACATATGTGTGTGTGTGTATAGTTGTATATGCACACAATAGTTGTATATGGACAAAATACCTTTATTTTATTTATTTTTGTGTGGTGCTGAAGATCGAACCTAGTGCCTCACTGTGCTAGGCAAGCATTCTACCACTTGAGCGACAGCCTCCGCCCTAGATTACCTATTTTTATCACTTTGGAGAGTTTCGCTCCCATCTACTTTTAACTCTAGTTTTCCTTCTGACTCTATGTTTCTTCTCTTCTGAAAGTAATATTATTTTTCTTAATCACATATCTCATCCTTGTTCTAAATTAATATTATCATTAATTTATTCATTTACTAACTATTCTTTACATAAATCTATATCGTGATACTGTATAATGAATCATCCCTTGCAAAATAAATATCTTAGAAAACAAGGACTGATATAACAAAATACTGTAGACTGGGTGACTAAACCAATGGATTTTGCGCGATTATCAAATCTGGAAGTCTGATATTAGGGTGAAATTATGGTTAAGTTCTCAAAAGGGATCTCCTTCTTGCTTGCAAATAGCGACCTTTGTGCTGTGTCCTTTCTTCCTATGAGAAGAGAGTCTCCGTCCCCCACTCAATTCCACCTCCTCCCTATAAAGCTACTACTAATGCCATCATGAGCATCATGGGAACCCCAGCCACATGATTTAATCTAAATATGTTTAACTCCCCAAGACTGCTTTTCCAAATATTATTACATTAAGTCTCAGGATTTCAATATATGAATTTGAGGTGGGAGGATTCAGTCATTCCATAACAGGGAGTAATGGGAAATTGATCCATCACTAACAAGGAGGCAGTGAACTCACTCTCAAAAACAGTTCGTCCCTGCTCGTCTTCCCTAACTGAGCTGTCATAAGAGATTAGTTGACAAAGAGGGAAAGTTGGCATCAGACAGGAGTGTGAAAACAGAAAGAAACGTTTCTTACAGGTGAGAAATAAAGTACAGAAGGAGTCCCTAGGCAAGAAAATGCTGTATACTTGTATTTATTCTTCTATTACATATTAAAATTATCACAATGTAAGAGTGTTAAGTAAAAAAAAATTAATTTATGATCTTACCATCTCTGTAGGCAGAAGTCCAGGCATGGGGTATCTGGGTTCTTTGCTGACAAAGCTACAATCACAATAACAACAGAAACTAAAATCTCATCTGAGTTTGGGATCCTCTTTCTGGCTCACTGGTTATTGGAAGAATTAGTTTCTTGAAGCCATCAGACAAAGGCTTACTTTCATGGTAGTGGGTGTCTGAGGACCCATACCAGTTCATAGACACCACTCAGATACCTCCCAGATGTCCTCCTCCACAGGACCCATCAGAATATGACTGAGACATCTTCTAGGCCTTCAGGAGAAGAGCTTTTTAATGCTTGCTTTTATTTTTCCAAAGCACTCACCCACCTGATTAGGCCCAGCCAGGATAATCTCCCTTTAGATAAACTGAAAATCAAATGATAAGAACACACTCATAAGGATTCAATCATAGGTTCTGTCTGCACTGAAGAGAATGGGATTATATAAAATATATACTCAGGGAACAGGAATTCCAGGGGGCATTTTAGATTCAGTCTATAAAACTACATCAGATTTTCCTGAGATTTCAATATGATCTTTCTTTCCCATCCTTTTTGGAAAAGATATTCAGAATGAATTAAAATAAGCTTTATACTACATAAACATATACACACACAGTTAATTCAGGTACCTCCCCAAATTCTAATGTGTATACCAGTAAGTAATTTATTGCCTTTCTGCTCCAAATCCATCCTTCATTCTTTGCCCTACAGAAATGAAGTTTGACCCTTTAAATAAGTTTCCTTTGCCACTGGCATGATGTGAAGTGTGGTCATTAGAGGCCACTGGAGAGATATTTCAGAAAGAAGGGTTTGTCTCTTTGTTCTGATGTTCCCCAAGCAGACTAGCAGATGACCTTGCCAGCACCAACCACCTAGGGCACATGGTACTTCAGAGTGTAGCTCCTACAGTGAATAGCAACTTTGGTCCATGACTCCTGCAGTGTGTGTGGATCATCAGTATCCAGCAGCAGCTGGCTTTCTTCAGTTCCCCTCAGGAGGCTTTTCAGGAAGTGCTACTGGTAGAATACTCACTCTGTAAATCCAACCCTCACCTCACTGACTCAGAAGTGTGGACATTCCTGTGAGCTGCATCCCACAGTATTCCAGAAAACAGATTGCTAGCAAGTTTTGTGTGCACAGAATAACAGCAGTTTCTGCACCACTGGGGAGCCACATGGGGACACTCTATCCAATAAGGTCTGGGTCTCAACCCTAGGGGAGAATGACCACTCCCTGCATAATTTATTTCATCTATGGGTACATGATTAATACATAAAATGTAACCATGATTAATACACAAAATGTGACCATCGATTAAGAGATAATTCCATTAGGAGAGCCAGATACAAAACCAATTATTAGCCAAGAAAACATACAGAATGTTTCTGTAAGTAAAAAATAGAAAATGTGTTGATTTTATTCTGACAAATGTGTTCCTATCACTAATAAGTGGCAACCATTCTCTAACAGACATTCACTTTTATATTTTTTTTATATTAACCTATACTAGAAAAAACACTAGCTATATTATTCTTGGATTAAAGAAGAATGAAATCTTATTTAATTAATAGGTAGAGACTAAGGTGGGCAGTAGTTTCTTATTGTTGGTTATTTGAATGACCCACACTCAATCATTTATAGTCTTCTAAAGAATATTCTTCTTTTACTTTTTTTACATTACAATTCTTAATACACCTTTATATTGTATGTAAGAAATAAAAATAAATTAAAAAAAATAATATTCTTCTATCTCAATATTAAACATAAAGATCTGGTTTTTCTTTGCTCTAGTAAACCAAATTTAATTTTTATTTCCTTTTGCCATAGACTTGTAGAAGAAATCAATAGTTCATAATATCCCTATTCTCAGAGAATAGTTGATTAATTAGGTTTTCTAACAGAGTTAATAGGCAGTTCTTTAAGTCAATTAAAAAAAGTTTATGAAATAGATTCCTAAACATGGAGAAGCTGCTAGCTTCCCCTTACTCAGGTTTTTCCTAAGTTTATTTCTTTGAATGGTAGTTCTCCAAGCTCATTAAAAAGGAGTTACATAATCAAAAATTGTGAAAACTGGCTGAAGCTAAATTGAACAGAGCCTTTAATGAGAACTTTGGAGGTTTTCATGAGATTAATCACTTTGGGGGACTTCAGAAGAGACACAGAATTTATCAAACTTATTTAAAGACCCAAGAAATATAAATTCTATGACTTATATTGAAACCTCTTTGCCCAACTTACTCTTTACATACAGATAACGTGAGGTTTTAAGTGACCTATTCAGTGTCACATTAGTGTTGTTGAAGAACTGAAGGTCTAGAATCCAAGCACAAAATGCTTTCACAGTGATACCCATTCTAAATCTATACTATTTTCTTTCAGATTGAGAACATATCCTAACCTAATCTTGAATCTTAAATGTCTATGTGATATCATTAAAATGGAAATAAGGAAGAGACCCCAAATTATGCAAATTGTTACAGATTTCTGAGAAACAAGGAAAAGGCTACGATTTTTTGTTAAATTATAGAGGCTATTCCTCTTTTATTTTTACTTCCTTTCTTCTTTTCTCTGTCTGCTGTATTTCTCTTTACTCTTACCATGTTTTCTATGCTGTCACTGGGCACTATTGTCTAGTATACATAATATGTGTGTGTGTGTGTGTGTGTGTGTGTGTGTGTTTCTTTCTCATAGCCCAAGACCTAGTATTAATTCTAGCTTATGATTTATAACACAGGTTCTGTTTATGTGCTTTGTAGAGCAGTTTTGGTTGTTAGAAATATAATGATACCGTGTTTTCATCATGTTCCAAAGCATTACACTAAATATTATGTAAGAATATCCTTATTAAGTTCCCACAAGTACAAAAAGCTTACTTAAAACTCATAACCACCATGAATGTAGTTTTTTTTTATCTTTTGATTGAAACTGTATAAATCAGGAAAATAAGACTTGAAATGTTTAACTAATTTGCCAAAGTTTGCACTACTAATTAGTTGAGTTCACTTTAAACAGTGGCAACAGGACGTTAGATATGCACTCTTACCCACTATGAGGTTCACTTAGCTTTAATCACTCATGGCAATCAAATGCCAGGCTGTTGGCCAAACTGAGATGACACTTTGATGTAGTCACAAAAAATTAAATAATTGCTACACTGATGTTTAACCTGCCCTTTGACAGAGATTCATTCTCTTTTAGTTTGCCTTCTCTTATTCTCTACTTTCTTCTAAGGACCATGTTTATCTTGTCATAAATTTTACATAAAGATAATGATTATAGGTGACATTAATAAACTTTTATGTGTACTGTGGATGATCAAATGAAGCTGAATTTTCAACTACATAATCAGTAAATATGACAGTTTTCACTTTTATTTAATAGTCTACCAGCAGGAAGGAAAAAAAATATTTGCACATAAGTACAGTAGTTTATTCCTACAAAGGAAAATTACTACAAAATTATAACAGCAAGAAAGAATTCAGTGTCATAATTGAGTATTTGAGAAATGATGACTATTATTTCTATCAACTTATAAATGGACTTTGGATTTAGAAGGCAGTTATATTCTAAAATAGCTAAAACATTTCACGCTGGTTATTCTCAGAGTTGAAAAGGCACCAATAATAAATAAATTCTTTTGAGATAAAAGAGCAGTTTAGAAGTCTTTAATTATAGTATGAACTGAAAATTAGAGGAGAAAAAGACCTATAATCACAAAAGATAATCCTCTTTTTATTCTTTCCAAAAGATATATTCCTTGTTTGATATTTGAAAGCAATTAACAAAAAAACCTTCATTTTAATTTCAGGAACAATAATTTTAATGAATAATGGAAGTTTATATATTTTACTTTAATGTGGTAAAGGCATAAGAGATGAAATATTTCTAAAATACTCCATTATAAAGAAAAGAGAAAGGGAGAAAGAGAGAACAAAAGGGCATGAAGTAAAGCAAAATAATCAAGTATTTCTCTCATATAATGCTTTCAGAAGAAAAAAATAATTACTGGAGTATTTTTTTATTTTTATTTCAACTTAAGAAATATAAACAATACCACATACTCCTAAAACATAGAAAACAAAGAGATGGAAATAAGTAAGAGCCCCCAAAATAGTTCAGATGGTTACTATTTTATTGAACTATATCTAAGAAAGATAAAATCAAAAATTTTATTGGGATTTATATGCAGTATAAGAACAATGCACATATCAATACTATCCTCCCTGCAAAAGTTTAGAAAGAACCACTAGGTTCTAGTCCAAATCTGCAATAAACGTTTGACCTGGGAAGCCATTTGACATAACTGAGGTTCAGTTCCCCAGCAGTAAAATAGGACAAGATGGTAGGTGTTACGGTTTAGACATAAGGTATCCCCTAAAAGCTCATAGGTGAGTCAATGTAAAAGGGTCTAGAAGTGAAGTGATTTGGCTTTAAGAACCTTAACCTAATAAGAGTGTTGATTCACTGATGGGGATTCACTGGCTGATAACCATAGGCAGTTAGTATGTGGCTGGAGGAGGTGGGTCATTGGGGGCATACCTTGTTGAGAAGCGTGCTTCCACCCCCTTCCACCCTTTCTCTCTCCCCCTCCACCCCCTTCCACCCTTTCTCTCTCCCCCTCCACCCACCTCTCTCTCTCTCTCTCTCCCTTTCCTTTCTAGTGCCATGGTCCCAGCTGCTTTCCTGCACCACATACTTCTGCCATGTTCTTTCTCACCTCAAGCCCAAGGAATGAGATAAGCCATCTATGAACTGAGACCTCTGAAATTGAGCACCAAATAAAATTCTCCTCCTCTAAAATTGTTTTTGTCAGGTCTTTAGTCACAATAGTGAAAAAGCTAACTAGAACAATGTGAGAGAGCCCATTTCCTAAATACCTAAGTAACTCTGAAAAAATCAAACAAGAATAAATGCTATAAACTTCCCACTAATAGCTCAATTCTTCTAACTTCTTCAATCATGACATTTTGCTACAGTGTGAAATCCCTTGATCCCACTAGAAAATTTTCCTAATTCAATTAACTAAAAGCTAAAAATATATTTATTAATTGACTCACCTCGGTGCTTAACACAGGTGTCGTGAGGGGTCAAAATTGTGTCGTATGCAGTCCAGGGGAGAAATAAAGAATGACCACATGCTTCTGCCCCTTTAAACACTTTATTCACTCAAATTACTCAATGCAGTTTCACTCTATAGGTTCTTAATTAAGAAAATAACAATCCTTAATGCTAGACACTGCAATAGACATAATCAATTCACAGCAAACAATTCTAGATTAATTCTAAGCACTGCAAAACACACTTAATCATGACAGGTTAGTGGCAGACATTCCCTCTGCATGCTAAGTTCAAAAGTCTTAAGCCTTAGGCTTTATGTCCAGCAGATGCAAACTAACTCAGACCACAGTGACCAAGTCTGGAACCAAGGCAGGCTTTTCCTGGTGTAGAGAGAGACAGGTTGAGGAGAGAGTCATAGGGAGAAGTTTCAGCTCTCACCAGGGTTCAGACAGACCAGACAAGTTGGTAGAGTTTGAGAGTGGTGAGGATCATACAGAGGATCAGGAAACAAGACAAGTGATGGGATGTCAGTCTTCGTCAGGCTCCCCAGCTTGAGTGCTGGCTGAGTCCCTGTTCATCTATTATTTATACTAAATTTGGGGGCTTTTGACACCCCCCTTTCAATCCTTATCAGCTACCACTGGATTTCTCCATGACATCATTTATCCTGGGGTCAGAAATATCTGGTCTGGTGGTCTTCACTCTGATCTTATCACCTTTCCCTCTTATCAGGTGAAGACAGCCTGCCAGGGGCTTCACTCTGTTTATCAGGGTGAGGGGAAGTAACTTATTTGAGGCCATACTGGAGGGCTCTGTGGGTGTGCCTGGTGAGACTGCAGGTTTCAAACTAGAGTTTTTAAAATGGAGTTGCTTAGGCTCAGGCCTAAGGCCATCCTCACAACAGGAAAATTCAAAATCAAAAACAGGCTTAGAAGTAGTTTCTACTTCTATTCCGAAAAATGAGAAAATACGTATAAACATAGCAGTTAATACAAAATGTAGCAAGTAAACCAGTACTAAATTATTGGAAGAAATAAATATTGTGAAAGGTTGAAAAGGATAAACAACACTGTATGGCTATTGTGTTTCAGAGTACTAACAGGTATATGTTGCTCTTGCCTTATCACCTGTACCAAGCCATGAGTAGCTGGTATTTTATTCTTTCTAACATTATCTTAAATGCCATTTAACTAGCTGCTGTAGTTTCATCTTACAAAAACTACTGAGAAGTCAGCATGCTTGAAATTTTATATTATCACCATACTGACATAGACCATTGATTGTGTAAGTAGCATAACAAAAACAATTCTCTTCTTTTCCAAATTTATCAAGTACTTGATTATGTGTGTGTTTCAGCCTAAAAGTGGGACTAAAGAAATGAGTCTTCTCGAGGATATTTGGAAGATGCTGATGTGTGAGTATAGACATTTGTAATCCATTCTCATTCTATTTCATTTGGTCCCCATAGTCACTTGGCTTTAAAAATATAAATTTGTTCCATTCTGATTTGTCATCATTGTTAATGATGCTGTTGTATTATAGAACCTGTCAAAAAATGTGATGGAATTTGAGAAAAACTGTGTTCTGAAAGCAGACTATATACTCATCCTTTTGAATTGACTTATGTCCATATAGCTGAATGTAGGAAGAATGAGCAATATATTGTCACATAATATTTCTTAAATCTAGTTTTAAATAATTGTTTAAAATAAGTGAAAACAAGTTGGTAAATAACCTAAGTAATGTAGGAGTTATATGAGATATGTCTGTGAATTTGACATAAAGAACTTAAAACTTAAATGACTCTCTGAACAAAATTGACACCTGATAACATGGTTAAGTACACACAGAGTAAATAAAAGGATGATCACACATGTAATGAAAAAAAATATATGTGAATCCCCAATACTAATACAAAGATGTCCCAAGTGTTATCTAGATAGGTAGGATTTCATCTATGTAGCATTCTAGATAAAGAAAATTTTTTTAAACTAAAACAAAAGTGCAGCATCATACAATCATAAACAGGCAACCCAACATCTGCAAGATGGCATGGTTTTTCTATCTCCTTTAAGCTGAGAGACACTGAATGTGATGCCCAAAGACACACCCCAGAAAAAAGAATTTTATTTATAAAAAAGCACACATTATCAAGTGTCACCATCATTTAAAAAAAAAACTCTTATATTTTACCTTTCTCTATTTTCATCCTGTACTTACTAAACCACCTGTCATTTAATAATTTGATAATAATAAAAGGTATGTCTTAAATATGAAATTTAAACATTACAGTTAATGGAAAAGAATATTCACCAGTTTCATTGAATATATTAAAATTGTGACTTGTTCATCAGGATTTTGTGCTTTTAGTGAGTTGGCAACCTCAACTCTAGTCAACCTCAGTGCACTAACAAAGACCAAGTACTGAACTATGGATAAAGTGTACCAAAATATTAGTATCCAATGGAAGCACTTAATGATCAATCATCCAACTATCCTTTCTTGATAAACCAAACTCATTATTATCAATATATAAAACATTTTACTAAAGTTTAATATACATATAAAATATTCACTGTAATAAATATACAGTTTGATAAATTCACATACTGAATGAGTATGTGTAACAAGAAGAGAGAAACAAAAAATTATGTTCCCTGTAAATTTTCTTACCCTACCTCCCATTTCATGATAAACTTCCAAAGGGTAAGCAGAACTTTAATTTAAATGCCATTACTGAATTTGGTCTGTTTCTTAGCTTTATAAAAATGAATCTACACCATATACTCTTGTGTTTCAATTATTGTCTATTATTGAACTCAAAATTAATGTCATCCATATTGTTGTATCCAGGCTAAATTGTACTTGTATGCATATGTGTATACGTGTATGTCATTGTTATGGTATGGATATGAGGTTTCCCCCAAAAGGTGACATGTGAGAAAATGCAAGAAGGTTCAGAGGAGAAATGATTGGATTGTGAGAGTGTTTTTGTTTTGTTTGATTTTTAAGGTAGACTTTTAATTACTGCTTTTATCACCAGGTTAAGACATGCAGTTGCAAAGTAGTTAGAAACTTGTGAAAGGGAATTATTATTAAAAAAAAGAAAGCACTCATTCTTACATTATTATCTAGTATTTCATTGGGACACTACTGATCAAAAGGCTCTGACCAAAATCTTTGTAAACACTAGAACATGTTGTTTCCAGTCTGTTGTTAAGGAAGGTGGGTATAGAATGTAAAGCCTTCAGAAGGAGAGGACACACAGTCAGGCTGAGTCAGGGCCACTGGCAGTGCTCAGAGCCAGCTGGACTCCAAACCGGGAGCCCAGTGGTTTTTCCTGGGACGCTCTACTTGAGTTATGGTTTGATTGTCAACACAATAGATCTTCAAAAGGGAAGAACAATTAATTAATATGATAAGGAGGTTACTGCATTTTTTGACTATGTGTCATTATAGTAGTTGGTGAAATCTGATAGTTTTAACAAAAATAGCCTCCAGTGTTTCCAAGTATGAAGACCTCTATAAAGCTTTTTGTTTTTGCTGGACAATACATGACTGATAAGCTAAAAATGATACTGTTTTATGTTATAAAAATGCTAGCTTTCATTTACATGTGTATAGGAATTCACTGCTTGAGCCAAGGTTAAGCTTATTAAGTGATTCAAGGCAATTTTATTACAGCAGCATGTACTTATTTTATTCCATGAGAATAAAATGCATAGAAGATATCGTTTATTTTTGTTTGCAATTTATAAAATTGAGTTACTGTGCAGTTGTAAAATACCAATAACTCATTTGAGGACAAAGCTACCTTCTGAAAACCATATTTATGATTCTCAATTGTGTCAAAATTAAAACACATCCCAGACTTGTCCTGAGCAAAAGTGAGTGACTGTTCTTGACTGCTTTCCCTGGCAACAGCACTGACTGTGTTGAGAAGAGCCCTGGAGCAAGGCAGCACAGTCAAGTGGTGGAGACTTTTATTTAAAAGCAAAATGCCTAAATGGCCCTTTGGAATAGTGATTTCTACTTTCACACTCATCAGATTATACACAATTCCCTAAACTTAATTTCTTTCTTCTTATGGGACTACATTGAATTTACTTGTTGAGAACAGTATCCACTGTTTAATGGGCATGAGATAAAGCTTTCTGCAGTTACACATAAACTTATGATAGGTCAGCAGAAGTTACAGGTGAAGGTGGTGGTGAGGAAGTTAACCATGATCCATCTATGTTGAAGGTCATGCCAGCTTCATTGTACACTTTGAATGAAGACTTTCTCAATGGCATTCACATAGGCAGCTGTTCTCAGCTCCAAGCCCAGGTTATATTTCATAGAAATCTGCATAATTCACCTGGCTAAATGCTCCATGGTATAGGCTAAGCCAGAATGCACAATGTTTTCTCTGATGTACCCCATATCCTACCCTGCCAGTGTGCAGTGAGAACTACAGGAATTGTTCCACCATGATTTCCAAACTTTCTTTCTAAATCTTCTTGAACAAACTTGAGCAAGTAGTGGTTACAATTCCTTTCATATTTGAAGGTTAGTCAGCCATAGTGTACATGATTCCAATTCTTCAGCCATTCAAAGTAAGATGCTGTCACTCCACCAGCATTTACGTAGAGATTTGGAATAACCATGATGTTCCTCTCTAGGGAAATCTTATCAGCTTCTGGAGTTGGTCTATTAGCACCTTACCTTCCGCAATGATCTTGGCTTTGACTCTGGGTGCACTGGATTTGCTTAACCACTTTTCATTGGCAGCAGGAATCAGTATGTCACAGTCAGCCTCCAAAATGCTTTCTTCATACACATTTGCCTTGGTGAAACTCAGAATTTGTTCATATTGAGATTTGAAATCTTCCAGTTTCTTTGAATCAATATCATCTGGATTCCACATACTCCCATCAGATTCACCAACACCAACACATTTAGAACCAAAACAATGTAAATACTGCATAGAGTGCAGGCCCATGTTACCAAACCCCTGAGACACAAATGTTTTATCTCCAAAGCCTTGTGTCATTCCTAAAATGCTCATGTAAGAAGCTTCATTGATGAAGTTTTCAATTCCATGGAAAACACCATGGCCAGTAGCAGAGATGCATCCACGGATACCTCCTTGACTGATGAGTTTACCAGTAACACAGGTATGTGCATCAATATCATAGTGCCCTGTGGTTCTGGCATAGGTGTAAACATCCAGAACATCTTCTGCTCACCTGTGCTCACATCTGGAGCAGGCACATCAATGCTAGAACTGACGACAAAAAAAAAAAAAAAAAAAAAAAATTTTGGTGAGTTCCATGGTGAACCTTCTTGTGATCTTCTCCAATTTATAATCTGTAGAGTTCTTGGGATTGATCTTTTTTTTTCCTTTTTAATCTTAATTTCTTAGTTTATTTTTTGTTTTGTTTTGATTAGTTATACATCACAGTAGAACGCATTTTTGCACTTTGACACATCATACATAGATGGATATAATTTCTCATTTTTTCTGAGTGTACATATTGCAGAATCATATTGGTCATGCAGTCACATATATACATAAAGTAATAATGTCTGTTTCATTTTCTATCTTTCCTAGTCCCCCTCCACTCCCCTCCCCTTCCCCTCTCTTCACTTCCCTCTACCTAATCTAAGGTAATGCTATTCTTCTCTAGTGCCTCCTGCCTTATTGTGAATTAGCATCCGCATATTAGAAAAAACATTCAGGATTGCTTATTTCACTTAGCATAATATTCTCCAACTCCATACATTTACTGGCAAACACCATAATTTCATTTTTCTTTAAAGCTGAGTAATATTACATTGAATATATATACCACATTTTCTTTATCTATTCATCTATTGAAGGACACCTAGGTTGGTTCCATAGTCTAGCTATTGTGAATTGAGCTGCTATAAACATTGACATGGCTGCATTACTGTAGTAGGCTGTAATCCTTTGGATATAAACTGAGGAGTGGGATAGCTGGGTTAAGTGGTGGTTTCATTCCTAGTTTTCTGAGGAATCTCCATACTGCTTTTCATAGTGGTTGTACCAATTTGCAGTCCCACCAGCATCGTATGAGTGTACCTTTATCCCCACATCCTCGCCAATATTTTTTGTTGTATTCTTGATGATTGTATTCTTGATGATTGCCATTCTGACAGGAGTGAGATGAAATCTACACCTCTTTAACACCTCAAAATGTCATATCAACCACTGCACACTTATAAGTCATTAGAAAAGCCAATTTTTTTGCTTCATCTACACTCACATCAGTGTGGTAATGGATACCTCCCTTGTAGGGCATGTATTGCTGGCTGTGCTGGGCCCAGTAGCTCTTGATGACTCCTAGGAACAGTCACCACCCAGAATAGGGAAAGAGAGACTCATCACATGGTTTCAGGTCTTGATGATTCACAAGATTCTTCTCATGTGGTTCTGCTTCTGCTCCTGGCTCTACCAGGTCTTCAGGTCCTCCACCAGCTTATCCTCTACCTTGGCACCATGGTCGAAGAAGCTCTCCACCATCTTGAAGAAGTTGGGGTAATATTCGCAGTGGGCTGCCGCTTTGCCATAGTGGCACAGGTGGGGCAGCTTGAGCCCTAGTTGTGGGGAGGCATTGGGTATTTACATTATTTTGGTGCTAAATGTGTTGGTGTTAGTGAATCTTATGGGAGAATATGGATTCTAGATGATATTGACCCAAAGGAGAGTAGAGGCTTGAGGGGAGATGCTGCAAGAGAGGTGCTCCAAGGCCTGGGACTGAGAGAGGGGTTGTGAGAGTCTTAACCTAATCAGTGAATTGATCCCTGAGTAGGAATTAACAGTGGTAAATAAAGTAGGGTATGGCTGGAGGAGGTGGGAATTGGGAGCTTGACTTTGGGATATATGTTTGTATCTGACAAGTGGAGCCCTTTATCTCTACTTCCTGATTGTCATGTGAAATGCTTCCTTCTGCCACAATCTTCCACCATGATATTCTGCCTCACCTCAAGTCCCAAGGAATGGACCCCTGAAACCATGAGCCCTTGAATAAATCTTTCCTACTCTACAATTTTTCTGGTTGGGTCTTTTAGTTATACTAGTGAAAAAGCTGATTAAACAGTCATTTTATGGATATAGTTAAGTTGATTTATCTATTTTGTTGAGAGACTATTGTGATTGGTACAGTTTTTCATTTCTTGAATATCATGAATACTTCTGCTATGAATATTCTCATAGTGTTTTTACTTGAGCATATGTGTGCATTTCTGTTTTTTAAATTTATTTCCATTAGTGAAATTTATGGATCATAGGATATACATACAACCAAATGCTTTTCCAATATCCTGTATCAATTTACATTTCCAGCCAGAGCATGTGATAGATATAGTCCACATCCTGGCCCAGCTTCATTGTTCTCTTATAACCTATAAGGACCTTTGTACTTTTCTAGCACACTGATTTTCTTATAAACATATTTTATTAAAACATATTTTATTTGCTTATTCTATGTCATTACTTTTTAAATTGGACTTTGGTATATAATGCTTCTTGATAACAGTCAAATGAAAAGTTACAGGAATAATTTTCTAGCAATTTCAGCTAAAACACAAAACAACAAAAAGAATCTCATTCCTTTCTTAAAAATAAAGGAAAGAAATTTTTACTGGGTTCTAAAATATGAAGTCATTTTTAACATGTGCTTTCAATAACTTTTCCTAGACAATTAAAAAATCCCCAATGAAATTTACAATTAATGGTGATTAAAAGATTTTATTTTTATACTTTTATTTTTTATAATAGTTGTCAAAATAAGGATTTCTTAAATCTGAAAATAAATATTTGAGGACTGGGGTTGTAGTTAAGGGATAGAGCACTTGGGTTTGATCCTCAGCACCACATAAAAATAAATAAATAAATAAATAAATAAATAAATTTATTGTGTCCATCTACAATTAAACATATTTAAAAATTATTAAGACAGTTTTACATAATACAGGAAGGACAAATTCTCAGGAGATCCTTATTCTATCTTATGATTATCAAAGAATAAATTTCCAAATCACACTCAGCCTTATATGAATCTTAAAACAAAAAGCAAAGCAAACAGTTCTTGGAGTTAATCCCCCAAAACCATGATCCTTAGTGTTTGCAGCTATTTGCACATTTAGGTTTTATTGCAATCCCACCATCATTATTAAAGGAATATTCTTTAAGCACATATTGGCAAAGATCCCTAAGCTCTAGATCAAGACAAGATTTGCAAATAATGCTGCTCCTTTTTAAGAAAAAGTTCAGTGATGGGGAAGGAGCAGTGTAATAGCATTGATTTAAAAACTCTTTGTTTTATCTATAACTTTGTTTATATATAAGCAAGGGTATTTTACCTACCACTCACTTCTACTGATTTTGAGTATGTACGTATGTGCGTGTCTCTGTGTGTGTACACACACATCTCTTCATGTATTATCAAAGATTTGAGTGTAGAAATAATATATTAACTTTGAAATGATGTTTTAAGCAATGTTTCGTGCACAACTGGGGTAACAATTAGTTGTATTAACTTTTAAGTTGTTCTACTGGGTTTTAAGCAGAAAAATAAAACAATGTGGGTTTTCATTTCAAGATCACTCTCACTAGAGCCCCGAGAAGGACTAAAGTGGAAGCTAAGATAGTATTAAGGAGGATGTTGTAATAACACAAGGGAGAGATGATAGTGTTTGGGCAGGGTAGCAGTGGAGCAGCAAATGTAGTCATATTCTGAATTTTCTATAATGAGCAAATAAAGAGAACTTTCTGGCAGTTTAGATCTGAAGTACAAGAGCAAAAGAAAATCCAAGGATGACACCAGACTCTTTCTGACTGATTGAAAAAAATAAAATTTCCAATAATTAAAGTGTAAAGGAGAGAGTTGAGATGGAACAACCAAATTTTACTTGGAGTGAGGTTTTCTAGAAGGCTGTTGCATATATGAAATTTGGCCTAGAAATATGTATTTAAAAGTCACTAATGTGTAGTTGATATTTAAGCCATGAAACTGGCTAAACTTCTTTAAGAGAGCAAGAGCAGAATAAGAGAAAAGGCTCAAGGACTAGCACTTTGGATTTTAGAAAGATGGCAAGATAAGGAATATAACATTTAGAAGGAGCCTCCCATGAGTACACAGCACTCTTCTGGTGCAGAGTGCACCAGAAGCAAGATTTCAGCGAGGAAGCAATGAGCACCAGTGTCAAATCCTGCTGACAAATCAGGAAGAGACTGAGTAATTTCTTTTAGATTTAATAGTTTCATCATAGTTTGCTAGTTAGAGCAGGTTTAAAAGAAATTAGAAGGACTAGAGGAAGTGAGACAGTGAGTAAAGCCAACTCTTTCAAGAAATGTCGCGACCCCTTGCCCGCAAGGAAGACGCAACAACAGGAATCTTCTTTCAGCCGTTTATTCAGGCCCCTGATGTTTCTTCTTCTCCTCTCTCGGACGCCCCTCCCAGCCCTAATAAAGCATCCCAAGCCCCAATGCGAAGCTGCTACGTGGAGCTTTCTCATAGGGTGTTAAAAAATCACGTGCCAACTCTCCCAAATAAGGAGTTGTTTGTCACAGACCACAGCGGAGCCAGCGCCATCTTGTAATGGTGACCACAGTCCGAAGAAACGGCTCACCACAGTTCCCCCTTTTGTTTTCTAAGAACAACACAGGAGAGAGTAGAGGTCCTATCCCACTGTGCAGAAGTGGCTGCATAGTATGGCTCAGCCCCAAGGAGGCGCCTTCCCCAGATCTGAGGCCATATCAGCCGACGCTTTTCTCCGTGGGACGGGGCGAGGACGCGTCTAACCCGCATACAATAGGACATGCTCTCCTTGAGGTCCACTTCAAGGATCACTCAAGTGCAGTGCCTTGCCTCGCATCCTGTATCGTGACGACGGTGGACGAAGGGGGATAGCTAAGGCTGAACTGTGGCTGTATAGAAATACAACGACAAACAAGTTGGTAACACCCTAAAAGAAAGGCACGGGTTTTAAGGCGATAGAAAAGCACTAGTGTGGAAACCCATCTGCGTACAATGGTAGGAAAGCCGGCAGAGTGCAAGGGCTTTCCAACACTAAGAGAATAACAAGGAAAGACATGTCGATCCCAGTGCAATGTCCGTAAGACTTGGGGTGCGACGACCATGTCAAAGATTTACTGTTTAATTTGCACAAGCCAAACTTGAGGTGAGTTGCCATTTTCTAAAGCTGCAAGAGCTTGTATGATCATAGCTTTATCGTGAGCATTGCGGGCCTTGAGGCGACAGAGAAACCACAAGCAGAGAACCATACCGAAGCAACACATTGCACCAAAAATGCCTACCCCCACCCACTCTTTAAAAAAGGAAAAGGCAGAGGATATCCAATCGGTGAATTGACCCAAAGTTACGGGATCGACATGGGTACTGTTCAAGACAGCTATCTGGGTTAGTTGAGACTGGATCATGTCTTCCGCTGCCATGGACCAATTTCCGGCCAAGTATTCGCCAATGATACGGGAGGCATTCCTGGAATCATTAAATCTGACAGAGGTTATACATAAATGTGCACGTTGGTCAACACAGCCCAAAAGCACCAAATCAGCCAATTCTTCTACCTGAGCTTGGAGTAAATCTATTCTTTGGTTGGCAGCTAAAATCCCTGACAAAATATGTTGATTAATTGTATTCTGGGATTCAAGTATGGTGGAAGTTTGTTGAACAACTTGATTAATGGTGGCAGCAGTCTGCACTTGACTGGCCATGGCCACTCCGGCCGTGACCGCTGCAGCAGCAGATACCGCCACGGCTGTCACTATAGCAGCTGTGATTCCAAAATCCCTGCGGACTCTAAGTAGCTCAACAATGGGGAATTCGTCAGGGTCCGCAGTGACTGGGATTGGGACAAAAGTTGGAATTTTCATAACCACCGCTACAGTCCAAGAACCATCCCAACACTCAGATAAGAGACAGGTAACATTAGAACAATCCAGCACCCCTGACGAGGTGTCATTAGCCAAAAGGAGTAAGAACGGGGATTGGACACAGACCATTGCAGGGGGCAATGCGGCATTATATAACAGAGAGTTGAACGAAACAGATGTGAGTCTTTTACCTCGTTCACTCTCCCTAACAGTGCCAGAAACATTAGCCAGCCAACTTTTGGCTCCCAGCAATTGAGCCAGTGCAGAAATATCAGCTGAAGCCCCCTTTTCATTGGAGATCAGCCATTGAAACCAGGACCAACCCACTCCTGTAGAGGAGTTGACACTGTTGTTAAAGTTATAAACATACCTCTTAAGAGAGGGGGAAAGGGAGAAACCTTTAGCAACTTGACGTTGCTCCCAAGAATGATCCTGGCAAGGCGTAAATGTTGGGGGGAAACCAAGATTAGGGGTACAGTAAGGAGAGGCCTTAAAATGAGTGGCATTATAAAGACTATTAGAAGAAGGAGGCACTGGGATTAGTACCTCGGAGATAATAGCCAAGGTAGTTGTGTTTAAAGCAGAGCTATTTGCGGGGGTTCCTGAGCCTGTTTGTTCCCTTGAGACTACTTGGCTCAGCACAGCACTGAGAATGCTCCCTGAAACCTGACTGGACCGCAATGGGTCCTCCCAGTTGGTCAAATTCTTGGTCTTAAGACTAATACAATGAGTGTTCCCAAGGCTGAAACAAAAAACTCCTGTGAGATTAACTTGAGATTGATTAAAAATGCTATCCACGTCCCCTCTAGGAGAGGCACAGGGAGCAGACATCTCACATGAGGTAGAGAAAAGAGTGGGGAGGACCCTAGAATTACCATGAACCGGCATTGGCATTGGCCAAGCCCGTGCCACTGCCCACCACTGCATTGGTGTCATCTGTGTCATCGGCATCAGCACCAGAGCCAGAGCACTTAGCAGAATGAAGATCCTCATCTCGGGATTGCTGTGGTATTTCCTGTTGCTGGTTAGCCGACGTCAAGACTCTTCTTGTCAGGCGTTCAGGGACCCACAACGGTTCCGTGCGATCCTGGGGAAAAACACATACAGATCCTCGTGCCCATGTCAGCACGGGGTCAGGGCCGTTCCATTGGCCCGTAAGAACATCTTTCCACTTAACATAGCCAATCACAGAGGGCTGAGGGGACACATGTCTATCGGCCGCAGAGCGATCATGAATATCCAAATTCAAAAAATTAATGGTAAAGAGAGCTAAGGACAGGCGTTCTTTAGGAGTATGTTCAGCACCTATTCCCCCCTTTTGTTTATGTAAAGTTTCCTTTAAGGTGCGATGAGCACGCTCAACAATGCCTTGCCCTTGAGGATTGTAAGGCAAACCATGAGTAAGTTGCACTCCCATAGTAGAACAAAAAGATGTAAATTGTCTTCCAGTATAAGCAGGTCCATTATCAGTCTTAAGGGACGTAGGTGCACCCCACGCCGCCCAGGCCTCCAGGCAATGAGTAATGACATTACGTGCCTTTTCTCCCGATAAAGCAGAAGCATGAATAATTCCAGAGTACGTATCAACAGAAACATGGACATACTTGAGGCTACCAAAGTCAGGTATGTGCGTCACATCCATTTGCCAGACAACCAATGGCTTCAATCCCCGTGGGTTCACTCCATAAGTAGGGGGATGAAGAAATGTGACACAATGGGGACAGTGTAATACTATCTGCCGAGCATCTGCTCTTGAAATAGAAAAACGCCTGCGCAGTGTTAAAGCATTAACATGAAAATTTTGGTGAAACAATTTAGCCTCCTCTAAGGAGGAAGCCAAACAGATCAACTGACCTCTAGTGGCTGAGTCCGCACAGGCATTACCCTGCGATAACGGACCAGGAAGAGAGGTGTGAGCCCGGATGTGCACTGGATAAAAAGGAGCAGTGCGGCCACGGATAAGCTGTTGAAGCTGATTAAAGTAAGCAGATACATTACGGGCATCACTAATAGCTCCCACAGCCTCCAGGATTTGTAGTGCTTGCACCACATAGATGGAGTCCGAAATGAGATTAAAAGGAAAAGAACACTGTTTAAAAACCTCAATAACAATTTGTAGTTCTACCCATTGTGGATTTCCAGGAGCAAATTGATGCTGGACAGGGGGAGAATCATTAATTACATAAGCTCCCATTCCAGACTTGGAACCATCAGTAAAAATGTTAACAGCCCCCGGAATGGGACTGGATGAAGTTACTTTAGGGAAAATGATAGGATGTTCTTTAACAAAATGGAGTAACGGATGAGAAGGGTAATGATTATCAATATCCCCTTGAAACGAGCAACATAGAATAGCCCAGTTATCTAGAGTAGCACACAAGACACTAAGTTGAGCTTTAGTGTAGGGTATAATAAGAGAAGAAGGCGATTGTCCGAAAAATTGAATGCTTTGTTGAATCCCTTTAAGTGCTAATGCTGCAACAGCATCAGGATAATATTCTAAGGATTTTCCTGGGGATACATGTGGGTGAATCCATAGCAAAGGTCCATCTTGCCACAGTACTCCAGTAGGCTGCCGCATAGTGGCAAGCACACATAACTGGAAAGGTTTATCACTCTGGAGCCTGCATAAAGTAGCATGTTGTATAGCTTCTTCTACTGTCATAAGGGCCGCTCTAGCCTCTTTGGTGAGGCTACGAGGGGAAGTAAGATCTGGATCACCCCTAAGAGTAGCATACAAAGGCTGTAGCATAACATTAGAAATATGTAAATATCCTCGTATCCAATTAATATCTCCCAGCAGTTTTTGAAAATCATTTAGAGTTTGGAGATCCTGAGCTCGTATGGTGATTTTCTGTGGTCGTAATTTGTCACACCCAATTGTTGCTCCCAAATACTTAATAGAATCCCCTGTTTGAATCTTTTCAGGTGCGATATGCAGTCCATATTGAGCTAACAACTTCACTAGGTCTTTATAGGCCTCATGAACTGTCTGCTCTGATTTAGCAGCCAATAATACATCATCCATATAATGAATGATCTTGATGGAGGAATACTTTTGTCTGAGAGGTGCGAGTGTCTTCCCCACATACATCTGACACATCGTGGGACTATTAGCCATTCCCTGCGGCAACACTACCCACTCAAACCTTTGATCTGGTTCCTCGTGGTTACACGAGGGAAGGGTGAAGGCAAAACGCTGCGAGTCTTTAGGATGCAAAGGAATAGAAAAGAAACAGTCTTTAATGTCAATAACAATAATGTGCCAACCCTGAGGAACCGAGGAGAGCAGAGGCAGCCCTCTTTGAATGGGCCCCATAAGTTGCATTTGAGCATTAACTGCTCGTAGATCATGCAGTAGGCGCCACTTCCCTGATTTTTTCTTAATGACAAATATGGGAGTATTCCATGGAGAAGTAGAAGGCTGGATGTGACCCAAGTCAAGTTGTTCTTTAACTAGAGCATGAGCTGCTGCCAATTTAACCGAGGGAAGAGGCCACTGAGGCACCCAAACAGGCTCCTCGGTGAGCCATGTTATGGGTATTTGAGCCCCAGCGGCCCCTAGGAAAAACCCAGACCAAATCTGTCAAGCTTTTGATGACCTTGTACAGGATGCTTACGTCCCTGTAAATGTTTTCCTAGTCCTGGACCTGGCCTATACCCCATATTTTGCATAATCTGTTGAGACACTGGGGAATAGTCATTACTAAGAGTGAACCCCATGTCTTTCATCAGATCACGGCCCCATAGAGAGATAGGTAAATCAAGTACATAAGGCTGAAAGGTACCATTATGTCCTTCTGGATCCTTCCAGACTAGATGTCTACAGCTGATCTGAGGGGCCTGGGCATATCCAAGTCCTCTCAAGGATTGATCAGAAGTCTGCACTGGCCATCCCTTAGACCAGTCCCTAAGTGCTATAATACTACGGTCTGCTCCGGTATCCAGTAATCCCACAATAGATTTACCTTCTATGCTTAATTCCAAAGTGGGGCGATTGCTCATATCTAGTGACAAATAGGCACAATTCCCTCCGGTGGTACCAATCTCATTCCCTGTCCGTGACCTTGAATCAGCAGGGAAGTGATTATGTAAGCTAGGCAAAATTAGCAATTGAGCAATCCGATCCCCTGGGGAGATGGACACAATGCCCCTTGGAGCTTCCACCATAACCTTTATTATCCCTACAGTATCAGGACTTATGACTCCGGGGAAAACATGAAGACCTTGTAAAATAGAGGATGCACGTCCAATTAGCAAACCTACAGTGCCAGGTGGTAGAGGCCCTGTAAACTCAGTTTCCACCAATTGGACTCCCATCTTAGGTGTTAATACGAGTCTGGAGGTGGAACAGAGGTCCAATCCCGCGGCACCTGTAGTGGCTCTCCGCGTTTCATGGGATGGCGTAGAGATGGCCATGTCTCGGGTTCGGGTGTGACATTCTCCACTGCCCCATATATTTGTGGGCCCTGGGGTCGAGGGCCCCGTCGGCCGTTTTTTGGCCCAGCTGAAATAGGCTGTCCATGGATGTCCCTCACTGATCTACACTCTCTTGCCCAATGCTTCCCCTTTTTGCATCTTGGACACAACCCCGGTAGACGAAGGCCATTGGAAAGGCCACCGTGAGAAGGTCCAGTAAAATTGTCTTTTTTGGAATTGTCTTTTTTGGGACATTCACGTCTAACATGACCGGGTTGACCACAATGGAAGCATGTTCCGGCGGCAGGACCGCCCCCTTTTGCAATCCGAAGGACAGCAGCTGCAAGACCTGCATTAGTTAAAGGTCCTCCAATCTCTCTACACACCTTCATCCATGCTTCTATGCCTTTGTTCTTATAAGGAGCGATTGCTGCTTTACATTCCTTGGTGCATTGCTCAAAGACCAATTGCTTGACAAGGGGCATGGCTCTATCAGGATCCCCAAAAATCTTTCCAGCAGCGTCCACCATCCTTGCTACAAAGTCTGAAAAGGGTTCTGTAGGGCCTTGTATAATCTTAGTCAAATTACCAGATACCTCTCCTCTATTTGGAAGTGACTTCCATGCCCGAATGCAAATGTTATTAATTTGATCATATACCTCAAGAGGGAATCCCGTCTGTTGATTAGCAAATCTACCTTGCCCCAAAAGCATGTCCTTATCCCAATGAGGGTGTCCCGCCGCATGGTTTTGGGCGGCCTGCTCTATTGCGCCCTCTAGCACAAATGCTCTCCAGTCCAAATATTTACCTGGGGAAACACAAGCCCGAACAAGGCTAGCCCAATCAGAGGGAGTCATACAGTATCTAGACAGACTCTCCACCTGAGTTAGTGTGAAGGCGGCATCCACCCCATAAGTGCGCACAGACTCCGCCAGAGTCTTCACAATTTTGAAATCTAAAGGCTCATGGAATCTTCCCCTATTATCATCCTGAAAAACTGGATAAGCAAGACCCATCTCAGCGTTAACAGCCCTCCATGTTTGAGCATGGAAAGCTCTCCCCGACACGTCCCCGCCATACGGCGGTGGATCCGGAGGATCACATTTCTTGAGCTCCTGTTTATTTTTGTTCCCTTCTCCTATAGCTAAACTCCCTAGCTGGCGAGACAGCCTCCCAAGCTCCTCCTCCTCATCCTCCTCTTCCTCTGACCCACTTTCACATGGGGGTGTGCGCAGCGCACTGAGATCTGGATACAATCGTCTCTTCCCCTGTTTCACGCTCCGCACACTTCCATCCTCCCGAGATACCTCACTTCCTGCCGTCTCCGATTTCTCCTCATGTAATTGTTCTAGAACTTCCTGTCCTTTAGTAAGTGCTTCCTGACATCTGCCATCTGTGAGGCAACTACGGACCATTTTCCAAAGGGGTATCACCCCGCCCTCTAATATGCCCTGCTCAGAAGCAAAGTCAAGATCTTTGCCTAATTTATCCCAACTAGGTATAGTAAGACTGCCCGAAAATGCAAACCACGGTGCAGCAATATCCAACTTCCGTAAAAATCTTTGTAAAGTACTATGTTTCACTTCCAGGCCCTTGGAACGTAACAGGCCGTCTAGGGCCAGAAGAAGCGGACTTGAAGATGCGGCACCCATGACACAGCAACAAAAGAAACACAGAAAACAAAAGTGAAAGTACACAGTGCAGCTGCAATAAAATATAAAGCTCTCTCTTTCTTTGTAGAGGAGCTGACCCCGCTTTGATCGCGGATCCCACTTACTGGGACTATCCCCGCTTTGGTCGCGGATCCCACTTACCTGGGACTAACCGGTGCACCACCCCTGACGGCTGAAAGTTCTGGTTCCCGGGTTTCGGCACCACTTGTCGCGACCCCTTGCCCGCAAGGAAGACGCAACAACAGGAATCTTCTTTCAGCCGTTTATTCAGGCCCCTGATGTTTCTTCTTCTCCTCTCTCGGACGCCCCTCCCAGCCCTAATAAAGCATCCCAAGCCCCAATGCGAAGCTGCTACGTGGAGCTTTCTCATAGGGTGTTAAAAAATCACGTGCCAACTCTCCCAAATAAGGAGTTGTTTGTCACAGACCACAGCGGAGCCAGCGCCATCTTGTAATGGTGACCACAGTCCGAAGAAACGGCTCACCACAAAGAAATGCTATTGTAAAAAGAAGAAGAGACTGGAACAGTAATTAGAAGAAGTGGGGTCAGGAAACTTTTTAAGAAAAGAGAAAAAGCATAACAATTTCATACCAAAGAGAGAGGGGTGAAGTGTTGTAGAGAAATCATAATAAAGAGGAGACAGAGAGACAAGGTACAGAGGCAGGGAAGGTGGCAGAGTGGCTCATTGTCCAAAGGGCCACGTTTATTTATACCAATAGTTTACATTAGGTCATTAGTACCATAACCACATTCTCATTTATATTATCAATAAGGTTGCTTATTGTGCAGTTACATTTCACAGCTATAATATGCAATGTTAGGAGCTTTGTGCAGTTCTCAAGAAAGTCCATTCTCTGAAGTTACTGTTAGGCAGGCAGATGCGGGAGCACCAGAGCTTGGTGAAACATTGTATTTATCAAGCAAGCAAGGTACTTTATTCCCAGGAGTTATGTGTCCAATTAAGGTCAAAACTGATAAGACTCTAGCTTGGAGGGCATTACCATAGTAACCAGGCATCCTATGCCTTTGCACAAAAACTTTCCCAGGCACCAAGCATGCCACAACCATGAAGTCTTTAGAGACCTCAATCCCAAATGCAGAACCCATACAAAGAATGGGAACCAATTTTTTAGGCATACAAAACGGGTGGAAACTAGCATATGTCGAAGAGGAGTGATTGGTCTTACAAGGAATCATGAACATGTCTTTCAAAGTATAAATCATCAGTAAGAAATATGGATGAAGATAATGTATTGAAAATTTCAGAAGAGAGAAGAATATATCCAGAACTCATCCAACAGAGTGAAGAAACTATTTATTCATATATTCTACCCTCATTATACATTTTCCTAGTGCCTACAGAACAAAAGCTTCATTTTCAAGGTGAAGCATGGTGTAATTTTCATTAATTGGTACATGGTTTTTATATACAAGGATTCCTTTTAGGGGGACTTTTCCATATTTTGTAGCTAAGTACTGCATTCTGAAGCATACTGAGCTCTCTCATTTTTGTTATTAATGTTCCAAATATGGTTTATTATATTGATATCATTTTTCACTATCTTAACTCAGTCTGCTTTGTGTTCAAGCCCCCAAGGACATGAACAACAATAACAAGAACAAATCTTCAAAGAAATGAATATTCTTTTCTTTCTTTTCTTGGTTTTAAACAACCTAAGGCATATTGTGGATAGCTATGAAGCTCATATAATTTTTTTCTTGAGAGTAAAGTCCTTAACCCCATTAGAATATATTTCTCTTCAAATATTTATAAGAACAACCAGATTGTTTTGCTATCTCTTCTTTTTCTAATGATAATGGGTTCATAGGCAGTGGGAGTTGGCTATCGTCTCATGAGGGAATATCAGAAGGAATATGTATTCAAACATATTAAGACCACAGACTTGGATGTTATTGTAGCCACTCCTTTGAGACAAATTGTGATCAAAGATTTACAAAACTTTTCCCCTTTCATCTAGAGTATGTTAAAAACCCATATACTCTATACACTTAATTCTTAAGATAGTTATTAAGTTTTCTTTTGAACATCAAAACATGAATACTGCAAAACACAAAAACTAAATTTCTTTGTAATCTAGACTTTGCTTAGAAATGTAAAATCTAGTTTAAATGCTTAAATGTCTAATATGTATAAATAATTTTCCATATACTCAATATATGAGTGCATAAGATTCTATGATAAGGACTTTGAAACTCATAGAAACCAAGAAATTATATTTACAAAAGAAAATACTATATTCACAATTTCTTCCTCCTCTTTCTCCTCCTTCTCCTTCTCTCCTCCCTCTTTCCTTCCCCTCTCCTCTTTTGAAGTTATACTTATAGAAATAGACTTTCTTTGGTTCCCATTTCCATGTATAAGAATCACAGAAGTTGACATTCCATGCAAACAAGTAAAAAATTGAAGAAACTGAAAAATCATCAACTCTTTTTATATTCTTAAGAAAAAAAAGAGGACACCAGGCAAATCACCACTTCCAAGATTATCCAGGTAAATACAGGGAATCATGGGTCATTGAAGTAGACACTCACAAGTAAAGACCTCCACAGGAACCAGTGCCAGGATAGGAAAACTTGGACTACAATTGGTAAACTGTTGGAGGTTCAGTATGGACAAATCTAAAAGTTTAAAATTCTACAAGACTCAGTCATGGGTTGAAGTAAAGCACATGTTTGTAGGTTTTATGTTCTGGAGCTTAAATATGGTTTTACCACAAATATCAGAGGAAGGTTCCCTTGTATCTGGCAAAGGGAAGTGGGAAGAACCAGTCTGAATTGTGTCAGAGCACTCTGTACTTAATATGGCTGACCTTCAAAAGAAACATTTAACCTTAGCCTAACTGGGATTAAGAAAAAGAACCAACTCTAGCCAAATGTAGCCATCCTATTATCTAAGGGGTGGGGAGATAACTGAGAGGCATTTGTAACATTTGCAGTTTAAAGGCATAGATTCACTAAAAAACTAAGGCCTAACCATGGGATTTTAGACACTTTCTCTCCCCTGACACCTTATCATCATATTGGCAAAAGTTTATTTAGAATCAAAAAGAAATGCCAGAGACCAAAATCATGGCAACACTAAGAATACCTTTCTTCAATGGGCTTATTTGACCAGACACATCTAAGGAAATGATCTCTGAGCTAGAGAATATGCCAATATAAACCTCCAAAACAACAACAACAACAAAAAAAGAAAATATATATTTTAAAAATATATGTTTTAAAAACTCCAACAGAATATCCAAAGACTGTGGAACAACTATAAAAGTTGTAACATATATGTAATGGAAAAGAGAAGTAGGAAAAAGAAACAGAAGAAATATCTGATTTGGTAATGATTGAAAATTTCCCTAACTTGATGGGAGAGAGCAAACAATAAATCAAGAAAGCTTATAAAATACCAACCAGGATAAATGTCCCCCTTAAAAAAAAAAAAAAGCAACCTACACTTACGCATATCCTTTTCAAACTATAAAAAAATAAAAATGAATACAAAAATCCTGAAAGAGGCTATTTAAAAATTGAAAACTTACCTATAGAGGAAAAAAAGAAATCTGACTTCTCAGAAAACTTGCAAGCAAGAGAAGAATGGAATAAAATATTTAAAGTGTTAAGAGGAAAAAAATAACATGAGTCCTACATGGATATTTAAAAGGAAAAACATTTTTTTTATTGTAACTGTGTAAAGTTGGAGGCTATAAAGGAAAGGTTCTTGTGTGGGAGTGCCTAATAATAATGATCACAAACAACTCTAAAGCTGCAAGTTTTTCCTGAGTTAATTTGAGCCTGATCTCATAGACCTACAAGTCTTCGTAAACTCCTACATTGATAAACTTCAGTTGTTTTTCACTGATATGATTATGACTTAGAATCTTCATGGTTTTCAGGGACTGACTTAAATACTAATTGCTTTCTTGCTAATTTTTTTCCTGGTTGTATACATAGTATATTCACACCAATTCATGTCTTCATTCTTGCTAATTTTTTTTTTTTTAAGGGATGGTCTTTTTTTTTTTTTATTGGTTGTTCACAACATTACAAAGCTCTTGACATAACATACTTCATACATGGGACTGAAGTGGGTTATGAACCCCCAATTTTACCCCAAATGCAGATTGCAGAGTCACATCGGTTACACTTCCACAATTTTACATAATGTCCTATTGGTCATTGTTGTATTCTGCTACCTTTCCTATCCCCTACTATCCCCCCTCCCCTCCCTCCCAACTTCTCTCTCTACCCCATCTACTGTAATTCATTTCTCTCCTTGTTTATTTTCCCATTCCCTCACAACCTCTTGTATGTAATTTTGTTGAGCAATGAGGGTCTCCCTTCATTTCCATGCAATTTCCCTTTTCTCACCCTTTCCCTCCCATCTCATGTCTCTGTTTAATGTTAATCTTTTCTTCCTACTCTTCCTCCCTGCTCTGTTCATAGTTGCTCTCATTATATCAAAGAAGACATTTGGTATTTGTTTTTTAGGGATTGGCTAGCTTCACTAAGCATAATCTGCTCTAGTGCCATCCATTTCCCTGCAAATTCTATGATTTTGTCATTTTTTATTGCTGCATAGTACTCCATTGTGTATAGATGCCACATTTTTTTTATCCATTCATCTACTGAGGGGCATCTGGGTTGGTTCCACAGTCTAGCAATTGTGAATTGTGCTGCTATGAACATCGATGTGACAGTATCCTTGTAGCATGCTCTTTTAAGGTCTTCAGGGAATAGTCCAAGAAGGGCAATAGCAGGGTCAAATGGTGGTTCCATTCCCATCTTTCCCAGGAATCTCCAAACTGCTTTCCAAATTGGCCGCACCAATTTGCAGTCCCACCAGCAATGTACAAGTGTACCCTTTTCTCCACAACCTCTCCAGCACTTGTTGTTGTTTGACTTCATATTGGCTGCCAATCTTACTGGAGTGAGATGGTATCTTAGGGTGGTTTTGATTTGCATTTCTCTGACTGCTAGAGATGGTGAGCATTTTTTCATGTACTTATTGATTGATTGTATATCCTCCTCTGAGAAGTGTCTGTTCAGGTCCTTGGCCCATTTGTTGATTGGGTTATTTGTTTTCTTATTGTCTAATTTTTTGAGTTCTTTGAATACTCTGGATATTAGGGCTCTATCTGAAGTGTGAGGAGTAAAGATTTGTTCCCAGGATGTAGGCTCCCTGTTTACCTCTCTTATTGTTTCTCTTGCTGAGAAAAAACTTTTAAGTTTAATTAAGTCCCATTTGTTGATTCTTGTTGTTAACTCTTGTGCTATGGGTGTCCTATTGAGGAATTTGGAGCCCGACCCCACAATTTGTAGATCGGATCCAACTTTGTCTTCTATCAGACACAGAGTCTCTGGTTTGATATCAAGTTCCTTGATCCATTTTGAGTTAACTTTTGTGCATGGCGAGAGAAAGGGGTTCAGTTTCATTTTGTTGCATATGGATTTCCAGTTTTCGCAACACCATTTGTTGAAGATGCTATCCTTCCTCCATTGCATGCTTTTAGCCCCTTTATCAAATATAAGATAGTTGTAACTTTGTGGATTAGTCTCTGTGTCCTCTATTCTATACCATTGGTCCACCCGCCTGTTTTGGTACCAGTACCATGCTGTTTTTGTCACTATTGCTTTGTAATATAGTTTGAAATCTGGTATTGCTATACCGCCTGATTCACACTTCCTGTTTAGAATTGCTTTTGCTATTCTGGGTCTTTTATTTTTCCATATGAATTTCATGATTGCTTTGTCAATTTCTACAAGATATGCCGTTGGGATTTTGATTGGCATTGCATTAAACCTATAGAGAACTTTTGGTAATATTGCCATTTTGATGATGTTAGTTCTGCCTATCCATGAACAGGGTATGTTTTTCCATCTTCTAAGATCTTCATCAACTTCTCTATTTAGGGTTCTGTAGTTTTCATTATATAAATCTTTCACCTCTTTTGTTAGGTTAATTCCCAAGTATTTTATTTTTTTTGAGGATATCGTGAATGGAGTGTTTTTCCTCATTTCCGTTTCCGAAGTTTTGTCGCTGATATACAGAAATGCCTTTGATTTATGCGTGTTGATTTTATATCCTGCCACTTTGCTGAATTCATTTATTAGTTCTAGTAGTTTCTTTGTAGACCCTTTTGGGTCTTCTAGGTATAGAATCATGTCATCTGCAAATAGTGATAATTTAAGTTCTTCTTTTCCAATTTTTATGCCTTTAATTTCTTTCGTCTGTCTAATTGCTCTGGCCAGTGTTTCGAGAACTATATTGAATAGAAGTGGAGATAGAGGGCATCCCTGTCTTGTTCCGGATTTTAGAGGGAATGCCTTCAACTTTTGTCCATTCAGAATGATGCTAGCCTGAGGCTTAGCATATATAGCTTTTACAATGTCAAGGTAGGTTCCTGTTATCCCTAATTTTTCTAATGTTTTGAACATAAAGGGATGCTGTACTTTGTCAAATGCTTTCTCTGCATCTATCGAGATGATCATATGGTTCTTATCTTTAAGTCTATTGATGTGGTGAATAACATTTATTGATTTCCGTATGTTGAACCATCCTTGCATCCCAGGGATGAATCCTACTTGGTCACGGTGCACAATTTTTTTGATGTGTTTTTGTATTCGATTTGCCAGAATTTTATTGAGGATTTTTGCATCTAGGTTCATTAGAGATATTGGTCTGTAGTTTTCTTTCTTTGAAGTGTCTTTGTCTGGTTTCGGAATCAGGGTGATGTTGGCCTCATAGAATGAATTTGGAAGAGCTCCCTCTTTTTCTATTTCCTGAAATAACTTGAAAAGTATTGGTTTTAATTCTTCTTTAAAGGTTTTGTAAAACTCCGCTGTATATCCATCCGGTCCTGGGCTTTTCTTGGTTGGTAGTCTTTTGATGGCTTCTTCAATTTCATCCATTGATATTGGTCTATTCAAATTGTGTGTATCCTCCTGACTCAGTCTGGGCAAATCATATAACTTAAGAAATTTACCGATGTCTTCACTATCTTCTATTTTGTTGGAATATAGGTTTTCAAAATAATTTCTAATTGTCTTCTGTATTTCTGTAGGATCTGTTGTAATATTGCCTTTTTCATCCCGTATGTTAGTAATTTGAGTTCTCTCTCTTCTTCTCTTCATTAGCATGGCTAAAGGTCTGTCGATCTTATTTATTTTTTCGAAGAACCAACTTTTAGTTTTGTTAATTTTTTCAATAGTTTCTTTTGTTTCAATTTCATTGATTTCCGCTCTAATTTTAATTATTTCTAGTCTTCTGCTACATTTGCTGTTGTTTTGCTCTTCCTTTTCTAGGGCTTTGAGATGAAGTGTGAGCTCATTTATTTGTTGGTTTTTTCTTTTTTTGAGGGATGACCACCAGGCGATGAATTTTCCTCTTAAAACTGCTTTCATTGTGTCCCATAGATTCCGATATGTTGTGTCTGTATTTTCATTTATCTCTAAGAATTTTTTAATTTCCTCCTTTATGTCTTCTGTAACCCATTGATCATTCAGTAACATATTGTTCATTTTCCATGTGGTGTAGGATTTTTCCTTCCTTCTTTTATCATTGATTTCCAGTTTCATTCCATTATGATCAGATAAAATGCATGGTATTATCTCCACCCCTTTATATTTACTGAGGGTTGCCCTATGGCATAATATATGGTCTATTTTTGAGAAGGATCCATGTGCTGCTGAGAAAAAGGTATATCCATTTGATGATGGTTGATATATTCTATATATGTCAGTTAAGTCTAGGTTGTTGATTGTGATATTGAGTTCTATAGTTTCTTTATTCAATTTTTGTTTGGAGGATCTGTCCAACGGTGAAAGAGGAGTGTTGAAGTCACCCATAATTATTGTGTTGTGGTCTATTTGATTCTTGAACTTGAGGAGAGTTTGTTTTATGAATGTCGCAGCACCATTGTTTGGTGCATAAATATTGATAATTGTTATGTCTTGTTGGTGAATGGATCCTTTTAACAGTATATAATGACCTTCTTTATCCCTTTTGATTAACTTAGTCTTGAAGTTGATTTTATTCGATATGAGGATGGCCACTCCTGCTTGCTTACGAGAACTGTGTGCGTGGTATATTTTTTCCCATCCTTTCACCTTCAGCCTGTGTATGTCTTTTCCAATCAGATGTGTCTCCTGGAGGCAGCATATTGTTGGATTTGTCTTTTTAATCCATGATACCAGCCTATGTCGCTTTATTGGAGAGTTTAGGCCGTTAACATTCAGAGTTACTATTGATATATGGTTTGAACTTCCATCCATGTTTGAATGCTTATCCTTTTTTTTTTTTTTAAATATTTAGTTTGTTTCTCCGTGATTATCTTTCCCCTCACCGTCTGTCTTTACTGAGGCACTTCCCACTGATGGTTTTGGTTATTGTTTTTCATTTCTTCCTCGTGTAGTGTTTTGCTCAAAATGCTTTGCAATGCAGGTTTTCTGGCTGCAAATTCTTTTAACTTTTGTTTATCATGAAAGATCTTTATTTCGTTGTCATACCTGAAGCTTAATTTTGCTGGATACAGAATTCTTGGTTGGCATCCATTGTCTTTCAGTGTTTGAAATACATTGTTCCATGACCTTCTTGCTTTCAGTGTCTGTGATGAAAAGTCCGTTGTTAACCGTATTGGTTTACCCCTAAATGTAATCTGTCTCCTTTCTCTTGTAGCTTTTAATATTTTCTCTTTGTTCTGTATATTGGATATCTTCATAACAACGTGTCTTGGCGTTGGTCTACTGTGATTTTGTGTGCTCGTTGTCCTTTATGCATCTTCAATTTGTATATCTGTTTCCTTTTTTATTTCTGGAAAGTTTTCTGTAATTATTTCATTCAGCAGGTTTCTCATTCCCTTGGTGTGAATCTCTGTACCTTCCTCTATCCCGATGACTCGTAAGTTTGGTTTCTTTATGTTATCGCATAACTCTTGGATGATTTTCTCGTGATTTTTTACCAGCCTTTCTGAGTTGGCTAGACTCTTTTCAAGATGGTATATTTTGTCTTCATTATCTGACGTTCTGGTTTCTACTTGTTCCACTCTGTTAGTGATACTCTCAATTGAGTTTTTAATTTGGTTTATCGTTTCCTTCATTTCTAGAATTATTGTTTGATTATTTTTTATAATCTCTATCTCCTTATAAAGATGCTTAACTTCTTCTTTTAGCTGTTTATGTAACTCATTCTCAATGTGTTCTTTCGCTGCTTGAATTTGCTGTCTTGTATCCTCTTTGAGGTTCCATTCCATCTGTCTAAGGTGTTCCTTGAGGTCTTTATATGACCATTTTTCTGATGACTCTAGGTCCTCCTGAATATTTAGGCTGTCCTGCATTGCTTGTACTCCTCTTCTTCCTTGCTTCTTGAAGCTGCTCATGTTGCTTCTTGTTCTGGTTGACTGCTGGGTTACTGTTTATTCCTATAAATTTATTTGATGCTGCTGCAGCAGGCTTCAATGAAGTTATCTCCTCCGCCGCAGTCCTGCCACGCCAGCCCTCCGCCTCAGTGGTGTTCTCCGCAAAGGGCTACAGTTCGCCTCCCCCTGCCGGGCGACCAACGCCACGGGCGGGTCCCCACTGTCACCCAATCCCCGCCTGGACCCTGCGGCCACTACCCACGAAGGCCCGGCAGGCATCCACCTCCGGGGAATGAGAAGTGCTGACCAGCCGCCTCAGCTGGATAGCTTAATGCTGAGTCGCAGCTGTCTGTCTCAGCTTTTCAGACGCGGTGGTGCGGGGCACGGACCATGGAGGGGCTTACTCACTTCCCGCCGCCATCTTTCTCCTCTCGCTATTTTGGGATGATGGCGGGGTGCTGGCTCGCTCTGTCCGGTGCGTCTCTGCCTCGAGCTCCCACGCCTCTCCAAGGGATGGTCTTGAGGTCCCGATACCAAGCGAGTCCCTTGTGGTAGCTGCGATCGAAGAAGTGGGGCTCCGCGCCCACAGCGCGCACGTCGGGGTGTACCTCTTGCTAATTTTTTACAAAATGTAATGCTTTGCTCTCACAACCAAATCCATTATGTTTCAGGAATGCACCACTGTTCAGTAAATATTCATAAATGAGCAAATGAGCCCAATTTAATCCACCATACTGGGGTATATATGGCATTAGAGAAGAACAAATTAGCTCAAGGTAGAACTTTAGAAAGGGTTCCAGGGCTAGCATTATGGAGTCAGTAAAAACATAGGTCAAAAAGACTATGAGTTAGTCATGAATTCAAGGAAAAAATCAGGGATGAGCACATTTAAGAATTTCAAGGGCTGGGGTTGTGGCTCTGGGTTCGATTTTCAGCACCACATATAAATAAATGAATAAAATAAAGGTCCAGCAGCAACTAGACAAATATTATTTTAAAAAAAGAATGTCAAGAATTTCAAGAGGGGGCTGGGGATATAGCTCAGTTGGTAGAGTGCTTGTCTCACATGTACAAGGTCCTGGGTTCAATCCCCAGCACCATAAAAAAAAAAAAGTGTTGGCAGGGGTTATGGCTCAGTGGTAGAGTGCTCACCTAGCACATGCAAGGCCCTGGGTTCAATCCTCAGCACCATATAAAAATAAATAAACAAAATAAAGTCATTGTGTCCAACTAAAAAATAAATATTAAAAAAAGTGTCAACAAGACAATAAATTACAAAGAATAAATTTTTTGTGGGTCAGAGCAGATAAGGATCATACTATGAATTATGTGTAGTTCAGCTATTCTCCCATGCATTTGTGGGGATTAAGTGGGCTTGACCCCAGGGAATAAATCACTAGCTCCATTGATTTATTATGCTCATCACATGGAAAACTATAGTTTCAGGACTTTTCTAATAACTTGGATCAGAGATTAGACTTCATTCATTCAAAAGTACACTTGGGAGCAATTAGGCTCCCAAAGCTAACACATAAAGCAAAACAAAGATTGATTTGAGGAAACTTTAGATAGGTAGAGATAGGCAATATATAACCATGATTTCTTAATTAACTACAGGTATTTGACAGTGAAACAGGTAGTGTGAGATTTCTTATGTGTGGAGATGTAGAGAGGCTTTGTATTCTGTGGAAGGGACACTGGAGGGACAACAGGGAACGAACTAAGATATCATCCATTTATCTCCAACTCAGACTGTGTGCTCCTTAGTTTTTATTTGTATTCATAGTCCCTAAGAATGTACTTGGTAAATGTTATATTTCAAAAAAAAAAAACTGATTGTCTATTGCAAATAGTTTCTTTCAGATAAGTCCTTTAATAAGCAGTCTCTAGACTTTAGTGACTCAAATTTATAAACCAAATTTCTATGCTTAGGAAACAATCAGACAGTAAAGACTAAGAATATAAATTTAAAGTGTAAAAGGAAATATACCTAAATTGTAGAGCATCTTGTTTAACACATAGAGAGAGATGTATGTATGTATGTGTATATGTATCTATATAGACTTTAAAACTACGTTCATCCACATCAGTATCTATAATGTGACAGGTTTACATTATATTAATTTCTTCTACCTTCCATTTTGCATACTCCAAATCATTTTAGTCATGAGATAAGGTAAAAATTAATCCAAAACTTATCACCTCTTCCCAAATGTGAAACCACTCAATTATGACAAGTTTATCAATATTTTTAATGCCATACACTTGTTCATGTTAAAGTTTAATGAAAGAAACATATTCAATCAAGAAAAAAGTTCATTAAGTATTACCATTTTCCAGTAGTGTATATAAAGCATCTTAAAAAAAAATAACTTGGGAAAAAAAACTTTCATGATTTAATCAAATAAATACACTGTAAGAGTTACTTGCTATTTAGTTAAAAACATTATATGGAATTTATTAGCTCTGGTCCTTGTGATTAAAGCTTTCTGGTTTAATCTTAAGTTAGAGAGCTCATCAAACATTGCAATTCTTTAAATATTTTTATAATATTATAAAAAAGGAAGATGCTGTCTTTCTGTGTTTACATATAATTGATTCTTGCAATGAACAATCATTATGCTTGAACAGTTTGAGTCCAGGGGGCTACCTTATTTTTCAACGCTTGCTGCTTCTCATCTGATATTGATCAAGAGAGAAAAGTCTTTGTGCCTCTAAGATGCCTCCCAAGGATTCTTTGTACTAGTTTCATACCCATGCAGGACATTTGGTCTGTCAATAGCCATAGGACTGAA
This sequence comes from Spermophilus citellus, assembly GCF_964194105.1. Lineage (NCBI taxonomy): Eukaryota > Metazoa > Chordata > Mammalia > Rodentia > Sciuridae > Spermophilus > Spermophilus citellus. The sequence goes on along the minus strand of NC_138195.1, from coordinate 28,267,193 downwards.
CTTGGAAGTGAGTTTTCTGAGCCTGCCAACCACCCACTAAGTGAACTTGGAAGAAAGCCTCCTTCCACACCACTCTAGCTTTTAAATAATTATAGCTCCAGCTGACACTGTGGTTGGAGCTTTGGAGAAATCCTAAGCTAAGCTGTATCTAGATTCCTTACACCAAACTGTGAGACAGTAATTGTTTAAAGTAACCAAATTTGGGGTTATTCTATTGCACAGCAAGAAATAACTATACAGCCCAAATCTGTATTTATTTTAAAAATTCTCTTTGTTATTGTGAACTAGAAGATCTACTGATTAATGTTTGGCAACTGCTATAATTGTGTATTCTGATTGAGCTGGAAAAAAATTCTTTTCTTGGATTCTTAAACTCTATATATAGCCTCCACAATGTTCTGGAAATTAAAAGAGGCAACAGACTACTACTATAAAGTCCTCCTAGCTCATTTTAGTCTATTTAGTTGTTTCTAGTGTTTTGCTACCAACTTTACAAGATCAACCTTGGCAATTCCTTTCATTCCTATTCCATGCACAGAATTCCTCCATGGACATTCCACAAGGTACCATAAATCTCATTCTTTATACTTCCCACACTTAACCTCTGATAAATACCTTTATCTACTTTCCTGTAATATAATACAGCCATGTGCAAAAATTTCCTCAGTGTCTCACATCCTATGCTGAAGCCTTTATTTTTTACCTGTAGTTGCCAATCCTTCTTATATTAAATTGATTTTATTCATTCTGGTATTTTATTTGTTTTTATGAGATAAATGTACAAATTTAAAGAACATAGGCAGAATGAGTAACCTTTTTCTGATCTCACAGATTTTTTTTCCTTTCATGGCGTAGCCTAGACTTATGGTACTTTAGTTATTTATGGCTTTTATATTTTGGAATACATTATTTTTCTAATATTAAACTTCTCTTAACATTTTATTTTAGATCCCAGTTATTTGTAACAGATCGCTTCACTGTAATTTATATTGCATCTCTCTGTAATCTTCTTTTAAAATTCAATCTCCTCAATTTTTAGACATTTGAGTTTTATTAAATTCAGCCTACCTACTGTCAATGCCAAGTTTCTTAATCTGAAATACATCATTTTAAACCAATACTCGCCAAGGTGAGAGGAACAGTAATGACCTTCATGCCAACTACAAATGCCACTCACTGTGCCTTTTGATGTTCATGTCTGTCTGTCAGGGCAGGTCTAATTTCTGTTGTGCTCTTGTGTGCTTCCTCTAGTCTTATTGATTGATAACGCATACATCTTAAAGGGCAGCTATTCAGAAGCTATGCCTCCATACATTCACATATGGCATTTTTCTAAAATGAATACTTTGGGATTTTTACACCCATTGCCATGTATTCTTTTCTTTTCTGAACCTAGACACTTTCATGTGCTAGCAAGCATTATATCACTGAGATGCATCCCCAGCTTGGTCATTATGATTTTACTTATTACTTATTTATACATTTATTTATTATGGTACTAGAGATGAACCCAGAATCTTTCACATTCTAAGCAAGCACTCTACCACTGAGCTCCATCCCTAGGCCTTATTTTATTTTGAGACATGGTATTCCTAAGTTTCCCAGGCTGGCCTCAAACTTGTAATCCTCCTGCCTCAGACTCCCAATTTGATGGGATTATATATGTGCATGACCATATTCTTCTAGCATATATTTCTGCTTTAAGTAAAATGAAAAAGAGATTGAGACAGAGAGTAGCTCAGAGAGTGAGGGGGAGGAAGAGAGAGAGAAAAAATTATAAGTCTTTGTATATTTTAAAGAGTGTATCTTCTCAGCTCTGAAGGATTATGAAGTTGGGAGTGAAAATCCATGTTGTAGGAAATGGAGAAAAAATGTTTATTCCAGAACAATTAGTAATAGAGTACCTGTAAGAGAACCAGAGGAATCTCACATACATTCCAATTTTTAGCATCAAGATTATTTCTTTATGTTACTAATCTAAAGGGATCAATGCTACCTTTTCAGCATATTATTCTCCAAGGTCATACTTACAGTATTAAATATGCAAAAGGAACTCAAGAATATGTAATTTCCTCCCTATGACCTTTTGAAATCATGCTACCAGCAGAGGCACTCAACTCAATGATCCCAACCTTTACTCAAGCATTCACTGAGGATTTATGCAGAATACTTTAGTACATACAGGGCACAAATAGAGGGAGAGGAACAAAATTGTGTGCTGCTTAATTTCAAAATATAGCAGAGTCTAAGTTAAACACATTTCTATTTCCCATACTTCACGAGCATAATTGGATTTCTTGACAAAATCATGGAATTGTAGAAAACAGAAAACTTGAAGTATACCTAATTTCATGCTCTAATCTTATATATTTAATAAATTAGAAACAGAGGCTAAATTTCCTATTCAAAGAAAGCTACAAATATAGATAGAGAAAAAAACAGATCCAAGAGTCTCATCTGGAAGGCAGTAATAATGTACTATTAGTCAAATTTTTATCACTGTGACCAGCCTACAGTTACCACCCATTTAATCCCTATTAGAGGATTAATGCACCGATTAGGTTAAGGCTCTCTTAACCCAATCATTTCACCTCTAAACTTTCCTGCATCATCTTACATATGTGCATTTGGGGGACACCTCATATATGAACCATATAATGTACTGCTTAAAAGAGTAAACTTTAAATTTGGACAAAATGGGCTTTAAACCACAGTTCTAATTCTCATCTAACATATCTTAAAATAATTTTTCTCACTTTTAAAACAAGTGCTGCTCTGATCCTCATCAAATGCATGAATTAAATGAAAGGATACTTACAGGATTAGTAGCTATACTTAGTACATTGCTAGCATTAAATAAATGCCACCAGCTTCTATTATTAACTTTCTGGCTGGAAAAAAAATTATGATCCAACCATAATGTTACTTGCTAAGGTTAAAATTTCTAGGCAATTTTATAGTTGATGAATGACAAAAATGACTGCAAATTTATGGCTGGATTTTATTTATTTAGTACTTAGCAAACTTCAGTAGTTATGAATGTTTTATTGCTTTAATCACTGCAAGTCAGAGTGGATTTGCCAAATAATATAAAAATAAAACAGTAATCACATTTGAGTTTATTGAAAACTCAAATTTATCTAAGCATCTTGTATTTTCATTTGCTAAAACTGGAACTTCTACCTCAAAGTAACCCCCAAACTATACTGATAGCATATTTCCCAAATTTCTGCTATTTCTAAATAAACATAAACAAGTTCAAACATTAAAGACCTGTTTGGGAAAAACTTTTGAATATTTTCTCACAAATACATAAAGAACACTTCATTATTTGAATTATTTTATTTTATTTTATTTTATTGGTTGTTCAAAACATTACAAAGCTCTTGACATATCATATTTCATACATAAGCTTCAAGTGAGTTATGAACTCCCATTTTTACCCCAAACACAGATTGCAAAATCATATAACACACTAAAGCTTAGACCTCAGTGGCTAAACATCTTCCTAAGTCACAAATCTCACTTCCTAAGTTCAGTGGCTTTTCACTTTGAAAACTAATTAGGGATCTGGACGATATTTCTTGCTCACAAAGTCCTTTTCATTTCCTCCTAAGATTACAGCCAGATTGTGCTGTAAGAGCAAGTTCAAAGAAGAGGTTTAATACTCCCTGTTGAAAATCAAAGAGGACTCTATCCATTCCCTTCCCATATTGCATTTACTTTAGATAAATATGAAAAGTTTGGTTTTCCTTTTGATAAAGACTATTAGCAAACACAGCTGGTCACCCCAATTACCAGGTGAATTTAGGATGAACTATGGGTGACAAATGGTGCTTTCAAGTCTACTTGGGAATAATTGTTTATCTTGAGAAAACGTGGATGGTAGATCATATCTACTTAGCGACGTAAAAAAAGAATTTCTATTTTTGCAAATTTTTTAGCAGATTTCCTTGATAAATAGCAAATTTTGGTTTAATGCTTGCTCATAATAAAAGCATATTCTTTTCCACTGTGGAGAGAGGTTTCCTACATTGAGAGGAGATTTCTTCAACACTTCAAACCCAGGTTGTTGCAAACCTGTACTCTTCTTCTGGTTTATTAATTTTTTCCTTTTTTGATATGAAATCAAAGGAAGCATGGAAGTTAATTTTCAAAAGAAATTAAATAAAAATATTTTTAGGTTCATGCTATTTGTGTGTGTGTGAGTGTGTGTATGAGTGTGTGTGTGATGGTGTGTGTGTGTGTGTGTGTGTGTGTGTTATCTGGTCCACTCACATTGTAGCAATCATCTGCTTCTTTTTAATTCTTTAAAAAAATTTTATTGGTTCTTTATGGTTACACATAACATTAGAATTCATTTTAACATAATTACAGAAACATGGAATATAACTTGTTCTAATCTAGTTCACTTTTTTCCCTTTTCTGTCTCCTCCTCCCACCCGATTCCTATTCCTCTACTCTAGAGATCTTTGTTATTATAGATTTTTTTAAATTAGTGTCTTGTAGATAAACACAATGGTGAAATTTACTGTGGTATTCATGTAAGTACGTAGGAAAGTTAGGTACGATTCGTTCCACTCTTCTTCCCTTATCATGTCCCTCCTTCCTCCCCCTTCCTCTAATTATTTTTTCTTTCCTTCTTGGCTTTTGAGTATAATTTCTTAATCTTGGAAAACTTTCTGAAGTTATAAATATAATTTGCTTAACAAGAAGCTTTTATTTCAGAAAGGAAAAGGAACAACATAAATGATTTTGAGATTTGTATGTAAATATCTAATAAAAAATTAAAATTACACAGAATTTTTCTTTGAACTACAGTGAAGAATTTAAGTAATTATCTGCAATGAAGAAAATTTGCAAAAAAAAAAAAAAGAACATTCAATTTTTTGGATTTTTTCCCAGAATATTTTAGAGATGAAATTGTTCTTATTTAACAAAGTTCTCTATTTTAGTTATCTGTGTTACACTTCACATGTAAAACAGCCACAAATTTTTGACAGAGTATTTTAATAATCATATATTTTTCTTGGAAAAGAAACAGTAATTTTAGCAACCAGAATTCTCCAGAAAAGGCTAGTTTTTGTTCCTCTAATCTGCTAACCAAAAAACAGTAAGTTGTATGGAAATTTCTATCTTGAATTAGTATCTTTGAAAATCCGTGATGCCATCACAAGAAATATAATATTGTACATTTTCATTTGCTCATGTTTATTTTTATTTTCTATCTTCAACAGCAAAGAAAAGAAATATCTGTTTCATAATTTTTTCAGTTGGGCTATATAAATTGACTTAGAAATTTTTTTTCGATTTGACTTCATATTAAGTGGTCCTCCATATTAATAATGCCCATACAAAATACAAAACATCAATCATTATAAATTAGCCAGATTGTGAATTATTAAATAATCCATTCTCCGTCATAATAGCTCATAAACTTGGAGTTTAAATACCAACCTATTTTTTCGCAAGGGAAGGATATCGAACACAGCATATGGATTTCTTCTCCTAGAAATGAAGGCTGTGTGACTTTGTTCATTAACCTTTCATTTTATTAAAGGGTGAAATCAATAATATATTTATTTGGCTGACTGAAAGGCAATTTCAAACAGTTTCATGTGGAATTAAATTGTCATAGCTTTATTTCATCCCAAAAATTTTAACAAAATAATATAACTTTCTCCAATGTAAGACATATATAAAATGTCAAATAATGGCAGCATTTCAAATCCATAAAATAATATCTCATCTTTACAGGTGAATATTTGTCTGACTAAATTTACTGGACTATTTTCTTCTAGCCATGAGGCAGTTTTTAGGATGGTAGATTATTAGTAGGCAATAAACTGGACATTTGTGGGTTTCTGTTTTAAACAATTCTACTTACATTGACCTGTGGATTATGACCATATTCAGTCTCATGAAAAAAAAAAAACTATTATTAGCTACTGATATAAAAACCATAATAATTCTTTACTTAACCCATGTTATTACTATGCCCAAAGATACCTAAAAATCTGAAAAAAAATAATTAAAAGTGAAATTGATCAGCCAATTATTAGCTTCCACTCAAACAATCTGAAGAGAGAAAGATTTTACAAATGGGTCAAATTTCTCATTTAAGAACTATTTCTACCAGCATTTCTATAGTAAAAGGATAGTATTAATTAATATTATGCTTACTGTCCATTTTTAAAATATTTTTATTAGTTGTAGATGGACACAGCACCTTTATTTTGTTTAATTTTATGTGGTGCCAGGGATCGAACCCAGTGCCTTACGCATGCTAGGCAAGTGCTCTACCCCTGACCTGCAAGCCCGGCATCACTGTCCATTTTCAAGTGGGAAATCCAAACTGTATATTCTCAAAGCAGGAAGAGGTTATTTTCATATAAATGTTATCTTTAAAAACTTTTTAAAAATTTTTTGCAATGCTGGGTTAGAACCTAGGGCTTTGGCCTCATGAATGCTAAATGAGCCCTCTACCACTGAGGTACACCCCAAGCCCATAAATATTTTCTTGTAAATAGAACAACATATTGAACTGCTAATTAAAGCAATTAAACAGTGAAGATTTTAGACTGAGAAGCATCATCTTCAAAGATGCTTTTAAATGTTCTATTTCTATTCATTACATAAATTTGTACTTCCTCCTTTCCTTCTCTTAATTTTTGAGGAATATTACTAATTTAATTTATCAATTGGTTAACTTTGTGAAATTTGATAATGTTCTTAAAATTTATTTTTTATTTCTCTTTTAGGAAATATTTTCCAGTCATTTATTTATACATAGATATTAATATTTCTATTCTGTCCTGCTAACTCTAATAGCCATTTAAACTCAAACTTCCATTTATCTTTGATTTTACCTTAAGATTACCTTAAGATTTACCATATACATTTCTTTGTAAGCAAAATATGTTACATGTTTTACTAAAAATTGATTTTCAACATTAATACCAGTAAACAGATGTCATATTAGCATACCTGTACAAACACAGATAACTTTCAAGAATTTATTAATATTGTATGATCTTTTCTAAGCATCTGAGTCAGGAAACCTATGACACTTGAAAGAAAGTGTTTCTAAGTAAGAAATCAAATAGATTTTATTTTCTATAATCTATCAGTTGATCATGTCATGTTTTATTTTACATTTTATGGACTCTAATCGTGACTATATACTTCCCCTCCTTCCCTATAAATTTCCAATGGCCTTTGTTTGTCCAACTGATCGAAATATAATGTAATTATCAATTTCTTCAAATCAATATATCTTTTAATATATCCACTGCTCCAAATCTGGATCTCTTGTATCAACTAAAAACCAACTCTGCTCTCTTGCCAGCCACACTTCATAATCTCAGTATAATCTGATAATTTCCATTTATTCTACTGTGTTTCAGAGCCATTGGTTCCTATAATCCATGTCTTCCTTTCTTTGCTTACTACCTTGCATTTATGGAACTCATATTAAGTCACTTCCTAAGAAAAGATATATATATATAAATTACATTTTTTAATCCTGAAAGTTTTGTTGTGGCCTTCACATTTGATTGATATTTTTATGAGCATATAATTTTAGGTTAAAAATTACTTTCCCATAGAAGTTTGAAGGGATTACTACCACTAAATCTTTGTTATAGGGTATCTTTTCTTTGTGGGTGAATTTTTTTCAAAGTTTTAAAGAATTATTTCATTTACAGTTGGAATTTGAGAACAACCCTACTGAAAGTGAATTTTTTTAAAAAGTCCCTTTTAGATCTAAAACTGCATGCCCTCTTCAGATCTAGGTGTGTGCAGTTATTTACTAATATGTTATTTCCTTTAGTTGGTTCTGTCTTTCATTAGAATCTTATACTTCCAGAACAAACCACTGGAATTTCTATATTTTTCTAATAATTTTCAACTCTTTATATTTTACATTAGGGTTCAAGAAAGTTTCTCATAACTTAAATTTCAAATGATGTAATGAATGTTTAAACATTGCTAATTATAGTTTTAACTTTCAAGAGATTTTATGTTATTTGATTGTTTCTTTTTCTTAACATATTATGCTTTTTTAAATTATCCAATATCTCTATTAAAATTATTATTTTAAATTATGCAATATCTCAAATGACTCTACAAGTGTAAAACAGATTTATTTTTAAACTCTGTTATTTGCCAAAAATTCAAACTTTTAACACATTTAATTTGAAGAATTAATTGCTTTATTTGCAACACCCTGCCCACCCTCCCACCCTCAGCTTCTCTCTTTAAATTTCTGTAGAAGGTCAGATAAAAATATTGACTTTCTCTGTGGTCAGGTGAAACTTTTGCCTGACCATTTTACTTTGATCTGTTGGAGCCTAATGCAAGAACCCAGTCCAAAACAACAGCTTCCTCTAAATTTTCTTTAATGGGCTTTCTTGTTATGTTCTCCAAGTGAATTATTTTCTTTTTTAACTTTAGTCTTTCTTGTCAGCTTGGAGATCTTAAGTTATTTTCATCTTCAAACACAAAATGAATGAAAATTATTCTAGGGACCTGGTTTGTGTTTTTCTCAGTGTGGTATGAGTAGCTTTTCTTGAGCATTTATAAGGTAACAGATACTATTTAAAATATTAGTGATAGAACAATGACACAAAACCAAAAATTATATTATCTACTATTATTATCGTTCACATAATATTGGGTAAATATAAATATGAAGACTATGATAGGGAAAAGCTTAGGTTCAGAGGTGTGGAGAAATAGAGATTGACCTATGTTTATTTTTTCCTAGTAACATCTAGGGGAGAAAAAAATTCTGGAGTTGTTTATGTGCCAAAATATAATAAATATTGTAAAGAAGATACAAGCATGAAAATTAATGTGTTTTCTGTATGAATCCTATGGGAACCCAACATTTAGTAAAAGAGCTGTCTTTTCTACCTACCAGGAAATACTGATTCTTTCATTAGAAGACAGTAGAATAAGTCACCCATATAAATATACAAATATATATGTAAACATAAATTTCTAAACACACAATCTTAGAAAATCTACACTGAACCGACAGTCTAAGGGAAACTCTAGCAAGGTAACCCAGTCCCATGAAGTTCTTACCTGTACAAATTGTTGCTTCCCATACTAATGTGATAGCACATTTAAGAAAGACAATAATATAACATTTGACTTATGAGCTCTCCATCACACAGTGAGAGATCTTGGTCACATAGTCTGGCTCTATCACTTACCTGTTTTGTAAAGTTGGATAAATTTTATAGCCTAAGTATAGGGGCTGGGGCTGTAGCTCAGTGACAAAGCACTTGCCTAGCACATGTGAGGCACTGGTTCAATCCTTGGCACTACATATAAAAAACTAAACAAAGACAATATAGCCTAAGTATAAATTTCATTTGTAAAATAAACATAGTAGTATTATATAATCCAGAGCTTATTTTGAGAAAGAAACATGTATGTAAATATTAGTTACATCAAAAATGCTTAATGAATACCATGTGATACTATCTTTTTGTCACTATCTCTTGTACCTTAATTTTTTTCAAAAGGACATGTTTCTTTTTTTTTACCATCTCACATTTTTATTTAGGGAATTTTAGTGAATTTTAAATATCTGCATTATTTCAGTAGACTCTCCACCTTTGAGTGTCTCTAAATTATAGGAAGAAAAATATTTAACACTGCTGTGATAAATTCTGCTCCCTGAACATGACACTACATGACACATTGTGATATTTTCTATACAAACCAAAAAAAAAAAAATTGTCTTATCTGTCAATCTTCAATTAAAGGAAAAGGACAAATTCAAATGATTGTTTATGAAAAATTATGTCCCAAAAGATCATTATTTACAGAAAGGTTTTTCACAATTCATCTTATAAACATTTGATTCCTGCCCAGCACAGTGGTACACACCTGTAATTCCAGCAGCTGGGGAGGCTGAGACAGGAGGGCTGGAACGTGGCTCAGTGGTTGAATGCCCCTGAGTTCAATCCCAGGTAGCCCCCACCAAAATAAATAAATAAATAAATACTTGATTCCTGATGTCACTGAAATCATATGTGGTCAGCACAGGAAAGTGAACCTTCCTGCGTGCATCCGCACAGACGTTTAAGTTCATATACGATATATAGAAATAGAGGGTCTCCTTATAGTGCTAAGTCTTCAAGTGTATATTTTGACAAGACCATCTTTACAGATCAAAGGAGAACGTCTGTATAAGAGAAGACAGATTAAGTTACGTTTGGTTGCAACCAAATAATTTCAGTGAATTACATGACAGGCGTATCTGAGGCCAGCTGGATCTGTATTCCATATTATTCCATACTGGTTCACTCCAGATCCAGCGGTGGGAGCAGAGTCTATCTGAGGTACTGCTGGTCACTGGGACAGAAAGGAAAGCAGAACATGGAACGATGTGCTGGCTCTCAAAGTTTCTATCCAAAAGTGATACATGTCACTGTAATTCTTATTCTACTGATCAAAGTAGGTCAGATGACCAGACTAATATAAATGGATAATAAATTATCAATTTCCCCCAAATAGAAGCAAATATTTGTGAATAATAACATAGTTTACTACACTGGGTGCAATAACTATTTTACAGGTAAATTCTAGCATCACTGTGTACACTATATTTTCTGCTTGCATTACGTATTTTATCCTTATGACAATTCTGTGTAACAAGCAGCTGTTGTCATCCCCTTTCCAATGTAAGGATACTGAATAAAATGAAGACAGTGAACAACAAGGGAGTTACTACTCAGAGTTTCCTGAAACCATCTGGAGTTCATTAGGTCATTTTGAGTTTCCTGGTACTAAAAATAGTCAATCAGAGGCAGAACAACTACTCTGTGCAGGTTCTAATGAAAGAGAGGGTCTGTGCATCTATAAACAACAGAGCATTATAGCCCAAATGGGGCACTATGGGTTTTAAAATTTCTTTTATTCCTTACAATCTTTGATTCTGGAAGTTGTCTAATATCACACAGTTATTAACAGACTATTAAAGGCAATACATCGATTTCAACAAGTGGCCTTATTTACAAAAATAAAATTTTTAAAATATGTAATTTAAAAGTCTAGTATTCTGGTCCCTTTATTATAAAATCTGGAGGTTGCAAAGTTTTATCACATAGCATTTTTCAATCAGTATTCAGTAAGATTCTGTTCATTTGATGACTGAAATACTTTGGATTATAACTTATATCACACCAAATTTTCCAAATACCCTAGAAATTGCGTACTGACATGGTTATGAATAAAAATATAAGCCATAGCATTTCTTCAATTCCTTAGAGAGAAAATTTTTCTTGAGTTGCATAATAAGTAAACAAATGTTGTAATATAAAGTAAAAAATAGTACATCCAAAGTTTTGTAATCTAAGGAAATATTGGGAAACTTTATAAAGAAACAACCCATATACTGATGATACCCCTTTCTAGGCACATCCCCCCAAGAGTTCTACAGCTTTAATAGCTCTACAGTGCTCTGATCCTAACATGATTATTTTACCCAGTGATTTAAATTTTTACCACTTTAAATGAAACTGTAATAATGAAACAAAAACAAGGATTAACACTAATCTTAATATTCAGGACATGGTAATTTTAAAAGCTTCATCATTTTTATTTAATCATTCACAACTAACAAAGCTAAGTACACAAATGTTTAGAATTATATATACTTGTTTATTTTAAATATATTTGTTCATTCATTATTCATATAAGAAGTCAGTGAGTAAAGCCCACAGAACTAAATAAAAGCCTTTTTAATACATTCAGAATTTCAATAAAATATAATTCTCATCTTCTAGTACAATAGAAGATGTGACAATTCAGATACCACATGCCTAACAACTAATCAGAAACTAATACAGAGAATCTCAACCAAAGCATCTCAGAACAGCAATTGGCACCATAATGTAATCAAATAAAAATGCTTTTCAAGCTGGTTATTAGCTAGCACACTGGTTTTAAAAAAAAAAAAAAACTACTTAAAACTTTAATGACACCAACCATTTACAAAGTATTTGGAGAAAGAAGAATTTCTGGAATGGAAGTCATCAGAAACCATAAAGACCAGGAAACAGTGGAATTGTATGTGAAAATTAAATACTACCCTAATAAACAATGGACAGACAGATAAGTGTGCCGGGAAAGTAGAATATATTTTAAGGGAAAAAAATATTGAAATATATGCTAGCTCAGTAAGCCCAAAAACCATATAGGAAAGAAAATAACATAAAATCAGAAATAAATGAAATAGAGTATTTAAAACAATTTGATAAAGCCAATGAAACTTAAAGTGTTTGACTTAGCCCACTTTTGTTGTTGTTGTTGTTAGAAATTGTATGGGCTCTCTCATCTAGTGAAGAGGTCCACAGAACAGGGTAGAGAGAGTGTGGCTGCAGAGTCCCTAATCAAGACCTTGGGAGACCAAGCAAGAAGCAGGTCTGATTTTATTACAGTTACCATGTATATATACTCAGGCATTAATAGCTAAGCATATTTCAGGCAGCCACCAATGCAATTTCTGCGAACTGTCCTTGCAGCGACCAATCGAGGAGCGGGCCTTGGAGCAAGTGCAGGGACAGCAACACATGGCCCTCACACCCAGGGCTTACCGGGTAAGCAGTTTGCCACTTACATGCCTAGCATGGGGGAGTGGTTTTCCACTCAGATACCCTTACCATATGCCATGTATGCAGTACTCCATGCACTTGTCCCCACATCAAATCAATACCAACTGGGTAATTTATGAAGTATAAAGATTTATGCAAAACATGGTTCTAAAATCAAGATTCAGAAGACTTAAATAACTGAAAATTCATACTGCTAGTAATGGTTAGAGCCATTACAAACATTGCTTCTCTGGCCTCAGCTTTTAAACATATTTGAAACTATTCAACAAATAATTTATCATATGGAAAATATACCAAAATTTTGGATTAAAGGAATCCCAGTTTATAACCCAGATTTTCCACATAGAAAATCATTAATCCCTGATCTTAGTTTCTTATCTCATAAATTAGTACAACATGAAAATAAGTACTAGAACTTATTCTTGAAGGTAAATCTGGCTCTTCTAAAAGACTCTGTTGAGTCAGTAATTTAACACAATGCAAATTTCTTTTTCACTCTCTAAAGTCTAAATCCACATCCCTGAAATGGTGAGTAGCTCTCTTCTAAGTCCATATCAAGGGTCCTGGGTCATCCCACCCTGTGATTCCTCCATTGCTCATAACATGGCCCTGAGCTTTGTCTCCACTGTTAAAACCAAAAATTGAGAGGTTTTAAAGGTACAGATCACTCAATCCAACGAATACAGCTGACATAAGAGAGACTGGAGAATATATATATCAGCTTCATGCTTGAGAAGAAGAGGTATCAGGCCTGATGATCAGCCAATAGTCTTTTTTAAAATATGCATTTAGATAGATAGATACATAGATAGACAGATAATACATATAACATTGCTATTTAAATTAGTCTTAGACATGTTATTTCAGAATTGCAGTCCTTGCAACAGTCTTAGCATTAAAGAAATACATAAGATATAAGAAAATTCACTTTTGTGCTTTTCTCATAATATAGAAAAAGGCTTGACAATTTTGAAGCAAATATATCAATAGAGAAAATGAAAAGAGCTACTCCATAATAGATAACCTTCGAAGAGAGCTGCATGCACCCTTCCAAAAATAAATAGATTTCTATTCTATAGCTAACTCAGTGGATAAGTGATTTTAATCCAGAGAGAAATCGCCTAGCAAAAGACTATGCTATTTTAAAATGTTCACTTTTTCTTATCGAAAAGCTTTGCATTTCAAACCATACAAGTTCATATAGTTAAGGGTTGGGGAAGAGAACAGAGAAGAGAGGATTTAATTTAGCGGTTATGTTTGAGCTGAAAAATTTTAGGAGCATGATTCAATGTATTCCATATGCTTCTTCTGGCTTCTTTCTTTCATCTTTTCTATAATGTTTTAAATTACCTTGTTGGGCTTTCCTTTCATTATATTTTTATTTTCACTAGTTATTTCTGACATGTAGGAATAGTATACCCTTTTTCTTGTTGTTTTATCAAAACCAATGACTTTAGTTATCTTGCCTATTCTTAACTTATTATATGTCAACAGAGTATTATTACAATCATTATGAGAATTCTCTTCTTCATTTTTAGATACAAAAATTCCCTTGATTATTTGCACAAATCAAAAGAATAGAGGCAAATACTTCATGTGACCATTAAAAGCACAGACTGTAGTCCGATTCCCTGGGTTTGAATGCATGATTTTAGGAAAGTTACTTCATCACTCCTTGCTTCAGCTTTCTCAAAGGCAATGAAAATTCTATTAAGATAAATCTCACAACCATTAATATTTTAAGTTGCTTTCAATGGAGTCTGGTATCAAGTAAGTGCTTGCTGTATGAATAAATAAACTAATAGTATTAGAAATCATATAGAAACTATAAGAATATCTAAGGATTTTGCATATTCAATGGAGCTAAGGAATTACTTTTTCACCATTCTCAAGGTAGATTTGAATATGCTACCTTTTGCTTATATATCTCATTTTCTTCATCTAAAAATATATAAAAATGCTTAACATTTCATAAGAATGATTCTATAAATGAACTGAAATTGAAAGGTTTTGACAAAGTGGTGCTTAGAGGGAGAAGGGATACTGAGTACTTAATGAAGGAAGAATATTATGTAGTTCTAATATGGGTATTACTCAGTAAATGGTGATGAGGTACCTGAAAAATAATATAGCAATAAGAATTTTAATTTCTATATTACTTCTTACATCAACATGGACTTATACATAAAAGTGAATTATCCAAACTATTAGGCAAAAACAGAAATGCATTTATTTATAATCTCATCAAATGCATAAAATCATAAAAGAAAATATGTTTTACTCCACTGACGTAATAAAACTTATCTACTAGTTTAGAAGAACTGTTGCCTTTGAAAGCATGTCATAATTACTTTTTATTACACTAGAAATCATGCCTTCTGCCTGTAAGGAATTTGAAATTTAGCATGTTTTCAAATAAATTAACTTACAACATAAACAAACATTAAATAAAAACAAGGAAGAAAATGTGTTCAAACAGGTATGATTTGTAATTCTGGTGAAGTTATGTCAAATTTAGAGAAAAGTTATATGAAATTAAGACTCAAAATTGCTCAAAGTAAAATTAATTTCCATTTGTGACATATTTCTCCATGAAACCTGTCTAGACTTATTAAAAATTACCAAAGATTTTTAATATCACTCAGAAATGAATAGAATAATTTACAGTGAATGAAACCAATCATAGTTGCTTTCTGCTTCTTGATCTGTACAATTTTCTATATCGTTCATTAGACTCTGACATGAGCATGGCCCTCTGGGTTTTCCCTGATAAATAATGGGAGACTGCACTGCTATTCCATAATCCCATTTGTCAGCATTCTTGTGATCCTATCTGACACTGCTTTCATTTGTTTTAGAATTTACTTAGCTGTATCAAATTGGATGCTGAATTAATTTTCTAAAGAGTTAAGTTTGAGTTATTCCTCAATTAACTTGTCAAATTATTAAAATTGAATCATGCCATCAAGGAACACTATCCAAGTGAACAATCTTGTTTCTGTAGGCTGATGGCTGCCTCTTCATTCTGGAGTGACAAATGAAGCTACTAAGTTATCAAATTTTTGGATGCTATTAAACCTATATTCTTACCACTTCACAATTTCGAGTTCTGTCCATGGTGATAAAGGATCCACAATCAAAGTTCAAGAAATGATTACAGCCTGAGTGGTTGTGGTTGTTAGCTTCGACATGACAATTTCTTTATAATCATTTGATTCACACTCCTGGGGTCAGATATATTACTTCTACCCTTTCAGGAAAGTTGACGTTCTATTTGATTTTTTTTTTAACTTATTTCTATCTTAGGTACTTTATTCTTGCTTTTCTCTGACTACAAAGATTTATCTGGAATCCTCTGCATGCTTTTAATTCTTCAGGAGTTAAAACTTGTAGAAAGTTTTAAAAAGTTTCAGACTTTCAAAAGTAGCACACTGTTCCCATGTGTCCTATACTCATTTTACACTACTGATTAACATCTTGAGTTACTATGCTACATTTGTTACAATTAATGAACCAATATTGATTCACTGTTATTAACTAAAGTCCATATTTCATTTAGATGTCCTTTACTCTTTACCTAATGTCCTTGATTTTTGTTCTAGCGTCCCATCCAAGATACCACATTACTTTCTGGCCACCCTATGTCCTTTGTCCCCTCTAGGCTGTGAGCGTTTCTCAAGACTTTCCCTGTTTTTGATGACCTGGAAAGATTTGTGAGACATTTTGTGAATATTGCTCATGGGATTTATCTGTTGATTTTTTTTTCATGGTTCCTCTGGGGTCATGAGTTTTTGAAAGGATGATCAAAGAAGTGAAGTATTAATTTCATCATGTTGCATGAATGAACATATCAATGCATCACTGGTGATGATTACCTCAATTGCCTGCTTTATGTAGTCTTGTCAGGATTCTCTGCTGAAGGTCATTCTCTTTTACACATTTTGCATACTGTTTTCATTGGAGGGAAGTCACAGTATGTGGTCCAAATTTAATATGAATGCAACATAATACCTATATAAGTAATGTGAATTACTTCTGCACAGTTCTATTCTCCCCTATTTTCTTATTGATTCAATTTTATTTATTTATATTAGTATGAGCTTATATTTTATTCTTCGGCTTATAATCTAATTCAGTAATAACTTAATTATTGTAGTTTAGTCCATTGAGAATTCTTGCAATTGGTTGCTAAATCTTTTTGACATTCTCTCATCATTATAAGCTTATTTTTATTTGAGAACTTTCTCATTCCAGGCTCATCTTGAGTATTTCTTATCTCAGTCCTATAATCAGTCATTTCTCCCAGGATTCTTTGATTCCTTTTACTTTAGAATATAAGAAACCAAGATTTGGACTCTAGGTGCAACCATTGCTACTGGAGTGTCATTGCCTCCATGGTTCTTAGCTCACACAGCAAGGAAATACTTGTGTATATATTGACTCATGTATCAGTAAATATGCCCATGAGAAACCATCTGTATTTATACTAAGATAAACATGAGTTTATGCCAGGCTTTCTGATTTTAAGCAAATTATCACATAGATTATTTTAGCTTCCATCTCCTGTTTATCTATAAACAAACATAGCAACCGTGAGAAACATATCACTATCTGCATTTGGTTATTTAAATGATCAATTAAGGAACACACACACACACACACACACACACACACAAATGCACACATATATGTAATGGTACAAAATTGTGAATGTATACCTGTATGGAACCCCAATTTATTAGAAGGGTGCAATGTTTACATAGTTTTGCTTTTACGCTTACAGACTGTACTCATTTCTAAAATTACTAATATTGACACTGTCCCCACCCTTACCACACTTCCTTCAGTTGGATTGTTTCAGACATTTTTATCTGACCTGACCACTGAAATTATTTTAAAATGTGCATACCTTAAAGTCCATACATTGTGTTATAAACTCTTATGGGTTTAAAAATGTATAGGGTTGGGCTGGGGATGTGGCTCAAGCGGTAGCGCGCTCGCCTGGCATGCGTGCGGCCCGGGTTCGATCCTTAGCACCACATACCAACAAAGATGTTGTGTCCGCCGAGAACTAAAAAATAAAATATTAAAAAAAAAATTAAAAAAATAAAAAATAAAAAATAAAAATGTATAGGGTCATTCATATAGCATTTCAGTATCCTACAGTTTCCTCTTATAACCCTAAAAACCAAAAATCTTTTTGCTTCACCAGGTCAGACTTCTTTACCTCCCCTTTGGAACCATTTAACTTTATATTATTGCTACAGTTTTGCCATTTTCCACATGTCATATAAGTTTAATCATAAAGTGGGTATCTTTCTCAAATTGGTTTCAAGATACATTTATAATTCATCCATGTCTTTTTGTAAACTATTTGATCATTTTCTTCTAATGTTGAATCATATTCCACCTTTTGATGTACCACAGTTTATGAATTCCTTAAAGTACATTCTGGTTACCTCCAGTTTTAATTGGTTTTGAAAAAATGCTACATAAACAAACTCACATAGGTTTTTGTATGAACTTTGATTTTCAAATCAATTGAATATATGCCTGGAGGCATGACTGCTGAATCATATGGTAACAGCATTTTTAGCTTTGTAAAAAATTGTCAAACTATTTTGCATATTAATTATACCATTTTACAAACCCACCAACAATAAATGAAGTTACTTATAAGAAATTGGCATGGTAAAAAGTTAGAATTTTAGCCATTCATGTATAGTAATATTTTATTATTTAAAATTATCTAAGGACAAATGATGTTGAACAAATTTTCAAGATTTTGTTTTGTTTTTATTTTTGTTTTGCCATCTTTATACCTTTGGTGAACTTTTCAAATATTTCACTTAGTTTTTAACTTTAATTGTTTTGTTAATGTTGAGATTTAAGCTTTCTGTGTATATTTTGGCCAAATCTTTTATCAGATATGTATTTTGCAAAGATATTCTCCTAGCCTGTCATTTATATGTTGATTCTCTTAAGATAGTCTTTTGCAGAGAATTTTTTTTTAATTTTAGTTCAATCCTATTAAATTTTTACTTCAACAATCATACTCTTGATATTTTATCATCCCTATATTACTTAAAACACTATGTCTCTACTTCTATGAAAGCACATATTCTTTGCATTTTTGTTATTATAAACTATTTTTATATCTTCATTAACTTATATATTCATAACTCTTTCACTAACAATGAAACACATTTGGTGTTATGTCCAATGAACATGTGCAAGTACACAGGATGTTTTAAATTGTGATCTGCCTATCTGTACTGTTTAGATCCCTGGTTAAAAGTGTTATTAATTCTAATTTCACTATCTATGGAACAGAGGAGTTCCATTTCTTATGGCCTAGGGCCTGATTTAGACCACTTCGAAAGTAGCATCTGGGGACTAAAAGATGCTAAATTATTACTGCTATTTTCCTAGAAAGTGGGCTATTTAAATATTTGGAATATTGAAAGATCTAATTAAAAGTGGGTTGAGAGGGCAAATTTTTGTAAAGTATTATATCAGATCTTAATAATATCAAATGAAATGACTATCCATTAGTGATGAAATACATTATCAAAAAGTGGATGGAAGTAGAACAAAATAGTCACAAAATACTCTTTAAAGTAGAAATAATTGACGTTAAAGTACTATTGAGCAAAAGAAGGACTGGAAATGTCTGTAATGTACATTTTATTTGTTTAATGTACTAAATATACTCTAAAAGAACAAGTTGTTAAGTAACTAATGTAAAGTTTAAATCATATTAATGAAAAATCATTCTTAACATATAAAAACATGTGTTTAAAAGATTCCTGAGTGGTCATATCTCCCTTATTATACTTGGTGATGATATTATCAATTTCTTTTACTCCATGAATTGCACAGATGCTTTTGAATGTGAATTTAGTAAAACCAAACATGCACCTGTGGTCTGTAAGTGTGCATGACTATTCCTGTATTATGGAAAATCTTGTTGGCATTAGATGAACAAAGAAATCTTCGAAACTGTCACATAGAATTCCCATGAAATCTACCAGCAGTGAGCACTGGAATTGATATAATATGAATTTGTAAAGGAGTTATTCTTAGAACTCAGGTTTAAAAGAATCATGTTTCATTGCAATAGCATACTAGACCAGCATAAGTCTGTCTGTCTAGATCCTTTTATGGAATGCCCTGAAATATATCTTATTTTTAAATATTTAAAGTTTATGGAATTTACTATATAGTTTAAAGGCAATGTCAATGTAACATTTACATAAGTAAATGTATAAGAAGAGATTCAGAGTGACAGAATATATAACATTCAAGGTCTTGAATCTCATGATTATACTAAATGCAACATAATTACTAAAATGAAATAGAGAAGAGAAAAATCTGATTATATGAAGAATTTTAGCTTGAACATTTGAATTAAAAATCACTGTAATGGCTACTAATAATGCTTTAACATCAAATCTAACCAACAAAACAACCAGAGTCTAAAATCCCAAAACTATAAAACTAAACCAATTTTGAACATTTGCTTTGCATATTTAGATGCACAATCAAATATTATTGCCAAAACTCAGGAAACAAGGAAGAGATTTGGAAATCAGATTAAATTTTCAACATGGCCTGGGAGAAATTACCAAGCATTAGGTTTTGTAATATATGGTTTCACATTCCAACACTAACTTGTCATGGGATTTGGGGCATTAACTTGTATCTGTGACTCCATCTGTCAACTATGGATTAAACTATCTTCTTGTATCGCATGAGTGGAATAAAAATAAAATGAGAAAAATATAAGTACACATATTTTGAAAATGTTGATATACTAATGTAGTCTGTTACTGCTACTATAAAAAAATACCTTTTGACTCAGTGAGTATAATAACAAATTTACTTTACACAGTTCTGGCGACTGGGACATCCAAGATCAAGGTACCAGCATTCAATGTCTGGTAAGAACCTTCTTGCTGCTTCTTACATAGACAAAGACTAGAAGGGCATGTACAGACTCTCTCCAGCCCATTCATAAGACCCCTAGTGCATCCCTGCAGGCTCCACCCTCATGACTGACTCCCCTCTGAATTCCTCTCCTGTTAATACTTGACCACTGGCCATTAAGTTTCAATGTATGAATTCATGACTTTGAGAGAACACATATGAATACTATATTTCAGTTATCAAAAAAAAAAAAAGAACCAATAAGTTAAGATAGATGATAGACACATATATAGACGGATGGAAACAAATTTACTTGAATTGTCTCAAGTGAAAAAAAACTGATATTTACAAGCTGGGTCAACTTGCTGGAAATTCAGGCAAGATTTAATGCAGTGGTCTTAAACAAGGTCTGAAAAATCAGGCAGAATTTGTTTCAGTTTGGAGGTAGCTTTCCTGCTCCTTCAAGTCTGTCCTCAAAGGTGATCTTATATTTTCCTGACCAGCTTGTTTAGAATTATGACCTAATCACCTATAACCCACCTTGCTTCAAACATCCCTTGTCTTTGTTTCTCATCTTACATATTGTTTCACTGAATTTATTGCCAGTGGACATACAACTTAATATTTCCAGGTTTAATTTTATTCATCTATAAAAGATTTCTTAAAATATTATTAGATTATACACTAAGTAAAGTGCCTGGCCCAATAGTATTAATGTTAGAACCTCCTTTATTTGATAAGAGATGTAAATTCAGAGTATTGTAAAACTGCTTTAAATTCATTTTGACTAACCCAAAATTGGCTTTGTCATAATCCAGGTAGGGAAAAAATAGTAATAATGTAAAATATAAAAATAGTAATATAACATAAAATACAAAATATAAAAATTGTAATAATATTATCTATGATCACCTGATGGATAATCAAGATTTAATAAGAGTGTGGCCACTGTTTTCATCGCATCTGTTTATATAATGGTATTCTTTTATATACTGTAATATAGTCTGGTTAAAAACGTGATAGACAATTCCTGAATCTTGAAATTACAATTTTAGCTACAATAGGGTAAAATGAGTTATAGATGCAGTATTATACAGTGGCTATAAATCCAAGCTCTTAATTTGGGTTTTCTAGTATTTCTGCTTACCAACTATCCGATTTAGGTACATTAAGCAAAAATTTAAACTTAAGTTTTTTTTTTCAAATGCAAAACAGCAATGATGACAAAAGTATCTGCTTTAGGAGATTCCTGTAAATATCAGAACAGATAATGTGTTATTTGGCTTTGTTATACTGTGCAAAGTACCTGAAATAATCAACTTATAAGGAATCAAGGTATATTTGGGTTCATAGTTTCAGAGATTTTGGTCTATGGTTGCTTGACTGTGATACTTTTGACCCTAACAATATAGTACATCATAGTGAGGTATATGGTAGAAGAAGGTACTCACTTCATAGTAGCCAGGAAACAGAGAGAAGTAGGGAAAAGGATCCAACATCCTCTCCAAGGGCATGCCCTCAGCAAATGAACTTTCTCCCACTAAGGCCTATTTATTAAAGCCCTACCAGAGATGCCATGGCTGACAACCAAGTCTTTAACACATGGTCCTTTGGGAGACCTTTATCCAATCCATAGCAGATAAGGTTTTGAAAATAACACAAAATTTGACCCCTTGTATGCTTAAAAAAAAAGTGGGGTCTTTCTTGTCATTGTATGTATTATTCTGTCATATGACCATTTTCAAAACTGAGGTGAAAAAGCATTAATGCAGTTACCCTGAGATTTTTTTTTTTTTTTTGGCCACAACAAGAGTTCTACCCTGAAAGACACTCTATGTTGCCTCCTATGAAACACCACTGGCATCAAATTAAGTAAAAATGTGCTGATTCCCATGCTAAGTGCCATAGCATATGTGTTGGAGGTGGTACACAATGTAAAACCATTTAAGACAATCACTTAATGCAAGGGGTTCATATGAAAACTTACAATATTAGGCAATGTATGACATGTAATGTAAGAAAACTCAATCATCATTAGTGAGAATGCATCAGTCACAGACACTCTTTTTTTTTTTTTTTAAATTCAAATTCTTTTTTCCTTTTTTTTTTTTTGCACAGGAATTGAACCCAGGAATATTCTACCACTGACCTACATCCCCAGCTCTTTTTATTTTCATTTTTTTTATTGATTATTTAAAGCATTACATAGCTCATGATATATCATCTTTCATACATTTGACTCAAATTGTGTTTTGAACTCCCATTTTCACCCCAAATACAGATTGCAGAATCACATCTGTTACATATTCACATTTTTACATAATGCCATATTAGTGACTGTTGTATTCTGCTACCTTTCCTATCCCCTACTATCCCCCCTCCCCTCCCCTCCCCTCCCCTCCCATCTTCCCTCTCTACCTCCCCTGCTGTTGTTCAATTCTCTCCCTTTTTTTTCCCTCCCCCTTGCCCCTCATAACCTCTTATAATTCTATGTATCATTGAAGGTCTCCTACTATTTCCATGTGCTTTCCCTTCTCTCTCCCTTTCTCTCCCCCCATTCGTCTTTGTTTACTGTAGTCTTTTCCTCATGTTCTTCCTTCCTGTTCTGTTCTTAGTTGTTCTCTTTATAACAAAGCAGACATTTGGCATTTGTTTTTTAGGGCTTGGCTAGCTTCGCTTAGCATAATCTGCTCTAATGCCATCCATTTCCCTGCAAATTCTATGATTTTGTCATTTCTTAGTGCTGCATAATACTCCATTGTGTATAGATGCCACATTTTTTTATCCATTCATCTATTGAGGGGCATCTAGATTGGTTCCACAGTCTAGCTATTGTGAATTGTGCCGCTATAATCATTGATGCAGCCGTATCCCTATAGAGCGCTTTTTTAAGGTCCTCAGGGAATAGTCCAAGTAGTGCGATAGCTGGGTCAAATGGTGGATCCATTCCCATCTTTCCCAGGAATCTCCAAACTGCTTTCCAAATTGGCCTCACCATTTTGCAGCCCCACCAGCAGTGTACAAGTGTACCCTTTTCCCCACATCCCCGCCAACACTTATTGTTGTTTGACTTCATAATGGCTGCCAACCTTACTGGAGTGAGATGGTATCTTAGGGTGGTTTTGATTTGCATTTCTCTGATTGCTAGAGATGGTGAGCATTTTTTCATGTACTTGTTGATTGATTGTATGTCCTCCTCTGAGAAGTGTCTGTTCAGGTCCTTGGCCCATTTGTTGATTGGGTTATTTGTTATCTTATTGTTTAATTTTTTGAGTTCTTTGTACATTCTGGATATTAGGGCTCTATCGGAGGTGTGGGGGGTAAAAATTTGTTCCCAGGATGTAGGCTCTCTATTTACCTCTTTTATTGTTTCTCTTGCTGAGAAAAAACTTTTTAGTTTAAGTAAGTCCCATTTGTTTATTCTTGTTAACTCTTGTGCTATGGGTGTCCTATTAAGGAATTTGGAGCCCAACCACACAGTATGTAGATCGTAGCCAACTTTTTCTTCTATCAGACGCAGTGTCTCTGATTTGATATCTAGCTCCCTGATCCATTTGGAGTTAATTTTTGTGGATGGCGAGAGAAAGGGATTCAATTTCATTTTGTTGCATATGGATTTCCAATTTTCCCAGCACCATATGTTGAAGATGCTATACTTCCTCCATTGCATGCTTTTAGCCCCTTTATCAAATATAAGATAGTTGTAACTTTGTGGATTAGTCTGTGCAGACACTCTTTTTAATGGACAAACTGGGCTGGCTTTAAAACAACTTTTCTGTGAACAATGACAGAGATGGTTCAAACAACCCACAATGACATTTAAACCATTTGACACTATAGATTTTAAAGATGTCATTTGAAAAATTCCAAAGAAATGATTACTTTAATTTTTTTGAGACCTAAATATTTTGAGACCTAATTTAGATACCATCATTCCACAGACATGAGCACAGGCTATTCCCACCTCAGGATCTCACTGAGTACCTAAAAAGGCCCCTTCATTATCCAAAGAGCTAAGAAGAAATATTTATACTCAGAATGAGTGCTTTGGGGAAGTAAGAATTTCTCTCTTATATTCTCTGTCTCGGAAATAGTATATTCAATCTCAAGTTTCCTGGTTATGTATAAAGTTGGTAGATTTATTGTTTTTTCTATGTGCTTTGGTTTTATTTTTATTATGTAATTTATTTTCTGGTTTTTTGTTTGTTTGTTTGTTTGTTTAATATACTGGTTGAAAAACTAGGGAAGTAGCCAGGTACAGTGGCACATGCCTGCAACCCAGTGGCTCAAAAACTGAAGCAGGAGGATCACAAGTTTGAGGCCAGCCTCAGAAATTTAGCAAAGCTCTAAACAACTTTGGGAGACCCTGTCTCAAAATAAAAAATAAAAAGTTCTGGGATGTGGCTCAGTGGAAAAGTGTTACCCCACCCCATGTTAAATCTCCATTATAAAAAAAAAGTCAACAAATATATGAAAAAATATTCAACATCTCTAGCAATTAGAGAAATGCAAATCAAAACCACTCTAAGATTTCATCTCACTCCAGTCAGAATGGCAGCTATTAAAAATACAAACAACAACAAGTATTGGTGAGGAAGTGGGGAAAAAGGCACACTCATACATTGCTGGTGGGACTGCAGATTGGTACAGACAATATGGAAAGCAGTATGGAGATTCCTTGGAAAACTGGAAATAGAACCACCATTTGACCCAGCTATCTCACTCTTTGGTCTATACCAAGAGGACTAAAAACAGCATACTACCAGGACACAGCCACATCAATGTTTATAGCAGCACAATTCACAATAGCTAAACTGTAGAACCAAACTAGATGTCCTTCAGTAGATGAATGGATAAAGAAAATGTGGCATATATACACGATGGAATATTATTCAGCATTTAAAGAGAATAAAATCATGGCATTTGCATGTAAATGGAAGGACTTAGAGAATATAAGGCTAAGTGAAGTTAGCCATTCCCAAAAAACCAAATGCCAAATGTTTTCTCTGATATTAGGAGGCTGATTTATAATGGGATTGGCAGGGTGGAGCATGGAAAGATTAAATGAACTCTAGATAGAGCAAAGGGGAGGAAGAGGCAGGGAGAGAGCATGGGGGTAGGAAAAATGGTAGAATAAGATGGACATAATTACCCTACATAAAAAAACAAAAATGAAAAAATTAATACATGTATAAAGTTAAGTACACGTATAAAGAAACGAATGGTGTGATTATACTTTGTGTACAACCAGAGATATGAAAAATTGTGTTCTATATGTGTAATATAAATTATAATGTATTCTGCTGTCATATATAACAAATTAGGATAAAAAATGAATGAATAAATAATTTTTTAAAAAATGAAGAACAAAAATAACGGAAGAAGTAATTATTAACTTTCATTTGAGAACTGTAAGAAAGAACAGGAAGTTTGCCTCTATTTTAAATAGCTAATTCTTCAGCCAATAAAATTTTATAGTGTTCTTAGAAAATTAGTAATATTAGTGTTTTAAAATATAATCTTTCAAGCAATCACATTATCAAGACATTAGCCAATATCTAGGAACATTAATAATTAACATAAAACATATACACAATGTTTTATTTATTCTCACTATATTTACAATAGTAAAAAAATGAAAAAGTTAAATATCCATCACTAAGTTAATTAGTGAATAAATCAATAGATGTATATCCATATCAAGAATTATTATGCAGCCATGTGGAAAAGGAATTGGACACCCCCCCCACACGCATCTTCAACAATTTGATGAACCAGGCTGCTTTTGAAAACCTCTCACTAACAATTCCTAAAGATGTGCATGATGAATGAAAATCAGTAATATTTACCTTTTTTAAAATATTTATTTTTTAGGTGTAGATGGACACAACACAATGCCTTTATTTTTATATGGTGCTGAGGATAGAACTCAGGTCCTGCCCATGCTAAGCGAGCACTCTACCACTGAGCAACAATCCCAACCCCAATAATATTTACCTTTTAAAAATAAGTTACAGTTGAGAATTAAAGAAACAAGCAACAAAAATTCTCAAGTACCAATGTAATAAGTATGGCAGAAGCCAGAAATAAAAGTATGTGATCTATGGATTTGTAACCATGAAACTGTTTGGATTCAATATTGATTGAGAGGATAGGTTTTGACCTTTACCTCCACTGGGAATAGACCTGTCTTCATAACCACAGGAGAATGAGCATTAAAAGTGACATGAGAATAATAATATGATAATATGGAAAAAATGTAGAATGATGCAGACATCATTACCCTAGATACATATATGACTGCATATATGGTGCAACTCTAAATAGTATACTACCAAATAAAAAACTGTGCTCCATTTGTGTATAATGAACCAAAATGCATTCTGCTGTCATGTATAACTAATTAGAACAAATAAAAATAAATAAAAACTCAAACCTTTGAAAACTCTACACACTAGGAGAAATATAGTTGTAGCTAAAGAAAAAATAACTAGAAATACTGAACAGAAAGAGTACAATTAATGTAACATTTTTCTAGTATCTGAGTAGGAAAAAATAGCTTATGGAAAATTGAAAACAAACCTCACAGAAGATGGGTCCAATTTTACTCTAATAAACAAAAACTTAAGTTGAATTTTTTATTTAAAAACTTGTCCCATACAAGTGATGCCACCTAACAAAATCAAATGCAAAATTTTTCTGGGCTGACACTTCAAAAACAGAGGACACATGAGATTCTATGCGGGGGCAAAAAATCACCGTATGCTTAAAAATGAACTCATAGGAAAAAATATTCTTAAAATATATGAGACTAAACACCATGAGTAGGAGTCTGAGGATATGATACTAAAAATATGAACCATCTGCATTAGCCTAATAAGCAAGAATGCACAAAATCATAAGCTATCTACTTTTTAAAAGATAGAACCAACAAAACGGGGCGGGGGGGGGGAGGAAGACATCAGGAAAAAAAGCAACAAGTAGATTTTATAAATAACCAAATGGCACATGCAGAAATGAAAGATAAAGGTCGTGAAAAAAAATGAATTTATATATTTATGCCTGAAGTAAACAATATGTCTGATACATATATTCTTAAAGGCTGAGAGCTGAACTAGGTAACCTAAAAGTCTTAATAAAAGAAAAAAGAAAATATTAAATGACCAAATAAGTAAAAATTGTATCCATAATCAAATTTTTGAAAACCAATAGTAGCAACAAAAAATTAATAAATAAGAACTTGTGTGTGTGATGGGGAGCATTATAAATGGAAACAGTATCAAAGAATAAATTTTAAATTATTAACATAAATGAGGGCAGGGATATAAGAAATGTGTTGGACTGTAGCTGTAGCTCAGTGGCAGAGAGCTTGCCTAGAATTGTGAGGCACTGGATTCGATCCTTAGCACTGCACACAAATAAAAATAAACACATGCTGTCAATACACAACTATAAAAAAAAATTAAAAATAGAAATGTGTTAAAAATAGGTGAAATGTTACTGAAATTAAAAGTAAATGCTATTTGCAGAAATATATACAAAAATATGATAACTAAAAAAAAATGACAATCATCTCAGGGTGACCTCTTTAAAATTGTATAGAACTTTAGGATGTCATATACTGAATATGAACAATTTATATAATAAAAAAAACACAGAAAAGGAAAGGCTAATTTGATAGTTTAAAAAAATTGCCCTCATTTTCACCCCATTCCTGCCATCCAGTAAAACTTAAAAATTTAGCAATAAGAAAGAAAAAAACCCACAGCAGTTATCCAATTTTATTTGCTCAGGAGAGCTTCTCTGTTAAAGAAATAGTGTTGGCACCTCAGTGTCTCCATCACTATGTTTTTATGTTAGTTTTTATTTGCTTTTCCTTATTTTATATATAATTTTCTTTTAATTCAGATTTTCTTCTGAGGGCCTGAAACTCTCAAAGATGAACAAGAGTTTGTATAATTCATTTTCATATAGGTGTGATTGGCTATTTTGGTTTTTCATTGTGAGACCAATTTCTATGACTTTCAGGCACTTGAGGATGTCCATATTTGGATTTTAATGGCAATGTTAAACCTGTAATGTTCCTCATAATGAATCTTTATTTAATCTTTTCATCTTCTGGAAGATGATATTCTGCCATAGACACCAGTTGGAATTATCCTTCTGCTCTGTGATGGCATCCAAAACAAAAGACTGGTGAAAATTGTTCAAGATTCTCTGCAATCACACCATCCTTCTTATAATATTCATATCTATTTAGTATACAATATTCTATAGTTTCATGAGTCTGACTAGACCTTCTAAAATTTTTACAAACAGAAGAGCTGGTTTGTTCAAAGTGCAAATTGTTGTTATGGCATTCTCTACATTTTTTTTCTAATAATTCCTTTCATGAGCAAGTTTGCCAAACTGTAATACAAAAAGGTATATACTTTAAAGAGACGAAATGCATAGTAGAGATTTCCCTAAAAATATGATTTCTTTGAAACTTTGGATTATTTCCTGAATTTGAAGTAACATTCACTGTGTTATATTTACATAGATGCCAAGACTAGATCTCTCCCTTTTTCAGTCTTTTTAGTAACAACCTTTTACTTGGCTGCACCAATTGCCATCTCCATTAACAATTAAAGCCTTTCCAAAACAATGTAATACATGATTAAATAAAGTGAACTTCAGTTGCCATAACCTCTGGGGAAACTATCAATAGGTTTTACTATCTGGAGAGTCAAAGAAAGTGTTATTTGAGTTAAATAATCCAACTAAATAAAAACAGCAGGCAGAAGATACATAAGATTATTTCAAAGACCACAGACATAATTTTTGAAAGATATCGATACTTTAGATTCTGGAAGGAAAGTGTGTACCATGGAAGTGGAAAGCTATTGATTTTAAGACTTTTCTGGGAAAGAAATTCCTAAATGTTAAATATTCTCCAATACCCCATAAAATGAAAATTTGATCCTCACATTTGTGCTATTAGGAGATAGAACCTTTGGGAGGTGGGACCTAGTAGGTGGATCTTAGGTCATTGGAAGTATCTTTGGGAGGCCATTCTCATGGGATGGTGGACTGTAACAAAAGCGTAAATTTTGTTTCATCTTCTCCCTCTCTACTTTGGGTTCACAATTGCCATCCATGTCATGCGATGATGCAACCAAGGGGTGTCAACTGAGCCTGTCCTATGCCCTTTTGCATATAGCCTCTAAAACTATGATCTAAATGAACATTTTCTCTTTGTAAAATTAGCTGCCTCTGGTATTTTACTATAGTAACAATGCTGACTGGTAGAAATGGTTTCACTTAGATTTGGTAGAAAATTCTCTACTCTCCTTTTAAGAGCTAAGTCATTCAATCAAAGCTGCCCTTTCTTCTTCTCCTTCTCCTTCTCCTTCTTCTTCCCCACCTCCCTTTAAGATTAGAAATTATAACAGGTCAGAAACCTTGAATTTCCTTATCTTAGAAACCAAATAATCCTCCCTTCTATTTATCTCAAAATACTTAGCACACTTCTTCATTGCTAGATGGGCTCTAAGGAATTTGTGTGAGTTGGAAAGAATTCTGCCTCTTTATGAATAATCAAAAACATAGCTTTGGTTGGGAGTGGAACTCTAGGGTAGAGCACTTGCCTAGCAAGTAAGAAATCCTGGGTTCAATCCCCAGTACTGCAAAAAATAAATAAAATTTTTAAAAATACAAAATTAAATAAAAACATGATCTCCTACAGACTGCCAAAGCCCCTGAAGATCTAATTTCACACAGTCCTTGGAAAAATTCAGTCCCTTAAGGTTCTAGATGGGAAGCCCTCATTATTTAAAAGATAAGATCACTCCAGCACAAGGAAAAAAAAACACCTCACATACAAACAAACAAACAAACCAAAAAAGGTGAAAAAATGGCACGGGGCACTGGCACAGGCCTGTAATCCCAGTGAGTGAAGAGGCTGAGGCAGGAGCAACACAAACCATTCTTAGAAAAAAAGAAAAAGATGTAACTTCCTCCAGCCACCCACAGGAGCCTAGACCAAGGTTAGCCCAGGACTGCCCCACCCAACAACAGACTCATGCCAGAGCCGAGGTCCAGGCATAGGATCACATCCATTGACCAGTGCAGGAGTCTAGGCCAAGGTTAGGCCCAGGAATGACCAGCAGAACCACAGTAGATCCCAGGCCTAACCCATCTCCATCTTGGGACACTGCAGCCATCACCATAGCCCTCTCCACAGAGTAGTCTCTACCTTGGAACAACACATAGGGCCTGGAGACAGCTGCTTCTCCAAACAGGCAGCCTACCCTTTTAACCCCATCTCTGAAAGTGGTTGTAACCATCTTCGGACACCCCACTGCGATCTTGAGTTACCTCTGCTATTGCCACTACCATGTTTAGTTGCAGTAGCATTTATCATAGGATGTGAACCAGGGACTAGAAGCCTGTGGTGAGCCGTTTCTTCGGACTGTGGTCACCATTACAAGATGGCGCTGGCTCCGCTGTGGTCTGTGACAAACAACTCCTTATTTGGGAGAGTTGGCACGTGATTTTTTAACACCCTATGAGAAAGCTCCACGTAGCAGCTTCGCATTGGGGCTTGGGATGCTTTATTAAGGCTGGGAGGGGCGTCCGAGGGGAAGAAGAAGAAACATCAGGGGCCTGAATAAACGGCTGAAAGAAGATTCCTGTTGTTGCATCTTCCTTGCGGGCAAGGGGTCGCGACAAGTGGTGCCGAAACCCGGGAACCAGAACTTTCAGCCGTCAGGGGTGGTGCACCGGTTAGTCCCAGGTAAGTGGGATCCGCGACCAAAGCGGGGATAGTCCCAGTAAGTGGGATCCGCGATCAAAGCGGGGTCAGCTCCTCTACAAAGAAAGAGAGAGCTTTATATTTTATTGCAGCTGCACTGTGTACTTTCACTTTTGTTTTCTGTGTTTCTTTTGTTGCTGTGTCATGGGTGCCGCATCTTCAAGTCCGCTTCTTCTGGCCCTAGACGGCCTGTTACGTTCCAAGGGCCTGGAAGTGAAACATAGTACTTTACAAAGATTTTTACGGAAGTTGGATATTGCTGCACCGTGGTTTGCATTTTCGGGCAGTCTTACTATACCTAGTTGGGATAAATTAGGCAAAGATCTTGACTTTGCTTCTGAGCAGGGCATATTAGAGGGCGGGGTGATACCCCTTTGGAAAATGGTCCGTAGTTGCCTCACAGATGGCAGATGTCAGGAAGCACTTACTAAAGGACAGGAAGTTCTAGAACAATTACATGAGGAGAAATCGGAGACGGCAGGAAGTGAGGTATCTCGGGAGGATGGAAGTGTGCGGAGCGTGAAACAGGGGAAGAGACGATTGTATCCAGATCTCAGTGCGCTGTGCACACCCCCATGTGAAAGTGGGTCAGAGGAAGAGGAGGATGAGGAGGAGGAGCTTGGGAGGCTGTCTCGCCAGCTAGGGAGTTTAGCTATAGGAGAAGGGAACAAAAATAAACAGGAGCTCAAGAAATGTGATCCTCCGGATCCACCGCCGTATGGCGGGGGTGTTTCGGGGAGAGCTTTCCATGCTCAAACATGGAGGGCTGTTAACGCTGAGATGGGTCTTGCTTATCCAATTTTTCAGGATGATAATAGGGGAAGATTCCATGAGCCTTTAGATTTCAAAATTGTGAAGACTCTGGCGGAGTCTGTGCGCACTTATGGGGTGGATGCCGCCTTCACACTAACTCAGGTGGAGAGTCTGTCTAGATACTGTATGACTCCCTCTGATTGGGCTAGCCTTGTTCAGGCTTGTGTTTCCCCAGGTAAATATTTGGACTGGAGAGCATTTGTGCTAGAGGGCGCAATAGAGCAGGCCGCCCAAAACCATGCGGCGGGACACCCTCATTGGGATAAGGACATGCTTTTGGGGCAAGGTAGATTTGCTAATCAACAGACGGGATTCCCTCTTGAGGTATATGATCAAATTAATAACATTTGCATTCGGGCATGGAAGTCACTTCCAAATAGAGGAGAGGTATCTGGTAATTTGACTAAGATTATACAAGGCCCTACAGAACCCTTTTCAGACTTTGTAGCAAGGATGGTGGACGCCGCTGGAAAGATTTTTGGGGATCCTGATAGAGCCATGCCCCTTGTCAAGCAATTGGTCTTTGAGCAATGCACCAAGGAATGTAAAGCAGCAATCGCTCCTTATAAGAACAAAGGCATAGAAGCATGGATGAAGGTGTGTAGAGAGATTGGAGGACCTTTAACTAATGCAGGTCTTGCAGCTGCTGTCCTTCGGATTACAAAAGGGGGTGGTCCTGCCGCCGGAACATGCTTCCATTGTGGTCAACCCGGTCATGTTAGATGTGAATGTCCCAAAAAAGACAATTCCAAAAAAGACAATTTTACTGGACCTTCTCACGGTGGCCTTTCCAATGGCCTTCGTCTACCGGGGTTGTGTCCAAGATGCAAAAAGGGGAAGCATTGGGCAAGAGAGTGTAGATCAGTGAGGGACATCCATGGACAGCCTATTTCAGCTGGGCCAAAAAACGGCCGACGGGGCCCTCGACCCCAGGGCCCACAAATATATGGGGCAGTGGAGAATGTCACACCCGAACCCGAGACATGGCCATCTCTACGCCATCCCATGAAACGCAGAGAGCCACTACAGGTGCCGCGGGATTGGACCTCTGTTCCACCTCCAGACTCGTATTAACACCTAAGATGGGAGTCCAATTGGTGGAAACTGAGTTTACAGGGCCTCTACCACCTGGCACTGTAGGTTTGCTAATTGGACGTGCATCCTCTATTTTACAAGGTCTTCATGTTTTCCCCGGAGTTATAAGTCCTGATACTGTAGGGATAATAAAGGTTATGGTGGAAGCTCCAAGGGGCATTGTGTCCATCTCCCCAGGGGATCGGATTGCTCAATTGCTAATTTTGCCTAGCTTACATAATCACTTCCCTGCTGATTCAAGGTCACGGACAGGGAATGAGATTGGTACCACCGGAGGGAATTGTGCCTATTTGTCACTAGATATGAGCAATCGCCCCACTTTGGAATTAAGTATAGAAGGTAAATCTATTGTGGGATTACTGGATACCGGAGCAGACCGTAGTATTATAGCACTTAGGGACTGGTCTAAGGGATGGCCAGTGCAGACTTCTGATCAATCCTTGAGAGGACTTGGATATGCCCAGGCCCCTCAGATCAGCTGTAGACATCTAGTCTGGAAGGATCCAGAAGGACATACTGGTACCTTTCAGCCTTATGTACTTGATTTACCTATCTCTCTATGGGGCCGTGATCTGATGAAAGACATGGGGTTCACTCTTAGTAATGACTATTCCCCAGTGTCTCAACAGATTATGCAAAATATGGGGTATAGGCCAGGTCTAGGACTAGGAAAACATTTACAGGGACGTAAGCATCCTGTACAAGGTCATCAAAAGCTTGACAGATTTGGTCTGGGTTTTTCCTAGGGGCCGCTGGGGCTCAAATACCCATAACATGGCTCACCGAGGAGCCTGTTTGGGTGCCTCAGTGGCCTCTTCCCTCGGTTAAATTGGCAGCAGCTCATGCTCTAGTTAAAGAACAACTTGACTTGGGTCACATCCAGCCTTCTACTTCTCCATGGAATACTCCCATATTTGTCATTAAGAAAAAATCAGGGAAGTGGCGCCTACTGCATGATCTACGAGCAGTTAATGCTCAAATGCAACTTATGGGGCCCATTCAAAGAGGGCTGCCTCTGCTCTCCTCGGTTCCTCAGGGTTGGCACATTATTGTTATTGACATTAAAGTCTGTTTCTTTTCTATTCCTTTGCATCCTAAAGACTCGCAGCGTTTTGCCTTCACCCTTCCCTCGTGTAACCACGAGGAACCAGATCAAAGGTTTGAGTGGGTAGTGTTGCCGCAGGGAATGGCTAATAGTCCCACGATGTGTCAGATGTATGTGGGGAAGACACTCGCACCTCTCAGACAAAAGTATTCCTCCATCAAGATCATTCATTATATGGATGATGTATTATTGGCTGCTAAATCAGAGCAGACAGTTCATGAGGCCTATAAAGACCTAGTGAAGTTGTTAGCTCAATATGGACTGCATATCGCACCTGAAAAGATTCAAACAGGGGATTCTATTAAGTATTTGGGAGCAACAATTGGGTGTGACAAATTACGACCACAGAAAATCACCATACGAGCTCAGGATCTCCAAACTCTAAATGATTTTCAAAAACTGCTGGGAGATATTAATTGGATACGAGGATATTTACATATTTCTAATGTTATGCTACAGCCTTTGTATGCTACTCTTAGGGGTGATCCAGATCTTACTTCCCCTCGTAGCCTCACCAAAGAGGCTAGAGCGGCCCTTATGACAGTAGAAGAAGCTATACAACATGCTACTTTATGCAGGCTCCAGAGTGATAAACCTTTCCAGTTATGTGTGCTTGCCACTATGCGGCAGCCTACTGGAGTACTGTGGCAAGATGGACCTTTGCTATGGATTCACCCACATGTATCCCCAGGAAAATCCTTAGAATATTATCCTGATGCTGTTGCAGCATTAGCACTTAAAGGGATTCAACAAAGCATTCAATTTTTCGGACAATCACCTTCTTCTCTTATTATACCCTACACTAAAGCTCAACTTAGTGTCTTGTGTGCTACTCTAGATAACTGGGCTATTCTATGTTGCTCGTTTCAAGGGGATATTGATAATCATTACCCTTCTCATCCGTTACTCCATTTTGTTAAAGAACATCCTATCATTTTCCCTAAAGTAACTTCATCCAGTCCCATTCCGGGGGCTGTTAACATTTTTACTGATGGTTCCAAGTCTGGAATGGGAGCTTATGTAATTAATGATTCTCCCCCTGTCCAGCATCAATTTGCTCCTGGAAATCCACAATGGGTAGAACTACAAATTGTTATTGAGGTTTTTAAACAGTGTTCTTTTCCCTTTAATCTCATTTCGGACTCCATCTATGTGGTGCAAGCACTACAAATCCTGGAGGCTGTGGGAGCTATTAGTGATGCCCGTAATGTATCTGCTTACTTTAATCAGCTTCAACAGCTTATCCGTGGCCGCACTGCTCCTTTTTATCCAGTGCACATCCGGGCTCACACCTCTCTTCCTGGTCCGTTATCGCAGGGTAATGCCTGTGCGGACTCAGCCACTAGAGGTCAGTTGATCTGTTTGGCTTCCTCCTTAGAGGAGGCTAAATTGTTTCACCAAAATTTTCATGTTAATGCTTTAACACTGCGCAGGCGTTTTTCTATTTCAGAGCAGATGCTCGGCAGATAGTATTACACTGTCCCCATTGTGTCACATTTCTTCATCCCCCTACTTATGGAGTGAACCCACGGGGATTGAAGCCATTGGTTGTCTGGCAAATGGATGTGACACACATACCTGACTTTGGTAGCCTCAAGTATGTCCATGTTTCTGTTGATACGTACTCTGGAATTATTCATGCTTCTGCTTTATCGGGAGAAAAGGCACGTAATGTCATTACTCATTGCCTGGAGGCCTGGGCGGCATGGGGTGCACCTACGTCCCTTAAGACTGATAATGGACCTGCTTATACTGGAAGACAATTTACATCTTTTTGTTCTACTATGGGAGTGCAACTTACTCATGGTTTGCCTTACAATCCTCAAGGGCAAGGCATTGTTGAGCGTGCTCATCGCACCTTAAAGGAAACTTTACATAAACAAAAGGGGGGAATAGGTGCTGAACATACTCCTAAAGAACGCCTGTCCTTAGCTCTCTTTACCATTAATTTTTTCAATTTGGATATTCATGATCGCTCTGCGGCCGATAGACATGTGTCCCCTCAGCCCTCTGTGATTGGCTATGTTAAGTGGAAAGATGTTCTTACGGGCCAATGGAACGGCCCCGACCCCGTGCTGACATGGGCACGAGGATCTGTATGTGTTTTTCCCCAGGATCGCACGGAACCGTTGTGGGTCCCTGAACGCCTGACAAGAAGAGTCTTGACGTCGGCTAACCAGCAACAGGAAATACCACAGCAATCCCGTGATGAGGATCTTCATTCTGCTAAGTGCTCTGGCTCTGGTGCTGATGCCGATGACACAGATGACACCAATGCAGTGGTGGGCAGTGGCACGGGCTTGGCCAATGCCAATGCCGGTTCATGGTAATTCTAGTGTCCTCCCCACTCTTTTCTCTACCTCATGTGAGATGTCTGCTCCCTGTGCCTCTCCTAGAGGGGACGTGGATAGTATTTTTAATCAATCTCAAGTTAATCTCACAGGAGTTTTTTGTTTCAGCCTTGGGAACACTCATTGTATTAGTCTTAAGACCAAGAATTTGACTAACTGGGAGGACCCATTGCGGTCCAGTCAGGTTTCAGGGAGCATTCTCAGTGCTGTGCTGAGCCAAGTAGTCTCAAGGGAACAAACAGGCTCAGGAACCCCCGCAAATAACTCTGCTTTAAACACAACTACCTTGGCTATTATCTCCGAGGTACTAATCCCAGTGCCTCCTTCTTCTAATAGTCTTTATAATGCCACCCATTTTAAGGCCTCTCCTTACTGTACCCCTAATCTTGGTTTCCCCCCAACATTTACGCCTTGTCAGGATCATTCTTGGGAGCAACGTCAAGTTGCTAAAGGTTTCTCCCTTTCCCCCTCTCTTAAGAGGTATGTTTATAACTTTAACAACAGTGTCAACTCCTCTACAGGAGTGGGTTGGTCCTGGTTTCAATGGCTGATCTCCAATGAAAAGGGGGCTTCAGCTGATATTTCTGCACTGGCTCAATTGCTGGGAGCCAAAAGTTGGCTGGCTAATGTTTCTGGCACTGTTAGGGAGAGTGAACGAGGTAAAAGACTCACATCTGTTTCGTTCAACTCTCTGTTATATAATGCCGCATTGCCCCCTGCAATGGTCTGTGTCCAATCCCCGTTCTTACTCCTTTTGGCTAATGACACTTCGTCAGGGGTGCTGGATTGTTCTAATGTTACCTGTCTCTTATCTGAGTGTTGGGATGGTTCTTGGACTGTAGCGGTGGTTATGAAAATTCCAACTTTTGTCCCAATCCCAGTCACTGCGGACCCTGACGAATTCCCCATTGTTGGGCTACTTAGAGTCCGCAGGGATTTTGGAATCACAGCTGCTATAGTGACAGCCGTGGCGGTATCTGCTGCTGCAGCGGTCACGGCCGGAGTGGCCATGGCCAGTCAAGTGCAGACTGCTGCCACCATTAATCAAGTTGTTCAACAAACTTCCACCATACTTGAATCCCAGAATACAATTAATCAACATATTTTGTCAGGGATTTTAGCTGCCAACCAAAGAATAGATTTACTCCAAGCTCAGGTAGAAGAATTGGCTGATTTGGTGCTTTTGGGCTGTGTTGACCAACGTGCACATTTATGTATAACCTCTGTCAGATTTAATGATTCCAGGAATGCCTCCCGTATCATTGGCGAATACTTGGCCGGAAATTGGTCCATGGCAGCGGAAGACATGATCCAGTCTCAACTAACCCAGATAGCTGTCTTGAACAGTACCCATGTCGATCCCGTAACTTTGGGTCAATTCACCGATTGGATATCCTCTGCCTTTTCCTTTTTTAAAGAGTGGGTGGGGGTAGGCATTTTTGGTGCAATGTGTTGCTTCGGTATGGTTCTCTGCTTGTGGTTTCTCTGTCGCCTCAAGGCCCCCAATGCTCACGATAAAGCTATGATCATACAAGCTCTTGCAGCTTTAGAAAATGGCAACTCACCTCAAGTTTGGCTTGTGCAAATTAAACAGTAAATCTTTGACATGGTCGTCGCACCCCAAGTCTTACGGACATTGCACTGGGATCGACATGTCTTTCCTTGTTATTCTCTTAGTGTTGGAAAGCCCTTGCACTCTGCCGGCTTTCCTACCATTGCACGCAGATGGGTTTCCACACTAGTGCTTTTCTATCGCCTTAAGACCCGTGCCTTTCTTTTAGGGTGTTATCAACTTGTTTATCGTTGTATTTCTATACAGCCACAGTTCAGCCTTAGCTATCCCCCTTCGTCCACCATCGTCACGATACAGGATGCGAGGCAAGGCACTGCACTTGAGTGATCCTTGAAGTGGACCTCAAGGAGAGCATGTCCTATTGTATGCGGGTTAGACGCGTCCACGCCCCGTCCCACGGAGAAAAGCGTCGGCTGATATGGCCTCAGATCTGGGGAAGGCGCCTCCTTGGGGCTGAGCCATACTATGCAGCCACTTCTGCACAGTGGGATAGGACCTCTACTCTCTCCTGTGTTGTTCTTAGAAAACAAAAGGGGGAACTGTGGTGAGCCGTTTCTTCGGACTGTGGTCACCATTACAAGATGGCGCTGGCTCCGCTGTGGTCTGTGACAAACAACTCCTTATTTGGGAGAGTTGGCACGTGATTTTTTAACACCCTATGAGAAAGCTCCACGTAGCAGCTTCGCATTGGGGCTTGGGATGCTTTATTAAGGCTAGGAGGGGCGTCCGAGGGGAAGAAGAAGAAACATCAGGGGCCTGAATAAACGGCTGAAAGAAGATTCCTGTTGTTGCGTCTTCCTTGCGGGCAAGGGGTCGCGACAGAAGCCCAACACCAAGGTGAGGTAGAGGTAATCTGCAGGGACAATACAAGATTATAGCACAGAAACTGCAAGAAAGAAAAACACATAGACAACATGAAAAAAACAAGGGAGCAAAGTGCCCCAAACACACCAAGACACGACAGTAACAGAATTCACTGATAGCGCAGTTGATGAAATGTCAGAGAAGGAGTTCAGAATGTACATGATTAAAATGATCTAGGAATTAAAGAATGACCTAATCAAATATAGGCAAAAATTTATCACTCCAACAAAGAGATAAAAGAGCAAATACAGGTAACCATTTACCACACCAACAAACAGATAAGGGAGCAAATACAGCAGAAAAGCTCTGTAGCATTCTCAGCAAGATAATTCAGGAGGAAGAAATGAAACAACAATGAAAATCAGCAAAGGGAGGAACTACAGTAAAGGAAAGGCCAATCAAAAAAGAAACCAAGACAAGTTAAAAATGCAAAAATAAACCAAAATCATCAGTAATACAAATCCTATTTCAATACTAATCCTAAATGTAAAAGGCCCAAACTCATCTATTAAAAGACATAGTTTGACAAACTGGATTAAAAAAAAATACCCAACAATATAGTGCTTTCAAGAGACTCATGTCAGAGGAAAAGACATTAACAGACTGAAGGTTAAAGGGTGGGAAAAGATGTACCACTTACATGGACCACATAAACAAGCAGGGGTTTCCATTCTCATATCAGATAAAATAGACTTTAAGCCAAAACTAATGAAAAGGGATAAAGAAGGACATGTCACACTGCTTAAGGGATTAATACATCAACAAGACATATCAATCCTAAATGTCTATGCCCCAAACAATGGGGCATCTATGTATATATATTAAAAAAAAACCCTTCTCAACTACAAGAACCAAATAGACCACAGCACAATAATACTGAGTGACTTTATATACCTCTCTCACCACTGGATAGATCTTCCAAACAAAAACTAAGTAAAGAAACTATATAACTAAATAATACAATCAATAATTCAGACTTAACAGACATATATAGAATATTCCATCCATTAATGAGCAAAAACACTTTCTTCTCTTTAGCATATGTATCCTTCTCCACAAAGCAAATCTTAGCAAATACCAAAAAAAAAAAAAAGATACTACCCTATCTGATCATAATGGAATGAATTGGAAATCAATGATAAAATAAAAATAGAAGCCATTCCAATATCTGGAGACTAAATAATATTCTACTGAATGATGCATGAATAATAGAAGACATCAGGGAGGAGATGTGTGTCAGTTTGGGTTTGGGTTTTGGGTCTCTGACAAACTTCATGACTGTGACATGCTTGGTAACTAGGAAGTTTCTGTGCAAAGACACAAGTGTGCCCTGCTGCTAGGATATACCTGGCTACTGGGAAAATCCTGTGAAAAAGCATGGGATGCCCAGCTGCCATAGCAATGTTTACCCTGTCTCCCAGGCTTGGAAGGCCCAGCAGTTTCTCCTCCTTGAAGCTACTAAGGTAATTATGCAGGTGCACTATCTGGTTTCCTTAGCAATGTTCTTAGAGAGAAGGGGCTCTGTGTTTGTACTAACCTGGACCTTATCTCAGTTAGCTAGCATTTGGGGTTAAAGAAATACTAATTAGAATGTACCCATGGTAATGTAGTATGTAAATTTTTTTGAGTTAATAAACTCAGCAAGAGGGAGGAGTGAACACTTTACTTCTACACCTCTTCTTCACTTCTGTCCCCTCCTTTCTACCCGTCTTCCCACTTCTACCTGGTTTGTGTCTGTTCTTTTATTTATTTCTTCACAGGTTTTCTTCTAGGTATTCTTTACAGAGATGAAAAGATTCTTAGAGGTAAATGTGAACTCAAAATCTAAGGGACACTATGAAGGCAGTGCTCAGAAGAAAGTTCATAAATGACCTGACATTACAGCTAAAAAAGAGGAACAAACCAACACCAAAAGTAGTAGAAGATAGGAAATAATTAAAATCATGGCAGAAATTAATGAAATTGAAACAAAATATTTCAAAAAATTGACAAAACAAAAAACTTGTTATTTGAAAAAATAAATAAAATTGACAAAGCCTTAGTTACCCTAACGAAAAGAAGGGAAGGTAAAACTCAAATTACTAAAATTCGTGATGAAAAAGGAAATATCATGACAGACACTATTGGAATACAGAAGACAATTAGAAACTATTTTGAAAACTTATACG
Source organism: Spermophilus citellus (assembly GCF_964194105.1). Taxonomy (NCBI): domain Eukaryota; kingdom Metazoa; phylum Chordata; class Mammalia; order Rodentia; family Sciuridae; genus Spermophilus; species Spermophilus citellus. Next base: position 28,225,868 of record NC_138195.1, on the reverse strand, counting down.
TCAGTAAAATAGAAAAACTTGAAGACACTGACAAACTTCTAGAGGCATACAATCAACCCAAACTGAATCGAGAGGACATATACAATTTAAACAGATCAATTTTAAGCAAAGAAGTACAAGACCACATCAAAAGCGTATCAACCAAGAAAACCCAAGGACCAGAAAGACTCACAGTTGAGTTCTACAAGACCTACAAAGAAGAATGAATCTCAATACTTCTCAAATTATTCCATGAAATAGAAAAGGAGGGAACCCTCACAAACTCATTCTATGAAGCTAGTATCATCCTGATCACCAAAGCAGGCAGAGACACATCAAGGAATGAAAATTTTAGACCAATAACCAGATGAATATTGATGCAAAAATTCTGACAAATCACAAACAAAAACATATTAAAAAATTAGTACACCATGACCAAGTGGTGTTCATTCCAGGAATGCAAGGTTGGTACAACATATGGAAATCAATAAATATAATTCATCACATCAATAGACTTAAAAGATTCTTGTCATATGATAATATCAATTGATGCAGAGAACACATTCAACAAAAACAGCACCCTTTCATATTCAAAACACTAGAAAAACTAGGGATAGTAGGAACATATGTCAACATTGTAAAAGCTATCCATGATAAACCAGAGGCCAATATCTTTCTACACAGAGAAAAATTGGAAGCATTCCCTCTAAGAACTAGAACAAGACAAGGATGAATTCCTTTACCACTTCTAGCCAGAGCAATTAGAGAGATGAAAGAAATTAAAGGGATACAGATAGGAAAAGAGGAACTCAAACTATCATTATTTGCTGATGACATGATTATATACTTAGAGGATCCAAAAAATTCCAGTAGAAAACTTCTAGAATTAATAAATAAATTCAGTAAAGTAGCAGGATATAAAATAAAAATCTATAAATCTAATGCAATTCTATACATTAGTGATGAATCTTCTGAGAGATAAATTAGGAAAACCACCCATTCACCTAGCCTCAAAAAAAGAAAAGAAAAGAAATCTTGGGAATCAATCTAACAAAAGAGGTAAAAGACTTCTACAAGGAAAACTACAGAACACTAAAGAACGAAATTGAAGAATACCTTAGAAGATGGAAAGATCTCCCATGCTCTTGGATAGGCAGAATTAATGTATAGCTACCTATATAGTTTAAATGTGATTCCAATTAAAATCCTAATGTCATTCCTTACAGAAATAGAAAAAGCAATCATGAAATTTATTTGGAAAAATAAGAGACCCAGAATAGTCAAAGCAATCCTTACCAAAAAGAGTGAAGAAGGAGGCACAATACTAGACTAAGGTATTCAGTCTATACTATATACTTACTCTATACTACATAGCTATAGTAACAAAAACAACAAGGTATTGGCACCAAAATAGACATGTAGGCCAATGGTATAGAATAGATGACACAAAGACAAACCCACATAAATACAGTTATCTCATACTAGACACAGGCGCCAAAAATATTCATTGGTGAAAAGAAAGCCTCTTCAACAAATGATGCTAGGAAAACTGGAAATCCTTATGCAGCAAGATGAAATTAAACCACTATCTCTCACAATGCACAAAGTTCAACTCAAAGTGGATCAAGGACCTAGGAACTGGACCAGAGACCCTGTACCTAATAGAGGAAAAAGTAGGCCCAAATTTTCATGATGTCAGATTAGGCCCCTACATCCTTAACAACACTTCTAAATCACAATAAATAAAATCAAGAATTAATAAATGGGATGGATTCAAACTAAAAAGCTTCTTCTCAGCAAAAGAAACAATGAGGTGAAGAGAGAGCCTAAATTTTGGGAGCAAATTTTTGCCATACCCACATTAGATAGAACACTAATCTTCAAGATATATAAAAAAACTCAAAAACCTTAACACCAAACAAATAATCAATAATTGGGCTAAGGAGCTGAACAGACATTTCACAGAAGAAGATATATATTCAATCAATGAATATATGAAAAAAATGTTCAATATCTCTAATAATTAGAGAAATGCTCATCAAAACTACCTTAAGATTTCATCTCATGCCAGTGAGAATGGCAGTTAATAAGAATACAAACAACAATAAGTGTTGGCGAGTGTATGGGGAAAAAGCCACACTCATACGTTGCTGATGGGACTGAAAATTGGTGCAACCATGATGGAAAGCAGTATGAAGATTCTTTAGAAAACTTGAAATGGAACCACCATTTGACTCAGTTATCCCACTCCTCAATCTATACTCAAAAAACTTAAAATCGGCATACTATAGTAAAGCCACCACATCAATGTTTATAACAGTTCTTTTCACAATAGCTAAACTGTGGAAGCAATCTAGATGCCCTTCAATCAATGAATGGATAAAGAAGCTATGGTGTATATACAATAAAATATTACTTTGCATTAAGAGAATAAAATTATGGCATTTGCTGTTAAATAAATGGAGTTCCAGAATATCGTGCTAAGCAAAGTAAACCAATCCCCAAAACCAAAGGCTGAATGTTCTCTCTGATAAGTGGATGCTGATCCATAATGGGGGGGATGGGAAGAATGGAGGAACTTTGGTTAGGCAAAGGGGAGGGAGGGGAGAGAAGTGGATATGGAGGCAGAAATGATGGTACATGTATGACTGCATATGTGATGTGATGCTACATGGTGTACAATCAGAGAAATGAAAAGTTGCGCTGCACTTGTGTACAAAGAATCAAAATGCATTCTACAGTCATATATACCTTATTGAAATAAATAATTTTTTTAAATATTGAAAAAGGACTGGGTACGTAGCTCAATGCGAAAGCATCCCTGTGTTCAATCTGTGTGCCTCCCTCAATTAAATATATATAAAAGATAAAGCTTTTGAAAAAATCATTCTATATGTTATTTCTGTATGCCACAAAGCCTGGGACTAGCTTATATAATATACAGAAAAAGTATACTATATAAGATATTGATTTCCAAATATTCTACAGAACATATTTATTCAGTCTGAATGCACTTCTTTTCAATAGTAGTAATTAGAAAAGGAAGACACTCACTTCTACTAACCAAAGAGGGAGCTTTGTTCCCCACTAAATAGTGACAGATGAGCAGCACCTTTAGTCCTGTACCAGTGCTGCTTTTTACCAGGACTTTATAGTTCTCCTTTAGTAGGATATACTGACAAACCCCTAATCCTGAACTGGATAAAGAGAGGGTCTGATTAGAGCATCACTTAAGCATCAACACCCTCTTATTATAAAATAAAACAATCAATGTTGTCATCAGACAGGTACAGTTGCAATAAAATTTTCATATTATCTGAAATTTTCAATAAACATAATGGAGTTATTTTGGTTTCAAATTATAAATATCTATCTCAATATAGCTTTAAGTAGTTAAAGATACTATAGTCCCTGAGAAAACTCAAGAAGACAAAGTATACTGGCCCATAGCAACAAGCTAGAAATCAGAGCTCAGAACATTTTGCTGTCTTTTACAGATGATCAAATCTAAATTTGCTTAGCTTCCTCATCCACTTCTCTCTTTCATCTGATCCCAGATGACTTTTTATTGCTCTAAAACAAAATATGTAATCTCTTTTCCTGGAACTGACCAGGAAGATCAAAAAGAGACATGACCTAACCTGTGCTAGTCAATCATTTACTCTGAAATTCAACAGGTTGGTCTGAGAGTCATCAATATATTTTAGGTTTTTCCAGATTTATGAAATAAGAATATGAAGTGCCAGTTACATTTGAACTTCATATAATGGGCAAATAATTGTCAGCACCTAATTATACTAAAAATTATTCATTGTTCATAGGAAATTCAGATGTAACTCTGTGTCCTGAACTTTACCTGGAAGCCCTTATATTCCTTGAGGATTTTGTAATATGAAAATAAGGAGACTGTCAGCTGCTAATGGCCATTCTATACAAAAACATAGTGATTTTTGTCTTTACATGATCTCTTTGTAATTGAAGATGGTGATAACTAAGATTTTCTTCTTGATACACTCCTTTTCTTTTAAAATCAATTTAACATAAGAAGATTTACTCAAAGCAGTGAACAGCTGTTTTAACTTTAGTAATCTATACATCTAGATCAGAAAATGTACAGTATTTCCATATTTCTTAATTTCTTAAGATACTTTCTCCTTCCTTCCTCCCTCCCTCCCTCCCTCCCTCCCTCCCTTCCTTCCTTCCTTGTTTTTCATACCAGGGATTAAACTCAGGGCACTAAACCACTGAGACACATCCCCTTGCCTCCCCCCCACACTTTTTTTTTTTTCTCTGAGACAGGGTCTCACTCAGTTACTCAGAGCCTCACTAAGTGGTTGAGGCTGACCTTTAACTTGCAATTCTCCCTGCTTCAGCCTCCTGAACTTTTGGAGCTGCTGGAATTATAGGCATGCACCACCATTCTCAGCTCTTTTCAACTTTCAACCATAAAACCACAGGAATCACTTGGAAAAACTTCTTAAAGAAATTTTAAGAAATTTAGTTTTAAAGATAATTTCCTAACTGTAGGTCAGAGAGACAGGATGCAAATACTCCTGAAAGGAAAACCAGCCTATCCTGGTTGGATAAATAAAAAAACAACAATAAAATTTAAAATTTATTTTAAGATAGTAACAATGATTATTTGCATAACTAAACTTTGGGATCCTAAAACTGTGTACTTCCTTATAAATCTAGTTTTAGCAAGAAATTTACTCAGTCTTTTAGCAAGAATCCCTGGCCTGCCTTGATATCTGATCACTGTTGATAGCTGATCAGGCTCCTCTCCCTCCATGATGCCCAGGGTATTTCATCATCCTGGTCAGACTGTAGCAACCCTCCTGTTGCTTTAGTCACAAATCCCTTAATCTTGCTGTTTTAGTAATGACCTTCAACCTCTTCATTGACTATATATTTTCACTTCCCCTGCTAAAGTCAGAGTTTAATCCAATCTTCCTCCCCAGGACAGAATCCTATTGCAACGATCCCTAGATCCATCATAAGGGTCATGAGTAAAGTTTACCATACTTTGTTTTAACAAGTATAATTGGACAATTTTTCTATAATACAACTACAAAAACTTGACTATGGAAATTAATACTAATTCTAATGTACAAATTTATAACTACCGATAGGCAAACATTTATTCTACAGAAAAAAAAAAAATCTAAGGTGCAGAAATGTTCTCACTACCAGTTTGAATTATTGCCCTTTTCCTGAGTATCTTTCAAAAAAATTAAAACATAAAAAATCCAGTAAATATATTACCTAAGAGCAAATTTCCTCAAATTAGCCAATGTTGATGGAAGAAAAATCAAAGGTTAAAATAGTTTCTACAAGCTCTTGCTCAGCAAGTTCAAGTTTTATTTATTAAATGTATCACAGATTATGCATATAAAAATATCCAGTATTGCTACTTAGGCAATTATTGCTTCAATATAGCAAACATCGGTGTTATTTATATTCTAATTTTATAATAACTTGAAAAATGTTTTAAATATAGAAGCATTTGCCTAAAATTCATGAATTGTAAAGCATGGGAGTTAGTGCTTTTAGAAGATTCATCCAAAAAAGTGTTAATTCTAAGTAGGTAAGCAATTGAAATACTAAGACATTCTAAACATAGCTACTGAGGTTTAGAAAAATGTGACATCTTATTAACACAACTGAAATTTTATTTAATAAACAAAAGCAAATTAATCCCTTTAGTCCTAGAAAGGCAAATAAGAGAATTCTACAAAATACTGAATCCATAAAATGTACCTAACCTTCCAACACACACACATAAAAAACAATGACTTAGAATAAAAGTTTAATCTTGAAAATATTAAAATCATAAAAATATTTTAATGACTAACAAGTTAATTATCCTGATTAATTAAAGCACCTTTTAAATGAAAGAGCTACAAAATATTCTAGTCAAGTTTCCCAGGAGGATAAAGAATCAAGAACCTTAGGTTTAGATTCCAACTCCCTGGAAAAGAAATTGATTCTTCTCTCAGTAATTTATTTATGTCCTCAGTTTCTCCTTCTATTATGTGGAATGACAACACATAGCCAACTATTGGGCATGTCAGAAGGTGCAAATAAATTATCTGTAACAGGGTTATTCAGCTCCATACATTTTTCTCAGACTGATTACAGACTCTAGTCTAAATTCCATTTCTCTACCACAGTGTGTTCATAGACTGAGCATATTTCCTCAGACTCTCTGTGTGGAAACATTGCCAAAAGTGACAAATGACACTCCAAGGCCTGACTTTTCAAAACCTGCATGATCATCTGTTGTCTCTCTCCTCTCCTCTTTGGACAGTCAATACTGAGAAACAACAGAAAAATCTAAGACTATATGGGATTATGGAACCATTAAGCAGAAAGCAACTCCATTACTGAGTGGCTGGTGAAAGTCAGTTTCCTACAAACCCACATTCTAAAACTAAATCAAATTGTTTCCAGAATGGAGATATGGAAATTGTAGCAAGCATTAACCAATGTATTATTCCATGGGCAAAAAAATCAAAGATCCATATGTTTTTCAAGTATATGTTATAGACCCTACATTATAAATGGAAAGATAGATATCAGCATGAATTCAACTGCTCTAGATTCATTAGTATCATTGTATAATGACATAAAACAGTACTGTATGATACAAGGAATTACAGTTAACATTTGTTGAACACATATAATAAGCATTATTTGAAGCATATCATGGGATAGATTTCCACTAATAAATCAAAACTATGAAGAAGACCTTATCATGACTCCTATTTTACTGATGAGAAATTGGAGCTCAGAGTTACCAAGAAACTTGCTCACATCCATCCAGTAGAAAGTTTTGAACCAGGTCTATCCATCAACAAAGTCCATGGAATTAACCACTTCAACAAATTGTTGTTCTGATTAGAGACCTGGAATGACCTCCAGGACACAAGGAAACTAAAATCAGCTGGAACACTAATTTAACTGTCATCCTATGCAAATTATTTCCCCTCTCTGGATTTCAAACTTCTAATGTCACTTCTATTGTGTTAAATTTGGGGAGGGGGGAGGTGAGAGGTGGATTGTCATCCAGGACTGAAAAGTTTAAAATTTCTCAGAGACTAACCCCTTCTGAATCAATGTTTGTTCATATTTGTGTACTCATCTCCTGAAATAGAGGATATTTCTTAAAATCCTAATTTGTGACACTAAGGTTATAATAGTGGTCCACTTTATGCTTTGAATGTAACCCTCACTGCTCTGCCACCGCAGCTTATTTTTATTTTTATTTTTTATTTTTTTTAAATTTTTATTTATTTATTTTTTAGTCATACATGACAGTAGAATGCATTTTGACATATACTACATACAGGGAATGTACATACATCAATCATATTGTCTATTCTATTCTGCTGCCCTTCCTATCCTCCCGACTCCTCCCCTCCTCTCCCATCCTTTCTCTTTATCCAATCTAATGTGACACACTTTTTTTTCTTTTTCTCATTACAACATCATATATGTATTCTGTATAACAATGAGGTTCTCCTTCCATCTTCTGTGCAACTCCCCTTCTCCCTCTTCCCCCCCCCACACCTCTCTTCTCTATTTAGTGGTAGTCTTCTTCTCATGCTCTTCCTCCTATCCCATTTTGAGTCACACCCCCCTCCCTTATATCAGAGAAGACATTTGGCATTTGTGTTTTAGGGATTGGCTAACTTCACTTAGCATAATCTGCTCTAAAGCCATCTGTTTGCCTGCAAATGCCATGATCTTGTTATTTTTTAGTGCTGAGTAATATTCTATTGTGTATAAATGCCACATCTTTTTAATCCATCCATCCACTGAAGGGCATCTAGGTTGGTTCCACATTCTAGCTATTGTAAATTGTGCTGCTATAAACATTGATGTGGCTGTGTCCCTGTAGTATGCTCTTCTTCGGTCTTTTGGGTATAGTCCGAGAAGGAGAATAGCTGGGTCAAATGGTGGTTCCATTCCCAGCTTTCCAAGGAATCTCCATACTGCTTTCCAAATTGGCTGCACCAATTTGCAGTCCCACCAGCAGGGTATGAGTGTACCTTTTTCCCCCGCATCCTCGCCAGCCCTTATTGTTGTTTGACTTCATAATGGCCACTGCAGCTTATTTTTAAAATGGACATTTCTTTCTCTTTGTCTGTCCATGCTCCTCTCTAATCTCTTCCCATCCCTAATCTCAGGGGAAGAGATTGCCTTACTTCCCCATCCTAGACATAGTTGTGTGTCCTTGAGCACTCACCCAACACAGGAATAAGCAAACCACACTTTGGGGATGGTACCAGAAGAATGACTATCTCCCAAATTAAAAAGTGAATTACAACTCCAAAAGAGAACACGTGGAATGTAGCTATTGAATCACCTCTTTTAAAGGCCCCTATTTCTATTAATGAGTAGAATCACAGCCTCTGGGACAGAAGACTCCTGTGTTTCTCTTTAGCTAGAAAAGCAATCAACTTTCTTTGTCCTTTTTCTCCAAACCATGTCCTTGTTATTGGATTGGCATGGCGGACAAGGACCAAGCTTCGGCAACAAAATTAAAAATATAAAGCAGATATAAATCTGTATTTGGATATTTTCCTATCATTTATTCATTTACTTATTTTTTGTTGTTGTTGTTGTTGTTGCACTAGGGATTGAACCCAGGGGCACTCCTAACACTGAATTACATTCCCAGTTTTATTTTGAGAAAGGGTCTCAAACTTGATATTTTCCTGACTCAGCCTTCCCAGTCTCTGGGATATGGATTCATACCACCCTTCCCAACCAGAATAATGGTATGGGGTATATGTGTGTGTGTGTGTGTGTGTGTGTGTGTGAGAGAGAGAGAGAGAGAGAGAGAGAGAGAGAGAGAGAGAGAGTCAATTAGAAAATTATATATATTATGTAACATATATTATATATATGTTATATATTATTGCATATTATATATAATATAGGTATACTATATGTTTTATATAATATATAAATATGTACTATATAATTATATATAATATATAAATATAAATAAGGTTGCAAGGTATGATATATACATATATATGTATGTATATGTTACATGTTCTAGAATTAGCGATTTTGTCCTGTATTTTGTCCCAACTCATTAACTGTCCTGTATTTAGTTTTTTTTTTCTATATATTGTAAAAATAAAAACAGTTGAAATTCTTTTTAGGCTATAGTAATTATCACTGAAGTCTTTTAAATGATGGCAACACTAGGTGAAAATTCTACCATCTGCATAAATATTTGAATAGCAGTAGCAAGTTTGGCTGAGACAAGAACAAAATGAAAGAATGAGAATTAACTACATTAATTTTTCTTATTTAAATTAGGAAAAGACTGTTTTAGGCTAAAATCCCAGATCCAGAAGAAATAGCTATATTTAAAGAAAACTTTAGATCAGTAGCCAGACAGTGATAATGTTGATACTTTAACACAAGGAAATCAGTGATAGCCCCAAGGTATTAAAAGACAGCCAAACAGTATAAACCCATAGCTCTGAAAGTCAGCCTTCAGTGACAGCCCCCACTTCTTAAAAAAAAAAAAAAAACAGCAAAAATGCAAGTGACTGCTCCAGTGACCATATTTCTGAAAGTCACCAGTCAATAGTTGCCTTACTTCCAGGACCAAGCAGAGGTAAGTATACCAGTCCCTGAATACTTCTGCTACAGAACCCAGGCTTTCTAAAAAAATTGAGGCAGTGCAGAGACATGCTCCCAGCCCTTCCCCCTTATTCCAACTATTTTAATCAGGCCAGAAAGATTTCAGACATGTTACTCAGAATAACAGGCATGAGGTTATTAGAAGAGATAGGAAAGGGGAAAAAGTACACTTCAAGGAAGAGAGTGGAAGGGTAGTTTTATTGGAAGTCCCAGGGAAGTTTCCAGAATCCTGCACAAGTTCACCTTCTGACTTTAGACATGATATGGATTCCCACCAAGAGAAAAATCTTGGCTACTTTAAGGAAACTGAGTCCCTTTTTTTTTTGTCCGAATTTTCTGTCTTGTTAATGGGTTTAAAATTGAGTTCCCCTGTTTTTGTCTCCATTTTCCATCCCCTTAATTTGTTTATTACCCTTCAAATCAAGTTCTTCTTGTGAGGGGTCTTGATGTTTGGGCTATCATGGTGTTGGTGAGTCCAGAGATGATACCAGTTTTTTGAGTCCTGTTCTCCCGGTGTTGAAGATTGAACAACCCAGAAATGCCAAGGCAAGAGCAAAAACTTTTAAAGAACAGAACGGAGGAACTTTGGATAGGGCAAAGGGGAGGGAGGGAAAAGGAGGGGGCACAGGGGTAGGAAAGATGGTGGAATGAGATGAACATCATTACCTAAATTACACGTATGAAGACATGAATGGTGTGACTCTACTTTGTTCAAAGTAGGAAAAGAAATGAAAAATTGTGCTCTATATGTGTAATATGAATTCTAATGCATTCTGTGGTCATGTATGACAAATTAGAATAAATAAATACACTTAAAAAAAGAACAGAGAGAGAGAAAGAGACTCCTGCATAGAGGAGGGGGTCCAAAGCTGGTGCCCAAGCAGTGGGGTGTCCTGCCCCTTTTACATATTTTAGACTTCCTCTGCTCTCATGCCCCCTCCTCCCATCCTGCCTACATGACCCAAAAGGTGGAGTGATCCTAGACTAGAAAGGAAGCTACCCAGGGGCTACTCATTAACAACTCCTTGCAGCAAAAAGAATTCCTTGGAGGCAGGCAACTTTGGCAATAGGCTGGAGGAGGGGAAAGTGCTCTGAAGGTATTAGCATTTTATTTCCTTTTCAATCAGCCTCCATCTTTCTGACCATATATTTTGTTATCTACACTTACAGTCCTTTTGCCTTTCCTCATGGAAGTTATAAAATAGTATCTGTGATAAGGGGGGATCCTGAAGACCTTGTTACAAAAGATAATAGCAACAGAAAGGGTAGTTTTCTTAATTAAAGCTGGGAGAGGTTTTCAGATACCAAGCCCCCATCTTCCAGCTGCATGTCTGCCAGACAAGGCTCCCTGCGGTTTTCAGTTGCTCTTCATTGTTTTCCCCTTGCTCACCCATTCATGACTGTCTGGCTACCTAACATTTCTGCTTCTGAAAATGCACCGACTTCCTGAATACCAGACTTCCCAACAAAATCTTACAAGTATAGTTCTGTCATAAGAAATTCACCTTTCAAAACTAGATGGAATTATATCTATTATTAATTCTCATGTTCCCACTATGTCAACTGTTCAATCTATTGACCACATTAGTTATGAGTTTATGCGTGACAGTTGTGCTCACAAACTATGAGATCAAATTTCATTTTTTTCAGTTCTACCACTGATGGCAATTATCTTTTTCTATTGAATTTATGTATATTTGAGCCTCAAAATGTCAAAACACCAGTGTAAATTTTTGGATGAATTTACTAAAAGGCAGATTTTATTAAAGAAGAAAAAATCATTTAGAATCAATTGTGAAATATGCAGTGGTTCATTCCACAACAAAAATGGTGGAGAGACAGGCCAGTTGAGATGACATACACTTGTAATCTCAGCTACTCAGGAGGTTGAGGCAGGAGGATGGCAAATTTGACACCAGCATGGGCAAGTTAGCAAGACTCTGTCTTAAAAATAAAATTGTAAAAAGGTTTGAGGAGGCCCAGGCAGGCCCAGCCCTAGCCTGCCAACCTGCCAACTAGTGCCTGATTACCATTTGGAGCAGAGGACTGCACTTCAGCTCCCCAGCGCATGTCTACTCCCGGCCTTCCTCTATCTTAGGATGTGCAGCCATCACCATAGCCCTCCCCACAAGGTATCCTCTACCTCAGGACAACTGCCAGGGCATGGAGGAAGCTACCCCTGTAGCACCACACACCACAGTGCTACATCTCCTAACAAGCCACCCAAAGCCATCCTACGGCCTGCCTTTTCAGCCCCATCTCTAAAAGTGATTGTTTCCATTTTGGGACACCTTCACCATCATCTTGGGTTACCCACTCCTCCACTCATACCACCATCTGCAGTTAGGACAGCTACCATCTCGGAACACCAGTGGAGGACTAAAAGCCCATCACCAAGGTATTTACAGGTTTGATACTACCACCAACAAAAACTAGGGAACTCCACTTCCATTTAGGAACAACAGCCAGGACCCGGAAGATCATCACTAAGGTCCCTGCAGGCCTGCTTAGACCAGAGGTATTCCTGGATGCCAACCAGAGGTATTCCTGCTAGGTGTTCCAATAGTCACCATTTTGTTGCAGAGGCAGGAGAGAGCCTTACACAGGGTCACCCCTTTCTTTCTTTTCTCCTGTTAACAGCCTCTATATTCTCACTTCCTACCTCATAAACATCACACACTACACCTCCACCCTGCTTCTATCTTTTTCCACCAGTAGAAACTGTAGATCCTTTTTCAAACCTATAGTTTATAGAGCAGATAATAATTGAACACCTCATTATTTTGACAAAACTATAATTGTCTAAACAGAAACTGGTTGGTTTAAAGCTGGACATCATTTCCATTGTGAGCTGTAAATATTGATTCCCCCTTGAAGGCAAGGCACCAGAAACCTGCAGGAATATGTTAAGATTATAGGGTAGAAACTGTAGTACATCAGATCTGCACTGCTAGAGAGAAAGGCACACAGAAAACACGAAAAGACAGGGGAAGAACGTGCCCCTAACAAAATAAGATGACATAATAATAGAATCCTTTGACAGCACAGCAAATGAAATGTCAGAGAAGGAGTCTAGAATGTACCTAATTAAAAGGATCTGCAAATCAAAAATGATATAAGAGCAAATACAGGCAACAATTGATCATCCATCAAAGAGATAAAAGAGCTGATACAGGAAGCAAAAGATTACTTCAGAAAACAGAGATTCTGAAAAAAAAATTCTTGAAATGAAGGAAACAATAATGCCAATAAAAAAAATTCAGTAGAAAGCACCACCAACAGACTAAACCACATGGAAGACAGAACCTCAGACAATAAAGACAAAATATACAATCTTGAGAATAAAGTTGACCACACAGTGAAGATGGTAAGAAACCATGAAGAGAACATCCAAGAATTATGGGACAACATCAAAAGACCAAATCTAATATTTATCAGTATAGAGGAAGGCACAGAGATACAAACCAAAGGAATGCACAATCTCTTCAATGAAATAATATCAGAAATTTTCCCAAACATGAAGAACGTATTGGAAAATCAAATAAGAGGCTTACAGGATACCTAAAGTACAAAATTACAACATATTTACACTAAGACATATTATAATGACAATGCTTTCTATATGTCTTCCTCTCTAGCAATGCAGAATAAGAATAGAATTTCAAAAGCCTCAAGAAAAAAGACCGAGGCTATATATAGGGGGAAACCAATTTGGATCTAGCAGATTTCTCAACCCAGACTCTCAAAGCTAGGATATCCTGGAAAAATACATACTAAGCTCTAAAAGAAAATGGATGACAACCAAGAATCACATATCCAGCAAAATTAAGCTTCAGATTTAATGACAAAATTAAAAGCTTCCATGATAAATAAAAGTTAAAAGAATGTACGAGTGAGAAAGCCTACACTACAGAATATCCTTGGCAAAATATTCCTTAGGAGGAAATTAGGCCGAGGTGAGAAAATTAAATGACTCACTCAAAGTCACAGAACTACAAAGTGGCAAATCAGAAATTGAAAACTAAGTCACTAACTTTAAATCCAGAGTTTTTACATGGATGAGTAATTTCTGTTTCTTCTTCAAAGATCAATATTCCAATAAGACATTCTCCTGAGTGCCTTAAATTGACTCTCAAAAATATATTTGACAAAGATCGAGGGGTTTATTATTAAAATGTTTGCTTAAACATAGTGTAATATCTTAGAAATATGTTTTAACCTGCCTATGACTATGAGGAATGTTTCCTCATTTTTTTTATTCTTTTTTTTATGAAAACTTATGGTTTTTGAATGCAGTGAGTTCTTTTATGTTTGTTAATTAAAAATGTAGAGAGAAAAGATAATCCCACTAAATGCTGTTGGCAGCATTCCCACTGTAAAAAAAAACCCTCTCTCTTACTCTTTGTGTAAGTTGGTTGAACAAACTCAAGACAGCCTGATCTGATTCCAGATGGTGTTGAAAAATCATGACAGACTCTGTCATTAATAGTTTGTTCCTAAGAATCTAAGTCGTTCTGTTGTGAACAGGTGGCACATAACATATCTTCCCCTTAGTGCGGCACTACTTTGAATATAGCAGCTGTTATGATAAATTTACTTTATTCTATTTTGCAACACTAAAAAATTCAATTCTTAGAAAAATCAGAAATGTCCCTTCAGATAGAATTTCATTTTCCTTAACTGGTACAGAAAGAACATAATATTTACTTCAATAATTATCAAAACTAGTAAAATTATATCTCTGCTAAAAAAATTAAAGATATTTATGTTATTAAATGCATCTATGTCCTGACAGATACTTTAAAAAATATTTTAGCATGCATGATTTTTTTTAATTAGCATAAAAAGATTTTTTCCCAAATGTAGCAAAATTCAGCCAATATCCTCTCTTTCAATTAGTGAAGAATCAAAGGGTGGATTTCATGGAGGGCGCAAGAAGTTTATGCCCCACAATATCTTCTTCTATTCCATCTCTCTAATCAAAGCATTTGCCAACCCATGGTTTATGGTGTGAGGAATTTTTTAGGAATAATTACTGAAATCTTGTAATTTTATTTATTTCCCTGGCAATGTCTTTTTTTTTTTTTAAGTTAGACAGCTCAAGAGAATTTTGCATATCTATAACTATTCTCCATTTTTTTTTTTTAATTCAAGTCTAAACTTGGTTCTAGGAATGATGGTGTACACCTGCAACCCCAGTGACTTAGAAGGCTGAAGCAAGGATGATTGGAAGTTCCAGCCAGGCTTAGCAACTTAGTGGGACCCTGTAACAAAATACAAAATAAAAAGGTCTGAGATTGTAGCATCCCTGGTTCAATTTCCAGTACTGCAAAACTAAACAAACAGACTTGTCTGTGTGAGATCATATTTTCTATGGTTATGTTTTAGTGCACTTTTATCTCCTAAAACATCTCTGGGAGATGGACAGTTGAAGATCACCATAGAAAAATAGAAAGCAAACAAACTCCTGGGCCAAGAACCTGTTAGTAATCAAAAATAAGGTACATGTTTTCTTCCAGCCCCAATGTGTGCTCTCTCAGCAGCTACAACAACCCAACCTTACCCCAAGGCCAGGATGAGTGTATGGGAGGGCAATAGGACTAGGAGTTCCTGGGCCACCAACAACCCCTCTTCAAGGCCAGGATGTGGGATCATCCCTGCAACCCCTACACATCAGTGCCAGTGGCCTCCTTCCTTTGTCTGGGGACCAACCCTAATTCTTTCTCAATCACAAGAGTTCCAACTCTTCTCAAAGTGAATCCTACAGCTCAGTTAAAGCCTTGTCTGTATGTTCATGCTCACTTGTCTTGGTTTTGTTTCTACATTAACTGAGTCAGAAGTTCCCATCTCTGGTATCAGAACTAAAATAGGAATAAAGGAATGTGGAACCCAGGGAATGCATGAGAGGCATCTGTTTTTCCCCTGGTCAAACTACAAAATACAATCTGAAAATAATGTTCTTGTTGCTACTATATAAGAAATTAAGTAACAATTCTAAGAACTTCAAAAAAATATAAAACATACAGTTATCATTTGCTAAATACTTAATATTCAGGCATATAAAGTAAGCATTTTATGGAAAATTCCTTTTTTTTTTTTTGGTACTGGGTATTGAATCCAGGGGTGCTCTACCATTGAACTATATCCCCAACCCTTTTCATTTATTTTTCTTAAAATTTTGAGATAGGGCTTCACTAAATTGTCATAACTGGCCTTGAACTTATGATCCTCTTGCCTCAGCCTCTGGAGTTGCTGTGATTATAGGCATCCCTATAATAAAGTAAAAAAAGGGATGGGAATAAAGGTTAGTAACAGAGCATTTGCCTATCATATGAAGGACCTGGCTTCTATCCCGGGGGATAAGCTTCAGAAGAAATGTATAAATTATCCTTATATCAAAAGTACATGATTAGAGCTGTGGTACAGCATGCTTGCCATCTCAGTGACTTGGGAGACAGAGGCAGGAGGATGGCAAATTGAAGAAGGCAGATAACTTAATTTGCTTAACTATCATAACTTCAGTGTTAAAGTACATCAAAATATCATGCTGCACATCTTCAATATATACAATTAAAAATCTATCTTCCCTCTCAAATAGAAAAACATAATTATAAATATTAAATATTTATAATATTATTTTTTAAGGAGCACATTAGATTTTTCTCCAAGATTTTATAAGCCAAGTAAAAGATTTTCAAACCAAAGTTCATTTTAATTACCATCAACCTTAAAGTCACAGGAATGTTCATGTAATCTGTCATTTAAAACAAAACAAAACAAAACAAAATTAAAAAAACCCAACCATTTCTGGCAGTTTTTCTCCTACTATTTATTAAACAATTAATGATTTCAACATCAAAGTTTGCAAAAAGCTCAAGGAAGACCTGTTCAAGAATAAAGAATGGCTTTGTGTGGTGGTACATGCCTATAATCATAGATACTAGACAGGCTGAGGCAGGAATATCACAAATTTGAGGCAAGCCTGGGCAATTTAATGAGACCCTATCTCAAAATGAAACAAAAAAAGGCTGGAATATGGTTCAGCGGTGAAGCATTTGCCTAGCATGTGCATGGATTCAATTCCTAGTACCCCCCTCCCCCATACACACACAAAAGAATAAAATCTAAAAAAAGCAAAATAATTATAATATAACCTAATATTGTTTAGAAGCATATTATATGCTATAAGGAAAGAAGAAATTTTCTTCCAGCTTTTTATGGTTTCTGTGTAGGAAAGGAAAACTGACGAACAAGAGAACAGAACACTAATTTACTTAATAAATTGTATCTGACATGAAAAGTTTCATAAGGAAAGGAAAATTCAAAGAAATGAGTAAACCTGTGTATTTTTAGGCTAAAATTTATGAAGAAATAGATACTTGTGGGGATGTATGATTAGACAAAAAATATATTATAACGGTAATAAAGTAGAGGAAACATAGCAAGACCTGTTGTTCAGTTTCTTCTCTGTGACCCTGTGTCTTCAGAGATAAGGATGTTCTCCTACCCCAGGTATAGGAAGGGCATCTCTCAAATGAGGGTCTTGTGAACTGCTACACAGCAATGTAGAAAATCCTTCCTACTTTTTTCAAGACCTCATTCAAGAACAAAGTGTTGGGAAGGGGAAGAGTAAATTTTCTGCTTCTGCTGCTTCTTCAAATGCCCAGGTACTTTTGCTGAAAGCTTGTCCTTGTCCCCAATGCCAATCCAATGAGGACACAATTTTGAGAAAAAGGAAAAAGAAGGTTTATTGCTTTGCTAGCAAAGGAGAAACACAGGGGACTCCTGTCCCAGAGGTGGTAATTTGACCCATCAGTTGGAACAGGGCGCTTTTAAAGAGTTGATTCAAAGGCTACATTCCACATGTTCTCAGTAGGAGTTGCAATTCACTTGTTAGTTTGGGAGATCATTTCTGAGATCTTCTTGTTTTATCCCCAAAGTCTGGATTACTTGTTCCTACTGTGGGTGTGTCCTCAAGGATAGATAAATCTGCCTGCAATGGAGAAGAAAGATAATCCTGTTTCCCCTGAGATCAGGGAGGGTGAACTATTAGGAAGAAGTGGGGAAGGAGAAAGAGAAAGAAACCTGTCCATTTTTAAAATAAGTTATAGTGACAGAACACCCAGAGCTACATTCAAAGCATAAAGTAGACCATTGTTAAACTACTGTATTCTAGAATAGCATGTTCTGAACACTATCAGTACCAAGAAATGTGCTACATGCATTATATACATTGCATTATTTTGTCTTATCAAGCACCTGTAAAAATAATACTCTTAATTTGTCCAAGATCACATTATCAGTAATAATAAAGTTAGGGTAACCTGTCTCATGATAACATTCTTAATTCCTGTGTCAGCTACCCACCTGAGCTTTGGTTCCTCCATTTACTTCTGTAGCTTCTTAATAAGTTAGTTAATATTCATCTCTAAGATGTATATTTGGCATACTTAATTGAAGATATTGCAGCTACACCTCCTGGATTACATACATTCACTCTTCAATTCTATACATTTGGAATTTCCAAACTATACATTTGGAATTTCCTGAGCCATAGACTTAACTAAAAGGCTTAATAAATTCCCTGGAATAGTCAGTCTAATGTTCTACCGAGTTTAAGAACTATTGAATTAGATTAATAACTTGTTTAAATGGAAAATAACATCAATTTCTAGAAAAATGGATAATACTATAATATGGATGGAAGAGTTGCAAGCCCTGATTCACTTGCAGTAAGGAAAAGTTTTTAGGTTTACAACCTGGGATTTATAATATTTGAAATTTAAAAGGGGCCTATATTCATATCTGTTATACTTTTAACTTTATATAAAATTAATAGATTCAGTAAAACTATGCATAATTTCCATCACTGAACCTTTGTTTAATGATTCTCAATCCTTTTTAAATGTATTTAAGATTTAAAATTCTCAATCCTTTTAAAATTTTAAGTTAATGGTTAAAGATTTTTCCAAGAATTAGTATTATAATAAAAAAGATATATTTTATGAATAACTATAATGAAATAATGCTGTCTAGATTTGAAGGTCTGGTTGTTAAAGTATGAAACAGATGCTGCTTTATCAAAACAAAATAAAAAACTTCCTAACAGTTCATATTATTATAGACCCCTTTAGATAAATTCCACATAATTGTTTCAGAAAAACCACACAATTTGAAGAAATTTGAAAAAAGAAAGCTGAAGTCAAAATTTCTCAAAACTCTTTTTCTTCCTTAAAATACATCAAAACATGTATGTACATGATATATGAGATGGTTGTTAGGGCTACTTGCAAATATTTTAACTTTTCTCTTTCTAGGCACACAGAAATATTGGATATTGTTTGCACATTTAAATGGAAGCCTTGGCATGCAATTCTCTTTAACCAATAAAAAAGTAAGAGTGCCACGTGTCATGACTAGAAAGAAGTTTTAAGTACTGGTGCATCCAAACTACATTTTCCTTTGATTTGAAATACAACTTGAAAATTTTCAGATGGTGATTCTGGGTCCAGGAGTAGAAGATACAGGAAGCTGAGCTACTAACGATGGATGAGCTACTCATGAGCTAGTGATGTAAGAAAGATGAGGCTGAACACTCAAGGAATTAGCAAGAAGCAGGGTGATTTCATGCTGCAGAGGTCTAGAGAAGGCTCATGCTTAAAAATCTCTGGACTATGAATCTAGAAATTCTTTAATCTCTATACCCAGCAGGAGGAGGGAGGGGTTTGATGGTTTACATGAAAACCTTTATGTTCCCCTTTTTTTCTTTTTCTTTCTTTGTTTTTTTTTATTTTTTTATTTTTATTTTTTTGGACTAGACAGAGGTTTCACAACTCTTTACCACAGAAAGCAGAAGTAACAATTCTTGTACACCATTAAATTAGTGGTCTAATTTAGCTTTTGCAAGACAGAGCACTTGGCCTTTACAAAAAAAAAAAAAAAGTTTCAATCCATGTTGAGTACTTTGCAGAAATTTTTGCTGATATTCTGTTAATAAGAACAATTATGGTGAGGGTCTCTAGAGAAGCTTAATTAAGATTCTTTGGTGGAGGAGGGGGTGCCACTATACTAGCTCAGATGGATATGGCACGTGAGCAAAAAATAAACTTCTGTTATTTTAAGCATGAAGGCCTGGGGTTGTGGTATTACTTCAACACTGTCTAACTCACCATGCCTGATTCATTTGCAGAGCAAAAGTTCTCCTGCTTTTCTTTAAAATACATAGCTAACTCAAAATGATCCTTTTCAGATCTGAATTTTTAATTTAAAATTAATTTTGTAAAACTAAGTGAATAAATAAAAATTAAAAACAAAAGAATACCTGTTACAACAATATACTATGATAACTCAAGTTTTGCTGAGAACGGTGACTTTTGCCTACAATCCCTACTTTTGCCTACTTGGAAGACTGAAGCAGGGAGACCACAAGTTTGAGGCCAGCGTAGGTAACTTAGTAGGACCCTCTCTCAACTTTAAATTAAATAAAAAGGGGATGGACTGTGCTCAGAGCTTATCTAGCATGTGCAAGTCCCTGGGTGCCATCCCCAGTTTTGCTGAAAAAAGAAAGAAAAATCAAAAGAAGACAGTTCTTTTTATATGAATAGTTCATAATGACTATGAAGAGCAACATCAAGAAGAAAAAAAATCAGCATTAGGTCTTGAATGTGAGTGTAAGTTATGCAAAATAAGATGAGTAGAATTTTAGTGTTGTTAACAGTAAGAAAGAAATGGTTTTAAGACCTTTCAAAAGAAGAAGCAAACTCTTTAGAATGCAATCAATAGAGTTTCAAAAACAAATTGCTCTTTTATTGACAGCCACTCTCTGCTGTGTTCTATCTGAACGGTGAAAAGGAACCAGTAGAGATTCAAAATTATAAAAGAAAGCACATTCATCTCAGGCGGGAAAGATGTAAAGCTACAAATATATATATATAAAAGAAGTGTGTCACATTAGATTGGGTAGAGAGATGTGATGGGAGGGGAGGGGAGCGAAAGGGGGAATAGGAAGGGCAGCAGAATAAAATAGACATTATTATTGCTATATGTATATAGGTGACTGTATGACCAATGTGATTCTGCAACCTGTACAATCAGAAAAATGAAAAATTATACCCCATTTGATTCAAATGTATGAATTGTCAAGATCATTATACTGTCATGTGTAAGTAATTAAAAAAAGAGTATATGAAAGTAAAAAAAAATAGATTTTAATGGAACTTCAAAAAAATAGTTACAAAAACATCGTTAATCATAAGTCTCTATATAAGATTAATTCCCAAATTCCGAATCTTTTCTATATCAGTAGCTCATAAAGGTTGTAGAAGCAAAATATTAATTTTTACAGAGATTCCCTCAGCTTTTTGGAAATTTGATTTTTCTCACTTCTAGAAACTTTTATTTTTTTTTTAACTTTAGAAGTTTAAAAAGAGCTGATATGTGGGAATTGTTCATCGTGCCATTAAAATTGAGAGTGAATGTTTGAGTTAAGTTATATAAATTTATCAGGTCCCTGTAAATAAATATAAAACATCACACTATAGCACTTTCTATAGGGTCTGGCAAGTAATAGTCATTCCATTTGTTACCGGATTCTTAAGCCAGAGGCCTTGCTCTGAGGATTCAACAAATCAGGTCTAGCCACTCACTCCCCAAATCAAAAAGAAATATGATGGTAAAAAGCATGAAATGGAACGTTAGTTGATGCAGTGACACAAAGAGGACAGGTTACCCATGTCTTTAGCCGTATCTTTGAGGCGCTGACTACATCTCTGAGATTTTACAGAAAGGGAAATAAGGGCAGGCTTTTTGCAGCTGTCAAAGGTGATCTTGATTAGGTGGTCTGTCAGGATGGGTCAGGCAAGGTCTTGTCCCTGATAAGAAACTTTCTGTTGTATTGGAGGGTTGGGTGGATCATCATAAGATCTTTATCAGATCAGACCTTGTTCCTTGAATCTGAAGTGACTCCAATTAAGAAGATGGACACAAAATAGAAGCAAAGATGCCAAGTCTAATCTTGTTTTTAGCCACCCATCAGAATTTGAGAGGCAAAAGTGAAGAGTTCAGGGGTGGGGTTGCGGCTCAGTGGTAGAGCGCTCGTCTAGCATGTGGGAGGCCCTGGGTTGGACTACATAAAAATAAAGAAACAAAATAAAGATTTTGTGTATAACTAAAAAATAAATATTTTTTTTAAAGTGAAGAGTTAATTCCTTATTACATATTTTCTTCCCAGAAAACAAAACACATTTCATCTTAAATCCCAATTTCACATTTCAGGCTTAAATAACACAACTGGTGTTAAATACATTTTAAGTATTAAGGGGAAACTACCCCAAGTATCAACTTGTTTTTATTGTGTCAGATTACATCTCTCTCCAGTGTGAAATTTATGGTCAAATTCTAATAAAATGAGAGATTTCTTGAATGTTTTATAAGCCAATCTTTCCTAATGCAAAATATTGAAATAAATAAGACAAACTGCATCCTATTCTGAGTCCTGTTTCCCTTTATGTCCCCTGTACTGGAGATTGAACCCAGAGTTGCTTTACCACTGTGTGTGTGTGGGGGGGTTGTTTGTTTGTTTTTTGTTTGTTTTTTAAGATAAAATCTCACTAAGTTACCCAGAATAGCCTCAAACTTACAACTCAAAGTTGCAATCCTCCTGTCTCAGCCTCCGAAGTACTACCAGGACCTATTTTTAATGAAAATAACTGTAATTTCACTATTAAAATATGCATAGTTAAACTACACTGACATTTTACCTCTCCACAGTTAGAATAACAGTCAAGAATATAAATAATAATGAGTGCTTATGAGGATGTGGAGAAAAACAACACTTATATAATGTTGGTGGGATTGTAAATTAGTATAACCGCTGTGAAAATCAGTATGGAGATCCTTCAAAAGACTAGGTAGGAATGGAATCACTGTATGAGCCAGTTATTCTTCCTTGGTATTTATACAAAACCTAAAGTTGGAATACTATGACACATGCATTTGAATGTTTATAGCAACACAATTCACAATAGCCAAGTTATGGAAGCAGCCTAGATGCTTATCAACAGATGAATAAAGAAAATGTGGTATAATGGCATTCTACATAGCCATATAGATGACAAAATTTTGTCTCTTGCTTGTAAATAAATGGAGTTGGATAACATCATACTAAATGAAATTAACCAGACTCAAAGTCAATGGCCATATATGTTCTCTCATATGCAGAACTAGGGGGAAAAAAAGATATAAAACAATAAGGGGATTTCATGAAAGGACATTAGTAGAGGTAGGGGATCAAGGGAGAGGGAAGGAGGAAAAGAATAAAATCAACCAAATTATGCTATTGCTTAAATGAATATATCACAACAACTCTCACTTTTCATGTATAAATAACATGCCAGTGGGGGGTGGTACACATGTGAGATAATGCTAGAAAATTTTGAGGTAAAATGATTGGGTTATAAGAGTCTTAGCCTAATCAGTGAAATAATCCCGATAAGGATTAGCTGTAGGCAGCAGGGTATGTTTGAGGAAATGGTCCCTAGGGATGTGACTTTGGGTTATGTATTTTATATCTGGAGAGTGGAGTCTCTTTCTTTCCTTTCTGATTATCACGTGAGCCACTTAACTCTGGTCCACTCTCCCACCAAGATGTCATTCCTTACATCAAGCCCTGAGGAATGGAGCCAGGTATCTCTAGATAGAGACCTCTGAAACCATGAGCTCCCATATAAACTTTTTCTCCTCTAATATTGTTCTGGCCAGGACTTTTAGTCATAGCAGGGAAAAAGCTGATTAAGACAGAAATTGATACCAAAAAGTGGGGTCGTTGCTGAGACTATTCTGATCATGTGGTTCAGAAGATTTTGGAGTTCTTTGGAATTAGTTGAAGGAATTTTGAGATGTGTATCAGTACAAACTGGAAGTGCTTTACACGGTTGTAAGCAAAGCTTCATGGCCGATTCTAGTGGGAATGCTTATAGGACTAGGGATAGCAAAAAGAGTTCAAGAGGGTTTAGAGGAAAAGAACACTATTGGTAATTGGACTAGAGGCCTTATTTTTTATGTTCTGTCCATGTCTTAAGATTTTTGTGAGGCTGATGTTAAAACTGATAGACTTCTTCATCTAGTAGAAGAAATTTCTAGGTATCAGAGCATTCAGGCAGTGGCATAGATATAGCTTTAAGCTTATGGATAAATTGTGTGTGTGTGTGTGTGTGTGTGTGTGTGTGTGTGTGTGATAAGAGCAGAAAGCAAAGTAGAAAGATTTGAAAAACTTGGACTTGAAAGGTGGGAGTAAAATGGGAGGTAAGGAAATTGCAGTTGCTAAAGGCATTGCCACCACTAAAGAAATGCTGAAGACTTTCCCCAGAGACAATAAGAAAGATGGTTACCCTGTTCATGGATAGGCAGAACTAACATCATCAAAATGGTGATATTACCAAAAGTTCTCTATAGGTTTAATGCAATGCCAATCAAAATCCCAATGGCATTTCTTGTAGAAATAGATAAAGCAATCATGAAATTCATATGGAAAAATAAAAGACTCAGAATAGCAAAAGCAATTCTAAGCAGGAAGTGTAAATCAGGCAGTATACCGATACCAGATTTCAAACTATACTACAGAGCAATAGTGACAAAAACAGCATGGTACTGGTACCAAAACAGGCGGGTGAACCAATGGTACAGAATAGAGGACACAGAGACTAATACACAAAGCTACAACTATCTTATATTTGATAAAGGAGCTAAAAGCATGCAATGGAGGAAGGATAGCATCTTCAACAAATGGTGTTGGGAAAACTGGAAATCCATATGCAACAAAATGAAACTGAATCCCTTTCTCTCACCATGCACAAAAGTTAACTCAAAGTGGATCAAGGAGCTAGATATCAAATCAGAGACTCTGCGTCTGATAGAAGAAAAAGTTGGCTACGATCTACATATTGTGGGGTTGGGCTCCAAATTCCTTAATAGGACACCCATAGCACAAGAATCAACAAATGGGACTTACTTAAACTGAAAAGTTTTTTCTCAGCAAGAGAAACAATAAGAGAGGTAAATAGGGAGCCTACATCCTGGGAACAAATTTTTACTCCTCACACTCCAGATAGAGCCCTAATATCCAGAGTATACAAAGAACTAAAAAAATTAGACAATAAGATAACAAATTACCCAATCAACAAATGGGCCAAGGACCTGAACAGACACTTCTCAGAGGAGGACATACAATCAATCAACAAGTACATGAAAAAATGCTTACCATCTCTAGCAGTCAGAGAAATGCAAATCAAAACCACCCTAAGATACCATCTCACTCCAGTAAGATTGGCAGCCATTTTGAAATCAAACAATAAGTGCTGGCGAGGATGTGGAGAAAAGGGTACTCTTGTACATTGCTGGTGGGACTGCAAACTGGTGCGGCCAATTTGGAAAGCAGTATGGAGATTCCTGGGAAAGCTGGGAATGGAACCACCATTTGACCCAGCTATTGCCCTTCTGGGACTATTCCCTGAAGACCTTAAAAGAGCGTACTACAGGGATACTGCCACATCGATGTTCATAGCAGCACAATTCATAATTGCTAGACTGTGGAACCAACCCAGATGCCCTTCAATAGATGAATGGATAAAAAAATGTGGCATTTATACACCATGGAGTATTACGCAGCACTAAAAAGTGACAAAATCATGGAATTTGCAGGGAAATGGATGGCACTAGAGCAGATTATGCTTAGTGAAGCTAGCCAATCCCTAAAGAACAAATACCAAATGTCTTCTTTGATATAATGAGAGCAACTAAGAACAGAGCAGGGAAGAAGAGCAGGAAGAAAAGATTAACATTAAACAGAGACATGAGGTGGGTGGGAAAGGGAGAGAAAAGGGAAATTGCATAGAAATGGATGGAGACCCTCATTGTTATACAAAATTACATATAAGAGGTTGTGAGGGGAATGGGAAAATAAACAAGGAGAGAAATGAATTATAGTAGATGGGGTAGAGAGAGAAGATGGGAGGGGAGGGGAGGAGGGATAGTAGAGGATAGGAAAGGTAGCAGAATACAACAGACACTAATATGGCATTATGTAAAAATGTGGATGTGTAACCAATGTGATTCTGCAATCTGTATTTTGGGTAAAAATGGGAGTTCATAACCCACTTGAATCTAATGTATGAAATATGATATGTCAAGAGCTATGTAATGTTTTGAACAACCAATAAAAAGAAAGGAAGGAAGGAAGGAAGGAAGGAAGGAAGGAAGGAAGGAAGGAAGGAAGGAAGGAAGGAAGGAAGGAAGGAAGGAAGATGGTTTGAAGGCATCTCAGGAGCTGGCAAGACCATACCCACCTGAAGCTCAAGGGAATAAAAGTGAAAATTCTCTTGAGAAGAGACTAGGGGAGTACCCTTCTTGCACAAGAGGGTCTAGGAAGTTTTCTCAGCATGCTCAGCTACCCAGGGTCCCTGGAGGCTTGGCTACTGCTTGAGATGTCAACAGACCTTGGCATCAACCATGGGGTGCTGGTTCTGTAGGAATGCAGGATGCTGGAGTTAGTGGGTCATGGAGGCTTCCACCAAGATTTCAAAGGAAGGACTGGGAGGCCAGGCAAAATGCAGCAGGGTTAGAACCCCTGGGGCCACCCCCTGAGAGGGCATAGGGATCTGTTGAGGAAACCAAAGCTGCGATGGAGACCCCCAAGACTAAGAAATACCATGGAATGTCTGCTGAGGAAGGTTGGAGGAATCAAGCTGAGACAAGCCAACAGAAAGCTACTTGGGCTGCAACCAACAAGGCCACAGGGGCAGAGCTATAGGAGACTTTTGGACAGAACGTTATCATGTCCCATGTCCCAGATGCCAGATGTAGAGCCATAGGACGTTTGCCCAGCTGGATTTCAGACTTGGTTTGGTCCCATCCTTTCTTTTTATGCCCCCATTTTTGTGAGTGAAAATGTTTACTCTCTACCTTCATATACTGAATATTTGCAAATTACTTTTGATTTTTATAAGAGTTCACAATGTAAGTTTGACATGAGTCTCAGAGGAGACTTTGGAGTTGAACTTATGGTAAATCTTGGCACTGTTGAGGCTATGGGGATTCTTGGAAATTGACTAAATATATTTTACATTATGAGATGAGCATGAGCTTTTGGGGGCCAGGTACATAATGTTATGGTTTAGATATTAGATGTCCCCCAAAAGCTCATATGTGAGACAAGGCAAGAAAATTTAGAAGAAAAATAATTGGGTTATGACAGCTTTCACCCAACTAGTGAATCAATTCCCTGATGGGATTACCTGAATGGTAACTGAAGCTGATAGTGTGGCTGGAGGAGGTGGATTCCTAGGGCATCCCTTTGGGGTATATATTTTGTATCTTGTAAGTGGAGTCTCTTTCTCTGCTCTCTGATCATCGTGTGAACCCCTTCCTTCCACCACACTCTTCTACCATAATGTTCAACCTCAAACCAAGAGGAATGGAATCAGCCATCTCTAGACAGACATTCCTGAAAACTTGAGTCCTAAAATAAACTTTTCCTCCTCTAAAATTGTGCTGGTCAGGTCTTTTCATTTCAGCAGCAAAAAAGCTGACTAAGACACCCCAAATATGCATATTATATTTTTATTAAGCAGAATGAGTATTCTTGACTGCCTCTACTTTCCCAACCTTGAAACTCAAACCCATAAATGAAATATCTACAAAACACAAATTTCTTAGTCATGTGGGAAGATAGATTTTTAAAATGAAAATAGATATATTAGATAATCAGATAAATGTGAGTAATGATTACAGAATACAGCTGTCTTGACCTATCAAGTATTTAGAGAAAGACGTGGTAGAAAAATATTTAAAGATGATAGCATGTGACAGATACACTTTTGACAATGTTCTTCCCAAATAAGTTTTGAAATAACAATAGTTACCTTCAGAAAACTGAGACTGCACCAACTACCAAGATGTAAATTTTTTATTAATCTAAATGCATAAAAATGCTTTAGGCACAAGAGGAATACACAGATCTAAAGTGAGTCAGATTCTGATTTAACCCTGGTTATTCCACTAACTACCTTTGTTAGTAAACATTAAACTTATACAGACCTTGGTAAATTATTAATAACTAAGCAATACAGTCCTTATAAGCATTAAATGAAATAATGTATGTTCAGTCTCCTAGGAGCCCAGTACTCAATAAATATAAGCTCCAGGGTGAACTTAACTAGTGCTCAGAAATACCCAGAGTGTGTGTGTGTTTTATTTTGCGGGAACATAGATTATTCTTTTTCTGAACTTGTTCACCACAGAGCTTCACTGTGTAACTAGTAATAACCATGTATCAAAAGTGTCAAAGTTAAAAATAAAAGACCTCATATTTTACGTAGTAAAACTACTATAGACTGAACAACTGTCATCATGCTGGTTTCTGAAGAATCATGTATAACAGAACTATACTTCAAACAAAACCAACATGTAGCATGAGTGAAAAATGTATTAAGCCAGAAACTGGTATCAGGAATAATTTGCTCCTGAAAATAAAATATAAAATATGTAGCACTGGACAAAGATTTTTTTTTTCTTTTTAGTGGGGAAAAAAATTAGAATCATTGAAGGCAAAAGAGGAGTATGGAGAGAAACTCAGGAGAAAGCTTGCATGTGTCCCCTTCAGAGGAGGAAAATTTTCACCAGATTATGAAATAATGATTTTTTTTCTTTTAGGGAAAGAGAGTAAGTAAACAGGTGGACTGCCATATTCAGTGGTATGTTTGGCTGACATGGGCAGCATTTGGAAACACACTAGGGGAAATGAATGAGCTCAAGAATGAATGAGTCATAGAACAGGCAGAAATAAATGGGAATTGAAAGATGTGTTATTCTGCTGATGAAAGACACATTTATATCAGATAAACCTTTCC
Source organism: Spermophilus citellus (assembly GCF_964194105.1). Lineage (NCBI taxonomy): Eukaryota > Metazoa > Chordata > Mammalia > Rodentia > Sciuridae > Spermophilus > Spermophilus citellus. The sequence goes on along the minus strand of NC_138195.1, from coordinate 28,197,318 downwards.
ATCAAAAGCAACCAAAGGCCATCAGAGAACAACAGGCGGACAGTACCTGAGTGGACATTATCTGATAGAGAAGAAAAATGACTCACAATGAGCCCAGTATTCTGCATTGCCTTACTATACAGTTGTCAATTTATAATCAGCACAGACAAGCTGAGAAGCTGACCAAAAAGCAACAACCAAGAAGCATTTAGGCTGAGCAAAATTTTAACAATCTCCCAGGATTTAGAAGAAAAAAAATAGTGAAGCTTAATTCAGAAAGAAGCGAGATTAAATGAACCTAATAGTATGTCTTTACCCTTAAGGAGTTTCCTGATTCATAAGTGTAACGTAACCAAGATAGTGAGAAATCAAGCAGAAAGCTGGCACCGAGGCAGGGAATCCAACACAACTTATTTAGGTTTCATTAACTTATTTTAGTTATTGGTGTGTGAAGGGTCCCAAGACCACCCTCAGGCTCACAGAGTTACTACAGGGCTCACAAGACTCGGAAACTGTAGTATTCATGCTTATGGTTTGATCACAAGGAAAGAATACAAATTAGAATCAGTGAAGGCAAAAGAGGAGTATGGAGAGAAACTCAGGAGAAAGTTTGCATGTGTCCCCTTCAGAGCAGTCAAACAGGAATGTGGTTCATTCTCCCAGGAAGTATGTGCGACATGTTCAAATCCAGAGCTTCTGTAGAAAATTAGTTACATAGGCCTACAATGTCTGCATGACTGACCTTGGCTACTTAGACCCCAGTGCCCTAGAACAAAAACAGGCATTCTTCACAAATCACATGGGCAGTATAAACTTATCTGGTCACAAATACTGTGTGGCTTAAGGACTCAGGCATATAGAAATGCTTTAATAAGGCAGAATATTCCCTGTATTTAGAGTTTACTACCCAAGATCCAGGCCAAAGCCCAGTCCTGAAAACAAGGCTCTCTTTAGAATGTACAGCATTCAACAACCTCTACCTGCTATTAAGCTTTCCTGCATAACTGAGGAAACAAAAAATGTGACTGAATACCCCTCAAGAATGGTACAACCAGATAGTCATCATAGGCTTTTATTAGGGGCCCAGGAATGGCTAGGTGAGAGGCAGAATAGTGCTCCCTGAAAGGTGTCCACATCCTAACTGCACTAAAATCTTTGAATTTATTAGTTACCCTGAAAAGAGACATTAAGGATGCAGATGAAATTAATATTGCTAATCAGTTAACTCATATGTGGAACCTAGGCTGATTTTTCCAGGCCCAATGTAATCATGAGGGCCTTATTCATGGAAGACAGAAGCAGAAGAGAGTTTCCAAGGCAGAAAAGGGGATGTGATGAGAGAAGCAAAGTTTCGAGAGATGAATGTCTTTGAATTCAAACAAAAAGCCAAGCAAAATAGCAGCCACTAGAAGCTGGAAAATGTGAGAAAACAGATTACTCCTTACAACTTCCAGGAAGAACCTCACACTGATACTTGAAGTTTAGCCATTTCATTTCGATAGCTGATCTCCTGATAACCCGAGCAAGATTATTAATTTGTATTTCTTTAAGCCATTAAGTCTGTGGTGATTTGTTTCAGTAGTCACAGAAAATACATGCTATATGCATATTATGTTCAGGGAAAACCAAAACATTATAGTCATTGTGTGATGTTAATACTTTGTCATCAGTATCCAAAGAATCATCCAATGAATATACAAGGAATTTTCAAAATGGACATATTCTAGACAAATCTCAAGAAGGACAGGTGTAATATGCTTTAAGCTTTCTGACCATCATGAAAATATGTCAGATATGCACAAATATTTGGAAATCAAGAAAACTCAAGCCAGGCATGGTGGTGCACACCTGTTATCTCAGCAGCTCAGGAGGCTGAGGCAGGAGGATCTCAAGTTGAAAGCCAGCCTCAGCAAAAGTGAGGCACTAAGCAATGCAGTGAGACTCTGTTTCTAAATAAATTACATAATAGGGCTGGGGGTGTGGCTCAGTGGTCAAATGCCTATAAGTTCAATCCCCAGTAACCCCTCCCCCAAAAGAAACAACAACAACAACAAAATAAAAATTAAAGAGGTCAATGGAAATAAAATATTATAATTTTTTTCACAAAGCATTACACATAAAGTTGTACAAAAAGCAGTGAAATCTTTGTTTAGAAGAGACTAAATGGCATAAAATGTACTTGATAGAAATGGGCAGAAAGTTAACAATGTAATCACCTCAAAAATATTTAAAAAATCTTAAATCCAAAAGTAAAAACATAAATTAATGAATTATAAATAAAAATTGGTTGTATAATTTACTTGTTCAGAAGCCAAATACAATCAGTATGTGTGGAAAACAATTGGAAATTTCCTATTCATACCTGTGTATTTCTAGCTTCATCAGTCTTGACAAGAAGATACTAGTCATTTTGTTGCACAGAATATAGATGTCTTTAGTAGATATGTATGTATTCTAACAAGGCAATTGTCAAAAATCCATTTTTATTTAAATTTAAATTTCTTTAAGCCCGTTTAATGAATAAAGGCACAAATCTTGGTGCTAGGAGATTCCTGGGTTCAAATCATTCCTGTCCCTTAATGGTTGCGTAACCACAGGCAGGTTATATTAACTCTCCTTAAGCATCAGCTTTATCATCTAATGGTGAGGATGATACTTAATACTAGCTATTGGGTTTATTTTGAGGAATAAATGAAAAGGTGTGGAGTCCCTGGTACATTATAAGTACTCAGTACATAATAGCTATAACTACTTTTCTGACAGAACTCATAATTTATCTTGAACTTTAAAGTCTTGCAGTCAATAATGAAACTAAAGGTTTTCATGTAGCCTTATTTATCTGAACCACAATTCATAACACCTACTTTAATTTAAAAAAAAAACATGAAAAATAAATGTAATTTTATTATAATTGGCTAATAATTTATTTTCATTTTGAGGGGTGAGTTCAAAATAAACTGAGAACTACATATTTTCTTCTTTTAAGCAGAGTACACAAGTATCAATTGTCTCCCATTATATCAAGATTAAATGCCTTCTTGCAACAGAAAAGTATTTAAATTTTATTGCCTTATTTTTCTTTTCCGTGACATATTTTGATGGTTCTACTAAAGTCAAATGCAAAATTTTCTGATTTTTCATTTAACATTCTTATCTTTGGAAATAAACAGAAATAATATACCTCAAGTGCTTTGGTGCCATCAAAAATAGACTGAAGAGGAAACAGAACTCAGAGGTGGGAAGGAAACATTTAAGTGATTTAGCAGAGGTTATGCCTCATGGAGAGATGAAATGTATTTGCTGCTTCAATGAACCAGTTTAAATTGATCAGTCTAGATGGAGGTGAATGGTCTCTGAAAAGTGTTTTCTTAAACTGTTTTGCCTTACATGGTATATTGCTGCTGTCTTTTCAGACCATATACTTTCCAGAGGCAAGGTTTAGGAATTTGAGCCCCAAACATTTTATAAATATATAATATAATCATTGGGCTTTAGGAGAAGTTATATAGGAGTCTTAGGTAATTGGGAAAATACAATTTACTTCCAAACAACTAGCCAAAATACCAAGAGGTAAATGAATCTCAGTTCAGCAACTTAGACCCCTGGGGAAAATAACATGATCAGGGAAAATGAAATAACTTTTGTTGGTGGTGGTGGTGTTGTTTTAGAGGGGTGTGGGAGGAGTGAGAGGGAGTATTGAACCCAGGAGAGTTTTACCACTGTGCTACATCCCCAGCCCTTTTATTTTGAATCAGTGTATCACTAATTTTCTGAGTGTCTTCTGATACTGGCCTTGAACTTTCAATCCTCCTGCCTCACTTTCTTGAGTCTCTGGGATTACAAGGGTGTGCCACCACATCAGACCTTACATATCTTTTATAAAAGAAAGAACTATTTTCTATGACATGCAACATTCAATCGTGCTTCATGGTTATTAACATATAGGATTATTATTCCTCTTTTCTAATGAGTCACAGAGCTATGACATGCCTTGCCTATGTCTATATATTCCAGTGCATAGAATATAATTATTTTTTCTCATTTTATAGTCCTCTGACATTTGCTAGTATACCATGCAGACACCAAAGCTCAATTCCCACTTTTCACTCCTGGGCTATTCTTTACTTTTTACCTCTTTGCCACTCTCTAAGAATCCAATTTCTTCATACTCGCTATTGGCTGTTAGAAGATTTCTTATTGAGAGTGCCCTTAAACTTGGTTTGTCTCACAATGTCACCTGCTCCAAAGTTACAGTTCTTTTTTTTCTTTTTTGAAAACCTGTTCATTTCACAAACTAATCTCAATAACAAGATACATGGTAACAGATTCTATTTTGAAACCAAGGAGTTGTGGTATTTGCACAGGGCTGGAAAATATTTGAGTCACAAAATTCAAGGTCAATAAAAAAATTAATTGTATTTTTACACACTAGAACATTACTGTGAAATAAAATGAAGAACAAAATGTGTACAATGACATAAAAAACATAAGATATTTGTAGAAAGATAACTCATGATCATGATATTGAAGAGTTCATGATTCATAAGATATAAATTTTCCTGAAAGAGATTTGTGGCTTCAACATAATGTTTGTCAAAAGCCTGTGAGACTTGTTTCTAAATTAACAATGTTTTTCTACTATACACATACTAGAATGTTTAATATAAATCAAATAATTACATCAAATGTTGGCAAGACTGTAGAACAACTATAATCCTCCTACAGTGTTTGTGCAAGAATAAACATATACAGTCAAAATCAGGAACCATGCATGCTGGGGATGGTGGTGCATGTCAACAATCCCAGAGGTTTAGCAGGCTGAGGCAGGATTGTAAATATGAGGCCAGCCTCAGCAACTTGGCAAGACCTCATTTCAAAATAAAAATAAAAAGGGCTGGGTATGTAGCTCAGTAGTAGAGTGGCCCTAGTTTCAATCCCCAGTACCACAAAGAAAAGAAAAAAGTAAACATGTCACCCTAGAATTCAGAAATTTTTAAATATTTATCTTCAAGAAATACAAAGAGTTTGTGTAAGAATGTTTGTAGTGAATTTATAATCTCTAGACAAAAACTATAAGGCAATCACCACCAGAAAAATCAGTAGACAAATTTTGTGTAGGCTTAAAATGAAAAATTAATTCATAATAAAAAGTAACCCACCCATCCAAAATGTCTGAATCAAACTTAAATACATTATGCTGATAAATGAAGCGAAACATAAAACCTGAGTAAATAACATATTATTCCACTTACATGAAGTTCTTAAACATGCATAATGAACACATGATGAATTAAATTATAACAATAATTTATTTTTTATTTGTTTATATTTTTTATGCTAGGGATTAGACCCCGGGTCTCACACATGCTAAGCTCTGTTCTACCAATGACCTATACCTCCAGCCCCACAATAACAGTTACTGAAATTGGTGATGGATTACCTCAAATCAACATAGCAGACATTTTGGGGAGTAATTGAAATGTTCTTGAAAGGACACAGGTACATGAGTGTATGCTTTTCTCAAAATTCTTAGATCTATACTCTAAAAATTTGTTTAGTTCAATGTGTGTAAATTGTTTTTCAAATTTAAAATACACAAAAAGTATTTTATCTGCTCAGGATATAACTATATTAGGGATACTCAGAAAGTTTGATGAATGGTGGAATAAATTTAATAATGGTTGCAAAAAGCATAGTGGAAATTCGCTTTTCAAATTTTCTTTTTTTAAAAAAAGGTTAGTTGTTTAGGGAATAAATCACTTTGTAATAATTAATAATAATTGCAATTTAGTAATAGACATAATTTACACAGATAAATATGAATAAGTTAATTGTTCTAAAATTAGAGTAATTTTTCTCCACTCAACATTGACAGAAGGTAATGATGTACTCAAATTGCATCTGTCCCAAATATCACATTAGTAAATAATAAAAGTTCTAATTGTAAAAATTATAATAGTTAACATTGACTGAATTCACTATGTATCACCCTTGTTTCAACCATTTACCATATGTTAATTCATTTCATTCTAAGAAAATTTGAGATAGGTAACACCATTAGTTACAATTCTTATGAGGAAATGAGGCATGAAGATAGTTAACAATTTTTCCATGATCAAACAGATGGAGTGAAGCAGACAATTTATTTCAAATTTTGCTGTTAACCAGTAGGCCATGCTGCTCATGATAAACACTTGTTGGTACATATGCTCACACAAGAACTGGATCAAAATAATGAATCAAGATACAATATGCTGATAAAGGAAAGAGGCTAAACTTGGCCATGCTTTCTGAATTTCTCCCAATACCAGAAAACTTTTTTAAAAATTATAATACATTATGTTGATTTACAAATTTATTTCTGCACTCATATATCTTTCTAAATCAAAATGTATGTCCAACCATTCTACTTAACTTCTCCATTTGGATATCTATTAAGCACATCAAATTTTACAATTTCAAGACCATGAATATTAATTTTTCCCATCTCACTCCATGAAAAATACTCCTCTTTGAGTTTTCTCCAAATTGACAAAGAATATTTGCATCTCCCTAGTTGCTCAAGCTCAAAACCTAGATATATCCTCAACTGCTGTTTTCCTCAAATATTCCACACCCAATTTATCAGCAAATGTTGTTATGCCTTAACTATATATTCTGAATCTGTCCAATTCTCTCCATATACAATATATATCCCTTTGCAGAGCCACCGTAATATATTGCCTGGCTTTTAATATACTTCTAAATGGTCTCTATGCCTTTCTTCCTCCCACTTTAAATTTTCTCAATAAATAGAGTGATTCATTTAAAACATGTAAGATTATGTCACTATTCTATTCAAATCCTCACATATAATTCCAGACCACATCCATACAATGACCTGTATGAATCTGGCATGAGTCTAGTGTCCCATAATTCCTGTCTCCCCCTACTCTTTCCTCTGTGTTCATTTCTTTCTGGTCAAGCTAGCCAGCTTCCTAGTTGTTTATGAAGTGATTTGGGGTACAATTGCCTCAGGGTCTTTGATGCTCCCTGTACTGGTAATTCTCATCTTTCAGATAGCTGCCTAATTTATTCTGTCCTCTCATTCATGTGTTTGCTCAAATATCCCTCTTTAAAATCCTTGCACTTAATCCTCACCAGTCTATCCCTTTATGTTTTCCTCATAGCACTTTTAGATTTATAATCTGAACTACTACTATCATTTATTGCCTGCCCTTCTCCTATAGAACATCAACTCAATGATGACAGTGAATTGACTATTTTAGTCATTGCTGTAGATAGCTACAGAGCCTAGAACTCAGGAAACAGTGTTCAATAAACGAAAAAAGTAAGGATAACACATCTAACCTTGGATGCCATAGTCCTTTGGAATCACCAATGATTTAAATCCTTTGTTAGAAGTGAAGAAAATTCAGCTTTTGAGTTTCAACACAATAGAATTTTACTCTGCACCACTGCTTGTTTCCTCCTCTGAACCAAGAAATGTTTTCCCCTTGCAGCCCAAACCATCCTTCAGTAGACCCAGATTTTATATTTTATACACACACATACACACACACAAACAGACACACACATGTGTATACCTGTGTATACATATATATATGAAATCTCATGATTCAGATGGTAAATTTAACACTTACTAGGTGGTCACAATCTCCAGAATTGTATCTCTTCAAGTCATTCCACTTCTATCAAGAAGTTTATCTAGCTTCAGTCCATCTAGAGGAATCCTCAGAACAGCCATTTCACTATCTGGAAGCAAGGGGAGAATGAAATCACGTACCACTAACTGGATGTATGATTGCTATTGTTATTAGAGCCATGCTCTATGTAGAGAGGTTCCATTCAACAATATACTGCATATACAACAGTGGTCCAATGAGATCATCATGTCACTGAAAAAAAAATGCGGTCTAGAGATGTTGCACCCTCTTAATGTCACAGCATAACACATAACTTATATGATTGTGATGATTGTATAAGCAAACCTATTGAACTGCAAGTCACGTAAATATACAGCACATGCAATTATGTACAGTACCAAGTACTTAATAATGGTAATAAACAAGTATATCACACTTTACACATTTACTATACTATAATTTTATCATTAATTTAGAGTGCACACCTTCTACTTGCAAAAATACTTTACTGTATAATATTATACCATGTTATATCACATCTCATGTGCATCACACTCTTTATTGCATCAAGAGGCACATCAAGTGATTGACCTATGCCATCTAGGCTTGTATGAGTACACTCTATGATGTTTGCACAATAATGAAATTCACTAACAATGCGTTTGTGGGAATATTTTCCTGTCATTGAATGATGCATGACTGTATTTTAATTCCAACCTTTCTTATGTATGCCTACTTGCTATGCAGTGCAATAATGGCTATTCAGGTCTTTATTCATTTGTGGGTCGGTTGTAGGACATGCTGATAATCATCAGCTTCCATTTCCCTTAAATCAAAGGGAAGCTCTGACTCCAAAGAGTGGAATAGAAGAGAAAGCCTGTCCCTCGGCCCCAATAAAAGTGGACATTAAAGGCTAATGTAAATTTTTATGATTTCTGTGGGCCATAGGAAAAGTAGAAGAGAAATAAAAAGCCCCTTGGAGCAACATTGGGGAACCATATACTCCAAGGGCAGGGCAGAAACATTGTTAATGTAGGAAATATTATTTCTAAATATGAACTAAAAGTACATTGTCTCTTAAAATATTAATGTTTGTCCTTGGAAAAGAGGTACTTATTAAGCAGGGCATTATGTATTATGTAATAGTAAAGGACCAAAAAGCCACAGTTCCTACTAGAAGGAAAATTGAAAAAAGAAAGTTGAATTGAAAGCAAAGTATTTTTCTGGCCCATGACAGTGACATAGAGCCCATCTCCAGCATACCCCTGAACTTGTGACCCCTTCCACACTTTTGTGAAACTAAGAGCTGGTAACAATTAGTGTTCTGTTTGTCTTGAGTTGGTCTATAGAGAGTAGAGCCAGACACAAGGGATAAGGTGAAAGAAGCCAGGAAATGAGTTCTCTCATTACTGGAAAAGATTTGAGTTTCATTCTATTGTTTGAAAAAATTTGAGTTTTAAAATGAGAGGTTCAATAAAATGGCTTCTTAGACAATCCATGTCAGCCTAAAGTCAAGAAATCCAGGCCCTGAATGAAGGGAGAGGTTCACTGCAGCCTCTCCTCCCAAAATGCAAGGAAAGAGCTACTTTGCTAGAATTTTAGCCTTTAAATTCTTTCCATGTAATTTGCCTTCATAAATTGCCCTGGTCCTTCCTTCTGTAAAGATACAGGTGTACTGGGCTAGGATGTAGCTCGCTGGCAAAGAGCTTGCCTTGCATGCACAAAGCCCTGGGTTTGATCTTCAGCCATGAAAACAATGAGAGGAGAGGGAGAGAAGGGCGAGAGAGAGGAGAAGAGAGGAAGGGAGGAGGGGAAACAGGGAGAGGAGGTTAGGGGGAGGAGGGAGTGGGGGAGGGGAGGGGAGGGGAAGAGAAAAGGGTGTGTATGTGTAACATGAATTGTAATGCATTCTGCTGTCATACATAAAAAAATAGAATTTTAAAAAATTGTACTTTATGTTAAATATGATGATTAACCATCCTGTTTTAGCTGGACCTGAGGGACAAGTCCCAGCAAAAGCATATAGCATAACACATAACTTATATGCTATTTGCTGGAACTAAATTTTCTAGTCCACGAGCCTTTTAATGCTGAAACCAGGATGTTCCCAACCAAATGTGGAAGAGTTTCTTCCACCTACCTCTAACTGTGGTGATCTTCTGATGATTCCCCCAATGTCTTGACATCTCAACTCTTACACCTCTACTGCCTGAACTTCATCCGTGCTTAAGAAGCACCTCTTAAAAACTTTTCAAAATCCATGGATGGATATTTTTAACATCTATAATTTCTGATCTAAGTCAGCGCATTACCATGTTACCATAATGCTTACTCGTTATTTCTCGTTAGGCCAAAAAATACTCATCAATTTCAATTTTCAGAAATCTCGAAACTTTTGTGTTTCAATAGTTGTAAAGAATTGTGACACCCATCTCTGAAATCAATGTAAATAAAAATCATTGTATTACAAAATAGTTAAATAATTTAAAAGTGAAATGATCATACCATTTTGCTAATAGCCAAGTATTAAAGTCAAAATTCATCCACAGCCAAGTTGGAGGCTAAATATTGCCATTATAGAATGATATTTAAAGTATAAAGCAAAAATGCTCACTCTGTGAAAAATACTCCTTTTTGAGTATTTGAGTTAGAATGAAACTCAAATCTTTTCCAGCAATGAAAGAGCTCATTTCTATCACAAAATTATGAAATGGTATTACAACACTATTACTGCATATGTGTATGTAGTAATGAACATTGAACCCAAGGTCTCATGCATGCTAGAAAAAGGACTCTACCACTAAGCTATACTTTCCAGTCTAACACTAGAATTTTTCAAAGGGTAGTATCAAGGTTTTTTGTTATTTTGAAATCACAGAAAAAATATCACTCAGCACTGTCACTTGCTAATTCCTTCTACAAATAATATTGAATATTTGTAGTACTAAAACAGATGCTTGTCTTTAGTGAGATTACTGAAGGAGTATTATGTATTTTGGCTCAGTTAAATCTAACTCAACTTAAAGTCAAGGGTCATATTTCCACAATAATTGTTTTTTTTTTTTTTATCTCTAAAAACAACCAGTTAAAGACAAGTCTTTAAACTTTTAGAAGATTTGGGCAATGATAATGTTGCAATTTCATTGATGCAATCCCACAAACTGAGGCTTTGTGCATGATCTGAGGATGTTGAATTTTTGCATAGGCAGGCTTATCACCCTTGCACTAAGTTTCATTTGTGACATTTTGTTTGCATTTATGCTACATAACACAATCACTTGGGGGAAATGCCCTTAAATCTCTGATACATAAACATTGAGTGGAGCTACATACTTGACTTTCATGAGAAAATTGCCTTGGGATTGCCAACTGTGTCTCAAGATTAATTGCATGTATACCTACTTTAGCAATTATTTTTAGGAATAGCATACAATCCTCATGTAAGAAATATCTGAAAGTAGGAAACAGTTTGTGTGATCCAGTAATTCAGAGTAAATGATCTCTTTTAAAATGCAGTCATTGGCTGTTAGTAAATATACTTTGGTATTAGTTTGCCTATATATATATATATATATATATATATATATATATATATATACACACACACACACACATACATACATACATACACACACACACACACACACACTTCACTATTTGTATCAGCAATCATATTAAAACTTTTCAAGAAATATTTTAAGCATACAATCACTGTTCTCAGATTAAACATTGTATAAGTGCATGGAGAACTTTTTCCAATCTTTTTTTAACATTAGGCAGATTTTTCATAGCTGAAGGATGATGAAAGGGCTCCATTTTCTCATTGCTAGGCAAGTGAGTTATTTTGTGGTATATTCAGTGCTATAATTGGATTCTGAATCCTAAACGTAAAGCATGCTATGCTTCCAAAATTATTGATAGCACTTGCATGGTTCTTCTATTCTTGATATTTACGTTTTGTTAAAAGTAGATTTTCAGCTATTTGTTTACTTAAGACCAAATATGAAATAATGAAAAGCAACCAATTTGAGCCCCAAACTATGATTGAATCCCAAATTCCATGCATCCTTTTATAAACCTATGAAGCCCTGGATATTAGCCTTGTTGGGACTGATGTATAAAAAAGAAGAGAAACACACTCCACCCCACCTCCTGGGCTACAGTTAAGAGTAGACATTTGCATGGTGAATAAATGAGTGCTCAGAATTCCAGGTGGTGGTCACTGCTCCCAGAGCAACCCCTGGTACAACAAGAGCAACCCTGCACTAGATGTCATCACAGGCAGAATGGGTATAATATTGAGCATATGCGAATCCTTTTGATTAGACTCACAGAGTTTGAATACATTGCCTATAAATGAAAGCTTATGAAAGACACAATATTAGTACCAACCTAAAGCATTTACTTTTATTTACTTTTAATTTGGTTTTCAAAGGAAAAAGTAATTCTGCATATTTAATTAAACATCTATAATACCATCTTACAAAAGGAATTGAATTTTATAATAGTAAAATGTTGCTATATTATATAATGCAGCTGAGAAAATGAGGAAATATTCAAAATCAAGACACAAATAAGCAGAGGATGGAACTTTTAGTCAACTACAGCATTTAGATAAGAAATAAAGATTCATTTTAAACGTTCCTCTCATTTCACTCACTTTACATTTTTATGCTTTCATGGGCTTTGCAATAGACTTTAATATAAATATTGATACAATATGAATTGTTTTAATAATAGCACAGCTCTATCATTACCAAGAGAGTACCACAAGTCACAGATAGTGGGCTTTCTTTTTATTTTTCCAAGTTAACAGAGGATTGAATTGTCAAATCAGATTCATGCAAATTAGAGATCTTCCTCATTATCAAGTTTCTTTTAATAATTTTAAGAATGTAAGTAAGCAAGTGTCATAGAAAAGACATGGTATGTGGCTCTCCAACTCATCCTTCCTTCATGTACATTCTGGTCAGAAAAATAGGTAAAGTCTTGAAGTTAGAGTCATGGATTAGCTCAGAAAGCAAAGAGGGTTAATTAGGAGGTAACTATTTTATAAGCTTAAGAGTAGTATAGCTTATGTGAGATTTACCAAGGAGCTATGCTTCATTCAATCTGAACATGGAAGTTTAGTTTACCCAAAGTAGAAGCAAAATAGAGATATCCTCCTCAAAGCACTCTATAGATGAGAAATCACCTCTTAGAAATGCCATTAGCCTACTTATCCAGAGACAGTGTATAAGAGGAGTAGACAAGTCACTTGCATTGTTTTCTTTTATCCTTACACACTGAATATTTTGTGCCTCCTCAAATTCATTTGTTGAAGCTCTAACTCTCAATGTGATGTTATTTGAAAACCAAAATCAGACATTTGGGAGATAATTAAGTCATGAGAATCAAGCCCTGATCTGATGGGATTTTTATTCCCATGAGAAGTGCCACCAGATGTTCCCACCTTCCACACCCAATAGATCATGTAGGGTCTCCCAGGAAGTCGACAGTCTACAAGCCAGGAAAAGCCCTCACCAGAACTCAACCGTGCTGGCACCCTGCATCTTAGTCTTCCTGCCAAGCAGAATTATGAGAAAATATTACTGTTGTTTAAGCACCAAGTTTATGGCATTTTATAATGACAGCCTAAGCAAACTATAATAACCTTAGGAGAACAAGCCAAGTGTGGTGGTGCTTGCCTATAATTTCAGGCTGAGGCAGGAGATTGCAAGTTCAAAGCCAGCCTCAGCAAAAGCAAAGCACTAAGCAACTCAGTGAGACCCTGCCTCTAAATAAAATACAAAATAGGACTGAGGATGTGGCTCAGTGGTCAAGTGCCCCTGAGTTCAATCCCTAGGTGCAAAAAAAAAAAAAAAAAAAAAAAAAAAAAAAAAAAAAAAAAAACCTTAGGAGAAACAGATCAGAGGCCTGTGGCTTTCATTCCTACCCCTGCCCACATTCTCTCCCCTAAATTTTCTGACAAATTTGCTTTTAAGAATATCTAAATATTTTTGTGAAAGTTATTACTAATTCTACCAAAACAATAACTAACTGAATTTAAATTCTCTTATGATCATGTCATAATTCTTAAGTTTTGTTTTTATATAAATTTTTATTAATTTACTTTTTTACATGATAAATGTTTATTGGGGAAATTAGAAAATATAGGTAAAACTTCAATACCTTCTAATATAGTCATAAGTATTAGTTCAACATTTCCTATATGTCTACACATAAGAGACTTACTTATAAACATTAGGGTTTTTTGTTACGTAGTATTTTTTTAAAATAATATATTGTAAATTCATTCCCAATCTATTAAATGTCCTTTTATAAAATCATTTTAATGTCCATACATTATTATACATTGACACTATATCATGCTTATACAAGAGGAAGCATATATTTGTGATATAAATTAATTAAAAGGGTGCAATGATTCAGACAATAAAGAACATATGAATGCATTTACCATTTCCCTTTTGATTAAAAAGTTTTGTAATATAATCAATTATCTTCAGTAGTAGAAACTTCTATACATACAAACTCTATTTTCCCCTTCTTCCATACCGTAAGGGAATATACCTTGATTCAAGTGCAGTCATTTAACTAAGTTCTGACACACAGTATTATTTTTTTAAAAGAGAATAAATGATGCCTGCTATCCCCATTGCATTCCTATACATTCATATGAACTCATCCCTCTTCCCCATAAGCTGGAAACCAGATTTCGTGGTATCCTTGCTTTGGTTAAAGCAGATGACCAAAGTGCCCTTGATGGAATAACTTAGAAGAAACATGGGTTCTTGGATGGCTGAGGAGAGCTGCTCCATCAATTGACGCCATTCACTTTTAGCTATTACATTGTTGGATCAATCTCATTTTACCCTAACTAATATACTGCTTTCTTAGTAAAGTGAGAATTATCTGAAGCAATTTACCACTCCTAGGTAGCCTCATCTCCAATGGTACATATTTGAACTTTGTTTTTTCTGATATTAAGACTATGCTTTAGGAACATCACCATTTTACCTTCCACGTCTAAATCCTGGCAACTTTGTATGACAGATGGGGAATACTCATTTTGTCCACAAGATCAAGAGAGCTCTCAATTTTTTTTCTATTTCCGAGATTACTGAAACATGATTGAAATAGGTAATATCCACCTACTACCAAATAGGAGTCTCTATAACCTGCCCAGATGATTCTTCAGCCATAACTAATGTTAAGAAACTCTTCAGATCCTTATATAACTTAGCTACTCAAGTGAAGTTGGAAATAATGCAGTTAAGAATCTTACAAATGCAAGAAAGAATGCCTAAAACAGAAAACTTGATCAACATCACAAAGGTAACACTTTTTACAAAATCATGATTAGATGTTAGAAATCTTATTTCCTAGTTGAGTGTACTTTCATTTGCTCTAAAATAAAAATGCAGCAAAAAGGTGGAATTCTTTCCCAAAAATTCTGACCTTGAATTCATTACTGTTCTCCACCTTTGTTATGCATCACCTATTATATCCCCAATCACACAGCAAATTTCACTCACTCAGGCTGAATTTTAATTATTGATTTAAAAAATTATTACACACCAAAAAATGCTTAGTTAGAGGACTGCTCCTAGTGAACATTCTATTTCATTTAGTATTCTTGTATTTTGCAAGATAAATACAGAATACTATGGGCTTATATAATTCCAACTCTTAATGGTCAAATTTCTAAACTTGATTTTCATTAAAAAATCTGCAAAAAAAAAAATGACATCAAAGGTCATCTAGTGGGTTGTGGATGTAGCTCAGCAGTAGAGCACTTGCCTAATATGTTTATGGCTCTGGATCCCTAGTACTACAAAATAATGATAATAATAATAATAATAATAATAATAAGAAGAAGAAGAAGAAGAAGAAGTAGTAGTAGTAAGGTAATCAGATAAAGGGAGATAGGAGAATGGGGAAAACCATATCCATGGAATTTAGTGAATTTTGGAAAAATCCTAATCAACCTCGATTCCTAACTCCTTGAGGCCTACTGCCTATTCTCACCATCTCATCTGCTGTATTGTAATCCACTTCAATTTAAGCAACATGACATCCTTGTTACAGCAATTGTGTATAATATACACAATATATACAATTATATTAAAATTCTATTAATTCAAAGAAAATAAATGAAAAAAACCCTTTGTTTTACCAGTTACATTTCTTCTTTACCATAGCATTATTATTTCACCAAATATAATTTAATGATACTTCAAATATGTTTCTCATGCATGAAGATTCTTCAAGATTTGTGGGGCATTCAGTAACAAACTTAAATGTGAAAAGACTAAGGAAGTTAATGAACATACAGAGTGATCTCTTGCTCATCAATAATTTGCTTTTCTAGTACCCATAGTTAAGTATGACTGTGATTGATAACATAAGTGCAGATAATTTTATCATACTTCTGGCTTTTTAAGAAAAAAATATTAAATATGAATATTCAGTTTTATTGAATTTTGTTAAATGTTTGAAAGATTTATATACCATGTTTTATAAATACATTTTATGTGTCTTAAAGTACATTATTTTCATGAAATTAAAACAAATGTATATAAATTAGAAACCACATGGAATATATAAGTAAAATTTGTGTTTTATGAACAGAAAATGATCTTTATTTTATCATATTTAGGAAGTTCAGTTTCAAAATAAAAATTCCAAAATTCTATTAAGAAATATTTGTGCTTAAAATCCAATATGTAATAAACACAAGGAAATATAGTCTTTAAATGAAACAATTTCCATGCTATATGTAACAATGAGTTTAAGTCTGTTATTTATTTCTTAAATATCAAAGACCTTTCTTACCAGGAGCAAAAGCTCTACTAAATTGTTGTTTGCATTGTTCTAAAACATGAAGCTTTATGTTATGGTACACAAGAGGCATTGATCTCTGTTTTTCTCTCAGTTTAGTGTCACCAGAAAATTAATAGATATCTAAATTGATAAATTCAGCAAATATATGAGTTGAAGTATAGAAAATTAAAATACAATACTAATCCACTTACATTCTCGGTATTTTTATACAATGCCATAGAATATTCATAAAACTAAGTTCTGAATTAATTTTTACATATAATACATATAATAATATAAAGAGTAAAAGACAAGAAAAACATCTAATTACAAAATGTAGACTATACCTATTGTACATGGCTTAAAATAACTACTAGTAGAAAACACTCGCAATTATAATAAAATTCAAGTCCAAGAGTTGTAATTCAGTATTATTTTTATATTTCCCTAAGGTAAATATTTTCACATAACTCCCAGTCTTACCCAAACAAATCTCTTAGCTTTACCTATTGACGTGCTTCACTGAGTTCAAGCAACTTTTATGACATGACAGCATCCTGAATTGTTCAAGGAATTATCATATTTTACATATTTCACCGATGTATGTCAAAGCTTTTCCAACAAATTTTAAAAATGTTGGCACATACTCTGACTTCTGACACTTACCCCATACGTTTAGGTTGATTCAGCAATGACTGGGGCTGAGACATAGCAAGTGTAATACTATTTGCTGAATGCCTCTGGCTCTCTGACTTCTGGGAACAGGGTGAGGTTTCATGTGGCTGTATGGCCAGAATTAGTCCATAGAGAAAGAGGTGAAAGGAGCACACTCTTGACCTGTGTTAGACACATGACATGGGTAAGATATAACCTTCCATTGAAATAAATCTCTCAGACTCAAGGGTAAGTACTACGGAAATATCTGGCCCACTTCACTCATGTCACCTCTAAAGGGAGCCTAAATGGGTTAGTCACATGTTTATATTTGGTAGACTTTATAACCTAATCGATATCTATGAATGACTTTTAGCATGAAGCAGACAAAATTCAAAGTGGTCATCTATATAATCTCATATAGAAAGTAAGAAGCATTCTCTGTTTTTCTTTTGTTTTTTTGTTTGTTTTGTTTTGTTTGAAAAAAATTCTATAAAGTTACTCTCAAATATGTTATCCTCTCTAAAATAATGGTGTAGAGATTAAGGTCAGCCTTCCTATTCCATGACATCCATAAAATCTATAATTCTCACTGGAAAAAATAAAAAGTTAAAAACATTTCTCAAATTGGTGTTCTAATCACATGCATTGTCAACTCACTATCAGTAAATTAATTCATTTGTAGGCCAACCTTAAAATGTTGATTTTTAAGATTACAATTTTCTATATTTTAATTAGAAACTTTACTTATATTCAAATAGCATGACATTCTAATGGCATAAAAATTACTGATTAAATATTAACACATTTTATTTATTCATATGTTTTATGGTAAGCAATTAACAAATTATTAAACAATGGATTGTTTAAATTTTTTATAATACATTCTTTGATAAAAAGAAATACCTTCTAAAGCAATTTTACCTTAAACTGAACTCACAACTTGTTAATGGTATTGGAAAGTCTCAACAAAGAAATTTTCATCTTTTGAACATGAGCACAAGAAGTATATTTGAATTAATGGTAGTTCACATAGTTGTAGCACATTTTTTTCTGTTACATTTTTCTAATTCATTTCATATTTATTCAGTTAGTTATTTGTGTTCCAGGGATTGAACCCAGGGTGCTTAACCACTGAATCACATGTCCAGACCTTTTTTAATTTTTACTTTGAAACAGAATCTAGCTCTAAGTTGCTTAGGGCCTTGCTGAGGCTGGATTTGAACTTGCAAACCTTCTACTTCAGCCTCCTGAATTGCTGGGATTATAGCATGTGTTACTCTGCAGCTATAATTAATACTAAATTTTACTTTTTGATTTTACTTATATGTAAAGCTATATAAATTCACTAAGAAAATTGTTAAAATGTTGGCCCTGCTGTTCTATGAGTTGATCAATGGTATCATATCATAATCCTGGAAAGAAAATTCAAGGTATATTTTCCAAACCTGAAAGTCTCTAATTTAAATAATAGAAAAAAACATCTATTTATGCTTACATTAGATCTGCTTATTAATTTATTTTTCTTATTAGATCCTTGGCTGAACTGTGTTGCATTATTTTAATTATAGAGTAGAATTCACAAACAATAAAAAACTTCCTTAATAATTACTTGCTGAAATACATTGAATAGAACATAAGTATCCTATGAATCTATTACAAAAACTTAATGACCATTGTAGAATACTGACTTCTTGCCAGCATGGTGGCACATCCCTATAATCTTAATGGCTTGGGATATGGGGCTCCCATTTTATACCCTGGGATCTTAATGAGGTTCAAGTAGAGCTAATTTCAAATAAAGGGAGAGATTAACAGTAAAATTTGTCATTTTTAGCAGGAAATTGAATATGTTTTGACTTATTGGGAAAATTACATGCCTAGAGTACAACTCCTAGCATTCTACACAGTAAGGTTCATGCCAAATATTATATTTTCTTTACAAACACATTGATGAGCTCCATAAAAATCAAGATTTAAATTTTGAGTGTTTGGGTTTTTTTTTTATTTTTTTTCATTGTTAAAAAAACTGATGAGTTGTTGTCAAGAATTTTTCTAACTGCATCCTAATTCTCTTTAGAGTTTACACTTACTTTCTGATTGAAGGCTATATTATCCACACTTTCCCCTATTGATTCTGTTTGTCTTGCACTGCCTTGTGACTCTTGACCTTATAGAATTTAGATATAAAAATTTTCCTACTTACATGCATTGATTTTTAAAAAATGCAGAAAAGTGTATGTTATGGTTTCAATGTGAAGTGTCCCCCAAAAACTCACATGTGAGACATGTAAGAAAGTTTGGAGGAGAAATGATTGGGTTATAACCTTAGCCTAATCAGTGAGTTAATCCCTGGTGATGGATTAACTGAAATGGTGAGGATGTGGCTGGAGGAGGTGGGAATTAGGGTGTGGCTTTGGGTACATGTATATACCTGGAGAGAGGAATTTCTCACTGTGAAGTGAGCTTCTTTGTCTACTACTCTCTCCTGCCACAATGTTCAGCCTCATCTTGAACCCTAAAGAAAGAATGGAGCCAACCTTCACTGGACTAAGACCTCTGAAACTGTCAGCACTCAAATAAACTTTTCCTCCTCTACAATTGTTGTTGTCAGGTCCTTTAGTCACAGAATCAAAAAAGCTAAGACAGTATACTTGACCTTGTGATATGAGTATGCAACTTATAAACTTGTATTTGTTGTTTTGTTTTTATCTCTGTTAACATTCATCTTATTGCTTCTGGAAACTTCTGCATATTGAGCATAGCAAAATTGAGAATGTGCTAGTAAACTCCTTATTATATATATTTTTCTCTTGATCGCTGTGTATGGTAGAAGACTCCAAATTCCAAATGTTGCAATGTCTTGAATTATACAAAGTTGAACTCTCATGAAGCAATTCTATAATTGCTTGCTGGGGCTGGATTTGAAATAGAAAACCAAGAGGAGAAAATGCAGGCTATATGAGTGCTTAAACATTCTCTAAAATCAGAGCTATGGCCCCTATTAGACTCTAAATAAAAAGGAATTACCATCCTCACTTGAAGCCAGGTGGACTCTGTTAGTTTATGGCCAACTGCAGTCAATCATACATTTTTTTTTTTTGCATCCTTTCCACAGCAATGAACATCATGCTCAGTACTAGCCCACTTCATTTCCTTCCACCTGATAAATTTGTTTCCTTTGGACCAGTATCGTCTCTAACCTTGACCAACATAGTAACTTCCCACTGACTTTGGTGCTGGGTATATATATATATATATATATATATATATATATATATATATTCCATAATTCTCTATCCTGGCCATCAGTCATTGCATTGCAGATATCTCCTCTGGCATTCATTAGTAGGTGATCACTAAGCTTCACTCATACATTTCCAATAAAAGGAAACTCCATGCACACATTTATAGGCCATTCATTTTTCACTCAACTAAACTTGCTTTAAAAACTTCGTGCCTCTAACTAACTTTATATATTAATTTTAGTTCTACCCAGTGGAGTTATCCAGATTAAAGTTTTCTTTACCATGTTATGTATCTCAAAACACTACTTCCTGGCATCTCCTCTACATTTTTGTCCTCCTTGTTATCGCTCATATGGCCTGGTTTTCAGAAACATTCATATTCTTGTTTCCACCTATAAGGACACTTCACTTGCCTAGACCTCACTAAACAGATGACAAATACAGAGACAACTTGTAGAACAGTAATGTGATATGCTCTGGACTCTCCTCCCAGAGAAATGTCCATAACGGGCAAAGATTATTAAAACAACACATACAACTATCAACTGTTTGAACCCCCAATATCTTTCAAAACTCAAGGGTTTAAGGGAAGAAAATTATAGTTTTCAGTTAAAATCTACACTGAGTCATAAAAGATAACTATAAATGAGAAGGGTTATTTTGTAAACTGAGGATAGTATCTTAACTTTATAAAGAACAAATAAACCATCACAGTTTAGACCAACAGAGAGGTCCACATTAATTCAAAAATTATAAAAAAAGTAACCACACCATTATTAGGAATAAGTTGAAGTTATAAGCTAATTTAATTTTTTTAAAAAATAAAAATGAACTAAAAATAAAACAGACCTTTGGGCTCACTGAAAAGTATGTGCCATAATTGCAAGGACTTAGTACCTTCTTTTAAAAATGAAATACTTGCTCATGAAAACTTCAGAGGTCCCACAAGTTGTTTATCCCTCAGTAGTTGTAGGATCAGTTGAGGAAATTAATATAATTAATAATGATAAAATTATGAATAACATCTACTGAGTCCTAAAATATGTCAAGGTCTAAGTTAAATTCTATGCATACAGTATCTTGTTTAATCCTCCAAACTTACATTAAGAAATGGAAGTAAAAGCACCTAAGACAGACAAAAGGGCACCAAAAGTTTTGAAGTTCAAAGACTAAGTGTTTTATTCAGCCTTTTTACTGTTGTGACTAAATGATCTAACCAGAACAATAGTAGAGGAGCAAAAGTTTATTTGGAGGCTTCCTGTTTTAGAAGTCTCAGTCCATAGACAGCTAGGTTCACTTCTTAGGGCCCAAGGTGAGGCTGAACATCATGGTGGAAGAGTATGGCAGAGGGAAGCAGCTCACGCAGTGATCAGAAAACAGAGAGGTCTCCACTTCCCAGACACAAATATACAACCCAAGGCCATGTCCCCAATTACCACCCCTCCAGCCACACCCTATCCTACCCTTTATTTATCTTACCCCTTCAGATGTCATTCAGTTAATTCCTATCAGGGGATTACTTTATTGATTGGATTAAGACTCTCACAACCCAATCATTTCTCCTCTGAAACTTCTTGCACTGTCTCACACGTATGAGGGGACACCTGACATCCAAACCACAATACTCAGGCTCTTAAGTAAGGGACTCTGCTTTTTCCTAAAGCAAAAAGCTTAGAAAGTCATTGTATGGGTTTATTATTATTATTAGTTGTTCAAAACATTACAAAGCTCTTGACATATTGTCTTTCATACATTTGATTCAAGTGGGTTATGAACTCCCATTTTTCCCCCGTATACAGATTGCAGAATCACATCGGTTACACATCCACGTTTTTACATACTGCCATACTAGAGTCTGTTGTATGTTGTATGTAAGCCATCACTGCTTATGCAGATCACTACATGCGAAATCAACAATGCTCAATGGAGCAGTGAAGGTCTTTTTTTGTAATGCTAAATACAAAGTTTGTGGCCACATGGAAGGTGCCTGCGCAAACAAGACAGGATTTGAATCCCAGTCATGCCCCTTGCCAATCATGTGTAATCTCTGGCCAAATATGTAATATTTCTGAATCATGTTTGCTAAGCCAAAAAGTTAGAATGATACTGTGTTACTTTATAGGGCTTCCATAAAAAAATAACAGAGACAAATGATGACTGAAACAAAATTTGGGTGTTTTTCACAATTATGGAATTTAGAAGTTCAAGATAAAGGTGTTACAGGTTCAGTTTCTTCTGAGCTCACTATCCTTGGCTTGGAAATGATTGTCTTCTCAATGTGTCTGTATTTGGGCTCTCCTTATTCTATACTATCTGTGTCCTAATTTCTTCTAATGAAGACATGAGACATATTGCATTAAGGCCCAGCCTATGAACCCCATTTTACTTTAACAACCTCTTGAAAGGCCCTATATTTATATAGTCACATTCTGAGATAATGGAGGTTAGAACTTTGACATCTGAATTGTTATGGGACACAAATCCTCCTGTGGCATTTACCTTTCAGATTTAAAGTTATGGAAACAAACAATTGCCTAAAAATTGGGAAGTCATTGAATTCTCATCTCTGTATTGCATATTAGTAAAGGCAATGTTATTTGGATAGCAATTATCTTTACTTATAGGTATAAATTGGTACAAATAAACAGATAAGTCTAAATGCTAATGTGACAATAAAGGATTAAAGCATGGACAGTTTTGATTCTCAGAAAAATGAGAACTATTTAAACTTATCTATTTTAGGTTATCTTTCAATTTTTAAAAAGACATGTAAGGAAACACCCTTAATGATGGTAAATGCTTGCTTTTACATGCACTTCATATATCTCATGCTTTTGAACAATTTTGTAATCAATGAAATATAATTTTAAATCATGGAATTCCTCATAATCCTACTGGACAAGCTTTGGTTGAATGAGTGCATCATACTCTTAAAACATGCCTTTTAAAACAAAAATGGGAATCTAGCCTCTCTCATATTAATCATGCTTTAAATATTGTTTTATTTACAGTTAATGTACTCAACTTGTAATACAAAGTTAATACTTACAATTGGTCATCTGCTTTGGATAGATATTTTATTCCCAAACTGCCATTAACCAAAAATTTATGTAAAATATAGGTTTCCACTAGACCCAGGATGACAAGACCCCAAGCCTCTGATCACATGGGGAGAAGGACAGACTGCTATGATTATACCAACAGGTCCTGTTTGGATCACAGCTCGATTCATGAGATCTATCAATTATGAACATTAGAGACTTCACAACCTTATCTGAGTTTCATTTGACCCTGGATGAGGAGGATACCACCAAACAAAAGATGACCACTCTCCTCAATAGAGAAGGAACACTACAAGAAGGCCCTGAGATACTCGACCTCCATTGACTTGGGGGGATATGAAGTCATTAACAAACAGCCTCAGCTCAACAGCTCCTGTCTCAAATGGGATTAGAATGTACTCTGGGAAACTTAGTTACTGCTTTGATTGCTAAACTCACAAAACTCTGTAAACGCTTTGGTGTTAATAATGTTTTTTTTGTTGTTGTACCCTAACAGTGGGAAATCCAATACAATCAGACTCCCTAACTTCTAGAACCCATTATAATATTTGGGTTCACTTGGCTAAAATTGTCAACTCATTGGAGATTTGTATCCACCAGGATATTGATATGGGAAGTATATTTGGCTCCTGTCTTATTCCTGTGTGCTGTGCTGCACACGAAATTACAAATTTTGACTATGGTCTCTAAAGAAGGCATCCAAAAGCTGATATCCAATAGAGATTCTTTTAACTGGGGGAATCCTAAGTATGTTAAGCCATCTAATGCTATGTTACTTACTCCCACTACTGCTGTAGATGCAACTGATACTTGTGCTGAAATTCAAGGCTATACAAGTATATTTGTTTCTTTAGGAACACCTTCATTTAATTGTACTAAGGTGGAGCCCATTGTGTATGAAAATGGTTATGTTCCCTTACCACCAGGATGGTTCTTTTCTTGTGGAGTATATATCTTTAATCATATACTTGCTAATATGTCTCATGGTACCCATTGTTATCTTAACAGACTGTGTTTCTACCATCTTCACAGGATTTAATAGGCCACCATCCTACAAAATGTGTTCATAAAAGGTCTATTTCCCTTGATTAAATTTACGATGATTGAGTAAACCTTCCCAGACAAAATTTGAAGCTTTGACAATTTTCTTAGTGGATATCCCTGGACTAGCTGTTGGAGCTTACAAAACAACTATGAAACTGGCCTTGGCTATGGTGAAAAAATATTAATCATACCTCTGTGGCAATCAATATGCTTAATGAAGAGCAAAAACAACGTTGTCAAGCTATTCTTGACAATCAGGATGCAATTGATTATTTGTTATTATTACATCAAAGGATGTTAGGAATTTAATAGTATGTGTTACTTTAATTTTAATTAAGTGATAAGAGTAATTCTGTTTCAAAGGAGTTAGATTACCATAAAGATATCATTAAAAAAGTCCAGCAAGATGATGGAGGCTTACACCTATTGAATTGGCTAACTTCATGGTTACCCAACTGTACTTGGGTCAAACAATTATTCATAGGTGGATGTTTACTAATACTGGGATTGTTATGCTGTGTTTGCTGTTGTCAATACCTACTCAATTTTTTGTCCCCACCACCATTAAGAAGAAAACAGATATTATTCATCCAAAAGGATTTAAACAAGAAGGGAGAGCAATAGGGGTTCTGTGTTTGGGATTGGGGTCTCTGATAAACTATGTAATTGTGGTATGCTTGGTGGCTAGGAAGCTTCTGTGAAAAGACACAGAATACCTGGCTTCTGGGAAACTTTTGTGTAATGACACGGGACGCCTGGATGTTGTAACAATGTCACAAGGAAGCTCTGTGTTAAGAGTCTTATGAGCTTTGACCTTCATCTCAGGCACACAGCTCCTGGGAATATAGGAACTCTCTTGTTAGAAAACCACAATGTTTCACTGAACCTAAATCTGTCCACATAACAGTAACTTTATACAACAGATTTTCTTAAGAGCTGCACAAAGCTCCCTACATCGTATATTGTAATTGTGAATGTAACAACTATGAAACTGGCCTGTGCTATGGTAAAAAATATTAATAATACCTCTATGGCAATCAATATGCTTAATGCAGAATAAGCAACCTTACTGATACTCTACAAATAATGTAGTTCTGGTACTAATGACCTAATGTAACCTATTGGTATAAATAAACATGGCCACTCGGACAAGCAGCCATTTTTCTTCCTGCCTCTACATCTTGTCCTGTGTCTCTTTACTATTTTTCCTTACAGAGGAGAGTGAGCCTGACACTGTAAAATAACTCGTCCCAGGTCACACACACAGAGTTAATTCCTGGAATAGGAAGTTCCAATTGCTAGTTCACTGTTTTTGTTCCCTTATGGTTTGCTGTTTCTTGTGATTTTTCCAAGATCACAGGCTTAACAGTTTCCAAGAGTGATTATTTTAGAAATAATGCTATTTCACGTCTAGAGGGTTTCACAAGTAGCTGCCTTCCAAATTGGCTTCTTATTTCAACCTCAGTTCAATTTAAGCTAAAATATTTTTTAAATCTATGACCTCATCTTGCAAAAGATTACCCAAAAAAGTTCTTAAAAGTGTCTACAAACATTTCACCCTTCAAAGCTGAAGCACACAGTAAGACACATATTGACCTAACCACTAAGATTTATTATATCTCAAATGATGTAGTACATGACACATTTTCCTACTAGTGCTTCTCAAATGTTGCTTGAACAAAGAAAGCCCAAATAATCTTCCAAAATGCTAAAGCACTTTCTGCATACTTGTCTTAACAATAATGAGTAAAAGGAAGAACAATTCAATTTAACTGTGTTGGGGACTGCTTGGGGCTGCCTTAATCTAAGAAAAACACATTCAAACAGCCAAGCACTATAATAACTTTTTTCCAAAGTTCCAGGCATTTTTTCCTCAAATAAGAAAATAGCACAGAAATAATGTCACACTTTAAAAGAAGCAGTGAAATAATCTAGTCATATTTCCTCTCTTCTAGACTCTAGAGACTCTAGCAACAGACTCAATCCTTTTTTCTTCTCTTGTAGTACTAGAAATTTAACCCTGGGTGCTCTACTACTGAGCTACATCCAAGCCCTTTATTATTTTTATTTTGAGACATGGTCTCATCAAGTTGCCAAGGCTGACCTTGAACTTGCAATCCTCCTGCCTTTGTATCCAGTGTGGCTGGGATTACAGTCATGCACCTCTTCACCAGACCAGATTCAATCCTTGAAATAAGAATGGAAACATTAAACTCCCATCTACTCTGATGGAGAACAGAAAGAGCACAGGCTTTGAATTTGAAGATAGGTATTCATATAGTGCCAACCATTCACTATTGGGACCTTACCAATAAGAATAAAGATAATGGGGCCTACTTGTTGGTTTATTGTAAAGAATGAGGAAATGAGTAAAAAAGCATTACAACATGTGCTTGATATGACATGCCATTTTTTTTTTTCAGGAGACAATTTAGAGTACAAAATTATAAGGAAAAGATTGAGGGTGATGATGATTCATTATTTTCCAAACAGAATGAAATGTGTGGTGACCCAGGGGAATTTTTTTTAATCTGAATTCAGACATGCAATAACTAAAGCTCCCACTTGCAGCCTTAGATATTTTTTAAAGAAGTTACTTTAAAAGTGGTGATAGCAAGATGTCCAGTTCACATTTCATCTACTCAATCTTGGATCTAAAACTGGCCAAAAGGTGGAAAGCGAGTTCAAGTCAATTCTCCAGTGGAATACAGCATTCTGCTCAAAATGGTAAGAAACAGGCCACCAATACATGAAGTAAGGATAGAAGAGAGACTTCTGGGTCTAGGGATATAGCTTGGTTTGTAGAGTGCTTGCCTCACATGCACAAGGTGCTGGGTTCAATCCCCAGCATCACAAAAAAAGAGAAAGACTTCTGATAAGACTGCAGGAAAAGAGGAATTTTCAGAACCAATGGTGGAAATGGTTTTATGCTCACTCACTTTCTCCAGATTTTAAGTGTAGCCAGCCACAATTTGAAACAGTAGAGCACAGCACTGCTGGTTTCATAGTACATATTTTTTCTCTCTTTGTCTAAACAACACACTGCCTTTAGGGAGTATGGAGAGGGTGTCAAAATCCCCCATAATATGAAACTCAACCTTAATATGAAATCAGAACTTTGAGTGAGCTGATTAACTTGTACTAACCTCAGTTTTCCCCAGCAAGATAAAGAGGACGCTATATAAAATATCTACTTGGATAAAGTGTTATATAAAGGCTTGTATGTAGTATTATTTCACTGTATTTTTAGAGGATTGAATAAAAAAAGATTATAAAAGTACCTAATATCTGATATGAAGTAGACACAATTATTTGCATTTTTGAAATTTCTTCATTATTAAATCATAAAGGATGTTTACTGGAATCAGGGCCATTTTCTGGATTTTAAACGGTTGTGTGAAATAAATACCTAAGTTGCAGGACAAAATTCTTGGGAGTAGTGACATGGAAGATTTTGGATAAATGAAATGACCCTGGGAACATCAAGAATTCTTTCCTTGTGGTGACTAGAATCATCAACATTGATAAAAGACTTGAGACAATTCTTATAAATTGATTATGTATTTGATCAATTTACTGTGTTTTTATCACATTGATTAGATTAGATAAATAGTCTCAATATATATAGAAGAAATGGGGTAGAAGATAATGCTGAGACTCCTTAGTATTAATTTGATTACACCTAACAGTAAACATTTACCATATTTTTCTTCCTAAAAGAAAGGAAAATTTATAGAAATTTTGAATTCAAATTTCAAAACCATGAATTTATCAGTAAAAAGAAAAATTATGCCATGCTAAAAACTTTAATAAACACATCCAATTTGAATTAAATTTCATTCAGAATTTCAAATTTTATTCTTTGTAAGTTTCTTTAGATTTACAAAGAAATAAATATTTCACATTTGTAAGGAAATGTGTGGTTTTATTTTATTCTAAATGGGAAAAACATTAAAAGAACAGTGGCAAAAAAATAATGTATTTCTATATTCTTTTGTCCTCTGAAACTCTTACTGGGTGGTAAAGATTAGTTTGAGAAGAGGGAAAGAAGCCTGATAATCTACTGAAAAGGAGACCATTGTTTGGTGCATACCAGTGCCTCTTGTTACTGATCAATAAGCTGCACAGCTCCAAGTGACAAAAAAAAAAAAAAAAAAAAAAAAAGTATTCAGGCTATTTCACTGCCAAGAAGAAACTATCACAAACAATGGCAAAGAGAAAATAAATTATCAAGTGAATATTTGCAAAAGAATGCATAAAGGATTTACCATATGCTGCTTTTTAAAGTAGAATTCTATATAAAATTTTTAATTCTATAAATTTAAATGTGCATTATATATATATATATATATATATATATATATATATATATTCTGTAAGTTTTATTTAGATTAATATATCAGCATATTTAATGTATTTGTAGCATATTTAATGTGCTTATATTTATGCTTATGTTTCATATTTATAATATATAGATACAGATTTATATATGTAATGTTTATTTTTTATTCATCTATATATTCTACTGATACCTGCATATTTATGTACATTCTTTAAGTTCATGTGTACACATATGTGTAATTGCACAGAATGTCCTATAATTGAATCCAGCTTTTTCTTTCAGATATTTTTCATTATATATGTCTGTACTATGGACATTTGGAATAAAAAAAGATCAAGGCTTCACATACAATTATTATTAGAAATGGTTATAAGTCCCACTTTTTAGTGTAACAATATCTAATAATGTTTATTCCTTTGTAAATTCAAAGAAACTTACAAAAATGAAATTTGAAATTCTAAATAAAATTTATTTCAAATTGGATTTGTTTATTTTTAGTGCTTAACTTTTCTTTAAATGCTTTATATGACCCTCTCATCATGCTCTAGGAGTTTTCCATCAAAAGATCATAAGCTAACTTCAGTTTGAAAGTATAACCCATTATTCTTCTCCAGACTCATTCAAATCTCCTTTCTACATTTTCTCCTTGACTTGCAAGACTGGCTGATGAAAAATGGATCATACTTAGCAGATTTGTCTAGCCATAAAAGTGCATTTTCAGACCATATAATTAAAGATACTAAAATGAAAATCAAAAGGAAATCCTTTGCCTGAAAGAGTTGGGAAATTCACTCTCTATGATCTCTTTAGGCACCTTGTTTGGTGTCAGTGACACAGCTCTTCTCTTGCTATTCCTTGTCACCTCACTTTGTGAGTGTGAATCAGTTGCCCTCTGGACAAACTGTAAGACAAAATTAATGAAAGTTTCATTTTCTTTATACACTAAGTTCTTTTCTCCTTCAGGGAACTTGTCTCTGACAGTTTTAAGAAAATAAATGTTGTGAATAGTGCTTTGTACTGACAGAAAATTTATCCATAATCCTCAACTAAAAAGTGGGCCTTATAATCATTTCTAAAAAAATCAAACTCTACAGTGGTTAATATTCTTACACAGACCCATGCCGGACCTCAGGTCCCAGCCCAGAACCACTTCTGCTGACCAGCAGACACATTTCAGAAACCAGGCCCAGGCCTAGGACTGCCCCCTAGGCCCACCTGGGAACCCATGCCTAGCTCATCTCCATCTTGGGATACTGCAGCCATCTCCCACCCGCCCCCCCCCCCCCAATATGCAGTAGCCTCCATCTTGTGACAACAGACAAGGCCTAGAAGCTGCATCTTGGAACAGGCAAGGGCCCATTCTTTCAGCCCCATATCCAAAAGTGGTTGCATCCATCTTGGGACACCCCCACTGCTATCTTGAGTTAGCTCCACTATTGCTACCACCTCCTTTAGTTGCAGGAGTATCCATTGTGGGACACCAGCAGGGTCTGGAAGCCCAACACCAAGGTGAGGTACAGATAATCTGCACAGACACTATAAGATTATAGGGTAGAAACTGTAATACCTCAGATCCACACTGCAAGAATGGAAATAGACAAAATGAAAAAACAAGGAAAGAAAGTACCCCAAACAAACCAGGACACTATAATAACAGAATCCATGGACAGTGTAGTTAATTAAAAGTCAGAGAAGGAGTTCAGAATATACATAATTAAAATTATCTGTGAATTAAAGATTAAGACCTAAATGAGCAAACACAGGCAAAAATTGATCACTTTGTTGGAAAGCGATAAGGGAGCAAATACAGGTAGTAAAAGAAAGAGATTCTGGAAAGAAAAATCAGATATCCTTGAAATGAAGGAAACAAACCAAATTAATAAAACTCACTAGAAAGCATCACCAACAGACTAGATCACTTGGAAGAAAGAACGTCAGATAATGAAGACGAAGTATACAATCTTGAAAATAAAGTTGACCACACAGTGAAGATGATAAGAAACCATGAACAGAGCATCCAAGAATTAAAGGATAGCATCAAAAGACCAAATCTAAGAATTATTGGGATAGAGGAAGGCACAGGGACTCAAACCAAAGAAATGCACAATCTATTCAGTGAAATAGTCTCACACAGTCTACCCTGTGTAAGAAATGATTCAGATAGCAGTATGAATTAGTATGCAGTTTTATCCAGGAAAATTGCCATTGTCTTTTACATAGATTTTTCTACTCTAAAGATTAGACATATTTACCACCCCCACCCCCACCCTCAACACACACATGGGTTTTTAAAGTAGTGTTATGGCATATGTCCAATAAATTGTTTTAATACTAAAAGGCTCATCTTTTTTTCAAGTAACAGACAATGCCATCATTTTTTCCAAATTGGTGTGAGCAATTGGTATGTCATTTCTGGCAAATTGATTTCACCTGACTGTCGTTCACATTCATCCAAACTGTTCTGACCATGTAAAGGAATGAATGGTATAATACTGATGCTCAAAAAAAAAAAAAAATCACATAGTTGTGCAGCCCTCATCCTTGTATATGACCAGGTAAAATGAAAACCAGTGTTGTCCTTTTAAAGAAAAGGATAGGATCACAGAAAAATGCCAAAAAAAAAAAAATCACTTATACATCCTAACTCGGACATCTTTGAGGCAAAGTCTGTACCTTATCCCATTCTGCCTCCTCCAGCCCTAAACACAGTTGGCTGTCAGTGAAAGCCTGAGGAAGTGGTAGAGTTAGTGAAACCCTGAATCACTTGATTTCCATACTTTAAACACTTTAACATTTTTTTTTTCTTTTTGGCAGCACTGGGAATTAAAACCAGGGGTGTTTTGCCACTGAGGTATAACCCAAGGCTTGTTTTGTAATTTTCAAAATTTTGGGACAAGGTTTCACTAAGTTGCCTATATTGTCCTCGAGCTTGCCATCCTGCTACATCAGCCTCCTGAGATGCTGTGATTACAGGTATGTCACTGGACCAGTCACCATTTAAAATTAATAAAGACATTTACACTAACATGCTTTCTCAACTTACATAAAATGAAAGTTTTAACTTGAAAATGTTGAGAATTCTTTAGGCTAGAAACAAATATAATTACTATATCTTAACTTCAGCTTTTAAGTGACTTAAAGTGACTTTAAGTGACTGTTGAACAACTATTGGCTACCAATAAGAACTATAAACCAAAACTGCCTGTGCATAATCTCATGTTATTTCTACCACCACAGTCTGCTACACTTATCTACACTTCCTTGCCTACACCAAGAATACCATTATAACAAGAGACAACAGTAACAATAACACATTATAATAGACTAATATTTATCAAGTACTTATTATATACTAAATTTGTTAATAAATTTGTTGATAATTTCCTGATTTAATATGTGCAACAGTAGTATCAGGTAAAATTTTACCCATTTTATTAATGGGAAAACTTAAGCCAAGATAAGAAATTTACTAAAATTTACATTGAGGAAATAAACTTCTTAGAGAATGAATGATCTGTATCTCTGACGATTATATTATCAGTTTTCCTATTTTGATGAAAACATTCTCTTTATTCTTTCGCCCACAGTAGCAATCATACCCAACATCAGAATATACTCTAAATTCTTCTCAGGAATTGTGCTATTTCACCCAACAAGTAATATCTTCATACCTCTGAAACTACTCCCAAATACAACAGGCAATTTTCATATAAACCAATCCTGGTTAAAGAAGTTTTTGCCTGAAATATCACTTACAAGTCCAGAAGGTTGTAATTATAGCTCAGTTGGTAGAGTGCTTGCCTCTCATGTGCAAGATAGCCTGGGTTCAATCCCCCCCGCCCCCACATACACACACAAAACATACAAGTTCAGAGAAAGGAATTGAGTGTTGAGTAGCACAAGATGTTTGACAAATCAACATCAGTTAGAAATTGTTTCATAAACCAATTATATTTGAACCTTAAAAAAATCCTTAAAAGTCATAACAAAGATGAAAGCCTACAGTCGCTAATGTGAAATTCATTTCCTTGGTAATAACATTCAGTAATGTAAGATTCTTTATCTTACACATGTGAACTAGTATTTCTTTAAAGACTAAAAGCAAGTCTCAAAATTGTCAGAGGAAGGAGCATGTTGTAACTCCTCCAGAGTAGCAGAGGATGGAAGTGGTGAGAGCTGTGGGAAGGGGACATGCTGTGAAGTCACTTTTTGGTGAGAAAGGTAATTCGTGATGAAATATTCCTTTGAATATTAAAAATACATGGTCTAGTACCTAGACATTAAAGTTTTAAAAGATAGTGATCCTTGAACTGGTATTGATTCCCACCACTTAATGGACTGTTCTTCAAGAGCTACCTGGCACTTCCTTGAATCATTCAATTCTACTCCACCTTTACATAGACCATTTATAGGAAAATGTGGTTGCTACCTTTAAATTAGCCTTAACAGCCTTATATGGAAAAGTCATGTCTTGCTGAGCATGGTGATGCACACTTACAATCCCAGTATCTCAGGATACGGAGGAAGGAGGATTGCAAATTCAAAGCTGCCTCGGTGTATTAGGATTCTTTAGAGGAACAGAACCAACTAGAGGAATGATTATAAAAAGGGGATTTATTAGATTAACTCACACAACCAGAAGCCAGATAGTCCACAATAGCCATCTGCAGGCTGGAGAGTTACAGGAACCAGAAGCTGCGCAGTCCAAGAGGCTGAAGGCTCAGAAACAGAGGAATCAACGATGCTACCCCATTCAAGACCAAAGGCTTCTGGAAACTCCCTGGAGAATCACTGGCAGAGTTTGCTTTGAAAGAATAAAGGAGCAAGAGTCTCAGGTGATCTTAGCACCAATCAAGAACCCATTCTAGAAGAATCAAGCCTGCATCTGCTGCTTTCTTGTTCTAACTTATATTCCATTCAAACCTCCAACCTATCCGATGGTGCTGCCCAAGCTTAGGAAGGGTCTCCAGTTCACTATCCCACATGCCAATCATTTCTAGACATACTCTTGTTGACAACCCAGAAGCCTCTTAATGTTTGGCATCTCTTAATCCAAACAAGTTGACAATTCAAATTAAACATTACACTCAGTAACTTATCAAGGCCCTAAGCAATTTAGTGGGAACCTATTTAAAAATATAAAGCTGGGGATGTGGCTCAAGAGTTACGTGCCCTTGGGTTCAACCCCAGTACCAAAAAAAAAGTAACATCCATAAAACATTTCAGAACTTCTCATAAACAATAATTTCATGCATTATATAAAAATCTGTGCTGTTAATAGTTGTGTGAAAAACTTCCTGAGAAAGTAACAGAGGCTGGAGAGATCCAGGAAAAAACAATAGTAGACTCTCAGCTTTTGATTGCCATTTAGAGGTCATCAAATTCAATCCCCTACTGGGTTCCAGACACTTTCCACACAATTACTATTTGCATATTTGAGACACCTGGTTCATTTCATTGTTCATTAATCTTAATTGTTAGGGATCTTTCCTCATTATGGTGGGGAATCCTTGGGAATATTCTCTTAATGGGTCATCTGACAGCAAGGAATTGATTTTGTTCTCATCAGAACCAGACAAATTATTTCCCATGAATTTTGAAGAAGACACAGAAAGATGTGCCACTTTCTAGAACCTAAATTATATTTATATAATTAGGGAGAAGGCAGCAGAATGCATAAAAATCTTTTGGTTCAAGCATCATTGTTTGGAGATCATGCATGCTTTATTTTTCCAATTCCAGTGTCCCAGATAATGAATTGGAGTTTGGCTTAAATATGGTCTCACAGGTATAATTTCCAACCAGAGAGAAGCAATTCAAGGCTTCAGTGCATTCCATCCCCACCCCTCCTAAAATGATTGACTCTTCACTACTAACACAGGTCAGGCTGTAATTTCTGGTCCCACAGTAAGTCATCTCACTACACCTCAAGTTATACCTTGAGGTACCAAAAGAGGTTTGACCATTAAAAAAATTATATCTTTTTTGTTGTCATGCATGGCAAGAATGGGTAATGTTCTGCTGGGTGTTTTAGTCAGCTTTTTCGGTGCTGTGACTAAAAGATCTGACCAGAACAACTTTAGGGGGTCTTAGTTCACAGAGAGTAGGCTTCATTCCTTGGGGCTTGAAAGTTTGAACTTCTGGGCAGAGTATGTGCCAGAGGGAAGTAGCTCACATGGTGATCAAGAAGCAGAGAGCCAGAGAAGCCACACACCAGATACAAATATATACCCAAAAGCCACGCCCCAAATGAACCTCCAGCCACATCCCACCTGCTTTTTACTACTCAGTTAATACCACCTGGGATCATTTCACTGATTTGTTTAAGGCTCTCACAACCTAATCATTTCCCATCTGAATCCTCTCTCATTGTCTCACACATGAGCTTTTGGGGGACACCACATCTAAACCATAACATTGAGCATAACATCTGATTTAAAAATAGAATATTTTGACCAATCTGTGTTCTTACTAGCTTGAAATTTCCATTATGTTTGAAATAATAAGAGTATTGTCTTTTGCAGAAAGGGAAAGGAGACACCTGAAAAAGATAAATTATGTTGTCATAGTAAACTTAACCTCAAAAATCCCTGTTTCTTAACTCCCCAAATATTTTACTCTACATGTACATCATGAACTAGCACAGTTATATAAAGACTGAAATGGATGGAAAAATCCTCAACTTTAACGGGATTATCATACATATGCTGCTTGCTCATATTAATTAGGGTTTTTAGAGAAACACAACCAATAGAATGTGTCTATATTTATAAAAGGTATTTGCAGCTTGGCTACAGGCTCAGAGGCTTGAAGGTCATTCCCACTATGGTCATCTGAAGGCCATAGAAACAGTTGCAGCTCAGTCCAAGAAGCTATAAGCCTCAACAATGTTGCAGGACCAGTCCCAGGATGAAGGCCTGGAAGCTCCCGGAGAGTCGCTGGTGTTTGAGTCTGCATCCAAAGACTAAAAACCTGAGGTTTAACATATGCAAGCTACATTCTTTTATGGATATGTTCAACACAAAAACTGATCTAAAATGATCAAAACTTTCATCCAATTTTATGACAGTATGAACTTCATACAGGCTGTCTTTGTATTTGAGAGCTTCCAGGTTGTTTGAATTTTGCTGATAGAAGCATTAGGACTGCTTGGAGAGATAAAGAAGTTGGGGAAGCCAACTTCTCAAGGTTACATTGGACTATATTTACTCTCTTTTGACAGCAGTTGGTCAGCCTGTGTCTGACTTAGTGTAATTGTGATTACTGGATAAATGTATGCCTCACTTGACAGACCTCTGGCCTCTCCCAACCTTAAGACTAGGAATGAGATGCAGATCTGATCTTTCAAAAATTTTTCCTGCCTCTCTGTGGTATATTTGGGGCTGCAAGACCTTGTGTAGTCTCCCTCACAAAAGATGGTCTTTCCAAGTTACCTCAGTTTGAGTTCCCAGGGCATGGTCACCCATATTGGCTCAGAATAAACCTTTTCTTTTTTTCATATTTCCTCCAAGCAGAGCTGTTATTTTCTATTGACAACTAACCATTTTTCATATGCTGATCTATTAACCAAAAACAAAATTTCAATATTGGTCATAAAATATTTTCTAATTCAAGCTCAGCCATACCTATAATACCAATTCCTTGGGAGACTGAGTCCAATTTAAAGCCAGCCTCAGCAACACAGGGCTTGCCCATGCTTTATTTTGAAGCCTGACTCAAAAAACAAACAAAAAATAAATAAAAATAATGGGCTGGATTTGTAGCTCAGGGGTAGAGGCCGAAGTCCCTCAAAAATAAACAAATAAATAAGAAAATAGACAAATTCTAACACAAAGCACATTAATTTTCTCACCCCATTGTTAGTCTTCAACATACCATCTATATAGTTACAGAAGTCATTTGCATAAGCATTGGATCATTTCAGTGTAAAGGGCCACACTCAAAGGCACCTCACACGAAAGTTCCCTTCAGGATGATATAATTGCATTTATAAGTACACACTGGCATTCTCCCTTTTGTATGTTGGGTCCTATACTTGTGCTTGTTCCCCTTCCTAACATGGTGCCATTTCTCCTCTTTTATCAGTATCACTTATCAATTTCTTTCAAAAAAAAATCTAAATATCCTATCTCCTAAAGTCATAGTTATCTCTCAACTCACTGACATCTACCCTGAAGATGCTGTCTTTAGGTGTTTTTGTTTTTCCTATTTTCCTACACCTAAAACACAAATTTTAATACAGATTTTAATACAAATACTTTTGCTTATTACATTTTTATGCAAATTTTTTACTACAAATCTATCAAAAAGGTATCAGGAAAGATATTAAACCTCTTTAAAACTCTTCACCATATTGTACCCTCAAAAATGGTCTAATTTGCTGAATGTTCTTTACTACCATTCTAAGATGACTTGATTCTTTGACTTTTTAAATTTATTTTATTATTTTTTAAATATATGACAACAGTGGAATGCATTACAATCCTTATTACACATATAGAGCACAATTTTTTGTATCTCTGTATATAAAGTATGTTAAAGTCAATTTATGTCATTATACATGTACTTTTTTGCATTACAATTCTTAATACACATATATACCACAATTTTTCATATCTCTGTATATAAGGTATGTTGACACCCAATTCAAGTCTTCATACATGTACTTTGTATAATGATGACCATCACATTCCACCATTCTTGATTATTTGACTTTTGCTAGAACATTTTTTCCATAAGTTCAAAGAATTTCACTGGTAGACTTAGAGTGATTTGTGGAAGAAACTAAAGGCTGAAGAAATTATAGGATTTTCTACATTGATATCCATAGTCCAATATGGAACTAGGAAGATAACATCAAATATTCATAGTCCCTCTGAAAAATAGCAATCTTCTCCCTTGCCAGGTATTAAAATGGCCAATGTGCCACCTAGTAGTAATAATTCTTTAACCTTGGCTAATGCCTTCTATCGATTCATTACATTGGCTGTTAGCTGCAGAAGGGCAAGTACATCCAAAAATATAACAAGGTTAACTGTGCAATAATTCAGTAGAGTGTGTTCTAATAAATATTATTGAGAACACAGGGGAAAAAAACACAGATGTCATACCCTTGAATATATCATACATGTTTAGGCAGATAAAAATAACTACAGTCAACCTGCTACCCATGTGTGAAATATTTGTCCCAGATAGCCACTGCCTTTAAATTAAGCCCCCAAACTGCCAACTCAATATCACAGAACAGTGTTTGCACTGTCACCCCTATTCCTTTATTCAGGTCGGATAAAATCACAGAATATGCCAGAACAGTCTCCCATTTAAAGTACCCAAAAGTAATTTTATATTTACATATTTACATTTTTATATATGCAAAACAAGTTTATCAGTTTTACATTGCCTCATAAAAGAGCACAGAATACCTTGTAAGTTGGAGAATATTGAGGTTTTAAGTATAATTCAAAACATGTTCCTAAAAAAATAAATAATTAAAAGTTATAAATAAATCCCTGTCCAGTACTATAATTAGTGCCTCCAGATAAGTAAGATTTGTCTCCAGAAAAAAAATAGTTTAATCATTATTTTGTTGTTTCACCTTCTATAACCATTCCTTATAAAAACTATCTCCAAGGGAAGAATATAGACTTACCCTAAATCATTTTCTTTTAAAAAGCAATTAACAGGGGGCTGGGGATGTGGCTCAAGTGGTAGTGCGCTCACCTGGCATACGTGGGGTGCTGGGTTCCATCCTCAGCACCACATAAAAATAAAGATATTGTGTCCACCGAAAAACTAAAAAATAAATATTAAAAAACAGTTCTCTCTCTCAAAAAAAAAAAGCAATTAATGTGACCAAGATATTTGACAATTTATTTATTTATTTTTTAATTTCTATGCCCAGGCCCTGGTAATCATTATTTTATTCTCTGTTTATGTAAGTCTAACCATGGACTTGACCTATTCTAAATGGGATTCTCCTCAAAAAGCAAATTTTAGCTGAGTATCGACTTTTGATTTTGTGTTATTACTTTCTGTGTTTGTTTTAAACAGGTTTTCTCTGGGAGCTTCTAATTTAGAAAACTAGAACAGTATAAAGCAAGTCAATCATTGAACTTTACCAGCCAGGAAGTAAAGTCTTTTTGTTATCTGGCACTTTTTTCTTAAAATAAAGAAATGGATATTTCTTATTCATTAATCAGAACTAAAACTCTCTCATTATCAGCTACACAAATTGATGAGGTACTAGGGACTTTCAAATGCTAGTTACCTCAATAAATGGTTGTAAATACTTTGGCTTAAGAATATTTAATCAACAACATTGTGTTTCCAGCAAAAGAAATAAAGAATTAAATGTACATGACAGGGGATAGCAGCAAAAATAGAGGAGCGTGGAATTCCACTTGTCTGTGTCTCCACAGAAACACCAAAAATACAAGCAAAAACTCTCAGAACGAACGTTGCTTGAACTCTGAAAAATAAAATTTATAGCAACCAAGTTAATGCTGAATCAAGAACAGAGTGTTTCTGTAATGTCTGTTGTGATATTGCCTTTTTTCATCCCATATGCAGGTAGTTTGGGTTCTCTCTCTTCTTCTCTTTGTTAGCATGGCTAAGGGTCTATCAATATTATTTATTTTTTCAAAGAACCAACTTTTAGTTTTGTCAATTTTTTCAATTGTTTCTTTTGTTTCAATTTCATTGATTTCAGCTCTGATTTAAATTATTTCTTGCCTTCTACTGCATTTGCTGCTGATTTGTTCTTCTTTTTCTAGGGCTTTGAGATGAAGTGTGAGGTCATTTATTTGTTGGCTTTTTCTTCTTTTAACCATGAACTTGACCTATTCTAAAGGGGGAGTCTCCTCAAAAAGCAAATTTTAGCTGAGTATTGACTTTTGATTTTGTGTTATTACTTTCTGTGTTTGTTTTAAACAGGTTTTCTCTGGGAGCCTCTAATTTAGAAACCTAGAACAGTCGATCATTGAACTTTACCAGCCAGGAAGTAAAGTCTTTTTGGTATCTGGCACTTCTTTCTTAAAATAAATAAAGAAAGAAATGGATATTTCTTATTCATTAATGAGAATTAAAACTTTCTCATTATCACAAATTGATAAGGTACTAGGGCCTTTCAAATGCTGGTTACCTCAATAAATGGTTGTAAATACTTTGGCTTAAGAATATTTAATCAACAGCATTATGTTTCCAGCAAAAAAAAAGAAAGACTTAACTGTATATGACAGGGGATAGCAGCAAAAATAGAGGAGCGTGGAATTCTATTGATCTGTGTCTCCACAGAAACACCAAAAATACAAGCAAAAACTCTCAGGATGAACGTTGCTTGAACTCTGAAAAATAAAATTTATAGCAACCAAGTTAATGCTGAATCAAGAACAGAGTGTTTCTGTAATGTCTGTTGTGATATTGCCTTTTTCATCCCGTATGTTAGTAATTTGAGTTCTCTCTCTTCTTCTCTTCATTAGCATGGCTAAGGGTCTGTCGATCTTATTTACTTTTTCAAAGAACCAACTTTTAGTTTTGTCAATTTTTTCAATTGTTTCTTTTGTTTCAATTTCATTGATTTCAGCTCTGATTTTAATTATTTCTAGCCTTCTACTGCATTTGCTGCTGATTTGTTCTTCTTTTTCTAGGGCTTTGAGATGAAGTGTGAGGTCATTTATTTGTTGGCTTTTTCTTCTTTTAAGGAATGAACTCCATGCAATGAATTTTCCTCTTAGTACTGCTTTCATAGTGTCCCAGAGATTTCGATATGTTGTGTCTGAGTTTTCATTTACCTCTAAGAATTTTTAAGTTTCCTCCTTGATGTCTTCTGTAACCCATTGTTCATTCAGTAGCATATTGTTCATTCTCCATGTGATGTAGGAATTTTTCTTCCTTATTTTATCCTTGATTTCCAATTTCATTCCATTATGATCAGATAAAAATGCATGGTAGTATCTCTACTCCTTTGTATTTGCTAAGAGTTGCCCTGTGATATTATGCTAAGTGAAGTTAGCCAATCCCCAAAAAACAAATGCTGAATGTCTTCTCTGATATAAGGGGGGTGACTCAAAATGGGGTTGGGAGGGAGAGCAAGGGAGGAAGATTACCTCTAGATAGGGAATAGGGGTGGGAGGGAAAGGGAGGGAGAAGAGGAATAGCATGGATGGTGGAAGGAGACCCTCATCACTATACAAAATACATGTATGAAGATGGGAATTTGGTGTCAACATACCTTATATATAACCATAGGTGTGATAAATTATGGTATAATGGTGTATTAAGAGTTTTAATGCAAAAATAAATAAATTAATTAAAAAAAGAACAAAGTGACTTCAACTTGAATGAAAACTTAGTGATTTTTTAGATTGCCTAAGCCCTACCCTCTTCACGGATCTGTGGTGGTCTTAAGATTAAAGCTCACATTACTAGTGTGGGGGGATCACTGGGTCCAGAGGGAGGAGAGCTGACCTTGTTCTACTGGAATTGTGTTTGTCTATTTGGACCTGCTTGGGTTCCCTAAGAAAAGGTGTGGGACACTTCCCTTTGTTTTCCCTAACTCAGAGACCTCTCAAAGCAGAAAACTGGATGAGGGCCTTCTTCTGTAACACTGAAAAGGAAATAAATGCACTATTGCCAGCTGCGCCATTAAAAGGTCACAATTGGGAAATATGATGGACTCTAAACCTTGGGAGGAAAAGCTGGAGAGAAACTCTTGAGAACAATGACCTTGGAAAGCTTCTAAATACGATGAAGAATCTATGAATATCATACACATACCCCAGGCAGGGTGTATGCTCAGAGTAGACTTGAGGAGACCCAAAGATTTCAGCTCAGGTTGATCTCTTTAGGCTCATGTTTCCTTCTTTTTAGGCTCAGGGAAAGTAGAAAGTGAAAGCCAAGGCAAAGTTTTCGATAGCATAGCTAAACAGCAGTAAGCAAGCACAGAGCCAATATGCAAGTTTTCTGTTGCTGTGAAAAAAAATGTCTGAGCTAATCAACATGACAGAATAAAGGATACTGGGGCATATGGTTCAGAGGTTTCAGTCCATGGTCATTTGGACACAATGCTCTGGGCTGGTGGCAGCACATCCTAGCCAGAGCATGTGGCAGAAGAGACTGCTCATCTTTTTGTGTCCAGGAAGGAAAGAGAAAGAAAGAGAGGAGGGGCTGGGACTCTAGGATCTTCTTCAAGGGCACACCTCCAAGGACCTACCTTCCTTCCACTAGGCTTCACCTGCCCACAGCCCTAATGGGCTAGGGATCAAGCATTCGACTGGTAAGCCTTTGGGGGACGTTCAAGATCCAAACTATCGCATTGAGGGTTACTTCAATTTATGTTTTCATTTGATTCGAGGCATTTAAGGGACTCTCACTCTGTCAAGCCAATACCTTACCACAAACTAAAGGAATAGAGACTTCAGAAGCCATATGTGACAAATGATGCAGTATTTACAAAAATGTTTAGAAAAGTCTTTCAATAACCAGCATTAAACAGATTAAAAATGTGATCCAACTATATACTATCTATAAGAAGCTCACTTAAATTGAAAACCCAAATAAGTTGAAAGTGAAAAGATGTAAAAACATATCATATTTCATGTGAAAAGTAACCAAAATAACTGGGGTGGCTATACAAACTTGGTTAATAGAAATTTAATTCAGAAATTAATACCAGAGACAAGCAAGGTAGTGTCCACCTATATTCCCACCTACTTGGGAGACTGAGGTAGGAGGATTGCAAGTTCAAGAATACCCTGGGAAAATTAGCAAGAATGTCTTAAAATTAGAAATGGCGATGTAGTTCAGTGAAAGAGCACATTCCTAGCATCAGTTACAGGGTTAATATATCAAGAAGATATGATAATTATAGAGTTATACAATTCCCAAAACACATACAGCAAAAAAAATCAAAAGATGCAAACAGAAAAATACAAAGTTTTAAAATAATAGTTGGAGACTTCAAAACCTCACTTGCAATAATGGATAAAATAAATACAAAAGACCAATAAAGAAATAGAGGACTTAAAAACACCATAAATTAACTAGAATTAGCAGACATACACAGAACATTCTATTTAAATCAGTAAAATATATGCTCTTCACAAGTGCCCATGAAACATTCCCCAGAATAAACCATATATTAAGCCCCAAAGGAAGTCCAAATCAGTTTTAAAAAATCAAAGTCATATCTTTTCCAACAACACAAAAATGTAGCTGGTAGCCAAAAGGAGAAAAATAAGACTGAAAAATTCACAAGCATATGGAAATTAAACAAGACACCTTTAAACAATCTATAAGTAAAAGAATAAACCACAAGAGAAATTATACTCCAAAATGAATGAAAACAAATTTACAATAAGCTCAAACTTATGGGATGTAACATAAGTGTTCACAGGAAATTTTGTAACTATAAATGCTTATATTAAAAATAAAGAGGCTTGGGTATGTGGTAAAGCATTTGCTTGGCATATTTGTGACCCTGGACTGTGTCCCCTGCACCACAAAAGAAAAAAAAAAGGAATATTTCAATGCTAAATTTATACTTTAAGAACTAGAAAAAGAAATAAGAGCAAACTAAAACCAAAGCTACCAGAGGAAGGACATAACAAAGATTAGAGCAACTATAAATCAAGTAAAATATAACAATGAAATCAGAAATCATGTCTTTGAAAACATCAAAAAGAATGACAAGCCTTGAAAAAATTATTTTCTTTGTGCAGGGGTTAAATCTTGAATATACACAAATGTTCCTCTGCTTTTTTTTTTCTTTTCTTTAAAAAATAACTTTCTACTAGACCCTTGCCCTTTGCCTTTGAATGACTTCAAAAAAAGTGCAATGGAATGAGATTAGCTATTAGAATATTAAAAGTATATTTCTGAGTCTTTCCTAGTTGTCATTAATGGAATGAAGATCACAACAACAACAAAAAAAGTGACAAACCTTTAGCTAGACTAATGAGAAAAAAAAGAGTCAAGTTACCAAATAATTATAGAAATTAATTTATGAAATATTACTACTGATCTTACAGGATAAAATTAAGGATTTTATGAGGATATTATGAACAATCTTATGCTAACAAAATGAATAATTTAGAAACTGTCAACAAATCCCTGGAGAGGTACAAATAACCAGCATTACTCAAGAAGTAGGAATTTCTTAAGAAGAACAAAACTGGAGACAATAAACAAGAATAAAATGATTATATCTTTAATTAAAACCTCTTAAGAAAGACAAGCCCAGAACGAAAGGGTTTCAGTGGTGAATTCCATCAAACATTGATAAAAGAACTAAAATCAATTTTTCCCAGACTCCTTCAAAAAACATGGATGAAAGAAAC
The DNA here is from genome assembly GCF_964194105.1 of Spermophilus citellus. Lineage (NCBI taxonomy): Eukaryota > Metazoa > Chordata > Mammalia > Rodentia > Sciuridae > Spermophilus > Spermophilus citellus. The sequence goes on along the minus strand of NC_138195.1, from coordinate 28,153,182 downwards.
ACTATGAATTCATTCTATGAAACTATCTTTATCTTGATAGGAAAACCCATAGAAATATACCAGAAGAAAAAAAATGTACCATCTAATACACTGAATCATATAGATCTCAACCAAATCCAACAACATTTTAAATATCATACACCATAACTTAATGCAATTTATCCCAGGGATACAAGAGTGGTTCAATGTATGAACATATTCAGTTAAATATATCATATTAATAGAATGAAGGGGGAAATAGCAAAATTTTTCAGCTGATACAAAAAAGCAATTGAGAAAACCCACTATCCTTTCATGATTAAAAAGTAACTAACTGAATAGAAGGGAATATTCTTGACCTGATAAAGTAGATTTGTGAAAAAACTCCACATACATAATCACCCACTAGCTAAAGACTGGATGTTTAAGACAAGGGTGCCTGCTTTCCCCATTTTTGTTTTGTTTTGTTTTGTTTAACATTCTGCTGGAAGCTCTAGCTGGAGCAATTAAGCCATAAAAATAAATAAATTCAAATAGGAAAGTAAAAAGGGGAAATATCTCTGTTCACAGGTAACATGAATACTACATTTAGAAAGTCCTGAAGAAGAGAAAAGAGCTATCAACACTTACGAAGAGACTCAGCAACATTATAGGGTATGTGATTAACACAAAATTACTTTTATGACCTTATACTATTAATGAACAATATAAAATTTATATTATAAACACAATTCCAATTTGTAATAGCATCAAAAATATAAATTATTTAGAAATATATTTAACCAAGGAAACATGTTTGTACAGTGAAAACTACAAACCATTGCTGAGTGAAATTGAAGGAGACACAAATAAATGTAACTACAACCTGTGTTCCTCCATTGGAAAACATGATATTATTAAGATGATAGTACTACCCAAAGCTATATACAGATTCAATGCAATTCCTATCAAAACTCCCAACTTTGTAGAAATGGTAAAGCTGATCTTAAAAAATCACTGTGGAATTACAAAAATACCCCAATAACTAAAGCAATCTGATAAAAGAACAAAGTTGGAGCACTAACACTTCCTGAGTTCAAAATTAGTTCTGAGCATCAACAGTGTGGCGGTACTGGCCTAAAGTACTGGTTTCTCAAAAATGTCAAACGTGGTGTTACCATATGACCCAGCAATCCCATTCCTCAGTGTATACTATACAAAGGAATCAAAAACAAGTCTTCAAATACTTGTACATAAAATGTTCAGAATAGCAGTATTCATAATAGCCAAAAGGAGAAAGCAACCCAAATGCTCATGAAAGGATGAACAGGTAAACAAAATGGGATATATAATAAAAAAGGAACAAAGTACTCTATGAACCTCAAAACATTAGACTAACTGAAAGAAGCCACACAGAGATCAAACATTGTATGATTTATAGGATATTCACAAAGATGGTAAAACCATAAACACAGGGAGTGGGGGGGGCAGATGATATAGGGAATGATTGCTTAATAGGAATAGGATTTCCACTGGGGGATGATGGAAATGTTTTGAGAAGAGACAGGGATGGTGGTTTCTCAACATGTTGAATGTACTAAGTGCCTCTGAATTATATAATGTAAAATGTCTAATTTTATATATGACTTTTACTGCAATAACAAAAATGTATATGACATGAAGTTATCTAAAATGCATCTTGCAAGAGGACTTTTATAATTAACAAACAATATGGAAAAACATATTTCAAAAATTTTACATTTTTGTATAGTTTGGAAAAGAGAAAGATTGATCAGAGTTTAAGTTCATACTGAGTATTAATGGGAAAAGAAAACATTGATTTTCTATTAGCTCAGACCTGGTAATGCTGTGGTTAAAAATAAATAATATCACTGTGGCTTACAATGGCAATATTTTTTGCTCACATATATATCTGCTGATAGTTCACTTAAAGTTGGCTCTATTTCATTTTTATCCTAAGACTTAGGCTGTAGAAGCAGCTTCTTTTTCCATCTCCTGGCAGAGGGAAACTGAAATGGTGGCATCAATCTAGGCTTTTAAACTCCTGCTCCATCACGGCATATATCACATCCACTCACATTCTCCTGGCCAAAGCAAGCCATATAACCAATAGTGATGTCAAGGGGGTGAGAAGTTCACTCTCTCTGGGAGAGGTACTGCACAACACGTCAGTGAGTGAGGATGTATGATCCTATTACAAGGACACATACTAACTATACTTTAAAGTACAAGTGTGGAAAAAACAAAGTGGAACTTACTGACAATATATACAAGAGGTACCTCTACATCCAAAGATATGGACTTTTTGTTTGTTTGTTTAACATTCTGGTAAATATTCCTAAAATATCCTTTACAAATAATTTGTTTTCTCACATGAAAAACATGTGAAGACTTTCCAACAATGACATAAGCAAACTTGTTAAATGCAGCCCATTTGATGGATAGAAAAAGTATAATCCTATAATTCTTCTCATTGTTTTTTCTTTTCTTTTTTTTTAATTAGGAAAAAAATGAACATTTGATGCTTGCAGTTTTTCCTAATCTGTGCACAGCCTGATTAAACAATGCAAGAAGAATAAAATTTAGTAAAACCAGAAAAACCAAACAAGCGGTTGTAATTCTTTGTTATCTGTTCAAAACCAGATTTGAGGCTCAGCTAATGTGACTAAGGCCATAAGCTAAGCATAACAAAAAGATTCTCCATGTAGGACTTATACTGGATACAGCAAATACCACAATTTATTCTGTATCTGTAAAACATTTCTAAGTATCATCCCAGAAAAGATTTGTCTACTAGAAATGGAAATAATTTATTCTGGAGGAAAGACTAGGTGCTATAAGACATTTAAATACAAAGTCATGGGCCTGTGGTATAATGAGTGAGCCCTGAAAGAGGTTAAAAAAAACAACTCTTGGTCTTGGGCTAATGTAATACTCATTTCTTATCTGAAGGTCATTCCTCAGCATTTTCGCCAATATTCCTTCATGCTATTTCCTTTTCTACACTTCCTGAACTTGTATATTTCCTTTTACATAATGTCTGAATCAACAAATAGCAGTAGGAATCAGGAAAAAGAATGCCTATGCTTCAGAGAAGTAAGCATATCATCTTGTTCTCTTACTTCTAGTTCTCCCTTCAAGAGCAGCCTGCAAAACCTCTCTGATTCTTTTGCATTGATTTTTACCACAACAGTGATCGCAGCTTGTCCAAACAAAGTGTTGAACATATTTATCTCTTCTGTCTGCCATGATGTAGGAGAAGTAAAAAAAATAAAATAACACTCTAGTTCTTATCTTCAGTGTTCATCTTATTATACTCACAGGCAATTTTTCTGTGCACACTTTTGAGTAACAAATAAACTTGCTGGAAGATTTCAGGGGGAGGAAGTCAGTTCTTTTTCTTTTTGTTATAAGTAAGGCCCAAATGTATTCTCCAAGAGTATGGTTCAATTTCCCTTTATTTAGAATCAAGGTAGTATTAAAACTAATATCTATTTACTTTATATTAATAACAACATTGTGGGGAATTCTTGTGTAAAATATGAAATTGTTCTCTCTGGTGCTATTGCTGATGTAACTAACAGTATTAGTTTAATGAAGAGCAAATGAGGTTGATTCTTAAAGAAATGAAGAAACCCCTAGAAGGAGCAACCTGTCAAAATCCTAATGCTATCTGTCTAATAAAGCAAATGCGTTAACCTAGGAGCTTTTCTATGTCTTACCATGATGAAAATTATTAGATACTTGACACTTTGTGAGAAACATATTACCCAGAACAAATTGAGCAATTGCATTTTGTATCTTATCAGGAAGTCTGTAACAAACAAATTAATTTTAATAAAGGATTTTAATCCTTCCACACTATAAAAATATAAAAATATCTAGGTAAGTAAATTTTTCTATGTAACATTATGAGCAAAATTCAAGTCATATCAATTGTTGCTGCCTAGAAAGCTATCTGCTTAATAGCTCTCAATAGTCCCCAAAGGTAAAGATACCCTGCTTAAAACATTGATGATTATCTACTTCAAAAATGTGGAATAGGCTGAGGCTATAGCTCAGTGGTAGAATACCTGCCTTGCATTTACATTAAGCACCACTTAAAGTTAATAAAGATATTGTGTCCATCTACAACTAAAAAAAATGTTAAAAAAATGTGGACTGAAATAATTTTAATTTGAAAGTATACTTTTATCAATTCCAGAAAAAAGTAATTTTTTTCCTGGGGAAAAATACATAGTTTTTGTTTGTTTGTTTGTTTGTTTGTTTGTTTTGGCAGTATTGGGAATTGAACCCAGGGCCAGGCACATGCTACACAAGTGATCTACCACTGAGTCATATCCCCCACTTTTTATATTTTATTTTGAAACAGGGTCTCAATAAGTTGCCAAATCTGGCCTCAAACTTGTGATACTACTGCTCCTAAATCACTTGAAGTACAGAAATGCACCGCGTGCTTAGCTACACATAGCATTGACAATCACTCTTGCTTCAGTTTTAGAGTACTATCAGGAATATTTTCTGTATAGGACACACATCCTGTCATTTCTGCTATCTCAATATTTTGGCTTCTCTTCCTCCTCTTCATTGACACCATCTTTTGAGTTGGGGCCCCACTCAAGACAGCCTCAGTCACAGCAGGAGCCTCTTTGTGAGGTTCTATGTGCTAAGGTGAGTCTTGGTGGTGACCACTGTGCGTTGCAGGCATCTGCCTCTGCCTCCCTGCCTTTCTTCCCTCCTTCCTATACAAATGGACCAAGGTCTTTCTGAGCACTGACTCATTTAGTAGTTGTTTATTGCTTTTGTGACTAATGTATAAAAATAAGTAAGTGAATGAGATGCAAGAACTAAAGCAGCCTCTAAATAAATGACTCTTCCATTGAAACCATGATCTAAGCAGGCCTCAAAATCATTGCATTAGGAAAAACATTTATGTACTAAGAAGGAACCAAAAATACCCCAAACTATAAAGCACCTTGTCTCTCTTAGTATAAAATGTTCAAACCAACCCTGCTTGAGCATTTGATCAGTAGTACTACTGAAAGGTGTTGTCATGTAAAAACATGTACCTCTTTTACTATGGGGTCCTCATGAATCCCTAGAAGGTACTATTGATAAATCAAGACTTAGTGGGCTTCTGAGGATTACAAATTTCTAATGTTTGCGGTGTTCATTAAGTTACATGGCTGAGGCCATTTTCAGAGGTGACCCTCCTGGAGGTTCATACTGACTCTGCACTCCAGTTCTTATCTTCACAGAGGCTCTGTGACTTCACTGTGTGTGTTTGTGTGCGTGTATATGTGTGTGTGTGTATGAGAGAGAGAGAGAGAGAGAGAGAGAGAGAGAGAGAGAGAGAGAGAGAGAAAAGATAAAGAATAACTTTACTCCTGAAATCTTAGGATTGTGGCCATATTAGAGAGAGCAATGAAAAAAGCATTCTTGTGGTTACTGCACTGATGTCTACCAAGGAAGATAGGTAGTATGTAGCTCATGGCTCAAGTCAAAAAAAGTCAGTAATTCATTTATTAAAACCTGAAAGAAAAAAATGACAGAGACCACCAGACCAACTAAAGACATGTAAGCAGGTGGAATATATTCCCAGGTCTTGGTGGGCAGTGCGAATGCTTTCTCCAAAAGAAGCCCCTCTGAGCATAAGGACCTGCTCTTGGGTTTTGAACTAGATGAACTTCAGGTTCCCAACCAAAGGAGACAATCTAAATTTGTGACAGAGTTGGTTCAATAAATTATTCCTAGACTCAGAGTGTCTAGGAAATTGAATGAACTGGACATTTTAGTTATATTATCATTTATCCCCTCAATACATTTTGTACTACCTATGAAAAAAGACACAAGGTAATTGGTGTTGTAAAAACATAATAATGCACATATGCACTAATTGAAAAGTATAAATTTTTCAAGAAAATAATTTGTCCATTCTATACTTATTGAACTTGTCCTACATAACAGGCATTGTGTAGACATAGGGATGGTGTCTGTAGTCATGACCCATGACATCCATTCATGGATCTTCCCTCATTCCCTTCAGCATACGGAGTACAATAGAGTGTGGTGTTTGGGGCGAAAAGAAATTCTCTTTAAATCTCTGCTCTTCTACTTGCTAGCAGTGGGACTTTGGGTAAATCATTTAGCCTCATTAAGCCTCTGTAAAGTGAGAATATAATAAAGCATAGATCATAGGGTTATTGGGAGAATAGTGAAGCAATGCATAAAATGTGCTCATCTCAGTTTCTGACATATAGCTGGTAGTCAATAAATGGGAGTGATTATTATTTTAGAAATCATCACGTTTCTATTTTTAGTAATATAAGTACATTGCCTACAGCCTCCTCTCTGAAGAGGAGGTAGAAATTGCATGGCAAAATATCACTTATTCTGATTAATGGGAATTGTGACTTTATTTGTCAATAGGGTTTTTGCAAATGTAAATTGTTAATCTGGGGTCACAGTTGAATCAGTAAGCCTCTAATATAAAATGACTAATGTCTTCATAAAAAGTGACCATTAGGAACAGTGGCACCACACAATAGTAATATATTATGTAGAGATACAAAACTAAGTTTGTGTGGCTGTCTGTTGAAGTTGAATGGTTATTTGCTTAAACAAGAAGCATCATTTCAGTCTAGAAATACTGGTTGCCAGTATCCTTGTTATGAAAAGGATGGTGTATCTACTTTTAAAGTCATCTGTCCTCTTTCCTACCTCTATGGCCAGTGGATTTTATCTCATTTCAAAATCTATTAAAAAAAAAAAAAAGGCTTGGTGAGAATCTGCTCAGCAGCAGTCCCAAATGCATTACACTTACTACTCTCTACTGAAATTCACTCCCCCCACATCCACCATGATTAATTGCTTTAGGAACCAGAAGGACAATAGAGCAAGCAGTAATGTAGTTCTTGAATTCTCTCAGTTGAAAGTGTTCTAGAGAAAGACTGGAAACTGCCTTCAATTCGGAGGTTATATGTAACTGAGTAAATCATGCCCTGAATGAAGAATCCAAAGAAGCATTCTTGCTTCCTCTATGTCAATTCAGCAAAGCACAAAAGTATTAATGTTCATAAGACCAGTTTAAAAAAAAAAGGATATTTTAAAGGATGCTTCACTTCAAATTAATGATATATTTAAAATGGACCTGGAGTGAGGAAAATAAGTGAATGTTTAATGATCTTATTTCTTTAATAAGAATCATCTTTGTTATTATTTAGATATGAGGTGTCCCCCAAAAGCTCATGTGTGAAACAACACAAGAAAATTTAAAGGTGAAATGATTGGATTATGAGAGCCTTAACCTAATCAGTGCATTAATCTGCTGTTAGGGATTAACTGGGTGGTAACTGTAGGGACAAAGGGACGTAGGTTGTGACTGGAGTAAGTGGTCACTGGGGGACATGTCTTTGGGGTATATATTTTAGTGGTGGTGAGGGGAGTTTCTCTGCTTCCTGGTGCAATGTTCTGAGCTTCTTTTCTCTGCCACACTCTTCTGCCATGATGTTCATCCTTACCTCAGGCCCTGAGGAATGGAGTTGACCTCTATAGACTGCAACCTCTGAAACCATGAGCCCCAAATAAACTTTTCTTTCTCATCACGGTTTTTCTCAGCTCTTTTGGTCACAGCAGCAAAAAAGCTGACTAAAACAATCTTATTTCCCTAAAATTATTTGCAGGGGAGAAAATTAAAAGCTATTAGTGCCATGATACAGAAATGGTCAGAAGTATGCCCCAAAGCATGTTAATTAACTCATGTGAAATTGTAGGAATTAATTGTGAAATGACTTTAGGCAATAGCAAAGTCTCAGGGGATAAGATCATAAAAGTTAAATAAAGAATCCTTCCTCCAAAACCTTTTTCCCTTCAGTACTCAAAGAAAAGAAGTATCTTATTCATTCATCTGCAAACTTTGCCATTTTTCTATTCAGAATATCCTTTGTCTCATTCTTCCAGAAGTAGAGGAAAGGATTAAGACTGGCTCCTTCTTTTAGTTAGGATCTCTTCTCCGGTTTGTATTTACAACATTTAATTGGCTACACAGGCACTAGGTGAAAAATGGTATGTCTCATTTTTTAAAAATGCACGAAAAGTTTATTTTTAAAAAATTTTACTTAAAAAAAGTTTAGTCATCAAGATTTCCTGGAGATGTTACCAAAGGGGCTCTCAGATACGATTTGAGCTCAATGTTGACTGTGGTCAAGAGAGTTCAGATCAATAGAGAAGTCCTTCCTTGTGTGTGTCTGTGTGTGTGTGTGTGTGTGTGTGTGTGTGTGTGTGTGTGTGTTTCACTCAGATACCTGAGAATCCCAGAACAAGAGATGGCTGCACCAGCCTGATTATATCCTGCTCACACTAGAGGAGATTGCATCTCTTTGGTCCCTCCATACTCCTGTCTATTCCCCAGCTCCAGGACTGACCTCCCCAGATGCTTCCTTAGTTTCTTTCTCCTTTATTATGCAAAAAGAAGCCCTGCTGCTTACCCTAGCATAGCTCTTCATTTTCTCAACAATGTAGAATATTAACCAGATTGAAAAAATACTTGTACCCAGTACACAGTAGGTTCTTTATGAAAGTTAACTATTTTGAATTGAATTGATAAAATTGTAGTCCCCCAAATAATTGCTTCTGCATTCAGCTTTGAAAGTTAAACAAGATGCAAAGAAGTTTTTTAAAAACATAGAATGACCAAGACTTCTTGAAAATTTGGTCGAGAAAAACCTAGAAAACATTTAATCCAATTTGTTTCTTCTGCACAATTTTGTTTGTTTGTACATAAGAATGCCAGAGAGGTCACATGACTTGTGTAATATTAAAGAGTCAAGTTACTAGTAAACCCACAAAAAGCCCTCTATCCCACAATATCTGTGAATTAGTGATTACTCATAGGCAGTGTGAAAATTTTTGTAGTATGACAATAAGGGCCTTTCCCACTGTCTCCTGAGACCTAACAGCGATTCTTCATTTAGCTGTTTATTGGAAAGGCTTTAACATAAAGACATGATTATATTTCAGGTCTGGAGATGGGCTAATATCAAAATCATACGGATCTCAGAAATCTCCTAATAATATTGACAATATAAGTAAATCCTGAGCAAACTACAAGGATCTAAAATAAGACTAAAACTCATATTGCCACAATGAGTTTTCACAACACACAAAATGTCACTGACATTTTAAGGCAGTACTTATAATCTTGGTTTTAATCACCTTTTTCACAACTGTGACCAGAAGACATAACAAGAACAATATAGATTCAATTTTTTTTTAGGACTCACAGGTTCAGAGGTCTCAGTCTCCATAGATGGTCACTCCCATTGCTCTGGGCCATGAGGTGAGGCGAAACATTATGGCTAAAGGGTATAACAGAAGAAAGTAAGCCAGGCTATTGTACCAGGAAGCAGAAAAAGACTCTCTTCATTACCAACAAAATGTATATCCAAAGACACACCTCCAATGACCCACATCTTCCAGCCACAGACTACCTGCCCACAGTTACCACTCAGTTTATCTATCAATATATTAATGCTCTGATCAGGTTTAGGTTCTCACCCCCAATCATTTCACCTCTAAACTTTCTTGCATTGCCTCATACATAAGCTTTTGGGGGATACCTCATATCTAAACTAGAGCAAACCCCTACATATTTGTGGCAATTCATAAACCAAAACCCAAAGAAATGCCAATAAATTATGTTGCTATCCAATATGATTTCACATATCCATGATATGTGAAATGTCCTTCACCATCCTAAAAATGTTTGCTCCTCTTTTATCCATCCCTCAGGACAATTTGGTCAGCAGTGAAACCATGAACACAGAAAATACAGAATCATTATGGAAAACCAATGCAACTTAAGTTTTAACCACAAGTTGTTTCAATGCTCTCTTTCCCTCATATAAGAGAACTGGCACACACACAAAAAGAAAGAAAGAAAGAAAGAAAGAAAGAAAGGAAGGAAGGAAGGAAGGAAGGAAGGAAGGAAGGAAGGAAGGAAGGAAGGAAGGAAGGAAGGAAGGAAGAAAGAAAGAAAGAAGAAAGAAAGAAATCATTTGATGGAGATTTTTCAGAGCTACAATACTCCATGTGCTAATTAAGGGCTCTGTTAGAGGCCTGATTTTCAATGACAAGGTACAAGCTTAAACTTCTTTGGTTTCTCTTTGAAAAGATTAGATGTTATCTTACTTAACAGTTAATGAGAAATTATTTTACCTTAGTACCTTAGTGTTACGTGTGTACATGAGATTCTAAATTAATACATAACTGACAGGTTGCCTCTCTACTCCAAGTATTAGATTTAACTTTTTTCTTTAATTTTCCTTAATAAAGTTTTTAATCTTGGCTTTAAGAAGATTTGGCTTATTTTATTTTAATTAAGATTTTTTTTACATTATTTAGATAAATATAATAACTCTTAGGTTCTAAGCTGGATGATCAAGAGCCTTAAAAGGCTTGACTCTGACAAAAACAAGGGTTAGATAATCATCTTTAATGAAACCATCAAAATATATTAAAACTAGCAAAGAAAAAAAGAGCCATTAGCAAATACACAATAACTTTATCATTAAGTACCAAAAGACATGATGTTCCACCAGTAGACTTCTGAGAATCACCTACATCAGAAACACCTGTGCTGATTTTTTTCATATATGGATATCTGTACCCACCCTCCATTTCTTGCATTTCTATCATGGTAATCTAAATTTTATAAAATTTCCCTGAAATTAAAAAAAAAAAAATCAAACACTGTTTTCAACAACCACTATTCAGAGCATTATTTTCTTTTCTACCTAATTATACTCAATATTCATATAGAGAAAAGAATTCTGCTCTTGAAGGAGATAATTCATTTTATCCAATTTCTCCACAAAATCATTATGCATGAAATAAATCAACAACTGACTTTAATTTAAAAAGGAATTTTTAAAATGATTTCTAATATATTATCTTCTTCATTTCTTTATTTAACAATACTAAACAGTAAAAAGCAGACAAGGAAAGGATAAAAGGCCAAAATACCTTTATTCACATCTTTAAAAAAGTCACCAGGCCTCTGGAGGAGTGTGCCTTTAGAGAATTTCTTGGTATGATTTCTTCTTTAATACAGAAAAACAGTTGGATGGATGTAATAAATATTCTTAGTAGTCTCACGTAATTGCAAATCATTTTTCCTAGTACTTAGTATGACATAGTTTTGTTATGAGGGAATATGGAGAAATCTGTGTTAGAATACAGGAGGAATTGCAATGCCCAGCATAGCACCTCCCTTCTGGAGTCCTACAGAGCTAATCATAACTGCAGTTGTGAACGGGCTGCTCTGCTAATGTGTTCTGGGAAGTGCTTGTTTTGCAGAGTTTCAGGTTTGAAATATATTCCCTGAAAGGGCAGACTCAAAACAAAATGTGTTGTGCTTCAATAGATCAATTTTGGATTCTCAGTAGATCCTTATACTCACCTCCTGTTTTGGATAAACATATATGCTGCTATTTAAACAAAGAGGGACTTTTGAAAATGAATATTTATTAAACAGTGATAGAACAATAATAACAAAATTAAGAATTCATTGACATGTAAGCACAAATTTTTATTTCTTTACTGTGATGGTTAACAAAATTAATTTTGCATTCCTAGCAAGAGGTAATGAAATCAACACACTGTTTTATTGTTATTTTTATATGTGATTTTATAGCCAGATAGCCATAGTATACAATATATGCCTCATTGATTTTAGACCAAAAACAAGTTATTCCTTATGTTCATTACATGCACATGAGTACATCAAGCTAAATTCATATTTTATAACAATCATTTTTATCATTTTTTACCAATTAGTATTGCAGCATAATTTTTCTTCAAACACAAATTTAAATTGATAATTTACTCATTTGGAAAGGGGCACACAACAAGAATTCACCTACTTAAACAGATAAATTTTTTTTTGAAAATTTTAATATTTATTTTTTCAGTTTTTGGCAGACACAACATCCTTGTTTGTATGTGGTGCTGAGGATCGAACCCAGGCTGCACGCACGCCAGGCGAGTGCCCTACCGCTTGAGCCACATCCCCAGCCCTAAACAGATAAATTTTAATGCTTGATATTAACTGCAAATTATGTACTTGAATCACCCTTGGAAAACTTTCATGGTAGGAAAAATTTTACATAGAAAATTTACTTTTCATAGACTTTCTTTTAGAGAGTAGGCAGGAGAGAGTAAGTTAAAAATGGAAAGAGATAGAAAAGAAAGAAAAGAAGAAACTCTATCATTATGACAATGGTCTGTCACGGTTTACCAGTGGGAAAAAGAAGCTGTTCTAGTAGGCTTTATCTGTGTCAGCGAGAAATGATATCCTGAATTCCCTTACCTGGTTAGGTTCTCCCTACAAGATCCAATTTTCTTCCTTGACAGTGGCATAATCCACTGAGTATTTGGACCTAACTTAATTGGTTTTAGCAACTCTGGAGTTAATTTCTTAATTGTGTAAAAATCAGATATTAATGTATCTAGCAGACTTTGCACCCCCATTAAAGCAGTTGACTTAGGACAAATCAGCGAATAAATCATATTCCTCTAGGCAATTCATTTTACTTGCATAGTACCTGATTTCAACAACCAGAAATGAGTTCTTGTCATTTAAAAATAAAATTTAAAGGCACATGTCATTTAATGAGGAGCTGTGGTATAGAATGAAATGGTTCCATTTTTAAATGTAGAGAAGCTAAGAGATATCTAAAGTGCAATAACTCTATTCACAATCTCTTCAGGATCTACATGTTGATATTCAAAAAAAAAAAAAAAAAAGAAAGAAACAAACAGAAGTAACTTAACACTGAAATGTTTACCATGCAAATAGCATAACAGATTATTCTATTTTCCAACCTTACACATTTGGTGGTAAGCAAAGATTATTCTGGCACTTTATTATGCCAATTGCTATATAAAATTTAACACAAAGAAAAATTCATCTCTGAGATTTGATTAGAATTTTAAATAAGATTTAGCAATTTTTAAAAAGCAGTAGAGGGAAATAATAACTGGATGTGTGATTTGTTATAAACTCTAAATGGTCTATAATAAAGAAGCATATAAACACTGTTAAATAAACTAACTCTCAGCCTTTTATTTTCTACTATTATGCCATTATTTTTTTCTTAGAGTCATGTTCTGTTGAGTGAGATTCAACTCAAGTCTTAAAGTGACAATGAACCTTAGCAAAAGGAAAATGTATAGAAGAAAGCATGCAAAGAAGCCTAAATGTAAGCTGAGCAACTGGCCTTTCTCTTCTACAACATCACCCCTCTTTTTTAGCATTTTTTTTTTTTTAGAGAGAGGGGGACAGAGAGAGAGAGAATTTTAATATTTAATTTATTTTTTCTTAGTTCTCGGCAGACACAACATCTTTGTTTGTATGTGGTGCTGAGGATCGAACCCGGGCCGCACGCACGCCAGGCGAGCGCGCTACCGCTTGAGCCACATCCCCAACCCCTGTTTTAGCATTTCAGTACTCAGAAGTTGGACTCAGGATGCCAGAAGTGTTGGATGGCTTAGGAGTGCTGTGTGTGAGAACTCAAGCTTGTAGGAAACCCTCAATAATGAAGGTTTGTTTAATATTGATTTGATTATTTGTGTCCAATAAAGGGTAGGCATCTAAACAGTCTCCAGAAATCAGGGGGATAAAAAGATCTCATGAAAATAAAAGTTGTTTTTACCACCATTACTGAAACTTCACATGAACCCACAAACAACTCCAAAACCAGAAAACCAAAGATTGTTTACAAATTTTGCACTTGATAACAAAATGTGACCTTAGTGACAAGGCATCTTTATTTATTTCACTTAATGTGACTATTTAAGATTTCCCTGAAGAAATTAATATTTAGTTTGATTGTGGGATATATAGCCCTGCGTGGTAATACCGTATAAGGTAATATAGAAGTCTCATAACACCATCTACAGTACTAAATTGGAATAAACTCGATTAAATCCATAAATATTTCTAGCCCCAAAAGTTTTTAATAAAAAACTGTGAACCTGTATCTGTTGCTGTGGACCAAATCATCATCCTGGTGAGAGGCTCAATTTTATACTCCAATGGTGGGAAGGATTACAAAGAGTAACAATTATGACCATTTCAAAGAGTGATAATAGTGACAGAAAGCACTGAAGTCTTCTGTAGAAGGCATGATCAGAGACAGCTTCTCTGGCATAACATTTGAGGTGAAACTTGAATTGAGAGGTCAAAACACTTTTCCAAATGTAGGGACATAAGCATTATTGGCAGAGAGGACAGCAAGTGAAGTTACTAAGATGGAAACAAATTTGACAGGTGTGAGAACATGAAGCTCATGGAGCATGGTGAGTAGGATAGAGGGAGGTAGGAGGACAGATCCAGGAGATTGGCAGGGATAGTCCTGCACTGGCTGATCCTGGCTGAAGAAGTTTGTTTTTTGTTGTTGTTGTTGTTTTTTTTTTTTTTTTTTTTTTTTTGTGTGTGTGTGTGTGTGTGTGTGTGTCTGGGGATTGATCTCTTGGTTACTCTACATCCCCAACCCTTTTTATATTATATATGGAAATAGAGTCTCACTGAATTACCAAGGTCAGCCTTGATTCTCCTCTAGAGCAGCTGGGATTACAAGCATGTGCCACTGTACCCTACAAGAGGTCGGAGTTTTACTGCTAAGAGAATTAAGAACAATAATGAAAGTCTTTAAGTAGGAGAAAAAATTATAAAAATTTATAATTTTAAATGATGAGCTTGGCTGATGTAGCAAACAGAAAAGGGAAAGTACGAATGGAAAGACCAGTTTGAGGTATTTTCTGAAGATAGGGGAGAAAGGATGGTAAGTGAACTAAGACTGTATAGTAAGAATAAAAATCAACATTTTTTTGAAGCTTAATCAAAAAGATACCTTAAGGACAATATGGGGAGGATAATCACAGGGGCCAGGGAGACGAGTCAAAGCAGGATCTCATTTATTGAGGAAGTACACACAACTTATATACTGCACAGAAGCCAGTCAGGATAAAGGTCAGAGGGGTGGAGCGAGTTCACGTGTACACCCATACCATAGTCCCTAAGGGAAGGCACAAGCTGTCCAGGAGGGCAGAAGAGTCCTGGACCTATCCTGGAGGTGGTCCGCCTTTTCCGTCACTACCCACAGCACCACCTCCTGGATGATCACCAGGAGCCATCCCAGCCACATGTGCAACCCCAAGACCAGGAAGCAGGCAGCCATGCCCTACAGCTGCCTAAAAATATTTACCTAACTTACCTTAACATAGGACTAAAGTTTTTCCTAATGATAACACCTTCTGCTTTAACATTCTGCAACTTGTACAAATAGTCCTTTAGAGGAGTCATGTGTTTAGCCATTCTTTACCATACTAACCTCTGTTGAAATTGCAATGGCTAATCAGAGTCCAGCAGTCATGTGATAACATGATCCAGGCCCAGTAAGTTTTGGAGCAAGGTATAAGAATTCTGGCTATCAGGACCTTCTGCCTTTTGTAATGCCATAGTCATTGAGTTCTACGATAAAATAAAGATAGAAAAAGTAAAGGCCATTTTTCCTCCTAACATTTTAGGCATCAAACAATGTCATAAAGAATTGCAAGCTCCAAAATGTATGATTTCTCCCCCCCCCCTTCCAGTTGCTAATAAGTGATAAAATCAGGATTGAAAACAAGGACTAGATGATGTGAAAGTCTGTTTCACACTTCATCAAATCCTAAGAATTACTCAGAAAAACACCCACTAAGAAAGTATACCTCTTTTGTTCAAAATGTATATGCCAGCTCAGTAACCTCGTATTTCTTGATTGAAAAAAAAAAAACCTGTATACATCACAGCCAAAGGTCAATATTCTTGGTATTTTACATATTCAAACTAAGCATGTCAGTGTGCTGTGTCAAAGACCTCAGCATCAACATATCCTTTCTGGTTTACTTAAAAAAAAAATCACATTGATACAATGCCTACTATGAGTCACTCAATTTTTAAGGATATATATTATCACATTTTTCACAGTGATCCCCAGAAGGTGTTATTTTCCTACATTTTTAAGGTGAGAATATTAAGGTTCAAAGAGAAGTCAGAATTTAAGCAAGTTTGAACAGCTAGGGGGTAACTGACAGATTTTCCTCTGTACAAGCAAAACAATTGGGCAAGTATTCCTTTCCATCTCCAAACCTAAATTTAACAATTTTTTAAAATGTGTTGAACTTCATAAAGTTTACACTTTTTCCAGAACAATATAAATTGTCAAAAAAAAAGTTAATACTTGTTCCCCATGTTCACTCTCAAACTGTGTTCAGAAGCTCCAGGATCAATATTTCTTTAAGTATCAAAATGGCTCAGGGCCAACTGGAGAGAAAACAAACTTTTTCCTCCCAATCCTGCTCATCAGCAGTGAGCTATGCCAACAGGGCACAAATATACTCTTGATGCAAACTAAAACCATCCAAATCCAGAGAGTTTTAAGCAACATGAAATCAAATGACCAGTGTGATTGTCTTTTTACAGGCCACTAGCACCATGGAATTGTGTGGCCCCTGTGACCTCTAGTAAATGCAATCCTTGTGAGTTTGGACATTTGCTTAGGCGAAAACAAGCTCTGTACATCGCAGAGTAGGCTGTCAGCTCTCTGTGGAATCCATGACATACTAATGTTCTAGACATACTGTGTTCTAGACAACTGCCCCTTTATTAGCCCCAAGATATTGATAACAGTCAGTACACCTCCGATCAATTTAAAGTCTATACTTACACAATTTTAAAAACTCATGGAGACAAGCCAATTTTTAGTAGTTTTATTAAATAATAGCCCTTCTATTTGTATGACTCAAACATCACAGGTATTTGTTTCATGACCATACTGTACCATTTTTCATTAGAATCATATTTCATATCTACAAAGAACCCTACTAAGTTTGAAAGAAACTCAGTACAAAATGACTCAATCAGGTTTAAGGAGCTTCTAGTTAACAATGCCAGGTCCTGAATCAAATCTTCCTCCACTAAAACTTTGGCTTTTTCTACCAAGGCCTAGAAACCCAGAGACTCTGGGTCCCACCTAGTTCAAGTTTGGGGATAGAAGGAAAAACACAACTGATTTCATTACTTCTTTATCTTTATCTTATAGAACTTCTCCTAAAATCCTGTTTGATTTTTTACTTTTACTTATTTTCCCTCTACTCACCCTGCACTCCTTAACTTCAATAAATGTTCCATGAAAGCAGAAACAGTGTTTGTCTTATCCACTATTATGTCTGAGGCTCTGTCATGACCCTAATGCCTAACAGTGCTGTCTAGCATATGGCAGACAATTAAAAATTTTGTTAAATAACAAATATAGAAGTCACCTACAAAAAGTCACATAAGTAAAATAGAGATCATCATTATAAATTCAGATATCAGATTTGTAACCATTTTCTTTGAATTGAGGCTAATGCTTATTGTCTACTGTCCAAAAAAAAAAGATATTATTGTCAAGAAAATTTAAAAAGAAAAGGTGACACTTTTAGAAACTTTAAAAATATTAAAGCATCACCCTAAGTCAAATACACCACCTGAGGGAAACCAATACATCTCAACATTGACTTGAAACATGAAGGACCACTGATTGCTGATAGTGTTTAGTTGAAAGATATAATTTTAAATTTAATTTAAAGTAATAGAAAATATTTTTCTCCTTCCTCTAAATCAGATTTGATTCATTTATGGCAACTACAGATAAACAGAAATCTGCTATTACAATTTCCCCATCTTGCTCATATCCTCCTTAGCTATCTCTTTCCAAAACTCTTCAGGATTTTGAATCATTTACTCTCTTGTCTTGGTAAAGAGATGGAAAGACTCAGCTCTCTGAAAGAAAAAGTCTCCTTTCCTTCTGGACGGAGCTACCCAGTGTGGTTCCTACTCTTCCCTTTCATTAAGTCCCACAGTTGCAGTCAGGGTCTGTCCAGGAATTTGCAGTGATTCTGCATGTTCATTGACACTTGTATAATCATGGTTAGGGTCGTAAGCATCTTTGAAAAAGGATTATTATATCCCCCAAAGCATAGGACTTAGAACTTTTGAATAAATATTTATTAATAAATCCCTAACAATATAAATTAAGACTATCTTATTATTCTTGCCTTTTTATTATTTTCCAGGTCTTCTACAAGTAAACTACTATAGACATACAAAGAGAAGACCAAGTACTAGCACAAGAAATACTAAAGTTCAGAAAAGTTTTTTTTTACTAAATTAGAAAAACTGCCTTCGATTTAGCTTATAAAACAACATGAGTTGATATACATGTGCTCACACCCATTGCAATGTTTTTATTTTCAAGTTTACTTAACAAATGTTGGTTTCACTTTTTTTCATAAAGACATTTTTCTTGAAGTCTGAGTTAATTTGTTCAATATTTTAATATTCATGTTCAGTTAATATTTTCCATAAGAAGTTCCTGATTTTATACCCAGTAAAGAACTCAGAGAATAACAGTCAAAAAGGAGATGTGAGTAGTTTTAGTCAGCTTTTTCACTGCTGCAACTGAAAGACCCATCCAGAACAATTATAGAGGAGGAAAGGTTTATTTAGGGGCTCACGATATCAGAGGTCTCACTCCATAGACTGCAGGCTCTGTTCCTCCAGGCTCTAGGTGAGGCAGAACATCATGAAGCGAGAATGTGGCAAAGGGAAACAGCTCACATGATGATCAGGAAGGGGTTAGGAAGGGGAAGGGAGAGGGAGAGAGGGTGGAGGAGAGAGAGAGAGAGAGAAAGGAAAGGGAATGTCAGCCCACTCTCCAGATTTGAAATACCCCAAAGCCCCTACCTCCAATTAGCCACCTCCTCCAGCTTCACCCCACCTGCCTCTGGTTACCACTCAGTTAATCCTATGGTGGGGGAGTGGGGGGGGCTGTTAATCCACTGATTAGTTTAAGGCTACAACCCAATAATTTCTCCTCCAAACCTTCTTGTATTGTCTCACACATGAACTTTTGGTGGACACCTCACATACAAACCACAGCATGATAGTATACCAATGGGTTGAGGAAAGAAAAGAAATACTTAGGCAATATAATGTATTATTATTCTTCATGAATGAATTCATTGGAATTCTCATTAATCAAATCATAGAAACTAGGAGATATTGACAAGGATTCCTTCCACCATTCTTTTGCTTCCCAGTGTGAATCACTCAGCAAGGTCATATATTTATTCCTTTCCATCTCCACCTATCAGCTACTCAGAGGAAGTCCCCCAGATAAGGAATTATCTTACTTTAAAAACACTCCCTCCCTCACCTTATTTTGCGTATTTAATGAAACCATTGAGGACAGTGTCTCTATTAACCTGAAAAAAATGTCTTTTGGCCTCAAATGTATTGTTTTCTAAGAACCACCTGTGAAATAGGAAATAGAAGCTAAAATAGCTCCCTTTAACAGAAGTCCAGAACTCTCAGTCCTGCTTCTGTTTTTATAGCTACTTTCCTTTATACTACCAGACTGAGCATTGTAATTGACGATGGCCATAGACAGAAAACTTCAAAGATGACTTGGGAGACTGAATCAAATATCATTTTAATATAGTTTTGACCTTCTTTTAATAATGAAAGGGTTTACTTCGCTCAAGTTAAAAATACATTTCTTCAATCCTGTTTTCTTTTTGGGTGCTCATAAAAAATACCATCTTTTTCTCAACTAGCTGACCTCTCCAACTATATTCAAAGAACAACTATCTTTTATCTATTATTTAAAAAGAAAGTATCCTTTAATACTTACATGACTGCACAGGAAATTGCCTGAGGAAAAGCCCCTCAATTGCAAATCATAACTTTATTTATAATATCTGAGCCTGTGACTCTTGATTTGGGTTTCTGATATTTTTTGTTTTCTGTTCATTTTCTCTGCCTAGGCTATCTTTTTAGGACAGCCAGGATGACCTCTCCAAGTGGTGATCCTGCAGAATTACAGTTGGCTTTAAGATTTAACTGCTCTATAGGATGACAATCCAATGCTGACAGATGTCCAAGATTCCCCCAAGAATCTGGAGTATTCTCCAGAGCTTACGTGAGGAGATTTAAAGACACTAGCTTTGTGTGTTGACACAGACAAATACTTACAACTTTGTTTTAACAAATGCTGTCCAATTCCAGTCCCCTAAAATGTTACCATTTGTTCCCTAGGTTTTCTCTACTGACATCCCCCCCCTTTTTTTTACAAACACACCAAAAAACAATTCAGACCTCATTTTGCAAGCCATGTGAGAGAGTTGTCCTTATTCAACCTGATATCGTTAGACATCAGAGTGAGAAAAGGTAAAAAGTGTTGGTGTCCAGAACATTTGGATAGTGAATCATAATTAAATCATGTTATGCCATGCATGAATACCAACATCTTCAAAAGAATTTGTGCTAAGACAGATACATATACACTCATGAAATTTATTTTCTGAAACTGAAATTGCGATGTTCTATTTCACTTCATCAATTCTTGGCTTCCATGTTGAGTAGACGTTTGTGACCACTTCTTTCAAAGAATCCATTCTATTCCATTTAGGGGACATTAATAGCTAATCTAATACATTGTCAATAATTCATTATTCTCTTTTTTTGGTTCAGGCTTGGTAATTGGTTAATTACGTAGTCTGGAGTTTGTCATTGCATTCACATGAAACTAGTTCAGAAGCATCCAGTGAAGACAGAAACTTGGGTAACTTCCAGTTCCCTGGTTCCAAACATTTAATAAATATTGTATGCAATTTTAAAAATAAATATTTTAAACCTATATAAATCTCAAAAGCAAGGAAGAGCACTCTTTGGGGAGCAGAAATGGGAAATGAAAACCACAACAATGAACATGACTTGGAGTACAAAAGGGACAATACTTGAATTCCAGTTGAGCATTCATTCTTCAGCACTCAAACTAGATTCACTGGTTTCATGGCCACCCACGATGAAATGTGCTTCCTGCAAAAACCAGAAGCCAAAACTAAGGAATCACTCCATCTAAAACAGAAACCTAAAACAAATCAACAAAAATCCCTGCCTACTTCCTCCAGCATTACAATAGAAGCTAACTCCCCACCTGAGTTTCAATTGCCAAGAGAGCAGCTGGAATCCAAGTCTACTTTGTTTGGAAGTGTGAGATACACATTCTTAGTATTCACATGGTATGAAAACCCAAGATGAGGAGATACCATGGAGTGATATTGACCAAATTATATTTTTATACTGCGGGCATGTATGAATATGTAGCAATGAATCACAATTATACATAATTGTAACATACCAATAAAAATGGGGATAAAATGGTTTGTCCTACTGAGTTAATTTCCCTTGGATATCAACTGATGAATGAATGAAGAAAATATGATACATATACATGATGGAATCTTACTCAGTCTTTAGTATAACATTTTGTTATTTATGACAACGTAGAAGGAACTGGAAGGCATGTTAAGTGAACTAAGGCAGAAACAGACAAATACCACATGTTCTTGCTTACATGTGGAATATGAAAATGCTGATCTCCTAGAAGATGTCTTAAGGATAGTGGTAACTTGAGGCTGCAGAAATTAGAGGGGAAGGAGGTACTAAGTTACACTTAGGAGAAATAAGTTCTGTTCTATTGTTCTATTACACAGTAAGGTCACTATGGATAACAATGATGTACTATATTTTCATGTTTCAAGAAAGCTAAAAGAAAGGTTATTGGATATTTTACTACAAAGAAATGCTAAATAATTGAGATAGGTATACTTACTCATATTTGAACATTACTCAACTGAAACATCCCATGGTACCCCATCAATATGTACAATTTTTTTTATGTCAACTAAAAAAGAAAAAGAAATCAAGACTCAGTTGAAGGACAATAAAGTTAATTTGTGAATGCCAGAAACCTGAGGTGGAAAGCTCTGCCCTGTGCAAGCTGGTCCCTGAAGGCTCCACTTCAAATTGAACTCAGTTAAGTTTAAAACTGGTCACATCATTCAGACTCCAAGCAGTCCTGCCTAAAAAGCCACCTACCTCCTCTTGTCTGTGCTATTAGTTCACCTCTTTCTCTTTCTGATTAATTTATTAGATTCTAAATCCATAAGTTTTACCTGAAAATATGCATAGGCATAATTTAACTTCCCTTTCAATTTGCTTGAGGATGGCTTTTCCCTGGCTTTCTTAAACACATCCTGGAAGGCAAAATTTCAGGCCAAATTAAATGGACCATTGCTTGTCTTGCTGTTACAGTTCTAATAGTATGATCTCATGATTTAAAGTTGGCAAACATTTATCTAGCATTAAGAGACTTGTAATGTTTGATTTTGAATCAATTCCCAAATTTCTAAAAATTTAATGTATATGTTTTACTCCAGTCAGGGAAAGACAAAATTTCTATATAATTATTTTTATCAAAAACATGTCTCTGCCTAGAATCCTGTCTTTTAAGAACACACAAAATATATTACCAGTTCATCACATGAGGAAACATCTGGGCCATAGATTTGAAATGAAAATTGAAGGAAGCCATAAGCCAACATCTGGCGTTTGTCAGTCTGCCTGCCAGGAGAAGGCAAGGGGCTGCTAAGGAGATCAGACATGCCAGGAATATCTACATTAGAACTGAAAGGACTGGGCTTGGATGCTTTTCATCAGCTTTATATGATACTAGAGGAGTAATAGGCATACAGAAACAACAATTTATATCACCTCTGATAGGTCGCTGTGAGCTAAATATTTCAACAAATACTTGTCAGTGTTACTACTAGATTCGCTTCCATTGCAATGGCAGACAAAATAAACATTATTCATAAAGCACTATTGCTACAATCCTAGTATTAAAATGACCTATGGAGGATGAAGAATGGTGAAGTTGAGCATAGAAGATACACAATGGGAGAACATTAGTTCCCAGTAGGACTCGGGGAAGTCATTATCAATTACCAAAACCAGCATGTAAGATAAAACTTATTGACCAGTATTTATACTCTTAACTGATACAGTAAGTATCCTTCAGCCCCTGCTGGGCTATCACTACAAAACTCAAATAAAGGACAAGATGAAGTCAATTGGAAGGGTGAATTTATATACCACAGTTATCCCTTATTATTCTACTGCTCCTTCAAGATTTTGAAACCATCTCTCATACATCTTCCCACTTGATCTGCTCAATTACTCTGAAGAGTAGGCTTAGAATATATTAATATCCCACTTGCAAATTTATAAACCAAAGATTAGAGAGGTCCAATGACAAAGCAAACATTGCATTGGATTTAATAAATACCTGGGAGAAAAGGTCATCATCAACAGTGAAAAGATTCTGTGCTCCTAACAAGAGTGAAAATAAGAGAGCAATTTTAACTAATGTTGTTATTATTTCTCAAATTCATTTAAATATTTATCTAAATATTCTTTCAGTAGAAATACCCCCAACTAAAATGGTACTCAATTTTCATATCCTTACTATCTCCTTTTTTTCTTCATTGTTCTCATTGTCCTTTCTGATGTAAACATTTAATAACTGTTTGTCTTCCTCTTGGGATATAACTATGTGAAAACAGCTATGTTGTGTTTACTGTGGTATTCGTGACATAAAGATGAATAGACAAATAAGCTGAAGGTCTCTTACAGATTAGCTATTTTGCTGATCATCTTATTATTTTAGAGCTATTTCTCTGAAAAATGAAGAAATGATACCAGACTTAAGATGTGGCATAGGATGATGAAGAAAGAGCAATTATGCATGTTGTCGGATTATTCAAGGTGAGCTAAAAAATGAGGGTCTTTAGGAAGTTCTTTTGGAAATTAACTGAATGTCCACAAGAGGAACATATTGCTGATTGAATTTTATTTTACTCTATAATCAGGCTACCTTTCATTTTAGAAGTCCAGACTTTGTAGAGAATAACATTCTCAAATAACAATGGATTTCTGAAAGAATCTAGCACCTTCAAAAATCTTTTCATTTTATTATTATTTTGTAATCCGCAATCTGTCCCCTTCAAAGCGGGTAGGGGGACAAGAAGAGGAAAGAAAGAAAAAGAGCAGGGACTTCTGTCGATTTTAGCACAGTGTGCTCCAAGCAAGGATTCAGCTTAAAATAACTGCACCAGCCTCGCTGGAACCACAACAGAGGTAGAAATTTGCACAGTGCCACAGTGCCATCTAGTCGCCACCAGGAGAAATGACAACTGTCTTATTCATTTGCGGCTGACCTTTGTTATCTGTGAATATGCACACTGGGTGATAAGATACTTTGTACCCTTTCTCCTCCTATCAGCTTATGTCAATATCCACATTCATGGGCAAACGAAGAGGGATGGGAATCTTTTGTTCAGGATAGAAGAATGATATTATTTGGCATATAAAAAGGATCTCCTGAATACTATGTAGAAAGTTGCCTTAAAGAGGTGGAAGTGGCTTGATAAAGGGAGAGCACTTGGGAGACTACTGCAAGGACTTAGAATGAAGGTAAGAGGAGTAGGGTGGAAATGGGAGAAACGGTGAGATGTGGACGTATTGGGGAGGGTTTGCTGAAGAATTGAAAGGAAGGTATGGAGGAAAGGCAAATGTCAAAAGTGACTTTAAAGATTTTTTACTTGGACAACTAAAACAACCAAGTTTCCATTTAGTAAATCAATCCAAGACTGGAGGAGACTAAGTTCGTGGAGATTACCCTACCTCCATAAAAATAAAATCCCAAAAAGTATCATGAGAAAAGAGAAAAAAGTTGATCACTCCCAGTTGTAACAAAGATACTCCAACAGTCCTGAGATCAAAGATAAGAAGCCCCAAGTTCAAAGTTTGTGTGTGTATATATAGAGAGATGTTAATTTCAACTTAATAATTTATCTCACTAAATTATGTGTAGAAATAACAAAAACTACATTTAGAAGTATCCCAACAGAACCAATTACAAGGAATAGGGAGAAATAAAATTGAAAAAATAAAGTTGTTTAAAAACTGCCTCCAATGAGTGAAGCTTTTTCAAGAAAACTCAAAAATTGAATTAACTATTTTTACCATTGATGTATTTCTCAGTTTATTTGTCTTCATACACTGAAGTTTTTCATGCATTCTCTTGTTCAAGTATTCAAAGGGTAACGGTTAGGAGACAATTCATGTCCTCAAATTTTGGGGGACAGAGATGAAAAGATATGGTCTTCATCTTCAAGCACCCATGAATCCAATTTATTATATCACCATTAGCTAGATAAACTACAGTATATATTTAAAGAGCCACCAAACCCCAGGAAAGATGGATAAGGAATCTGGAACAGGACCAGAGTAAAATAGATAATTGAGGTGCTCAAGAAATGTATTATCTTGAAACTATGTCTTTTGTTACATAACAAAAATACTTAAATTTAGAAGTGATGGCAATTTCAGCATTATGCAGGAAAGAGAAATTCCCATGGGTGAAGTGCAGCTGATCTCTTTTAGAGTGATAGTGTAGATGTCCCCCACGCAGAAGTTGAATGGTGAAGTGCATTTTGATTTGTTTTCCCTAGACAAAAGTGCTCCTCACTCCAAAGAGACTGGCTATTGCGTACAACTTCAGATAGTGCTGTGTCATGTATCTTCTTCCCAGGCTTCCTGATAACCTCCCATCTCAGTTCACTGGTGCTTGAAATTCTACAGTAATTTACTGTTGTGATCTTCAAAGGTTTAGCAACAGTTAAACTAGAACATAGAACATAACACATTGGAGAAATCACAGTTAAAATCAAAACATCCTTCCAACCAAGTAAACCTTTCTACAAAGGTAGAAGAGAAAGGAATCAGATATCACTGAATGAGCATGTAACTGTAATGAGAAGTGTATCACAGGTAGTCTGTTAAGCAATTGCAAAGACAAAGAATTTTCCCCCTTTCCCAAGCAAAGAATTCTCCCCCTTAACCAAGCAAAGACAACCTACAATACACATGTTCTCAAGGTAAACAGTAACTAGCCCTGGAACACCAGTGTCACACAGTTCATCCTAAATTCTCCTGGCAACTGTGTTGAACACCTCTGGCATTCATGGATTTGACCAAAGGAAAATGAAACATTTTGTAGCTCCATCAAAGAAGTTAAACTCCTCTCACACAGGAACCAGGAGGTAGGTGTACTGTCTTCCTTAATTGATTACATTTGAAGGTGGTATATTCCAGGTCCTAGAGAATGACATTCCTGCCAAGAGGCTTACTTAGGTTTTGAATTACATGCATTTCAAAGAGAGAAGAAAAGAGCTCACTTATAATGTTTCTAAAGTAAGTGCTCAAAGAAAAAAAAAGAGGGGGAGGAGTCTCTTCCTTTATTTTCAACAGGCAGAATTAAGCCTCTTATTTATAATTTGTATTTGCCCTTATTACTACTTGTCAATTACACTTTATGGCATAATTTCATAGGCAATTGTCTGATAACAGGTCCTTTTTCAAAAAAGAAAGGACTACATGAGCACCAAGAGGCTTCCCCCAGGACAAAGTGGCTTTGATAAAGCTCATTGGCAATTAGCAGAAGGAGAGCCGATTACTGAACACAATTTTTCCTATTCCACCATTTTATTTTGTTTTCTTAATTTACTTCTGAGCTCATTTAAACTCCTTCCAACTTTAACCATCTATCTTTCCTTCAGTTTCTGAAAACCCAAACTTTCTCCTCAAGTAAGAAAGTATTTGAATGCCTCATAAAAGCTATTTTGCTTCAGTTTCCTCAGTGAGATCAGTTTTAATTCAAGTGGTTAAAGATGAAATGACTCAGAAACAAATCAAAGTACACCTGACAATTTTTAGCACCCTCAGATCAGAAGCATACTTGGGAAGATAGCACCATGACATATCAGATAACCTTACATCACCAGTATGCCTTGGAAGTAATTACATCTAGACGTTTAGATCTCCAAGTTGCTAATGAGTTCCACAGGCCAAAATTATTCATTTTACATTTTAGAATTCTCTAGCATCAGGGAATTTACAGTTATCATCCTAGATCCACACTTTTAAATTGTTATCCAAAATCCCCTTAATGGGCAGCCACTCACTGCCTGTGTCCATCTGTTCATTTAGCCAATACTTCCTCAGTCCCAAGTATGTGCCAAGAAATGTGTCCTCCCTCAGTCTTGCAGACACAATCAGAGACAGACTCTGACTTCCAGGAATTCAAAATGCTCTTATACCCAAGGACCCAAGGATGGATAGGACTAAATGTCATCAGTAAAAAACATGAGTATTGATTAGGCTTGGTAAAGGGGGACTTTTGGAAAGGATGTACAATAGACAGGGTGTAGGGTGAACTGGAGTGTGTGAGGAGTCCAGTTGGAGACATTCTTTCTTTTAGATTAAACCCTGTCAAAAGAAAGAAAAACCAAAATGAAGATGTACAAAGCATTTCCAAGAAAAGAACAGAACAATACACAGATTTCGGTCTTCTATTGTGAACTTTTTTGAATCTTAAATGCACAGGGTTCAAAATCCAGCTTGTCATCAATTAGCTGAGTGTCCATCAGAAGGTAACACAGCTATTCTTGAATAGCTTCTTCACGTGTCAAGTAGGAATGATAGTAATACCCATCTCAAAAGATTGTTGTTGTAGATACTAAGTCAGGTGCTGTAGGTTTAGAATTTAATAAAGTTTCTGTGGCATAGCAAAAATAGCTACTATTATTCAAATCATGATTACTGGGATTTTTTTTTTTTTTTTTGCTACTCACAGTAAAAATGAGACAAATTTAGTTTTCCCTAATAGGTAATAAAATTCAATTTGTTTTCAAAATATATTTTAAAATTACAAATGAGAGATTTTAAGTAAATATATCTTTATATACAAAATATCTCTGGAAGACACCTGAGAAATGGAGCAATTATTCATGTGAGGAGATTGGGGGACAGGAGTTAGAGATGGAAGAATACTGATTTCTCATTATATATTTTATTTTTGTGTGAATTTTGCCATATGAATACCTTACCTGTTCAAGAATATATATATATATATATATATATATATATATATATATATACACACACACACACACACATATATATATATCCTGTTCAAGAATATATATATGTGTGTATATATATATATATATATATAAATACAGAAAAAATTATAATGAGAATGAGAATAACAATTGCAAACAACTTCAATGTTAACATACATTTTGTTAAAATTATTTTACATGTATTAACTTGTTTAATTTTTAAAAACAATGAGAGCTTATCAGTTTTTGAAAATTAAAGATGAGACACAAGAAGATTTAATAACATGCATAAGAGTATCCAGATAGTAAACACCAGAAGGATTTTCTGGCTGTGTACACACACACACACACACACACATACACACACACACACACACACACACACACACGAAATGGAATTGTTATCCAGGTCTCCATAGACAAAGTTGTATGTGCCTACTGCAATACCCAAGACAGACACAAAGCTGTCACCCTATTCCTGTGCTTCCCTGGTCCAACTCTATGGTCCAGTGAACAGCCACATGTAACCACTTATTGATATCTATGGCTTTTTGATGTCTTCCCCAGATCAAAGTCATTTTACAAATCAAAGAAGAATAACATGTTTAAAAATATTTCAAGAATTGCCAATGTCTGAACATTCTAGAATTACTGAGTCATCCCCTTATCCAAAATTAAATGTCAAGATCCAAAAGCAAATAAAAAATCAGTGAGTCTTTTTCCTGGCTCTTTTAAGAACCTGTGCATTTCTTGAGATCCATCTATTCTGCACCTGCCAAATGAATGATTGAATTTATGAGGGTGAAGCTAAGCCGGAGCTACTGATCAGTGAAATTGGTTGCAACTGGGTGGAAGAGCTCCACTGCAGAGAACTCCAGCAATCGGCAACATCACTCAAAGGGAGCAAGACTGCTGTGAAAATATTACAAAGTTGCATGCACTTGAACGCCTGGATGCCAGGGGCTCAGGGGAGAGGTTATTTTATGAACCTTGTGAATCTTGTGTAGGATGTTGGCCAACTGCTCCCTAAAGTAGTAAGAGCAGAGTTCAGAAGTAATCGGATTCAACTCAGGATCTGGCCTTTGTTTATCAAGATGTTAAGTCAAAACGTACTTTCTAGAAGATGCTTTATTAAAATAGGTTTTATTTATAGTTTGAGAACAATTTAACTTAAATTTATTAGCTTTAATCCTTCATAGCTTGCAGGGGTCATTTTCATAATTTTACATTTTTTGTTAGTGAGTTCAAAGTTAGTTATTAAAATGGTGGAAACAAAATGTAATCTTAGAATATGATAAGTGTTTATGAAAACAGAAATGGGCTTTCCAGAAGTCTGGAGAGCTGGAGGCAAGCACATTAGTCACTAATACCTAAGCACTCATTGTATTTCTCCCTGAGGTCTGAGGATCTGAATGTAAGGACTTCCTAGATCAACTCCAAAAATGTCCTCAATAGTCCTTTCAACTGAACTACATCAATTACCAGAGTAGGTTCTTCTGCAATAGAGATGAAAACAGAATAAATGAGCAATGGTGTAGCAATAACTGAGTTTCTCCATTTGGCACGTATCTGCTGCAGGATGTCATCACCAGTGTCCAAATGTGCCAGTGGTTCAGCAGCTTACTGGCCCAATATAAGAATGTTACAAAAGAGATGCAATGACAGACCTGACTGCTGTGGAGCACATGCTCAGCTCTTCTGAAACAGACATACAGACACACACAATCCTCCAACACAACAGTCAAAATATAGTTCACTAAAATAATAATAATATTCTCTTATTAATTATTAGTTATCACTATTGTAATTGGTGGCATGATGCCTAAATTTATGAAAGCCAGGGACTCTTTTTCTTAACTCTCAGTGAAGTTCATGCTATTTCATCTCTATTATGAATTTAATTTTAAGCTTTCTAAAAAAGGGAAGGTGACCCTATAAGTAGGCATTTTCCCTTTCTATTATGAATTTCAATAAAGACTACTATTCTCCTGTTGAATTTGGAAGTTTTTCACTTCCCTCCCTCTTAGATTTGGTGTTTGCATATAAAACCTCCACAGTGTACAAGTAAAATGGAGATTTTTCTTTTAGAGATAGAAAATCCCTATTATTAAGGTAACCTTTAAGATGGGATATGAAAAAGCTCCACCAGAAAACTTCTAGAACTAGTATATGAATACAGCAAAGTAGCAGGAGATAAAATCAACAACCATAAATCAAAGGAGTTTCTGTATATCATGACAAATCCTCTGAGAAGGAAATGAGGAAAACTACCCCCTCCACAATAACCTTAAAGAAAAAAAAATAAGATACTTGGGAATCAACTTAACAAAAGAGGTGAAAGATCTACACAATGAAAACTACACCTAACCTTAAAGAAAGAAATCAAAAAGATCTTAGAAGACGGAAAGATCTACCTTGCTCTTGGATAGGTAGAATTAATATTACCAAAATGACCATACTACCAAAAGCACTATACAGGTTTAATGCAATTTAATGCAATTCTGATCAAAATCCCAATGGCATTCCTCATAAAAATAGAAAAAGCAGTCATGAAATTCATCTGGAAAAAGAAGAGACCCAGAATAGCTAAAGCAATCCTTAATAGGAAGAGTGAAGCAGGTGGCATCATTATACCAGACCTTAAACTATACTAAAGAGCAATAGTTAAAAAAAAAAACAGCATAGTATTGGCACCAAAACAGACTGGTAGACCAATGGTACAGAATAGAGGACCCAGAGACTAACATTTACAATTATCTTATATTAGGCAAAGGTGCCAAATACATGCATTGGAGAAAAAATAGCCTCTTCAAAAAATGATGCTGGGAAAACTGGAAATCCATATGCAACAAAATGAATTAAACCCATATCTCTCACCAGGTGCAAACCTCAACTCAAAGTGGATCAAGGAAGTAGGAATTAAACCAGAGATTCTGCATCTAATAGAAGAAAAAGTAGGCCTTAATCTTCATCATGTGGGATTAGGCTCTAACTTCCTTAATAAGACTCCTATACTGCAAGAATTAAAGCCAAGAATAAATAAATGGGATGGAATCAAACTAAAAAGTTTTTTTTTTTTTTCTCAGCAAAGGAAATAATCTGTGAGGTGAAGAGAGAGCATAATCCTGAGAATAAATTTTTACCCCTCACACATTAGATAGAGCACTATCTCTAGGGTATATAGAGAACTCAGAAAGCTAAACACTGAAAAAACTAATAACCCAATCAACAAATCGGCCAAGGACCTGAACAGACATTTCTCAGAGGAGGATATACAATTAATTGACAAATATATGAAAAAATGCTCATCATCTCTAGCAATTAGAGAAATGCAAATCAAAACTACTCTAAGATACCATCTCACTCCAGTAAGAATGGCAGCTATTATGAAGACAAACAACAATAAGCATTGGTGAGGATGTGGGGGAAAAGGTACACTCATACATTGCTGGTGGGACTACAAATTGGTGCAGCCAATATGGAAAGCAGTATGGAGATTCCTTGGAAATCTGGGAATGGAACCACCATTTGAACCAGCTATCCCTCTCCTTGGTTTATACCCAAAAGACTTAAAAACAGCATACTACAGGGACACAGCCACATAAGTTTTTTTTTTTTTTTATAATTGTGTTATAGCAACACAATTCATGATAGCTAAACTGTGGAGCCAAACTAGATGCCCTTCAGTGGATAAATGGATAAAAAAGTGGCATATATACACAATGGAATTTTACTCAGCAATAAAAGAGAATAAAATCATAGCATTTGCAGGTAAATGGATGAAGTTGGAGAAGATAATGCCAAGTGAAATTAGCCAATCCCCCAAAACCAAATGCTGAATGTTTTCTCTGATATAAGGAGGCTGACTCATAGTAGGGAAGGGAGGGGGAGCATGGGAGGAATAGATGAATTCTAGATAGGGCAGAGTGGTGGGAGGGAAAAGAAGGGGGCAGGAGATTAGCAAGAATGGTGGAATGTGATAGACATCATTATCCAAAGTACATGTATGAAGACACAAATTGTCTTCATACATGTATGAAGACATACAACATACTCCATATACAACCAGAGAAATGAAAAATTGTGCTGTATATGTGTAATAAGGATTGTAGTGCATTCCACCGTCATTTTTTTAATTAATAAAAAAGATGGGATATGGTACAGTCAATAGAGTAAACTCTACCAAATCATGAAATCTTGTCTTCTCTTGTTGACAAAACAACAGTAATAGATGAAAAATCACACAACCCCACTAGATCAATGTAAATAGAATCTCACTTTCAGACCACAACATCTGAAAATGGATTTAGATTGGAAGATTCTTGACTTAAATTAAATTAAATTTTTCCATACAAAATTCCATTTGCTTGCTCCCAATAGAATCTCAAAATCTACCAGGATAATAAAGCATTCTGACATTACAGAGCTACAGATTGGCATGAAGAAATAAATACAAGAAGACTGCTGACATCTTAGTTGACAATCAAAGTTCTACAAAGGGTATTATCTCTTTTAATTAATAGGAATTAATTTATAATTTCCAGTGATGGAGGAGGAGTTGAAAAGTAATTGCTTGCTTCTAGAGTAAAAGAAAAGAGGAATAACTGGTTGCCTCCACAACCATCTCTAGTTTGACCTCTGAATTTTGCTACCTAAACAAGACAAAGCACCTAAAATTTGAAAATGTATAATCTAGGGGAGTATTTAAAAAGTTTCTGATACTAATATGAAAACACCAATTATTGAATTATCAAAAAATTTGAAATAAATAGACATCACCAGCTTAAACCTTTGCTCTGACTTCTGAGTAGTTAGGAATAATTCTCATTGGTCCAAAACTTGCAAGGATTATTGGGGCTAAATACACTCACGGAATTAGAATTATAAATATAAAATATAAACGAAAATTAGCCCCACCTTAAGAATGCCTCTGTGGTCATAAAAAATAAATACATCTGCTTGTAATTAAAATAATAACAATAATGACAATGTGCTATACATAGCTGAAGTCCAAGATAACTTAGTGAGTATACCATTGCTGTTAGAAAATTGAGCACAAATAGCAGTTCATATCTTAAAATACTTACAGCTAGTGAACTAAAATGCTACACCAACCTATGGAACCAAATGAATCACCAGTTAATATATGCTATGTAAGGCTTTTGAGGTATATAAGGATATAGTAATAATAAGTACAAGAGAATTGGGTGACTATCATTAAAATCAGTTGAAACTATGAAAAAAAAAGAGACCTGAGAATGATTAATTGCTAATTAAAAGCTAAGTGGGAAAGTCAAAGAGTTTTGTTGTTATCATATCATTACTTCCTGCAGTAAGAAGGAAAGAAAGCTAAGGACAGTGATCTGGAATTAATTTAAAGAATAGTCAGCTCCAAATAAGTCAGACTCTCAATCAAAGTAGGTCTCCTATTCTAAAGAGAGGGCTTTGGTTGGAAAAGAATAGAGTTGGCCAAACCACTTTTGGGGACTGCAACTTAACTTCTCTGAGACATATTGTGCTTTCTCAGATTTGTAAGGTGCTTACCCCAAGAATATTTCCTAATGGAAACTCTCAACACGCAACAGATACCCTGTATGAAAATCATGCAAACTTAAAAAAAATGCTAAATACTCTTCTTGGTTATATAAGATAAAGGGATAAAAGAGATTTAGGAATAAGAAATACCAGCTCAGGAAATAGGTGACCTCTGGGGAAGAAAAGAGGGGAATAGGATGAGGGAGACGCACACATCGGTCTCCATACATATCTGTAAAGGGTTGTTTATTTTAAAGTGAAAGAAAGAAGAAAGAAGGAAAGAGGGAGAGGAGAAAGGAAAGAAGACAGGCAGGCATACATAAAGAGAATTTGGAGGGAGAGGGAAGGAAGAAGGAAAGGGCAGGAGAGAATTATAATATCGCAAAATGTTAAGTTTAATAATCTGGGCAATGGCTATGCATATGATCACAAGGCTCAACAACCTATGCTCTGTAATGTTCTGTGTTGCTCAGCTATGACAAGTGCTGTTAGGTACTAAATGTATTCACTACTTAGACAATGTTTTTCAACTTAAGCACATGTACAATTCCATTGTACATCAGCAGCATCTGTACTGAGCTCTTCTTACTAGATACTAGGACCCTTCCTCCCTAGCCTGTGGCCCTCATGAGAAATCCATAGAAAACACTCTAAAGGACTCACCTAGAGGATCAGTAGTCAGAGCATAGGCTTTCCCATGCTGTGTTATAGAAAAAAGCATAGAATGGATATCCAGGGACCCAAGTTTTAATTTTGGCCCAGACATAGACCACCTGTATGACCTGAAGCAATATATTTAACAATATATTTCAAGATTCCAAGTTTCCTCCCATTTCTAATTAAGAGTCCACGCATAGAG
Source organism: Spermophilus citellus (assembly GCF_964194105.1). Taxonomy (NCBI): domain Eukaryota; kingdom Metazoa; phylum Chordata; class Mammalia; order Rodentia; family Sciuridae; genus Spermophilus; species Spermophilus citellus. The sequence goes on along the minus strand of NC_138195.1, from coordinate 28,118,855 downwards.
TGGTCCTTTCTACTATGAGGTTTCTTAGCGTTTGTTGTACAGGGTAAGAAAAATTCTGATATAGATTCAACAGCACAAAAAAAGTCTTTGGAGGCTGTGTAAACTTATGCACTGCACTAGGGCACTCTTCAGACTCAAAATAAAGAACATGTTAAATACAGAAGGGGAATGTTCTTGTGACCTCAGAAGCTCTTCAAGATGTGGCCTGTAACCTAGCCGTGTAATTAGTCTACTGTATGCTCTTAGTGCAGTTCATAATATAAGAATTCAATGGACAACTGTCCTCCTGTTTTATCCAGTTCTTTTGGTTTCTGTAAGATTTTTTTCCCATAATGAGATTAGAAACTCTCTAGGGCAAGGGTGAAAAACTATATCCATATCCCAAAAACCTATTCTGGTTCATGCACTTCTTTTTCTAAGCTATTTTTCATTAAAAATCTGAGTTTGGATATATTTAGGTGGAAAAATTTCCACCATCACCTTATCACTCCCCCATGCCCCTCCATTCCCTATTGCTTATGCTAGTCTAATTGTCTGTACTGACATCTTGGCTCCACAAGTTTATGCCTTACTCTGAGGAAAGGAATTATACATTTATTAATTTAATCCTTAATCAATAAAATCACTAACTACCAGGTACTAGGCTGTTTCCTGGGTGGAAAAGGTTTTTTTCAATTGTGCCCACACTGAAGTTCATGATTGATTAGAGAGAGAAATATTGTAGAGTTATTAGATTTACACTTACAACTATAAGCATAAACTAGTCACCTAAAAAGGTTGAGAGAGGGCTTCAGTCATCAGAGCGTAAGGAATAGGCTGTTGGGGAAGGCTTCTGAGATGCTTTTCTGAGCTACATTTAGAAAACAGATGTCCAGGCAACCAGAGTAGCAGGCATTCGTAGTGGAATATTATTTCTAAAAAAAAAAAAAAAAAAAAAAGAGGAGAGAGAGAGAGAGAGAGAGAGAGAGAGAGAGAGAGAGAGAGAGAGAATGTTAAGTGAGTCAGCCTGGGTAGCAGGTGTTGAGAGAATGATAGGAGCTAAATTCCACAAGCTCTATTATTAACTAGATGTATAACCCTGGACAGTTTGCTCAACCCCATGTGTTAAATGCAGATAACACTTCTTTCATGGTGTTCTTAAGAGGATCATGTTTGTCAAAGTTCTTAACATGACACCTGGCACATGAGATGCACTCCAATGTTTGTTAGACCTGATTTGCAGAGAAGCATTTTGAACATTTTAGTCACCTTCAATTGACTTTCTACAAGTCTCCATTATTGCATTCCTATGTTTATCAGGAATCTATGCAAAGACTTCAGTGACTTTAGACTTGGACAAAATAATGTCTTCAACTTAATTTCTACATGATGCAGGTGTACCTATGTGCCAGCTTCTTTGATCATTAGAGTATATAAGCTTAATCTTTTAAAAACCCCAGAATAATAATGAAGTATGCCTCCTGGCATTCACACTATTGTATAGGTCCCCTCCACAATAAATTTGGTCACTTATCTAGGAGCATGTAGCAACAATGACATTTATGGTTCTGATATAAGATATGCCCCCCAAAGCTCATGTGTGACAAAATAAAAGAAACTTTAGAGGTGAAATGATCAGATTATCAAAGCCTTATGTTAATCCATGCATTAATCCACTGATGTGGATTATCTAGGTGATAATGATAGACAAATAGGGTGTGGTTGAAGGTGGTGGGTCACTGGAAGTTTGCCTTTGGAGTTTATATTTTGTCCCTAGTGAATGGAGCCTTCTCTGAATCCTGTTATGTCCTGAGCTGATTTCCTCCTCCACATCCTCTTCCATGGCATTCTGCATCAGCTTGGGCCCAGCAAGCACAATGGAGCTGACCATCTAGCAACTGAGACCTCTGAAACCATGAGTTCCAAAATAAACTTTTCCTCCTCTACTTTGTTCTTGTCAAATCTTTGGATACAGTGATTAAAAAGCTGACTAAAATGGACACTGCACTAGTTCTGGAACTAAGCCTTCAGAAAGTCTCTTACCAGGGCTGGGCACGTAGCTTGGTGGCAGAACGCTTGCCTAGCACATGGGAGGCACTGGCTTTGATCCTTAGCACCGCATAAAAGTAAACAAATAAAATAAAGGAATTCTGTACATCTACAACTACAGAATCAATTTTTAAAAAAGAAAGAAAGTCAGGTACCTTCTGCTTTTATGCTTTTGTGAGCCTTGAGCTGTCATGTCATAAATCTGGCTACCCTACTTGGAAAGATCACATGGGGGAAAAGTAAACACAGAGAGCCTATGGGGAAAGGAAAGAGGTCTTGAAACTTCAGAGAGAGAGACAGGTGTAGCTATCCCAACATGTCAGCTAAGCCTAGACCCTTTCATGGCACTGGAGAGAAGAGAGAAGCCATTTCAGACTGCCCAGTTACAGCTGCCATCTGACTGCATGCAGCCTCAGCCAAGGGAAATCAATAGAAAAACATTCAGTTAAACCCTTGTAAACCCACTGATGCATAAGTAATAACAAAATAGTTGTTATTAGAAGTCACTTAGCTTTGGAGTGATTTGCTCCACAGTAATAGTTAACTGTGAGCGAGACACAACTTTGACCTTTGCAGAAAGACCAAGGAATTAGAAATATCTGTGCCTGTAGGCAAATATAGGCTGATTCTTCTTTTTCTACACTCAAGTGTTCACAACCAGTATTTTAAACATCTCCTGTGACACAGCATTTTAATTAATCTCAAATAGTAAGAGAAATCTCAATTTTTAGCTAGTGTATGACCTTCCTGAATAAAAACTGCATTTCTCAGCCCCTTTGCATCCAGGTGAATCTAAATGACTAAGTTCTGTCCAGTGGGCTATAATCAGAAATGTCACATACAGCTTTTGGATGGTGCTCTTAAAGGAAGGAGAACATGATTTCTTATCCTTTCCTCTACCTGCTGTCATTAACAGAGACAGAATGCAGATCAGGCTGCCACATTAGACAGTGAGGTCAAAATTGTACATTAAGGATGACAGCAACAGGATAGAGATGAACTATTTCTCTCATGACTGTGGAGTCACACTCCTGGACTACTCACCTTCAGACTGTATGGAAGAGAAAAGAACATGTAATTCATTTAAACAATATGAATTTGCTAGTTTTGCTTTGACAACCAAATCTAATCCTAACAGACCCACCATTTTTAAGCTGACAACCCCTAACTTTATAAATCCTGTTCCAATCTCTTTCATGAACTCAAATTCACACACCTATCCACCAATTTAAATAGCCATGTAGATATCTAACAAGTATCTTAAATCTAATGTGTCTAAAACCACATCCCTGAATTAACAATACTTCCAAGTGCCTTCTTCCACATTTTTTTTCCATTCCAATAAGTGGAAACTCCATCCTCTCAGTTACTCAGTGAACAACCTTGGAGTCATGTTTATTTTTCTTTTTCTGACATGTCTTAGCGAGGCCATCAGCAAATCTGATTGGTTCTACCATCAAAAGTTGACTGTTTTCACTCCCTCCACTATCACTAACCTCATCCAAGCTGCCTTAATTATCACTTAGAAATTTTCAATAGCCTCCACCTTTTATTCTCTCCCAGTGATGAATGAACATGATCTTCTAAGAATATGTCAGATCATGTCACAATCTTTTTCCAAAGCCTTGGGATGGCTTCCTATCTCTATTTAATCTAAACTCTTACTTTTCCTGAAATCTCCACATAATCTCATTGTTTCCCTCAAAGATGTCCTGATCTTATCTTCTATCTTTCTGCCACCATTGTACCTATCCACACTGTCCCCTTTGTCTCAGATGTATGCATAGCTTACTTCCTCCAGCCTTAGATTCTCTGAACAAAGCGAAGCCTTCTCTGGCTATCATATATAAAACAGATACCACCACCCTCAGGAGATCTTTCTCTGGCCACCATGTATAAAACCAGTCCTCCCACTGATCATACCTACCTAAGCTGTTTACTTTTTTCCCGTGACACAAATCAGCACCTGACATTATATACTTATTGTTTTCTTTTCAATACCCCCCAACACACACTAGATTGTAATATCCATGTGACTATTACGTTTTGTTAATTGTTGTATTCCCAGAACATCAATCAGTACCTAGACATAATAAGGACTCAATCAGGATCTGTTGATTGGATGAAGAAAATTGAACACTGTAGACCTATATACAGAATCTTAAAGAAAAAGTGTGAGTGTGTGTGTGGGGGGGGGCTCCAAAGTGAAAAGAAAAATCGTAGGACAATTAAATTTGGTATTTCTTAACAACTTGGTTTTTGAGTTCGAAGATCCTCTATGAGCAAACCCTTAGCTCTCCAGCCACTACAAGAGAAAAGAATATCTAAGAGGAAGACATTGAGAAAAGTCAGAATCAGATTTAATGGGACACTAAAGACAAAGAAGCCAAAAGATGTATTCCAAGTATTTCCAAACTAAAAAGAATCCAGAGAAAGCATAGTTCAGTTAATAGAAAATATAGTTCAATAATTCAAAGCATGTATCAAAGCTTGCTCTTAGATGCTGTAGTGACACATGGAATAGCCAACCTTAAACATCCAGGAAGGTGGTCATTAAATAAAAGCATGGACCATGCTTTGTTCAAAGAGATCCAGGCTGAACTCTCAAGACATTCCTTTGCACAGTAATTCCCTACTGGCTTGAGTACATGCAAATGCCATAGTTAAGGAAAAGGATTATTATATCCTGTTTGTGGACCACTTTTATTTTATACCAAAACTTTGGATTTGATCTAGATGCTGTTTTTCAGTATTGGATTCATCACCTTGCAACATTGACAGAATCATTAAGTTTTTTTTTTTTTTTTTTAATTCTACCACCTATACCACCATTAAAAAAAAAAATCCAAAACATAGAACTGAGGCAGATTCCATATATGTGCATTCTGTTTATGTTTTTATTTTTAGTCCCACAGATGTTAGATAGTCAAGGTAAAAACCATTGACCTCCTCTATGCAAGACTCTGAACTTAGCCCTATGGAAAATTCAGAAGGAAGTAATTTGTGATACAAATTATACCTTTTTTGATATCAGGACAGTATGTCTATGGTAGTGTTTATATTTTTTTTCTTTAGTCTATTTCACAAAATTTTGATAATATGTTATTTTGTGATAGAATGTAACAAAAATTATATTTGAAAACACAAAAACTTGTAACCATCTGGTCTTCCTTATTTTTAAAAATATAAATCAGAAAATGTATTCACCAATATGTGTAACAAATTGCATGTAGGTATCATTGTACATGATTATCATCAGTAAGGATGTGCTTTAAGCATCCATGAAAATCTGGAGGACAGAAAGCTTAGTTTCCAAAACCCTTGAAAAGCTTACCAGACTAAGCAAGGGCATCTCTCTTTGCAAGCACTAAAAAAAAAAAATTGAGGGATATAAAAATTCTTCTTACTCTGATCTATCCACAATGAGATTTAATCTATTAGCAGTTGTTATTATGTACAGATGTTGTATATAAATTAACGTTACATACAAATTAAAGTTCTGTCCCCCACATCTCCCTCCCACTCACCTCACCCCCACTTAGTGTGCTAAAATAGGCCCAGACCATCATCTGTTTACAATCATTAGTCTTTTTTTGCCCAAGGAGATATTTACAAAACCTTCCTATTGCCTTGCGAGTTCTCTGACCTTAGTTTTCAGGCCCTGAAAGTGAATTCTTTCAGAGCCACAGCCAGAAGCATGTGCAAGTGACCTTCACAGATACACTCCACAGGGCCGCCTTTAGCAAGAGCAAAATAATCCTTTCCACAATCTGTGCTGCTCGGTCAATGCATCACCCAGCTCTGCAGCCTCGCGACTGCCCGAGGACAAATGAGAAATGAAACCTTCAGAAAGCTGCGGAGCAGGAATCAGGGCACGTTCACGCCAGCGCATCAGTTAACTGGCGAGTTTTGCGCAACTTTGGGAAAACAGAGTTCACTCGCCGCCCCCTGCTGGCTTGAGCTGGCAATAGAGACTGCAGGGGCTGCTCCCTCCCAGGACCCTCAATTGGCCCGCCTTGAATTGAGCTGTTTTTCTCCCCTTTCCTTTTGATAATCCATTCATCCTTTGGCTGGCTAGCTCCACTGCCCGTGGGTCCTCTTCCCAGATACATCCAGCACGCGAAGTGAACCTGCAGTAACAGCTACTAATTCGAGTTCAGAATTTTCCATTTTTATTACTTAGAGTCAAGGGGTAGTGTGCAAAGGCACTGAGGAAAAACGAACTTTGCTTAAACAAAAGAAAAAGATTGCATCATGATATCTCTAGAGTATTTAATCCCAGCATGAATCCCAAACAATGATACAATTTTATTTTTTTAATATATTTTTTAGTGGTCAATAGACCTTTGTTTTATTTATATGTGTTGCTGAGAATGGAACCCAGTGTCTCACACATGCTAGGCAAGCGCTCTACCACTGAGCCACAACTCCAGCCTAGCACAATTCACATTTAACTATGTACATTGATTGAATTCCTTACACAGATAGTGGATGTTTTCACACCTTGGACATGTGGTATCTGTGGCAACACAGCACTCTGCTGATTTCTCAGTCTGCCTCTGTGGTCTACACAGCCAAGTTAAATCTGGCCAACAGAAGCTCAGGGAATGTCATTACTATAGGCATGATCTCCTCTATGCCTTCAGTTCCCATGTCAAACTCAAAGAAATTGAATGGATAAAAAAAAAAAAAAACAGGAAAATATTTCCATTCCTTTCACAACAGAAGGAATAAATGAATACTTTTGCTCCTCTATTTTCAGGGGAATACAAGATCCAAAGAAAAAAATATATTCTGACTAAAAGAAATATCTTTTTAAATCATTTTAGACAGCAACATTAAAAAAAAATCACAAAGAAAGAAGACTTAGTTCATCAGAGAATTATCTCTAAGTTCCACATAAAAGGCCCAGAAGTAAGCATTCAAATAAAGCCTTATTTAAGTGATAACTTGGTATCCAGCAATAATTTGAGTCTTTTCTTTCTTTTCAACAAAATGAACAGTAAGAATTGATTCTTCATACTCTGTGGGAGAGAGATCTTTAGAAAAAAAATGATGACTTACAGGTGGTACTCTATATAGAAGAGCAGCAGGTGATCTGGCTGAATCACAGTGGCTGTGGCTCTAACTATGCCATCATGATGATTTTAATAAAAGTCTGCTGTTCTCAGCAAAAGAAACAATCAGTGAGGTGAATAGAGAGCATACAGGACGGAAGCAAATTTTTATGCACATCAGATAGAGCACTAATCTCTAGGATATATAAAGAATTCAAAAATCTTAAAAACAAACAAACAAAAATCCCAAATAATCCAATCAATAAATGGGCCAAGGAACTGAACAGACACTTCTCAGAAGATGATATATAATCAATCAAAAAAATACATAAAAAATGTTCAACATCTCTAGTAACTGGAAAAATGCAAATCAACACTACTCTAAGATTTCATCACACTCCAATAAGAATGGCAGCTCTGAAGAATACAAACAATGAAAAGTGTTTGCAAGGATGTAGGGAAGGGGCACACTCTTACATTGCTGGTGGGACTGCAAATTGGTGCGACCAATCTGGAAAGTAGTATGGAGATTCCTTGGAAAACTGGGAATGGAAGCACCATTTCACCTAGCTCTCCCACTCCTTGGTTTATACCCCCAAACAGCATTTTACAAGGACACAGCCACATCAGTGTTTATAGCAGCATAATTCACAATAGCTAAATTGAGGATCCAACCTAGACACAGTTCAGTAGTTTAATGGATAAAGAAAATGTGAATATATAATGGAATATTACTCAGCATTAAAAAGAATAAAATCATGGCATTTGCAGGTAAATGGATGGAGTTGGAGAATATAATGCTAAGTAAGCCAACCCCCCACCCCCCCAAAAAAAAAGCTGAATGTCTTCTCTGATATAAGGATGCTGATTCATAGTGAGGATGGAGGGGGGCATGGGAGGAATAGACGAACTCTAGATAGGGCAAAGGGGAGGTAGGTACATGAAGGGGGTATGGGGATAGGAAAGATGGTAGAATGAGATGGACATAATTACCCTAAGTACATGTATGAAAACATGAATGGTGTGACCCTACTTTGGGTACAACCAGAGACATGAAAAATTATGCTCTATTGTGTGATATGAATTGAATTCCATTCTGCTGTCATATATAACAAAGTAGAACAAATAAAAATTTTTTAAAAAGTTTTTTAAATCTGCTGTCCAGAAGACAGCACAAAGGACAACTCAGTTTGAGTGAACCAACAAAAAGAAAGAACTGAAGATGTTCAATGTATTCTCACCTTAGAAATCTTTTGCATTGCTTGAATATAATGATATCTGAGTGGTTTAGTTAATACTCTGACTAGTAGGATTTCTTCTGTGAATCCTTCAATATTGGAAAGGAGCAAAAACATGAGTGACTTCAATCTGTCTATCTCGTATGGACATCATATAGATTTTGCCTGCTTAGAACAATGAACTCCTTTTATTAGTATATACATTTGATTCTTGGATGGTGATACAAATGATATGAGACATATTTTTACTAATGCTGTCATTTTCAATTACACTGGCTTTTCAAGAGGAGACAGGTCAACTAGACACCTGAGGAGTTGCCTGCAGCCACGCCTACAGAGGTAGACCATGGTGACCTTAACCAGTCTGTCCTTCCTAAGTCAGGAGTGTAGTCTCCATTGCTCTTCAACAGCCAAAAGTTGGAAAAGTTGTGAAGGTGTGTTATGGTTTGAATATGAAGTGTCCCCCAAAAGCTCACATGTGAGACAATGCAAAAGGGTTCAAAGGAGAAATGCTTGGGTTGTGAGAGTCTTAACCCAATCAGTGAATTAATCCCCTGTTAGGGAATAACTGAGTGATAACTGATGTGGCAGGGTGTGGCTAGAGGAGGTGGGACTTGGGAGCTTGGCTTTGGGGGTATATATTTTGTATCAGGAGAGTAGAAACTCTCTTTTTGCTTTCTGATCATGGTGTGAGCTGCTTCGCTCTACCATTCTTTTCCGCCATGATGTTCTGCCTTACCTCCAGCCCCAAGGAAGGGAGCTGACCCTGTATGGACTAAGACCTCTGAAACTGTGTCCCCTTTAAATAAATTTTTCCTCCTTCCTAAAATTGTTCTGGTCAGATCTTTTAGTCACAGCAGTGAAAACGCTGACTAAAACAAGGTAATAGTTGGTTATTCATTAATGTTTCATGAAGTAGAAAATTAAAAGAATATCTTTTTAAAAAATATATAATTTCCATCTCAAAGTTTTGGACACTTAGTAATTTCCTGTTTTGAAAATAATATTAATAAAGATAAGTTTTCCCAAGGGGAATAATGGTTTTTCTCTCTTTATTACTAGTTCTGTAAAGCTGAAATGAAAAAGCAATGGGTTCTAAGTCTGGAAATTTAATTACTTTGTGCCACAGTTAGAGATGAAGAGGAGAATTCATACAACCACATAAACTAAAGTTGAAAATAAAACAATTAAAATGAGGAGGAAATTGTTAAATGGGGAAGATAAATATGGCAAAAGTAAATGAACTTTACCATCAGAAATTCTGTATTACCTATCTCAAACTCTGCCTCAGGGCCTTGGAGAAAAAAAGGCAATATCAACACAGCAAGCACAGGGCCAAGGCAGCCATGGATTGTGGCTCTTCTTTACATGTTGCTTAACCCACAGATCACAGTCTGGAGCAGCACAATGAACCCCTTCTACCACTTCTTAGGCCACATTTGGCAGAAGCAGAGTGGGCTCTCACCTTGAATTCGGAGGGCTATCCTCTCCCCAAGCTCTTCTCTATGCAGACAGCTGACCCAGGCCCAGCAGCAACACCTCAGGCCTCATTCCAGGGATCTACTGAGCCCCAGAGACCTTCTGATGTGAGCTAGTACACAGACACACCCACTTACAGAAAGCAAACTCTTGAGAAGTTGGGGAGGTAGAAATGTTGGCAAAGCGTTGGTTCCCAGGAAGTAGAAAGAATTCAATAATAAAGCAAGAGAAAGAAAAATAAGCACCATAATTCCCAGAAACAGCTATGACTGGTTTTTAAATTTGAATGTTATATTTCCACCACTGTCTGTACTCCCCAGTTTATTAAGCTAGTCTTGATTAGGTGAGACTATTTTAATGGCTCTTTTAAGAAACCAATTATCAACCTTAGTTTTCTGTTTTCAAAGTAATTAATTGCCATGTCTACCATTGTTATTTCCTGGCTTTTCTATTTTTAAAGGGAGACCAGTTTGCTATGAATGCTGAAGAGGTGGTTCCAGGGATATTAAGCAGAGATGCCTAGATCCCCGCTGCTTTCCTCCCTATGAAAGCATTAGCAGGACTTCCCATACTTCCAAACACTCCCCTCAAGCATACATACTTACTTTGCTTGCACACGTTTTCCAGTATGGATGTGAAAACCTAACAACATAAAGAAAGAATTTCAACCAGAATTCAGTTGTTCTTCTCCACTTTTTAAAGGCCCCAACTGTACAGAAAGGATCATGCTCGATGTACAAGTCTTACACAGAAACTAGGGAAAAGGAAAAACTGCCCCAGTGCCTGTTGCTTTGCTGTCGCCAGCTGGCCTGATGGCAAGATAAGCTGGGTTCAAAGGAGCTGGCTGCATCAATAACTAAGAAAATGGCGAAGAAACCATGCAGCAGGCATACATGAGTTTCTAAGAATGAGGGCGGGACAGCTCAGTGACCCCAAGGGTCAGCTCCACACTGGGCAGTGCTGGAAAGAAAAAGAGAGACAGCACACTGGGAAACGCCCTATTTATTGGGGAGAAGACATTTGATAGAATATTCCATCCAAATAAGGCAAATGGTAGGGCTTCGAAGGGTGGAGTCTTGCTTGGTGATGTCTTGTAGTCAGCAGATTGATTGACATCTTGGCAAGTTACATCCATCTCAGGTGCTGTGTGGGATCACAGACAGAGCAAGAGGAAAGGCACCTTTGGGTTGCACAGCCCAATCAGCAGGCAACGCCAGACCAGTCCCCTCACACGCTCAAATGCGCACAGCTCACACACACACAGCCCATGGCTGGCTGGCAACACTTTACCTCACATCTTGTCCACCATGTGCAATACGTTGCATTAAGTGTCACTGACTGCATACACTGGGAAGTATAAACGGCTTGCTGAGCTGTGTAATCTCTAACCCTCAACCAGTGGCCCAGCTGAATCGGTAATTCTTCTTTTTTCAAAGTTGTGTTTGAAGGTTTATCTTTTTCTTTATTATTTTGAGATGAAAATATTAAAAACTGAGTTTTCATTTGAGTGCAATTATATCTCAAAAAGTTTGCATATCTACTATTTTCATTTGTTTTATTTCTAAATATGATTTTACTATGATTTTACTCTCTTTTCAAATGTGTTCATTTTAGCATTTTTAAGTAAGAATTTTTTATTAATTTTCATAATTAATTTGTAGTTTTATTATTTTATTATAAGAAAATGTAGTATTTTGTGATTTCAATGTTAAAATTTAAAGGACTATTTCTTTGATGCTTGACAAGAAAGCAGGTTCACTGTTATCAGATACATATCTGTTAATTTCACTTTAATATACACTTTTTAATTTCCACCATAATCCCTAAGATGAAAGAAGCAGCAAAAAGTCTAATTTTGATATTTCTAAGTGGACACCAAGAGTTCTATTTGATGGGCTCTATTGCCTTCATGTCTTTTTTTGGTTTAGTGCTCTGAAGGGTTATTTTGTGTTGAGGGAAAATAGAGTCAGTCATCTGGGAGATAAATTATAGTTTTAGAGTAACTATTTTGGGGAATGGGAAAGGGAACAGGTAATATAATAGAGAGTGTTGGCAGCAGGGATGTCTTAAGTGAGGTTGGAGGCCATGAACATATCGGAACAGAAATCAACACGATTATGCAATTTTCACAGACAGGGTTCCTCATGCATGGTTTAGCAGTGGTGCTGGGTTGATTTAGGATTGAGCTTTTACCAGACAGAACTGCAGGGAGAGAGCAAAGACTTAAGTGCTTGTGTACACTATTACATGGAGGCTGAAGAGGAAAGGAGGCAAACTCAGCAGACATCTATAAAATGAGATAAAATGATGAATCCAGGGGAAGAAAATTTCATGAAATTTGTAGAATAGATTTAGTGGGAAAGTAAAATGATAAAATTAGAGTGCTAGAAGATCAAGGGTCATAAAATGGTATACTACTTTTTAGAAAGGTATAAAGGGATGGTACTAGAGAATGAAATTGATCCAAATATGTGCTCGAGAGAATATGCCACAATGAAATCCACCATTCTCCATAGTGGGAACAAATAACGGCATTAGTCCTGTGGGAAACTCCAAGATTCCATAGTAGGGAAATGACACTAAGATTATAGAATAGAAAGGACTTCCAGGTTTTTTAAGTAGGTACAAAACATAATGGAAATAAGAAGTAAATTTTTAAATATAATGAATTAGAAGTTCAAGAGAATCATGGGGATTCAGGATGTATATTAGAAGGGATAATAGGTAGGTGAGTCTCTGGTATGATGAGTCTCAGGTTTGTGTTTGTCTCTCCCACTACACTGCACTTCCATGTGAGCAGAGTCTCTGTTTTTCTCTTGTTCTACATGGTATCTCTATCATTAACCACAGAGTTTGGAATATAGTAAATGTTCAATAAATATTTGTTGAATGAAAGAATTTAAGGAAAGATAAGTGTGAAAAATAGAAAAGACATTAAGTTCAAAAAGTTTATTTCAATAAATTTTAGTATGCCAAAGCAATGGAATACCTTACAGTAAAAAATAAAATAGCACTAATGGTACACAAATATTAATGACATGAGAAGTAAAAAAGAGAGATTCTAAAATTGTATCTGTTTTAGTACAAAAGCTCCATTTTTGGTAAATAACAATTTATTAAATAGGTGTTAACATATAAGATTGTTTATACCTGGGTGTTATGGTAATGAATGATTTTTTTTAAATTTTCTTGATCTTGACCATTTATATTTCTAAATATCCACAATCAACATATCATTATGACTGACAGGGTTTTTGTTTTATTGTTATTAAAGATAGGCACAGGTTAAATTAGGATCTAACAGATACATCTCCGCTCTAGTCACTAATGAATCTTGCAATTTTCTAAGCAGCAAGTGAAAGCTCTCCCATTAATGTGTCCCCAAGAACTGAATAAGTTAACTTTCTAAAGTTTAACCCACTTGCTTGAAGGGGGAATAACTAAGAGATTTGAGACTTTTCATTTCTTCTTTTTTTCTTTGTATAATATCCTTTTATTTAGGCAACAAAAGCTTATAGAATAGAATTGTTCTAATTTCTTATTCATGATAATAATAAACAGCTCTGCCACTGATAGTCTTCTATTTTCACTTATTCATTTTTCTCACCAGCGGTCTTTTGTGATAAACATTTGTTGTTAAAGGATTGAAATAGCAATGAAGATTATCTCATCCTTCTCTTACTATACACCAATGTATAGCATATACTATGTAATATTTACTACATACTCTAGGCTAATCCACTAATTTTTCTTCCCACTGTTCAAGAACTTAAGTGTTTTTAAATGACATTATCATCTTGAGTTAAGATCTTTTTACCCAATCTTTTTCCAATTGGTTGAGGGAACCAAAAAATACAGAAGATAAAAATGAGGTCTCAAATTCCAAAATATAGACTCAGAGAGTAACTGAGCTTACAAAGACCTTAAGACTTATCTCAACCAACCATCTTATTTTATGAATAAGGATGGAGAGGAAATGAATTGCTAGTTAGTGCCTACTTCTTAGCCAGTGTGTGCATTACCAGGCAGGGTCTACATGGCTAATTAATGCCTTCTTATATACTTTTTCTGCTGTAACTATTTCCTTCAGGAACAGACATAGTTATTATGAAATTCACATGCCAAATATCAGGATCCTCTCAAACATTTTAATGTCATTGTCAAGTTCGTTCTTTTTTTCTGCTAAAAATTATCATTTAAATATTACCAAATAATTTTCAGCAGTTCCTGTCATTCAAGTAGTTTTTCTACCTTCATTTGGCACAGAGCCAAAAGCTTATCATGGAAATGGAAGCATTTGATAAAGACTAAGTATAATTTCCTTCAAAATGCACTTAAAAACCTTTTTCCAAGGAGTTCCACCAGAACAAAGATGTTTTTAAGCAGTCCTGAATATTAATATTCTGAATATAAATGAGCCCTCTTACTCTCCTCATATTTCTTATGGAAAGTGATTGCCAAAGTTCACACAACACAGGCATATATAGGGAGATAAACAATATTTTAAGAGATCCAAAAGAATGATTTTATATTTCTTGAGACTCCAGTTTCTCTTGTGAAAAAAAATTAATAGTGATATTTATTTTGGGTACTTACAAACTGGTCTTTTCCCACTGTAAATGTAGCCTTCACTAGCATTAAATGAATGGTATTCACAAGAAAGATTATAATTGCATTAACCCTCTTTGAAATAAATGAAGAGAGCTACACTGTAAAGGAGAATCCTATTAATAATTGATGTTTTGTATTTCACAGCAATAAGGAATCTTATTGTAAAAAAAATGATTTTACCTTGAAGTTCATAAAGTTATAAAGCTGCTTATAGACATTCACTTCCCAATGAGTGATATCTTCATGTCTGCATTTGTTTCATAACAGAAATGTCTGCCTTCCTGCCTAAGCTCTAAACTCTCCCAGCAGCCACATCTTTGGCCACAGCCTTTGCTACTTTATTAAATATGCTGCAACTGATTTCCAGAGAACTAGCTTAGAAAGCCTTTGGTAGTTTTTACTCAAAATGTTTCATGATACCAAAGCCCTCAGGACAAAAGCCAAAGGAGAGTTATTACTTGCTTCTAAATATATGTGGATGAAGTGGAATACAAATAAAAGGAAAGAGCTCTTCTAGCTCCATGGTTGAGATACTGGGATTGTTAAATGAGAATAATTTTTAAAGGCAAAATTGTTATTGTCATGTAGATATAAAATGGAAACCCAGCAGTGATTTTATTTAACTCATCAAATTAGAGAAATTCCAAAGATAGGTGCATATATAAAGAAGATGCGTATTTGACATGAATTTACAAATGGATGAAAAACTATCTTTTTTCATAGTAGAAGCATAGTTGTCCCTCCACTGAACCAAATTATTTGTTCCATGATAGACCACAATTATTTACACTGCTGTCTAAAATTTGAGGAGTTGTAAAATATCTCAAAGCAATGAAAGTTTTGCAGCCTCCATTAAATTAGAATCCAATAACTCGAAAGGTTGTGCTAGAAAAAAATGCATACAATTCATAAAAGTAAACAATTTTCCCTTGACTCAAATACAAAGTATGGACATTTTAAAAATAATCTAAACAGGTAATCAGCTTATCCAAGAGTTCAAGATAGCAGAAATTCTGAAATGTTAGGTGGAAAATATCATTGAGATATACAGTATATGCTATTGCTTCTAGCTATATTCAATGATAGGAAGAAAATGAAATAAATATTGTGTTGCATAATCGCCATTAAAATGAGATTTGCTTCTGATTGGAAGAAATTTGTAGGATTGAGTGGGAGGAGGTAAAACACATGTCATTTTAATACAAGGATAATATCAGGAAACCTGTATGGAGAATAAGATTCCACAGCACATGAACAGTATTACCACTGAAATTCTGTTATAGTACTCTTTTAGAGATTTTGATCCCACTAGTTTGGTGTCTAACTCTAGACTGATAACTAAAGGACCAATAGGGATTTTACATAGAAGGACCACATAACCCTAGATGCTATAAGGGAAAATCGAACAGGTTTGGATTGTAGTTATACATTTTAAAAAGAACTTCTCAAAGAGGAAATAAATTTCTATTCTGTGGAAAAAAGCCAAGAATATCTGGAATATAACTATCTTGACTGATATTTTCTTGAGTTTTTGATAATTAGTAAACATATAATTTCATATATGAATGAATGAATGAGTAAATGAGATAGTTTATGCTCTGGCAGCTCATAATCATTTTGGGGAGAGACATGAAAAAAAGTAGCAATGAGTAGAATGAAGACCAACATTCTATGGGAGAATTGTTGACCACTGTCTATGCACCCTCATTGGAAATGGTTACTTGCAAGGGACAGTGCAGGAACTAAGGGGGTCACATTTCACATTCACTCTTTTTGCATATACAAGAGCGAAAGAGAAAATCAGTAGAGAGCAATGTAAAGGAATCAGGAATTTGTAATATTCTAGAAGTCTGTGCCCATGACTAAAGTAGAGAGGCAAACAATTTATTTTTGTGGGAACACATTCACTCTTACTCAGGACAACAAGAAAACCACCAAATCTAAACCAAGGCACTTATCAGAAATGACTATCAGTTTCCTTCACAAAGCAACTTTGATTTCCTACCTGGTCAATTACTTCTCTTCTCCCCTCTGCTTGAATAAACCTATAAAAAACATAGAAGGGATAGCAGCCAGTACCAATTTTCCCTAAGCATCACTTGCTGGATATAATTGAGAGAAGACTCCAACATTCCTTGCCTCTCTGTGTCCCACCCACTTATACCACTCACCTCCCCACTCCTACCCACAAGCCTATGTATACTTTCTAAGTCCTACCAAGGATCTTTTCTAGGTATTGGAGACTATGCATCTCTATTCATGTTCAAATGTGTTACTTGATATATTCAAGACGCAGCACAGCTTGTTTTCTTTCTCTCCTCCATTTTCCTCTTTTCCGTTTTTCTTTGTCTTTGTCCCTTTTATCCATTTTTCTTTTTCTATTATTTTATAGAGTCAGGGGGTACAAAAAAAAGATAAACATTGAAAAAGGGAGACCTGGTTTCATTTATCACTCAACATTTACATATGCCCTCTGTGCTTAAATCTTCTGAGCTTTAGTTCCCCACTTTGCAAGCTGAAGGAGATAACGCTGATCATAATGAATCATAAGAATTTGCTAGCAATGCCCATAAGCTACTTACTAGTATTTGTAACTTAGTAAGTACTCCACAAATGATAACTACTAATTATTATTACTGCCACCAATAAAATCACCTACACATCCTGGGTCTATTTCCTTTTCCCTCACAATACTCTCCTTCGAATCCTCTTTTTTACCGCAATGTTACATCAGGTAGAACGATGCTGCTAAAGATGAAGATGATGAAAGATTGTATAAATATGATGATAGATATAAAGATAATGAAAGAGGAGGGAAAAAGCAGAGATTCAGACATGGATGTTCCAGTGTCTTACGGATACATGCTTGCAACAAGGGTATCATCTGCTGCAGAAATCAGGGCATGTCCCTGGCTCCTCTCTATCCCTCTTCTTTGACTTTGTTGCTTTGGACTGGATAGATCACAGGATCACAGTCTCCAGAAATGAGCTTTAAAAACAGTTGAAGTTCAATGCAAATGGACACTTTCTCCCTTCAGAGGCTAAAGAGTTCATAACAATTCTGAGGGTTTGCTCTCTCCTGAAAGAAAGTCTGCTCATAATTCTATGACCAATTATAAAAAAGGGTCCACATACTCCAAGTTTTTAATGATGAGCAGATTTGTAGATCAGATGAATTCTACAAAGGAAGCAAGGAGAGTGCTCTGAGCAGAGAAAATTAGAAAATAAACTGGATCAGGTAATATGTAAAGAGAAGGGCATTTACATTGGGAGAAAGAATACAAAGTCTTACATCAATCTATAGCAAAAATATCAACAACAAGGAAGCCTATGAACTTTGTGAGGAGAGTTGTCTGCCAGAAATGCAGAAGTTAAGCTTCATCTCTAGATGAAGATTCTCTTGATACAATATTGGAACGTCAGAAATGCAGGTGACAGGGGATGAGAAAGTGGAAAGTGAGGGAAGGAGGCAGATAGGTAGGCATACAGGATAAGCACCTCAGGGACGGGAAGGAGAGGAGGAGGACATCATGCCAGTCTGGACAGGGTCCCCAGGTCTGGAGACATCGTTACGTACTGCCCCTGACAGCTCAACTGCAAGGGCTCCTTAACACCTGCTTCTGTTACTAACAGATTCAATCCCAGTAATTCTTCCTTACTACCCTAAACCTACCCCTAGGAATGGCTCACCACCAAATTTACCCTTGCCCGAAGCACTTACTCTCCACGTCAAACCACAGGGTTAGACCTGTCCTTTTAATTATGTACATAAGGGATTGAAATAATACATTTCTGGTTAGGTTATTAAACACAGATGTTAAAGACCTTAATTGCTCCATGTTAGCATCTCTCATTACCATAGTTCCCACCAATTAGCTAAAATACCCCAGGCAAAGAGTTGCCAGTGGTACCCTCCCTTAGGACTCATCTCTTGCTTCAGGAGTCTTTCTCTGCTTTAAATAAATCTCATTAATCTACCTTTTGCTTGTCTGTGAATCATATTCTTTGAATTTGTGAGGCAAAGAACCTCCTGACAGCCAAACTCTGTTACAGAAAGGACAGAGATTTAACACATACAAAATGAATATGAAAAGAAGGAAGGAGGCATCAAGAAAGTTCTGAGGATTGGTAAATTCCATTACAGTAGATTTTTATTTTAAATAGCTCAACATTTTAGATATCACTTTAGGAGAGAAGTTACTATGTATTAGTAGTGAACCCCAGTGTATCCAAAGATACAAGATCATTAACTTTCTGATGGAAGGTTTCTCCTGAAGTTTCTTTCACATGCTGTAGACTTCAGAAAATTTATAGATAGATAGATAATAAACAGATAGAGGTATGATTTTTGGCTCTTTTATGATTCCTCTGTATCTCATTTTT
Organism: Spermophilus citellus; assembly: GCF_964194105.1. NCBI lineage: Eukaryota > Metazoa > Chordata > Mammalia > Rodentia > Sciuridae > Spermophilus > Spermophilus citellus. The sequence goes on along the minus strand of NC_138195.1, from coordinate 28,100,059 downwards.
TCTCCAAGATAAAATTCTGACACAGTTTACGTCTATATGTTCTAGAATAAACTATTTTATGTGTTCTGAGATTCATATTTTTGCTTGGGATGTATTGTAATATAAGGAAACTGCCTCTTAGTTGAGAATTACTACAAAAAACATCAGATGCTACAATTCTTGTATGCATGTAATCCCTTTGATTTTTGGAAAATAAAATATATAAGAGTTGGAGTTGGTCTTTTTCCAATTTCATGGATACTTAATGATGCTGAAGAGCAAACTCAGGTCCAAAGGAAGACAGACACTTCGAAGGTAGTGACAGGATGAAGCTAGACTCCAGAAGCCTGGGAGTAAGCTAAGTAAGAAGTAATCAGGGTGTGGAACAAGAAGAGAGGAATATCTACCATTGATCAAGAACTTATGAGGTACAAGGCTCTGTGCTAAGCATTATCCTCCATCCTGCCATTTCTTGTTCACTAGAATCCTATTACAGGCACTATAATTACAGGTAAAGAAAATAAAGCTCAGATAAAATCAAACAAGTTAACTATGGTCAAAACAGCTAGTAATTGATGAATCCAAATCTAAGACCTATGTTATGGTTTTGGCTTAGTCTTTAAAAAGCTTCCATGGCAGAATTCATAAAAGTTTTCAAGAATTAGCTGACCCATCTCACCTCTATCAGATGTAAAAACAGGAATTAAGTTAGTGGTCAATAAAAATGTTATTAAGGTATTTCTGATGCCCTCATGGGTATCTCTTACCCAGTGGTGGGTAGGAACTAGCTGGTACTGACTCATAATAACAGACCATTTAAATTTCAGAAATTTTGTGAGCTGATTTTAAACATAACCATTATTAAATTTTTAATTATATAAACTAACAATGAAATTATTTTTTTAAAAAAATGAAGTAAACAATAATAAAAACTCTACTCCTTTGTAATTAGATTACTACATCTCACTATTATCTGTGCCCCTGCTGTCAGTGACTGTGTTGTAGCTGGGTGGTGGAAATATAAGTGTGCTTCTCAACTGCGTGCTCAGACATGTCAAGCAGATAGCCCTGACACCTTCCACTGCAAGGGCTCCTTAACACCTGCGGCTGTTCCTAACAGCTTCAATCAAGGACAGTGTTTACATGACAGAAATCTGCAAATGTCCTTAACTCTAAGCTTGATTATTGTTTGGTTGACTATTAATGTACACGATATTAAAAAAGGATGTTAAAGTCAAAATTCATAGTTCTTATAGCTAGTACATAGTGAATAGCACAAAAATATTGAGGATGTAGTCATGTAGTGTTCAAAATTGTATTTTCATTAGGTAATGTCACTCAATTCGCTAAAAATTCTGTCCTACATCCTCATTGTTTTTTTTCATATTACTCATTAATGTAAATGAAAATATCAACTAGCATTTATGCCACAACTACACCCTTTCATCAAGTGTAATAATAATATGGCCATGATATTAGAATCTGGGAAAAATCAATTAAAATGTTCTATAAGTATCAATTGGCAAAATGAAACTTATAATGAAGAGTAGTGTATATTTTTATCATCAAATAATTTGAATCATATATGTACCTTATATCAGTAAAATTGATAACAAGCTGATTGACATATAATGACCTAAGAATTGATGCTGTTGTTTTGAGGAGATTGCATTCGATTAAACTTCAAAGGAGAAGACTTTGTCTATGGGCCAGATCACTGTCTTGAGATTTGCATCTTTGAAAGGAATTAAATATAATGTATAAATAATTGTCCTTTGATATTCTTGTTACATGAAGCCTGAGAAACAATGTAGAGATAGGCTAAAGGCAGCTTGTTTCTGTATGTTCTCCCTATTAGACTTACCTTATTTCACTTGGCTGGTGAGAAAAACTGTGTGGATTGCTGCCTCTGACCCTTGTCATTAAAGCAGTAATTTAAATATCTGACACTCAGAGGTAGGTTTCAGAGGGATAGGCAGTAGCTGAGATTACATATTGGTAAGAAATCCCTCAATTCTTGGTGTAGGAGGATTATTTACATGCAATAAAGTTCCACTTCGTGTTTTAGTACCAAGGTCATAGCAAAATAATAAAAAGACTCTTTGGAAACTTGGAAAACCTTACCTATATAGAGCATCATTGCATCATTACATATTTTTTCAAATAACACCATTACACTTCTCATAATTACAAAAGCAGCATTTCTCTTGGATTTCAGTTGTGCCCATCTCTCTTGTATAAACTCAAGAGTTTAACAATGTTGACTTAGAAGACAGGGTATGTAGCTCAGTGGTAGAGAACTGGCTTAGTGTGCAGGAAGCTGTTGGTTTAATCCCTGCTGTCAAAAAAAAAAAAGTGAATTAGAAGACAAAGTGTGATTGATTTCTAGATCCATATGATCATTCTTTGAGACACTGGGAATAATAGATCATCATGAAACATTAAAGAAAAACAGAATTGCCAAAATGTCTATTTGTTCTATAATTTGTCAAAGAAGTTTAATTGATCAACAAAAGTGCGGAAATACACATGTAGTCTTTGTTAAAAAGAAAAATTAAGCAACAACAAAAAAATCTTACCAAGGATATTAGGAGAAGTTTGACAGTTGTCCTCAGTAAGTCCTATTGTTAGGAATAAATTAACCATATCCCTGATGATCCATGTGGTATCAGTGCCATAGAAGCCGAATATAACAGGAGAGAAAAGATTTGAAACATGAAGCACAGTGGCCTGGAGCTTCTTCAGAATATGAACATTTCTGCCTCATGGACAAGTAGATGGAAGGAACCCAAGAAAAATAGATTTCAAGAAAAAAATCTTATTTACTGTTGCTGAAACCATATGACCCAAAGCTGAGGCTCTGGTTTTCCCCCGTTAAGGAGCAGTTTTTTGTAAGAAATGTTTTATTTTCCCTTTAGCTCTACTATAATAAATGCAGCAATGTAAACACAATGATAAATGACAGCTAACAATCTTAGGAAGGAGGAGGTAAAAACCATAAACCAGAGAACTTCTCTTCTTCCTGGATGTAATGGGCTGCTATTCAATTCCAAACCATCTGTGTCTCTAGAAATATGGGATCTGTATTGCCATATCTTTTATTATTTCACAGAATTCATTACAAAAAAACAAAACTTTACAACCAACAAGAAAGAGCAATATTGAGATCAATTTGCAATTGTTACCTGAAGTTCATAAAGTAATTAAGAGGGCATGAAACTTATAATCTGATTTTCTCACAAAATATAAATATGAATTCGTTTTAAGGACATATAGTGTTATGATTTAAAGATAAAGAGAAACACAAGAACTCTTTAATACACAGAATAAACTTTCACTTCAATGTCAAATAATGTTAGTAAATTTCTGTTGTTTCAAGGTAACTGTTGATTCCATCACCACAGTTCAAACCAAAAAAGTAGCAATTCTATTATGTGATTATGTATGATAAGCTGGATCTTCACATACATATTATTCATCCCCTTGACATTTTAATTACAAATGTGATAAATTGATTTCTTGACACATCAGATAAAGGGATTCATACTTAACCAGGCAATACCATGTAATCTTGTAAATTCATTATGTGGTAGTTCAAACAGGCATTCTCTGAAAGTACTTTTATTGAGAAATGAATTTCTGTTGTGAAGTCCCACAGCAAAGAGCTCTCTTATCCAATTGATTATTAGCGTATACAAAACATTGACATAATCTTATTAATTTATAATTGATTATTTAATAAAGATAAAAAGAGAAATTTGTTTTCTAAGTAAATCTCTGCTTTTAATATAAACAAGCAAATCATTAACTTAATAATAAATAGTTGCAAAAGGGTCTACCATTATCAGCTTCATTTTTACCAATGACTAATGATTTTATATTTTCAGTGTCTGTACCAATATAAAACTATTTGCCCTGATAAACTTACAACACAGTTTTCATAAAGAATACATTACCACTGCCACACAATCCAATGAGTTTTCTTGTAATGTTCTCATACAATGAGAATAAGTAGCACAAACGTTTCCTGAAGTTGTGAGAAAGGGCATTATTGAACACTAGTGTCAAATATATTGACATGTGGCTAGCAATGCTGTTATGGGGCAGGTTGCTCAGAAAACACACCAAATTCCAGTTTTGTCCAAATTGAAGAGTTTTTATTTAGCTGGCTGGCCAGTGACTGCCACCCACAGGACCCATAACTGTCTCTGCAAGGAACAGCTCCAAGCCTGAGCATTTTAGGATATTTAAAGGCAAACATGCAAAAGAACACATCTGGGTTGATGTGGTTGCAAGAAAGCAGGTACAAAAGCTGAACTAGGCAGCTAGCAAGACAGTGCAATGGGTACATTGGTATTTCCCATGGGCCTTTCCAGGTTGGAACAACAGCAAGCAAGCAGAAGTGAAGTAAGTCAAAATGATCCTAGTTCAGTACAAGTTACAGAATGGTTACTAATGTCTGGACAATCAATCTCTGACAAGGTACATTGCCCAGAAAAATGGAAACCAAAGAGAACAATTTTACATTGTATAAGAATTGCTATTTTGTATTGCCAAGTATACTATTCTAGGTAACCATTAATGGGAACTGAGGTGGGTTGTTCCCATGGGAGAAGCATTTCTTACATGATGTGGAGTCTCAGGGTAAAATGGAGTCTGTTTGGTCATTGCTTATTTAGCCTGTCCCATAACAACTCCATCTCCAAGCTAAAGCTGTACAAGTTTGACTAACTTCCAGTGGAATATTTATGAATGCTTCCCCCTGAGAAATAACTGCAATCTTAACAGATGCCTGCAATAAGAAAGTGTAGTTTGAGAAATATATGCTTCTTTATGGTTCAGCAGAAGTTTAATTCATAATATCAATGAATGAAGAGGGTTTGTCATTGCAACTCTATACCCTTTCATAGTTGTAACTGGCAAAGCTTCAAGATTGATTTTGCTATAAATAAATAGGTAACTTTATAAATGAGGGAGCTTTTCCTGAGGGTTTTTATTTGCTGCGGTACTGGGGATTGGACCTAGGGCCTAGTACATTCTAAGCCAGCACTGAGTGGTACCTGCCCAGCGTTTTTTATTTATTTATTGAGATGTGCACCACTGCACCTGGATTTTCCTCTAGATTGTATGGTTTTTCTTATTGTTTCTGAATTCTACCCATTATATCTGAACTGGAGCAGGTTAACTGAAAATATTGAAAAGCTGAGCAAGACTGTTTCTGGAAGCATGTATTTACGACATTGATTAAACAGAATAAAAAGTGTCACAGGCTTAGATGTTTATTATATTTCTTGAATTCAGTGTTCACTTTCCTTGGTCCTGTAATAATTGATGTGTTGCTAAAAGCTTCTAAGAGAAAAAGAAAAAGAGGGGAAAAAAACTTCTAGTAAAACAATGAAAAAACAGAGGGATGGTTGAATTTAAAAACAAGACTTTTTCCCCAAAGTGGAAAACAGTGTGCTTTGGGTATTTTTTTTTAAATAACTGAGCCTATTTAGTGCTGCCTTGCTACCACACATGCTTAAATTTTTTTTTTTTAAATAAGTCAGAGGGAGTTTGGGGTACTTCATGTTATCAAATAATAAGTTCAATTGATTTCTTTCACTGAACCATTAGTTGTTAAATGTTAGTTTAACATTAGTTGTTAAATCATGAGTTGTTAATATTACTCAAATCAAGTAGCAATTTAACTGTATCGGCATAATACTAAAATAACAGATCAGCTAAAAGGGAAAATATAATCAAGCATCTTGGGTTCACACACATTTGGCTGATTGATAGAACTTTTCACTTTGTGAACTTTCATTGCAACATCTCAGCATCTACACCACAACTTCATACAACTGCAAGACCAGAACACTAAGAAAAATGAGTGCTCGGGCTGAAAAGTCCTAACTATTGCATTCCAATCATCCAGGGATTAAATGAAGCACTGACATGACAGGATTCAGGATTCAGTTTTTCTTTTCCTATCCTCAGAATTATACCCTCAGAGTTGATTTTGCATAATAGGAGAGATAACCAGATTTCCCAAGGTGAATTTGAGAAACAGACGAAGACTGCTTTGTGGACTCTCCAAGGCCCTGATTGAGTCCTCTTCCTTCCTGATAGCACATTATCTCTGTCTTCATATTGTACTCCATGTGACTATTGATGTCAGGGAAATGTACCAGACTCAGGTCAGGACTTCATAGGAAGAACCAAATTCTTTTTTAACCCAGATAAAGCCAGTGCTATAAGTCAGTGCTTTACCCATTGCTTCAGAAAAATCTACTTACCTATTTGAATGGATAAAGTCTATACGTAATTTACACCCCATATTACTATTACACTTTACCCCAGGAGTCTTTAACACAAAGGAGTGGCCAATGATATCGGTTTATCTACTGGTAGGCTGAGAAGGAAATTAGATTTGGAAATGTGGTCCTTTGAATGGTTCTAAAATAATTAACATATGTAGAGCTAATTCCTATTTCAGAGTTACCAGTGGTACTCAAATGTTAAAGTCTACACTTCAGAATCACCCTATAGCTTTTCAAATACAAATGGTACTCAATGTGGTTGGATTAGTGTCCAGAACTTGCTTATTATTAGTAGTAACAGTAGTAGTAATAGTAGAAGAAGAAACACAGATGATGTTGGGCATGGTGGCATACCTGTAATCCCAGCAACTCAGGAGGCTGAGGCAGGAGGATAGCAAGTTCAAAACTAGCTTCATCAATTTAGTGAGGCCCTGGGCAACTTAGTGAGACCCTATGTCAAAATAAAAAATGAAAAAAAGGGCTGGGGATGTGGCTTAGTGGTTAAAGGCCCCTGAGTTCAACCTCTTGTATCAAAAAAAGGAAAGAAAGATAAACAGACGATATTGAGGCATGCTTAGAATTGACTATCACTTAACTAGACTCTGGTTATTAGACATCACTGAGGTCAATATTTTAATTAGGTTTCTCTGCTGTGCTGCAGTAAACCTATCTCTCTCTCCTTTATCATGAGAAAGAAAAAAAAATGCAATAAGCTGTGTTTTTCTCTAAGTCTTACCTTAGAAACTAAGAATCATAAGTCAGAGATTTTCAGTAGCAAACATGACACTCTGTCAGAGTTTAAATTCAGATTTCACTTTTCTGAATATTTGCTGTTGATCAATGGGCAGAAGCCATAATTGATTGTACTCCATTACTGAAATGAATAGCGAAACTCATGAAAAGGCATCCCTGGACACATCATTGATATTGCAAAAACAAGTTCCCTGTGGATTGTGAAGTCCACATCTCTTCCTATTAGAACATCCTATGTGGCCTACATGTGTACAGTGACTAATTAGAAGCTCATCATTGATGTGAGAAAAAAAAAAAGTTGCTCTCCTTGGCAGCTCTGCAGATTTTAGCCAGAGCACTTCTGCCATCTAGTGCCCAAAGTCTGCAAAAATGCTCTCAGCATTTAAAAAGAAAGAGCCCTTCTCTGTCAAACCTAAATGAGTTTTTAATTTTGATGGTTAATGTCAATTCAGAGCTGCTTGAGTAAGACAAGAAACAGTATTTATGGTTAAAAAAAAAAAGCCAACTGTACCACATCACACTAATTTACCCAATGAACAATGTGGACTGTGTTTTAGTCAGCTTTTTTGCCATTGTGACCAAAAGACCTGACAAAAACAATTTTAGAGGAGGAAAAGTTTTATGCTTAGTTGATCACTTCAGGTTTTATGCTAAACCACAGGACAATTTTGAAGGTCTTGGAGTATTTAAGTGACAGATAAAATAAGTATTTCAGAAAAGTTCCAGAGGTCTCAATCCGTAGATGGCTAACTCCATTGCTCTGGGCCCAAGATAATGCAAAACAGCACAGCTGAAGAGTGTGGTGGAGGAAAGCAACTTAGCATATGGCCACCAGGAAGCAGAAAGCAACTAAGCGCAGCTCACCAGGAACTAAATATATACCCTAAAGGTAGGCTCCCAGCGAGCCATCTCCTCCAGCCACACTATACCTGCCTACAGTTACCATCCAGTTAATCCATTCAAGTGAATTAATGCACTGATAAAGTTCTCATAGCCCAGTCATTTCACCTCTGAACTTTCTTGCATTGTCTCTCACATGAGCTTTTGGGGCACCTACTTTCCAAACCATAACAAACTCTAATGAATTAGATGAGTAATATTATCATCCATTTGTGTGTCTCACACTCTGATGAAATTTGTTTTATTTGCTTTTTTTTTTTTTTTAATCTAGGGATTCAACCCAGGGGTGCTTTACAACTGAACCATATCCCCAGCCCATTTATTATCTATCTATCTATCTATCTATCTATCTATCTATCTATCTATTTATTTATTTTGAGACAGGATCTCTCTAAGTTGCTAAGGGCCTCCATAAATTGTTGAGGCTGGCCTTGAACTTGTAATCCTCCTACCTCAGCTTCCTGAGTTGCTAGGATTATGGCTGTATACCACTGAGCCTGGCTGATAAAATTTTGGTTCCATAAAATAGGCTATCAAAACACTAAATGTCTTTAGGTTCTCACCCAGTCTATAGGCACAGTATGTGATTTCAAGTTGAACTTATAAACTTGAGAATTTTTGCTCTATGTTTTATGGTAATGTAGCCTTTCCAATAATAATAATTTGATTTAATTTTCAGTAAGAGGTGGATAGCAAAGACTGCAGTTTTGATGCTGAAATTCATGTTTCACAAAATATAATTCATATCAAAGTATACTTTCCATATAAAAACCTTCTGTCTCACAGCTCAGTGGGCTGACCACTTTTATCATCCAAGTGATGATAATAATCCAAGGTACTTAATCTTTGACCTTGACTTTTCCATATGGAAAATGATACCTGAATTTGCTTGCAAAGTCAAGAAAGTGATAAGAAATAATACTACACAAAAGTACATGAGGTCATAAGCAATCTATTCTGTTTGAGTCTAACTTTTCTGAAATACTTATTTTATCTGTCACTTAAATACTCCAAGACCTTCAAAATTTTCCTGTGGTTTAGCATAAAACCTAAAGTGATCAACTAAGCATCTGAGGCCATCTTCAAACTAATTTCTGTCTGGCAAACAGCTACTCCCAATCTCCATTACATGCATCCTTCTTTCTAATAAGTCTCATTGATTAACTCATTTGAACATTTTTGTGACTTTAAGAAATTCTCCAAGTCTGGAATAGTCTTTCCTACTACTACTACTGTGTCAGAAGCTCCCAATAAGTACAGACTCAGAGATAGCCCCATGTCTTTTGGGGGGTCTCCAAGTTCCAAAATCCTTTTTTATTTTCTTCTTCTTCTTCTACATAGTATAATATCCTCATCTTTAACCTCAAGAAAATAATCTTGTGAGATGTCAAGTTGTCTAGTGCCTAAAAAGGCAAAAATTAAAAATAAAGTAGATAAATAAGAGAAAATTCTTGTTGAGAGAGGCCCAGGCCATCCAAATGAATGCTACTTTAAAAGAAAGTTTTCCTCTTTGCTCTTAAATTCTACCCTAAATTAGTTGAGATTACAGGCCCAAAGTTACAAATAATAGGTTAGCACTTTAATAGAGTAATTTGAATTTAATAGCAAATTTTTTCTTTGAATATTAAGGATTCTAGTAAGGGCTTCACCTGCCATTTTCTGTGGATTTAGTTCATTTAAATATGGACTATTTCCTTCCAGCAGACATGACTCTAATGTAAAGTTAGGTTTAATTCTAACTAATTTAGATAAGGGTTTTTAAATGGTATAAATATGAAAGGCAGGGATGTCCATACCATGACATGGTGTCACTTAACTTGAAAACAGTCCATAACTGGGTGAATACAAGGACCAATCATCAGTCTGATCACTTCCTGACTCTATAAAGCTGACATTATTACTTCACCTTTGGTTATTCCCATAACTCCAAATTTATATCAAACTAAATGCAAACAGTTATAAAGCACGCTTTTCCAAAACAGTTTTATTTCCTAAGCACTATGGACTAGTTCTTTTGTTCAAGTTCAGAAGCATTTCTCAAATAATATTATTCTAATTCTTAATCAAAGGTAATTTCTTCTTTCTTTCTCCACATGAATACTAAAAAAATAAAATAAAAATCTGCCCTGGAAGCACATATGTGCATATCTAACTCAATCACTGAGAAACAAGAAACAAGAAGTGTTCTTAAGGAATGAATAGTTTCTCCTTGCTAGGTTTGCTCACTTTCTGCCCTCTAATCTTCATGGACTTTTTGGAACTGGTTTCAAACATGCTTAACATGGTGCAGGGCACTTTGTTTCAGAAGAGCTTAGTTTGTTCCTCTGAATCAGGGTGATTGGGAGAGAGAAGAGGAGGAGAGAGGGGAGGTTGTATTTGGTTGTGGAAGAGACTGAATCAATAATTATTAAAATGGCTAACACTTAGCTATAAAAACAAGAGCCAAAATATCTACTTTTATTATGTAATTACTAACTTCCATAACTTCCAGAACATTTTCCATTTTTTAAATTCATCTGTTGCTATTCACATCTTGCAGGTGATGTAAGAAAGACACAAAATGGATAAAGAACTAGTCCAGGTTCCCATAATGATGAGTGCCAATGCCAAGATGTAAATAGGCAGTCTGCAGGCAGCTCTAGAGTCTAGGCTCCCAACCAGATACTGCACTGCCACTTGGATCATAATGTCCTAATTCCCCCTGTCTTTTTGCTCAGCTCAAAAAAAAAAAAAAAAAAAAGGTTGTAAAAATAAAAGTATCTCATTATGACTCTATTTAAACTTGAAACATGAAAGGTACCTTTAAAAAAGAAGTCATTTTAAAATTGTCTGACCCAGTGTTGGGGATATAGCTCAGTTGGCAGAGTGCTTGACCCCCAAGGCCCTGGGTTCAATCTCTAGCACACACACACACACAGACACACACACACACACACGTCTGATGCAGTGTCAGTAATGACATATATGTTCCTGTCAACTGGATTCTAAAAGCATGGCTCACTTCCATGATTAAAATATGGATATATATATATATATATATATATATATATATATATATATGACTATATATGGATATATATACATAAACATGTATAATTAAATATGGACATATACATATCTCCCCCTAAGTCATTCCTTGAACATTAGTGCCCTTACAAACCTAGGGTGGTAGTCATGGCTCTACAAGTGTACAACATTGTCCTTTTGTCACAATACTTTTCCTGGTCGCAAGATATTACTGCTAAGGCCACTATATAATAATTCTAATTCTTTTATACTAATTTTTAATGGATTGGGTAATATTTGTAACTGGAGGTTGATAGGTTGATAAACTTATAAACATTTATAGGTTACTCAGACACCTGACATTGGGCCATATTACAATTGATCAGCCTAAGTTGCATTTCAACACGAAAAACAATCAAAAGTAGTTATATATGTATCCCTGAAATAAAATTTTAGTTTGAGCCTGAACAAAAAGCAAGACTACTTTGAAAGAGACCCTTCTACACTCCTGTGTCAAACCTCTAGGACAGGAACAGGTTCATAGTAGGAGAAACAGAGAGGAGAGAGTAATTAAGAGTTCAAGAACACAGAGGATTTGGAGAATTTACCTCCAAACTGTCTTTTTGATGTGGCAGAGTGAGCCAGACCCTCACCATGACTGGGGCAGGGGTGCACCCTTTTCTCCTAACACATGGAATCATATTCATTCTCTCTCTCTCTCTCTCTCTCTCTCTCTCTCTCTCTCTCTCTCTCCCTGTCCTTTGCCATCCCTATGTCCTGTCCACACATTTACTCTGGGACTGACTTAAGGATGTATGTGCCTGTGACTCTTCTTTTACCCAGGAAAAACACGAAGTCAGTATTTTGCAAATTCAATTTTAATGTGAATTTCTGGTGTGTCTATTGTGCTTGCGCACATGCATTTTTCAAATATGATTGCTATAAAGCATATTTTAATATTCTAGACGCATACTTCCTGTCACTCTTTGTGCGTGTGGTACTGGGTATTGAGTCCAGGCGTGCTTTACCACTGAGCTACACCTTCAGCCCTCTGAGTTTTTAGGGTCATACTAAGTTGCCAACACTGACCTTGAATTTGCAATTTTCCTGTCTCAGCCTCCCAACTCACTGGGCTTAAAAACAGAGAGGAGAGAGTAATTAAGAATTTGAGAACACAGAACTTGACTTGCCACCGTGTTTGACTCTAAATCTGCTTTCAAATATATTATAGTGCTTTGTGGTTGCTACAGATACTTTATAACAGAGTATTTCCAATTCCTCCTTCTACTGCTTATAAATTTGCAGTCATTAATTACACTTACCCAAATAGTTTATAGATTCTTCTAGTTTTTCTACCTAGATACCATGTAATCTAAAAACATGGGAGTTACATCATTCTTTCATTTTTTTCTTCTTCCCTTCCTTTTTCTTTTTTCCCTTTTTCTTGCCTCATTGCACTGGTTAACAACTCCAGTACAGTGCTGAATGGAAATGGTGAGGGTGACCCTTCTTTCCCAGTTCCTTAGTCTGCCTTTGTTTATTTTAGTGATTAAGATTTAGGTTTTTATCTTTTTAAAAAGTTCAAGTTCATATTTACCTAAACTTACTTCTCCTCCCACCAATTTTCCTATACTTCAGGGGCTTGTAAAGTCCCAATGTCCATCACTCTGTTCTGTTCCTGCTTCTTTGAATGTAGCCTTCAGGTATTGGGCTACAGAAGGGCTGATGGTTCTTAGGACTAGCTGTCCTGATATTTTTTACCATGCTGACCGGGCTTGCTGTCAGTAGGTTCCCTGTAATGGGGTAGAACATCACATCTAGATGCTTAAATCAGCTCCCTTCCAATTTTTCTTTGCATGCCTAGGTGAATGTCCAAGACCAAAGACCTGCTCTGCAAATTCCTCAGTAACATTTGGCCAGGCCTCAAATAATGCCATATGTCAGAGCCTAATATTTGCCAACCTTGAGAAAATCATAACATCTCTGAAAATGTTCCTGGAAATATGTTAATTAGTCTTAAAATCTTGGCAGGATAGTCTCCTGGGTAAAATATTTGAAAGACAACAGATATTATTAGAAAGAATTTGACCTAGTAGGCTTGCTTAAGAAAACAAACAAACAACAACAAAAAAACACAAACAAACAAACAAAAAAAAAACACCTCACATCACTTCCTTAATTAGAAGTCAAATAATGAGCCATGTGTGGTGGCACATGCCTATAATGCCAGCAGAGACAGGAGAATCACAAGTTCAAAGACAGCCTCAGCAACTTAGCAAGGTCCTGAGAAACTCAGAGAGACCCTGTCTCAAAATAAAATATACAAAGGGCTGGAGATGTGGCTCAGTGGTTAAGTGTCCCTGGGCGAAATCCCATGTACACACACACACACACACACACACACACACACACAGAGTCAAATAATCAGTACAATAAACACTGCATTTTCTGAGTTCCACGTCCAAAAGCAAAAGGTCACTGGGACATTTATGCTATTCTTTTGCTTTCAGAGACCACAGTACCAGGCAGAAACAATCAAAAGACCATATAACAGAATGTTTCAAAATATGGACAAACAGGCTTATCTGACTACTCTCTTCTCTCCCAGGCCAGGGCTATGTGACCAGGGCTATGTGACCAGGCCTCCATTTCTAGCTTTTCCCTGGAGAATCATATTCTTCACACTGAACCCAACTCAGCACGACTCTAGATGTCATGTTTTTACAGATGATCCAACAGAGTATCACACAGAGATGTCAAAATACAGAGAATAGGTACCACTTAGGACAGGGATCCACTCACACTGCAAAACAACGTGATACAAAGATTTTTAGGCATTACCTTGAGCAACCCGACACATACAAAAAACATGCAAAGAAACACATAAAATAAATGCACATTATCAAATATTCACTAAATCTCATAAATACCTATAAGTACAGAGAGACTCTGATCAAAATCCTGACGTCAGCCCTTCTGATCTCCAGCACTGACCTGATGGGAATTCACAGCCATGGTGGGAAATCGGGCCTTTGTCAGCAACAGAAGTATCCATGTGGCTTACCACTTATCACCACCCTTGTGAACCTTGGGGAGAATGCAGGCATCATAAGTTTCACGAAGAAAATTAACCCTTCTACCTGTGCCTACAAAAGACCCCCTACCTGGGAAGTTTCTCCACTGGTTGCAGTCCTATCACTGAGCATAAGTACCTGATGTACCTGATGGACAAAGCACAGTGTGTAGAGATGAACACAGGGGACAACAGAGTGGCATAAACTGTACATGCATTACCATGTGGCTCATCAGGAAGTTTAAAAAGATTGTTCCTGAACAGGGTCTGCTCTCTCAGGCCACCCCTCTCAGTAGCTGAATACTAGTGGTACTTTGGGACCCACTCAGTTTAAACAATTTCATGTGGCCAGTACTATAGTGGGTGGAATGACGGCCCCTGAAGTTATATTCATGTTTAATCTCTTGAAATTGTTAATAGTAAATTATATGGCAAAATAGTGGATATTATCTGTCATGTGACTAAGTGAAGGATCTTGAGAGAAAGTCTTATATGGTTGAGCTTTGTCATTTTCATTTTGGGTTGCTATCAAAAAGTATCATAGGTAATATGTAACAAAGTATGAGATAGATTGCATGACTTATAACAGCATAAATTTATTTTCCACAGTTGTAGAGGCTGACAGTCCAAATAGGGTGACAACATGATCAGTTTCTGTTGATACCCTCTTTTAGGTTGCTGACAGCCAACTTTCCCTTCTATTCTTAGAATATGAGAAGACAGTAAAAGAGCTTTTGTGTGCCTTTAATAAGGGCATAAGTTCCACACAGGAGGGCCTCACTCTCATCATCTAATTATATCCAAAAGGCTCCAACATCTAATACTATCATATTGGGGGTTAAGATTTCAACATATGAAATTTTTTGGGGGACCCAGGCATTCAGTCCATTGCAGATTCTAAGTGCAATCACCTGCATCCCCATGTGAGATAAGCAAGAAAGGTTTGCAGACACCAGAAGCCAAAAGAGGCAAGGAACAGATTTTCCTTCCCCAAAGCACCAGAAGGGAATGCAGCCCTTCTAAAAGCTTGATTTCAGATTTTTTAACGCCAGAAATACAAAAAGTTTGAATCCACAGATCTTGTGGTAATTTATTACAGCTTCCCTAAGAAATGAATCCAAGTACACATGGAGGGTTTTCCCTCAGGACTGGATGGAGAAACTACAGACTCCTGAAGGACACATGAACATGTCCTTTGGATGATCAGTCCCCTCTCAGAGCTGTCTGTGGGTTCTAAGGTAACCACCCATCAGTCACTTTCTTTCAGGACCCATGAGGTCACCCTCTCAGGCAGAGATGAAGGGTGTCCTCAGCTGAGGAAGGCACTGGACAAGCTGATTCACATCTGTGTCCTTCAATCCAATCTATGACCCACTCCTGTGTGCTCTAGTATGTGGATTCCTTGATAGTGTTCCCTTAATCTCTGCACCTGCTTATGCTCATGCTCAATTCCAGGTTTTCAACAAGAGAATTCTTATCAATTATATATTCCATAGATAATACCTTTCCCTCTCATGCCTGCAATCTATTGATTTCACTGCCCTCCCTGCCCAGGAGTTGCTGCTTTCCATATTTGTTAGCCCAGCAGCTCAGCTGGCCTCTCTGTCCCTGTCCACACTGTGGTCTCTGTCAGAGGTCTCAACTGGAGAGTAGTCATGAAAAGAATAACAAAAGCACTTATTATACTCATCAGTAAACCATTAACTTGTGGGGTGAGGGGTGGAAATTGACACCAAGTCACACCCCCACACACATACAAACCTCCCTTGCCACATCTGGCTGACAAATAGTTGAAATGAAACTTGTTGCACAATATTAAGCTCCCCTTCCTGCCTCTGACCCCGAACATTAAAAGGGATATTGTTACAATGGAACCACCAAATTATTTTAGGATGAAACAACCAAATGCCTCGGTAGCAGCAGGTCCAAGAGTGCAAGTAAGGATGACAGCACCTCATATGTGACTGCCATAGACCGGGGGGGATTTGTGTACTCCACAAAATTAAAGATGTCTTTTTCGGTCAACCTCTCACATGGAACATGAATGCCTACATGAGGTTCAAGAGCAATTTTATCAGGAAAAGATTCTTAAATGTTCAGATTTACAGTTTTATACAGTATGAGACTGAGTGTTTTGATGAATATAAATATTTTGGAAGTCCAAGGTTATTTTTGATAACTATAGTCTTATGTTGATTACAGGATTCACTTTATTTTTTTTAATATTTTGTTTTGGTAGCAAAAGTTTAGAATACCGAATGACATACATAAATACTTACAAATGATGCCTAGGTGTTATCTTCTTAGCTCGACTCTGCACTTAGGCTCAATATACATTGTCTTGGCACTGGATCCATTTAGAGGAATAGGATGATAAGAAAGGAAACACAGCCTGCCATTGGAGTAGCTGTGAGCCCTGTTCTGCAGTGGGAGGAGCCTGTCAGAGATTGAGACAGCAATCCAGGAGCAATTATCTGTTCCTCTTGAAAGAATTCAGATGTGACAGTTAGAATTACACAGTAAGAAGTTCAGCAGTGACCCTGGCTTAAAGCCACTCAGCCCTGACAGGAATTAATATAAATTCAGCTTCACATTCAAAGTTTCCAGGTCTCCTTAAGGGACATGTGGGTTCCAAGAACCACCACACCTTTGGAAAGTATAGGACTATGGCTTCCAACTGATATCTTGACTTTAGTATGTGCTTCCAGTTAGAGGCAGTTCTCAAAGGTCATTTCTACCACGTGCACAGCTGTTCAGTAACACAGCTGACATTGCACCTTTATCAGTATTCCAAGCCAACAGATGTAGAAAGTGAACTCAAGGTCAAGGTCAAATTCTACAAATAGGACAAGGGCTGTGTTAACCCTTGGCTTATACAGTGTCATTTCAAAAATGTGTGTTCTCAAGTGTTCCACACACCAAAAGAGAAAAACCCAAATTTACAGGAAAAATAACATTATAACACAATATAAACCTGTCACTGAAGTTTCCCCTATGAATATCATGAAGACTACAGGTGAGTTGACATGTCATAATCCTTGCCTAGCATTTATCTGAGCTCAGTCTAAGAGTTGCATAGCAGTGAACTGACTTGAACAACAGATTATGAGTGGAATCTGCTAGGTTGAATTTCTAAAAAGTGACCAGGATAATGATGGATTTTCTGTTAAAAGTGACATTTTTTAACCAGTTCAAATACATTCAGAAATCCATACAAATAATTTTGTTTGAACAGTTCACTCCATGCTGGAACCACATTCCAACAGTCTGTGGACTTCCCGGGACTCTCTAACCCTTAAGCCGACAATCTCTTCACTGCCTTTATTGTCCTCATGGCATCTCTGCATACTAATATGGCCAAAATAATCATTGTTATCACTATTTTCTGATTCCTTTTAATAATGCTCTCCATCTTTTAAATGTTCTGGAAAACACAGCAATCATTTTTTTTTTGTATTCTAGTTGATAAATTTATTTCCTATGGGGATAAAGAATAATAAACTTGTTATTCCTTTACCTGTATACTGCAATTGAATAAGTAGATATGTTGTTGATGGATTGTCAGTTCTCAGTTTCTTTTTTCTTTTCTTATTGATTTTTTTTAAATAAATGACAACAGAATGCATTACAATTCTTATTACATGTATACAGCACAATTTTTCATATCTCTGGTTGTGCATAAACTATGTGGACACCAATTCCTGTCTTCATACATGTACTTTGGGTAATGATGTCTATCACATTCTACCATCCTTGCTAGTCTCCTTCTCTACCCTATCGAGAATTCATATGTTCCTCCCATTCTCCCCCTCCAAACCCCACTATGAGTCAGCATCCTTATATCTGAGAAAACATTCAGCATTTGTTTTTTTTGGAATTGGCTAACTTCACTTAGCATTATCTTATCCAATGCCATTCATTTACCTGCAAAGGCCATGATTTTATTCTCTTTTATTCCTGAATAAAATTCCATTGTGTATATATGCCACATTTTTTTATCCATTCATCCACCGAAGGGCATCTAGGTTGGTTCAGCTAGGTTAGTATAGCTATTATGAATTGTGCTGCTAAATATTGATGTGGCTGTGTCCCTGTGGTATGCTGTTTTTAAGTCTTTTGGGTATAGACCACAGAAAGAGATAGCTGGGTCAAATGGTGGATCTATTCCCATATTTCCAAGGAATCTCCATAATGCTTTCCATATTGGCTGCACTAATTTGCAGTCCCACCAAAAATGTATGAGTGTACCTTTTTCCCCACATCCTCACCAATGCTTATTGTTGTTTGTCTTCATAATAGCTGCCATTCTGACTGGAGTGAGATGATATCTTAGAGTAGTTTTGATTTGGATTTCTCTAATTGCTAGAGATGATGAGCATTTTTTATATATTTGTTGATTGATTCTACATCCTCTTCTGAGAAGTGTTTGTTCAGGTCCTTGGCCCATTGTTGATTGTTTTTTTTTTTTTTTTTTTTTTTTGGTTGTTAGCTTTTTGAGTTCTTTACATACCCTAGAGATTAGTGCTTTATCTGATGTGTGAGGGGTAAAGATTTGCTCCCAGGATGTAGGCTCTCTATTCACCTCAAGGTTCTTTCTTTTGCTAAGAAGAAACATTTTAGTTTGATTCCAACCCATTTATTGATTCTTGGTTCTAATTCTTGTTCTATAGGTGGCTTATTAAGGAAGTTGGGACTTAATCCCATGTGATAAAGATTAGGGCCTACTTTTTCTTCTATTAGACACAGAGTCTCTGTTTAATTCTTAAGTCCTTGATCCACTTTGAGTTGAGTTTTGTGCATGGTTAGAGATAGGGGTTTAATTTCTTTCTTTCTTTCATTCTTTCTTTTTTTTTGTTGAAGATGCAATCTTTTCTCCAATGCATGTTTTTGGCACCTTTGTCTAATATAAGATAATTTTAATTTTGTGGGTTAGTCTCTGTGTCCTCTATTCTGTACGATTGATCTACCAGTCTGTTTGGTGCCAATACCATGCTGTTTTTGTTACTATTGCTCTGTAGTATAGTTTAAAGTCTGGTATAGAGATGTTACCTGCTTCACTCTTCCTGCTAAGGAATACTTTAGCTATTCTGGGTCTCTTATTTTTCCAGATAAATTTCATAATTGCTTTTTCTATTTGTATGATGAATGCCATTGGAATTGAAATTGCATTAAATCTGTATAGTGCTTTTGGAAGTATGGTCATTTTGATAATATTAATTCTGCCTATCCAATGGCAAGATATATCTTTCCTTCTTCTAAGGTCTTCTTTGATTTCTTTCTTTAGGGTTCTGTAATTTTCATTGTATAGCTCTTTTACCTCTTTCATTAAGTTGATTCCCAAGTATCTTGTATATTTTTGAGGTTATTGCAAATGGGGTAGTTTTCCCCATTTCCCTCTCAGAGGCTTTGTCACTGATATACAAAAATGCCTTTGGTTTATAGATGTTGATTCTATATCCTGCTATTTGCTGAATTCACTTAGTACTTCTAGAAGTTTTCTGGTGGAACTTTTTGGGTCTTCTAGGCATAGAGTCATATCATCAGCAAATAGTGCTAATTTAAGTTCTTCTTTTTCTATGCATATCCCTTTAATTTCTTTCATATGTCTAATTGCTCTGGCCAGTGTTTCAAGAACTATGTTAAATAGAATTGGTGAAAGAGAGCATCCCTGTCTTGTTCCAGTTTTTAGAGGGAATGCCTTCAATTGTTCTCCATTTAGAATGATGTTGGCCTGAGGCTTAGCATAGATAACCTGTATGATGTTGAGATATGTTCCTGCTATCCTTAGTTTTTCTAATGTTTTAAACATGAAAGGGTGCTGTATTTTGTCAAATAATTTTCTGCGTCTATTGAGATAATTGTATGTTTCTTATCTTTGAGTCTATTGATGTGATGAATTAAATTTATTGATTTCCATATGTTTCTGAACCAACCTTGCATCTCTGGGATGAATCCCTCTTGATCATGGTGCACAATCTTTTTTATATGTTTTTGTATTTGATTTGCCAGAATTTTATTGGGAATTTTTGCATGTATGTTCATTAGAGATGTTGGTCTTTCTTTGATGTGTCTTTGCCTAGTTTGGGGATCAGAGTGATATTGACCTCATGAAATGAGTTTGGAAGTGCTGCCTCTTTTTCTATTTCCTGAAATAAATTGTAGAGTATTGGTATTAGTTCTTCTTTAAAGGTCTTGTAGAACTCGGCTATGTATCCATCCGGTCCTGGGCTTTTCTTGGTTGGTAGGCTTCTGATGGCATCTTCTATTTCCTAACTTGATATTGGTCTGTTTAAATTGTATATATCTTCCTGATTCAATCTGGGCAATTCATATGACTTAAGAAATTTGTCGATGCCTTCAATATCTTCTATTTTATTGAAGTATAAGTTTTCAAAGTAATTTTTAATTTTCCTCTGTATTTCTGTAGTGTCTGTTGTGATATTGCCTTTTTCATCATGCATGCTGGTAACTTGAGTTCTCTCTCTCCTTCTCTTAGTTAGCATAGCTAAGGGTCTGTCAATTTTATTTATTTTTTCAAAGAACCAACTTTTTGTTTTGTCAATTTTTTCAATTGTTTCTTTTGTTTCAATTTCATTATTTCAGCTCTAATTTTAATTATTTCTTGCCTTCTACTGCTTTTGCTGTTGGTTTGTTCTTCTTTTTCTAGGACTTTGAGATATAGTGTGAGGTCATTTATTTGTTGACTTTTCCTTCTTTTAAGAAATAAACTTATGCAATGAATTTTCCTCTTAGTACTGCTCTCATAGTGTCCCAGAGATTTCTATATGTTGTGCCTGTGTTTTCATTTACCTCTAAGAATTTTGTAATATCCTCCTTGATATTTTCTGTAACCCATTATTCATTGAGTGGCATATTGTTTAATTTCCAAGTGATGGAGAAATTTTATTTTTTATTTTGTCATTGATTTCCAATTTCATTCCATCATGATCTGATAAAATGCATGGTAGTATCTCTACTTTTTTGTATTTGGTAAGAGTTGCTTTATGGGATAATATATGGTCTATTTTAGAGAAGGATCCATGTGCTGCTGAGAAGAAAGTGTATTCTCTTAATGCAGGTTGAAATATTTTATTATGTCAGTTAAGTCTAAGTTATTGATTGTATTATTGAGTTCTATAGCTTCTTTTTTATCTATACAATTTTATTTTGTATACATATTTGCTCAAAATCAGTGAATTTCTAGCCCAGGTTCAGGTAACTGAAGGGTCTTTATAAGTACTTTATATTGTCTAGACGCAAGGTATGCTGCAAACATAGTCTGAAGTAAAATGTGAAATAACATCTTTCTGAAGATAGGCTTAGAAATTTTAATCCAGTAAGTTAAGGTGTTTCCTTTCTCTGGTAGCAGAGCTGATTGATACCTGGCTGCTAAGCCACCATTTACAGGAATAGCCAAGAAAACAGGGTACAGTCCTCCTAAAATTAATCCAACAAGTCCACCTGTTGTCACAGGACAGGTTTCACAATTCAAATCACCTGTGCTCGAAGGTAAACTTAAAAAACCTTTGAAAGATGCTTTTGCTATCAAAAATGGGAGCACTGCCATTGGTAAGCCAGCAGCTATTCAGGCCCGTGTTACATGCAAGACACGCCGAAAAAGACTGTTTGCTATTAGGCCACAGAAAGTAGCATTAAGTCCAATATATTTGGATCCATGTTCAAGTAGATTCCTTTCTGCTTCTGATACTAGTTCAATTTTTCTAGATATGACATCAGAAATTGAGTTTTCCTTGATAGTATCATGTGGTTTATGGTTTTCCATCTTGACCCTGCTGCTCTCCTCCCATCAGGTGCCTTCCCAGTTCTTCTAACATGCCTGGGCTTAAGATACAACCTTTACTCTATTCCTCCCAGCGCAGCCATCTTCGGCAGACACCTATAGTTTCTTTATCCAACTTTTGTTGGGAAGATCTATCCAGTGGTGAGAGAGGTGTGTTAAAGTCACCCAAGATTATTGTGTTGTGGTCAATTTGACTCTTGAACTTGAGAAGAGTTTGTTTGATGTACATAGCTGCAACATTGTTTGGGGCATATATATTTAGGATTGTTATGTCTTGTTGGTGTACATACTTGAGCAGTATGTAATGTGCATCTTTATCACTTTTGATTAACCTTGGCTTGAAGTCTCCTTTATGGGATACAAGGATGGAAACCCCTGCTTTCTTCCACAGTCTATGTGAGTGGTATGATTTTTCCAAGCTTTCACCTTCAGTCTATGGATGTCTTTTCCTATCAGATGAGTCTCCTGGAGTCATCATATTGTTGGGTCTTTTTTTTCAAATTCAGTCTGCTAGCATATGTCTTTTGATTGGCGAGTTTAAGCTATTAACATTCACGGTTATTATTGAGACATGGTTTGTATTTTCATCCATATTTATTTATTTTTGTTATTTAACTTGACTTAATTTTCTTCTTTGATTACTTTTTCCTTTAGGGTACTACCTCCTTCTGCTGATTTTCATTGTTGTTTTTGCTGTTTTTTCTCTTCATGGAATATTTTGCCAAGGATGTATTCTGGCTATAAATTCTTTTAACTTTTGTTTATCATGTAAGGTTTTTATTTCATCCTCAAATCTAAAGCTTAATTCTTCTGGATACAAGATTCTTGGTTGGCACCAATTTTCTTTCAGAGCTTGAAACATTTTGTTCCATAACTTCTAGCTTTCAGGCTCTGTGGTGAAAAATCTGCTGTTATCCTAATTGGTTTTCCCCTATATGTAATCTTTTTTCCTTTCTCTTGTGGCTTTCAAAATTCTCTCCTCATTCTGTATGTTGTGCATTTTCATTAATATGTGCCTTGGTGTGGATCTTTTATGATTTTGTACTTTGTTGTCCTGTAGGCTTCTTGAAATTTGATTTCCAGTTTATTCTTTATGTTTGGAAATTTTTGTGATATTATTTCATTAAATAGATTGTTCATTCCATTGGTTGCAACCTCTATGCTTCTCTCTATCCTAATAACTCTTAAATTTGGTCTCTTTATGCTATATACATATTTCTTCAATATTCTACTTGTGGTTTCTTACCATTATCACTGTGCGGTCTATGTTATTTTCAAGATTATATATTTTATCTTCATTGTCTGATGTCCTATCTTCTAAGTGATCTACTCTGTTGCTGAGACTTTCATTTGAGCTTTTAATTTGGTTTGTTTGTTTTTTTTTTTTCATTTCAAGGATTTCTTTTTTTTTTTTTTTTTTTTAAGATCCTCTATCTCCCTGTTGAGGTGATCTTTTGCTTCCTGGATTTGTTTATGTAGCCCCTTGTCAAAGTGATCTTTCACTGTTTGTAGTCTCTCTCTCATGTCTTCATTGAGTTCAGAGAACATTTTAACAACATATATTCTGAATTCTTTCTCTGTAATTTTATTCTGCTGTGCCTGCCAATAATTCTAATGATGTGGTGTCTTGATTTGTTTGTGGCACTTTCTTCCCTTGTCTTTTCATGTTGCTTGTGTGTCTTCCTTTCCAGCTCTGTGGGTCTGGGTTGTTATTGTTTTTACCCCATATACGTTTGTAGTGCTCTTGTAGGGTTCCAAGATCCTTCCTTTGTGGAGAAGTCAATGTTAACAGATCCCAATATCGACAATATATCACCTATGAACAATTTGTTGTTATAAAAACATTTATAGTGTAGTCTCCATGTACAGAAATGTTGGATTCAATTATTATCTAAAATATAATCAGTAGTTTTGTAAAAAGTTTACAGTTTTCGATGGTGGACAATGAACTGGGGTTGGGTGTAGGACGGAATGCTGATGGGGGAAGATGTGAGGGTATAGAGTTAATATATCTTAGGAAATATGAAAGAAAAATCTAATGAAGAGGGTTAGTAGCAAGAGACTAGGCAGGAAGTAATTTAGGATAGACAAGTATGTGGGAAGACAGTAGAGTACATAAAACGAACACACATATATATTTAGAAAAATACAGGATGTTAAAATAGTAAAATTTGGAGTGGTTAAAGAAAAAAAAGTGAAAAGAGAAAAAAAAGTAAAAAAAGAAAAAAAAATGGAGGGCATATACAACACCTCTATATTATATTATTCAGATGACTCAGTCCTCAAAATCATATTTCATGCAAAGGCTTGGGTTTACACATGTTGAGGATGTGAGGGCTGGAGGAGAGAGGAGTAGAAGAGAAAGAGGAAAAAAAATATTCCAAAGAAGAAAGCAGGGTTGTTACTAGTTTTAGAGGTTGTTTCTTTTCTGTTTCTCTTCTTATCCAATAGGTGGGGCTGTCCTTTTTAAGCTGGTGTCTCTGCCCTCAGTATGGTGTAGGTAACCAGGATGGGAAGACTGATCTTGGTGTAGGGTATCTAGAAGCGAGGATTCCCACCTGCCAGTCTCTGCAGGGAGGCTACACCTCAAGGGTCTCTTTTTGGGACCACTCTTCTGATTTATGCACCCAGTATTGTCTCCCTTTCTTGCCTGGATATTTCCCAGATCCTGGTCTCTCTGTTGGGCTCTAAACTTAGGCCCATCCCCATCACTTAGCAGTTCCCACCTGCTGGACCTCTCACACACAGGCTCACAGCAGGTGGGTGGTGCCCTGGTCACACTGCACACCTCTGTTTTTGTGTTGAGTGGTCACTATGCTGAAATTGCTGCTGGGGGGATGGGGCAGTCGGATACCTGGTACCTGGCCAGATGGAGATTCAATCTGGGAGCAGAGAGCTGCCCCCACCAAATATGGCGAGAAAGGTTATCTAAGTTGGAGTCAGTCTGCTTCCAGCACAGCAGTGTCTGTTGAGGTGGGGGAGCTGCGTGATGGCTTTTTGTGGTGGGTAGGTAGCAGCCGAATGACCTGCATGGGAGTAGAGCACAGTTTGGAGTTCTGAAGAGGTGCTGATAGGTGATTCTGCTTAGCTGCTTTAGAATCTTGTGTAACCTAGAACTGTGGGTTTTGGGTTTCCACCACTGCAGCAGTCCAGAGTCCTACTTGATTGCTGAGGCAGTGGGTTTGATTGTCAACACCATATATAAATAAATAAAATAAAGATCCATTGACAACCAAAAAGAATGTTAAAAAAAAAAAAAACAATTGTCCTTGACCCAGCCCTATTCTGGCCATCCTCCATATCTATGCTCACTGCCTCCAAAGAGCAAAATTCCCTGAGTAATACCTTCAGATATAATATGAAGGAAACAGATTTGTTTCCAGTGCCATTTCCTTTTCTTAGGTGCACAGGAAGCAGCATTTCCCAGCATCCCTTGAAGTTGGGATGGGAATACATGATCGAGCTCAAGAAATACAAATGTAAGCAAAAATGGTATTACACATCAATTCATGGCACTTGGGTGTCCTCAGTGTCTTGTCCATCCTTTCTCATCACTTCATCAGAGATGAGTATGGGACTACCATGTTTGTGAAATGGAACCATTCAAGAGACTTGACCTGGAGAAAGTGAGCTGTCCAGGAAGAGTCACAGAGAAAGGCTTTCCACCAGCCATAACCTGAAGTCATGAACTCCAGGGGTGAATTTGAGGCTCTGGGACATGCTGGTGTAGGACATAGTTTCATATTGACTCCCTCCAATTATGTCTCCATGAAACCCTGTTCTCATACACTGTTTTTGCAGAATTCCAGCTCTTATTTTTCATTGCTCATTTGGTTATTTGCTTTAGGACTCTTTGCCTATTGTTGTTATCCATGATCTATCCTGACAGTTAAATATCCAACATACTTGTCACCTCTTCACAAACTTCAGCCACTTCATTTTCTATTCTATAAAGAAGATGCTGACTTACCATTTTGATTGTGCTCACTCAATCTGGTTAAATTTATAATAATAATCTGCCAATGGGCTTTTCTCTTCTTCTGTAATGTTGATGATACATTGATTTTCCTTTAAATCATTAATTCCACATGGTTGACATTGCAATAACTTTCAGTTTCCTCCAGGATTCTTTGCCTGCTCATCAAAATGATCTCTGCTATGATTTGGAAATGCTTCCCTAATGTGTGATGTGTGTGTGTGTTTGTGTGTGTGTGTGTGTGTGTGTGTGTGCGTGTGTATCTTGACCCCATGATATCAGTTTTTGGAGGTGCTTTGTATGATTCCATTATAATGTACTGCTCTAGCTAGAAGCCCAAACCAGTGGAATTACTGAATCTTGGGCTTGAACCTACAGAAATGTGAACCAAACAAGCCTTTCTTTACTTAATATGGACACATGTCAGATATATTGTTATAGTTATGAAAAGCTAACTAAAGAAATCTCTACCACCTATTTCTACATTATCACTTATGATCTCTTCTCTCAGAGAAGATACCAATTCCTTGCTCTTGAGCCAGAATTCTTAGAGATTCAAACCTGGCACTCAGTACAACCACAGAAATCACTGTGAGTCTTCAGTTGCCTGTAGTACTTGTAAATATATTTTAGCTTTTTTCTAGTTGTGTTTGGATCTATTCCCCCTTTTATTCCAATGTCTGTACTTTAATTTCAGCGTAATACATTATTTCTTCTTCTTTCTGACTGTTGGTGGTTTTCTTACTATATTGTTTCACTGTAGTGCAAAGAATATTTCTAATCACAGGTTTAGAAATATTTAGAACTTCCAGCATTTCCGATTTTCCATCATATCCATTGCAGAATGAATGTTTACAACATTATATTTTGCAAGTCTAGTGTTGAACTTCTACTGGCATATTCCCTGTCTCCCTGTCCAGAAAGACTTTCTTTGGCTGATATGAAAATTCCACATGAAACTAAGAGAACTTTGAAAGACTGAACTATCAGTGTCATACTCTACCATCTCCTACTGATGCTCAGGGTCAGCAAGACTTAGTCTCACATCATCAGGTACTTTCACCATACAACTCTTCAACATCTACATCTCCAAATAGTACAGATCCCAGGAAGGATAAAGTTCCTCCTTAATTGTCCAATCTGATGTAGGATCCTCTGCAGCTACCATAGCTAATGGATAATCAGACTTCTTGCAGGATCTATATTCTAATTATATACCTTGATTCCCCAGACACAAAGAATCTACACATGCATTCCTCTGAATACTCTAGCAGATGCTTTTCTCAGTATAGTATTCCAAGATTCAGGTGAGAAAATTGTATCATGTGCTGTATAGTGGGAGTGACATTCCTGTTCTCAGACAAAAGATCCTGCCAAAATACCCAAGGATTTACTCTTTTACTCTGCACTCAGTTTCTCCACTGCCAAATCTGCAGATATCCATGATCTTTCGTCAAATCAGCTGCTGGTTAGACCTACTGTGTTGGCAAGAGCTTGGTACAAGATGCCACCCAGGACATCAATATGGAAGATTGTGAAGAGGCAGTGGCACTGGGATGAGACTTCCAATCTAGATGCAGAGCTTGAAGGCCAAGTGGCCCAGATGATATGAGATAAAGTTGAGGGATTATAGACTGACCTACTTCCTTCTTACTATGTCTGACATTAGTTCTGTCCCTTCCAGAGATTTGCAGAGTCAGGAAAAAACTGGATATGGATGGGTGTAGTCCTGCTGGACAACCCAAACCACAAATCACTCTCCTCCCTTATTAGCCAAGATTTAATTAAAATATAAATTTATTAAAACCACAAGGTAAACTTTGACTTTCAGTTTTAACACTGTTAGATAGAAACATTAATGGGATCTTTTCTATTTCAAATGCCTCTGTAAACTAAGTTGCTCGTAGATAATGTTATATTGGTTAATGAACAGTAGGCCGAAAAAAGACATGAAGACCCATAGAACATGCATTCCAGTCAGAATAGCAATTATCAGAAAATGTACATTTATACATTTCTGGTGGGACTGCAAATTGGTGTAACCACTCTGTAAAGCAGTATGGAGATTCCTTAGAAAATCTTGAATGGAAGCACCATATGACCCAGCTATCCTACTCCTCGCATATACCCAAAGACTTAAAATCAGCATACTACAGTGACACACCAACATCAATGTTTATAGCAACTCAATTTACAATAGCTAAACTGTGGAACCAACCTACATGCCCTTTAATAGATGAATGGGTAAAGAAACTATGGCATATATACACAATGGAATATTATTCAGCCTTAAAGCAGAATGAAATTATGGCATTTGCAGATAAACGGATGGAGTTGGAGAATATCATGCTAAGTGAAATAAGCCAATATCAAAAAACCAAAGGCCAAATGTTTTCTCTGATATGTGGATGCTGATTCAGTTTGTTGATTCCTCAAAACCAGGGATGGAATCACCACATAATCCAGCTATTCCACACCTGGATATTTTCCCCGAAAAACTAAAATAAGCATACTAAAGAAAAACTACATCAATATCTATACAGCACAATTCACAGTAGCTAAATCATGGAAGCAACCCAGATGCCTATCAATAGATAAATGGATTAAGAAATTGTGATATATATATATATACACACACACACACACACATGTATGTATCAATGGATGATTCAGGAACCCTCCTATCTCAGAGGAGGCACCACCTCAGGAACAGAGAAGTCAGGGAACAAATTCTCTACTGAAAATTTGATTATCAAATTCATGAGGATGCATTTCCAGAAACTGAAGTTTCTGGAATGAATTTCTTTCATTTATTCTTTGTCTCAGGTCTGCAACTTCTTGTCTAGCAAGAATGAGATTTTGTTCAGTCTCCTGAAGTCTCAGACAGTCATCAAGGGCTTTTCTTTCCAAGGACAGAATGATTCCTTTCTGTTCTACTTTGAGATCTTAGAATCACTTTCAGTGCATCTCTGACTCTTTATTTTCATGGCTCATCAGATCATTGGCTTTAGAATTTGCCACCTCTTACTGTAAATCAAGATTTATATTAACAGGAAATAAACCCAAATATTCCATTTCTTTTTGGTGATGCTGTTCAACCATTTCATTTTCTCCCTCCTCAAGACAGCTATCTGCCCTCTTGATGGAAAGTTCTTTGACTGGGGCACCTTAGCTATATCCTCTCAGGCAAGCTTTCTTCATTTCTTTGACAATGCTATTATAGAATAAATCTTTCCCATTGTCATGAATATTTAAATACATACTTGATTTCGCAACAATTTTCAGTTTCTTCCTAGATACTCTGGCCTTGTTAGCAGCATGAGTTTCATTCTCTGGTTCTCCTGATCATACATTCTCACCCAGATCCTTTCTTCCTAGGAGACCTTTCCCTTCTGTGATCTTGAACCACTCTTCCTGTAGATACATGGCCTCAATCTTCATACAGAACATAAAGCTCACTATAGACAGCCTGGGTCTTTTATCAGTTGCTGGTAAACATTTCAACCATGATTTCATTTCATGTTCTTATGTTTTGACGTCTGTCCTTTCTTGGTCCAGAGCTTGGATCCTTCAAAGACATCTTCTCTTCTTGTTTTGAACATCGACATTTTTCTTTTCTCCTATTTCTTACCACAATACATATGATGCTCCTCTTCACAGGCCTGAAAAAAATCCGAGTCATCAGCCACTTCTCAGTTTTCATCTTCTTTCCAAACTAGGATTTAACTGATCAAGAGTATTACATTTTACTAAAGCTACTGCTGAACTGCCACTGGAAGGTTCCTTGTCTACCTGTAGAGAAAGTCTTTCTCTGAATCTTCAACATCTGCATCTCCAAGTAGTACAGATCCCAGGAAGGATCAAGTTCCTCCTTAATTGTCCAATCTGATGTAAAAGCAACATAACCATGAGCACTTGAACTATCTAAACACACTCCATTATCTCCCACTGACATAGAGAGACACTGAGACTCAGCATCATATCATCAGGGGCTTCCGCCATGAAATCCTCCAGTGTTTCTTGGGTTTGATAAAAGTGCCTTCCATCAGCAGGTTGAACTTGCTCCATAGTAGCCTAATATGATACAGAGGTGCCTAGAGACACAGTTTACACACTCACCACTCTACT
Source organism: Spermophilus citellus (assembly GCF_964194105.1). NCBI lineage: Eukaryota > Metazoa > Chordata > Mammalia > Rodentia > Sciuridae > Spermophilus > Spermophilus citellus. The sequence goes on along the minus strand of NC_138195.1, from coordinate 28,070,141 downwards.
CTTGACTCTGTTTCCTTGAAAGAAATGGGTATTAATTTTCTTTGGAAAAAAATAAAGGTCTTATGATCACTTTTTATTTCACAGAGATATGAAAACAAAGCTTCTTTGGATGACCTTTTGGAGCCAAAGTGTGGAATGGGAACTTTAAACCCTGAGCGATCCTATAGGATGAGCAGAAGTCCCTGGGCCCTACCATCTAGCAGAAAAAACATGGGACAGCCCTGCACTCTGCTGGCTCTGTTTTGAACTACAGGGAATGAATACACAGTCTAAGAAGGAAAGCTTTTGAGGAATATTCATGACATTCAGCCAGAGACCTGAGGGACATGGAGGGGAAAAAGGGAAATCTAGGCAAAGAAAACAGCTTAGGCATATGATCCTGATCTTCAGGTTGACCAGTGTGCGTCCAGCACACCTGGAACTTCCCAGGCATTGAGAGTCACGTAGATGGCAGGTCAGCTTCTAATGGCCTTCCCTAGGGCACTGTCTTCCTAGGTGTGGACTCTAGTCTCCAACCTTAAGGTCCTGGGCTCGCAGCTGAAGCTGAAGTCACACTCTCAGTGATTTGGTATCTGAACTCTGGAAAGAGGATTGGGACTCTGAACCAGCTACCTCTGTTCTGGTCTCCTGAGTTTGTATGCCTACACTTTAGTTGTGACCTTGGTTCCAACTGCTGGAACTGATTCTGGGCAGTGATGTTGGTTTTCTAGAGAAGATACACCTTTATGCTTTGTAAATTGGATCTTAATTAAGGGTCACTGGCTTTGTTTGAGGCTTGATTGGCCCTGTGGCTCTGGGACTTATTGACACCTGGCCTCTGGGTTCCAGGAGGTTGGTTTATTTATCTGAGTTTTTCATTCAGTGATGTACAGGGCCCTGATCATACAAGTTTAACTGAGCCCTTCAATCTTTTCTCTTCCCAACATTTTTCTTGTTCTGGTTCCTTGTTCTGTGCACTGGGGTTGGAGCTCTAGGTTTCAGGTCCTGTAGTTTAAGTCTTTGGATCTTTTGCTGGTCAATTCCATCTTCATTCTCTGGGCTAAGGAGTTTCTTGAGTCCCAGGCTCTAAGTTCAGGATGTGAGTTCTCTTATCTGGCCTTTGGGGTTCAGAGCTGGACAGGACTCATAGGTTTGTCTAACGCTTGGGAATCCTGGCAAGGGATGGGAGGTAGGGAGATTAAGTGTAAGATGAAGGTGATAACTTGGGAGTCCAATTGGGGGAGATAATAGGAACCACTACATCAGTATCTGCTCGGTAGTCCCCAGGACTAGGACAAGGTCTTCTCCCTCCTGAAATGGATGACTTTTGGAAGTGACTTCACCTTCCTGAAAAGAGACTCTGCTCTTACTAAGTGGTTGGTCTTCAGAAATGACCTCACTTATCTGAGCCTCAGTTTTCTTATCAGTAACATGAGGATCTGAAAAGCACACACGTACAAGGAATTCCTGTTTAGTTGACAAACATGACTAGCTTGTCCTAGCAATGCTATCTTGAGGAAGCAGTTCTCCTGCCAGCCTCTGAAGACCAGGGCCATCCTATGGGACTTCTGAAAACTCCCTGGAGGAAGTGCTTCCCTCATTCCCAGCCAGGGGCAAGGAGTGGAGCCCTGCTCTGTGGTGGTGAAGAAAAGAAATGGGCTTTCCCAGGTATATTTCCCTACACCTTGACCCATTCAACTCACAATGACCCGGCCCTCCTGCCATCCTCAGGCCAGGGCAGACCAACTCCACTGCACAGGCCAAGAAGCACAGAGCTCTTCTCCATCTTGTTAGCACCTCTGACCCAGAGGCCTCCATCAGGCAATTGTAAAATTGACATTTCAAGAGGCAAGTATGAATTCATTTCCAGAAAATGCTGCTTTGTTTTGTTTTGTTTTGTTTTTTACTGTGGATTGAACTTGGGGCATTTAATCACAGAGCCCTCCTCCCTATTTTGTATTTTATTTAGAAACAAGGTCTCACTGGTCAGGGTTGCTTAGCACCTCACCATTGCTGAGGCTGGCTTTGAACTCACAATTCTCCTGCTTCAGCCTTCCTGAGCCACTGGCACTACAGGCATATGCCACTGCACCTGGCCAGAAAATGCTGACTTTTGATGCTAAAATCATTAAAATGCTGAACTATGGTCAGATAAAGAATAATAGTCACAGTACTAAGCTCCTAAAAGGTACCACAAACAAGCTGTGCTAAATGATTATCCCTGGCCAGATCTGAGCACATTCGCCCCACCCATGTAGCCACCATTGGACTTTCCAGAGCCTTCAGCTTGCCCAGGGCTGTATCCTCCATGTCATACCTACCAGACATCCACTTCCACCTCCTGACTGCAGAATCAGTTGGTCTCTGGCCTGTTCAATTTTCTGCCCCTTCTATAGCCCCCTCTTTCCCCTCTTGGCTTGTTTCTGTTCCTCCCATTGTCCTTTTCCTGCAGGGTTTTGCCTAGTTTGTGTCCCATTCTGAATCAGCTGTCCTGAATTGCAATCATCTTTGCTCTTTCCTTTGAGATGCAGTCACCATTGACTGCCCATCTTGAAGCAAGAGCTGGAGACTTAGGAGATTTTGACTCATGACTAAGACTTTAAGATCTGTGTGCTCTAGGGGAAACCACTTATTCTAACACAAAATAAGGTTTTAACCTCATGCTGTTTCTCCAGGGGTGTTATGAGAAGGATAAAGAGTGAAAATGAGAATGCCAGTACAACACTTATAGTTAAAAAGAGTTGTTTTGTCTTGTTGTTTTTTTTTTTTTTGGGGGGGGGTGAGGGGGCACTTGTTGCATCACAGAGTCCTACATCAGGGGGAACCATGGAACCTCTCCATAACAATTTAAAAGAAGGATTGAAGGGAATTTGGGTTTGTGCTTTGTGATTCTGAGGAGAACTCAAGCAAGTGAGAGACTGGTCTAGACTGGATGCTGTCATGAAGCAGGATATCTTGATTTTTTCTAGAGGTAGGGAGGAACAAAGAGGGGCTACCACCACAGTTAATACAGAAGCAGGAGTTACTCCTGCTAACCAGGACAGAGGCCTGTTGGCCATAGTTGTGGTGTGTATAATGACTTTTCCTGAATAAGTGATCAAGATTTTTTGTGCTAAAAATTTTGTCTTATAAAGAAATCCATGAGCAATATTTTTTTGTAATATATTTTCTGGATTTTGACATGATGATAATGTTGGACTCATCAACAAAGAAGGGAGTGTTCCTTATTCCTCTTTTCTGCAAAAATTTGTAAAAGATTGATTTAATTTATTCTTTAATCTTTAACAGAATCCACCAGTAAACCCATCTGAGACTAGAGTTTCAGATGGTTTTACTAATTTTGATAAGAAATTCACTTTCATTGGTAGATAAGGAGCACTCAAAATTCTCCACTTGATCTTGCCAAGGTAGGCAAATTTATTGACATAAAGTTTATAGTTATCCTTTGTTATACTTTTGAGATTTATTAGGACCAGTAGTGATAGGCCTTTTTTAAATCACTGATATTGCTAATTTTTGCTGTTTGTAAAGACCTTCACAGACATTGATAAGTATGTTTTGATTTGTTGCCTAAGATCATAGGTGGTAAATTATCAAAAGAATTGGAACTACAATTCAAGTGTCTCATCACAAAAAATCTAAACAATATTTTCCAACATGTTTTTTCAAGTGGAAAAGATAATTATTTTTGTGAATCTTGAAGTAGTTTTTAAAAAACATTGTTTTAGTTGTTGATGGATTTATTTTATTCATTTATTTATATGTGGTGCTGAGAATCAAACCCAGTGCCTCACACATGTGAAGCAAGCACTCTACCACTGAGCCACAATCCCAGCCCCTTGGAGTAGTTTTAATTAGAAAAAAATAATTGCATGAGCTATAGCAGGTCCTACATAAAAACTTCGGGAGCAAGAAAAATCAGATGTAAGCACAAAAGAGATGTTACTTTTAATTCTCATAATACTAGTTGACTATGCTGTCATACCTTAATTTCATTTTATTATTATTTTCCGTGAATGGTAACATGAAAAAAATCAAGGAGGCAATCGCCCCTATGTGGAGACATTCTTTGTCAAGACAGCAGAGGGTGCTGTTCCACTGAGAAATTACACTAGCCACTAAGAATTCTGTTTTAAGATGTTTACTGGGTAGCAAGAAATGTCTTTTAATAAAATTATGATTTTGATGGTTTACTTCGAATTGTTGGTTTTCAAGGGAGGCCATGTCTGGAATTTAAGGAATGTTAGTAATATTCCTGTTCATTCACTCATCTTTGAAAACATTATGAAAGCTCTTCTGGTCTTCCAAAAAATGATAATAATCTACACACATATACATAAAACATTGGTGAGGAATTTAGGGAAACACTAAAAAAAATGGACTCTTTCCCAAATATGCTCAATAGTTTTCCAGAGGCAGTTAAAAACAAATTTTTATGGGAAATTTGAACATAGAAAAAAATAACACAGTGAGCTATAACCTCTGTCATTCTCTGCTACCCTCTCCCTTGTGCTCTAATACATACTTAATGATTATAAAGCCTGTTAGTCTCATAGCACCAAATAAATCCTATCTTATGTGTGTATTGGAAAATCAGGACTTTTTCTTAAACATAGCAAACTGTACCATTATTATACCTTTTAAAATTAACAATAATTTTCTTGGTATTTCTCAAATACAAAGTGATTACCATATCATAAATTTTCACGTTTTAGTTGAATGTCTCCAGAAAAGGTGTATGCATTTCATGTGATTATAAAGAATACTTCTATTTTTCCTTTCTTATTTTAAAATTACATTTACTTTATCACACCTTGCCACACACACTCTGAAAACTTATTATGAGTAAACAATTTCAAACCCCATGTGACACTACTAAGTCAGAATAGAGAATTGATATGGCAGGACTGCTTTCTGGGTGTTTTTTCTTCTTTTTCCAGGAGAGGCACAACATCTAGTTCTATCTCATTTTATGATATTATCAGCTATTGACAACCATTATCAGCCATTGATAAGTATTGCTTTTACCTACTAATTTACTTAAAGGCTTGAAAAATTATGACGTATTTATTCTATCATTTTGTACTTTATTAACTAAGATAATTTAATAAAGGGGAATTTTCCACATTCACTATTTTATTGCATTAGAGTTGAAATTCATAAAAAAATTAAAATTTAAATAAATATCTAGCATGTTAACATTTGGACATTACTGTTATTCTTAAAAAAAAAAAACAAAAAAACAAAACAGTGTTTAAAATAGTGAATTGCCGCTTAAGCAAAGGAGCTTTGAGGGAAGGAAAATGGTTTTCCTCTGCCCTTCAAATTTCTTTGGCTGAGCTTCAAATTAAAATGACATGAGATGTATCAATATGCCACAGTCTGGCTGGGCACAGAATCACGAGCCACTCAAGCAGGAACAAAACTTTATTTTTGAAAATGCCCCCATACCCGTACACGTCCGGGAAGCCAGCCGGTCCACCCACGCGGTCATCTACCGGAACCGGGGACCAGGACCTCCCCTGGAATTCCCTCCTACTGTACTTCCCCAACCAATGGGAACTCTCCAGGAGTCCCGTAACATGAGTCCCGTAGCAGGCCAAGGTGAACAGCAGGAGTCCAATATCCATATGAATGTAAATCTTTTTTTTTTTTAAGAGAGTGAGAGAGAGGGGGGACAGAGAGAGAGAATTTTTAAATATTTAATATTTAATATTTAATATTTATTTTTTAGTTCTCGGCGGACACAACATCTTCGTTTGTATGTGGTGCTGAGGATCAAACCCGGGCCGCACGCACGCCACATCCCCAGCCCATGAATGTAAATCTTAACATAATCATATCATCTCAATGGCTAGCTGGCGTCACCTTACAACCAAAAATGCCATGCATCATATTACTTGGCTGTGGCTCCTAGCATCAATAAGAGAAAAACCATGTGAGGATCCAAGAAGGGGCATAGGATTGAAGCTTATTGAGCATTTCAAGCTATTTTGATGGTTTAGCTTTGAACATGGGGTGGGGGGTTGATAGAGACAAGTTATGGGAGAACAAGAGGACAAGAGGAGGAAACATACAGTGAATAAAGATGCTTTATTGTATAGAGTTTAAGAAAAATCTCCCAGGTAATAAAAGTGTTCTGGAGCAGCCTTCTTCCTGATACAGATAATTATACTAATGTGGATTTCCTTTATGGACATAAATTTTTTTTATAAAAGAGCAGCTGTTCAGAGCTAACACTGTGTGTATAATTTTCAGAAAAACTATCCCCAAATATGGCAAGGCTGTATATTTGGGAGTGGCATAGTCTCATCTCCTATAGTCATATTTTTGGGGTAGTGTGTCCTGGAGTCTAACAGTACCCAAAGATTTCTTGTATTTTTGGGAGCATAATTATAAACTCACAGGATTTTAAAAATAATGCTTGATTATTTTAATTCACCACAGTTCTAATCTTACCCCCAACTTGTCTCATCTTTTACTATTGGAGTATGTATGCAGCTGGCCCTGATTCATTTTGACATGACCATGTCCCCAGTCATCTCTGATATCTTTCCTTGCTTTCTGTTGTCAGAAAATATTCTTGGCTTTTTCTGTGCATTTCCTGTCTCAGCCCTGGAATCAACCACTCTTCCAGTGATTCCTAGCTTGATTTAGTCGAAATGGTATTTTGAGAACAATCACCTGTGTACTACTGGTGTTCATTGCTACTGAATAACCATTGGACATTATGTCTAGAAAATTTTAGTGGACAAAGCTAAGAAATGTGTATTTTAAGAACATACATATTATGTACTTATGTTAATAATTTCAATTTTATTTGTAAATACAGAATGTTTTGGCTAAATTCTCAGATATTATTGTTATAAACCTTTTTATCATGAAAATCTTGACTCCTAATCATATTAACAAAATTAATATTTTTTCAACTACACTTGCTAAATAGTTTAAGAATAAAAATCTAAAATTATCACTAATGTTTTAAATTATAAATAAAATGGTTTTAAGAGTTTTTGCTCTGTTTTACAATTATTTTGTCCTCAGGACTTATCTCACTAAGAATGTACAATCAAATTACTGTGCTTTAGAGTAACCTGAAATAATTCCCGATTGTGTGGTGACTACCAACTAAACATGAAGTTATACCTATTTATTTTGTTTTAAATTTTTAGGAATGTCTTCTGATTTAATACTGATTTACTTTTTCATGATTATGTGTATCTTTCTAATTGTCCCAAAGCCAAATCTAAGAAGCAAGATATATTTTGAGAAGTGCAGCTGTGGGGACCCTATTTTTTTTAACAGAGTTCTTGGCTTATTTCACAACATAGAATAACAGCTAAATCAAGTCAAAAGTGGAGATGTTATAAGACAAATGAAGGTGAAATAGAAAACCTGGAATGTTTTCATAGCTCCCTAAAATGAGATGCAGCATGGCTAAGTTTACTTTTCTTAACATGCTTTATTGATTTTAGGAAGTACTGTATGATTTATGCATCATCCTTTACTAGGTTGTGAATAAACTATGATACTTACTGTGAGCAATACTGCCACACTCTGGGTGGAGGGGGGGAGAGAAGCAGATGTTGGCACAAAGATTTTATCTTCCTTTTTAATGTTTGAATAAATTTTTATTTCAATTATTTTATTTTGTTTTTAATTGCTAAGGCTTTGGGTAACTGCTCTTATTTTTCCTGTTATGTGCTATATGTAGAAATCTTTGATCTTTTGTTTTATATTTATCTTTATTTGATTATAAGAACACAGTGTGAGATCTTCCCACTTAATAAGTGATCAATACAGTATCCTCAACCTGGCACAATATTATATAATAATTCAGTATCACTGATTTACCTTGTATAACTGGGAGTTTACACTCATAGGATAGTAATGCCACATTTCTACCTGTCCCCAGATCCTGGCTACTACCATTCTACTCCATTTCTATGAATTTGATTATTTCAAATACTTCATATAAGTGGACTCATGCATTATTTGTCCTTCTGTGGTTGACTTACTGTACTTAGTATAACGTCCTCCAGGCCCATCCATGTCGATGCATATAACAGAAGTTTTTGGTTTTTTTTCCCCATCCAAAGGCTTAATAATTTTGCAACATTTGTATATGCCACATTTTCTTTATCCATCCCCAGTGAATATTCATGTTGTTTCCTAGCTTGACTATTGTAGTAATGCTTCAATGAACTGAGAATACAAATATATTTTAAAGAGCCTCATTTAAATTCTTCTGAATATATTCCCAGAAGCAAGATTGGTGAATCATATGGTCATTCTTCTTTCACTTTTTAAAGGAATCCATATTGTTTTCCATAGTGGTTGTACCATTTTAACATTGCAACATTTTGCATGTGCACAAACAGTACACAGGATTTTCAACTTCTCTACATACTTGCCAATAGTTATTGTGTGTGTGTGTGTTAGGGTGTGTGTGTGTGTGTGTGTGTGTGTGTGTGTGTGTGTGTGTGTGTATGTGTGTGATAGCTATCCTATAAGGTGTGGTGAGATACTTCATTATTTCATTTTGATGTTGCTTTATATTTCCCTGATGATTAGTGATGTTGAGAATTGTTTTATATACCTACTGGTCATTTGTAAGTCCTCTTGGGAAGCATATCTTTTTTATATTCTTTGCCCAGTTTTTAATGGTTTGCCTTGTTTGTTTTCCTTTTTGCTATTGAGTAGCAATGATTAATTTTTGATGTGACACTGAAAGCACATGCAACTAAAATGGAATCAGGTAAGTGGGACTAGAGTAATCTAAAAATTTTCACAAAAAAGGAAATAACCACTAGACTGAAATGGCAATTTATGGAGTGAGAGGAGATATTTGAAAAGCGTGTATCTGATAAGGGTTACTATCCCAAATGTATAAAGGACTCCTACAACAACAAATTAACACACCCAACCAAAAACCAAATAACCCAATTTTTATAATGAATAAAGAATTTACCAGCCTTAGAAATATGAGCAGTCATATTGTTAGTTGTTTTTCTCTTCATTAAAATGAGAAAAATAAATAAGATAATATTTCAAATTGTTTCTATGAGTGAAATTATCTTCTACTACTCATGTGACAGATAATTTCAAAAGATGACCACCATCAATTTCTTCACTTTCTGTATAAACATGCATACGCTCCTTATACTGAAATGAATCCTCATGTCCATTTTCTTAAATCTGGGCTTCCTTTAATGACTCTTTTGGTGAATAGAACTTAGATGTAATTTCTGGGATTCCCAAGTCTAAGTAATAAGAATTATTTCACCTTTATCTTGTTTCTTAAAACACTACTTCTAAAGGAAGCCATTATCCATACAAGAAGTCCAGTTATCCCAAAGAAAGACAAGCAAGCTGCTCAGAGGAACAAAGCTCATTTAGCCTTTACCTATTCCTATCATCTCCGCTAAAGCCTCAGATATGTGAGTTGTCTTGTCTGTCACACTCAGCCAAGCTTTAAGGTGACTCCAGACCTAACTGCCATCTTATTACAACCACATGAAACAACCCAAGAAAGAATTGTCTAATCCCAATCAACCACAGAATAAATTATTGTTTTAAGCACTACCATTTCAGGTGAAATTTGTGCAATAGTAGACAATCAAAATAGCATGTGATCATTGCTATCAGAACTAATAATCTAACAAAAGAAAATGAGATTCATTTTTACTGTGGGAGAATAGCATTGAAGGTTTTTGAGTAAGGTCTGAAGGATATGAAAACATACTGAAGGAAAATATGAAGACAAGATTATATACAGGATATCTGGGGACAACTTATTATCAAGGGTATTTTAATATATAGTTCAAAATTAAACATGAATATTTTTATAGTTTTATTTAATAAAAATGTACCACAAAAGTTAAAAAATTTGATAAAAGAAAAATATGTTCCAATATTCATATGCTTTGGTAGATCTGACTTTAACCAAGAACAGCATTTAGAGTACTGAATGGGAAGAATTTTCTACATAACTTTCAAAGCATTTATCCATTTGTGGTTTTCTCTAGCTTCTCTATTTTAAGTGTTAGAACCAGATGTTTTCTAAGGCAAGCTCAAGGGTTCTGGTATTTTAGTTTCACAAGCTTTAGAAACAAGGTAAGTAGATAGTATGTTGCTTATATTTGGGGGAAATTGATGAATCTGAATTGGTTCCAAGAAAGATCATCTCACCTCTGCCTGTACTACAACATCAGAGAAAACTTCAGGCTAAGCAACTTTATCTTATTTTGTTTTCTTTTAGCTTATCAGTATGTCATGACCATTTTTCACATCTTTAAATATGCCTTTGAAATATGACATATTAAATATTCCACATCCCTATGTCTTTATCATATTTAACCACTTCCCTATAGATGGACATTGGTTTGTTAGTTTTTTTGTCTTTTACTTTTTGATGATCATCCTTAGACTGAACTAGCAGTACACATTCATGAAATTTTACTTAAGAAATGGAGAGATCCATTTAAGAAATGGAGAGATCTTTATCGTATCTATTCTTCCTGAATATCTATGATAAATAAAAGATAGCAAATAAAATTATCTATAGTTGAGAATATATAATAATTTAAGGTGTATTTCACCCCAATTTCTCTCCTAATCATTATTTCTCTTCAACCTGGTTCCAAGTACAAGTGCTATAAATCTTAAAATAGGGTACAAATTTGAAAGGGCTGAATTTTAAAAGTTCTATATTAGAGACATCTACAATATTGAGTCAAACATTGTAATAATGACCCTGACTGACCTTCAGGCAAATAGGAATGTTACTATGAAACATATTGTGTAATATAAGCACTAGGGTGCTTGTTTAAAATACAACTTTTTGAGTTCCAATGTACTGACATCCAACAAATTCTTTTAAAACCATGGGTGTAGGATCTAACTCTAATGAAGACCTCTTATATGTCTCTCACACACAATTGACTAATATTCAATAAATTATTCTTTAGAAATGCATATCAAATTCCCTTATATTTCTGCTAATTATAATGCTTTGGGGGTTTACCTTTTTGGGGAAGACATGATTTGCTTTCATCACTCTTCCCAGATGTTTGCTTACTTCCCCCATCCATGAGAATAGGCTAATTTTCAAATCTTGTTTTTAAAATGGTTGACTGGAAGAATATTTTCAGTAATATAATTGATCAATATAAATCAGACTAAAGGTTTTACATCACTAAAAGCAATTATACAGCTTGCTGAAGCAGAGAGAACAAAGTGAGATGCCTGAGAGGTCTATAGAAAGATTGGACCACCAAACACCAGGAGGAATGTGAAACATCTGAACCCCAGGACCACCTGTCCCCAGGCACTCTGATGATGCTCCAGAATCATTCTCCACTTTTCTTTCTGGAGATATCTGGAGATGGTGATATCTGGCTTCATCAAGTATATATTATTACAATGAAGAAACTAAGAGTAGATTTAAGTGACTTCTCAAGATCACACAACAAGTGAGTAACAGAGCCAGAATTGAACATATGCCAATCTCGCCCCAGAAACTCAACTCAGAAATATTTTCTTAAACACTGATGTTGTCTCCTCAATTATCACCTAAGGTGCCAATATTTAAATCGTTAATGAAAATCATAGTTAAATACACTAATTTTAAATTTGGTATTTATTTTTGTTATATTAAATGAAAAATTAGCACAATTTATAGTTTATCTTCCATGTCTTAGATAATTTTCATCATTTACAAATATGTAAAACAAATTGTGTTGAACTTCAACATTAAAAAAAAAAAAATTGAACCCAGGGCCAAAACCACTAAGCCACATCCCAACCCAGTTTTTTTTCTTTTATGTTTTATTTTAAGACAGAGTCTTACTAAGTCCTTAGGTCCTCTTTAAGTTGCTGAGGTTGGTCTCAAACTTACAATCCTCTTGTCTCATCCTGCTGAGTCGCTGGTATTATGCATGCACCACTGTGCCCAGTAAAATTCAACATTTGGAATGAAAAGTAAAACATCAGTTCTTGTCAGTACTGTATACCCAATGTCATTTGCCTTCATCTACATTCTTGTAAAAGCAATCTTAGGTTACCAAATGAACTTTAAAGATAGGAAAATAAAGGATTTGTACCTGTGGCTTTTTAAATAGCAATGAAATTAGCAAAATTTTTCTGCTGATCTACTCGTAGCAGCATAGACTATTTGAGGATCTTCATTTTCATAGTAAAATTGATAATACCCTCACAATATAAACGTCCAATATTATAGCAACATAAAATACAATTTTAAATGCTTTTGAATTAATTGTTTAAATGTATCTTATCTATATTTAATTCAGCATACTATAAAAGGCATCAATCTAAAGGAACATTGTTAATTGTTTTTTAACATCATCATTATGGATTTTGATCAATAATAAGTGTTCAAGCTGCCCTTCATTTATTACTTAAGTATTGTCTTTATATGGTATTTTCCTGTCTCTCAAATAACTAAATCATTTAATATTTCCTAAGATATACAAATATATCCCTTAAAGATTCTTGTTGTATCTAAAACAAAAAAAAATAGTAGTAATTTCTTCTCCAATTATTTCATGTCTCTTTAAAAATATATTGCTATTGCCAGGCTTGGTGGAGCACACCTGTAATCCCAGCAGCTTGGGAGGCTGCTTGTGTGTTCAAAGCCAGCCTCAGCAAAACGAGGTGCTAAGTAATTCAATGAGACCTTGTCTCTAAATAAAATACAAAATAGGGTTGTGGATGTGGCTCAGTGGTTCAGTGCCCCTGAGTTCAATCCCTGGTATCATGCCCCCAACACTATATATATATTATGGTATGTGAGGATAAAGTTCTAATTCTTTCATTAGAAAGACATCACCCTAGTGTGGTGTGACATCACCCTAGTGTGGTGAAGGCACTTTGCTAATCCAAGATGGAAATGGAAGTCAGTCTCCATTTGGTTTTCTTGTAGATGAGGGCTTACTGGTACCTTGTGGGGTTGGAATTTCTTGATCTCTACTGGATGTTCTGACAACCAGTCTGGCAGGGAGGTAGGAACATCTCATTGCAGACTCAGGGTGAAGTGTTGACTTCTACCAAAGTTTGGCTGTCTGAAGTTTGAGGTGGAGCCTTCCTAAGTACAATTTTTATAAACTTTCTAAGTACATTTTTGTAAACTTTCTAAGTACAATTTTTATAAACCTTACAGCCCCTTTTAATCAACTGACAGATTAAAGTCATGGCATTTCTAGAAAAACCAAGTGTAAAGCAATTAAATATGATTTTTAAAAACTTTTACATAAGGAAAGGTAAAGTAGAAAGATTTCTCTTTATTCCTTCTGGTGAGTACAGTTGAAAGTCCTAGACATTATTATAAACAGGAGAGCTATGAAGTACACCATGATCAAATGGGATTCATCCCAGGGATGCAAAATTGATTCAACATATGGAAATCAATAAATGTAATGCATCACATCAATAGCCTCAAAAATAAGAATCATCTGACCATCTCAACAGATGCAGAAAAAGCATTTGACAAAATACAGTAACACAAAAAAATTAGGAATAACAGGAACATATCTCAACATTCTAAAAGCTACCTATGCTAAGTCCCAGACCAACACCATTCTAAATGGAGAAAAATTAAAGTCATTCCCTCTAAAAACTGGAACAAGACAAGGATGCCCTCTTTCACCACTTCTATTTAACATAGTTCTTGAAACACTGACCAGAGCAATTAGACAGATGAAAGAAAATAAAGGGATATGCATAGGAAACGAAGAACTTAAATTAACACTATTTGCTGATATGATTCTATGTCTAGAAGACCCAAAAAGTTCCCCCAGAAAACTTCTAGAACTAGTAAATGAATTCAGCAAAGTAGCAGAATATAAAATCAACACCCATAAATCAAAGAAATTTCTGTATATCAGTGACAAATTCTCTGAAAGGGAAATGAGGAAAACTACCCCATTTTCAATAGCCTCAAATAAATCAAAATACTTGTGAATCAACTTACCAAAAGAGGTAAAAAAATCTATACAATAAATACAACAGAACCCTAAAGAAAGAAACCCCCCAAAAGACCTTAGAAGACGGAAAGACCTACCTTGTTCTTGGATAGGCAGAATAAATATTATCAAAATGACCATACTTCCAAAAATACTATACAGTTTTAATGCAATTCTGGTCAAAATCCAAATGGCATTTCTCATAGAAATAGAAAAAGCAATCATGAAATTCATCTAGAAAAAACAAGAGACCCAGAATAACTAAAGCAATCCTTAGCAGGAAGAGTGAAGCAGGTGGCATCACTATACCGGTTCTGAAACTACAGAGCAATAGTAACAAAAACAGCATGGTATTGGCAGCAAAACAGACTGATAGACCAATGGTACAGAATAGAGAACACAGAGACTAATCCACAAAATTACAATTATCTTATATTAGACAAAGTTACCAAAAACATGCACTGGAGCAAAGACCACCTTTTCAACAAGTGGTGCTGGCAAAACTGAAAATCCCATATGCAACAAAATGAAATAAACCCCCTATCTCTCACCATGCACAAAACTCAACTCAAAGTGGATCAAGGACTTAGGAATTAAATCAGAGACCCTCTGTCTAATAGAAGTAAAGTAGGCCTTAATCTCCATCATGTGGGATTAGGCTCCAACTTCCTTAATAAGACTCCTGTGGTGCAAGAATTAAAACCAAGAATCAATAAATGGGATGGATTCAAACTAAAACAGTTTCTTTTCAGCAAAAGAAATGATCTGTGAGGTGAACAGAGAGCCTACATATTGGAAGAAATTCTTTACCCCTCACACATCAGATAGAGCACTGATCTCTAGGGTATATAAAGAACTCAAAAAGCTAAACACCAAATAAGCAAATAATCCAATCAATATGTAGGCCAAGGATCTGAGCAGACACTTCTCAGAAGAGGATATACAATCAATATATAATAAACAATCAATCAACAAATATGTGAAAAAAATGTTCATCATTGTTAGCAATTAGAGAAATGCAAATCAAAATCACTCTAAGATATCATCTCACTCCAGTCAGATGGCAGCTATTATGAAGACAAACAACAGTAAGTTTTGGCAAGGATGGGGAGAAAAAGGTACATTCATATATTGCTGGTGGGGCTGCAAATTGTTTCAACCAAAATGGAAAACAATATGGACATTCCTTAGAAAACCATTTGACCCAGCTATCTCTCTCCTTTGTCTATACCCAAGGGACTTAAAAACAGCATACTACAGGGACACAGCCACATCAATGTTTATTGCAGCACAATTCACAACAGCTAAACAGTGAAACCAACCTAGATGCTTTTCAGTAGATGAATGGATTAAAAAAATGTGGCATATGTATACATGGAATATTACTCAGCAATAAAAGAGAATAAAATCATGGCATTTGCAGTTAAATGGATGGTGTTGGAGAAGATAATGCTAAGTGAAGTTAGCCAATTCTAAAGAATAAATGCTGCATGTTTTCTCTGATATAAGTAGGAAGATTCACAGTGGTGTAGGGAGCGGGAGTATGGGAGAAACAGACAAACTCTAGATAGGCAAAAGGGGTGGGAGTGGAAGGGAGGGGGAAAGGGGTTAGAAATGATGGTGGATTGTAATGAACATCATTATACTAAGTAAATAAAGTATGAAGATATAAATTGATATGAATATACTATATATACAACCAGAGATATGAAAAACTGTGCTCTATATGTGTAATATGAATTGTAATGCATTTCACTGTCATATATAAAAAAATCAATAAAAAACACATGAGAGCTCTGAAAGTGGAAGAGAAAAAAATGAACTAGGGATGTGTCTTTGAACTTTAGGAACAACACATTAGTAAATTCCCTGGGTTTTCCTTTTTTCCTGATATATTTCAGACTGGGTTCTGCTGAAGATGCCAGCCTAGAAATGTAAATGAATACAGAAATAAATAAAGTAAATAAATACCCCAAGAGTAGCTGATATCTGAGCCAAAGTTCTAGGAGAAGGACAATCTAGTAAGAAGAAAATCTTTTAGGCAATAACTGTCCACTCAACTCATGCAAGAAAACAGGGTCTCCACCCCAAATTTCAAAGAGTCAAGCCTTAGTAGAAGTCTAGATTTCACCCTGAGGCTATAATGAGATGCTTCAAACTCCCTGCCAGTCTGGTTCTCAGAAAAGATCTATTAAATATCAAGAATTTCTATCCCCACAGGGCTATAACAAGTTCTCATACCCAAGAAAACCAAATGTTGTCCTGAACTTCCATTTCCAGCTTGGTTTAACAAAGTGCTACACTGGGATGATGTCATAAGAGATCTAATGAAAAGTTAAAACTTTCACCACCCCCCGCAATGAAAAGTCCACATAGGCTCCACATGGTGTCAATTGAAGACCAGTGGGAAACAGCAATGGGGCATCCTCTTCTTGCTAGCAAGGGCAAAATCTTACCGGGAAGCCTGGAGTTTCACCTCCATTATTCAGAATAACACAGAGACCCTCCTGCAGGTATGAATGGAGGTTGATTGGTAATTTGTACTTCCACCTCAATGGCCCTAAGAGGCAGTATATACAGTTCCCTTTCCAGCAGGGTTTCAAATGAGGCAGGCTAAAACATGACTCTTAAATTAGTCTTAGAATCTTAAAACATATCAAACTTTTCTTCCAAAAAAATCATTCTTCATATCATGAAACAGGAAAATTTTGATAAGAATGAGAAAAGAAAATCAACAGATTCAACACTAGTGTGATACACATATTACTAAAGCGACCATAATAAAAACATTTCCATGACCAATATAAACATGCTTCAATGCTTCAAATAATCTTTAAAAAGAAGAAATAATGGCAAAAAAACCAAAATTGTCTGCAAAAAAGACACATACACAAAAAATGAAATGAAAATTTAAAATGAAAAAAATACCATGATAGTAATAATAATTATAATCAAAACCAGTGGGTGGCTTCACCAGCAAAATGCAAAGAATAGACAAAGGATAGAGAAAACATAAGAAACTTAAAAAAATAGAAGGTACCCAACCTTAATTCCATGGGTAAAGTAGAACAACCACAACAAAGTGAACAGGGCTTTCAGGAGTTGCAGGATGACAAGGAAAGATCTAATACTGCTATCCTCAGAGTCCAGAGAGGAGAAGATAGAAGCAAGCTGAGAGGAATTCAAGGAAATAATAGCCAAAGAGAGAGAGAGAGATAATAGCTAACAAGTTCTCCAATTTGGCAAAAGACATACACCTACATATTTAAGAAGCTGAGTAAAACACAAACAGAATACACTCGAAGAGATCCACACTAAAGCCATCATAGAGTTCTGAACACTAAAGACCAAGTAAATATCTTAAAATCAGAGAGTGAGAAATGATATCTAATCTATAGGAGAAAAGTAATTGGAATGACAATAGATTTCTCATCAAAATCATGAAAGAAGAGGTAAGTAACACATTGCTCAAGTGCTGAAGAAAAGAGCTGTTAACCCTGAAATCTACATGCAGTGAGAATGTTCCATTAACAATGAAGAGGAGGGGCTGGGGTTGTAGCTCAGTGGTAGCCAGCTCCCATAGCACACTCGAGACTCTGGATTTGATTCTCAGCACCACATAAAAAATAAGTAAACAAAATAAAGGTATTGTGTTCAACTAAAAAAAAAACCAGATAAATACTTTTTTTTTTAAAGAGAGAGGGGGGGAGAGAGAGAGAGAGAGAGAGAAAGAAAGAGAGAGAGAGAGAGAGAGAGAGAGAGAGATTTAATATTTATTTTTCAATTCTCAGAGGACATAACAACTTCTTTGTATGTGGTGCTGAGGATCCAACCCAGGCCGCACACATGCCAGGCGAGCGCGCTACCACTTGAGCCACATCCCCAGCCCAGATAAATACTTTTTTAAAAAGGGGAAAAAATAATGAAGAGGAAATCAAGACATTTTCATAAGACTATACCACTAGAAGACTTACCCTAAAAGAACGGCCATAGGAAGGTCTATAAAAATGGAGAAATCAAATGAATTAGAAACCAAAAATGGCATATTTATTATGTAAAATATTAATTCTTACATTAAGTGTAGGTGGTCTAAAGCCACTATAAAAGATAGAGATTGGCACAGAGGAGTAAAACACATGATTCAATCATCTTGTCTATAAGTAGAAATATACTTTTTAAAAATAAGTCATTAATTTTCATATCATAAATTACCTGTTAATACATTAATTAGTAAGTTAGTTACTTTGTATACTGACCATTTAAAATATGTGGTTCAGTTTTTATCAGAATCATTTATGTCATCTACAAGGAGTACCTACTATGTGTCAAATACCTACTTGGTATTTGAACACAAATGAGGGGATACAGGAAAAGAAGGAAAACTGAAACAAATGCCTGTGACAATGTGATGAAATTATGAATTCTACTAAAAAAAATCAGTAGTTTTAATTTGCTCTGAACAAGATGCCTAGCAGTGGAGCTCCATATGGACTTCTAAATTTTAGCCCTAATTATCTGTACGAACTTGAAATCTACATTGTATTTACAGAATCAGCTGAATAAGGGCTTTTCTCCAAAGAGTTTCTTAATTGACTTTAGGATTTGAGAAGTTACAAAACAGGTGATTATTCTTAGTGAGCCAAAATTAATTTTAGTCAAATTAGACAGGAAGCTCAAAATTTTCACTTACTCCTTTATCAGGGCAGATAACAATGTATTGATCATTTGAAAGTGAAGTAAGGATAATATATACAAAATATTTTTCTTTACAAAGAACAATTAGACTTTTATGTTTGTCCTGTTTTGAATGGAAAATGATCTTTCATCTCTTTTTTAATTTTTTAATGTATACCTATATATTCAAGAAAATATGCTGTTGATTTTTTATAAAAGTATCATCTCTGTTTTGTTTCCTCCATTACTACAAAACATTTCACAAAATATTCTGGTCAATATGTAACAAAACTGACAGATTTAACTGCTAAAAATAAGGATTTGCTGTAAGTAGAAAATGTATGAAGCAATAAATCTGAAATATATGACTTAGCATGCATTCATATCCTGTGCATCATCTAGTCACCAATCTCGTGGTATTCTCCATCATGCAAGATCTATTCAATTGCACAAGTAGATGACTTACTCTGATATAACTAAAACTGATCATCAGTCAACAAATAGCTATTGAATGCTACTTTGTACCAGACACAGTTCTAATAGACAGGAAAATTAGTCTGTGCTCCCTACTTACAAGAATCTCACCTTGCAATCAAAACAATTTAAAACACCTTTACACGTTAGAGACACAATTAAGCATTACTTTGAAAGGCAGTGTAATGAAAGCTGTACCATTTTGTAACCTCCCTAAGCTTCAATATCTCCTGAAGATGAAGATGTTAGGATTACTTTAAAGATAAAATGAGAGTAATATGTATTCATTGACTCATAATAAATGTTCAATATCACTTACTGCTATTGTTATGAACATTATATTATAAATGGGATAGAAGTTTAAGATCAAATGTCCTTGAAATCACAGAGACAGAAAAAAAAAAATCACAGAGACCGGAATATTGCTGTCTTTTTAAATGTGTAGACATTATGTGAGTGTCAGGCAGCAAAGTCCAAAGGAGACAGTAGGTGGGGTGAATGAACATAGAGTTTAGAATAAAAAAGCAAAGAATTCAAAGCTCAGTTTTGCTATAAGGCTGTGTCCTTGGTAACTTACTAAATGTTTCTGAGCCTCATTTTTCTTCCTATATAAATGAAGACAATCTACATTGTAGTGTTTAGAGAAATAGCTGGGCAGATACCAATCATCTAAAGTTATTGTTATCTGCTCAGCATATGAACGTTTTTCTATAAAAATTTAGCAAACGTGATTATTGTTAGTATTATCATAGGTGCAGATTGGACATTAAAATTCTTATTTAAGTGATCTCTTTTCACTTTTAGATGTATTAAATCTTTAATTAGTATTAAGTCTTCCTACAGGTTGGTTTTTAAATGTATCCCTTCTTACTCAAGTTCAACAGAATTACTATGGGTCTTTTAAGAAAGAAATGGATAGAACAAAAATCCCTACATCATTTCTATTATTAGCATAAAAACGTCTTCAAAAACACTATTATATAGAGTTTTACCTTTTAATTTTAAATTTGAAAGTCATAAATTCTTATCTGTTTCCATGTTCACATACTAAGATTGTCACATTGCTACAATTCTGGGAAGGAGGCCCCTTGAGTTATTATAAATGAGAAGGTTATGATGTACAGTTTAAGCTAATGAAGGTAGGCTTCCAGTCAGGATGTGGAGTCACTCCCTGTGGTGAAGCCATTAAATAGCTAGGGATGAAACATGTCTGTAATTAGAGAGGCATTAGGCATTAGTGATCGAGTGACCAGGGATCCTGTGCCCAATGGACTAGTCAGACTGGCTGGCTACCCACCCAAAGCTATTTCCTCCATCAGTCAAAGTCAAAAGCAATGTATCAAGGGGTGGACTCACAAATTCCATTGAGCCAAAACTATCCATCCAAAACATAAATAAATGAGGTTTCTGAAAAATAGGCTTAGAAATTGTATGCACTTAGAGTAAAACAAAATCAAAGACATAACATCCAGGAAAGCAGCAGATTGAATGGTCAAACAAGGCAAAATGACTCTCAAAACTATGAGTATCAGATCAGAGGGGTATCATTCCATGTTTGTTCTTAATCATTCTTTGGTCTGAAAATAAAATAGATGTCTGCCACAGTCCAGCTGCAGCAAAATAACCAGGGGGTGATGAGCAACTTGTGTACATTGGTACAGCAGGAGTGGGAGCCATTTATTGTAGGACAGGAGGGGTATATATACATTCCACACAGCTTATCTTAATTAACATAAACTAGATACAGCAGTCAACCAATAAGGAATCTCCACACTTAATGGTTTGCTGGCGTTACTTCACAAACCACTCCCTCTGCCAAAATGCCAGGTGCCATCTTGACTTGTTTACAGACTCTAACATTTCCCCCTTTTGATTAATTTGAATAACGACTATAGTGGTTTTTACACAAACACCATAAATAATCTGCTACAAGCAGAAGGGGAGGATACAAAATGCCACAATACCAAGCCAATTGATGGCTCCATGCAAGAAGCCCTTGGAAAAATTATACCAGCAATGACACAGTTAGTAAAGATACTGAGTTACAATTTGTTGTAGATTACAGTTTGTTGTCTCTGTCCAGGTAAAGCAGTGTCTCAATAGATTAACTCACAGTCCAGGTAAATCACAGTCCAGGTAAGTTCTGCAGACAGCTAGCTTAAATCACAGTCCAGGTAAGTTCTGTGGGCAGCTAGCTTGATCCAAAATCCAGTTCTCAGCAACACTGGAAATTCTTCCACTCTCATCCTCACTGACACTGGGATGAAGGCAGGAACTCCAGCAATGATGCTAAAGAAAATCCTGTAGTATTCCTGCAGGCGCTAAGTAAACAACCTTCTGAATAATTTAGTACATTATCTCAAGGTTTTTTACATTTGAAATAGGCCTTAATGGTGCTCATTACTCATTAGTTTGCAGGTGTGGGAGAACCATTGTAGTTATTGACATTGGAAATGATCAAACTTCAGGGAGGCCATGTGCATCCTCCTCCAGGCTGCAGCAACCTCAGGCAGCCCCAGTTGGGAGTGTCCGGGACTCAAACTGCCACCAGGGAGCAAGAGCCTGTGAGACCATGCCTCCAGGTCAGGTCTGGTTTTGGGCTCTCAGCAGTGGCATCCTGCTCCCTGGGCAGGGAAGAGCTGGCTGCCACCACTTGGAAAGTCCTTGCTGCACCATGACCGGCTCGCACAGGAGGCAGCCTCCACGTGGCTGTGGCTTCACACATCCTCCAGTAAAAAAAAAGTATTCAGTAATAGCCTTTTGCTGCAACTTTTTTCCTGATAATCCTTCTTCTTCTGAACTTTCTTTTTCTTTCAGACTAGAGTTCCTGGGCTTCTATCAACACATGCCCTAACTGCTCTTGGTTCCACTGGGATGCCTCTTTCCCTTATCAATTTACTTAACACCCCTTCCATATTTTCATCACAAAGACAATACAATACACTGAGACAAAACAAGACCCAAATAGACTGTATCAATCTTCTCCATTTTCTCAAAATGGCCATTTTTCCTCTTGCCCTATCTGCCTAGGGAGGAGCAGATTTGCTCTCGTTCTATCTATAGACAGGCAGCTACTTTTTTTCGTCACTTACCCCCGAGTGTCCCAGGGCTCCCGGTACCGGCAACCATCTGCCACAGTCTGTCTGTACCAAAATAACCGGGGGGTGACGAGCAACTTGTGTACATTGATACAGCAGGAGTGGGAGCCGTTTATTGTAGGACAGGAGGGGTATATATACATTACACACAGCTTATCTTAATTAACATAAACTAGATACAGCAGTCAACCAATAAGCAATCTCCACACTTAATGGCTCCCTGGCGTTACTTCACAAACCACTCCCTCTGGCAAAATGCCAGGCCCCATCTTGACTTGTTTACAGACCCTAACAGATGTCCAGAGACAAGTCTTTATATGTCTCTGGAAGACACATTTGTTAAAAGTACAGAAATTTTTCAGTATCAGGGATCCCAGTGATATCAGCAAAGTGAATAAAACTCGAGTATTCTAAAACACACTTGGGGTGTATAGAGAAATTCTAGTATATCTTCATTGTTTCAGAGATAAGAACACCAAAGCTGAGGATAAGCAGCTTTGGTGTTCTTAGAATTAGAGTAACCAGTTATCATTTATTATAATGCATTATGCATAGTTTTAAACTACTAGGAAATGCTTCATTCTGTGCCTAATTTGATTTTCAGTCCCCAGTGAAGTAGGGTATAAGATATAGTCATCTTAAACACAAGGAAATGAAGTAACAGAGAGGATGAGTACATATCCTTGAAACTGTTCCCTCCAGAGTGCTTCTAATAACTGCATCTAACATGCATTGTCTAATACCTCATTCTTAGCAGTACTGGTGAAGCAAGGGTTACGATCTAGATCCAATGGTATGAGGCCTGTATTCCTTCCAGTAGGCTAGGCTACAGCCCTAAAAATCCCAATACATTTATGTGAATTTATTTGCTTACAAATGTGGAAATTCAAAGATACTTAAAAGAGACTTCTACTGGGCTGGTGGCATGTGCCTGTAATCATAGCAGCTGTAGAGGCTGAGGCAGGAGGATCCCAAGTTCAATGCCAGCCTCAGCAAAATCAAGGTGTTATGCAACTCAGTGAGACCCTGTCTCTAAATAACATGCAAAATATGGCAAGGATGTGGCTTAGTGGCCGACTGCTCCTGAGTTCCATCCCTGGTACCCACCCCCCAAAATGAAAAAAATTTAAAAAGAAAAATAATCTTCCCTGTAAGAATTGAATTCATCTAGAACCTATTAACTGGGTATTCTACTAATGTTTTATTTATTTAATCATTTGTTTTAATTGTTTTATTCATTCCCTTTGCTTAGGATGGTGCTTATAACATGCTAGTTGATTAATGAAAATTTGTGAACAGATGGCTTTATTGCGTATGTATGTGATGCTACATACTCTTCCAGGAGCTAGGACAATGGAGACAAAGGTTTGGCAACATAGAAAGTTTTAACATGGTTGAAAGAGCTGTTATGCAAGAAACAAATATCCAAACTATATTTAAAATAAGGCTATGCAGAAAATAAAACATGAATTAGAGCATGAATTAGGGAGGACTTTGTAGAGTCTATTGGAAGCATTGACATATGAGCTAAATGCTGCACATTAATTAAAAAAAAAAAAAACAAGAATCTGGTGCCATCACACAGGACTGTAATCCCAGTGAATTGAAAGACTGAGGCAAGAGAACTGCAAATTCAAGGCAAGCTTCAGCAATTTACCAAGATTTTGTCTGAGCCAGGGGTACAGTAGAGCAATCCATAATCCCAGGGACTCAGAGGCTGTGGCAGGAGGATCACAAATTCAAGGTCAGTATCAGCAGCTTAGGGAGATCCTAAGAAACTTAGCAAGACCCTGTCTCCAAATAAAAATATAAAAAGGGATTGGGGATGTGGGTCAGTGGTTGAGTGACCTCCAGTACCAAAAAAAAATGATTTTGTATGAAAAATAAAATTAAAATTAAAATTAAATTTAAAAAAGGTCTGGTGATATAAATTGATGGTAGAGCACTCTTGGGGCCAACCCAGTACAAAACAAACTCAAGAAAAGGGAATTATACATAGAGAAAAACAGCAAAAGCAAATTCTGGAATAGAAGAATGATTTTGGCAAATTTAAGAAAGAGAAGAAAAATGGCTTGAGCTTATGGAAGGGTGGGAAGGGAGTGGGAAGGGAGGAAGGAGAAGTGAGCAAAACGTGGAGGCCAAAAGCCACTCCTGAATTACTGATTTTTGTTGATTTTGGACTCCCAAACAAAAATATACTAAAATCATTTAATTATTTAAGGTTACATTTACAAGTACCAAGATTGAAAACAATTAATGAGAGTGGCCATAGTAGAAAGTGCAGAGCGTGATAAAGAGGTTAAAGGGAGAGATGTAAAGCAATGACTTTATGGATCTCTCAAATATTTCTTAGATATAATACCCTTTCATTGTCAGGGTGATCACTTGTCCCAAGGAGACAAATAATACGTGTTCTCTGATTATTTTTTTTAGAAATTACTTATTGATTATTGAGAGCTAATAATTTCTATTTTCATCAATATCCTCCTTGGTACATTGTCTCAACTATAACTAGACAAGCTAGGGAACCCAGGGTAGTTATTTGTATAGTGTTTAGCTGGATATACACATATATTTAACAGAATAATCTACATCAACTTTCCTTTTCCCCCAGTGCAATAGTCATTATCATTTATTTTTATGTTTTTGGTTATTGTTTGTAACTATGATAGTATGTTCCTGTTGATTATTTTTTTTTAAGTTGTGCTTCATTAGATTAAAAAAAAGCCACCTTTAAATATTTAGACTAGAGCATCCTGTGTGTTACCAGCTTGATTGTCAATTATAGCAAATTTCTTATGAGGAAACAGATCAAGAGTAAACCCACAGAAGTCCTCCCTAGTCTCTTGGTAAATGGGTGTGGTTTCCTTTGGGGCAGCCTTTGTAGAAGGCCAGGGTCCAATCACTAATGCTTGTTGAAACAGCTCACCCAAGCACATTTAATTTCACAGTCGTGTTGCATCAGAAAGAAAGAACTGTGGCTTACTGCTAATCAGAGTAGCCATGTTTCCTCAGGCAAGGACAACCTTGTGAGCCATGATGTAACCAAAAACCAGGTTTTTGTGATAAGTCAGTACAACTTAACTGAATATAAGACATTATTTTCTCTGTGAAATACATAGTATCTCTTCTGTATCAGACAGGAAGACTGAAAATACAGTAATCACTTTTCTTAGATTATAAAGATTGAGAGACAGACAGGAAATTATTGCAGTTTGCTAAATCAATCTGAGAAAGTTTGTATAAAAAAAATTGAAGGCTTCTGACTCATTGTCAGACAAATTGTAAACAAACAGGTATGGAATTACTGTCACTGCTCAGAAAGTGTCTTTGCTTGTTTGGCTGGGAATTGAACCAGACATTACAAGTGGGTTACAAATATGGATTCATTTTGGAAAAAGAAAGAAAAAAAAGATCTGGCTTGTGAACTTTGTAGTTCCTGAACATATAAGCATTTTATTAGGAACCACAAGGAGCAACTCAACAACCTTGAAACTGTCTATGTATAAAAGGAAAAATTCTGTGGTTAAAATGCTCTCAGCCATTGTATTTTTATCACTCAAATTTCCCAAGGTTTCAGGTAGCTGTTTTTAGATATCCTTAATTTCAGCTCTACCCAATTTTATTGAATGATTTGGCTTACTCAAGGGTGTGACTATTATGTTCTAATTGTTTAATCAGTAAACAAAATGGAGTATATCTAGAGTTCACTCTCACAAATATACATTAGAGGAGGGGTGCATTTAGGGTTTCAAAATTTTGTATCTGTCTGTCTTTGTAAAAATATAAGAAAGAGCAGTGGAGTACAAGGACATAGAGCAGGAGGGATGAGGAATGGGAAACTGGAGGAAATGCAGAATGAATTTGACGTAATTATGCTCTATGCCTGTATAAATATGCCATAGTGAATTCTACTCGTATGTGTATCTGTAAGGCACCAATTAAAATTGAATAAAGGGGTGAAAAGTAGACCAGAGGAGTAGAGGAAGGGCATAGGGGAAAGGAGGAAGGGAGGAGAAGGGAGGGAACCAGGGACTGAGATAAAGTCAATAAAATTCCATGTATGATTTTCTCAACATGAACCCAACTATTACGTATAGACATAGTGCACCAATAAAAACAAATACACACAGACACACAAATCTGTATCTGTTAAGATTATAGGATCAAAGGGGGAAAAACTCACCTGAATTTCCTCTAGAATAAAGCAATGAGAAGCTTTTAAATAATTCAATCAGTAAGGCTAAATAATCAGTTCTCAAGAATCAAATTCACACTGTATTCATTGCCAAAATATTTATTTATTTTGCAGTGCTAGGGATAGAACCCATAGCTCTGTGGATGGTAGGCAAGCACTCTACCACTGAGTTACAGGATCCTCCCCCCATTTCCATAATATTACTGAGCATTTACTGTTTTTAACACACTTGCATGCACACACACACACACACACACACACACACACCATATACATACATATGTATGACACAATCCTTAAGTAACCAAATATATAATACCTTATAGAGAGTTCAAATTTGAAAGAAGTTCAATAAAAGAAGGATATAGATAAAGAATTTGCTCTGATTTTTTTAAAATACTGAGATAAGCCAAATATTATAGCTATAAGAAAATTTATCTATATCTATACATTATATGCTTATATAATATATATCTATAAAATATTTTTTTAATTCTTTAAACAGGATAATTTAAATAATCAGAATACAATTGGTATTTGTTACAAAATAGACAAAGAGCAATTTTTATTTAAGATTACTTTTTCTCTGGCAGAGTAAGTGTAGTATTTAAAAGTGTATTTATTTAGCTTGCTAAATAAGTAAGAAAAATCACTGACATTGAGATTTGCCAGTCTCACACTTTTACACAAAAATAGCCATAATTGGTTCCAGAATAGAACAAATCTCTGCTCCAAAGTGTCTACTTAGCCTGAAACCAGACTCTTAAAACTAACTTTTTGAAGGCTTATATTTTTAAAACTGTGCATGGGTTTTGTGTCTCATTCAATTCTTATAACAATTATTTGCCTTAACACATTTTCCAGAAAGCAACAGAAATATTGATGCTCCAGGATGTGTCATCATGTGTTATGGGCCAGGCTATATGGGTAATGACCAAACAGACTCCATTTTACCCTAAGACTCTGTCATGTAAAAAATGCTTCTCCCATGGGAAAGCCCTGCCTCTGTGCCCATCAACAGTTTCTTAGCTAGCATGTTTGACGACACAAAATGACAATTCTTATACAATGTAAAAATTGTTCTCTTTTTGGTTCCCATTTTTCTTGGACAATGTACCCTGTCAGAGATTGATTGTCCAGATGTTAGTAACCATTCTTTAACTTGTACTCAACTAGGGATGTTTTGACCTACTCCTCATGACATTTGTTTATAACTTCAAATCATAGCAACAGCCACTTATGATTAATATGATTTTGAAATATAAAAGGTATACCCTCCAGGAGGGAGTCAAAGGGTGTAGACTTGTGGTAAGTCTCTTGGCCAGCCAGCTGGTGAATCCAGACCTCCAGCTGATAGATCCAGACCTCGACTTTGTGAATAAATGTTCTGTCTCCTCCTTTAAGATCAACTTGGTGATTTATTGCAATCTTGCCATAACACATGTACCTATTAAAATTATGTGTACAAAGAAAGTATATATATATCCCAGTTGTAGAGAAACTCATTAAGAGAGTGGCATTGGACTGAAGCAAGATATTTTTCCCATAAAAATTCAGCACTTTAAAAATTGAGACTGCTTTTATAGCATTTATTGACAAAAGAAAAGAGTAGCTCAAATTGGTGTTGTTAAGGTCAACTGTGAACTACTAACTGAAGGAATCCAATTGTAACCAAACCCACATTTGGTACATACATAAGCAGGCTGTGGCCATGATTATGTATACAAACTGCCTACATCCATGTCATGAGAAGGTCAATGTGTTGACGCCAGCTGGTTTTGTTATTCATGTGGAATGCCACATGGTTGTTCTGGACATGGAGGTCAAGAGGGGATGCCAGCACAATTGTAATGAACAGACTGCCAGACAGGGGCTGATTAGGTAGACCAAGCAGGGAAGTGTAACAATACTGAAAATGCAACAGGTAAACAAATATCTTTGTCACAAAGATCCTGATAGTCTAAAATAGCTACATAATTGATCATATAATTGAAGTAATTCTTACAAATTCCAGTATAAATTATTTCACAGTTGGGTATTCCTGTCAACTAACAAGTACTTTTTCTTTTATTAAAACTATACATACTAGCCAAGCCTAGAGGATATTAGATCACTCCTTTAATGAATTTTAAATTCTCAGCAAATTACTGTGCACAAATAATTAAAATTATAAAAAGCTAGACAACTTTTAAAATTATTCCAAAAGAATAGTGTCAAAGTCTGGCCCATAATAATGTGGTATAATTTTCATGTGAGATCTGAATTCTCAAAGAGAAAGCACCTAATCTCATTGGTATACTTATTCAGTAAGATAAACACATTTGCAATGTTTATTTCAGTACCCTTCATTTTGGCCTAGGGACGTGCTGCAAGGCAAAAACCATGGAACTTGACCCAGGAATTAGAATCATATTCAGCATTAATTGCTATACACATCTACTGGCACTTTTTAAAATCATAATGTTGTACCTGCATAATGTCAAACTATAGAGAGGGCTGACCTAGTAAAGAAAAAATATCAGGCAAAGTAATCTGTAATTTCATTGTTCTGTTGTGGTGACATCATAACATTATCTTGGTAATACACACTGAGGAACATAACAACTATGAAAATTGATGTGGGTGTTCAGTGTTAGAATTGGAAAAGACTAATGAAATCTAAGCAAAACATTACATTAATATGTGGAAATTCTTAATCAAATATATAATACTATATAATATTCATTTATACATATGTTATATTCAAATTTCTCCTTCCTGTTACATCAGAAGAATAAAGTCTAAATTTTTTAATGAATTTCCAAAGACAATACTTCTAAAGAATATTAGAGATAATTAAAATTTTGTTCATAGATATTATTTATTTTTACTCTCTTATGTCTATTACTTTATTTTTATAAGGGTGCTTGGTTTTTATTGCACATATAAGTTGAAAATGTGATAATTTGATAGTGAATTAATTATTATAGATAAGCAAATTGAATATATACATCAACTTCCATAGTTATTTCTTATTTTATATATATCTTAGGAGCACCAAAAAATAATCTCATCATTTTTAATATGTGTATTAAGTAATAATACAACATAATTTAAAATGCTTTATATATCATATAAAAATATACAAAATAAGTAGGGTGGCCTTATAAATTACCATGAAACCAAGGCACTTTCTATATTGAGGGATGCTATTTTATATCAGGACATCAAACATGAACAGATTTTATCCTGTGCTAACAGAAACATTTGCTCACCCTAGAAAAGATTCTAATAACTTCATACTTAGAGAGTAAGGGAGAAAGTTTTTATTCTGCTTCACAGTATCTGAGGGACTTCACAAATCATAATTCACTCTGTGTCCTGTCTTACTAGAAGAGAGTGTATCCTAGACATCAGATGTGAAGTAGATGCTTACACGTGATCTGTTTGATTGCAGTGAACACATAGCAATTTCACCTAATAAAATGAAAGTTGAAAGTCTACAAAAAGGGAAATACCAAGAAGGCAAATTGATTAATAAAAGTTTTAACTTTTCAAATTATAGGACAAAATTCTTGGAGCTAGTTTTTAAGAGAAGTTTCAACTAAAATTGAATCAAAACCATGAATTAATTCTATAAATTCAATTATGACTTTGCAAATCTACCACTTTTCAATAGATTTGAATTTGTGACTTAGGATAAGATATATGCCTCTTATTTTCTAAATGATATACTAAAATATTTTTCTTATTAGATTTATCAATCATATCAGGAAAAATAAATAAATTCTACATAATGGTTTTACTCATTTATCTGCATGACACTTTAACCCAAAAGGTATGACTGCATGTTAATCAAAAAAAAGTAACAAGAACACAAGTTTTCTCATGTCTATTCTCATTAACAAATATTCATCACGGTGATTCTCAAATATCAGCAAAAACAAAAAACACATGGGAAGCTTGTAAAAAAAAAAAAAAAAAAGATTGTTGGACCCCATTCCCAGAGTTCTGGGTTGAGTAGTGTTGTACTGGGCTCAAGAATTGTGATTTCTAACACATACCTCTATCTTCGAGGTAACTTTGATGCTGCTGGTCTGGGCACCACACTCTGAGAAACACCAACATTATTGAGCAAGCAGTGCTTTCCAAGTGGTGAGTGTGAAGAATTTAGCAACAAACAGCAAAACAGACATTTCCTCTTCTCATGGGTCTTATGTTTTGGTATAGGTAGGTAGACAATGAGTAAATAATTAAAATATATAGCATATTAGTTGGAATACAGTAAACATGCTTTCTATGAAGAGCAAAACAGAAAATGGGCATACAATGAATGGTGAGGGTCATATGCTATAGTGATTTGACTGAAGACCTTAAAGAGTTGGAGAATGAGAGAGAGAGATGTGGAGGTAAAACAAGTCTGAATGCACTAAGTCTATAGTACAGTCACCAAGTTTAAAGAACAGGAAACAGTTCAGGCCGGATGGATGGAGTAAGTGACAGGGAGAACAGAAGGAAGCAAGGCAGAGAGGCTATGGGAGAACCAGCTCAGAGAAGCTTTATAGACCACTGAGAAATCTCAGGTTTTTATTTTGAGTGATGGGAGAGGCCATGGGTAAATTTGAGTAGAGAAAGAGCATTAGCTAATTTCCATTTGTAATGAATTGCTGAGCTACTAGTTTGAAAATAACTGATATATTCAAGAAATGGGTGTAGAATGAATGGTATATAAATTTGGGAGTTGTCAATATGTTGGTGTTATTTTAAGGTGTGAAACTGAATTCATCAAAGGAATGAATGCACTTTTAAAAGAGAAGTAATGCAAGAACTGGCTTGGGGAAAATTCAGCTTTCAAGGACAGGAAGATAAAATATATCTTCAGAGGTAGAGACGGATCAGAAATGAAGTGGGATGAAAGCCAGCAGAGGTGTGCTGGAGGCCAAAAGAAAAGAGTAGAACCCTAGGAAAGAGTTCTATCAGCTGCTGATAGATCAAATAAGATGAATAATGAAAATCAAATCTACACAGAGGCAACACAGAGGACAATAGTTGTGTTGACAAGTGGTGTTTTCGGAGAGTGATAAAAAATGACAGCTCAATGCACTTGTCCACGTGAGGATGGGAGGACAGCACTGAGAGACAGGGCACTGATACTGGTTTCACTGCTTCACTGTTAAAGAAAGAAGGGACGCAGTGGTAACTGGAGTAGGAGAACATGAGCTCAAAGGAGGGTTTTTGTTTTGCTAAGATGAAAAAAGTATTGAAAATTTTCAGGCTGAAGGTTATGATTCAGTAGAGATTGAAAAACTGTTGTTGCAGAGAAATGTTAGATATAGTGGAGTGATATACTTGAGGAAAAAAGAAAGGCTGGGAGCTTCTGAACAGGTAGAGGGTTTCACATTATATTGACACATGGATAGTTCATCCATAGTGAGAGGAAGGAGGCAGAACATACAGGTACAGACAGGTGAATGGGTAGACCTGGAGGTGGGTGCTTCAGTGAAGGAGGTAAGGTCCCCAACTGAGAAAAATCATTAGAAGTGCTGGGAGTTTAAGGAGAGTTGCCAATGTTTAATATTCTCTGATTAAGGAAAAGTAAAGGGGGTGAGAGCGGGAGAGGGAGACAGAAATGACCGAGAAATATGGTAGGACCTTTAGCAGGACTAATTCAATCAGTCTGATATTTTGAAATTATTATTTCACTTAAAATTTCTTGGGTGTTTTTCCAAGTATTTGTAGAGCTACTAATTAGAG
Organism: Spermophilus citellus; assembly: GCF_964194105.1. Taxonomy (NCBI): domain Eukaryota; kingdom Metazoa; phylum Chordata; class Mammalia; order Rodentia; family Sciuridae; genus Spermophilus; species Spermophilus citellus. Next base: position 28,038,003 of record NC_138195.1, on the reverse strand, counting down.
CAATGTGCATCCTTCCCAAGATCTCCCTTATTATAAATTTTACCTGATGAGCTTTCCTTTGTAGACATTTGTACAAACAATGAAGGTCATTTGTTGGACATGTCAACCAATCAATTCATACATAAATATACTCAGCCAGGTTTCAAAATAAATTGGGATTATATATACTAGAGTATTCTTTGCCTTGTGAAATCTGACATAATTATGTGATGGATGTGTTATATTTCTTATATGAATCTCTTTACTGTCTTTTTTAACTTTAAAAATATGCCATAGCTGAGGTGAAAATGTATTCATTGGATAGGAATTTTCATAGGATAGTCAATCAGAGTTGACCTCTTCACTCCTTCTCAACTATTTTTTTTAATCAAGAGAATGCTAGAGTTTTCTGAATTCTGCATAAGTGCACACACTAATTTTAATCCATATATATATTTTTTTTCAAAGGACTTTTATTTTATTTATTTGTTTGTTTGTTTGTTTTTGTTTGTGGTGCTAAGGATCAAACCCAGGGTCTTACACATGACAGGCAAGTGCTCCACCACTGAGAAACAACTCTAGCCCCTCCATATACATTTTTTTTTTGTCCACACAAAAGTTTGCCATGTTATAGCAAATTTGCAGGAGGAATTTTTCCCTGAGGGTATTAAGGAACAGATAAATAGGTATAAAGAATGGTAAAAGTTCAAACACCAGAAATAGAAATGTGAAAAATCTTGGTCTGTTAAGTATAGGAGACATCCTAGTAAGGAGAGTAAGAAATAGTATTAAAGAGCAATGGATCTCTGAAAGACATCTACCTGAATACATGCACACATTACAGTCTTCATGGAAAGGATTGACTTTTGATAAAATCCTCTAGTTCAAGTACAGATTTCTAGGTGAGGGAGAAATGACAATTGATCTTTTTCATTCATGTATTCCTTCTTTGAGTACCAGTTAAAACTAACCGTGCAAAGCACAGAAGAGACTCCAGAGTACTTAAAAGAAACAAAAACAAAAATTTTAGTTTTCACCTTGAGAAGTTTATAGCCTAGTGATGAAATCATCTACATGTGAAGCAACAATATCAAAAAAAAATTTAATGCTAAGCTTCAGATGTTCTAGGTTCAAGAGACTGATCCAGCTAATAAATATTTTGTAGGACCAAGGAAATCCTCTTGGGGCCCTTCCATACTTATTCATGCTGCTAGCTGATGAAAGGCACAGCCTTACTCTGTTGTTTGTTCTAGACCTGACTAACCACCAGAACACCCTGGGGAGCTCTGTAAAAATCCAAGTTCCTGGACTCTTTGATGGCCCTGCTCTAGGGCTCTTGTGAAGCCTCATCTTCCCATACCTGGATGGGAAAGCTCTAAGCGGAGCTGCCTCTCCCCAGAAAACTGTACTTGTTGCAATTTCATCCCTCAGATATTCTTTGTGTGTGTGTGTGTGTTGGGGATCAAACCCAGCTTCAGATTTCATTCCTTATCAAGACAAAAGTAAAGGCCATTGTCGGTGTTACCAAAGTAGATAGTTTCTTTTTCCCAACAGTGTCCAAAGGCAGTGGGTTCCTGACCACAATAAATGAAATTCACTTTCTTTCTGTCAAGAAAGAAATGTTTCAGAACATGAAATTTAGGTTTTAGAACATAAAATTAAACTGCACTCTTTGATCTTATATAAGAAATATATATTTTACATGTTATGCTATTTGTGTAAATAAAAAATACACATTTCTATCAGTTAGAAACTAGCAAATTCCTGCATATTTAAAAAAAATCTGCAAATGTCACCTCCCCTATGAAGTCTTCCTTGACCACATCATAAAAATGTATTGTTCTAAGGCTGAATGTTTTCTCTAATATGCTGATGCTAATTCACAATAAGGTGGAGGGCACTAGAAAAGAATAGCATTACCTTAGATTAGGTAGAGGGAAGTGAAGGGAGGAGAGGGGAGGGGATGTGGGGATAGGAAAGTTAGTAGAATGAAACAGACATGATTACTGTATGTGACTTCATGACCAATATGATTCTATAACATACGCGACTCAGAAAAATGAGAAATTATATCCCATCTAAGTATGATATATCAAAGTGCATAAATGCATTCTATTACCATGCATAACTAATTAAAACAAATTTAAAAATTAATAAAAATGTATTGTTCCTTTCTCTGAAAGTCTGTTATACTGATACATACCACCAATAGTGCCATCATGACCGGACTTGAAATTGTTTGCATGTGTAATGTTATAGTTAAAACTAAGCTCCATTTAGCAGGGACTATCTCTTATTTTTGTTGTCCAGCATGGCATTTTGTGCTTAGTAGATATCCAGTAAGTGTTTGTTGAATTTATTCATACTAGAGGTTAACAACTTTGGTATAAATTTAAAAACAATAAATATTGCATATTTAGTTACATGTAAAAGTTACATATTAAGATAAGCTATCAAATCTAGAAAATGTTTAATTTTGAAAGTAAAAAAAGGTATATAAAATGTAGTTTAAAATCTTCTGATAGCATGACCACTTATGCTATTTTGGTATTTTTTCTTTGCAGTATTTTTTAAATATAAACTTTGTTTTTTACTTGTGATTATGGTGTATAGAAAAATAGTTTTATATTGTTATTTTTACTTGAAATATATATATATATATATATATATATATATATATATATATATATATATATATAAACTTAGAGGAAGAAAAATTTATTTTGGCTCATAGTTGTACAACTTCAGTTCATGGTCAGCCAGTTCCATTGCTCAGGGTCCAAGGTGAGGCAGGACATCTTGACAGAAAGAAAGTGCAACGAAAAGTTGCTCACCTCATGTTGCCCAGGAAGCAGAGAGAAAAAGAAAGAGAAAAGGGACCACTGGGAAGATGAACCTGTCCAAGGCACCCCTCTAGTAGTCTACCTCCTCCAGCCACATTCTGCCAGTTACCACCTAGTTATATCATACAAACTAGGATGGGCTGATTAGGTTACAGATATTATAGAATAAGCATAATACCTCTGAATATTCCTGCATGAACACAGGAGTTTTTTGGGGGGGACACTTTATTCTAAACCATAGCATTTTATTATTGATAATCTTTAGGAATATACATCGTAAAAGCTGAACAATATTATTATATTTATTTATTAGAAATTAAATATCTTTATATATTTAAATTGCTTTTGATTTGGGAAATGATTTGACCATGGGCATCTTTGTATAAAGATTTTACCTAGATATATTATTTCTTATCTATTATTTCCCTAGGATAAGCACATTTAGGATTTGACATGCTCTTCGGCACCTTTGATATTATGCAATGCTAATTCTAGTAAGTTTGGAAGCATAGAATGTTATTCAAAGTCTATAATGTTTATTCAGAGAACACAATCAATATCAGTATGTGGTAACTTGGAGAACAATGTCTAATAACATTCATACAAAGATAAGAAAACTGAGATTCCCCAGATGTTTAAAAAAAATGGAAAAAATATATTGGTTAAGTGACACAGTCTATGCTAGAATTCACGGTTACCTATTATCATGGGTAGGTTCACCCATACCATTTCCAATGGTCCAAAGTAAGAAGAAAATTCTGGTGGTCCTTCTGTCTGTGGACTTATTGTTTTGTGGAAGAACAAGATCAAGTAAGAACAAAGATACCTTTTGGATTCTGTTCAAAGACCTTTCAGGAACAGAACCCAAAAGGTATCTTTGTTATCAGTTGGTAAGTGTGATACTACTGCTCATAACACTTCTAAGGAACCAGAAATCATTGTGCTTAACTGCATTCTGAGAAGGCTTCATAAAAGAGTTGAATGAATCATTGAAAAATAACCAAAGATCTGTAGTTCCAAAGGAAGAGAAAAATGGTCAGACCATTTTTGGTAGGTGGAATGATGGTCCCCCAAAGATGTTCATATTCTAATCCTAGTATATGTGACCTTGTTATTTACAAGGCAAAAATGGTTTAAGGTGCAGAAGAAATTAAGTCTTCTTATGAGTTGATCTGAAAATAGACTTTATAGAATTGTCTAAATGGACACATAAGGGTTTTTAAATGTGGAAAGGGGAGGTAGAAAAGTAAGGGTCAGATGGATCCCATGTGAAAAAAACTCAACCAGTCATTGCCAGCTATGAAGATGGAAGGGACCTTGACACAAGGAGTGCAATCTCTAGAAGTTGGAAAGGCAAGAAAATAGATCTCATCTAAAGACTCTGGTCGGAAGGCAGTCCTGCCTAAACCTTGAGTTTAACCCAGTCAGGCCAGTGTTGACTGCTTTCCTCCAACAGAGTAAGATAAATCTGTATTGTTTTAAGCTTCTGAGATTTTGGTAATTTATCAAGACAGCTATAGAAATAGTATATCATGCATGAAAAACGGAACTGTACAAGAATAGAAAATGAGAAAATGGGGGACAGGAGATAAACATGAAGATTATAGATTAGAAGAGAAGGCAACAAGTTTAAGAAAAAAGGTTGAGGCTGGAAAGGAAGAAATTATGAATGTCTTTCAAAATAATTTGAATTTTATCCTGTAGATGGTAGATATATTTTGAGAGGGCAGCAATATAATTAAGGTTTGTGGTATAGAAAAATTAACCTGGCACTCTGTAAAGCATTATCAATAGAGACAGAGCAGTTATGGTACTATAATAATCTAACCATGAAACAATACAAGTCTGGACTCTGGTGGAAGCTTAATTGGAAATGGAAGGTCAGGCATGAGAAACCTAAAGGAAAATTCACTTTCTTATTTTGTTTTGCACATAGGACATTTTATGAATTTGCCCTAATTTCAAATTGCCATTTCAATGCTGATGATATAAATTATGAGAAATCAAGTAGTCAGGATAAAGCTTTCAAAAAATATATCCTCTGTGTGTGTGCAGGTATGTGTGTGTATCTAGATTGAAAGATTAAAAATATCTCTCTATATATATTTTACAGAGAGACAGGTTTTCTCTCCTATTTTATCCTGTAAATCCAAAGGACTAAAACTCCTTATTCTCTAGTGAGAAGGAATGTGAAACAAATTGCCTACCATGGATGTCATTCCATCTATTTGAGCATTAATTGACTCCAGGCAATTGGAAACTTTTTTTTTTCTTTAGTAACTAGCTTAGACTCTGCCTTCACAAACAAAACATTTTTCAAAGAAAAGAAAAAGAAAAAGCGTTTTATACTTTTCAAAAGAGCCCTGGATAAGATGAAATTGAACATTCATTTGTTTTCCTAGTATTTCTTTCCAGTAGATATTGTCTACACAAAATAAGTTACTAAAAATATTCTCTGTTTCCCCGTGTGTGTGTGTGCACGTGTGTGTGTGTGTGTGTGTGTGTGTGTGTGTGTGTGCTGTGCAGATACATACATAGGCCTTTTTTATTTACTATGTAAATTGCTTGAGAGCACGTAGGTTTTAACTTGTGAAAATTAATAGTTTTCTTGAATGCCTCTTCTCATAGTCTAATTTTACCTATTATTCTATTCCTTCTTTGTCTTTTTTATGTGGAATGCTGCCAGGTTAGACTCTGATGAATGACTGGACACATGGATCAAATGATAACTGAAATAGAATTACAGGGTCAAGTATTGGTTGCATAATGAGTTTGTCATATACTGACAAAATGTGTTCTAAAAGATGATCTTCCTCACTAGTGGAGCATTCATTTCAGTTGACATTAAATACCTTGATTAATATTTACTAAATTATCATGAATTTGATATACCCACCCATTGAATACAATGAGATAAAATATTCTCTATGTTCATTAATCGTCATTTTTCTTGGGCTAGGGATGTGGCTCAAGAGGTAGAGCACTCTCGCCTGGAATGCGTGCGTTCCGGGTTCAATCCTCAGCACCACATTCAAACAAAGATGTTGTGTCCGCCGAAAACTGGAAAATAAATATTAAAAAGTTCTCTCTTTTCTTTCTCTCTCTCTCTCTCTCTCTCTCTCTCTCTCTCTCTCTCTCTCTCTCTTAAAAAAATCGTCATTTTTCTTGAATGACTTTTTGTGCTAAGGATTTAACCCAGAGGTGCTTCACCACTGAGCCACATTCCCAGCTTTCTTTGATTTTTTATTTTGAGACAAGGTTTCAATAAGTTGCTGATTTTGTTACCATAATCTCAGAAGCTTTTCTTTTTCTTTTTTCTTTGATCCACTTTTCTATATAGTTGGGTACAAATTTTGGGTAATTTTCACTGTGCACACACTCTTTTAAACTAATTCTGTTGTGAAAAATATTTTCATCAGGGGCTGGGGTTGTGTCTCAGGCGTAAAGTGCTCACCTAGCATGTGTGAGGCCCTGGGTTTAATCCTCAGCACCCCATATAAATAAATAAAATAAAGGTATTGTGTCCAACTACAACTAAAAAATAAAAATGTTTAAAAATTGTTTTCCTCAGTTTCTCATTTGTGCTTTAAAAAAAGTGATTTTAATGTGTAAACATTATAAATTGTTCATGTATGCAGAAATTTCATCCCTGACACACTTTACCTGTCTCTCCTCATTATATGCTGTTGTCTATTAGCCCTTTTCCATAGCTTTCAACAAGCACAGTTCCAGTCCACACAGTCTCTGTATATAACGTTCCCTCTTCTGTAATTTTCTCCCTTCACCTCTTCATGTCTCCTCCAAATTGGCTGTCTTCTGCACATCTTCACATCTTATCTTCAATGTCCCCTTCTTGGGGGATGCCTTTGCCAATCAGGACTGATAGGTCACATATGTTTGTCAATAGTCTTCAGAGTAACCCAGTAGTAGTTGCAAGTAAATACTGACTTAATATCTATTTGGGTAATGCCTAGAGCAAAGACTGGTTGTCTGTTGCTTGCCATCATATCATAGCACACTAGTATGATGACATTTGGCAAATAACAGACAGCATTTGTATTTGCTGTATTAATGTATTCCATCCAGAATTAGGGAGTCTTACCTAACAAAAGATGACATTAATTCTATTTTTTGCAAATTTAATTGCTATTTATTTTTCCCACTTAATTCTTATTCCATCTGGAGTTTGTATTTGTGGTATGTGAAATAAACCTACTTATTTATCTAATTGATAAAGCAATTCCTTCCTTCTTATCCCCTTAAATATATTGTAGCAAGCCAGGTACAGTGACACATGCCTTTAGTCCCAGTGACTCAGGAGGCTGAGGCAGGAGGGTCACAAGTTCAAGGCCACCCTCAGCAACCTACTGAGGCCCTCAGCAACTTATTGAGACCCTGTCTCAAAAAAAAAAAAAAAAATCAAAAGAGCTGGGAATGTGGCTCAGTGGTAAAGCAACCCTGGGTCAAATCCCTAGTATATATAATATAAACCACTTCTATGCCATTGTCACTCTGAGTTCTGGGCAAAGTAATGTTCAATCTGAGTGAATTTAGATTGTTGGGTTTAAATTGTGGCAGCCCCATTTACTAATTGTGTGTAATCTGAAAGCAGTTGCAAAATTGCCAAGGCTTGATTCTTTAAATTTAAGAAAGATATAATGATAACTTTTTTCATCAAATTGTCCTCTGAGAAAAACACTTGTACCTTAAAAATTATACCTTTCTCAGGATGCAGTGGTGGTCATTGTTGAGCTAGATTTTGGGCTTGAATGCCCTCATGGGTCTACATGACTTTGAAGTAGATTCTTACCTCACTGACCCCCCACCCAAATTCAGGATATGACTGTCTAACACTTGCTTGAACCTGGGACTGTGGTCAACTCAAATGCAAAGCTAATTTCTTTTTTTAGCTTCTGTTTATGGCTTACTTGCTGGTTGGAATATTCCAGTCTTGCCTAGAGCCCACAGGTCCCATTTATTAATGTTTTAATTTCTGTCATTGGCTTGCTTATATGATGATAAGCACGTCACTGAGTTGTGTTTTTTTGTCCTTATATTCTCCTTGAATGGACCAGAAGTTGCTGTCCTCCCACAGAGCTTGAGTCTCTATGTGGGTGACAGTCCCTGGCCAGGTAAATAAAGATCTTTTTAGATTTGAATTTGGACTTAGAGTGCTTTCTGAGGCTTATCCCCATAATAAAAGTAGGTAGCAGAATACTCCTCACTTCTTCCAGCTTTGAGCTAAAATTAGGAGTTTAGATCAAAATTTCTTAAATTTTTTGAAGCTCCATCAATGTACTATTAAATATAAAATACCTTTTTTTTTTTTAGTTACACCTACTCTTAAGTGTTCTGATTACCAGTTCTCTCTTTCAGAGGGAAATTGGGGAAAATTTATTTTTCCCTACTAACAATGTTACAGATTTCAGGCCTTTTTTTTTTTCTTATGGCAGGTGAAACAGTTTGAAGCCAAATGCAGTTAGGCATTAAGCTGTTAACTAAATTTTTATGGGTTTAAATATCATCAGTCTAGGGCTGGGGATGTGGCTCAAGCGGTAGCGCACTCGCCTGGCATGCGTGCTGCCCGGGTTCGATCCTCAGCACCACATACAAACAAAGATGTTGTGTCCGCCGAGAACTAAAAAATAATAAATATTAAAAAATTCTCTCTCTCTCTCTCTCTCTCTCTCTCTCTCTCTCTCTCTCTCTCCTCTCTCACTCTCTCTTTTTAAAAAAAATATCATCAGTCTAGAAAAATTAAGATCCTTAGTTAAGGGCTTAGCTTAATTCATTCGCATTCAGTTGATGTGATAGATAATCCTGAAATTTGGTTAGGAATTTAAATATTAGTACTTGCTTTAGAGATTTGAAGGCTTTTTGTCTAAATTTAACCTAAATTCCTAGCTTAATGTTGATAGTTAAGCCATAAGGGAAAGGGAGAGGGTTAATATAATTATGAGAGTTAGCATGAGAGGGTTTATTTTTGTGCTATTGAACTGTCATTTTATTTTAGTATTGTTGGATGATGGAAATAGTGTTAGGGATGTTGACTGGATAAGTCATATATAGAAATATAGGTTTAGTAAGGTTATTATTGGAATTGATATAGGTATAATGATATTGTTAGTTGATGCAAGTTCTTTGATAATAATTTATTTTGGGGTGAATCCAGTTAGTGGGGGAAGTTCATTTAGAATATATAAAAATTACTGAAACTAGTAGAGGATAACTGTTTCAGATGTTGGAGAGTGAAAGGGTGGTGGTTTTCTTATTTTAATGGAATGATATGAACATGTGGATTGTATGTATAATGTAAATAATCAGATTAAATGAGTAAATGTGGGATTGAATATAATGATTGTTATTATTCAACCTATGTGGGCAATTGATGAGTATGCTGATATTTTTTATAATTGTGTTTGATTGAGTCCTCCTCAGTCTCCTCATACATTAGACAGAATTGCTATTATTATCATTATGGACAAATTTATTGAGGGGGCAATTTGAAACATAATGAAGATTGGGGAAATTTTTTGTCATGTTTGTTGGATTAGTACTGATATAAGTGGAACTCCTTGGGTAACTTTTGGGTCTTATAGGTGAAATGGGGCTCGTCCTATTTTTTTTGACAACACTACAGCAAGTATTAGGGGTGAAATTTGGTTAGGGGAGTTGATTAGAGTTCATTGTCCTGAGTGTATAAAATTGGTGATTCTAGAGCCTGAATTAAGAAATATTTGGATGTAGTTTCTGTGGATTGAGGGTTTGCTTTGTTAATTAAAATAGGGATAATACTATAATCATAATAGTATGATTATTTCTAGTCCTACTGAGTTAAGTAGTCAGTGGGAACTAAATAGTGTAATTAAATTCCTGAAAATGAGGTGAAATCCATGGTAGAGGCAATTAGGGGATTAATTAATACAGGAAGGGTATAAACCAACATTTTGGGGGGAATGGCCTGATAGCTTATTTAGCTGACCTTACTAATAGGACGTGATGTGTAAGGTAGCATGAAGAATTTTGGATTCTTAAGATTAGGTTCAAATCCTATGGTTCTAGAAATAAAAGGGTTTAAGCCTCTATTATTTACTCTATGAAAGTAACTCTTTTGTCAGACATATTTTTTTAGGTTTGAGGGGTACACATGCCATGAAAATGGGAAGGGAGATGTGTCATATGCATAGAGCTAGTGTTAGGGGTTATAAGTTATTTTCATCTTAAGTGTATGAGTTATATCACAATCATGGGTATGATTCCGATAGAAATGTTGAAGTTAGTACTAGGGCTTTTTAATGCAAAACTGAATGTAAAGATTTCAGGGATTGGTGGCTTGAAGAGTGGTCCTATGAAAAGGGTTGTGGTTAAAGCATTTATTATAATGATATTAGTATATTAGGCCATGAAAAATAAGGCAAAGTGGCCCACAGCATATTCTAGGTTAAATCCTGATACAAGTTTCTCCTTCTGACAGGTCAAAAGGAGCTCAATTTGATTCTGATAGTGTTGAGATTTGATTCTGATAGTGTTGAGATGAATCATATTATTACTAGTGGTCATATTGGTGGTAGTAATCCTATGAATTGTTGAATTGCAATAAGGGTTGATAAAGTAAATGATCTGTTTATAAGTTGAACGGACAGTAGAATGATGGCCAGGTATTTCATATGATAATGTGCTGCAACTTGTACTGCTGTGATTAGAGCTCTAAATTGGATGCTCATCTCAATCATAAGATTGTACATATGGCTAAGTTTGAGGTTGCAAGGATAAAGAGAACTTCCATATTTATGTTGATGAAAGGTCATGGTATGAGTAGGGGAATTCACATTGTAAATGCCAGGGTTAGGGAAGGTGCAATAATAAATAAAATGATGGGAGATGTTAGAGGTTTGTGTGGTTCTTTAATAAATAATTTTATTGCATCAGCAAATGGTTGAAGAATGTTTGGGCTTTTTTGGAGTTGTATGTAACCCAGTATTTTTTATTCAACTAAAGTTAAGAAAGCTACGGCTAATAGAACTAGGACAACCAGGAATAGTAAGTTTACTAAGAACGAGTGTTAAAAAGAGGAGTTGAACCTCTGGTAATAAAGTTTTAAGTGTTATGCAATTGCTGGGCTCTGCCATCCTAACAGACCCTGTTCTAGGGCAGGGTAAGTAATGGTTTACTAGGTTTAGATTATTTCATCCATTATTCTAAGGAAAAAGTGTAGAATTGGCCTTAATTCTGTTGTCCTTTTTAACTGGGAGAAATATTTTAATAGCTAGAAACCGACCTAGATTTCTCCAGTCTGAACTGAGATCATGCAGGACTTTAATTATTGAACAAATGAACCATTGATAGCAGTTATACTATTTGGATGTCCTGATCCAACATCAAGGTCATAGACCCTACTGTTCATATGGACTCTTGAGTGGGATTGTGCTGTTATCCCTAGGATAACTGGTTCTATTGATCAAATAGCTTGAGTCAATTAATGAGTTTGAATTTAGACAGATGTGTCTGGATTATAATCATTCCAAGGTTGGTTTATACTCTGAGGTCACTCCAACCAAAATTTTTAGACTATCGGCAGGGTTTTCTATCCCAAGAGGTTAGTGTCAAGGGTTCACAACTATGGTTATATAATTAAATTTCATTTATGGTAATGAAACTAAGTGCTTTATTATAATTTTTTTTAGAGAAAGAAATTATAGTGTAGTCGAAATAAGTATTATCAGTATTATTTGTTTGGTCCAAATTCTGTTGTATTTCTTTGAATGTTCTGCTCTTATTTCTTTCCTTTCTTCTTTGGCTTAAACACATGTTCACTTGACTGGTCATGTTTCCCTCTTTCTGTTTGTTTCTTTCTCCTCCCTTACCTTTCTAGAAATGTTTTACCCCTAGGCTCAATATTTCCCTCAGCCACCTGTGCCTCCATGGTGGCTTCTTTAATTAGTATTTCTGTTTTCTATTTGTTGTGTGCACCTGTCATTCATCCATCATTGTCCTACAAGATTCATTATTGCCTTTGTCAGATGCAGCCAAGTGTATGCAATCACTTGTCTTCAGGTATCTGACATACAGGATAAAAGGACTCTCTCCCATCTCAGTTGTAAATTGGCCTCAAAACTGAGCTCAAGAGGTACTTTGTGCAAATAAAAATCACAGGAACATTCAAAACTCATTAGTAATTATTTTGAATTTCTTAAATATCATATTTTGAAAAATATACTGACCTACTGATGGATCAAATCTTTACCCAGGATTATTGTGTTCAAGAAAATAATCTATTGGATATCACAGTATCTGTGTAATAACTGACTGGAGGTGAGGGGAGTGATGTTTGGAGATGTCTCTATCATCTCTTATAATTCTCAACCTATGTGAAAATGCAGGTCATTAAATGGCAGAATTGGGGTTGGAATGTACATGAGAATAATTCAGAAACCTGTGTTCTTTCCAATGTATCCTGTAGTAATACTGAATATTATAATTATTTTATCAAATGTAATGCTCATTACACATAAAACCTTTCTTTCTTCCCAGAATGTCCCTGAAGGTAAAGGAAGTGTATGTGGAGATGTTCAGCAATCCAAGAAAGCTGGTAAGATATTTGAAGTCTCCTCATTCTTGTGCTGTTTATTGACTTGAGATTATAGGCATTTTCATTAACATAGAAGCAAAATGTGAGATGGAAAAACCAACAAATGCCATAATTTGCACTTATTCAATTAGAGGGCAATTGGAGAAGCAGTATACACATCTCATAATCATGTAAATGATTCTAATGTGTTCCACAAATGGCATATCCTGTACATTCTAACAGCAGCTTTGACGTTTTACTCACAATTCCTAGGCTTGTGAATTGCTCCTCTGTCTAGGGATCATGTTGTTCTCCACAAATCAGTATGTTTACTTTGTTATATGCACACTTTCCTATAATTTTTCTTTTGGTACCAGGTTGAACTCATAGACACTTAACCACTGAGCCATATGCCCAGCCATGTTTGGTATTTTGTTTAAGGAGGCTATCACTGAGTTGTTTTGGGCTTTCCTACGTTGCTGAGGCAGGCTTCTAACGCACACTCCTCCTGCCTCAGCTTCTGAACATTGGGATTACAAGTGTGTGCCACCATGCACAGCTCCTATAATATTGTCATTGGAAACATAAACTTGATACTGGAATCTTAACTTTATGTTTCATTAAACCTGTATTCCTGATTTTTCTACAGTATATTCTGTCAGTTTTTGCTGTAAACATAAAGAAAAAGTCCAAACTAAAAGTACTCATCATCAAATTATGCATAAGAATTCTTCTCTGTACTAACTTTGTCTGAATTTCTGATTATTTTTGATACCTTGATGTACAATTGATTATCTGATCCTTTTGCTTTTCAGTCTCTCAAAAGAAACATCCTCATGTTAGGGTAAAATATTTTCTTTTTTTTTCTAGAATTATTAACTATATATTTTATGACTATACAATTTTAATATAATATCTTGTTTCCAAACCCATCAAGGCTGCCTTTGAAGAGAAAAATAAAGTAAATGAGGTAGTTGAAGTGAATGATGTAAGGACATTCCAATCAGGTAAATTTTGCTATAATAATTTTCAGGAAAAAATTATATTAAACTCTTGAATTGTAAACAAACTTCCCAATCCTTGTTTCGTTTCCAAATTCTACGGGAGGGTTTCACATAAAAAATTCAAATGTGAAAGTGAGTGTCCATGATTAAAATAAAAGTTATATATAAGCCTAGAAAAATATTTTTTTTTTTACAAAGGTGACATTTGTCTTAGATGTTGCTACATTTAAGCCTTTGTAAAAATTTTTATTAGGGCATTATAGCTATATATAATATTGGGGTTTATCATTGACATAACTATATATGCATGGAATATAATTTGTTCCACATAATTTCTAGGACCTCCTTCCCTCCCCACCTGCCTTCTATTGTTCTCCTTCCTCTATCCTACTGGCCCTCCTTCTCTCTATTTACAGTCTTTAACATTTGTGCTTGTCCATAGACACAGAGTTGAAATGTTTTGTGGTATATTCATATGTGTGCCTAGCCTAATTTGATCAACATCATTCATAGTTGCTCCCCTTTCCTGTCCCTCTTGTCTTCCCATCTATCCTCTTCTTCTATTCCACTGGTATCCCTTCCATTTTCATAGCCTTCTTCCCATTTTTCTTTATTTTGTTCTAGGTTCTGCATAAGAGAGAAAACATTCCATCCTTGACTTTCTGAGTCTGGCTTATTTCACTCAGCGTGATGTTCTCTAGGTCAATCCATTTATAAGCAAATGCCGTAATTGATTGTTATGGCTGAGTAAAAACCCATTGTCTATGTATACCCTCCTTTCCATCCATTCATCTACTGATGTGCACTTGGGCTGGTTCTATATCTTGGTCTTATGAATTGCCCTGCTATAAAAATTGATGTGACTTCATTGTGCTGATTTTAGTTCTTTTGGATAAACAGGAAGGAGGAGTGGGATAGCTGGATGGTTCCATTCCTAGCTTTTGAGAAATCTCCATGCAGTTTTCCAGAGTGATTTTATTAATTTGAAGTCTGAAGTCTCCATCACAAGGTATGAGTGTACCTTTTCCCCTGAACCTCTGAAAGCTGGGATTACAAGGGTGTGCCACCATGCACAGCTCCTATAATACTGTGATTGGAAAAATAAACTTGATACTAGAATCTTAATTTTACGTTTCATTTAACATTTTTTATTTTTCCCCAAATTGCCATTATTTAAGTGAGATAAAATCTCAGTGTGGTTTTTGACTTGGATTTCCCTAGGGAAGTTGAACTCCTTTCATGTATTGCTTGGCCATTTGTATTTTTGCTTTTAAGACGTGTCTGTTTTGTTCTTTGGCCCATTTATTCATTGGTTTCTTTCTTTCTTTAATGGTGTTAATCTTTATAGGGTTCTTTATATATTCTAGATATCATTCTGCTTTTGGAGAAGCAGCTGGAAAAAAATTTCTCCTATTCTGTATGCTCTATATTCTTGCTCTCAATTGTATGCTTTGCATGCACAACTTTTAAATTTGATGCCATCCTACTATTGACCCTTGATTTTCTTTCTTGAGCTTAGGTTCTTATCAAGGCAATTGACAACTGAGACAATATGTTGGAGTGTTGACTCTGTCTCTTCTTTTAGCAGTTGAAAAGTTTCTGATGTAATTCCTGATACATTGATCAACTTTGATTGACATTTGTCCAAGTTGAAAGATGTTTCTGGTACATATGGATAGTTGTTTCAGCACCATTAGTTATAAAGGTTATCTTTTCTCCCATGTAGTTTTTGGGATATTTGTCACAAAATATCATGTGACTGTGTGGATTTGTCTCTGTGTTTTCTATTTCCTTGGTCTCTATGCACGTTTTGATGCCAATACCCTGATATTTTTGTTACCACAGCTGTGGAGTACAGTTTGATATCAGGTATTGTCATGCCTTTAGCTTTTCCCTTCTTTCTTAGTATTGACTATTCTGAATATTTTATTCTTCCAAATGAATTTTAGGACTGCTATTTTCCAGTTTTGTGAAGAATATCATTGTTTTTTTGGTGAGATTGAATTGAAACTGTAATATTTTTTTGTAGCATGGCCATTTTGACAATATTAAATTTGCCCTTCCAAGAACAAGAAAGGTCTTTCCTACTTCTTGTCCTCTCCTCTCCCTTCCCTTCCTCCCCCTTGAATTTATTAAGAGTTCTATTTAGGTATTATTAGTATATCAACTATTCCTCCTTGAAACTTGCTACTGCCTCCTCAGAACTTTCATGTAAGTTTCTGTAAGACAGTTATATATGGATCGGAGGAGTAATCAAGCTTATAAAGGAATCATTTTTTTCCAGTGGTCCTTTCTGTGGGAGTACAAGCCTTTTTTGCATCACACAAAGAGAGAGAAAATAGTTGGAACTAAGAAATTAGCAAAACAGGATTAGTGAGAACAGTCAAAAGATTTCTATCAAGCACTTCTCAATGGAAATCTGGATTTTCTTTGTAAGTGTTTGTCCCTTGTCTCTTCCAGTGTTTTGCCATTCTACTAAATTCCTCATGATGAGGTACTTTATTCTAAATAGTTTTGACTGAAAACCTGGAGACACTATTGTGTACAAGGACACAATAAGTATACTTCTTATAATTGTTCTTTTGCCATTGTTCCAGAAAGCTCCTGCTATGTGTTTGGCTCTGTCAGCTATATGCTAATGATTTTGCTAGTGACTTGTTTTTCTGTCAGTCTTTTAGCTTTCAGTTTGGATTATGGGCATCAGTTTAGGAATCCAACATTGAAAACTCTTGTTACTTTTCCTTTCATTTGACAAATCCAAAAAAAGGGGACATGTGATTTTTTAATGCCTTAATTGCCTATCAGTAAATTAAATAATATTCATTCAAGAAGAATCTCCATGAATGGTCCCAAAGGAATACTTTGTAATAAAATATCAGTCTCATACCAGATTTCATGTTTTTGTACTGTTAATTAATTTTACCCATTTATTTAATAACAGATGAGAGTTCTAAAAATGAAACTTTAACCAGGTAGAATTTTATGGATTTAAAAATTGTATTTGTTGTTAGGGCTGGATTGTGGCTCAGCAGTGGAGTGCTTGCCTAGCATGTGTGAGGCCCTGGGTTCAATACTCTGCACCACATAAAAATATGCAAATAAAATAAAGGCATTGTGTCCATCTACACCTAAAAATTATTGAAAAAATGTATTTGTTATGTATTTAGAGCAACAGAAAAAAGGAGGCAGTTTTGAGTGTTCTGTTCTATCATGTGCCTGGCATTTGTTCTTTCTCTCTCTCTCTCTCTCTCTCTCTCTCTCTCTCTCTCTCTCTCTCTTTCCTTTTGGTACCAGGGATTGAACCCAGGTGTGTTTAACCAGTGAGTCCTATCCCCAGTTCTTTTTTATTTCTTATTTTGAGAGAGAATCTTGCTAAGTTGTTTAGGACATTGCTAAGATGCTGAGGCTAGTCTTGAACTTGGCATCCTCCTGCCTCACCTTCCCAGGTCACTTGGATTATAGGCTCCACCACACTCAGGCACTTTTTTTTCTTAATAGTAATCACAGCAACTTGAAACTGTGTTTCTATAACCTACTGTTTACTATTTAAACATTCATTCAGAGATTTTAGCTGATTATTCCATGATTCCCAAAGTAACAAGTACCTGGCCTATGATGGCAGATTAATATATGACTGTCTGCCTGCTTGGCTGACTAGTCTATACTTTTGATAGAGACTCATGGGGCATTATGATCAAGATGTAGATTCTACCAGATGAACTCAGAAAGTTACAATGAGTTATGTGTTCATTTTGATTCAGACTTTACCTGGGAAGCCAGGATAAAACTGCAAGGATTTGCCTTAATATTTTGTAGATTACTTTGATAACCAATACCTTTTAACATTAAATCTTTTAGGAAAAAAATCTCACAATAGCAATGATTATAGGACCATGGGTTTTATATGAACAAAATCAGGTAAATCTGGGAGAAAAAATATTTTATTGGAGGTATCTATATATTGATGTATAGGCCATGTTAAAAAACATTAATTACATTTGAAATCTTTTTAGAAGATATTTTAATTAATTTATCTATTTCCTGATTTCTTAGTTTGTATTTATCTTCAGGCTACAACCACTATGTAGTTCTATCTAAACACTTTTTTCTTCAGAGTCTTTTAACTTTATTTGAGTATAATCGTGTTATGAGTATTTTCCTGTGTTTTTATTGTTGTCATTTTTTACATTCTCTTCTACTTTTCTTTGAGTTTCTTTTGCTCTATTAAGAAAATTCTGCCAGCTAAGTATTCCTGTTTCTATATACTGCATCAAAAGCACAGAGAATTTCAGGGTTTCAAGGAATCTTATCAACTAGTCAAAGTAGTACTTCCAAATGTGTTTACCATCCTGGGAAAATGGTAGTTATGATCAACAACCTTCAACTTAAAGGGTATTAAAATGATTTTCTGGATATAGTAAGTGGCCACAGTAAAATCTAAACTCAGGTTCCTAACTATTAGCCCAATATTTTACAATTTTACTACTTCTGTAGGTGTTTCTTGTTGTTGTTTATTTATTGTTTCATTGTTTCTTTTTAGTTAAACATGACAGTAGAAATCATATCACATAATTACAAAAGCATGGAACATATCTGGTCATAATGCAATCCCCAGTATCTCTTCTTCTCCTTCCCTCATCTATCCCAGTCTCTTCCTCTCCTCCACTGATCTTTCTGCCATTTTCCCATAGATATTTTTAAAAATTAAATGATTACAGGTGTGCACCATGGTTTCACTATCATATATTCATATATGTACATAGGAAAATTATGTCAGATTAATTCCAGGGTCCGTCCTTTGCTGATTTCCCCTCCCTTCTCTTGACTCCTATTTGTCTATTCCACTGAAATTCTATTCTTTTTTTTAATGATCCCACCCATTTATTTTGGATTAGCTTCCACATATCAGACAAAATATTCAAACTTTGGTTTTATGGGAATGTCTTATTTCATTTAGCACGATAGTCTCCAGATCCATCAATTTACTAACAATTTTTATAAAGTCATTCATTTCTCCTATTTCTCCATTAGGTATATATACCTCACTACTTGTATTCTTGACAATTGTCATTCTGGTTGGAGTGAGATGAAATTGCAGTGTAGTTTTAATTTGCACATAGCTGAGTGTTTTAACAATAGGACTTGTCTAGTGAACCCAACTGTAGAAGGTGAGAGTGAAGGTAGTGCATGATCGCCATCTAGAGGATCAAAATGGAAGCAATAGAGTCTTTACAAGTTTGAAGAGGAACAGTGCCGAGTTTTGGAGGCATAGGTTTTGAGAAAAGAGATCAGAATATTAGGTTTTATGGCCAAATTGGTGAATGCCAAACAAACATGAATGACAGAGGATGTTGGGTGCTATCTAGAAAGGCATATTTAAAATTGGTGCCAAGGGGGTGCTGAAGAGGTTATTGTGTGCTTTTCTGCTTTATTGGAGGAAAGGGCAAAATCCAAGTTTCTGTGGAAAGATCTTAAAATTATTTGAGCCACTGGGAAGAGCAGTGAGGATGGCCTAGAATTCCTCAAGCATCATGGGGCTTGAAGTTCCTGAACGTCAATTTTCTATGTCCCTGAACATCAGATGTCTGCTCACATTCATCCAGCTCAGTGATTCCATTCCTATGTCGGGTTGGACAGGGTTGTGATTGGGTGGCAGAGCCATCATGAAGCTTCAGTTGAGTAGTTGGGTAACATGTTCACACTGAGTTCAGTGACTGACACTCATTTAGCTCATTTTCCAGGAGCAGAAAGAGAGATTTCCTAACTTTGTGCTTTGAGCCCAACCTTGTTTCAGAAATCTTCATCTTCATAGGATGAAGATTTAAAAGTAGGAGATTGCCTTTGAGTCCTATAGGAGAGGGCCTTTGGAGTGGGAGCCCACAGAAAGGAAGTTATTTAGATTGTACTTAGGGAAACAGAGGTACAGCTTCCAGTACTCTACTTTGCCAATAGTCTTTCCCCTTGAGTGTCTGAATGACTATCGTTTTTCTGTAAATAGTGTGGTGTGGTATTGCTGGACCAATTGATTTTTCCTTCTAGTTTTAGGACTAACCTCCATCCTGATTCCCATAGTGCATGTGATAATATGCATCATCACAAAAAAAAATGTTGAAGAATTCTCATCTGAATGGGGCAATATGGACATTAAATTGAATTTTTATTTCATGTCCCTAATGGCTAAAAACAGTGAATAGCACTTCATATAAGAGCTGAGCAATTAAACATTTTCATTTGTGACCTCTAAAATCATGTGCCATTAACTAAATGGGTTTTTTTGCATTTCCAGTGCTGAATTTCTTGCTTGTTTATATATTTAATATACCTATTCTCTGTCAAAGATTAACTGGCAAGGATTGTCATTTGTTGTTGTTGTTTAATTTATATATGACTGTGGAATGAATTACAATTCTTATTACACATATAGAGCACAATTTTCATATCTCTGATTGTATATACAGTGTATTCACACCAATTCATGTCTTCATACATTTACTTTGGATAATAATGATCATCACATTCCACCATCATTAATAACCCCATGCCCTCTCCCTTCCTCTCCAACCACTCTGCCCTATCTAGAGTTTGTCTTTTCCTTCCATGCTCCCGCTCCCTATCCCATTATGACTAAGCATCCTTAAATCAAAGAAAACATTTGGTATTTGTTTTTTGGGATTGGCTAACTTCACTTAGCATTATCTTCTCTAACTCCATCCATTTACTTGCAAATGCCATCATTTTATTCTCTCTTATTGCTGAATAATATTCCATTGTATATATATGCCACATTTTTTATCCATTCATCTATTGGAGGGTATCTAAGTCGGTTCCACAGTTTAGCTATTGTAAATTGTGCTGCTATAAACATTGATTTGGCAGTGTCACTGTAGTATACTGTTTTATAGTCCTTTCTGTATAGACAGAGGAGAGGGATAGCTGGGTCAAATGGTGATTCCATTCCCAATTTTCCAAGAAATCTCCATACTGCTTTCCAAATTGGCTGCACCAATTGCAGTTCCACCTGCAGTGTATAAGTGTACCTTTTCCCTTGAATCCTCGCCAACACTTATAGTTGTTTGTTTTGATTTGTTGCTAGTGATGATGAACATTTTTTCATGTATTTGTTGATTGATTTTATGCTATGTTTTGAGAAGTGTCTCTTCAGGTCCTTGGCCCATTTATTGATTGGGTTCTTTTTTTTGGTGTTTTGTTTTTTGAGTTCTTTATATACCCTAGAGATTGGTGCTCTATATGATGTGTGAGGGTTAAAGATTTGCTCCCAAGATGTAGGCTCTCTATTTGCCTCACAGATTGTTTCTTTTGCTGAGAAGAAAAGTTTTTAGTTGAGTCCATCCCATTTATTGACTCTTGACTTTAATTCTTGCATTATAGGGGTGTGATTAAGGAAGCTGGGGCCTAATTCCAAATGATAGAGATTAGGGCATACTTTTTCTTGTATTAGACATAGGCTCTCAGGTTGTATTCCTAAGTCCTTGATCCATTTTTGAATTAAGTTTTGTGCATGGTGAGAGATAGGGGTTTAATTTTATTTTGTTGCATATGGATTTCCAGTTTTGCCAGTACCATTTGTTGAAGAGGTTATCATTTCTTCAATGCTTGTTTTTGGCACCTTTATCAAATATAAGATAATTGTAGTTTTGTGGGTTAGTTTCTGTGTCCTCTCTTCTGAACCTACATATTTTTGGTACTCATTTGATAGAAAAAGGAGTTGAATAAGATGACAAAATAGTAAGAAAACATTTATTGATGTACATAGAATAATAGCACACAGGCTTTGGGTAGACTCTGCAACTCTTTCCTTTCAAGAAAGAATTTGAAAGACATATACTAAGAAAGAAATGTCAAGCTAGAAGTATATGGCACTACATAA
Source organism: Spermophilus citellus (assembly GCF_964194105.1). Taxonomy (NCBI): domain Eukaryota; kingdom Metazoa; phylum Chordata; class Mammalia; order Rodentia; family Sciuridae; genus Spermophilus; species Spermophilus citellus. Next base: position 28,016,721 of record NC_138195.1, on the reverse strand, counting down.
GCCGACCTAAGATTTAACCTAATTAACTGACATAGAACTCCCTGATGACACAGGTTACTGGGGGGAAACATTGCAGTGCAACTGTATAGAGTCAGAGATCAGGTGAGACCGAGAACACATTGGTTATTGGAATATTAAGAGAATTCCTAATAGGTGGGAGACTATAAGATGCCCTCTCTAGGAATAAAAATAATAAATTTCCAAATCTCAGGAAAATCAGACACCATGATAAGCTAAAGAAATTAATACCAAAAAAGAAAAGATACCAAATAACCTAAATAAACTGAAAAGACACTTGACAGAAGAAATACAATAGTAAAAAATTATGAAAAAAGTTCAGCATCTTTAGAAATTAGAGAAATGGAAATTAAAACTACAATGAGAACCCATCACACTCCATTCAGAATAGCAATTATCAAGAATGGAAGTAATAATAAATATTTGTGAGGAAGTGGGGAAAAAAGTTCACTCCTACATTGAGTACTCATAGGAGCACTCTTCAACCTATCAATCCCTGAAATCTACATTCTAAACATTACAAACCCTAGTACTAATTTCAACATTTCTAACTCATACATTTATTATAAAAGAAAACTTATAACCCCTAACACTAGCTCTATGCATGTGACACATTTCCCTGCCCATTGTAATGGCATATGTACTCCTCAAACCTAAAGAAATATGTCTGACAAAAGAGTTATTTTCATAGAGTAAATAATAGAGGCTTAAACCCTTTTATTTCTAGAACCACAGGATTTGAACCTAACCTTAAGAATCCAAAATTCTTCATACTATCTTACACATCATTATTATTATTATTACCAAGGTCAGCTAAATAAGCTAAAATGTTGGTTTATACCCTTCTTGTACTAATTAATTCCCTAATTGCTTCTACCATTGATTTCACCTTGTTTTCAGGAACTTCAATTACACTATTTAGTTTCCACTGACCACTTATCTCAGTAGGACTAGAAGTAAGCATACTAGCTATTATCCCTATTTTAATTAACAAAGCAAACACTCAATCCACAGAAACTATATCCAAATATTTCTTAATTCAGGCTCTAGCATCACCAGTTTTATACATTCAGGACAATGAACTCTAATCAACTCACCTAACCAAATTTCAGCCCTAATATTTTCCCCATTTCACCTATGAGACACAAAAGTTACCCAAGGAGTTCCATTTATATCAGCGCTAATCCAACTAACATGACCAAAAATTGTTCCAATCTTCATTATATTTTAAATTTCCCCCTCAATCAATTTGTCCTTAATGATAATAATAGCAATTATGTCTCATGTATGAGGAGACTGAGGACGACTCAATGAAACTCAATTATGAAAAATCTCAGCACACACATCAATTGCCCACATAGGCTGAATAATAGCAATCATCATATTCAATCCTACATTGACTCATTTAATCTGATTATTTACATTATACATACAATCCACATGTTCATATCATTCCATTAAAATAAGAAAACCACCACCCTTTCACTCTCCAACATGTGAAACAATTTTCCTCTACTAGTTTCAGTAATTCTTATATATTCTAAGTGAACTTCCCCCACTAACTGGATTCAACCCAAAATGAATTATTATCAAAGAATTTGTATCAACTAACAACATCATTATACCTATATCAATACTAATAATAGCTTTACTAAGCCTATATTTCTATATATGAATTATCTAGTCAACATCCCTAACACTATTTCCATCATCCAACAGTACTAAAATAAAATGACAGTTCAAAAGCACAAAAATAAACCCTCTCATGCTAACTCTCATAATTACATCAACTTTCTCCCTTCCCCTTATGGCTTAACTATCAATCTTAAGATAGGCATTAGGTTAAATTTAGACCGAGAGCCTTCAAATCTCTAAAGCAAGTACTAATATTTAAATTCCTGCAATCAGGACTATCTATCTCACATCAACTGAATGTGAATCAGTTAACCTAAGCCCTTAACTAACAATCTTAATTTTCTAGATTGATGATATTTAAACCCATAAAAATTTAGTTAACAGCTTAATGCCTAACTGCATTTGGCTTCAAACTGTTTCACCTGCCATAAGAAAAAAAAAGGCCTGAAATCTATAACATTGTTAGTAGGGAAAAATAAATTTTCCCCAATTTCCCTCTGAAAGAGAGAACTGGTAATCAGAACACTTAAGAGTAGGTGTAACTAAAAAACACAGCTTTTAATATTTAATAGTACATGGATGAAGCCTCAAAAATTTTAAGAAATTTTGATCTAAACTCCTAATCTTAGCTCAAAGCTGGAAGAAGTGAGGAGTATTCTGCTACCTACTTTTATTATGGGGATAAGCCTCAGAAAGCACTCTAAGTCCAAATTCAAATCTAAAAAGATCTTTATTTACCTGGCCAGGGACTGTCACCCACATAGAGACTCAAGCTCTGTGGGAGGACAGCAACTTCTGGTCCATTCAAGGAGAATATAAGGACAAAAAACACAACTCAGTGACGTGCTTATCATCATATAAGCAAGCCAATGACAGAGATTAAAACATTAATAAATGGGACCTGTGGGCTCTAGGCAAGACTGGAATTTTCCATCCAGCAAGCAAGCCATAAACAGAAGCTAAAAAAAGCATTAGCTTTGCAGTTCAGTTGACCACAGTCCCGGGTTCAAGCAAGTGTTAGACAGTCATATCCTGAATTTGGGTGGGAAGTCGGTGAGGTAAGAATCTACTTCAAAGTCATGTAGACCCATGAGGGCATTCAAACCCAAAATCTAGCTCAACAATGACCACCACTGCATCCTGAGAAAGGTACAATTTGTAAGGTGCAAAGTCTAGAAAAGCAATTTTTATAAGAAAACCGCTTTCATTTCTATTTCCTAAAAATGAGACATGCAGTCCTCTCTTCACAGAGACAGTAACAAACATAGAAACTAAAATGGAGTTTCTATAGTCACATCTTTTTACTCAAATCACTACAGTGACCCTATTCCCGTAATCCCAGCATGGTGGGAATTGTTGCAAGTGACTAATGAGACTCTACCAAAGCAATTGCTTTACACACTCAGTACTAGTAACTTATTTGATGCCTGCTTAAAACTACAGTTCTCTTATATCTAACACACACATTTTCATCTGGCCATTTACTATTATCTATAAACCCTAAATCCTTTATTGTATTCAAGATACAAGATCAAGTTGCTGTGTTAATCTGACCTTATCTATATATCTATATTAACCTACTTGCTTATTTTTTCTATAACTATACTGATACACTGACTTATCCTACGGCTTAAATCCTATGTTTTACAGTTACATGATTTTCCTACTATTACTTAGGCTTATTCCTGATAAAACTTATGCCTTACTATCACTTATCTATGTTATCTTACTTTATTCCTATAGTCTTTAATCTATGTCTCTTGCTGATTATGTATTCTATCTTTCCTTATACCTATAAACTATACCTATGACTTACTGATTATATTGATCAGTTCACACAATTACTCTTTCCTATTTGTGACACTTCCTCACTTTGTTTGCTTCTTATTTGTGACTTTACTTTCTGATAAATCACCAGAACTTGTACCTCTTGAACTTCAAAGGAAAATATAAACCAAAGCCATATTTTCAGAAATCCAAGAGCCTTAATGATTAGCTACTTCAGGCTTATTACTTAAAACACTTCATTATACAGATATCTTCTTGTCTGCCTGCTCATTCAGGTTCACAATATATGTAGAAATCTTTACATCAAACCCTATTCTCATTTTTCCAAGACACACCCACGTTTCCTACCTTGCAGTACCTCAAGAGTGACAACAGAAATTTAAAATGAATACTTAAATAACTAAATACACAAATTTTCGAACCTGAAATTATAGACAAAGACCTAAAAATTCAGAGTGTATGTTTTAAAACACTACAATTAAGAAGTTTTTGGAATTTCAAATGATACCTAATGGTTTTTCAGACTTTCTGATTCAAGAACTTGTTATTATTTGCTGAAAACATCTAGTCTTCAATTAGATTAAGAGATTTAACTATTCTTAATGGAAAAGACTCACAAACCAGAGTACAATAAAATACATTTACAATAGAAATATTGAGAAACAGCTTTAAAGTTTCTACTTTTTAACAAATTCTCACAGTTTAAATGTAAATATGAACCCAGAATAGAAATTGAGGAAAATCTCTCATAAAAAGTATATGACATGAAAACATAAAGTGGCCAAGAGAAAAAATTATGTGAAGTGTTCTGCATAACGTTCAAACTAAATGCATTAGGAAAATTTCAAGATTCATAAATATTTATTCAATTAATTAAAGATTTATTTTGTCCTGAGTATTATAAATTATGTAATCTGATTTTGAAAGTCACTGTAAACTTATCCAAATAATCCTTGACCAAATCTCATATTTCCTGTGACATTAGAATGCTTCTACTAATGTAATTTTGCTATGGTTATGGATTTTAAAAAGCCCCTACTTTCCTAAATTATCATATGGAACACTGGTGTGGTATAATGGTGTATTAAGAATTGTAATGCAAAAAAAGAGAGCTCATGTATAATGTCATAATTTGGCATGAACATACTTTATATACAGAGTTAAAAAAATTGTGCTGTGAATGGATAATTATGAATGTAGTCATTCTACTATTGCATGTATATAAGAAATACAAAAACAAACAAACAAACCCAACATATTGTATCAAATAATTCCTCAAAGAACATTTCCAATAAAATAACAAGGAAAGCATTGCTAAATTGTAAGACTAAACACTTTAAAAACAAAATTCACAGCAAGAAAGTGAATTTGACAATAGGGCATTTACCTTGATATCAGATTTGTTGCTCTCTTCTGAAGTAGACTTGGTATCACCAGCACCAGGTTCCTCTGCAAATCTTTAAAGCAAAATACATTATAAAAATGGGTGAGTCCAATTTTTTAAAGTAATAAAATTTGGTGAGTGTTTGGATATCACTATATTAAATGAGATTTTTGGCTGATAAGATTAAAATGTGACCTCCATTTTAAGAAAACATTTGTTTACTTCTTTCTGCCTTCACTTTTCCCATTCTATGAAACATTCAGTGAAGTCACACTTAGATCAATTTCAAATTGCCAAGTCTGAGAATCATTTATCTTCAAACACCACCTTTCCTAAAGTCTGAACTGAAGAATCCAATCAGAGGCCAACATAACCGTTGTGGCCTGGACTGAAACAAACCTGATAATCTAGCATGAGGTAGAAAGATATACTGCTCCTTCTCCCTTGTTTCTCCCTGGATCAGAGTTGACTAACTTGAAAGTGATAGCCTTGATGCTTTGGCATGGAAACCACCTATGAAAATGTACCTATTGCTTCCCTTTACTCAGAAATGGCACAGGGATTTCCCTGAAACATGTTTATGGTTTGAAAGATGAAGATACACAAGAGAAAAGAACAAATGTATATGTTGTTACTGGGAATTCCTTTCTTAGACTCATTAAAACATTATAAATTTTACAATTCAATTAATTTCCCAGTAAAAGACCTTCAGGGCCATAAAAGCACTTCAAAATATTCACAGACACTCAGACACTCAGTGGGAATGATTGCCTCTGAGGTAGAGTACTGCATGTGCGACTCTGTTTCCCTAAGTACTATCTAAATAAGTTGTACTTCAGTTTCCTCAAATATCTCAATATCTTCCTTCCTATGGGCTTCTACTCCCATGTCCTCCTTCTGCAGGACCTTTCAAGCTTCATCCTATAAAGATGTACTTTCCTGAAACAAGGTTGGCTTCAATGACCATGAGTGGGAGCTGCTCTTTCCTCACTTCTAGAAAACAAGCTAAATGGAGTCTCAGTCACTGGTCTCAGCATAAGCATGTTACCAACCATCCAACTAAAGCTCCATGATAGCTCTGCCAGATTGTACCCCTGTCCTACCCTACCTCTACATAGAAAGAAAAGTAGTCAGTTGGCAAAAGTGGCAGAAGAAAGCACATGTCTTCTCTGGGCCATAGAATCATACTGTATAATGTTATTTGTATTTCCCAGTCCATATAATTGCTTTTCTAAAAAGTGATATGTGTTCTTAAGTTTCACTTTATCCCAATAATTCTAAGTTAATTTTCTTCTTCCCATTAATTTAATATTTTACTTGAATTATTTTTCATTCCATTAAACTTTGAAAAATATCACTACTATACCTTTTCTCCTTGTCAACTACATGTATATCTGCTTTTTTTCTAAATTAAAAGTGCTGCAACTTGTTGTTTGTTGTGCTTCAAAGCAAGTAAAAATGGCATGTGGCTCTCCTTGGAAAAAACAAAACAATTTATTCACAAATTTTCTCAACTAACACAGGAAACTTATAAAACACCTAATGGATTCCAGAAATCTTGGTCTCCATCATAGCATTTATCATGGTATCTTGATGCTGTGTGGTTGCAACTCCCTTCTAAACCAAGAACTTCTTGAAGACAGGGACTAGATCTTTTATCTCAAAAACCCCAAATCCCAAAATGTAGAAGGTAAATGATTTAGGAATTTTTGTTGAATTAATGTGCTAAATTTTCTTTTTAAGGGCCTGATTTATCAATCTGTGTTCCAAGGAATATCTACTTTTCCATAAATACCAAGCCTCCTCATTAAGATTCCTTGATTCCTTGTTAGAGAAATATTATGAAACTGTTCATTATATGTCAAGTATTAAAGAAGTGTTTGCCATCATTCATACAAATTTGAACAACTTTTTGTATAAAACAGTTACATTTGAGGAATTAAGAGTTTCTAGGAGACAACTCTGAGAGTTTTCCAATAAGGATGAAGCTTCCTGCATGTTGTATAAACCCAAGTGACTGTATTTATGGTGTCAGGATTCCAGATACCCATGTCAGGCACTCCTGCTCCAATAGATCTCTAAGGAAATGGGTTTTGAATTAAAGGACGCTTCAAATGACCTCTGATCTCATTCTTAATTGGTCCCTGCATATGCTGATATTATAAAATAAAAGCTGTTTATATTAGCTGTTAGAAATCTCAACACAAAATATATTCTCACTTATAATGATAATCCTGGGTTATAATTATCATCATTTTCATAGTTCACATCTACTTTTTAAATTCTTTTTTACTTTGTTTACATTTTAATTGAAATTTAAAGTTATTAATTCAGAAATTTTCTGAATCAACAAAAGATTTACATTGACCTACATGGATTAACTTTAGCATCATGAAATACACTAAATTACCTGCACTTTAAATGGTGACTCGATAAATGAAGGCAAATTAAATATACCTGTGGGTTACATTTAGTCTGCAGTCCTCGTCCTCGATTTTATCTTTGCTGTGGGTATGTTTCCAAAAGCTCATGCACAAAGCTAAGTATTTGCATGTAAAATCGTTCCTTTATTTAATACCATATTTTGCCCCAAAAATGAGGCCTCAAAATATAATACAAAATTCATAACATCTTCATTTCAAATGTTTCCACTGCCTATGAACTCATACTCCATTTATTTACTGTTCTCCTGGATTATTATTTAAATAAGAATTTAGTTGCATAGGAATGCTTGACAACAGGTTATTAAGAGGAGCACCCTTTGTGTTTCTACTACATGGTTTTCAGTTTTTAAAACTCCTAGGCTGATTATGCCAGTCCCTGAAACACAATAGACCTAATGACATAGACTAGCTTCCAACTGCTGCTAAAAATATTCAACATTTGCTGTTATTCTAACCAAGAAACTCATTTCTAAAGTCAGCTCTTGTTCACTCAATAGTCTAAATAACAGAGACATAAAATCCTTAAAAGGTTGGTCTCCGCTTACTGAAAGACTACCATAAGAAAGTTTCTAATCACCCTTTAAATGATAGTAGATGATTAATGTGGTTGAAAGGAAAAAGGTTGTATTCTGTAAGCCAAAAATTTATCACTAATCATACTTCTTTTAAATTCCCAGCCATGGAAATAGAAAAAAAAAAATGTAGGTTAAACTAATTTGGTCAGAAAGGAGAGATTGGAAGGCAGTAGTACCTAGTCAAACTCCAGTTCTTCCAGTTATTTCTTCAATTTTAGGGATCTGTGATTTTGTGTATTACACTTATCTTCTCCAGGAGTTGGGTCAGGATCTCAGGAAATATTATAAATATCCATGTCCAGGCCCTATTGGATTTGTTGAATATAAACCTCCAGGGAAGAACCTAGGTTTATCAATTTTAAAATCTTCCCCAGGTCACTTTGTGATACCATTGGAGAAGAGAACTAGAAGACCAGACAATCATCTCTTAATTTCATCTCTTATTTACATGAACAATTCCCTTTATAATTTGGAGAGTTGCAAAAAAAAAAAAAAACAAAGGCAAGAGACAGTAATTTACTAAATACTCCATGTAATTTTCCTAGGCAGTGGCAGAATAAGGACCAGTAAATTCAAAATGCAGCTTGATTTCATATGTAAGCTCCTTAGCTCCCACATTCCAGTAAGATGGTGTAGATTTGACAGCATGGTTTGACTCTTATCTAATTGGTTGGTTCAGGCAGAAACGTGTCATCTCACACTTAATCATTTGTTCTCCCCTAAGGCTTCTCCATAATCACTGCCTAGTCACTGCCAACATGGTTTCCTCAGAACCCTCCTAAAACTTCCTTTTAAACATGTTTGCAACTCTGCATCTTTCTTCCCTAAATTAAATGTTGTAGTTACCCAGATCGAATAACACCTCATTCATACACAGAAACTGAGAAAAATTTACAAAAACTAAACTCTTCTTGGTATTTTTTCCTTAATTTATCTAAATTTCCTCATTGGAAAATTATCCACTTTTTCACTTTTCCTGCTCAAGCCTTACCATGGAGAGATAATTAACTTTTATCCAACTTTTCCCACAGCAAAAATATCACCATTTATTGTAAAATTATTTGTTTCATTTGAGTTTTAAGATAAACCCTATTTCCAATTTGCTTCCCTGTTTTCTTTTACACTATTTAGAAAAAAGTTTTGGTGCAAAAAATAATTTGGACACAGAAAATGTTTTAACTTTAAAACATTTTCAGAATTTTTACAAATATTTGCAATTGGTACATACCCAAAAGCTGTACCTTCTAATACTTTTAAAGTATCAATATTTGAAGTGAAGTCTCAAAAGTCCATTCATTTCAACACATTTTCCTGCACTGAGTGCTTCAGCTTCCAAATATGAAAATAGACCCTACATATGTCATTATTTAAACAAATGTATTTCAAATAATCTGGAAATAAAATCGGGTTTTGTGTTCTTGTTTGGGAATTCCATATTTGCATTGTATGAAAGCAGCTTTTCTGCCATTTCTGTGCTGCTACAAAAGATGGCACTGTGGAGAAGAGAGTAACCATCCTTGTCCCGAACATTTGGATTGGCCCCATTATCGAGAATATTTACACAGCACTCATGGTGGTGTTCTACTGCCTATTGGTATTGTACCAAGAAATGTATCATAAATTCAAGAAATGCAAGCCAAATATTTTACAGGGTCCACAAATTAATTATATTTAAATTATATTAAGCCCCTTTATGCATTTCAATTATATTTATATTAAGCCCCTTTATGCATTTCAATCAAATCCACCTCCTGCAGAAACCCTAGGCTATTAACTACATATCTTAGTCAGAGTTGTGTTGTAGTCATTATGCAAAAGTTCAAGGTTGCATTTCTTCTCTATTAAGAGGGCCACTACTTCCAAATGTCCAAAGGCACAGGCATAATGGAGAGGGTTCCTGGGAAAGTAAGAAGATTCATTAGGAGATCATAGAGCACTTTCACTACCCACGGAATCCAATATGTGAGCCAACCTAGTCTGCCACAGCGACAGAACCAAGCAGCTCCAAGGTCTAGTATCTTTCAAGGACAGAATAGGTATTCACAGACAACCCTGCTAAACACAAGTGAGCTTGCAGAGCCTAAAGGACAACCTGAGCTCTCAAAGTAATTCCAGCCCTCTGGAGAGGAGTTTTCTCCTGTAAACAATATGAATAGCTCCAAGATATAATACATCATGATGGACCAGAAATCAGTTCAGGGAAGTCTTAAAAACCTCAGTTGTTTCCCAAGAGAACCTTAGGATTCACACTATGCCCCAAAGAGGTCACCATAGACCTCTTCAGTGATCCTCCTCCACTCATGATCATCCAGGCTGCCAGTCCGGGAATGTGCTGACTGTGCTTGACCAGGAAGCCCCACCCACCTGCGCAAAATGGCCAGTATTGGCATGGCCAGTGTGGCCAGCAGTTCCTGGAAGTCCTGCCATCTGCTCTCGGACCAACCGTGGACTCCTCCAGCCAGAGTAGGTGGAGGTTTGGGATATAAGGTGGTAAATGCAGTACCGGAAACAGAACTGGAGATGTAAGACTGCAGGTCCCACTAGACCATTCCTTTGTAGGACTGTTCCCCTTGCTGCACAAAGCCAAGCAGGGCTTGCAGCGTTAGCCCAGGTAGAGCTGGAGGAATCTCAAAGCCTCCCAGTGCCAGTTGAAGAATTTCTGTCCGAAGTGCAAGAAGTCCTTCCTGGGGTTGTGGATGACCAGTACCGAACACCTCCCAAATTCTGTAGCATCCAGGCTGCTTTGCTGTACCCCACAGTCATGGAGAGCCTTTGCCGGGAGCCTATCATCAACAATGTTGTAGTCGGGGCTTGTGATCTGACTGGGCTGGACTAAGGTTCAGAGTCCCTGGGTTCTAGCATCTAGGTAGCCCAGAGTCACAGAGGTGCTGCATCCAGGTGGAGCTACCTGTGGGAGGCCAAGGATACACTTTATGCACTGTGTTCTTCTCAAGGTCCCCGAGACAAGCTGTGACAGCACTGCGGTCCATTTCCCCCCAGTGATGGCCCCCACTCAGGCAGGGGTGCCCTCTCCAGGGTATACCCTGGACTTCCTTAAGGCCAAAGGACACTGATAGTGAAGCCAGATTTAAATTTAGGTAGTCAGTGTAGTTAGGTAAATCGGGTCTAATATTGAGTGAAATCTAAAATGGAGGCCATGCTGGGAATGACTCAGGGAAAACACAGGACAACTCATGGAATGTTAATGAAGTCCTGAAAAGGTCCTAGGCCAAAGTCCACCTCAAGAAACAGCCCCCAACAGATTTGGAGATAGCCCATCCCAGAGAATTGATAAGCCCATCCCAAAAGTCCTTCCTGCCCCTTTGGCCCACCTGTGTTGCCAATGTCTTGGCTGGGCACAAGATCACGAGCCACTCACAGCTTTGTCGATCCAAACAGCAATTCTTTATTCCCGAACTCACACCGGCCTCCACACACGTTCTGGGGCAATCCCAGTTCTCCTCCGCCCAAATTCACCTACTCCACGAGGCTTTTTTCCCAAAATACCCTCTGAATCTCACGAGAACTCAACGGGAACAAGCAGCAAGAACACCATAATCCCGGCAGCAATAATCTTCAACCTCCAACTTCCCTAAAACCCCTATTGTCTTAAACCGGGAACGCCCTAAACCCAAGAACCGGGATACTTCCTCAAACCTGATCAGCTCTAAACCTGGATCCGCCTTGGTCCTTGAGCAAGGTCACCTTACATGCAATGTCAACAGCGAAATCCATTTAACATGGGGTACGCTAGCAAGGAAATTTTTTTTTTTTAAGAGAGAGTGAGAGAGGAGAGAGAGAGAGAATTTTTAATATTTATTTCTTAGTTCTCGGCGGACACAACATCTTTGTTGGTATGTGGTGCTGAGGATCGAACCCGGGCTGCACGCATGCCAGGCGAGCGCACTACCGCTTGAGCCACATCCCCAGCCCATAACAAGGAAATTTTGATGCGTCATTCCTACTTGGCAATGGCCCTCAGCACTGTGTCCTAACCCTTCCCCCTTGCATTCCATCACCAAAACTATAAAAAGGGGAGACAACTGCACTTCCACGGATTCCACCTCTTGGGTCCCCTTCTTCCTCCGGGAGAAGTCTTTTCTGCTGTCCTTTAATAAACTTCTAATTTCTACTCTGACCTTGCCTCAGCTTGCTCTCTGGTGTTATTCTTCAACATTGGGGAAGCAAGGACTCGTCACCGGTCAACAGCGGTAACATATTGGAGGTCTCATACCGAGATTTTTCTGCACCGAGGTAAGTGCCTCTCTACACACCCCATGTCTGTTTGAGGTGCATCTTTCTCTCTTTCTTTCTGGAGGGTGAGGTGGACACCCGACGGCTACTTAAACGCAATTAGTGCAGCCGCCACTCTTCAAGACTCGGGTGAGAGGTTTCCCGGCCTAGGCAGCTCTCAATCACCTGTTCAATACAGAGCAGGCATGTTGGGTTCTGCCAAAGCTGCTTCCAACTTTTCTGTCTGGGCCCAGAGAGCAATTGGCATGAGTACACAGTGTCCCAAATCCCGGTCTGCCTTGGGTGCGTGGAGGTGGAGGAAGGAGTTTGGAACAACTGCAGAATTCTGGTCTGGGCTACTCTCAGACGATTCTTAAGGTTCCTTTCTCTTGAGCCCCCTTCCAACAGCCCTCAGGGGTATCTAGGGTGATCGGTAGATGAATGGCACTGAGGGAAAGCCCCAATCACATTTGCCTCCCTATAGGCTACGCAACACTCCCAACCTCACATCCATTCCTTCTGGATGCTCTCCTTCCTTTGCAGGTCAGAAATGTTAGCAATTCAGGTTACAGGACTGAGAAAGGCATGAGATAATTAGTAAAATCTGCCCAGGTTCTCTAAGATGCATAGGTAAATTTCACTAGTCTGTTTTACTGTCCAATGTTTAAAATGTGCTGTGTTCTTTAAGCTACTAGAGAGGCATTTTTAGAATCAACTCCTCCGGTAATCTGCTACCTTACAACCAGTAGATATCCCTTAACACTTAGGTGGCTCCTTTAGTCTACAGAGCAAAGACAACAAAAGAGCACATGATTCTCTTTTGCAATGGGTTTTTAGTGGCCGGGAGGAAAGCAGTAAGGCCCTTAAGTCTGAATCCTCCCAGGGTCTCTGGCACAGGGCAAACTGAGACCCTAGCACTTTGCTAAAGGGGACCAGAAACCCCTTGGCAAAGCAAGGTGAGAGACAGGTTTTCTGGACCGTTTAGGAAGCTCAAGCTTAGGGAGATGTCCCTAATGAGAACAGTTTTCTCCAGCGCAGCGTGGGCTCCTGAATCCTGTTTTCTTCTCATTCAGACGGGAGCTTCTCTCTCTCCAATACACCAGGTGCACCAGTAGCCTGCGTATTGAAAAATTGGGATAAAGTTGAACCTCAGATGCTCAAGAAAAAGCGCCTCGTTTTCTTGGCCTGGCCTCAATACAAACTCTCTGATGGAGAAACCTGGCCACCAGAGGAAAATATCAATTTTAATGCAATTTTACAGTTTGATAAAATTTACAAAAAAGGAAATGGTGTGAGGTGCTGTATATTCAGATTTTCTTTGCTCTAAGGGAAAATCCTAAATTATGCCAACAGTGTAAAGTAGACTTAGCTATGATATTTGCCATGAAGAGAAAAAAATCTTGGACTCACTGAGGAAAAAGAATCAAAAGAAAAATTTGGGCCGATCAAAGTACATACCCCCTTCCCCCTTCAAGACCTAAGATAGATAAAAACTGACTCTACTGGAAAGTTAGGAGATATGCAAGATTGCCTGGAATTGGATCTAACCAAAGGAGCTAATCCTACATGTAAAAGGGGAAACTGAGGAATTCCCAGCAGCTGCCAAAGCCATTTTCGCTTTGGGGAATTTCCTCATTCTTTCCCTGCACTGGAAGGATTACTCCACCTGAATGCAGTAAAATCAGTCACACTGAGACCCTTGATTTTACACCTATAGTTGCCCCTATGTATGTGAGAACATCTGGTCCACTCATGGGGAAATCTAAGGTGCCACTGATAAGAGTCATAATTAAATGTAAGATCAAAACCTGGAGAGATATTTTCTTATCTGGTCTGTTTTAAAGGTTATTATAGATTGTTTCTTGGGGATAATCTAGACTAAATGTGTGTCTAAAAGATGCTTCATTGTAACATCTGGTATCTAAATGAGTTTAAAGCATTGCATAATCTTGCAGTTAAAAGTTAGGGTTAGGTAATTGTTTAGTTTGTGATTTCAGATAATTCATGCCAGAGAACTTAAATACTTAGGATAGAAAATTAAAAGAACTCTACTTCCAAGTTGGCAAGTAACTCCCAATCATTCAGTTTTATTTTTTCATCAATTTTTGAACTGGGTAGCCTAAGGAGATTTCACTAAGTATACCAGTGCATTGATTTGGGCAAGGATAGTAAATTATGATTTGGTATGTTTCTCTCAGTGTGTAAGATTTAGGAAAAAGTGTTGAATTAAACGTTGGTCTGACTTATTAAAATGACATTAAATAGCAACAGTCTTGGAAAATTTTAAAAGCTTAATTTTGGATATACATGGTAGTGTGTGGTTTTCTCTTTTAAAATTTTCAGGCGATTTAATGTAACTTAATACTACTTTAGGAACTTAAGAACAAAGACAGTGGCTTAATGATCCTAAAGAAATTTCTTCTGTGGTAGCTTTTATATTATCAAGAAAGATCCTATTTTCAGTTTTGTGTGAGCAAGTTTTTCTAGTGTAGGAAGATATAAAGATATGAAATTTTGTGAATTGTATCTTAAACTTGGATCATAATTTTCAACATCCAAACCTGAAAATTGTGACTTATGGCTAAAATGCCTTAGGCATGAAGTTTCTGCTCAAATTTCCAGTTTTCCCAGTTCCTTCCAGACCTCAGCCAGGACTTAAGTTGATATGCAAATAGAAGAAGCCTAGAGCACTCAGTAGGAGACAGATCTGAGGCCCAAGGAAAAAAAAAGAGTAAAAGTGTCTTTTTATGGGAACTCCAACTAGATTAAACCAAAGAGTAAATTGTATGGCATTTATTAATTACTGGCCAGTCAATTTTTTCTAGGACTTTTGCCTTTTCTTAGATTCCATATATTTTTTTTGAGCTCATGATTTTGTTCCTACAGACAAGTTAATGTTTTTCTGGTAAGTTCTATTTTTGATCAACTGGAGTTTTTTATTTAAACATTGCAATGAGATTTCGCCTGAGAAAGCTGCAAGGCCTTTACTATTGTGTTATGTGTTACACCTGTGTTTTGTGTTGTATGTCGGTATGTCTGTGTGTATGTCCATATATCATGCAGTGATATGACAATTGACAGATGAGGAGCGCTCATGAAAAACTAAAAATGGATCCAAATATCTTTGATTCACGTGATTCAAATGGCTCAATTTAAATTTGGTAAATAGATAAAAAAGAGGTCTTAAAATTAAGCTTATAAGTTTTTCTAGGTGTTCAAAAAAGGCCCTAATAAAATGTTAAATCTGCTTAAATTCAAAAATTTACAAGTATTGTTTCAAAATGTGAACAGAAGGAGGTTAACAGATAAAAAAGAGAAACTAGAAGGTTCTAGGTATGGATTTAATAGAGGGAAAATGTGTTTTTGGATAAGAGTCTATATGATTGAGTAATTAAGAGGGTTTAAGTAAATGATATAAAGAAGGTCTGTGTAAGTTTCTTATAAGTGTAAGTTTTTGAGCAAATAATCTTAAAAAAATTAAACAGCTGGTTAAACAAGTGCTGTTGTTTTAGAGAATTGTGCTATGTTATTTCTTTAAAAGCTAAACTTGGTTAATATAAAAACATCAATGTAATTGGTGCTATTAATGTGTTCATATCTTCCAGGTATACAAGTCTGTAAGGTAGAAGCTTTAGAAAGAGCATTATATCAAGCTGGTGTTCTAAAATTGTATGGTAATTTTAGGCTTAAAAGAAAAACATGTTGGAAATTTATTTATCATTTATGTTCTATAACTGTACTTATTATCAATAAGTTATGTAAAGTTCCATGTTACTTTTTACACTTAGATACAATTTAAATGTATTTTTAAGTTAATGAGAGCCTAATCTATGTAAAGGTTTTATTGCAAAACACAAAAGTACTTTGCTACTTCTCTACAAAAAGTTAAAAGCTTTTAGCTTTTCTTTAATTCATGTTTTAGGTGTGATATTATATTGTGTTAGCTAATATTCATGTAAACTTGAACAACAATTTATGTAGACTTTGTAAAATGATGTCCAAAAAGCAAAGATCAGCTTCAGAACTATAGTATTTAAGATTTACGAAGAGCCCCACCTTACTTGAGATAAGGCTCTATGTCCCATCTCACTGCATGTGAAAGTGACTATGAAAAAAAAGTAGGCCAGATTTCAGTACATTTAAGGTTGTGTCCAAAAGTTGTTTTTTGTCACGATTTCCAGGATCTCAAACAAGGGATAAACTCCACCAAACTCCAAGGTAGCTATTATATGAATTAAATGTTTTTACTCTTGATAATTTTATTTTGTAGTTTTCTTATAAATGGTCTAAAGATTGCCCTGTTAATGTTTTGCAGAGGTACTGATTTAAGAACTCACAACCTGGGTTAATTTAAGACAAGAAGTTATCACCTACAGGATAGAGAGATAGACATTAAAGCCCAGTGCTCTTAATATAAGGCTGTCAACTTATTTGCTAGATGTTTAAGATTAAGTTTTAAAATTAAAATTTGGCTCTTGCCCTCTGAGTCAGTCTGAATCAGGGAATAGAGGACTTCTTCAAAGGGCTCTGCAACTCTAGGCCGCATAACTTCCCGAGCAGGGAGATTAATGAGACCAGTGGAGGACAGAAAGTCAATCAGTTCATTTGCTGTGAAGAGGAGGGTCATCAGAAAAGGGAGACATCCCTGATGCTTCTGAGGGAAGCCGTATGGTCAAGCAAGGCCTGGACCCATGCTAGCGCAAATGGCACTAGCAGAACTGAGAAGCTGCTGTAAGTTCCCCGAGGACTCCAAGAGAAACTCAGCTGTCTGTTAACAATAGATAGAAACAAAAGTCAGTTTGACTTGCTTCATCTTAAACACTTAGCAAAGACAGGCAAAGCCAAAACACGGCTATTCCTGGGCATTTTAAATGATAATAATAGTTAAATGTAACCTCCAACAATAAGTAAACTGGAGGCTGCAAAAGAGATTCTCAGACAGGAATGCCTGATAACTATCAAAAGGGACTGCCAGAGTAGTTTTTAGTTTGTAAGGCCTTTATTTCTAACCAACACAGGTAGGCTTAATGTTTGCTAGTATGGTTATCCAGCCCTAAGTAACAGAATTAAAGATTTCTCTATTAGACACAGAGGTCATACTAATAAAAGGATTTTGCAAGATCGGATGACATTACATTATTATACTGTACCTTAAGGAAAAGGACATCTGTAACCCTAAAAGTTAAATGCTGTGTTTACATCCCTGACATTTCTGGCAATGTGACAAATATCCTTAAATATTTACATGCTCAGATAGAAGCCATGTCCTCAGCAACCTTGTCATGGAAACAATATCTTAGCTCCTGGTTCTTGGTACTTCCTGGTGGAAAACATTATTAGTCTTTGTCTTTGCCATCATACTCATTGGCATATTCCTGTGCTATGGGATTTATTGCTGCATCAATATGGTTCCAGTACTAATGAATTCTTGTTTCTCTTATAGACCACCAATCACTCAAATGGCCTTCCAGTCTATTACTTCTCAATCAGACTTCTATCATGGACCACTCGATAGACCCAATTTTTAAAGGGGGACTCCAAACTGCTTGCCCTACATCATCCCTTTTCAGCCTGAAGAAGCCAGAAAGATCTTCTTTGCCCCCTTTCCTCACAGCAGTAAGGAGTTCCCAAATTAGAGGGGGGAATAAAGCCAGATTTAAAGTTAGGTAGTCAGTGTAGTTAGGTAAATTGGGTCTAATATCGAGTGAAATATAAAATGGAGGCCATTCTGGGAATGACTCAAGGAAAACACAGGACAATTCATGGAATGTTAATGAAGTCCCGAAAAGGCCCTAGGCCAAAGTCCACCTCAAAGAAACAGCCCCCAACAGATTTGGAGATAGCCCATCCCAGAGAAGTGATAAGCCCATCCCAAAAGTCCTCCCTGCCCCTTTGGCCCACCTGTGTCCTAACCCTTCCCCCTTGCATTCCATCACCAAAACTATAAAAAGGGGAGACAACTGCACTTCCATGGATTCCACCTCTTGGGTCCCCTTCTTCCTCTGGGAGAAGTCTTTTCTGCTGTCCTTTAATAAACTTCTAATTTCTGCTCTGACCTTGCCTTGGCGTGGTTCTTTGGTGTTATTCTTCAACATTGGGGAAGCAAGAACTCATCACTGGTCAACAGCGGTAACAATAGGAGGGCTCAGTGCCTGGCTTGGCTAAGGCAGCAGCCTTGCCACCATTTGCACAGCAGAGACCCATGACTGAAATGAAAAAGCATGATGTGTTCGTGGCTTCATTAAGTGTGAAAGCTTCCAATGAACTCTATGCTCTCTCGGGAAGTAACTGCAATTAGTGCAATTCTTGCAGAAAATCCAGGCTTGTCAACAAATCTGGTTATGAAGATACTTTTCTGCTTAAAGCAACACTGAGTAAGCCTTCAGAAGTTAATGAATGGGTACAAGTGGAGTATACAAAAAAAAAAACGAAAATCTATTTAAGAGTGAAAATGGCACCCCTAAATATGCTAGTGTGAAATAACATTAGAAACAAAAAATAGAACAAGGTGCCAACTTGCCATTTCAAAATGTCCCTGTAATTGTCCTCAGTAGAGGACATGTATACATAGGTCTACCGTGATGCAAATGGATTCCAGATGGTATTCAAAGAATTATTTTTTTTCCATTAAGTTGCTATATTATGGGAAAAGTTTTTTCTCATACTGCATGTTTCTACAATATACATAATATACTTAAAAATGTGTACATTAAAACAAAGTGTGGCTACAAAATTTTGTGATTTAAATCACTTTTAAGTAGTCACTCAAGCATTCTCTAGGAGAATTTTAAGTGGCTGGGAAGCAGGCTAAAGTTTTTTTTGTTGTTGTTGTTTTGGGGGTTTTTTGTTTTTTATTTTTTGTTTTTTTGCTGCTCAATAAGTCTGCCTGGTCCCCAAGTGCTGAGAGCCATAGCTGAGTCAGAATGAAGCATGGAATTTTTGCCAGAACACAGTGGTTGAGAGGTGATGCCAGCAAGCCATTGAGATGATAATGGTTATGTTAAGCTGTGTATTCAATTGTATATTAGACCCCCTGCTGTCCGCCTTGGCCTGCTACTTTGGAGTTCTTTGCTACTTTGGAGTTCTCCCTGGGATTCCCAGAGAGTTCCCATTGGTTGGGGAGGTGCAGGAGGAGGGATTTCCAGAGGAGGGATTTCCAGTTGGTGTGGTGTGTCCCAGGAGAAGGCTGCGTGCATGGCTTTCAGGGGAGTTCGAAAATAATGTTTGTTCCTGCTTCAGTGGCTCATGATTTGTTGTTAGGAGAGGGACCTTATGAGGGTCAGCTGCAACAAATTGCATATGATCCTGCTGTATACTCACAAATTGCTGCTGATGCAGTTAGGGAATGGAAGACTTTACAAGGACATGGAGATTTACAAGGTCAATTATCTAAGGTAATACAAGGAGCTAATGAACCTTACGCTGAATTTGTAGATATGCTTATTCAAACAGCTACCAGAGATTTTGGGGATACAGAGCAAGCAATGCCATTAATTAAACAGCTAGCCTTTGAGCAAGCAAACCGATGGTGCAAGGAGGCCATTAGACCATGGAAACATGGAGATTTAAACACATATATTAAATTATGTAGAGACATTAATGAACAAGGGCAAGTCCTGGTGGCTGCAGTACAACAGGCTTTAGATGCCAGGCCAAAAACATGCTACAATTGTGAACAAACAGGACATTTTAAAAGGAGTTGCCCCATAGGAGGAGGGTTTAACAAAGCTAGGTATCAAAGGAGTAGAATACTGGATATTTGCCCACGATGCCGTAAAGGGAGACATTGGACTAATGAATGCCCTTCTCAAACCACCATAGAGGGTACTCTGTTATCAAAAAACGGACAAGGACCAGGTGTTCACCGACGTCATCATGGAGAAAAGCATCAGGCTCCATTGCCAAAAAACGGACGGGGGGGGGGGGCAATGCTCTGGCGCCCACAACCACAAATACACAGGGCACTAAAGGAACCCAGAAACACCATCAGGGTAGTGTCCAGGACACACTATCCATTAGATCCCTCATCAGACAAACCAGAGGGAGTGCAGGGTTGGACATCTGTGCCTCCGCCAGAGCAATACTAACTCCAGAGATGGGAGTTCAAATCATTCCCACAGGAGTAAAAGGACCTCTTCCCCAAGGAACAGTAGGCTTATTATTGGGACACAGTTTTTCCACACTAAAAGGACTTATGATAAGTCCTGGGGTAATTGATCCTGATTATGAAGGTGAAATAAAAATTATAGCTAGTTCTCTAAGAGGTATATCAGTAATTTCACCAGGAGACCGAATAGCACATTTATTAATAATACCCAGCCTGCGTGCTAAATTTTCCAGCCATATAGTACAAAGAGGTTCCAGGGGATTAGGCCTCACAGGTGTAGATTGGGCTATGCTGTCTTTAAATTTAGATTCTTGCCCCATGCTAAAACTAAATATTGAACAACATGAATTTAATGGGCTACTTGATACAGGTGCAGACCTTAGCATCATATCTCATCAAGAATGGCCAAAACATTGGCCATTACAACAAGCCACTCAAACGCTTCAAGGCTTAGGAGTGGCGACTAATCCCCATTGAAGTGCAATGGTATTAGATTGGAAGGATCCTGAAGGATGTTAAAGAACTATACCGCCATATGTATTGGATCATCATCCTATAAATTTAAGGGGATAAGATGTCCTAGATCAATTAGGTTTCACATTAACAAATAACATCAATCCAAATGTGCCCACTATTAGGGCTAGACAAGGTTTTAGGAAAGAAAAAAGATTAGGAGAACAAGAACAAGATATAGCAGCACCAATTCAAATAGATCAATGAATAAATACATATGGATTGGGTTTTCAGAAGGGGTCACTGAGACAATAAAAATTATTTGGAAATCAGAAAGACCAGTATGGGTTCCTCAGTGGCCCCTGACTAAAGAAAAGATACAAGTAGCCCATGACCTAGTCAAACAACAATTAATGGAGGGACAAATACAACCTTCCATATCTCCCCAAAATACTCCCATTTTTGTCATCAAAGAGAAATCTGGTAAATGGAGATTATTGCAAGATTTAAGAGCCATTAATAATGAGAGGGTTATTATGGGACCTGCTAAATAAGGGATTCTCCAATTGTCTGCTTTGCCAAAAACCTGGTATGTTTTAGCTATAGATATTAAAGATTGTTTTTTTTTTCAATTCCAATTCATTCTGAGGATAGTCCACATTTTGCATTTACTATCCCTGCACTGAATCATGAAGGTCCTGATCAGAGATATGAATGGAAAATACTCCCTCAAGGGATGGCTAACAGTCCAACTATGTGACAAATTTATGTTAACAAAACAATCCAGCCACTTAGAAATCAAAATCCTGAACTAAAAATATTTCACTATATGGATGATGTATTATTAGCACATAAAGATAAAAACACATTGCTAGAATGTTATGCCACACTTACAAACTTATTAAAGAATTATAATCTAGAGATAGAAATAGATAAAGTACAATTAAATTTTTCAATTAATTATTTAGGAGTTCTATTATCCTCAACCATGGTCCATCCATCAAAAATTCAAATATGAGTAGATCAACTGAAATCACTTACCAACTTTCAAAAGATATTAGCATACATAAATTGGATAAGGCCTTATCTAGGCATACCAACAGGAGAGTTGGGACCTTTATTTGATATCCTAAAAGGTCCATCAGATCCAAATTCACCCCACGTTAACGCCTGAAGCAAGAAAGGCATTAAAAATCATTGAAACATATATGGAAAATATGCATTTGGATAGAATTAATATAAGTTTGCTTTATTATTTATTTTAATACCAACAAAAAATATTCCTACAGAAGTATTTTGGCAAGAAGGTCCATTATTGTTGATACATTTATCTTATTCTCCTAACACTATTCTTACTAGGTATCCCGAGGCTGTAGGACAATTAATACTCAAAGGAATAAAAGCAGCAAAGGGAGTATTTGGAATTTATCCCAATAAAATTATTACTCCATGTACTATGAATCAAATTGATGAGTTAGCTAACGAGTTAAATACTTGGGCAATAATCATGTGTAAATCTAATGTTTCATTTCATAATCACCATCTAATCCTTTGTTGTCTTTTTGGTCTTCGCAACCTATAGTTTTTCCAAAAATGATAAGAAAAACACCTATCATGAATGCTCCAAATATATTCACTGATGGGTCAAATAATGGTACAGCAGCAGTAGTTACCCCTGATCAAACTTTTACATTTTTTAGTACCCAAACAATCAGCTCAAAAGATAGAGCTTAATGCAGTATTACAAGCTTTTGTGATGTTTAAAGATTCTGTATTTAATTTATTTTCTGATAGTCAGTATATAGTTAATGCTATAGTATCCCTTGAAGATGCTGGTAGGATTTCCCATTCCTCTACTGTTTTCTCTTTGTTTTCCACTATACGAAGTCTAATCTGGGACAGAAAAGATCCATTCTTTATAGGACATATCAGGGCACATACAGGATTGCTTGGAGCTCTTAGTTTGGGCAATGATTTAGCAGATAAAACTACACATGGCATACATATTTTCTCTACAATAGAAGAAGCTATAAATTTTCATAAAAGGTTCCATGTCAATGCTAATACTTTACAAAAGCATTTTAAAATAACTAAGGAACAAGCTAGACAAATAATAAAACAATGTGAAAATTGGGTGACCTTTTTACCACAAGTTAATCTTGGAGTCAATCCTAGAGGATTGATACCTAACCATATTTGGCAGATGGACATCACACACTTGCCAGAATTTGGAAAATTAAAATATTTGCATGTTACAGTTGATACTTCTTCCAGATTTTTGATGGGCTCCCTTCATGCTGGAGAAAAAACTAAAGATATTATAGCTCATTGCTTACAAAATTTTGCCACTGTGGGCGTTCCAAAACAGTTAAAATCAGATAATGGTCCTGGTTATACTTCAACCTCTTTTAAACAATTTTGCTCATCATTTGGCATTACTCATATAACAGGAATCCCATACAATCCAAAGGGACAAAACATAGTTGAAAGAGATCATCAAACTATTAAAATGTACTTATTAAAGCAAAAAGGGGGAATTGGAAAGGGGTATATATCCCCCAAAGATAAACTTAAAATAACCCTTTTTACTCTAAACTTTTTAAATTTGGATTCATCAGGGCTTAGTGCTGCGGAAAGATATATGTATCCAAAAAATGTGCATAAGCCTAAGGTACTTTGGAAGGATATTTTAACAGGACAATGGAAAGGTCCTGACCCAGTGATTGTCTGGAGTCAGGGTTCTGTTTGTGTGTTTCCACAGGGAGAACAGCAGCTGATTTGGATTCCAGAGAGACTAAACAAAGTGATGTCTACAGACCAAAAAGAAGATGATTTGACTCAAATCCATAACAGCTGATATCCAGAGCTCCAGCTTGGCTATTCTTAAATCTGCAACAGTGGTTCTCCCACATCTAGAAGCTAATGAATAATGAACACCATTAAAGCCTATTTCAAATGTAAAAAATCTTGGGGCTTGCTTGTGGGAATACCTTCAGACCCATTGTGCAAGTTACAGGAAAAAGGATGGTATATCCAAATAAGAGTCAAACCCAGGTGGTAACCAGGATGTCTTTTTTCAATATCTATTTTATTATTGCCCTTTCCCACATCATAAAGTTCTATTTTATTTTTTGAGCTCATACAGACCTAGGTTAATGTTTTTCTGATCAGTTTTATTTTTTGACTGTGTAGTTTTTAAACATTGCAATGAAGATTTCACCTGTGTAAAGCTACAAGGCCTTTACTATTGTCTTATGTTTTGTATGTTATGAGTGCACAGTTGTGTTTTGTGTTGCATCTGTATGTGCATATGTCCATATATCATATATGAGGAATGCTTATGAACAAAATGGATCCAAATGTTTTTATTATAATGTGATTTAAATGGTTTAATTTAAATTGGGTAAACAGCTGTTGAGGATTGTTTTAATATGTGAACAAATAAGGAGGTTAACAGATCTATTTGTTTACTTTCACCTTTCCTTTTCATTATATTTAATAATTCTGTTCAGGATAATGTAAATTGTTCAGAAAATTGTTTTCTTAGTACCTGTTGGAATGTTACATAATTTTTTTTTTAGCCATCATTGCCAGAATTCCTATCTTCATCCCAGTGCCAGTGAAGACAAAGATAAAACCAAACTGCAGCTTCTTCGATAGCTATCACAGTAAACTGTATATACTGATGCATCAATAAATAATAACAAATAATACTCAATCAAGGAGTCGATTTACTTTGGGAGGAAATGGACATATTGATAGATTCCTCTGCTTTGAACTGCTTGCAGAACTTGCCTGGACTATGCATCACTTGTATACATAGTGAACTATCTGTTGGTGCAGTGAATTGTGGTAGTGCTGGAGTATCTTTGTTGATGGTGTCACCGGTGGTACAATTTTTCCAAAGGAGCCGTCAATTGGCTTGGTGTTGTAGCATTTCTTTATCCTCCTCCCTTTTGCTAGCGATGGTCTAAAATTTGGGGGCCAACATAGGTGAGGCAAAGAACCTCACCCCCCACTGAATCCAAGGCCAAATATGGGGACCAACAGAGGTGAGGCAAAGAACCTCACCCCCCCCACTGGTACCAAAACCAAATTTGGGGGCCAACAGAGGTGAGGCAAAGAACCTCACCCCCCACACTGGTGCATAGGCCTATCTACAAGTATGGATGTATGCTGGACCAGTAGTTAGTGATGGGTAAGATCCAACTGCAGTGGTACCAACCTAAGATAGGAGGCTGACACCTTGATGTCAGCTCATCCGATGATGGGTAAGGACCATATGTAGTACTGGACAGCCTAACAGGCACGTTCCCTAAACCACATGCTTGGTGTTTAATTAAACAGAGGAGGGGGGAGATGCTGAAAGCCATAGCCAAGTTGGAATGACGCATGGCATTTTTGCCAGAATGGAGTGGTTGAGAGATGACACCAGCAAGCCATTGAGATGATAATGGTTATGTTAAGCTGTGTAATCAATTGTATATTAGAACCCTGCTGTCTCCCTAGGCCTGCTACTTTGGAGTTCTCCCTGGGATTCCCGGAGAGTTCCCATTGGTTGGGAAAGTGCAGGAGGAGGGATTTCCGAAGGAGGGATTTCTGGTTCTTCTGGTGTGTCCCAGGAGAAGGCTGTGTGCTTGGCATTTGCGGGAGTTCAGAAAAAAAGTTTGTTTCTGGTTCAGTGGCTTGTGATTTGTGCCCAGCCAGACTGCGGCACCCAAGGTCTATAGATCCCAGGTATTGAGGAGCTTGTGAGTGCAGGAAAGCCAAGCATCCTGGTGAAAGAAGAGCTGGCTTCCTTTCCCTCCTGCCCCCTTGTCCAGTGGGAAAGGTGGAGGCTTCTGCCTTACTGGTCAGCAGCCTGTCCTCAGGACCCTCAGACACTATTACCTGTTTTTCTTGTCTCTATCATCCACACCAGCTTATCATGAATGAGGATATGCTTCATTTTCTGTACTTTGCCCTAAAATGCAGCCCTGTGGATCTTGGTACTTTTCCCTCAAAAGCAACCCTGTAGATCTTGGTACTTTGCCCTCAAATGGAGCCCTGTGGATCTTGGTATTTTGCCCTCAAAAGCAGTCCTGTGGATCTTGGTAACTTGCCCTCAAATGGAGCCCTGTGGATCTTGGTACCTTGCCCTCAAATGCAGCCCTGTGGATCTTGGTACCTTGCCCTCAATTGCAGCCATGTGAATCTTGGTACTTTGCCCTCAAATGCAGCCTTGTGGATCTTGGTTTGAGCTTTATACCTGAAGACCCTTTGCCAGAAGCTCTGGACAAGAGACTTATCTGTCCGAATTAATTTAGATTCCATTACTAGGTCTCACAGGCCCCTGCCTTCTATGCTAGAGCTTTTCAATACTTCTGAAATCCAAAATAACGAACCTAGTCTCATCACTTAGTCACTGTCTAAGCCACTCAGTGGTCATGTATTGGCTAACAAATGAAGAATAATTACCAAGCAAACCTGCACAACAGAGACACAGTGGACATGAGCAGCTTCAAGGTCCACACCTGTCTTGGAACCCTGTGCTGAGGGCTTCAGTTATCCTGCTAAGATCTGGACCAAGGAGGTTAGGTGCTTGCTGACAACACAGGATCAGGAAACCCCCACCCACCTGCATGATGGCCAGCACTTGAGCAGCCAGCATGGCCAAGGGACCCTGGAAGGCCCACTGCCTGTGCTCAGTCAGCACTGGGCCCTTCCACCCAGAAGCTGGTGGAGATTTGGAAGGTGGAAGGGAAGGCACTAGAAGCAGAACTGGAGGTCAAGATTCCAAGTCCCTTTGAAGGAGAGTTCCTCTTTGCTGTTCAAACCAAGGGAATGGGGCTTGCAGTGGAGGCTCACTTAGAGCTGGATGAAACAAAATGCCTTCTGATAGCAGTCCAAGGATCCTGTGTGAAGTGCAAGAAGTCCTTCCTGAGCTCCTGGACAGCCATTACCAGGTGCCACTAAGATTCATCAGGATCAAGAACCCAGGAAAGGTCATTTTTGAGGATAACCACTGTAAAGAATAACGACAATAAGGAGAGACACAGAGACAAGGTGCAGAGGCAGGGAAGGTTGCAGAGTGGCTCTTTGTTCAAGCAGCCAAGATTATTTATACCAATAGGTTACATTAGGTCATTAGTACCATAACCACATTATTGTTTAGAGTATCAATAAAGTTGCTTATTCTGCAGTTACATTTTACAGTTACAATATGCAATGTTAGGAGCTTTGTGCAGTTCTCAAGAACGTCCATTGTCTGAAGTTACTGTCAGGCGGGCAGCTCCAGGAGCACTGAAACTTGATTAAACACTGTAGTTATCTAGCAAACAAAGAAAGTTCTTCTATTCCCAGCAGTTAAGTGCCTTCAAACAAGATCAAGGCTTGATGAGGCTTTAAACACAGAGGCATTCCAGGTCATTGCCATGCCAGCTAGACATTGAACATATATTAGCTGTATTATTAGATCCTCAGAGAGATTACAGGGCATTCTAAGGGTGGGAAATAGGGTGCCTCTTGCCCTCTAGGAGCATTCTAACCAGGGAAATGCTTCCCTGTATATTTCCACAATCAGCATCCCAACATCTCTCCTTTTTAGTTTTTAAGGCCTTTCGGATCAGATTATATATATATATATATATAAAATGTTGGTGGAGGTATAAAATAGGGTAGGCATTGACAACAACAAGCACAACATAATAATCCCAATATTAGTGAACATCCACCTATGAATAATTGTTTGGCCCAAGTAAAGTTGGGTAACCATAAAGTTAACAATCCAAAAAGTCTCAACCTCCATCATCTTGTTGGGCCTTATCAATGATATCATTAAAGTAATCTAACTCCTTTGAAATAGAATTTACTGTTATCATTTAAGTTAAAGCAACACATATTATTAAGTTCCTCACATCCTTTAAGATGCAATAATACCAAACAATCAATTGCAGCCCAATTGTCAAGTATGGATTGACCATGTTGTTGTTCTTCATTAAGTATATTAATTGCCATAGAGGTATGATTAATATTTTTTACCACAGCACAGGCAAGTGTTATATAGTGGTTTTGTAAACCCTGACACCTAGTCTAGCTATACCACTAAGGAAAATGTCAAAGTTTTAAATTCTTCTTTAGAGAGAGAGTTTACTGAATCATCACAGTTTTCATCAAGTGGACTAGATCTTTATGGATATGCTGTGCAGGATGGTAGTTTATTAAATCCTGTGGGGATGGTAAGAACACAGTCTGCTAAGACAACAGTGGGTACCATGAGACATTTTTGCAGGTATATAACAATTTTAGACAAGTGAACCCAGATATTATTATAATGGGTTTTGGAAGTCAAGGAGTCTGACTGTACTAAATTTCCATAACTGGGGCACAACAACAGAACAACATTATTTTTAAGACCAAAGTATGTAAATACTTTGTGTGAGTTTAGCAATCAAAGCAGTAACTAAGTTTTTCAGAGTTTATTTTAACCTCATCTGAGCCAACAGCTGTTGAACTGATGCTATTAATGATTTTGTATCTACCCAATTTACTGGAAGTCTAGTGGCTTGGCATTCTCTTTCAGTGAGTCTTCTCTTTTAAGGAGAGTGATCATTGTCCTTTTGTTTGGTGGGATTCTCCTCATGCAAAATCAAAGAAAACTTGGGAATCAGGTTGTGAAGTCCCTGATGTCCATTTATAACTGATAGGTCTCACACACTGAGCTGGAATCCAAACTGGACCTGTTGGTGTCAGCATAGCGGTCTATCCTTTCCCCCATGTGATCAGAGGCATAAGGTCTTGTCATGCTGGGTCTGGTGGAGTCCTATGTATTTTATATAAATTTATGGTAATGGCTGTTTGGGAATAAAATGTCTATCCAAAGCAGATGACCAATTTTGAGTATTAGCTTTGTATTGCATGTTGAGTGCATTAACAGTAAATAAAACAATATTTAAAGCATTATTCATATGTGAGAGGTTTTATCCCTTTTTTGTTTTTGTTTTAAAAAGCAAGTTTTTAAAATTGATTTTTAAGTATATGACAGTAGAATGCATTACAATTTTTATTACACATATAGAGCACAATTTATCTCTGTATATAAAGTATGTTCACACCAATTCATGTCTTCATACATGTACTTTGGATAATGGATAATGATTTCTATCACATTCCACCATCATTGATAATTCCCTGCCCCCTCCATTCCCCTCCCACCCCTCTGCCCTATCTAGAGTTCGTCTATTCCTCCCATGCTCCTCCCCCTTGCTATTCCACTATGAGTCAGTCACCATATATCAGAGAAAAAATTCAGCAATTTTTTAATTTGGGATTTATTAATTTCACTTAGCATTATCTTCTCCAACTCCATTTATTTACTTGCAAATGCTAAAATTTTATTCTCTTTTATTCTGCATAATATTCCATTGTGTACATATGTCACATTTTCTTCATCCATTTATCTACTGAAGGGCATCTAATTTGGTTCCACAGTTTAGCTATTGTGAATTGTGTTACTATGAACACTGATGTATCTGCGTCCTTGTAGTATGCTGTCCATTGAGTATTGACAGAGGACAGGGATAGCTGGGTCAAATGGTGGTTCCATTACAAGTTTTCCAAGAAATCTCCATACTGCTTTCCATATTGGCTGCACCAATTTGTAGTCCCACCAGCAGTGTATGAGTGTACCTTTTCCCTCACATCCTCACCAACACTTATAATAGCTGCCATTGGACTGGAGTGAGATGAAATCTTAGAGTGGTTTTGATTTGCATTTCTCTAATTACTAGTGATTATGAACTGTTTTTTCATGTATTTGTTGATTGATTGTATGTCATGTTCTGAGAAGTGTCTGTTCAGGTCCTTGGCCCATTTATTAATTGCATTATTTGTTTTGTTGGTGCTTATCTTTTTGAGTTCTTTCTTTATATACCCTAGAGATTTGTGCTCTATATGATATGTGAGGGGTAAAGATTTGCTCCTAAGATGTAGGCTCTCTATTCACCTCACAGATTGTTTCTTTTGCTGAGAATAAACTTTTTAGTTTGAGTTTATTCCATTTATTGATTCTTGATTCTAATTCTTGTGCCACAGGAGTCTGTTTAAGGAAGTTGGGACCTAATCCCACATGATAGAGATTGGAGCCTACTTTTTCTTGTATTAGACACAGGGTCTCTGGTTGTATTCCTAAGTCCTTGATCCATTTTGACTTGACTTTTGTGCATGGTGAAAGATAGAAGTTTAATTTGACTTTGTTGCATAAGGATTTCCAGTTTTGCCAGCACCATTTGTTGAAGAGGCTGTCTTTTCTCCAGTGCATGTTCTTGGCACCTTTGTCTAATATAAGATAATTGTAGTTTTTTGGGTTGGTCTCTGTGTCCTATATTCTGTACCATTGGTCTACCAGTCTGTTTTGGTGCAATACATGCTGTTTTTATTACTATCTGCTTTGTAGTATAGTTTAAGATCTGGTATAGTGATGCCACCTGCTTCAGTCTTCCTGCTATGGATTACTTTAGCTATTCTGAGTCTCTCATTTTTCCAGATGAATTTCATGATTTCTTTTCCTATTTCTCTGAGGAATGCTATTGGGATTTTGATCATAATTGCATTAAATCTGTATAGTGCTTTCGGAAGTATGGTCATTTTGATAATATTAATTCTGTATATCCAAGAACAAGGTAGATCTTTCCATTTTCTAAGATCTTCTTTGATTTCTTTCTTTAGCATTCTGTAGTTTTTATTGTATAGATCTTTTACCTCTTTTATTGATTCCCAAGTATTTTTTTGAGGCTATTGTAAATGGGGTACTTTTCCTCATTTTCCTGTCAGAAGATTTGTCACTGATATACTGATATGTTTTTGATATATAAGTGTTGATTTTATATCCTGATAATTTGCTGAATTAATTTACTAGTTCTAGAAGTTTTCTGGTGGAGCTTTTTGAGTCTTCTAGGTATAGAATCATATCGTCAGCTAACAGTGCTAATTTAAGTTCTTCTTTACTTATACGTATCCTTTAATTTCTTTTTTTTTTTTTTTCTAATTGCTCTGGCTAGTGTTTCAAGAAGTGGTGAAAGAGGACATCCCTATCTTGTTTCAGTTTTTAGAGGGAATGCCTTTAATTATTCTTTATTTAGAATGATGTTGGCCTGAGGCTTAGCATAGATAGCCTTTATGATGTTGAGATATGTTCCTGTTATCCCTAGTTTTGCTAGAATTTTGAACATGTAGATGCGCTGTATTTTGTTAAATGCTTTTTCTGCATCTATTGATGTGATCATATGATTCTTATCTTTTAAGTCTATTGATGTGATGATTTACATTTATTAATTTCCGTATGTTGAACCAAACTTGCATCACTAGGATGAATCCCACTTGATCGAGGGGCACTATCTTTTTGATATATTTTTACATTTGACTTGCCAGAATGTTATTGAGAAATTTTGAATCTATGTTTCATTAGAGATATTGGTCTCAAGTTTTATTTTTGTTGCCCAGTTTTGGAATCAGGATAATATTGGCCTCATAGAATGAGTTTGGAAGTGCTGCCTCTTTTTCTATTTCATGAAATAAATTGAAGAGTATTGATATTAGTTCTTCATTAAAGGTCTTGTAGAATTCTGCTGTGTATCCATCCGGACCTGGGTTTGTTTGTTTGTTTGTTTGTTTTTGGTTGGTAGACTTCTGATGGTGTCTTCTATTTCATCATTTGATATTGGTCTGTTTAAATTGTGTATATCCTCCTGATTCAATCTGGGAAAATCATATGACTTAAGAAATTTATTGATGCCTTCAATATCTTCTATTTTATTGGAGTTTAAGTTTTCAAAGTAATTTTTAATTATACTTTGTATTTTTGTAGTGTCTGTTGAGATATTACCTTTTTCATCAAGTTGCTAGTAATTTGAGTTTTCTCTCTCTTTCTCTTTACTAGCATAGCTTAGGTCTGTTAATTTTCTTTATTTTTTCAAAGAACAAACTTTTTGTTGATTTTTTCAATTGTTTCTATTTCATTGATTTCAGCTCTAATTTTAATTATTTTCTGTCTTCAACTGCTAAAAGGCAAGTATTAAGAGTATGATATGCTCATTTAACCAAAGTTTGTCTGGTAGAATTATGAGGAATTTTATAATTTAAAATTATATTTTATTATTAAAAAATTGTGAAAAATCATAAGATGTATATGGAGGGGCATATTTGTTTTTAAATGAGCAGGGTTGCCCATGGTGGCAAAGCAGACTAATAAATAAGAAATGTAATCAGATACCCTTTTAGACCTCTGGGCACTAGCCCTAATGAACCCAGAATGAGTATCAATAAAAACATAAAGAAAGGAACAAGGATGAAAAGGAGGGAAATGGGTAACATCCATTTTTCAAAGTACATTGCAATGTAGGTCTTGTGGATTTATAGATTTCCACATAGGGGTGTGGTAGGGTACACACTGAGAACAGTTGTTAACTGTAGCATGAGCCTGTTGTAAAGAGATGGAAAACATCTTCATTAGTGTTCAAGTATTTTGATGAAAAAAATCCATGGGACTTTATAGCATCTTAAAAGACAAAGGGATTGCACAGCTTTATCTGTGTGAGTGTTACCTTTAGTCAACGGTCCAGCAATTTTGGTGTGTTTTTTTTATATAAGAGAGGGATATAAAGGGTTAAAAAAAGAGAAAGTAAGTTGGAATCCAAATGAGGACATAACACAGCTTTAAAAATAAGAGGAACAAGTTTAGTTATCTGTGGGGACAAGTGCATGGACTACTGCATACATGGCATAGGTTAATGCCGTCTGAGTGGCAGGCTGTTCTGCTCATACTAGGTGCATGAGTGGCAGGCCGCTTACCCTGTAGGCACAGCCCTGGGCATGAGGTCATGTGTTGCAGTTTCTGCACTTGCTCCATGGCCTACTCCTGAATTGGTCGCTGGAAGGACAGTTAGAAGAAATTGCATTGGTGGCTGCCTGAATTCTGCTTAGCTACTGCCTGAATATATCTATATATCTATATATATATATGTATGTATATATATATATATATATATATATATATATATATATATATATATATATAGTAATTGCACAATAAAATGAGACCTGCTTTCTGATTAGCGACTCTGCAGCCACATCCTCTACCCTGTTCCGTGGACCTCTTTGATGGACAAGAGACAGCCAATCTGTAATAATGTTTAAAGTATTAAAAAATAGTCTTAGTGCCAGGATAATGGTAACTTAGCTTGTTATGGAGAGATTTGAGGTAGGGTATAATAGTCTATTTCTCATTAATAAGAACCAATATTATTATTTTTTGTTTACCTCCACCTGTATATATTTGTTATTTCATCTACAAGAAGAACAGTAGAAATCAAGGAAGAAAAAGTATGTGTAAGTGAGGCATGTAAGAATTAATTGGTGTTAAAATATCTGTTAATATGACTTGATGGTTGAGATATAAAATTTTTTATAAGTAAGGTATAAAACACAAATGTCTATGCCTGTTAAGGATAAAATTTCAGTATGATCCTTAGTAATTAATTGAATATACATGTCAGTAAAAGGCAAACTATCATAGCCTGAAAAGTGAGGACTATATAATTATATATACTATAATTATATACTATATATACTATATAATTATATATACTATCTAGATACAAATACTATGAAATTCAGGGTCACAAGTGAGCCTTTGCAATATATATATATATATATATATATATATATATATATATATATATATATATTCCTTCTTAATTCTCTATAAAGCCTATTTAAAGAAGGAGTTAAATTTAAAAGGAGGTTGCATTCTGTTACTTTAACAACTGGAAAAACTGAGAGATCAGTTTGGCATTAGCTATAATTTTTAATTTACATATTGAAGAAACTAAACTCATGATGATTAATCCCTTTTATGTTAAACTTAACTTACTATTTTAAATGTAACATGAAAACATAGGAAAAATGTTGAAAAGTATTAATCATCCCTGTTTTCTTGAAGAAAAAATTTTAGAAGTAATGGACATTATATCATAGACATTTTTTAGAAATTAAAATTTTATTTTTTGGTCACTTGAAAAACCCATAAGATAGAACCTTAAAGACATTTATATTTTTATTTAATGACTTGATTTGAATTAAGTTATTTGGATTCATTTTTAATTTCAATTTTTATTCATGAACGCTCCTTTGTCTAAATGTCAACTTTGATATCAAGTACATAATACATAGACACAGAATAGGCCTGTGTAATTGGAAATGCTAGGTTTAATACCTAACAGCTATGATGGATACTGAAATCAATGGTTTCAGATAGGTGGCTATTTGTGTGTGATGCTTATCAGAAACATGCCCAACATCATCAAGTCCATATCTTCCTAAGGATTTATTAAAAGAAAATTTCAAATGTATGTGAGAGTTAACTCTGGAGAAATTGGCCTTTGGATAAAGACAGAATGTAAAAACCTGTATAGTTAGATGAAATAAGACTGATTAGAAAAATACATCAGCTTAAATAGAATACTTAAAAACCTATATTGCAGTAATACTGACTTTATCAGGTCAGAGTGTACTTGTAGTTTAGATATGAGTCAGTTGGAAGCCTGTGAAATTTTTTTTTTTAATTTTTTTTATTGATTATTTATCGCATTACATAGTTCATGATATATCATCTTTCATATATTAGACTCAAATTGTGCTTTGAACTCCCATTTTCACCCCAAATACAGATTGCAGAATCACATCTGTTACATATTCACATTTTTACATAATGCCATATTAGTGACTGTTGTATTCTGCTACCTTTCCTATCCCCTACTATCCCCCCTCCCCTCCCCTCCCCTCCCATCTTCCCTCTCTACCTCCCCTGCTGTTGTTCAATTCTCTCCCTTTTTTTTTCCCTCCCCCTTGCCCCTCATAACCTCTTATAATTTTATGTATCCTTGAAGGTCTCCTACCATTTCCATATGCTTTCCCTTCTCTCTCCGTTTCTCTCCCCCCAATCGTCTTTGTTTACTGTAGTCTTTTCCTCTTGCTCTTTCTTCCTGTTCTGTTCTTAGTTGTTCTCTTTATATCAAAGCAGACATTTGGCATTTGTTTTTTAGGGCTTGGCTAGCTTCGCTTAGCATAATCTGCTCTAATGCCATCCATTTCCCTGCAAATTCTATGATTTTGTCATTTCTTAGTGCTGCATAATACTCCATTGTGTATAGATGCCACATTTTTTTTATCCATTCATCAATTGAAGGGCATCTAGGTTGGTTCCACAGTCTAGCTATTGTGAATTGTGCCGCTATAATCATTGATGCAGCCGTATCCCTATAGTGCGCTCTTTTAAGGTCCTCAGGGAATAGTCCGAGAAGCGCGATAGCTGGGTCAAATGGTGGTTCCATTCCCAGCTTTCCCAGGAATCTCCATACTGCTTTCCAAATTGGCCTCACCATTTTGCAGTCCCACCAGCAGTGTACAAGTGTACCCTTTTCCCCACATCCCCGCCAACACTTGTTGTTGTTTGACTTCATAATGGCTGCCAATCTTACTGGAGTGAGATGGTATCTTAGGGTGGTTTTGATTTGCATTTCTCTGATTGCTAGAGATGGTGAGCATTTTTTCATGTACTTGTTGATTGATTGTATGTCCTCCTCTGAGAAGTGTCTGTTGAGGTCCTTGGCCCATTTGTTAATTGGGTTATTTGTTATCTTATTGTTTAATTTTTTGAGTTCTTTGTACATTCTGGATATTAGGGCTCTATCAGAGGTGTGGGGGGTAAAGATTTGTTCCCAGGATGTAGGCTCTCTATTTACCTCTTTTATTGTTTCTCTTGCTGAGAAAAAACTTTTTAGTTTAAGTAAGTCCCATTTGTTTATTCTTGTTGTTAACTCTTGGGCTATGGGTGTCCTATTAAGGAATTTGGAGCCTGACCCCACAATTTGTAGATCGTAGCCAACTTTTTCTTCTATCAGACGCAGTGTCTCTGATTTGATACCTAGCTCCCTGATCCATTTTGAGTTAATTTTTGTGGATGGCGAGAGAAAGGGATTCAATTTCATTTTGTTGCATATGGATTTCCAATTTTCCCAGCACCATTTGTTGAAAATGCTATCCTTCCTCCATTGCATGCTTTTAGCCCCTTTATCAAATATAAGATAGTTGTAACTTTGTGGATTAGTCTCTGTGTCTTCTATTCTGTACCATTGGTCTACCCGCCTGTTTTGGTACCAGTACCATGCTGTTTTTGTTACTATTGCTTTGTAGTACAGTTTGACCTCTGGTATCGCTATGCCTCCAGATTCACACTTCCTGCTTAGAATTGCTTTTGCTATTCTGGGTCTTTTGTTTTTCCATATGAATTTCATGATTGCTTTGTCTATTTCTACAAGAAATGCCATTGGGATTTTGATTGGCATCGCATTAAACCTGTAGAGAAGTTTGGGTAATATCGCCATTTTGACGATGTTAGTTCTGCCTATCCATGAACAGGGTACATTTTTCCATCTTCTGAGATCTTCTTCTATCTCTCTCTTTATGGTTCTGTAGTTTTCATTGTATAAATCTTTCACCTCTTTTGTTAGGTTGATTCCCAAGTATCTTATTTTCTTTGAGGATATTGTGAATGGAGTGGTTTTCCTTATTTCCATTTCAGAGGTTTTGTTGCTGATATACAGGAATGCCTTTGATTTATGCGTGTTGATTTTATACCCTGCCACTTTGCTGAATTCATTTATTAACTCTAGCAGCTTCTTTGTAGACTCTTTTGGGTCTGTTAAGTATATTATCATGTCATCCGCAAATAGCGATAGTTTAATTTCTTCTTTTCCTATTTTTATGCCTTTAATTTCTTTTGTCTGTCTAATTGCTCTGGCTAGTACTTCGAGAACTAAATTGAATAGAAGTGGTGATAGAGGGCATCCCTGTCTTGTTCCAGATTTTAGAGGAAATGCCTTCAGTTTTTCTCCATTTAGGATGATGCTAGCCTGAGGTTTAGCATATACAGCTTTTACAATGTTGAGGTAAGTTCCTGTTATCCCTAGTTTTTCTAGTGTTTTGAACATAAAGGGATGCTGTACTTTGTCAAATGCTTTTTCTGCATCCATCGAGATGATCATGTGGTTCTTGTCTTTAAGTCTATTGATGTGGTGAATAGCATTTATTGATTTCCGTATATTGAACCATCCTTGCATCCCAGGAATGAATCCTACTTGATCATGGTGCACAAGTTTTCTGATATGTTTTTGTATTCGATTCGCCAGAATTTTATTGAGAATTTTTGCATCCAAGTTCATTAGAGATATTGGTCTGTAGTTTTCTTTCTTTGAAGTATCTTTGTCTGGTTTTGGGATCAAAGTGATGTTGGCCTCATAGAATGAATTTGGAAGAGCTCCTTCTTTTTCTATTTCTTGAAATAGCTTGAAAAGTATTGGTATTAATTCTTCTTTGAAGGTTTTGTAGAACTCCGCTGTATAGCCATCTGGTCCAGGGCTTTTCTTAGTTGGTAGTCTTTTGATGGCTTCTTCTATTTCTTCTTTTGTTATTGGTCTGTTTAAATTGTGTGTGTCTTCCTGTCTCAATCTGGGCAAATCATATGCCTTAAGAAATTTATCGATATCTTCATTATCTTCTATTTTATTGGAATATAGGGTTTCAAAATACTTTCTAATTATCTTCTGTATTTCTGTAGTGTCTGTTGTGATATTGCCTTTTTCATCCCGTATGTTAGTAATTTGAGTTCTCTCTCTTCTTCTTTTCATTAGCATGGCTAAGGGCTTGTCTATCTTATTTATTTTTTCAAAGAACCAACTTTTAGTTTTATCTATCTTTTCAATGGTTTCTTTTGTTTCAATTTCGTTGATTTCTGCTCTAATTTTAATTATTTCTTGTCTTCTACTACATTTGCTGTTGTTTTGCTCTTCCTTTTCTAGGTTTTTGAGGTGTTGTGTGAGTTCATGTATTTGTTGGTTTTTTCTTTTTTTGAGGTAAGAACTCCAAGAAATGAATTTCCCTCTTAAAACTGCTTTCACTGATGGGAGGCGGGGTTGAGCGTCAGGTGCCTCTAGCTCCCCTTTAGTCTTTATGCAGGCTCACTCTGATACTGCCTCCCCCTGAAAGTCTAGGAGAGATTTTATGCGAAATCCCCCTAAGTATGGGGGCTGGGCTGGGTCACACACACCTGTTTTGTTGCTGCAATCTGTTGGAGAGTGGCGGTGGATACTTCAGCTCTCTAAGATGGTGGCCGCTGTTTGCCCTGTGAAATTTTTAAGAAAAATCTTTTTCTCAAAAAGAAAGCTTGTATATTTAGAAGGTTTTTCCTTTTGTCTTTCTGTGCTGTAACATTAGGGAGGAATTAGTTAAGAAAGCCAGCTGAACATAGACAGCTAGCCAAGTAGTTTGGATTTAAGAGAGACACTTTTCTCCTTTGGGCTTAACTAGTTTTTTATAAGTCTAGTAAATCTTGTAGGTCCTGTAATTTACATTTTAAATATAAGGCTAGGAAAGTTAGAGATCCAACAGAAGTTGAAAGGTAAGTAAAACTGTTGTAACCATTTTTTTTCTCTTAAAAATCTCTTAAAGCATGGTGTTGCAATTTATATACTTTGTGGAGAGTTCTTTCTTTTTTGTTTTAAATCTTGCAAATCTAGTAACGCTTTCCATATACAGTTGAATATAAGTGATGATTTGTTGTGGATTAGAAAGGATAGAGCCTGGTAGCCCCAGGGAGCCTTTGGATATTTTTTATTTTTATTTCCTATGCCCTAGACTGGGTGGCCTCTTGAGCCCATGCATAAAGCCATACCATAAAAGTATTACCATAACATTAGTATTTGTGTCTGATAACCCTGTAATTGACTGCTCATTTAAATAGTTAATTCAGGTCTACTTATAGTAACTGATAAACAATTTCAATGACATTAGAGTCAAATCTTGTACTTCCCCTTTCATTTAAAGGTTGTAACTCTTTCAATATAGTTCATATTTTGGCTGGTTTATCATATTTTAGCAGAGTTTATCTTAATAGGACAGACAGGTAGGCTATGAGATTCCCCCTCTTCCACAGCTTGTCTGAAACACTAAATTAACTGGGAACTAGCTGGGGCTGGGTGTCTGCCTCAGCCAGCCACAGAGGCAATGGCAGTGAATTTGTCAGAAGAGTCTTATATATGCATGGGAGGCTCCAGGACAACTCCAGGCAGAATGTTGTTGCCAGGGCGGTTGTGCAGCTGCAGGAGGAGCAGCAGGGGATTTAAAGGGGCTTCATAGTTAGGCACAGAAAGAGAAGAGCAGGTAGGTTGAAAAAGAGAGGTTTTGTCAATTGCATCTCTATAAAGAAACCAAGTTTGAAGGACTGGTATAGAAGTTTGTGGCTTCTCATGAAGTGTTTCACCTATTTTTTTCCAGTCTTTCAAATATAGTGTCCCACTTTCTGGGAAAAAAAGGATAGCAAGAGCTTATCTCTGTCAGCAAGTCAGTAAGATCAGCATTATGTACGGTATGTCCAGTCTTGGGAAGTAGGAGAGAAAGCTCAGCTTGATGATGTCCTTGAGCATCATAAGATAGAGAATTACCCATAGCCTACTGATTAGGGATGGGTACCAGCCAATAAAAGAGATGCACGTCAAAGGCCTGTTCCAGGAATAAGTAAGTTATTTTTCCCCACATTAACCTGTCAAAATCTGGAAGGGTCTCTATTAAGGTGGATTCTGTTGTCCCACTCTGTGGACTGGGAGGCCTTTGGGGGCAAGAACTCTTCTTGTGCCCCAACAG
This sequence comes from Spermophilus citellus, assembly GCF_964194105.1. NCBI lineage: Eukaryota > Metazoa > Chordata > Mammalia > Rodentia > Sciuridae > Spermophilus > Spermophilus citellus. Next base: position 27,977,352 of record NC_138195.1, on the reverse strand, counting down.
TGGTTGTCGAGCCACAGTGGCCAGCAGAAAACCACATGCATACTGGACACTACATCCCACAAACACCATCTACCTCCCAGTGTGCCCAGGTTAAAGTATACTGACTTGTGCACCCCAGAGAAGGGTGCAGCCATGTACCATTCTTCCCCATGGGCCACCCAGCATCATATCAAAAAAGTTAAAATACCTCTAACTTACACTGCCGCACATTACACCCTCCAAAATATACACTGGTACCACACCCTGGATTTGACAGCCTTGGATACATGGAGTTTTTCTTGAGCAGAACACACAAGACTATACTCCTAACATGGTATAATCAGAGTGCTTACTCACAGAAAATCAGGTGCCCTCTCCTCTGAACCAACAGGAAGCTAATAGGGACCCAAATATCCCAAAGATGGAGGGAGCCTCCTAGAATTTTTTTTAGAGCTGGTGTGCACACTATTGCCACACCCAGAGAAACATAGACTTAAAGCTGAAGATTGGTGGACATCTTCTAAAGGTCCCAAATTCTGGTGAAATCCAAACAAGCAAGACTCAATAAGAAATTTTTCCACTTTGGCTTGGATATTACATAGAGCACTAATATCAGTTTTGATCTTTTTATTTTGAATCAATAAATGTTATCTTTTATCAATATTACACCCTCATCAATATTTGATTCTATTCTTGTAATATTTTAAAGTTTGGAAACAATTTTATTTTTGTTTTCCTAGGTCAGAGTTGCTCCTCTTAGTCCCACTTTCCCCTCTTACATTATCTGCCACTAACACAGATTCCTCCATCCATCTTTCTTTTTAACTTGGTTTTTATTTTTATTTTTTTTTTCATTCTTTCTGTCCACTTAATCTCTTCTTTTCATCTCCTACATAATGTAACAGTAACTTTACTATCTTTTTTTTTGTTATACACCAGTAAAAATATTTTATTTATAACTCATTTCCCAACCTATTCCAGAATGTTACAATTTTATATCCAGAATATGAACCTATTCCAGAATGTTACTACAATTTTATACCAAGAATATGAGAACAGTAGAGAATTTTTTCATCAAGTTCCACTTGACCTAAGGTTTATTAGTGTGAAGTTTGCTCTGAAGATACTAGAACAATCCACTACCCACAATCCACATGACTCCCACTTATCAAGAGTGAAAGATGGCCTGGCACGGTGGTGCACACCTGTAATCCCAGTGGCTACGGAGACTGAGGTAGGAGGACGGTGAATTCAAAGCCAGCCTCATCAATAATGAGGTGCTAAGCAACTCAGTAAGACCCAGTCTCTCAATAAAATACAAAATAGGGCTGGGGATGTGGCTCAGTGGACAAGTACCCTTGAGTTCAATCCCTGGTACCAAAAACAAAAAGTGAAAAATGCTTTTTAACAGCCCCAGCAAACTTCCAGCTGATTGGCTCCTCTTCGGTGATGCTCATTGGGCTGTTTCCCCACCCTTTCAGACCACGGAGCTGCTCATTGGGGGAACTTTTGGCTCTGCCCACATGACCCAGCCAATCAGCCTCAAGAGTGGGAAGGGAGGGGGTTGAGAGGCTCCCTGGAAGCCAGTAGTGGCTGTTGGGCTGTGACGGAATTCCTGAAGAGGTCCCTTGGTGTGGAGTGTGGGTTCTAAAAATAAAGTTCATTCCTGCTTGATAAGTGGCTTGTGAATTGTGCCCACCCAGACTGCGGCATTTGTTGGCCCGTAAGAGGACTGCTGCTCCTAGCTGGGGGCTGACAATGCATCCACCTGCCCCAGCCCCAGCCCCAGCGTCCCCTCTGTAAAAGCAGGAGTGATGGTTGCTGCCCCTCAGCCCTGAAGACCATAAGGTAGTGTACAGATGCCCAGCACAGGGCGGCCTGGGAGCCGGTGCCTGGCAGGGCTGCTGGGCTGCCCTTGGAGGTGACTGGTTCTGTGCAGCACAGGATGGTACTGGTTTCTCCTGGGGTTGCCAGCTGCTTCTTTGATTCTCTTCTTCTTTCCACAGGACTCGGATATGCTTGCTTGTCATAATTATTGGCATTGGGCTTCATACTTGATTGAAAAGGTAAGATGGCCACCCTGTGGGCAGCCTCACTGTGAAGACTTGGAGGAACAAGTGCCGTCTAGGGTTTGTTGTCTGCCTCTGCCTCGCAGTGGCTGGGATCATGGGTGTGTGCCATGAGCAGCTTGTGCCTGTGTTCTCACTGCACCCGTCATATGAGGTCTGGTGTGGGATTTTCCACTTGGAGTGTCATGCCAGTACTCAGAGGTTCTGGATTTCAGGTTTGGGGTTTTCGGTGTAGGGCTGCATCAGTGATGCTGAGATTGGGAACAGCAGATGATACATGCTGAATGGGAGTATCAATACCTGGATATTCACCCAGCCTTGGGCACTTACACAAAGAAGCTCACTCAATTGTCTCTTGTTTAAAAGTAGAAATAATAACTAGGCCTGGAGTCTCATGCCTGGAATCCCAGGAGCTCAGGATGTTTTTGCAGGAAGATCACAAGTTCAAGGCCAGCCTGAGCAACATAATGAGGCACTAAGTAACTGAGGAAGACTCTGTCTCAAAATAAAAAATAAATGGACTGGAGGTGAGGTTCACTGGTTAAGCTCCTGGGTTCTATCCTTGGTACAAAAAACAATAGTAGAGGTAATAATCATCTCAGAAGATGGGTACACACAAATATAAAAAACAAGTGAACTACCACCCTAAAAAACCCACAACACTTCAACTGATCTCATTGACACCACAGTGAATAAAATGTTAAGAATTAAGAAAGTTCATAGTTCAAATATTCAGTGAACTAAAAAGATGTAAGGAGTTTAAAAATACAGGAAGTAAAAGATGATTTCAAAAGAGATTCTGAAAAGGAATCAAAGAGAAATCCTGAAAAGATTCAGTAAACCAAATTAAAAATTAAGTGGAAAACATCACTAATAAATTAGACCACTTTGAAGATGGATTCTCAGACCTTGAAGGCAAAGTATGTAATTTAAAAAATAAAATCAACAGTAAAGATGTTAAGAGACCATGACCTGAATATTCTTAGATAACAAAGAATCATTGGCATAGATGAAGGCACCAAAATATATGAATGCACAAACTTCAATATACCGAAAATTTGCAAAACATTTAAAATGAGATGTTAGTCCAAATATAGAGCCTCTTAGAACGCAATATAGGAGGGATCAATAATGATCTTCTCCAAAACACAGTATAATAAAATGCCTAATATACAGACTAAGGTTAGAATTTTAAAAGGTTCAGGATGAAGAAGGAAGTCACATTTTGAGGAAAACCAGTTAGAATTTCAAATGCATTCACAGTTCAAACCCCAAAAGCAGGGAGGGCTTGGAATCATATATACCAACCAAGATTAACATATCCAGCAAAATTTGTCCTTCAGAATTGAAAAGGAAATAAAAAACTTCCATACTAAATGTAAAAGAATTCAAATAACCAAAAGCCTACACTATGAAATTTACTCAATGAAATATTTCATGCAAAAGAATCAGAACCAGTAGAGGGATGAAACTCCCCAGAAGAATACTCACCTAAAAGAGAATCAAGTCTTGGCTTGAAGGCCAAAAAATAAAAATGGCTGGAAATATAAATCATCTCTATATTATCAATGTAAATAAGAATCCTTTGCATGGCATGTGCTTTGACCCTGAAATCCTACAAATATTTCCACTAAGAGTTTACTAACACAAATACAAAATTGGTAACAAATTGACAGGAATTCCAAATCCCATTACTCCTCTCAGTACTATGAGGCAGTACACTGCAGAAAACAATGGGAGCTCAAGGTGTGTGAACTTTACCCTAGTGGCCCCAAGGTCAGGGGTCAGGTACCCTTCTTACTCAGAGTAGATGGTATCTGCTCTACATGGTCCTGCTCTCATATTCACCTGCTTCATGCCTACAGGTTCTGGCCTCACCCTCCCAGACTACTTGTCAGTGTTGCAAGTCCCTCATTCCTGGTGACTGCTGGGGCCCAGGATTATGAAGCTTGCTGCAATCAGTCTGTGGGTACTAGCAGCCTCTTCACTGGTGGTCACTGTTTCCCAAATATTCTGTGAAACTGGAATATGCTGAGTTGAAAAAAAAAAACCTCAACTAGACTCTAACACAGCCTTGCTCAAACATCTATTTTTCTCAAAGAAAACAATCATAAAAGCATGTTTACACTTTTAATTGTAAGAAATAGTATTTTGTGAATGCATGATTCCATTTGATTTGGAGATATTTGTTCATGTAGAACAATAAAGCCAAGAAAGTAAATATCCTTATATGAAACAGTTTAAATCTGACAGGATGTATTCTCACAGTGGTTGGATCACAACTTTTGCACTTGACTTTTGAGTGCTTGTAATTAAATGTTTGTTTTTCTTCATTAATAAACCAGATGTTTGATGCATTTTTCCAAATAGCATGGAATTTTCCAGAATTGTATTATAAATGTATAGAATATGTCTTCCAGCCCAGAATACGCTAGTAAGATGGTATTAGGTGTTAGAAACAGAACTTTTCTCTGAACTCCTCACTCTATAACCTCAGTTCATGGAGAATATCCCTGTAGGAAAACAAAAAACTGTAGGAATTTCCTTAGTGACATATTTGCCACTGGGCAAAGACACTTTGGTAAATATTCCAGTGCACATATACTGTTAGGAAGTCCTGGAAACTGCAGTAGTGATTATTCACAGTGTGTGTAGAGTTAGGTTTTGCAGTTTCATTTGCATCTTTTATGATAGCATGCTCCTGTGTGTGTAATTTACTTGATTCATTAACCATCATCCATAAAGCCATTCCCCTACCCCAGTGCAATTGAAGATGGGCCTCCATGATAAGGGAGGACCTTGGCTTGAAGGCCAGACATACCTCAGAAGGATCTGGTTTTGCCCAACACTTTTGGCTGCAATGGACACTGCAAATATCCCAAGTGATTTTGCAAAGCATTGGGCCAACTAGATGGTGCTTCATACAGCACTATGTCAAACAGAACATGTATTGTTTGCTCTAGAATCCAGGGTGCTCCTTCAGAGACTACTTACTGCATAGGCTCAGGAGGAGCTAGGGAAACTAGTGCCCTGTGGAAGGAATACTCCTTGGCTTGCTTAAAGTCTTCTGCAAAGTCAAGAAATCACTGTTGTGTTTGGACACATTTCTAGAGTCAATGACAGCTGATCCCCTCTCCCTCACTTTCCTATAAGAGCTACATTGAGTTACAAATTTTCAACTGCCAATATACCCAGACATAATTACAAACTGTTTTTATTGATCAGTTTACATTGTGTTTAAAGTCTCAAAGCAGAGAAAGAAAGGTTGAGGGACAGGGAAGAGGAACGGGAAATGGAGAATTTAGAATTGCTGGAACCAAACTGACCAGTGTGCCAGGTGCCTGTGGTACACACCTGTAATCTCAGCAGCTTGGGAAGCTGAGGATCACAATTTTAAAGCCAGCCTTGGCAATTTAGCAAATCAGTAAGCCACTTAGGGAGACCCTGTCTCAAAGTAAAACATAAAAATGTTCTGGGAATGTGCCTCAGTGGCTAAGTGACCATGTGTTCAAACCCCACTACCAAAAAAAAAAAAAAAAAGAAAGAAAGAAAAAAAGAAAGAAAAAGAAACAATTTTGACCAATGCTATGGACATATATATGTAAATAAAGTACAATGAATGAATTTCACCTTTATCTATAAATCAGTAGTTTAAGACACTTCAAATAAATTGAAGGAAGGCTTGTAGATTAGAAGTATGGGAAAGGGGGTACTAGGAGAGTTGGGAAACGAGTAGTACTGGGGACTGAAGTGGAGGCAATTACATTCTATGTATGTATGATTATGTAAAAGGAAAATTCCGATATTATGTGTAAGATATTAATGAAAACATTCAGAAAACTCTTCCAGACCTGTGGTTATTTATTGCTTTTTACTATTACTGTAGTTTCACTTGCCTTTTTTTTCCCCTTAATTAAGATTGAAAAGGGACTGGGGTTGTGGCTCAGTGGTAGAGTGCCTGCCTAGCACATATGAGGCTCTGGGTTTCATCCTCAGCACCATATATAAATAAAACAGATATAATAAAGATATTGTGTCTGTCTACAACTAAGAAAAATATTTAAAGGTTGTTAAGCTGTGTGCAGTGGTGCATATATGAAATCCTAGAGATTACCCAGGCTGAGGCAGGAGAAGTCCAAAATTTAAGCATCTTGGGCAACTTATTGAGAATCTGTCTCAATATAAAGAAACTAAAAATAAGGCCTGGGACTGTTCTCAAGGGCAGGGTACCCTAGGTTCCATCATTACTACAGAAGAAAAAAAAGAAGATTGAGAGCCACAAATTCAATGATTATTTGAATGTTTTATCAATTTATTCCTGATATTACATTTCCAAAGTCATTCATTTCTTTCATTTTAGTAATATTTTTGATACTTTTAAGCTGATAATGTTTTTGTCACTCTTGCTCATCTCTTAACATAAATACTAAAATGTCTTATTTTAAATCTGTCAGGTTTGTGTACGATACCTTCTCTGTCTTCTGACTTACCCTGTAGTGCTCCTTAAACTGATATACCTGTGACTAAGTATTTCTGTTTGGATATCCATACAGGGAAACCTTCACTAATAATCTCAGCTAGATATTTTGTGACTTCTCCATTCTTTCTGGAAATCCAAGTTCTCTGAGCCTTCCAAGCAGAGAGCTGTGACCTTCTGTCACAAATGCATAACCTACTATTCCTGGTGTCTGTCTGCAGTACTCAGGTGCTCAATCAGTTGCCAAATTCTCTCTTGTTCTCAGGATCCCCTATTTCAGCTCTCTGTGTCACAGGAGAAAGAAAACAATCACCTGAAACACCAGAATGTTGGATTTATGTTCCCTTTACTGACTCCCAAGGAGAACATTGAGAATTTGTTATTTTCTCCTGATCATACCAGATTGTGTCCACTTAAGAATAGGCTGTTCTGGGTACTTGTTCCTCCCCACTTTCAATAAGGCTGTTCTTACTTTTGCACTCTGTACTGATGTTGTCTTAGTTGTACTAACATTATTTGGATGGGATGGAGGGCTGTCCATACCTCTAGGCGTGGTTGTGAAAGAGAAGTCATTTTGCAGAGCTGCTAATTTACATGGAGTCTATGCTCTTTTTTCATTGTTCAGTGTATAAATGTAAAATGTGGTGAGTGTAGTTTTGTGTAGATTTGCTAAAGTGAAAATCAATGGTAACTTTGGATAGTAGAACGTTAGAGGAGTACTTATGAACAAATGTTTAGCAAGTTCAAGAATGAATGAAGAGCCTGAGATATAGCTGAATGGTAGTGAATGCCCTGGAATTGACTCAAGGATTTAAAAGGAGAATGAAGTCAGGGGCAGACCCTCCTTCTCAATGAATCCAAACTAAATGGCATAATTGTGGGTGATCTAATTTTTATCTTGTTTAACTGTATCTTTCAATTCTGATATAATAATCATGCAATATATTTACAACACTTCAAAGAGTCTTAAAATTACGTATATGGGGTACCAAAAAATACTAGACTAAGGTTTTAAGTAATAAATTTATACAATTATAAACTAAACAAAACCCCCTTGAATGTATCTCACCAATTTCTTATTAAATCTATTAATTTACTAGTTTTTGTGAATAAAGAGCATATTAAAAAACAATTTGAGGGCAATATTTCTTAAATGATAAAAGTACTTTAATTTGAGGATATTTTAAGCTAATCAAATATACGAAGTATGCAATCATATTGAGATACTACATTTAATAACAGTAACCAAGGGAGAGAGATTCAGAAAATAATCTTATTTTATAAACTGAAATTTTGTGAATTGTACATGGTTTGCACAGCCACACCATCATCTATAAAAAGGAACGTGACATGCATGCAGAGTGCCACTGAAGGGAAGATCCCCTGCATTAGCAGTCCCTTGGGATTAACACAAGATCTGAAAATTAGTGCCTGTACACCCAAATGAGTTCATTGCCTTTTTCTGTAAATGGAGGTTTTTTTTTTCTTTTTGTTTTGCAGTGGTTCTAGTGAACCCAGAGCCTGATTCCTTCTAGGCAAGTGCTCTACCACTGTGCTATGCCTCTATCTCTGAAAATAAAGTTGTGTTGGAAACACTCACACGCCTTCGCTTAACATTTATAGCACAATCAGACTACACCCACAGAGGAACTTCTGGTCCACACAGCCTAAACTATTTTCTACCTGGTGCTCTGCAGAAAACTTTCATCAACTCCTTGTTTAGTATATCAAAGTCCCTTTAAGTCCCTTGTTTAGTATGTCAAAGTACCAATTTCATATTCTTTACTAAATACACTGAAGTATTAGTGGGACATGAATCCCCCCATGGGCAATCCCTTAGTGACATTCAGATTAATTTGATGGCCCTCTATATGAGCATTCATGCACTGGGAACAAAAACCAAAAATATAACAACCAATAATTATTCTAGTAACAAGGTACAGTGCCAGTAGCAGGCAGCTTCCTTTTGCAATTTAGCAATTGTTACAGGTATTTGAAATAAATTTGCTTAAGATGTGTCATCTATCTAGAGTGCTTTAATTATACTTTACACTATTATTATTCTCTACAGTTAAAAATATTAAACATGGTTGCATATTACATTATTTTATGGATGTGAAAATAGAACGGTTTTCTTATTGAGTAGTAATAAGATTATCTCCAATTTGATATGATAAATACTATAATAAATGCACTTAGAACACACATATATATGTGTGAAATAGATTTGTAAAAATGTTCCTAACACATATATTACATATCCTTTATGCATGTTATCTATATGAAACATATATTCAGCTTTATATGTTATATATAATATAAAATGAATGTGCTTAACACAACAACTCCAAGGGCAATATTGACAACTACAACAAATAGTGCCCACATCTTTCTCCCCGAATGTGAATCAGAGCTTATTGGAAAAAAAAAATGACTGATTCTGGGACCAGAGTAGAGAAAATACAAGATGATCTAGGGAAATGTTGTGCCAGAGAGTCAGAAAGTACTCAAAGATGAGTGAGAACACAACAAATAAACATAGAATTACCTTGAAATGGCCACCATTACCCAAATTTGGGGTGTGCAAAATACCAAAACAATAAGCTTACTCTTCTCTCCCATTTGTGTTTTGTTGTATTTGTCTATGTTGACTAAATGAAAGAATAAAAACATCATCATTGTGTAAATCACCATGGTAATAATTTGATTCAAACAAGAACCATCAATGAAATGCTAAATCTAGAGGGTGATATTTTGAGACCAGCCAGATTTCTACAGAGTTTCAAAGTATCTCTGCATAAGATGTTTATGAAGCACAAAGGGAAAATAAAAACTATAGCATGGACCAAACTGGCAGATACTCCTTAACCAAATAGTCAAAGTCAATATTGGCCAGGCACGAAACCAAGTACTTGCCTCCATAGTTTCTTGTGACTGTGTAACTGAGGCCACCAGCTGTTTCCTCATTTGACTAGAAGCTTCCTTTAAGTCCTAGAGGATGCTTGCTCTTCCTGGAGGCTGTAAATAGTTCTCAGCCATGTGGGCTTCCTCAACATGGCTGCTTGCTTATCAAATCAGGGGTCTGGCAGTGAAGACTAAATATGTTACATTGGGAAGAACTCAACATCACTAGTGGACATTTCTGCCTAGATGGCTGAACCTGAATCCAAACATCAGGAAACATCATCTGATCCCAGACTGAGGAACAATCCATGAGACTACTCACCTATACCATTCAACATTATATATGTCATGAACAGCACAGAAAGTCTCAATGCCTGTCCCAGATTAAAGAATACTAAAGAAAGACGACCTCTGGACACAATGAATCACAAATTGTGAAAATCCCTAATCTTGGATTTACTATGGTTGTTAAGGACATTGCTGAGATAAGTGGCAAATTTAAATGAAGCTTATATATTAGATATTAGTTCAATTTTAATTTCCTGGTTTTGATGATTATATCACAGTTACATAATACCTTGTTTTTAGGAGACCCTCATATTTAGGAATAAAATAGTATCATGTGTAACTCACAAATGTTTCAGAGAAACTAGACTATGTTATATACCTACATTTATATTTATTTACAAAAAGAGAATAGCGGAGGGCTGGAACTCTAGCTCAGTTGCAGAGCATTTGTCTAGCATGTGTGAGGCACTGGGCATTCTATCCATCTACAACTACAAAAAAAAATTAGAAAAAAAGAGAATAGTGGAGAAGGGATAAAGCAACAATAATAAACTGTTAATATTTGGGAAGTAGTATCTAGAAATTCTTTGCATTATAATGTCTATAAGTCTGAAATTATTAAACCAGAGCATTTAAAAAAAGAAAAAGGAGTATAAAATGATATTAACACATAGTACACTGAATAAGATAAGCACTGGATCCATATGGGTAAAATAAATGAATAAATTCAAAGTTGCATGAGGAGCACAAACATTTATATAGTCTCAAGTTATATATCCATAAAACATGAAATAATTATGAGGTGAAAAGACAACATCACACAAGAGAAAAATCTCAAGATCCCCCTTTTTAGTGATCCTAGGTTAACATCATCAGTAATGGGAAAATTAAACTTATAGGATACATGATGGGATTAGAGGAGAATCACAGAATTATTTGATACTCTTCACAGAAAGTGTGATCTAAGTGTAATCATAAAAAAAAACACAGAAAAAAAATCCACTTGAGATAAATTCTAAAAGAGATGTCCTTAAAAGATTCCATCCATTTCATTTAAGTTAAGGAAAGACTGAGAAATGTTTGAGATTTCAGGAATCTAAGGAATACAATACTAAGTGCATTCTCCAGATCCAAATGAAATCCCTTTGGCTAGAAAGGACACTATTAGACAAGTCACAAAACTTCAAAAAATCTGAGGATTGAGTGATTGATAGAATGTATTAGTATTAACTTTTTCTTGTGAAAGTTGTATGGAAGTAATAAAGCATGTTCTGACTTAGAAGAAATATTTTAGTAATCACAAATGATGGCAAGTCTCAGAAATTTACTCTCAAATGGTTCAGAGAAACAAAGTTATTTTTAATAGAACCTGGAACATTAATTTTAAAATTATTTCCAAAAAAATAAAGTTGAAGAACCAAACAAAAAGGGAAATATTTTAAGGCTTTAGACATTCTTTCTCATCAGGAAAAAAACATGTCAATGCTTAAAATGAAAACTTAGAAAAAGTATATAAGGTTGACTGCACTAAAATAATTATAATACATTAAAACATTGCTATAGCCACAGTCTTGATGTGGCAAAATAATGTCTGTCTAAACTCTTAGGTACATATTTAGAAATAAAAATTGGAAAATAAAAGTAAGCCATCTATAATGTGAATTTAATTTCATAAAGTCATTAAAAACACTTGGTTGTTAGGGTAGTGTTTAATCAGTTGTCATTTGGGCAGTTTTAGTACATAAAACTCAAATTGATGTGCACTTGCACTTCAAATTTAGTTGTAGGTGCTAAGAAAGTTTCAAATTTTTTTAACTTAATATGTGCTCACTTTATTCAACTTTGTGAAATTGTATATTACACACACACACACTCTCACACATACACACAAACTCACACATACACACACATACACACAGACATTATCATCACCAAAAAGAAAGTCTAATTCCATTGTAGTGGAAAAATATAACAAAACTTTTTAGGACCCTTAAGCTTAGTAAATAATGCCAGCAATTAATAAATGGGATGACATCCAATGAAAAAGCTTCTCCACAGCAAAGGTAATAACTAGGTATGTGAATACAGAGCATATAAAACAGGAGAAAATCTTTGCTAGCTACTCTTCCGATGGAGGATTAATACATAAAGTATATGAAAACCTCAAACGCTTTACACACACACAAAAATCAAATGACCCAATTAGTAAGTGGGCAAATAAAGTAAACAGAGGCCAACAAATTTATGAAAAATATTCCACACATCACTAGCAATAAGGGAAACGAAAATTAAAACTATACTGATTTCATCTCAAACCAGTCAGAATGACAGATATCAAGAATACATATATAATAATATAACACGAGGATGTGGAGAAAAAGGAATGCTTGTACTGTTGGTGGGATGGTGAATTAGTACAACCACTGCTCAGTATGGAGTTTTCTCAACATACTAGGCATGGAACTGCCACATGACCCAGCAATTCCATCTTTCAGTGTTTATCCTGAAGAATTAATGTCATCTTTGTACAGTGACACATGAATGCCCATCTTTTTAACAGCACAATCCACAATTGCCAAATTATGGAAACAGCCTAGGTGTTCATCAAAGGTGAAAGGGTTAAGAAAATGTGCTGACTATACACAATGGAATTTTATTCAGCCAGAAAGAAAAATGAAATTATGTCATTTGCAGCAAAATGGATTATGTTAAGCAAAATAAATCAAACTCAGAAGGTCAAATGTTGTATGCTTTCTCTCACATGCAGAAGCTAGAGAGGAAAAAGGTAAAGAAATGTTGGAACAAAATCATGAAAATAAAAGGGAGACCAGTAAAGGAAAAAGATCTAGGGGCGGGAGGTAGGGATGGGCGGGGAGTGTTAGTGACATTGGCCAAATTATATTATAGTTTGGGTAGTTTAAGAGTACATAAAAATCCAATGGGTACATACTACAACTAAATTCAAATTTAGTTGTAGGAGCCAAGAAAGATTCAAATTTTTTAATTTAATATATGCTAATTTTATTCAACCTTGTGAATTTGTGTATTCCATATATACATGGAAATACCAATTATCACCAACAACAATTAACTCTAAATCCACTTGAGTGGAAAAAATAACAATTCATTTTTCTATATAGCCCCTGGATTAAAGAGGAATTTGGAATAATGACAACATATTTTGCTACAAAGAAATATTTTACAGTGAATATAGTAAAGTTGTACTGAGAGAAAACATAGTCTTCTATTTATTTTTGAAAGTCTAAAAATGAGTAATATAAGTTTACTAATCAATGATTGACCAGGCTGAGTACATTAAATATAACCTTAAAAAAACAGAAACAATTTAAAAAGCATGACTAAAAAACAAGTAAAACTAAATGTGTAGAAATGATAAATAAAAGCAAACTTGAAATGTTAAACCAGAAAAACAGAAGCTTTATAAAAACATAAAATAAAAATATAAGGTCAGAATTAAAAAAGTAAAACCCTAGGTACAAAATATTTTTAAATGATAATAAAATAACTTGATATTTTTACTAGAATGTTTGCAGAAGTTCTATTAAGTCTAGGTACAAATTCTACAGCAAATGGAACAAAATGAATTATTATTATATTCTGTCTCTCAAAGATTTCACAGTTTACTAAAACATTACTTTGAAATATAATTTGCCCATTGTTGAACACTGAGTTAATTATCAATGTGGCTGAGTAACAGAGCTTTGGGTTTCCCCATTCTTCATTCCTCAGTTCAACATTTATATGGTCAGGGAGCATCAGAATGATAAGATTATTATGAGAATATTCACTCATTGCATGTTCAATCCCCAGTACTGAAAAACAAAAACAAATAAATAAGTTCAATCAAGAGAATAATAATAAAATCATAATAAAAATCAAGTATAATGGAAATCCAAAGAATGCTAGGCACTGAAGTTAGTATCCTAAAATGCTTTTTATTGTTTAAAATTTTTAGATTTTAGATTTTAAATGTCCAATTTCATACATACTTGACTTGGGACTTGCTCTAGTTTCTTTTTAATTCCTGTGTCTCCTCGTCTAAATTAAGGTGACAATCAGATGAAACTTCAAGTGAAGCCCGTTCTTGTTGAAGTGGTCTCACAGCTACCTGGTAAGATATTTCTGTTAATGATTTTATAAATCACCTTATGATTTCTGGATATTAACTATACTTAACTCTTACATAGTTCTCTGAAAAATATCACCACATACATCAATCTATCTTCTGTGGATGGCTCTTATTTCTGGATTCTGTTGAGGACACAGAAGGTGTTGTCTTCAAGTCTGATCACTTTTATGTTCTTTAGACAACAGATTCAGCCCTCTAACTGTTCCTCCCCTGATGCAATGCTTGACAACCTACTGAATTCTCAAACATACATGAGTATGTGGATTGGATTAGGACTGGTAAATTCTACAGAGAACATTACCCCCTTTTTTCTTAGAGGCTCAAATTGACACCAGAGTTCCTCACACATTCACTACTCTGCACAAGTCTTTCCAAAAGATTCCCAACTAAGAATAAAAAGGAGACCCTAGGTGACCTGGCCTCCACCTACTTCCCTGAACACAGCTCCTAAAACTTGCTCCACTCCTCACTCCATTCCTGGTGTACGTGAGTCCTGCCACACTTTGCTAGTCTCAAAATGGGGATTCAATGCCCAATTAGTGAACCACAGAGAGCTATAATTATCTTTGCATTGGATGAAGTTGTATCCTTTACGACACTAACAGTTAAGTCTGAACAAGTTGTCTGCAAATATGCACGATTAATGACAGAAACGATGGGTAGCTTAAATCAACTATGATTTTCCAGCCATTAATCCCATTATGATTTCACAAAAAGTAGATGCTTTGAAAGAGGTGAGTGGTCTTAAAAATTGAGATGGTGATTTTCAATTCTACTACTACTGCCATGAATAAAAGAACTAAGCAGAATAGATAAAATGCTAGTAAAGGAGAATTATTACAAAATATATCATCTACACTTTGGCTCAGCTGTCAAAATAGCCCACTTAACTCAATCTACATATGAGCATTTCTTTTTGTCGACTTCATCATGGTCTTAAAACAAGGGAACATCAAGGTATTACAAATATTATTCAAGGGTGGGACATAGTTCACTGGGAGAGAATGTGCTAAGCCTGTGCAAGAACTTGGGTTCAATTCCCAGCAGTGTAAGAGAGAGTGATAAAGTAAACATGGTAAGTCCTTAACACATGAAGGGTATGTGGGAATTCTTGGTACTCTAGCAAGCTTTCTGTAAGTCTGAAATTGAAAGGTTATCAAAATATCTTTTCATGTTTGGTTTGCTTAATTACATTCCAATAGAGACCCATACATTATATTTGGTTGGTATGGACCTTCTGGGTCTTCTAATCTACAACAGTTCATATTTCTTTTCTTAGTGCTGCTTATTTGTGTGTGAAAGTGGACCATTTGTTTGGTTTGGTTTGGATTTTTTCCTTGCATAACATGTTCCTGCAAACTATTTCATAGCTTGATTTAATATTGTTTTTCCTGAATGCATTTTATTTTTTTAATTTGTTCTAATTAGTTACACATGACAGTACAATGATCTTGACATATCATACATTTGAATCAGATGGGGTATAATTTCTCATTTTTCTGAATGTACAGGTTGCAGAATTACATAGGTCATGCAGTCATGTATATACATACAGCAATAATAATGTCTATTTTATTCTGTTGTCCTTCCTTTCTTCCCTTCCCCTCTCCTCCCCTCCCATCAGTTCTCTCTACCCAATCTAACGTGACACAATTTTTTTCCCTCACTTCGTCATACATGTATTCTGTATAATGATGAGGGTCTCCTTACATTTTCCATGCAATTCCCCTTCTCCCTTCCTTTCCCTCCCACCTCTCTTCCCTATCTAGAGGTAATCTTCTTCTCATGCTCTTCCTCCCTACCCCATTTGAGTCACACCCCTTATATCAGTGAAAACATTTGTTTTTTAGGGATTGGCTAACTTCACTTAGCATAATCTCCTCTAATGCCATCCATTTCCCTGCAAATGCCATGATCTTGTTATTTTTTAGTGCTGAGTAATATTCCATTGTGTATATATGCCAATATTTTTTTATCCATTCATCCACTGAAGGGCATATCTAGGTTGGTTCCACACTCTAGCTATTGTACATTATGCTGCTATAAACATTGATGTGGCTGTGTCCCTGTAGTATGCTGTTTTCAAACTAAAAAAGTTTTTTTTTTCTCAGCAAGAGAAATAATATGTGAGGTGAATAGGGAGCCTACATCCTGGGAACAAATTTTTACCCCTTACACATCAAATAGAGCTCTAATCTCTAGGGTATAACAAAAAAAATCAAATAACCCAATCAACAAATGGGCCAAAGACCTGAACATCCTCTTAGAAGAGGATGTACAATCAATCAACAAATACATGAAAAAATGCTCACCATCTCTAGCAATCAGAGAAATGCAAATTAAAACTACTCTAAGATACCATCTCACTTCAGTAAGAATGGCAGCCATTATGAAGTCAAACAACAACAAGTGCTGGTGAGGATGCGGGGGAAAAAGGTACACTCATACACTGCTGGTGGGACTGCAAATTAGTGTAGCCAATTTGGAGGGCAGTATGGAGATTCCTTGGAAAGCTTGGAATGGAACCACCATTTGACCCAGCTATTCCTCTTCTCAGACTATACCCAAAAGACCTAAAAGCTTAATTAAATTTGAATTCAAGTGAATAACTACATTTTTAATATCAGTATAGGTATATTAAATATTTGTAAATTAACATCTTCAAGCTTCATAGGAAACACAATGCCTTTTTTACTCAGTGTACAGCATTGAGTAAAAATATCTCAGATTCAACATTTTCAATATTTTTTGGTAAATTTTGAATGCAGTACTATGTACCTCTGAATTTTTAGTTTTAGTCACCACATAATTGTACATATTTATAAGGTACAGTGTGATATTTCAAAGCATGCATACAATGAATAATGACCAGAGCAGGGAAATAAGCAGACATCACTTCAAACATGGATTATTTCTTTGTGTTGGGAATTAGGTCAAATGTGAATTTGGCAGAAGTGAGGTTGTTTTGGAGTTGATAGAGCAAATACATTTATAGTGTATGGATTTTTCCACACAATTAGATTCAACATTTAGTCATAAGCAAACATTACTTTGAATTCTCCATTAAAGGTAATTCATATGTTTTTATGCTTGATACTTACTGTTCTTTCTGTTTTCTCATTTTCATATTGATTCCGTCTTTCTTCAATACGATCACATTTATTTCTGAATTTATTAATCATGTTTTCCAGAATGAGATTGTGGTTTTTAATCTCAGCTCGAAGTTTTTCTACAATATCATGAGATTGATGTTGGATACTTATTACTGTGTCTTTGTTGACAGATTTGTTGTGAGGTTTGTGCAATTGCTGTTGAAGCAATGTATTTTCAGTCTGTGGTTGTGATCTCTCCTCTATGGAATCCTGCTTCCCATCATATTTATTCACTTTAGTTTGTTCATTGTGATATGTGTATTTAATTTTCTTTATCTGACACTGTGCTTGCCGTAGGTCTCTTTGTTGAGTTTCTAAATTCAAAGTCATTTCTTTAACAGCATGTCTTGTCTGAAGGACTTTATTTTTTAAGATACATAATCTTTCTTCATGCTTAAGAAGTTCTTCAGAAACAAACTCACTATGAGCTTTGAGGAGAGAGATAGCAAACTTCATTTTGACCTGTGAATGCAAGTATTCCTCTCTGGCTGACTGGAAAGCAAATTCTTGGTATCCTTTTGATGTATGGCCTTCATAATGATGGAAGGGTGCAACAGCCAATGTGGCACGGTACGACTTAACTTCTGTTTCCAGTCTTTCCCTGTTTTCTTTTTCAGACTCCAGTTGAAATTTTAGCGTTGTTATCTCACCTTTCATCTTATTAAATTGTTCATTATCCTGGAATGGATTCGCTCCAGCTGTTTCCTCTTTCTGCTTGATTGTCTTTTGAAGATCATCATACTTACCTTTTAAAATTTCAATATCCTCAAGGTATTTCTTTTCCTTTTCTTGGTTCTCATGTTTTATTGTGTCTATTTCTATTATTTTCGTAGCACTTATATCCTTTATCCTGTGATATATATCCAACAGATCTTTTCCCATTTTATTGCTAGTAGAAACCTAAGCAAAACCAAGGAAATAGTTAGCTAGCACTCAATTCCAAAAATTTATATATATATATATATATAATTTTCTCCAGTTGGATATCCATTCATTGCAACACTTTATATGGAGAAAAATTAGAGCTAAACTTCAGACCTTATAAAAGCATATATTCCCAGAAGTTCAAAAAGTTAATTGAAGAAAGGGAATCTATAAGAGTACAAAAGAAATGATGAGTTATAAGAATCTCAGAATTAAAGAACACTTTTCCTGAAGTACAACAGACCCAAGACATAGAATCAGTGATTAATAGCTGTGACCATGTTTTAAAAAAGGTTTACATTCTAATATATAGAACCAAGCCATAGTAAGAGCCTTAGCTGTACATATACTTGACTGATAAAAATTTTCCAAAATTTTTTGGTTCTCCATTTCTGAAAATGTTCTATACACATTCTACTTCTCAAAAATAGAAACACAAATTGACAAGAATATATGAAAAATCTTCAGCATCTCTAGAAATTAAGGAAATGCAAATCAAAATTACACTAAGATTTCATCTCAGTCCAGTTAGAATACCAATGATCAGGAACATGAGTAATGACAAATATTGGTGAGGATGTGGGAGAAAGGCACTCTCTTTACATTGAGGCTGGGACTACAAACTAGTACAACCAGTCTCAAAAGCAATGTGGAGATTACTCAAAAACTAGGAATGGAATCACCATGTGATGCAGCTATTCCAACTCCTCCTTGAATATCCAAAATATCTAAAATCAGCATACCACAGCAATACCCTTCAAGGTTTATTGCAGAACAGTTCACAGTAGCCAAGCTATGGAACCAGGCCAGATGTGCATTAATGGATGAGCAGATTAAAAAATGTGGTAAATATACACCACAGAGTTTTACTCAGCCATAAAATAGAATGTTAGAAGGGCATTTTCCAGTAAATGGATAGAAATGGGGAAAATCATGCTAAGTGAAATAAACCCAACTGAAAATCAAAGGTCGAATGTTTTCTTTCATAGGTGGAAGCTAGAGCATAATATGGGAAAGAAGCCAGTGGGAGAGGAGATCAGAGAGCAGAAAGATACAGGAAAGATGAGTGAAGTAGATGTAGGAGAATGAGAGGTAGGAAGGAAGAAAAGGGGAAGATAAATGGAACGAATTTAACAAAATCATGTTATATATTCATATATAAAGATACCAAAGGCATTTTCACTTTAATGCATATAGAAAAGAAAGGATGCTTAATAGAGAAGAGAGGAGGATAACAGGAAGGAGAAAGCGAGGAAAAGAGGGGGAATGGGGCTTGAAATCAAATTCCTTGCACATATGATTTTGATAAAATGAACCCAATTACTATGTATAATTATGGTACTCTGATAAAAATATTTTAAAAAGAAGGAGGCTATTAAAGCACATGAAACTTTATCCCACATGGATAGCTCAAATTTTAATCTCATAAATAACAGATAAATTTCTCAGAGCAAAAACATCTCCTAAAAGCAGAGTGAGACAGCATCATGATATACAATATTTTACAAAACATTTCATAAGTTTCCTGATAGTTTCAAAGTAATTTAGCCTGTGTTATAACATAAAATGCCCAAATTAACAATTATGTTAGTGAGTTAACTCCACTCAGCTTCCATTACTACATTCAGAAATCATGTGGAACATCTATTAGATGTCAACATTGCAATAAAAAATTTTAGCCATAAAAGCCAAAAGATGCCTTTTGTTTTAAACCTAAATAACGTAGTCATGCACGGCATAACAATGCTTTGTTAGCCAACAGACTGGTATGAAACAGTGGATTATATTGCAGGGTAGACATCTTCTGTTTGTGCAAGTTCAAGCTTATGATTGCATGATGATGGAATTACTGAAGGACACCTTTCTCAGTTCTTATCCCAATCATGAAGTGAAACATGACCACATATATTAAATTATACAAATAATATAATTAAGGTTGAAATAAAGTAAGAAATTTGACACTCATTTTACCTGCTTTAACTTATTTCTTTCAGTATTCAGTTCCATATCTCTTGTTTTCAGAGCCATTTCAAGTTGTCTTTTTATTTCCATTTCTTTATTATAATCCTCTTCTTTTTCTCTTAACTGGTGCTTAATTTTTTCCAAAAGATGATCAGCATTTTTTCTCTTCTTCTCTTCTTCTTGTAGTTCACATCTGCAGTTAAATAAGTTATCTTAAAATTCATTTTGTTAGAAAGAAAAAAGTTCACTTTATGAACTGCTCTTCATATGTTAATTTATTATCCTAATACAAATTCTGTGTTCTCAAATACATTTCCCTTCTTGTTTTCACATTTTATTTCCTACTTCAATAACTCTCAAAGGGGATATATCTATATATAGAAATAAAAGATTTAGATATATAAAGGTAATAAAGAACATTCTGTTATTCGGTAAGAATCTGTTACTAATAACTCTGGTAAAAATTATGCAAAAGAAATTTTGAGATGATTCTGTAAATTCACAAGTTGAAACTTAACTTTAAGAATTCCTCCTGAATTCTAAATATGATTTAAAGTTGTTTTAAAAAAATATTGTTTAAAAACCAGTTTATAAGTTTACTGGAAATAAGGTTTATCTTCATGAAACATTAAACATATCCCTTGAAATGATTCACAATGTAATATAGTACCTTCATAGGTTTTCACACAACACATAACAGCACATTACTATATTATACTCCTAATGTAAGGAGTATAATTCCTTGTATTACACTTTTTATTATTTCTTTTTGGGTAACACTTTCAAGTGATCTTGTTGATTATTATGTACTTTATAAACAAGACAGAACCTTATATTTAATCTAATAATAAAGAGTATAGGTCTTTTGACCAGAGAAATTTGAACTTATTTTATTTATATATGAGATAAATTGAACAAAATAGTCATCACTTTTTAATTCATATTTAATTTCATGGGTCTTAAGAATAAGACAGCATCTGGGGATATAGCTCAGCAAGAGCAGACCTATACTCTTGAACAAAATCCTGGGTTCCATCCCAGGCACAAGAAGAAAAAAAAATGTGTAATTTTTAAAAACATGTTTCTTCATTGAGGAAAATGCCCATTTCACCTCATCCTCTCTTGGAATTGTAAATTTACATAATTTTTCTAGAGTACAATTTAGAAACTGATTAAATACCTTTTAAAAATGTCTCTAAATAAATAATTGTATTTTGAAGGATATAGTCAAAATAAACATATAGAAAACAATTTCTATAAATGAAGTTTCTTGAAGCAATGATTGCCATACAATTTTTTTAAATGAATAAAATACAGTCGAAAACTTTTATTTGTTAATGAATATTGAGATTCCTGTAAAGTGGGCTTTTACGTAGCCAGTAGAATTGTGATTGGGAAGAATATGCATTCACTTGGTGGAAGTAATCATTCCTACCAACTTGTTTTTATTTCCAAGATTTTCACACTCCAGAAGAATTAGAAGTTTTCTCCCTTATGAAATGCCAAAAGGTAAGTCAGGAAATACAAAATGTCCTATGCTTGTATAATTTTATCAAAATGGATTTTTCTCTCATGTGTAACTAAGAAGAACTAACAAAATTATTTTTTTTCCAGCAAAAAATGGATCATTCAAACATTTATTTAAAGTTAGGATATCATACCTCAAATTAGAGAGTTCCTGTTTCCACTCTGCTTTTTCATGCTCTAGCATGGCATTTACTTTTTTTGCATCTGATAGCTTTATTTTCAGCTCACAAACTTTAGTTTCCATCTTTGTAAGTTTTTCTATAAATAGTGAACACTGTGAACAGTGACATTTTCTATGTTCCATTGTTCTTTGAGATGAAATAACTGCATCCTCGATTTTGGATAGGCTCACAGAATCTATATAATGGAAAAAAACATGAAGCAATGATTGCAATGCAAATTTTTTAAATGAATAAAAAACAATCAAAAATTTATTTTTTAAAAACAAACAACAATAAATTTTAAAACAAACATGATAAAAGTCAAATATGTGAATATTTTTCATATATGAAGGACTGTACATTTTCACAGGCACTCATGCACTGAAGAAATGCATGCAGAGTGCCTACAACTTTTGGCACATTATAATATATTCTGTAGAAAAACCTACCAGATGAGATCCATGTTCTTCTTTAGCTTAAAGTGTAGAGGAGAAGACAAATAAATGGATAATGTAGGGAAACAGAGTTCTGTAATCACATTATGGAATCAGAGCTACAGAAAGTTTTCCCTGAGGAAAATATGACTCCCCAGAGAAATGAAAATTATCAGGAAGCAGCTGGGCAGAGGGTGAAGAAGAGCATTCCAGTCAACATACAGCATGTACTGAGGCTCTATGACAATCTGCTTTTGGCCAAGAGGAAGTAACAGGTACTGCTTCCTGATCCCACCAGAAACTACCCAAACCAAAACAGGCAAAAGATATTGAAGTGCATTTCCCAAGACCGTGGACACTTCAGACAATGAGGAAAATGATCCCCAGTAGACAGGAAACAAATGATGTAAGCTTTGTAAGTGTGCCATCTCCCTGTTGTGAGAGTTTCAAGGTGGTGATTCAAGAAGAACAAGCAGAAGGAGAGTCTACCAGCCTCTCTGAGCTGAGGTGATGGAGCTGAGATTCTGGTAAAACCAAGACACAGAGACATCACAGGATAGAGCAGGAGAGGAGAAAGTACTACAGAGAAAGAACCCTGGACATCTGCAGAGGACCCCCTTTGAATTTTTAGCAGTAATGGATGACAAAGGAGTGCCAAGAAAAAGCATTGCTTAGGTTAGAGGAACCGTCTCCTGTTCACAGAGTGCCAAGAAGGGTGTCTCTGCCCATCAGTCAATCTGGAAAAATAGATATTTCACAGGATAAGGGGAGAGTCATCAGCAACTCCCCGTAGTGGAGAATTCATAACCAGCTGATCATATGAACAATCATAAAAACAAGACTGGGAAGGATATCAAGCTCATTACTAGTAACCTGACTCACTTCCAAAATAAAATTCAGAAGGAGGAGGTTGAAAGATATAGTTAAAAAAGAAACACAAACTACACTTGAGGGGAGGAACACTGATAGAAATCAAAGAGCATGATGATAGGGTAGTCCAACTACATTAACCATTGAACAATACAGGATTAAACTCTGGGAGTTGTCTTATACACAGATTTGTTTATTTGTTTTAGGAAATTATAAACAATTTGAAAGATCTCAGAGAAGTCAGGAGATGTCATAGTATATAACTGCACTACTCAAATAATTATGTAGTCACCTCCTATGGTTACTGAGTTGTTATGAACTGCTGCATAAAAGGCCCCATGATGCTAATTATCTCCATGGGAGTAGTTGGTCTCCAGCAAATTGGCTATGACTGTAAAAAATGATCTCTCACAGTTTTTATACATTTTCCCTCATATCCAACACCTTTAACATACAAAATATGTTAATTGTTTCTATTAGAAAGACAGTTTTGGTCAACAGCAGGCTATTAGTACCTCTGATTTTTGCAGATTCAAATATACACACAGATTTTCTTTGATTGCACAGGTGGGTGACACTCCTGACACCAACACTGTTCAAGGGCCAAATGTATATAACAAAAAGCTCTAAAAATTCAAATTACAAGGCAGGCTGTTAGTATGAACAAAATAGTCTGATTCAACTCTATGCTTTCTACAAGAAATGTGCTTTCTACAACTATGTGCTTCCCATCTCCTACAGGAAATACATTTTTTTAATTTAGACACACATTGGTTAAAAATATAAACCACACTGACACTTGATGAAAGAAGGCTTCATGGGAATGGCTACATAAAGGCCCAATGAGATTTCATATTACAAAACACTACCAGCAATAAACATGGTAATTGCACAGTGATAAAAGATTCAATTGATGAAAAAGATGATATATCTATATGATCACAAATGTTTTTGTGTACCATATAGATACAAAATTCTTGAGGCAAAAAATTGATAGAGCTCCAAACAGTAATAAGCAAATTTACAATTATCATTTGAGGGGCCAAACTCCTCACTCAATAAGTGGTAGAAAATGTAGGCAGAAAGTCAGCAAGAATGTAGAAAAGCTTAACACCACCATTCTCTACCAAAATGGAACAGATGCTAAGATCAGACAATAAATTGTAATTTAAGATGTCATAATAATTTAACCATGCACAATATGTTCCCTGATTATGAAGTCATGATCAGAAATCAACAACAAAATATTTCTGGCAAATGACAAAGTTATTCTTTTTTTTGGCTGACTAATATTCTATTGAGTGTGTGTCTATTTACATCATATGTATAGGTATATGCATACATATATCCCATTTTTTTATTCATTCATCCATTGAAGGGCATGTAGGTTGGTTTCTTAATAGCTATTCCCTAGAAAGGATTTTGCATGATTCTAAAAGAGATAAGAGATATATGAGATATGAGATATCTCAATCACTCTGCTCTTATTATTACACAGTGTACCCCATCAATATGTCCCCCTACTATGTCAGCTTAAAATCAAATGGATTACAAAAGAAATTAAAATGCTATGACATAAATGACAAAATCTTTTATTTGCATAAATACATAAGTTAGAGTTCATCAAATTTAAAACTGAAGCTTTTAAAAATAACTAAGAGGAGAAAATATCAAGACACAAAGTGGTGAAAATTTCTTGCAAAAAAATAGCTGATAAGGAATGGTATCCTGAGGAGAGAGTGGAATGAATCTGACATAACTTTCCTATCTAAATACAGGAATACACCACAGTGAATCTCAACATTGTGTACATCCACAAGATTGGAAGCCTGATTAGAATAAAATATATTCCATGCTTGTATGAATATATCAAAATGGATCCTACTGGAATGAATAATTTAAAAAGAACAAACAAAATAACAGAGAATTAAAAGGATAAGTGACCAAAAATGTCATCCAAATTAATAATAAGCACATGGAACATCCTCAACATTACTGGTCATTAGTGTAAGGCATATTGAAACCGTTCTGATGTGTGCATGTGTGCAGACCACCCTCTTAGAAAGGGTATAATTATTAAAACTTGACCATTCGACTTGATATTGAAGATTGGAAAGAATGGGACCTTTCATACCATGGGCATTGAAAAATATGGAAATATGTTGGAAAGCTGTTTGAGATTTCTTAATTAGGGAATATATAGCGGCATGAGGAGTATTTTGTGATTAATGGGTTTCTTAACTGTTTTTTTAAAATTTGTTGTTTATCAATATACATGACACTAGAATGTATTTTTGGAAATTAACATACATAGAGTATAATTCATTTTATTTAGGATCCTATTCTTGTGGTGGTACATGCTGCAGAGTTACCCTGGTCATTTATTCAAATACGAGGCTAGGAAAGTTATGTCTGATAATTCTATTGTCCTTCCCCCCCTCCTTCCCTCCCTCTTTTCCCTTTATCTAGTGATAGATTTCTATTCTTTCCCTCCCCACCCTCCTTGTTTTGGGTTAGCATATATCAGAAAGAACTTTTGGCCTTTCATTTTGGGGGATGGGCTTATTTCAATTAGCATAATATTCTCCAGATCTATCCATTTACTAGCATGTGCCATTATTTTAAGTTTTTTCTTTACAGCTGATTAATACTCCATTCTGTATATATTTTGTATATATACCACATTTTATTTATCCATTCATCTGTTGAAGGACAATTAGGTTGTTTCCATAGCTTGCCTATTGTGCGAATTGAGCTGCTACAAACATAGATTTTGCTATGTCACTACAGTAGGTTGATTTTAAGAAGTGGGATAACTGGAACAAATGGTGGTTCCATTCTAAGTTTTCTGAGAAATCTCCATGATGATTTCCAGAGTGGTTATACAAATTTGCAGTCCCACCAGTGAGTATGAGGGTACCCTTTTCCCCACATCCTCAACCAATATTTATTGTTGCTTGTATTCTTGATTGTTGCCATTCTAACTGGAGTGAGATGAAGTCTCTAGTACAGTTTAAATTTGCATTTTCTCTAATTGCTAGAAATGTTGAACATCTTGATTATGGTATTTAAATGTGTGTAACTTGTATGTTAAAACTTGTCAAATTGCGTAATTTACATATGTGCAGTTTATCATATTTTCAATAATATCTCACATTGAAACTTTTAAAACAAAAAGCTATACTCTAAGGACACACATCTAAGACAGAGGTTGGGGCACATCAATGCAGGATAAGCAAGAGGACTGAAATCTTTTTCACCTTATAGCAAAAATATGTGAGAGCTAGGTTTTAAGGGTAGGCTTAACATGATCATATCTGAATTTTTAAAAATGTATAATTATGGTTGCAGGCTAGGGCATGGTTTTAGGAGGTGGGGTAGCAGGAAAAACAGGTGTAAGGTTACTGCAGACTTCAGATAGACAATGATCATGATCAAGGCATAAGAGACAAAGATCATGATCAAGGCACAAGAGAGCAACACAGCCAACAAAAGGAGCCAGGGTGCCATTCACAAAGAAAAGTGCAGTGGGAATTATCCTAGCTCTTTGGCTCAGAGTGAAACACAGTTTTCCATCTATTTTAATATAACGTATATTTCTGATAGGAACAGCTATAAAACATCACCTCTCCCTGGTGCACTGCTAAGCAATGTTATTGTATTATTATTATAACATAATAATATTTCTTATTTATGCATCTATTATTATAATATACATAAAAGGCCTAATTTTTATGCAAAGGCCCTACCTTTACATGATGTTTTATTTTGTTCAATCAACTGTAAAATTTTCTTATCATTAGCGTAAGCCAACTCACAATCCTCTGAAGCTGTTTGACATGACTTACTTAAGTTATCAAAGTTTTCCATGACATTGGCCATTGTTTTGACCTGTAAAAAAAATATGATTTCTAAATGTCCCTCAAATATTTATACCATGTACTAAATTCATAGAAGGAACATCTGTATGTTATTTTATATGCAAAACACAGGTATTTGTTAAATAACAGCTAGTTTCTGTCAAAAGGATGTCTTTATCAGTGGTGACTATTTCTTAATCACTTTCCCAAAGTAGAAGCCTTTACCTAAAAAGATTCTCTATTATTTCAGGTTACATGTTTTTTTTTCCTGGGGGCAGGGTGAAGGAACTGGGGATCGAATTCGGGGGCATCTGTCCACTGAGCCACATTCCACCCTATTCTGTACTTTATTTAGAGACAGGGTCTCACTGAGTTGCTTAGCACCTCGTTTTTGCTGAGGCTGGTTTGAACTCTCAATCCTCCTGCTTCTGCCTCCCCAGCCGCTGGGATTACAGGGATGCACTACCATTCCTGGTTCATGTTACATTTTACAATACAATATAAATTTTAAAATTATATCACTTAGCCTTTCACAGTGTGTTTTTGAATAAAATACTACCTTTTATTATTTTTAACAATACCTTTCTCTTTGAGTTAGATGCTTTCTCTCTGGCCCTAATAAAAGAAAAGACACACACATAAAATCCTTTCAGGTAAATATTAATATGTTAATAAGAATGTATAATATATTTTATGTAAAATCTTTACATTTGTTATTATTTCTCCTATTCATAAATTTTACAGGCTATTTAAAGTACAATCATTTTCTGCAATCATAAACAGAAAGAGGAACATTAAGGGACAAAAAATAATACTACATAAAGAATATTAGAAAAATAAAATTTAGATCACACTATTTGACAGCCAAAGGAAAAGTATCATGTTACTTGAATTCTTTAATAGAAATAAATACAGCAGATTCTGCTATTATGATCAAAATAAAAGACAAATTTTTACCAAGGACTCAAACCTCATAGTAAAATATGGCTTAAATCCTTATATAAGGGAAAGTCTTTTTGTATAATGATATGAGTTAATTTTTCAAAACCTACAATGCAATTACTGTGCATTTTTCTAACACTCTACATGGGTTCAACTTGTTATCATCTTCATAATTCCATAAGGCAGATACTATATAATGTATTATACAAAGGAAGAAACTAGGCAAAGAAAGGCCAAGTAACTTGCTTAAAGGCATAGAAATGGTCAGCAGCAAACCCCCAAAATAGATTCCAGGTTCTAAACGTGTGTATCACAATATACTATGACAAGTAATAATTCTCTTCTGGTGTTTTTAAGACACAGAATAGCAGATCAATCTACATTATTATTCCATATATGGTGATAATTATAAATAATAATTTTTGAATTGTGCCAATATGTTTTAAAACATAGTTTAAAAGCTAGTTTAGTTTTGGTAAACTAAAGATTTTTTTTTTCTAAAGAAATTTATCAACAGGTATGATAATCCAACAGTGTATTCATGCATTTCACAAATACTTCCTGAGCACAAAATCCATTTTCAATGCCACTGATGGTATGGGGAAGCAAGGTTTGTATACTTTAAAATATCAAAGCAATATTTAGTAGTAGGTTGTGGATAGTTCACTTTTCTGTTGTGCACAAACAAACTTTCCATTTTCCTGAGAATCTAAACACCTATCAAGTCGATACACCTGATATTTTAGAGTACCATACAAAATCATATCTATACTCTCAAGAATTAGAACAAAATTTGTTTAAGAGGTGTCATGCAACTGTTGTAAGTGTACTTTAATGTGAAATTGACAGTATGCTATAGAACCAACCTCATTTTTTAAATGATTGCTTACTACATTAGTTTATAGATATGGAAATTTAACTGTTTCCTTATTGATAGGAATTTAGATTCTCACTTAATGATATAACAGTGCTATAATAAATACCCTTAAATAAATAAATAAATATGTGTGTGTGTGTGTGTGTGTGTGTGTGTGTGTGTATATATATATATATCCTTAACACATATATTGCATTTAATGTTCCTGTTATGCATATGAGAAATATTCATATATATTATATGCATTATGTATATCATATAATATTTGTCCTTAATATATGTGGGCAGGCATGCATTTACAAGTATATTTTCCATTCCAAGAAGGATCCAGGAATAGAAGTGAGGCTGTTAGGTTTGACGAATAATATTCTAAATCTTTGGTACATGCCTCTAAATTACCCTTCCAAAAGTGCTGATAAATTTAATTTATAAACACTGTATGAGAATGTTCTCTTCATCACAGTTCCCTATCTTAGTTATTACATTTTAAATAAAATTCATCAATACATTCATAATAAAATGGTATCTCATTGTTTACTTTCATTTTTTTCTGGAAACATTGCAAGGTTGAATATCCCCAGGTAAAGCTTAGTGTTTCTCAATCGTGAATGTTAGACCAAATTAGAATGAGATTTAGAGGAGAATAATAATTATCTACTGTGGAGTACTGCCACATGCTTACCCATCATGTTCTTGACTCTTTGTAAGAGAAAAAGGCTCATGATCATTTTTTCTGCTCTTTGTCTGTTCCATGGGTTCATCATTATAATCAGTATCTTCAGTACCTTCACATAGGTTTTGTGATTCTTTTGTTTCAGTTGGGTGCTTTATCTTTTTTTCCTCTACCTTTAATGAATGATAAGGATGATCATGCTACTTTCTAATAAAAAAGGTTTCTTTTTTCTGCTTTTGTCCTTGATTTTACCTCCTGATTTAGTTTAATTGTCATTATTTCAGCCTGTAAAATATTTTGAGCTTCCTTTAATTTTATAAAATATCATTGAAAAATTTTGCCAATTCTGCTTCATTTTTGTTTGAGTGGAAATAACAAGAGTTTTCCAAAATTTCAAATAGAACAATTTTTCATTCCATGCTTTTATTTTGAGCCTTTTTTGCTATCTAGCATTTACACTCCCTGTAGCTCTGGCAGACATAAAAAGAAAAGGATAGGAAAGGAGTCCTCTTCTCTCTTTCCTACCTGGATTGTACATTAAACACCCCAATTCAGGGACTGTGTCATTGTTGAGCCTCAGTAAATAGGAAGATTTCCCCTTTCTGCATTAAGCTAGTCTCCAACCTCCCCCACCTTGTCTTGTGCAATTCTTTTGTCATTTGGATACAGGGAGAGCAAAAGAGTGAAGGTGCTCATTGCAACATTTGAACTAAAATTTGCTGCAACACAAGGAGCAGGACAAAATTGCTACCTTGTAACTATGGAATACTGGAAAATGAGATGCTTCCCAGACTGGTTATCTGCATTAGCCCCATTATCTACTTGGGAGTAAAACCAAGAAAGTTTTAATGACTCCCAATTGGCACTACCTAGCATTTTGGTAGCATGGAAAGTTACCACAATTTCACAATTCTGCATCAGATAAATTATCCAGAAAAAGTAAACCAATTATTTCTTGGGAGATGGGAAGCCTCCTAGTTCATATGCTACTACATTTATTTTTAAAATGATATGTCTAGATTTTGTCTATATTTAAAACTTAGAACTTCAGACATCCATGTTCTACATTGAAATCAAGTACAGAATTTGGGGCTGAGATTTAATGCTTCTTTATGTGATAAGATCAAACATACCAAGATTAACAAATTTTTCAAAACAACCTAAAGTAAAGGGCTGACTGAAACAGAAACACTTAACAGAAGTGACTTTAAAAGAAGTATATATACTTGTAAGATATTTAAAGTGCTCATAATAGAATTATGTTTCAATGGTTTGATAAAACAGATAAATTTATACAGATAAAAGCACAATAAACAGATTAGTTTGTCTGAAAACATATCTCAAAACTAGGCACAAGGATATATTCCATCTCAGCCATAACTTTCCCTTACATTTCCTTTGTGTGTGTGTGTGTGTGTGTGTGTGTGTGTGTGTTTGTGTGTGTGTTGTGTGTTTGTGTGTGTGTCTATGTGTAAATAAATATGAATTAATCTTACACCAAGAGGGAGAAAAAAAAAAACACCTCAAGCTTATTACATTCTGTCAGCAACTTCTTTATGCTTATCTTGGTTCAGAAGGTCATATGGTATAGGTCTAAATTACTTTCCCAGTTCACAGGCCACTTGTAAGATTGATTGACTTAAGATGATGAGAAAGAAAGATCATGAGAATATTTTCCTGAAATTCTCTTTATGGAGAGAGAAGAAAGCATAAATTTCTAGACAGAATTTCTTATTTAGATAACACCATTTAATACATGAGCTTTTTCAAAGCAGGAAATCAGAATACAATTGATACTGAGAAAAACCAAGAGTAGCAACAAGAGAATAGCTCTCCCATTTTGAAGGTGAACTTTTTCTTTCTCTAATGTCAAGACCTCTACCTGAGACATGACTATCTCATTCCTAAACCTTCCCTTGTTTTGCAGTAAGTGTTCACCTAGACATCCTTTTATTATTCTGTCACTAAGTGGTAGAGAGAAACTCACCTTTTCTAATTCAGTTCCCATGCTCTTACAGCTATAGCACTGCATCACATGATGGATTCTGGGACAAAATTTGATTTGATTTTGTTTTCTTACAAGTGTCCTTAACAGTATAAATACTGTGCCTTTTTATTTGAGTAATTTGATTCACTTCTTGGGATTAGGTAAGACGTGAATCAAGATGGCTTTGGCTTACTAGACCCTAAGCATGGGTCCAGCATTTAAATTCCAACTAGGAGTACTTATGTTCATAGTTACTTTTATTTGTAGATCAAATCCTTGGTCTTCTCTCATTGTAACTATAACAACTTCTAGTTTTTAATTTTCTGTATTATTATGAAAATTCTCCTCCTCAGTGTTAGAAGAATGTTCAGTTTCTAGTTTGTTATGTTCAGGCTTTAATTTATTTTCCCTTCGATGCATCTTAGCAAATGACTGGTGAGAATGTTTTAGGGACCCAGAGCATGTATGAGAAGGAGAGAATTTGAAGACTGGGTTCTTTGTGTTTAAGACATTTCTGCATTACTACAGGGATAGACACTCCAGAAGCAACCTTTTCCTCAAATCAAGTACATAACTTCTCAAATTAGAGAGTGTTTTCCTTTAAATTGATTCTTCCTCTGGAGTTAACACATTTTAAGAGCCAATATCAATACGCACCAAGCAAGACAGTGTGTGGATGTGAAGGACCTGAGGAGCAAAAGCAGGTGGTCTCCACTGGATGGCAGGGACACAGATGGGCCTGTCAAAGTGAGTTGGGGCCCTCCTACCAGCACAGCTGGGCAGCCCCTCCTCACACACCCAGCTCTGACCCTGACCCACCCACCTCAGGGTTCAAATACCCTCCCTGAACGCTCCCTACTAAGGTGCTGTTCCTGAGTAACTCTTGACTTTCTCATCACCCTTCCTCCTTCATCTGGGCTACAGGAATTTTCCTGTGGAAATCAAAGAATTCTAAGTCCTTTAGAGACTGAAGATGGCAGAGCAGGCAGCAGCCCTCCACGCCTACAAAGTCCAGAAAGGAAGCAGTGAAGTAAGAGCTACCAGACAAAATGAGACTATAATTTTCTACCTGGCCTATAGGTAGCTACTCTCCTATCAAAGTAGACATCAAGCCGGAATTAATCAGAAAAGACAAACTGAGTTATTTCATACTTATTAAGGGAATAAACCAACAACAAGATGAAACGATTGTCTTTGTGCTCCAAACATTGGTGTACTGATGAACAAAAAGCAAGCCTTTCTCAATATTATAAAGAATCGAATAGAACTCAATACAGTAATACTGGGTGATTTCAACAAACCATGTCATTATTTGATAGGTCATCCCAACATAAACCAAGAGTAAAAAGTAGAATTAATGAAATGAACTTAACAGACATCTATAGAATATTTCATCTATTGAAGTGAATTCATTTTACCCTCAAAGGCACATGAAACTTTCTCTAAAACAGATAATATTTGGGAGCACAAAGAAAGTCTTAGCAAATACAAAAAGAGATAATTCCTTGCATTCTATCAGATAATGATGGAATGAAATTAGGAGTTAAGAACCAGATAAAATTAGAGACCATTTTAACACCTTGAAATTGGCCAAAGAAGAAATTTGGGAAGAAATTAAATTATTAAAAACAAATGAGAATAGAACAATACCAAGACCTCTGGGACTGTATGAAGGCAGTCCTAGTGGGAAATTTATAGCATTTATACATTAAAATAAAAGAAAAATACCAAACAAAAAAATCTAACATTATATTTTAATACCATCAAAAAGAACAATATAATTCCCAAATCAGTAGAAGATAGGTAATAATTAAGATCAGAGCTTAAATTCATGCAATTGAGAATTAAAAAGCAATACAAAGGATAAATGCAACAAAGTTGATTCTTAAAAAAGATGAACAAGAGTGATAAACCCTTAACTAAACTAATCAAAGAGAGAGAAGTCCCATTCATGTTAAAACACTGGAGAAACTTAGGATAAAAGGAACAACCTCAACATTGTAAAGGCCAATATGAAAATCCAAAGCCAATGTCATACTGAATGGAGAAAAACCTCAGAGCATTTGCTCTGAACATTGGGAAAACTACACACCAAATGAAGAAGAATGCAACTAGATCCATATCTTCACAATGCACACAAGTTCAATTCAAAGTGGATCAAAGACCTAGGAATTATACTAGAAATTTTGCACCTGCTAGAAGAAATCATAGGCTCAACACTCCAACAAATTGGTAGAGTCAACAACTTCCTTAACAAGACTCCTAAAGGGCAAGGAATGAAATTAATAATCAATTAATTGGGACAGCATCAAATTACAAAGCTTATGTAAGCAAAAACAAGTAATAAATGGGAAAAATAACTAAACTTATAATTCTGAAAAAAGAAATGCAAATGGCCAACAAGGATATGAAAAGATGTTCAACAACCCTAGAAATGATCAAGAATACAAACAATAATAAATGTTAGTGGAACTTCAAGTTAACACAAACACTCTGGAAAACAATATGGAGATTCTTCAAGAGACTAGGAATGTAAAACCCTATGACCGAGCTATCCCACCCCTCAATAATTATCCAAAAGAACTAAAGTCAGCATACTATAGTTATATAGCAGCACAATTTACAGCAGCACAATTTTCAGTAGCCAAATATGAACCCCGCCCAGGTGCTTGTTAACAGATGAATGGATAAAGAAAAAAAATGTGGTACATGTACACAATGGAGTTTTACTCAGTCGTAAGCAATAATGACATGATGGCATTCGCTGGTAAATGGATGGAATTGCAGAATATCATGCCCAATGAAATAAGCCAGACTCAGAGAGTCAAGAATGTTTTCCTATATGCAATATTCTGACAAACTGACCTCTTTTCTAAGGACAAAATTTAGGTATAAGTTGCTACGTTACCAGACATATTTTAAGATTAATCATAAGTTAAAAGACTTTGAAAATCAATATTAAAATATGATCTATTGATTCTGAAAGAATATTCTGAATGGTAATTGCATTTGGCATATACTAATTACTAAGCAAAGAAAACAATATGAGAGCAGGAATTTAAATGTACATGTTTTACATACCAGTAACTGGTTACTTTCAGATCCTTCAAGTGTATTTTGCTCTTCATCTGATGTAATTTCTAAACGTGGTGCTGTTGAAAAATGTACTGGTAACAATCAAAAAATGTAATACTCTATCAAATTGGAATTAAAGAAGCCAACCATCATCATCATTATCATCCTAATAAAAATTTATATTTATTTTCCCAATAAATAATTCAAATGAAGCTTAATCTTTATCTGAACATCTACTTCTTTTTATCTTATTTTATTTTGTTGCAGTTCATCTCATTTGGTTTGGTTTTCACTGATATGTGTGTGTGCCTATGTGCTACAGGGTTGAACCCAGGGCCTTGTACATGCTTCGCAAGTACTCTAGCACTGAGTTCCATCCCATGACTTTTAATTTTATTTTGAGACATTGTCTTTCCACAGTGTGTAGGCTGGCCTCAAACCTTCCATTTTCCTACCTCAGCCTGCTGAGTAGCTGAGATTACAGGTGAGCTCCAAGTCACTAAGCAAATATGGATTTTTCCAGGAAATAATTCTACTTATCCAAAAGAAATCACTTGGACAGGCTCTAGGGGTCACCAGGTTCCATGCATACAGTGGTTTCAAAGACTCATCCACAAATGCACCCATTCAATAGAAATGATCAAATACTGAGAGACAAAATATAAAAATACCAAAGAAACATAGATGTTTACACTGTCCTCTGTTTTCTAACTCATATGTCATAAGAGTAACTTATTAACAACTTTCAACTTTTCATCATTGATACTTTCAAAAATTACTGATACTTTCTATACTTTCATTTGTAAACACCCTCTTCCTTATTTCTGAAGTAGTTTTGTGGACTTTTCTGACAAACTACTTTTCCAAATTTTAGAGTCAGTCTGCTAAGTAAATTCTTCCATTATTATGGATTTTGCACAAAAAAACTGGTATTTCTTTCCTTAGGGTAATTGGCTTTTCTTTATTGATTTTTCTACTATACCTTTACCATCTGAAGAAAAAAATTATTTATTTACATGTCAATCCTATTTGAATCTAGACTTGTGGGGACAATCTTTTGTGTCACCTGGTATGAATGAACAGTCTTTATTTCTTTATTGAATTGCTTATTGAATTCCTTATAAATGCTAGGGTGACTAAAAGGTGTCTGGGATGGCTTTTCTAGAGATAATACCTGAGCTGAGACTTACAGGGTGAGGGTAGCCAGCCAGAGTGCAGGAAAGTGTGAGAGCATGACAGGCAATAGCAGGAGAGGCATTCAAGTATTAAACAGGTTGTGTGCTTGTTTAAAAATATAGGAACTGGTGAATAGTAACGCCAGAGGAAAGTGCAGATAGGAAAGGGCTGAAGACAGAGTTAGGCAGAAGTCATATGACAACAGCATTAGTGGTGACTTTCTGACACTCGCCCATTAGTGTTGTTTAAGGAATGGTGCAAGGGCATAACTGCACGGGAAAGAAGATCACATAAACACATTTCTCTAAATGCTATGCATACAGCGAATGTCAGGGGCATTTGGATAAATGAAAGAAGATGAACAAGCCTGAGGGAATAGTGCAAAATTCAGATGATGCATGCCTGAAATGAAGGAATTCTTATAAAAATATTTTGTGTGTCCTTTGTAAAATGCATTTTAATTGAATGAATTCATGTATAAATCTGATTCCCTGGTAAATGAGACTCTGCTCAGTCTATAAAAAGATACCAAATGACATGTGAAACGAACAACATGGACTAAGTTGCTTTTTTTCACTTTGTATTTGTTTACTTTTATACATTTATATTACAGGTATGGAACATATTCCTCAAACTGTCCTGCAATTTAAGAAGTACAAAGTATGCTAAAAGCCTGATGGAATGAATATACACTTCTCATTAAAGAAAATTTGCTCAATTGATCAGTTTAGCTATTTGCTTTGAGAAAAACTGTTCACTAAAAATATTCTTGATTTTACATACCCTTATGGGATCCTGATGCATTTACATTTCTCATATAAATGCAAAAGTTCAAGTCACTTGATGCAGTCATGTAAAAAGATGTAGGAACTTCACCTAAGAAATTATATATAGTAATCTTACAATTTTAGAATATGATAATCAAAAAGAAAGCAGTAAATACAGTCATAGAATTAGATATCAATACCCTTTATATTTCAAAATCAGCATGATTGATATTCAAAGTAATAATTTTGGTATTCAAGGAATAAGCTCTCTAATTTATTTTGTTTCCAGCATTATTCTGGTGTGGTGTATCTTCTCAGTCTTTAAAAGATTTTAGTAAAATGACTATCTCATTAAAAATTAGGTTATAGGGCTGGGGTTGTAGCTCAGTGGTAGAGTAGTTGCCTAGCACATGTGAGCCACTGAATTTGATCCTTAGCACCTAATAATAAGGAAAGAAAGAAAGAAAGAGAGAGAGAGAGAGAAAGAAAGAAAGAAAGGTATATTTTGTCAATCACAACTAAAAGTTATAAGAAAAAGTAGGTTATATTACCAAGGATGGGATGTAGCTCAGTAACAGTGTTCATTCCTATCAAGGCCAATGGCAGGGGTTCCATCCCAAGCCCCAATAAAAAAGGAGGTAAAAAATACTAGGGGAACAATTAGCTATCATTTCAAAAACAGTCAATGCTCTTATGACAACATAAGTCTCATATGAGTAGATAATATCAATGAAATATATGTCCCTATTACTCCAATCCCAACAATTCCTCCTGCTTCCAATAATCTCTGTAGCAGCCATAACCTAATATTTGGATTAAAAGGGAAGAAATATACTGAAGCCATATGAATTAAATTTTATCAAATTTCCTCATCATTAAGTTCCAAGTTAATTAGCTTACATTTTTTCTTTCCTTCCTTATTTATGCTGCCATTCTGCTTTTAAAAATAATAATCTCTAGACTGGTTGTTTTGATACTTTCCATTTTACATTGTTTGTATGGATTATTCCCATTACTTTATCCCTCCCTGTTCATTTAGCAATAGCATCTGAGGCTTATAACTTCTACTACTGCATCTTTTTCCCCCTTCCTCTTGACAAGGAACATGCATAGATATAAAAGCAAGCTTTTCTTCTGCCTTGATCTTACTGTATCTTGAACTCTTATTCCAAGGCCCTTCTTCCAGATTTCTTTAAAGGTACACTGGAGCTAATTAGAATGAGATCTGGAAACCAGAACTACTGCAATCACCTTACAATGTATTCAAAATGTAGAACCACCATCCTAATTATTCACAATGTGCAATTTTAACATGTCCCCACCCCCACACACACAGATGATTCATTAAAGATTGAGAATCTCTGATCTTTACTGAATCTGCCTTCACTTCTTCTAACTTCTCTTTTTTTTTTTTTTTTTGGGGGGGGAATCTAGCCTCATGTTCCTCCCTATCACATTCCCCAAGTTGAAACTGTATAAGAAGTCACAGACAGTCTAATGAACATTTTATCAGGTTGTGATTTTCTTGTCTTTCCATACATAATCTTACAATTTCTTCTCCATTATCTAGTACTGGACTATATGATTCTGTCCTAGGAAATAGCAACACTTTAAAATGACACCTAACTATAGATGCAAATAGCTGTTATATGTGGTAAATTAAACAGCTTTGTGTGTTCAGGTATTTCAATCCCTAATGCTTTCCAACAGTGAGGGAGATGGGAGGAATGGGAAAATTTTATTCTACTTCTTGGACAAGTTTTGGTTCTAGAAGCTCACAAATTCTTCCCACATTTAATATGCTGCTCATGCTCTTTCTAAAGTAGTAATGAATTCAATTGTATCAGCCTGCTCATTTTTCCTTCATTTATTCCCTCTATCTTCTGCCTTTCTTAGTCTCCATTTCCTCTTCTTTCTTTTTCTTATTTACCAACTTTCCTCTGGGATTAGCATGTCTGGAAAAGGAACTAATAATTAATTTCCTTTAGTGACATTCCCAACTTAACCTGTAGTTGAAAAGTAATAAGTTATACCACTTAGTATCATTTCACTTCTCTTCTTCCTTACTATTTAATAGTCACTTTTGTCAGTTATTAAAACATGCCAGTGCTCATGTCTTAAGCAAACATTTAGTTCAAAGAACTTGGAACTAAATTGTTATACTGCATAGTTCTTACCTTTTATATGAACACTTACTGCACGCTTTTGTCTTTGATCTGAAGGCGCAGATAGATGTCCAACACAGCTCAGTGAAGGACTCTCACAAATTTTCTGGTGGAATGAATGTCAATAGTGAGTTGCATAAAGATTTCCTATTCACATACTAAGAAGACATCTAAATTACCATTTTGGAAATCAACAAAAATTAAAAACAACTATTTATTGAAAACCAAATCTTTTCAAGATGAAGCCTAACTTTTGTCTTCATATGGCTACTGGCTCTGAACACTGAACATGGAAGGAAACACAGAAAACATATTCAGAGAAAATAGAAACCAGTGTCATGTTTCAACAAAGAACCAACTTCAGTATGCCTAACTACTATACATTCCCTGCCAATAACATTAAAAACTACATAGTTTACCATAATTTTATAGATACACTTTTTATATAAGCATTCAACATTTAAAATACTACAATGACAGACTATTTTAGTGCTAAAATAAGATAACTGACAAGACTTCAGAGGATGTCATGTGGGACTAAAATTAGAATATGTCACAGCTGCTTCACTTAGGTTAAAACAGGCTTAGGAAAATTTAAATATTTTTTGCAAAATTTTTATTGCAATGAAAGTAGTTGAGGCCTGGGGTCATGGCTTAGTGGTGGAGTGCTTGCCTAGCATATGTGAGGCACTGGGTTCCATTGTCAGCACCACAGAAAAATAAATAAAGGTTCATCAAGAATTAAAAAAAAACATTTTATTAAAAAAAAAACAGAAAGTAGTCAAAGAGATGGATAAACTACTGAGAAGAATTTTTGTTTACTTAGATAATAGTACTTATCTTTTAGGTACAGTGGGTACATTATTTCATTTAAGAAAGAACATCAGGGCTGGGGCTGTATGTAGCACAATGGTGTAGCATTTACCTACCACAGGTGAGGCACTGGGTTTGATCCTCAGCACCACATAAAAATAAATAGATAACATAAAGGCATGTTGTCCATCTACAACTACAAAAAAAAATTTAAAAAGAAATAACATTAAAAATATATACTCATGTAGAAAACAGGCAGTGTAGAAACATTCAGTACCTCCTGAAAGCTATCTCAGTGGAATTTAATCAACACTTGTGGGGCATCTGTGGGTAAGCACTGGGTCACAACTTTAGAATGATAACAGAACTCATAAAAAGAAAACATCCCAGGAGTGCATAGGACAGAGTGATGTTAGAAAGGGGAAACTCCTCTAAATGTGAGAAACCCATCAATCTCAACAAAATTTAATCTACTATAGGCCAAATGAACAGTCAAGGCAAAGGCTGACTTGAATTCTGCACAAGCTGGCACTAGAAATTTGGGGCGCTTCAGGTTCTTCCTGACAGATTCTAATGCTTGGACAGGGAAACATCCTCACTAGGGCTCCTTTGTCTACACCTTCTAAATAGTAGATCAGAAACCCCTCTAATTATTAATAATTATAGTTCCAAGATTAAACTAATACACTAATTCACTGGATGAGCAGGGACCCACCTCAAGATCATGTCAGATCATGCCCCATAGAGAAATTGAGACCCAGATCTATTGAGAACTCTGGGCAGCTGGAGACGCAGTCAAGTGGTTTTCATAAAGGACAAAAACCCAGGGCACTTTCACTTAAATGCTGATCAAGCTCTGGGAGTATCAAGTTTGTATCTACTACAAACCCTGGGCTGGGATATGAGAGTCTTCTGTGTGCAAAATCTGCCACCTCAGGGATCCCTAGTGTTGATTCACCTGATCTGTCTTGCTAGGCTGTGTCATATTTTCTTCCTAAGTGCTCATTCTGTGTCCTTCCTAAGGGTGCCAATTTGATCTAAGAGCAACCTTAAACATTTGTAGGAAAACCATTCTTCCAACATAGATAGCTTGCTCCCCTGCTAGAATGTCCAAACAAGCTCTCCAAAAATGTTGGTGAGTGCAATCCCCAATAGAGACCAGATCTACCAGACTACCAGATGTGGACACTCCACCATATTCTGAGACATTAGGAGAAGTGTGGCCACCTCCACCAAGAAAGGGGGGTCTAGTCACCTCTCTACAGATTCAGAGAGACCTTTCAGGGGTAGTCACAATGCGAAAAGGTTCATGGCTGACACTTTGTGCAGGGGAAAAATCTTCCAACACACAGTGGTCATCTCTCTTAACTGGGTTGTTGGGCTCCCACTCTGAAAATTAGTTTGAGCCAAGAAAATAGAGTGTTGTACAGAAATGTTGAAAACTCTGGTTGGTAGGAAATACAATCCATTTGATGGCCAGTCTGTAGATTGGAGGTCAAGAAAATCAATGCCCATTTCTAATATGTGGTTTGAACTTCATGGCAGGGATAAAAGTAACTGTATATTGGATCCTGAGGGAGAAGGGTCCAGGAACAGTGAGGCAGAATCTGGAAGACTAATGGTCTGTAGTACTGAATGGTCCACAGCCTCCTTAGGCAAAACGTTTGAGCACCCAGCTCCTACAAAGCAATGCCTCCAACTGAGGTATAAATAAATACATAAAAAATAGCAATTTTTAAAAAGGGAGGTAAAATTACTATTGTCTCTGGCAACTTTCCCTTAGTAAGCCCTACAGGGAAAGGAAGAGAGGAGCTCAGCCTACACTGATTTACTACCAGGGTTAACCTATTCAGTCTGGTGATAGAAAGGAACATATTGACATGCAATCACTCACATGAAATCTTCTTCCAATGGTGGATTATAAAATTACAAGACTCAGAAAAATGTGTTTGTATCTTAATTACATCAGTAAGGAGCAATGTTAAACTTTTATGGGTTTTGATCTTGCTTTCTGTAACATTTCGATACAGTTTTCACACATTATGTGTCACATTTCTAAGTTTAGGTAATATTTGCATTATCTCTTTGGTATTTGTACCTTTGTCCTCATTCTCAAATGTACTCCTATCCTTTCTCTTCTTTATTTCCTTTTCTCCTCAGGTTTTGTTTTTTGAAATTTTTCTTTGCTCTTTTAAGTTATACATTACAGTAGAATCTATTTTGATATACTGATATAAGCATGAAATATATCTTATTCTAATTAGGATCCCAGTCTCGTGGATGTACATGATAGTGAGATTCATTGTAGTGTATTCATATGCACATAGGAAAACTATGTCAGATTAATTCCACTGTCTTTCCTATTTCTACCCACCTTCCTTCCCTTCATTCCCCATTTCTAATCCATTGAACTTCTATTCTTGCCTTTCACATATCAGAGGGAACATTCAACCTTTGGTTTTTGGGCATTGGCTTATTTCACTTAACACGACAGTCTCCAGATCTATCCCTTTACCAGCAAATATCATAAAGTCACATATATATAATATATATATATATGTTATATAAATACATATATATGGATATATCTCACAATTTCTTTATCCATTCATCAATTGATTAGCATCTAGGTTGGTTCCATAGCTTAGCTATTGTGCATTGTACTGGTACAAGCAATGATGTGGTTGCATCACTGTAGTAGGCTTTTGGATATATAACAAGAAGTGAGATAACTGGGTCAAATGGTGGCTCAATTGCTACTTCATGAGGAATATCTGTACTGTGTTCCAGAGTGGTTGCACTATTTTGAAGTGTAGCCAACAATGTGCAATTGTTCCCTTTTACCCACATACTTGCCAACATTCATTGTTACTTATAGTCATGACAGTTGCCATTCTGATTGGAGATATAATCTCAGCATAGTTTTATTTTGCATTTCTGTAATTTCTAGAGATGTTGAACATTTTTTCATATATTTTTGACCTTTATATTTCTTCTTTTGATAATGTCTGTTTAGTTCTTTTGCCCACTTATTGATGGGGTTATTTGTTCCTTTGGTGTTGAGATTTTTTAATTCTTCATACATCCGGGAAATTAATGCCTTGTCTGAGGTGTGGTTGACAAAGTTTTCTCCCATTCTTCAGGCTCTCATCACATTCTTGATTGTTTCCTTTGCTGTGAAGAAGTTTTTAGTTTGATAGCATTCCCTTTATTGATTCTTGTTTTTATTTCTTGTGCTTTAGGAATCTTGTTGAGGAATCGGTTCCTAAGCAGACTTTTTCTTCTAGATTATGAAGAGTGTCTGGTCTAATTCCTAGGTTTCTGATACATCTTGAATTGACTTTTGTGCAGTGTGAGAGATAAGAGTTTCATTTTATTTTTCTACTTGTGCATTTTCAGTTTTCCCAGCGCCATTGGTTGAAGCAGTTTTTTTTTTTTTCAGTGTATATTTTTGGTGCCTTTGTCGAGTGTGAAATTACTGTATTTGTGTGTTTATCTCTGTGCCTTCTATTCTATTCCTTTGATCATCATGCCTGTTTTGATGCCAATATCATGCTCTTTTTGTTACTGTAGCTCTGTAATAT
Organism: Spermophilus citellus; assembly: GCF_964194105.1. Lineage (NCBI taxonomy): Eukaryota > Metazoa > Chordata > Mammalia > Rodentia > Sciuridae > Spermophilus > Spermophilus citellus. Next base: position 27,934,536 of record NC_138195.1, on the reverse strand, counting down.
AATTTAATGTCTGTGTTATGATGCTTCCTGATTCACTTTTCTTGTTCAGGTTTGCTTTAGTTATTCTGGGCCTCTTATTTCTCCTAACAAATTTCATGACTGCTTCTTCTATTTCTATAAATAATGATATTGTATTTTAATAGGAATTGCACTAAATTTGTATAATGCTTTTGGTAGTATGTCCATTTTGATAATATTAATTGTGCCTATTCAAGGACATGTGAGATCTTTCCGTCTTCTAAGGTCTTCTTCAATTTCTTTCTTTAGTGTTCTCTAGTTTTTATTATGAAGGTCTTTCATCTCCTTTGTTAGATTGATTCCCATGTATTTTTGAGGCTTATATTAATGAGATAGTTTCCTTAATTTCTCTATCAGCTGATTCATCATTGAAATATAGGAATGTATTTGATTTCTGGTTGTTAATTTTGTAACCTGCTACTTTGCTGAATTCATTTTTGAACTCTAGAAATTTTCTGGTGGTGATTTTGGGTCTTCTAAATACAGGATCATGTCATGTCATAGGCAATCATAAATACTTCTAGCTCTTCTTTTGTATCCCTTTAATTTTGTATCCCTTTTCTTTCTTTTTCCTAATCGCTCTGGCCAGTTTTTCTAGAAATATGTTGAATAGAAAGAGTGAAAGGGCAGCCCTGTCTTGTTCCAGTTTTTAGAGGGAATGCTGTCTTCATTTAAAATGACATTGGCCTTGGTTTTGTCATATATATAACTCATACAATTCTGAGGGATGTTCCTCATTTACCTAACTTTTCTAGTATTTTAAAACTGAGTGAATGCTGTGCTTTATTGAGTACTTTCTTTGCATTTATTGTGATACTCATGTGAGTCTACTTATGTGATAAATACATTTACTGACTTCCAATGTTAAAAATGCCTTGCATGCCTTGCATAAAATCCTCTGGATCATTTTGCACTGTCTTTTTAAAGTATTTTTGTATGTGATTTGCCAGTATTTATTAAGAATTTCAGTGTCTATGTTCACCAAGAATATTGGTCCCAAGTTTTCTTTCTTTGATGTGTCTTTGTTCAGTTTTGGAATCAGAATGATACTAGACTAGCTTCATAGAATGAGTTTGGATGGGTTCCTCATGTGTTCTTATCTGTCCCTGCCCTCCCATGCTTTTTTTCTTCTTCTAATTTCTGGCTAATGACGGTTGCACTATTACTAATGATAAATTCTTTAGCCAGTTACTTTTAGATTGTTATTCTTACTTCATTTCATTGTAGATGGTAGTTTAAAGAGGTTGTTTTCAATAAAGAATTGTTTTAAGCATATATATGTTTTGTCAAACTGACTGATGGTTATTATCTCCTGTGAGAAAGACATCAATGAGTATGGAAACTAAATTGGGGATTTTACACTGAGATGTAACCTGTGACCAGGATGTAACTTGTGACCACCCCATGGGAAAAGTGGTACAGTAAAAGACCTATCTATAACAGTGAAAGAGGAATCTATCTGGACATAAGCACAAACCTCAGCATAGAAAAAAAGGCAACATGAGTGAACAATGCATTGATAAGACACTTCCAAATCTTCATAACTACCAAACAACTGAATCTGTAGATTTATTTTCTATTGTCCTCTTAAGATGATGGATAAAAGTGTTTAATGAGATGTACCAAATGTTACATTGAATGCAAATGGGTGTTTGTTATCTAATAACAAAGATTCCATTCTGGTAGGAATGATGACCTTCATTTTCACTAGTGTTTTTATTATAATCCTTTTATCTGCCTTTCCATATGCTCCAAAGTCAAGCAGAATGAACTCTTGAACTATGGCAATTAGTCACTGGTTATATTAAACTAAAAGTTTTGAGTGACTGGGAATGACCACTCTCTTTCACAATGAGTATAATTAAGCTGCCATTAACTTGATATTTGTCCATAATTTCAGTTGTTTATTCATAAGACCCAAATTTTTCCTTTATCATTTACAGATATTATACAAATGGGAGCACATTCAATAATCTTAAAGTGGCCTCACTTCAAAGGATAAATGTTTTGCAATTTTACTATGGAAAATAAACACATTTTAAGATACATAACCATTTATAATGTTTTAAATTAAAAATTAATCTATGATGTATAGATTTATAAATCAATTCTGAAAGGCAATTGCATTTGAACTACTCTACATTACTAAAGCATAGTAACCACTATGAAACCACCAATTAATATTTATATAATTACACACATGTGGCTGTTTCTTTTCTGGGCCATTAAGCCTTCTCTGGTGGTTCTCTGATTCTACTTCCACATGTAGTGCTGCTGAAGAAAAGTAGACAGTTATTAAACAATATAGAGGGCACAGAAAAAGCAATAGTCTAATAAAACAATAGTAATATCTTTTTATTTTATCAATTAGTAATTTTAATGGACCATAATCTTTAGTTAAATATGTACTTCCTTTATTCTTATTTTATTATCTTACAATTCATTTGATTTTATGCCTGTGTTTCTGTGTGTGTGTGTGTGTGTGTGTGTGTGTGTGTGTATTGCTAGAGATTCAACCCAGGGTCTTGTACATGGTTGGCACCTGGTCTACCACGGAGGTCATTCCACAGGTCTTTTTAGTTTATTTCATGACAGGGTCTGTCTCCAGCACCCTACTGGCCTGAAACCTACCAGCAGTCTGCATCAGCCTCCCAAGTCACTATAAATGTAGTGTGCTCCACAGCACCACCTAGGATTATTTCTTTAGGAAATACTTCTATTCATCCCAAAATTCATCAAAACACCTGGTAGGACACTACATGTCACCAGCTTTAATGCATACAAACATCTCAAATGTTAATCCACAAATTCATCTACTCAAATGAAAAAAAAATCCCCAGAAATTAAATTTTAAAGTGCCATAAAAATAAAATTCAAGCCATACACTCTTCTATACCTCTTGATAGAGAATATGAATCATCTACTTTTCATCATTAATGGCTTCAAAAATTACTGACAACTTCTCACATCTTTATCAGTTTACTCCCTGTTCCTCATATCTGAGGTAGTATTCCTTTTCTGTCCCTGAGACTCAGTTTGCTCTGTGAAATGCTACTTAATTATGGCTATAATTCCTTATGATGACATTAATGAGGGCTTCTTTCCTTGGGCCTACTTTACCAATTCATCAACTTCCCTACTATTATTTCACCACTAGAGACATCAACGATTTCTTTACAAGTAAATCTCTTTTACTGCTCAACTGGAAGGGACAATATTTTAGGTCATCTGGTGTAAACTGTCTATTCATTGGACCCTCTAAGTGTTGATTGAGCTCCTGGTAGTGCTAGTATGAATAAAAGGTGCCAGGGATGGTTTTTATGGAGGTATTCCTGAGCTGAGACTTAAGAGGTAAGGGTAGCCCAGCCAGAGTGCAGGAAAGAGTACAAGCAAGACAGGAAGTAGCAAGAGAGAAGGATGAGTATTAAATGGGGTGTGTGCTTGCCCCAAAATATAGGAATTAGTGAGGAGTAAGGCCAAAGGGAAGGGAAGACAGGAAAGGACTAATGATAGAGAGTTGGGCAAAAGTCATATTATGAAAGCACTAGAAGTAACATTGAAATACTTGCCCATTCATGTCCTTTAGTGGTTCATGAACATAATTTCATGGAAGCTAGATTTTTCTAAATGCTATGTGTATAGTGGATGTCAGGCACATCTGGATAAATGGAAGGAGATTAACAAGTACAAGGGAATATGCAACATTAAGAAGATGCCTTCCTGAAATGAAGAAATTCCCACAAAAAATATTCAATATAAACAATATTATAAAATAAGTTTTTATTCAATGAATATCGGTATAAATATGATTCCCTGGTAAATGAGACTCTGCTCAATTCTCTATAAAAGTATCAAATGATTTGTGAGGTGAATTACAGGGACTGTGTAAGTTGCTTGTGTTTACTTGGTTGGTTTTCACTTTTATATGTTCCTAGGTCCAGGACACTCATTTAGGTGTTTTGTTAATAATTTCCTGATTCTTGGATAGCAAGCTCAACAATGAATAAGACAAGGCTAGGGGTGAGGCTCAGTTGTAGGGCATCTTCTTAGCATGCAAAAGGCCCTGATTTCAAACCCCTTCCTTTAAAAAGAACAAAAGGAAGTAAGAACACTAAATTCAGTGGTACAAGTAAGTACCTGTAAATTTATAGCTCTTAGGAAATACCCTGGAAATAATAGATTTTCTTCTATAAAAAACAGTACAAGATGATAATGTACAGGAAAGAGAAAAATATGAAATAGGTGTGATTTCATAGTACAAACCCAATCAAGTCAGGGAATAAGGGCACTGACTTAACAGATACATAAAGTTGAACTAATGTTCAATGATATTATCTGCATAGACTTGGTGTCAAGTTAGTACTAAAACTAGTTTTTAAGGAGAGTTGTTCTCTCGGTTTTAAAAACTTGTCTCTAACTCATTGAATCAAGGACAACTTTTGTTTTACCCCAAGAATAAGAGATTGTAATGTGCACCAATGTCCAGCAATTCAGTGAGAATTTTTCTAACATATTACAGTCTAAAAACATCAAATTCTGAATCCCTAAAAATTTCTGGGAATTCAAGTGGTGTAAAGATAAGTGTAGGAACATTCAAGATTAAGATCATTTTTTTGTAATTGTATATATCTTTTTTTTTTCAAACAAGGATACTAAACATTGGCATTTGCCAAGTTTTCTCAAATATTCCCACCAAACATGGAAAAAGAAAAGAAATAAAAATCGAAAGTCTTGAATAAGCAGGATTAATATTATCAAAATGACCAAACTACCAAAAGCGCTTTATAAATTTAATGCAATTCCAATTTAAACCAATGATATTCCTCATAGAAATAGAAAAAGCAACCATGAAATTTATTTGGAAAAATAAGACACACAGAATAGCCAAAGCAAACCTTAGGAAGAAGAGTGAAGAAGGTGGTATCACTGTACCAGAACTTAAACTATACTACAGAGCTATAGTAATGAAAACAACATGGTATTGGCACCAAAATAGATACCTAGATCAATGGAACAGAATAGAGGACACAGTCACAAATCTACATAAATAGAGTTATCTCTTACTAGACAAAGGCACCAATAACATGCATTGTAGAAAAGTGGTGCTAGGAAAACTAGAAATCCATATGCAGCAAAATGAAATTAAACCTCTATCTTTCACCCTGCACAAAACTCAGCTCAAAGTGGATCAAGGAACTAGGAATTAGACCAGACTCTGCACCTAATAGAAGAAAAAACAGGCTCAAATCTTCATCATGTCAGCTTAGGATCTGATTCCTAAAGTGCAAGAAATAAAATCAAGAATCAATAAATGGAAAGTATTCAAACTAAAATGCTGCTTCTCAGCAAAAGAAAATATCAATGAGGTGAAGGAAAGAACCTATTTAAGGAACAAATTTTTAGTACATTCACATCAAATAGAGAAGTAATCATCGGGATATATAAAGAACACAAAAACTTAACACCAACACTTAACACCTAAAAGCAAGCAACCCAATCAATAAATGGGCTAAGGAAATGAGCAGAGACTTCACAGACAAAGATATACAATTGTTAAACAAATGTATGAAAAACTGTTCAACATCTCTAGCAATTAAAGAAATGCAAATCTAAGCTTTCTTCTCACTCTAGTAAGAATGGCAATTATCAAGAATTTAAGCAACAATAAGTGCTGGCAAGGATTTGGGAAAAATGTATACCATTCATTGCTGGTGGGATTGGAAAATAGTGGAAGCACTTTGGAAAGCAATATGAAGATTCCTTAGAAAACTTGGAATGGAACCACCATTTGACCCAGCTATCCCATTCCTCGGCATATACCCAAAAGACTTCAAATCAGCATTCTATAGTTATGCAGCCATCTCAATATATATAGCAGCTCAATTTACAATAGCTAAACTGTGGAACCCACATAGATGCCCTTCAATAGATGATGGAAAGAAACTTGTTTATATACACAATGGAATATTAAAGATCAGCCTTAAAGAAGAATGAAATTATGGCATTTACAGGTAAATGAATGGAGTTGGAGAATATCATACTGTGTGAAGTAAGCCTACCCCACAAAACCAGAAGGCAAATGTATTCTCTGATAAGTGGATGCTCCTCCATAATGGGAGCAGGGGGAGGAAAGGGAAGAATGGAGGAACTTTAGGTTGAGCAGAGGCAGGAAGGAGAGGGCAGAAGGTGTGTGTTGGGGAGAAGACGGTGGAATGAAACAGACAGTATTAGCCCATGTAAAGGTATGATTCCATGTATGATGTGACTCTACATCATGTACAACCAGAGCAATGAAAAGTTGTGCTCCATTTGTGTAAAAAATTAAATTAATTAAAAAAACAAATGTTACACAAAAACACAACCAAGAATGTAGGTTTGACAAAACATGCAGTCAGAATGCCAAAACTAGATTATGATTTCCATAACCAGAAATCAAGTAGGACAGTGTTCATTTTCCAATGGCAATATGCTGATTGATGCAGATAAAGTCTGACCACAGGAAAAAATCTTGGCTGCATGAGGACTGTAACATTGTGTCTCCTAACAGTGACACACCAGAATTATTTGCACCTGTTTATTACAATGATGGAGCCTATCCCTCAAGTTCTCCTGTGATTTAGTATGTGAAAAATTGTGATAAAAGCCAGTGGAATACACAATTATCATCAAAGAAAGCTTTTTGAACTGTTAAACTGAGATACATATCTTTAGAATAACAGTTTATTTTAAAAAGTTATCTTTTTCCATACCTGCATTGGACACCAGTGTGCCTACATTTCTTGCATCATCTGGCTGAGCTATGTTTGCTGTTCTCAATCTATTCCTGTGAGAAGATGTACCAAGATCATCTAAAAAATGATGTAGAAGAAACTCAAATTATTTGAGTTTGGTAATAAGAAAGGAGAGATAAACAGATATATATGAATGATTAGATATGAATATCCTTTACTTTTCAAAATCCATGTAGTTGATTCTCAAAGTAACAAATTGGGTATTCAAAGACTGAACTCTAGAATGTGTTTGGTTCCCAACATTACTCTGCTGTGGTATAACTTGTTAGTCTGAAAAAATTTAATGAAATGACTACCTATCTATCTAGGGTTGAGCATGTAGCTCAGTGACAGAGTGTGTTGCTTGTATGACCAAGGCTATAGGACCCATTGCCAGCACCAACATCAGAGGGAAAATATGAATCATGGGGAAATAGTCCCTATCTTTCAAAGTCCAGCCAGTGTTCCTGTAACAAACCTCATCTATTACGAATAACTAATGTCAATACAACATATATCCCCTCCCTGCATATTATGGAAGAGGAAGAATGCATAATTTAGGTGTCTTCCAATGCCAATGTACCCTCCTGCTTCCCATAATCTCTGGAGGAGGAATAATCTAATCTTTGCTTCAAATGCAATGTTTCATTTGCTTTCCACATTTTCACAAGTTTCCTCATCATTTCTTAAATTACCAAGCTAATTCCTTCCTTCCTTCCTTCCTTCCTTCCTTCCTTCCTTCCTTCCTTCCTTCCTTCCTTCCCTCCTTCCTTCCTCCCTTCCTCATTTCCCTTCATTTCAGCATTTTCAAAGTATCCTCTTGATTGGTGGTTGTCATGCTTACAATGTTACATTCTCTGTACAAACTAGTCCCACTTTGTCTCTTTCCTCCATATTTAGCAATTATATTAAAGAATTATACTTTCTGTCACTTCAACTTTTGGGTCCTCCATATTTGTCAGAAAGCATGTTTGGATATAACAAGAAAATATAAGCCATCCCTGGATCTTGTTATTCCTTGAACTTATATCCAACAGATCTTCATCCAGATTTTTCTAAAAGGAAATCTATACCTTGCTAAATAGAATGTGGTCAGGATACCAAAAATTAAAATACATGTAGAAGCCTTTGGGAATGTAGAATTCCAGACCTCCTCTGCTCAGACAGAATGTGCCTTTTTTAACATGGTGCTGACTGGATGATTCTTTGAGGCAACAGAAGCTCTGATGAACTGTATCAGCTTCCAATTCCCATAGTTGATCTCTATTTGGCACCCACCCTCCCTGTCATGACTCCAAATTGAAGCTGTATGAGAAGTCACAGACTATTTGATGGACATTTTCCTGCTGTGGTTTTCCTGATGTCTCCAGAAAAATCATACAATTTTTCTTTTCCTAATTCTCATGTGCTAGACTATGTGGCTCTCTCCTAGGAGTACCAACATTTTAAAATAACATCAAATTACACACATGTATGGCTTGCTATGTTCAAAGGTTCATATTCACTTAAGAAAAAAAAATAGCTCTGCATGATCAGCTACTTTAATCCTTGCTGCCTTCCCAATAGTGAGGAATACAAGCAGTGTGGGGAATTTCCACTTCTCAGACAAGTTTTGGAACTGGAAGCACACAAATTCTCTCCACACTTGGAATAGCCTCTCCATCATCTTCCTAAAGTATTACATGAATTTCACTCCCATCAATGTATGCACCACCTTCTTTTCTTTTATGCACTCTTTCATTTCTCCCTTTCTTATTCTTTGTTCCCAATGCTCACATCCTTTTCTTCATTTTTTAACTTTCCTATCTGAAGGTGTTTGAAGATGGAATCAATAATTCAGCTCTTCTAGTGATACTCCCAATGAAATGTCTTGCTGAGCCTTTATCCAATATGCCACTCATATATCTTTCATTTCTTTTTCCTTACTACTTATTAGGTGCCTTCCTTCATGTGTTAGAATATACCAGTGTACATGCTTTAAGTAAACATTCAACCTGCAAATTTTATAGGACATGGTTACCTTACCTTTTTTATGTTGATTGATTTTCTGTTCAGCTCTTTGGTCTTCAGCCACAGTAAACTTGCCAACACAGCTCAGTGGAAGAGGCTCAGAAACACTCTGGTAAAATTAACATTGATAATGAGTTGCAGAAAGATTTCCTTCTTGCTTATTAAGAAGATATCTAAATTCCCATTACTGAAATCAAGGGTACTTAAAAAGCAGACAAGGATTTATTGCAAACTAAAACCTTTCCAAAGAGAACCTCATATATGCTCTCTAGAACAAGAATAATTTGTCTTCTCATGGCTATTGTTTCTGTTAACACAGCATGGAAGGAGAGAGGGAGACATATGCAGAGACAAGGTCCTAACTAATGTGTATATTTTAGGAAAGAAATAACTTTACTACATGGAACTCTACTTATGCATTCCCCACCAATAAGAAGAGAGATATTCTTGAACAAACCCTTTACACAAATTCTCATCTACAAACTTGTTATAATACAATGTTTAACATTTAGGACACTCAAATGGCAGGCATTGTTTTAGTGGGATAAAATTAATATAGTTGGAATGATACTAATAGGGCATTATGTAAAATTGTGGATGTGTAACCGACGTGATTCTGCAATCTGCATTTGGGGTAAAATTGGGGGTTCATAACCCACTTCAATCTAATGTATGAAATATGATATGTCAAGAGCTTTGTAATGTTGTGAACAACCAATAAAAAAAAGATTTTGAAAATATCATGTTGTATATAAATGGAACATTGTAGCAGCTGCCTAATTGGGTAAACAAATACCTAGAAAACTACATATTTTTGGTACTCATTTGATAGAAAAAGGAGTTGAATAAGATGACAAAATAGCAAGAAAACATTTTGTGACATACATTAAAAAATAGCACACAGGTTTGGGTAGACTCTGCAACTCTTTTCTTTCAAAAAAGAACTTGAAAGATATATACTAAGAAAAAATGTCAGTCTAGAAGTTTATGGCACTACAGAAGCTGACCTGAGATTTAACCTAATTGACTGGCTTAGAAATCCATGATGACACAGGTTACTGGGCAAAAACTTTGCAGTGCAACTGTATAGAGTCAGAAACCAGGTGAGACAGAGAACACATTGGTTATTGGAATATTAAGAGAATTCCTAAAAGACGTAAGCTACTGTCACACACTGGTAGGTGGGACACTATAAGATCCCCCTCTAGAGATAAAAATGAAAAAATTCAAACAATCTCAGGAAAACAGAAACCATTTATATAGACTGTCCATCACACAGTCTGTGACTTCTCATACAGCTTCAATTTGGGGCTAAAAAGTCAGTAGAGTTAACTCCAGGACATACAAAGAACTTAAAGAACTTAACACCAAAAAGGGAAAAAAAACCCAATAACCCAATTAATAAGTGGGCAAAGGACCAGAAAAGACACTTCATGGAAGAAGAAATACAATGGAAAAAAATATATGAAGAAATATTCAGCATTTCGAGAAATTTAAAATAAAACTTTAATGAGAATTCACCACACTCCATTCAGAATGGCAATTATCAAGAATGCAAGTTACAGTAAATATTCATGAGGATGTGGGGAAAACGTTCACTCCTACACTGCTGGTAGGACTGTGAATTGGTGCAAGCTCTATGGAAGACCGTATGGATCTTAGAAAAATTGGAATAGAACTACCAATTATGCCAGTTTGCGTACTCTCTGGAATATACCCAAGGGAGTTAAAATCAGCATACTATAGTGACACAGTCACATCAATGTTTAGCCCCTCAGTTCACAAACACCAAGCTAAATAATCAAACTAGGTTCCCTTCAACAGATGAATGGATCAAAAAATGTGACATACATACAATTGAATATTACTCATATATAATGATGAATTAAACTTTCATATTTTCTGCTAAATTGACAGAACTAGAGACCATCAGGCTAAACAAAATAAGCCAATAAAAACAAAAAAACAATGGTCGAATGTTCTCTCTGATATGTGGATGCTAATCCACAACAAAGGAGGGTAGAGAAGAGAAGAATAGAAGATCATCGAATTAGAAAAAAGGAATAAAAAGAAGGGAGGGGGAGTTAGTAGAGAAAGTCAATAGAGTTAATTGGACTTAACTTTCCTTTTTTAAACTGAATACATGACCAGTGTAATTCCTCATTATGTACAACCACAAATATTGGATCCTAACGAAATGGGTTACACTCCATGTATGTATAGTATGTCAAAATACACTCTACTGTTATGTATATCTAAAAACACCAAATAAAAATTTAAAAAATAAAATAAAATGATAAAAGAGAAAAAAATCAGTAGAGCTGAGGATAGTTTTGGAATTCCATGTGTGGCCCTGGAGACATGGGGCATTGCAAATTCTATCTTACATATTCTTAGTGGCTGACCAGGGAACCATTTCTTCCAGGGTTCCTTTCTGCAGGCTGACTGTATTGTTGATTCATGAAGTTTTTTATACCTGTACAACCCATCTGCATCATTAATTGACTGGGGCATCAGATTCAACTTGTCTCCCTCCTTGTCTCTCCTTGAAAATCCCTCCGTCTCTTTTCAGCCCTGCTCTCCATTAAACCCTGCCTCACTCCTCCTATCTTCTCCCGCACAAGATCCCATCCACAAATGCCTGGAGGTATTAGAGATGATTTTACCCTTCCCTACCACCATTTATGAGGGACCCCTGCCCTCTTCAGACCACATCTGATTCTCAGATGGTAGTTCCTTTATACTGAAGGGGTTAAAGTAGCAGGGTATGCTATCATTTCCCTCTCATCCATCATAGAGCCAAAACTTCTCTCACCCAATATCACCAACCAACAAGCTGAACTCATAGCTGCCACAAGGGCATGAGAGCTAGCAGAGGGAAAAACCCTCTCCCTATATACCGATTTCCCATGAAGTCGTTTGGAAGAAAGGGGGCTATTGAACACCAGAAGGAAGGCAGTCAGTAATTCCACACTTATTTCTGGCCTACTATGGGCCTCCAGGCTGCCTTTGCAACTGGGAATAATCCACTGCAAGGCCTACCAAATTGACTCCTCCATCTAGGGTTCTATCTATCCTTGTCTCTCCTTGAAAATGTCTCCATCTCTTTCCAGCTATGCTGGCTCACATGATCCTGCCTTCCAATGGTGAGCTCTGCTGGTTCATATGATATTGCCTTCCAATGGTGACCTTGCAGACTCACATTATCCTTACCCACCAATCAGAAAGCACTCCAGGCCAACTGTCAAACCACTCAACCATTAAACTGTCATAACTGTCAAACAGACCCCAGCTCAGTAAATATTCAGAGCTGTTTCTCAATAAATGGACATTATCACCGATGGCAAGCCTTGATTGTTCTTTCAATACTGGAAATCAAAAGGGACAAACAGTAGGCCATTATACTGAAGGAGTAATGAAAAGCCCAGACCCAGACAGAGTCATGACAGAATTCCACCAGACCACCAGAGGAGACCTAATACCAGTGTTCCTCAAAAGAATTACAAGGCATACTAAAAGAAGGAACATGGCAAACACATTATAGGAGGGAAATATCACACTTACAGGACAAGTGCATGAGAACAAAACAAGGAATGAAACTTATTGTATAACATTCTTAAGGACCAGAGCTGCAGAAACCCTAATAAAACACGGGAAAACAATTTCAACAGAACATGTCAATGATCATACACCAAAATGAATCTGGTTGAATATGAAAAATGCAATGATGTGTCAACAAAAGGCAAATCAATAAATGCAGTATACCACACAAAGCACCAAGGAGACAAATTTAATGATAATTTTAAAAGATGTAAAAACAGCTTTCCACAGACTTGACCAAGAGAAAACACTGAAGCTACAGAGAGCATGAACTTACGACAGGATTACCTAGGCTATGTACGCCGAAGAACACAAATGGAATGAATAATGGTGAAAACACTATAGGATTTCCTCTAAAATCAGAAAAGAATGAGATGTACAAACTCTCCACTCCTAAACAAAACAGCACCTGAACAGTTAGTAAAACAAATGAGACAAAGGAAGAAAACAGAATGTAAAAAGTCAAATGTACAGATTAAAGGTTGGGGTTTGGGCTCAAAAGTTGAAGGACCCAAAAAGCAATTCCCCAAAATAACAACAACAACAAAAAGAATAAACACAATCATAAAAGTTGGTGAGAATGTCAAAGAAATACTATACTCACACATAATTGGTGTGACCACACATTAGGGCAAACACTGTGGGAAGCACTATAAAGATTCCTCGAAAAAAAAGACATTGGAACAACCCCAGGATCAGGTTATCCACGCCTCCTTTGAGTTCGGCTGACCAGCAGGGACACAAGTGTATCAATGTCTGTAGCCGCATAAAACCTTACCAGCAGCGACATATTGAATGGATGATACAATGAGGCATATACACACGAACAAGTTTTAGTGTATGTTGAAGAATGAATTTATAACATTTTCGATGAGTGGAAGGAAGTGGAGAATCCCATGCTCAATTCAATAAGTCATAGGACACTATGGAGCATTGAAAGGATTCCAATCGAGGCTGAAGGTAAAGCAACCTACTAGGAGCAAGGTAGGCATGGATATCCTGAAGTGAAAGCAAAGGCTAGTAGAGCAGATAAAGATCTTTGGGAGGACACAAGAGTTAGGGTAGTGGAGGGAATGTTGATGAACATTCTCTACAAGCATGAAATTATATCATGGTGAATTGCAATTCAATGTATATCTATAAAAAACCACTAAATAAATGAATGAATGGTAGTTAGACCAGTAGATTAGAGCCACTTGAGGGTGCAGGGAAATAAGAGAGAGGAACCAGGGTCTGAATGGTGTAAAAAAAAATACTTGTATGAATATGTCCATAGGAACCCAACTATCACATACATGTTTAATCCAATGCAAAAGCAAAACAACGGATGGAATTGGGCAAACTGGATATCCATACCAAGCAGAGTGAAGCTAGGTCTCTGTTCCTCCTTATGCACAACACAACACAAGAGGGCTAACAAACTTAGATATAAAAAAAGAGAAACATGGCAGCCATTGGAAGGAATACAGGGGAAACACCTCCGAATAGAGGCATCAAAGAAGACTTTAGGAAGAGGAATATTGCACGTGAGAACGTGCTCGCAAGAAGTGGTCAACATGAGCGCATCCAAATTCAATCTGCAGAACAGCAAAGAAAACCATTCACAGGGTGAGGAGAAAGCATATAGCCTAGGAGATGAGTTTTTGCCAGTTTCTCTTGGACAGTGGATTGCCATACTAATTATAAACAGCTAAAGGTACTGAGCTCTGGGAAGACAAACAACCCATTTACCCAATGGCACATAATCAGGGAGAACACAAAGGAACATGGATAATCGCTCAGCTCATCAAGGTCCTAACAATCCCAGTCTTCACACATGAGGGACATGCAAATCATATTTCAACAGGGAGTCCATCTTACCCCGTTCGGGAAGGTAATGTTGAGAACACACATAATACACACTGATGATCATGTGGAAATAGGTATGCTTCAACATTGTTGGTGAGGATGCTTAGTACTACATCCACTATGAGAATCAGAATGGAGCTGACTCCTGAAACTCAAAAGGGCCCAGCTGTACCAATGCCCACTCTTGACTGAAAAACTCTAGTCAGCACTCAAACAATGGTTTATTTGGGGGCATGAAAATCTCTCTTCCAGCTTCCAGGAGCTATTTATTGGCTTCGCTTTCTAGTTCTTCATTCCACATTCACAGGCCTGACAGTTCTTGACTCCCACAAAGCACAATCCTGTCCTTATGCCCCTCCTGGTGAGACACTTATTTTCTTTTGTGAACCTGAGTTAGGGGCCCTCTGGGTGGAATCATTGTCACCATTATGAGGATATAAGAGATGATATGTTAAAAACAAACAAACAAACAAAAAACAGAAGAAGAAATCGAAGATGTGGCCAGGGGACGGGAAACAAGTATTAAAACATGCCTTACTTTGGGGTCAGGTGATGAAGGGGTAGCATCACGCAAGCCCTTCATCGTGGTATGTACTGGATGGGAGGTGGAAACCACATGTTCTCTCTCACTCTCAGAACGATTGTTGTCCAGAAAGGCTCGGTGTTCTTGTTTCCCGAGGTTGATTTTACCTGTTATGGGAAGAAGTCAAAGTAAAACATACATGAAAATCTGTGTAATTTTAAGTCAATTAATAGCACATTTGGCAGTCTTCAAAGACATTACCATGACTCCTGGATTGCTGGAAATTTTCACATACTTCCTCTTCTTCCTCAGGGTCATTCTGGGAAGGAAAAACACAGGATGCCAGGAATTAGCAAGCACTATAAAGACACTTTCTTCTCCGAAGCACAGAGATAGTTTTCTGAAAAACACCACATCGGATGCCACAAAGCAAGGATCAGTTCATAGGAAACAATTAGGGAGAATGCCTGGCGTTCCATCAGACTTTTATGCAATGAAATCAGAAATCAACAGTAGAATAAAAACACAGGAGCCTCTCAAGCCCCCAAGGACTGAGCGATCAACTACTGGAGAGCAGAAGACATGAGAGATGAAATAAACAATACTTCAAGGTTGCTGAGAAGAGCCACACAACCTATCCACAACCCAGGGTTACTCAGAAGGTGGTTCAGAGAAGAAGGTTCACAGCCCCGATCTTATTCCTTAAGAGAACAGAAAACCTCCCAAACACAAACCTCCCATGACATTTCAAGGCCATGGAAAAAGGAGAAATCAACACTGAATGCAGCCCTTGATGGCAAATAATTGAAATCAGAACCAAACTTTAAGAACTGAAAACAACAAGGTTCCAACAAAATCAACAATATACAAACTTGGTTCTTTGAAACCAAACATAAATTTGATGAAACTTTATGCACACTATCCAAAGACAGGAAGACAAGACTCAATTTCCTGAAATTTGGAATGAAAAGGATCCATCACCATGGAGCACAATGAAATTGAGAGGATAATCAGAAACTATTTGGGAAACTTATACCACCATTGCCGACCCAAATGCACATCAGAAATTTAAACAGATCCAAATCAAGCCATGAAATTGAAGATACGCTGAACCCTACCAGCAAAGGAAAGCCCAGGACCTGATGGAAGCTCAGCCCAGTTCAACCAGTCCTTTGATAAAGAGTTAATGGGAAACCCCTGAAACCATTCCATGAAAAAGAAAGGGAGGGAACCCGGACAGACTCATTCTGTGAAGGCCGCATCACCCCGATTCCAAAACCAGACAAAGACCCATCAGGAAACAAAACTTGAGGCCAATCATTCTCATGAAAATAAATGCAGAAGATCTTAGTAAAACATCGGTAATTCACTTTCCAAAGCACAGGGAAAAGATAGGACACCACTAGGATCCCATGGGATTCATCTCGCGATGCAATTTGGGCTCCAGAGATGCAAAACAACAGACATTAGGGCAACCACACATTAGGGCAACCACACATTAGATCAACCACTGTGGGAGGCACTATGGAGATTCCTCCAAAAACAAGCAATGGAACCACCCCAGGATCTTGATATCCATGCCTCATTTGTGTTCAGCTGACCAGCAGGGACACAAGTGTATCAATGTCTGTAGCCGCATAAACCCTTAGCAGCAGCGACATATTGAATGGATGATACAATGAGGCGTATACACACGAACAAGTTTTAGTATATGTTGAAGAATGAACATATACCATTTTCGATGAGTGGAAGGAAGTGGAGAATCCCATGCTCAATTCAATAAGTCATAGGACACTATGGAGCATTGAAAGGATTCCAATCGAGGCTGAAGGTAAAGCAACCTACTAGGAGCAAGGTAGGCATGGATATCCTGAAGTGAAAGCAAAGGCTAGTAGAGCAGATAAAGATCTTTGGGAGGACACAAGAGTTAGGGTAGTGGAGGGAATGTTGATGAACATTCTCTACAAGCATGAAATTATATCATGGTGAATTGCAATTCAATGTATATCTATAAAAAACCACTAAATAAATGAATGAATGGTAGTTAGACCAGTAGATTAGAGCCAGTTGAGGGTGCAGGGAAATAAGAGAGAGGAACCAGGGTCTGAATGGTGTAAAAAAAAACTACGTGTATGAATATGTCCATAGGAACCCAACTATCAAGCACATGTTTAATCCAATGCAAAAGCAAAACAACGGATGGAATTGGGCAAACTGGATATCCATACCAAGCAGAGTGAGACTAGGTCTCTCTTTCTCCTTATGCACAACACAACACAAGAGGGCTAACAAACTTACATATAACAAATGAGAAAGATGGCAGCCATTGGAAGGAATACAGGGGAAACACCTCCGAATAGAGGCATCAAAGAAGACTTTAGGAAGAGGAATATTGCACGTGAGAACCTGCTCGCAAGAAGTGGTCAACATGAGCGCATCCAAATTCAATCTGCAGAACAGCAAAGAAAACCATTCACAGGGTGAGGAGAAAGCATATAGCCTAGGAGATGAGTTTTTGCCAGTTTCTCTTGGACAGTGGATTGCCATACTAATTATAAACAGCTAAAGGTACTGAGCTCTGGGAAGACAAACAACCCATTTACCCAATGGCACATAATCAGGGAGTACACAAAGGAACATGGATAATCGCTCAGCTCATCAACCTCGTAACAATCCCAGTCTTCCCACATGAGGGACATGCAAATCATATTTCAACAGGGAGTCCATCTTACCCCGTTCGGGAAGGTAATGTTGAGAACACACATAATACACACTGATGATCATGTGGAAATAGGTATGCTTCAACATTGTTGGTGAGGATGCTTAGTACTACATCCACTATGAGAATCAGAATGGAGCTGACTCCTGAAACTCAAAAGGGCCCAGCTGTACCAATGCCCACTCTTGACTGAAAAACTCTAGTCAGCACTCAAACAATGGTTTATTTGGGGGCATGAAAATCTCTCTTCCAGCTTCCAGGAGCTATTTATTGGCTTTGCTTTCTAGTTCTTCATTCCACATTCACAGGCCTGACAGTTCTTGACTCCCACAAAGCACAATCCTGTCCTTATGCCCCTCCTGGTGAGACACTTATTTTCTTTTGTGAACCTGAGTTAGGGGCCCTCTGGGTGGAATCATTGTCACCATTATGAGGATATAAGAGATGATATGCTAAAAACAAACAAACAAACAAAAAACAGAAGAAGAAATCGAAGATGTGGCCAGGGGACGGGAAACAAGTATTAAAACATGCCTTACTTTGGGGTCAGGTGATGAAGGGGTAGCATCACGCAAGCCCTTCATCGTGGTATGTACTGGATGGGAGGTGGAAACCACATGTTCTCTCTCACTCTCAGAACGATTGTTGTCCAGAAAGGCTCGGTGTTCTTGTTTCCCGAGGTTGATTTTACCTGTTATGGGAAGAAGTCAAAGTAAAACATACATGAAAATCTGTGTAATTTTAAGTCAATTAATAGCACATTTGGCAGTCTTCAAAGACATTACCATGACTCCTGGATTGCTGGAAATTTTCACATACTTCCTCTTCTTCCTCAGGGTCATTCTGGGAAGGAAAAACACAGGATGCCAGGAATTAGCAAGCACTATAAAGACACTTTCTTCTCCGAAGCACAGAGATAGTTTTCTGAAAAACACCACATCGGATGCCACAAAGCAAGGATCAGTTCATAGGAAACAATTAGGGAGAATGCCTGGTGTTCCATCAGACTTTTATGCAATGAAATCAGAAATCAACAGTAGAATAAAAACACAGGAGCCTCTCAAGCCCCCAAGGACTGAGCGATCAACTACTGGAGAGCAGAAGACATGAGAGATGAAATAAACAATACTTCAAGGTTGCTGAGAAGAGCCACACAACCTATCCACAACCCAGGGTTACTCAGAAGGTGGTTCAGAGAAGAAGGTTCACAGCCCCGATCTTATTCCTTAAGAGAACAGAAAACCTCCCAAACACAAACCTCCCATGACATTTCAAGGCCATGGAAAAAGGAGAAATCAACACTGAATGCAGCCCTTGATGGCAAATAATTGAAATCAGAACCAAACTTTAAGAACTGAAAACAACAAGGTTCCAACAAAATCAACAATATACAAACTTGGTTCTTTGAAACCAAACATAAATTTGATGAAACTTTATGCACACTATCCAAAGACAGGAAGACAGGACTCAATTTCCTGAAATTTGGAATGAAAAGGATCCATCACCGTGGAGCACAATGAAATTGAGAGGATAATCAGAAACTATTTGGGAAACTTATACCACCATTGCCGACCCAAATGCACATCAGAAATTTAAACAGATCCAAATCAAGCCATGAAATTGAAGATACGCTGAACCCTACCACCAAAGAAAGCCCAGGACCTGATGGAAGCTCAGCCCAGTTCAACCAGTCCTTTGATAAAGAGTTAATGGGAAACCCCTGAAACCATTCCATGGAAAAGAAAGGGAGGGAACCCGGACAGACTCATTCTGTGATGGCCGCATCATCCCGATTCCAAAACCAGACAAAGACCCATCAGGAAACAAAACTTGAGGCCAATCATTCTCATGAAAATAAATGCAGAAGATCTTAGTAAAACATTGGTAATTCACTTTCCAAAGCACAGGGAAAAGATAGGACACCACTAGGATCCCATGGGATTCATCTCGGGATGCAATTTGGGCTCCAGAGATGCAAAACAACAGACAATAGGGCAACCACACATTAGGGCAACCACACATTAGATCAACCACTGTGGGAGGCAATATGGAGATTACTCCAAAAACAAGCAATGGAACCACCCCAGGATCTTGAAATCCATGCCTCATTTGTGTTCAGCTGACCAGCAGGGACACAAGTGTATCAATGTCTGTAGCCGCATAAACCCTTAGCAGCAGCGACATATTGAATGGATGATACAACGAGGCGTATACACACGAACAAGTTTTAGTATATGTTGAAGAATGAACTTATACCATTTTCGATGAGTGGAAGGAAGTGGAGAATCCTATGCTCAATTCAATAAGTCATAGGACACTATGGAGCATTGAAAGGATTCCAATCGAGGCTGAAGGTAAAGCAACCTACTAGGAGCAAGGTAGGCATGGATATCCTGAAGTGAAAGCAAAGGCTAGTAGAGCAGATAAAGATCTTTGGGAGGACACAAGAGTTAGGGTAGTGGAGGGAATGTTGATGAACATTCTCTACAAGCATGAAATTATATCATGGTGAATTGCAATTCAATGTATATCTATAAAAAACCACTAAATAAATGAATGAATGGTAGTTAGACCAGTAGATTAGAGCCAGTTGAGGGTGCAGGGAAATAAGAGAGAGGAACCAGGGTCTGAATGGTGTAAAAAAAACTACGTGTATGAATATGTCCATAGGAACCCAACTATCAAGCACATGTTTAATCCAATGCAAAAGCAAAACAACGGATGGAATTGGGCAAACTGGATATCCATACCAAGCAGAGTGAAACTAGGTCTCTGTTTCTCCTTATGCACAACACAACACAAGAGGGCTAACAAACTTACATATAACAAATGAGAAAGATGGCAGCCATTGGAAGGAATACAGGGGAAACACCTCCGAATAGAGGCATCAAAGAAGACTTTAGGAAGAGGAATATTGCACGTGAGAACGTGCTCGCAAGAAGTGGTCAACATGAGCGCATCCAAATTCAATCTGCAGAACAGCAAAGAAAACCATTCACAGGGTGAGGAGAAAGCATATAGCCTAGGAGTTTCTCTTGGACAGTGGATTGCCATACTAAATATAAACAGCTAAAGGTACTGAGCTCTGGGAAGACAAACAACCCATTTACCCAATGGCTCATGATCACGAAGTACACAAAGGAACATGGCTAATCGCTCAGCTCATCAAGGTCCTAACAATCCCAGTCTTCACACGTGAGGGACATGCAAATCAAATTTCAACAGCGACTCCATCTTACCCCGTTCGGGAAGGTAATGTTGAGAACACACATGATACACACTGATGATCATGTGGAAATAGGAATGCTTCAACATTGTTGGTGAGGATGCTTAGTACTACATCCACTATGAGAATCAGAATGGAGCTGACTCCTGAAACTCAAAAGGGCCCAGCTGTACCAATGCCCACTCTTGACTGAAAAACTCTAGTCAGCACTCAAACAAAGGTTTATTTGGGGGCATGAAAATCTCTCTTCCAGCTTCCAGTAGCTACTTATTGGCTTTGCTTTCTAGTTCTTTATTCCACATTCGCAGGCCTGACAGTTCTTGACTCCCACAAAGCACAATCCTGTCCTTATGCCCCTCCTGGTGAGACACTTATTTCCTTTTGTGACCCTGAGTTAGGGGCCCTCTGTGTAGGATCATTGTCACCATTATGAGGATATAAGAGATGATATGCTAAAAACAAACAAACAAAAAACAGAAGAAGAAATCAAAGATGTGGGCAGGGGACGGGAAACAAGTATTAAAACATGCCTTACTTTGGGGTCAGGTGATGAAGGGGTAGCATCACGCAAGCCCTTCTTTGTGGTATGTACTGAACGGGAGGTGGAAACCACATGTTCTCTCTCACTCTCAGAACGCTTCTTGTCCAGCAAGGCTGGGTGTTCTTGTTTCCCCAGGTCGATTTTACCTGTTATGGGAAGAAGTCAAAGTAAAACATACATGAAAATCTGTGTAATTGTAAGTCAATTAAGAGCACATTTGGCAGACTTCAAAGACATTACCATGATTCCTGGATTGCTGGAAATTTTCACATACTTCCTCTTTGTCCTCAGGGGCATTCTGGGAAGGAAAAACACAGGATGCCAGGAATTAGCAAGCACTATAAAGACACTTTCTTCTCCGAAGCACAGAGATAGTTTTCTGAAAAACACCACATCGGATGCCACAAAGGAAGGATCAGTTCATAGGAAACAATTAGGGAGAATGCCTGGCGTTCCATCAGACTTTTATGCAATGAAATCAGAAATCAACAGTAGAATAAAAACACAGGAGCCTCTCAAGCCCCCAAGGACTGAGCGATCAACTACTGGAGAGCAGAAGACATGAGAGATGAAATAAACAATACTTCAAGGTTGCTGAGAAGAGCCACACAACCTATCCACAACCCAGGGTTACTCAGAAGGTGGTTCAGAGAAGGAGGTTCACAGCCCCGATCTTATTCCTTAAGAGAACAGAAAACCTCCCAAACACAAACCTCCCATGACATTTCAAGGCCATGGAAAAAGGAGAAATCAACACTGAATGCAGCCCTTGATGGCAAATAATTGAAATCAGAACCAAACTTTAAGAACTGAAAACAACAAGGTTCCAACAAAATCAACAATATACAAACTTGGTTCTTTGAAACCAAACAGAAATTTGATGAAACTTTATGCACACTATCCAAAGACAGGAAGACAGGACTCAGTTTCCTGAAATTTGGAATGAAAAGGATCCATCACCGTGGAGCACAATGAAATTGAGAGGATAATCAGAAACTATTTGGGAAACTTATACCAGCATTGCCGACCCAAATGCACATCAGAAATTTAAACAGATCCAAATCAAGCCATGAAATTGAAGATACGCTGAACCCTACCAGCAAAGGAAAGCCCAGGACCTGATGGAAGCTGAGCCCAGTTCAACCAGTCCTTTGATAAAGAGTTAATGGGAAACCCCTGAAACCATTCCATGGAAAAGAAAGGGAGGGAACCCGGACAGACTCATTCTGTGAAGGCCGCATCATCCCGATTCCAAAACCAGACAAAGACCCATCAGGAAACAAAACTTGAGGCCAATCATTCTCATGAAAATAAATGCAGAAGATCTTAGTAAAACATCGGTAATTCACTTTCCAAAGCACAGGGAAAAGATAGGACACCGCTAGGATCCCATGGGATTCATCTCGGGATGCAATTTGGGCTCCAGAGATGCAAAACAACAGACAATAGGGCAACCACACATTAGGGCAACCACACATTAGATCAACCACTGTGGGAGGCACTATGGAGATTCCTCCAAAAACAAGCAATGGAACCACCCCAGGATCTTGATATCCATGCCTCTTTTGTGTTCAGCTGACCAGCAGGGACACAAGTGTATCAATGTCTGTAGCCGCATAAACCCTTAGCAGCAGCGACATATTGAATGGATGATACAACGAGGCGTATACACACGAACAAGTTTTAGTATATGTTGAAGAATGGACTTATACCATTTTCGATGAGTGGAAGGAAGTGGAGAATCCCATGCTCAATTCAATAAGTCATAGGACACTATGGAGCATTGAAAGGATTCCAATCGAGGCTGAAGGTAAAGCAAACTACTAGGAGCAAGGTAGGCATGGATATCCTGAAGTGAAAGCAAAGGCTAGTAGAGCAGATAAAGATCTTTGGGAGGACACAAGAGTTAGGGTAGTGGAGGGAATGTTGATGAACATTCTCTACAAGCATGAAATTATATCATGGTGAATTGCAATTCAATGTATATCTATAAAAAACCACTAAATAAATGAATGAATGGTAGTTAGACCAGTAGATTAGAGCCAGTTGAGGGTGCAGGGAAATAAGAGAGAGGAACCAGGGTCTGAATGGTGTAAAAAAAAACTACGTGTATGAATATGTCCATAGGAACCCAACTATCAAGCACATGTTTAATCCAATGCAAAAGCAAAACAACGGATGGAATTGGGCAAACTGGATATCCATACCAAGCAGAGTGAAACTAGGTCTCTGTTTCTCCTTATGCACAACACAACACAAGAGGGCTAACAAACTTACATATAACAAATGAGAAAGATGGCAGCCATTGGAAGGAATACAGGGGAAACACCTCCGAATAGAGGCATCAAAGAAGACTTTAGGAAGAGGAATATTGCACGTGAGAACGTGCTCGCAAGAAGTGGTCAACATGAGCGCATCCAAATTCAATCTGCAGAACAGCAAAGAAAACCATTCACAGGGTGAGGAGAAAGCATATAGCCTAGGAGTTTCTCTTGGACAGTGGATTGCCATACTAAATATAAACAGCTAAAGGTACTGAGCTCTGGGAAGACAAACAACCCATTTACCCAATGGCTCATGATCACGAAGTACACAAAGGAACATGGCTAATCGCTCAGCTCATCAAGGTCCTAACAATCCCAGTCTTCACACGTGAGGGACATGCAAATCAAATTTCAACAGCGACTCCATCTTACCCCGTTCGGGAAGGTAATGTTGAGAACACACATGATACACACTGATGATCATGTGGAAATAGGAATGCTTCAACATTGTTGGTGAGGATGCTTAGTACTACATCCACTATGAGAATCAGAATGGAGCTGACTCCTGAAACTCAAAAGGGCCCAGCTGTACCAATGCCCACTCTTGACTGAAAAACTCTAGTCAGCACTCAAACAAAGGTTTATTTGGGGGCATGAAAATCTCTCTTCCAGCTTCCAGTAGCTACTTATTGGCTTTGCTTTCTAGTTCTTTATTCCACATTCGCAGGCCTGACAGTTCTTGACTCCCACAAAGCACAATCCTGTCCTTATGCCCCTCCTGGTGAGACACTTATTTCCTTTTGTGACCCTGAGTTAGGGGCCCTCTGTGTAGGATCATTGTCACCGTTATGAGGATATAAGAGATGATATGCTAAAAACAAACAAACAAAAAACAGAAGAAGAAATCAAAGATGTGGGCAGGGGACGGGAAACAAGTATTAAAACATGCCTTACTTTGGGGTCAGGTGATGAAGGGGTAGCATCACGCAAGCCCTTCTTTGTGGTATGTACTGAACGGGAGGTGGAAACCACATGTTCTCTCTCACTCTCAGAACGCTTCTTGTCCAGCAAGGCTGGGTGTTCTTGTTTCCCCAGGTCGATTTTACCTGTTATGGGAAGAAGTCAAAGTAAAACATACATGAAAATCTGTGTAATTGTAAGTCAATTAAGAGCACATTTGGCAGACTTCAAAGACATTACCATGATTCCTGGATTGCTGGAAATTTTCACATACTTCCTCTTTGTCCTCAGGGGCATTCTGGGAAGGAAAAACACAGGATGCCAGGAATTAGCAAGCACTATAAAGACACTTTCTTCTCCGAAGCACAGAGATAGTTTTCTGAAAAACACCACATCGGATGCCACAAAGGAAGGATCAGTTCATAGGAAACAATTAGGGAGAATGCCTGGCGTTCCATCAGACTTTTATGCAATGAAATCAGAAATCAACAGTAGAATAAAAACACAGGAGCCTCTCAAGCCCCCAAGGACTGAGCGATCAACTACTGGAGAGCAGAAGACATGAGAGATGAAATAAACAATACTTCAAGGTTGCTGAGAAGAGCCACACAACCTATCCACAACCCAGGGTTACTCAGAAGGTGGTTCAGAGAAGGAGGTTCACAGCCCCGATCTTATTCCTTAAGAGAACAGAAAACCTCCCAAACACAAACCTCCCATGACATTTCAAGGCCATGGAAAAAGGAGAAATCAACACTGAATGCAGCCCTTGATGGCAAATAATTGAAATCAGAACCAAACTTTAAGAACTGAAAACAACAAGGTTCCAACAAAATCAACAATATACAAACTTGGTTCTTTGAAACCAAACAGAAATTTGATGAAACTTTATGCACACTATCCAAAGACAGGAAGACAGGACTCAGTTTCCTGAAATTTGGAATGAAAAGGATCCATCACCGTGGAGCACAATGAAATTGAGAGGATAATCAGAAACTATTTGGGAAACTTATACCAGCATTGCCGACCCAAATGCACATCAGAAATTTAAACAGATCCAAATCAAGCCATGAAATTGAAGATACGCTGAACCCTACCAGCAAAGGAAAGCCCAGGACCTGATGGAAGCTGAGCCCAGTTCAACCAGTCCTTTGATAAAGAGTTAATGGGAAACCCCTGAAATCATTCCATGGAAAAGAAAGGGAGGGAACCCGGACAGACTCATTCTGTGAAGGCCGCATCACCCCGATTCCAAAACCAGACAAAGACCCATCAGGAAACAAAACTTGAGGCCAATCATTCTCATGAAAATAAATGCAGAAGATCTTAGTAAAACATCGGTAATTCACTTTCCAAAGCACAGGGAAAAGATAGGACACCACTAGGATCCCATGGGATTCATCTCGGGATGCAATTTGGGCTCCAGAGATGCAAAACAACAGACAATAGGGCAACCACACATTAGGGCAACCACACATTAGATCAACCACTGTGGGAGGCACTGTGGAGATTCCTCCAAAAACAAGCAATGGAACCACCCCAGGATCTTGATATCCATGCCTCTTTTGTGTTCAGCTGACCAGCAGGGACACAAGTGTATCAATGTCTGTAGCCGCATAAACCCTTAGCAGCAGCGACATATTGAATGGATGATACAACGAGGCGTATACACACGAACAAGTTTTAGTATATGTTGAAGAATGGACTTATACCATTTTCGATGAGTGGAAGGAAGTGGAGAATCCCATGCTCAATTCAATAAGTCATAGGACACTATGGAGCATTGAAAGGATTCCAATCGAGGCTGAAGGTAAAGCAAACTACTAGGAGCAAGGTAGGCATGGATATCCTGAAGTGAAAGCAAAGGCTAGTAGAGCAGATAAAGATCTTTGGGAGGACACAAGAGTTAGGGTAGTGGAGGGAATGTTGATGAACATTCTCTACAAGCATGAAATTATATCATGGTGAATTGCAATTCAATGTATATCTATAAAAAACCACTAAATAAATGAATGAATGGTAGTTAGACCAGTAGATTAGAGCCAGTTGAGGGTGCAGGGAAATAAGAGAGAGGAACCAGGGTCTGAATGGTGTAAAAAAAAACTACGTGTATGAATATGTCCATAGGAACCCAACTATCAAGCACATGTTTAATCCAATGCAAAAGCAAAACAACGGATGGAATTGGGCAAACTGAATATCCATACCAAGCAGAGTGAAACTAGGTCTCTGTTTCTCCTTATGCACAACACAACACAAGAGGGCTAACAAACTTACATATAACAAATGAGAAAGATGGCAGCCATTGGAAGTAATACAGGGGAAACACCTCCGAATAGAGGCATCAAAGAAGACTTTAGGAAGAGGAATATTGCACGTGAGAACGTGCTCGCAAGAAGTGGTCAACATGAGCGCATCCAAATTCAATCTGCAGAACAGCAAAGAAAACCATTCACAGGGTGAGGAGAAAGCATATAGCCTAGGAGTTTCTCTTGGACAGTGGATTGCCATACTAAATATAAACAGCTAAAGGTACTGAGCTCTGGGAAGACAAACAACCCATTTACCCAATGGCTCATGATCACGAAGTACACAAAGGAACATGGCTAATCGCTCAGCTCATCAAGGTCCTAACAATCCCAGTCTTCACACGTGAGGGACATGCAAATCAAATTTCAACAGCGACTCCATCTTACCCCGTTCGGGAAGGTAATGTTGAGAACACACATGATACACACTGATGATCATGTGGAAATAGGAATGCTTCAACATTGTTGGTGAGGATGCTTAGTACTACATCCACTATGAGAATCAGAATGGAGCTGACTCCTGAAACTCAAAAGGGCCCAGCTGTACCAATGCCCACTCTTGACTGAAAAACTCTAGTCAGCACTCAAACAAAGGTTTATTTGGGGGCATGAAAATCTCTCTTCCAGCTTCCAGTAGCTACTTATTGGCTTTGCTTTCTAGTTCTTTATTCCACATTCGCAGGCCTGACAGTTCTTGACTCCCACAAAGCACAATCCTGTCCTTATGCCCCTCCTGGTGAGACACTTATTTCCTTTTGTGACCCTGAGTTAGGGGCCCTCTGTGTAGGATCATTGTCACCGTTATGAGGATATAAGAGATGATATGCTAAAAAAAAACAAACAAAAAACAGAAGAAGAAATCAAAGATGTGGGCAGGGGACGGGAAACAAGTATTAAAACATGCCTTACTTTGGGGTCAGGTGATGAAGGGGTAGCATCACGCAAGCCCTTCTTTGTGGTATGTACTGAACGGGAGGTGGAAACCACATGTTCTCTCTCACTCTCAGAACGCTTCTTGTCCAGCAAGGCTGGGTGTTCTTGTTTCCCCAGGTCGATTTTACCTGTTATGGGAAGAAGTCAAAGTAAAACATACATGAAAATCTGTGTAATTGTAAGTCAATTAAGAGCACATTTGGCAGACTTCAAAGACATTACCATGATTCCTGGATTGCTGGAAATTTTCACATACTTCCTCTTTGTCCTCAGGGGCATTCTGGGAAGGAAAAACACAGGATGCCAGGAATTAGCAAGCACTATAAAGACACTTTCTTCTCCGAAGCACAGAGATAGTTTTCTGAAAAACACCACATCGGATGCCACAAAGGAAGGATCAGTTCATAGGAAACAATTAGGGAGAATGCCTGGCGTTCCATCAGACTTTTATGCAATGAAATCAGAAATCAACAGTAGAATAAAAACACAGGAGCCTCTCAAGCCCCCAAGGACTGAGCGATCAACTACTGGAGAGCAGAAGACATGAGAGATGAAATAAACAATACTTCAAGGTTGCTGAGAAGAGCCACACAACCTATCCACAACCCAGGGTTACTCAGAAGGTGGTTCAGAGAAGGAGGTTCACAGCCCCGATCTTATTCCTTAAGAGAACAGAAAACCTCCCAAACACAAACCTCCCATGACATTTCAAGGCCATGGAAAAAGGAGAAATCAACACTGAATGCAGCCCTTGATGGCAAATAATTGAAATCAGAACCAAACTTTAAGAACTGAAAACAACAAGGTCCAACAAAATCAACAATATACAAACTTGGTTCTTTGAAACCAAACAGAAATTTGATGAAACTTTATGCACACTATCCAAAGACAGGAAGACAGGACTCAGTTTCCTGAAATTTGGAATGAAAAGGATCCATCACCGTGGAGCACAATGAAATTGAGAGGATAATCAGAAACTATTTGGGAAACTTATACCAGCATTGCCGACCCAAATGCACATCAGAAATTTAAACAGATCCAAATCAAGCCATGAAATTGAAGATACGCTGAACCCTACCAGCAAAGGAAAGCCCAGGACCTGATGGAAGCTGAGCCCAGTTCAACCAGTCCTTTGATAAAGAGTTAATGGGAAACCCCTGAAACCATTCCATGGAAAAGAAAGGGAGGGAACCCGGACAGACTCATTCTGTGAAGGCCGCATCATCCCGATTCCAAAACCAGACAAAGACCCATCAGGAAACAAAACTTGAGGCCAATCATTCTCATGAAAATAAATGCAGAAGATCTTAGTAAAACATCGGTAATTCACTTTCCAAAGCACAGGGAAAAGATAGGACACCGCTAGGATCCCATGGGATTCATCTCGGGATGCAATTTGGGCTCCAGAGATGCAAAACAACAGACAATAGGGCAACCACACATTAGGGCAACCACACATTAGATCAACCACTGTGGGAGGCACTATGGAGATTCCTCCAAAAACAAGCAATGGAACCACCCCAGGATCTTGATATCCATGCCTCTTTTGTGTTCAGCTGACCAGCAGGGACACAAGTGTATCAATGTCTGTAGCCGCATAAACCCTTAGCAGCAGCGACATATTGAATGGATGATACAATGAGGCGTATACACACGAACAAGTTTTAGTATATGTTGAAGAATGAACTTATACCATTTTCGATGAGTGGAAGGAAGTGGAGAATCCCATGCTCAATTCAATAAGTCATAGGACACTATGGAGCATTGAAAGGATTCCAATCGAGGCTGAAGGTAAAGCAACCTACTAGGAGCAAGGTAGGCATGGATATCCTGAAGTGAAAGCAAAGGCTAGTAGAGCAGATAAAGATCTTTGGGAGGACACAAGAGTTAGGGTAGTGGAGGGAATGTTGATGAACATTCTCTACAAGCATGAAATTATATCATGGTGAATTGCAATTCAATGTATATCTATAAAAAACCACTAAATAAATGAATGAATGGTAGTTAGACCAGTAGATTAGAGCCAGTTGAGGGTGCAGGGAAATAAGAGAGAGGAACCAGGGTCTGAATGGTGTAAAAAAAAACTACGTGTATGAATATGTCCATAGGAACCCAACTATCAAGCACATGTTTAATCCAATGCAAAAGCAAAACAACGGATGGAATTGGGCAAACTGGATATCCATACCAAGCAGAGTGAAACTAGGTCTCTGTTTCTCCTTATGCACAACACAACACAAGAGGGCTAACAAACTTACATATAACAAATGAGAAAGATGGCAGCCATTGGAAGGAATACAGGGGAAACACCTCCGAATAGAGGCATCAAAGAAGACTTTAGGAAGAGGAATATTGCACGTGAGAACGTGCTCGCAAGAAGTGGTCAACATGAGCGCATCCAAATTCAATCTGCAGAACAGCAAAGAAAACCATTCACAGGGTGAGGAGAAAGCATATAGCCTAGGAGTTTCTCTTGGACAGTGGATTGCCATACTAAATATAAACAGCTAAAGGTACTGAGCTCTGGGAAGACAAACAACCCATTTACCCAATGGCTCATGATCACGAAGTACACAAAGGAACATGGCTAATCGCTCAGCTCATCAAGGTCCTAACAATCCCAGTCTTCACACGTGAGGGACATGCAAATCAAATTTCAACAGCGACTCCATCTTACCCCGTTCGGGAAGGTAATGTTGAGAACACACATGATACACACTGATGATCATGTGGAAATAGGAATGCTTCAACATTGTTGGTGAGGATGCTTAGTACTACATCCACTATGAGAATCAGAATGGAGCTGACTCCTGAAACTCAAAAGGGCCCAGCTGTACCAATGCCCACTCTTGACTGAAAAACTCTAGTCAGCACTCAAACAAAGGTTTATTTGGGGGCATGAAAATCTCTCTTCCAGCTTCCAGTAGCTACTTATTGGCTTTGCTTTCTAGTTCTTTATTCCACATTCGCAGGCCTGACAGTTCTTGACTCCCACAAAGCACAATCCTGTCCTTATGCCCCTCCTGGTGGGACACTTATTTCCTTTTGTGACCCTGAGTTAGGGGCCCTCTGTGTAGGATCATTGTCACCATTATGAGGATATAAGAGATGATATGCTAAAAACAAACAAACAAAAAACAGAAGAAGAAATCAAAGATGTGGGCAGGGGACGGGAAACAAGTATTAAAACATGCCTTACTTTGGGGTCAGGTGATGAAGGGGTAGCATCACGCAAGCCCTTCTTTGTGGTATGTACTGAACGGGAGGTGGAAACCACATGTTCTCTCTCACTCTCAGAACGCTTCTTGTCCAGCAAGGCTGGGTGTTCTTGTTTCCCCAGGTCGATTTTACCTGTTATGGGAAGAAGTCAAAGTAAAACATACATGAAAATCTGTGTAATTGTAAGTCAATTAA
This sequence comes from Spermophilus citellus, assembly GCF_964194105.1. NCBI lineage: Eukaryota > Metazoa > Chordata > Mammalia > Rodentia > Sciuridae > Spermophilus > Spermophilus citellus. The sequence goes on along the minus strand of NC_138195.1, from coordinate 27,903,401 downwards.
GAGCACATTTGGCAGACTTCAAAGACATTACCATGATTCCTGGATTGCTGGAAATTTTCACATACTTCCTCTTTGTCCTCAGGGGCATTCTGGGAAGGAAAAACACAGGATGCCAGGAATTAGCAAGCACTATAAAGACACTTTCTTCTCCGAAGCACAGAGATAGTTTTCTGAAAAACACCACATCGGATGCCACAAAGGAAGGATCAGTTCATAGGAAACAATTAGGGAGAATGCCTGGCGTTCCATCAGACTTTTATGCAATGAAATCAGAAATCAACAGTAGAATAAAAACACAGGAGCCTCTCAAGCCCCCAAGGACTGAGCGATCAACTACTGGAGAGCAGAAGACATGAGAGATGAAATAAACAATACTTCAAGGTTGCTGAGAAGAGCCACACAACCTATCCACAACCCAGGGTTACTCAGAAGGTGGTTCAGAGAAGGAGGTTCACAGCCCCGATCTTATTCCTTAAGAGAACAGAAAACCTCCCAAACACAAACCTCCCATGACATTTCAAGGCCATGGAAAAAGGAGAAATCAACACTGAATGCAGCCCTTGATGGCAAATAATTGAAATCAGAACCAAACTTTAAGAACTGAAAACAACAAGGTTCCAACAAAATCAACAATATACAAACTTGGTTCTTTGAAACCAAACAGAAATTTGATGAAACTTTATGCACACTATCCAAAGACAGGAAGACAGGACTCAGTTTCCTGAAATTTGGAATGAAAAGGATCCATCACCGTGGAGCACAATGAAATTGAGAGGATAATCAGAAACTATTTGGGAAACTTATACCAGCATTGCCGACCCAAATGCACATCAGAAATTTAAACAGATCCAAATCAAGCCATGAAATTGAAGATACGCTGAACCCTACCAGCAAAGGAAAGCCCAGGACCTGATGGAAGCTGAGCCCAGTTCAACCAGTCCTTTGATAAAGAGTTAATGGGAAACCCCTGAAACCATTCCATGGAAAAGAAAGGGAGGGAACCCGGACAGACTCATTCTGTGAAGGCCGCATCATCCCGATTCCAAAACCAGACAAAGACCCATCAGGAAACAAAACTTGAGGCCAATCATTCTCATGAAAATAAATGCAGAAGATCTTAGTAAAACATCGGTAATTCACTTTCCAAAGCACAGGGAAAAGATAGGACACCGCTAGGATCCCATGGGATTCATCTCGGGATGCAATTTGGGCTCCAGAGATGCAAAACAACAGACAATAGGGCAACCACACATTAGGGCAACCACACATTAGATCAACCACTGTGGGAGGCACTATGGAGATTCCTCCAAAAACAAGCAATGGAACCACCCCAGGATCTTGATATCCATGCCTCTTTTGTGTTCAGCTGACCAGCAGGGACACAAGTGTATCAATGTCTGTAGCCGCATAAACCCTTAGCAGCAGCGACATATTGAATGGATGATACAACGAGGCGTATACACACGAACAAGTTTTAGTATATGTTGAAGAATGGACTTATACCATTTTCGATGAGTGGAAGGAAGTGGAGAATCCCATGCTCAATTCAATAAGTCATAGGACACTATGGAGCATTGAAAGGATTCCAATCGAGGCTGAAGGTAAAGCAAACTACTAGGAGCAAGGTAGGCATGGATATCCTGAAGTGAAAGCAAAGGCTAGTAGAGCAGATAAAGATCTTTGGGAGGACACAAGAGTTAGGGTAGTGGAGGGAATGTTGATGAACATTCTCTACAAGCATGAAATTATATCATGGTGAATTGCAATTCAATGTATATCTATAAAAAACCACTAAATAAATGAATGAATGGTAGTTAGACCAGTAGATTAGAGCCAGTTGAGGGTGCAGGGAAATAAGAGAGAGGAACCAGGGTCTGAATGGTGTAAAAAAAAACTACGTGTATGAATATGTCCATAGGAACCCAACTATCAAGCACATGTTTAATCCAATGCAAAAGCAAAACAACGGATGGAATTGGGCAAACTGGATATCCATACCAAGCAGAGTGAAACTAGGTCTCTGTTTCTCCTTATGCACAACACAACACAAGAGGGCTAACAAACTTACATATAACAAATGAGAAAGATGGCAGCCATTGGAAGGAATACAGGGGAAACACCTCCGAATAGAGGCATCAAAGAAGACTTTAGGAAGAGGAATATTGCACGTGAGAACGTGCTCGCAAGAAGTGGTCAACATGAGCGCATCCAAATTCAATCTGCAGAACAGCAAAGAAAACCATTCACAGGGTGAGGAGAAAGCATATAGCCTAGGAGTTTCTCTTGGACAGTGGATTGCCATACTAAATATAAACAGCTAAAGGTACTGAGCTCTGGGAAGACAAACAACCCATTTACCCAATGGCTCATGATCACGAAGTACACAAAGGAACATGGCTAATCGCTCAGCTCATCAAGGTCCTAACAATCCCAGTCTTCACACGTGAGGGACATGCAAATCAAATTTCAACAGCGACTCCATCTTACCCCGTTCGGGAAGGTAATGTTGAGAACACACATGATACACACTGATGATCATGTGGAAATAGGAATGCTTCAACATTGTTGGTGAGGATGCTTAGTACTACATCCACTATGAGAATCAGAATGGAGCTGACTCCTGAAACTCAAAAGGGCCCAGCTGTACCAATGCCCACTCTTGACTGAAAAACTCTAGTCAGCACTCAAACAAAGGTTTATTTGGGGGCATGAAAATCTCTCTTCCAGCTTCCAGTAGCTACTTATTGGCTTTGCTTTCTAGTTCTTTATTCCACATTCGCAGGCCTGACAGTTCTTGACTCCCACAAAGCACAATCCTGTCCTTATGCCCCTTCTGGTGAGACACTTATTTCCTTTTGTGACCCTGAGTTAGGGGCCCTCTGTGTAGGATCATTGTCACCGTTATGAGGATATAAGAGATGATATGCTAAAAACAAACAAACAAAAAACAGAAGAAGAAATCAAAGATGTGGGCAGGGGACGGGAAACAAGTATTAAAACATGCCTTACTTTGGGGTCAGGTGATGAAGGGGTAGCATCACGCAAGCCCTTCTTTGTGGTATGTACTGAACGGGAGGTGGAAACCACATGTTCTCTCTCACTCTCAGAACGCTTCTTGTCCAGCAAGGCTGGGTGTTCTTGTTTCCCCAGGTCGATTTTACCTGTTATGGGAAGAAGTCAAAGTAAAACATACATGAAAATCTGTGTAATTGTAAGTCAATTAAGAGCACATTTGGCAGACTTCAAAGACATTACCATGATTCCTGGATTGCTGGAAATTTTCACATACTTCCTCTTTGTCCTCAGGGGCATTCTGGGAAGGAAAAACACAGGATGCCAGGAATTAGCAAGCACTATAAAGACACTTTCTTCTCCGAAGCACAGAGATAGTTTTCTGAAAAACACCACATCGGATGCCACAAAGGAAGGATCAGTTCATAGGAAACAATTAGGGAGAATGCCTGGCGTTCCATCAGACTTTTATGCAATGAAATCAGAAATCAACAGTAGAATAAAAACACAGGAGCCTCTCAAGCCCCCAAGGACTGAGCGATCAACTACTGGAGAGCAGAAGACATGAGAGATGAAATAAACAATACTTCAAGGTTGCTGAGAAGAGCCACACAACCTATCCACAACCCAGGGTTACTCAGAAGGTGGTTCAGAGAAGGAGGTTCACAGCCCCGATCTTATTCCTTAAGAGAACAGAAAACCTCCCAAACACAAACCTCCCATGACATTTCAAGGCCATGGAAAAAGGAGAAATCAACACTGAATGCAGCCCTTGATGGCAAATAATTGAAATCAGAACCAAACTTTAAGAACTGAAAACAACAAGGTTCCAACAAAATCAACAATATACAAACTTGGTTCTTTGAAACCAAACAGAAATTTGATGAAACTTTATGCACACTATCCAAAGACAGGAAGACAGGACTCAGTTTCCTGAAATTTGGAATGAAAAGGATCCATCACCGTGGAGCACAATGAAATTGAGAGGATAATCAGAAACTATTTGGGAAACTTATACCAGCATTGCCGACCCAAATGCACATCAGAAATTTAAACAGATCCAAATCAAGCCATGAAATTGAAGATACGCTGAACCCTACCAGCAAAGGAAAGCCCAGGACCTGATGGAAGCTGAGCCCAGTTCAACCAGTCCTTTGATAAAGAGTTAATGGGAAACCCCTGAAATCATTCCATGGAAAAGAAAGGGAGGGAACCCGGACAGACTCATTCTGTGAAGGCCGCATCACCCCGATTCCAAAACCAGACAAAGACCCATCAGGAAACAAAACTTGAGGCCAATCATTCTCATGAAAATAAATGCAGAAGATCTTAGTAAAACATCGGTAATTCACTTTCCAAAGCACAGGGAAAAGATAGGACACCACTAGGATCCCATGGGATTCATCTCGGGATGCAATTTGGGCTCCAGAGATGCAAAACAACAGACAATAGGGCAACCACACATTAGGGCAACCACACATTAGATCAACCACTGTGGGAGGCACTGTGGAGATTCCTCCAAAAACAAGCAATGGAACCACCCCAGGATCTTGATATCCATGCCTCTTTTGTGTTCAGCTGACCAGCAGGGACACAAGTGTATCAATGTCTGTAGCCGCATAAACCCTTAGCAGCAGCGACATATTGAATGGATGATACAACGAGGCGTATACACACGAACAAGTTTTAGTATATGTTGAAGAATGGACTTATACCATTTTCGATGAGTGGAAGGAAGTGGAGAATCCCATGCTCAATTCAATAAGTCATAGGACACTATGGAGCATTGAAAGGATTCCAATCGAGGCTGAAGGTAAAGCAAACTACTAGGAGCAAGGTAGGCATGGATATCCTGAAGTGAAAGCAAAGGCTAGTAGAGCAGATAAAGATCTTTGGGAGGACACAAGAGTTAGGGTAGTGGAGGGAATGTTGATGAACATTCTCTACAAGCATGAAATTATATCATGGTGAATTGCAATTCAATGTATATCTATAAAAAACCACTAAATAAATGAATGAATGGTAGTTAGACCAGTAGATTAGAGCCAGTTGAGGGTGCAGGGAAATAAGAGAGAGGAACCAGGGTCTGAATGGTGTAAAAAAAAACTACGTGTATGAATATGTCCATAGGAACCCAACTATCAAGCACATGTTTAATCCAATGCAAAAGCAAAACAACGGATGGAATTGGGCAAACTGGATATCCATACCAAGCAGAGTGAAACTAGGTCTCTGTTTCTCCTTATGCACAACACAACACAAGAGGGCTAACAAACTTACATATAACAAATGAGAAAGATGGCAGCCATTGGAAGGAATACAGGGGAAACACCTCCGAATAGAGGCATCAAAGAAGACTTTAGGAAGAGGAATATTGCACGTGAGAACGTGCTCGCAAGAAGTGGTCAACATGAGCGCATCCAAATTCAATCTGCAGAACAGCAAAGAAAACCATTCACAGGGTGAGGAGAAAGCATATAGCCTAGGAGTTTCTCTTGGACAGTGGATTGCCATACTAAATATAAACAGCTAAAGGTACTGAGCTCTGGGAAGACAAACAACCCATTTACCCAATGGCTCATGATCACGAAGTACACAAAGGAACATGGCTAATCGCTCAGCTCATCAAGGTCCTAACAATCCCAGTCTTCACACGTGAGGGACATGCAAATCAAATTTCAACAGCGACTCCATCTTACCCCGTTCGGGAAGGTAATGTTGAGAACACACATGATACACACTGATGATCATGTGGAAATAGGAATGCTTCAACATTGTTGGTGAGGATGCTTAGTACTACATCCACTATGAGAATCAGAATGGAGCTGACTCCTGAAACTCAAAAGGGCCCAGCTGTACCAATGCCCACTCTTGACTGAAAAACTCTAGTCAGCACTCAAACAAAGGTTTATTTGGGGGCATGAAAATCTCTCTTCCAGCTTCCAGTAGCTACTTATTGGCTTTGCTTTCTAGTTCTTTATTCCACATTCGCAGGCCTGACAGTTCTTGACTCCCACAAAGCACAATCCTGTCCTTATGCCCCTCCTGGTGAGACACTTATTTCCTTTTGTGACCCTGAGTTAGGGGCCCTCTGTGTAGGATCATTGTCACCGTTATGAGGATATAAGAGATGATATGCTAAAAACAAACAAACAAAAAACAGAAGAAGAAATCAAAGATGTGGGCAGGGGACGGGAAACAAGTATTAAAACATGCCTTACTTTGGGGTCAGGTGATGAAGGGGTAGCATCACGCAAGCCCTTCTTTGTGGTATGTACTGAACGGGAGGTGGAAACCACATGTTCTCTCTCACTCTCAGAACGATTCTTGTCCAGCAAGGCTGGGTGTTCTTGTTTCCCCAGGTCGATTTTACCTGTTATGGGAAGAAGTCAAAGTAAAACATACATGAAAATCTGTGTAATTGTAAGTCAATTAAGAGCACATTTGGCAGACTTCAAAGACATTACCATGATTCCTGGATTGCTGGAAATTTTCACATACTTCCTCTTTGTCCTCAGGGGCATTCTGGGAAGGAAAAACACAGGATGCCAGGAATTAGCAAGCACTATAAAGACACTTTCTTCTCCGAAGCACAGAGATAGTTTTCTGAAAAACACCACATCGGATGCCACAAAGGAAGGATCAGTTCATAGGAAACAATTAGGGAGAATGCCTGGCGTTCCATCAGACTTTTATGCAATGAAATCAGAAATCAACAGTAGAATAAAAACACAGGAGCCTCTCAAGCCCCCAAGGACTGAGCGATCAACTACTGGAGAGCAGAAGACATGAGAGATGAAATAAACAATACTTCAAGGTTGCTGAGAAGAGCCACACAACCTATCCACAACCCAGGGTTACTCAGAAGGTGGTTCAGAGAAGGAGGTTCACAGCCCCGATCTTATTCCTTAAGAGAACAGAAAACCTCCCAAACACAAACCTCCCATGACATTTCAAGGCCATGGAAAAAGGAGAAATCAACACTGAATGCAGCCCTTGATGGCAAATAATTGAAATCAGAACCAAACTTTAAGAACTGAAAACAACAAGGTTCCAACAAAATCAACAATATACAAACTTGGTTCTTTGAAACCAAACAGAAATTTGATGAAACTTTATGCACACTATCCAAAGACAGGAAGACAGGACTCAGTTTCCTGAAATTTGGAATGAAAAGGATCCATCACCGTGGAGCACAATGAAATTGAGAGGATAATCAGAAACTATTTGGGAAACTTATACCAGCATTGCCGACCCAAATGCACATCAGAAATTTAAACAGATCCAAATCAAGCCATGAAATTGAAGATACGCTGAACCCTACCAGCAAAGGAAAGCCCAGGACCTGATGGAAGCTGAGCCCAGTTCAACCAGTCCTTTGATAAAGAGTTAATGGGAAACCCCTGAAATCATTCCATGGAAAAGAAAGGGAGGGAACCCGGACAGACTCATTCTGTGAAGGCCGCATCACCCCGATTCCAAAACCAGACAAAGACCCATCAGGAAACAAAACTTGAGGCCAATCATTCTCATGAAAATAAATGCAGAAGATCTTAGTAAAACATCGGTAATTCACTTTCCAAAGCACAGGGAAAAGATAGGACACCGCTAGGATCCCATGGGATTCATCTCGGGATGCAATTTGGGCTCCAGAGATGCAAAACAACAGACAATAGGGCAACCACACATTAGGGCAACCACACATTAGATCAACCACTGTGGGAGGCACTGTGGAGATTCCTCCAAAAACAAGCAATGGAACCACCCCAGGATCTTGATATCCATGCCTCTTTTGTGTTCAGCTGACCAGCAGGGACACAAGTGTATCAATGTCTGTAGCCGCATAAACCCTTAGCAGCAGCGACATATTGAATGGATGATACAACGAGGCGTATACACACGAACAAGTTTTAGTATATGTTGAAGAATGGACTTATACCATTTTCGATGAGTGGAAGGAAGTGGAGAATCCCATGCTCAATTCAATAAGTCATAGGACACTATGGAGCATTGAAAGGATTCCAATCGAGGCTGAAGGTAAAGCAACCTACTAGGAGCAAGGTAGGCATGGATATCCTGAAGTGAAAGCAAAGGCTAGTAGAGCAGATAAAGATCTTTGGGAGGACACAAGAGTTAGGGTAGTGGAGGGAATGTTGATGAACATTCTCTACAAGCATGAAATTATATCATGGTGAATTGCAATTCAATGTATATCTATAAAAAACCACTAAATAAATGAATGAATGGTAGTTAGACCAGTAGATTAGAGCCAGTTGAGGGTGCAGGGAAATAAGAGAGAGGAACCAGGGTCTGAATGGTGTAAAAAAAAACTACGTGTATGAATATGTCCATAGGAACCCAACTATCAAGCACATGTTTAATCCAATGCAAAAGCAAAACAACGGATGGAATTGGGCAAACTGGATATCCATACCAAGCAGAGTGAGACTAGGTCTCTCTTTCTCCTTATGCACAACACAACACAAGAGGGCTAACAAACTTACATATAACAAATGAGAAAGATGGCAGCCATTGGAAGGAATACAGGGGAAACACCTCCAAATAGAGGCATCAAAGAAGACTTTAGGAAGAGGAATATTGCACGTGAGAACGTGCTCGCAAGAAGTGGTCAACATGAGCGCATCCAAATTCAATCTGCAGAACAGCAAAGAAAACCATTCACAGGGTGAGGAGAAAGCATATAGCCTAGGAGTTTCTCTTGGACAGTGGATTGCCATACTAAATATAAACAGCTAAAGGTACTGAGCTCTGGGAAGACAAACAACCCATTTACCCAATGGCTCATGATCACGAAGTACACAAAGGAACATGGCTAATCGCTCAGCTCATCAAGGTCCTAACAATCCCAGTCTTCACACGTGAGGGACATGCAAATCAAATTTCAACAGCGACTCCATCTTACCCCGTTCGGGAAGGTAATGTTGAGAACACACATGATACACACTGATGATCATGTGGAAATAGGAATGCTTCAACATTGTTGGTGAGGATGCTTAGTACTACATCCACTATGAGAATCAGAATGGAGCTGACTCCTGAAACTCAAAAGGGCCCAGCTGTACCAATGCCCACTCTTGACTGAAAAACTCTAGTCAGCACTCAAACAAAGGTTTATTTGGGGGCATGAAAATCTCTCTTCCAGCTTCCAGTAGCTACTTATTGGCTTTGCTTTCTAGTTCTTTATTCCACATTCGCAGGCCTGACAGTTCTTGACTCCCACAAAGCACAATCCTGTCCTTATGCCCCTCCTGGTGAGACACTTATTTCCTTTTGTGACCCTGAGTTAGGGGCCCTCTGTGTAGGATCATTGTCACCATTATGAGGATATAAGAGATGATATGCTAAAAACAAACAAACAAAAAACAGAAGAAGAAATCAAAGATGTGGGCAGGGGACGGGAAACAAGTATTAAAACATGCCTTACTTTGGGGTCAGGTGATGAAGGGGTAGCATCACGCAAGCCCTTCTTTGTGGTATGTACTGAACGGGAGGTGGAAACCACATGTTCTCTCTCACTCTCAGAACGATTCTTGTCCAGCAAGGCTGGGTGTTCTTGTTTCCCCAGGTCGATTTTACCTGTTATGGGAAGAAGTCAAAGTAAAACATACATGAAAATCTGTGTAATTGTAAGTCAATTAAGAGCACATTTGGCAGACTTCAAAGACATTACCATGATTCCTGGATTGCTGGAAATTTTCACATACTTCCTCTTTGTCCTCAGGGGCATTCTGGGAAGGAAAAACACAGGATGCCAGGAATTAGCAAGCACTATAAAGACACTTTCTTCTCCGAAGCACAGAGATAGTTTTCTGAAAAACACCACATCGGATGCCACAAAGGAAGGATCAGTTCATAGGAAACAATTAGGGAGAATGCCTGGCGTTCCATCAGACTTTTATGCAATGAAATCAGAAATCAACAGTAGAATAAAAACACAGGAGCCTCTCAAGCCCCCAAGGACTGAGCGATCAACTACTGGAGAGCAGAAGACATGAGAGATGAAATAAACAATACTTCAAGGTTGCTGAGAAGAGCCACACAACCTATCCACAACCCAGGGTTACTCAGAAGGTGGTTCAGAGAAGGAGGTTCACAGCCCCGATCTTATTCCTTAAGAGAACAGAAAACCTCCCAAACACAAACCTCCCATGACATTTCAAGGCCATGGAAAAAGGAGAAATCAACACTGAATGCAGCCCTTGATGGCAAATAATTGAAATCAGAACCAAACTTTAAGAACTGAAAACAACAAGGTTCCAACAAAATCAACAATATACAAACTTGGTTCTTTGAAACCAAACAGAAATTTGATGAAACTTTATGCACACTATCCAAAGACAGGAAGACAGGACTCAGTTTCCTGAAATTTGGAATGAAAAGGATCCATCACCGTGGAGCACAATGAAATTGAGAGGATAATCAGAAACTATTTGGGAAACTTATACCAGCATTGCCGACCCAAATGCACATCAGAAATTTAAACAGATCCAAATCAAGCCATGAAATTGAAGATACGCTGAACCCTACCAGCAAAGGAAAGCCCAGGACCTGATGGAAGCTGAGCCCAGTTCAACCAGTCCTTTGATAAAGAGTTAATGGGAAACCCCTGAAATCATTCCATGGAAAAGAAAGGGAGGGAACCCGGACAGACTCATTCTGTGAAGGCCGCATCACCCCGATTCCAAAACCAGACAAAGACCCATCAGGAAACAAAACTTGAGGCCAATCATTCTCATGAAAATAAATGCAGAAGATCTTAGTAAAACATCGGTAATTCACTTTCCAAAGCACAGGGAAAAGATAGGACACCACTAGGATCCCATGGGATTCATCTCGGGATGCAATTTGGGCTCCAGAGATGCAAAACAACAGACAATAGGGCAACCACACATTAGGGCAACCACACATTAGATCAACCACTGTGGGAGGCACTGTGGAGATTCCTCCAAAAACAAGCAATGGAACCACCCCAGGATCTTGATATCCATGCCTCTTTTGTGTTCAGCTGACCAGCAGGGACACAAGTGTATCAATGTCTGTAGCCGCATAAACCCTTAGCAGCAGCGACATATTGAATGGATGATACAACGAGGCGTATACACACGAACAAGTTTTAGTATATGTTGAAGAATGGACTTATACCATTTTCGATGAGTGGAAGGAAGTGGAGAATCCCATGCTCAATTCAATAAGTCATAGGACACTATGGAGCATTGAAAGGATTCCAATCGAGGCTGAAGGTAAAGCAACCTACTAGGAGCAAGGTAGGCATGGATATCCTGAAGTGAAAGCAAAGGCTAGTAGAGCAGATAAAGATCTTTGGGAGGACACAAGAGTTAGGGTAGTGGAGGGAATGTTGATGAACATTCTCTACAAGCATGAAATTATATCATGGTGAATTGCAATTCAATGTATATCTATAAAAAACCACTAAATAAATGAATGAATGGTAGTTAGACCAGTAGATTAGAGCCAGTTGAGGGTGCAGGGAAATAAGAGAGAGGAACCAGGGTCTGAATGGTGTAAAAAAAAACTACGTGTATGAATATGTCCATAGGAACCCAACTATCAAGCACATGTTTAATCCAATGCAAAAGCAAAACAACGGATGGAATTGGGCAAACTGGATATCCATACCAAGCAGAGTGAGACTAGGTCTCTCTTTCTCCTTATGCACAACACAACACAAGAGGGCTAACAAACTTACATATAACAAATGAGAAAGATGGCAGCCATTGGAAGGAATACAGGGGAAACACCTCCGAATAGAGGCATCAAAGAAGACTTTAGGAAGAGGAATATTGCACGTGAGAACGTGCTCGCAAGAAGTGGTCAACATGAGCGCATCCAAATTCAATCTGCAGAACAGCAAAGAAAACCATTCACAGGGTGAGGAGAAAGCATATAGCCTAGGAGTTTCTCTTGGACAGTGGATTGCCATACTAAATATAAACAGCTAAAGGTACTGAGCTCTGGGAAGACAAACAACCCATTTACCCAATGGCTCATGATCACGAAGTACACAAAGGAACATGGCTAATCGCTCAGCTCATCAAGGTCCTAACAATCCCAGTCTTCACACGTGAGGGACATGCAAATCAAATTTCAACAGCGAGTCCATCTTACCCCGTTCGGGAAGGTAATGTTGAGAACACACATGATACACACTGATGATCATGTGGAAATAGGAATGCTTCAACATTGTTGGTGAGGATGCTTAGTACTACATCCACTATGAGAATCAGAATGGAGCTGACTCCTGAAACTCAAAAGGGCCCAGCTGTACCAATGCCCACTCTTGACTGAAAAACTCTAGTCAGCACTCAAACAAAGGTTTATTTGGGGGCATGAAAATCTCTCTTCCAGCTTCCAGTAGCTACTTATTGGCTTTGCTTTCTAGTTCTTTATTCCACATTCGCAGGCCTGACAGTTCTTGACTCCCACAAAGCACAATCCTGTCCTTATGCCCCTCCTGGTGAGACACTTATTTCCTTTTGTGACCCTGAGTTAGGGGCCCTCTGTGTAGGATCATTGTCACCATTATGAGGATATAAGAGATGATATGCTAAAAACAAACAAACAAAAAACAGAAGAAGAAATCAAAGATGTGGGCAGGGGACGGGAAACAAGTATTAAAACATGCCTTACTTTGGGGTCAGGTGATGAAGGGGTAGCATCACGCAAGCCCTTCTTTGTGGTATGTACTGAACGGGAGGTGGAAACCACATGTTCTCTCTCACTCTCAGAACGCTTCTTGTCCAGCAAGGCTGGGTGTTCTTGTTTCCCCAGGTCGATTTTACCTGTTATGGGAAGAAGTCAAAGTAAAACATACATGAAAATCTGTGTAATTGTAAGTCAATTAAGAGCACATTTGGCAGACTTCAAAGACATTACCATGATTCCTGGATTGCTGGAAATTTTCACATACTTCCTCTTTGTCCTCAGGGGCATTCTGGGAAGGAAAAACACAGGATGCCAGGAATTAGCAAGCACTATAAAGACACTTTCTTCTCCGAAGCACAGAGATAGTTTTCTGAAAAACACCACATCGGATGCCACAAAGGAAGGATCAGTTCATAGGAAACAATTAGGGAGAATGCCTGGCGTTCCATCAGACTTTTATGCAATGAAATCAGAAATCAACAGTAGAATAAAAACACAGGAGCCTCTCAAGCCCCCAAGGACTGAGCGATCAACTACTGGAGAGCAGAAGACATGAGAGATGAAATAAACAATACTTCAAGGTTGCTGAGAAGAGCCACACAACCTATCCACAACCCAGGGTTACTCAGAAGGTGGTTCAGAGAAGGAGGTTCACAGCCCCGATCTTATTCCTTAAGAGAACAGAAAACCTCCCAAACACAAACCTCCCATGACATTTCAAGGCCATGGAAAAAGGAGAAATCAACACTGAATGCAGCCCTTGATGGCAAATAATTGAAATCAGAACCAAACTTTAAGAACTGAAAACAACAAGGTTCCAACAAAATCAACAATATACAAACTTGGTTCTTTGAAACCAAACAGAAATTTGATGAAACTTTATGCACACTATCCAAAGACAGGAAGACAGGACTCAGTTTCCTGAAATTTGGAATGAAAAGGATCCATCACCATGGAGCACAATGAAATTGAGAGGATAATCAGAAACTATTTGGGAAACTTATACCAGCATTGCCGACCCAAATGCACATCAGAAATTTAAACAGATCCAAATCAAGCCATGAAATTGAAGATACGCTGAACCCTACCAGCAAAGGAAAGCCCAGGACCTGATGGAAGCTGAGCCCAGTTCAACCAGTCCTTTGATAAAGAGTTAATGGGAAACCCCTGAAATCATTCCATGGAAAAGAAAGGGAGGGAACCCGGACAGACTCATTCTGTGAAGGCCGCATCACCCCGATTCCAAAACCAGACAAAGACCCATCAGGAAACAAAACTTGAGGCCAATCATTCTCATGAAAATAAATGCAGAAGATCTTAGTAAAACATCGGTAATTCACTTTCCAAAGCACAGGGAAAAGATAGGACACCACTAGGATCCCATGGGATTCATCTCGGGATGCAATTTGGGCTCCAGAGATGCAAAACAACAGACAATAGGGCAACCACACATTAGGGCAACCACACATTAGATCAACCACTGTGGGAGGCACTGTGGAGATTCCTCCAAAAACAAGCAATGGAACCACCCCAGGATCTTGATATCCATGCCTCTTTTGTGTTCAGCTGACCAGCAGGGACACAAGTGTATCAATGTCTGTAGCCGCATAAACCCTTAGCAGCAGCGACATATTGAATGGATGATACAACGAGGCGTATACACACGAACAAGTTTTAGTATATGTTGAAGAATGAACTTATACCATTTTCTATGAGTGGAAGGAAGTGGAGAATCCCATGCTCAATTCAGTAAGTCATAGGACACTATGGAGCATTGAAAGGATTCCAATCGAGGCTGAAGGTAAAGCAACCTACTAGGAGCAAGGTAGGCATGGATATCCTGAAGTGAAAGCAAAGGCTAGTAGAGCAGATAAAGATCTTTGGGAGGACACAAGAGTTAGGGTAGTGGAGGGAATGTTGATGAACATTCTCTACAAGCATGAAATTATATCATGGTGAATTGCAATTCAATGTATATCTATAAAAAACCACTAAATAAATGAATGAATGGTAGTTAGACCAGTAGATTAGAGCCAGTTGAGGGTGCAGGGAAATAAGAGAGAGGAACCAGGGTCTGAATGGTGTAAAAAAAAACTACGTGTATGAATATGTCCATAGGAACCCAACTATCAAGCACATGTTTAATCCAATGCAAAAGCAAAACAACGGATGGAATTGGGCAAACTGGATATCCATACCAAGCAGAGTGAAACTAGGTCTCTGTTTCTCCTTATGCACAACACAACACAAGAGGGCTAACAAACTTACATATAACAAATGAGAAAGATGGCAGCCATTGGAAGGAATACAGGGGAAACACCTCCGAATAGAGGCATCAAAGAAGACTTTAGGAAGAGGAATATTGCACGTGAGAACGTGCTCGCAAGAAGTGGTCAACATGAGCGCATCCAAATTCAATCTGCAGAACAGCAAAGAAAACCATTCACAGGGTGAGGAGAAAGCATATAGCCTAGGAGTTTCTCTTGGACAGTGGATTGCCATACTAAATATAAACAGCTAAAGGTACTGAGCTCTGGGAAGACAAACAACCCATTTACCCAATGGCTCATGATCACGAAGTACACAAAGGAACATGGCTAATCGCTCAGCTCATCAAGGTCCTAACAATCCCAGTCTTCACACGTGAGGGACATGCAAATCAAATTTCAACAGCGAGTCCATCTTACCCCGTTCGGGAAGGTAATGTTGAGAACACACATGATACACACTGATGATCATGTGGAAATAGGAATGCTTCAACATTGTTGGTGAGGATGCTTAGTACTACATCCACTATGAGAATCAGAATGGAGCTGACTCCTGAAACTCAAAAGGGCCCAGCTGTACCAATGCCCACTCTTGACTGAAAAACTCTAGTCAGCACTCAAACAAAGGTTTATTTGGGGGCATGAAAATCTCTCTTCCAGCTTCCAGTAGCTACTTATTGGCTTTGCTTTCTAGTTCTTTATTCCACATTCGCAGGCCTGACAGTTCTTGACTCCCACAAAGCACAATCCTGTCCTTATGCCCCTCCTGGTGAGACACTTATTTCCTTTTGTGACCCTGAGTTAGGGGCCCTCTGTGTAGGATCATTGTCACCATTATGAGGATATAAGAGATGATATGCTAAAAACAAACAAACAAAAAACAGAAGAAGAAATCAAAGATGTGGGCAGGGGACGGGAAACAAGTATTAAAACATGCCTTACTTTGGGGTCAGGTGATGAAGGGGTAGCATCACGCAAGCCCTTCTTTGTGGTATGTACTGAACGGGAGGTGGAAACCACATGTTCTCTCTCACTCTCAGAACGCTTCTTGTCCAGCAAGGCTGGGTGTTCTTGTTTCCCCAGGTCGATTTTACCTGTTATGGGAAGAAGTCAAAGTAAAACATACATGAAAATCTGTGTAATTGTAAGTCAATTAAGAGCACATTTGGCAGACTTCAAAGACATTACCATGATTCCTGGATTGCTGGAAATTTTCACATACTTCCTCTTTGTCCTCAGGGGCATTCTGGGAAGGAAAAACACAGGATGCCAGGAATTAGCAAGCACTATAAAGACACTTTCTTCTCCGAAGCACAGAGATAGTTTTCTGAAAAACACCACATCGGATGCCACAAAGGAAGGATCAGTTCATAGGAAACAATTAGGGAGAATGCCTGGCGTTCCATCAGACTTTTATGCAATGAAATCAGAAATCAACAGTAGAATAAAAACACAGGAGCCTCTCAAGCCCCCAAGGACTGAGCGATCAACTACTGGAGAGCAGAAGACATGAGAGATGAAATAAACAATACTTCAAGGTTGCTGAGAAGAGCCACACAACCTATCCACAACCCAGGGTTACTCAGAAGGTGGTTCAGAGAAGGAGGTTCACAGCCCCGATCTTATTCCTTAAGAGAACAGAAAACCTCCCAAACACAAACCTCCCATGACATTTCAAGGCCATGGAAAAAGGAGAAATCAACACTGAATGCAGCCCTTGATGGCAAATAATTGAAATCAGAACCAAACTTTAAGAACTGAAAACAACAAGGTTCCAACAAAATCAACAATATACAAACTTGGTTCTTTGAAACCAAACAGAAATTTGATGAAACTTTATGCACACTATCCAAAGACAGGAAGACAGGACTCAGTTTCCTGAAATTTGGAATGAAAAGGATCCATCACCGTGGAGCACAATGAAATTGAGAGGATAATCAGAAACTATTTGGGAAACTTATACCAGCATTGCCGACCCAAATGCACATCAGAAATTTAAACAGATCCAAATCAAGCCATGAAATTGAAGATACGCTGAACCCTACCAGCAAAGGAAAGCCCAGGACCTGATGGAAGCTGAGCCCAGTTCAACCAGTCCTTTGATAAAGAGTTAATGGGAAACCCCTGAAACCATTCCATGGAAAAGAAAGGGAGGGAACCCGGACAGACTCATTCTGTGAAGGCCGCATCATCCCGATTCCAAAACCAGACAAAGACCCATCAGGAAACAAAACTTGAGGCCAATCATTCTCATGAAAATAAATGCAGAAGATCTTAGTAAAACATCGGTAATTCACTTTCCAAAGCACAGGGAAAAGATAGGACACCACTAGGATCCCATGGGATTCATCTCGGGATGCAATTTGGGCTCCAGAGATGCAAAACAACAGACAATAGGGCAACCACACATTAGGGCAACCACACATTAGATCAACCACTGTGGGAGGCACTATGGAGATTCCTCCAAAAACAAGCAATGGAACCACCCCAGGATCTTGATATCCATGCCTCTTTTGTGTTCAGCTGACCAGCAGGGACACAAGTGTATCAATGTCTGTAGCCGCATAAACCCTTAGCAGCAGCGACATATTGAATGGATGATACAACGAGGCGTATACACACGAACAAGTTTTAGTATATGTTGAAGAATGGACTTATACCATTTTCGATGAGTGGAAGGAAGTGGAGAATCCCATGCTCAATTCAATAAGTCATAGGACACTATGGAGCATTGAAAGGATTCCAATCGAGGCTGAAGGTAAAGCAACCTACTAGGAGCAAGGTAGGCATGGATATCCTGAAGTGAAAGCAAAGGCTAGTAGAGCAGATAAAGATCTTTGGGAGGACACAAGAGTTAGGGTAGTGGAGGGAATGTTGATGAACATTCTCTACAAGCATGAAATTATATCATGGTGAATTGCAATTCAATGTATATCTATAAAAAACCACTAAATAAATGAATGAATGGTAGTTAGACCAGTAGATTAGAGCCAGTTGAGGGTGCAGGGAAATAAGAGAGAGGAACCAGGGTCTGAATGGTGTAAAAAAAAACTACGTGTATGAATATGTCCATAGGAACCCAACTATCAAGCACATGTTTAATCCAATGCAAAAGCAAAACAACGGATGGAATTGGGCAAACTGGATATCCATACCAAGCAGAGTGAAACTAGGTCTCTGTTTCTCCTTATGCACAACACAACACAAGAGGGCTAACAAACTTACATATAACAAATGAGAAAGA
The DNA here is from genome assembly GCF_964194105.1 of Spermophilus citellus. Classification (NCBI taxonomy): domain Eukaryota; kingdom Metazoa; phylum Chordata; class Mammalia; order Rodentia; family Sciuridae; genus Spermophilus; species Spermophilus citellus. Next base: position 27,885,194 of record NC_138195.1, on the reverse strand, counting down.
TGGCAGCCATTGGAAGGAATACAGGGGAAACACCTCCGAATAGAGGCATCAAAGAAGACTTTAGGAAGAGGAATATTGCACGTGAGAACGTGCTCGCAAGAAGTGGTCAACATGAGCGCATCCAAATTCAATCTGCAGAACAGCAAAGAAAACCATTCACAGGGTGAGGAGAAAGCATATAGCCTAGGAGTTTCTCTTGGACAGTGGATTGCCATACTAAATATAAACAGCTAAAGGTACTGAGCTCTGGGAAGACAAACAACCCATTTACCCAATGGCTCATGATCACGAAGTACACAAAGGAACATGGCTAATCGCTCAGCTCATCAAGGTCCTAACAATCCCAGTCTTCACACGTGAGGGACATGCAAATCAAATTTCAACAGCGAGTCCATCTTACCCCGTTCGGGAAGGTAATGTTGAGAACACACATGATACACACTGATGATCATGTGGAAATAGGAATGCTTCAACATTGTTGGTGAGGATGCTTAGTACTACATCCACTATGAGAATCAGAATGGAGCTGACTCCTGAAACTCAAAAGGGCCCAGCTGTACCAATGCCCACTCTTGACTGAAAAACTCTAGTCAGCACTCAAACAAAGGTTTATTTGGGGGCATGAAAATCTCTCTTCCAGCTTCCAGTAGCTACTTATTGGCTTTGCTTTCTAGTTCTTTATTCCACATTCGCAGGCCTGACAGTTCTTGACTCCCACAAAGCACAATCCTGTCCTTATGCCCCTCCTGGTGAGACACTTATTTCCTTTTGTGACCCTGAGTTAGGGGCCCTCTGTGTAGGATCATTGTCACCATTATGAGGATATAAGAGATGATATGCTAAAAACAAACAAACAAAAAACAGAAGAAGAAATCAAAGATGTGGGCAGGGGACGGGAAACAAGTATTAAAACATGCCTTACTTTGGGGTCAGGTGATGAAGGGGTAGCATCACGCAAGCCCTTCTTTGTGGTATGTACTGAACGGGAGGTGGAAACCACATGTTCTCTCTCACTCTCAGAACGCTTCTTGTCCAGCAAGGCTGGGTGTTCTTGTTTCCCCAGGTCGATTTTACCTGTTATGGGAAGAAGTCAAAGTAAAACATACATGAAAATCTGTGTAATTGTAAGTCAATTAAGAGCACATTTGGCAGACTTCAAAGACATTACCATGATTCCTGGATTGCTGGAAATTTTCACATACTTCCTCTTTGTCCTCAGGGGCATTCTGGGAAGGAAAAACACAGGATGCCAGGAATTAGCAAGCACTATAAAGACACTTTCTTCTCCGAAGCACAGAGATAGTTTTCTGAAAAACACCACATCGGATGCCACAAAGGAAGGATCAGTTCATAGGAAACAATTAGGGAGAATGCCTGGCGTTCCATCAGACTTTTATGCAATGAAATCAGAAATCAACAGTAGAATAAAAACACAGGAGCCTCTCAAGCCCCCAAGGACTGAGCGATCAACTACTGGAGAGCAGAAGACATGAGAGATGAAATAAACAATACTTCAAGGTTGCTGAGAAGAGCCACACAACCTATCCACAACCCAGGGTTACTCAGAAGGTGGTTCAGAGAAGGAGGTTCACAGCCCCGATCTTATTCCTTAAGAGAACAGAAAACCTCCCAAACACAAACCTCCCATGACATTTCAAGGCCATGGAAAAAGGAGAAATCAACACTGAATGCAGCCCTTGATGGCAAATAATTGAAATCAGAACCAAACTTTAAGAACTGAAAACAACAAGGTTCCAACAAAATCAACAATATACAAACTTGGTTCTTTGAAACCAAACAGAAATTTGATGAAACTTTATGCACACTATCCAAAGACAGGAAGACAGGACTCAGTTTCCTGAAATTTGGAATGAAAAGGATCCATCACCGTGGAGCACAATGAAATTGAGAGGATAATCAGAAACTATTTGGGAAACTTATACCAGCATTGCCGACCCAAATGCACATCAGAAATTTAAACAGATCCAAATCAAGCCATGAAATTGAAGATACGCTGAACCCTACCAGCAAAGGAAAGCCCAGGACCTGATGGAAGCTGAGCCCAGTTCAACCAGTCCTTTGATAAAGAGTTAATGGGAAACCCCTGAAACCATTCCATGGAAAAGAAAGGGAGGGAACCCGGACAGACTCATTCTGTGAAGGCCGCATCATCCCGATTCCAAAACCAGACAAAGACCCATCAGGAAACAAAACTTGAGGCCAATCATTCTCATGAAAATAAATGCAGAAGATCTTAGTAAAACATCGGTAATTCACTTTCCAAAGCACAGGGAAAAGATAGGACACCACTAGGATCCCATGGGATTCATCTCGGGATGCAATTTGGGCTCCAGAGATGCAAAACAACAGACAATAGGGCAACCACACATTAGGGCAACCACACATTAGATCAACCACCGTGGGAGGCACTATGGAGATTCCTCCAAAAACAAGCAATGGAACCACCCCAGGATCTTGATATCCATGCCTCTTTTGTGTTCAGCTGACCAGCAGGGACACAAGTGTATCAATGTCTGTAGCCGCATAAACCCTTAGCAGCAGCGACATATTGAATGGATGATACAACGAGGCGTATACACACGAACAAGTTTTAGTATATGTTGAAGAATGGACTTATACCATTTTCGATGAGTGGAAGGAAGTGGAGAATCCCATGCTCAATTCAATAAGTCATAGGACACTATGGAGCATTGAAAGGATTCCAATCGAGGCTGAAGGTAAAGCAACCTACTAGGAGCAAGGTAGGCATGGATATCCTGAAGTGAAAGCAAAGGCTAGTAGAGCAGATAAAGATCTTTGGGAGGACACAAGAGTTAGGGTAGTGGAGGGAATGTTGATGAACATTCTCTACAAGCATGAAATTATATCATGGTGAATTGCAATTCAATGTATATCTATAAAAAACCACTAAATAAATGAATGAATGGTAGTTAGACCAGTAGATTAGAGCCAGTTGAGGGTGCAGGGAAATAAGAGAGAGGAACCAGGGTCTGAATGGTGTAAAAAAAAACTACGTGTATGAATATGTCCATAGGAACCCAACTATCAAGCACATGTTTAATCCAATGCAAAAGCAAAACAACGGATGGAATTGGGCAAACTGGATATCCATACCAAGCAGAGTGAAACTAGGTCTCTGTTTCTCCTTATGCACAACACAACACAAGAGGGCTAACAAACTTACATATAACAAATGAGAAAGATGGCAGCCATTGGAAGGAATACAAGGGAAACACCTCCGAATAGAGGCATCAAAGAAGACTTTAGGAAGAGGAATATTGCACGTGAGAACGTGCTCGCAAGAAGTGGTCAACATGAGCGCATCCAAATTCAATCTGCAGAACAGCAAAGAAAACCATTCACAGGGTGAGGAGAAAGCATATAGCCTAGGAGTTTCTCTTGGACAGTGGATTGCCATACTAAATATAAACAGCTAAAGGTACTGAGCTCTGGGAAGACAAACAACCCATTTACCCAATGGCTCATGATCACGAAGTACACAAAGGAACATGGCTAATCGCTCAGCTCATCAAGGTCCTAACAATCCCAGTCTTCACACGTGAGGGACATGCAAATCAAATTTCAACAGCGACTCCATCTTACCCCGTTCGGGAAGGTAATGTTGAGAACACACATGATACACACTGATGATCATGTGGAAATAGGAATGCTTCAACATTGTTGGTGAGGATGCTTAGTACTACATCCACTATGAGAATCAGAATGGAGCTGACTCCTGAAACTCAAAAGGGCCCAGCTGTACCAATGCCCACTCTTGACTGAAAAACTCTAGTCAGCACTCAAACAAAGGTTTATTTGGGGGCATGAAAATCTCTCTTCCAGCTTCCAGTAGCTACTTATTGGCTTTGCTTTCTAGTTCTTTATTCCACATTCGCAGGCCTGACAGTTCTTGACTCCCACAAAGCACAATCCTGTCCATATGCCCCTCCTGGTGAGACACTTATTTCCTTTTGTGACCCTGAGTTAGGGGCCCTCTGTGTAGGATCATTGTCACCATTATGAGGATATAAGAGATGATATGCTAAAAACAAACAAACAAAAAACAGAAGAAGAAATCAAAGATGTGGGCAGGGGACGGGAAACAAGTATTAAAACATGCCTTACTTTGGGGTCAGGTGATGAAGGAGTAGCATCACGCAAGCCCTTCTTTGTGGTATGTACTGAACGGGAGGTGGAAACCACATGTTCTCTCTCACTCTCAGAACGATTCTTGTCCAGCAAGGCTGGGTGTTCTTGTTTCCCCAGGTCGATTTTACCTGTTATGGGAAGAAGTCAAAGTAAAACATACATGAAAATCTGTGTAATTGTAAGTCAATTAAGAGCACATTTGGCAGACTTCAAAGACATTACCATGATTCCTGGATTGCTGGAAATTTTCACATACTTCCTCTTTGTCCTCAGGGGCATTCTGGGAAGGAAAAACACAGGATGCCAGGAATTAGCAAGCACTATAAAGACACTTTCTTCTCCGAAGCACAGAGATAGTTTTCTGAAAAACACCACATCGGATGCCACAAAGGAAGGATCAGTTCATAGGAAACAATTAGGGAGAATGCCTGGCGTTCCATCAGACTTTTATGCAATGAAATCAGAAATCAACAGTAGAATAAAAACACAGGAGCCTCTCAAGCCCCCAAGGACTGAGCGATCAACTACTGGAGAGCAGAAGACATGAGAGATGAAATAAACAATACTTCAAGGTTGCTGAGAAGAGCCACACAACCTATCCACAACCCAGGGTTACTCAGAAGGTGGTTCAGAGAAGGAGGTTCACAGCCCCGATCTTATTCCTTAAGAGAACAGAAAACCTCCCAAACACAAACCTCCCATGACATTTCAAGGCCATGGAAAAAGGAGAAATCAACACTGAATGCAGCCCTTGATGGCAAATAATTGAAATCAGAACCAAACTTTAAGAACTGAAAACAACAAGGTTCCAACAAAATCAACAATATACAAACTTGGTTCTTTGAAACCAAACAGAAATTTGATGAAACTTTATGCACACTATCCAAAGACAGGAAGACAGGACTCAGTTTCCTGAAATTTGGAATGAAAAGGATCCATCACCGTGGAGCACAATGAAATTGAGAGGATAATCAGAAACTATTTGGGAAACTTATACCAGCATTGCCGACCCAAATGCACATCAGAAATTTAAACAGATCCAAATCAAGCCATGAAATTGAAGATACGCTGAACCCTACCAGCAAAGGAAAGCCCAGGACCTGATGGAAGCTGAGCCCAGTTCAACCAGTCCTTTGATAAAGAGTTAATGGGAAACCCCTGAAACCATTCCATGGAAAAGAAAGGGAGGGAACCCGGACAGACTCATTCTGTGAAGGCCGCATCATCCCGATTCCAAAACCAGACAAAGACCCATCAGGAAACAAAACTTGAGGCCAATCATTCTCATGAAAATAAATGCAGAAGATCTTAGTAAAACATCGGTAATTCACTTTCCAAAGCACAGGGAAAAGATAGGACACCGCTAGGATCCCATGGGATTCATCTCGGGATGCAATTTGGGCTCCAGAGATGCAAAACAACAGACAATAGGGCAACCACACATTAGGGCAACCACACATTAGATCAACCACCGTGGGAGGCACTATGGAGATTCCTCCAAAAACAAGCAATGGAACCACCCCAGGATCTTGATATCCATGCCTCTTTTGTGTTCAGCTGACCAGCAGGGACACAAGTGTATCAATGTCTGTAGCCGCATAAACCCTTAGCAGCAGCGACATATTGAATGGATGATACAACGAGGCGTATACACACGAACAAGTTTTAGTATATGTTGAAGAATGAACTTATACCATTTTCGATGAGTGGAAGGAAGTGGAGAATCCCATGCTCAATTCAATAAGTCATAGGACACTATGGAGCATTGAAAGGATTCCAATCGAGGCTGAAGGTAAAGCAACCTACTAGGAGCAAGGTAGGCATGGATATCCTGAAGTGAAAGCAAAGGCTAGTAGAGCAGATAAAGATCTTTGGGAGGACACAAGAGTTAGGGTAGTGGAGGGAATGTTGATGAACATTCTCTACAAGCAAGAAATTATATCATGGTGAATTGCAATTCAATGTATATCTATAAAAAACCACTAAATAAATGAATGAATGGTAGTTAGACCAGTAGATTAGAGCCAGTTGAGGGTGCAGGGAAATAAGAGAGAGGAACCAGGGTCTGAATGGTGTAAAAAAAAACTACGTGTATGAATATGTCCATAGGAACCCAACTATCAAGCACATGTTTAATCCAATGCAAAAGCAAAACAACGGATGGAATTGGGCAAACTGGATATCCATACCAAGCAGAGTGAAACTAGGTCTCTGTTTCTCCTTATGCACAACACAACACAAGAGGGCTAACAAACTTACATATAACAAATGAGAAAGATGGCAGCCATTGGAAGGAATACAGGGGAAACACCTCCGAATAGAGGCATCAAAGAAGACTTTAGGAAGAGGAATATTGCACGTGAGAACGTGCTCGCAAGAAGTGGTCAACATGAGCGCATCCAAATTCAATCTGCAGAACAGCAAAGAAAACCATTCACAGGGTGAGGAGAAAGCATATAGCCTAGGAGTTTCTCTTGGACAGTGGATTGCCATACTAAATATAAACAGCTAAAGGTACTGAGCTCTGGGAAGACAAACAACCCATTTACCCAATGGCTCATGATCACGAAGTACACAAAGGAACATGGCTAATCGCTCAGCTCATCAAGGTCCTAACAATCCCAGTCTTCACACGTGAGGGACATGCAAATCAAATTTCAACAGCGACTCCATCTTACCCCGTTCGGGAAGGTAATGTTGAGAACACACATGATACACACTGATGATCATGTGGAAATAGGAATGCTTCAACATTGTTGGTGAGGATGCTTAGTACTACATCCACTATGAGAATCAGAATGGAGCTGACTCCTGAAACTCAAAAGGGCCCAGCTGTACCAATGCCCACTCTTGACTGAAAAACTCTAGTCAGCACTCAAACAAAGGTTTATTTGGGGGCATGAAAATCTCTCTTCCAGCTTCCAGTAGCTACTTATTGGCTTTGCTTTCTAGTTCTTTATTCCACATTCGCAGGCCTGACAGTTCTTGACTCCCACAAAGCACAATCCTGTCCATATTCCCCTCCTGGTGAGACACTTATTTCCTTTTGTGACCCTGAGTTAGGGGCCCTCTGTGTAGGATCATTGTCACCATTATGAGGATATAAGAGATGATATGCTAAAAACAAACAAACAAAAAACAGAAGAAGAAATCAAAGATGTGGGCAGGGGACGGGAAACAAGTATTAAAACATGCCTTACTTTGGGGTCAGGTGATGAAGGGGTAGCATCACGCAAGCCCTTCTTTGTGGTATGTACTGAACGGGAGGTGGAAACCACATGTTCTCTCTCACTCTCAGAACGATTCTTGTCCAGCAAGGCTGGGTGTTCTTGTTTCCCCAGGTCGATTTTACCTGTTATGGGAAGAAGTCAAAGTAAAACATACATGAAAATCTGTGTAATTGTAAGTCAATTAAGAGCACATTTGGCAGACTTCAAAGACATTACCATGATTCCTGGATTGCTGGAAATTTTCACATACTTCCTCTTTGTCCTCAGGGGCATTCTGGGAAGGAAAAACACAGGATGCCAGGAATTAGCAAGCACTATAAAGACACTTTCTTCTCCGAAGCACAGAGATAGTTTTCTGAAAAACACCACATCGGATGCCACAAAGGAAGGATCAGTTCATAGGAAACAATTAGGGAGAATGCCTGGCGTTCCATCAGACTTTTATGCAATGAAATCAGAAATCAACAGTAGAATAAAAACACAGGAGCCTCTCAAGCCCCCAAGGACTGAGCGATCAACTACTGGAGAGCAGAAGACATGAGAGATGAAATAAACAATACTTCAAGGTTGCTGAGAAGAGCCACACAACCTATCCACAACCCAGGGTTACTCAGAAGGTGGTTCAGAGAAGGAGGTTCACAGCCCCGATCTTATTCCTTAAGAGAACAGAAAACCTCCCAAACACAAACCTCCCATGACATTTCAAGGCCATGGAAAAAGGAGAAATCAACACTGAATGCAGCCCTTGATGGCAAATAATTGAAATCAGAACCAAACTTTAAGAACTGAAAACAACAAGGTTCCAACAAAATCAACAATATACAAACTTGGTTCTTTGAAACCAAACAGAAATTTGATGAAACTTTATGCACACTATCCAAAGACAGGAAGACAGGACTCAGTTTCCTGAAATTTGGAATGAAAAGGATCCATCACCGTGGAGCACAATGAAATTGAGAGGATAATCAGAAACTATTTGGGAAACTTATACCAGCATTGCCGACCCAAATGCACATCAGAAATTTAAACAGATCCAAATCAAGCCATGAAATTGAAGATACGCTGAACCCTACCAGCAAAGGAAAGCCCAGGACCTGATGGAAGCTGAGCCCAGTTCAACCAGTCCTTTGATAAAGAGTTAATGGGAAACCCCTGAAACCATTCCATGGAAAAGAAAGGGAGGGAACCCGGACAGACTCATTCTGTGAAGGCCGCATCATCCCGATTCCAAAACCAGACAAAGACCCATCAGGAAACAAAACTTGAGGCCAATCATTCTCATGAAAATAAATGCAGAAGATCTTAGTAAAACATCGGTAATTCACTTTCCAAAGCACAGGGAAAAGATAGGACACCGCTAGGATCCCATGGGATTCATCTCAGGATGCAATTTGGGCTCCAGAGATGCAAAACAACAGACAATAGGGCAACCACACATTAGGGCAACCACACATTAGATCAACCACCGTGGGAGGCACTATGGAGATTCCTCCAAAAACAAGCAATGGAACCACCCCAGGATCTTGATATCCATGCCTCTTTTGTGTTCAGCTGACCAGCAGGGACACAAGTGTATCAATGTCTGTAGCCGCATAAACCCTTAGCAGCAGCGACATATTGAATGGATGATACAACGAGGCGTATACACACGAGCAAGTTTTAGTATATGTTGAAGAATGAACTTATACCATTTTCGATGAGTGGAAGGAAGTGGAGAATCCCATGCTCAATTCAATAAGTCATAGGACACTATGGAGCATTGAAAGGATTCCAATCGAGGCTGAAGGTAAAGCAACCTACTAGGAGCAAGGTAGGCATGGATATCCTGAAGTGAAAGCAAAGGCTAGTAGAGCAGATAAAGATCTTTGGGAGGACACAAGAGTTAGGGTAGTGGAGGGAATGTTGATGAACATTCTCTACAAGCATGAAATTATATCATGGTGAATTGCAATTCAATGTATATCTATAAAAAACCACTAAATAAATGAATGAATGGTAGTTAGACCAGTAGATTAGAGCCAGTTGAGGGTGCAGGGAAATAAGAGAGAGGAACCAGGGTCTGAATGGTGTAAAAAAAAAAACTACGTGTATGAATATGTCCATAGGAACCCAACTATCAAGCACATGTTTAATCCAATGCAAAAGCAAAACAACGGATGGAATTGGGCAAACTGGATATCCATACCAAGCAGAGTGAAACTAGGTCTCTGTTTCTCCTTATGCACAACACAACACAAGAGGGCTAACAAACTTACATATAACAAATGAGAAAGATGGCAGCCATTGGAAGGAATACAGGGGAAACACCTCCGAATAGAGGCATCAAAGAAGACTTTAGGAAGAGGAATATTGCACGTGAGAACGTGCTCGCAAGAAGTGGTCAACATGAGCGCATCCAAATTCAATCTGCAGAACAGCAAAGAAAACCATTCACAGGGTGAGGAGAAAGCATATAGCCTAGGAGTTTCTCTTGGACAGTGGATTGCCATACTAAATATAAACAGCTAAAGGTACTGAGCTCTGGGAAGACAAACAACCCATTTACCCAATGGCTCATGATCACGAAGTACACAAAGGAACATGGCTAATCGCTCAGCTCATCAAGGTCCTAACAATCCCAGTCTTCACACGTGAGGGACATGCAAATCAAATTTCAACAGCGACTCCATCTTACCCCGTTCGGGAAGGTAATGTTGAGAACACACATGATACACACTGATGATCATGTGGAAATAGGAATGCTTCAACATTGTTGGTGAGGATGCTTAGTACTACATCCACTATGAGAATCAGAATGGAGCTGACTCCTGAAACTCAAAAGGGCCCAGCTGTACCAATGCCCACTCTTGACTGAAAAACTCTAGTCAGCACTCAAACAAAGGTTTATTTGGGGGCATGAAAATCTCTCTTCCAGCTTCCAGTAGCTACTTATTGGCTTTGCTTTCTAGTTCTTTATTCCACATTCGCAGGCCTGACAGTTCTTGACTCCCACAAAGCACAATCCTGTCCTTATGCCCCTCCTGGTGAGACACTTATTTCCTTTTGTGACCCTGAGTTAGGGGCCCTCTGTGTAGGATCATTGTCACCATTATGAGGATATAAGAGATGATATGCTAAAAACAAACAAACAAAAAACAGAAGAAGAAATCAAAGATGTGGGCAGGGGACGGGAAACAAGTATTAAAACATGCCTTACTTTGGGGTCAGGTGATGAAGGGGTAGCATCACGCAAGCCCTTCTTTGTGGTATGTACTGAACGGGAGGTGGAAACCACATGTTCTCTCTCACTCTCAGAACGATTCATGTCCAGCAAGGCTGGGTGTTCTTGTTTCCCCAGGTCGATTTTACCTGTTATGGGAAGAAGTCAAAGTAAAACATACATGAAAATCTGTGTAATTGTAAGTCAATTAAGAGCACATTTGGCAGACTTCAAAGACATTACCATGATTCCTGGATTGCTGGAAATTTTCACATACTTCCTCTTTGTCCTCAGGGGCATTCTGGGAAGGAAAAACACAGGATGCCAGGAATTAGCAAGCACTATAAAGACACTTTCTTCTCCGAAGCACAGAGATAGTTTTCTGAAAAACACCACATCGGATGCCACAAAGGAAGGATCAGTTCATAGGAAACAATTAGGGAGAATGCCTGGCGTTCCATCAGACTTTTATGCAATGAAATCAGAAATCAACAGTAGAATAAAAACACAGGAGCCTCTCAAGCCCCCAAGGACTGAGCGATCAACTACTGGAGAGCAGAAGACATGAGAGATGAAATAAACAATACTTCAAGGTTGCTGAGAAGAGCCACACAACCTATCCACAACCCAGGGTTACTCAGAAGGTGGTTCAGAGAAGGAGGTTCACAGCCCCGATCTTATTCCTTAAGAGAACAGAAAACCTCCCAAACACAAACCTCCCATGACATTTCAAGGCCATGGAAAAAGGAGAAATCAACACTGAATGCAGCCCTTGATGGCAAATAATTGAAATCAGAACCAAACTTTAAGAACTGAAAACAACAAGGTTCCAACAAAATCAACAATATACAAACTTGGTTCTTTGAAACCAAACAGAAATTTGATGAAACTTTATGCACACTATCCAAAGACAGGAAGACAGGACTCAGTTTCCTGAAATTTGGAATGAAAAGGATCCATCACCGTGGAGCACAATGAAATTGAGAGGATAATCAGAAACTATTTGGGAAACTTATACCAGCATTGCCGACCCAAATGCACATCAGAAATTTAAACAGATCCAAATCAAGCCATGAAATTGAAGATACGCTGAACCCTACCAGCAAAGGAAAGCCCAGGACCTGATGGAAGCTGAGCCCAGTTCAACCAGTCCTTTGATAAAGAGTTAATGGGAAACCCCTGAAACCATTCCATGGAAAAGAAAGGGAGGGAACCCGGACAGACTCATTCTGTGAAGGCCGCATCATCCCGATTCCAAAACCAGACAAAGACCCATCAGGAAACAAAACTTGAGGCCAATCATTCTCATGAAAATAAATGCAGAAGATCTTAGTAAAACATCGGTAATTCAATTTCCAAAGCACAGGGAAAAGATAGGACACCGCTAGGATCCCATGGGATTCATCTCGGGATGCAATTTGGGCTCCAGAGATGCAAAACAACAGACAATAGGGCAACCACACATTAGGGCAACCACACATTAGATCAACCACTGTGGGAGGCACTATGGAGATTCCTCCAAAAACAAGCAATGGAACCACCCCAGGATCTTGATATCCATGCCTCTTTTGTGTTCAGCTGACCAGCAGGGACACAAGTGTATCAATGTCTGTAGCCGCATAAACCCTTAGCAGCAGCGACATATTGAATGGATGATACAACGAGGCGTATACACACGAACAAGTTTTAGTATATGTTGAAGAATGAACTTATACCATTTTCGATGAGTGGAAGGAAGTGGAGAATCCCATGCTCAATTCAATAAGTCATAGGACACTATGGAGCATTGAAAGGATTCCAATCGAGGCTGAAGGTAAAGCAACCTACTAGGAGCAAGGTAGGCATGGATATCCTGAAGTGAAAGCAAAGGCTAGTAGAGCAGATAAAGATCTTTGGGAGGACACAAGAGTTAGGGTAGTGGAGGGAATGTTGATGAACATTCTCTACAAGCATGAAATTATATCATGGTGAATTGCAATTCAATGTATATCTATAAAAAACCACTAAATAAATGAATGAATGGTAGTTAGACCAGTAGATTAGAGCCAGTTGAGGGTGCAGGGAAATAAGAGAGAGGAACCAGGGTCTGAATGGTGTAAAAAAAAAAAAACTACGTGTATGAATATGTCCATAGGAACCCAACTATCAAGCACATGTTTAATCCAATGCAAAAGCAAAACAACGGATGGAATTGGGCAAACTGGATATCCATACCAAGCAGAGTGAAACTAGGTCTCTGTTTCTCCTTATGCACAACACAACACAAGAGGGCTAACAAACTTACATATAACAAATGAGAAAGATGGCAGCCATTGGAAGGAATACAGGGGAAACACCTCCGCATAGAGGCATCAAAGAAGACTTTAGGAAGAGGAATATTGCACGTGAGAACGTGCTCGCAAGAAGTGGTCAACATGAGCGCATCCAAATTCAATCTGCAGAACAGCAAAGAAAACCATTCACAGGGTGAGGAGAAAGCATATAGCCTAGGAGTTTCTCTTGGACAGTGGATTGCCATACTAAATATAAACAGCTAAAGGTACTGAGCTCTGGGAAGACAAACAACCCATTTACCCAATGGCTCATGATCACGAAGTACACAAAGGAACATGGCTAATCGCTCAGCTCATCAAGGTCCTAACAATCCCAGTCTTCACACGTGAGGGACATGCAAATCAAATTTCAACAGCGAGTCCATCTTACCCCGTTCGGGAAGGTAATGTTGAGAACACACATGATACACACTGATGATCATGTGGAAATAGGAATGCTTCAACATTGTTGGTGAGGATGCTTAGTACTACATCCACTATGAGAATCAGAATGGAGCTGACTCCTGAAACTCAAAAGGGCCCAGCTGTACCAATGCCCACTCTTGACTGAAAAACTCTAGTCAGCACTCAAACAAAGGTTTATTTGGGGGCATGAAAATCTCTCTTCCAGCTTCCAGTAGCTACTTATTGGCTTTGCTTTCTAGTTCTTTATTCCACATTCGCAGGCCTGACAGTTCTTGACTCCCACAAAGCACAATCCTGTCCTTATGCCCCTCCTGGTGAGACACTTATTTCCTTTTGTGACCCTGAGTTAGGGGCCCTCTGTGTAGGATCATTGTCACCATTATGAGGATATAAGAGATGATATGCTAAAAACAAACAAACAAAAAACAGAAGAAGAAATCAAAGATGTGGGCAGGGGACGGGAAACAAGTATTAAAACATGCCTTACTTTGGGGTCAGGTGATGAAGGGGTAGCATCACGCAAGCCCTTCTTTGTGGTATGTACTGAACGGGAGGTGGAAACCACATGTTCTCTCTCACTCTCAGAACGATTCTTGTCCAGCAAGGCTGGGTGTTCTTGTTTCCCCAGGTCGATTTTACCTGTTATGGGAAGAAGTCAAAGTAAAACATACATGAAAATCTGTGTAATTGTAAGTCAATTAAGAGCACATTTGGCAGACTTCAAAGACATTACCATGATTCCTGGATTGCTGGAAATTTTCACATACTTCCTCTTTGTCCTCAGGGGCATTCTGGGAAGGAAAAACACAGGATGCCAGGAATTAGCAAGCACTATAAAGACACTTTCTTCTCCGAAGCACAGAGATAGTTTTCTGAAAAACACCACATCGGATGCCACAAAGGAAGGATCAGTTCATAGGAAACAATTAGGGAGAATGCCTGGCGTTCCATCAGACTTTTATGCAATGAAATCAGAAATCAACAGTAGAATAAAAACACAGGAGCCTCTCAAGCCCCCAAGGACTGAGCGATCAACTACTGGAGAGCAGAAGACATGAGAGATGAAATAAACAATACTTCAAGGTTGCTGAGAAGAGCCACACAACCTATCCACAACCCAGGGTTACTCAGAAGGTGGTTCAGAGAAGGAGGTTCACAGCCCCGATCTTATTCCTTAAGAGAACAGAAAACCTCCCAAACACAAACCTCCCATGACATTTCAAGGCCATGGAAAAAGGAGAAATCAACACTGAATGCAGCCCTTGATGGCAAATAATTGAAATCAGAACCAAACTTTAAGAACTGAAAACAACAAGGTTCCAACAAAATCAACAATATACAAACTTGGTTCTTTGAAACCAAACAGAAATTTGATGAAACTTTATGCACACTATCCAAAGACAGGAAGACAGGACTCAGTTTCCTGAAATTTGGAATGAAAAGGATCCATCACCGTGGAGCACAATGAAATTGAGAGGATAATCAGAAACTATTTGGGAAACTTATACCAGCATTGCCGACCCAAATGCACATCAGAAATTTAAACAGATCCAAATCAAGCCATGAAATTGAAGATACGCTGAACCCTACCAGCAAAGGAAAGCCCAGGACCTGATGGAAGCTGAGCCCAGTTCAACCAGTCCTTTGATAAAGAGTTAATGGGAAACCCCTGAAACCATTCCATGGAAAAGAAAGGGAGGGAACCCGGACAGACTCATTCTGTGAAGGCCGCATCATCCCGATTCCAAAACCAGACAAAGACCCATCAGGAAACAAAACTTGAGGCCAATCATTCTCATGAAAATAAATGCAGAAGATCTTAGTAAAACATCGGTAATTCAATTTCCAAAGCACAGGGAAAAGATAGGACACCGCTAGGATCCCATGGGATTCATCTCGGGATGCAATTTGGGCTCCAGAGATGCAAAACAACAGACAATAGGGCAACCACACATTAGGGCAACCACACATTAGATCAACCACTGTGGGAGGCACTATGGAGATTCCTCCAAAAACAAGCAATGGAACCACCCCAGGATCTTGATATCCATGCCTCTTTTGTGTTCAGCTGACCAGCAGGGACACAAGTGTATCAATGTCTGTAGCCGCATAAACCCTTAGCAGCAGCGACATATTGAATGGATGATACAACGAGGCGTATACACACGAACAAGTTTTAGTATATGTTGAAGAATGAACTTATACCATTTTCGATGAGTGGAAGGAAGTGGAGAATCCCATGCTCAATTCAATAAGTCATAGGACACTATGGAGCATTGAAAGGATTCCAATCGAGGCTGAAGGTAAAGCAACCTACTAGGAGCAAGGTAGGCATGGATATCCTGAAGTGAAAGCAAAGGCTAGTAGAGCAGATAAAGATCTTTGGGAGGACACAAGAGTTAGGGTAGTGGAGGGAATGTTGATGAACATTCTCTACAAGCATGAAATTATATCATGGTGAATTGCAATTCAATGTATATCTATAAAAAACCACTAAATAAATGAATGAATGGTAGTTAGACCAGTAGATTAGAGCCAGTTGAGGGTGCAGGGAAATAAGAGAGAGGAACCAGGGTCTGAATGGTGTAAAAAAAAAAAAACTACGTGTATGAATATGTCCATAGGAACCCAACTATCAAGCACATGTTTAATCCAATGCAAAAGCAAAACAACGGATGGAATTGGGCAAACTGGATATCCATACCAAGCAGAGTGAAACTAGGTCTCTGTTTCTCCTTATGCACAACACAACACAAGAGGGCTAACAAACTTACATATAACAAATGAGAAAGATGGCAGCCATTGGAAGGAATACAGGGGAAACACCTCCGCATAGAGGCATCAAAGAAGACTTTAGGAAGAGGAATATTGCACGTGAGAACGTGCTCGCAAGAAGTGGTCAACATGAGCGCATCCAAATTCAATCTGCAGAACAGCAAAGAAAACCATTCACAGGGTGAGGAGAAAGCATATAGCCTAGGAGTTTCTCTTGGACAGTGGATTGCCATACTAAATATAAACAGCTAAAGGTACTGAGCTCTGGGAAGACAAACAACCCATTTACCCAATGGCTCATGATCACGAAGTACACAAAGGAACATGGCTAATCGCTCAGCTCATCAAGGTCCTAACAATCCCAGTCTTCACACGTGAGGGACATGCAAATCAAATTTCAACAGCGAGTCCATCTTACCCCGTTCGGGAAGGTAATGTTGAGAACACACATGATACACACTGATGATCATGTGGAAATAGGAATGCTTCAACATTGTTGGTGAGGATGCTTAGTACTACATCCACTATGAGAATCAGAATGGAGCTGACTCCTGAAACTCAAAAGGGCCCAGCTGTACCAATGCCCACTCTTGACTGAAAAACTCTAGTCAGCACTCAAACAAAGGTTTATTTGGGGGCATGAAAATCTCTCTTCCAGCTTCCAGTAGCTACTTATTGGCTTTGCTTTCTAGTTCTTTATTCCACATTCCTAGGCCTGACAGTTCTTGACCCCACAAAGCACAATCCTGTCCTTATGCCCCTCCTGGTGAGACACTTATTTCCTTTTGTGACCCTGAGTTAGGGGCCCTCTGTGTAGGATCATTGTCACCATTATGAGGATATAAGAGATGATATGCTAAAAACAAACAAACAAAAAACAGAAGAAGAAATCAAAGATGTGGGCAGGGGACGGGAAACAAGTATTAAAACATGCCTTACTTTGGGGTCAGGTGATGAAGGGGTAGCATCACGCAAGCCCTTCTTTGTGGTATGTACTGAACGGGAGGTGGAAACCACATGTTCTCTCTCACTCTCAGAACGATTCTTGTCCAGCAAGGCTGGGTGTTCTTGTTTCCCCAGGTCGATTTTACCTGTTATGGGAAGAAGTCAAAGTAAAACATACATGAAAATCTGTGTAATTGTAAGTCAATTAAGAGCACATTTGGCAGACTTCAAAGACATTACCATGATTCCTGGATTGCTGGAAATTTTCACATACTTCCTCTTTGTCCTCAGGGGCATTCTGGGAAGGAAAAACACAGGATGCCAGGAATTAGCAAGCACTATAAAGACACTTTCTTCTCCGAAGCACAGAGATAGTTTTCTGAAAAACACCACATCGGATGCCACAAAGGAAGGATCAGTTCATAGGAAACAATTAGGGAGAATGCCTGGCGTTCCATCAGACTTTTATGCAATGAAATCAGAAATCAACAGTAGAATAAAAACACAGGAGCCTCTCAAGCCCCCAAGGACTGAGCGATCAACTACTGGAGAGCAGAAGACATGAGAGATGAAATAAACAATACTTCAAGGTTGCTGAGAAGAGCCACACAACCTATCCACAACCCAGGGTTACTCAGAAGGTGGTTCAGAGAAGGAGGTTCACAGCCCCGATCTTATTCCTTAAGAGAACAGAAAACCTCCCAAGCACAAACCTCCCATGACATTTCAAGGCCATGGAAAAAGGAGAAATCAACACTGAATGCAGCCCTTGATGGCAAATAATTGAAATCAGAACCAAACTTTAAGAACTGAAAACAACAAGGTTCCAACAAAATCAACAATATACAAACTTGGTTCTTTGAAACCAAACAGAAATTTGATGAAACTTTATGCACACTATCCAAAGACAGGAAGACAGGACTCAGTTTCCTGAAATTTGGAATGAAAAGGATCCATCACCGTGGAGCACAATGAAATTGAGAGGATAATCAGAAACTATTTGGGATACTTATACCAGCATTGCCGACCCAAATGCACATCAGAAATTTAAACAGATCCAAATCAAGCCATGAAATTGAAGATACGCTGAACCCTACCAGCAAAGGAAAGCCCAGGACCTGATGGAAGCTGAGCCCAGTTCAACCAGTCCTTTGATAAAGAGTTAATGGGAAACCCCTGAAACCATTCCATGGAAAAGAAAGGGAGGGAACCCGGACAGACTCATTCTGTGAAGGCCGCATCATCCCGATTCCAAAACCAGACAAAGACCCATCAGGAAACAAAACTTGAGGCCAATCATTCTCATGAAAATAAATGCAGAAGATCTTAGTAAAACATCGGTAATTCACTTTCCAAAGCACAGGGAAAAGATAGGACACCGCTAGGATCCCATGGGATTCATCTCGGGATGCAATTTGGGCTCCAGAGATGCAAAACAACAGACAATAGGGCAACCACACATTAGGGCAACCACACATTAGATCAACCACTGTGGGAGGCACTATGGAGATTCCTCCAAAAACAAGCAATGGAACCACCCCAGGATCTTGATATCCATGCCTCTTTTGTGTTCAGCTGACCAGCAGGGACACAAGTGTATCAATGTCTGTAGCCGCATAAACCCTTAGCAGCAGCGACATATTGAATGGATGATACAATGAGGCGTATACACACGAACAAGTTTTAGTATATGTTGAAGAATGAACTTATACCATTTTCGATGAGTGGAAGGAAGTGGAGAATCCCATGCTCAATTCAATAAGTCATAGGACACTATGGAGCATTGAAAGGATTCCAATCGAGGCTGAAGATAAAGCAACCTACTAGGAGCAAGGTAGGCATGGATATCCTGAAGTGAAAGCAAAGGCTAGTAGAGCAGATAAAGATCTTTGGGAGGACACAAGAGTTAGGGTAGTGGAGGGAATGTTGATGAACATTCTCTACAAGCATGAAATTATATCATGGTGAATTGCAATTCAATGTATATCTATAAAAAACCACTAAATAAATGAATGAATGGTAGTTAGACCAGTAGATTAGAGCCAGTTGAGGGTGCAGGGAAATAAGAGAGAGGAACCAGGGTCTGAATGGTGTAAAAAAAAACTACGTGTATGAATATGTCCATAGGAACCCAACTATCAAGCACATGTTTAATCCAATGCAAAAGCAAAACAACGGATGGAATTGGGCAAACTGGATATCCATACCAAGCAGAGTGAAACTAGGTCTCTGTTTCTCCTTATGCACAACACAACACAAGAGGGCTAACAAACTTACATATAACAAATGAGAAAGATGGCAGCCATTGGAAGGAATACAGGGGAAACACCTCCGAATAGAGGCATCAAAGAAGACTTTAGGAAGAGGAATATTGCACGTGAGAACGTGCTCGCAAGAAGTGGTCAACATGAGCGCATCCAAATTCAATCTGCAGAACAGCAAAGAAAACCATTCACAGGGTGAGGAGAAAGCATATAGCCTAGGAGTTTCTCTTGGACAGTGGATTGCCATACTAAATATAAACAGCTAAAGGTACTGAGCTCTGGGAAGACAAACAACCCATTTACCCAATGGCTCATGATCACGAAGTACACAAAGGAACATGGCTAATCGCTCAGCTCATCAAGGTCCTAACAATCCCAGTCTTCACACGTGAGGGACATGCAAATCAAATTTCAACAGCGACTCCATCTTACCCCGTTCGGGAAGGTAATGTTGAGAACACACATGATACACACTGATGATCATGTGGAAATAGGAATGCTTCAACATTGTTGGTGAGGATGCTTAGTACTACATCCACTATGAGAATCAGAATGGAGCTGACTCCTGAAACTCAAAAGGGCCCAGCTGTACCAATGCCCACTCTTGACTGAAAAACTCTAGTCAGCACTCAAACAAAGGTTTATTTGGGGGCATGAAAATCTCTCTTCCAGCTTCCAGTAGCTACTTATTGGCTTTGCTTTCTAGTTCTTTATTCCACATTCGCAGGCCTGACAGTTCTTGACTCCCACAAAGCACAATCCTGTCCTTATGCCCCTCCTGGTGAGACACTTATTTCCTTTTGTGACCCTGAGTTAGGGGCCCTCTGTGTAGGATCATTGTCACCATTATGAGGATATAAGAGATGATATGCTAAAAACAAACAAACAAAAAACAGAAGAAGAAATCAAAGATGTGGGCAGGGGACGGGAAACAAGTATTAAAACATGCCTTACTTTGGGGTCAGGTGATGAAGGGGTAGCATCACGCAAGCCCTTCTTTGTGGTATGTACTGAACGGGAGGTGGAAACCACATGTTCTCTCTCACTCTCAGAACGCTTCTTGTCCAGCAAGGCTGGGTGTTCTTGTTTCCCCAGGTCGATTTTACCTGTTATGGGAAGAAGTCAAAGTAAAACATACATGAAAATCTGTGTAATTGTAAGTCAATTAAGAGCACATTTGGCAGACTTCAAAGACATTACCATGATTCCTGGATTGCTGGAAATTTTCACATACTTCCTCTTTGTCCTCAGGGGCATTCTGGGAAGGAAAAACACAGGATGCCAGGAATTAGCAAGCACTATAAAGACACTTTCTTCTCCGAAGCACAGAGATAGTTTTCTGAAAAACACCACATCGGATGCCACAAAGGAAGGATCAGTTCATAGGAAACAATTAGGGAGAATGCCTGGCGTTCCATCAGACTTTTATGCAATGAAATCAGAAATCAACAGTAGAATAAAAACACAGGAGCCTCTCAAGCCCCCAAGGACTGAGCGATCAACTACTGGAGAGCAGAAGACATGAGAGATGAAATAAACAATACTTCAAGGTTGCTGAGAAGAGCCACACAACCTATCCACAACCCAGGGTTACTCAGAAGGTGGTTCAGAGAAGGAGGTTCACAGCCCCGATCTTATTCCTTAAGAGAACAGAAAACCTCCCAAACACAAACCTCCCATGACATTTCAAGGCCATGGAAAAAGGAGAAATCAACACTGAATGCAGCCCTTGATGGCAAATAATTGAAATCAGAACCAAACTTTAAGAACTGAAAACAACAAGGTTCCAACAAAATCAACAATATACAAACTTGGTTCTTTGAAACCAAACAGAAATTTGATGAAACTTTATGCACACTATCCAAAGACAGGAAGACAGGACTCAGTTTCCTGAAATTTGGAATGAAAAGGATCCATCACCGTGGAGCACAATGAAATTGAGAGGATAATCAGAAACTATTTGGGAAACTTATACCAGCATTGCCGACCCAAATGCACATCAGAAATTTAAACAGATCCAAATCAAGCCATGAAATTGAAGATACGCTGAACCCTACCAGCAAAGGAAAGCCCAGGACCTGATGGAAGCTGAGCCCAGTTCAACCAGTCCTTTGATAAAGAGTTAATGGGAAACCCCTGAAACCATTCCATGGAAAAGAAAGGGAGGGAACCCGGACAGACTCATTCTGTGAAGGCCGCATCATCCCGATTCCAAAACCAGACAAAGACCCATCAGGAAACAAAACTTGAGGCCAATCATTCTCATGAAAATAAATGCAGAAGATCTTAGTAAAACATCGGTAATTCACTTTCCAAAGCACAGGGAAAAGATAGGACACCGCTAGGATCCCATGGGATTCATCTCGGGATGCAATTTGGGCTCCAGAGATGCAAAACAACAGACAATAGGGCAACCACACATTAGGGCAACCACACATTAGATCAACCACTGTGGGAGGCACTATGGAGATTCCTCCAAAAACAAGCAATGGAACCACCCCAGGATCTTGATATCCATGCCTCTTTTGTGTTCAGCTGACCAGCAGGGACACAAGTGTATCAATGTCTGTAGCCGCATAAACCCTTAGCAGCAGCGACATATTGAATGGATGATACAATGAGGCGTATACACACGAACAAGTTTTAGTATATGTTGAAGAATGAACTTATACCATTTTCGATGAGTGGAAGGAAGTGGAGAATCCCATGCTCAATTCAATAAGTCATAGGACACTATGGAGCATTGAAAGGATTCCAATCAAGGCTGAAGGTAAAGCAACCTACTAGGAGCAAGGTAGGCATGGATATCCTGAAGTGAAAGCAAAGGCTAGTAGAGCAGATAAAGATCTTTGGGAGGACACAAGAGTTAGGGTAGTGGAGGGAATGTTGATGAACATTCTCTACAAGCATGAAATTATATCATGGTGAATTGCAATTCAATGTATATCTATAAAAAACCACTAAATAAATGAATGAATGGTAGTTAGACCAGTAGATTAGAGCCAGTTGAGGGTGCAGGGAAATAAGAGAGAGGAACCAGGGTCTGAATGGTGTAAAAAAAAACTACGTGTATGAATATGTCCATAGGAACCCAACTATCAAGCACATGTTTAATCCAATGCAAAAGCAAAACAACGGATGGAATTGGGCAAACTGGATATCCATACCAAGCAGAGTGAAACTAGGTCTCTGTTTCTCCTTATGCACAACACAACACAAGAGGGCTAACAAACTTACATATAACAAATGAGAAAGATGGCAGCCATTGGAAGGAATACAGGGGAAACACCTCCGAATAGAGGCATCAAAGAAGACTTTAGGAAGAGGAATATTGCACGTGAGAACGTGCTCGCAAGAAGTGGTCAACATGAGCGCATCCAAATTCAATCTGCAGAACAGCAAAGAAAACCATTCACAGGGTGAGGAGAAAGCATATAGCCTAGGAGTTTCTCTTGGACAGTGGATTGCCATACTAAATATAAACAGCTAAAGGTACTGAGCTCTGGGAAGACAAACAACCCATTTACCCAATGGCTCATGATCACGAAGTACACAAAGGAACATGGCTAATCGCTCAGCTCATCAAGGTCCTAACAATCCCAGTCTTCACACATGAGGGACATGCAAATCAAATTTCAACAGCGAGTCCATCTTACCCCGTTCGGGAAGGTAATGTTGAGAACACACATGATACACACTGATGATCATGTGGAAATAGGAATGCTTCAACATTGTTGGTGAGGATGCTTAGTACTACATCCACTATGAGAATCAGAATGGAGCTGACTCCTGAAACTCAAAAGGGCCCAGCTGTACCAATGCCCACTCTTGACTGAAAAACTCTAGTCAGCACTCAAACAAAGGTTTATTTGGGGGCATGAAAATCTCTCTTCCAGCTTCCAGTAGCTACTTATTGGCTTTGCTTTCTAGTTCTTTATTCCACATTCGCAGGCCTGACAGTTCTTGACTCCCACAAAGCACAATCCTGTCCTTATGCCCCTCCTGGTGGGACACTTATTTCCTTTTGTGACCCTGAGTTAGGGGCCCTCTGTGTAGGATCATTGTCACCATTATGAGGATATAAGAGATGATATGCTAAAAACAAACAAACAAAAAACAGAAGAAGAAATCAAAGATGTGGGCAGGGGACGGGAAACAAGTATTAAAACATGCCTTACTTTGGGGTCAGGTGATGAAGGGGTAGCATCACGCAAGCCCTTCTTTGTGGTATGTACTGAACGGGAGGTGGAAACCACATGTTCTCTCTCACTCTCAGAATGCTTCTTGTTCAGCAAGGCTGGGTGTTCTTGTTTCCCCAGGTCGATTTTACCTGTTATGGGAAGAAGTCAAAGTAAAACATACATGAAAATCTGTGTAATTGTAAGTCAATTAAGAGCACATTTGGCAGACTTCAAAGACATTACCATGATTCCTGGATTGCTGGAAATTTTCACATACTTCCTCTTTGTCCTCAGGGGCATTCTGGGAAGGAAAAACACAGGATGCCAGGAATTAGCAAGCACTATAAAGACACTTTCTTCTCCGAAGCACAGAGATAGTTTTCTGAAAAACACCACATCGGATGCCACAAAGGAAGGATCAGTTCATAGGAAACAATTAGGGAGAATGCCTGGCGTTCCATCAGACTTTTATGCAATGAAATCAGAAATCAACAGTAGAATAAAAACACAGGAGCCTCTCAAGCCCCCAAGGACTGAGCGATCAACTACTGGAGAGCAGAAGACATGAGAGATGAAATAAACAATACTTCAAGGTTGCTGAGAAGAGCCACACAACCTATCCACAACCCAGGGTTACTCAGAAGGTGGTTCAGAGAAGGAGGTTCACAGCCCCGATCTTATTCCTTAAGAGAACAGAAAACCTCCCAAACACAAACCTCCCATGACATTTCAAGGCCATGGAAAAAGGAGAAATCAACACTGAATGCAGCCCTTGATGGCAAATAATTGAAATCAGAACCAAACTTTAAGAACTGAAAACAACAAGGTTCCAACAAAATCAACAATATACAAACTTGGTTCTTTGAAACCAAACAGAAATTTGATGAAACTTTATGCACACTATCCAAAGACAGGAAGACAGGACTCAGTTTCCTGAAATTTGGAATGAAAAGGATCCATCACCGTGGAGCACAATGAAATTGAGAGGATAATCAGAAACTATTTGGGAAACTTATACCAGCATTGCCGACCCAAATGCACATCAGAAATTTAAACAGATCCAAATCAAGCCATGAAATTGAAGATACGCTGAACCCTACCAGCAAAGGAAAGCCCAGGACCTGATGGAAGCTGAGCCCAGTTCAACCAGTCCTTTGATAAAGAGTTAATGGGAAACCCCTGAAACCATTCCATGGAAAAGAAAGGGAGGGAACCCGGACAGACTCATTCTGTGAAGGCCGCATCATCCCGATTCCAAAACCAGACAAAGACCCATCAGGAAACAAAACTTGAGGCCAATCATTCTCATGAAAATAAATGCAGAAGATCTTAGTAAAACATCGGTAATTCACTTTCCAAAGCACAGGGAAAAGATAGGACACCGCTAGGATCCCATGGGATTCATCTCGGGATGCAATTTGGGCTCCAGAGATGCAAAACAACAGACAATAGGGCAACCACACATTAGGGCAACCACACATTAGATCAACCACTGTGGGAGGCACTATGGAGATTCCTCCAAAAACAAGCAATGGAACCACCCCAGGATCTTGATATCCATGCCTCTTTTGTGTTCAGCTGACCAGCAGGGACACAAGTGTATCAATGTCTGTAGCCGCATAAACCCTTAGCAGCAGCGACATATTGAATGGATGATACAACGAGGCGTATACACACGAACAAGTTTTAGTATATGTTGAAGAATGAACTTACACCATTTTCGATGAGTGGAAGGAAGTGGAGAATCCCATGCTCAATTCAATAAGTCATAGGACACTATGGAGCATTGAAAGGATTCCAATCGAGGCTGAAGGTAAAGCAACCTACTAGGAGCAAGGTAGGCATGGATATCCTGAAGTGAAAGCAAAGGCTAGTAGAGCAGATAAAGATCTTTGGGAGGACACAAGAGTTAGGGTAGTGGAGGGAATGTTGATGAACATTCTCTACAAGCATGAAATTATATCATGGTGAATTGCAATTCAATGTATATCTATAAAAAACCACTAAATAAATGAATGAATGGTAGTTAGACCAGTAGATTAGAGCCAGTTGAGGGTGCAGGGAAATAAGAGAGAGGAACCAGGGTCTGAATGGTGTAAAAAAAAACTACGTGTATGAATATGTCCATAGGAACCCAACTATCAAGCACATGTTTAATCCAATGCAAAAGCAAAACAACGGATGGAATTGGGCAAACTGGATATCCATACCAAGCAGAGTGAAACTAGGTCTCTGTTTCTCCTTATGCACAACACAACACAAGAGGGCTAACAAACTTACATATAACAAATGAGAAAGATGGCAGCCATTGGAAGGAATACAGGGGAAACACCTCCGAATAGAGGCATCAAAGAAGACTTTAGGAAGAGGAATATTGCACGTGAGAACGTGCTCGCAAGAAGTGGTCAACATGAGCGCATCCAAATTCAATCTGCAGAACAGCAAAGAAAACCATTCACAGGGTGAGGAGAAAGCATATAGCCTAGGAGTTTCTCTTGGACAGTGGATTGCCATACTAAATATAAACAGCTAAAGGTACTGAGCTCTGGGAAGACAAACAACCCATTTACCCAATGGCTCATGATCACGAAGTACACAAAGGAACATGGCTAATCGCTCAGCTCATCAAGGTCCTAACAATCCCAGTCTTCACACATGAGGGACATGCAAATCAAATTTCAACAGCGACTCCATCTTACCCCGTTCGGGAAGGTAATGTTGAGAACACACATGATACACACTGATGATCATGTGGAAATAGGAATGCTTCAACATTGTTGGTGAGGATGCTTAGTACTACATCCACTATGAGAATCAGAATGGAGCTGACTCCTGAAACTCAAAAGGGCCCAGCTGTACCAATGCCCACTCTTGACTGAAAAACTCTAGTCAGCACTCAAACAAAGGTTTATTTGGGGGCATGAAAATCTCTCTTCCAGCTTCCAGTAGCTACTTATTGGCTTTGCTTTCTAGTTCTTTATTCCACATTCGCAGGCCTGACAGTTCTTGACTCCCACAAAGCACAATCCTGTCCTTATGCCCCTCCTGGTGGGACACTTATTTCCTTTTGTGACCCTGAGTTAGGGGCCCTCTGTGTAGGATCATTGTCACCATTATGAGGATATAAGAGATGATATGCTAAAAACAAACAAACAAAAAACAGAAGAAGAAATCAAAGATGTGGGCAGGGGACGGGAAACAAGTATTAAAACATGCCTTACTTTGGGGTCAGGTGATGAAGGGGTAGCATCACGCAAGCCCTTCTTTGTGGTATGTACTGAACGGGAGGTGGAAACCACATGTTCTCTCTCACTCTCAGAACGCTTCTTGTCCAGCAAGGCTGGGTGTTCTTGTTTCCCCAGGTCGATTTTACCTGTTATGGGAAGAAGTCAAAGTAAAACATACATGAAAATCTGTGTAATTGTAAGTCAATTAAGAGCACATTTGGCAGACTTCAAAGACATTACCATGATTCCTGGATTGCTGGAAATTTTCACATACTTCCTCTTTGTCCTCAGGGGCATTCTGGGAAGGAAAAACACAGGATGCCAGGAATTAGCAAGCACTATAAAGACACTTTCTTCTCCGAAGCACAGAGATAGTTTTCTGAAAAACACCACATCGGATGCCACAAAGGAAGGATCAGTTCATAGGAAACAATTAGGGAGAATGCCTGGCGTTCCATCAGACTTTTATGCAATGAAATCAGAAATCAACAGTAGAATAAAAACACAGGAGCCTCTCAAGCCCCCAAGGACTGAGCGATCAACTACTGGAGAGCAGAAGACATGAGAGATGAAATAAACAATACTTCAAGGTTGCTGAGAAGAGCCACACAACCTATCCACAACCCAGGGTTACTCAGAAGGTGGTTCAGAGAAGGAGGTTCACAGCCCCGATCTTATTCCTTAAGAGAACAGAAAACCTCCCAAACACAAACCTCCCATGACATTTCAAGGCCATGGAAAAAGGAGAAATCAACACTGAATGCAGCCCTTGATGGCAAATAATTGAAATCAGAACCAAACTTTAAGAACTGAAAACAACAAGGTTCCAACAAAATCAACAATATACAAACTTGGTTCTTTGAAACCAAACAGAAATTTGATGAAACTTTATGCACACTATCCAAAGACAGGAAGACAGGACTCAGTTTCCTGAAATTTGGAATGAAAAGGATCCATCACCGTGGAGCACAATGAAATTGAGAGGATAATCAGAAACTATTTGGGAAACTTATACCAGCATTGCCGACCCAAATGCACATCAGAAATTTAAACAGATCCAAATCAAGCCATGAAATTGAAGATACGCTGAACCCTACCAGCAAAGGAAAGCCCAGGACCTGATGGAAGCTGAGCCCAGTTCAACCAGTCCTTTGATAAAGAGTTAATGGGAAACCCCTGAAACCATTCCATGGAAAAGAAAGGGAGGGAACCCGGACAGACTCATTCTGTGAAGGCCGCATCATCCCGATTCCAAAACCAGACAAAGACCCATCAGGAAACAAAACTTGAGGCCAATCATTCTCATGAAAATAAATGCAGAAGATCTTAGTAAAACATCGGTAATTCACTTTCCAAAGCACAGGGAAAAGATAGGACACCGCTAGGATCCCATGGGATTCATCTCGGGATGCAATTTGGGCTCCAGAGATGCAAAACAACAGACAATAGGGCAACCACACATTAGGGCAACCACACATTAGATCAACCACTGTGGGAGGCACTATGGAGATTCCTCCAAAAACAAGCAATGGAACCACCCCAGGATCTTGATATCCATGCCTCTTTTGTGTTCAGCTGACCAGCAGGGACACAAGTGTATCAATGTCTGTAGCCGCATAAACCCTTAGCAGCAGCGACATATTGAATGGATGATACAATGAGGCGTATACACACGAACAAGTTTTAGTATATGTTGAAGAATGAACTTATACCATTTTCGATGAGTGGAAGGAAGTGGAGAATCCCATGCTCAATTCAATAAGTCATAGGACACTATGGAGCATTGAAAGGATTCCAATCGAGGCTGAAGGTAAAGCAACCTACTAGGAGCAAGGTAGGCATGGATATCCTGAAGTGAAAGCAAAGGCTAGTAGAGCAGATAAAGATCTTTGGGAGGACACAAGAGTTAGGGTAGTGGAGGGAATGTTGATGAACATTCTCTACAAGCATGAAATTATATCATGGTGAATTGCAATTCAATGTATATCTATAAAAAACCACTAAATAAATGAATGAATGGTAGTTAGACCAGTAGATTAGAGCCAGTTGAGGGTGCAGGGAAATAAGAGAGAGGAACCAGGGTCTGAATGGTGTAAAAAAAAACTACGTGTATGAATATGTCCATAGGAACCCAACTATCAAGCACATGTTTAATCCAATGCAAAAGCAAAACAACGGATGGAATTGGGCAAACTGGATATCCATACCAAGCAGAGTGAAACTAGGTCTCTGTTTCTCCTTATGCACAACACAACACAAGAGGGCTAACAAACTTACATATAACAAATGAGAAAGATGGCAGCCATTGGAAGGAATACAGGGGAAACACCTCCGAATAGAGGCATCAAAGAAGACTTTAGGAAGAGGAATATTGCACGTGAGAACGTGCTCGCAAGAAGTGGTCAACATGAGCGCATCCAAATTCAATCTGCAGAACAGCAAAGAAAACCATTCACAGGGTGAGGAGAAAGCATATAGCCTAGGAGTTTCTCTTGGACAGTGGATTGCCATACTAAATATAAACAGCTAAAGGTACTGAGCTCTGGGAAGACAAACAACCCATTTACCCAATGGCTCATGATCACGAAGTACACAAAGGAACATGGCTAATCGCTCAGCTCATCAAGGTCCTAACAATCCCAGTCTTCACACATGAGTGACATGCAAATCAAATTTCAACAGCGAGTCCATCTTACCCCGTTCGGGAAGGTAATGTTGAGAACACACATGATACACACTGATGATCATGTGGAAATAGGAATGCTTCAACATTGTTGGTGAGGATGCTTAGTACTACATCCACTATGAGAATCAGAATGGAGCTGACTCCTGAAACTCAAAAGGGCCCAGCTGTACCAATGCCCACTCTTGACTGAAAAACTCTAGTCAGCACTCAAACAAAGGTTTATTTGGGGGCATGAAAATCTCTCTTCCAGCTTCCAGTAGCTACTTATTGGCTTTGCTTTCTAGTTCTTTATTCCACATTCGCAGGCCTGACAGTTCTTGACTCCCACAAAGCACAATCCTGTCCTTATGCCCCTCCTGGTGGGACACTTATTTCCTTTTGTGACCCTGAGTTAGGGGCCCTCTGTGTAGGATCATTGTCACCATTATGAGGATATAAGAGATGATATGCTAAAAACAAACAAACAAAAAACAGAAGAAGAAATCAAAGATGTGGGCAGGGGACGGGAAACAAGTATTAAAACATGCCTTACTTTGGGGTCAGGTGATGAAGGGGTAGCATCACGCAAGCCCTTCTTTGTGGTATGTACTGAACGGGAGGTGGAAACCACATGTTCTCTCTCACTCTCAGAACGCTTCTTGTCCAGCAAGGCTGGGTGTTCTTGTTTCCCCAGGTCGATTTTACCTGTTATGGGAAGAAGTCAAAGTAAAACATACATGAAAATCTGTGTAATTGTAAGTCAATTAAGAGCACATTTGGCAGACTTCAAAGACATTACCATGATTCCTGGATTGCTGGAAATTTTCACATACTTCCTCTTTGTCCTCAGGGGCATTCTGGGAAGGAAAAACACAGGATGCCAGGAATTAGCAAGCACTATAAAGACACTTTCTTCTCCGAAGCACAGAGATAGTTTTCTGAAAAACACCACATCGGATGCCACAAAGGAAGGATCAGTTCATAGGAAACAATTAGGGAGAATGCCTGGCGTTCCATCAGACTTTTATGCAATGAAATCAGAAATCAACAGTAGAATAAAAACACAGGAGCCTCTCAAGCCCCCAAGGACTGAGCGATCAACTACTGGAGAGCAGAAGACATGAGAGATGAAATAAACAATACTTCAAGGTTGCTGAGAAGAGCCACACAACCTATCCACAACCCAGGGTTACTCAGAAGGTGGTTCAGAGAAGGAGGTTCACAGCCCCGATCTTATTCCTTAAGAGAACAGAAAACCTCCCAAGCACAAACCTCCCATGACATTTCAAGGCCATGGAAAAAGGAGAAATCAACACTGAATGCAGCCCTTGATGGCAAATAATTGAAATCAGAACCAAACTTTAAGAACTGAAAACAACAAGGTTCCAACAAAATCAACAATATACAAACTTGGTTCTTTGAAACCAAACAGAAATTTGATGAAACTTTATGCACACTATCCAAAGACAGGAAGACAGGACTCAGTTTCCTGAAATTTGGAATGAAAAGGATCCATCACCGTGGAGCACAATGAAATTGAGAGGATAATCAGAAACTATTTGGGAAACTTATACCAGCATTGCCGACCCAAATGCACATCAGAAATTTAAACAGATCCAAATCAAGCCATGAAATTGAAGATACGCTGAACCCTACCAGCAAAGGAAAGCCCAGGACCTGATGGAAGCTGAGCCCAGTTCAACCAGTCCTTTGATAAAGAGTTAATGGGAAACCCCTGAAACCATTCCATGGAAAAGAAAGGGAGGGAACCCGGACAGACTCATTCTGTGAAGGCCGCATCATCCCGATTCCAAAACCAGACAAAGACCCATCAGGAAACAAAACTTGAGGCCAATCATTCTCATGAAAATAAATGCAGAAGATCTTAGTAAAACATCGGTAATTCACTTTCCAAAGCACAGGGAAAAGATAGGACACCGCTAGGATCCCATGGGATTCATCTCGGGATGCAATTTGGGCTCCAGAGATGCAAAACAACAGACAATAGGGCAACCACACATTAGGGCAACCACACATTAGATCAACCACTGTGGGAGGCACTATGGAGATTCCTCCAAAAACAAGCAATGGAACCACCCCAGGATCTTGATATCCATGCCTCTTTTGTGTTCAGCTGACCAGCAGGGACACAAGTGTATCAATGTCTGTAGCCGCATAAACCCTTAGCAGCAGCGACATATTGAATGGATGATACAACGAGGCGTATACACACGAACAAGTTTTAGTATATGTTGAAGAATGAACTTACACCATTTTCGATGAGTGGAAGGAAGTGGAGAATCCCATGCTCAATTCAATAAGTCATAGGACACTATGGAGCATTGAAAGGATTCCAATCGAGGCTGAAGGTAAAGCAACCTACTAGGAGCAAGGTAGGCATGGATATCCTGAAGTGAAAGCAAAGGCTAGTAGAGCAGATAAAGATCTTTGGGAGGACACAAGAGTTAGGGTAGTGGAGGGAATGTTGATGAACATTCTCTACAAGCATGAAATTATATCATGGTGAATTGCAATTCAATGTATATCTATAAAAAACCACTAAATAAATGAATGAATGGTAGTTAGACCAGTAGATTAGAGCCAGTTGAGGGTGCAGGGAAATAAGAGAGAGGAACCAGGGTCTGAATGGTGTAAAAAAAAACTACGTGTATGAATATGTCCATAGGAACCCAACTATCAAGCACATGTTTAATCCAATGCAAAAGCAAAACAACGGATGGAATTGGGCAAACTGGATATCCATACCAAGCAGAGTGAAACTAGGTCTCTGTTTCTCCTTATGCACAACACAACACAAGAGGGCTAACAAACTTACATATAACAAATGAGAAAGATGGCAGCCATTGGAAGGAATACAGGGGAAACACCTCCGAATAGAGGCATCAAAGAAGACTTTAGGAAGAGGAATATTGCACGTGAGAACGTGCTCGCAAGAAGTGGTCAACATGAGCGCATCCAAATTCAATCTGCAGAACAGCAAAGAAAACCATTCACAGGGTGAGGAGAAAGCATATAGCCTAGGAGTTTCTCTTGGACAGTGGATTGCCATACTAAATATAAACAGCTAAAGGTACTGAGCTCTGGGAAGACAAACAACCCATTTACCCAATGGCTCATGATCACGAAGTACACAAAGGAACATGGCTAATCGCTCAGCTCATCAAGGTCCTAACAATCCCAGTCTTCACACATGAGGGACATGCAAATCAAATTTCAACAGCGACTCCATCTTACCCCGTTCGGGAAGGTAATGTTGAGAACACACATGATACACACTGATGATCATGTGGAAATAGGAATGCTTCAACATTGTTGGTGAGGATGCTTAGTACTACATCCACTATGAGAATCAGAATGGAGCTGACTCCTGAAACTCAAAAGGGCCCAGCTGTACCAATGCCCACTCTTGACTGAAAAACTCTAGTCAGCACTCAAACAAAGGTTTATTTGGGGGCATGAAAATCTCTCTTCCAGCTTCCAGTAGCTACTTATTGGCTTTGCTTTCTAGTTCTTTATTCCACATTCGCAGGCCTGACAGTTCTTGACTCCCACAAAGCACAATCCTGTCCTTATGCCCCTCCTGGTGGGACACTTATTTCCTTTTGTGACCCTGAGTTAGGGGCCCTCTGTGTAGGATCATTGTCACCATTATGAGGATATAAGAGATGATATGCTAAAAACAAACAAACAAAAAACAGAAGAAGAAATCAAAGATGTGGGCAGGGGACGGGAAACAAGTATTAAAACATGCCTTACTTTGGGGTCAGGTGATGAAGGGGTAGCATCACGCAAGCCCTTCTTTGTGGTATGTACTGAACGGGAGGTGGAAACCACATGTTCTCTCTCACTCTCAGAACGCTTCTTGTCCAGCAAGGCTGGGTGTTCTTGTTTCCCCAGGTCGATTTTACCTGTTATGGGAAGAAGTCAAAGTAAAACATACATGAAAATCTGTGTAATTGTAAGTCAATTAAGAGCACATTTGGCAGACTTCAAAGACATTACCATGATTCCTGGATTGCTGGAAATTTTCACATACTTCCTCTTTGTCCTCAGGGGCATTCTGGGAAGGAAAAACACAGGATGCCAGGAATTAGCAAGCACTATAAAGACACTTTCTTCTCCGAAGCACAGAGATAGTTTTCTGAAAAACACCACATCGGATGCCACAAAGGAAGGATCAGTTCATAGGAAACAATTAGGGAGAATGCCTGGCGTTCCATCAGACTTTTATGCAATGAAATCAGAAATCAACAGTAGAATAAAAACACAGGAGCCTCTCAAGCCCCCAAGGACTGAGCGATCAACTACTGGAGAGCAGAAGACATGAGAGATGAAATAAACAATACTTCAAGGTTGCTGAGAAGAGCCACACAACCTATCCACAACCCAGGGTTACTCAGAAGGTGGTTCAGAGAAGGAGGTTCACAGCCCCGATCTTATTCCTTAAGAGAACAGAAAACCTCCCAAGCACAAACCTCCCATGACATTTCAAGGCCATGGAAAAAGGAGAAATCAACACTGAATGCAGCCCTTGATGGCAAATAATTGAAATCAGAACCAAACTTTAAGAACTGAAAACAACAAGGTTCCAACAAAATCAACAATATACAAACTTGGTTCTTTGAAACCAAACAGAAATTTGATGAAACTTTATGCACACTATCCAAAGACAGGAAGACAGGACTCAGTTTCCTGAAATTTGGAATGAAAAGGATCCATCACCGTGGAGCACAATGAAATTGAGAGGATAATCAGAAACTATTTGGGAAACTTATACCAGCATTGCCGACCCAAATGCACATCAGAAATTTAAACAGATCCAAATCAAGCCATGAAATTGAAGATACGCTGAACCCTACCAGCAAAGGAAAGCCCAGGACCTGATGGAAGCTGAGCCCAGTTCAACCAGTCCTTTGATAAAGAGTTAATGGGAAACCCCTGAAACCATTCCATGGAAAAGAAAGGGAGGGAACCCGGACAGACTCATTCTGTGAAGGCCGCATCATCCCGATTCCAAAACCAGACAAAGACCCATCAGGAAACAAAACTTGAGGCCAATCATTCTCATGAAAATAAATGCAGAAGATCTTAGTAAAACATCGGTAATTCACTTTCCAAAGCACAGGGAAAAGATAGGACACCGCTAGGATCCCATGGGATTCATCTCGGGATGCAATTTGGGCTCCAGAGATGCAAAACAACAGACAATAGGGCAACCACACATTAGGGCAACCACACATTAGATCAACCACTGTGGGAGGCACTATGGAGATTCCTCCAAAAACAAGCAATGGAACCACCCCAGGATCTTGATATCCATGCCTCTTTTGTGTTCAGCTGACCAGCAGGGACACAAGTGTATCAATGTCTGTAGCCGCATAAACCCTTAGCAGCAGCGACATATTGAATGGATGATACAACGAGGCGTATACACACGAACAAGTTTTAGTATATGTTGAAGAATGAACTTACACCATTTTCGATGAGTGGAAGGAAGTGGAGAATCCCATGCTCAATTCAATAAGTCATAGGACACTATGGAGCATTGAAAGGATTCCAATCGAGGCTGAAGGTAAAGCAACCTACTAGGAGCAAGGTAGGCATGGATATCCTGAAGTGAAAGCAAAGGCTAGTAGAGCAGATAAAGATCTTTGGGAGGACACAAGAGTTAGGGTAGTGGAGGGAATGTTGATGAACATTCTCTACAAGCATGAAATTATATCATGGTGAATTGCAATTCAATGTATATCTATAAAAAACCACTAAATAAATGAATGAATGGTAGTTAGACCAGTAGATTAGAGCCAGTTGAGGGTGCAGGGAAATAAGAGAGAGGAACCAGGGTCTGAATGGTGTAAAAAAAAACTACGTGTATGAATATGTCCATAGGAACCCAACTATCAAGCACATGTTTAATCCAATGCAAAAGCAAAACAACGGATGGAATTGGGCAAACTGGATATCCATACCAAGCAGAGTGAAACTAGGTCTCTGTTTCTCCTTATGCACAACACAACACAAGAGGGCTAACAAACTTACATATAACAAATGAGAAAGATGGCAGCCATTGGAAGGAATACAGGGGAAACACCTCCGAATAGAGGCATCAAAGAAGACTTTAGGAAGAGGAATATTGCACGTGAGAACGTGCTCGCAAGAAGTGGTCAACATGAGCGCATCCAAATTCAATCTGCAGAACAGCAAAGAAAACCATTCACAGGGTGAGGAGAAAGCATATAGCCTAGGAGTTTCTCTTGGACAGTGGATTGCCATACTAAATATAAACAGCTAAAGGTACTGAGCTCTGGGAAGACAAACAACCCATTTACCCAATGGCTCATGATCACGAAGTACACAAAGGAACATGGCTAATCGCTCAGCTCATCAAGGTCCTAACAATCCCAGTCTTCACACATGAGGGACATGCAAATCAAATTTCAACAGCGACTCCATCTTACCCCGTTCGGGAAGGTAATGTTGAGAACACACATGATACACACTGATGATCATGTGGAAATAGGAATGCTTCAACATTGTTGGTGAGGATGCTTAGTACTACATCCACTATGAGAATCAGAATGGAGCTGACTCCTGAAACTCAAAAGGGCCCAGCTGTACCAATGCCCACTCTTGACTGAAAAACTCTAGTCAGCACTCAAACAAAGGTTTATTTGGGGGCATGAAAATCTCTCTTCCAGCTTCCAGTAGCTACTTATTGGCTTTGCTTTCTAGTTCTTTATTCCACATTCGCAGGCCTGACAGTTCTTGACTCCCACAAAGCACAATCCTGTCCTTATGCCCCTCCTGGTGGGACACTTATTTCCTTTTGTGACCCTGAGTTAGGGGCCCTCTGTGTAGGATCATTGTCACCATTATGAGGATATAAGAGATGATATGCTAAAAACAAACAAACAAAAAACAGAAGAAGAAATCAAAGATGTGGGCAGGGGACGGGAAACAAGTATTAAAACATGCCTTACTTTGGGGTCAGGTGATGAAGGGGTAGCATCACGCAAGCCCTTCTTTGTGGTATGTACTGAACGGGAGGTGGAAACCACATGTTCTCTCTCACTCTCAGAACGCTTCTTGTCCAGCAAGGCTGGGTGTTCTTGTTTCCCCAGGTCGATTTTACCTGTTATGGGAAGAAGTCAAAGTAAAACATACATGAAAATCTGTGTAATTGTAAGTCAATTAAGAGCACATTTGGCAGACTTCAAAGACATTACCATGATTCCTGGATTGCTGGAAATTTTCACATACTTCCTCTTTGTCCTCAGGGGCATTCTGGGAAGGAAAAACACAGGATGCCAGGAATTAGCAAGCACTATAAAGACACTTTCTTCTCCGAAGCACAGAGATAGTTTTCTGAAAAACACCACATCGGATGCCACAAAGGAAGGATCAGTTCATAGGAAACAATTAGGGAGAATGCCTGGCGTTCCATCAGACTTTTATGCAATGAAATCAGAAATCAACAGTAGAATAAAAACACAGGAGCCTCTCAAGCCCCCAAGGACTGAGCGATCAACTACTGGAGAGCAGAAGACATGAGAGATGAAATAAACAATACTTCAAGGTTGCTGAGAAGAGCCACACAACCTATCCACAACCCAGGGTTACTCAGAAGGTGGTTCAGAGAAGGAGGTTCACAGCCCCGATCTTATTCCTTAAGAGAACAGAAAACCTCCCAAACACAAACCTCCCATGACATTTCAAGGCCATGGAAAAAGGAGAAATCAACACTGAATGCAGCCCTTGATGGCAAATAATTGAAATCAGAACCAAACTTTAAGAACTGAAAACAACAAGGTTCCAACAAAATCAACAATATACAAACTTGGTTCTTTGAAACCAAACAGAAATTTGATGAAACTTTATGCACACTATCCAAAGACAGGAAGACAGGACTCAGTTTCCTGAAATTTGGAATGAAAAGGATCCATCACCGTGGAGCACAATGAAATTGAGAGGATAATCAGAAACTATTTGGGAAACTTATACCAGCATTGCCGACCCAAATGCACATCAGAAATTTAAACAGATCCAAATCAAGCCATGAAATTGAAGATACGCTGAACCCTACCAGCAAAGGAAAGCCCAGGACCTGATGGAAGCTGAGCCCAGTTCAACCAGTCCTTTGATAAAGAGTTAATGGGAAACCCCTGAAACCATTCCATGGAAAAGAAAGGGAGGGAACCCGGACAGACTCATTCTGTGAAGGCCGCATCATCCCGATTCCAAAACCAGACAAAGACCCATCAGGAAACAAAACTTGAGGCCAATCATTCTCATGAAAATAAATGCAGAAGATCTTAGTAAAACATCGGTAATTCACTTTCCAAAGCACAGGGAAAAGATAGGACACCGCTAGGATCCCATGGGATTCATCTCGGGATGCAATTTGGGCTCCAGAGATGCAAAACAACAGACAATAGGGCAACCACACATTAGGGCAACCACACATTAGATCAACCACTGTGGGAGGCACTATGGAGATTCCTCCAAAAACAAGCAATGGAACCACCCCAGGATCTTGATATCCATGCCTCTTTTGTGTTCAGCTGACCAGCAGGGACACAAGTGTATCAATGTCTGTAGCCGCATAAACCCTTAGCAGCAGCGACATATTGAATGGATGATACAACGAGGCGTATACACACGAACAAGTTTTAGTATATGTTGAAGAATGAACTTACACCATTTTCGATGAGTGGAAGGAAGTGGAGAATCCCATGCTCAATTCAATAAGTCATAGGACACTATGGAGCATTGAAAGGATTCCAATCGAGGCTGAAGGTAAAGCAACCTACTAGGAGCAAGGTAGGCATGGATATCCTGAAGTGAAAGCAAAGGCTAGTAGAGCAGATAAAGATCTTTGGGAGGACACAAGAGTTAGGGTAGTGGAGGGAATGTTGATGAACATTCTCTACAAGCATGAAATTATATCATGGTGAATTGCAATTCAATGTATATCTATAAAAAACCACTAAATAAATGAATGAATGGTAGTTAGACCAGTAGATTAGAGCCAGTTGAGGGTGCAGGGAAATAAGAGAGAGGAACCAGGGTCTGAATGGTGTAAAAAAAAACTACGTGTATGAATATGTCCATAGGAACCCAACTATCAAGCACATGTTTAATCCAATGCAAAAGCAAAACAACGGATGGAATTGGGCAAACTGGATATCCATACCAAGCAGAGTGAAACTAGGTCTCTGTTTCTCCTTATGCACAACACAACACAAGAGGGCTAACAAACTTACATATAACAAATGAGAAAGATGGCAGCCATTGGAAGGAATACAGGGGAAACACCTCCGAATAGAGGCATCAAAGAAGACTTTAGGAAGAGGAATATTGCACGTGAGAACGTGCTCGCAAGAAGTGGTCAACATGAGCGCATCCAAATTCAATCTGCAGAACAGCAAAGAAAACCATTCACAGGGTGAGGAGAAAGCATATAGCCTAGGAGTTTCTCTTGGACAGTGGATTGCCATACTAAATATAAACAGCTAAAGGTACTGAGCTCTGGGAAGACAAACAACCCATTTACCCAATGGCTCATGATCACGAAGTACACAAAGGAACATGGCTAATCGCTCAGCTCATCAAGGTCCTAACAATCCCAGTCTTCACACATGAGGGACATGCAAATCAAATTTCAACAGCGACTCCATCTTACCCCGTTCGGGAAGGTAATGTTGAGAACACACATGATACACACTGATGATCATGTGGAAATAGGAATGCTTCAACATTGTTGGTGAGGATGCTTAGTACTACATCCACTATGAGAATCAGAATGGAGCTGACTCCTGAAACTCAAAAGGGCCCAGCTGTACCAATGCCCACTCTTGACTGAAAAACTCTAGTCAGCACTCAAACAAAGGTTTATTTGGGGGCATGAAAATCTCTCTTCCAGCTTCCAGTAGCTACTTATTGGCTTTGCTTTCTAGTTCTTTATTCCACATTCGCAGGCCTGACAGTTCTTGACTCCCACAAAGCACAATCCTGTCCTTATGCCCCTCCTGGTGGGACACTTATTTCCTTTTGTGACCCTGAGTTAGGGGCCCTCTGTGTAGGATCATTGTCACCATTATGAGGATATAAGAGATGATATGCTAAAAACAAACAAACAAAAAACAGAAGAAGAAATCAAAGATGTGGGCAGGGGACGGGAAACAAGTATTAAAACATGCCTTACTTTGGGGTCAGGTGATGAAGGGGTAGCATCACGCAAGCCCTTCTTTGTGGTATGTACTGAACGGGAGGTGGAAACCACATGTTCTCTCTCACTCTCAGAACGCTTCTTGTCCAGCAAGGCTGGGTGTTCTTGTTTCCCCAGGTCGATTTTACCTGTTATGGGAAGA
This sequence comes from Spermophilus citellus, assembly GCF_964194105.1. Lineage (NCBI taxonomy): Eukaryota > Metazoa > Chordata > Mammalia > Rodentia > Sciuridae > Spermophilus > Spermophilus citellus. The sequence continues at coordinate 27,845,409 of NC_138195.1, read as the reverse complement.
AGTCAAAGTAAAACATACATGAAAATCTGTGTAATTGTAAGTCAATTAAGAGCACATTTGGCAGACTTCAAAGACATTACCATGATTCCTGGATTGCTGGAAATTTTCACATACTTCCTCTTTGTCCTCAGGGGCATTCTGGGAAGGAAAAACACAGGATGCCAGGAATTAGCAAGCACTATAAAGACACTTTCTTCTCCGAAGCACAGAGATAGTTTTCTGAAAAACACCACATCGGATGCCACAAAGGAAGGATCAGTTCATAGGAAACAATTAGGGAGAATGCCTGGCGTTCCATCAGACTTTTATGCAATGAAATCAGAAATCAACAGTAGAATAAAAACACAGGAGCCTCTCAAGCCCCCAAGGACTGAGCGATCAACTACTGGAGAGCAGAAGACATGAGAGATGAAATAAACAATACTTCAAGGTTGCTGAGAAGAGCCACACAACCTATCCACAACCCAGGGTTACTCAGAAGGTGGTTCAGAGAAGGAGGTTCACAGCCCCGATCTTATTCCTTAAGAGAACAGAAAACCTCCCAAGCACAAACCTCCCATGACATTTCAAGGCCATGGAAAAAGGAGAAATCAACACTGAATGCAGCCCTTGATGGCAAATAATTGAAATCAGAACCAAACTTTAAGAACTGAAAACAACAAGGTTCCAACAAAATCAACAATATACAAACTTGGTTCTTTGAAACCAAACAGAAATTTGATGAAACTTTATGCACACTATCCAAAGACAGGAAGACAGGACTCAGTTTCCTGAAATTTGGAATGAAAAGGATCCATCACCGTGGAGCACAATGAAATTGAGAGGATAATCAGAAACTATTTGGGAAACTTATACCAGCATTGCCGACCCAAATGCACATCAGAAATTTAAACAGATCCAAATCAAGCCATGAAATTGAAGATACGCTGAACCCTACCAGCAAAGGAAAGCCCAGGACCTGATGGAAGCTGAGCCCAGTTCAACCAGTCCTTTGATAAAGAGTTAATGGGAAACCCCTGAAACCATTCCATGGAAAAGAAAGGGAGGGAACCCGGACAGACTCATTCTGTGAAGGCCGCATCATCCCGATTCCAAAACCAGACAAAGACCCATCAGGAAACAAAACTTGAGGCCAATCATTCTCATGAAAATAAATGCAGAAGATCTTAGTAAAACATCGGTAATTCACTTTCCAAAGCACAGGGAAAAGATAGGACACCGCTAGGATCCCATGGGATTCATCTCGGGATGCAATTTGGGCTCCAGAGATGCAAAACAACAGACAATAGGGCAACCACACATTAGGGCAACCACACATTAGATCAACCACTGTGGGAGGCACTATGGAGATTCCTCCAAAAACAAGCAATGGAACCACCCCAGGATCTTGATATCCATGCCTCTTTTGTGTTCAGCTGACCAGCAGGGACACAAGTGTATCAATGTCTGTAGCCGCATAAACCCTTAGCAGCAGCGACATATTGAATGGATGATACAATGAGGCGTATACACACGAACAAGTTTTAGTATATGTTGAAGAATGAACTTATACCATTTTCGATGAGTGGAAGGAAGTGGAGAATCCCATGCTCAATTCAATAAGTCATAGGACACTATGGAGCATTGAAAGGATTCCAATCGAGGCTGAAGGTAAAGCAACCTACTAGGAGCAAGGTAGGCATGGATATCCTGAAGTGAAAGCAAAGGCTAGTAGAGCAGATAAAGATCTTTGGGAGGACACAAGAGTTAGGGTAGTGGAGGGAATGTTGATGAACATTCTCTACAAGCATGAAATTATATCATGGTGAATTGCAATTCAATGTATATCTATAAAAAAACACTAAATAAATGAATGAATGGTAGTTAGACCAGTAGATTAGAGCCAGTTGAGGGTGCAGGGAAATAAGAGAGAGGAACCAGGGTCTGAATGGTGTAAAAAAAAACTACGTGTATGAATATGTCCATAGGAACCCAACTATCAAGCACATGTTTAATCCAATGCAAAAGCAAAACAACGGATGGAATTGGGCAAACTGGATATCCATACCAAGCAGAGTGAAACTAGGTCTCTGTTTCTCCTTATGCACAACACAACACAAGAGGGCTAACAAACTTACATATAACAAATGAGAAAGATGGCAGCCATTGGAAGGAATACAGGGGAAACACCTCCGAATAGAGGCATCAAAGAAGACTTTAGGAAGAGGAATATTGCACGTGAGAACGTGCTCGCAAGAAGTGGTCAACATGAGCGCATCCAAATTCAATCTGCAGAACAGCAAAGAAAACCATTCACAGGGTGAGGAGAAAGCATATAGCCTAGGAGTTTCTCTTGGACAGTGGATTGCCATACTAAATATAAACAGCTAAAGGTACTGAGCTCTGGGAAGACAAACAACCCATTTACCCAATGGCTCATGATCACGAAGTACACAAAGGAACATGGCTAATCGCTCAGCTCATCAAGGTCCTAACAATCCCAGTCTTCACACATGAGGGACATGCAAATCAAATTTCAACAGCGAGTCCATCTTACCCCGTTCGGGAAGGTAATGTTGAGAACACACATGATACACACTGATGATCATGTGGAAATAGGAATGCTTCAACATTGTTGGTGAGGATGCTTAGTACTACATCCACTATGAGAATCAGAATGGAGCTGACTCCTGAAACTCAAAAGGGCCCAGCTGTACCAATGCCCACTCTTGACTGAAAAACTCTAGTCAGCACTCAAACAAAGGTTTATTTGGGGGCATGAAAATCTCTCTTCCAGCTTCCAGTAGCTACTTATTGGCTTTGCTTTCTAGTTCTTTATTCCACATTCGCAGGCCTGACAGTTCTTGACTCCCACAAAGCACAATCCTGTCCTTATGCCCCTCCTGGTGGGACACTTATTTCCTTTTGTGACCCTGAGTTAGGGGCCCTCTGTGTAGGATCATTGTCACCATTATGAGGATATAAGAGATGATATGCTAAAAACAAACAAACAAAAAACAGAAGAAGAAATCAAAGATGTGGGCAGGGGACGGGAAACAAGTATTAAAACATGCCTTACTTTGGGGTCAGGTGATGAAGGGGTAGCATCACGCAAGCCCTTCTTTGTGGTATGTACTGAACGGGAGGTGGAAACCACATGTTCTCTCTCACTCTCAGAACGCTTCTTGTCCAGCAAGGCTGGGTGTTCTTGTTTCCCCAGGTCGATTTTACCTGTTATGGGAAGAAGTCAAAGTAAAACATACATGAAAATCTGTGTAATTGTAAGTCAATTAAGAGCACATTTGGCAGACTTCAAAGACATTACCATGATTCCTGGATTGCTGGAAATTTTCACATACTTCCTCTTTGTCCTCAGGGGCATTCTGGGAAGGAAAAACACAGGATGCCAGGAATTAGCAAGCACTATAAAGACACTTTCTTCTCCGAAGCACAGAGATAGTTTTCTGAAAAACACCACATCGGATGCCACAAAGGAAGGATCAGTTCATAGGAAACAATTAGGGAGAATGCCTGGCGTTCCATCAGACTTTTATGCAATGAAATCAGAAATCAACAGTAGAATAAAAACACAGGAGCCTCTCAAGCCCCCAAGGACTGAGCGATCAACTACTGGAGAGCAGAAGACATGAGAGATGAAATAAACAATACTTCAAGGTTGCTGAGAAGAGCCACACAACCTATCCACAACCCAGGGTTACTCAGAAGGTGGTTCAGAGAAGGAGGTTCACAGCCCCGATCTTATTCCTTAAGAGAACAGAAAACCTCCCAAGCACAAACCTCCCATGACATTTCAAGGCCATGGAAAAAGGAGAAATCAACACTGAATGCAGCCCTTGATGGCAAATAATTGAAATCAGAACCAAACTTTAAGAACTGAAAACAACAAGGTTCCAACAAAATCAACAATATACAAACTTGGTTCTTTGAAACCAAACAGAAATTTGATGAAACTTTATGCACACTATCCAAAGACAGGAAGACAGGACTCAGTTTCCTGAAATTTGGAATGAAAAGGATCCATCACCGTGGAGCACAATGAAATTGAGAGGATAATCAGAAACTATTTGGGAAACTTATACCAGCATTGCCGACCCAAATGCACATCAGAAATTTAAACAGATCCAAATCAAGCCATGAAATTGAAGATACGCTGAACCCTACCAGCAAAGGAAAGCCCAGGACCTGATGGAAGCTGAGCCCAGTTCAACCAGTCCTTTGATAAAGAGTTAATGGGAAACCCCTGAAACCATTCCATGGAAAAGAAAGGGAGGGAACCCGGACAGACTCATTCTGTGAAGGCCGCATCATCCCGATTCCAAAACCAGACAAAGACCCATCAGGAAACAAAACTTGAGGCCAATCATTCTCATGAAAATAAATGCAGAAGATCTTAGTAAAACATCGGTAATTCACTTTCCAAAGCACAGGGAAAAGATAGGACACCGCTAGGATCCCATGGGATTCATCTCGGGATGCAATTTGGGCTCCAGAGATGCAAAACAACAGACAATAGGGCAACCACACATTAGGGCAACCACACATTAGATCAACCACTGTGGGAGGCACTATGGAGATTCCTCCAAAAACAAGCAATGGAACCACCCCAGGATCTTGATATCCATGCCTCTTTTGTGTTCAGCTGACCAGCAGGGACACAAGTGTATCAATGTCTGTAGCCGCATAAACCCTTAGCAGCAGCGACATATTGAATGGATGATACAACGAGGCGTATACACACGAACAAGTTTTAGTATATGTTGAAGAATGGACTTATACCATTTTCGATGAGTGGAAGGAAGTGGAGAATCCCATGCTCAATTCAATAAGTCATAGGACACTATGGAGCATTGAAAGGATTCCAATCGAGGCTGAAGGTAAAGCAACCTACTAGGAGCAAGGTAGGCATGGATATCCTGAAGTGAAAGCAAAGGCTAGTAGAGCAGATAAAGATCTTTGGGAGGACACAAGAGTTAGGGTAGTGGAGGGAATGTTGATGAACATTCTCTACAAGCATGAAATTATATCATGGTGAATTGCAATTCAATGTATATCTATAAAAAACCACTAAATAAATGAATGAATGGTAGTTAGACCAGTAGATTAGAGCCAGTTGAGGGTGCAGGGAAATAAGAGAGAGGAACCAGGGTCTGAATGGTGTAAAAAAAAACTACGTGTATGAATATGTCCATAGGAACCCAACTATCATGCACATGTTTAATCCAATGCAAAAGCAAAACAACGGATGGAATTGGGCAAACTGGATATCCATACCAAGCAGAGTGAAACTAGGTCTCTGTTTCTCCTTATGCACAACACAACACAAGAGGGCTAACAAACTTACATATAACAAATGAGAAAGATGGCAGCCATTGGAAGGAATACAGGGGAAACACCTCCGAATAGAGGCATCAAAGAAGACTTTAGGAAGAGGAATATTGCACGTGAGAACGTGCTCGCAAGAAGTGGTCAACATGAGCGCATCCAAATTCAATCTGCAGAACAGCAAAGAAAACCATTCACAGGGTGAGGAGAAAGCATATAGCCTAGGAGTTTCTCTTGGACAGTGGATTGCCATACTAAATATAAACAGCTAAAGGTACTGAGCTCTGGGAAGACAAACAACCCATTTACCCAATGGCTCATGATCACGAAGTACACAAAGGAACATGGCTAATTGCTCAGCTCATCAAGGTCCTAACAATCCCAGTCTTCACACGTGAGGGACATGCAAATCAAATTTCAACAGCGAGTCCATCTTACCCCGTTCGGGAAGGTAATGTTGAGAACACACATGATACACACTGATGATCATGTGGAAATAGGAATGCTTCAACATTGTTGGTGAGGATGCTTAGTACTACATCCACTATGAGAATCAGAATGGAGCTGACTCCTGAAACTCAAAAGGGCCCAGCTGTACCAATGCCCACTCTTGACTGAAAAACTCTAGTCAGCACTCAAACAAAGGTTTATTTGGGGGCATGAAAATCTCTCTTCCAGCTTCCAGTAGCTACTTATTGGCTTTGCTTTCTAGTTCTTTATTCCACATTCGCAGGCCTGACAGTTCTTGACTCCCACAAAGCACAATCCTGTCCTTATGCCCCTCCTGGTGGGACACTTATTTCCTTTTGTGACCCTGAGTTAGGGGCCCTCTGTGTAGGATCATTGTCACCATTATGAGGATATAAGAGATGATATGCTAAAAACAAACAAACAAAAAACAGAAGAAGAAATCAAAGATGTGGGCAGGGGACGGGAAACAAGTATTAAAACATGCCTTACTTTGGGGTCAGGTGATGAAGGGGTAGCATCACGCAAGCCCTTCTTTGTGGTATGTACTGAACGGGAGGTGGAAACCACATGTTCTCTCTCACTCTCAGAACGCTTCTTGTCCAGCAAGGCTGGGTGTTCTTGTTTCCCCAGGTCGATTTTACCTGTTATGGGAAGAAGTCAAAGTAAAACATACATGAAAATCTGTGTAATTGTAAGTCAATTAAGAGCACATTTGGCAGACTTCAAAGACATTACCATGATTCCTGGATTGCTGGAAATTTTCACATACTTCCTCTTTGTCCTCAGGGGCATTCTGGGAAGGAAAAACACAGGATGCCAGGAATTAGCAAGCACTATAAAGACACTTTCTTCTCCGAAGCACAGAGATAGTTTTCTGAAAAACACCACATCGGATGCCACAAAGGAAGGATCAGTTCATAGGAAACAATTAGGGAGAATGCCTGGCGTTCCATCAGACTTTTATGCAATGAAATCAGAAATCAACAGTAGAATAAAAACACAGGAGCCTCTCAAGCCCCCAAGGACTGAGCGATCAACTACTGGAGAGCAGAAGACATGAGAGATGAAATAAACAATACTTCAAGGTTGCTGAGAAGAGCCACACAACCTATCCACAACCCAGGGTTACTCAGAAGGTGGTTCAGAGAAGGAGGTTCACAGCCCCGATCTTATTCCTTAAGAGAACAGAAAACCTCCCAAACACAAACCTCCCATGACATTTCAAGGCCATGGAAAAAGGAGAAATCAACACTGAATGCAGCCCTTGATGGCAAATAATTGAAATCAGAACCAAACTTTAAGAACTGAAAACAACAAGGTTCCAACAAAATCAACAATATACAAACTTGGTTCTTTGAAACCAAACAGAAATTTGATGAAACTTTATGCACACTATCCAAAGACAGGAAGACAGGACTCAGTTTCCTGAAATTTGGAATGAAAAGGATCCATCACCGTGGAGCACAATGAAATTGAGAGGATAATCAGAAACTATTTGGGAAACTTATACCAGCATTGCCGACCCAAATGCACATCAGAAATTTAAACAGATCCAAATCAAGCCATGAAATTGAAGATACGCTGAACCCTACCAGCAAAGGAAAGCCCAGGACCTGATGGAAGCTGAGCCCAGTTCAACCAGTCCTTTGATAAAGAGTTAATGGGAAACCCCTGAAACCATTCCATGGAAAAGAAAGGGAGGGAACCCGGACAGACTCATTCTGTGAAGGCCGCATCATCCCGATTCCAAAACCAGAAAAAGACCCATCAGGAAACAAAACTTGAGGCCAATCATTCTCATGAAAATAAATGCAGAAGATCTTAGTAAAACATCGGTAATTCACTTTCCAAAGCACAGGGAAAAGATAGGACACCGCTAGGATCCCATGGGATTCATCTCGGGATGCAATTTGGGCTCCAGAGATGCAAAACAACAGACAATAGGGCAACCACACATTAGGGCAACCACACATTAGATCAACCACTGTGGGAGGCACTATGGAGATTCCTCCAAAAACAAGCAATGGAACCACCCCAGGATCTTGATATCCATGCCTCTTTTGTGTTCAGCTGACCAGCAGGGACACAAGTGTATCAATGTCTGTAGCCGCATAAACCCTTAGCAGCAGCGACATATTGAATGGATGATACAATGAGGCGTATACACACGAACAAGTTTTAGTATATGTTGAAGAATGAACTTACACCATTTTCGATGAGTGGAAGGAAGTGGAGAATCCCATGCTCAATTCAATAAGTCATAGGACACTATGGAGCATTGAAAGGATTCCAATCGAGGCTGAAGGTAAAGCAACCTACTAGGAGCAAGGTAGGCATGGATATCCTGAAGTGAAAGCAAAGGCTAGTAGAGCAGATAAAGATCTTTGGGAGGACACAAGAGTTAGGGTAGTGGAGGGAATGTTGATGAACATTCTCTACAAGCATGAAATTATATCATGGTGAATTGCAATTCAATGTATATCTATAAAAAACCACTAAATAAATGAATGAATGGTAGTTAGACCAGTAGATTAGAGCCAGTTGAGGGTGCAGGGAAATAAGAGAGAGGAACCAGGGTCTGAATGGTGTTAAAAAAAACTACGTGTATGAATATGTCCATAGGAACCCAACTATCAAGCACATGTTTAATCCAATGCAAAAGCAAAACAACGGATGGAATTGGGCAAACTGGATATCCATACCAAGCAGAGTGAAACTAGGTCTCTGTTTCTCCTTATGCACAACACAACACAAGAGGGCTAACAAACTTACATATAACAAATGAGAAAGATGGCAGCCATTGGAAGGAATACAGGGGAAACACCTCCGAATAGAGGCATCAAAGAAGACTTTAGGAAGAGGAATATTGCACGTGAGAACGTGCTCGCAAGAAGTGGTCAACATGAGCGCATCCAAATTCAATCTGCAGAACAGCAAAGAAAACCATTCACAGGGTGAGGAGAAAGCATATAGCCTAGGAGTTTCTCTTGGACAGTGGATTGCCATACTAAATATAAACAGCTAAAGGTACTGAGCTCTGGGAAGACAAACAACCCATTTACCCAATGGCTCATGATCACGAAGTACACAAAGGAACATGGCTAATCGCTCAGCTCATCAAGGTCCTAACAATCCCAGTCTTCACACGTGAGGGACATGCAAATCAAATTTCAACAGCGACTCCATCTTACCCCGTTCGGGAAGGTAATGTTGAGAACACACATGATACACACTGATGATCATGTGGAAATAGGAATGCTTCAACATTGTTGGTGAGGATGCTTAGTACTACATCCACTATGAGAATCAGAATGGAGCTGACTCCTGAAACTCAAAAGGGCCCAGCTGTACCAATGCCCACTCTTGACTGAAAAACTCTAGTCAGCACTCAAACAAAGGTTTATTTGGGGGCATGAAAATCTCTCTTCCAGCTTCCAGTAGCTACTTATTGGCTTTGCTTTCTAGTTCTTTATTCCACATTCGCAGGCCTGACAGTTCTTGACTCCCACAAAGCACAATCCTGTCCTTATGCCCCTCCTGGTGGGACACTTATTTCCTTTTGTGACCCTGAGTTAGGGGCCCTCTGTGTAGGATCATTGTCACCATTATGAGGATATAAGAGATGATATGCTAAAAACAAACAAACAAAAAACAGAAGAAGAAATCAAAGATGTGGGCAGGGGACGGGAAACAAGTATTAAAACATGCCTTACTTTGGGGTCAGGTGATGAAGGGGTAGCATCACGCAAGCCCTTCTTTGTGGTATGTACTGAACGGGAGGTGGAAACCACATGTTCTCTCTCACTCTCAGAACGATTCTTGTCCAGCAAGGCTGGGTGTTCTTGTTTCCCCAGGTCGATTTTACCTGTTATGGGAAGAAGTCAAAGTAAAACATACATGAAAATCTGTGTAATTGTAAGTCAATTAAGAGCACATTTGGCAGACTTCAAAGACATTACCATGATTCCTGGATTGCTGGAAATTTTCACATACTTCCTCTTTGTCCTCAGGGGCATTCTGGGAAGGAAAAACACAGGATGCCAGGAATTAGCAAGCACTATAAAGACACTTTCTTCTCCGAAGCACAGAGATAGTTTTCTGAAAAACACCACATCGGATGCCACAAAGGAAGGATCAGTTCATAGGAAACAATTAGGGAGAATGCCTGGCGTTCCATCAGACTTTTATGCAATGAAATCAGAAATCAACAGTAGAATAAAAACACAGGAGCCTCTCAAGCCCCCAAGGACTGAGCGATCAACTACTGGAGAGCAGAAGACATGAGAGATGAAATAAACAATACTTCAAGGTTGCTGAGAAGAGCCACACAACCTATCCACAACCCAGGGTTACTCAGAAGGTGGTTCAGAGAAGGAGGTTCACAGCCCCGATCTTATTCCTTAAGAGAACAGAAAACCTCCCAAACACAAACCTCCCATGACATTTCAAGGCCATGGAAAAAGGAGAAATCAACACTGAATGCAGCCCTTGATGGCAAATAATTGAAATCAGAACCAAACTTTAAGAACTGAAAACAACAAGGTTCCAACAAAATCAACAATATACAAACTTGGTTCTTTGAAACCAAACAGAAATTTGATGAAACTTTATGCACACTATCCAAAGACAGGAAGACAGGACTCAGTTTCCTGAAATTTGGAATGAAAAGGATCCATCACCGTGGAGCACAATGAAATTGAGAGGATAATCAGAAACTATTTGGGAAACTTATACCAGCATTGCCGACCCAAATGCACATCAGAAATTTAAACAGATCCAAATCAAGCCATGAAATTGAAGATACGCTGAACCCTACCAGCAAAGGAAAGCCCAGGACCTGATGGAAGCTGAGCCCAGTTCAACCAGTCCTTTGATAAAGAGTTAATGGGAAACCCCTGAAACCATTCCATGGAAAAGAAAGGGAGGGAACCCGGACAGACTCATTCTGTGAAGGCCGCATCATCCCGATTCCAAAACCAGACAAAGACCCATCAGGAAACAAAACTTGAGGCCAATCATTCTCATGAAAATAAATGCAGAAGATCTTAGTAAAACATCGGTAATTCACTTTCCAAAGCACAGGGAAAAGATAGGACACCGCTAGGATCCCATGGGATTCATCTCGGGATGCAATTTGGGCTCCAGAGATGCAAAACAACAGACAATAGGGCAACCACACATTAGGGCAACCACACATTAGATCCACCACTGTGGGCGGCACTATGGAGATTCCTCCAAAAACAAGCAATGGAACCACCCCAGGATCTTGATATCCATGCCTCTTTTGTGTTCAGCTGACCAGCAGGGACACAAGTGTATCAATGTCTGTAGCCGCATAAACCCTTAGCAGCAGCGACATATTGAATGGATGATACAACGAGGCGTATACACACGAACAAGTTTTAGTATATGTTGAAGAATGGACTTATACCATTTTCGATGAGTGGAAGGAAGTGGAGAATCCCATGCTCAATTCAATAAGTCATAGGACACTATGGAGCATTGAAAGGATTCCAATCGAGGCTGAAGGTAAAGCAACCTACTAGGAGCAAGGTAGGCATGGATATCCTGAAGTGAAAGCAAAGGCTAGTAGAGCAGATAAAGATCTTTGGGAGGACACAAGAGTTAGGGTAGTGGAGGGAATGTTGATGAACATTCTCTACAAGCATGAAATTATATCATGGTGAATTGCAATTCAATGTATATCTATAAAAAACCACTAAATAAATGAATGAATGGTAGTTAGACCAGTAGATTAGAGCCAGTTGAGGGTGCAGGGAAATAAGAGAGAGGAACCAGGGTCTGAATGGTGTAAAAAAAAACTACGTGTATGAATATGTCCATAGGAACCCAACTATCATGCACATGTTTAATCCAATGCAAAAGCAAAACAACGGATGGAATTGGGCAAACTGGATATCCATACCAAGCAGAGTGAAACTAGGTCTCTGTTTCTCCTTATGCACAACACAACACAAGAGGGCTAACAAACTTACATATAACAAATGAGAAAGATGGCAGCCATTGGAAGGAATACAGGGGAAACACCTCCGAATAGAGGCATCAAAGAAGACTTTAGGAAGAGGAATATTGCACGTGAGAACGTGCTCGCAAGAAGTGGTCAACATGAGCGCATCCAAATTCAATCTGCAGAACAGCAAAGAAAACCATTCACAGGGTGAGGAGAAAGCATATAGCCTAGGAGTTTCTCTTGGACAGTGGATTGCCATACTAAATATAAACAGCTAAAGGTACTGAGCTCTGGGAAGACAAACAACCCATTTACCCAATGGCTCATGATCACGAAGTACACAAAGGAACATGGCTAATCGCTCAGCTCATCAAGGTCCTAACAATCCCAGTCTTCACACGTGAGGGACATGCAAATCAAATTTCAACAGCGACTCCATCTTACCCCGTTCGGGAAGGTAATGTTGAGAACACACATGATACACACTGATGATCATGTGGAAATAGGAATGCTTCAACATTGTTGGTGAGGATGCTTAGTACTACATCCACTATGAGAATCAGAATGGAGCTGACTCCTGAAACTCAAAAGGGCCCAGCTGTACCAATGCCCACTCTTGACTGAAAAACTCTAGTCAGCACTCAAACAAAGGTTTATTTGGGGGCATGAAAATCTCTCTTCCAGCTTCCAGTAGCTACTTATTGGCTTTGCTTTCTAGTTCTTTATTCCACATTCGCAGGCCTGACAGTTCTTGACTCCCACAAAGCACAATCCTGTCCTTATGCCCCTCCTGGTGGGACACTTATTTCCTTTTGTGACCCTGAGTTAGGGGCCCTCTGTGTAGGATCATTGTCACCATTATGAGGATATAAGAGATGATATGCTAAAAACAAACAAACAAAAAACAGAAGAAGAAATCAAAGATGTGGGCAGGGGACGGGAAACAAGTATTAAAACATGCCTTACTTTGGGGTCAGGTGATGAAGGGGTAGCATCACGCAAGCCCTTCTTTGTGGTATGTACTGAACGGGAGGTGGAAACCACATGTTCTCTCTCACTCTCAGAACGATTCTTGTCCAGCAAGGCTGGGTGTTCTTGTTTCCCCAGGTCGATTTTACCTGTTATGGGAAGAAGTCAAAGTAAAACATACATGAAAATCTGTGTAATTGTAAGTCAATTAAGAGCACATTTGGCAGACTTCAAAGACATTACCATGATTCCTGGATTGCTGGAAATTTTCACATACTTCCTCTTTGTCCTCAGGGGCATTCTGGGAAGGAAAAACACAGGATGCCAGGAATTAGCAAGCACTATAAAGACACTTTCTTCTCCGAAGCACAGAGATAGTTTTCTGAAAAACACCACATCGGATGCCACAAAGGAAGGATCAGTTCATAGGAAACAATTAGGGAGAATGCCTGGCGTTCCATCAGACTTTTATGCAATGAAATCAGAAATCAACAGTAGAATAAAAACACAGGAGCCTCTCAAGCCCCCAAGGACTGAGCGATCAACTACTGGAGAGCAGAAGACATGAGAGATGAAATAAACAATACTTCAAGGTTGCTGAGAAGAGCCACACAACCTATCCACAACCCAGGGTTACTCAGAAGGTGGTTCAGAGAAGGAGGTTCACAGCCCCGATCTTATTCCTTAAGAGAACAGAAAACCTCCCAAACACAAACCTCCCATGACATTTCAAGGCCATGGAAAAAGGAGAAATCAACACTGAATGCAGCCCTTGATGGCAAATAATTGAAATCAGAACCAAACTTTAAGAACTGAAAACAACAAGGTTCCAACAAAATCAACAATATACAAACTTGGTTCTTTGAAACCAAACAGAAATTTGATGAAACTTTATGCACACTATCCAAAGACAGGAAGACAGGACTCAGTTTCCTGAAATTTGGAATGAAAAGGATCCATCACCGTGGAGCACAATGAAATTGAGAGGATAATCAGAAACTATTTGGGAAACTTATACCAGCATTGCCGACCCAAATGCACATCAGAAATTTAAACAGATCCAAATCAAGCCATGAAATTGAAGATACGCTGAACCCTACCAGCAAAGGAAAGCCCAGGACCTGATGGAAGCTGAGCCCAGTTCAACCAGTCCTTTGATAAAGAGTTAATGGGAAACCCCTGAAACCATTCCATGGAAAAGAAAGGGAGGGAACCCGGACAGACTCATTCTGTGAAGGCCGCATCATCCCGATTCCAAAACCAGACAAAGACCCATCAGGAAACAAAACTTGAGGCCAATCATTCTCATGAAAATAAATGCAGAAGATCTTAGTAAAACATCGGTAATTCACTTTCCAAAGCACAGGGAAAAGATAGGACACCGCTAGGATCCCATGGGATTCATCTCGGGATGCAATTTGGGCTCCAGAGATGCAAAACAACAGACAATAGGGCAACCACACATTAGGGCAACCACACATTAGATCAACCACTGTGGGAGGCACTATGGAGATTCCTCCAAAAACAAGCAATGGAACCACCCCAGGATCTTGATATCCATGCCTCTTTTGTGTTCAGCTGACCAGCAGGGACACAAGTGTATCAATGTCTGTAGCCGCATAAACCCTTAGCAGCAGCGACATATTGAATGGATGATACAATGAGGCGTATACACACGAACAAGTTTTAGTATATGTTGAAGAATGAACTTATACCATTTTCGATGAGTGGAAGGAAGTGGAGAATCCCATGCTCAATTCAATAAGTCATAGGACACTATGGAGCATTGAAAGGATTCCAATCGAGGCTGAAGGTAAAGCAACCTACTAGGAGCAAGGTAGGCATGGATATCCTGAAGTGAAAGCAAAGGCTAGTAGAGCAGATAAAGATCTTTGGGAGGACACAAGAGTTAGGGTAGTGGAGGGAATGTTGATGAACATTCTCTACAAGCATGAAATTATATCATGGTGAATTGCAATTCAATGTATATCTATAAAAAACCACTAAATAAATGAATGAATGGTAGTTAGACCAGTAGATTAGAGCCAGTTGAGGGTGCAGGGAAATAAGAGAGAGGAACCAGGGTCTGAATGGTGTAAAAAAAAAACTACGTGTATGAATATGTCCATAGGAACCCAACTATCAAGCACATGTTTAATCCAATGCAAAAGCAAAACAACGGATGGAATTGGGCAAACTGGATATCCATACCAAGCAGAGTGAAACTAGGTCTCTGTTTCTCCTTATGCACAACACAACACAAGAGGGCTAACAAACTTACATATAACAAATGAGAAAGATGGCAGCCATTGGAAGGAATACAGGGGAAACACCTCCGAATAGAGGCATCAAAGAAGACTTTAGGAAGAGGAATATTGCACGTGAGAACGTGCTCGCAAGAAGTGGTCAACATGAGCGCATCCAAATTCAATCTGCAGAACAGCAAAGAAAACCATTCACAGGGTGAGGAGAAAGCATATAGCCTAGGAGTTTCTCTTGGACAGTGGATTGCCATACTAAATATAAACAGCTAAAGGTACTGAGCTCTGGGAAGACAAACAACCCATTTACCCAATGGCTCATGATCACGAAGTACACAAAGGAACATGGCTAATCGCTCAGCTCATCAAGGTCCTAACAATCCCAGTCTTCACACGTGAGGGACATGCAAATCAAATTTCAACAGCGACTCCATCTTACCCCGTTCGGGAAGGTAATGTTGAGAACACACATGATACACACTGATGATCATGTGGAAATAGGAATGCTTCAACATTGTTGGTGAGGATGCTTAGTACTACATCCACTATGAGAATCAGAATGGAGCTGACTCCTGAAACTCAAAAGGGCCCAGCTGTACCAATGCCCACTCTTGACTGAAAAACTCTAGTCAGCACTCAAACAAAGGTTTATTTGGGGGCATGAAAATCTCTCTTCCAGCTTCCAGTAGCTACTTATTGGCTTTGCTTTCTAGTTCTTTATTCCACATTCGCAGGCCTGACAGTTCTTGACTCCCACAAAGCACAATCCTGTCCTTATGCCCCTCCTGGTGGGACACTTATTTCCTTTTGTGACCCTGAGTTAGGGGCCCTCTGTGTAGGATCATTGTCACCATTATGAGGATATAAGAGATGATATGCTAAAAACAAACAAACAAAAAACAGAAGAAGAAATCAAAGATGTGGGCAGGGGACGGGAAACAAGTATTAAAACATGCCTTACTTTGGGGTCAGGTGATGAAGGGGTAGCATCACGCAAGCCCTTCTTTGTGGTATGTACTGAACGGGAGGTGGAAACCACATGTTCTCTCTCACTCTCAGAACGATTCTTGTCCAGCAAGGCTGGGTGTTCTTGTTTCCCCAGGTCGATTTTACCTGTTATGGGAAGAAGTCAAAGTAAAACATACATGAAAATCTGTGTAATTGTAAGTCAATTAAGAGCACATTTGGCAGACTTCAAAGACATTACCATGATTCCTGGATTGCTGGAAATTTTCACATACTTCCTCTTTGTCCTCAGGGGCATTCTGGGAAGGAAAAACACAGGATGCCAGGAATTAGCAAGCACTATAAAGACACTTTCTTCTCCGAAGCACAGAGATAGTTTTCTGAAAAACACCACATCGGATGCCACAAAGGAAGGATCAGTTCATAGGAAACAATTAGGGAGAATGCCTGGCGTTCCATCAGACTTTTATGCAATGAAATCAGAAATCAACAGTAGAATAAAAACACAGGAGCCTCTCAAGCCCCCAAGGACTGAGCGATCAACTACTGGAGAGCAGAAGACATGAGAGATGAAATAAACAATACTTCAAGGTTGCTGAGAAGAGCCACACAACCTATCCACAACCCAGGGTTACTCAGAAGGTGGTTCAGAGAAGGAGGTTCACAGCCCCGATCTTATTCCTTAAGAGAACAGAAAACCTCCCAAACACAAACCTCCCATGACATTTCAAGGCCATGGAAAAAGGAGAAATCAACACTGAATGCAGCCCTTGATGGCAAATAATTGAAATCAGAACCAAACTTTAAGAACTGAAAACAACAAGGTTCCAACAAAATCAACAATATACAAACTTGGTTCTTTGAAACCAAACAGAAATTTGATGAAACTTTATGCACACTATCCAAAGACAGGAAGACAGGACTCAGTTTCCTGAAATTTGGAATGAAAAGGATCCATCACCGTGGAGCACAATGAAATTGAGAGGATAATCAGAAAATATTTGGGAAACTTATACCAGCATTGCCGACCCAAATGCACATCAGAAATTTAAACAGATCCAAATCAAGCCATGAAATTGAAGATACGCTGAACCCTACCAGCAAAGGAAAGCCCAGGACCTGATGGAAGCTGAGCCCAGTTCAACCAGTCCTTTGATAAAGAGTTAATGGGAAACCCCTGAAACCATTCCATGGAAAAGAAAGGGAGGGAACCCGGACAGACTCATTCTGTGAAGGCCGCATCATCCCGATTCCAAAACCAGACAAAGACCCATCAGGAAACAAAACTTGAGGCCAATCATTCTCATGAAAATAAATGCAGAAGATCTTAGTAAAACATCGGTAATTCACTTTCCAAAGCACAGGGAAAAGATAGGACACCGCTAGGATCCCATGGGATTCATCTCGGGATGCAATTTGGGCTCCAGAGATGCAAAACAACAGACAATAGGGCAACCACACATTAGGGCAACCACACATTAGATCAACCACTGTGGGAGGCACTATGGAGATTCCTCCAAAAACAAGCAATGGAACCACCCCAGGATCTTGATATCCATGCCTCTTTTGTGTTCAGCTGACCAGCAGGGACACAAGTGTATCAATGTCTGTAGCCGCATAAACCCTTAGCAGCAGCGACATATTGAATGGATGATACAATGAGGCGTATACACACGAACAAGTTTTAGTATATGTTGAAGAATGAACTTATACCATTTTCGATGAGTGGAAGGAAGTGGAGAATCCCATGCTCAATTCAATAAGTCATAGGACACTATGGAGCATTGAAAGGATTCCAATCGAGGCTGAAGGTAAAGCAACCTACTAGGAGCAAGGTAGGCATGGATATCCTGAAGTGAAAGCAAAGGCTAGTAGAGCAGATAAAGATCTTTGGGAGGACACAAGAGTTAGGGTAGTGGAGGGAATGTTGATGAACATTCTCTACAAGCATGAAATTATATCATGGTGAATTGCAATTCAATGTATATCTATAAAAAACCACTAAATAAATGAATGAATGGTAGTTAGACCAGTAGATTAGAGCCAGTTGAGGGTGCAGGGAAATAAGAGAGAGGAACCAGGGTCTGAATGGTGTAAAAAAAAAACTACGTGTATGAATATGTCCATAGGAACCCAACTATCAAGCACATGTTTAATCCAATGCAAAAGCAAAACAACGGATGGAATTGGGCAAACTGGATATCCATACCAAGCAGAGTGAAACTAGGTCTCTGTTTCTCCTTATGCACAACACAACACAAGAGGGCTAACAAACTTACATATAACAAATGAGAAAGATGGCAGCCATTGGAAGGAATACAGGGGAAACACCTCCGAATAGAGGCATCAAAGAAGACTTTAGGAAGAGGAATATTGCACGTGAGAACGTGCTCGCAAGAAGTGGTCAACATGAGCGCATCCAAATTCAATCTGCAGAACAGCAAAGAAAACCATTCACAGGGTGAGGAGAAAGCATATAGCCTAGGAGTTTCTCTTGGACAGTGGATTGCCATACTAAATATAAACAGCTAAAGGTACTGAGCTCTGGGAAGACAAACAACCCATTTACCCAATGGCTCATGATCACGAAGTACACAAAGGAACATGGCTAATCGCTCAGCTCATCAAGGTCCTAACAATCCCAGTCTTCACACGTGAGGGACATGCAAATCAAATTTCAACAGCGACTCCATCTTACCCCGTTCGGGAAGGTAATGTTGAGAACACACATGATACACACTGATGATCATGTGGAAATAGGAATGCTTCAACATTGTTGGTGAGGATGCTTAGTACTACATCCACTATGAGAATCAGAATGGAGCTGACTCCTGAAACTCAAAAGGGCCCAGCTGTACCAATGCCCACTCTTGACTGAAAAACTCTAGTCAGCACTCAAACAAAGGTTTATTTGGGGGCATGAAAATCTCTCTTCCAGCTTCCAGTAGCTACTTATTGGCTTTGCTTTCTAGTTCTTTATTCCACATTCGCAGGCCTGACAGTTCTTGACTCCCACAAAGCACAATCCTGTCCTTATGCCCCTCCTGGTGGGACACTTATTTCCTTTTGTGACCCTGAGTTAGGGGCCCTCTGTGTAGGATCATTGTCACCATTATGAGGATATAAGAGATGATATGCTAAAAACAAACAAACAAAAAACAGAAGAAGAAATCAAAGATGTGGGCAGGGGACGGGAAACAAGTATTAAAACATGCCTTACTTTGGGGTCAGGTGATGAAGGGGTAGCATCACGCAAGCCCTTCTTTGTGGTATGTACTGAACGGGAGGTGGAAACCACATGTTCTCTCTCACTCTCAGAACGATTCTTGTCCAGCAAGGCTGGGTGTTCTTGTTTCCCCAGGTCGATTTTACCTGTTATGGGAAGAAGTCAAAGTAAAACATACATGAAAATCTGTGTAATTGTAAGTCAATTAAGAGCACATTTGGCAGACTTCAAAGACATTACCATGATTCCTGGATTGCTGGAAATTTTCACATACTTCCTCTTTGTCCTCAGGGGCATTCTGGGAAGGAAAAACACAGGATGCCAGGAATTAGCAAGCACTATAAAGACACTTTCTTCTCCGAAGCACAGAGATAGTTTTCTGAAAAACACCACATCGGATGCCACAAAGGAAGGATCAGTTCATAGGAAACAATTAGGGAGAATGCCTGGCGTTCCATCAGACTTTTATGCAATGAAATCAGAAATCAACAGTAGAATAAAAACACAGGAGCCTCTCAAGCCCCCAAGGACTGAGCGATCAACTACTGGAGAGCAGAAGACATGAGAGATGAAATAAACAATACTTCAAGGTTGCTGAGAAGAGCCACACAACCTATCCACAACCCAGGGTTACTCAGAAGGTGGTTCAGAGAAGGAGGTTCACAGCCCCGATCTTATTCCTTAAGAGAACAGAAAACCTCCCAAACACAAACCTCCCATGACATTTCAAGGCCATGGAAAAAGGAGAAATCAACACTGAATGCAGCCCTTGATGGCAAATAATTGAAATCAGAACCAAACTTTAAGAACTGAAAACAACAAGGTTCCAACAAAATCAACAATATACAAACTTGGTTCTTTGAAACCAAACAGAAATTTGATGAAACTTTATGCACACTATCCAAAGACAGGAAGACAGGACTCAGTTTCCTGAAATTTGGAATGAAAAGGATCCATCACCGTGGAGCACAATGAAATTGAGAGGATAATCAGAAACTATTTGGGAAACTTATACCAGCATTGCCGACCCAAATGCACATCAGAAATTTAAACAGATCCAAATCAAGCCATGAAATTGAAGATACGCTGAACCCTACCAGCAAAGGAAAGCCCAGGACCTGATGGAAGCTGAGCCCAGTTCAACCAGTCCTTTGATAAAGAGTTAATGGGAAACCCCTGAAACCATTCCATGGAAAAGAAAGGGAGGGAACCCGGACAGACTCATTCTGTGAAGGCCGCATCATCCCGATTCCAAAACCAGACAAAGACCCATCAGGAAACAAAACTTGAGGCCAATCATTCTCATGAAAATAAATGCAGAAGATCTTAGTAAAACATCGGTAATTCACTTTCCAAAGCACAGGGAAAAGATAGGACACCGCTAGGATCCCATGGGATTCATCTCGGGATGCAATTTGGGCTCCAGAGATGCAAAACAACAGACAATAGGGCAACCACACATTAGGGCAACCACACATTAGATCAACCACTGTGGGAGGCACTATGGAGATTCCTCCAAAAACAAGCAATGGAACCACCCCAGGATCTTGATATCCATGCCTCTTTTGTGTTCAGCTGACCAGCAGGGACACAAGTGTATCAATGTCTGTAGCCGCATAAACCCTTAGCAGCAGCGACATATTGAATGGATGATACAACGAGGCGTATACACACGAACAAGTTTTAGTATATGTTGAAGAATGAACTTATACCATTTTTGATGAGTGGAAGGAAGTGGAGAATCCCATGCTCAATTCAATAAGTCATAGGACACTATGGAGCATTGAAAGGATTCCAATCGAGGCTGAAGGTAAAGCAACCTACTAGGAGCAAGGTAGGCATGGATATCCTGAAGTGAAAGCAAAGGCTAGTAGAGCAGATAAAGATCTTTGGGAGGACACAAGAGTTAGGGTAGTGGAGGGAATGTTGATGAACATTCTCTACAAGCATGAAATTATATCATGGTGAATTGCAATTCAATGTATATCTATAAAAAACCACTAAATAAATGAATGAATGGTAGTTAGACCAGTAGATTAGAGCCATTTGAGGGTGCAGGGAAATAAGAGAGAGGAACCAGGGTCTGAATGGTGTAAAAAAAAAACTACGTGTATGAATATGTCCATAGGAACCCAACTATCAAGCACATGTTTAATCCAATGCAAAAGCAAAACAACGGATGGAATTGGGCAAACTGGATATCCATACCAAGCAGAGTGAAACTAGGTCTCTGTTTCTCCTTATGCACAACACAACACAAGAGGGCTAACAAACTTACATATAACAAATGAGAAAGATGGCAGCCATTGGAAGGAATACAGGGGAAACACCTCCGAATAGAGGCATCAAAGAAGACTTTAGGAAGAGGAATATTGCACGTGAGAACGTGCTCGCAAGAAGTGGTCAACATGAGCGCATCCAAATTCAATCTGCAGAACAGCAAAGAAAACCATTCACAGGGTGAGGAGAAAGCATATAGCCTAGGAGTTTCTCTTGGACAGTGGATTGCCATACTAAATATAAACAGCTAAAGGTACTGAGCTCTGGGAAGACAAACAACCCATTTACCCAATGGCTCATGATCACGAAGTACACAAAGGAACATGGCTAATCGCTCAGCTCATCAAGGTCCTAACAATCCCAGTCTTCACACGTGAGGGACATGCAAATCAAATTTCAACAGCGACTCCATCTTACCCCGTTCGGGAAGGTAATGTTGAGAACACACATGATACACACTGATGATCATGTGGAAATAGGAATGCTTCAACATTGTTGGTGAGGATGCTTAGTACTACATCCACTATGAGAATCAGAATGGAGCTGACTCCTGAAACTCAAAAGGGCCCAGCTGTACCAATGCCCACTCTTGACTGAAAAACTCTAGTCAGCACTCAAACAAAGGTTTATTTGGGGGCATGAAAATCTCTCTTCCAGCTTCCAGTAGCTACTTATTGGCTTTGCTTTCTAGTTCTTTATTCCACATTCGCAGGCCTGACAGTTCTTGACTCCCACAAAGCACAATCCTGTCCTTATGCCCCTCCTGGTGGGACACTTATTTCCTTTTGTGACCCTGAGTTAGGGGCCCTCTGTGTAGGATCATTGTCACCATTATGAGGATATAAGAGATGATATGCTAAAAACAAACAAACAAAAAACAGAAGAAGAAATCAAAGATGTGGGCAGGGGACGGGAAACAAGTATTAAAACATGCCTTACTTTGGGGTCAGGTGATGAAGGGGTAGCATCACGCAAGCCCTTCTTTGTGGTATGTACTGAACGGGAGGTGGAAACCACATGTTCTCTCTCACTCTCAGAACGATTCTTGTCCAGCAAGGCTGGGTGTTCTTGTTTCCCCAGGTCGATTTTACCTGTTATGGGAAGAAGTCAAAGTAAAACATACATGAAAATCTGTGTAATTGTAAGTCAATTAAGAGCACATTTGGCAGACTTCAAAGACATTACCATGATTCCTGGATTGCTGGAAATTTTCACATACTTCCTCTTTGTCCTCAGGGGCATTCTGGGAAGGAAAAACACAGGATGCCAGGAATTAGCAAGCACTATAAAGACACTTTCTTCTCCGAAGCACAGAGATAGTTTTCTGAAAAACACCACATCGGATGCCACAAAGGAAGGATCAGTTCATAGGAAACAATTAGGGAGAATGCCTGGCGTTCCATCAGACTTTTATGCAATGAAATCAGAAATCAACAGTAGAATAAAAACACAGGAGCCTCTCAAGCCCCCAAGGACTGAGCGATCAACTACTGGAGAGCAGAAGACATGAGAGATGAAATAAACAATACTTCAAGGTTGCTGAGAAGAGCCACACAACCTATCCACAACCCAGGGTTACTCAGAAGGTGGTTCAGAGAAGGAGGTTCACAGCCCCGATCTTATTCCTTAAGAGAACAGAAAACCTCCCAAACACAAACCTCCCATGACATTTCAAGGCCATGGAAAAAGGAGAAATCAACACTGAATGCAGCCCTTGATGGCAAATAATTGAAATCAGAACCAAACTTTAAGAACTGAAAACAACAAGGTTCCAACAAAATCAACAATATACAAACTTGGTTCTTTGAAACCAAACAGAAATTTGATGAAACTTTATGCACACTATCCAAAGACAGGAAGACAGGACTCAGTTTCCTGAAATTTGGAATGAAAAGGATCCATCACCGTGGAGCACAATGAAATTGAGAGGATAATCAGAAACTATTTGGGAATCTTATACCAGCATTGCCGACCCAAATGCACATCAGAAATTTAAACAGATCCAAATCAAGCCATGAAATTGAAGATACGCTGAACCCTACCAGCAAAGGAAAGCCCAGGACCTGATGGAAGCTGAGCCCAGTTCAACCAGTCCTTTGATAAAGAGTTAATGGGAAACCCCTGAAACCATTCCATGGAAAAGAAAGGGAGGGAACCCGGACAGACTCATTCTGTGAAGGCCGCATCATCCCGATTCCAAAACCAGACAAAGACCCATCAGGAAACAAAACTTGAGGCCAATCATTCTCATGAAAATAAATGCAGAAGATCTTAGTAAAACATCGGTAATTCACTTTCCAAAGCACAGGGAAAAGATAGGACACCGCTAGGATCCCATGGGATTCATCTCGGGATGCAATTTGGGCTCCAGAGATGCAAAACAACAGACAATAGGGCAACCACACATTAGGGCAACCACACATTAGATCAACCACTGTGGGAGGCACTATGGAGATTCCTCCAAAAACAAGCAATGGAACCACCCCAGGATCTTGATATCCATGCCTCTTTTGTGTTCAGCTGACCAGCAGGGACACAAGTGTATCAATGTCTGTAGCCGCATAAACCCTTAGCAGCAGCGACATATTGAATGGATGATACAACGAGGCGTATACACACGAACAAGTTTTAGTATATGTTGAAGAATGAACTTATACCATTTTCGATGAGTGGAAGGAAGTGGAGAATCCCATGCTCAATTCAATAAGTCATAGGACACTATGGAGCATTGAAAGGATTCCAATCGAGGCTGAAGGTAAAGCAACCTACTAGGAGCAAGGTAGGCATGGATATCCTGAAGTGAAAGCAAAGGCTAGTAGAGCAGATAAAGATCTTTGGGAGGACACAAGAGTTAGGGTAGTGGAGGGAATGTTGATGAACATTCTCTACAAGCATGAAATTATATCATGGTGAATTGCAATTCAATGTATATCTATAAAAAACCACTAAATAAATGAATGAATGGTAGTTAGACCAGTAGATTAGAGCCAGTTGAGGGTGCAGGGAAATAAGAGAGAGGAACCAGGGTCTGAATGGTGTAAAAAAAAACTACGTGTATGAATATGTCCATAGGAACCCAACTATCAAGCACATGTTTAATCCAATGCAAAAGCAAAACAACGGATGGAATTGGGCAAACTGGATATCCATACCAAGCAGAGTGAAACTAGGTCTCTGTTTCTCCTTATGCACAACACAAGACAAGAGGGCTAACAAACTTACATATAACAAATGAGAAAGATGGCAGCCATTGGAAGGAATACAGGGGAAACACCTCCGAATAGAGGCATCAAAGAAGACTTTAGGAAGAGGAATATTGCACGTGAGAACGTGCTCGCAAGAAGTGGTCAACATGAGCGCATCCAAATTCAATCTGCAGAACAGCAAAGAAAACCATTCACAGGGTGAGGAGAAAGCATATAGCCTAGGAGTTTCTCTTGGACAGTGGATTGCCATACTAAATATAAACAGCTAAAGGTACTGAGCTCTGGGAAGACAAACAACCCATTTACCCAATGGCTCATGATCACGAAGTACACAAAGGAACATGGCTAATCGCTCAGCTCATCAAGGTCCTAACAATCCCAGTCTTCACACGTGAGGGACATGCAAATCAAATTTCAACAGCGACTCCATCTTACCCCGTTCGGGAAGGTAATGTTGAGAACACACATGATACACACTGATGATCATGTGGAAATAGGAATGCTTCAACATTGTTGGTGAGGATGCTTAGTACTACATCCACTATGAGAATCAGAATGGAGCTGACTCCTGAAACTCAAAAGGGCCCAGCTGTACCAATGCCCACTCTTGACTGAAAAACTCTAGTCAGCACTCAAACAAAGGTTTATTTGGGGGCATGAAAATCTCTCTTCCAGCTTCCAGTAGCTACTTATTGGCTTTGCTTTCTAGTTCTTTATTCCACATTCGCAGGCCTGACAGTTCTTGACTCCCACAAAGCACAATCCTGTCCTTATGCCCCTCCTGGTGGGACACTTATTTCCTTTTGTGACCCTGAGTTAGGGGCCCTCTGTGTAGGATCATTGTCACCATTATGAGGATATAAGAGATGATATGCTAAAAACAAACAAACAAAAAACAGAAGAAGAAATCAAAGATGTGGGCAGGGGACGGGAAACAAGTATTAAAACATGCCTTACTTTGGGGTCAGGTGATGAAGGGGTAGCATCACGCAAGCCCTTCTTTGTGGTATGTACTGAACGGGAGGTGGAAACCACATGTTCTCTCTCACTCTCAGAACGATTCTTGTCCAGCAAGGCTGGGTGTTCTTGTTTCCCCAGGTCGATTTTACCTGTTATGGGAAGAAGTCAAAGTAAAACATACATGAAAATCTGTGTAATTGTAAGTCAATTAAGAGCACATTTGGCAGACTTCAAAGACATTACCATGATTCCTGGATTGCTGGAAATTTTCACATACTTCCTCTTTGTCCTCAGGGGCATTCTGGGAAGGAAAAACACAGGATGCCAGGAATTAGCAAGCACTATAAAGACACTTTCTTCTCCGAAGCACAGAGATAGTTTTCTGAAAAACACCACATCGGATGCCACAAAGGAAGGATCAGTTCATAGGAAACAATTAGGGAGAATGCCTGGCGTTCCATCAGACTTTTATGCAATGAAATCAGAAATCAACAGTAGAATAAAAACACAGGAGCCTCTCAAGCCCCCAAGGACTGAGCGATCAACTACTGGAGAGCAGAAGACATGAGAGATGAAATAAACAATACTTCAAGGTTGCTGAGAAGAGCCACACAACCTATCCACAACCCAGGGTTACTCAGAAGGTGGTTCAGAGAAGGAGGTTCACAGCCCCGATCTTATTCCTTAAGAGAACAGAAAACCTCCCAAACACAAACCTCCCATGACATTTCAAGGCCATGGAAAAAGGAGAAATCAACACTGAATGCAGCCCTTGATGGCAAATAATTGAAATCAGAACCAAACTTTAAGAACTGAAAACAACAAGGTTCCAACAAAATCAACAATATACAAACTTGGTTCTTTGAAACCAAACAGAAATTTGATGAAACTTTATGCACACTATCCAAAGACAGGAAGACAGGACTCAGTTTCCTGAAATTTGGAATGAAAAGGATCCATCACCGTGGAGCACAATGAAATTGAGAGGATAATCAGAAACTATTTGGGAAACTTATACCAGCATTGCCGACCCAAATGCACATCAGAAATTTAAACAGATCCAAATCAAGCCATGAAATTGAAGATACGCTGAACCCTACCAGCAAAGGAAAGCCCAGGACCTGATGGAAGCTGAGCCCAGTTCAACCAGTCCTTTGATAAAGAGTTAATGGGAAACCCCTGAAACCATTCCATGGAAAAGAAAGGGAGGGAACCCGGACAGACTCATTCTGTGAAGGCCGCATCATCCCGATTCCAAAACCAGACAAAGACCCATCAGGAAACAAAACTTGAGGCCAATCATTCTCATGAAAATAAATGCAGAAGATCTTAGTAAAACATCGGTAATTCACTTTCCAAAGCACAGGGAAAAGATAGGACACCGCTAGGATCCCATGGGATTCATCTCGGGATGCAATTTGGGCTCCAGAGATGCAAAACAACAGACAATAGGGCAACCACACATTAGGGCAACCACACATTAGATCAACCACTGTGGGAGGCACTATGGAGATTCCTCCAAAAACAAGCAATGGAACCACCCCAGGATCTTGATATCCATGCCTCTTTTGTGTTCAGCTGACCAGCAGGGACACAAGTGTATCAATGTCTGTAGCCGCATAAACCCTTAGCAGCAGCGACATATTGAATGGATGATACAACGAGGCGTATACACACGAACAAGTTTTAGTATATGTTGAAGAATGAACTTACACCATTTTCGATGAGTGGAAGGAAGTGGAGAATCCCATGCTCAATTCAATAAGTCATAGGACACTATGGAGCATTGAAAGGATTCCAATCGAGGCTGAAGGTAAAGCAACCTACTAGGAGCAAGGTAGGCATGGATATCCTGAAGTGAAAGCAAAGGCTAGTAGAGCAGATAAAGATCTTTGGGAGGACACAAGAGTTAGGGTAGTGGAGGGAATGTTGATGAACATTCTCTACAAGCATGAAATTATATCATGGTGAATTGCAATTCAATGTATATCTATAAAAAACCACTAAATAAATGAATGAATGGTAGTTAGACCAGTAGATTAGAGCCAGTTGAGGGTGCAGGGAAATAAGAGAGAGGAACCAGGGTCTGAATGGTGTAAAAAAAAACTACGTGTATGAATATGTCCATAGGAACCCAACTATCAAGCACATGTTTAATCCAATGCAAAAGCAAAACAACGGATGGAATTGGGCAAACTGGATATCCATACCAAGCAGAGTGAAACTAGGTCTCTGTTTCTCCTTATGCACAACACAAGACAAGAGGGCTAACAAACTTACATATAACAAATGAGAAAGATGGCAGCCATTGGAAGGAATACAGGGGAAACACCTCCGAATAGAGGCATCAAAGAAGACTTTAGGAAGAGGAATATTGCACGTGAGAACGTGCTCGCAAGAAGTGGTCAACATGAGCGCATCCAAATTCAATCTGCAGAACAGCAAAGAAAACCATTCACAGGGTGAGGAGAAAGCATATAGCCTAGGAGTTTCTCTTGGACAGTGGATTGCCATACTAAATATAAACAGCTAAAGGTACTGAGCTCTGGGAAGACAAACAACCCATTTACCCAATGGCTCATGATCACGAAGTACACAAAGGAACATGGCTAATCGCTCAGCTCATCAAGGTCCTAACAATCCCAGTCTTCACACGTGAGGGACATGCAAATCAAATTTCAACAGCGACTCCATCTTACCCCGTTCGGGAAGGTAATGTTGAGAACACACATGATACACACTGATGATCATGTGGAAATAGGAATGCTTCAACATTGTTGGTGAGGATGCTTAGTACTACATCCACTATGAGAATCAGAATGGAGCTGACTCCTGAAACTCAAAAGGGCCCAGCTGTACCAATGCCCACTCTTGACTGAAAAACTCTAGTCAGCACTCAAACAAAGGTTTATTTGGGGGCATGAAAATCTCTCTTCCAGCTTCCAGTAGCTACTTATTGGCTTTGCTTTCTAGTTCTTTATTCCACATTCGCAGGCCTGACAGTTCTTGACTCCCACAAAGCACAATCCTGTCCTTATGCCCCTCCTGGTGGGACACTTATTTCCTTTTGTGACCCTGAGTTAGGGGCCCTCTGTGTAGGATCATTGTCACCATTATGAGGATATAAGAGATGATATGCTAAAAACAAACAAACAAAAAACAGAAGAAGAAATCAAAGATGTGGGCAGGGGACGGGAAACAAGTATTAAAACATGCCTTACTTTGGGGTCAGGTGATGAAGGGGTAGCATCACGCAAGCCCTTCTTTGTGGTATGTACTGAACGGGAGGTGGAAACCACATGTTCTCTCTCACTCTCAGAACGATTCTTGTCCAGCAAGGCTGGGTGTTCTTGTTTCCCCAGGTCGATTTTACCTGTTATGGGAAGAAGTCAAAGTAAAACATACATGAAAATCTGTGTAATTGTAAGTCAATTAAGAGCACATTTGGCAGACTTCAAAGACATTACCATGATTCCTGGATTGCTGGAAATTTTCACATACTTCCTCTTTGTCCTCAGGGGCATTCTGGGAAGGAAAAACACAGGATGCCAGGAATTAGCAAGCACTATAAAGACACTTTCTTCTCCGAAGCACAGAGATAGTTTTCTGAAAAACACCACATCGGATGCCACAAAGGAAGGATCAGTTCATAGGAAACAATTAGGGAGAATGCCTGGCGTTCCATCAGACTTTTATGCAATGAAATCAGAAATCAACAGTAGAATAAAAACACAGGAGCCTCTCAAGCCCCCAAGGACTGAGCGATCAACTACTGGAGAGCAGAAGACATGAGAGATGAAATAAACAATACTTCAAGGTTGCTGAGAAGAGCCACACAACCTATCCACAACCCAGGGTTACTCAGAAGGTGGTTCAGAGAAGGAGGTTCACAGCCCCGATCTTATTCCTTAAGAGAACAGAAAACCTCCCAAACACAAACCTCCCATGACATTTCAAGGCCATGGAAAAAGGAGAAATCAACACTGAATGCAGCCCTTGATGGCAAATAATTGAAATCAGAACCAAACTTTAAGAACTGAAAACAACAAGGTTCCAACAAAATCAACAATATACAAACTTGGTTCTTTGAAACCAAACAGAAATTTGATGAAACTTTATGCACACTATCCAAAGACAGGAAGACAGGACTCAGTTTCCTGAAATTTGGAATGAAAAGGATCCATCACCGTGGAGCACAATGAAATTGAGAGGATAATCAGAAACTATTTGGGAAACTTATACCAGCATTGCCGACCCAAATGCACATCAGAAATTTAAACAGATCCAAATCAAGCCATGAAATTGAAGATACGCTGAACCCTACCAGCAAAGGAAAGCCCAGGACCTGATGGAAGCTGAGCCCAGTTCAACCAGTCCTTTGATAAAGAGTTAATGGGAAACCCCTGAAACCATTCCATGGAAAAGAAAGGGAGGGAACCCGGACAGACTCATTCTGTGAAGGCCGCATCATCCCGATTCCAAAACCAGACAAAGACCCATCAGGAAACAAAACTTGAGGCCAATCATTCTCATGAAAATAAATGCAGAAGATCTTAGTAAAACATCGGTAATTCACTTTCCAAAGCACAGGGAAAAGATAGGACACCGCTAGGATCCCATGGGATTCATCTCGGGATGCAATTTGGGCTCCAGAGATGCAAAACAACAGACAATAGGGCAACCACACATTAGGGCAACCACACATTAGATCAACCACTGTGGGAGGCACTATGGAGATTCCTCCAAAAACAAGCAATGGAACCACCCCAGGATCTTGATATCCATGCCTCTTTTGTGTTCAGCTGATCAGCAGGGACACAAGTGTATCAATGTCTGTAGCCGCATAAACCCTTAGCAGCAGCGACATATTGAATGGATGATACAACGAGGCGTATACACACGAACAAGTTTTAGTATATGTTGAAGAATGAACTTACACCATTTTCGATGAGTGGAAGGAAGTGGAGAATCCCATGCTCAATTCAATAAGTCATAGGACACTATGGAGCATTGAAAGGATTCCAATCGAGGCTGAAGGTAAAGCAACCTACTAGGAGCAAGGTAGGCATGGATATCCTGAAGTGAAAGCAAAGGCTAGTAGAGCAGATAAAGATCTTTGGGAGGACACAAGAGTTAGGGTAGTGGAGGGAATGTTGATGAACATTCTCTACAAGCATGAAATTATATCATGGTGAATTGCAATTCAATGTATATCTATAAAAAACCACTAAATAAATGAATGAATGGTAGTTAGACCAGTAGATTAGAGCCAGTTGAGGGTGCAGGGAAATAAGAGAGAGGAACCAGGGTCTGAATGGTGTAAAAAAAAACTACGTGTATGAATATGTCCATAGGAACCCAACTATCAAGCACATGTTTAATCCAATGCAAAAGCAAAACAACGGATGGAATTGGGCAAACTGGATATCCATACCAAGCAGAGTGAAACTAGGTCTCTGTTTCTCCTTATGCACAACACAACACAAGAGGGCTAACAAACTTACATATAACAAATGAGAAAGATGGCAGCCATTGGAAGGAATACAGGGGAAACACCTCCGAATAGAGGCATCAAAGAAGACTTTAGGAAGAGGAATATTGCACGTGAGAACGTGCTCGCAAGAAGTGGTCAACATGAGCGCATCCAAATTCAATCTGCAGAACAGCAAAGAAAACCATTCACAGGGTGAGGAGAAAGCATATAGCCTAGGAGTTTCTCTTGGACAGTGGATTGCCATACTAAATATAAACAGCTAAAGGTACTGAGCTCTGGGAAGACAAACAACCCATTTACCCAATGGCTCATGATCACGAAGTACACAAAGGAACATGGCTAATCGCTCAGCTCATCAAGGTCCTAACAATCCCAGTCTTCACACGTGAGGGACATGCAAATCAAATTTCAACAGCGACTCCATCTTACCCCGTTCGGGAAGGTAATGTTGAGAACACACATGATACACACTGATGATCATGTGGAAATAGGAATGCTTCAACATTGTTGGTGAGGATGCTTAGTACTACATCCACTATGAGAATCAGAATGGAGCTGACTCCTGAAACTCAAAAGGGCCCAGCTGTACCAATGCCCACTCTTGACTGAAAAACTCTAGTCAGCACTCAAACAAAGGTTTATTTGGGGGCATGAAAATCTCTCTTCCAGCTTCCAGTAGCTACTTATTGGCTTTGCTTTCTAGTTCTTTATTCCACATTCGCAGGCCTGACAGTTCTTGACTCCCACAAAGCACAATCCTGCCCTTATGCCCCTCCTGGTGGGACACTTATTTCCTTTTGTGACCCTGAGTTAGGGGCCCTCTGTGTAGGATCATTGTCACCATTATGAGGATATAAGAGATGATATGCTAAAAACAAACAAACAAAAAACAGAAGAAGAAATCAAAGATGTGGGCAGGGGACGGGAAACAAGTATTAAAACATGCCTTACTTTGGGGTCAGGTGATGAAGGGGTAGCATCACGCAAGCCCTTCTTTGTGGTATGTACTGAACGGGAGGTGGAAACCACATGTTCTCTCTCACTCTCAGAACGATTCTTGTCCAGCAAGGCTGGGTGTTCTTGTTTCCCCAGGTCGATTTTACCTGTTATGGGAAGAAGTCAAAGTAAAACATACATGAAAATCTGTGTAATTGTAAGTCAATTAAGAGCACATTTGGCAGACTTCAAAGACATTACCATGATTCCTGGATTGCTGGAAATTTTCACATACTTCCTCTTTGTCCTCAGGGGCATTCTGGGAAGGAAAAACACAGGATGCCAGGAATTAGCAAGCACTATAAAGACACTTTCTTCTCCGAAGCACAGAGATAGTTTTCTGAAAAACACCACATCGGATGCCACAAAGGAAGGATCAGTTCATAGGAAACAATTAGGGAGAATGCCTGGCGTTCCATCAGACTTTTATGCAATGAAATCAGAAATCAACAGTAGAATAAAAACACAGGAGCCTCTCAAGCCCCCAAGGACTGAGCGATCAACTACTGGAGAGCAGAAGACATGAGAGATGAAATAAACAATACTTCAAGGTTGCTGAGAAGAGCCACACAACCTATCCACAACCCAGGGTTACTCAGAAGGTGGTTCAGAGAAGGAGGTTCACAGCCCCGATCTTATTCCTTAAGAGAACAGAAAACCTCCCAAACACAAACCTCCCATGACATTTCAAGGCCATGGAAAAAGGAGAAATCAACACTGAATGCAGCCCTTGATGGCAAATAATTGAAATCAGAACCAAACTTTAAGAACTGAAAACAACAAGGTTCCAACAAAATCAACAATATACAAACTTGGTTCTTTGAAACCAAACAGAAATTTGATGAAACTTTATGCACACTATCCAAAGACAGGAAGACAGGACTCAGTTTCCTGAAATTTGGAATGAAAAGGATCCATCACCGTGGAGCACAATGAAATTGAGAGGATAATCAGAAACTATTTGGGAAACTTATACCAGCATTGCCGACCCAAATGCACATCAGAAATTTAAACAGATCCAAATCAAGCCATGAAATTGAAGATACGCTGAACCCTACCAGCAAAGGAAAGCCCAGGACCTGATGGAAGCTGAGCCCAGTTCAACCAGTCCTTTGATAAAGAGTTAATGGGAAACCCCTGAAACCATTCCATGGAAAAGAAAGGGAGGGAACCCGGACAGACTCATTCTGTGAAGGCCGCATCATCCCGATTCCAAAACCAGACAAAGACCCATCAGGAAACAAAACTTGAGGCCAATCATTCTCATGAAAATAAATGCAGAAGATCTTAGTAAAACATCGGTAATTCACTT
The DNA here is from genome assembly GCF_964194105.1 of Spermophilus citellus. Classification (NCBI taxonomy): domain Eukaryota; kingdom Metazoa; phylum Chordata; class Mammalia; order Rodentia; family Sciuridae; genus Spermophilus; species Spermophilus citellus. The sequence continues at coordinate 27,811,975 of NC_138195.1, read as the reverse complement.
TCCAAAGCACAGGGAAAAGATAGGACACCGCTAGGATCCCATGGGATTCATCTCGGGATGCTCCAGAGATGCAAAACATCTCGGGATGCTCCAGAGATGCAAAACAACAGACAATAGGGCAACCACACATTAGGGCAACCACACATTAGATCAACCACTGTGGGAGGCACTATGGAGATTCCTCCAAAAACAAGCAATGGAACCACCCCAGGATCTTGATATCCATGCCTCTTTTGTGTTCAGCTGACCAGCAGGGACACAAGTGTATCAATGTCTGTAGCCGCATAAACCCTTAGCAGCAGCGACATATTGAATGGATGATACAATGAGGCGTATACACACGAACAAGTTTTAGTATATGTTGAAGAATGAACTTATACCATTTTCGATGAGTGGAAGGAAGTGGAGAATCCCATGCTCAATTCAATAAGTCATAGGACACTATGGAGCATTGAAAGGATTCCAATCGAGGCTGAAGGTAAAGCAACCTACTAGGAGCAAGGTAGGCATGGATATCCTGAAGTGAAAGCAAAGGCTAGTAGAGCAGATAAAGATCTTTGGGAGGACACAAGAGTTAGGGTAGTGGAGGGAATGTTGATGAACATTCTCTACAAGCATGAAATTATATCATGGTGAATTGCAATTCAATGTATATCTATAAAAAACCACTAAATAAATGAATGAATGGTAGTTAGACCAGTAGATTAGAGCCAGTTGAGGGTGCAGGGAAATAAGAGAGAGGAACCAGGGTCTGAATGGTGTAAAAAAAAAACTACGTGTATGAATATGTCCATAGGAACCCAACTATCAAGCACATGTTTAATCCAATGCAAAAGCAAAACAACGGATGGAATTGGGCAAACTGGATATCCATACCAAGCAGAGTGAAACTAGGTCTCTGTTTCTCCTTATGCACAACACAACACAAGAGGGCTAACAAACTTACATATAACAAATGAGAAAGATGGCAGCCATTGGAAGGAATACAGGGGAAACACCTCCGAATAGAGGCATCAAAGAAGACTTTAGGAAGAGGAATATTGCACGTGAGAACGTGCTCGCAAGAAGTGGTCAACATGAGCGCATCCAAATTCAATCTGCAGAACAGCAAAGAAAACCATTCACAGGGTGAGGAGAAAGCATATAGCCTAGGAGTTTCTCTTGGACAGTGGATTGCCATACTAAATATAAACAGCTAAAGGTACTGAGCTCTGGGAAGACAAACAACCCATTTACCCAATGGCTCATGATCACGAAGTACACAAAGGAACATGGCTAATCGCTCAGCTCATCAAGGTCCTAACAATCCCAGTCTTCACACGTGAGGGACATGCAAATCAAATTTCAACAGCGACTCCATCTTACCCCGTTCGGGAAGGTAATGTTGAGAACACACATGATACACACTGATGATCATGTGGAAATAGGAATGCTTCAACATTGTTGGTGAGGATGCTTAGTACTACATCCACTATGAGAATCAGAATGGAGCTGACTCCTGAAACTCAAAAGGGCCCAGCTGTACCAATGCCCACTCTTGACTGAAAAACTCTAGTCAGCACTCAAACAAAGGTTTATTTGGGGGCATGAAAATCTCTCTTCCAGCTTCCAGTAGCTACTTATTGGCTTTGCTTTCTAGTTCTTTATTCCACATTCGCAGGCCTGACAGTTCTTGACTCCCACAAAGCACAATCCTGTCCTTATGCCCCTCCTGGTGGGACACTTATTTCCTTTTGTGACCCTGAGTTAGGGGCCCTCTGTGTAGGATCATTGTCACCATTATGAGGATATAAGAGATGATATGCTAAAAACAAACAAACAAAAAACAGAAGAAGAAATCAAAGATGTGGGCAGGGGACGGGAAACAAGTATTAAAACATGCCTTACTTTGGGGTCAGGTGATGAAGGGGTAGCATCACGCAAGCCCTTCTTTGTGGTATGTACTGAACGGGAGGTGGAAACCACATGTTCTCTCTCACTCTCAGAACGCTTCTTGTCCAGCAAGGCTGGGTGTTCTTGTTTCCCCAGGTCGATTTTACCTGTTATGGGAAGAAGTCAAAGTAAAACATACATGAAAATCTGTGTAATTGTAAGTCAATTAAGAGCACATTTGGCAGACTTCAAAGACATTACCATGATTCCTGGATTGCTGGAAATTTTCACATACTTCCTCTTTGTCCTCAGGGGCATTCTGGGAAGGAAAAACACAGGATGCCAGGAATTAGCAAGCACTATAAAGACACTTTCTTCTCCGAAGCACAGAGATAGTTTTCTGAAAAACACCACATCGGATGCCACAAAGGAAGGATCAGTTCATAGGAAACAATTAGGGAGAATGCCTGGCGTTCCATCAGACTTTTATGCAATGAAATCAGAAATCAACAGTAGAATAAAAACACAGGAGCCTCTCAAGCCCCCAAGGACTGAGCGATCAACTACTGGAGAGCAGAAGACATGAGAGATGAAATAAACAATACTTCAAGGTTGCTGAGAAGAGCCACACAACCTATCCACAACCCAGGGTTACTCAGAAGGTGGTTCAGAGAAGGAGGTTCACAGCCCCGATCTTATTCCTTAAGAGAACAGAAAACCTCCCAAACACAAACCTCCCATGACATTTCAAGGCCATGGAAAAAGGAGAAATCAACACTGAATGCAGCCCTTGATGGCAAATAATTGAAATCAGAACCAAACTTTAAGAACTGAAAACAACAAGGTTCCAACAAAATCAACAATATACAAACTTGGTTCTTTGAAACCAAACAGAAATTTGATGAAACTTTATGCACACTATCCAAAGACAGGAAGACAGGACTCAGTTTCCTGAAATTTGGAATGAAAAGGATCCATCACCGTGGAGCACAATGAAATTGAGAGGATAATCAGAAACTATTTGGGAAACTTATACCAGCATTGCCGACCCAAATGCACATCAGAAATTTAAACAGATCCAAATCAAGCCATGAAATTGAAGATACGCTGAACCCTACCAGCAAAGGAAAGCCCAGGACCTGATGGAAGCTGAGCCCAGTTCAACCAGTCCTTTGATAAAGAGTTAATGGGAAACCCCTGAAACCATTCCATGGAAAAGAAAGGGAGGGAACCCGGACAGACTCATTCTGTGAAGGCCGCATCATCCCGATTCCAAAACCAGACAAAGACCCATCAGGAAACAAAACTTGAGGCCAATCATTCTCATGAAAATAAATGCAGAAGATCTTAGTAAAACATCGGTAATTCACTTTCCAAAGCACAGGGAAAAGATAGGACACCGCTAGGATCCCATGGGATTCATCTCGGGATGCTCCAGAGATGCAAAACATCTCGGGATGCTCCAGAGATGCAAAACAACAGACAATAGGGCAACCACACATTAGGGCAACCACACATTAGATCAACCACTGTGGGAGGCACTATGGAGATTCCTCCAAAAACAAGCAATGGAACCACCCCAGGATCTTGATATCCATGCCTCTTTTGTGTTCAGCTGACCAGCAGGGACACAAGTGTATCAATGTCTGTAGCCGCATAAACCCTTAGCAGCAGCGACATATTGAATGGATGATACAATGAGGCGTATACACACGAACAAGTTTTAGTATATGTTGAAGAATGAACTTATACCATTTTCGATGAGTGGAAGGAAGTGGAGAATCCCATGCTCAATTCAATAAGTCATAGGACACTATGGAGCATTGAAAGGATTCCAATCGAGGCTGAAGGTAAAGCAACCTACTAGGAGCAAGGTAGGCATGGATATCCTGAAGTGAAAGCAAAGGCTAGTAGAGCAGATAAAGATCTTTGGGAGGACACAAGAGTTAGGGTAGTGGAGGGAATGTTGATGAACATTCTCTACAAGCATGAAATTATATCATGGTGAATTGCAATTCAATGTATATCTATAAAAAACCACTAAATAAATGAATGAATGGTAGTTAGACCAGTAGATTAGAGCCAGTTGAGGGTGCAGGGAAATAAGAGAGAGGAACCAGGGTCTGAATGGTGTAAAAAAAAAACTACGTGTATGAATATGTCCATAGGAACCCAACTATCAAGCACATGTTTAATCCAATGCAAAAGCAAAACAACGGATGGAATTGGGCAAACTGGATATCCATACCAAGCAGAGTGAAACTAGGTCTCTGTTTCTCCTTATGCACAACACAACACAAGAGGGCTAACAAACTTACATATAACAAATGAGAAAGATGGCAGCCATTGGAAGGAATACAGGGGAAACACCTCCGAATAGAGGCATCAAAGAAGACTTTAGGAAGAGGAATATTGCACGTGAGAACGTGCTCGCAAGAAGTGGTCAACATGAGCGCATCCAAATTCAATCTGCAGAACAGCAAAGAAAACCATTCACAGGGTGAGGAGAAAGCATATAGCCTAGGAGTTTCTCTTGGACAGTGGATTGCCATACTAAATATAAACAGCTAAAGGTACTGAGCTCTGGGAAGACAAACAACCCATTTACCCAATGGCTCATGATCACGAAGTACACAAAGGAACATGGCTAATCGCTCAGCTCATCAAGGTCCTAACAATCCCAGTCTTCACACGTGAGGGACATGCAAATCAAATTTCAACAGCGACTCCATCTTACCCCGTTCGGGAAGGTAATGTTGAGAACACACATGATACACACTGATGATCATGTGGAAATAGGAATGCTTCAACATTGTTGGTGAGGATGCTTAGTACTACATCCACTATGAGAATCAGAATGGAGCTGACTCCTGAAACTCAAAAGGGCCCAGCTGTACCAATGCCCACTCTTGACTGAAAAACTCTAGTCAGCACTCAAACAAAGGTTTATTTGGGGGCATGAAAATCTCTCTTCCAGCTTCCAGTAGCTACTTATTGGCTTTGCTTTCTAGTTCTTTATTCCACATTCGCAGGCCTGACAGTTCTTGACTCCCACAAAGCACAATCCTGTCCTTATGCCCCTCCTGGTGGGACACTTATTTCCTTTTGTGACCCTGAGTTAGGGGCCCTCTGTGTAGGATCATTGTCACCATTATGAGGATATAAGAGATGATATGCTAAAAACAAACAAACAAAAAACAGAAGAAGAAATCAAAGATGTGGGCAGGGGACGGGAAACAAGTATTAAAACATGCCTTACTTTGGGGTCAGGTGATGAAGGGGTAGCATCACGCAAGCCCTTCTTTGTGGTATGTACTGAACGGGAGGTGGAAACCACATGTTCTCTCTCACTCTCAGAACGATTCTTGTCCAGCAAGGCTGGGTGTTCTTGTTTCCCCAGGTCGATTTTACCTGTTATGGGAAGAAGTCAAAGTAAAACATACATGAAAATCTGTGTAATTGTAAGTCAATTAAGAGCACATTTGGCAGACTTCAAAGACATTACCATGATTCCTGGATTGCTGGAAATTTTCACATACTTCCTCTTTGTCCTCAGGGGCATTCTGGGAAGGAAAAACACAGGATGCCAGGAATTAGCAAGCACTATAAAGACACTTTCTTCTCCGAAGCACAGAGATAGTTTTCTGAAAAACACCACATCGGATGCCACAAAGGAAGGATCAGTTCATAGGAAACAATTAGGGAGAATGCCTGGCGTTCCATCAGACTTTTATGCAATGAAATCAGAAATCAACAGTAGAATAAAAACACAGGAGCCTCTCAAGCCCCCAAGGACTGAGCGATCAACTACTGGAGAGCAGAAGACATGAGAGATGAAATAAACAATACTTCAAGGTTGCTGAGAAGAGCCACACAACCTATCCACAACCCAGGGTTACTCAGAAGGTGGTTCAGAGAAGGAGGTTCACAGCCCCGATCTTATTCCTTAAGAGAACAGAAAACCTCCCAAACACAAACCTCCCATGACATTTCAAGGCCATGGAAAAAGGAGAAATCAACACTGAATGCAGCCCTTGATGGCAAATAATTGAAATCAGAACCAAACTTTAAGAACTGAAAACAACAAGGTTCCAACAAAATCAACAATATACAAACTTGGTTCTTTGAAACCAAACAGAAATTTGATGAAACTTTATGCACACTATCCAAAGACAGGAAGACAGGACTCAGTTTCCTGAAATTTGGAATGAAAAGGATCCATCACCGTGGAGCACAATGAAATTGAGAGGATAATCAGAAACTATTTGGGAAACTTATACCAGCATTGCCGACCCAAATGCACATCAGAAATTTAAACAGATCCAAATCAAGCCATGAAATTGAAGATACGCTGAACCCTACCAGCAAAGGAAAGCCCAGGACCTGATGGAAGCTGAGCCCAGTTCAACCAGTCCTTTGATAAAGAGTTAATGGGAAACCCCTGAAACCATTCCATGGAAAAGAAAGGGAGGGAACCCGGACAGACTCATTCTGTGAAGGCCGCATCATCCCGATTCCAAAACCAGACAAAGACCCATCAGGAAACAAAACTTGAGGCCAATCATTCTCATGAAAATAAATGCAGAAGATCTTAGTAAAACATCGGTAATTCACTTTCCAAAGCACAGGGAAAAGATAGGACACCGCTAGGATCCCATGGGATTCATCTCGGGATGCAATTTGGGCTCCAGAGATGCAAAACAACAGACAATAGGGCAACCACACATTAGGGCAACCACACATTAGATCAACCACTGTGGGAGGCACTATGGAGATTCCTCCAAAAACAAGCAATGGAACCACCCCAGGATCTTGATATCCATGCCTCTTTTGTGTTCAGCTGACCAGCAGGGACACAAGTGTATCAATGTCTGTAGCCGCATAAACACTTAGCAGCAGCGACATATTGAATGGATGATACAATGAGGCGTATACACACGAACAAGTTTTAGTATATGTTGAAGAATGAACTTATACCATTTTCGATGAGTGGAAGGAAGTGGAGAATCCCATGCTCAATTCAATAAGTCATAGGACACTATGGAGCATTGAAAGGATTCCAATCGAGGCTGAAGGTAAAGCAACCTACTAGGAGCAAGGTAGGCATGGATATCCTGAAGTGAAAGCAAAGGCTAGTAGAGCAGATAAAGATCTTTGGGAGGACACAAGAGTTAGGGTAGTGGAGGGAATGTTGATGAACATTCTCTACAAGCATGAAATTATATCATGGTGAATTGCAATTCAATGTATATCTATAAAAAACCACTAAATAAATGAATGAATGGTAGTTAGACCAGTAGATTAGAGCCAGTTGAGGGTGCAGGGAAATAAGAGAGAGGAACCAGGGTCTGAATGGTGTAAAAAAAAAACTACGTGTATGAATATGTCCATAGGAACCCAACTATCAAGCACATGTTTAATCCAATGCAAAAGCAAAACAACGGATGGAATTGGGCAAACTGGATATCCATACCAAGCAGAGTGAAACTAGGTCTCTGTTTCTCCTTATGCACAACACAACACAAGAGGGCTAACAAACTTACATATAACAAATGAGAAAGATGGCAGCCATTGGAAGGAATACAGGGGAAACACCTCCGAATAGAGGCATCAAAGAAGACTTTAGGAAGAGGAATATTGCACGTGAGAACGTGCTCGCAAGAAGTGGTCAACATGAGCGCATCCAAATTCAATCTGCAGAACAGCAAAGAAAACCATTCACAGGGTGAGGAGAAAGCATATAGCCTAGGAGTTTCTCTTGGACAGTGGATTGCCATACTAAATATAAACAGCTAAAGGTACTGAGCTCTGGGAAGACAAACAACCCATTTACCCAATGGCTCATGATCACGAAGTACACAAAGGAACATGGCTAATCGCTCAGCTCATCAAGGTCCTAACAATCCCAGTCTTCACACGTGAGGGACATGCAAATCAAATTTCAACAGCGACTCCATCTTACCCCGTTCGGGAAGGTAATGTTGAGAACACACATGATACACACTGATGATCATGTGGAAATAGGAATGCTTCAACATTGTTGGTGAGGATGCTTAGTACTACATCCACTATGAGAATCAGAATGGAGCTGACTCCTGAAACTCAAAAGGGCCCAGCTGTACCAATGCCCACTCTTGACTGAAAAACTCTAGTCAGCACTCAAACAAAGGTTTATTTGGGGGCATGAAAATCTCTCTTCCAGCTTCCAGTAGCTACTTATTGGCTTTGCTTTCTAGTTCTTTATTCCACATTCGCAGGCCTGACAGTTCTTGACTCCCACAAAGCACAATCCTGTCCTTATGCCCCTCCTGGTGGGACACTTATTTCCTTTTGTGACCCTGAGTTAGGGGCCCTCTGTGTAGGATCATTGTCACCATTATGAGGATATAAGAGATGATATGCTAAAAACAAACAAACAAAAAACAGAAGAAGAAATCAAAGATGTGGGCAGGGGACGGGAAACAAGTATTAAAACATGCCTTACTTTGGGGTCAGGTGATGAAGGGGTAGCATCACGCAAGCCCTTCTTTGTGGTATGTACTGAACGGGAGGTGGAAACCACATGTTCTCTCTCACTCTCAGAACGCTTCTTGTCCAGCAAGGCTGGGTGTTCTTGTTTCCCCAGGTCGATTTTACCTGTTATGGGAAGAAGTCAAAGTAAAACATACATGAAAATCTGTGTAATTGTAAGTCAATTAAGAGCACATTTGGCAGACTTCAAAGACATTACCATGATTCCTGGATTGCTGGAAATTTTCACATACTTCCTCTTTGTCCTCAGGGGCATTCTGGGAAGGAAAAACACAGGATGCCAGGAATTAGCAAGCACTATAAAGACACTTTCTTCTCCGAAGCACAGAGATAGTTTTCTGAAAAACACCACATCGGATGCCACAAAGGAAGGATCAGTTCATAGGAAACAATTAGGGAGAATGCCTGGCGTTCCATCAGACTTTTATGCAATGAAATCAGAAATCAACAGTAGAATAAAAACACAGGAGCCTCTCAAGCCCCCAAGGACTGAGCGATCAACTACTGGAGAGCAGAAGACATGAGAGATGAAATAAACAATACTTCAAGGTTGCTGAGAAGAGCCACACAACCTATCCACAACCCAGGGTTACTCAGAAGGTGGTTCAGAGAAGGAGGTTCACAGCCCCGATCTTATTCCTTAAGAGAACAGAAAACCTCCCAAGCACAAACCTCCCATGACATTTCAAGGCCATGGAAAAAGGAGAAATCAACACTGAATGCAGCCCTTGATGGCAAATAATTGAAATCAGAACCAAACTTTAAGAACTGAAAACAACAAGGTTCCAACAAAATCAACAATATACAAACTTGGTTCTTTGAAACCAAACAGAAATTTGATGAAACTTTATGCACACTATCCAAAGACAGGAAGACAGGACTCAGTTTCCTGAAATTTGGAATGAAAAGGATCCATCACCGTGGAGCACAATGAAATTGAGAGGATAATCAGAAACTATTTGGGAAACTTATACCAGCATTGCCGACCCAAATGCACATCAGAAATTTAAACAGATCCAAATCAAGCCATGAAATTGAAGATACGCTGAACCCTACCAGCAAAGGAAAGCCCAGGACCTGATGGAAGCTGAGCCCAGTTCAACCAGTCCTTTGATAAAGAGTTAATGGGAAACCCCTGAAACCATTCCATGGAAAAGAAAGGGAGGGAACCCGGACAGACTCATTCTGTGAAGGCCGCATCATCCCGATTCCAAAACCAGACAAAGACCCATCAGGAAACAAAACTTGAGGCCAATCATTCTCATGAAAATAAATGCAGAAGATCTTAGTAAAACATCGGTAATTCACTTTCCAAAGCACAGGGAAAAGATAGGACACCGCTAGGATCCCATGGGATTCATCTCGGGATGCAATTTGGGCTCCAGAGATGCAAAACAACAGACAATAGGGCAACCACACATTAGGGCAACCACACATTAGATCAACCACTGTGGGAGGCACTATGGAGATTCCTCCAAAAACAAGCAATGGAACCACCCCAGGATCTTGATATCCATGCCTCTTTTGTGTTCAGCTGACCAGCAGGGACACAAGTGTATCAATGTCTGTAGCCGCATAAACCCTTAGCAGCAGCGACATATTGAATGGATGATACAATGAGGCGTATACACACGAACAAGTTTTAGTATATGTTGAAGAATGAACTTATACCATTTTCGATGAGTGGAAGGAAGTGGAGAATCCCATGCTCAATTCAATAAGTCATAGGACACTATGGAGCATTGAAAGGATTCCAATCGAGGCTGAAGGTAAAGCAACCTACTAGGAGCAAGGTAGGCATGGATATCCTGAAGTGAAAGCAAAGGCTAGTAGAGCAGATAAAGATCTTTGGGAGGACACAAGAGTTAGGGTAGTGGAGGGAATGTTGATGAACATTCTCTACAAGCATGAAATTATATCATGGTGAATTGCAATTCAATGTATATCTATAAAAAACCACTAAATAAATGAATGAATGGTAGTTAGACCAGTAGATTAGAGCCAGTTGAGGGTGCAGGGAAATAAGAGAGAGGAACCAGGGTCTGAATGGTGTAAAAAAAAAACTACGTGTATGAATATGTCCATAGGAACCCAACTATCAAGCACATGTTTAATCCAATGCAAAAGCAAAACAACGGATGGAATTGGGCAAACTGGATATCCATACCAAGCAGAGTGAAACTAGGTCTCTGTTTCTCCTTATGCACAACACAACACAAGAGGGCTAACAAACTTACATATAACAAATGAGAAAGATGGCAGCCATTGGAAGGAATACAGGGGAAACACCTCCGAATAGAGGCATCAAAGAAGACTTTAGGAAGAGGAATATTGCACGTGAGAACGTGCTCGCAAGAAGTGGTCAACATGAGCGCATCCAAATTCAATCTGCAGAACAGCAAAGAAAACCATTCACAGGGTGAGGAGAAAGCATATAGCCTAGGAGTTTCTCTTGGACAGTGGATTGCCATACTAAATATAAACAGCTAAAGGTACTGAGCTCTGGGAAGACAAACAACCCATTTACCCAATGGCTCATGATCACGAAGTACACAAAGGAACATGGCTAATCGCTCAGCTCATCAAGGTCCTAACAATCCCAGTCTTCACACGTGAGGGACATGCAAATCAAATTTCAACAGCGACTCCATCTTACCCCGTTCGGGAAGGTAATGTTGAGAACACACATGATACACACTGATGATCATGTGGAAATAGGAATGCTTCAACATTGTTGGTGAGGATGCTTAGTACTACATCCACTATGAGAATCAGAATGGAGCTGACTCCTGAAACTCAAAAGGGCCCAGCTGTACCAATGCCCACTCTTGACTGAAAAACTCTAGTCAGCACTCAAACAAAGGTTTATTTGGGGGCATGAAAATCTCTCTTCCAGCTTCCAGTAGCTACTTATTGGCTTTGCTTTCTAGTTCTTTATTCCACATTCGCAGGCCTGACAGTTCTTGACTCCCACAAAGCACAATCCTGTCCTTATGCCCCTCCTGGTGGGACACTTATTTCCTTTTGTGACCCTGAGTTAGGGGCCCTCTGTGTAGGATCATTGTCACCATTATGAGGATATAAGAGATGATATGCTAAAAACAAACAAACAAAAAACAGAAGAAGAAATCAAAGATGTGGGCAGGGGACGGGAAACAAGTATTAAAACATGCCTTACTTTGGGGTCAGGTGATGAAGGGGTAGCATCACGCAAGCCCTTCTTTGTGGTATGTACTGAACGGGAGGTGGAAACCACATGTTCTCTCTCACTCTCAGAACGCTTCTTGTCCAGCAAGGCTGGGTGTTCTTGTTTCCCCAGGTCGATTTTACCTGTTATGGGAAGAAGTCAAAGTAAAACATACATGAAAATCTGTGTAATTGTAAGTCAATTAAGAGCACATTTGGCAGACTTCAAAGACATTACCATGATTCCTGGATTGCTGGAAATTTTCACATACTTCCTCTTTGTCCTCAGGGGCATTCTGGGAAGGAAAAACACAGGATGCCAGGAATTAGCAAGCACTATAAAGACACTTTCTTCTCCGAAGCACAGAGATAGTTTTCTGAAAAACACCACATCGGATGCCACAAAGGAAGGATCAGTTCATAGGAAACAATTAGGGAGAATGCCTGGCGTTCCATCAGACTTTTATGCAATGAAATCAGAAATCAACAGTAGAATAAAAACACAGGAGCCTCTCAAGCCCCCAAGGACTGAGCGATCAACTACTGGAGAGCAGAAGACATGAGAGATGAAATAAACAATACTTCAAGGTTGCTGAGAAGAGCCACACAACCTATCCACAACCCAGGGTTACTCAGAAGGTGGTTCAGAGAAGGAGGTTCACAGCCCCGATCTTATTCCTTAAGAGAACAGAAAACCTCCCAAACACAAACCTCCCATGACATTTCAAGGCCATGGAAAAAGGAGAAATCAACACTGAATGCAGCCCTTGATGGCAAATAATTGAAATCAGAACCAAACTTTAAGAACTGAAAACAACAAGGTTCCAACAAAATCAACAATATACAAACTTGGTTCTTTGAAACCAAACAGAAATTTGATGAAACTTTATGCACACTATCCAAAGACAGGAAGACAGGACTCAGTTTCCTGAAATTTGGAATGAAAAGGATCCATCACCGTGGAGCACAATGAAATTGAGAGGATAATCAGAAACTATTTGGGAAACTTATACCAGCATTGCCGACCCAAATGCACATCAGAAATTTAAACAGATCCAAATCAAGCCATGAAATTGAAGATACGCTGAACCCTACCAGCAAAGGAAAGCCCAGGACCTGATGGAAGCTGAGCCCAGTTCAACCAGTCCTTTGATAAAGAGTTAATGGGAAACCCCTGAAACCATTCCATGGAAAAGAAAGGGAGGGAACCCGGACAGACTCATTCTGTGAAGGCCGCATCATCCCGATTCCAAAACCAGACAAAGACCCATCAGGAAACAAAACTTGAGGCCAATCATTCTCATGAAAATAAATGCAGAAGATCTTAGTAAAACATCGGTAATTCACTTTCCAAAGCACAGGGAAAAGATAGGACACCGCTAGGATCCCATGGGATTCATCTCGGGATGCTCCAGAGATGCAAAACATCTCGGGATGCTCCAGAGATGCAAAACAACAGACAATAGGGCAACCACACATTAGGGCAACCACACATTAGATCAACCACTGTGGGAGGCACTATGGAGATTCCTCCAAAAACAAGCAATGGAACCACCCCAGGATCTTGATATCCATGCCTCTTTTGTGTTCAGCTGACCAGCAGGGACACAAGTGTATCAATGTCTGTAGCCGCATAAACCCTTAGCAGCAGCGACATATTGAATGGATGATACAATGAGGCGTATACACACGAACAAGTTTTAGTATATGTTGAAGAATGAACTTATACCATTTTCGATGAGTGGAAGGAAGTGGAGAATCCCATGCTCAATTCAATAAGTCATAGGACACTATGGAGCATTGAAAGGATTCCAATCGAGGCTGAAGGTAAAGCAACCTACTAGGAGCAAGGTAGGCATGGATATCCTGAAGTGAAAGCAAAGGCTAGTAGAGCAGATAAAGATCTTTGGGAGGACACAAGAGTTAGGGTAGTGGAGGGAATGTTGATGAACATTCTCTACAAGCATGAAATTATATCATGGTGAATTGCAATTCAATGTATATCTATAAAAAACCACTAAATAAATGAATGAATGGTAGTTAGACCAGTAGATTAGAGCCAGTTGAGGGTGCAGGGAAATAAGAGAGAGGAACCAGGGTCTGAATGGTGTAAAAAAAAAACTACGTGTATGAATATGTCCATAGGAACCCAACTATCAAGCACATGTTTAATCCAATGCAAAAGCAAAACAACGGATGGAATTGGGCAAACTGGATATCCATACCAAGCAGAGTGAAACTAGGTCTCTGTTTCTCCTTATGCACAACACAACACAAGAGGGCTAACAAACTTACATATAACAAATGAGAAAGATGGCAGCCATTGGAAGGAATACAGGGGAAACACCTCCGAATAGAGGCATCAAAGAAGACTTTAGGAAGAGGAATATTGCACGTGAGAACGTGCTCGCAAGAAGTGGTCAACATGAGCGCATCCAAATTCAATCTGCAGAACAGCAAAGAAAACCATTCACAGGGTGAGGAGAAAGCATATAGCCTAGGAGTTTCTCTTGGACAGTGGATTGCCATACTAAATATAAACAGCTAAAGGTACTGAGCTCTGGGAAGACAAACAACCCATTTACCCAATGGCTCATGATCACGAAGTACACAAAGGAACATGGCTAATCGCTCAGCTCATCAAGGTCCTAACAATCCCAGTCTTCACACGTGAGGGACATGCAAATCAAATTTCAACAGCGACTCCATCTTACCCCGTTCGGGAAGGTAATGTTGAGAACACACATGATACACACTGATGATCATGTGGAAATAGGAATGCTTCAACATTGTTGGTGAGGATGCTTAGTACTACATCCACTATGAGAATCAGAATGGAGCTGACTCCTGAAACTCAAAAGGGCCCAGCTGTACCAATGCCCACTCTTGACTGAAAAACTCTAGTCAGCACTCAAACAAAGGTTTATTTGGGGGCATGAAAATCTCTCTTCCAGCTTCCAGTAGCTACTTATTGGCTTTGCTTTCTAGTTCTTTATTCCACATTCGCAGGCCTGACAGTTCTTGACTCCCACAAAGCACAATCCTGTCCTTATGCCCCTCCTGGTGGGACACTTATTTCCTTTTGTGACCCTGAGTTAGGGGCCCTCTGTGTAGGATCATTGTCACCATTATGAGGATATAAGAGATGATATGCTAAAAACAAACAAACAAAAAACAGAAGAAGAAATCAAAGATGTGGGCAGGGGACGGGAAACAAGTATTAAAACATGCCTTACTTTGGGGTCAGGTGATGAAGGGGTAGCATCACGCAAGCCCTTCTTTGTGGTATGTACTGAACGGGAGGTGGAAACCACATGTTCTCTCTCACTCTCAGAACGATTCTTGTCCAGCAAGGCTGGGTGTTCTTGTTTCCCCAGGTCGATTTTACCTGTTATGGGAAGAAGTCAAAGTAAAACATACATGAAAATCTGTGTAATTGTAAGTCAATTAAGAGCACATTTGGCAGACTTCAAAGACATTACCATGATTCCTGGATTGCTGGAAATTTTCACATACTTCCTCTTTGTCCTCAGGGGCATTCTGGGAAGGAAAAACACAGGATGCCAGGAATTAGCAAGCACTATAAAGACACTTTCTTCTCCGAAGCACAGAGATAGTTTTCTGAAAAACACCACATCGGATGCCACAAAGGAAGGATCAGTTCATAGGAAACAATTAGGGAGAATGCCTGGCGTTCCATCAGACTTTTATGCAATGAAATCAGAAATCAACAGTAGAATAAAAACACAGGAGCCTCTCAAGCCCCCAAGGACTGAGCGATCAACTACTGGAGAGCAGAAGACATGAGAGATGAAATAAACAATACTTCAAGGTTGCTGAGAAGAGCCACACAACCTATCCACAACCCAGGGTTACTCAGAAGGTGGTTCAGAGAAGGAGGTTCACAGCCCCGATCTTATTCCTTAAGAGAACAGAAAACCTCCCAAACACAAACCTCCCATGACATTTCAAGGCCATGGAAAAAGGAGCAATCAACACTGAATGCAGCCCTTGATGGCAAATAATTGAAATCAGAACCAAACTTTAAGAACTGAAAACAACAAGGTTCCAACAAAATCAACAATATACAAACTTGGTTCTTTGAAACCAAACAGAAATTTGATGAAACTTTATGCACACTATCCAAAGACAGGAAGACAGGACTCAGTTTCCTGAAATTTGGAATGAAAAGGATCCATCACCGTGGAGCACAATGAAATTGAGAGGATAATCAGAAACTATTTGGGAAACTTATACCAGCATTGCCGACCCAAATGCACATCAGAAATTTAAACAGATCCAAATCAAGCCATGAAATTGAAGATACGCTGAACCCTACCAGCAAAGGAAAGCCCAGGACCTGATGGAAGCTGAGCCCAGTTCAACCAGTCCTTTGATAAAGAGTTAATGGGAAACCCCTGAAACCATTCCATGGAAAAGAAAGGGAGGGAACCCGGACAGACTCATTCTGTGAAGGCCGCATCATCCCGATTCCAAAACCAGACAAAGACCCATCAGGAAACAAAACTTGAGGCCAATCATTCTCATGAAAATAAATGCAGAAGATCTTAGTAAAACATCGGTAATTCACTTTCCAAAGCACAGGGAAAAGATAGGACACCGCTAGGATCCCATGGGATTCATCTCGGGATGCAATTTGGGCTCCAGAGATGCAAAACAACAGACAATAGGGCAACCACACATTAGGGCAACCACACATTAGATCAACCACTGTGGGAGGCACTATGGAGATTCCTCCAAAAACAAGCAATGGAACCACCCCAGGATCTTGATATCCATGCCTCTTTTGTGTTCAGCTGATCAGCAGGGACACAAGTGTATCAATGTCTGTAGCCGCATAAACCCTTAGCAGCAGCGACATATTGAATGGATGATACAACGAGGCGTATACACACGAACAAGTTTTAGTATATGTTGAAGAATGAACTTACACCATTTTCGATGAGTGGAAGGAAGTGGAGAATCCCATGCTCAATTCAATAAGTCATAGGACACTATGGAGCATTGAAAGGATTCCAATCGAGGCTGAAGGTAAAGCAACCTACTAGGAGCAAGGTAGGCATGGATATCCTGAAGTGAAAGCAAAGGCTAGTAGAGCAGATAAAGATCTTTGGGAGGACACAAGAGTTAGGGTAGTGGAGGGAATGTTGATGAACATTCTCTACAAGCATGAAATTATATCATGGTGAATTGCAATTCAATGTATATCTATAAAAAAACACTAAATAAATGAATGAATGGTAGTTAGACCAGTAGATTAGAGCCAGTTGAGGGTGCAGGGAAATAAGAGAGAGGAACCAGGGTCTGAATGGTGTAAAAAAAAACTACGTGTATGAATATGTCCATAGGAACCCAACTATCAAGCACATGTTTAATCCAATGCAAAAGCAAAACAACGGATGGAATTGGGCAAACTGGATATCCATACCAAGCAGAGTGAAACTAGGTCTCTGTTTCTCCTTATGCACAACACAACACAAGAGGGCTAACAAACGTACATATAACAAATGAGAAAGATGGCAGCCATTGGAAGGAATACAGGGGAAACACCTCCGAATAGAGGCATCAAAGAAGACTTTAGGAAGAGGAATATTGCACGTGAGAACGTGCTCGCAAGAAGTGGTCAACATGAGCGCATCCAAATTCAATCTGCAGAACAGCAAAGAAAACCATTCACAGGGTGAGGAGAAAGCATATAGCCTAGGAGATTCTCTTGGACAGTGGATTGCCATACTAAATATAAACAGCTAAAGGTACTGAGCTCTGGGAAGACAAACAACCCATTTACCCAATGGCTCATGATCACGAAGTACACAAAGGAACATGGCTAATCGCTCAGCTCATCAAGGTCCTAACAATCCCAGTCTTCACACGTGAGGGACATGCAAATCAAATTTCAACAGCGAGTCCATCTTACCCCGTTCGGGAAGGTAATGTTGAGAACACACATGATACACACTGATGATCATGTGGAAATAGGAATGCTTCAACATTGTTGGTGAGGATGCTTAGTACTACATCCACTATGAGAATCAGAATGGAGCTGACTCCTGAAACTCAAAAGGGCCCAGCTGTACCAATGCCCACTCTTGACTGAAAAACTCTAGTCAGCACTCAAACAAAGGTTTATTTGGGGGCATGAAAATCTCTCTTCCAGCTTCCAGTAGCTACTTATTGGCTTTGCTTTCTAGTTCTTTATTCCACATTCGCAGGCCTGACAGTTCTTGACTCCCACAAAGCACAATCCTGTCCTTATGCCCCTCCTGGTGGGACACTTATTTCCTTTTGTGACCCTGAGTTAGGGGCCCTCTGTGTAGGATCATTGTCACCATTATGAGGATATAAGAGATGATATGCTAAAAACAAACAAACAAAAAACAGAAGAAGAAATCAAAGATGTGGGCAGGGGACGGGAAACAAGTATTAAAACATGCCTTACTTTGGGGTCAGGTGATGAAGGGGTAGCATCACGCAAGCCCTTCTTTGTGGTATGTACTGAACGGGAGGTGGAAACCACATGTTCTCTCTCACTCTCAGAACGATTCTTGTCCAGCAAGGCTGGGTGTTCTTGTTTCCCCAGGTCGATTTTACCTGTTATGGGAAGAAGTCAAAGTAAAACATACATGAAAATCTGTGTAATTGTAAGTCAATTAAGAGCACATTTGGCAGACTTCAAAGACATTACCATGATTCCTGGATTGCTGGAAATTTTCACATACTTCCTCTTTGTCCTCAGGGGCATTCTGGGAAGGAAAAACACAGGATGCCAGGAATTAGCAAGCACTATAAAGACACTTTCTTCTCCGAAGCACAGAGATAGTTTTCTGAAAAACACCACATCGGATGCCACAAAGGAAGGATCAGTTCATAGGAAACAATTAGGGAGAATGCCTGGCGTTCCATCAGACTTTTATGCAATGAAATCAGAAATCAACAGTAGAATAAAAACACAGGAGCCTCTCAAGCCCCCAAGGACTGAGCGATCAACTACTGGAGAGCAGAAGACATGAGAGATGAAATAAACAATACTTCAAGGTTGCTGAGAAGAGCCACACAACCTATCCACAACCCAGGGTTACTCAGAAGGTGGTTCAGAGAAGGAGGTTCACAGCCCCGATCTTATTCCTTAAGAGAACAGAAAACCTCCCAAACACAAACCTCCCATGACATTTCAAGGCCATGGAAAAAGGAGAAATCAACACTGAATGCAGCCCTTGATGGCAAATAATTGAAATCAGAACCAAACTTTAAGAACTGAAAACAACAAGGTTCCAACAAAATCAACAATATACAAACTTGGTTCTTTGAAACCAAACAGAAATTTGATGAAACTTTATGCACACTATCCAAAGACAGGAAGACAGGACTCAGTTTCCTGAAATTTGGAATGAAAAGGATCCATCACCGTGGAGCACAATGAAATTGAGAGGATAATCAGAAACTATTTGGGAAACTTATACCAGCATTGCCGACCCAAATGCACATCAGAAATTTAAACAGATCCAAATCAAGCCATGAAATTGAAGATACGCTGAACCCTACCAGCAAAGGAAAGCCCAGGACCTGATGGAAGCTGAGCCCAGTTCAACCAGTCCTTTGATAAAGAGTTAATGGGAAACCCCTGAAACCATTCCATGGAAAAGAAAGGGAGGGAACCCGGACAGACTCATTCTGTGAAGGCCGCATCATCCCGATTCCAAAACCAGACAAAGACCCATCAGGAAACAAAACTTGAGGCCAATCATTCTCATGAAAATAAATGCAGAAGATCTTAGTAAAACATCGGTAATTCACTTTCCAAAGCACAGGGAAAAGATAGGACACCGCTAGGATCCCATGGGATTCATCTCGGGATGCAATTTGGGCTCCAGAGATGCAAAACAACAGACAATAGGGCAACCACACATTAGGGCAACCACACATTAGATCAACCACTGTGGGAGGCACTATGGAGATTCCTCCAAAAACAAGCAATGGAACCACCCCAGGATCTTGATATCCATGCCTCTTTTGTGTTCAGCTGACCAGCAGGGACACAAGTGTATCAATGTCTGTAGCCGCATAAACCCTTAGCAGCAGCGACATATTGAATGGATGATACAACGAGGCGTATACACACGAACAAGTTTTAGTATATGTTGAAGAATGAACTTATACCATTTTCGATGAGTGGAAGGAAGTGGAGAATCCCATGCTCAATTCAATAAGTCATAGGACACTATGGAGCATTGAAAGGATTCCAATCGAGGCTGAAGGTAAAGCAACCTACTAGGAGCAAGGTAGGCATGGATATCCTGAAGTGAAAGCAAAGGCTAGTAGAGCAGATAAAGATCTTTGGGAGGACACAAGAGTTAGGGTAGTGGAGGGAATGTTGATGAACATTCTCTACAAGCATGAAATTATATCATGGTGAATTGCAATTCAATGTATATCTATAAAAAACCACTAAATAAATGAATGAATGGTAGTTAGACCAGTAGATTAGAGCCAGTTGAGGGTGCAGGGAAATAAGAGAGAGGAACCAGGGTCTGAATGGTGTAAAAAAAAACTACGTGTATGAATATGTCCATAGGAACCCAACTATCAAGCACATGTTTAATCCAATGCAAAAGCAAAACAACGGATGGAATTGGGCAAACTGGATATCCATACCAAGCAGAGTGAAACTAGGTCTCTGTTTCTCCTTATGCACAACACAACACAAGAGGGCTAACAAACTTACATATAACAAATGAGAAAGATGGCAGCCATTGGAAGGAATACAGGGGAAACACCTCCGAATAGAGGCATCAAAGAAGACTTTAGGAAGAGGAATATTGCACGTGAGAACGTGCTCGCAAGAAGTGGTCAACATGAGCGCATCCAAATTCAATCTGCAGAACAGCAAAGAAAACCATTCACAGGGTGAGGAGAAAGCATATAGCCTAGGAGTTTCTCTTGGACAGTGGATTGCCATACTAAATATAAACAGCTAAAGGTACTGAGCTCTGGGAAGACAAACAACCCATTTACCCAATGGCTCATGATCACGAAGTACACAAAGGAACATGGCTAATCGCTCAGCTCATCAAGGTCCTAACAATCCCAGTCTTCACACGTGAGGGACATGCAAATCAAATTTCAACAGCGAGTCCATCTTACCCCGTTCGGGAAGGTAATGTTGA
This sequence comes from Spermophilus citellus, assembly GCF_964194105.1. Classification (NCBI taxonomy): domain Eukaryota; kingdom Metazoa; phylum Chordata; class Mammalia; order Rodentia; family Sciuridae; genus Spermophilus; species Spermophilus citellus. The sequence goes on along the minus strand of NC_138195.1, from coordinate 27,791,201 downwards.
GAACACACATGATACACACTGATGATCATGTGGAAATAGGAATGCTTCAACATTGTTGGTGAGGATGCTTAGTACTACATCCACTATGAGAATCAGAATGGAGCTGACTCCTGAAACTCAAAAGGGCCCAGCTGTACCAATGCCCACTCTTGACTGAAAAACTCTAGTCAGCACTCAAACAAAGGTTTATTTGGGGGCATGAAAATCTCTCTTCCAGCTTCCAGTAGCTACTTATTGGCTTTGCTTTCTAGTTCTTTATTCCACATTCGCAGGCCTGACAGTTCTTGACTCCCACAAAGCACAATCCTGTCCTTATGCCCCTCCTGGTGGGACACTTATTTCCTTTTGTGACCCTGAGTTAGGGGCCCTCTGTGTAGGATCATTGTCACCATTATGAGGATATAAGAGATGATATGCTAAAAACAAACAAACAAAAAACAGAAGAAGAAATCAAAGATGTGGGCAGGGGACGGGAAACAAGTATTAAAACATGCCTTACTTTGGGGTCAGGTGATGAAGGGGTAGCATCACGCAAGCCCTTCTTTGTGGTATGTACTGAACGGGAGGTGGAAACCACATGTTCTCTCTCACTCTCAGAACGATTCTTGTCCAGCAAGGCTGGGTGTTCTTGTTTCCCCAGGTCGATTTTACCTGTTATGGGAAGAAGTCAAAGTAAAACATACATGAAAATCTGTGTAATTGTAAGTCAATTAAGAGCACATTTGGCAGACTTCAAAGACATTACCATGATTCCTGGATTGCTGGAAATTTTCACATACTTCCTCTTTGTCCTCAGGGGCATTCTGGGAAGGAAAAACACAGGATGCCAGGAATTAGCAAGCACTATAAAGACACTTTCTTCTCCGAAGCACAGAGATAGTTTTCTGAAAAACACCACATCGGATGCCACAAAGGAAGGATCAGTTCATAGGAAACAATTAGGGAGAATGCCTGGCGTTCCATCAGACTTTTATGCAATGAAATCAGAAATCAACAGTAGAATAAAAACACAGGAGCCTCTCAAGCCCCCAAGGACTGAGCGATCAACTACTGGAGAGCAGAAGACATGAGAGATGAAATAAACAATACTTCAAGGTTGCTGAGAAGAGCCACACAACCTATCCACAACCCAGGGTTACTCAGAAGGTGGTTCAGAGAAGGAGGTTCACAGCCCCGATCTTATTCCTTAAGAGAACAGAAAACCTCCCAAACACAAACCTCCCATGACATTTCAAGGCCATGGAAAAAGGAGAAATCAACACTGAATGCAGCCCTTGATGGCAAATAATTGAAATCAGAACCAAACTTTAAGAACTGAAAACAACAAGGTTCCAACAAAATCAACAATATACAAACTTGGTTCTTTGAAACCAAACAGAAATTTGATGAAACTTTATGCACACTATCCAAAGACAGGAAGACAGGACTCAGTTTCCTGAAATTTGGAATGAAAAGGATCCATCACCGTGGAGCACAATGAAATTGAGAGGATAATCAGAAACTATTTGGGAAACTTATACCAGCATTGCCGACCCAAATGCACATCAGAAATTTAAACAGATCCAAATCAAGCCATGAAATTGAAGATACGCTGAACCCTACCAGCAAAGGAAAGCCCAGGACCTGATGGAAGCTGAGCCCAGTTCAACCAGTCCTTTGATAAAGAGTTAATGGGAAACCCCTGAAACCATTCCATGGAAAAGAAAGGGAGGGAACCCGGACAGACTCATTCTGTGAAGGCCGCATCATCCCGATTCCAAAACCAGACAAAGACCCATCAGGAAACAAAACTTGAGGCCAATCATTCTCATGAAAATAAATGCAGAAGATCTTAGTAAAACATCGGTAATTCACTTTCCAAAGCACAGGGAAAAGATAGGACACCGCTAGGATCCCATGGGATTCATCTCGGGATGCAATTTGGGCTCCAGAGATGCAAAACAACAGACAATAGGGCAACCACACATTAGGGCAACCACACATTAGATCAACCACTGTGGGAGGCACTATGGAGATTCCTCCAAAAACAAGCAATGGAACCACCCCAGGATCTTGATATCCATGCCTCTTTTGTGTTCAGCTGACCAGCAGGGACACAAGTGTATCAATGTCTGTAGCCGCATAAACACTTAGCAGCAGCGACATATTGAATGGATGATACAATGAGGCGTATACACACGAACAAGTTTTAGTATATGTTGAAGAATGAACTTATACCATTTTCGATGAGTGGAAGGAAGTGGAGAATCCCATGCTCAATTCAATAAGTCATAGGACACTATGGAGCATTGAAAGGATTCCAATCGAGGCTGAAGGTAAAGCAACCTACTAGGAGCAAGGTAGGCATGGATATCCTGAAGTGAAAGCAAAGGCTAGTAGAGCAGATAAAGATCTTTGGGAGGACACAAGAGTTAGGGTAGTGGAGGGAATGTTGATGAACATTCTCTACAAGCATGAAATTATATCATGGTGAATTGCAATTCAATGTATATCTATAAAAAACCACTAAATAAATGAATGAATGGTAGTTAGACCAGTAGATTAGAGCCAGTTGAGGGTGCAGGGAAATAAGAGAGAGGAACCAGGGTCTGAATGGTGTAAAAAAAAAACTACGTGTATGAATATGTCCATAGGAACCCAACTATCAAGCACATGTTTAATCCAATGCAAAAGCAAAACAACGGATGGAATTGGGCAAACTGGATATCCATACCAAGCAGAGTGAAACTAGGTCTCTGTTTCTCCTTATGCACAACACAACACAAGAGGGCTAACAAACTTACATATAACAAATGAGAAAGATGGCAGCCATTGGAAGGAATACAGGGGAAACACCTCCGAATAGAGGCATCAAAGAAGACTTTAGGAAGAGGAATATTGCACGTGAGAACGTGCTCGCAAGAAGTGGTCAACATGAGCGCATCCAAATTCAATCTGCAGAACAGCAAAGAAAACCATTCACAGGGTGAGGAGAAAGCATATAGCCTAGGAGTTTCTCTTGGACAGTGGATTGCCATACTAAATATAAACAGCTAAAGGTACTGAGCTCTGGGAAGACAAACAACCCATTTACCCAATGGCTCATGATCACGAAGTACACAAAGGAACATGGCTAATCGCTCAGCTCATCAAGGTCCTAACAATCCCAGTCTTCACACGTGAGGGACATGCAAATCAAATTTCAACAGCGACTCCATCTTACCCCGTTCGGGAAGGTAATGTTGAGAACACACATGATACACACTGATGATCATGTGGAAATAGGAATGCTTCAACATTGTTGGTGAGGATGCTTAGTACTACATCCACTATGAGAATCAGAATGGAGCTGACTCCTGAAACTCAAAAGGGCCCAGCTGTACCAATGCCCACTCTTGACTGAAAAACTCTAGTCAGCACTCAAACAAAGGTTTATTTGGGGGCATGAAAATCTCTCTTCCAGCTTCCAGTAGCTACTTATTGGCTTTGCTTTCTAGTTCTTTATTCCACATTCGCAGGCCTGACAGTTCTTGACTCCCACAAAGCACAATCCTGTCCTTATGCCCCTCCTGGTGGGACACTTATTTCCTTTTGTGACCCTGAGTTAGGGGCCCTCTGTGTAGGATCATTGTCACCATTATGAGGATATAAGAGATGATATGCTAAAAACAAACAAACAAAAAACAGAAGAAGAAATCAAAGATGTGGGCAGGGGACGGGAAACAAGTATTAAAACATGCCTTACTTTGGGGTCAGGTGATGAAGGGGTAGCATCACGCAAGCCCTTCTTTGTGGTATGTACTGAACGGGAGGTGGAAACCACATGTTCTCTCTCACTCTCAGAACGATTCTTGTCCAGCAAGGCTGGGTGTTCTTGTTTCCCCAGGTCGATTTTACCTGTTATGGGAAGAAGTCAAAGTAAAACATACATGAAAATCTGTGTAATTGTAAGTCAATTAAGAGCACATTTGGCAGACTTCAAAGACATTACCATGATTCCTGGATTGCTGGAAATTTTCACATACTTCCTCTTTGTCCTCAGGGGCATTCTGGGAAGGAAAAACACAGGATGCCAGGAATTAGCAAGCACTATAAAGACACTTTCTTCTCCGAAGCACAGAGATAGTTTTCTGAAAAACACCACATCGGATGCCACAAAGGAAGGATCAGTTCATAGGAAACAATTAGGGAGAATGCCTGGCGTTCCATCAGACTTTTATGCAATGAAATCAGAAATCAACAGTAGAATAAAAACACAGGAGCCTCTCAAGCCCCCAAGGACTGAGCGATCAACTACTGGAGAGCAGAAGACATGAGAGATGAAATAAACAATACTTCAAGGTTGCTGAGAAGAGCCACACAACCTATCCACAACCCAGGGTTACTCAGAAGGTGGTTCAGAGAAGGAGGTTCACAGCCCCGATCTTATTCCTTAAGAGAACAGAAAACCTCCCAAACACAAACCTCCCATGACATTTCAAGGCCATGGAAAAAGGAGAAATCAACACTGAATGCAGCCCTTGATGGCAAATAATTGAAATCAGAACCAAACTTTAAGAACTGAAAACAACAAGGTTCCAACAAAATCAACAATATACAAACTTGGTTCTTTGAAACCAAACAGAAATTTGATGAAACTTTATGCACACTATCCAAAGACAGGAAGACAGGACTCAGTTTCCTGAAATTTGGAATGAAAAGGATCCATCACCGTGGAGCACAATGAAATTGAGAGGATAATCAGAAACTATTTGGGAAACTTATACCAGCATTGCCGACCCAAATGCACATCAGAAATTTAAACAGATCCAAATCAAGCCATGAAATTGAAGATACGCTGAACCCTACCAGCAAAGGAAAGCCCAGGACCTGATGGAAGCTGAGCCCAGTTCAACCAGTCCTTTGATAAAGAGTTAATGGGAAACCCCTGAAACCATTCCATGGAAAAGAAAGGGAGGGAACCCGGACAGACTCATTCTGTGAAGGCCGCATCATCCCGATTCCAAAACCAGACAAAGACCCATCAGGAAACAAAACTTGAGGCCAATCATTCTCATGAAAATAAATGCAGAAGATCTTAGTAAAACATCGGTAATTCACTTTCCAAAGCACAGGGAAAAGATAGGACACCGCTAGGATCCCATGGGATTCATCTCGGGATGCTCCAGAGATGCAAAACATCTCGGGATGCTCCAGAGATGCAAAACAACAGACAATAGGGCAACCACACATTAGGGCAACCACACATTAGATCAACCACTGTGGGAGGCACTATGGAGATTCCTCCAAAAACAAGCAATGGAACCACCCCAGGATCTTGATATCCATGCCTCTTTTGTGTTCAGCTGACCAGCAGGGACACAAGTGTATCAATGTCTGTAGCCGCATAAACCCTTAGCAGCAGCGACATATTGAATGGATGATACAATGAGGCGTATACACACGAACAAGTTTTAGTATATGTTGAAGAATGAACTTATACCATTTTCGATGAGTGGAAGGAAGTGGAGAATCCCATGCTCAATTCAATAAGTCATAGGACACTATGGAGCATTGAAAGGATTCCAATCGAGGCTGAAGGTAAAGCAACCTACTAGGAGCAAGGTAGGCATGGATATCCTGAAGTGAAAGCAAAGGCTAGTAGAGCAGATAAAGATCTTTGGGAGGACACAAGAGTTAGGGTAGTGGAGGGAATGTTGATGAACATTCTCTACAAGCATGAAATTATATCATGGTGAATTGCAATTCAATGTATATCTATAAAAAACCACTAAATAAATGAATGAATGGTAGTTAGACCAGTAGATTAGAGCCAGTTGAGGGTGCAGGGAAATAAGAGAGAGGAACCAGGGTCTGAATGGTGTAAAAAAAAAACTACGTGTATGAATATGTCCATAGGAACCCAACTATCAAGCACATGTTTAATCCAATGCAAAAGCAAAACAACGGATGGAATTGGGCAAACTGGATATCCATACCAAGCAGAGTGAAACTAGGTCTCTGTTTCTCCTTATGCACAACACAACACAAGAGGGCTAACAAACTTACATATAACAAATGAGAAAGATGGCAGCCATTGGAAGGAATACAGGGGAAACACCTCCGAATAGAGGCATCAAAGAAGACTTTAGGAAGAGGAATATTGCACGTGAGAACGTGCTCGCAAGAAGTGGTCAACATGAGCGCATCCAAATTCAATCTGCAGAACAGCAAAGAAAACCATTCACAGGGTGAGGAGAAAGCATATAGCCTAGGAGTTTCTCTTGGACAGTGGATTGCCATACTAAATATAAACAGCTAAAGGTACTGAGCTCTGGGAAGACAAACAACCCATTTACCCAATGGCTCATGATCACGAAGTACACAAAGGAACATGGCTAATCGCTCAGCTCATCAAGGTCCTAACAATCCCAGTCTTCACACGTGAGGGACATGCAAATCAAATTTCAACAGCGAGTCCATCTTACCCCGTTCGGGAAGGTAATGTTGAGAACACACATGATACACACTGATGATCATGTGGAAATAGGAATGCTTCAACATTGTTGGTGAGGATGCTTAGTACTACATCCACTATGAGAATCAGAATGGAGCTGACTCCTGAAACTCAAAAGGGCCCAGCTGTACCAATGCCCACTCTTGACTGAAAAACTCTAGTCAGCACTCAAACAAAGGTTTATTTGGGGGCATGAAAATCTCTCTTCCAGCTTCCAGTAGCTACTTATTGGCTTTGCTTTCTAGTTCTTTATTCCACATTCGCAGGCCTGACAGTTCTTGACTCCCACAAAGCACAATCCTGTCCTTATGCCCCTCCTGGTGAGACACTTATTTCCTTTTGTGACCCTGAGTTAGGGGCCCTCTGTGTAGGATCATTGTCACCATTATGAGGATATAAGAGATGATATGCTAAAAACAAACAAACAAAAAACAGAAGAAGAAATCAAAGATGTGGGCAGGGGACGGGAAACAAGTATTAAAACATGCCTTACTTTGGGGTCAGGTGATGAAGGGGTAGCATCACGCAAGCCCTTCTTTGTGGTATGTACTGAACGGGAGGTGGAAACCACATGTTCTCTCTCACTCTCAGAACGCTTCTTGTCCAGCAAGGCTGGGTGTTCTTGTTTCCCCAGGTCGATTTTACCTGTTATGGGAAGAAGTCAAAGTAAAACATACATGAAAATCTGTGTAATTGTAAGTCAATTAAGAGCACATTTGGCAGACTTCAAAGACATTACCATGATTCCTGGATTGCTGGAAATTTTCACATACTTCCTCTTTGTCCTCAGGGGCATTCTGGGAAGGAAAAACACAGGATGCCAGGAATTAGCAAGCACTATAAAGACACTTTCTTCTCCGAAGCACAGAGATAGTTTTCTGAAAAACACCACATCGGATGCCACAAAGGAAGGATCAGTTCATAGGAAACAATTAGGGAGAATGCCTGGCGTTCCATCAGACTTTTATGCAATGAAATCAGAAATCAACAGTAGAATAAAAACACAGGAGCCTCTCAAGCCCCCAAGGACTGAGCGATCAACTACTGGAGAGCAGAAGACATGAGAGATGAAATAAACAATACTTCAAGGTTGCTGAGAAGAGCCACACAACCTATCCACAACCCAGGGTTACTCAGAAGGTGGTTCAGAGAAGGAGGTTCACAGCCCCGATCTTATTCCTTAAGAGAACAGAAAACCTCCCAAACACAAACCTCCCATGACATTTCAAGGCCATGGAAAAAGGAGAAATCAACACTGAATGCAGCCCTTGATGGCAAATAATTGAAATCAGAACCAAACTTTAAGAACTGAAAACAACAAGGTTCCAACAAAATCAACAATATACAAACTTGGTTCTTTGAAACCAAACAGAAATTTGATGAAACTTTATGCACACTATCCAAAGACAGGAAGACAGGACTCAGTTTCCTGAAATTTGGAATGAAAAGGATCCATCACCGTGGAGCACAATGAAATTGAGAGGATAATCAGAAACTATTTGGGAAACTTATACCAGCATTGCCGACCCAAATGCACATCAGAAATTTAAACAGATCCAAATCAAGCCATGAAATTGAAGATACGCTGAACCCTACCAGCAAAGGAAAGCCCAGGACCTGATGGAAGCTGAGCCCAGTTCAACCAGTCCTTTGATAAAGAGTTAATGGGAAACCCCTGAAACCATTCCATGGAAAAGAAAGGGAGGGAACCCGGACAGACTCATTCTGTGAAGGCCGCATCATCCCGATTCCAAAACCAGACAAAGACCCATCAGGAAACAAAACTTGAGGCCAATCATTCTCATGAAAATAAATGCAGAAGATCTTAGTAAAACATCGGTAATTCACTTTCCAAAGCACAGGGAAAAGATAGGACACCGCTAGGATCCCATGGGATTCATCTCGGGATGCAATTTGGGCTCCAGAGATGCAAAACAACAGACAATAGGGCAACCACACATTAGGGCAACCACACATTAGATCAACCACTGTGGGAGGCACTATGGAGATTCCTCCAAAAACAAGCAATGGAACCACCCCAGGATCTTGATATCCATGCCTCTTTTGTGTTCAGCTGACCAGCAGGGACACAAGTGTATCAATGTCTGTAGCCGCATAAACCCTTAGCAGCAGCGACATATTGAATGGATGATACAATGAGGCGTATACACACGAACAAGTTTTAGTATATGTTGAAGAATGAACTTATACCATTTTCGATGAGTGGAAGGAAGTGGAGAATCCCATGCTCAATTCAATAAGTCATAGGACACTATGGAGCATTGAAAGGATTCCAATCGAGGCTGAAGGTAAAGCAACCTACTAGGAGCAAGGTAGGCATGGATATCCTGAAGTGAAAGCAAAGGCTAGTAGAGCAGATAAAGATCTTTGGGAGGACACAAGAGTTAGGGTAGTGGAGGGAATGTTGATGAACATTCTCTACAAGCATGAAATTATATCATGGTGAATTGCAATTCAATGTATATCTATAAAAAACCACTAAATAAATGAATGAATGGTAGTTAGACCAGTAGATTAGAGCCAGTTGAGGGTGCAGGGAAATAAGAGAGAGGAACCAGGGTCTGAATGGTGTAAAAAAAAAACTACGTGTATGAATATGTCCATAGGAACCCAACTATCAAGCACATGTTTAATCCAATGCAAAAGCAAAACAACGGATGGAATTGGGCAAACTGGATATCCATACCAAGCAGAGTGAAACTAGGTCTCTGTTTCTCCTTATGCACAACACAACACAAGAGGGCTAACAAACTTACATATAACAAATGAGAAAGATGGCAGCCATTGGAAGGAATACAGGGGAAACACCTCCGAATAGAGGCATCAAAGAAGACTTTAGGAAGAGGAATATTGCACGTGAGAACGTGCTCGCAAGAAGTGGTCAACATGAGCGCATCCAAATTCAATCTGCAGAACAGCAAAGAAAACCATTCACAGGGTGAGGAGAAAGCATATAGCCTAGGAGTTTCTCTTGGACAGTGGATTGCCATACTAAATATAAACAGCTAAAGGTACTGAGCTCTGGGAAGACAAACAACCCATTTACCCAATGGCTCATGATCACGAAGTACACAAAGGAACATGGCTAATCGCTCAGCTCATCAAGGTCCTAACAATCCCAGTCTTCACACGTGAGGGACATGCAAATCAAATTTCAACAGCGACTCCATCTTACCCCGTTCGGGAAGGTAATGTTGAGAACACACATGATACACACTGATGATCATGTGGAAATAGGAATGCTTCAACATTGTTGGTGAGGATGCTTAGTACTACATCCACTATGAGAATCAGAATGGAGCTGACTCCTGAAACTCAAAAGGGCCCAGCTGTACCAATGCCCACTCTTGACTGAAAAACTCTAGTCAGCACTCAAACAAAGGTTTATTTGGGGGCATGAAAATCTCTCTTCCAGCTTCCAGTAGCTACTTATTGGCTTTGCTTTCTAGTTCTTTATTCCACATTCGCAGGCCTGACAGTTCTTGACTCCCACAAAGCACAATCCTGTCCTTATGCCCCTCCTGGTGGGACACTTATTTCCTTTTGTGACCCTGAGTTAGGGGCCCTCTGTGTAGGATCATTGTCACCATTATGAGGATATAAGAGATGATATGCTAAAAACAAACAAACAAAAAACAGAAGAAGAAATCAAAGATGTGGGCAGGGGACGGGAAACAAGTATTAAAACATGCCTTACTTTGGGGTCAGGTGATGAAGGGGTAGCATCACGCAAGCCCTTCTTTGTGGTATGTACTGAACGGGAGGTGGAAACCACATGTTCTCTCTCACTCTCAGAACGCTTCTTGTCCAGCAAGGCTGGGTGTTCTTGTTTCCCCAGGTCGATTTTACCTGTTATGGGAAGAAGTCAAAGTAAAACATACATGAAAATCTGTGTAATTGTAAGTCAATTAAGAGCACATTTGGCAGACTTCAAAGACATTACCATGATTCCTGGATTGCTGGAAATTTTCACATACTTCCTCTTTGTCCTCAGGGGCATTCTGGGAAGGAAAAACACAGGATGCCAGGAATTAGCAAGCACTATAAAGACACTTTCTTCTCCGAAGCACAGAGATAGTTTTCTGAAAAACACCACATCGGATGCCACAAAGGAAGGATCAGTTCATAGGAAACAATTAGGGAGAATGCCTGGCGTTCCATCAGACTTTTATGCAATGAAATCAGAAATCAACAGTAGAATAAAAACACAGGAGCCTCTCAAGCCCCCAAGGACTGAGCGATCAACTACTGGAGAGCAGAAGACATGAGAGATGAAATAAACAATACTTCAAGGTTGCTGAGAAGAGCCACACAACCTATCCACAACCCAGGGTTACTCAGAAGGTGGTTCAGAGAAGGAGGTTCACAGCCCCGATCTTATTCCTTAAGAGAACAGAAAACCTCCCAAACACAAACCTCCCATGACATTTCAAGGCCATGGAAAAAGGAGAAATCAACACTGAATGCAGCCCTTGATGGCAAATAATTGAAATCAGAACCAAACTTTAAGAACTGAAAACAACAAGGTTCCAACAAAATCAACAATATACAAACTTGGTTCTTTGAAACCAAACAGAAATTTGATGAAACTTTATGCACACTATCCAAAGACAGGAAGACAGGACTCAGTTTCCTGAAATTTGGAATGAAAAGGATCCATCACCGTGGAGCACAATGAAATTGAGAGGATAATCAGAAACTATTTGGGAAACTTATACCAGCATTGCCGACCCAAATGCACATCAGAAATTTAAACAGATCCAAATCAAGCCATGAAATTGAAGATACGCTGAACCCTACCAGCAAAGGAAAGCCCAGGACCTGATGGAAGCTGAGCCCAGTTCAACCAGTCCTTTGATAAAGAGTTAATGGGAAACCCCTGAAACCATTCCATGGAAAAGAAAGGGAGGGAACCCGGACAGACTCATTCTGTGAAGGCCGCATCATCCCGATTCCAAAACCAGACAAAGACCCATCAGGAAACAAAACTTGAGGCCAATCATTCTCATGAAAATAAATGCAGAAGATCTTAGTAAAACATCGGTAATTCACTTTCCAAAGCACAGGGAAAAGATAGGACACCGCTAGGATCCCATGGGATTCATCTCGGGATGCAATTTGGGCTCCAGAGATGCAAAACAACAGACAATAGGGCAACCACACATTAGGGCAACCACACATTAGATCAACCACTGTGGGAGGCACTATGGAGATTCCTCCAAAAACAAGCAATGGAACCACCCCAGGATCTTGATATCCATGCCTCTTTTGTGTTCAGCTGACCAGCAGGGACACAAGTGTATCAATGTCTGTAGCCGCATAAACCCTTAGCAGCAGCGACATATTGAATGGATGATACAATGAGGCGTATACACACGAACAAGTTTTAGTATATGTTGAAGAATGAACTTATACCATTTTCGATGAGTGGAAGGAAGTGGAGAATCCCATGCTCAATTCAATAAGTCATAGGACACTATGGAGCATTGAAAGGATTCCAATCGAGGCTGAAGGTAAAGCAACCTACTAGGAGCAAGGTAGGCATGGATATCCTGAAGTGAAAGCAAAGGCTAGTAGAGCAGATAAAGATCTTTGGGAGGACACAAGAGTTAGGGTAGTGGAGGGAATGTTGATGAACATTCTCTACAAGCATGAAATTATATCATGGTGAATTGCAATTCAATGTATATCTATAAAAAACCACTAAATAAATGAATGAATGGTAGTTAGACCAGTAGATTAGAGCCAGTTGAGGGTGCAGGGAAATAAGAGAGAGGAACCAGGGTCTGAATGGTGTAAAAAAAAAACTACGTGTATGAATATGTCCATAGGAACCCAACTATCAAGCACATGTTTAATCCAATGCAAAAGCAAAACAACGGATGGAATTGGGCAAACTGGATATCCATACCAAGCAGAGTGAAACTAGGTCTCTGTTTCTCCTTATGCACAACACAACACAAGAGGGCTAACAAACTTACATATAACAAATGAGAAAGATGGCAGCCATTGGAAGGAATACAGGGGAAACACCTCCGAATAGAGGCATCAAAGAAGACTTTAGGAAGAGGAATATTGCACGTGAGAACGTGCTCGCAAGAAGTGGTCAACATGAGCGCATCCAAATTCAATCTGCAGAACAGCAAAGAAAACCATTCACAGGGTGAGGAGAAAGCATATAGCCTAGGAGTTTCTCTTGGACAGTGGATTGCCATACTAAATATAAACAGCTAAAGGTACTGAGCTCTGGGAAGACAAACAACCCATTTACCCAATGGCTCATGATCACGAAGTACACAAAGGAACATGGCTAATCGCTCAGCTCATCAAGGTCCTAACAATCCCAGTCTTCACACGTGAGGGACATGCAAATCAAATTTCAACAGCGACTCCATCTTACCCCGTTCGGGAAGGTAATGTTGAGAACACACATGATACACACTGATGATCATGTGGAAATAGGAATGCTTCAACATTGTTGGTGAGGATGCTTAGTACTACATCCACTATGAGAATCAGAATGGAGCTGACTCCTGAAACTCAAAAGGGCCCAGCTGTACCAATGCCCACTCTTGACTGAAAAACTCTAGTCAGCACTCAAACAAAGGTTTATTTGGGGGCATGAAAATCTCTCTTCCAGCTTCCAGTAGCTACTTATTGGCTTTGCTTTCTAGTTCTTTATTCCACATTCGCAGGCCTGACAGTTCTTGACTCCCACAAAGCACAATCCTGTCCTTATGCCCCTCCTGGTGGGACACTTATTTCCTTTTGTGACCCTGAGTTAGGGGCCCTCTGTGTAGGATCATTGTCACCATTATGAGGATATAAGAGATGATATGCTAAAAACAAACAAACAAAAAACAGAAGAAGAAATCAAAGATGTGGGCAGGGGACGGGAAACAAGTATTAAAACATGCCTTACTTTGGGGTCAGGTGATGAAGGGGTAGCATCACGCAAGCCCTTCTTTGTGGTATGTACTGAACGGGAGGTGGAAACCACATGTTCTCTCTCACTCTCAGAACGATTCTTGTCCAGCAAGGCTGGGTGTTCTTGTTTCCCCAGGTCGATTTTACCTGTTATGGGAAGAAGTCAAAGTAAAACATACATGAAAATCTGTGTAATTGTAAGTCAATTAAGAGCACATTTGGCAGACTTCAAAGACATTACCATGATTCCTGGATTGCTGGAAATTTTCACATACTTCCTCTTTGTCCTCAGGGGCATTCTGGGAAGGAAAAACACAGGATGCCAGGAATTAGCAAGCACTATAAAGACACTTCTCCGAAGCACAGAGATAGTTTTCTGAAAAACACCACATCGGATGCCACAAAGGAAGGATCAGTTCATAGGAAACAATTAGGGAGAATGCCTGGCGTTCCATCAGACTTTTATGCAATGAAATCAGAAATCAACAGTAGAATAAAAACACAGGAGCCTCTCAAGCCCCCAAGGACTGAGCGATCAACTACTGGAGAGCAGAAGACATGAGAGATGAAATAAACAATACTTCAAGGTTGCTGAGAAGAGCCACACAACCTATCCACAACCCAGGGTTACTCAGAAGGTGGTTCAGAGAAGGAGGTTCACAGCCCCGATCTTATTCCTTAAGAGAACAGAAAACCTCCCAAACACAAACCTCCCATGACATTTCAAGGCCATGGAAAAAGGAGAAATCAACACTGAATGCAGCCCTTGATGGCAAATAATTGAAATCAGAACCAAACTTTAAGAACTGAAAACAACAAGGTTCCAACAAAATCAACAATATACAAACTTGGTTCTTTGAAACCAAACAGAAATTTGATGAAACTTTATGCACACTATCCAAAGACAGGAAGACAGGACTCAGTTTCCTGAAATTTGGAATGAAAAGGATCCATCACCGTGGAGCACAATGAAATTGAGAGGATAATCAGAAACTATTTGGGAAACTTATACCAGCATTGCCGACCCAAATGCACATCAGAAATTTAAACAGATCCAAATCAAGCCATGAAATTGAAGATACGCTGAACCCTACCAGCAAAGGAAAGCCCAGGACCTGATGGAAGCTGAGCCCAGTTCAACCAGTCCTTTGATAAAGAGTTAATGGGAAACCCCTGAAACCATTCCATGGAAAAGAAAGGGAGGGAACCCGGACAGACTCATTCTGTGAAGGCCGCATCATCCCGATTCCAAAACCAGACAAAGACCCATCAGGAAACAAAACTTGAGGCCAATCATTCTCATGAAAATAAATGCAGAAGATCTTAGTAAAACATCGGTAATTCACTTTCCAAAGCACAGGGAAAAGATAGGACACCGCTAGGATCCCATGGGATTCATCTCGGGATGCAATTTGGGCTCCAGAGATGCAAAACAACAGACAATAGGGCAACCACACATTAGGGCAACCACACATTAGATCAACCACTGTGGGAGGCACTATGGAGATTCCTCCAAAAACAAGCAATGGAACCACCCCAGGATCTTGATATCCATGCCTCTTTTGTGTTCAGCTGACCAGCAGGGACACAAGTGTATCAATGTCTGTAGCCGCATAAACCCTTAGCAGCAGCGACATATTGAATGGATGATACAATGAGGCGTATACACACGAACAAGTTTTAGTATATGTTGAAGAATGAAATTATACCATTTTCGATGAGTGGAAGGAAGTGGAGAATCCCATGCTCAATTCAATAAGTCATAGGACACTATGGAGCATTGAAAGGATTCCAATCGAGGCTGAAGGTAAAGCAACCTACTAGGAGCAAGGTAGGCATGGATATCCTGAAGTGAAAGCAAAGGCTAGTAGAGCAGATAAAGATCTTTGGGAGGACACAAGAGTTAGGGTAGTGGAGGGAATGTTGATGAACATTCTCTACAAGCATGAAATTATATCATGGTGAATTGCAATTCAATGTATATCTATAAAAAACCACTAAATAAATGAATGAATGGTAGTTAGACCAGTAGATTAGAGCCAGTTGAGGGTGCAGGGAAATAAGAGAGAGGAACCAGGGTCTGAATGGTGTAAAAAAAAACTACGTGTATGAATATGTCCATAGGAACCCAACTATCAAGCACATGTTTAATCCAATGCAAAAGCAAAACAACGGATGGAATTGGGCAAACTGGATATCCATACCAAGCAGAGTGAAACTAGGTCTCTGTTTCTCCTTATGCACAACACAACACAAGAGGGCTAACAAACTTACATATAACAAATGAGAAAGATGGCAGCCATTGGAAGGAATACAGGGGAAACACCTCCGAATAGAGGCATCAAAGAAGACTTTAGGAAGAGGAATATTGCACGTGAGAACGTGCTCGCAAGAAGTGGTCAACATGAGCGCATCCAAATTCAATCTGCAGAACAGCAAAGAAAACCATTCACAGGGTGAGGAGAAAGCATATAGCCTAGGAGTTTCTCTTGGACAGTGGATTGCCATACTAAATATAAACAGCTAAAGGTACTGAGCTCTGGGAAGACAAACAACCCATTTACCCAATGGCTCATGATCACGAAGTACACAAAGGAACATGGCTAATCGCTCAGCTCATCAAGGTCCTAACAATCCCAGTCTTCACACATGAGGGACATGCAAATCAAATTTCAACAGCGAGTCCATCTTACCCCGTTCGGGAAGGTAATGTTGAGAACACACATGATACACACTGATGATCATGTGGAAATAGGAATGCTTCAACATTGTTGGTGAGGATGCTTAGTACTACATCCACTATGAGAATCAGAATGGAGCTGACTCCTGAAACTCAAAAGGGCCCAGCTGTACCAATGCCCACTCTTGACTGAAAATCTCTAGTCAGCACTCAAACAAAGGTTTATTTGGGGGCATGAAAATCTCTCTTCCAGCTTCCAGTAGCTACTTATTGGCTTTGCTTTCTAGTTCTTTATTCCACATTCGCAGGCCTGACAGTTCTTGACTCCCACAAAGCACAATCCTGTCCTTATGCCCCTCCTGGTGAGACACTTATTTCCTTTTGTGACCCTGAGTTAGGGGCCCTCTGTGTAGGATCATTGTCACCATTATGAGGATATAAGAGATGATATGCTAAAAACAAACAAACAAAAAAAGGAAGAAGAAATCAAAGATGTGGCCAGGGGACGGGAAACAAGTATTAAAACATGCCTTACTTTGGGGTCAGGTGATGAAGGGGTAGCATCACGCAAGCCCTTCTTTGTGGTATGTACTGAGCGGGAGGTGGAAACCACATGTTCTCTCTCACTCTCAGAACGATTCTTGTCCAGCAAGGCTGGGTGTTCTTGTTTCCCCAGGTCGATTTTACCTGTTATGGGAAGAAGTCAAAGTAAAACATACATGAAAATCTGTGTAATTGTAAGTCAATTAAGAGCACATTTGGCAGACTTCAAAGACATTACCATGATTCCTGGATTGCTGGAAATTTTCACATACTTCCTCTTTGTCCTCAGGGGCATTCTGGGAAGGAAAAACACAGGATGCCAGGAATTAGCAAGCACTATAAAGACACTTTCTTCTCCGAAGCACAGAGATAGTTTTCTGAAAAACACCACATCGGATGCCACAAAGGAAGGATCAGTTCATAGGAAACAATTAGGGAGAATGCCTGGCGTTCCATCAGACTTTTATGCAATGAAATCAGAAATCAACAGTAGAATAAAAACACAGGAGCCTCTCAAGCCCCCAAGGACTGAGCGATCAACTACTGGAGAGCAGAAGACATGAGAGATGAAATAAACAATACTTCAAGGTTGCTGAGAAGAGCCACACAACCTATCCACAACCCAGGGTTACTCAGAAGGTGGTTCAGAGAAGGAGGTTCACAGCCCCGATCTTATTCCTTAAGAGAACAGAAAACCTCCCAAGCACAAACCTCCCATGACATTTCAAGGCCATGGAAAAAGGAGAAATCAACACTGAATGCAGCCCTTGATGGCAAATAATTGAAATCAGAACCAAACTTTAAGAACTGAAAACAACAAGGTTCCAACAAAATCAACAATATACAAACTTGGTTCTTTGAAACCAAACAGAAATTTGATGAAACTTTATGCACACTATCCAAAGACAGGAAGACAGGACTCAGTTTCCTGAAATTTGGAATGAAAAGGATCCATCACCGTGGAGCACAATGAAATTGAGAGGATAATCAGAAACTATTTGGGAAACTTATACCAGCATTGCCGACCCAAATGCACATCAGAAATTTAAACAGATCCAAATCAAGCCATGAAATTGAAGATACGCTGAACCCTACCAGCAAAGGAAAGCCCAGGACCTGATGGAAGCTGAGCCCAGTTCAACCAGTCCTTTGATAAAGAGTTAATGGGAAACCCCTGAAACCATTCCATGGAAAAGAAAGGGAGGGAACCCGGACAGACTCATTCTGTGAAGGCCGCATCATCCCGATTCCAAAACCAGACAAAGACCCATCAGGAAACAAAACTTGAGGCCAATCATTCTCATGAAAATAAATGCAGAAGATCTTAGTAAAACATCGGTAATTCACTTTCCAAAGCACAGGGAAAAGATAGGACACCGCTAGGATCCCATGGGATTCATCTCGGGATGCAATTTGGGCTCCAGAGATGCAAAACAACAGACAATAGGGCAACCACACATTAGGGCAACCACACATTAGATCAACCACTGTGGGAGGCACTATGGAGATTCCTCCAAAAACAAGCAATGGAACCACCCCAGGATCTTGATATCCATGCCTCTTTTGTGTTCAGCTGACCAGCAGGGACACAAGTGTATCAATGTCTGTAGCCGCATAAACCCTTAGCAGCAGCGACATATTGAATGGATGATACAATGAGGCGTATACACACGAACAAGTTTTAGTATATGTTGAAGAATGAACTTATACCATTTTCGATGAGTGGAAGGAAGTGGAGAATCCCATGCTCAATTCAATAAGTCATAGGACACTATGGAGCATTGAAAGGATTCCAATCGAGGCTGAAGGTAAAGCAACCTACTAGGAGCAAGGTAGGCATGGATATCCTGAAGTGAAAGCAAAGGCTAGTAGAGCAGATAAAGATCTTTGGGAGGACACAAGAGTTAGGGTAGTGGAGGGAATGTTGATGAACATTCTCTACAAGCATGAAATTATATCATGGTGAATTGCAATTCAATGTATATCTATAAAAAACCACTAAATAAATGAATGAATGGTAGTTAGACCAGTAGATTAGAGCCAGTTGAGGGTGCAGGGAAATAAGAGAGAGGAACCAGGGTCTGAATGGTGTAAAAAAAAACTACGTGTATGAATATGTCCATAGGAACCCAACTATCAAGCACATGTTTAATCCAATGCAAAAGCAAAACAACGGATGGAATTGGGCAAACTGGATATCCATACCAAGCAGAGTGAAACTAGGTCTCTGTTTCTCCTTATGCACAACACAACACAAGAGGGCTAACAAACTTACATATAACAAATGAGAAAGATGGCAGCCATTGGAAGGAATACAGGGGAAACACCTCCGAATAGAGGCATCAAAGAAGACTTTAGGAAGAGGAATATTGCACGTGAGAACGTGCTCGCAAGAAGTGGTCAACATGAGCGCATCCAAATTCAATCTGCAGAACAGCAAAGAAAACCATTCACAGGGTGAGGAGAAAGCATATAGCCTAGGAGTTTCTCTTGGACAGTGGATTGCCATACTAAATATAAACAGCTAAAGGTACTGAGCTCTGGGAAGACAAACAACCCATTTACCCAATGGCTCATGATCACGAAGTACACAAAGGAACATGGCTAATCGCTCAGCTCATCAAGGTCCTAACAATCCCAGTCTTCACACATGAGGGACATGCAAATCAAATTTCAACAGCGAGTCCATCTTACCCCGTTCGGGAAGGTAATGTTGAGAACACACATGATACACACTGATGATCATGTGGAAATAGGAATGCTTCAACATTGTTGGTGAGGATGCTTAGTACTACATCCACTATGAGAATCAGAATGGAGCTGACTCCTGAAACTCAAAAGGGCCCAGCTGTACCAATGCCCACTCTTGACTGAAAAACTCTAGTCAGCACTCAAACAAAGGTTTATTTGGGGGCATGAAAATCTCTCTTCCAGCTTCCAGTAGCTACTTATTGGCTTTGCTTTCTAGTTCTTTATTCCACATTCGCAGGCCTGACAGTTCTTGACTCCCACAAAGCACAATCCTGTCCTTATGCCCCTCCTGGTGAGACACTTATTTCCTTTTGTGACCCTGAGTTAGGGGCCCTCTGTGTAGGATCATTGTCACCATTATGAGGATATAAGAGATGATATGCTAAAAACAAACAAACAAAAAACAGAAGAAGAAATCAAAGATGTGGGCAGGGGACGGGAAACAAGTATTAAAACATGCCTTACTTTGGGGTCAGGTGATGAAGGGGTAGCATCACGCAAGCCCTTCTTTGTGGTATGTACTGAGCGGGAGGTGGAAACCACATGTTCTCTCTCACTCTCAGAACGATTCTTGTCCAGCAAGGCTGGGTGTTCTTGTTTCCCCAGGTCGATTTTACCTGTTATGGGAAGAAGTCAAAGTAAAACATACATGAAAATCTGTGTAATTGTAAGTCAATTAAGAGCACATTTGGCAGACTTCAAAGACATTACCATGATTCCTGGATTGCTGGAAATTTTCACATACTTCCTCTTTGTCCTCAGGGGCATTCTGGGAAGGAAAAACACAGGATGCCAGGAATTAGCAAGCACTATAAAGACACTTTCTTCTCCGAAGCACAGAGATAGTTTTCTGAAAAACACCACATCGGATGCCACAAAGGAAGGATCAGTTCATAGGAAACAATTAGGGAGAATGCCTGGCGTTCCATCAGACTTTTATGCAATGAAATCAGAAATCAACAGTAGAATAAAAACACAGGAGCCTCTCAAGCCCCCAAGGACTGAGCGATCAACTACTGGAGAGCAGAAGACATGAGAGATGAAATAAACAATACTTCAAGGTTGCTGAGAAGAGCCACACAACCTATCCACAACCCAGGGTTACTCAGAAGGTGGTTCAGAGAAGGAGGTTCACAGCCCCGATCTTATTCCTTAAGAGAACAGAAAACCTCCCAAACACAAACCTCCCATGACATTTCAAGGCCATGGAAAAAGGAGAAATCAACACTGAATGCAGCCCTTGATGGCAAATAATTGAAATCAGAACCAAACTTTAAGAACTGAAAACAACAAGGTTCCAACAAAATCAACAATATACAAACTTGGTTCTTTGAAACCAAACAGAAATTTGATGAAACTTTATGCACACTATCCAAAGACAGGAAGACAGGACTCAGTTTCCTGAAATTTGGAATGAAAAGGATCCATCACCGTGGAGCACAATGAAATTGAGAGGATAATCAGAAACTATTTGGGAAACTTATACCAGCATTGCCGACCCAAATGCACATCAGAAATTTAAACAGATCCAAATCAAGCCATGAAATTGAAGATACGCTGAACCCTACCAGCAAAGGAAAGCCCAGGACCTGATGGAAGCTGAGCCCAGTTCAACCAGTCCTTTGATAAAGAGTTAATGGGAAACCCCTGAAACCATTCCATGGAAAAGAAAGGGAGGGAACCCGGACAGACTCATTCTGTGAAGGCCGCATCATCCCGATTCCAAAACCAGACAAAGACCCATCAGGAAACAAAACTTGAGGCCAATCATTCTCATGAAAATAAATGCAGAAGATCTTAGTAAAACATCGGTAATTCACTTTCCAAAGCACAGGGAAAAGATAGGACACCGCTAGGATCCCATGGGATTCATCTCGGGATGCAATTTGGGCTCCAGAGATGCAAAACAACAGACAATAGGGCAACCACACATTAGGGCAACCACACATTAGATCAACCACTGTGGGAGGCACTATGGAGATTCCTCCAAAAACAAGCAATGGAACCACCCCAGGATCTTGATATCCATGCCTCTTTTGTGTTCAGCTGACCAGCAGGGACACAAGTGTATCAATGTCTGTAGCCGCATAAACCCTTAGCAGCAGCGACATATTGAATGGATGATACAATGAGGCGTATACACACGAACAAGTTTTAGTATATGTTGAAGAATGAAATTATACCATTTTCGATGAGTGGAAGGAAGTGGAGAATCCCATGCTCAATTCAATAAGTCATAGGACACTATGGAGCATTGAAAGGATTCCAATCGAGGCTGAAGGTAAAGCAACCTACTAGGAGCAAGGTAGGCATGGATATCCTGAAGTGAAAGCAAAGGCTAGTAGAGCAGATAAAGATCTTTGGGAGGACACAAGAGTTAGGGTAGTGGAGGGAATGTTGATGAACATTCTCTACAAGCATGAAATTATATCATGGTGAATTGCAATTCAATGTATATCTATAAAAAACCACTAAATAAATGAATGAATGGTAGTTAGACCAGTAGATTAGAGCCAGTTGAGGGTGCAGGGAAATAAGAGAGAGGAACCAGGGTCTGAATGGTGTAAAAAAAAACTACGTGTATGAATATGTCCATAGGAACCCAACTATCAAGCACATGTTTAATCCAATGCAAAAGCAAAACAACGGATGGAATTGGGCAAACTGGATATCCATACCAAGCAGAGTGAAACTAGGTCTCTGTTTCTCCTTATGCACAACACAACACAAGAGGGCTAACAAACTTACATATAACAAATGAGAAAGATGGCAGCCATTGGAAGGAATACAGGGGAAACACCTCCGAATAGAGGCATCAAAGAAGACTTTAGGAAGAGGAATATTGCACGTGAGAACGTGCTCGCAAGAAGTGGTCAACATGAGCGCATCCAAATTCAATCTGCAGAACAGCAAAGAAAACCATTCACAGGGTGAGGAGAAAGCATATAGCCTAGGAGTTTCTCTTGGACAGTGGATTGCCATACTAAATATAAACAGCTAAAGGTACTGAGCTCTGGGAAGACAAACAACCCATTTACCCAATGGCTCATGATCACGAAGTACACAAAGGAACATGGCTAATCGCTCAGCTCATCAAGGTCCTAACAATCCCAGTCTTCACACATGAGGGACATGCAAATCAAATTTCAACAGCGAGTCCATCTTACCCCGTTCGGGAAGGTAATGTTGAGAACACACATGATACACACTGATGATCATGTGGAAATAGGAATGCTTCAACATTGTTGGTGAGGATGCTTAGTACTACATCCACTATGAGAATCAGAATGGAGCTGACTCCTGAAACTCAAAAGGGCCCAGCTGTACCAATGCCCACTCTTGACTGAAAATCTCTAGTCAGCACTCAAACAAAGGTTTATTTGGGGGCATGAAAATCTCTCTTCCAGCTTCCAGTAGCTACTTATTGGCTTTGCTTTCTAGTTCTTTATTCCACATTCGCAGGCCTGACAGTTCTTGACTCCCACAAAGCACAATCCTGTCCTTATGCCCCTCCTGGTGAGACACTTATTTCCTTTTGTGACCCTGAGTTAGGGGCCCTCTGTGTAGGATCATTGTCACCATTATGAGGATATAAGAGATGATATGCTAAAAACAAACAAACAAAAAAAGGAAGAAGAAATCAAAGATGTGGCCAGGGGACGGGAAACAAGTATTAAAACATGCCTTACTTTGGGGTCAGGTGATGAAGGGGTAGCATCACGCAAGCCCTTCTTTGTGGTATGTACTGAGCGGGAGGTGGAAACCACATGTTCTCTCTCACTCTCAGAACGATTCTTGTCCAGCAAGGCTGGGTGTTCTTGTTTCCCCAGGTCGATTTTACCTGTTATGGGAAGAAGTCAAAGTAAAACATACATGAAAATCTGTGTAATTGTAAGTCAATTAAGAGCACATTTGGCAGACTTCAAAGACATTACCATGATTCCTGGATTGCTGGAAATTTTCACATACTTCCTCTTTGTCCTCAGGGGCATTCTGGGAAGGAAAAACACAGGATGCCAGGAATTAGCAAGCACTATAAAGACACTTTCTTCTCCGAAGCACAGAGATAGTTTTCTGAAAAACACCACATCGGATGCCACAAAGGAAGGATCAGTTCATAGGAAACAATTAGGGAGAATGCCTGGCGTTCCATCAGACTTTTATGCAATGAAATCAGAAATCAACAGTAGAATAAAAACACAGGAGCCTCTCAAGCCCCCAAGGACTGAGCGATCAACTACTGGAGAGCAGAAGACATGAGAGATGAAATAAACAATACTTCAAGGTTGCTGAGAAGAGCCACACAACCTATCCACAACCCAGGGTTACTCAGAAGGTGGTTCAGAGAAGGAGGTTCACAGCCCCGATCTTATTCCTTAAGAGAACAGAAAACCTCCCAAGCACAAACCTCCCATGACATTTCAAGGCCATGGAAAAAGGAGAAATCAACACTGAATGCAGCCCTTGATGGCAAATAATTGAAATCAGAACCAAACTTTAAGAACTGAAAACAACAAGGTTCCAACAAAATCAACAATATACAAACTTGGTTCTTTGAAACCAAACAGAAATTTGATGAAACTTTATGCACACTATCCAAAGACAGGAAGACAGGACTCAGTTTCCTGAAATTTGGAATGAAAAGGATCCATCACCGTGGAGCACAATGAAATTGAGAGGATAATCAGAAACTATTTGGGAAACTTATACCAGCATTGCCGACCCAAATGCACATCAGAAATTTAAACAGATCCAAATCAAGCCATGAAATTGAAGATACGCTGAACCCTACCAGCAAAGGAAAGCCCAGGACCTGATGGAAGCTGAGCCCAGTTCAACCAGTCCTTTGATAAAGAGTTAATGGGAAACCCCTGAAACCATTCCATGGAAAAGAAAGGGAGGGAACCCGGACAGACTCATTCTGTGAAGGCCGCATCATCCCGATTCCAAAACCAGACAAAGACCCATCAGGAAACAAAACTTGAGGCCAATCATTCTCATGAAAATAAATGCAGAAGATCTTAGTAAAACATCGGTAATTCACTTTCCAAAGCACAGGGAAAAGATAGGACACCGCTAGGATCCCATGGGATTCATCTCGGGATGCAATTTGGGCTCCAGAGATGCAAAACAACAGACAATAGGGCAACCACACATTAGGGCAACCACACATTAGATCAACCACTGTGGGAGGCACTATGGAGATTCCTCCAAAAACAAGCAATGGAACCACCCCAGGATCTTGATATCCATGCCTCTTTTGTGTTCAGCTGACCAGCAGGGACACAAGTGTATCAATGTCTATAGCCGCATAAACCCTTAGCAGCAGCGACATATTGAATGGATGATACAATGAGGCGTATACACACGAACAAGTTTTAGTATATGTTGAAGAATGAACTTATACCATTTTCGATGAGTGGAAGGAAGTGGAGAATCCCATGCTCAATTCAATAAGTCATAGGACACTATGGAGCATTGAAAGGATTCCAATCGAGGCTGAAGGTAAAGCAACCTACTAGGAGCAAGGTAGGCATGGATATCCTGAAGTGAAAGCAAAGGCTAGTAGAGCAGATAAAGATCTTTGGGAGGACACAAGAGTTAGGGTAGTGGAGGGAATGTTGATGAACATTCTCTACAAGCATGAAATTATATCATGGTGAATTGCAATTCAATGTATATCTATAAAAAACCACTAAATAAATGAATGAATGGTAGTTAGACCAGTAGATTAGAGCCAGTTGAGGGTGCAGGGAAATAAGAGAGAGGAACCAGGGTCTGAATGGTGTAAAAAAAAACTACGTGTATGAATATGTCCATAGGAACCCAACTATCAAGCACATGTTTAATCCAATGCAAAAGCAAAACAACGGATGGAATTGGGCAAACTGGATATCCATACCAAGCAGAGTGAAACTAGGTCTCTGTTTCTCCTTATGCACAACACAACACAAGAGGGCTAACAAACTTACATATAACAAATGAGAAAGATGGCAGCCATTGGAAGGAATACAGGGGAAACACCTCCGAATAGAGGCATCAAAGAAGACTTTAGGAAGAGGAATATTGCACGTGAGAACGTGCTCGCAAGAAGTGGTCAACATGAGCGCATCCAAATTCAATCTGCAGAACAGCAAAGAAAACCATTCACAGGGTGAGGAGAAAGCATATAGCCTAGGAGTTTCTCTTGGACAGTGGATTGCCATACTAAATATAAACAGCTAAAGGTACTGAGCTCTGGGAAGACAAACAACCCATTTACCCAATGGCTCATGATCACGAAGTACACAAAGGAACATGGCTAATCGCTCAGCTCATCAAGGTCCTAACAATCCCAGTCTTCACACATGAGGGACATGCAAATCAAATTTCAACAGCGAGTCCATCTTACCCCGTTCGGGAAGGTAATGTTGAGAACACACATGATACACACTGATGATCATGTGGAAATAGGAATGCTTCAACATTGTTGGTGAGGATGCTTAGTACTACATCCACTATGAGAATCAGAATGGAGCTGACTCCTGAAACTCAAAAGGGCCCAGCTGTACCAATGCCCACTCTTGACTGAAAAACTCTAGTCAGCACTCAAACAAAGGTTTATTTGGGGGCATGAAAATCTCTCTTCCAGCTTCCAGTAGCTACTTATTGGCTTTGCTTTCTAGTTCTTTATTCCACATTCGCAGGCCTGACAGTTCTTGACTCCCACAAAGCACAATCCTGTCCTTATGCCCCTCCTGGTGAGACACTTATTTCCTTTTGTGACCCTGAGTTAGGGGCCCTCTGTGTAGGATCATTGTCACCATTATGAGGATATAAGAGATGATATGCTAAAAACAAACAAACAAAAAACAGAAGAAGAAATCAAAGATGTGGGCAGGGGACGGGAAACAAGTATTAAAACATGCCTTACTTTGGGGTCAGGTGATGAAGGGGTAGCATCACGCAAGCCCTTCTTTGTGGTATGTACTGAGCGGGAGGTGGAAACCACATGTTCTCTCTCACTCTCAGAACGATTCTTGTCCAGCAAGGCTGGGTGTTCTTGTTTCCCCAGGTCGATTTTACCTGTTATGGGAAGAAGTCAAAGTAAAACATACATGAAAATCTGTGTAATTGTAAGTCAATTAAGAGCACATTTGGCAGACTTCAAAGACATTACCATGATTCCTGGATTGCTGGAAATTTTCACATACTTCCTCTTTGTCCTCAGGGGCATTCTGGGAAGGAAAAACACAGGATGCCAGGAATTAGCAAGCACTATAAAGACACTTTCTTCTCCGAAGCACAGAGATAGTTTTCTGAAAAACACCACATCGGATGCCACAAAGGAAGGATCAGTTCATAGGAAACAATTAGGGAGAATGCCTGGCGTTCCATCAGACTTTTATGCAATGAAATCAGAAATCAACAGTAGAATAAAAACACAGGAGCCTCTCAAGCCCCCAAGGACTGAGCGATCAACTACTGGAGAGCAGAAGACATGAGAGATGAAATAAACAATACTTCAAGGTTGCTGAGAAGAGCCACACAACCTATCCACAACCCAGGGTTACTCAGAAGGTGGTTCAGAGAAGGAGGTTCACAGCCCCGATCTTATTCCTTAAGAGAACAGAAAACCTCCCAAACACAAACCTCCCATGACATTTCAAGGCCATGGAAAAAGGAGAAATCAACACTGAATGCAGCCCTTGATGGCAAATAATTGAAATCAGAACCAAACTTTAAGAACTGAAAACAACAAGGTTCCAACAAAATCAACAATATACAAACTTGGTTCTTTGAAACCAAACAGAAATTTGATGAAACTTTATGCACACTATCCAAAGACAGGAAGACAGGACTCAGTTTCCTGAAATTTGGAATGAAAAGGATCCATCACCGTGGAGCACAATGAAATTGAGAGGATAATCAGAAACTATTTGGGAAACTTATACCAGCATTGCCGACCCAAATGCACATCAGAAATTTAAACAGATCCAAATCAAGCCATGAAATTGAAGATACGCTGAACCCTACCAGCAAAGGAAAGCCCAGGACCTGATGGAAGCTGAGCCCAGTTCAACCAGTCCTTTGATAAAGAGTTAATGGGAAACCCCTGAAACCATTCCATGGAAAAGAAAGGGAGGGAACCCGGACAGACTCATTCTGTGAAGGCCGCATCATCCCGATTCCAAAACCAGACAAAGACCCATCAGGAAACAAAACTTGAGGCCAATCATTCTCATGAAAATAAATGCAGAAGATCTTAGTAAAACATCGGTAATTCACTTTCCAAAGCACAGGGAAAAGATAGGACACCGCTAGGATCCCATGGGATTCATCTCGGGATGCAATTTGGGCTCCAGAGATGCAAAACAACAGACAATAGGGCAACCACACATTAGGGCAACCACACATTAGATCAACCACTGTGGGAGGCACTATGGAGATTCCTCCAAAAACAAGCAATGGAACCACCCCAGGATCTTGATATCCATGCCTCTTTTGTGTTCAGCTGACCAGCAGGGACACAAGTGTATCAATGTCTGTAGCCGCATAAACCCTTAGCAGCAGCGACATATTGAATGGATGATACAATGAGGCGTATACACACGAACAAGTTTTAGTATATGTTGAAGAATGAACTTATACCATTTTCGATGAGTGGAAGGAAGTGGAGAATCCCATGCTCAATTCAATAAGTCATAGGACACTATGGAGCATTGAAAGGATTCCAATCGAGGCTGAAGGTAAAGCAACCTACTAGGAGCAAGGTAGGCATGGATATCCTGAAGTGAAAGCAAAGGCTAGTAGAGCAGATAAAGATCTTTGGGAGGACACAAGAGTTAGGGTAGTGGAGGGAATGTTGATGAACATTCTCTACAAGCATGAAATTATATCATGGTGAATTGCAATTCAATGTATATCTATAAAAAACCACTAAATAAATGAATGAATGGTAGTTAGACCAGTAGATTAGAGCCAGTTGAGGGTGCAGGGAAATAAGAGAGAGGAACCAGGGTCTGAATGGTGTAAAAAAAAACTACGTGTATGAATATGTCCATAGGAACCCAACTATCAAGCACATGTTTAATCCAATGCAAAAGCAAAACAACGGATGGAATTGGGCAAACTGGATATCCATACCAAGCAGAGTGAAACTAGGTCTCTGTTTCTCCTTATGCACAACACAACACAAGAGGGCTAACAAACTTACATATAACAAATGAGAAAGATGGCAGCCATTGGAAGGAATACAGGGGAAACACCTCCGAATAGAGGCATCAAAGAAGACTTTAGGAAGAGGAATATTGCACGTGAGAACGTGCTCGCAAGAAGTGGTCAACATGAGCGCATCCAAATTCAATCTGCAGAACAGCAAAGAAAACCATTCACAGGGTGAGGAGAAAGCATATAGCCTAGGAGTTTCTCTTGGACAGTGGATTGCCATACTAAATATAAACAGCTAAAGGTACTGAGCTCTGGGAAGACAAACAACCCATTTACCCAATGGCTCATGATCACGAAGTACACAAAGGAACATGGCTAATCGCTCAGCTCATCAAGGTCCTAACAATCCCAGTCTTCACACATGAGGGACATGCAAATCAAATTTCAACAGCGAGTCCATCTTACCCCGTTCGGGAAGGTAATGTTGAGAACACACATGATACACACTGATGATCATGTGGAAATAGGAATGCTTCAACATTGTTGGTGAGGATGCTTAGTACTACATCCACTATGAGAATCAGAATGGAGCTGACTCCTGAAACTCAAAAGGGCCCAGCTGTACCAATGCCCACTCTTGACTGAAAAACTCTAGTCAGCACTCAAACAAAGGTTTATTTGGGGGCATGAAAATCTCTCTTCCAGCTTCCAGTAGCTACTTATTGGCTGTGCTTTCTAGTTCTTTATTCCACATTCGCAGGCCTGACAGTTCTTGACTCCCACAAAGCACAATCCTGTCCTTATGCCCCTCCTGGTGGGACACTTATTTCCTTTTGTGACCCTGAGTTAGGGGCCCTCTGTGTAGGATCATTGTCACCATTATGAGGATATAAGAGATGATATGCTAAAAACAAACAAACAAAAAAAGGAAGAAGAAATCAAAGATGTGGCCAGGGGACGGGAAACAAGTATTAAAACATGCCTTACTTTGGGGTCAGGTGATGAAGGGGTAGCATCACGCAAGCCCTTCTTTGTGGTATGTACTGAACGGGAGGTGGAAACCACATGTTCTCTCTCACTCTCAGAACGATTCTTGTCCAGCAAGGCTGGGTGTTCTTGTTTCCCCAGGTCGATTTTACCTGTTATGGGAAGAAGTCAAAGTAAAACATACATGAAAATCTGTGTAATTGTAAGTCAATTAAGAGCACATTTGGCAGACTTCAAAGACATTACCATGATTCCTGGATTGCTGGAAATTTTCACATACTTCCTCTTTGTCCTCAGGGGCATTCTGGGAAGGAAAAACACAGGATGCCAGGAATTAGCAAGCACTATAAAGACACTTTCTTCTCCGAAGCACAGAGATAGTTTTCTGAAAAACACCACATCGGATGCCACAAAGGAAGGATCAGTTCATAGGAAACAATTAGGGAGAATGCCTGGCGTTCCATCAGACTTTTATGCAATGAAATCAGAAATCAACAGTAGAATAAAAACACAGGAGCCTCTCAAGCCCCCAAGGACTGAGCGATCAACTACTGGAGAGCAGAAGACATGAGAGATGAAATAAACAATACTTCAAGGTTGCTGAGAAGAGCCACACAACCTATCCACAACCCAGGGTTACTCAGAAGGTGGTTCAGAGAAGGAGGTTCACAGCCCCGATCTTATTCCTTAAGAGAACAGAAAACCTCCCAAACACAAACCTCCCATGACATTTCAAGGCCATGGAAAAAGGAGAAATCAACACTGAATGCAGCCCTTGATGGCAAATAATTGAAATCAGAACCAAACTTTAAGAACTGAAAACAACAAGGTTCCAACAAAATCAACAATATACAAACTTGGTTCTTTGAAACCAAACAGAAATTTGATGAAACTTTATGCACACTATCCAAAGACAGGAAGACAGGACTCAGTTTCCTGAAATTTGGAATGAAAAGGATCCATCACCGTGGAGCACAATGAAATTGAGAGGATAATCAGAAACTATTTGGGAAACTTATACCAGCATTGCCGACCCAAATGCACATCAGAAATTTAAACAGATCCAAATCAAGCCATGAAATTGAAGATACGCTGAACCCTACCAGCAAAGGAAAGCCCAGGACCTGATGGAAGCTGAGCCCAGTTCAACCAGTCCTTTGATAAAGAGTTAATGGGAAACCCCTGAAACCATTCCATGGAAAAGAAAGGGAGGGAACCCGGACAGACTCATTCTGTGAAGGCCGCATCATCCCGATTCCAAAACCAGACAAAGACCCATCAGGAAACAAAACTTGAGGCCAATCATTCTCATGAAAATAAATGCAGAAGATCTTAGTAAAACATCGGTAATTCACTTTCCAAAGCACAGGGAAAAGATAGGACACCGCTAGGATCCCATGGGATTCATCTCGGGATGCAATTTGGGCTCCAGAGATGCAAAACAACAGACAATAGGGCAACCACACATTAGGGCAACCACACATTAGATCAACCACTGTGGGAGGCACTATGGAGATTCCTCCAAAAACAAGCAATGGAACCACCCCAGGATCTTGATATCCATGCCTCTTTTGTGTTCAGCTGACCAGCAGGGACACAAGTGTATCAATGTCTGTAGCCGCATAAACCCTTAGCAGCAGCGACATATTGAATGGATGATACAATGAGGCGTATACACACGAACAAGTTTTAGTATATGTTGAAGAATGAACTTATACCATTTTCGATGAGTGGAAGGAAGTGGAGAATCCCATGCTCAATTCAATAAGTCATAGGACACTATGGAGCATTGAAAGGATTCCAATCGAGGCTGAAGGTAAAGCAACCTACTAGGAGCAAGGTAGGCATGGATATCCTGAAGTGAAAGCAAAGGCTAGTAGAGCAGATAAAGATCTTTGGGAGGACACAAGAGTTAGGGTAGTGGAGGGAATGTTGATGAACATTCTCTACAAGCATGAAATTATATCATGGTGAATTGCAATTCAATGTATATCTATAAAAAACCACTAAATAAATGAATGAATGGTAGTTAGACCAGTAGATTAGAGCCAGTTGAGGGTGCAGGGAAATAAGAGAGAGGAACCAGGGTCTGAATGGTGTAAAAAAAAACTACGTGTATGAATATGTCCATAGGAACCCAACTATCAAGCACATGTTTAATCCAATGCAAAAGCAAAACAACGGATGGAATTGGGCAAACTGGATATCCATACCAAGCAGAGTGAAACTAGGTCTCTGTTTCTCCTTATGCACAACACAACACAAGAGGGCTAACAAACTTACATATAACAAATGAGAAAGATGGCAGCCATTGGAAGGAATACAGGGGAAACACCTCCGAATAGAGGCATCAAAGAAGACTTTAGGAAGAGGAATATTGCACGTGAGAACGTGCTCGCAAGAAGTGGTCAACATGAGCGCATCCAAATTCAATCTGCAGAACAGCAAAGAAAACCATTCACAGGGTGAGGAGAAAGCATATAGCCTAGGAGTTTCTCTTGGACAGTGGATTGCCATACTAAATATAAACAGCTAAAGGTACTGAGCTCTGGGAAGACAAACAACCCATTTACCCAATGGCTCATGATCACGAAGTACACAAAGGAACATGGCTAATCGCTCAGCTCATCAAGGTCCTAACAATCCCAGTCTTCACACATGAGGGACATGCAAATCAAATTTCAACAGCGAGTCCATCTTACCCCGTTCGGGAAGGTAATGTTGAGAACACACATGATACACACTGATGATCATGTGGAAATAGGAATGCTTCAACATTGTTGGTGAGGATGCTTAGTACTACATCCACTATGAGAATCAGAATGGAGCTGACTCCTGAAACTCAAAAGGGCCCAGCTGTACCAATGCCCACTCTTGACTGAAAAACTCTAGTCAGCACTCAAACAAAGGTTTATTTGGGGGCATGAAAATCTCTCTTCCAGCTTCCAGTAGCTACTTATTGGCTTTGCTTTCTAGTTCTTTATTCCACATTCGCAGGCCTGACAGTTCTTGACTCCCACAAAGCACAATCCTGTCCTTATGCCCCTCCTGGTGAGACACTTATTTCCTTTTGTGACCCTGAGTTAGGGGCCCTCTGTGTAGGATCATTGTCACCATTATGAGGATATAAGAGATGATATGCTAAAAACAAACAAACAAAAAACAGAAGAAGAAATCAAAGATGTGGGCAGGGGACGGGAAACAAGTATTAAAACATGCCTTACTTTGGGGTCAGGTGATGAAGGGGTAGCATCACGCAAGCCCTTCTTTGTGGTATGTACTGAGCGGGAGGTGGAAACCACATGTTCTCTCTCACTCTCAGAACGATTCTTGTCCAGCAAGGCTGGGTGTTCTTGTTTCCCCAGGTCGATTTTACCTGTTATGGGAAGAAGTCAAAGTAAAACATACATGAAAATCTGTGTAATTGTAAGTCAATTAAGAGCACATTTGGCAGACTTCAAAGACATTACCATGATTCCTGGATTGCTGGAAATTTTCACATACTTCCTCTTTGTCCTCAGGGGCATTCTGGGAAGGAAAAACACAGGATGCCAGGAATTAGCAAGCACTATAAAGACACTTTCTTCTCCGAAGCACAGAGATAGTTTTCTGAAAAACACCACATCGGATGCCACAAAGGAAGGA
This sequence comes from Spermophilus citellus, assembly GCF_964194105.1. Lineage (NCBI taxonomy): Eukaryota > Metazoa > Chordata > Mammalia > Rodentia > Sciuridae > Spermophilus > Spermophilus citellus. The sequence continues at coordinate 27,758,022 of NC_138195.1, read as the reverse complement.
TCAGTTCATAGGAAACAATTAGGGAGAATGCCTGGCGTTCCATCAGACTTTTATGCAATGAAATCAGAAATCAACAGTAGAATAAAAACACAGGAGCCTCTCAAGCCCCCAAGGACTGAGCGATCAACTACTGGAGAGCAGAAGACATGAGAGATGAAATAAACAATACTTCAAGGTTGCTGAGAAGAGCCACACAACCTATCCACAACCCAGGGTTACTCAGAAGGTGGTTCAGAGAAGGAGGTTCACAGCCCCGATCTTATTCCTTAAGAGAACAGAAAACCTCCCAAACACAAACCTCCCATGACATTTCAAGGCCATGGAAAAAGGAGAAATCAACACTGAATGCAGCCCTTGATGGCAAATAATTGAAATCAGAACCAAACTTTAAGAACTGAAAACAACAAGGTTCCAACAAAATCAACAATATACAAACTTGGTTCTTTGAAACCAAACAGAAATTTGATGAAACTTTATGCACACTATCCAAAGACAGGAAGACAGGACTCAGTTTCCTGAAATTTGGAATGAAAAGGATCCATCACCGTGGAGCACAATGAAATTGAGAGGATAATCAGAAACTATTTGGGAAACTTATACCAGCATTGCCGACCCAAATGCACATCAGAAATTTAAACAGATCCAAATCAAGCCATGAAATTGAAGATACGCTGAACCCTACCAGCAAAGGAAAGCCCAGGACCTGATGGAAGCTGAGCCCAGTTCAACCAGTCCTTTGATAAAGAGTTAATGGGAAACCCCTGAAACCATTCCATGGAAAAGAAAGGGAGGGAACCCGGACAGACTCATTCTGTGAAGGCCGCATCATCCCGATTCCAAAACCAGACAAAGACCCATCAGGAAACAAAACTTGAGGCCAATCATTCTCATGAAAATAAATGCAGAAGATCTTAGTAAAACATCGGTAATTCACTTTCCAAAGCACAGGGAAAAGATAGGACACCGCTAGGATCCCATGGGATTCATCTCGGGATGCAATTTGGGCTCCAGAGATGCAAAACAACAGACAATAGGGCAACCACACATTAGGGCAACCACACATTAGATCAACCACTGTGGGAGGCACTATGGAGATTCCTCCAAAAACAAGCAATGGAACCACCCCAGGATCTTGATATCCATGCCTCTTTTGTGTTCAGCTGACCAGCAGGGACACAAGTGTATCAATGTCTGTAGCCGCATAAACCCTTAGCAGCAGCGACATATTGAATGGATGATACAATGAGGCGTATACACACGAACAAGTTTTAGTATATGTTGAAGAATGAACTTATACCATTTTCGATGAGTGGAAGGAAGTGGAGAATCCCATGCTCAATTCAATAAGTCATAGGACACTATGGAGCATTGAAAGGATTCCAATCGAGGCTGAAGGTAAAGCAACCTACTAGGAGCAAGGTAGGCATGGATATCCTGAAGTGAAAGCAAAGGCTAGTAGAGCAGATAAAGATCTTTGGGAGGACACAAGAGTTAGGGTAGTGGAGGGAATGTTGATGAACATTCTCTACAAGCATGAAATTATATCATGGTGAATTGCAATTCAATGTATATCTATAAAAAACCACTAAATAAATGAATGAATGGTAGTTAGACCAGTAGATTAGAGCCAGTTGAGGGTGCAGGGAAATAAGAGAGAGGAACCAGGGTCTGAATGGTGTAAAAAAAAACTACGTGTATGAATATGTCCATAGGAACCCAACTATCAAGCACATGTTTAATCCAATGCAAAAGCAAAACAACGGATGGAATTGGGCAAACTGGATATCCATACCAAGCAGAGTGAAACTAGGTCTCTGTTTCTCCTTATGCACAACACAACACAAGAGGGCTAACAAACTTACATATAACAAATGAGAAAGATGGCAGCCATTGGAAGGAATACAGGGGAAACACCTCCGAATAGAGGCATCAAAGAAGACTTTAGGAAGAGGAATATTGCACGTGAGAACGTGCTCGCAAGAAGTGGTCAACATGAGCGCATCCAAATTCAATCTGCAGAACAGCAAAGAAAACCATTCACAGGGTGAGGAGAAAGCATATAGCCTAGGAGTTTCTCTTGGACAGTGGATTGCCATACTAAATATAAACAGCTAAAGGTACTGAGCTCTGGGAAGACAAACAACCCATTTACCCAATGGCTCATGATCACGAAGTACACAAAGGAACATGGCTAATCGCTCAGCTCATCAAGGTCCTAACAATCCCAGTCTTCACACATGAGGGACATGCAAATCAAATTTCAACAGCGAGTCCATCTTACCCCGTTCGGGAAGGTAATGTTGAGAACACACATGATACACACTGATGATCATGTGGAAATAGGAATGCTTCAACATTGTTGGTGAGGATGCTTAGTACTACATCCACTATGAGAATCAGAATGGAGCTGACTCCTGAAACTCAAAAGGGCCCAGCTGTACCAATGCCCACTCTTGACTGAAAAACTCTAGTCAGCACTCAAACAAAGGTTTATTTGGGGGCATGAAAATCTCTCTTCCAGCTTCCAGTAGCTACTTATTGGCTGTGCTTTCTAGTTCTTTATTCCACATTCGCAGGCCTGACAGTTCTTGACTCCCACAAAGCACAATCCTGTCCTTATGCCCCTCCTGGTGGGACACTTATTTCCTTTTGTGACCCTGAGTTAGGGGCCCTCTGTGTAGGATCATTGTCACCATTATGAGGATATAAGAGATGATATGCTAAAAACAAACAAACAAAAAAAGGAAGAAGAAATCAAAGATGTGGCCAGGGGACGGGAAACAAGTATTAAAACATGCCTTACTTTGGGGTCAGGTGATGAAGGGGTAGCATCACGCAAGCCCTTCTTTGTGGTATGTACTGAACGGGAGGTGGAAACCACATGTTCTCTCTCACTCTCAGAACGATTCTTGTCCAGCAAGGCTGGGTGTTCTTGTTTCCCCAGGTCGATTTTACCTGTTATGGGAAGAAGTCAAAGTAAAACATACATGAAAATCTGTGTAATTGTAAGTCAATTAAGAGCACATTTGGCAGACTTCAAAGACATTACCATGATTCCTGGATTGCTGGAAATTTTCACATACTTCCTCTTTGTCCTCAGGGGCATTCTGGGAAGGAAAAACACAGGATGCCAGGAATTAGCAAGCACTATAAAGACACTTTCTTCTCCGAAGCACAGAGATAGTTTTCTGAAAAACACCACATCGGATGCCACAAAGGAAGGATCAGTTCATAGGAAACAATTAGGGAGAATGCCTGGCGTTCCATCAGACTTTTATGCAATGAAATCAGAAATCAACAGTAGAATAAAAACACAGGAGCCTCTCAAGCCCCCAAGGACTGAGCGATCAACTACTGGAGAGCAGAAGACATGAGAGATGAAATAAACAATACTTCAAGGTTGCTGAGAAGAGCCACACAACCTATCCACAACCCAGGGTTACTCAGAAGGTGGTTCAGAGAAGGAGGTTCACAGCCCCGATCTTATTCCTTAAGAGAACAGAAAACCTCCCAAACACAAACCTCCCATGACATTTCAAGGCCATGGAAAAAGGAGAAATCAACACTGAATGCAGCCCTTGATGGCAAATAATTGAAATCAGAACCAAACTTTAAGAACTGAAAACAACAAGGTTCCAACAAAATCAACAATATACAAACTTGGTTCTTTGAAACCAAACAGAAATTTGATGAAACTTTATGCACACTATCCAAAGACAGGAAGACAGGACTCAGTTTCCTGAAATTTGGAATGAAAAGGATCCATCACCGTGGAGCACAATGAAATTGAGAGGATAATCAGAAACTATTTGGGAAACTTATACCAGCATTGCCGACCCAAATGCACATCAGAAATTTAAACAGATCCAAATCAAGCCATGAAATTGAAGATACGCTGAACCCTACCAGCAAAGGAAAGCCCAGGACCTGATGGAAGCTGAGCCCAGTTCAACCAGTCCTTTGATAAAGAGTTAATGGGAAACCCCTGAAACCATTCCATGGAAAAGAAAGGGAGGGAACCCGGACAGACTCATTCTGTGAAGGCCGCATCATCCCGATTCCAAAACCAGACAAAGACCCATCAGGAAACAAAACTTGAGGCCAATCATTCTCATGAAAATAAATGCAGAAGATCTTAGTAAAACATCGGTAATTCACTTTCCAAAGCACAGGGAAAAGATAGGACACCGCTAGGATCCCATGGGATTCATCTCGGGATGCAATTTGGGCTCCAGAGATGCAAAACAACAGACAATAGGGCAACCACACATTAGGGCAACCACACATTAGATCAACCACTGTGGGAGGCACTATGGAGATTCCTCCAAAAACAAGCAATGGAACCACCCCAGGATCTTGATATCCATGCCTCTTTTGTGTTCAGCTGACCAGCAGGGACACAAGTGTATCAATGTCTGTAGCCGCATAAACCCTTAGCAGCAGCGACATATTGAATGGATGATACAATGAGGCGTATACACACGAACAAGTTTTAGTATATGTTGAAGAATGAACTTATACCATTTTCGATGAGTGGAAGGAAGTGGAGAATCCCATGCTCAATTCAATAAGTCATAGGACACTATGGAGCATTGAAAGGATTCCAATCGAGGCTGAAGGTAAAGCAACCTACTAGGAGCAAGGTAGGCATGGATATCCTGAAGTGAAAGCAAAGGCTAGTAGAGCAGATAAAGATCTTTGGGAGGACACAAGAGTTAGGGTAGTGGAGGGAATGTTGATGAACATTCTCTACAAGCATGAAATTATATCATGGTGAATTGCAATTCAATGTATATCTATAAAAAACCACTAAATAAATGAATGAATGGTAGTTAGACCAGTAGATTAGAGCCAGTTGAGGGTGCAGGGAAATAAGAGAGAGGAACCAGGGTCTGAATGGTGTAAAAAAAAACTACGTGTATGAATATGTCCATAGGAACCCAACTATCAAGCACATGTTTAATCCAATGCAAAAGCAAAACAACGGATGGAATTGGGCAAACTGGATATCCATACCAAGCAGAGTGAAACTAGGTCTCTGTTTCTCCTTATGCACAACACAACACAAGAGGGCTAACAAACTTACATATAACAAATGAGAAAGATGGCAGCCATTGGAAGGAATACAGGGGAAACACCTCCGAATAGAGGCATCAAAGAAGACTTTAGGAAGAGGAATATTGCACGTGAGAACGTGCTCGCAAGAAGTGGTCAACATGAGCGCATCCAAATTCAATCTGCAGAACAGCAAAGAAAACCATTCACAGGGTGAGGAGAAAGCATATAGCCTAGGAGTTTCTCTTGGACAGTGGATTGCCATACTAAATATAAACAGCTAAAGGTACTGAGCTCTGGGAAGACAAACAACCCATTTACCCAATGGCTCATGATCACGAAGTACACAAAGGAACATGGCTAATCGCTCAGCTCATCAAGGTCCTAACAATCCCAGTCTTCACACATGAGGGACATGCAAATCAAATTTCAACAGCGAGTCCATCTTACCCCGTTCGGGAAGGTAATGTTGAGAACACACATGATACACACTGATGATCATGTGGAAATAGGAATGCTTCAACATTGTTGGTGAGGATGCTTAGTACTACATCCACTATGAGAATCAGAATGGAGCTGACTCCTGAAACTCAAAAGGGCCCAGCTGTACCAATGCCCACTCTTGACTGAAAATCTCTAGTCAGCACTCAAACAAAGGTTTATTTGGGGGCATGAAAATCTCTCTTCCAGCTTCCAGTAGCTACTTATTGGCTTTGCTTTCTAGTTCTTTATTCCACATTCGCAGGCCTGACAGTTCTTGACTCCCACAAAGCACAATCCTGTCCTTATGCCCCTCCTGGTGAGACACTTATTTCCTTTTGTGACCCTGAGTTAGGGGCCCTCTGTGTAGGATCATTGTCACCATTATGAGGATATAAGAGATGATATGCTAAAAACAAACAAACAAAAAAAGGAAGAAGAAATCAAAGATGTGGCCAGGGGACGGGAAACAAGTATTAAAACATGCCTTACTTTGGGGTCAGGTGATGAAGGGGTAGCATCACGCAAGCCCTTCTTTGTGGTATGTACTGAGCGGGAGGTGGAAACCACATGTTCTCTCTCACTCTCAGAACGATTCTTGTCCAGCAAGGCTGGGTGTTCTTGTTTCCCCAGGTCGATTTTACCTGTTATGGGAAGAAGTCAAAGTAAAACATACATGAAAATCTGTGTAATTGTAAGTCAATTAAGAGCACATTTGGCAGACTTCAAAGACATTACCATGATTCCTGGATTGCTGGAAATTTTCACATACTTCCTCTTTGTCCTCAGGGGCATTCTGGGAAGGAAAAACACAGGATGCCAGGAATTAGCAAGCACTATAAAGACACTTTCTTCTCCGAAGCACAGAGATAGTTTTCTGAAAAACACCACATCGGATGCCACAAAGGAAGGATCAGTTCATAGGAAACAATTAGGGAGAATGCCTGGCGTTCCATCAGACTTTTATGCAATGAAATCAGAAATCAACAGTAGAATAAAAACACAGGAGCCTCTCAAGCCCCCAAGGACTGAGCGATCAACTACTGGAGAGCAGAAGACATGAGAGATGAAATAAACAATACTTCAAGGTTGCTGAGAAGAGCCACACAACCTATCCACAACCCAGGGTTACTCAGAAGGTGGTTCAGAGAAGGAGGTTCACAGCCCCGATCTTATTCCTTAAGAGAACAGAAAACCTCCCAAACACAAACCTCCCATGACATTTCAAGGCCATGGAAAAAGGAGAAATCAACACTGAATGCAGCCCTTGATGGCAAATAATTGAAATCAGAACCAAACTTTAAGAACTGAAAACAACAAGGTTCCAACAAAATCAACAATATACAAACTTGGTTCTTTGAAACCAAACAGAAATTTGATGAAACTTTATGCACACTATCCAAAGACAGGAAGACAGGACTCAGTTTCCTGAAATTTGGAATGAAAAGGATCCATCACCGTGGAGCACAATGAAATTGAGAGGATAATCAGAAACTATTTGGGAAACTTATACCAGCATTGCCGACCCAAATGCACATCAGAAATTTAAACAGATCCAAATCAAGCCATGAAATTGAAGATACGCTGAACCCTACCAGCAAAGGAAAGCCCAGGACCTGATGGAAGCTGAGCCCAGTTCAACCAGTCCTTTGATAAAGAGTTAATGGGAAACCCCTGAAACCATTCCATGGAAAAGAAAGGGAGGGAACCCGGACAGACTCATTCTGTGAAGGCCGCATCATCCCGATTCCAAAACCAGACAAAGACCCATCAGGAAACAAAACTTGAGGCCAATCATTCTCATGAAAATAAATGCAGAAGATCTTAGTAAAACATCGGTAATTCACTTTCCAAAGCACAGGGAAAAGATAGGACACCGCTAGGATCCCATGGGATTCATCTCGGGATGCAATTTGGGCTCCAGAGATGCAAAACAACAGACAATAGGGCAACCACACATTAGGGCAACCACACATTAGATCAACCACTGTGGGAGGCACTATGGAGATTCCTCCAAAAACAAGCAATGGAACCACCCCAGGATCTTGATATCCATGCCTCTTTTGTGTTCAGCTGACCAGCAGGGACACAAGTGTATCAATGTCTGTAGCCGCATAAACCCTTAGCAGCAGCGACATATTGAATGGATGATACAATGAGGCGTATACACACGAACAAGTTTTAGTATATGTTGAAGAATGAACTTATACCATTTTCGATGAGTGGAAGGAAGTGGAGAATCCCATGCTCAATTCAATAAGTCATAGGACACTATGGAGCATTGAAAGGATTCCAATCGAGGCTGAAGGTAAAGCAACCTACTAGGAGCAAGGTAGGCATGGATATCCTGAAGTGAAAGCAAAGGCTAGTAGAGCAGATAAAGATCTTTGGGAGGACACAAGAGTTAGGGTAGTGGAGGGAATGTTGATGAACATTCTCTACAAGCATGAAATTATATCATGGTGAATTGCAATTCAATGTATATCTATAAAAAACCACTAAATAAATGAATGAATGGTAGTTAGACCAGTAGATTAGAGCCAGTTGAGGGTGCAGGGAAATAAGAGAGAGGAACCAGGGTCTGAATGGTGTAAAAAAAAACTACGTGTATGAATATGTCCATAGGAACCCAACTATCAAGCACATGTTTAATCCAATGCAAAAGCAAAACAACGGATGGAATTGGGCAAACTGGATATCCATACCAAGCAGAGTGAAACTAGGTCTCTGTTTCTCCTTATGCACAACACAACACAAGAGGGCTAACAAACTTACATATAACAAATGAGAAAGATGGCAGCCATTGGAAGGAATACAGGGGAAACACCTCCGAATAGAGGCATCAAAGAAGACTTTAGGAAGAGGAATATTGCACGTGAGAACGTGCTCGCAAGAAGTGGTCAACATGAGCGCATCCAAATTCAATCTGCAGAACAGCAAAGAAAACCATTCACAGGGTGAGGAGAAAGCATATAGCCTAGGAGTTTCTCTTGGACAGTGGATTGCCATACTAAATATAAACAGCTAAAGGTACTGAGCTCTGGGAAGACAAACAACCCATTTACCCAATGGCTCATGATCACGAAGTACACAAAGGAACATGGCTAATCGCTCAGCTCATCAAGGTCCTAACAATCCCAGTCTTCACACATGAGGGACATGCAAATCAAATTTCAACAGCGAGTCCATCTTACCCCGTTCGGGAAGGTAATGTTGAGAACACACATGATACACACTGATGATCATGTGGAAATAGGAATGCTTCAACATTGTTGGTGAGGATGCTTAGTACTACATCCACTATGAGAATCAGAATGGAGCTGACTCCTGAAACTCAAAAGGGCCCAGCTGTACCAATGCCCACTCTTGACTGAAAATCTCTAGTCAGCACTCAAACAAAGGTTTATTTGGGGGCATGAAAATCTCTCTTCCAGCTTCCAGTAGCTACTTATTGGCTTTGCTTTCTAGTTCTTTATTCCACATTCGCAGGCCTGACAGTTCTTGACTCCCACAAAGCACAATCCTGTCCTTATGCCCCTCCTGGTGAGACACTTATTTCCTTTTGTGACCCTGAGTTAGGGGCCCTCTGTGTAGGATCATTGTCACCATTATGAGGATATAAGAGATGATATGCTAAAAACAAACAAACAAAAAACGGAAGAAGAAATCAAAGATGTGGGCAGGGGACGGGAAACAAGTATTAAAACATGCCTTACTTTGGGGTCAGGTGATGAAGGGGTAGCATCACGCAAGCCCTTCTTTGTGGTATGTACTGAGCGGGAGGTGGAAACCACATGTTCTCTCTCACTCTCAGAACGATTCTTGTCCAGCAAGGCTGGGTGTTCTTGTTTCCCCAGGTCGATTTTACCTGTTATGGGAAGAAGTCAAAGTAAAACATACATGAAAATCTGTGTAATTGTAAGTCAATTAAGAGCACATTTGGCAGACTTCAAAGACATTACCATGATTCCTGGATTGCTGGAAATTTTCACATACTTCCTCTTTGTCCTCAGGGGCATTCTGGGAAGGAAAAACACAGGATGCCAGGAATTAGCAAGCACTATAAAGACACTTTCTTCTCCGAAGCACAGAGATAGTTTTCTGAAAAACACCACATCGGATGCCACAAAGGAAGGATCAGTTCATAGGAAACAATTAGGGAGAATGCCTGGCGTTCCATCAGACTTTTATGCAATGAAATCAGAAATCAACAGTAGAATAAAAACACAGGAGCCTCTCAAGCCCCCAAGGACTGAGCGATCAACTACTGGAGAGCAGAAGACATGAGAGATGAAATAAACAATACTTCAAGGTTGCTGAGAAGAGCCACACAACCTATCCACAACCCAGGGTTACTCAGAAGGTGGTTCAGAGAAGGAGGTTCACAGCCCCGATCTTATTCCTTAAGAGAACAGAAAACCTCCCAAACACAAACCTCCCATGACATTTCAAGGCCATGGAAAAAGGAGAAATCAACACTGAATGCAGCCCTTGATGGCAAATAATTGAAATCAGAACCAAACTTTAAGAACTGAAAACAACAAGGTTCCAACAAAATCAACAATATACAAACTTGGTTCTTTGAAACCAAACAGAAATTTGATGAAACTTTATGCACACTATCCAAAGACAGGAAGACAGGACTCAGTTTCCTGAAATTTGGAATGAAAAGGATCCATCACCGTGGAGCACAATGAAATTGAGAGGATAATCAGAAACTATTTGGGAAACTTATACCAGCATTGCCGACCCAAATGCACATCAGAAATTTAAACAGATCCAAATCAAGCCATGAAATTGAAGATACGCTGAACCCTACCAGCAAAGGAAAGCCCAGGACCTGATGGAAGCTGAGCCCAGTTCAACCAGTCCTTTGATAAAGAGTTAATGGGAAACCCCTGAAACCATTCCATGGAAAAGAAAGGGAGGGAACCCGGACAGACTCATTCTGTGAAGGCCGCATCATCCCGATTCCAAAACCAGACAAAGACCCATCAGGAAACAAAACTTGAGGCCAATCATTCTCATGAAAATAAATGCAGAAGATCTTAGTAAAACATCGGTAATTCACTTTCCAAAGCACAGGGAAAAGATAGGACACCGCTAGGATCCCATGGGATTCATCTCGGGATGCAATTTGGGCTCCAGAGATGCAAAACAACAGACAATAGGGCAACCACACATTAGGGCAACCACACATTAGATCAACCACTGTGGGAGGCACTATGGAGATTCCTCCAAAAACAAGCAATGGAACCACCCCAGGATCTTGATATCCATGCCTCTTTTGTGTTCAGCTGACCAGCAGGGACACAAGTGTATCAATGTCTGTAGCCGCATAAACCCTTAGCAGCAGCGACATATTGAATGGATGATACAATGAGGCGTATACACACGAACAAGTTTTAGTATATGTTGAAGAATGAACTTATACCATTTTCGATGAGTGGAAGGAAGTGGAGAATCCCATGCTCAATTCAATAAGTCATAGGACACTATGGAGCATTGAAAGGATTCCAATCGAGGCTGAAGGTAAAGCAACCTACTAGGAGCAAGGTAGGCATGGATATCCTGAAGTGAAAGCAAAGGCTAGTAGAGCAGATAAAGATCTTTGGGAGGACACAAGAGTTAGGGTAGTGGAGGGAATGTTGATGAACATTCTCTACAAGCATGAAATTATATCATGGTGAATTGCAATTCAATGTATATCTATAAAAAACCACTAAATAAATGAATGAATGGTAGTTAGACCAGTAGATTAGAGCCAGTTGAGGGTGCAGGGAAATAAGAGAGAGGAACCAGGGTCTGAATGGTGTAAAAAAAAACTACGTGTATGAATATGTCCATAGGAACCCAACTATCAAGCACATGTTTAATCCAATGCAAAAGCAAAACAACGGATGGAATTGGGCAAACTGGATATCCATACCAAGCAGAGTGAAACTAGGTCTCTGTTTCTCCTTATGCACAACACAACACAAGAGGGCTAACAAACTTACATATAACAAATGAGAAAGATGGCAGCCATTGGAAGGAATACAGGGGAAACACCTCCGAATAGAGGCATCAAAGAAGACTTTAGGAAGAGGAATATTGCACGTGAGAACGTGCTCGCAAGAAGTGGTCAACATGAGCGCATCCAAATTCAATCTGCAGAACAGCAAAGAAAACCATTCACAGGGTGAGGAGAAAGCATATAGCCTAGGAGTTTCTCTTGGACAGTGGATTGCCATACTAAATATAAACAGCTAAAGGTACTGAGCTCTGGGAAGACAAACAACCCATTTACCCAATGGCTCATGATCACGAAGTACACAAAGGAACATGGCTAATCGCTCAGCTCATCAAGGTCCTAACAATCCCAGTCTTCACACATGAGGGACATGCAAATCAAATTTCAACAGCGAGTCCATCTTACCCCGTTCGGGAAGGTAATGTTGAGAACACACATGATACACACTGATGATCATGTGGAAATAGGAATGCTTCAACATTGTTGGTGAGGATGCTTAGTACTACATCCACTATGAGAATCAGAATGGAGCTGACTCCTGAAACTCAAAAGGGCCCAGCTGTACCAATGCCCACTCTTGACTGAAAAACTCTAGTCAGCACTCAAACAAAGGTTTATTTGGGGGCATGAAAATCTCTCTTCCAGCTTCCAGTAGCTACTTATTGGCTGTGCTTTCTAGTTCTTTATTCCACATTCGCAGGCCTGACAGTTCTTGACTCCCACAAAGCACAATCCTGTCCTTATGCCCCTCCTGGTGGGACACTTATTTCCTTTTGTGACCCTGAGTTAGGGGCCCTCTGTGTAGGATCATTGTCACCATTATGAGGATATAAGAGATGATATGCTAAAAACAAACAAACAAAAAAAGGAAGAAGAAATCAAAGATGTGGCCAGGGGACGGGAAACAAGTATTAAAACATGCCTTACTTTGGGGTCAGGTGATGAAGGGGTAGCATCACGCAAGCCCTTCTTTGTGGTATGTACTGAACGGGAGGTGGAAACCACATGTTCTCTCTCACTCTCAGAACGATTCTTGTCCAGCAAGGCTGGGTGTTCTTGTTTCCCCAGGTCGATTTTACCTGTTATGGGAAGAAGTCAAAGTAAAACATACATGAAAATCTGTGTAATTGTAAGTCAATTAAGAGCACATTTGGCAGACTTCAAAGACATTACCATGATTCCTGGATTGCTGGAAATTTTCACATACTTCCTCTTTGTCCTCAGGGGCATTCTGGGAAGGAAAAACACAGGATGCCAGGAATTAGCAAGCACTATAAAGACACTTTCTTCTCCGAAGCACAGAGATAGTTTTCTGAAAAACACCACATCGGATGCCACAAAGGAAGGATCAGTTCATAGGAAACAATTAGGGAGAATGCCTGGCGTTCCATCAGACTTTTATGCAATGAAATCAGAAATCAACAGTAGAATAAAAACACAGGAGCCTCTCAAGCCCCCAAGGACTGAGCGATCAACTACTGGAGAGCAGAAGACATGAGAGATGAAATAAACAATACTTCAAGGTTGCTGAGAAGAGCCACACAACCTATCCACAACCCAGGGTTACTCAGAAGGTGGTTCAGAGAAGGAGGTTCACAGCCCCGATCTTATTCCTTAAGAGAACAGAAAACCTCCCAAACACAAACCTCCCATGACATTTCAAGGCCATGGAAAAAGGAGAAATCAACACTGAATGCAGCCCTTGATGGCAAATAATTGAAATCAGAACCAAACTTTAAGAACTGAAAACAACAAGGTTCCAACAAAATCAACAATATACAAACTTGGTTCCTTGAAAGGGAGAGAATTGAACAACAGCAGGGGAGATAGAGAGGGAAGATGGGAGGGGAGGGGAGGGGAGGGGGGATAGTAGGGGATAGGAAAGGTAGCAGAATACAACATACACTAATATGGCATTATGTAAAAATGTGAATATGTAACAGATGTGATTCTGCAATCTATATTTGGGGTGAAAATGGGAGTTCAAAACACAATTTGAGTCTAATGTATGAAAGATGATATATCATGAGCTATGTAATGCTTTAAATAATCAATAAAAAATTTAAAAAAAAGAGAATAACTGGAAATTTAAACAGACCAATAATATGTCATTATATTGAAGCAGTTATGAAAAGCCTTTCAAAAAATGCAAGTACCAGAGAGATTCATGGCTGAATTTTGCCAGACCATCAGATGAGAACTAACACAGCTACTACCCCAAAGATTACATGTGATAGAAATGAAGGACACTGGAAAATGCATTTTAGGAGGGCAATATCATGAAGGCAATATCACTCTTTTAGGAAAACTGCATAAGAACAAAACAAGAAAAGAAAAATTTTAATAATATTCTTGAGGAAGATATTTGCAAAACCCTCATGGAATTAATGAAAATAATTCGAATTATTTTAAGCATTATTTAAGCATTATTTAAGCATTGTAAGCATCATACAACAATATAAAATTGGATTAATTAGAAGAATGCAAAATGGTTCAACACATGCAAATCAATAATTGCAGAAAACCACAGAGACACAAGACAAGTCTCATTATGGCCTCAATAGATAAAGAAGCCTCTGACAAAATTCAACAGTCCTTCATGAGATATCTTAGCAAACAGAGTACAGTAAGAACTTCCTATAGTATTACAAACTTTATATATTCCAAATCCAAAGTAAAGAGCAAACTGAATGGAGAAAAATCTACAGCATTGCCTCTAAAATCAGAAATAAGAATGAGGTGTGCATGTTCACCAGATTTCACATTTCACCAGAGCCCCTGAAATTGTAGTCACAGCAATTAGACAAGGGAAGAAAATTAAAAGAAGTCAAATTATTCCTATGTACAGATTATGTGATCTTCTTTTAGAAGATCCTAAAGTCTCTGCCAGAAAAAGTTAAGATGGCATATAGAACTTTAGCAAACTCTCTGAAAACAACTTCAAAATACAAACATGCATAATATATGTATACAATACAAACAACCCCACTGAGACTGAAATAGGGATAACATCTCCATTTATAGTAGAAAATCATACATAGGCATAATCCAATCTAAAATGGCAAATGGCAAAATTATAAAATGAAATTGAAGAAGTCTCAGTAAGAAAAAAAAGAGGCATCATAAAATAGAGAAACATCTAATATTATAAAAAAGCAGAATTTAATGTTGGGAATATATCTATATTCAGAAAGTGATTCACAGATTTTATGCAATTTCTATCAAACCTCTGATGGTGTTCATGGAACTGGAAAAAAATATCCTAAAATTCTTATCATTGAAAAAAAGACCAAAAATTGAAAATGAAAACTTGAAACATAAGAGCAATGCAGAATGCACTACAGTACACAATTTCAAAGCATAACACAGAGCAATAGATAGGAAAACACATGACCCTGGCATTAAAACAATCTGGACTGACTGAAGACACAGAGACAAATCCACAAATCTGCAGTCAGCTGATTCCTGGACAGAAATGCCAACAACAAATGCATGGAAAAAGAAAGCTTTTTTTTTTTTTTTAAAGTCCAAGCAATAAAAAGAGAGATAAAGAGAGTAAAGAGAAAAATCTATAGAAGAGGATAAAATCTGTCTACAACTCATCTGAGAGGGCATTAATAAGAATATTCAAACAATACAAAACACTTAATGCCATAAATACAATTAAGTCAATTAATAAGAACTAAACAAACATTTTTCAAAAGAAGAAACACAAAAGATCAAATAAGTAAGAAAAAAATTATCTAAGTATCTACTAATCAAGGATATGCAAGTCAAAACTACACAGAGACTTTCCTCTGAATTCAGTCAGAATGTTAAACACCAAGAATATAGACAATAAATGTTGGTGAGAATGTGGGAAAAAAGGTACATTCATACATGGTTGGTGGGACCACAAGTTAGTGCAAACCCTCTGGGAGGGAGAATGGAGATTTCTCAAAAAACTGTGATTGAAACCACCATGTGGACATATACTTACTCATCAGTTATATGTCCAAAGTGGAAAAATCAGCAGACCAATAGGGATACAAATACATCAATGTCTATAGCAAAACAACACACAGTAGCCAAGACATACTGAATGGAATATAAATGTGGTATATATACATAGAAAAGTTTTACTCTGTCTTTTCCAATGAGATTTAGCCATGAGCCAATAAATAGATGGAATTGGGAATGTCACACAAAATGCAATAAGTCAAATGAGAAAATCAAGCAAAGAAAAGTTTTTCTCTCATAGGCAAAAGCTAAAGCAACCTAGGAAAAACAATAGTGGAATGGATATCACAAAATTAAGGGAAGATTAGTGAAGTAGAAAATGATTGATGGGGAAGTAGAAAGGTTAGATTCGTGGAGGGAATAGGCAATGAATGTGACATAATTACTCGATGTGCATGTGGAAGTATATTATGGTGACCTCCACCTTTATGTATCTCAATAAGCACTGATAAAAAATTAAAAAATAAAGGAGTGGAAGGGTGTCCAGTAGAGGAGAGGAAGGTTAGGGAGGAGAGAAAGGAAAGGGAGGAACTCGGGTCTGAAATGGTGCCAACAAAATGCACGTATGATTATATCACAATGAACTCAACTCATGTTCAACCACAAGGCACTTTATAGAAAAACACATGGTATTGGTTAAAATGGATATCCATATGTTGAAGAATGGATATAGATCTCTATATCTCCCCATGCACAAGACAACACAAAATGGATGCAAAACATAGATTGAGTAATAGGAATGCTGCTAATGCTTCTAGGTAATCCAGGGAAACATCTCATCATATACCACAGACTAAGGCTTTATGAACAGAAATATTAGAGCAGAGGAAATAATAGCACAAAGACACAAACAGAAGTGCATCAAAGTAAAATTTTCATAAGACCAAAGGGACCCACCAATATAGTGAGGAGAAAGTTTATAGCATAGAGGGCAATCCTCGCTGGCTAATCTTTGATAAAGGATTGGTATATTAAATATATAAACAAGTAAGAAATTCAGCACTGGAAATGCAAACAACCCACTTAATCAATGCAACATAAACAGAGAAGTCACCAAGGAAAATGTATAATTGCTCAGCTTCTATATGAAGTGCTATTCACTGTCTTTATCCATCAGGGACATGCAAATCAAAATTCTATTCAGAGTCTATCTTACCCCATTCATAAAGGCAATATTCAAGAATTCAAGAGATAAACACCAATGATGATTGGGGAATAGGAATTCATCAACGTTATTGGTGAGGATGCATATTATGACACCCACTATGGGAATCAGGAGGTTACTCCTAAAACTAAAAAGACAAATATCAATTGGCTCAGCAATAACATGCCCCACTATTTACAGAAAAACAATAGTCAGTGTACACACAATGGACTAGTTTTCAGGCCTAAGAATTGTGTCATGTAGCAGAAAAATTGATGGAACTGGACAGCACCCTATTGAACCAAATAAGCCAGACACAGAAAGGAACATGTCATTAGTGGAAAGGTTCATCACCAAATTTGAGAGAAGACAAAAGGGAGAAGAGAGAAACTGAAGGAGGAGGAGATGCTAAGGCTATATTTTGGGAGTGATATGCTTCACACTAACTTATACACATATGAAAATATGCCACAGTGAAACCCTCTATTCTGTATAACAAAGGTGCACAGTTCCAAAACTATAACTATCTTAATCATTTTCATTAGTACTAAGATGAAATAATTATTTGAACTCTTACTAAGAAGGGAAGTGATGAAATTTATTAAGTATCTAAAATGTGTAGGCATATATTTGAATGTGTTCTTATATTTCACAATCATAAAATGATCGTGGTGATGTTATCTCACACCCTGTTCCCAATCCCTCCAGAATATGAGGAGATGAATGGTAGACAAGTGTTCTCTCTGGAGAGAACGTAGTCCTCTCCTAGACCTTTATGGTGCTGGCCCCTTCCCTTCCTTGATGGGTCCACTTAAATGTCACACATGGGGCGTCCGGCGCGGGTGACAAAGGGGCCCGCGGGCCGCACAGGCCGCCGCCACCCCGCGGTCCCGGCCCGCGCAGTCCCTCCGGCCTTTTTGCGGAAGCGGGGAAGCAAGTCCGGAGGTGGGCCTGTCGTGGGGGCGCCGCGAGGCCCGCGGTGACCTGCGGGGCGGCAGGGCCTGCGGCCTCGCCGGAGTTGGTCTGCAGAAGTCGCGGGATCCAGAGGCCCGCCGCTGGGCGTGCAGCCTCCCCATGCCGCGGCGCCCCCAGCTCTTGTCCACCGGCCCCTCCGCAGTGCTCGCGGGAGCGGCAGGGCGGCGTCCGCAGATCCGGGCCGGTCGGAGGCTGGGCTGCCCCTGGCGGGTGCGCGCCGCCGGGCCTGGCCGGTGCCGAGGAGGCTCCGTGCCACTGGGCAGCGCAGAGAGGCCTTCTAGGACGGAAACAGGTGCCCTCCATGGTCAGGAAGTAAGACTTTGAGCCCGATGCAGGCCTCAGTGGTGCCGTGGAGCAGCGGCCCGAGAGCTTTGGTTGGAGACAATAAGACGTGGGATGAGGCTCCGTGACAGGACGCGGTTCTGCCTGGGGATTCTGAAGACAAAAAGCTTTGGACAGTCGAGTTCATGGTCGGGGAAATCCTGCCTAAATTAAGCAATGTCAGGCGTCCGACCCCTGATCATGAACGGGCCCATGCACCCTCGGCCCCTGGTGGCACTGCTTGATGGCCGGGACTGCACGGTGGAGATGCCCATCCTGAAGGACGTGGCTACGGTGGCCTTCTGTGACGCGCAGTCCACGCAGGAGATCCATGAGAAGGTGCTGAACGAGGCGGTGGGCGCCCTGATGTACCACACCATCACGCTGACCAGAGAAGACCTGGAGAAGTTCAAAGCTCTACGAATAATCGTGCGGCTCGGCAGTGGTTTTGACGACATCGACATCAAGTCTGCTGGGGATCTAGGCATTGCTGTCTGCGTGCCTGCAGCATCTGTGGAGGAGACTGCGGACTCCACCACGTGCCACATCTTGAACCTGTACCGTCGGACCACTTGGCTGCACCAGGCACTGCGGGAAGGCACGCGGGTCCAGAGTGTTGAGCAGATCCGGGAAGTGGCCTCAGGAGCCGCTAGGATCCACGGGGAGACCTTGGGCATCATTGGACTAGGTCGTGTGGGGCAGGCAGTGGCGCTACGGGCCAAGGCCTTCGGCTTCAGCGTGCTCTTCTACGACCGGTACCTGTTGGATGGCATGGAAAGGGCCCTGGGGCTGCAGCGAGTGAGAACCCTGCAGGACCTGCTCTTCCACAGCGACTGTGTGACGCTGCACTGCGGCCTCAAGGAGCACAACCATCACCTCATCAACGACTTCACCGTTAAGCAGATGAGACAAGGGGCCTTTCTGGTGAACACAGCTCGCGGCGGGCTGGTGGATGAGAAGGCGCTGGCCCAGGCCCTGAAGGAAGGACGCATCCGTGGCGCGGCACTGGACGTGCACGAGTCGGAGCCCTTCAATTTCAGCCAGGGGCCCTTGAAGGATGCGCCCAACCTCATCTGCACCCCCCATGCTGCGTGGTACAGCGAGCAGGCGTCCACCGAGATGCGGGAGGAGGCAGCCCAGGAGATCCGGCGAGCCATCACAGGCCGGATCCCTGATAGCCTGAAAAACTGCGTCAACAAGGACCACCTGACGGCTGCCACGCACTGGGCCAGCATGGACCCTGCCGTGGTGCACCCTGAGCTCAACGGGGCTGTCTACAGCAGGTACCCCCCAGGCGTGGTGGGCGTGGCCCCCACTGGCATCCCGGCTGCAGTGGAAGGCATCATCGTACCCAGCGCCATGTCCCTGTCCCACGGCCTGCCCCCTGTGGCCCACCCACCCCATGCCCCTTCTCCTGGCCAAACTGTCAAGCCTGAGGCGGATAGAGACCACACGAGTGATCAGTTGTAGCCCGCGGGGAGCTCTCCAGCCTCGGCGCCTGGGGAGGGCACCGTGTACCCCAGCCCGGAGTGTGCAGAGAGGCGCCCGCGCCCCGCGCCCCAGAGACTGGCCCAGGAGTGTGCAGGGCGCGAGGCAGCGCAGCCTCTGTGTCGACTGTAGTTGTCCCGTCCTGTGGGCTGGCTCACTGTCCTGTGTCCTTTGCGTTGCTCCTTGAGCAAAAGAAGTTAGTAGTCAATTCTCATGGATGTTCTTGTCTGTGTGCAGTCTTTAGGACATGACGGGGGATTCGTTTGCTTAGCTGTCAACAAACGCCAGCCGGGGGACCTGCGCTGTGGTCTGAGCTTCCTCTGCTGAAAGCCCGCCGCTGCCCCTTCTCAGGACTTGGGTTCTTCCCGCTTCCTTCATGCCGCACAGTGCACTGTTTTTTCAACCTGCTTGTCTTATTTTTAGAATAATTTAGAAAAACAACAAAGGCCTGTTTTCCTGATTTTGGCATGAACCCCCTTGTTCCAAATGGAGACAGCATCTCAAGCAGCTCAGAGGAGGGGGCACCTGGAGCTCCCTGTGCTGACTGTCCTGGGGGCGGAGGTCGCCAAGTCCCGCCTGCGCCCCTGCAGTCCTGCTGATGTAGTAGGCTAGCAATATTTTGGTTAAAATCATGTTTGTGACTGTAACCATTTGTATGAATTATTTTAAAGAAATAAAAGTCCCAGAAAGAAAAAAAAAAATGTCACACATGGAAAGACCTTCACTGATTCCAGAATTCTACTCACCCACTTCTCCATGTCGGAACTATCTGAGTACTCCATAAACATTAAATATGTGAGATTTATATGTCTTTCAATTATTAGTTAAAATGAATTTCAAGTGTTTCAGAAGACCCTTGTCTACAGTTACTGCTATCCTTAACTTCACTAATTCTGTTGTTTGCAGTACGTCCTTTGTGTTCACTTTCTTATTCAATCTACATAGTTATATTGCTCTTCATTAAAGACTACTTCCTATTTTTCTGCCTTCTAACATTCAAATTCACCTTTCAGCTATTCATTTGGTTTCTTTCTACTTCTTTCCCTCCACAACAGCATACATGACAATCTTTTCTTCTACCAACATCTACAAATCTCAATCCTGCACATAATTCTTTCTTGGTGCTATACTCATTTAATATTGTGAACTACTAGGGGCCTTATATTTCTTTTTAGGATCAGTATCACCATTATAAGGATATGGAGGATGATAGGTTAAAAAGGGGGAGTGGGAAAAATTTGTTACAAGGAGCCTTACCTTCATGTCAGGTGACGAAGGAGGAGTACCATGCAAGCTCTTAACTTTGATTCTGACAGGAGCAGCCCAAAATATACATTCTGCTCCTTTATGAGAATCATTGTTGTCATGTGAGGCTTGATTTTCTTCCTTGTCCGGGTCACATTTTGCTTTCATGAAAAAAAAGTAAAATACACATGAAACTCTCTGTAATTTCAAGTCAATAAACAGTACAAGAATGGAAAGTCACCAAAGAGATTACCATCATTCTTGGATTGCCAAAAATATTTACTAACTTCTTCTTTTCCTTCACAGTCAGTCTAGAAAGGGAAAAACATAATAAATCTAAGGAGCAAGCATTACAAACAGGTTCTTCTCAGAAACACACAGATCATTTTATAAAATAGACCACATCTGAGGCCACAAAGCATCTCTAAGTCATTCAAAAAATTAGAAAATTACCTTGCATTCCATCAGATCATCATGGAATGAAATTAGAAAGCAACAACATAATAAAATATAAAAGCTTCTCTAATAACTATAAGTTAAATAGTATGCTACTGAATGACTGAAGGATAGCAGAGGATGTCATGGATAACATATAAGGATATATAAAATAAATGAGAATAGTCACACAACATATCCAAAACACTGAGACACTATGAAGGTGATTCTATGAGGAGAACTCAGAGCACTGATTTCATTCATTAAAAGAATAAAAATTCTCCAAATAAATAACCTAAGATTACATCCCATAGCCCTAGAAAAAGAAGAGCAAATTAACACTAAATGTAGCACAAGATGAAAAATAATTAAAATCAGGGTCAATTCAATGAAATGGAAACAAAAAAAAGTTTCTAATATAACAATGATACAAAAAGTTGTTCCTTTAAAAAAATTAGATAAAATTGATAAACCTTAAGCCATGCTAATCAGAGAAAGAAGGAAAAAATTCAATTTTCTAAAATTTATGATGTATACGGAAATATCACCACAGATAACATTGAATTGTAATACAGAGGCTAATCAGAAAATATTTTGAAAACTTATACTCCAAACACATAGAAAATTATAAAAACATTGAGAAATTTCTACATTAAGATTACCTACCCAAACAGAGCCTAGACAACATAGAAAATTTAAAGATGAATTTCAAGCAATGAAATAAAAGACATTATCGAAAGCCCAGCCACAAAGAAGAGCCAAGGACACAATGGAATCTCAACTGATTTCAACCAGATCGTCAATGAAGAATTAACATCAATCCTCTCCAAATTATTCTATGGAAAAAAAAGTAGAGGGACACTTCCAAACTCCTTCTATGAAGCTAGAATCATGCTGATTTCAAAATCAGACAAAGACACATCAAGGAAACAAAAATTCAGTCCAATAAGTCTGATATACATAAAAGGAAATGTTCTTAATAAAATACTGGGAAATTGGATACCAAAACACATGAATAAGATAGTGCACCACAAGCAAGTGGTTTTCACTCCAGGGATGCAATGTTGGCCAATCGTAGGGAAAACAACCAATGTAATTCATCACATCATGACACAAAAACACAAGAATCCCATAACTATCTCAATAGAAGCACAAAAAGCATCTGACAAGGTTAAAATTAAAACACCAGAAACCAGGAGAATAAAAACATACCTCAGAGAGATTCATGGCTGAATTCTGCCAGACCATCAAATGACAACTAATAATGATGCACCCCCAAAGATTACATGGGAGAGAAAAGAAGGAGACTGGCAAAACACATAATATTTGCGAAATTATAGGAAAACTGAATAAGAAGGAAACAAGGAAAGAAAATTATTTAATTATATGCTTGAGGAAGATATATGCAAAAACCCTCATGGAATACTTGAAGACAATTTCATCAACACATTTAATCATCATAGAACAACATAACATTCGATTAATTAGAAGAATGCAAAATGGTTCAACATATGCAAATCAATGCAGTACACCACATACACAATAGAGGACAAAAATCTCATGATCATTACAATAGAAGTAAAAAAAGCCTCTGACAAAATTCTGCCATTCCTCATGAGAAAAGTCCTAAGAAACAAAGGACATCAAGAACTTGTTATAGTATTACAACAGTCATGTATGGCAAAGGCAAAGCCAAAGCCAATGGCACACTGAATGGTGAAAATCTATGGCATTTCTCCTAAAATCAGAAACAAGAATAAGCTCTGCATGCTCACTACTCCTATACAAAATAGCACCTGAAATTTCAGTCAGAGCAATTAGACAAGGGAAGCAAATAAAAAGTAAGAAGTCAAACTATCCCTTTTCACATATTCTGTGATCCTCTTTTAGAAGATCTTAATGGCTCTCCCAGAAGAAGTTAAGATGGGATAAACAAACTTAGCAAAGTAGCTGAAAACAAAATCAACATACAAACATAAATGATATATGTATACAATAAAATGAATGAAATCACGATAACAACTCCACTCACAATAGAAATAAATTTATACATAGGAATTAACCAAGGTAAGAGATTATGTAACAATTCAAAGAAAACTGCATAATGATAAAAAGGAAATTGTACAAGATAAAAGAAAATATAGAGACCTAATATTCATGAAAAGACAATATTGAGAAAACATCCACATACATAAAGTGGTGCAGAGTTTATGCAATCCCTAGCAAACCTCCAATGACAGCTAGGAAGGCTGAGACATGAAGATCAAAAGTTCAAAACTCGTCTCAGGAATGGTGAGCACTAAGCAACTCAGTGAGACCCTGCCTCTAAATAAAATAGAAAATAGGGCTGGGGATGTGGCTCAGTAGTTGAGTGCCCTTGAGTTCAATCCCTGGTACCAAAATAAAATAAATAAGTACAGAAACTTCTATAATTTGAATCTTAGAATGTGACATGAGGTCTTGGAGTGAATATGTTAAAACATAACTATGTAAAAACAATCTTGTAATTAATGTTGTACAATATGGTGAGAGTCTTTCTTTCTAGAACTGATTATTATTTGTAATATATCCTTCAGATGGATGAAGAGATTTAAATACTCTTTTAATGGAAGTACTCAGAAAACATGGGGGCAATACCATTGACATACAAATTTTAAAAAACAGATTTAAAATTTCTAAATTTTCATAGTTCTTAACAAAATCTAGTGTAAATTTAGAACCAAGGATGGAAAAGGAGAAAAATCTCTACCAAAAATGATGTGATACTAAAATATAAAGTGACTCAGAGAACAACTACTACAGGCAATGTGCTGTGCAGCTTTCAAACAAAAGTCACCATGATAATTACCAAAACTAATTAATTAAAAATTAATTTAGATCCAAATATCATGTTAGTCACATCAGTAGGACTTAGGTCACAGTAAATAAACAAAAATCCCTGACCAAATCTCATTATTTCTCTGCAGCTGGAAGGCTCTACATAATCCAGTTCTTGTATCACTACATATTTTCCAGCTGCTACCACCCTTAAGTGCTTGCAGACCATCACTATGTACAAAACTATAAAAATAAAGAAAAATTTCAACTGCACATAACATTGTTTATTTTGCAAAATTCCAACATAAAATAACCAGAAGATCACTGCTAATTGTAATGGTACACACTTCACAAAACAAAATTCATACCAAGAACATTAATTTCACAATGGTGCACTTTACCTTGGTATCAGATTTATTGGTGCCCACATTGTATGTAAGCCCATCTTCAACAGAACCAGATTCCCTGGAAAATCATTAGAGCAAAAATGAAAAACAACATTGAGTGAGCCCAGGTTTTCAAAGAAATAAAAGCTGGTCAATATCTGGATATCATTATATTACATGATTTTTCTAAATTGATGTAATTAACATATGACCTCTGTTTTAAAAAAACAGTATTTTTACCCTCTTCGACTCTACTTTTCTAATCAATGGAATAGTAAAAGAAGACATACTTAGTTCTGTTTCAAAGGTGATGGCCAGGTTGACAGAGCCTGAGAATAAACCTTTTTAAAAAATGGTCCTGAAGGCTGAACAGAAAATCCAACTAATCGGAGGAATCACTGCTATTACCTGAACTGAAACAAACACTGATAACCCAGATGAGGTTTCTACCTCAGATACACTGTCTCTACTCCCTTGTATCTCCAGGAATCAAAGACTAAGCCACATTAACTTGAAAGTGGCACGTATAGTTCCTCAGCATGGAAACGACTTCCTGAAAAGAATCTATTGCTCCCCTTTATCCAGAAATATCATAGGGAGTTACCTGTTCCATTTAAATTGTTTGAAAGATGAACTTACAATAGTAAAAAACAAATGTGTAATGTGTTATTGAGAATACTTTTCCCTGCAAGATGGAGGCATTATACATTATAAAATGCAACTCATGATCTTATATAGGTCCTACCTTATTCAGTGCCACATTAAATACCAAGTAATTCAAAATTCTGTAGGCATTCAGACACTCAAGAGGAAAGATTATTGGCAAAGTAGAGTTCTGGAAGCTGTACCTCTGTTTCCCTAAGTACTATCTAAATAACTTTCTCCCTATGGGCTCCCACTCCAAAGACCCTCTCCTGCAGGACTCAAAGACAATCTCCTACTTCATCCTATGAAGATGAAGATTTCTGAAACAAGGTTGGGCTCAAAGGACAAAGTTAGGAGCTCTCTCTTCCTGCTCCTGGAAAATAAGCTAAATGAGTGTCAGTCACTGATCTCAGTGTGAACATGTTATACAGCTACTCAACTGAAGCTTCATGATGGCTCTGCCAC
The DNA here is from genome assembly GCF_964194105.1 of Spermophilus citellus. NCBI lineage: Eukaryota > Metazoa > Chordata > Mammalia > Rodentia > Sciuridae > Spermophilus > Spermophilus citellus. Next base: position 27,732,554 of record NC_138195.1, on the reverse strand, counting down.
CCAATCACAACCCTGCCCATCCCTACATAGGAATGGAATCAGTGAGTTGGATGAATGTGAGCAGACATCTGTTCAGGGAAATAGAAAATTGAAGTTCAGCAACTTCAAGCCCCATGATGCTTGAGGAACTCTAACCCTTCCTCACATTGCTCTCTGCTCTTCCCAGTGGCTCAAATAATTTTAAGATCTTTCCACAGGAACTTGGATTTTGCCCATTCCTCCAATAAAGCAGAAAAGCATGCAACAGCAACCTCCCTTAGGCACCAATTTTTAAATATGCCTTTCTAGATAGCTCCCAACATCCTCTGCCATTCATGTTTGTTTGGTCATTAACAAATTGGCCACAAAACTTAATATTCTGATCTCTTTCTCAAAACCTATGCCTCCAAAACTCAGAATGTTCCTCTTCAAACTTGTCTTTCCTCTATTGCTTCCATTCTGATTCTCTGGATGGCGATCATGCACTACCTTCACTTTCACCTTCTTCAGTTGGGTTCAGCTGAGTTCACTAGACAAGCTCTCCTATTCTGTTGTTAAAACACTCAGCTATGTGGAAATTAAAACTACTCTGCGATTTCATCTCACTCCAACCAGAATGGCAATTATCAAGAATACAAATAACAATAAATGTTGGCAAGGATGTGAGGAGAAAAGGTGTACTCATACACTTTTGGTGAAACTGCAAATTGGTACAACCCCTCTGGAAAGCAGTATGGAGATTCCTCTAAAAACTAGGAATGGAACCACCATTTGAACCAGTTATACACCTTCTTGGTATATATCCAAAGGATCTAAAATCAGCATACTATACTGAGGCAGACACATCAATGTTTATACCAGAACAATTCACAATATCCAAGTTATGGGGCCAAGCTTGGTGCCTTTCTACAGATAAATGGATAAAGAAAATGAGGTATATATACCTAATGGAGAAATAGAAGAAATGAATATGAAAATTTTTAGTAAATCGATGGATCTGGAGACTATCATGCTAAGTGAAATAAGATATTCCCATAAAACAAAAGCTTGAATATTTTGTTTGACATGTGGAAGCTAATCCAAAATAAATGGGTGGGGAGCATTAAAAAAATAGAATTTCAGTGGAATAGACAAACAGGAGTCAAGAGAAGGGAGGAGAAATCAGCAAAGGACAGACCCTGGAATTAATCTAACATTATTTTCCTATGTACATATGTGAATATATCATAGAGAAACCATTGTGCAAACCTGAAATCATTTAATTTAAAAAAATATCTATGGGAAAATGGCAGAAAGATCAGTAGAGGAAAGGGAGGGGCTGGAGTGCATGAGGGGAGGGGAAGAAGAGATACTGGGGACTGCATTACAAGCAGATATATTCCATGTTTTTGTAATTATGTGATATAATTTCTACTGTCATGTTTAACTAAAAAGAAACAATGAAAAAATAAATAAACAACAACAAAAACCACCTACAGAAGTAGTAAAATTGTAAAATATTAGGCTAATAGTTAGGAACCTGAGTTCAGATTTTACTGTGGCACTTACTATATCCAGAAAATCACTTTAATACCCTTTAAGTTGTAGGTGGTTGATCATGACAACCGTTTGCCCAGGATGATAAACACATTTGGAAGTACTACTTTGACTAGTTGATAAGATTCTGTGAAACCCTGAAATTCTCTGTGCTTTTGATGCAGTATATAGAAACAGGAATGCTTAGCTGGCAGAATTTTCTTAATAGAGTAAAAGAAACTCAAATAAAAGTAAAAAGATAATGTAAAAAGTGACAACAATAAAAACACAGGACAATACCCATAACATGATTATACTCACATAAAAGTTAAAAGACTCTGAAGAAAAAAGTGTCTAGATAGAACTACATAGTGGTTGTAGCCTGAAGGTAAGTCCAAATTGAGAAATCAGGAAATAGAGAGATCAATTGAAATATCTTCTAAAAAGATTTCAGTGTGTATAGATGCCACATTTTTTTTATCCATTCATCTATTGAAGGGCATCTGGGTTGGTTCCACAGTCTAGCTATTGTGAATTGTGCTGCTATGAACATCGATGTGGCAGTGTCCCTGTAGCATGCTCTTTTAAGGTCTTCAGGGAATAGTCCAAGAAGGGCAATAGCAGGGTCAAATGGTGGTTCCATTCCCAGCTTTCCCAGGAATCTCCAAACTGCTTTCCAAATTGGCCGCACCAATTTGCAGTCCCACCAGCAATGTACAAGTGTACCCTTTTCTCCACATCCTCGCCAGCACTTGTTGTTGTTTGAGTTCATAGTGGCTGCCAATCTTACTGGAGTGAGATGGTATCTTAGGGTGGTTTTGATTTGCATTTCTCTGACTGCTAGAGATGGAGAGCATTTTTTCATGTACTTGTTGATTGATTGTATATCCTCCTCTGAGAAGTGTCTGTTCAGGTCCTTGGCCCATTTGTTGATTGGGTTATTTGTTATCTTATTGTCTAATTTTTTGAGTTCTTTGTATACTCTGGATATTAGGGCTCTATCTGAAGTGTGAGGCGTAAAAATTAGTTCCCAGGATGTAGGCTCCCTATTTACCTCTCTTATTGTTTCTTTTGCTGAAAAAAAACTTTTAAGTTTAATTAAGTCCCATTTGTTGATTCTAGTTTTTAACTCTTGTGCTATGGGTGTCCTATTAAGGAATTTGGAGCCCGACCCCACAATCTGTAGATCTGAGCCAACTTTATCTTCTATCAGACGCAGAGTTTCTGATTTGATATCAAGCTCCTTGATACACAATGGAGTACTATGCAGCAATAAAAAATGACAAAATCATAGAATTTTCAGGGAAATGGATGGCATTAGAGCAGATTATGCTTAGTGAAGCTAGCCAAACCCTAAAAAACAGATACCAAATGTCTTCTTTGATATAATGAGAGCAAGTATGAACAGAGCAGGGAGGAAGAGTAGGAAGAAAAGAGTAACATTAAACAGAGACTTGAGATGGGAGGGAAAGGGAGAGAAAAGGGAAATTGCATGGAAATGAAGGGAGACACTCATTGCTAAACAAAATTACATATAAGAGGTTGTGAGGGGAATGGGAAAATAAACAAGGAGAGAAATGAATTACAGTAGATGGGGTAGAGAGAGAAGATGGGAGGGGAGGGGAGGGGGGATAGTAGGGGATAGGAAAGGTAGCAGAATACAACAATTACTATTAGTGCATTATGTAAAATTGTGGATGTGTAACTGACGTGATTCTGCAATCTGCATTTGGGGTAAAATTGGGAGTTCATAACCCATGTCAATCAAATGTATGAAATATAATATGTCAAGAGCTTTGTAATGTTGTGAACAACCAATAAAAAAATGTAAAAAAAAATAGAGTTAATGCACACAACAGGCAATACAAAGTTAATACTCATGACTGGTCATCTGCTTTGGATAGACATTTTATTCCCAAACAGACATTACCAAAAATGTAGGCAAAATACAGGGTTCCACCAGACCCAGGATAACAAGATCCTATGCCTCTGACCACATGGGAAAAACGATAGATTGCTATGCTTACACCAACAGGTCCTGTTTGGACTCCAGCTTGATGCCTGAGACCTATTAATTATGAATGGTCATCAGGGACTCACAACCCAATACCCAAGTTTCATTTGACCCTGGGTGAGGAGATCTCCACCAAACAAAAAGAACATCACTCTCCTTGAAAGAGAAGGAACATTATAAGAGGGCCCTGAGATACTCAACCTCCAGTGACTTGGGGAGATATAAAATCATTAACAGCCTCAACTCAACAGCTGCTGGCTCAAAGGAGTTAAACTACATTTTGGTTACTGCTTTGTTTGCTAACCTTACATAAAACTCTGTAAATGTTTTGATCCTTATGACAATGTTGTTCTGATGTTGTACCCCAGCTATGGGAAATCCAGAAAAAAATGACTCCTTATTCATAAGTGGGTGTTTACTGATCCTAGGATTGTTATGTTATGCTTGTTACTGTCAATGTTTACCCTATTTTTGACTCTTCCAATATTAAAGAGAAAACAAATGTTATTCATCCAAAATGCCATACAAAAGAGAAAATGGGTGCTGTAGGGATTCTGACAGGGGAAAAATAAAGGTAAGCGTTTCTCTGGGGAGCAAACTCCCAGGCAGTAACAGACACTCTGTTTCCTACCCTGTGGTCTCTCCTAGAAACTACTAAGCTAACTAATACATGTGCAATTCCTGGCTGCTGGGAAAACTTCCATGCAAAGACACAGAATGCCTAGCTGCTGTGGCAATGCCCTGCATGAGGAGGCTCTGTGCTAGAGTCTTATCAGCCTTGACCTTGATCTTACGCACACACTCCTAGGAATAAAGGAACTCTTGTTAGACAACCACAATGTTTCACTGAGCCTAAACCTGTCCACATAACAGTAATTTTATACAATGGACTTTCTTGAGAGCTACATAAAGCTCCTAACATTGCACATTGCAATTTAATATGTAACTGAGGAATAAACTGCATAATGTTTCTAAGTTTGTAACCTGCCTAGTAATGAACAATATGTACTAATGATGCCAATGACCTAAAGTAACTTATAGATATAAATAAAGCTGGCAGCTTGGGCATTCTGCCATTCTGCCATCTTTCCTGCCTCTGCAAAAAAAAAATAAATAAATAAATAAATAAATAAAAATAAAAAAAATAAAAAGATTTCAGATGTAATTATTGTTATATAACATGGCCTATACATCAATATACAAACACTTCCAATAAAATATTTTTTCTCCCAGATTTGCCTCATGGTCCTATAATCATTGCTATTGTGAGATTTTTCCTAAAAGATTTGATGCTAAAAGGTATTGGTTATCAAACCACTTTACAAAATATTAAGACAAACTCTTTCAGTATTATCCCGGGTTCCTAGGTAAAGTCTGAATCAAAATGAACACATAACTCAGAGTAAATTTCTGAATTCATCTGGCATGGAACTACATCTTGATCATAATGCCCCATGAGTCTCTATCAATCCATGAACAGGGGCGAAAGTATAGATTAGTCAGCCAAGAGGGCAGATGGTCAAATATCCATCTGCCATCATAGGCCAAGTACTTGTTAGTTTGGGAATCATGAAATAATCAGTTGAAATCTCTGAATGACAGTTTAAATAGTAAACAGTAGGTTATAGAAACACAGTTTCAAGCTGCTGTGATTACTATTAAGAAAAAAAAAAGTGCCTGGGTGTGGCGGAGCCTGTAATCCAAGTGACCTGGGAAGGTGAGGCAGGAGGATCCCAAGTTCAAGACTAGCCTCAGCATCTTAGCAATGTCATGACCCTCTCTCAAAATAAGAAAAAAGAACTGTGTATAGAGCTCAGTGGTTAAGCACACCTGGGTTCAATCCCTGTTACCAAAAGGAAAAAAAAGAGAGGAGAGAGAGAGAGAGAGAGAGAGAGAGAGAGAGAACACAAGAACAAAAACAAAGAACAAGAACAAGAACAAATGCCAGGCTCATGATAGTATCTCTACCTCAGAACAGAACACTCAAAACAACCTACTTTTTTCTGTTGCTCTAAATACTTAACAGATACATTTTTCAATAATTTTTAGATGTAGATGGACACAATGCCTTTATTTTATTTACTTATTTTTATGTGGTGCAGAGTATTGAACCCAGGGACTCACACGTGTTAGGCAAGCACTCTACTGCTGAGCCACAATCTCAGCCCTAACAACAAATACAATATTTAAATCCATAAAATCCTACCTGGTTAAAGTTCCATTTTTAGAACTCTCATCTGTTATTAAAGAAAAGGGTGAAATTAATCAACAGTATAAAAACATGAAATAGTAAAAGTATATGAGACATATTTTATTACAAAGTATTCCTTTGGGACCATTCATGGAGACTCTTCTTGAATTAATATTATTTAATTTACTGATAGGCAATTAAGGCACTAAAAAATCTCATGTCCCCTTTACAGGTTTAAATACAGGTTTAATGAAACAAAGTTAAGATTCCAGTATCAAACTTATGTTTCCAATGACAATATTATAGGAGCTGTGCATGGTGGCGCACACTTGTAATCCCAGTGTTCAGAGGCTGAGGCAGGAGGACTGTGTGTTAAAAGCCTGCCTCAGCAACATAGGAAAGCCCCAAAAAACTCAGTGATGCCCTCTCTAAACAAAATACTAAATATGGCTGGGCTCTTGTGTCTCAGTGTTTAAGTGCCCCTGAGTTCAAACCCTGGTACCAAAAAAAAAAAAAATTATACGAAAGTGTGCATATAAAAAAGTAAACATGCTGATTAGTGGAGAACAACATGATCCCTAGACAGAGGAGCAATTCACAACCCTAGGAATTGTGAGTAAAACGTCAAAGCTGCTGTTAGAATGTACAGGATATGCCATTTGTGGAACACATTAGAATCATTTACATGATTATGAGATGTGTATACTGCTTCTCCAATTGCCCTCTAATTGAATAAGTGCAAATTATGGCATTTGTTGGTTTGTCCATCTCACATTTTGCTTCTATGTTAATGAAAACATGAAAATGTCTATAATCTCAAGTCAACAAACAGCACAAGAATGAGCAGACTTCAAATATCTTACCAGCTTTCTTGGATTGCTGAACATCTCCACATACACTTTCTTTTTCTTCAGGTACATTCTGGGAAGGAAGAAAGGCTTTATGTGTAATGAGCATTACATTTGATAAAATAATTATAATATTCAGCATTACTACAGGATACATTGGAAAAAAACACAGGTTTCTGAATTATTCTGATGTAAATTTCAATCCCAATTCTGCCATTTAATGACCTGCATTTTCACATAGGTTGAGAATTATAAGAGATGATAGAGACATCTCCAAACATTACTCCCCTCACCTCTAGTCAGTTATTACACAGATACTGTGATATCCAATAGATTATTTTCTTGACCACAATAATCCTGGGTAAAAATTTGATCCATTGGTAGCTCAGCATACTTGTCAAAATCTGACATTTAAGAAATTCAAAGTAATTACTCATGTTCCCATGATTTTTATTTGCACAAAGTACCTCTTGAGCTCAGTTTTGAGGACAACTTACAACTGAGATGGGATAGAGTCTTTTTAGCCTGTATGTCAGACACCTGAAGACAAGTGATTGCATACATTTGGCTGCATCTGACAAAGGCAATAATGAATCTTGTAGGACAATGATGGATGAATGACAGGTGCACACAGCAAATAGAAAACAGAAAGATTAATTAAAGAAACCACCATGGAGGGACAGGTGGCTGAGGGAAATATTGAGCCTAGGGGAAAAACATTTCTAGAAAGATAAGGGAGGAGAAAGAAACAAACAGAAAGAGGGAAACATGGCCAGTTCAAGTGAACATGTGTTTAAGCCAAAGAAGAAAGGAAAGAAATAAGAGCAGAGCATGGAAAGAAATACAACACAGAATTTGGACCAGACAAATAATACTAATAATACTGATTTTGATTACACTACAATTTCTTCCTCTAAAAAATTCTATAATAAATCAGTTTCATTACCATATATGAAATTGAATTATATAACCATAGTCATAAACCCTTGACACTAACCCCTTGGGGTATAAAATCCTGCCTATAGGCCAAAAATTTTGGTTGGAGTGACCTCAGAGTATAAACCAACCTTGGAATGATTATAATCCAGACACATCTGTCTAAATTCAAACTCATTAATTGACTCAAGCTATTTAATCAGTAGAACAAGTTATCCTAGGGATAACAGCGCAATCCTACTCAAGAGGGTTGACAGGAGGGTTTAAGACCTCGATGGGTTGGATCAGGACATCCAAAGAATGTAACTGCCATTAATGGTTCATTTGTTCAATAATTAAAGTCCTGCATGATCTCAGTTCAGACTAGAGAAATCTAGGTCAGTTTCTAGCTATTAAAATATTTCTCCCAGTTAAAAAGGACAACAAAATTAAGGCTAATTCTGTACTTTTTCCTTAGAATAATGGATGAAATAATCTAAACCTATTAAACCATTACTTACCCTGCCCTAGAACAGGGTCTGTTAGGATGGCAGAGCCCAGAAATTGCATAACACTTCAAACTTTATTACCTGAGGTTCAACTCCTTTTCTTAACACATGTTCTTAGTAAAATTATTATTCCTGGTTGTCCTAATTTTAGAGGAATAGCTTTCTTAACTTTAGTTGAATGAAAAATACTAGGTTACATACAACTCCAAAAAGACCCAAACATTCTTCATTTGCTGATGCAATAAAATTATTTATTAAAGAACCACACAAACCTCTAACATCTTCCAACTTTTTATTTATTATTGTACCTTCCCTAGCCCTTACCTTATTTACAATGTGAATTCCCCTACCCACACCATGACCCTTCATCAACATAAATATGGAAGTACTCTTTATCCTTGCAACCTCAAGCTTAGCCATATGTACAATCTTATGATTGAGATGAGCATCCAATACACAGCCCTAATCACAGCAGTACAAATTGCAGCACAATCTCATATGAAATAACTCTGGCCATCATTCTCCTGTCATTTCTACTTATAATCAGGCCATTTACTTTATCAACCCTTATTGCAACTCAACAATTTTTAGGATCACTATCACCAACATAGCAATAATATGATTCATCTCAACAGTAGCAGAAACAAACCAACAGAAAGAGGAACTTGTATCAGGATTTAACTTACAATATGTTGTGGGCCTTTTGCCTTATTTTTCCTGGCCAAATACACTCATATCATTATAATAAACACTTTAACCACAACTCTTTTTCATAGGAGTATTCTTCAACCCACCAATCCCTGAAATATTTATATTCAGTTTTGCACTAAAAACCCTTGTACTAACTTCAACTTTTCTATGAATTCAAGCATCATACCGATGATTCTGATATGGCCAACTCATACATTTATTATGAAAATAACTTATAACCCCTAACACTAGCTCTATATTCATATGACACATCTCCCTGCCCATTGTCATGGCATGTGTACCCCTCAAACCTAAAGAAATATGTCTGACAAAAGAGTTACTTTCATAGAGTAAGTAATAGAGGTTTAAACCCTTTTATTTCTACAATCATAGGATTTGAACCTAACCTTAAGAATCTAAATTTCTTGATGCTACCTTACATACATATAAAGTCCTGTTAGTAAGGTCAGGTAAATAAGCTGTCAGGCTATGCCACAAAAATGTTGGTTTATACCCTTCCTGTGCTAATTAATCCCCTAATTGCCTCTACCATCAATTTCACCTCATTTTCAGGAATTTTAATTACACTATTTAGTTCCTACTGACTACTTACCTCAGTAGGACTAGAAATAAGCATACTAGCTATTATCCCTATTTTAATTAACAAAGCAAACCCTCAATCCACAGAAAATGCATCCAAATATTTCTTCATTCAGGCTCTAGCATCACTAGTTTTATACACTCAGGACAATGAACCCTAATCAACTCACCCAACCAAATTTCACCCCTAATATTTGCTGTAGTGCTGTCAGTAAAAATGGGACTAGCCCCATTTCACCTATGAGACCCAAAAATTACCCAACGAGTTCCACTTATATCAGCAGTAATCTGACTACAATGTCAAAAATTGCCCCAAACTCCATTATGTTTCAAATTGCTCCCTCAATCAATTTGTCCTTATGACAATGATAGCAATGATAATAATAGCAATTCTGTCTAATGTATGAGGAGGCTGAGGAGGACTCAAACAAACCATTCTACAAAAAATCCTGGCCAACTCATCAATCACCCACATAGGCTGAATAATAGCAATCATTGCATTGAATCCCACATTGACTATATTTTATCTGATTATTTACATTATACATACAATCCACATGTTCATATTATTCTATTATAACAAGAAAACCACCACCCTTTTGTTGAAATAACTTTCAGACACAGCTAGCAGCTAAGAACAGCTGGGAGGTGCCTAAAATATCCACCTTCCTTCAGGCCTGAGAGGAGTGCCTGCAGGATGGGGTGAAACCACATCCTCAGTACTTGGGTTTGCATTGTCAAATTACCAGGCCAGGAAACTGAGAGTCAGGGGCTTCAGGGCATGAAACCCCTGACTCATTAAGGGCCAAAGACCCTTCCAGATTGCTTTCCACCATGACAGCAATATTTAGAGATTCCTCACAGTGCGGTTACATTAGGCAGAAGATGATTGGCTTATGGATATTGTCTTGCTTATGTATGATTGACAGGCACACCCCACTTGAACCCTATAACAGTTGTGTGCATTCCAAAAATAAAATGAGCTACTGGATGACGACCTGAGGTAAGTCTTCAGCCAGTTCTCTCACCAGCTCCCAGAGTCTGTATGTTTATTCCACATCTCTACCCACCCCACCCCGCAAAAAGGTAGCTGAGTGACCATCGACCACAAAGGGACTTAGGAACACATACACCCTTTTCACTATCCAACATATGAAACAAATTTCCTCTACTAATTTCAATAATACTTATTGTACTTATATCTCTCTAAGTGAACTTTCCCAACTAACAAAATTTATCCCCAAAATGAATTATTATTAACTTATATCAAATAGCAATGTCATTATATGTATCTATATAAATACCAATAACAGCCTTACTAAACTTATATTTCTATATACGAATTATCCACTCAACATCGCTAACACTATTCCCATCATCCAACAACACTAAAGTGACAATTCAAAAAACAAAAATAAACCCTCTCATGCCAACTCTCATAATTGCATCAACCCTCTCCCTTCACCTTATATCTTAGCTATCAATCTTAAGCTAGGGATTTAGGTTAAATTTAGACCAAGAGCCTTCAAAGCTCTAAGCAAGTACCAATACTTAATTCCTACAATCAGGACTATTTATCTCACATCAACTGAATAGAAATCAATTACTTTAATTAAGCTAAAAGTTATCTTAATTCTCTAGATGGATGATATTTAAACCTGTAAATATTTAATTAACAGCTTAATGCCTAACTGAACTAGCCTCAATCTACTTCATCTTTAATAGGAAAAAAAAAGGCTTAAAATCTGTAAAATTCTTAGTAGGATAAAATAAATTTTCCCAATTTGCCTCTGAAAGAGAGTACTGGTAATCAGAACACTAATGAGCAGATACAACTAGAAAAGATGTAATTTATAGTACATGGACTGAGCATCAAAAATTTTAAGAAATTTTGATCTAAACTCCTAATCTTAGCTCAAAGCTGGAAGAAGTAAGGGGTATTCTGCTACCTACTTTCATATTTGTAACACTTCCTCACTTTGTTTGCTTCTTATTTGTGATATTAGTTTCTGGTAATTCACCAGAACTTTTATCTCTTGAACTTCAAAGGAAAATATATACCAAAGTCATATTTTCAGAAATCCAATAGTCTTCATGATTAACTCCTCAGGCTTATTACTTAAAACACTTCATTATTTCAGATATCTTCTTGTCTTCCCATTTATTCAGGTTCACAATATATGTAAAAGACTTTACATCATGCCCTATTCTCAGTTTTCCAAGACACACCCATGTTTCCTATCTTGCAGTATCTCAAGAGTGACAACAGAGCTTTAAAATGAATACTTAAATAACTAAGTACACAAATTTCTGAACCTGAAATTATAGATTATGACATAAAAATTCAGAGTGTATATTTTAAAACACTGCAATGAAAAAGTTTTTAGAAGTTCAAATCATACTATATGGTTTTTCAGACTTTCTGCTTCAAGAACTATTTATTATTTGCTGAAGACATCTAGTTTTTAATTAGATTAAGAAATTTAATACTCTTAATGGAAAAGACTCAAAACCAAAGTCCAATACCATTACAATAGAAATATTGAGAAACAGGTTTAAAATTTCTACTTTTTAACAAATTCTCACAGTTTAAATGTAAATATGGAACCTAGAATAGAAATCGAGGAAAAGCTCTCATAAAAATATATGACATGAAAACAAAGTGGCCAAGAAAAAAAACTATATGCAGTGTTCTGCATAGTGTTCAAATTGAAGGAATTAGGAAAATTTCATGATTCATAAATATTTATTTGATTCATTAAAGATTTATTTTGTCCTGAGTATTAAAATTTATGGAAGCTTAAATTCACAGTGAATTTATCCAATAATCATTGACCCAGTCTCTACTAATGTAATTACAATGTTTCTACTAATGTAATTTTCTGTGGTTATGGATTTTCAAAAGCCCCTACTTGCCTAAAGGATCAGATGGAACACTGATAAAAGATAAAAATAAAATCCCAACACATTGTTATCAGATAATTTGTCCTAGAACATTTCCAAATAAAATGACAAGAAAAGCATTGCTAAATTGAAAGACTAAACACTTCACAAACAAAATTCACAGCAAGAAAATGAATTTAACAACAGGGCATTTACCTTGGTGTCAGATTTGTTGTTGCTCTCTTCTGAAGTAGGCTTGGTATCAGCAGCACCAGGTTCCTCTGCAAATCTTTAGAGCAAAATGTATTACAAAAATGGGTGAGTCTGGTTTTTTAAAGTAATAAAATCTGGTGAGTGTTTGGATATCACTATATTAAATCAGGTTTTTTCTTTTTCTTTTTTTTTTAAGAGAGAGAGAATTTTTTTAATACTTATTTTTTAGTTTTGGGGGGACACAACATCTTTATTTGTATGTGGTGCTGAGGATGGAACCCAGCGCAGTGCGTATGCCAGGCTAGCGCACTACTGCTTGAGCCACATCCCCAGCCCCAGAATCAGGTTTTTGACTGAGAGGATTAAAATATGACCTCCATTTTAACAAAATTTTTGTTTACCTCTTTCTGCCTTCGCTTTTCCCATTCTATGAATCATTCAGTGAAGTCATACTTAGATCAATTTCAAACAGTGAGAGCCAATATATTAGCCAAGTCTGAGAATCATTTATCTTCAGAAACTACCTCCTGCCCTGAAGGCTGAACTGAATAATCCAATCAGAGGCCAACATAACCTTTGTGGCCTGGACTGAAACAAACCTGATAATCTAGCATGAGGTAGAAAGATATACTGCTCCTTCTCCCTTTTTTCTCCCTGGATCAGAGTTGGCTAACTTGAATGTGGTAACCTTGGTGCTTTGGCATGGAAACCACTTACAATATGTACCTATTGCCTCCCTTTACTAAAAAATGGCACAGGGATTTCCCTGAAACATGTCAATGGTTTGAAAGATGAACAAGAGAAAAAAAATGCATATGTTGTTATTGGGAATTCCTTTCTTAGACACATTAAAACATTATAAATTATATAATTCAATTAATTTCCCAGTACAAGTCCTGCCTTATTCAGGGCCATGAAAGCACTTCAAAATATTCACAGACACTCAGGCACTCAGTGGGAATGATTGCCTCTGAGGTAGAGGACTGCACGTGGGACTCTGTTTCCCTAAGTACTATCTAAATAAGTTGTACTTCTGTGTCCTCAAATATCTCAACATCTTCCTTCCTGTGGGCTTCCACTCCCATGTCCTCCTTCTGCAGGACCTTTCAAGCTTCATCCTATAAAGATGTACTTTCCTGAACAAGGTTGGCTTCAATGACCATGAGTGGGAGCTGCTCTTTCCTCACTCCTAGAAAACAAGCTAAATGGAGTCTCAGTCAGTGGTCTCAGCATAAGCATGTTACCAACCATCCAACTAAAGCTCTGTGATAGCTCTGCCAGATTGTACCCCTGTCTTACCCTACCTAAACATAGGAGGAAAATGAGAAGGTGGCAAAAGTGGCAGAAGTGAGCCTATGCCTGCTCTGGGCCATAGATCATGTGGTTGAGCAACTGCTAGTCCTTTGGTGCTTGAAGTCTGGTAAACCACCTCAGGATCCTATGTACTCTAGATAATCTTCCCAGTAGCTCAAAAGGTTTTAACATCTTTCAATACAAACCTGAAAGTATGTCAGTTCCTACAAGCAACAACTTGTTTTGGACTCCTTCGAATCCCTTATTTTAATATCATTTTCTACATAGTTCCCAAAATCCATGTCCTAAATTCCTGTTTCGTCTTCATCAAACCAGGTGTAAACCCAGATATTTTGTTTTCTTCCGGGAAAACAATGATTCCTACCCAACTCAGTTTTTCCTCTTCAATATGCCCTCCCTCTGTAGTTCTTTTATGATGTTCTACCTCCAGGTTCACTTACTAATTCTCTTCCTATCATCCATGTTTGGGCTCACTAGACTCACTGTTCCATTTTATTGTTAAAACACTCACCAATGGTACTGTCATTCAGGACAGTATTTGGCTTTCCATTAAGAAATATGAGTTCAAATGTCATTGCTGTTACTTTCTACAACCATATAAGGTCGTTTAATATATTTAAGATTTAGGTTGTCCATCCTAACAACCATTTGGGCAGAATGTTTAAAATATTTTGAAGTATTGGAGGTTTCTTTGTCTCATGACTACGAGTCTTTAAAATTCTGTTATTCTCTGTGATTTTGATTTTATCTAGAGAATTATTTAGTACTTAGCTGACAGTAATTTTTTAAAAGACCAAACATCAACAAAAACAGCAGAGAAAGTTAAAAGTTTTTTCAAGAATACATCATAGCCATGGAAAAAACAAATGATGAAAAAAGAAAAATCTTTTTAGAACTAGGCAGGGGCGCTAGCTTGATGTGACAATCAACTATGAAATCAAGAACTAGATAAATCTATTAAGCTATTCTCTAAATAATTATTGAAGAAGATTAATGTAATTAATAACTATATATTATTAATATTAATATTAATCATTATTAACAATTAATAATTGTTTATATATCACAGACAGGTCATATGTATTCTTCACTTCCAGGAAAACAATTCCTCATCAGTAATTTCCTGACTTAAAAAAAATTTATTTTATTCATATGTGGTGCTGAGGACCAAACCCAGGACTTCACACATGGTAGGTGAGTGCTCTACCTCTGAGCCACAACTCCAGCCCAATTGCCTGACTCTGCTTATGTAAAACCCATGGTCCTATGACCACTGGTATGTGAGATTTGCCCTAAAACATTTGAAGTTAAAAAGTTACCATTTGCTGGGTGTAGTGGCGCAGGCCTGTAATCCTAGCAGCTCTGGAGGCTGACGTAGGAGATCATGAGTTCAAACCCAGCCTCAGCAAAAGTGAGGTGCTAAACAACTCAGTGAGACCCTGTCTCTAAATAAAATTGAAATTAGGGCTGGGGATGTGACTCAGTGATCAAGTGCCCCTGAGTTCAATCCCCAATACTAAACAAAAGGTACAACACTTACTGGTGCAAGTTTTAAAAATATTAGCACAAATTCAAGTACAAACAGGTTTTTAAGAAAATGCCTGATTTAAGCATTAACAGACAAATAAATTTGAACTTATGAATTCATCTGTTATGGACCTGAATCTTGATCCTTTGTGTCATACAGGTCCCTATCAATCTATGGAAAAGGGCAATAGAATGAATTTATCAGCCAGACAGGCTGATGATCAAATCAGAGGCCAGAAATAAGATTATGAGGGGCCCATTAGTCAACTTTTTTGAATGACTGGTGCTTAATCAGTAATTAATAGGTTATAATAGCACAGATACTTTCAAAGGTGGTGTGATGAAGTGCTAAGCACATATTATGGTGTCTGGCTCAGACTAGAACATCCAACAATTTTCATTTCTTTCTGTTGCATTCCCTTATTAGCTTATGAGGTCATTATTTTTTTTCTTTTTTAACTGGTAGAATCCTACCTGGTTGAGGGCTGGGGATATAGCTCATTTGGTAGAGTACTTGCCTTGCATGCACAAAGGCCCTGGGTTCAATCCCCAGCACCACCAAAAAACAAAAACATACCTGGTTGAAGAGTCACCACCCACTATAAAAGCAAATGGTAAAATAAATATGTTATCAACAATACAAAACATAAATAGTAGAAATTCATGAATCATGCTTTCTTATAAAGCAATTCTTTTGGACCATTCCTGAAGACTATTCTATACTGGCTACCAATTATACTACTGATAGGCAATTAATGCACTGTGAATCAAGGGTACATAAAAGGAGCAAAGGTACAGACTGTAGGCATAGCAAACTTATTCTGTGAAATAATACTAGAAAATGCACCATATCATGGGAAATATATAGACACCCAGGAACAGAAAGTGTTTAGAACCCCAAGTGGACCTGACCAGAAAAGAAACTCTCCACATCATATTATTATATAAAATTGTCAAAAATACAAAATCAGAAAGAATACTGAAAGCTACAAGAGACAATGGTTGAAACAGTTATACAGGCAAAGCTATCAGAAGTACAGTACATTTTTAAACTGAAACTTTAAAAACCAGATAAGTATACAATGATTATTTCAAGCCCTGCAGGAGGGAACCAAACTGGAATATACAAGGGCAATTATCCTGTTAAGCAGAGTAAACCAGAAAGGCAAGTATCCTGTGTTTCCCTCACATGTACAGCCTGGAAAACAAATAAATTAAAGGATGCTCTGAAACTACAAGTGACTATAGGGACGAGGAAAAAGACTGGGGAGAAACAGAGAAGGGAACGTAGGGAGGATAGAGAGGATTCAAATATGATATGATATCCCTGTGTGGAAATGTCACAGTGAAATCCACTCATTAGTGCCCAAAACAGGAGTCAATAATTATACTAAAAAAGTATCCAGTTTTATAACAAGCCCAATTTACTGTAATGTCACTATAGAAGAATTACACAACATACTAATTTTAAAATATGATTTATACAAAGACAAGTAAGATTTCTGAGGCCAAATTTTAAATAACGAAATCTTTTTCAGAAAACATTGTTTGAAAATATAAATTCTCTACCATTTCTTAAAGAATTCTAAATTATAGGCTATTAAAAAGGAAATTAAGGAAAATATGAATGTCCTATACACATTGATCTGATGCCACTCCTTTATGATGGCACTTTCTTACTCTTACTTTTTTATGTAGGGTAGGAACACTAAGGGCAATTCACTATCAGAAGTATTACCTGCTTTCCTGGCTTGCGTTTCAATAAATACTGCTCGTGTATGTGCCAGAATTATTTTCCTATTACAATGTACAAAAAAGGAATAAAATTAGTATCTTAAGACTGATGTGAGAAACACTAACCAAATATAAATTGTGAAGAGTATTATAGATAGCATTAGAACTAATATCAGTACTTAGCCCCACATATTTCAAATGTGCAAGTTCTCTATGCATGGTATTAACCTTGCAGTTATTTTTAGGATGTTTGGGGAAGGGGGTATTTATTATGTTTTGTTTTAGAGATGAGGTTTTACTACATTGCCCAGGCTAGTCTTCAAATCCTGGGCTCATGCGACCCTCCTGCCTCAGCATCCCAAAGACTGCATCCATAAGTTGTAATCAAAGAAAAACAAAGTAAGGTGAAATGAATGTTCACATTTATAATTCACTTTCATTTCACCTGCTCAAATATTAACTATATTAGCTTGACATAAGGAAAGCATTCTGAACTCAGAAGATGTCCTCTCTCTGTCAACAATAGCTTTGTGTTTTGACACAAGTCATTGCTCTTAGGCTCAAAGTCTCCTTCTAAAAAATAAGGACTGTACTGCTCTAGGTCACCAGGTTGCTATGAAGATTTAGTGAGTTAATATAAACAATGCTGAGAGAAATAGTAAAGTAATGGAATGATTTGTACGTTAATGTTGAACTCTGAAACTCAAGTAAAAATCCAATCTCAGTTTTTTCACAGGTTCTAATGATCAAATATTGCAATTATTAACAAATTCTAATGAGTCCTAATTTGGGTCATTGACTATACTATTCTTGTGCTATATTGTTTAGGATAAATCAGGTGCTTAATAATTTATAACTCAATTTATTTATAAATATAATTGAATAACATAATTTTCTCCTTATACTGAAACTAATCAATCAGTTAGCTTGGATTATTACTATTCCTTTTCTACCTAATCAAATGGAACCAGTAGATCTTTATTCAGAATGAAGCTTAATTTCCACACTGATCTCTAGCTAACTTGAAACACAAAACCCTCTTTTACACATGAATACTGACAAATCATGATGAGGCCTAGCTCTAGGTTCAATGAATTTACTTTAGTTTTTGAGGATGCTGCTTAATGTCTTATTTGTGAGAAAGAACTTGAAATGTTCTGAAAAATGAAGCAGACATGAAAGCAGCATGGAAAATTTTTATTGCCATGGGGAAAAAAATCACTTAAGGTACCAATTAGAATCACTGTCATGGGGCTTCCCATGACCAAAGAAAATGTGCTTTATAAGATATAATGGGGCTTTGGCCTACAGATCAGTTAGAAGAGATAAAAGGGAACTCTGAACTTTTCCTATAACATTATTTGAGATTGTTGGATTATTTTGAATGATCCAAAAAGACAAACAAAACCCTCAAAGGACCATCATAAAGGTCTGGGCTAGCATGTGGACTGCACATAAGGTTTTGAGTGGGAGGGCAGGATTGGCATGTTCACCCTGGGGTGACCAAAGTTAGGAGATCCAGCTACCAAAGCAGAGTGCCAACTGGGAAACAATAGATGAGGTGATAACCATACCGATACTTAGAAGAAAAATAAGTTGTAAATTTTAAGTCTAAGCTTATATCACCATGAAGACTCAGGGATCTGGATCAGTCAGGACAACCTGGTAGTGAAGTTAATCATTACCAGATTGTAGGACTACTTCTAACTGCAACATTACAGCAACCCAATGGACAGAAACAAAAGAATGTCTGGGAAGTCCTTTTTATCTACCCTCTGGTGAAAGAGATTTCTCCCTTAGGCATAAGAAACTCCTCAAAGAAATCCAAGGAGAATGGTTGAACAACTAGTTCCTAGAGAAAGTAAGATTTTCTGTTAAACTCTGACATGGGGCCTCCCACAACCAAAGAAAATGTGCTTTGCAAAACCCAAAATGACACTGGCAAAACACAAATAACCAAAACAAAAAAAATCAAAGATATGGTGTTATTTGTGCCCCATATGCAGGGGTTATACTTAGAATATAATGGATAATGCTGGGATAATGCTTAGGATAAATCAGCTATTTAACAATTTGTAAACTCAATTTTTTTATAAATATAATTGAATAACATAATTTTCTCCTATACTGAAGCTAATCAATCAGTTGGCTTAGATAAAGGTTTTAGAAGTCCTGAGACAGGGTTCTACCATGAGCACCATCAGAAAGAGGGTGGGGCTTAATGAATCCTACATACATTGCACCTTCTAAGGAGTCTTGAATTTTGCAGGGGTCTTGACTGCAATCCAAACATACCTGAACTATGAAATCAGATTGGTGTGTAGGATGCATTAGTTGTAATTATTTTGAACCTCCATTGAATCATATCATTTTAATGTAAACACTTACACATTGAAACCACTAGCAATGGCGTGAGATAATGCGTTCTTTCCAAACTGATCTTCAGCAAAGGCATCAATACCTTCTCGAAGAAGAAGCTCAACTATACATTTTGCATTATATTTTGTGGCAAGTATGAGGGCTGTTCTAAAATAACAGAGAGATAACTTCAACCTTAGGTACTTTAAATGATGAATTGTCTTTAATAAAATCATTTAAACAACTAATCTTTTTACCAATTTAAGTTCTTGATTGTGTACAAATAACCTTTATATATACTAACACCCAAGTGTTCATCTTTGCATATTACCTCCACATCAAATAGAGAAACACAAGCAGGAAACCTCTTATCCCAATTGGGTATTACATAACAGAAGTTGCACATTTAATGTACTTTGATGGACCACATCTATGATGAGGTCATTTGGCTGAAATAGGTAAAGATTGAAGTGAAGAATGATCCATTTTTACCTTAGTCTAATGTAACATGTTATAACTCTCATTCACTTCAAAGTCAAATAAGAAAAGGCTGTTTGCAAGCTTAAAACAATAGGAATAAGAATGATGATAATTATAGTCATTGCAGTTTCAGGTAATGATAATCATGGGCATTTGCTAGGCACTGAAACCTCTGCAATATACGTAATTTTCTAACCACCTTCAAGTATATATTATCTTAATTTTCAGGAAACATATTTAATGATGAATAATGTTTCTAAGGTGACACACCTTGCAATTAGCAAAGGAAGGAATGCAAAACAGTCATGTTTGGATCTAAAGCCTATCACTTGTCTTTTGCTCACCCATCTATGACTCACGTTTATTAGCAAATGTTTATCCCATTAAAGCTTCTTTTCTTCCCTTTGCTCCAATTAAAAATATAGCCATCAAAGTATGTTAGAAATGAAAAGGGGGGATTAAAAATAATCTACCAATAGCAATTAATACTCACCTAGAGATAACCTAAAATGAATTTTCTTCAAAAAGCAGTTTAAGCAAAGGATCATCCAAAAGTAAATGGCTTTCAACATCTACTTATGATCAATAGAGCATTGTAAAAGAAAACATACATAAGATGCAGAAGTTTAAATATGATAAAAGGTTAAGCAATTCAGTATCGAATGCAAAAGTAAACAAAAAGCCAATACTTTGTAAAATTAATGTGAAATACCCTTGGCTAAAGGGTTGATAATGTGACAAATCAAATCAGTTTACACATGACAAACATCAACAAATATTATAATGGAATCTGATCATACTATATAATGTTATTTGTATTAGCCCATATAATTACTTTTCTAAAAGGTGATATGTGTTCCTATATTTCAATTTATCCCAATAATTGTAAGTTAATATTCTTCTTCCCATTAATTTAATATTTTTACTTGAATTATTATTATCATTCCATTAAACTTTGAAAGATATCACTACTATACCTTTTCTCCTTGTCAACTGCATGTATATTTGCTTTTTTGTGAATTAACAATGCTGCGACTTTTTGTCTGTTGTGCTTCAAAGCAAGTAGAAGTGGCGTGTGGCCATCCTAGAAAAAAATAAAACAATTTATTCACAAAATTTCTCAACTGAAGCAGAAAAATTATAAAAGATATAATGGGTTCCAGAAATCTTGGTCTCCATCATAGCATTTATCCTGGTTTATTGATGTTGTGTGGTTGCAGCTCCCTTCTAAACCAAGAACTTGTTGAGGACAGGGACTAGATCTTTTATCTCAAAAACCCCAAACCCCAAAACCTAAAGGTAAATGATTTGGGTACTTTTGTTGAATTAATGTGCTAAATTTTCTTTTTTAGAGTGTGGATTATCCATCTATTCCAAAGAATATCTACTTTTCCATAAATACCAAGCTTCATCATAAAGATTCCTTGTTAGAGAAATATGTCAGATATTAAAGAAGTCCTTTGCCATCATTAATACCAATTTGAACATTATTTTTTGTATAAAACAGTTACATTTGAGGAATTAAGAGTTGCTAGGAGACAACTCTTGAGAGTTTTCCAATGAGGAGAAAGCTTCCCTCATGTTGTATAAACCCATGTGATTCTATCTATGGTGTCAGGATCCCAAATACCAATGTCAGGCACTCCTGCTTCAATAGATTTCTAAGGAAATGGGTTTTGAATTAAAAGAGGCTCAAAATGACCTTTGATTTCATTCTTAATTGTTCCCTGAATTTGCTGATATTATACAATGAAAACTGTTTGTATTAGCTGTTAGAAAGCTCAACACAAAATATATGCTCACTTATAATGATAATCCTGGGTTATAATTATCATTACTATCATAGTCCGCATCTACTTTTTAAATTCTCTTTTACTCTGCTCCCATTTTAATTGCAATTTAAAGTTATTAATTAATTCAAAAATTTTGTGAATCAACAAATGTTTTACATTGACGTACATGGATTAAATTTAACACCATAAAAGACACTAAATCACCTGCATTTTAAATGGTGACTCAATGAATGAATATAACACATATATCTGTGTGTTACATTTAGTCTGCAGCTCTTGATTTTATCTTTACTGTGAGTATACGAGTGGTTATGTTCAAAGCAAGTGTTTGCATGTAAAATCTTTCCTTTCTTTAATATAATTTTTCACCCAAAAATGAGACCTCAAAATATAATACAAAAAATTCGTAACATCTTCATTTTAATATTTTTTCTACCAACTATAAACACATACTCCATTTGTTCACTGTTCTCCCAGATGATTATTTAAATAAGAATTTAGATGCATAGGAATGCTGACACTAAATTATTAAGAGGAGCCCTCATGATGTTCTTACTACATAGTTTTCAGTTTTTAAAACTGCTAGGCTGATTACGTCAGGCCCAGAAACATAACAGACCTAATGATATAGAGTAGCATCCAACCTCTGCTAAAAATCTTCAACATTTGTCGTTCCTAACCAAGAAAATCATTTTTCAAGTCAGGTTTTGTTGACCCAATGAATGGAATGATAACAGAGACATAAAATCCTTAAAAGGTTGGTCTCTGCTTATTGAAAGACTAGCCATAAGAAAATTTCTAATCACCTTTCCAATGATAGTAGTTGATTAATGTTTGTTGAAAGGAAAAAGGTTGTATTCTGTAAGCCAAAAATATATCACTAATCATACTTCTTTTAAATTCCAAGGCATGGAAATAGAAAAAAACAAATGTAAGTTAAATTAATTTGGTCAGAAAGGAGAGATTGGAAGGAAGTTGTACCTAGTCAAACTCCAATTCTCCCAGTTATTTCTTCAGTTTTGGGGATCTGGGATTTTGTATATTATACTCTCTATTGAGTGATTCTTTTCCAGGAGTTGGGTCAGAATCTCAGGAAATATTGCAAATATCCATGTCCAGGGCCTATTGGATTTAGTGAATATAAACCTCCAGGGAAAAGCCTAGGTTTGACAATATTTAAATCTCCCCCAGGTCACTTTGTGATAGCATTGGAGCAGAGAACTAGAAGACCAGACAATCATCTCTTCATCTCATCTCTCATTTTCAGGAACAATTCCCTTTACAATTTGGAGAGTTGCCAAAAAATAAAAAATAAAAAAAAAAAAAACAGGCAAGAGAGAGAGTGATTTAACAATACTCCATGTAATTTTCCTAGACAGTGGCAGAATAAGGACCAGTAAATTCAAAATGCAGCTTGGTTTCATATGTAAGCTCCTTAGCTCCCACATTTTAATAAGATAGTGTAGGTTTGACAGCGTGGTTTGACTCTTATCTAGTTGGTTGTTTCAGGCAGAACAACATCATCTATCAGTTAATAATGTGTTCTCCCCACTAGCTTCCCATAATCACTGCCTAGTCACTGCCAACATGGTTTCCTCAGAACCCACCTAAAACTGCATTTTAAACACATTTGCAACTCTGCATCTTCCTTCCCTAAATTAAGTATTGTTGTTCCCCAGATCGAATAGCACCTCATCCATACACAGAAACTGAGAAAAATTAGAAAAAACTAAACTCTTCTTGGTATTTTTTCCTTAATTATCTAAATTTCCTCATTGGAAAATTATCTGCTTTTCCACATTTCCTGCTCAAGCCTTACCACAGAGAGATATTTAACTTTCATGTAACTTTTCCCACATCAAAAAGATCACCATTTATTGTAAAATGCTTTGTTTTGTTTGAGTTTTAAGATAAACCCTATTTCCAGGGCAAAATTTGCTTCCCTGTTTTCTTTTACACTATTTAGAAAAAGGTCTTGGTGCAAAAAATAATTTGGACACAGGAAATGTTTTAACTTAAAAATTCAGTATTTTTACAAATATTTGCCATTGGTGCATACCTGAAAGCTGTACCTCCTAATACTTTTAAAGTATCGGTATTTAAAGTGAAATCTCAAAAGTCCATTCATTTCAACACATTTTCCTGCACTGAGTGCTTCAGCTTCTTAATATGGAAATAATCCCAACATACGTCATTATGAAAACAAAAGTATTTCAAATAATCTCGAAATAAAATTCAGTGATGTGTACCTTGTTTTGCAATTCCATATTTGCATTGTGTGAAAGCAGTTTTTCTGCCATTGCAGTGGTCCTAGAAAGGACGGCATTGTGGAGAGGAGACCAACCATCCGGGTCCTGAACATTTGGATTGGCGCCATTATCGAGAAGAAGATTTACACAGCGCAAATGCTGGTGTTCTGCTGCCTGTTGGTATTGTACCAAGAAATGTATCATAGATACAAGAAATACAAGCCAAACATTTTATAGGGTCCACTAATTAGTTATATTTAAATTATATTAAGCCCCTTTTATTTATGCATTTCAATCAAATCCATCTCCTGCAGAAACCCTAGGCTACTAACTGTGTACCTTAATCAGAGGTGTGTTGTACTCATTATCCAAAAGTTCAAGATTGCATTTCTTCTCTATTAAGAGGGCCACCACATCCCAGTGTCCAAAAGTACAAGCAAGATGGAGAGGGGTCCTGGGAAAGTAAGAAGATTCATTAGGAGATCATAGAGCACTTTTCACCACCCATTGAATCCAAGAGGTGAGCCAACCTAGTCTGCCACAGCGACTAACCAAGGCAGCTCCAAGATCTGGTGTCCTTCAAGGGCAGAATAGTCATTCACAAACAACCCTGCTAAACACAAGTGAGCTTGCAGAGCCTAAAGGACAGTGACACTGCGCGTGCTCAACCTGAGCTCTCAAAGAAACTCAGGCCCTCTGGAGAGGAGTTTTCTCCTGTAAACACTATGAATAGCTCCAAGATATAATACATCATGATGGAGCAGAAATCAATGACATTCAGGGAGGTCTTGAAAAGCTCAGTTGTTTCCCAAGAGAACCTCAGGATTTACAGCAAGCCTAAAAGAAGTCACTGTAGATATCTTCAGTGATCCTCCTCCACTCATGATCATCCAGGCTGCCAGTCCAGCAGAGTGCTGACTGCGCATGATCAGGAAACCCCATCCACCTGCCTGAAACAGCAGTATAGGTGTGGCCAGTGTGGCCAAGGGTTCCTGAAAGTCCTGCCACCTGCTCTCCAATCAACCCTGGACTCCTCCAACCAGATAGGTGGACGTTTGGGATATAAGGTGGTAAAGGCAGTACTGGAAACAGAACTGGAGGTTCGACAAAAAAGCATAATGTGTTTGTGGTTTCATTAAGTGTGAAATCTCCCAGTGACTGCTATCCTCTCTCAGGGGAAGTACCTGAAATTAGTGCAAAGCTTGCAGGAAATCCAGACTTCTCGGCAAATCTGGTTACGAAGATGGTTGGCTGCTTAAAACCACACTGAGTGAGCCTTCAGAAGTTGATGGATGGGTACAAGTGGACCACCCAAGAAATAAGGAAAATCCTTTGAAGACTGAAATTGGCACCCCTAAATATGCTAGTGTGAAATAACATTAGAAACAAAACACTGCTACCACTCAATACTCAGGTAGCAGCTAACAAATGAAGAATGGTAAACAAGCAACCTGCCCAACAGAGACAGGAGCCATCTTGCCATTTCAAAATGTCCTTGTAAGGGTCATCAGTAGAGAACATATATACATATACATATACACTGATGCAAATGGATTCCAGATTGTGTTCAAACAATTATTTTTGCTCTTAAGTTGTATATTATGGGAAATGTTTTGTCTCATGCTGCACTTTTCTACAATGTACATAACATTTTTTAAAAATGTGTACATTAAAACAAAGTGCTGATACAAATTTTGTGGATTTAAATCACTTTTAAATAGTCAATCAAGTGTTCTATAGGATGAATTTTAAGTGGCTGGGAAGCAGGATAACGTTTTGTTTGGCTGCTCAATAAGACCTCCTGGATGGCAGATGTCTCCAAGGTCTATAGATCCCAGGAGTTGAGGAGACTGTGAGCTCAGGAAAGTCAAGCACCTGGTAAAAGGAGAGTTGGCCTCTTTTCCCTCCACCCGCCCTGGCCCAGTGGGAAAGGTGGAGCCTTCTTCCTTAGAGGCCCTGCCTTCCCTGGTCAGCACCCTGTCCCTAGGACGCCTAGTCCTCTGGACATTATTACCTGTTTTTTTTATCTCGGTCGTCAACGCCAGCTTCTCCATGAGTCAAGATGCGGTTCACTTTGTCTACATCTCCCTCTAACACAGCTCTGTGGATCCTCGTGTTCGCTTTATAGCGAAGGCCCATTTTCCACAGGCTCCTCATGAATGAGCTCTCGGTTCTGACGAACTTAGAGGCCATGACCAGGCCTCTAAAAAGATTTCAAATGTAATTATTGTTATATAACATGGCCTATACATCAATATACAAACACTTCCAATAAAATATTTTTTCTCCCAGATTTGCCTCATGGTCCTATAATCATTGCTATTGTGAGATTTTTCCTAAAAGATTTGATGTTAAAAGGTATTGGTTATCAAACCACTTTACAAAATATTAAGACAAACTCTTTCAGTATTATCCCGGCTTCCTAGGTAAAGTCTGAATCAAAATGAACACATAACTCAGAGTAAATTTCTGAATTCATCTGGCATGGAACTACATCTTGATCATAATGCCCCATGAGTCTCTATCAATCCATGAACAGGGGCGAAAGTATAGATTAGTCAGCCAAGCGGGCAGATGGTCAAATATCCATCTGCCATCATAGGCCAAGTACTTGTTAGTTTGGGAATCATGAAATAATCAGTTGAAATCTCTGAATGACTGTCTAAATAGTAAACAGTAGGTTATAGAAACACAGTTTCAAGCTGCTGTGATTACTATTAAGAAAAAAAAAAGTGCCTGGGTGTGGCGGAGCCTGTAATCCAAGTGACCTGGGAAGGTGAGGCAGGAGGATCCCAAGTTCAAGACTAGCCTCAGCATCTTAGCAATGTCATGACCCTCTCTCAAAATAAGAAAAAAGAACTGTGTATAGAGCTCAGTGGTTAAGCACACCTGGGTTCAATCCCTGTTACCAAAAGGAAAAAAAAGAGAGGAGAGAGAGAGAGAGAGAGAGAGAGAGAGAGAGAGAGAGAGAACACAAGAACAAAAACAAAGAACAAGAACAAAGAACAAGAACAAGAACAAAGAACAAGAACAAGAACAAGAACAAATGCCAGGCACATGATAGTATCTCTAGCTCAGAACAGAACACTCAAAACAACCTACTTTTTTCTGTTGCTCTAAATACTTAACAGATACATTTTTCAATAATTTTTAGATGTAGATGGACACAATGCCTTTATTTTATTTACTTATTTTTATGTGGTGCAGAGTATTGAACCCAGGGACTCACACGTGTTAGGCAAGCACTCTACTGCTGAGCCACAATCTCAGCCCTAACAACAAATACAATATTTAAATCCATAAAATCCTACCTGGTTAAAGTTCCATTTTTAGAACTCTCATCTGTTATTAAAGAAAAGGGTGAAATTAATCAACAGTATAAAAACATGAAATAGTAAAAGTATATGAGACATATTTTATTACAAAGTATTCCTTTGGGACCATTCATGGAGACTCTTCTTGAATTAATATTATTTAATTTACTGATAGGCAATTAAGGCACTAAAAAATCTCATGTCCCCTTTACAGGTTTAAATACAGGTTTAATGAAACAAAGTTAAGATTCCAGTATCAAACTTATGTTTCCAATGACAATATTATAGGAGCTGTGCATGGTGGCGCACACTTGTAATCCCAGTGTTCAGAGGCTGAGGCAGGAGGACTGTGTGTTAAAAGCCTGCCTCAGCAACATAGAAAAGCCCCAAAAAACTCAGTGATGCCCTCTCTAAACAAAATACTAAATATGGCTGGGCTCTTGTGTCTCAGTGTTTAAGTGCCCCTGAGTTCAAACCCTGGTACCAAAAAAAAAAAAAATTATACGAAAGTGTGCATATAAAAAAGTAAACATGCTGATTAGTGGAGAACAACATGATCCCTAGACAGAGGAGCAATTCACAACCCTAGGAATTGTGAGTAAAACGTCAAAGCTGCTGTTAGAATGTACAGGATATGCCATTTGTGGAACACATTAGAATCATTTACATGATTATGAGATGTGTATACTGCTTCTCCAATTGCCCTCTAATTGAATAAGTGCAAATTATGGCATTTGTTGGTTTGTCCATCTCACATTTTGCTTCTATGTTAATGAAAACATGAAAATGTCTATAATCTCAAGTCAACAAACAGCACAAGAATGAGCAGACTTCAAATATCTTACCAGCTTTCTTGGATTGCTGAACATCTCCACATACACTTTCTTTTTCTTCAGGTACATTCTGGGAAGGAAGAAAGGCTTTATGTGTAATGAGCATTACATTTGATAAAATAATTATAATATTCAGCATTACTACAGGATACATTGGAAAAAAACACAGGTTTCTGAATTATTCTGATGTAAATTTCAATCCCAATTCTGCCATTTAATGACCTGCATTTTCACATAGGTTGAGAATTATAAGAGATGATAGAGACATCTCCAAACATTACTCCCCTCACCTCTAGTCAGTTATTACACAGATACTGTGATATCCAATAGATTATTTTCTTGACCACAATAATCCTGGGTAAAAATTTGATCCATTGGTAGCTCAGCATACTTGTCAAAATCTGACATTTAAGAAATTCAAAGTAATTACTCATGTTCCCATGATTTTTATTTGCACAAAGTACCTCTTGAGCTCAGTTTTGAGGACAACTTACAACTGAGATGGGATAGAGTCTTTTTAGCCTGTATGTCAGACACCTGAAGACAAGTGATTGCATACATTTGGCTGCATCTGACAAAGGCAATAATGAATCTTGTAGGACAATGATGGATGAATGACAGGTGCACACAGCAAATAGAAAACAGAAAGATTAATTAAAGAAACCACCATGGAGGGACAGGTGGCTGAGGGAAATATTGAGCCTAGGGGAAAAACATTTCTAGAAAGATAAGGGAGGAGAAAGAAACAAACAGAAAGAGGGAAACATGGCCAGTTCAAGTGAACATGTGTTTAAGCCAAAGAAGAAAGGAAAGAAATAAGAGCAGAGCATGGAAAGAAATACAACACAGAATTTGGACCAGACAAATAATACTAATAATACTGATTTTGATTACACTACAATTTCTTCCTCTAAAAAATTCTATAATAAATCAGTTTCATTACCATATATGAAATTGAATTATATAACCATAGTCATAAACCCTTGACACTAACCCCTTGGGGTATAAAATCCTGCCTATAGGCCAAAAATTTTGGTTGGAGTGACCTCAGAGTATAAACCAACCTTGGAATGATTATAATCCAGACACATCTGTCTAAATTCAAACTCATTAATTGACTCAAGCTATTTAATCAGTAGAACAAGTTATCCTAGGGATAACAGCGCAATCCTACTCAAGAGGGTTGACAGGAGGGTTTAAGACCTCGATGGGTTGGATCAGGACATCCAAAGAATGTAACTGCCATTAATGGTTCATTTGTTCAATAATTAAAGTCCTGCATGATCTCAGTTCAGACTAGAGAAATCTAGGTCAGTTTCTAGCTATTAAAATATTTCTCCCAGTTAAAAAGGACAACAAAATTAAGGCTAATTCTGTACTTTTTCCTTAGAATAATGGATGAAATAATCTAAACCTATTAAACCATTACTTACCCTGCCCTAGAACAGGGTCTGTTAGGATGGCAGAGCCCAGAAATTGCATAACACTTCAAACTTTATTACCTGAGGTTCAACTCCTTTTCTTAACACATGTTCTTAGTAAAATTATTATTCCTGGTTGTCCTAATTTTAGAGGAATAGCTTTCTTAACTTTAGTTGAATGAAAAATACTAGGTTACATACAACTCCAAAAAGACCCAAACATTCTTCATTTGCTGATGCAATAAAATTATTTATTAAAGAACCACACAAACCTCTAACATCTTCCAACTTTTTATTTATTATTGTACCTTCCCTAGCCCTTACCTTATTTACAATGTGAATTCCCCTACCCACACCATGACCCTTCATCAACATAAATATGGAAGTACTCTTTATCCTTGCAACCTCAAGCTTAGCCATATGTACAATCTTATGATTGAGATGAGCATCCAATACACAGCCCTAATCACAGCAGTACAAATTGCAGCACAATCTCATATGAAATAACTCTGGCCATCATTCTCCTGTCATTTCTACTTATAATCAGGCCATTTACTTTATCAACCCTTATTGCAACTCAACAATTTTTAGGATCACTATCACCAACATAGCAATAATATGATTCATCTCAACAGTAGCAGAAACAAACCAACAGAAAGAGGAACTTGTATCAGGATTTAACTTACAATATGTTGTGGGCCTTTTGCCTTATTTTTCCTGGCCAAATACACTCATATCATTATAATAAACACTTTAACCACAACTCTTTTTCATAGGAGTATTCTTCAACCCACCAATCCCTGAAATATTTATATTCAGTTTTGCACTAAAAACCCTTGTACTAACTTCAACTTTTCTATGAATTCAAGCATCATACCGATGATTCTGATATGGCCAACTCATACATTTATTATGAAAATAACTTATAACCCCTAACACTAGCTCTATATTCATATGACACATCTCCCTGCCCATTGTCATGGCATGTGTACCCCTCAAACCTAAAGAAATATGTCTGACAAAAGAGTTACTTTCATAGAGTAAGTAATAGAGGTTTAAACCCTTTTATTTCTACAATCATAGGATTTGAACCTAACCTTAAGAATCTAAATTTCTTGATGCTACCTTACATACATATAAAGTCCTGTTAGTAAGGTCAGGTAAATAAGCTGTCAGGCTATGCCACAAAAATGTTGGTTTATACCCTTCCTGTGCTAATTAATCCCCTAATTGCCTCTACCATCAATTTCACCTCATTTTCAGGAATTTTAATTACACT
The DNA here is from genome assembly GCF_964194105.1 of Spermophilus citellus. NCBI lineage: Eukaryota > Metazoa > Chordata > Mammalia > Rodentia > Sciuridae > Spermophilus > Spermophilus citellus. Next base: position 27,701,895 of record NC_138195.1, on the reverse strand, counting down.
ATTTAGTTCCTACTGACTACTTACCTCAGTAGGACTAGAAATAAGCATACTAGCTATTATCCCTATTTTAATTAACAAAGCAAACCCTCAATCCACAGAAAATGCATCCAAATATTTCTTCATTCAGGCTCTAGCATCACTAGTTTTATACACTCAGGACAATGAACCCTAATCAACTCACCCAACCAAATTTCACCCCTAATATTTGCTGTAGTGCTGTCAGTAAAAATGGGACTAGCCCCATTTCACCTATGAGACCCAAAAATTACCCAACGAGTTCCACTTATATCAGCAGTAATCTGACTACAATGTCAAAAATTGCCCCAAACTCCATTATGTTTCAAATTGCTCCCTCAATCAATTTGTCCTTATGACAATGATAGCAATGATAATAATAGCAATTCTGTCTAATGTATGAGGAGGCTGAGGAGGACTCAAACAAACCATTCTACAAAAAATCCTGGCCAACTCATCAATCACCCACATAGGCTGAATAATAGCAATCATTGCATTGAATCCCACATTGACTATATTTTATCTGATTATTTACATTATACATACAATCCACATGTTCATATTATTCTATTATAACAAGAAAACCACCACCCTTTTGTTGAAATAACTTTCAGACACAGCTAGCAGCTAAGAACAGCTGGGAGGTGCCTAAAATATCCACCTTCCTTCAGGCCTGAGAGGAGTGCCTGCAGGATGGGGTGAAACCACATCCTCAGTACTTGGGTTTGCATTGTCAAATTACCAGGCCAGGAAACTGAGAGTCAGGGGCTTCAGGGCATGAAACCCCTGACTCATTAAGGGCCAAAGACCCTTCCAGATTGCTTTCCACCATGACAGCAATATTTAGAGATTCCTCACAGTGCGGTTACATTAGGCAGAAGATGATTGGCTTATGGATATTGTCTTGCTTATGTATGATTGACAGGCACACCCCACTTGAACCCTATAACAGTTGTGTGCATTCCAAAAATAAAATGAGCTACTGGATGACGACCTGAGGTAAGTCTTCAGCCAGTTCTCTCACCAGCTCCCAGAGTCTGTATGTTTATTCCACATCTCTACCCACCCCACCCCGCAAAAAGGTAGCTGAGTGACCATCGACCACAAAGGGACTTAGGAACACATACACCCTTTTCACTATCCAACATATGAAACAAATTTCCTCTACTAATTTCAATAATACTTATTGTACTTATATCTCTCTAAGTGAACTTTCCCAACTAACAAAATTTATCCCCAAAATGAATTATTATTAACTTATATCAAATAGCAATGTCATTATATGTATCTATATAAATACCAATAACAGCCTTACTAAACTTATATTTCTATATACGAATTATCCACTCAACATCGCTAACACTATTCCCATCATCCAACAACACTAAAGTGACAATTCAAAAAACAAAAATAAACCCTCTCATGCCAACTCTCATAATTGCATCAACCCTCTCCCTTCACCTTATATCTTAGCTATCAATCTTAAGCTAGGGATTTAGGTTAAATTTAGACCAAGAGCCTTCAAAGCTCTAAGCAAGTACCAATACTTAATTCCTACAATCAGGACTATTTATCTCACATCAACTGAATAGAAATCAATTACTTTAATTAAGCTAAAAGTTATCTTAATTCTCTAGATGGATGATATTTAAACCTGTAAATATTTAATTAACAGCTTAATGCCTAACTGAACTAGCCTCAATCTACTTCATCTTTAATAGGAAAAAAAAAGGCTTAAAATCTGTAAAATTCTTAGTAGGATAAAATAAATTTTCCCAATTTGCCTCTGAAAGAGAGTACTGGTAATCAGAACACTAATGAGCAGATACAACTAGAAAAGATGTAATTTATAGTACATGGACTGAGCATCAAAAATTTTAAGAAATTTTGATCTAAACTCCTAATCTTAGCTCAAAGCTGGAAGAAGTAAGGGGTATTCTGCTACCTACTTTCATATTTGTAACACTTCCTCACTTTGTTTGCTTCTTATTTGTGATATTAGTTTCTGGTAATTCACCAGAACTTTTATCTCTTGAACTTCAAAGGAAAATATATACCAAAGTCATATTTTCAGAAATCCAATAGTCTTCATGATTAACTCCTCAGGCTTATTACTTAAAACACTTCATTATTTCAGATATCTTCTTGTCTTCCCATTTATTCAGGTTCACAATATATGTAAAAGACTTTACATCATGCCCTATTCTCAGTTTTCCAAGACACACCCATGTTTCCTATCTTGCAGTATCTCAAGAGTGACAACAGAGCTTTAAAATGAATACTTAAATAACTAAGTACACAAATTTCTGAACCTGAAATTATAGATTATGACATAAAAATTCAGAGTGTATATTTTAAAACACTGCAATGAAAAAGTTTTTAGAAGTTCAAATCATACTATATGGTTTTTCAGACTTTCTGCTTCAAGAACTATTTATTATTTGCTGAAGACATCTAGTTTTTAATTAGATTAAGAAATTTAATACTCTTAATGGAAAAGACTCAAAACCAAAGTCCAATACCATTACAATAGAAATATTGAGAAACAGGTTTAAAATTTCTACTTTTTAACAAATTCTCACAGTTTAAATGTAAATATGGAACCTAGAATAGAAATCGAGGAAAAGCTCTCATAAAAATATATGACATGAAAACAAAGTGGCCAAGAAAAAAAACTATATGCAGTGTTCTGCATAGTGTTCAAATTGAAGGAATTAGGAAAATTTCATGATTCATAAATATTTATTTGATTCATTAAAGATTTATTTTGTCCTGAGTATTAAAATTTATGGAAGCTTAAATTCACAGTGAATTTATCCAATAATCATTGACCCAGTCTCTACTAATGTAATTACAATGTTTCTACTAATGTAATTTTCTGTGGTTATGGATTTTCAAAAGCCCCTACTTGCCTAAAGGATCAGATGGAACACTGATAAAAGATAAAAATAAAATCCCAACACATTGTTATCAGATAATTTGTCCTAGAACATTTCCAAATAAAATGACAAGAAAAGCATTGCTAAATTGAAAGACTAAACACTTCACAAACAAAATTCACAGCAAGAAAATGAATTTAACAACAGGGCATTTACCTTGGTGTCAGATTTGTTGTTGCTCTCTTCTGAAGTAGGCTTGGTATCAGCAGCACCAGGTTCCTCTGCAAATCTTTAGAGCAAAATGTATTACAAAAATGGGTGAGTCTGGTTTTTTAAAGTAATAAAATCTGGTGAGTGTTTGGATATCACTATATTAAATCAGGTTTTTTCTTTTTCTTTTTTTTTTAAGAGAGAGAGAATTTTTTTAATACTTATTTTTTAGTTTTGGGGGGACACAACATCTTTATTTGTATGTGGTGCTGAGGATGGAACCCAGCGCAGTGCGTATGCCAGGCTAGCGCACTACTGCTTGAGCCACATCCCCAGCCCCAGAATCAGGTTTTTGACTGAGAGGATTAAAATATGACCTCCATTTTAACAAAATTTTTGTTTACCTCTTTCTGCCTTCGCTTTTCCCATTCTATGAATCATTCAGTGAAGTCATACTTAGATCAATTTCAAACAGTGAGAGCCAATATATTAGCCAAGTCTGAGAATCATTTATCTTCAGAAACTACCTCCTGCCCTGAAGGCTGAACTGAATAATCCAATCAGAGGCCAACATAACCTTTGTGGCCTGGACTGAAACAAACCTGATAATCTAGCATGAGGTAGAAAGATATACTGCTCCTTCTCCCTTTTTTCTCCCTGGATCAGAGTTGGCTAACTTGAATGTGGTAACCTTGGTGCTTTGGCATGGAAACCACTTACAATATGTACCTATTGCCTCCCTTTACTAAAAAATGGCACAGGGATTTCCCTGAAACATGTCAATGGTTTGAAAGATGAACAAGAGAAAAAAAATGCATATGTTGTTATTGGGAATTCCTTTCTTAGACACATTAAAACATTATAAATTATATAATTCAATTAATTTCCCAGTACAAGTCCTGCCTTATTCAGGGCCATGAAAGCACTTCAAAATATTCACAGACACTCAGGCACTCAGTGGGAATGATTGCCTCTGAGGTAGAGGACTGCACGTGGGACTCTGTTTCCCTAAGTACTATCTAAATAAGTTGTACTTCTGTGTCCTCAAATATCTCAACATCTTCCTTCCTGTGGGCTTCCACTCCCATGTCCTCCTTCTGCAGGACCTTTCAAGCTTCATCCTATAAAGATGTACTTTCCTGAACAAGGTTGGCTTCAATGACCATGAGTGGGAGCTGCTCTTTCCTCACTCCTAGAAAACAAGCTAAATGGAGTCTCAGTCAGTGGTCTCAGCATAAGCATGTTACCAACCATCCAACTAAAGCTCTGTGATAGCTCTGCCAGATTGTACCCCTGTCTTACCCTACCTAAACATAGGAGGAAAATGAGAAGGTGGCAAAAGTGGCAGAAGTGAGCCTATGCCTGCTCTGGGCCATAGATCATGTGGTTGAGCAACTGCTAGTCCTTTGGTGCTTGAAGTCTGGTAAACCACCTCAGGATCCTATGTACTCTAGATAATCTTCCCAGTAGCTCAAAAGGTTTTAACATCTTTCAATACAAACCTGAAAGTATGTCAGTTCCTACAAGCAACAACTTGTTTTGGACTCCTTCGAATCCCTTATTTTAATATCATTTTCTACATAGTTCCCAAAATCCATGTCCTAAATTCCTGTTTCGTCTTCATCAAACCAGGTGTAAACCCAGATATTTTGTTTTCTTCCGGGAAAACAATGATTCCTACCCAACTCAGTTTTTCCTCTTCAATATGCCCTCCCTCTGTAGTTCTTTTATGATGTTCTACCTCCAGGTTCACTTACTAATTCTCTTCCTATCATCCATGTTTGGGCTCACTAGACTCACTGTTCCATTTTATTGTTAAAACACTCACCAATGGTACTGTCATTCAGGACAGTATTTGGCTTTCCATTAAGAAATATGAGTTCAAATGTCATTGCTGTTACTTTCTACAACCATATAAGGTCGTTTAATATATTTAAGATTTAGGTTGTCCATCCTAACAACCATTTGGGCAGAATGTTTAAAATATTTTGAAGTATTGGAGGTTTCTTTGTCTCATGACTACGAGTCTTTAAAATTCTGTTATTCTCTGTGATTTTGATTTTATCTAGAGAATTATTTAGTACTTAGCTGACAGTAATTTTTTAAAAGACCAAACATCAACAAAAACAGCAGAGAAAGTTAAAAGTTTTTTCAAGAATACATCATAGCCATGGAAAAAACAAATGATGAAAAAAGAAAAATCTTTTTAGAACTAGGCAGGGGCGCTAGCTTGATGTGACAATCAACTATGAAATCAAGAACTAGATAAATCTATTAAGCTATTCTCTAAATAATTATTGAAGAAGATTAATGTAATTAATAACTATATATTATTAATATTAATATTAATCATTATTAACAATTAATAATTGTTTATATATCACAGACAGGTCATATGTATTCTTCACTTCCAGGAAAACAATTCCTCATCAGTAATTTCCTGACTTAAAAAAAATTTATTTTATTCATATGTGGTGCTGAGGACCAAACCCAGGACTTCACACATGGTAGGTGAGTGCTCTACCTCTGAGCCACAACTCCAGCCCAATTGCCTGACTCTGCTTATGTAAAACCCATGGTCCTATGACCACTGGTATGTGAGATTTGCCCTAAAACATTTGAAGTTAAAAAGTTACCATTTGCTGGGTGTAGTGGCGCAGGCCTGTAATCCTAGCAGCTCTGGAGGCTGACGTAGGAGATCATGAGTTCAAACCCAGCCTCAGCAAAAGTGAGGTGCTAAACAACTCAGTGAGACCCTGTCTCTAAATAAAATTGAAATTAGGGCTGGGGATGTGACTCAGTGATCAAGTGCCCCTGAGTTCAATCCCCAATACTAAACAAAAGGTACAACACTTACTGGTGCAAGTTTTAAAAATATTAGCACAAATTCAAGTACAAACAGGTTTTTAAGAAAATGCCTGATTTAAGCATTAACAGACAAATAAATTTGAACTTATGAATTCATCTGTTATGGACCTGAATCTTGATCCTTTGTGTCATACAGGTCCCTATCAATCTATGGAAAAGGGCAATAGAATGAATTTATCAGCCAGACAGGCTGATGATCAAATCAGAGGCCAGAAATAAGATTATGAGGGGCCCATTAGTCAACTTTTTTGAATGACTGGTGCTTAATCAGTAATTAATAGGTTATAATAGCACAGATACTTTCAAAGGTGGTGTGATGAAGTGCTAAGCACATATTATGGTGTCTGGCTCAGACTAGAACATCCAACAATTTTCATTTCTTTCTGTTGCATTCCCTTATTAGCTTATGAGGTCATTATTTTTTTTCTTTTTTAACTGGTAGAATCCTACCTGGTTGAGGGCTGGGGATATAGCTCATTTGGTAGAGTACTTGCCTTGCATGCACAAAGGCCCTGGGTTCAATCCCCAGCACCACCAAAAAACAAAAACATACCTGGTTGAAGAGTCACCACCCACTATAAAAGCAAATGGTAAAATAAATATGTTATCAACAATACAAAACATAAATAGTAGAAATTCATGAATCATGCTTTCTTATAAAGCAATTCTTTTGGACCATTCCTGAAGACTATTCTATACTGGCTACCAATTATACTACTGATAGGCAATTAATGCACTGTGAATCAAGGGTACATAAAAGGAGCAAAGGTACAGACTGTAGGCATAGCAAACTTATTCTGTGAAATAATACTAGAAAATGCACCATATCATGGGAAATATATAGACACCCAGGAACAGAAAGTGTTTAGAACCCCAAGTGGACCTGACCAGAAAAGAAACTCTCCACATCATATTATTATATAAAATTGTCAAAAATACAAAATCAGAAAGAATACTGAAAGCTACAAGAGACAATGGTTGAAACAGTTATACAGGCAAAGCTATCAGAAGTACAGTACATTTTTAAACTGAAACTTTAAAAACCAGATAAGTATACAATGATTATTTCAAGCCCTGCAGGAGGGAACCAAACTGGAATATACAAGGGCAATTATCCTGTTAAGCAGAGTAAACCAGAAAGGCAAGTATCCTGTGTTTCCCTCACATGTACAGCCTGGAAAACAAATAAATTAAAGGATGCTCTGAAACTACAAGTGACTATAGGGACGAGGAAAAAGACTGGGGAGAAACAGAGAAGGGAACGTAGGGAGGATAGAGAGGATTCAAATATGATATGATATCCCTGTGTGGAAATGTCACAGTGAAATCCACTCATTAGTGCCCAAAACAGGAGTCAATAATTATACTAAAAAAGTATCCAGTTTTATAACAAGCCCAATTTACTGTAATGTCACTATAGAAGAATTACACAACATACTAATTTTAAAATATGATTTATACAAAGACAAGTAAGATTTCTGAGGCCAAATTTTAAATAACGAAATCTTTTTCAGAAAACATTGTTTGAAAATATAAATTCTCTACCATTTCTTAAAGAATTCTAAATTATAGGCTATTAAAAAGGAAATTAAGGAAAATATGAATGTCCTATACACATTGATCTGATGCCACTCCTTTATGATGGCACTTTCTTACTCTTACTTTTTTATGTAGGGTAGGAACACTAAGGGCAATTCACTATCAGAAGTATTACCTGCTTTCCTGGCTTGCGTTTCAATAAATACTGCTCGTGTATGTGCCAGAATTATTTTCCTATTACAATGTACAAAAAAGGAATAAAATTAGTATCTTAAGACTGATGTGAGAAACACTAACCAAATATAAATTGTGAAGAGTATTATAGATAGCATTAGAACTAATATCAGTACTTAGCCCCACATATTTCAAATGTGCAAGTTCTCTATGCATGGTATTAACCTTGCAGTTATTTTTAGGATGTTTGGGGAAGGGGGTATTTATTATGTTTTGTTTTAGAGATGAGGTTTTACTACATTGCCCAGGCTAGTCTTCAAATCCTGGGCTCATGCGACCCTCCTGCCTCAGCATCCCAAAGACTGCATCCATAAGTTGTAATCAAAGAAAAACAAAGTAAGGTGAAATGAATGTTCACATTTATAATTCACTTTCATTTCACCTGCTCAAATATTAACTATATTAGCTTGACATAAGGAAAGCATTCTGAACTCAGAAGATGTCCTCTCTCTGTCAACAATAGCTTTGTGTTTTGACACAAGTCATTGCTCTTAGGCTCAAAGTCTCCTTCTAAAAAATAAGGACTGTACTGCTCTAGGTCACCAGGTTGCTATGAAGATTTAGTGAGTTAATATAAACAATGCTGAGAGAAATAGTAAAGTAATGGAATGATTTGTACGTTAATGTTGAACTCTGAAACTCAAGTAAAAATCCAATCTCAGTTTTTTCACAGGTTCTAATGATCAAATATTGCAATTATTAACAAATTCTAATGAGTCCTAATTTGGGTCATTGACTATACTATTCTTGTGCTATATTGTTTAGGATAAATCAGGTGCTTAATAATTTATAACTCAATTTATTTATAAATATAATTGAATAACATAATTTTCTCCTTATACTGAAACTAATCAATCAGTTAGCTTGGATTATTACTATTCCTTTTCTACCTAATCAAATGGAACCAGTAGATCTTTATTCAGAATGAAGCTTAATTTCCACACTGATCTCTAGCTAACTTGAAACACAAAACCCTCTTTTACACATGAATACTGACAAATCATGATGAGGCCTAGCTCTAGGTTCAATGAATTTACTTTAGTTTTTGAGGATGCTGCTTAATGTCTTATTTGTGAGAAAGAACTTGAAATGTTCTGAAAAATGAAGCAGACATGAAAGCAGCATGGAAAATTTTTATTGCCATGGGGAAAAAAATCACTTAAGGTACCAATTAGAATCACTGTCATGGGGCTTCCCATGACCAAAGAAAATGTGCTTTATAAGATATAATGGGGCTTTGGCCTACAGATCAGTTAGAAGAGATAAAAGGGAACTCTGAACTTTTCCTATAACATTATTTGAGATTGTTGGATTATTTTGAATGATCCAAAAAGACAAACAAAACCCTCAAAGGACCATCATAAAGGTCTGGGCTAGCATGTGGACTGCACATAAGGTTTTGAGTGGGAGGGCAGGATTGGCATGTTCACCCTGGGGTGACCAAAGTTAGGAGATCCAGCTACCAAAGCAGAGTGCCAACTGGGAAACAATAGATGAGGTGATAACCATACCGATACTTAGAAGAAAAATAAGTTGTAAATTTTAAGTCTAAGCTTATATCACCATGAAGACTCAGGGATCTGGATCAGTCAGGACAACCTGGTAGTGAAGTTAATCATTACCAGATTGTAGGACTACTTCTAACTGCAACATTACAGCAACCCAATGGACAGAAACAAAAGAATGTCTGGGAAGTCCTTTTTATCTACCCTCTGGTGAAAGAGATTTCTCCCTTAGGCATAAGAAACTCCTCAAAGAAATCCAAGGAGAATGGTTGAACAACTAGTTCCTAGAGAAAGTAAGATTTTCTGTTAAACTCTGACATGGGGCCTCCCACAACCAAAGAAAATGTGCTTTGCAAAACCCAAAATGACACTGGCAAAACACAAATAACCAAAACAAAAAAAATCAAAGATATGGTGTTATTTGTGCCCCATATGCAGGGGTTATACTTAGAATATAATGGATAATGCTGGGATAATGCTTAGGATAAATCAGCTATTTAACAATTTGTAAACTCAATTTTTTTATAAATATAATTGAATAACATAATTTTCTCCTATACTGAAGCTAATCAATCAGTTGGCTTAGATAAAGGTTTTAGAAGTCCTGAGACAGGGTTCTACCATGAGCACCATCAGAAAGAGGGTGGGGCTTAATGAATCCTACATACATTGCACCTTCTAAGGAGTCTTGAATTTTGCAGGGGTCTTGACTGCAATCCAAACATACCTGAACTATGAAATCAGATTGGTGTGTAGGATGCATTAGTTGTAATTATTTTGAACCTCCATTGAATCATATCATTTTAATGTAAACACTTACACATTGAAACCACTAGCAATGGCGTGAGATAATGCGTTCTTTCCAAACTGATCTTCAGCAAAGGCATCAATACCTTCTCGAAGAAGAAGCTCAACTATACATTTTGCATTATATTTTGTGGCAAGTATGAGGGCTGTTCTAAAATAACAGAGAGATAACTTCAACCTTAGGTACTTTAAATGATGAATTGTCTTTAATAAAATCATTTAAACAACTAATCTTTTTACCAATTTAAGTTCTTGATTGTGTACAAATAACCTTTATATATACTAACACCCAAGTGTTCATCTTTGCATATTACCTCCACATCAAATAGAGAAACACAAGCAGGAAACCTCTTATCCCAATTGGGTATTACATAACAGAAGTTGCACATTTAATGTACTTTGATGGACCACATCTATGATGAGGTCATTTGGCTGAAATAGGTAAAGATTGAAGTGAAGAATGATCCATTTTTACCTTAGTCTAATGTAACATGTTATAACTCTCATTCACTTCAAAGTCAAATAAGAAAAGGCTGTTTGCAAGCTTAAAACAATAGGAATAAGAATGATGATAATTATAGTCATTGCAGTTTCAGGTAATGATAATCATGGGCATTTGCTAGGCACTGAAACCTCTGCAATATACGTAATTTTCTAACCACCTTCAAGTATATATTATCTTAATTTTCAGGAAACATATTTAATGATGAATAATGTTTCTAAGGTGACACACCTTGCAATTAGCAAAGGAAGGAATGCAAAACAGTCATGTTTGGATCTAAAGCCTATCACTTGTCTTTTGCTCACCCATCTATGACTCACGTTTATTAGCAAATGTTTATCCCATTAAAGCTTCTTTTCTTCCCTTTGCTCCAATTAAAAATATAGCCATCAAAGTATGTTAGAAATGAAAAGGGGGGATTAAAAATAATCTACCAATAGCAATTAATACTCACCTAGAGATAACCTAAAATGAATTTTCTTCAAAAAGCAGTTTAAGCAAAGGATCATCCAAAAGTAAATGGCTTTCAACATCTACTTATGATCAATAGAGCATTGTAAAAGAAAACATACATAAGATGCAGAAGTTTAAATATGATAAAAGGTTAAGCAATTCAGTATCGAATGCAAAAGTAAACAAAAAGCCAATACTTTGTAAAATTAATGTGAAATACCCTTGGCTAAAGGGTTGATAATGTGACAAATCAAATCAGTTTACACATGACAAACATCAACAAATATTATAATGGAATCTGATCATACTATATAATGTTATTTGTATTAGCCCATATAATTACTTTTCTAAAAGGTGATATGTGTTCCTATATTTCAATTTATCCCAATAATTGTAAGTTAATATTCTTCTTCCCATTAATTTAATATTTTTACTTGAATTATTATTATCATTCCATTAAACTTTGAAAGATATCACTACTATACCTTTTCTCCTTGTCAACTGCATGTATATTTGCTTTTTTGTGAATTAACAATGCTGCGACTTTTTGTCTGTTGTGCTTCAAAGCAAGTAGAAGTGGCGTGTGGCCATCCTAGAAAAAAATAAAACAATTTATTCACAAAATTTCTCAACTGAAGCAGAAAAATTATAAAAGATATAATGGGTTCCAGAAATCTTGGTCTCCATCATAGCATTTATCCTGGTTTATTGATGTTGTGTGGTTGCAGCTCCCTTCTAAACCAAGAACTTGTTGAGGACAGGGACTAGATCTTTTATCTCAAAAACCCCAAACCCCAAAACCTAAAGGTAAATGATTTGGGTACTTTTGTTGAATTAATGTGCTAAATTTTCTTTTTTAGAGTGTGGATTATCCATCTATTCCAAAGAATATCTACTTTTCCATAAATACCAAGCTTCATCATAAAGATTCCTTGTTAGAGAAATATGTCAGATATTAAAGAAGTCCTTTGCCATCATTAATACCAATTTGAACATTATTTTTTGTATAAAACAGTTACATTTGAGGAATTAAGAGTTGCTAGGAGACAACTCTTGAGAGTTTTCCAATGAGGAGAAAGCTTCCCTCATGTTGTATAAACCCATGTGATTCTATCTATGGTGTCAGGATCCCAAATACCAATGTCAGGCACTCCTGCTTCAATAGATTTCTAAGGAAATGGGTTTTGAATTAAAAGAGGCTCAAAATGACCTTTGATTTCATTCTTAATTGTTCCCTGAATTTGCTGATATTATACAATGAAAACTGTTTGTATTAGCTGTTAGAAAGCTCAACACAAAATATATGCTCACTTATAATGATAATCCTGGGTTATAATTATCATTACTATCATAGTCCGCATCTACTTTTTAAATTCTCTTTTACTCTGCTCCCATTTTAATTGCAATTTAAAGTTATTAATTAATTCAAAAATTTTGTGAATCAACAAATGTTTTACATTGACGTACATGGATTAAATTTAACACCATAAAAGACACTAAATCACCTGCATTTTAAATGGTGACTCAATGAATGAATATAACACATATATCTGTGTGTTACATTTAGTCTGCAGCTCTTGATTTTATCTTTACTGTGAGTATACGAGTGGTTATGTTCAAAGCAAGTGTTTGCATGTAAAATCTTTCCTTTCTTTAATATAATTTTTCACCCAAAAATGAGACCTCAAAATATAATACAAAAAATTCGTAACATCTTCATTTTAATATTTTTTCTACCAACTATAAACACATACTCCATTTGTTCACTGTTCTCCCAGATGATTATTTAAATAAGAATTTAGATGCATAGGAATGCTGACACTAAATTATTAAGAGGAGCCCTCATGATGTTCTTACTACATAGTTTTCAGTTTTTAAAACTGCTAGGCTGATTACGTCAGGCCCAGAAACATAACAGACCTAATGATATAGAGTAGCATCCAACCTCTGCTAAAAATCTTCAACATTTGTCGTTCCTAACCAAGAAAATCATTTTTCAAGTCAGGTTTTGTTGACCCAATGAATGGAATGATAACAGAGACATAAAATCCTTAAAAGGTTGGTCTCTGCTTATTGAAAGACTAGCCATAAGAAAATTTCTAATCACCTTTCCAATGATAGTAGTTGATTAATGTTTGTTGAAAGGAAAAAGGTTGTATTCTGTAAGCCAAAAATATATCACTAATCATACTTCTTTTAAATTCCAAGGCATGGAAATAGAAAAAAACAAATGTAAGTTAAATTAATTTGGTCAGAAAGGAGAGATTGGAAGGAAGTTGTACCTAGTCAAACTCCAATTCTCCCAGTTATTTCTTCAGTTTTGGGGATCTGGGATTTTGTATATTATACTCTCTATTGAGTGATTCTTTTCCAGGAGTTGGGTCAGAATCTCAGGAAATATTGCAAATATCCATGTCCAGGGCCTATTGGATTTAGTGAATATAAACCTCCAGGGAAAAGCCTAGGTTTGACAATATTTAAATCTCCCCCAGGTCACTTTGTGATAGCATTGGAGCAGAGAACTAGAAGACCAGACAATCATCTCTTCATCTCATCTCTCATTTTCAGGAACAATTCCCTTTACAATTTGGAGAGTTGCCAAAAAATAAAAAATAAAAAAAAAAAAAACAGGCAAGAGAGAGAGTGATTTAACAATACTCCATGTAATTTTCCTAGACAGTGGCAGAATAAGGACCAGTAAATTCAAAATGCAGCTTGGTTTCATATGTAAGCTCCTTAGCTCCCACATTTTAATAAGATAGTGTAGGTTTGACAGCGTGGTTTGACTCTTATCTAGTTGGTTGTTTCAGGCAGAACAACATCATCTATCAGTTAATAATGTGTTCTCCCCACTAGCTTCCCATAATCACTGCCTAGTCACTGCCAACATGGTTTCCTCAGAACCCACCTAAAACTGCATTTTAAACACATTTGCAACTCTGCATCTTCCTTCCCTAAATTAAGTATTGTTGTTCCCCAGATCGAATAGCACCTCATCCATACACAGAAACTGAGAAAAATTAGAAAAAACTAAACTCTTCTTGGTATTTTTTCCTTAATTATCTAAATTTCCTCATTGGAAAATTATCTGCTTTTCCACATTTCCTGCTCAAGCCTTACCACAGAGAGATATTTAACTTTCATGTAACTTTTCCCACATCAAAAAGATCACCATTTATTGTAAAATGCTTTGTTTTGTTTGAGTTTTAAGATAAACCCTATTTCCAGGGCAAAATTTGCTTCCCTGTTTTCTTTTACACTATTTAGAAAAAGGTCTTGGTGCAAAAAATAATTTGGACACAGGAAATGTTTTAACTTAAAAATTCAGTATTTTTACAAATATTTGCCATTGGTGCATACCTGAAAGCTGTACCTCCTAATACTTTTAAAGTATCGGTATTTAAAGTGAAATCTCAAAAGTCCATTCATTTCAACACATTTTCCTGCACTGAGTGCTTCAGCTTCTTAATATGGAAATAATCCCAACATACGTCATTATGAAAACAAAAGTATTTCAAATAATCTCGAAATAAAATTCAGTGATGTGTACCTTGTTTTGCAATTCCATATTTGCATTGTGTGAAAGCAGTTTTTCTGCCATTGCAGTGGTCCTAGAAAGGACGGCATTGTGGAGAGGAGACCAACCATCCGGGTCCTGAACATTTGGATTGGCGCCATTATCGAGAAGAAGATTTACACAGCGCAAATGCTGGTGTTCTGCTGCCTGTTGGTATTGTACCAAGAAATGTATCATAGATACAAGAAATACAAGCCAAACATTTTATAGGGTCCACTAATTAGTTATATTTAAATTATATTAAGCCCCTTTTATTTATGCATTTCAATCAAATCCATCTCCTGCAGAAACCCTAGGCTACTAACTGTGTACCTTAATCAGAGGTGTGTTGTACTCATTATCCAAAAGTTCAAGATTGCATTTCTTCTCTATTAAGAGGGCCACCACATCCCAGTGTCCAAAAGTACAAGCAAGATGGAGAGGGGTCCTGGGAAAGTAAGAAGATTCATTAGGAGATCATAGAGCACTTTTCACCACCCATTGAATCCAAGAGGTGAGCCAACCTAGTCTGCCACAGCGACTAACCAAGGCAGCTCCAAGATCTGGTGTCCTTCAAGGGCAGAATAGTCATTCACAAACAACCCTGCTAAACACAAGTGAGCTTGCAGAGCCTAAAGGACAGTGACACTGCGCGTGCTCAACCTGAGCTCTCAAAGAAACTCAGGCCCTCTGGAGAGGAGTTTTCTCCTGTAAACACTATGAATAGCTCCAAGATATAATACATCATGATGGAGCAGAAATCAATGACATTCAGGGAGGTCTTGAAAAGCTCAGTTGTTTCCCAAGAGAACCTCAGGATTTACAGCAAGCCTAAAAGAAGTCACTGTAGATATCTTCAGTGATCCTCCTCCACTCATGATCATCCAGGCTGCCAGTCCAGCAGAGTGCTGACTGCGCATGATCAGGAAACCCCATCCACCTGCCTGAAACAGCAGTATAGGTGTGGCCAGTGTGGCCAAGGGTTCCTGAAAGTCCTGCCACCTGCTCTCCAATCAACCCTGGACTCCTCCAACCAGATAGGTGGACGTTTGGGATATAAGGTGGTAAAGGCAGTACTGGAAACAGAACTGGAGGTTCGACAAAAAAGCATAATGTGTTTGTGGTTTCATTAAGTGTGAAATCTCCCAGTGACTGCTATCCTCTCTCAGGGGAAGTACCTGAAATTAGTGCAAAGCTTGCAGGAAATCCAGACTTCTCGGCAAATCTGGTTACGAAGATGGTTGGCTGCTTAAAACCACACTGAGTGAGCCTTCAGAAGTTGATGGATGGGTACAAGTGGACCACCCAAGAAATAAGGAAAATCCTTTGAAGACTGAAATTGGCACCCCTAAATATGCTAGTGTGAAATAACATTAGAAACAAAACACTGCTACCACTCAATACTCAGGTAGCAGCTAACAAATGAAGAATGGTAAACAAGCAACCTGCCCAACAGAGACAGGAGCCATCTTGCCATTTCAAAATGTCCTTGTAAGGGTCATCAGTAGAGAACATATATACATATACATATACACTGATGCAAATGGATTCCAGATTGTGTTCAAACAATTATTTTTGCTCTTAAGTTGTATATTATGGGAAATGTTTTGTCTCATGCTGCACTTTTCTACAATGTACATAACATTTTTTAAAAATGTGTACATTAAAACAAAGTGCTGATACAAATTTTGTGGATTTAAATCACTTTTAAATAGTCAATCAAGTGTTCTATAGGATGAATTTTAAGTGGCTGGGAAGCAGGATAACGTTTTGTTTGGCTGCTCAATAAGACCTCCTGGATGGCAGATGTCTCCAAGGTCTATAGATCCCAGGAGTTGAGGAGACTGTGAGCTCAGGAAAGTCAAGCACCTGGTAAAAGGAGAGTTGGCCTCTTTTCCCTCCACCCGCCCTGGCCCAGTGGGAAAGGTGGAGCCTTCTTCCTTAGAGGCCCTGCCTTCCCTGGTCAGCACCCTGTCCCTAGGACGCCTAGTCCTCTGGACATTATTACCTGTTTTTTTTATCTCGGTCGTCAACGCCAGCTTCTCCATGAGTCAAGATGCGGTTCACTTTGTCTACATCTCCCTCTAACACAGCTCTGTGGATCCTCGTGTTCGCTTTATAGCGAAGGCCCATTTTCCACAGGCTCCTCATGAATGAGCTCTCGGTTCTGACGAACTTAGAGGCCATGACCAGGCCTCTAAAAAGATTTCAAATGTAATTATTGTTATATAACATGGCCTATACATCAATATACAAACACTTCCAATAAAATATTTTTTCTCCCAGATTTGCCTCATGGTCCTATAATCATTGCTATTGTGAGATTTTTCCTAAAAGATTTGATGTTAAAAGGTATTGGTTATCAAACCACTTTACAAAATATTAAGACAAACTCTTTCAGTATTATCCCGGCTTCCTAGGTAAAGTCTGAATCAAAATGAACACATAACTCAGAGTAAATTTCTGAATTCATCTGGCATGGAACTACATCTTGATCATAATGCCCCATGAGTCTCTATCAATCCATGAACAGGGGCGAAAGTATAGATTAGTCAGCCAAGCGGGCAGATGGTCAAATATCCATCTGCCATCATAGGCCAAGTACTTGTTAGTTTGGGAATCATGAAATAATCAGTTGAAATCTCTGAATGACTGTCTAAATAGTAAACAGTAGGTTATAGAAACACAGTTTCAAGCTGCTGTGATTACTATTAAGAAAAAAAAAAGTGCCTGGGTGTGGCGGAGCCTGTAATCCAAGTGACCTGGGAAGGTGAGGCAGGAGGATCCCAAGTTCAAGACTAGCCTCAGCATCTTAGCAATGTCATGACCCTCTCTCAAAATAAGAAAAAAGAACTGTGTATAGAGCTCAGTGGTTAAGCACACCTGGGTTCAATCCCTGTTACCAAAAGGAAAAAAAAGAGAGGAGAGAGAGAGAGAGAGAGAGAGAGAGAGAGAGAGAGAGAGAACACAAGAACAAAAACAAAGAACAAGAACAAAGAACAAGAACAAGAACAAAGAACAAGAACAAGAACAAGAACAAATGCCAGGCACATGATAGTATCTCTAGCTCAGAACAGAACACTCAAAACAACCTACTTTTTTCTGTTGCTCTAAATACTTAACAGATACATTTTTCAATAATTTTTAGATGTAGATGGACACAATGCCTTTATTTTATTTACTTATTTTTATGTGGTGCAGAGTATTGAACCCAGGGACTCACACGTGTTAGGCAAGCACTCTACTGCTGAGCCACAATCTCAGCCCTAACAACAAATACAATATTTAAATCCATAAAATCCTACCTGGTTAAAGTTCCATTTTTAGAACTCTCATCTGTTATTAAAGAAAAGGGTGAAATTAATCAACAGTATAAAAACATGAAATAGTAAAAGTATATGAGACATATTTTATTACAAAGTATTCCTTTGGGACCATTCATGGAGACTCTTCTTGAATTAATATTATTTAATTTACTGATAGGCAATTAAGGCACTAAAAAATCTCATGTCCCCTTTACAGGTTTAAATACAGGTTTAATGAAACAAAGTTAAGATTCCAGTATCAAACTTATGTTTCCAATGACAATATTATAGGAGCTGTGCATGGTGGCACACACTTGTAATCCCAGTGTTCAGAGGCTGAGGCAGGAGGACTGTGTGTTAAAAGCCTGCCTCAGCAACATAGAAAAGCCCCAAAAAACTCAGTGATGCCCTCTCTAAACAAAATACTAAATATGGCTGGGCTTTTGTCTCAGTGTTTAAGTGCCCCTGAGTTCAAACCCTGGTACCAAAAAAAAAAAAAATTATACGAAAGTGTGCATATAAAAAAGTAAACATGCTGATTAGTGGAGAACAACATGATCCCTAGACAGAGGAGCAATTCACAACCCTAGGAATTGTGAGTAAAACGTCAAAGCTGCTGTTAGAATGTACAGGATATGCCATTTGTGGAACACATTAGAATCATTTACATGATTATGAGATGTGTATACTGCTTCTCCAATTGCCCTCTAATTGAATAAGTGCAAATTATGGCATTTGTTGGTTTGTCCATCTCACATTTTGCTTCTATGTTAATGAAAACATGAAAATGTCTATAATCTCAAGTCAACAAACAGCACAAGAATGAGCAGACTTCAAATATCTTACCAGCTTTCTTGGATTGCTGAACATCTCCACATACACTTTCTTTTTCTTCAGGTACATTCTGGGAAGGAAGAAAGGCTTTATGTGTAATGAGCATTACATTTGATAAAATAATTATAATATTCAGCATTACTACAGGATACATTGGAAAAAAACACAGGTTTCTGAATTATTCTGATGTAAATTTCAATCCCAATTCTGCCATTTAATGACCTGCATTTTCACATAGGTTGAGAATTATAAGAGATGATAGAGACATCTCCAAACATTACTCCCCTCACCTCTAGTCAGTTATTACACAGATACTGTGATATCCAATAGATTATTTTCTTGACCACAATAATCCTGGGTAAAAATTTGATCCATTGGTAGCTCAGCATACTTGTCAAAATCTGACATTTAAGAAATTCAAAGTAATTACTCATGTTCCCATGATTTTTATTTGCACAAAGTACCTCTTGAGCTCAGTTTTGAGGACAACTTACAACTGAGATGGGATAGAGTCTTTTTAGCCTGTATGTCAGACACCTGAAGACAAGTGATTGCATACATTTGGCTGCATCTGACAAAGGCAATAATGAATCTTGTAGGACAATGATGGATGAATGACAGGTGCACACAGCAAATAGAAAACAGAAAGATTAATTAAAGAAACCACCATGGAGGGACAGGTGGCTGAGGGAAATATTGAGCCTAGGGGAAAAACATTTCTAGAAAGATAAGGGAGGAGAAAGAAACAAACAGAAAGAGGGAAACATGGCCAGTTCAAGTGAACATGTGTTTAAGCCAAAGAAGAAAGGAAAGAAATAAGAGCAGAGCATGGAAAGAAATACAACACAGAATTTGGACCAGACAAATAATACTAATAATACTGATTTTGATTACACTACAATTTCTTCCTCTAAAAAATTCTATAATAAATCAGTTTCATTACCATATATGAAATTGAATTATATAACCATAGTCATAAACCCTTGACACTAACCCCTTGGGGTATAAAATCCTGCCTATAGGCCAAAAATTTTGGTTGGAGTGACCTCAGAGTATAAACCAACCTTGGAATGATTATAATCCAGACACATCTGTCTAAATTCAAACTCATTAATTGACTCAAGCTATTTAATCAGTAGAACAAGTTATCCTAGGGATAACAGCGCAATCCTACTCAAGAGGGTTGACAGGAGGGTTTAAGACCTCGATGGGTTGGATCAGGACATCCAAAGAATGTAACTGCCATTAATGGTTCATTTGTTCAATAATTAAAGTCCTGCATGATCTCAGTTCAGACTAGAGAAATCTAGGTCAGTTTCTAGCTATTAAAATATTTCTCCCAGTTAAAAAGGACAACAAAATTAAGGCTAATTCTGTACTTTTTCCTTAGAATAATGGATGAAATAATCTAAACCTATTAAACCATTACTTACCCTGCCCTAGAACAGGGTCTGTTAGGATGGCAGAGCCCAGAAATTGCATAACACTTCAAACTTTATTACCTGAGGTTCAACTCCTTTTCTTAACACATGTTCTTAGTAAAATTATTATTCCTGGTTGTCCTAATTTTAGAGGAATAGCTTTCTTAACTTTAGTTGAATGAAAAATACTAGGTTACATACAACTCCAAAAAGACCCAAACATTCTTCATTTGCTGATGCAATAAAATTATTTATTAAAGAACCACACAAACCTCTAACATCTTCCAACTTTTTATTTATTATTGTACCTTCCCTAGCCCTTACCTTATTTACAATGTGAATTCCCCTACCCACACCATGACCCTTCATCAACATAAATATGGAAGTACTCTTTATCCTTGCAACCTCAAGCTTAGCCATATGTACAATCTTATGATTGAGATGAGCATCCAATACACAGCCCTAATCACAGCAGTACAAATTGCAGCACAATCTCATATGAAATAACTCTGGCCATCATTCTCCTGTCATTTCTACTTATAATCAGGCCATTTACTTTATCAACCCTTATTGCAACTCAACAATTTTTAGGATCACTATCACCAACATAGCAATAATATGATTCATCTCAACAGTAGCAGAAACAAACCAACAGAAAGAGGAACTTGTATCAGGATTTAACTTACAATATGTTGTGGGCTTTTTGCCTTATTTTTCCTGGCCAAATACACTCATATCATTATAATAAACACTTTAACCACAACTCTTTTTCATAGGAGTATTCTTCAACCCACCAATCCCTGAAATATTTATATTCAGTTTTGCACTAAAAACCCTTGTACTAACTTCAACTTTTCTATGAATTCAAGCATCATACCGATGATTCTGATATGGCCAACTCATACATTTATTATGAAAATAACTTATAACCCCTAACACTAGCTCTATATTCATATGACACATCTCCCTGCCCATTGTCATGGCATGTGTACCCCTCAAACCTAAAGAAATATGTCTGACAAAAGAGTTACTTTCATAGAGTAAGTAATAGAGGTTTAAACCCTTTTATTTCTACAATCATAGGATTTGAACCTAACCTTAAGAATCTAAATTTCTTGATGCTACCTTACATACATATAAAGTCCTGTTAGTAAGGTCAGGTAAATAAGCTGTCAGGCTATGCCACAAAAATGTTGGTTTATACCCTTCCTGTGCTAATTAATCCCCTAATTGCCTCTACCATCAATTTCACCTCATTTTCAGGAATTTTAATTACACTATTTAGTTCCTACTGACTACTTACCTCAGTAGGACTAGAAATAAGCATACTAGCTATTATCCCTATTTTAATTAACAAAGCAAACCCTCAATCCACAGAAAATGCATCCAAATATTTCTTCATTCAGGCTCTAGCATCACTAGTTTTATACACTCAGGACAATGAACCCTAATCAACTCACCCAACCAAATTTCACCCCTAATATTTGCTGTAGTGCTGTCAGTAAAAATGGGACTAGCCCCATTTCACCTATGAGACCCAAAAATTACCCAACGAGTTCCACTTATATCAGCAGTAATCTGACTACAATGTCAAAAATTGCCCCAAACTCCATTATGTTTCAAATTGCTCCCTCAATCAATTTGTCCTTATGACAATGATAGCAATGATAATAATAGCAATTCTGTCTAATGTATGAGGAGGCTGAGGAGGACTCAAACAAACCATTCTACAAAAAATCCTGGCCAACTCATCAATCACCCACATAGGCTGAATAATAGCAATCATTGCATTGAATCCCACATTGACTATATTTTATCTGATTATTTACATTATACATACAATCCACATGTTCATATTATTCTATTATAACAAGAAAACCACCACCCTTTTGTTGAAATAACTTTCAGACACAGCTAGCAGCTAAGAACAGCTTGGAGGTGCCTAAAATATCCACCTTCCTTCAGGCCTGAGAGGAGTGCCTGCAGGATGGGGTGAAACCACATCCTCAGTACTTGGGTTTGCATTGTCAAATTACCAGGCCAGGAAACTGAGAGTCAGGGGCTTCAGGGCATGAAACCCCTGACTCATTAAGGGCCAAAGACCCTTCCAGATTGCTTTCCACCATGACAGCAATATTTAGAGATTCCTCACAGTGCGGTTACATTAGGCAGAAGATGATTGGCTTATGGATATTGTCTTGCTTATGTATGATTGACAGGCACACCCCACTTGAACCCTATAACAGTTGTGTGCATTCCAAAAATAAAATGAGCTACTGGATGACGACCTGAGGTAAGTCTTCAGCCAGTTCTCTCACCAGCTCCCAGAGTCTGTATGTTTATTCCACATCTCTACCCACCCCACCCCGCAAAAAGGTAGCTGAGTGACCATCGACCACAAAGGGACTTAGGAACACATACACCCTTTTCACTATCCAACATATGAAACAAATTTCCTCTACTAATTTCAATAATACTTATTGTACTTATATCTCTCTAAGTGAACTTTCCCAACTAACAAAATTTACCCCCAAAATGAATTATTATTAACTTATATCAAATAGCAATGTCATTATATGTATCTATATAAATACCAATAACAGCCTTACTAAACTTATATTTCTATATACGAATTATCCACTCAACATCGCTAACACTATTTCCATCATCCAACAACACTAAAGTGACAATTCAAAAAACAAAAATAAACCCTCTCATGCCAACTCTCATAATTGCATCAACCCTCTCCCTTCACCTTATATCTTAGCTATCAATCTTAAGCTAGGGATTTAGGTTAAATTTAGACCAAGAGCCTTCAAAGCTCTAAGCAAGTACCAATACTTAATTCCTACAATCAGGACTATTTATCTCACATCAACTGAATAGAAATCAATTACTTTAATTAAGCTAAAAGTTATCTTAATTCTCTAGATGGATGATATTTAAACCTGTAAATATTTAATTAACAGCTTAATGCCTAACTGAACTAGCCTCAATCTACTTCATCTTTAATAGGAAAAAAAAAGGCTTAAAATCTGTAAAATTCTTAGTAGGATAAAATAAATTTTCCCAATTTGCCTCTGAAAGAGAGTACTGGTAATCAGAACACTAATGAGCAGATACAACTAGAAAAGATGTAATTTATAGTACATGGACTGAGCATCAAAAATTTTAAGAAATTTTGATCTAAACTCCTAATCTTAGCTCAAAGCTGGAAGAAGTAAGGGGTATTCTGCTACCTACTTTCATATTTGTAACACTTCCTCACTTTGTTTGCTTCTTATTTGTGATATTAGTTTCTGGTAATTCACCAGAACTTTTATCTCTTGAACTTCAAAGGAAAATATATACCAAAGTCATATTTTCAGAAATCCAATAGTCTTCATGATTAACTCCTCAGGCTTATTACTTAAAACACTTCATTATTTCAGATATCTTCTTGTCTTCCCATTTATTCAGGTTCACAATATATGTAAAAGACTTTACATCATGCCCTATTCTCAGTTTTCCAAGACACACCCATGTTTCCTATCTTGCAGTATCTCAAGAGTGACAACAGAGCTTTAAAATGAATACTTAAATAACTAAGTACACAAATTTCTGAACCTGAAATTATAGATTATGACATAAAAATTCAGAGTGTATATTTTAAAACACTGCAATGAAAAAGTTTTTAGAAGTTCAAATCATACTATATGGTTTTTCAGACTTTCTGCTTCAAGAACTATTTATTATTTGCTGAAGACATCTAGTTTTTAATTAGATTAAGAAATTTAATACTCTTAATGGAAAAGACTCAAAACCAAAGTCCAATACCATTACAATAGAAATATTGAGAAACAGGTTTAAAATTTCTACTTTTTAACAAATTCTCACAGTTTAAATGTAAATATGGAACCTAGAATAGAAATCGAGGAAAAGCTCTCATAAAAATATATGACATGAAAACAAAGTGGCCAAGAAAAAAAACTATATGCAGTGTTCTGCATAGTGTTCAAATTGAAGGAATTAGGAAAATTTCATGATTCATAAATATTTATTTGATTCATTAAAGATTTATTTTGTCCTGAGTATTAAAATTTATGGAAGCTTAAATTCACAGTGAATTTATCCAATAATCATTGACCCAGTCTCTACTAATGTAATTACAATGTTTCTACTAATGTAATTTTCTGTGGTTATGGATTTTCAAAAGCCCCTACTTGCCTAAAGGATCAGATGGAACACTGATAAAAGATAAAAATAAAATCCCAACACATTGTTATCAGATAATTTGTCCTAGAACATTTCCAAATAAAATGACAAGAAAAGCATTGCTAAATTGAAAGACTAAACACTTCACAAACAAAATTCACAGCAAGAAAATGAATTTAACAACAGGGCATTTACCTTGGTGTCAGATTTGTTGTTGCTCTCTTCTGAAGTAGGCTTGGTATCAGCAGCACCAGGTTCCTCTGCAAATCTTTAGAGCAAAATGTATTACAAAAATGGGTGAGTCTGGTTTTTTAAAGTAATAAAATCTGGTGAGTGTTTGGATATCACTATATTAAATCAGGTTTTTTCTTTTTCTTTTTTTTTTAAGAGAGAGAGAATTTTTTTAATACTTATTTTTTAGTTTTGGGGGGACACAACATCTTTATTTGTATGTGGTGCTGAGGATGGAACCCAGCGCAGTGCGTATGCCAGGCTAGCGCGCTACTGCTTGAGCCACATCCCCAGCCCCAGAATCAGGTTTTTGACTGAGAGGATTAAAATATGACCTCCATTTTAACAAAATTTTTGTTTACCTCTTTCTGCCTTCGCTTTTCCCATTCTATGAATCATTCAGTGAAGTCATACTTAGATCAATTTCAAACAGTGAGAGCCAATATATTAGCCAAGTCTGAGAATCATTTATCTTCAGAAACTACCTCCTGCCCTGAAGGCTGAACTGAAGAATCCAATCAGAGGCCAACATAACCTTTGTGGCCTGGACTGAAACAAACCTGATAATCTAGCATGAGGTAGAAAGATATACTGCTCCTTCTCCCTTTTTTCTCCCTGGATCAGAGTTGGCTAACTTGAATGTGGTAACCTTGGTGCTTTGGCATGGAAACCACTTACAATATGTACCTATTGCCTCCCTTTACTAAAAAATGGCACAGGGATTTCCCTGAAACATGTCAATGGTTTGAAAGATGAACAAGAGAAAAAAAATGCATATGTTGTTATTGGGAATTCCTTTCTTAGACACATTAAAACATTATAAATTATATAATTCAATTAATTTCCCAGTACAAGTCCTGCCTTATTCAGGGCCATGAAAGCACTTCAAAATATTCACAGACACTCAGGCACTCAGTGGGAATGATTGCCTCTGAGGTAGAGGACTGCACGTGGGACTCTGTTTCCCTAAGTACTATCTAAATAAGTTGTACTTCTGTGTCCTCAAATATCTCAACATCTTCCTTCCTGTGGGCTTCCACTCCCATGTCCTCCTTCTGCAGGACCTTTCAAGCTTCATCCTATAAAGATGTACTTTCCTGAACAAGGTTGGCTTCAATGACCATGAGTGGGAGCTGCTCTTTCCTCACTCCTAGAAAACAAGCTAAATGGAGTCTCAGTCAGTGGTCTCAGCATAAGCATGTTACCAACCATCCAACTAAAGCTCTGTGATAGCTCTGCCAGATTGTACCCCTGTCTTACCCTACCTAAACATAGGAGGAAAATGAGAAGGTGGCAAAAGTGGCAGAAGTGAGCCTATGCCTGCTCTGGGCCATAGATCATGTGGTTGAGCAACTGCTAGTCCTTTGGTGCTTGAAGTCTGGTAAACCACCTCAGGATCCTATGTACTCTAGATAATCTTCCCAGTAGCTCAAAAGGTTTTAACATCTTTCAATACAAACCTGAAAGTATGTCAGTTCCTACAAGCAACAACTTGTTTTGGACTCCTTCGAATCCCTTATTTTAATATCATTTTCTACATAGTTCCCAAAATCCATGTCCTAAATTCCTGTTTCGTCTTCATCAAACCAGGTGTAAACCCAGATATTTTGTTTTCTTCCGGGAAAACAATGATTCCTACCCAACTCAGTTTTTCCTCTTCAATATGCCCTCCCTCTGTAGTTCTTTTATGATGTTCTACCTCCAGGTTCACTTACTAATTCTCTTCCTATCATCCATGTTTGGGCTCACTAGACTCACTGTTCCATTTTATTGTTAAAACACTCACCAATGGTACTGTCATTCAGGACAGTATTTGGCTTTCCATTAAGAAATATGAGTTCAAATGTCATTGCTGTTACTTTCTACAACCATATAAGGTCGTTTAATATATTTAAGATTTAGGTTGTCCATCCTAACAACCATTTGGGCAGAATGTTTAAAATATTTTGAAGTATTGGAGGTTTCTTTGTCTCATGACTACGAGTCTTTAAAATTCTGTTATTCTCTGTGATTTTGATTTTATCTAGAGAATTATTTAGTACTTAGCTGACAGTAATTTTTTAAAAGACCAAACATCAACAAAAACAGCAGAGAAAGTTAAAAGTTTTTTCAAGAATACATCATAGCCATGGAAAAAACAAATGATGAAAAAAGAAAAATCTTTTTAGAACTAGGCAGGGGCGCTAGCTTGATGTGACAATCAACTATGAAATCAAGAACTAGATAAATCTATTAAGCTATTCTCTAAATAATTATTGAAGAAGATTAATGTAATTAATAACTATATATTATTAATATTAATATTAATCATTATTAACAATTAATAATTGTTTATATATCACAGACAGGTCATATGTATTCTTCACTTCCAGGAAAACAATTCCTCATCAGTAATTTCCTGACTTAAAAAAAATTTATTTTATTCATATGTGGTGCTGAGGACCAAACCCAGGACTTCACACATGGTAGGTGAGTGCTCTACCTCTGAGCCACAACTCCAGCCCAATTGCCTGACTCTGCTTATGTAAAACCCATGGTCCTATGACCACTGGTATGTGAGATTTGCCCTAAAACATTTGAAGTTAAAAAGTTACCATTTGCTGGGTGTAGTGGCGCAGGCCTGTAATCCTAGCAGCTCTGGAGGCTGACGTAGGAGATCATGAGTTCAAACCCAGCCTCAGCAAAAGTGAGGTGCTAAACAACTCAGTGAGACCCTGTCTCTAAATAAAATTGAAATTAGGGCTGGGGATGTGACTCAGTGATCAAGTGCCCCTGAGTTCAATCCCCAATACTAAACAAAAGGTACAACACTTACTGGTGCAAGTTTTAAAAATATTAGCACAAATTCAAGTACAAACAGGTTTTTAAGAAAATGCCTGATTTAAGCATTAACAGACAAATAAATTTGAACTTATGAATTCATCTGTTATGGACCTGAATCTTGATCCTTTGTGTCATACAGGTCCCTATCAATCTATGGAAAAGGGCAATAGAATGAATTTATCAGCCAGACAGGCTGATGATCAAATCAGAGGCCAGAAATAAGATTATGAGGGGCCCATTAGTCAACTTTTTTGAATGACTGGTGCTTAATCAGTAATTAATAGGTTATAATAGCACAGATACTTTCAAAGGTGGTGTGATGAAGTGCTAAGCACATATTATGGTGTCTGGCTCAGACTAGAACATCCAACAATTTTCATTTCTTTCTGTTGCATTCCCTTATTAGCTTATGAGGTCATTATTTTTTTTCTTTTTTAACTGGTAGAATCCTACCTGGTTGAGGGCTGGGGATATAGCTCATTTGGTAGAGTACTTGCCTTGCATGCACAAAGGCCCTGGGTTCAATCCCCAGCACCACCAAAAAACAAAAACATACCTGGTTGAAGAGTCACCACCCACTATAAAAGCAAATGGTAAAATAAATATGTTATCAACAATACAAAACATAAATAGTAGAAATTCATGAATCATGCTTTCTTATAAAGCAATTCTTTTGGACCATTCCTGAAGACTATTCTATACTGGCTACCAATTATACTACTGATAGGCAATTAATGCACTGTGAATCAAGGGTACATAAAAGGAGCAAAGGTACAGACTGTAGGCATAGCAAACTTATTCTGTGAAATAATACTAGAAAATGCACCATATCATGGGAAATATATAGACACCCAGGAACAGAAAGTGTTTAGAACCCCAAGTGGACCTGACCAGAAAAGAAACTCTCCACATCATATTATTATATAAAATTGTCAAAAATACAAAATCAGAAAGAATACTGAAAGCTACAAGAGACAATGGTTGAAACAGTTATACAGGCAAAGCTATCAGAAGTACAGTACATTTTTAAACTGAAACTTTAAAAACCAGATAAGTATACAATGATTATTTCAAGCCCTGCAGGAGGGAACCAAACTGGAATATACAAGGGCAATTATCCTGTTAAGCAGAGTAAACCAGAAAGGCAAGTATCCTGTGTTTCCCTCACATGTACAGCCTGGAAAACAAATAAATTAAAGGATGGTCTGAAACTACAAGTGACTATAGGGACGAGGAAAAAGACTGGGGAGAAACAGAGAAGGGAACGTAGGGAGGATAGAGAGGATTCAAATATGATATGATATCCCTGTGTGGAAATGTCACAGTGAAATCCACTCATTAGTGCCCAAAACAGGAGTCAATAATTATACTAAAAAAGTATCCAGTTTTATAACAAGCCCAATTTACTGTAATGTCACTATAGAAGAATTACACAACATACTAATTTTAAAATATGATTTATACAAAGACAAGTAAGATTTCTGAGGCCAAATTTTAAATAACGAAATCTTTTTCAGAAAACATTGTTTGAAAATATAAATTCTCTACCATTTCTTAAAGAATTCTAAATTATAGGCTATTAAAAAGGAAATTAAGGAAAATATGAATGTCCTATACACATTGATCTGATGCCACTCCTTTATGATGGCACTTTCTTACTCTTACTTTTTTATGTAGGGTAGGAACACTAAGGGCAATTCACTATCAGAAGTATTACCTGCTTTCCTGGCTTGCGTTTCAATAAATACTGCTCGTGTATGTGCCAGAATTATTTTCCTATTACAATGTACAAAAAAGGAATAAAATTAGTATCTTAAGACTGATGTGAGAAACACTAACCAAATATAAATTGTGAAGAGTATTATAGATAGCATTAGAACTAATATCAGTACTTAGCCCCACATATTTCAAATGTGCAAGTTCTCTATGCATGGTATTAACCTTGCAGTTATTTTTAGGATGTTTGGGGAAGGGGGTATTTATTATGTTTTGTTTTAGAGATGAGGTTTTACTACATTGCCCAGGCTAGTCTTCAAATCCTGGGCTCATGCGACCCTCCTGCCTCAGCATCCCAAAGACTGCATCCATAAGTTGTAATCAAAGAAAAACAAAGTAAGGTGAAATGAATGTTCACATTTATAATTCACTTTCATTTCACCTGCTCAAATATTAACTATATTAGCTTGACATAAGGAAAGCATTCTGAACTCAGAAGATGTCCTCTCTCTGTCAACAATAGCTTTGTGTTTTGACACAAGTCATTGCTCTTAGGCTCAAAGTCTCCTTCTAAAAAATAAGGACTGTACTGCTCTAGGTCACCAGGTTGCTATGAAGATTTAGTGAGTTAATATAAACAATGCTGAGAGAAATAGTAAAGTAACGGAATGATTTGTACGTTAATGTTGAACTCTGAAACTCAAGTAAAAATCCAATCTCAGTTTTTTCACAGGTTCTAATGATCAAATATTGCAATTATTAACAAATTCTAATGAGTCCTAATTTGGGTCATTGACTATACTATTCTTGTGCTATATTGTTTAGGATAAATCAGGTGCTTAATAATTTATAACTCAATTTATTTATAAATATAATTGAATAACATAATTTTCTCCTTATACTGAAACTAATCAATCAGTTAGCTTGGATTATTACTATTCCTTTTCTACCTAATCAAATGGAACCAGTAGATCTTTATTCAGAATGAAGCTTAATTTCCACACTGATCTCTAGCTAACTTGAAACACAAAACCCTCTTTTACACATGAATACTGACAAATCATGATGAGGCTTAGCTCTAGGTTCAATGAATTTACTTTAGTTTTTGAGGATGCTGCTTAATGTCTTATTTGTGAGAAAGAACTTGAAATGTTCTGAAAAATGAAGCAGACATGAAAGCAGCATGGAAAATTTTTATTGCCATGGGGAAAAAAATCACTTAAGGTACCAATTAGAATCACTGTCATGGGGCTTCCCATGACCAAAGAAAATGTGCTTTATAAGATATAATGGGGCTTTGGCCTACAGATCAGTTAGAAGAGATAAAAGGGAACTCTGAACTTTTCCTATAACATTATTTGAGATTGTTGGATTATTTTGAATGATCCAAAAAGACAAACAAAACCCTCAAAGGACCATCATAAAGGTCTGGGCTAGCATGTGGACTGCACATAAGGTTTTGAGTGGGAGGGCAGGATTGGCATGTTCACCCTGGGGTGACCAAAGTTAGGAGATCCAGCTACCAAAGCAGAGTGCCAACTGGGAAACAATAGATGAGGTGATAACCATACCGATACTTAGAAGAAAAATAAGTTGTAAATTTTAAGTCTAAGCTTATGTCACCATGAAGACTCAGGGATCTGGATCAGTCAGGACAACCTGGTAGTGAAGTTAATCATTACCAGATTGCAGGACTACTTCTAACTGCAACATTACAGCAACCCAATGGACAGAAACAAAAGAATGTCTGGGAAGTCCTTTTTATCTACCCTCTGGTGAAAGAGATTTCTCCCTTAGGCATAAGAAACTCCTCAAAGAAATCCAAGGAGAATGGTTGAACAACTAGTTCCTAGAGAAAGTAAGATTTTCTGTTAAACTCTGACATGGGGCCTCCCACAACCAAAGAAAATGTGCTTTGCAAAACCCAAAATGACACTGGCAAAACACAAATAACCAAAACAAAAAAAATCAAAGATATGGTGTTATTTGTGCCCCATATGCAGGGGTTATACTTAGAATATAATGGATAATGCTGGGATAATGCTTAGGATAAATCAGCTATTTAACAATTTGTAAACTCAATTTTTTTATAAATATAATTGAATAACATAATTTTCTCCTATACTGAAGCTAATCAATCAGTTGGCTTAGATAAAGGTTTTAGAAGTCCTGAGACAGGGTTCTACCATGAGCACCATCAGAAAGAGGGTGGGGCTTAATGAATCCTACATACATTGCACCTTCTAAGGAGTCTTGAATTTTGCAGGGGTCTTGACTGCAATCCAAACATACCTGAACTATGAAATCAGATTGGTGTGTAGGATGCATTAGTTGTAATTATTTTGAACCTCCATTGAATCATATCATTTTAATGTAAACACTTACACATTGAAACCACTAGCAATGGCGTGAGATAATGCGTTCTTTCCAAACTGATCTTCAGCAAAGGCATCAATACCTTCTCGAAGAAGAAGCTCAACTATACATTTTGCATTATATTTTGTGGCAAGTATGAGGGCTGTTCTAAAATAACAGAGAGATAACTTCAACCTTAGGTACTTTAAATGATGAATTGTCTTTAATAAAATCATTTAAACAACTAATCTTTTTACCAATTTAAGTTCTTGATTGTGTACAAATAACCTTTATATATACTAACACCCAAGTGTTCATCTTTGCATATTACCTCCACATCAAATAGAGAAACACAAGCAGGAAACCTCTTATCCCAATTGGGTATTACATAACAGAAGTTGCACATTTAATGTACTTTGATGGACCACATCTATGATGAGGTCATTTGGCTGAAATAGGTAAAGATTGAAGTGAAGAATGATCCATTTTTACCTTAGTCTAATGTAACATGTTATAACTCTCATTCACTTCAAAGTCAAATAAGAAAAGGCTGTTTGCAAGCTTAAAACAATAGGAATAAGAATGATGATAATTATAGTCATTGCAGTTTCAGGTAATGATAATCATGGGCATTTGCTAGGCACTGAAACCTCTGCAATATACGTAATTTTCTAACCACCTTCAAGTATATATTATCTTAATTTTCAGGAAACATATTTAATGATGAATAATGTTTCTAAGGTGACACACCTTGCAATTAGCAAAGGAAGGAATGCAAAACAGTCATGTTTGGATCTAAAGCCTATCACTTGTCTTTTGCTCACCCATCTATGACTCACGTTTATTAGCAAATGTTTATCCCATTAAAGCTTCTTTTCTTCCCTTTGCTCCAATTAAAAATATAGCCATCAAAGTATGTTAGAAATGAAAAGGGGGGATTAAAAATAATCTACCAATAGCAATTAATACTCACCTAGAGATAACCTAAAATGAATTTTCTTCAAAAAGCAGTTTAAGCAAAGGATCATCCAAAAGTAAATGGCTTTCAACATCTACTTATGATCAATAGAGCATTGTAAAAGAAAACATACATAAGATGCAGAAGTTTAAATATGATAAAAGGTTAAGCAATTCAGTATCGAATGCAAAAGTAAACAAAAAGCCAATACTTTGTAAAATTAATGTGAAATACCCTTGGCTAAAGGGTTGATAATGTGACAAATCAAATCAGTTTACACATGACAAACATCAACAAATATTATAATGGAATCTGATCATACTATATAATGTTATTTGTATTAGCCCATATAATTACTTTTCTAAAAGGTGATATGTGTTCCTATATTTCAATTTATCCCAATAATTGTAAGTTAATATTCTTCTTCCCATTAATTTAATATTTTTACTTGAATTATTATTATCATTCCATTAAACTTTGAAAGATATCACTACTATACCTTTTCTCCTTGTCAACTGCATGTATATTTGCTTTTTTGTGAATTAACAATGCTGCGACTTTTTGTCTGTTGTGCTTCAAAGCAAGTAGAAGTGGCGTGTGGCCATCCTAGAAAAAAATAAAACAATTTATTCACAAAATTTCTCAGCTGAAGCAGAAAAATTATAAAAGATATAATGGGTTCCAGAAATCTTGGTCTCCATCATAGCATTTATCCTGGTTTATTGATGTTGTGTGGTTGCAGCTCCCTTCTAAACCAAGAACTTGTTGAGGACAGGGACTAGATCTTTTATCTCAAAAACCCCAAACCCCAAAACCTAAAGGTAAATGATTTGGGTACTTTTGTTGAATTAATGTGCTAAATTTTCTTTTTTAGAGTGTGGATTATCCATCTATTCCAAAGAATATCTACTTTTCCATAAATACCAAGCTTCATCATAAAGATTCCTTGTTAGAGAAATATGTCAGATATTAAAGAAGTCCTTTGCCATCATTAATACCAATTTGAACATTATTTTTTGTATAAAACAGTTACATTTGAGGAATTAAGAGTTGCTAGGAGACAACTCTTGAGAGTTTTCCAATGAGGAGAAAGCTTCCCTCATGTTGTATAAACCCATGTGATTCTATCTATGGTGTCAGGATCCCAAATACCAATGTCAGGCACTCCTGCTTCAATAGATTTCTAAGGAAATGGGTTTTGAATTAAAAGAGGCTCAAAATGACCTTTGATTTCATTCTTAATTGTTCCCTGAATTTGCTGATATTATACAATGAAAACTGTTTGTATTAGCTGTTAGAAAGCTCAACACAAAATATATGCTCACTTATAATGATAATCCTGGGTTATAATTATCATTACTATCATAGTCCGCATCTACTTTTTAAATTCTCTTTTACTCTGCTCCCATTTTAATTGCAATTTAAAGTTATTAATTAATTCAAAAATTTTGTGAATCAACAAATGTTTTACATTGACGTACATGGATTAAATTTAACACCATAAAAGACACTAAATCACCTGCATTTTAAATGGTGACTCAATGAATGAATATAACACATATATCTGTGTGTTACATTTAGTCTGCAGCTCTTGATTTTATCTTTACTGTGAGTATACGAGTGGTTATGTTCAAAGCAAGTGTTTGCATGTAAAATCTTTCCTTTCTTTAATATAATTTTTCACCCAAAAATGAGACCTCAAAATATAATACAAAAAATTCGTAACATCTTCATTTTAATATTTTTTCTACCAACTATAAACACATACTCCATTTGTTCACTGTTCTCCCAGATGATTATTTAAATAAGAATTTAGATGCATAGGAATGCTGACACTAAATTATTAAGAGGAGCCCTCATGATGTTCTTACTACATAGTTTTCAGTTTTTAAAACTGCTAGGCTGATTACGTCAGGCCCAGAAACATAATAGACCTAATGATATAGAGTAGCATCCAACCTCTGCTAAAAATCTTCAACATTTGTCGTTCCTAACCAAGAAAATCATTTTTCAAGTCAGGTTTTGTTGACCCAATGAATGGAATGATAACAGAGACATAAAATCCTTAAAAGGTTGGTCTCTGCTTATTGAAAGACTAGCCATAAGAAAATTTCTAATCACCTTTCCAATGATAGTAGTTGATTAATGTTTGTTGAAAGGAAAAAGGTTGTATTCTGTAAGCCAAAAATATATCACTAATCATACTTCTTTTAAATTCCAAGGCATGGAAATAGAAAAAAACAAATGTAAGTTAAATTAATTTGGTCAGAAAGGAGAGATTGGAAGGAAGTTGTACCTAGTCAAACTCCAATTCTCCCAGTTATTTCTTCAGTTTTGGGGATCTGGGATTTTGTATATTATACTCTCTATTGAGTGATTCTTTTCCAGGAGTTGGGTCAGAATCTCAGGAAATATTGCAAATATCCATGTCCAGGGCCTATTGGATTTAGTGAATATAAACCTCCAGGGAAAAGCCTAGGTTTGACAATATTTAAATCTCCCCCAGGTCACTTTGTG
Organism: Spermophilus citellus; assembly: GCF_964194105.1. Taxonomy (NCBI): domain Eukaryota; kingdom Metazoa; phylum Chordata; class Mammalia; order Rodentia; family Sciuridae; genus Spermophilus; species Spermophilus citellus. The sequence continues at coordinate 27,666,973 of NC_138195.1, read as the reverse complement.
ATAGCATTGGAGCAGAGAACTAGAAGACCAGACAATCATCTCTTCATCTCATCTCTCATTTTCAGGAACAATTCCCTTTACAATTTGGAGAGTTGCCAAAAAATAAAAAATAAAAAATAAAAACAGGCAAGAGAGAGAGTGATTTAACAATACTCCATGTAATTTTCCTAGACAGTGGCAGAATAAGGACCAGTAAATTCAAAATGCAGCTTGGTTTCATATGTAAGCTCCTTAGCTCCCACATTTTAATAAGATAGTGTAGGTTTGACAGCGTGGTTTGACTCTTATCTAGTTGGTTGTTTCAGGCAGAACAACATCATCTATCAGTTAATAATGTGTTCTCCCCACTAGCTTCCCATAATCACTGCCTAGTCACTGCCAACATGGTTTCCTCAGAACCCACCTAAAACTGCATTTTAAACACATTTGCAACTCTGCATCTTCCTTCCCTAAATTAAGTATTGTTGTTCCCCAGATCGAATAGCACCTCATCCATACACAGAAACTGAGAAAAATTAGAAAAAACTAAACTCTTCTTGGTATTTTTTCCTTAATTATCTAAATTTCCTCATTGGAAAATTATCTGCTTTTCCACATTTCCTGCTCAAGCCTTACCACAGAGAGATATTTAACTTTCATGTAACTTTTCCCACATCAAAAAGATCACCATTTATTGTAAAATGCTTTGTTTTGTTTGAGTTTTAAGATAAACCCTATTTCCAGGGCAAAATTTGCTTCCCTGTTTTCTTTTACACTATTTAGAAAAAGGTCTTGGTGCAAAAAATAATTTGGACACAGGAAATGTTTTAACTTAAAAATTCAGTATTTTTACAAATATTTGCCATTGGTGCATACCTGAAAGCTGTACCTCCTAATACTTTTAAAGTATCGGTATTTAAAGTGAAATCTCAAAAGTCCATTCATTTCAACACATTTTCCTGCACTGAGTGCTTCAGCTTCTTAATATGGAAATAATCCCAACATACGTCATTATGAAAACAAAAGTATTTCAAATAATCTCGAAATAAAATTCAGTGATGTGTACCTTGTTTTGCAATTCCATATTTGCATTGTGTGAAAGCAGTTTTTCTGCCATTGCAGTGGTCCTAGAAAGGACGGCATTGTGGAGAGGAGACCAACCATCCGGGTCCTGAACATTTGGATTGGCGCCATTATCGAGAAGAAGATTTACACAGCGCAAATGCTGGTGTTCTGCTGCCTGTTGGTATTGTACCAAGAAATGTATCATAGATACAAGAAATACAAGCCAAACATTTTATAGGGTCCACTAATTAGTTATATTTAAATTATATTAAGCCCCTTTTATTTATGCATTTCAATCAAATCCATCTCCTGCAGAAACCCTAGGCTACTAACTGTGTACCTTAATCAGAGGTGTGTTGTACTCATTATCCAAAAGTTCAAGATTGCATTTCTTCTCTATTAAGAGGGCCACCACATCCCAGTGTCCAAAAGCACAAGCAAGATGGAGAGGGGTCCTGGGAAAGTAAGAAGATTCATTAGGAGATCATAGAGCACTTTTCACCACCCATTGAATCCAAGAGGTGAGCCAACCTAGTCTGCCACAGTGACTAACCAAGGCAGCTCCAAGATCTGGTGTCCTTCCAGGGCAGAATAGTCATTCACAAACAACCCTGCTAAACACAAGTGAGCTTGCAGAGCCTAAAGGACAGTGACACTGCGCGTGCTCAACCTGAGCTCTCAAAGAAACTCAGGCCCTCTGGAGAGGAGTTTTCTCCTGTAAACACTATGAATAGCTCCAAGATATAATACATCATGATGGAGCAGAAATCAATGACATTCAGGGAGGTCTTGAAAAGCTCAGTTGTTTCCCAAGAGAACCTCAGGATTTACAGCAAGCCTAAAAGAAGTCACTGTAGATATCTTCAGTGATCCTCCTCCACTCATGATCATCCAGGCTGCCAGTCCAGCAGAGTGCTGACTGCGCATGATCAGGAAACCCCATCCACCTGCCTGAAACAGCAGTATAGATGTGGCCAGTGTGGCCAAGGGTTCCTGAAAGTCCTGCCACCTGCTCTCCAATCAACCCTGGACTCCTCCAACCAGATAGGTGGACGTTTGGGATATAAGGTGGTAAAGGCAGTACTGGAAACAGAACTGGAGGTTCGACAAAAAAGCATAATGTGTTTGTGGTTTCATTAAGTGTGAAATCTCCCAGTGACTGCTATCCTCTCTCAGGGGAAGTACCTGAAATTAGTGCAAAGCTTGCAGGAAATCCAGACTTCTCGGCAAATCTGGTTACGAAGATGGTTGGCTGCTTAAAACCACACTGAGTGAGCCTTCAGAAGTTGATGGATGGGTACAAGTGGACCACCCAAGAAATAAGGAAAATCCTTTGAAGACTGAAATTGGCACCCCTAAATATGCTAGTGTGAAATAACATTAGAAACAAAACACTGCTACCACTCAATACTCAGGTAGCAGCTAACAAATGAAGAATGGTAACCAAGCAACCTGCCCAACAGAGACAGGAGCCATCTTGCCATTTCAAAATGTCCTTGTAAGGGTCATCAGTAGAGAACATATATACATATGCATATACACTGATGCAAATGGATTCCAGATTGTGTTCAAACAATTATTTTTGCCCTTAAGTTGCTATATTATGGGAAATGTTTTGTCTCATGCTGCACTTTTCTACAATGTACATAACATTTTTAAAAAATGTGTACTTTAAAACAAAGTGCTGGTACAAATTTTTGTGGATTTAAATCACTTTTAAATAGTCAGTCAAGTGTTCTATAGGATGAATTTTAAGTGGCTGGGAAGCAGGCTAACTGTTTTGTTTGGCTGCTCAATAAGACCTCCTGGATGGGAGATGTCTCCAAGGTCTATAGATCCCAGGAGTTGAGGAGCCTGTGAGCACAAGAAAGTCAAGCACCTGGTAAAAGGAGAGTTGACCTCTTTTCCCTCCGCCCGCCCTGGCCCAGTGGGAAAGGTGGAGCCTTCCCTGGTCAGCACCCTGTCCCTAGGATGCCTAGTCCTCTGGACATTATTACCTGTTTTTTTTATCTCGGTCGTCAACGCCAGCTTCTCCATGAGTCAAGATGTGTTTCACTTTGTCTACATCTCCCTCTAGCACCGCTCTGTGGATCCTGGTGTTCGCTTTATAGCGAAGGCCCATTTTCCACAGGCTCCTCATGAATGAGCTCTCGGTTCTGACGAAATTAGAGGCCATGACCAGGCCTCACAGGCCCCAGCCTTGTATTCTGGGGCTTTTCAAGACATTTTTCTCAGTCACAGAATAAACAACTTAGTCCCACCAGGTACCTAGTTGTGGCTGAGCCACTCAATACTCAGGTAGCAGCTAATAAATGAAGAAAGGTTGCCAAGCAACCCTATGCAACAGAGACAGGAGTGGGCACATGCAGCTTCAAGAGCCATGCCCATCTTGGAACTCTGTGCTGAGGACTGAAGTTATCCTGTGGCTGGACTGGCCGACCAGGTTAGGTGCTTGCTGACTGCACAGGATCAAGAAACCCCCGCCCACTGCATGATGGCCAGCACCTGAGCGGCCAGCATAGTCAAGAGCCTCTGGAAGCTCCACCATCTGTCTCAGCACTGGGCCCTTCCACCCTGAAGTTGGTGGAGGTCTTGGAAGATGAACCTCCCAGTTCTTTTTCCAGTACTGCCACACCCAGAGAAACATAGATGTAAAGCTGAAGATTGGTGGGCATTTTCTAAAGGTCTCCAATTCTGGTGAAATCCAAACAATCAAGACTCAATAAGAAATTTTTCCACTTTGGCCTGGATTGTTACATACAGCACTAATATTAATTTTGATCTTACATGCTACTTTTTATTTTAAATCAATACATGTTCATCTTTTATCAAATTACACCCTCATCAATATTTGATTATATTCTTGTAATGTTTTAAAGATTCACTGGAAACCATTCTATTTTTGTTCTCCTAGGTCATATGTACACTTGCTCCTCTTAGTCCCACTTTCCCCTCTACCATTATCTGCTACTAACACAAATTCCTCCAGCCATCTTTTCTTTTTAACTTGGCTTGTATTATTCATTTCTATTTTGTCTCTCTCTCTCTCTCTCTTCTTTCTTTCTTTCTTTCCATTTAATCTCTACTCTTCTTTTCATGTCCTACATAATGTGACAGTAATTTTACTATCTGTAATAACTCATTTCCCAACCTACTCCAGAGTGTTACCACAATTTTATACCCAGAATATGAGAAGAGTTGAAAATTTTTTCATCAAGTCCCACTTGACCTAAGGTTTATTAGTGCGTGAAGTTTGCTCTGAAGGTACTAAGGTTTAGTATCTTCTTTCAGTGATGCTGAGTTTGGGAATAAAGGTGAACATGTTGAATGGGTGGGAGTACCAATACCTGGATATTCACCCAGCCCAGGGAACTTACTCAAAGAAGCTCACTAAATTGTCTCTTGTTTAAAAGTATAAGTAATAACCAGGTTTGGAACCTCATGGCTGTAATCCCAGGAGCTCAGGAGGTTTTTTCAGAAGGACCATGAGTTCAAGGCCAACCTGAGCAACACTGTGAGGTGCTAGGCAACTTAGGGAGACTCTGTCTCAAAATAAAAAATAAATAAATGGACTGGGGATGAGGCTCACTGGTTAAGCTCCTGGGTTCACTCCTTGGTACAAAAAAAAAAAAAACAATAGTAAAGGTAATCATCCTCTCAGAAGTTGGGTACACACAGAAATAATATGAAAAAGCATGTAAACCTACCACCCCAAACAACCCACAACACTTCAACAACTGATCCCATTGACACCACAGTCAGAAAATATTGAGAATTTAGAAAGTTCATAGTTAAAATGTTCAGTGAACTAAAAGAAGATGTAAGGATTTTAAAAATACAGGAGGTAAAAGATGATTTCAAGAAAGAGATAGATATTCTGAAAAAGGACCAAAGAGAAATTCTGGAAAGATTCAGACAATCAAATTAAAAATTAAGTGGAAAACGTCACCAATAAATGAGACCACTTTAAAGACAGACTCTCAGGTCTTGAAGACAAAGAATATTGTCAACAGTAAAACAAAGAATATTGTCAACAGTAAAGATGTTAAATAACCATAATACTCAAGAAATGTGAGATAACAAGGGTAAGAATCATTGTGATAGATGAAGGCATCAAAATACAAAATATAGGAAGCAGGCTAACGTTTTGTTTGGCTGCTCAATAAGACCTCCTGGATGGGAGATGTCTCCAAGGTCTATAGATCCCAGGAGTTGAGGAGCCTGTGAGCACAAGAAAGTCAAGCACCTGGTAAAAGGAGAGTTGACCTCTTTTCCCTCCGCCCGCCCTGGCCCAGTGGGAAAGGTGGAGCCTTCCCTGGTCAGCACCCTGTCCCTAGGATGCCTAGTCCTCTGGACATTATTACCTGTTTTTTTTATCTCGGTCGTCAACGCCAGCTTCTCCATGAGTCAAGATGTGTTTCACTTTGTCTACATCTCCCTCTAGCACCGCTCTGTGGATCCTGGTGTTCGCTTTATAGCGAAGGCCCATTTTCCACAGGCTCCTCATGAATGAGCTCTCGGTTCTGACGAAATTAGAGGCCATGACCAGGCCTCACAGGCCCCAGCCTTGTATTCTGGGGCTTTTCAAGACATTTTTCTCAGTCACAGAATAAACAACTTAGTCCCACCAGGTACCTAGTTGTGGCTGAGCCACTCAATACTCAGGTAGCAGCTAATAAATGAAGAAAGGTTGCCAAGCAACCCTATGCAACAGAGACAGGAGTGGGCACATGCAGCTTCAAGAGCCATGCCCATCTTGGAACTCTGTGCTGAGGACTGAAGTTATCCTGTGGCTGGACTGGCCGACCAGGTTAGGTGCTTGCTGACTGCACAGGATCAAGAAACCCCCGCCCACTGCATGATGGCCAGCACCTGAGCGGCCAGCATAGTCAAGAGCCTCTGGAAGCTCCACCATCTGTCTCAGCACTGGGCCCTTCCACCCTGAAGTTGGTGGAGGTCTTGGAAGATGAACCTCCCAGTTCTTTTTCCAGTACTGCCACACCCAGAGAAACATAGATGTAAAGCTGAAGATTGGTGGGCATTTTCTAAAGGTCTCCAATTCTGGTGAAATCCAAACAATCAAGACTCAATAAGAAATTTTTCCACTTTGGCCTGGATTGTTACATACAGCACTAATATTAATTTTGATCTTACATGCTACTTTTTATTTTAAATCAATACATGTTCATCTTTTATCAAATTACACCCTCATCAATATTTGATTATATTCTTGTAATGTTTTAAAGATTCACTGGAAACCATTCTATTTTTGTTCTCCTAGGTCATATGTACACTTGCTCCTCTTAGTCCCACTTTCCCCTCTACCATTATCTGCTACTAACACAAATTCCTCCAGCCATCTTTTCTTTTTAACTTGGCTTGTATTATTCATTTCTATTTTGTCTCTCTCTCTCTCTCTCTTCTTTCTTTCTTTCTTTCCATTTAATCTCTACTCTTCTTTTCATGTCCTACATAATGTGACAGTAATTTTACTATCTGTAATAACTCATTTCCCAACCTACTCCAGAGTGTTACCACAATTTTATACCCAGAATATGAGAAGAGTTGAAAATTTTTTCATCAAGTCCCACTTGACCTAAGGTTTATTAGTGCGTGAAGTTTGCTCTGAAGGTACTAAGGTTTAGTATCTTCTTTCAGTGATGCTGAGTTTGGGAATAAAGGTGAACATGTTGAATGGGTGGGAGTACCAATACCTGGATATTCACCCAGCCCAGGGAACTTACTCAAAGAAGCTCACTAAATTGTCTCTTGTTTAAAAGTATAAGTAATAACCAGGTTTGGAACCTCATGGCTGTAATCCCAGGAGCTCAGGAGGTTTTTTCAGAAGGACCATGAGTTCAAGGCCAACCTGAGCAACACTGTGAGGTGCTAGGCAACTTAGGGAGACTCTGTCTCAAAATAAAAAATAAATAAATGGACTGGGGATGAGGCTCACTGGTTAAGCTCCTGGGTTCACTCCTTGGTACAAAAAAAAAAAAAAAAACAATAGTAAAGGTAATCATCCTCTCAGAAGTTGGGTACACACAGAAATAATATGAAAAAGCATGTAAACCTACCACCCCAAACAACCCACAACACTTCAACAACTGATCCCATTGACACCACAGTCAGAAAATATTGAGAATTTAGAAAGTTCATAGTTAAAATGTTCAGTGAACTAAAAGAAGATGTAAGGATTTTAAAAATACAGGAGGTAAAAGATGATTTCAAGAAAGAGATAGATATTCTGAAAAAGGACCAAAGAGAAATTCTGGAAAGATTCAGACAATCAAATTAAAAATTAAGTGGAAAACGTCACCAATAAATGAGACCACTTTAAAGACAGACTCTCAGGTCTTGAAGACAAAGAATATTGTCAACAGTAAAACAAAGAATATTGTCAACAGTAAAGATGTTAAATAACCATAATACTCAAGAAATGTGAGATAACAAGGGTAAGAATCATTGTGATAGATGAAGGCATCAAAATACAAAATATAGGAAGCAGGCTAACGTTTTGTTTGGCTGCTCAATAAGACCTCCTGGATGGGAGATGTCTCCAAGGTCTATAGATCCCAGGAGTTGAGGAGCCTGTGAGCACAAGAAAGTCAAGCACCTGGTAAAAGGAGAGTTGACCTCTTTTCCCTCCGCCCGCCCTGGCCCAGTGGGAAAGGTGGAGCCTTCCCTGGTCAGCACCCTGTCCCTAGGATGCCTAGTCCTCTGGACATTATTACCTGTTTTTTTTATCTCGGTCGTCAACGCCAGCTTCTCCATGAGTCAAGATGTGTTTCACTTTGTCTACATCTCCCTCTAGCACCGCTCTGTGGATCCTGGTGTTCGCTTTATAGCGAAGGCCCATTTTCCACAGGCTCCTCATGAATGAGCTCTCGGTTCTGACGAAATTAGAGGCCATGACCAGGCCTCACAGGCCCCAGCCTTGTATTCTGGGGCTTTTCAAGACATTTTTCTCAGTCACAGAATAAACAACTTAGTCCCACCAGGTACCTAGTTGTGGCTGAGCCACTCAATACTCAGGTAGCAGCTAATAAATGAAGAAAGGTTGCCAAGCAACCCTATGCAACAGAGACAGGAGTGGGCACATGCAGCTTCAAGAGCCATGCCCATCTTGGAACTCTGTGCTGAGGACTGAAGTTATCCTGTGGCTGGACTGGCCGACCAGGTTAGGTGCTTGCTGACTGCACAGGATCAAGAAACCCCCGCCCACTGCATGATGGCCAGCACCTGAGCGGCCAGCATAGTCAAGAGCCTCTGGAAGCTCCACCATCTGTCTCAGCACTGGGCCCTTCCACCCTGAAGTTGGTGGAGGTCTTGGAAGATGAACCTCCCAGTTCTTTTTCCAGTACTGCCACACCCAGAGAAACATAGATGTAAAGCTGAAGATTGGTGGGCATTTTCTAAAGGTCTCCAATTCTGGTGAAATCCAAACAATCAAGACTCAATAAGAAATTTTTCCACTTTGGCCTGGATTGTTACATACAGCACTAATATTAATTTTGATCTTACATGCTACTTTTTATTTTAAATCAATACATGTTCATCTTTTATCAAATTACACCCTCATCAATATTTGATTATATTCTTGTAATGTTTTAAAGATTCACTGGAAACCATTCTATTTTTGTTCTCCTAGGTCATATGTACACTTGCTCCTCTTAGTCCCACTTTCCCCTCTACCATTATCTGCTACTAACACAAATTCCTCCAGCCATCTTTTCTTTTTAACTTGGCTTGTATTATTCATTTCTATTTTGTCTCTCTCTCTCTCTCTCTTCTTTCTTTCTTTCTTTCCATTTAATCTCTACTCTTCTTTTCATGTCCTACATAATGTGACAGTAATTTTACTATCTGTAATAACTCATTTCCCAACCTACTCCAGAGTGTTACCACAATTTTATACCCAGAATATGAGAAGAGTTGAAAATTTTTTCATCAAGTCCCACTTGACCTAAGGTTTATTAGTGCGTGAAGTTTGCTCTGAAGGTACTAAGGTTTAGTATCTTCTTTCAGTGATGCTGAGTTTGGGAATAAAGGTGAACATGTTGAATGGGTGGGAGTACCAATACCTGGATATTCACCCAGCCCAGGGAACTTACTCAAAGAAGCTCACTAAATTGTCTCTTGTTTAAAAGTATAAGTAATAACCAGGTTTGGAACCTCATGGCTGTAATCCCAGGAGCTCAGGAGGTTTTTTCAGAAGGACCATGAGTTCAAGGCCAACCTGAGCAACACTGTGAGGTGCTAGGCAACTTAGGGAGACTCTGTCTCAAAATAAAAAATAAATAAATGGACTGGGGATGAGGCTCACTGGTTAAGCTCCTGGGTTCACTCCTTGGTACAAAAAAAAAAAAAAAACAATAGTAAAGGTAATCATCCTCTCAGAAGTTGGGTACACACAGAAATAATATGAAAAAGCATGTAAACCTACCACCCCAAACAACCCACAACACTTCAACAACTGATCCCATTGACACCACAGTCAGAAAATATTGAGAATTTAGAAAGTTCATAGTTAAAATGTTCAGTGAACTAAAAGAAGATGTAAGGATTTTAAAAATACAGGAGGTAAAAGATGATTTCAAGAAAGAGATAGATATTCTGAAAAAGGACCAAAGAGAAATTCTGGAAAGATTCAGACAATCAAATTAAAAATTAAGTGGAAAACGTCACCAATAAATGAGACCACTTTAAAGACAGACTCTCAGGTCTTGAAGACAAAGAATATTGTCAACAGTAAAACAAAGAATATTGTCAACAGTAAAGATGTTAAATAACCATAATACTCAAGAAATGTGAGATAACAAGGGTAAGAATCATTGTGATAGATGAAGGCATCAAAATACAAAATATAGGAAGCAGGCTAACGTTTTGTTTGGCTGCTCAATAAGACCTCCTGGATGGGAGATGTCTCCAAGGTCTATAGATCCCAGGAGTTGAGGAGCCTGTGAGCACAAGAAAGTCAAGCACCTGGTAAAAGGAGAGTTGACCTCTTTTCCCTCCGCCCGCCCTGGCCCAGTGGGAAAGGTGGAGCCTTCCCTGGTCAGCACCCTGTCCCTAGGATGCCTAGTCCTCTGGACATTATTACCTGTTTTTTTTATCTCGGTCGTCAACGCCAGCTTCTCCATGAGTCAAGATGTGTTTCACTTTGTCTACATCTCCCTCTAGCACCGCTCTGTGGATCCTGGTGTTCGCTTTATAGCGAAGGCCCATTTTCCACAGGCTCCTCATGAATGAGCTCTCGGTTCTGACGAAATTAGAGGCCATGACCAGGCCTCACAGGCCCCAGCCTTGTATTCTGGGGCTTTTCAAGACATTTTTCTCAGTCACAGAATAAACAACTTAGTCCCACCAGGTACCTAGTTGTGGCTGAGCCACTCAATACTCAGGTAGCAGCTAATAAATGAAGAAAGGTTGCCAAGCAACCCTATGCAACAGAGACAGGAGTGGGCACATGCAGCTTCAAGAGCCATGCCCATCTTGGAACTCTGTGCTGAGGACTGAAGTTATCCTGTGGCTGGACTGGCCGACCAGGTTAGGTGCTTGCTGACTGCACAGGATCAAGAAACCCCCGCCCACTGCATGATGGCCAGCACCTGAGCGGCCAGCATAGTCAAGAGCCTCTGGAAGCTCCACCATCTGTCTCAGCACTGGGCCCTTCCACCCTGAAGTTGGTGGAGGTCTTGGAAGATGAACCTCCCAGTTCTTTTTCCAGTACTGCCACACCCAGAGAAACATAGATGTAAAGCTGAAGATTGGTGGGCATTTTCTAAAGGTCTCCAATTCTGGTGAAATCCAAACAATCAAGACTCAATAAGAAATTTTTCCACTTTGGCCTGGATTGTTACATACAGCACTAATATTAATTTTGATCTTACATGCTACTTTTTATTTTAAATCAATACATGTTCATCTTTTATCAAATTACACCCTCATCAATATTTGATTATATTCTTGTAATGTTTTAAAGATTCACTGGAAACCATTCTATTTTTGTTCTCCTAGGTCATATGTACACTTGCTCCTCTTAGTCCCACTTTCCCCTCTACCATTATCTGCTACTAACACAAATTCCTCCAGCCATCTTTTCTTTTTAACTTGGCTTGTATTATTCATTTCTATTTTGTCTCTCTCTCTCTCTCTCTTCTTTCTTTCTTTCTTTCCATTTAATCTCTACTCTTCTTTTCATGTCCTACATAATGTGACAGTAATTTTACTATCTGTAATAACTCATTTCCCAACCTACTCCAGAGTGTTACCACAATTTTATACCCAGAATATGAGAAGAGTTGAAAATTTTTTCATCAAGTCCCACTTGACCTAAGGTTTATTAGTGCGTGAAGTTTGCTCTGAAGGTACTAAGGTTTAGTATCTTCTTTCAGTGATGCTGAGTTTGGGAATAAAGGTGAACATGTTGAATGGGTGGGAGTACCAATACCTGGATATTCACCCAGCCCAGGGAACTTACTCAAAGAAGCTCACTAAATTGTCTCTTGTTTAAAAGTATAAGTAATAACCAGGTTTGGAACCTCATGGCTGTAATCCCAGGAGCTCAGGAGGTTTTTTCAGAAGGACCATGAGTTCAAGGCCAACCTGAGCAACACTGTGAGGTGCTAGGCAACTTAGGGAGACTCTGTCTCAAAATAAAAAATAAATAAATGGACTGGGGATGAGGCTCACTGGTTAAGCTCCTGGGTTCACTCCTTGGTACAAAAAAAAAAAAAAAACAATAGTAAAGGTAATCATCCTCTCAGAAGTTGGGTACACACAGAAATAATATGAAAAAGCATGTAAACCTACCACCCCAAACAACCCACAACACTTCAACAACTGATCCCATTGACACCACAGTCAGAAAATATTGAGAATTTAGAAAGTTCATAGTTAAAATGTTCAGTGAACTAAAAGAAGATGTAAGGATTTTAAAAATACAGGAGGTAAAAGATGATTTCAAGAAAGAGATAGATATTCTGAAAAAGGACCAAAGAGAAATTCTGGAAAGATTCAGACAATCAAATTAAAAATTAAGTGGAAAACGTCACCAATAAATGAGACCACTTTAAAGACAGACTCTCAGGTCTTGAAGACAAAGAATATTGTCAACAGTAAAACAAAGAATATTGTCAACAGTAAAGATGTTAAATAACCATAATACTCAAGAAATGTGAGATAACAAGGGTAAGAATCATTGTGATAGATGAAGGCATCAAAATACAAAATATAGGAAGCAGGCTAACGTTTTGTTTGGCTGCTCAATAAGACCTCCTGGATGGGAGATGTCTCCAAGGTCTATAGATCCCAGGAGTTGAGGAGCCTGTGAGCACAAGAAAGTCAAGCACCTGGTAAAAGGAGAGTTGACCTCTTTTCCCTCCGCCCGCCCTGGCCCAGTGGGAAAGGTGGAGCCTTCCCTGGTCAGCACCCTGTCCCTAGGTTGCCTAGTCCTCTGGACATTATTACCTGTTTTTTTTATCTCGGTCGTCAACGCCAGCTTCTCCATGAGTCAAGATGTGTTTCACTTTGTCTACATCTCCCTCTAGCACCGCTCTGTGGATCCTGGTGTTCGCTTTATAGCGAAGGCCCATTTTCCACAGGCTCCTCATGAATGAGCTCTCGGTTCTGACGAAATTAGAGGCCATGACCAGGCCTCACAGGCCCCAGCCTTGTATTCTGGGGCTTTTCAAGACATTTTTCTCAGTCACAGAATAAACAACTTAGTCCCACCAGGTACCTAGTTGTGGCTGAGCCACTCAATACTCAGGTAGCAGCTAATAAATGAAGAAAGGTTGCCAAGCAACCCTATGCAACAGAGACAGGAGTGGGCACATGCAGCTTCAAGAGCCACGCCCATCTTGGAACTCTGTGCTGAGGACTGAAGTTATCCTGTGGCTGGACTCTCAATAAATATGGGAAGCATTTTTCAATAAATATCAATAAATTTTCAAACATTTAAGAATGAGATGAAAATCCAAATACAGAACCTCTTTGAACATCAAACAAACAGGATTAATAAAGATCCTCTCCAATACACATTATAATAAAAATACCTAATATACAGATTAATCTTAGGATTTTGAAAGTCTCAGGATGAAAAAGGAAGTCATGTTTTGAGGGCAGTGCAAATATCCCAAGTGGTTTTGCAAATTAGAGTTTCAAATGACTTCACAGTTCAAACCCTAAAAGCAGGGAGTGCTTGGAATCATACATACCAACCAAAATTAACAAATCCAGCATAAATTGTCCTTCAGAATTGAAAAGGAAATAAAAACCTTCCATGCTAAATATAAAATAATTCATATAACCAGAAAGCCTGCACTATGAGATTTACTCAATGAAATATTTCATGCAGAAGAAAGATAAGAATCAGAACCAGCAGAAGGATGAAACTCCCTAGAAGAATAGTCATCTAAAGGAGAAGCAAGTCTGAATTAAGCATTAGAAATAAATGAAAATGGCTGGAAATAAAAATCATCTCTGCATATTCATATAAATATGAATCCTTTGCATGGCATGTGCTTTGACTCTGAAATTTTATAAACATTACCACAAAGAGGTTGCTAACACAAATCAAATTGGTAAGAACAAACTGACAGGGTTTCCAAACCCCATTACTCCTCTCAGTACTATGAGGCAGTTCACTGCAGAAAGCAATGGGAGCTCAAAGTGTGTGAATTTTACCTTAGTGGCCCCAAGGTCAGGGGTCAGGTACCCTCCTTACTCAGAGTAGATGGCATCTGCTCTACATGGTCCTGCTCTCATATTCACCTGCTTCATGCCTACAGGTTCTGGCCTTACCCTCCCAGACTACTTGTCAGTGTTGCAAGTCCCTCGTTCCTGGTGACTGCTGGGGCCCAGGATTATGAAGCTTGCTGCAATCAGTCTGTGGGTACTAGCAACCTCTTCACTGGTGGTCACTGTTTCCCAAATACTCTGTGAAACTGGAATATGCTGATTTGGAGAAAACCTCACCTAGACTCTGACACTTTCTTGCTCAAACATCTATTTTTTCTCAAAACAATCAAAAGCATTTTATTTGATTACACTTTTAATTAATAGTGTGTGTTTTGTGAATGCATGAATTGACATACATTTCCACTTGATTTGAAGATACCAGTAGTTTAAAAGCACTTCAAATAAATTGAAGGAAGGCCAGTAGATTAGAAGCATGGGAAAGGGGATAGGAGGAGAGCAGGAAAAGGAGTAGTACTGGGGACTGAAGTGGAGGCAATTACTTTCTATGTATGTATGATTATGTAAAAGGAAAATTCAATATTATGTGTAAGACATTAACGAAAACATTCAGAAACCTCTTCCAGACTTGTGGTTATTTCTTTCTTTTTACTACTATTGTAGTTTCACTTGCCTTATTTTTCCCTTAATTAAGATTGATAAGGGACTGGGGTTGTGGTAGAGTGCTTGCCTAGCACATGTGAGGCCCTGAGTTTCATCCTCAGCACCACATATAAATAAAATAAAGGTATTATGGCCATCTAAAACTAAAAAAAAAAAAAATTAAAAAAGGTTGTTAAGCTGTGTGCAGTGGTGCATTCATGAAATTCTAGGGATTACCCAGGCTGAGGCAGGAAAAGTCCAAAGTACAAGTGTCCTGGGAAAATTATTGAGAACCTGTCTCAAAATAAAGAAACTAAAAATAAGACCTGGGACTATTCTCAGTGGTGGGTGCCCTGGGTTCCATTATCATTGCAGGTGGGGGAAAAAAAGAAGATCGAGAGCCACAAATTTAATGATTATTTGAATTTTTTATCAATTTATTCCTGATATTACAATTTCAAAGTCATTCATTTCTTTCATTGTTAGTAATATTTTTTGTAATTTTAAGATGGAAATGTTTTTGTCACTCTTGCTCATCTCTTAACACAAATACTAATATGTCTATTTTAAATCTGTCAGGTTTTTGTACAATACCTGCTGTGTCTTCTGACTCATCCTGTAGTGGTCCTTATACTGGTATACCTGTGACTAAGAATTTCTTTTTGGATATTCTCTCTCAGAGTGGCTTCATGCAGGGGAAAACCTTCACTAATAATCTCAGCTAGATATTTCATGACCTCTCCATCCTTTCTGAAAATTCAAATTCTCTGAGCCTTTCAAGCAGAGAGCTGTGACCTGTCACAAATGAATAACCTACTATTCCTCGTGTGGTTTGTCTGCAGTACATGGGTGCTCAAGCAGTTGTCAAGTTCTCTCTTGTTCTCAGGGGCCTCTATTTTAGCTCTCTATGTCACAGGAGACAGAAAGCCATCACCTGAAAAACCAGAATGTTGGACTTATGTTACCTTTTTCTGACTCCCGAGGAGAACACTGAGAATTTGTTATTTTCTCTGATCATACCAGATTGTGTCCACTTAAGAACAGGCTGTTCTGGGTACTTGTTCCTCCCCATTTTCAATTAGGCTGTTCTTATTTTTGCACTCTGTACTGATATTGTCTTAGTTGTACTAACATTTTTTGTTTGGCATGGAGGGCTGTCCATACCTCCAGGTGTGGTTGTGAAAGAGAAGTCATTTTGCAGAGCTGCTAATATACATCGAGTCTATGCCCTTTTTAAGTAGTTTGGGAATCCTTGGAATTAAAAATGGATATGTTTCATTGTTCAGTATATAAATGTAAAATGTGGTGAATGAAGTTACGTTTAGATTTGCTAAAGTGAAAATGAATGGTAACTTTGAGTAAAAGAACTTTAGAGGAGTACTTGAGGAGCAAATCACTAGAGTGAGTTCAAGAGTGAATGAAGAGCCTGAGAGGGCTGAATGGTAGTGCTTGCCCTGGAATTGGCCCAAGGACTTAAAATGACAATGAAGTCAGTGAGTACAGATCCTCCTCTCAGTGACATCAAACTAAGTGGCATAGTTGTGGGTGATCTAATTTTTATCTTGTTTAACTGTATCTTTCAATTCTGACATAAAAATCATGCATTATATTTACCACACTTCAAAGAGTCTTAAAATTACATACATGGAGTACCAAAAAAATACTTGACTAAGGTTTTAAGTAATAAATTCATAAAATTGCAAACTAAACAAAAATCCCTTGAATATTTTTCACCAATTTCCTATAAAATATATTAATTTGCTAGTTTTGTGAATAAAGAGCACGTAAATAAAAAATAATTGTGAGGGCAATATTTCTTGCTTTTTTACTATTAAATAATAGTGTTATTATTTTGAATAAATCATTTTAAACAAATTGAAAAAATTGTTTATGAGTTTTTCTGTGGAAGCCTGCAATCAAGGGCTCCTGTGGATGAGCCAGGCTCAGCAGAGACAAAGTCTTCTGACCTGATTGCAGTAACTTTTGCTCAGTATAATCCCAGATTATTCTTCCAGTTCAGGTCATGACTGGGTCAGCATACCCCATGTCCCAGGGGATGAAAGTAGAAATACACCTACTAATGTCCCATCTGCCACACTTCTTCACATGGTCATATGTAGTTGCTGGGAGACTGGACTCCATGGTCTCACTGTTTTTCTGGGCCATTCTGTTTCCAACTACAACCCAACAGGACAAGGACTGGTAAAGCCAAGGACAGCAGGCATCTTTTCTCTGGCACGTTGTTTAAATCATGAGCCAGGTTGATGTGATGATGCTCTCCTTGGCTACTGGGGTTCTTCCTCTGTGATTTCTTTCCTCCTAGACATCCAGGAGTACACCTTGGAGATCCTGCATCTGACCCTTCTCCCCAGCACTCTCCTCTCACTGCGCATGTCGAAGCCAGCATGTGCTGTCCCAGGATTGTGCAGCTACCACCTCTGGGACTTCCACTTCTGCTTCTAAAGTCTTCTTCACCTCCATAGTCAGAGAAGGCTTAGGAAAATGAGGCCAGATAAGGTCTCTCCTCTTTTTAAAATCTCCCAATGGCTTCTCATAAGAAGAAACTCTAAATCTTTTCTCGAGGTCCATACAGTGGGCTCCACCCTAACTGACTTTATCTATTTGTGGATTTTCTTCACAAGGCTCCAGTCATACTGCCTCCTTGCTGTTGTCCCACCCCCACTAAGGAAAGTGGTCTATTCTAACGCTCTTTGTACTCAAAATAGCAGAACAAGAGGGACTGAATGAGCTGCCGAAGGTCACAAGCTTAGAAGTAACAGAGTCAGGATTCAAATCTAGGTCAGTGTGGCTACACGTTCTGTATCACTTCTTCTACCTCATTACCCAAATGCTTCCTGAGTGCTTGATTGCTCAATAACAGATTCATGCAGGCAGGCAGTCCTACCTGAGGAAAGGCTGCTAGGTGTCTCTAGGAGAAGCGCTTGCCTTTCGCAGGAGAACACAGTGTCTTCTGCTTTCTGTCTCTGTTAGAAACCATCAGGAGCTTCTACTCCAAACCTGGTAGCCATGTAAAATTAAAAGCATCATCAGGACTGAGGTCAGCACAGGTTAAATGGATCAGTCATTGTCCTCTCCTGGACCAAATGGACAGACCCTCTTGGGGAGTTAACCCTGGCTTTCCTTGGGTTGGATACACTTATGCTGTTATTCCTGCAGAATCATCGCCATTTGGCACAGGCAGAATTAGGTACACTTCTTTTCCTGTTCATTGACTTACCTTTTCAATTCGTAAGTAATTATTATGTAATATACTTATAACAATTCAAACATTTTAAAAATTATATATATGTGATCCCTAAAAATACTAGACCAAGGTTTTAAGGAATACATTCATAAAATTATACACTGAAGACCCCTTGAATATTTCTTACCAATTTCTTATAAAATCTATTAATTTACTCTTATTAATGAATAAAGAGCACAGAAAGATAAAAATTTCGAGGGTACTATTTCTTGAGTGATAATATTGCTCTAATTCTAGCATATGTTAATCTTGTCAAATATACAATGTAAGCAGTCACATTGATTATTATTTCAATAATACTAACAAGGGAGAGAAATTTGGAAAATCATCTTATTTTATTAACTAAATTTTTGTGAATTTATGTTTATGGTTTGCACAACCACACCATCATCTATAAAAAGGAACACGTCATGTGTGCACAGTACCACTGAAAGGAAGATTCACAGCATTAGCAGTCCTTTGCACCAAATTCAGTCCATTGCCTGTTTTTATAAATGGAATGTTTTTGTTTTGTTTTGTAGAGGTTGTGAACTGAGGCCCTCATGCCTTCTAGGCAAGTGCTCTACCACTGTGCTATGCTTCTTATCCCCTGAAAATAAAGTTTTGTTGGAAACATTCACACTCATTCACTTATCATTGACAGCAGATTTCAGACCATACCCACAGAGAACTTCTGGCTCACCAAGCCTAAAATATTTTCTATGTGGCCTGTAGAAAAGTTTTGCCAATTCCTTGTTTAGTTTATCACAGTTCCTGTATTCCTCTATTACCATTCTAATAGACTTTACCCAATACACTGAAGTACTTGTGGGACATGGATCCCCTTATGTAATCCCTTAGTGACATTCATATTAATTATAGGCCCTTTCTCTGAGAACCCATGCACTGGGAACAAAAAATAAAAATGTAGCAAACAATAACTTTGCTGGTAACAAGATACAGTGCCAGTAGCACGCAGCTTCCTTTTGCACCTCAGCAGTTGATGCAGGTATTAGAATAAATTTGCTTCAGATATGTCATCAATCTAGAGTACTTTAATTATACTTGTGAAGTAATTAGGACACTGTAGATCTAATAGTTTAAAATGGTGGTTGCATGCTACATAATTTTATGGGTATGAAAATAGAACTATTTTATTATTGAAGAGTGTTTAGACTATCTCCAATTTGGTATGATAATGCTGTACTAAATATACTTAATGTGCATATGTACATATGAAATATTTGAATAAATATCCCTAACATATATAAGTCCTTCTTGTCTGATATCTATATGAAATACATACACACCTTTGTATGTTACATATAATATATACTTAACATGACAAACCCAAGGACAATATTCATATAGATAGTGCCCACATCTTTGTCCTTAATAGGAATCAGAGTTTTTAGGGAAAGAATGACTGATTCTGGGCCTAGAGTAAGGAAAATACAAGATGATCTTGGGAAATAATGTCGGCAATTAATACATAGAATGACATCCAATGGGGAAAAATAAAAGCTTCTGCACAGCAAAGGGAACAGCTAGGAATGTAAATACAGAGCCTATAAAATGGGAGAAAAATCTTTGCTAGTTACTCTTCTGACAGAGAAATAATACCTAGAATATATAAAAACCTCAAAGACTTTACACCAAAAAAATCAAATAACCCAATTAGTAAGTGGACAAATGAAGTAAACAGACAGTTTTCCAAAGAAGAAATACAAATGGCCAACAAATATATGAAAAATGCTCCACACACTAGCAATAAGGGAAACAGAAATCAAAACTACACTGAAATCAGTCAGAATTACAGATATCAAGAATACACACATAATATATGTGAGGATGTGGAAAGAAAGAAACACTTGTACTGGGGGTGGGAAGGCAAATTAGTACAATCACTATTGAAATCAGTATGGAGGTTTCTCAAAATACTAGGCATGGAACCACCATATGACCCAGCTATACCATCTTTCAGTATTTATCCTGAAGAATTAATGTCATCTTTCTACAGTGAGTGACACATGTACATTCATGTTTTTAACAGCACAATCTACAATTGCCAAAGTAAGGAACCAGCCTAGGTGTTCATCAACAGGTGAAAGGATGAAGAAAATGTGCTGTATATACACAGTGGAATTTTATTCAGCCAGAAAGAAAAATTAAATTAGTCCTTTGCAGCAAATGGATTATGTTAAGCAAAATAAATCAAACTCATAAGGTCAAGTGATGTATGTTCTCTCTCACATGAAGAAGCTAGAGAGGAAAAAGGTAGAGAAATGTTTGGCCAAACTTATGAAAATAAAAGGGAGATCAGTAAAGAAAAGGGATCAAGGGGAGGGTGTAAGGGAAGGAGGGGGGAAGTGTTAGAGAGTGATATTGGCCAAATTATATTGTATAGTGTTTGAATGCATGACTATGTAATGGCAAATCTCATCATTGTGTACAACTACAATATGCCAATAAAAAATTGTGAAAAAAGCATATAAGGTTGATTACACTGTAATAATTTAATAACATTAAAACATTGGTATGGGCCACAGTACTAGCATAGCAAAATACTGTTAGTCTAAATCGTTAAGTCTGTAGTTGGAAACAAAAGTTGGAAAATACAAATAAGTCATCAATAATGTGATATTTAGAACCATAAATTTATTAATGACCACTTGATTGTCAGGGTAGTGTTTAGTTAGCTGGCATTTGGGTAGTGTGAGTACATAAAAATCCAATGGGTACATACTTGCAATTCAAATTTAGTTGGAGGTGCCAAGAAAAATTCTAATTGTTATATTTAATATATGCACATTTTATACAACTTTATGAAATTGTGTATTCCACAAATACATAGACCTGCCCATTATAACCAACAACTAACTCTAAATGTACTTGAGTGGAAAAAAGAACAAAAGACTTTTCTCTGTAGCCCTCAGATTAAAGAGGAATTTGGAATAATAACAAAATATTTTGCTACAAAGAAATATCTTACAGTAAATACAGTAAAATTATACTGAGAGAACACATAGTCTTCTATTTATTTTTGAAAGTCTAAAAATGAGTAATATAAGTTTCCTAATTAATGATCAACCAGGCTGAGTACATTAAATATAAAGTTTAAAAAGCAGAAATAATTCAAAAAGCATAACTAAGAAACATGTAAAACTAAATGTGTAGAAATGATAAATAAAAGCAAACTTGAAATGCTAAACCAGAAATAAAGAAGCTTTATAAAAACATAAAATAAAAATATAAAGTCAGAATTCAAAAAAAGTAAAACCCATGGTAGAAAATATTTTTAAATGATTGTAAAATGACTAGATATTTTTACTAGAATGTTTGCAGAAATTCTAGCAAGTCCAGGTCCAAATTCTGTAGCAAATGGAAAACAATGAATTATTATTGTATTCTTTCCCTCAAAGATTTCAGCTCCTAAAACTTGCTCCACTCCTCACTCCATTCCTGGAAGTGAAGAATACCTATAACTTGACTGTGATTATATATATAATTATTGGTTGTTATTAATGATTACTATTATTAATAATATATAGTTTTTAATTATATTACTCTTCTTCAATAATTACTTAGAGAATAGTTTAATTGGTTATTCTAGTTCTTGATTTCACAGTTTGATTTTTGCTTCAGGCTAGCACCCCTGCCTAGTTCTAGAAAGATTTTTCTTTTTTCATTATTTATGCCTTTTCTACAGCTATAAGGTTTTCTTAAAATAATTTTAACTTTCTCTACTGCTTTCAGTGGTTTTCGGTCCTTTAAAAAAATTACTGTCAGCTCAGTACTACTTTTTTTCTCTAGACAAAATTAAAATAACATAGAATAACAGAATTTTAAAAACTCTAAGTCATTAGTCAAAGAAACCGCTAATACTTCAAAATATTTTAAACATTCTGCCCAAATGGTTGTTAGGATGGACAACCTGAACCTTAAGTATATTAAAGGATGTTATCTGGTTGTAGAAAGTAACAGCAATGACATTTGAATTCATGTTGCTTAATAGTAAGCCAAATACTCTCCGGAATTACCATACCATTGGTGAGTGTTTTAACAATAAAATGGAACAGTGAGTCTAGTGAGCCCAAACATGGATGATAGGAAGAGAATTAGTAAGTGAACCTGGAGGTAGAGGATCATAATAGAACTACAGAGGGAGGGCATATTTGAAGAGGAAAAACTGAGTTGGGTAGGAATCATTGTTTTCCCAGAAGAAAACAAAATATCTGGATTTGCACCTGGTTTGATAAAGATGAAACAGGAATTTAGGACATGGATTTTGGGAACTATGTAGAAAATGATATTAAAATAAGGGATTCGAAGGAGTCCAAAACAAGTTGTTGCTTGTAGGAACTGACAGACTTTCAGGTTTGTATTGAAAGATGTTAAAACCTTTTGAGCTACTGGGAAGATTCTCTGGAGTACATAGGAACCTGAGGGTGGTTTACCGGACTTCAAGCACCAAGGGACTAGCAGTTGCTCAACCACATGGTCTATGGCCCAGAGCAGGCATAGGCTCACTTCTGCCACTTTTGTCAACTCACTCATTTTCTTCCTATGTACAGGTAAGGTAGGGCAGGGGTACAATTTGGCAGGGCTATTTTTTCCTAGTAACAATGTTACAGATTTTAGGCCTTTTTTTTTTTTTTTCTTATGGCAGGTGAAGTAGATCGAAGCCAGTTCAGTTAGGCATTAAGCTGTTAACTAAATTTTTATGGGTTTAAATACCATCAGTCTAGAGAATTAAGATAGTTAGTTTAGGTCTTAGCTTAATTAAAGTAATTGATTTGCATTCAGTTGATGTGAGATAGATAGTCCTGATTGTAGGAATTAGTATTAGTATTTGCTTAAGTATTAATTAAATTTAGAAGACTCTTGGTCTAAATTTAACCTAAAACCTAGCTTAAGATTGATAGCTAAGGTATAAGGGAAAGGAAGAGGGTTGATATAATTATGAGAGTTGGCATGAGAGGGTTTATTTTTGTGTTTCGAATTGTCATTTTATTTTAGAATTGTTGAATGATAGAAATAGTGTTAGCGATGTTGAGAAGATAAGTTGTATATAGAAATACAGTTTTAGTAAGGCTGTTATTGGTATTGATATAGATATAATGACATTGCTACTTGATACAAGTTCTTTAATAATAACTCATTTTTGGGTGAATCCAATTAGTGGGGGAAGTTTGCTTAGAGATATAAGTACAATAAGAATTATTGAAATTAGTAGAGGAAATTTGTTTAATATGTTGGAGAGTGAAAGGGTGGTGGTTTTCTTGTTATAATGGATTAATATGAACATGTTGATTTTATATATAATATAAATAATCAGATTCATAGTCAATGTAGGATTCAGTGTCATGATTGTTATTATTCAGCCTATGTGGGTGATTGATGAGTAGGCTAGGATTTTTTTGTTGATATAAGTGGAACTCCTTGGGTAACTTTTGGGTCTCATAGGTGAAATTGAACTAGTCCCATTTTTATTGACAGCACTACAGCAAATATTAGGGGTGAAATTTGATTGGGTGAGTTGATTAGGGTTCATTGTCCTGAGTGTATAAAACTAGTGATGCTAGAGCCTGAATGAAGAAATATTTGGATGCATTTTCTGTGGATTGAGGGTTTGCTTTGTTAATTAAAATAGGGATAATATCTAGTATGCTTATTTCTAGTCCTACTGAGGTAAGTAGTCAGTGGGAACTAAATAGTGCCATTAAATTTCCTGAAAATGAGGTGAAATTGATGGTAGAGGCAATTAGGGGATTAATTAGTACAGGAAGGGTATAAACCAACATTTTTTGGGGAATAGCCTGAAAGCTTATTTAGATGACCTTACTAATAGGGCATGGTGTGTAAGGTACCCTTAAGAATTTTGGATTCTTAAGGTTAGGTTCAAATCCTATGGTTCAAGAAATAAAAGGGTTTAAACCTCTATTATTTACTCTATGAAAGTAACTCTTTTGTCAGACATATTTCTTTAGGTTAGGAGTACACATGTCATGACAATGGGCAGGGAGATAGATGTGTCATATGCATATAGAGTTCGTGTTAGGGGTAAAAAGTTTTTTTCATAATAAGTGTATGAGTTTTCCGTATCAAAATCATGGGTATGATGCTTGAATTCATAGAAATGTTGAAGTTAGTACTAGGGTTTATTAATGCAAAACTGAATGTAAAGATTTCAGGGATTGGTGGGTTGAAGAGTACTCCTATGAAAAAGAGTTGTGGTTAAAGCGTTTATTATAATGATTTGAGTGTATTAGGCTAGGAAAAATAAGGCAAAGGGGCCCGCAGCATATTCTAGGTTAAATCCTGGTACAAGTTCCTCCTTCTGTCAGGTCAAAAGGAGCTCTATTTGTTTCTGCTAGTGTTGAGATGAATCACATTATTGCTAGTGGTCACGTTAGTGTAGTGATCCTATGAATTGTTGAGTTGCAATAAGGATTGACATAGGAAATGATATGTTTATAAGTAGAATGAACAGTAGAATGATGGTCAGAGTTCCTTCATATGACATTGTGCTACAACGTGTAGTGCTCTGATTAGG
Organism: Spermophilus citellus; assembly: GCF_964194105.1. Lineage (NCBI taxonomy): Eukaryota > Metazoa > Chordata > Mammalia > Rodentia > Sciuridae > Spermophilus > Spermophilus citellus. The sequence goes on along the minus strand of NC_138195.1, from coordinate 27,642,785 downwards.
GCGTATTCAGAATTGGACACTCATCTTGATCATAAGATTGTATATATGTATATATGGCTAAGCTTGAAGTTGCAAGGATAAAGAGTACCTCCAGTATTATCAGAAGACAGCGGATCAGCCACGGTCCACTCACAGCCTGGGACACCACCTGGCAGTTACAGTGAATGAACCTGACCACGTGCCAACGCTGCTTCACTCTTTTGGTTTCTGATAGAAGACTACATAATTCTTATCATTTTCTTTCTATGCATCAGGGAGATGTTTCTCCCATTTCACCTTTCAGGACCTTCTGTCTTTGGTTTCCTAGAGTTTGACTCTGATATGTTCAGGTACATATTTTGGAACTTATCCTTCTTAGTGTTCTGGGGTTCTTAGCTCTATGGTTTGATGTCTATCATTTGTTTTGGAAATTTACTGATCATTATTTCTTCAGATATTGCTTCTTTTCCATTCTTTTTTCTTCATCTGGTATAGCATTAAACACAGATTACACATTCTAAAATTGAAACAGTTTTTGAATTTCCTGTTCTGTTTTTTCATTTTTTTTTTTTTCTTTTTGTACTTTGGACCAGGAAATCTCTGCTGGTATATCTTGGTTTCTTTCTTGACTGTGTTCAGTCTGTTGACAAGATTATCAAAGACATTACTTATTTCTGTTACAGTATTTTTGATTTGACATTTTCTTTTGATTCTTTAGAATTTTTATTTTTTCTGTGGACATCATCCATCTTTTCTTATATAGGATCTACTTTTCTATTAGAATACTTAACATACTAAATACAGTTGTTATATTCTCTCTTTAGCAAGTCCAATATTTATGTCATATCTGAGCTTTATTCTGATGCTTGGTTTGTCCCTTCAGACTGTGTTTTTTACCTGCTTTTCAACATGACTGATACTTTTTTTGTTGTTGTTTAAAACTGGACACTATTATATGGGTAAGAAAAACTGAGGGTCCTAGGCCTTCAGTATGAGGGTTTGTGTCAATCTGCTTGCTGTAGCTATAGCTGCCAATTCCTTTAGTCCTTGTTTTCATATCCCCAGTTGTCTTAGGTCTCCTCAGGTCCACGTTGGTATTCCTAAGAACTTCTTCTTAAATTGGGTCTGAAGTTTCCCTTCTTTTGATGGTAAACCCATTGTTACTCTACTGAAGCCCTGCTTTTGGGGAGGAAAGGAGTGGGTGAACTCTAAGAGAGACTTTCAAGTCTGTTGGTGGGTCTTTGAATGTCAGCTGTGACACTCAATTGTTTCTTACCTTCCTTTCCTCCTCTCTTGAGACTGGAAGACCATCTAAATGTGAAATTGGGTGACTGCCCTGCTCACCGTGTAAGAGGAGGTTTGGATGAATGCTTTTTTTTTTTTTAAGAGAGAGGGGGAGGGAGGGAGGGAGGGAGAGAGAGAGAGAGAGAAAGAGAGAGAGAGAGAGAGAGAGAGAGAGAGAGAGAGAGAGAGAGAATTTTTCAATGTTTATTTTCTAGTTTTCCGTGAACATAACATCTTTGTTTGTATGTGGTACTGAGGATCGAACCTGGGCCGCACACATGCCAGGGGTGCGCGCTACCGCTTGAGCCACATCCCCAGCCCTTTATGAATGCTTTTTTCCACTGGTGGTTAGGTCTTGGTCACGGAGAAGAAACTGTTTAGATTTTCTACTTCTGCCAAAGACACAAGTTTTTTCTTCTTAGCCTTTTTAACATGATAACCTGGTGGGGTTCCAGAAGGCAAAATCCTCAAATCTATGGGTACTTTCCTGAGATTGTGGCTCCCAGGACTTCCTTATTCGCAAACTAGTTTCCTTTCAGCCTCCTCCAATTCATCAGCATCACCCATCAAATGATGGTGTATATGTTTGTTGCATGGCTTCTACGCCAGGTCAGTTGATGGCAGGGTATTTCCCTGTATCCACATGTGTCTACACACTTCAGCTTTTCTGGAACCCACTAGAGATTTGTCACTTCAATCCTGTAACCAGTTTAAGAAAACTTGTTGATTTTCAATGTGTTCAACTTTTCTACTGTTGCTCTAAGGATGGGGTTAAAGACTTCAAACTCTTTATATATCAGAGATGAAACTGGTATCAAAGATATCTAAAGAACATATGAGCTTATTTTAGAATTGAAATTAGAGGAAATAATTGCAAATTATTATACCAGAAATGATCTACAATTCCTTTCATACTATAGGTAATACATAGAGAATTAAGTTTCCTGTTTCTGAAAAAGCTGGGGTGTGAAAAAATTAATAGCATCAATGAGCTTATATGGAGTATATTCTATTTTCATGATTTAAAAACAAATAAATAAATAAAACTATTTTAGAACTTTTCCATAAAAAATCTTTTAGAAGCAAAACTGTTAATTTATTACACACAAATATTTACATTCTGTCTTTTTGTAAAGGACAAGAACAAAGTAGTATGCTCAAAGCATTTTTACAGCCAGAATAAATGTGCTCTCATCCTTTATCTTTATAAGAACTTTCACATGAGCAACAGTGCCCATCTACAAAGAATAAATGCTTGATTCAGAATGCCAAGAAAAGCAAGCAAGCAGGAATTTTATTAAAAGGAAGAGTAAAAGAGTCAGAACTCTCTGCATAACATACCTGAGAAGGGGAAAGAGGGCTGTATAAGTATTATAGCATTCCTTCTTTTAAATACACATTAGGAGGTGAAAAGCTTCTCCTGATTGGTTTTTCAATTATCCCTGGTGGATGTGAAATGAAAACTTATGCCCTTTAAGAAACAGAAACTGTTTTATAACATGTCAGGTCATGTGAAAATGGCTGTTCTGATGCTTGCCCTCTCGTTGACCTTTACTGACCCTTCCCTACTCTCCACTGCCTATCCTTTTCTATCTTATAAACAAGAATCTTCAATGAAATGCTCAATTGAGTGTGTGAAATTTGGAGGAGCAATTAGATGTTTACAGAGTCCTAAAGTATCTCTATGTAAGATATTTACAAAATGCAAAGAGTAAACAGAAGCTTTAGCATGGACCAACCTGGCAGATGGTCTTGAGTCAAATAATCAAGGACAGGGCTGGGGATGTGGCTCAAGCGGTAGCGCGCTCGCCTGGCATGCGTGCGGCCCGGGTTCGATCCTCACACCACATACCAACAAAGATGTTGTGTCTGCCGAGAACTAAAAAATAACAAATATTAAAAAAAAATTCTCTCTCTCTCTCTCTCTCTCTCTCTCTCTCTCTCTCTCTCTCTCTCTCTCTCTCTCCTCTTTAAAAAAAAATAATCAAGGACACATTGGTCAGACTGGGCTTATGAGATTTCAGAGGAGAATTCTATTGGAAATTGGATTAGAGGCCATTTATGTTATGTTTCGGAAAAAAAAGCTGTCTACATTTTGCCTGTATCTGGAGACTTTCTGTGAGGTGGAATTTAAAGGTGATGGACTAATTAATCTGGTGAAAGAAATTTTAAGGCATCACAGCATTCAAGTGGTAGCAACAGTATTACTGGCATTTTTTAGCCAAGTTTATTGTGCTAATCAGGAGCAGAAAGGAGAGCAGAAAAAAAAAGAAAGATTTGAAAAACTTGCAAAAATGCAAGTAAAATTGGGAATAAGTAAGTTGTGGTTGTTAAAAACGTTAGAGTCAATAAAGAAATGCTAAGTAAGTTGCACAGAAATAATAATAATGTTGCCTGAAGGGCATATCATAAATTGACAAGGCCACTCCCATCTCAGGCTCAAGGATTCACAAGTAAAAATTCCTTTGAGAAGAGACCATGGAGGCACCTGTTTGTGCATAGGGGCCTAGGAAGTTGCTTCACCATGCTCAGCTGCCCAGATACTCAGAGGTTGCTACAGCCATGGTATCAAGATGCTTGGCTACTGCTCAAGATTGTGGCAGACCTAAGCATAAACCATGTGGTCCTGGTTCTACAAGAATGCAGGATACTGGAGTTAGCGGGTCATGAAGGCTCCCACTGAGATTTTAAGGGAAAGTCTGGCAGGCTAGGAAAAGTGCAGCAGTGACAGAGTCCCTGCAGGCTGTCCTGAGGGGGTAATATGTGAGGAAGTAAGAAAGATGCCAAAGGTTCAGTGGAGACTCCTGAGATAAGAGATGCCACTAACAAGGTGGAGGGAAGCTGCAGGAATTCAGCAGAAACAGTCAAACAGCCCACATTGCAATCAGCAAGATCATAGGGATGGAGCTTTGGATAGAATATTATGATGTTTTGTACCTCAGAAGCTACATGTTGACCTACAAGATTTATATGCTCAGCTAGATTTTGGTTTGCCTTTGGACACATCCCTTCTTTCTGTGCCTTTATTTCTCCTTTGTGGAGTGAATCAATCTCTCTCTCTCTCTCTCTCTCTCTCTCTCTCTATATATATATATATATATATATATATATATATATATATATATATATAATGTCTGTGTGGGGGGGTATAAAACAAGCTCTCTATATAGTGTGTGTATATAAAACAAGCTATATATATGCATATATGTGTATACACACACACACACACACACACACACACACACACACACACACTTGATGTGATTGTTACAGGGGCTACTGCTGAGGGTTTGCCATGAGTCTTAGGAGACTTTGGTCTCAGACTTTTGGATAATGCTGGAACTCTTGACTAATGCTAACTATAGGAACTCCTGAAAATGAACTTTTTTTTTTTTTTTTTTTAGTACCAAGGATTGAACCCAGTGGCCTTTAAGCCCTGAGCCACATTCCCAGCCCTTTTAAAATATTTTATTTAGAGATAAGATCTTGCTAAGTGCCTTGCCAACTTGCTGAGGTAGACTTTGAACTCAAAATCCTCCTGCCTCAGCCTCCTGAGCCGCTGGGATTACGGGCATGAGCCACTGCACTGGGCTGGACTAAGTATTTTTTTATTGTAAGATTAACATAAATTTGGGGAAGCTAGGGTTTTAATGTTGTAGTTTGAATATGAGGTATTCCCCCAAAGCTCATGTGTGAGACAATGTAAGAATTTTTAGAAATGAAATGATTAGATTATGAAAGGTGTAATTTATTCAAAGGATTTAACCACTCATGGATACACTGAGATTAAGAGATGCCACTAACAAGGCTGAGGGAAGCTGAAGGAATTGAGCAGAAGCAGTCAAATAGATAGCCCACTGGACAGTAACTGTATATAGATAAGGTGTGGCTTGAGAAGGTAAGTCACTGAGGCCCATGCTTTTGGGATTTATATTTTGTCTCTGGTGAGCAGAGCTTATCTCTGCTTCCTGATTGTGGTATCCTGGGCTGCCATGCTCTTCCTTCAAGATCTTCTGTCTGCCTTTGGGACCAGAGCTATGGAGTCAGCCAACCATTGATAGAGGCCTCTGAAAATGTCAACCCCAAATAAATTTTTCTCCTCTACATTGTTCTTGTCAGGTCTTTTGGTCACAGCAATGTAAAAGTTTACCAAAATGGTCACCATTGTGTAAAGTGTATTTATTTGATCTCATAATTATTATAATTTGGGGGGGGGGCGCTCCTGATAAGAGCACATGGTGTCAGGAATGATCTTTCTAGAAATAATGCCTTAGCTGAGACTTAAAAATGGAATTATCAGCCAGAGGGAAACAAAGGACAAGAACATAAAAGGCAGCAGCAAGAGAGGAAGAAAACTATTAAATGGGGTCTGTATTTGTCTAAAGATACTGTGAGGAATAATACCTGAGGAAAGTGCCACTAAGAAAAAAAATAAAGGTAGTTAAGCAGAGCTTATACTCTGACAATTTTGTAGGTAAGTCTAAGATGTTTTGACATTTATGTTCTAAGGAGTGCTTCATGGACATATTTGCATTGGGGCTAGATCACTCTAAATGCTGTGGAAAGAATGCAAATGAGGGGCATATGCATAAATGGAAGTGGATTAATAACTAGAATGCAGCAGTGCAAAATTAAGATGATCCAGGCCTGAACTGAGGAAATGTTTTCAGAAACATCTTAAGATAGAAAATTTTCAGTGCTCAATGTTCAATGAAGATTTATTAAATGGGTCTCCGAAAAATGATCATCTGCTCATGTCTATATACAAACCAAACGTATCAAATGATATGTGAAATAAAATGCATGAATTGTTTTAAGTTGCTCATGTTTGCCATGTAGTTTTAACTTTACACATCTCCCTTCCTGTGTTTCAGGAAATCACTTAGGTATTTTATTGGGAAGATACTAATAGTAGGATCTATCAGATTCATCAACATTAAAGTGAATCTCAGTGGTAGAAATATTGCTTACCATGAAAAATATCTGATTTTAATCTCTACAGTGGAAAAGAAAAACACACAGAAAGTAAATAAAACAAAAATAAGAGGAAATACATCAGTTGTACACATAAGTGACTTTGGATTTGCCATTCATAGTCATTACTCTAGGAAATTATTTATGGTTCTCTACAAAATATAATATTAAACTTAAAGTTATGGGGAAAATAAAATATATATAATTATATTGTCTGGGATTCTCAGCAGCCAAGGGAGGAGATGCTTTACTGGTCCCTGCCACAAAGTGGCAGTGCAGTGGTGGATTGGCAGAGTGGTGGACTGGGTAGATTGGAGCTAGTGAAAAGGGCCTGCAGCCACACGGATTCTTTCATGCAGGTGTTGTGGACTGAGGTGCTGTAAGCCAAGATGTACTGACCTATTACCCTTTGGCAGTCAGGTCTGGGCACAGTATGGATGCCTGTTGTAGACCTGCTGCATTCATTGCCACAGCCCCAAATCTTCAAGCACAGACCATCCACTGACCTCAACCTCCTGCTTCTTGACCTGTGATGAGAAACTGGAAGTGAGACAGACCTGAATGAAAGTTGAGACTCAAAGGTAACCAATAGTTTTAGCACTTTTTAAAACTCTAATAAGCATAAGTTCGAACTAATAGTATTGGTACTTTTGTCAAATACTAATTAGCATAAGTTTGGACCAACAGCAGTGACCCAAGTGCTAGTAAACCCCTAGACTGGCACACTTGGATGGAAAGCCTATTATTGGGTCAATTCTTGTGTTGCAAGTGTTCTGCTCCTGTCCATCCTGGTCTGTGAAGTTCATTCTTCAAATTCACAAGGCAAGAACCCAGAAATATGAATAAATTGGTGGTGAGTTGCTGGGGTCTGCGGCAACATTGTTGGGGCATAGCCCTCCATTAAGAGCTACAATACTTCTCAGATCCCACCCAGCAGCAGAAGCAGATAAACTCCAATCTCACCTTGCAGCAGAAGCAAGGAATTGAGTTTCACCTCAAAACTTTGGTTTCTATATAGTGTTTGATTTTTTTACTCCAGTCTTGATTATATTAGTTATTAAGGGCACTGAATGTGATGTTACAGAAAGTACAACATGGGTTCAATGCAATTGCTCAACTGACTGGATGTGTCACACTAGAAGTGAAATCAATGATTTTAAGAGATGTGCTCTCCATATTTCCCAGTCTTGACTTTAACTCCTCTGCTCAAGCAAAATATTTCCCTCAATCCCTAAGAAGCCAGGAACATACTTGTGCCCAGCTGTCCAGATCTCCAATAAATATATTAAAACATTGGAAAAAACTTACAACATAATAATATTGTGAATCTCAAAAAAGTGTCCTAATACTAATAGGGGAAATTAAACATAGAAATTACTGAGATAAATATTATATTTTAAAAATACTTTTCTTGTGTTTACAAATTTCTTTTTGTTAAAAGATGGATGCCAACATTGACATTATGTTTTGAGTATGTGTGTGTGTGTGTGTGTGTGTGAAGTTGTCCAAATTTGGGAGGAAAAAAATTAGGGATAGGAAGACTGAAAATATTTCAAGTGTTTTAATATGCTTCTTTCCAGAGAACTTGTATTACAAATTTTACCTGATTTAAATATCCTTGCAACATTCGTCTCTCCAGCTTTAGTTGGAAGATAATCTTTCATTTCAATGGTAGTCTGGATAGGTTTAGAAACAAAATGTTAAATAAATATTATGTGTTTTGTATATCATGCAGTAAGTAATTCAATTAAAAATGATAGATGTGTAATTACCTCCCAGTAAGGATATATTTCATGAGATACTAAAAGGAAAAGGAACATATAATCAGTATGAGTGTGACAAAACCAAACATAAGTTCTGCTGAATCAGTTCGGAGCTGTGTTTGCCTTTGACAATTATTATTTTAGTTTTGGGATGTGTTTGCTTGTTTGTGGTTAGTGCAGTCACATGACCGAAATGTACTGAAGAACACGTATTTCATGAAATATGACATAGGTTTCCAAAAGTGAGATTATATTTCCAATGACCACAAATAAAATAGGAATGTGTACATATACCCATGTAAACATGCAGATTAATGGAGAGGACTGTGATCTCTAATCAGAGAACAGAAGCAGGACCCTGAGAGTATAAACAGCAAAGGTGACAGATCAGAATATAATTTAACGGCACTTATCATTATATATGAATTATTCAATCCATCATATTATGTGTGTGTGTGTGTGTGTGTGTGTGTGTGTGTGTGTCCTATCCCTCCATTTGTTCTGCAAGTTAATAAATACAAAGTTGTGATATGGTCCAGTGGATCGTACAACTCATTTATTATCAAAGAAATTTTTCGTCACTGATCAACTTAGATATATACTTTTAGAACAACAGCTAATAAAAGTATTCTTGTTTTTCTATACCCATGTGGAATACTGGTGCGATGACATTTCTTATGTCCTCAGGTTTAAATAACTTAAAATTTCTTTGTTTAAAAACACTTTTAGGGCTGGGGATGTGGCTCAAGCGGTAGCGCTCTCGCCTGGCATGCGTGTGGCCAGGGTTCGATCCTCAGCACCACATACAAAGATGTTGTGTCCGCTGAAAACTAAATAAATAAATAAATAAATATTAAAAATTCTCGCTCTCTCTCTCTTGCTCTCTTAAAAAAAAAAAACTTTTAGTTGTAGATGGACCCAGTTTCTTTTTTTATTTATTTATTTTTGTATGGTGCTAAAGATTCAACCCATTGCCTCACACGTGCAAGCAAGGCAAGCACTTCACCAATGAACTACAAGCCCATACCACAAACTTAAAATTTCTTGATCCAATCAGTGATAAAATATAATAATCACATCTCAGAAATCATGTATACTAAGCTTAAAATTTTAAAATATGGAAATATGAAGGAAAAAATCACACTGACATGTTGCACAATTATCAAAACACAATAATCATCATAATTATATTTCAAAATAATGTAATATATGCTTAAAACAAAAATTGATATGTTCAAAGAATAATTGGGTATTCAAAACTCATTAATGTCTTCTGATTACAAAATGATTATAGTTTGGTATATCTTATTAGTCTTTCAAGGATTTCCATGAAATGACTATCTTATCAGAAAATTAGTTTGATAAGGATGAGGACATGGCTCCCTAACAAAGCTTATTCCTAGTATGCCCAAGACCATGGGTTTAATTTCCAGAACCACCGAAAATAAAAATAAAAAATAGCTATCTTTAATAAAATTCCCAGTGCTTCTGAAGTCATATGTATCTCATTTGAACAACTAATATTAATGCAACAAACATCCTCCCTTCCTGGTAATTATGGAAAGGAGAAATGAATAGCTGAAGAATAGCACAACTATCCCAATACCCCTTTCTTCAAATATCTCTTAATGAGTAATAGTCTTACTTGTGGTTGTTTTGCAAACATAATAAAAACAGCTGAAGTGCATTCTCTGAGCTTCCTCATAATTACCTCCAAAATTCCCTAGCTAACATCTTTCTTTTCTTCTTAATTTTCCCTATCCTTCTGCCTTAAAAAAAGCAACGGTGCTTTTTGCGGTCTTTATTCTTTGCATTCTGCATTCTTTATCTGGACTATTCCCAAAAAGAATTTTTACCCAATTGAGCAATATAGTCTTAGAATGGTAATTTTTTTGTCTTTTTTCTTTTCTCTGTGTGTGTGTATGTGTGTGTGTATGTGTGTGTGTGTGTGTGTGTGTGTGTGTGTTTGTGTATGTTTCATCTATGTCAAGAGACATACTCAGAATAAAAGCAAGATTTATGCTTTGCTTTGATCTGGTTATTTCCTGAACTAGGATCAAATGGTTCCTCACTGAGATTTGCCTAAGGGGAAGTCCATTCCATTGTCATTCAGTTTATGGTCTGAGACCTCCCCCAACATTGGAAACAACTTAAAATGTACTAGAAATTTAGAATCAAGAACCTGTTGAATCAGAATGTGCATTGGGAACATGGTACCCAGCAGATGATTCATTCAAGTTCAAGGGTTCTGGTCTTCTGGTATATACTGACTCCACTTCCAATTCCTGTACTTTAATTTACCAGCTTGGAATCTAACTACAGGCTACTAATTATGCCCGTCAACTTAAAGCTGTGTAAACAGCCATAAAGTTTCAAATGGACATATCATCAAGATATGTCAAGGGTGGCCACTATCTTTTCTTTTTCTACATTCTCTTTCTGCCTGATATGTACTGTCCTATGAAGTAGCAATATTATAGATGACATAAAATTACATATATACATGGCTGGCTACATAGGTTTATATCTACTTTTGGCATTCATATTATTAAAATGGCCATATTACTAAAAGTAATCTGCAGATAAATTTGATGCAGTCTCGATCAAAATACCATTCTTCACAGAACTAGAAAAAAACAATTCTAAAGTTTATATGGAAGTAAATCATTCCGCAAATAAAAATTATACTGAATAAGTGCTGGAGGCACTATAATACCTGAATGTAAAACATTCCACAAAACCATAGTAACCAAAACAGGGTGGTAATGGCATGAAAACAGACATGTAGACCAATGGATTAAAATAGCAAACCCAGAAGTAAACACCTACAGCCATCTGATTCTCAACAAAAGTACCAAAAATACTTTTTGATGGAAAAAAAAAAGAGCCTCTTCAGCAAATGCTTCTGGGAAAACCAAATATCTACATTTTAAAAATTAAAATGGATTCAAATCTCTCACTCTGTACAGAAATTATCTCAAACTAGATGAAAGATTTTAATGTAGGACCTGTAACTGAAAGTAATAAAATAATATACAAGGCAGATATGCAAGATATAGACAAAGTTAACAATTTCCTGAATAGACTCCAATAGTTAAATAAACAAAAGAAAGAAGTGAAACATTAAAAAGCCTCTCCACAGCAAAGGAAAAAATCTACAGAATGTGATAAAATCTTCGCTAGGTATTCATCTAATGGAGGATAAACACGAAACACTTATGAAGAACTCAATAAAATTAACATCAAGAGAAAAATATTTGAATCAATAAATGGGCAAATGATGTGGGCTGGGGATGTGGCTCAAGCAGTAGCGCACTCGCCTGGCATGTGTGTGGCCCGGGTTCGATCCTCAACACCACATAAAAATAAAATAAAAGATGTTGTGTCGACCAAAAACTAAAAAATAAATATTAAAAAATCCCCCCCCCTCTCTCTCTTTAAAAAAATGGGCAAATGATCTAAATAGAAATTTCTCAAAAGAAGTATAAATGATCAATAAATATATTTTTAAAATATTCAACATCTTTAGCCATCAGGAAATGCAAATTACATTGAGATTTCACTTCACTCCAGTCAGAATAGGTATTACTGGAAAACAAAAAACCAAAGACTGTTGAGGATATGAAGGAAGAGGAACCATTACACACTGTTTGTAGTGATGTAAATAGCACAGTTGCTATAAAAAATAGTATGATGGCCTCTCAAAAAAACAAAAATAGAGCTATCATATGATAGAGCTGTGCTACTCCTGGGTATATACCTGGAAGATATGATGTCAACAAACAATGAGATAACTCCATTTCTATATTGTGGCACTATTTACCTCAACCAAGTTATGCAATTAGCCTAGGTATCCACCAGTATATTCATGGATAAAGAAAATATGGTATATGTACACAATGGAATTTATTATTCAGCCATACAGAAGAATGAAATCATGTCATCTATAGAACTGCTTTGTCTAGTTTGGTTCTCTTATTCTTCCAAATGAATTTTAAAACTGTTTTTTTTCCTACTTCTGTGAAGAATACCATTGGTATTTTGATGGTGTCTGTATCACATCTATATAGTACTTTCAGTGGTATGGCCATTTTCACAATATTAGTATTAATCCAAGAACATGGGAGGGAGGTCTTTTCACCTTCTAGGATCTTCAATTTCTTTCTTCAATATTCTATAATTTTTATTGTAGAGATCTTTTGCTTTCTTGGTTAGATTAATTCCCAAGTTTTTCTTTTTGAGGTTATTATGAATGGGATACTTTTCCTGATTTCAATCACTTTTGCAATATAGGAAATCTATTGATTTATGTATGTTAACCTTGTAACCTGCTATTTTACTGAATTCTTTTACCATCTCTGTGAGTCTTATGCTTGGGGTTTTTGGATTTTCTAGTTAAAAGATTATGCCATCAAAAAAATAGAGATCATTTGACTTCTTGTTCTCATATTTGTGTACCTTTAACTTCCTTCTCATGCCTAATTGGTCTGGCTAGAGTTTCAAGAACTATGTTAAATAAGGCTCAATTGCTAGAATGCTTGTCTAGATCACGTGAGGCATTGGATTTGATCCTCAGCACCACATAAAAATAAGATAAAGATGTTGTGTCTACCTAAAACTAAAAATAAATATGTCTTATATGTGATTTTAGAGGAAATGATTTCAGGTTTTCTCCATTTGGTATGATGTTGGCATTGGGTTTGTCATATGTAGCCTTTATAATGTTGAGATAAGTTCCTTCTATTCTTATTTCTCCAACATTTTTAACATGAATAGGAGCTGGGTTTTTAATCAATGACCTTTTCTGCATCAAATATGATCATATAATTCTTGTTTTTAATCCTATTGTGGTGAATTATATTCATCAATTTGCATATGTTGAACCAACTTTGCATCCCTGGAATGAAAGCCACATGATCATGGATTATTATCTTGTTTATGTATTTTTGGATATAGTTGGCTAATGCGCTTTTTAAAGCTATTTTTGCATTTATGTTCATCAGGTATATTAGCTTGAGTTTTCACCTGAGATAGGGTTTCTCCACATTGCTCAGGCTGGTTTTAAATTTCCAGCTTCAAGAAATCCTTCTGTCTCAGCCTCCCTGGTAGCTGAAATTAAGGCACATGTCACTGCACCCATAAGCTTGTAATTAAGAAGGAAAAAAGTAAAATAATATAATCATAATTCAAAGGTAATACACCTCAATACATTAACCAGATTAGTTTTACATAGTGAAAATTGTCCTGAACTCAGAAGATATCCTCTCTTGATAACAAAGCTCTTTGTTCTAGGATAAGTTGTTTCTTTTAGGTTCAAAGTTTCTCTAAAATTTAAGGACCGTACTGCTTTAGTTCACCAGTTTGCTGTGAAGACTTAATGAGATAATACAAAACATTTCTAAGAGAAATAGTAAAGCAATGGAATAACTTGTTCCTTACTGCTGAACTATATTGAAATACTCCCCAAATGCAATGTGTTTATTTCACAGGTTCTAATTCTCAGTGTTACAATTACCAGAAAATGTTCTTTAGACCCAGTTTTGGTTATTAGCTGTGCTCTTGTTTGTACTTTAGATTTAAGGGCAAAACAGCTATATTTTAATGTATAACTTATATAACTTAGAATGTTCTCTCATTAGAGAATATAATTGTTTCCTTTTATGAAACTTATCAGACCAAGGGTAAGAAATTAGTAAATCCCTAAATGTGGCATGAACTACTATTATTACTTTTCTATCATATTAATTGGAGCCAACAGATCTTTGTTAGAATGATGCTAACTCTTCATGTTGCTCTTCAACTTATTTGGAAGACAAAACCCTCTCTTTTTCATACATGGATACCAATGAGTCATGATAGTGTTTAGCTTGCTTAAATCTAAAAAATCTACTTTAGATTCATAGAATTCTGTTATTGAATTCCTAGTGGGGCAGAATATGAAAATATTCTGAAAACTTGAGGCAGAAATGCAAATACCTCGGGGTACTTTCATCACTATGGAAAACAAGTCACTTAAAGTGTCAATCAAAATGTAGAATCCACACTGGGAAAACGTGATAAGGAGATTCCTACAACCCAAGAAAAGATGTTTTACAAGACAAAATAGAGTCTTTGGGTTTATATCTGTGAGAAAAGATGAGGGGAAATTCTGGTCTCTCTGGAACATTATTTGAACCTGATAATTTTGAATTATATCAACTGATATTTGATGCAGAAAAGATAAGCAAAAACTCAAAGGACATGTTAGTATGCTGATCTAGGCTATTAAGTGGTTCCATTATAAAGTTATGAGTAGGGATCAGAGTCAATGTGTTCACTGTGTATGTGGCTAAAGTTAGGAGGCCAAAGCGGAGTGCTACTGCTTTGGGAATAATGGCTGGGCATAAAAGCGAATGTTTAGGTGAATTAAAATATTGTTGTAAAATTTACGTCTGTAATACACCATGAAGACTCAAGGATCTCTATCAGTCACACTGGTTGAAAAACTTAAATCACTACAGAACCAGTTTTAATAGCTAAACCGCAACAAGAGAATCAAAAGAAATAAATAATTAATATCCAGAATATACCACTATCCAAACACCATAACAAATCCCCAATTAATAAGTGGTCAAATAACTAGACACTGATGTAAGTATTTTGACTGTGGTGGAAATAGAGAAGAGTTCCCCTAGTGAGCAAACTCCTGGTGGGTAACAAGTGCCCTGATTTCCATTATTGGAATACCAGCAATTCCCTGCTGAGGCTATTAGGATAACTATGTGGATTCACTACCTGGTTTACATAGTGACATCCTTTGAAGGAGAGAGGATCTGTGTTTGCATTAATCTAGACCTTATCTCAGTTAGCTAGCACTCAGGATTAAAAGAATACTGGTTAAAATGTGTCATTGGTCATAGGTAATATGTAACTTTTTGTGTTATTAAAGATGACAGCAGAGAGGGGTAGGCATCCTTTTGTCTGCCATCCTTCTGTCTGTTTGCAACTGCCGTGTGTGTGTGTGTTAGTGTGTGTGTGTGTGTGTGTGTGTGTGTGTGTGCAACTGCTCCACAAGTCTCCCCACACAGGTGTTCCTTTATATATTGATGTGACTACATCACTGTAGTATGCTAGTTTTAAGTCCTTTGGGTATAAACCAAGGAGTGAAATAGCTGGGTCAAATGGTGGTTTCATTTCAAGTTTTCTGAGGAATCTCCATACTGCTTTCCATAATGGTTGCACCAATGTGCAGTCCCACCAACTATGTATGAGTGTACCTTGTTCCCCACATCCCTGCCAACACTTATTATTGCTTACATTCTTGGCAATGCCATTCTGAGTGAAGTGAGATGGAATCTTAGAGTAGTTTTGATTTGCATTTCCTTAATTGCTAAATATGTTTAACATTTTTTCATATATTTCTTGATCGATTGCATTTTTCTTCTGTGAAGTGCCAGCCTTAAAGAAGAATGAAATTATGGCATTTGTAGGTAAATGAATGGATCTGGAGAATGTCATTCTAAGCAAAATAAGCCAATCCCCCCAAATCAAAGGCCAAATGTTTTCTCAGATATGCAGATGCTTATTCATAACGGGGTGAGGGCTAAGGAAGAATGGAGGAAGTTTGGATAGGCAGAGGGGAGTGGGGGGTAGTGTAGGTGTAAGAAGGCTGGTGGAATGAGTCGGACATTATCACCCTATGTACATGTATGATTGCACTACTGGTGTGATTCTGCATTATATACATCCAGAAGAATGAGAAGATGTGCTCCATCTGCATACAATATATCAAAGTACATTCTGCTTGCATGTATAACTAATTACAATAATTTAAAAAAATGAGAAAAATAACTAAACAGATATTTCTCAAAAGAAGAAATACAAATGGCCAACAAATATATGAAAAAATGTTCAACATTTCTAGCAGTCAGATAAAACTACACTGAGATTTCTTCTCACTCCAGTCAGAATGGTAATTATTAAGAATTCAAATAATAATAAATACTGGTAAATATGTGGGGGGAAAGGTAAACTCATATGTTGTTGGTGGGACTGAAAATTAGTACAACCATCTGGAAAGTAGTATGGAGATTTCTCCCAAAACTAGAAATGGACGAACATATGACCCAGCTATCCCACTCCTCAGTATATATCCAAATCATCTAAAATCAGCATACTACATGGATACAGCCACATCAATTGCTATAGCAGTGGAATTCATAATTGTCAAGTTATGAAATCAAACTATGTTCCTGTCAAAAGATAAATAGATAAATAAAATGTGGTATATATACACAATGGAGTGTTACTCAGGTTTAACAAAAAATGAAATCATGGTATCTTCTGGTAAATGATAGAACTAGACACCATCATGCTAAGTTAAAAAAAAAAAAAAAAAAACAAGGGCTGGGGATGTGGCTCAGTGGTAGAGTGCATGGCTAGCATGCATGAGGCACTGGGTTCGATCCTCAGCAACACACAAAAATAAAAAATAAAGATAGTGTGTCCACCTTAAAAAGAGAGAGAGAAAGAGAGAGAGAGAGAGAGAGAGAGAGAGAGAGAGAGAGAGAGAGAGAGAGAGAGACCCAGAAAGTCAAGTGTCAAATGTTTTCTCTGATTTATGAAACCTAGACAAAAACAAGGGAAAGGGAAAAAAATGGTGTGAGGGGATTCCATGAAAATAGAAGAGAGGTCAGTGGAGTAGATGAAGGAGATGGGAGTCGGGGAAGAGGGATGGGAAAAGATAAGAATGGTGGAATGAATCTGACCAAATTTTCCTATGTATATACATAAATGTGTCTAGTGAGTCTAACCTTTATATATATAAGGAACTAATTTAAAATAAAATCTATAAACATATATAGAAAGATCAGCAGAATTGGGGGAAAGAAACAGGGGGTAGAAGAGGGAAGGGAAAGGGGAAGTACTTGTGACTGGATTAAAGCAAATTATATCCCATGCTTGTAAAATGTGTCAAAATGAACCCTAATGTTATGTGTAACTAAAATGAACTGATAAAAAATGCAAAATAAAAAGTAGACAAATGTCAATTGATGCCACAGAAGAATAATTAAGCTAATTATTATAATATCAATAGGTAATTTTTATTAGCAATTCCTATGTACCAATCACTATTGTAAGCATTTTTATGTATGTTAAATAATTTAATCTCCCCAATGACTAGATGATAAAATTTGTGCTATAATTCTTATTATAGCACATATGAAGAATACATGAAGAATCTAAGACACAGAGGCCTCTACATTTTGCCCATGGCCACTCTGGTACTGGGTTAAAAAATATTTATCCTGTATCTATGAAGTCTGGTTCATGAAATCACATTCTTATTCACTGTGTAATGATACATATTATATCAGTGAAAAAATAAAGGGAAATGTGTATAAGACATACATACTTAGTACAATCTATAGGTACAGTTGAAAAGATTCCCTTCAATTGTGAAGAGACTAGAAGTTGGCAGAAGATGCGAATTCACACATCCACACACACAAATTTATAGAAAGTAAGAAATTTCTATCTGTACAATTCACGTCCCTACTCTTACCAAAGATTATTTTACCAACAAGAAGCTCTTACTAGAACTTTTACACATATTTTTTATAGAAATGACAAGTAGGAAAAATCGAAAGTAGAAGTGAATATACACTTTATCAAAACTATTCATGTGGGAGGGCAAAAAGAAAAACATTTAAAATGTCAAAATACTGAATTAATACAGAGTATGTTTTCGGTTGTCATTGAAGCAAAACTGGAAATGAGTAAAAAAACAATCAGGAGAAAAAAAAAGAAAAGAAAATTTCACTTATAATTTTAATAACTGAAAATCACAAATTTTACCATATTTTGGATTTATTTTGGGACAGTGGCTTAGCACTCACTAGGGGCCACCTTCCTCAGGGTACAGGTGAATGAGCTAAGCAAAGTCCTAATACTGCGCCCCCCCCCCCCAGCATAAGAACAGACCCATCAACACTGCATGGGATAGTCTTGTTCCAGGTAAACTCTACACTTTGGTCCCAACAGACTCAAATCCTCTTAGCCAGCAGGCTCCCCAATACATGGAATGGCACTATTTTCTTATTGTCAACATGAAGGGCAACTAAGTGAGCAGTGGTACAGTCCTATGATATTATGTGAGTTCCAGACCTCCCGTATCACAGACTTCCACCTGATATGTCTGGCTAGTCTATGATCAGAAGGGACCACTCATGTCTGAGGAACCCATTCTCAACCCACATTCTGGTGTAAGTTCAAGGTGGTGGCCTTCTGCAAGTAGTAGGAGCTCCTCTTCCGGTTGCCAGGCAAATGGATTGCCCAAACTGTCTGGGCAGCTGTTTGAGGAGTAGAGGAACCTCAGAGATTTAAGTGCTCCCCAGATCCCTAAGTTCAGTAATATGTTCAGATGTCTCCTCTTTGCAGGGTCCTTCACACAGGTAAGGCCTGAGCTATCAGGCAGTGGTTTAGGGTGACTTTTCTTCCCATCTGTCCCTTATGATTCTGGATAGTCACACATCCTGGTTCATGTTTCTGATCAAATTTGAACACTATTTCAGGAATATTTTAGTACTGTGGTGGGTAGTCATCACATTGTTTAAAAAAATAGCAATCCAGAGCTTTAAGAAGAAAAAAAAAAAATAGGTAAAAGAGCAGGTCTGTAGAAAAAGAGCAATTTGTCAAAGCATCCTTAATGGAGGTTGAAATTTTTAAAAAGGAAAGATTCTTCATATTTGCCTTTGTGATCCTGAGTCCAGAAATGTGCACATACGCAGTATTTTCTCAGATGTATTTTTAAAGTGCCTTGTCCCACCAAAAGAGCTTATCGGGTGTCAGTATCCCACTTTAGCTTCTTTAAAAAGCAAAA
Source organism: Spermophilus citellus (assembly GCF_964194105.1). Taxonomy (NCBI): domain Eukaryota; kingdom Metazoa; phylum Chordata; class Mammalia; order Rodentia; family Sciuridae; genus Spermophilus; species Spermophilus citellus. Next base: position 27,623,924 of record NC_138195.1, on the reverse strand, counting down.
TGTGAACAAATAAGCAACAACAACAACAAAAACCATAAAATAATAGGGAGGGTGGTTTTGCTATTCGTGAAACCTGGCCATTTAGATAAGCAATAATGCTAAATAACATGACATGTCAGGAATCCTTAAATCTCTGCCTGCTAGCTTGATCGCTTGTTGGTAAAGGAAAACCTCATCTGGAGATGAGTAACGTTGTGCTAATTCTACTGTTTTCTTACTGTTAATAAAAAAATGGAAACATTTGACTATTTTAAAAATAGGAAAAATATAGCCATTCTAGTTGGCTTTCTGAGCTCCAGGGTCCCAGATGTAGCCCTGAGCCAAGCTATCCTAAAGTTGCTCCTCTTCCTTGTCTTTACTCCTTGACCATTCCTTGAACAGATGCTACTTTTGGACAGCAGCAGCCCCCAGCCCAAACAGGGTCTTTTTTCTCCTGGGATGCACCTCCTAGCCCCACCCTTCCTTACTTCCCTTGTACCCACCCACTCCCTCATGGTCCCCCTACAGGTCTCAATGGTCTCCTTCCCCTATTCAGTTTGCTTCAGTCCATGCCCTGAGGTATATTTCCCTATCACTTCCTGATCCATCAGTGACCACAATGTCCCTGCATCATGGAACCTGAGTCCCAAACACAAGGGAGCCTAAGTATTAGGAAAGAAAAAAAGTAGGCCAGTGTACCCTCATCAGTTCTGTGATCCAGCCCTGCCTGGCATGGAAAGACCAGGGAAGATGACCAGCTTGGGAAGGAGAACACTCCCATCACAGCCAAACTCAAGATCAAGAGGTCTTGTCCCTGTGTGTCAGTTGTCTCCCTCTGGATATCCAACTTTATCACCCTACCTGCTTTTCAGACCATGTAAGGGCTCACGTGGATTCTGGTGTAAAGCACTCACTTAAGCAGCTCATAGATTTATTTTCAGTTCAGACACTGTCTCACAAGAAAATGCTGCATGGGATGCTTTTCATGGGCATCATCTTCAATCCTGAAACCCACTAGAATTTGCTAATGCAAACACGAAGCTGGCAGGGACAAACCCAGTGCTCCTCCACCAAATGGTATTCCGTGGTTCGTTGCCAGAGAGTGATAGAAGCTCAAGACTTCCTGCACTTTAATCCAGTAACCCTAAAAATTGAACCAGCTACCCTTCTTACTCAAGGGAATTAGCATCTGCTCTACTTCCTCCTGTGTTCACCTCTTGCTTCATTGCCTGCCCACAGATGTTTGTCAGGGCTACAAGTCATCTCAGTTCTGGTGACTGTTAGGACACAGGTGTGGCATGGAGGCTGCAATCTGTGGGTGTTAGTGGCATCTTCACTGATGAAGATGATTGCCCAGATATTCTACAAAATTGCCCAGCTTTGATCCTTTATCTCTATCACACATCTTTTTCTCAAAAGATACTAAAAACACTTTACTTTTTTCTACTGTGTAAGAAATTGTGTGTTTTTTTTATGAATGCATGGCCCAACATACATTTCTATACAATTTGGAAATATATGCAAGTGAAGCAAAAAGGAAGTCAACAAGAAAACCAAGAAAGTGAGTATTTATGCCAAATGGTTTCAGTATGAGAGAATAGATTCTTACACTGGGTTGGAACACAACTTTTTTGCTTGAATTTGAATGCTTTAATTGAAAATGCATGTTCCTCTTCAGAGACACGTTTCTAATAGTACCAATTTCCAAGAATTGTATTGTGAATATGTAGGCTCTGCCTGTCCAGAGTCCAGGGTATATCAATAAGATAGAATTAGGTGTTAGAAAGAGAACCACTCTTTGCAGTCCTAAATCTGTAATCCCAATTCCTACAGGATATCCCTGTAGGACAACCAAAGTCCCTGGGAATTTCTTAAATGTCTACTTTCAACTAGGAAAATAATACATTGGTAAAAATTCATGACCAAAATTTTACCTAGGATTTGACAACTTTATCTGTAATTCTTCAAATGGTGTGGTTTTAGTCAGCTTTTTAATTGTTGTAATCAAATAAAAACCAAAAAATAAAATTAAATTAAAAACCCACAAAAAGCCAAACAAATCCAAAAAAAACTATGTAGAGGAGGAAAAGTTAGTTTATTTGGGGCTCAGGTCCTATTGCTCTGGGATCAAGGTGAGGCAGATTTTCTAAGGAAACAAATCCGAGTTTAATAATAAAGAGCTTTTCATCTCTTTTCTAGTACACATGCCATTGAACTCTTTTCATTTCTGAGTTTAATATATCTATTTGCTATTTAAATGGTTATGTAAATAATGATTCTTAAGTTACTTTTGAATATGAATAACAATAGCTGGCATGACTCAGGTTCAAGATTTTAATTGAAATGTTACTAGCATTGTGCCATCTAAACATCATGCTGTGTACTGCTTTTGCAGGAGGGGTGCTTGTCCTAAGTCATTCCATTTCACATTCTCTACTGTTTTAATTAGAAATACTTAAAGTATTCTCTCCTAGACTGAGATGATCCCCAGGCTTTCCTCTTTTAAATTGTTGATTAGAATTGAATTCCCTGAGAAGAAATATCTTCCATCTCTATATTCATTTCCCTAGGATGTATCTTCCTAGTTTAATAGATTCTTCATAACTTTTCTAATTAAACTTTTTTTTTCATTTCCATTCATCTATGCTATTTTTGTGCCATTTTGAGGTTTTATTACTCATGTTTTTCCAAATTAATAAAATGAATCACCGAGAGTTCCATGTTAGATCAAATATTCTTAAATTCCTTGGAGTCCACCATGATCCGGTCTTAAGAGTTAACTAGAATTTAGCTATTAACCCAGTAATCCTTCTGCCTTTGTAATGGTAGCTTACAGTCCCCTTTGTGATATAATACATCCATTCATGTTCAACACTTACTTATTTTTATCTGCATAAAATTTATTTCAAAAGGAGTTCTCCTTCTTGGTTCTTAAGTGGGTGGCTAATAACTTCCTGTTTTTATTCTCTTGAAATTCTTTTTTTATTTTTAATTAATTTATTTGGCACTGGGAATCAAGCCAGAGGCACTTTACAACTAAGCCATATCCCCAGCATTTTTTATTTTTGTACAGGATCTCACTAAGTTGCTTAGTACCTTATTAAATTGTTGCACTGACCATGAATTTGCAGTCCTATGATCTTCCTGACTCAGCCTTCCAAGTTGAGTTGTTGGGATTACAGTTGTGTGCTACTTCTCCTGTCATTTTGTTTAAAAAATCTCTACCATACTTATGGTTATTTCTCTTTCTCATAACTAATATTAAAGTTTCACATGCCTTCATTTTTATCCCTTAATATTGAAAAGCAGGGTACAGTAGCTCACATCTGGAATTCCAGCATGTCAGAGGCAAAGGCAGGAGCATCCCAAGTTTGAAGCCAGCCTTGGCAACTTAGTGACACCCTGTATCAAAATAAATTAAAAAAAATAGAATTGGTGTATAACTCAGTGGTAGAGTATCCCTGGATTTCATCCCCAGTGTTGAGGGATGGCAGAGCACAAATGAAACCATTATTTGAATTTTTAGTCAGATTTTGGATAGATTAATCCCTGATAGTGGATTTTTTCCTAAGTCATTTTTTATTGTTACTAATATTAATACTTTTAAGAAGTGTTTGTGTCATTATTTCATAACAGAAATACTAAGAAGTTTCATTTTTTTAAGTCCTTCAGCTACTGTAAAATAACATGGCTCATCTTCTGCCTGGTCTTGGAGTGCTCCTTAAACTGATTTTTCCATAGTTCAGAATTTCAGTTTTGATAATTTCTCTCATAAGTGGCTTTATTCTGGGGAAGACCTTCACCAGTGAATCAGCTTGCCCCTTGGGGCCTCTCTGACCTCTCCCAGAATGCATCTTCTCTGAATTTGGCCAATTAGCTTTCCAGGCAGAGAACTGTGCCTTTCTGTGAGAAGCACATTGTTGAGAGCCACAGCCGAAGGGGCCCCAGCAAACTTCCAGCTGCCAGCAAACTTCCAGCTGCCAGCTGATGATTGGCTCACAGGGGCCCCAGCAAACTTCTAGCTGCCAACTGATTGGCTCCATTTCTTTTGACAAGTGGCTCCTGAATTGTGCCCAGCCAGACTGTGGCAGCACATCATCGCTTGCTCCACCTAGTGTTTGTTCTCCATACTTCAGGTTCCCAGGTGCTCAGCAAGCTACCAAGTGTTCTGGTTCTCAGTGACTCCTCTTTACCCAAATTATGCCACCAATTCTGTCCATCATAACAGATAGCAGTCTCAGAAGAGCCAGAATGTTGGAATTATGTTCCCCCTTTTCTGGACCCCAAGGGGAAAACTGAGATTGGGCATTTTCTCATGATCAGTCCAAGCTGTCTCTACTGGAGAAATGGGCTGATCTGGGTGAAAGAAACAGCTCTCCTTCCCCATTTCAATGAGGCTATTCCTGGTTTTGCATTGTCTCCATTTTTTCTTTGTGGTTCTACAATTATTTGAATGGGTGGGGGGTTTATATACATTCAGTTGTGGTTGTGGAAAAGAAAATAGAATTCATTTCACATTAGTACAGCTATTATTTGGGTGGAGTCTAAACTCAAGTAGCTTAGAAATTCTTGACATTTGAAGTGGATATGTTTCATTGCTCAATAAGTACCTGTAAAATGAGGTGTATGAAATTATATCTTGATTTGTTAAAGTGAAAATCAGTGGTAACTTTGGGGGAAAAATTTGGGAGGTCTCCTGGAAGAGAAAAATCACTAGAGTGAGTTCAAGAATGAATAAGGGACATGGGACATGGCTCAGAAGAAGACCTGTGGATGACCCGAGCATGATCCCCCTACCCCCAAAAAAAGGAAAATGAACTTAAGTCCATGAAACCAGACCCTCCTTTAAAGGATATCATATATACGTGGCATAATTGAAGAGGATCCAATTTTCTTCTTCTTTCCCTATATTTTTAATCCTTACATAATGATCATAAAATGTTTGTTATACTTTGAGGATCTAAAAAATTGCATTATATGTGGCACCAAAAAACTAGGAAAAGGTATAATTATTTCATAAAATGTTAATCTAAAGTTCATTGAATGTTTCTTCCTGGTTTATTATATAAGCTTATTATCAATTCTCATACTCAAAGATGACAGAAAGAGTAACAGTTTTTAGAATTTCAGATTGTGTAACAGTTCTCTTAATTCCAGGACATTTTATATTAGTCAAATATACAAAGTAATTAGTCATATTGAAATATTGAATTTAATAACTAAGGAGGATAAATTCATGAAATAATCGTATTTTATAACCAAATTTTGTGAATAATATAGGAAGTCCCTTTTTAAAAAAAATGGTGTATTGCATATGTCTATGACAAGGACAATGATATGCTTGCAGGGTACCCCAGAAGATGAACTGCATTAACAGCACCTTGAGTTTAACACAAAGATCAGTGAAATAGTACTTGTGGGGAAAATCCAGCCCATAGCCTATTTTTGTAAATGAAGTATCTCTGTTTTCATTTTTGTTTTGTAGTGCTAGGATTGAACCCCAGGCTTCATTAATGCTAAGTAAACACTCTCACCACTGAGTTACACCACTATCCCCTGGAAGATACTCCTTAATGAAAGAATCAAAGTCAATATTGGCTAGTCGTGGAATTAAGTACATACCAACATAATTTCTTGTGACTGAGGCCCCCAGCTATTTGCTAATTTTGTTAGAGACTTTCTTTAAGTTCTACAAGATACAACAACTTAAATGTCACATAAAGCACAGACTCAAGACTGGTCCCAAACTAAAGGACACTAAAGAAACAGGACCACTGGACACAATGAATTACGGATTGTGAAAACCCTCAATCTTAGATGCCTTCTCTTCCTGGAAGCTGTAAACAGTTCTTGGCCAAGTGGGTTTCCTCAACATCTAACCAGGCAGGGTCTGTCAGTGCAGATGGAATCTGCTGCATTGGGAAGAACTCAGCATGACATGGATGACATTCCTGCCTAATGGCATAAACTACATCTAGTCATGAGGTATCATCATCTGATCCCAAACTGAAGAAAAATCTACAAAACTGAAATATATCATTCAACAACTTAAATACTCATGTAAAGCACAGACTCAGGAACTGTCCCAAACTAAAGGACACTAAAGAAACAGGACCACTGGACACAATGAATTATGGATCATGAAAACCCCCAAGCTTAGTTGTTATTTTGGTTAAAAAAGATGGTTGAAATAACTGGCAAATTATGAATGTTTTGTAGATTAAATATTAACATTTAACCAAATTTGATTTTCTGCAATCATTACACTATACATATATAATTTCCTGTTTTTAGGAAATACAAGTATTTTGTCATAGAGGCATCATGTCTGCAACTCACAAATGGTTGAGAGAAAAGTGTCTATTATATACCTATATTTATATTTATCTAGAAAGACAGGAGAAGGGATAAAGCAAAGGTTGTGAAATGTTAACATTTAGGGGATGTTTTCTAGGAATTCTTTGTAGTAATGTTACAAATCTATTAAGTCTGAAATCATCAAAATAGAATATTTTTAAAAGAAAAATAAATTGTTAAATTATATTAATAAGTAACATTACACTCAATAAACCTTATATGGTCTATATCTATATAGATACTATTAAGTGAATAAATAGAAAGTTGGGTGAGGCATAGGGATATATGTAATAATCTCAAATTATCTCCCTATAAAATGCTAAATAATTATGAAGGGAAAAGGCAACATTACAGAAGAGAAATCCCAAAGACACATTTAGTGATCAGTGTTAATGTCATCAGTAATGTGATTCAAAGAGAAAGTCACAGAATCACTTCTGTGGGATACTCTTGCCAAATAACACATAATCTGGTTCCAATTATAAACCAGCAAAAAAATTCAGAGGCACATTATATGAGAATTCTTCCTTAAAAGATTCAAGGTCATGAAGGTCGAGGAGAGACTGAGGAATGTTTGAACCTGAAGGAGTCAACAAAATACAATAAATGCATTTCATGAGTCTGAATGGTATACCATTGTTACAAAAGACATTATAGGAAAAAAGCAAAACTGGAAAGAATTTGATGGTAGAATTCATTATGATAGAATGTATTCATATTAGCTTTTCAGTTAGAGGTTGTACTGTAGTCATATGGCATGTTCTGAATTGTAGAAAATACTAATCATGATGGTGAAGCTAGATTTACAGAGAGTGTGGTAAATCGAGTGTAAAATTGAGTAAGATAAAGAAAATGGAGGCCTTTATTGAGAATGGAGTCCAGGAAAGCAGAGCAGCACTTGGGGAAATTGAAATGTTAAGGCCCAGAACCCATCCTAAGGAAATGTTAATGAAACAGCTCCCAGTAAACAGGGAAGTGCTAATCAAAAGCCCGCCCTTCCTGCCCAGATTACTCCTCCAGCCCACTGATATCCCACCTTTTGGGCCTTCCCACCTGCATTCTATCACTGCAAGATAAAGGGAAACAAAAGACATGTGATTCTGTGTTGATTATCTAATTTTACTATGCCTCAATATCTTCATTTGTAAAATATAAAATGTGATTGTTGTGTGATTAATGAATTAATTTTAAAATATTTCATGTAACCTAGCAATGATTATCACTTTAATAATAAATCAATAATTTGTTCATCATAAATGAAAAAAAAAATGTGAGAAAGCTGAAAGAAGACCTTAGCTATAAATAGGGAAGACCTCCCCCTTCCACAGATTCTGCCTTTTGGGTCCTCTTCTTCCTCAGGGAGAAGTCTTTTCTGCTGTCCTTTAATAAAGCCTTCTACTTTCCACTCTACACTTGCCTCCTGCTTCTCTGGTGTTATACTGCAGCATTCAGGGAAGCAAGGACTCACCGAACAGCGATAAAAATGGTGTATATCAGCAATTTACTCTCAAATGGTACAAGGGGAAAATGTTCTTTATATTAGAACCTGGAACTTTTCTTTAATATTATTTCTAAAACACTAAGAATGTATAAATGAACAAAGAGAAAAAGTGAAAAACTGAAAAGCCTTAAGGAAATTTTGTTTCTCACCAGGAAAGTATCATAAGTTAGGGCTTAAAATTATTAAAAGTATGTACGTTTGATGCCACTACAATAATTGTAATGCATTAAAGCATTGGTATGGGATTGGCACATGAAAATAATGTCTTTCTAAATTCTAGGTCCATATATGGTGACACAATTTGTATGATACAAATAATCCATCATTAGTGTTATATTTAGAACCATGAAGCTAATACTGATCACTTGATTGTTTAGGTGCTTTTTAAATATCTGACATTTAAACAGTTTGAGTACATTAAACTCTAATTCCAGTTTGTACTTGTTCTTCATATTTGATTATATATGAAAAGAAACAGTTTCAAATATTGTATGAATTCCTTCATGTATGTGTGATACAGACATTTTCCATCAATAAAGTTTCCACATCATACACTTAGTGGGAAACAATTAAAATTTTATGCCAATGGTATAATCAATAGAATGTTATCTTTAATGTCATATTTTTTTCTTAAATATTCTGTGTATTCTTGTGATGCTTCCAAAAGTAGACATTTACTTGGCTTATTAGTAGGTCTTAAGGCAAAAGTTCTAGTGGGTCAAGTTTCAAATTCTGTAGCAAGTGGAAAGAAAAATAATTATATTATTTATCTCAAACATTTTATAATTCACTAAGCAAGAATCAGTGAACAAAAAGCTAATAACTTATAGTGTTAATAAGAGTCAAAAATATGTCTGTATAGCTACGAGACAAGATTACTATGAAATATAATTTGCCTAAAGTTGCACATTGAATTATCATTGTGGCTCAAGATCAGAGCTTCAGGTTTTCCACCCCTCAGTTATGAATTCAACAACCTTATGCTAAGGCATATGACAAGCTCTGTGTGACAAAATGATAAAAGCCACCCCTCAACATCAGATCCTATAACTTGAAAAATACAAGGACAGACCATTTCCTTACAGAGTCATGGGTATTATGACAGGTATAATATAGGGTATTACTGGAACACAGAAGGGATTTCTGTCCCAGTTTTGGGTGAATAGTGTAGGTTTTGGGTTGAGGTGCTCTTAAGATTTGACACCTGAAGGATAAGGAGAAAGTATGACAGAGAGAGGGAAGAGGTGCATGCAAAGAATGAGAGGTGAGCAATCCAAGTAGTCCAGTGTGACTAGAAGATAGAGCAGAGGGGCAGAGTGGGATGAGTGCAAAGAGATAAGACTGAATAACCTGATGAGAATCCGGGTGATTTGGATATTTTAATTCCTTGCTAGGAAGTTTGGAACTTTGAGAGCAAAACCAATGACAAAGTCAGCATGAGGGATTTGAAATGCTTGACCAAGTGTTCCTAGAGGAAATCTGGGCTTTTGGCCATAGACCAGAGAGAAGTGGGCAGTGCCTTTGTTTTCATAGTGGTGACAGAAGTGGAAAAAATCATCAATCCAGAAGAAGGTATATACAGATAGTCTGAGCTCTTACAAGCTATGGAACATGAATAAATGTTGAATGAGTATATTCTTCATTAGGATTTTTTTTCAAAGCTTTCTTTTGATGTTTGCAAGAAAAACAATTTAATTCATGTTCTATTCAGCAATCTAAGGAAAGTCATGCCATCTGCTATTTGTAGTTCATTTCAGATATCAATTAATGAATACGAATTTTACCACAGTTTGGCAACATACCTCCTTTACGTTTTCTAGATAAAGCCTCTGCCCAACTTATAACTCATCTGAAATGAGGAAAATATTATTTATATTGCTTAAACAAGAGACATTATCATGAAAATGATATATTATTAGAAAATGTGGCTTTTAAAATAAGACTTCAAGGGACTTGACCTAACTTGAAGATGATCACACAAACAAAATAAAAGCCTTACTTATTTTAAGTTTAGATAGAGAATCTGTTAAACTGCTCAAAGAACAATCAACATTGATCTATTAAATAGAGGTCATTTTAGATGGGTGCAGCTTTAGCTCACTAATGTAAAGGTTAAACAATTCAACTCCTATTTTGTACTAACTGCAATACACTGTGATTCTTAGCAAAATTCTTCCCTTTAGAAAATTTTAATCAGTTTTTTTTTTTCACTTTAATGTAGTTTTCTTTAAAATAAACTTTCCATTATCTACTTTCAGAAAATTTAACATATATTCAATGCTACAAATTTTTCAGCTCATTAAATGAAATACATAAATGAAGAAAGGAAGAGGTATTATCATAGCATCATGTGAAAATTCTACTATCAAAAGTTTGAAAATACTGTTACATGGAATATGAACGAACATTTCTCTATTAACATGCACACACAGATTTCAGAAAATTTCCTTGATAGAATGAAAGCAGGTGCCGTGCGTGACACATTCCTCTAATTCAAGTGACTCAAGAGGCTGAAGCAGGAGGAAGGCAATTTTGAGGCCAGCCTGGAACTTCATAAGACTTTGCCACAAAACAAAAAATATAAAAGGAATAGGATGTAGTTCAGTGGAAGAGCACCCCTGAGTTCAACCATTATAAACACACACACACACACACACACACACACACACAGTATAAATATTCCTTAAAGACAGTTTAAACTTGTCTCTTTGATTTGTGACCTTCCAGATTCATAAACAATATGTAGCTCTTTAACAGTAACTCTGAATTCTCAGTAATTGGAAACAACGTTTTTGAAACATTTTGCTAATTACACTTATGTGTTTACAAATGTGTGGAAAATCTTGAAAATGTAGTGCAAGTGCCCCATGGAGAGTGTCTTTGTATAAAAGCTATTCTTATTCTCTAAGGTTCCTCAAACAGGTTCTAATTTAGAATACGGAACAAAATGAATACTTTCGGGTGAAACAATAATGTGATATCCAAAACCTTTATACTGTTTAAATGTGAAGGCAAGTTTCTTGGATTTACAGGTTTCCCAGTCTTTACTTTTTCAAAATTAAATTATTTAAAAAATATTAAAAATACTTAAAAAATTATTTAAAAATAACTTTTTAGTGCATTATAATCATACATAATAATGGAATGCATTATAACATAGTCAAACATGCACATAAAATAATTTGATGGAACTTCTTGATAGAAGAGTGCTTTTCATACTCCTGTTAAAGTTTGCATGCTTTGGCAAACTAATGCTCTGCAAGGAAATCTAGGAAATACTAGAGTAAGTTTCAAGTATTTTTCAACCTATGCATAAGCACTAAAAAATAAACATGTCTTTATCCCAGAAAAAATAATGGAAAAGAGTTGCCACACACACACACACACACACACACACACACACACACACACAAATCTTCCTTTGCATTGAAATCTTCCTTTGCATTGTATGTATCTCCACTTACACATTTTTTTTAAATACCAGGGATTGAACTCAAGGGCACTCGACCACTGAGCCCCATCTTCAGCCCTATTTTGTATTTTATTTAGAGACAGGCTCTCACTGAGTTGCTAAGCGCCTTGCTTTTGCTGAGGCTGGCTTTGATCCTCCTACCTCAGCTTCCTGAGCTGCTGGGTCAATCATCATTATCTTATTAAATGATATACTGTCTGATTTTTTTCTGGTAAAAACAAAAGATAACATTTTGTCTTTGTGCATTGTATTTAACAATTTACATAAATATTTCACTTTCCTTTTTTAGTGCACAGTCATCCAATTTCATGGCTCACGGGCACTTCAACCCTGAGCCTCTCATTTTTTTTTTCAGAAAAATATGGATAAAAGCTAACAAACTGATGGAAGAAAAATATCAGCTCACTAAGATCTTATAATTATGTATTAAGAGTTATTTAATTTGTTCCCTTTTTCATCACATTTGACTATATTGCTATTTTATAAAGCTTAGATTTGCTCTTCTCTTGATTTTGTTCAGATACAAAATCAAAAGAAAACATAAAATTGAGGCCTCATTCAAGACAGGCCTGCAATATTTTTTGTGGATTAGGAAGATCATAAAAATTCTATCAAAACTCTAAACCAATGTTTATTCATTTAAAATGTTTAATTCATTAAAATAATTTTGTATCTTTGTTTACACATGCATTCATCATTATCTTTTTTTTTCTTTTTTCTTTTTGATACCAGGGAGTAAATTCAGTATTTAAGGAAAGTTAAAAATGTCAGTTCAGTTGAATAAAGTTAATAAGTATCTGTTGAAAATAAGATCTCCAGAGACTTTATAAAATTATAAAATTTATGAGTATAAATTATTGTGACCTTTACTTAATATTCATAAATCAATTAATTAAACAAGTCAGTATTTCATCAAAGTCAAAACAAGACAATAAGAAATCTGAAATCCAAAAGATAAAACATAAGCATAACTCACCTCAGCCAGATAGTCCTCAATGCGTTGACATGAAGGCTGTGGGTTGGAAGCAGGACCTGCCATGTTTTCTCCTTGGCTAAAACTTCTGTTGTGTAACCAGCCATTTTTCAGTTTAACACAGGGACAGCCTGGGACAGGCCTCCCACAGTGAGGGCAAGGTAAAGATTTGCTCTGTTTTGCCACTGGGAATCTGCTGTTAACCTCCTGAAGGTTCTTATTGATTCTGTGAGAACTGCAAAAGGCAAATACTTGGTATTTCATTTTTCTCCAAATCACTTGTATTTTTTTAAAAAAATGCCATCAGAATAAATAGAAATTCTCAGCTAAAAGAGTCTTAAAATTGAAAATCCTTCAAAACAATGTAGGGCACATGATTACAGGTTTTAAAATGTTCTAAGGATGTATACATATTTCTAGGGGACTCCTAACAAGAAATTCAAACAATATAGGTGAGAGAGTAATGGCAGGTAGAGATGTATGCTTTAAGGGTAACACTGCTGCCTTATTGAAAGACTCTGTGGGATTCTTGAGAATACCATTAAAAATACTGGTATCTGAACAATAGCTATGTGAGAAGATGGGTACCTTACTTTATCTACCTACAAAGACATTTTGCTATGCTAAAGTATATTAATGCATACCCAGTTGTCATTTTTCAGTATACACTAAAGTATATTCTTAAACATATACAACTAGTATATAAGAGTAAAGCTAAGCTAGACATACTTTTATTATTAAAGCAGTTGAGAATTTAAAAACAACCATTGAAGATATTTTCAAGTATTTCCTCTTACCATCTATACATTCTAACCATCACCAGGAGAAATCAAGCATTTGGCACTGAGAAATAATTCAGAGCAACAACCACTGGAGCAGAACAAGATAGCTGAGTTGATAATTAAGAAGAATTAAGGCAGCTCCCAAGAAAATTAGCTCAGAATTGTGTTACCAAGGCATCAGAGGTGGGACCTGCCAATTCTGTTTTATTCCCCCCAACACTGACAATGGAATTATTTAACAACATTGCAAAGTTTACTTCCTTTCAGCCCTATGATAATCTTTCCCTATATCACAAGTAGGCGTTACCTAGAGAGGCAAAACTGAAAAGCACAGTTTGTCTCTAGGCACCATCTAGGGGTAACATCAAATATCACGATCAAACATGGTTAATTTACCAAGTGTCAGACTGTGCTGAAGTGGGTGTACTAGCAATACTATACAGCTAGGGTTTAAGTTATACTCTTCAAAAATATTTAAATTTGTTACTTTTTCTATGTAAAAAAAATTCTATAAGTAATTTGGTCATAATATAACTGAATTATAAAACTTCAAAAGTACATAGCTGACAGTCTAGTAGACTAATTTAAGAAAATAGAAAGGAGAGAAAGCCATATGAATGAAAAAAAAGAGGAGAAATATAAACTTCCTGGACAAATATTCTAAAAGTAAGTTCATTTATTAACATTACTTCCTAAAATTATATTGTCTGATTAGCTTTTGCATCCTACTAATCTTATGAACCCATCTCACTAAAAGTTATGCACTGCAGACAAATTAAAGAGATTAAGTATTTTCTGTTAGTATACATTTTGACATACTTCTGGATTTTGTATTCTTCTACATGGAGCTGATTATTTTCTTCCATTTTCATTTCATTAGAATTTTCAGTTTTAATTTTAGACACTTCAGATTCCAGCTTGTTAATTCTGAGTTGCATCCAATTTATTACTGAAGCATCATTATTCTCTCTTAACTGCCCTAAGATTTCTGAAACTGCTGCACATGTCTAAAGAAAATAAAAAGGACATATTTTTTTTAAAAAAAATATAACCCAAATAATTATTGTATATTAAGTCAAAATTAATTGCTTTTTTTCTTGTTATTGGGGTTGGAACTCAGGGCCTCGCACAGGCTATACAAGCTATCTACCACTAAACTACCATCTCAGCCATGAATCCCCTCATGTTAGTACTCATATTCTAGAAATTCAAAAAATAGTAGAATCAATTCAAAATTGAAAAAAAAATCATTTAACAATTCAAGAGAATATTATAAATTGACTTCACATTTTTTTAAATTTCCTCTAGGAATATAAAGGACACACTTAAAATGAAAATATCCAAAATAAAATTTTCAGTAAAATGAATTAAAGCAAATTACAGATAAAGGCACCTCTAAAACTAGAGATGTTTGGTTTTGGTTTTGCTGTAACTGCTGTCTTGTTATTTGTTCAGTCTCCCATTTATGCTGCTCTCCTTGACCATGTTCTATTATGTTGTTTTGCATATTTCTTTTGAGGTTTGCTACATCTTCTTCCAACTTTTTTTGATTGTTCTCTGCTTTTTCACATATATTTTGCAAGATTTTCAAAGAAAATCCAAATTTTGTATCCAGCTGTAAATATTTTGAAGATGTATCTTCTAGGTTTGCAATGATATTATCTGCCTGTATGAATAAAACAAAAGAGTTTCATAATAAAAGAAGTACATTTAGAATGTCTGAGCACAAAGCCCATTCACAAATTTTGCCTAAATTTAATTGCAATAAAATATAAACTATAGTAGCATTCTGATGAGTAGATTAAGGTAATATGGTATGCTATATTAGAAAAGGTGAATCCATACTTTTCAGTTGGTCTATAAATTCCTATTCTGGCTATTTAATGAAGGATGGGCAAATCTAGATTCTTTTTCACAGTGAAAATTATGAATATTCAATGAAGCAATTCTCTATTGGATTGAGTGTATTCAATTTTATATTTAATTGCTTAAATAAAGTTAGAATAAAATTATCAATAGGTCAGTATCTCAAAGAAAAAATATCAGTATAATATAAAATGCCCAATTTTACCAAAACAACTGTTAAGCAAAATTATTTTCTATTTATTCAAGAATAGGTGCCATGAATATCAGATGTTATTCTCATCTTAGGTGAATTTATACTTTGACAGATAATATAGCATGCCAAAAAAAAAAAAGAAAAAAGAAAAAGTATACCGAGGAATTAAGGACTATTAGTTCTAAAAAGAATAAGGTCAGTGAGAGTCAGAAAAGATGGAGAAATATTCATGAAGAAAGGAAAAATTAGTTTTATAAGAGGTGGGAATAAATGGGGTCAAATGAATGAAAACAGAAAAGACAAGAGAAGTAAGGTAGAGAGATGGTAAAATCAGCATTAGTGCAATGGACAAAGTCCAATGGCAGGGGAATAAAGATATGTCCACACAATAACTTATAAATGTATAAGTACATTAGTACTGAGATCCAAAGAATTGAGGCATCCCAGAGCCCATCAACTGATGAGTGGATAAGTGGTATGACCTATAAAAGAACCATTACTGGGCAACAGAAAGGAATGATGCTTAAAACAACACAGATGACCCATGAAAACAGTATCCTAGTGAAAGAATCTGGTCAGAAAGGACTAAACATTGTATAAATCTACTTGTGTGAAATGTCAATGACAGACAAATTATAGAGATAAAAAAGTAGGTTGGTAGTTTCCTAAGATTTAGGAAGATGGAGGGACTAGGGCAGTGACAGCTAAGGGATGCTGGGTTTCTTTTCAAGGTCATAAAAATGTTCTAAAATTGATGTGGTGATGGTTATACAACACAGCTAATACACTAAGAGACACTTGAGTTTTACATGTTAAATTAGTGAAATGCATATCTGTTCAATACATCCAAATAAGGTTGCCTTTTCAAAGATCCACTGGGAAAACCTAGAAAAATTATTCTCTCTCTGCTTTGGATAGAAGTACCAGACATGATCTAAATATTTGTATGCTTTTATAAGACATTTAAATGGAAAAGCCTAGCTTGTCCAATGATTTAAAAATGAACCTGAATTTTGAGGAAAATATGATACTTTCTGCACAAGTTATCTGGAAATCCATTTAACAATTACACATAGATTCTGTATCCAATCACAAAAAAAGTATGAAATAATTCAATTACCTGGAACATTCCATGGAATGGTATTCTTTGATTTAATCTGCCTTGATGGCAATAGAGGTAGCACTAAAAAAATTCTGATTAACAACAACAACAAAGTTTCTCAACTTGGTAGCACTAAAAAATTCTGATTAACAGAAAAAAAAGTTTCTCAACATGTATGAGGATTGATGTACAATTCTCAGCTTTTCTGAAGATAGCTGGGCAATTTACCACCCTATGGATTGAACCCAGGAGTGCTTAACCACTGAGCGATATCCCCAGTTTTATTTTATATTTTATTTTATTTTACTTTACTTTAAACTTTATTTTGAGACAAGGACTTGCTAAATTGCTTAGGGCCTCACTAAGTTGCTTGACTGGCCTTGAACTTGTGACCCTTCTGCCTCAGTTTCCCAAGTAGCTGGGATTACAAGCATGCACCTTCATGTGTGGCCCTAAGGGTCGCTATTTTAAGATTTATGATTTCATAAGAAAAAATCATAAGAATCCAATTCAGAATTTATGAACAAGTCTCTGTGAAGATAATTAAATCATAATAAAAACAATTATAATAAAAATCCAAAGAAAGTTGTCCACAGAAATTAGTATTCTAAAATATTTTAAATTATTTTAGCAGGTACAGATTGACTATTGACAAGTACAATTTAATGCATACTTTACATGTGATTTGATCTAGTTTCTTCTCCAAATCCTGTACCTCATCTAAATTAAGGTGACAACTTGAATGTTCTAGTGATGCCTCTGACATAGGTTGTTCTTTCATGTTATTGGCCAGTTCTTGTTGAAGTTGTATCGCAACTACCTAAAGAGATATGTCTGTTAAAGATTTTGTAAATCAGTTCACTTTATGTTAATAATACTTAAAACTGAAATTGATTCTGAGAAATATCATCAATTTATCATGTATATAAAATTTTCTGCTTCTTTCTGAATTCCAGTAAGGACACAGAAGGTGCTTTCTTTCTGCATAATCACTATCATATTCATTGGACAATAGATTCAGCCCTCTATCCAATTCTCATTTGATGAAATTGCAATGTTTTAGAACCTTCTGAATTCCCAAACAGAAATGGTCATACAGGTCTGACTAGTAGTAGTGAATTCTACAGAGAAGTCAAAATTATTCTGTTTTAACAGAAGCTCCACTTAAAAACAGAGTTCTAAACATATTCAATCCTCTGCTCAAATGCTTCCAATAGATTCCTATTTCATAAAAAAGTGAGGCCCTAGGCAACCTGGCCTCCACCTCCTCCCTCTCTTCAACTCCTACAATTCTCTTCCCTCCTCACCCATTCTCACTGTACAAAAATCCAGCACCTACATTTGTTGAAAATGAGGATTCAATGTCAAATTAATGAACCAGACAGCTACAATTGTCTTTGTACTGGAACAGTTTATATCCTTTACATGATAGTAATTGAGTCTTGAAATGAAAAGTATTAGCAATTATCTGTGAAGATATGCAATAAATTCCAGATACAACAGGAAAATTAAATCAACATTGGTGTTGCTGTAATTTATTGCATTTGTTCTAAATTATTATTTAATTACAAGTAGATGCTTTTATAGTGTTGAGGAGGACATGATTTTCAGAAGTTAGGCAAATTTACATGAATAAAATAAAATTACCAATAAGAAATATATAAAATACTTGTGAACAAAATCTATTAAAAATATGGCATTGGCATTTCAGTTCAGCTGAGAAATATGGAATGAATTATCAAAGTAACTCTCTTAAATGAAACTAGGTATGAGCATTTCCATTGATGTTTCATTATGGTCTTAAGGTATTGCAACTTGAAGACATTAAAATTATTATTCAGGGCTACAGTGGTAAAACATATGCATAGCTTGCAAAAGGCCTTGGATTCAGTCCCCAACACCAAAATCAGATATTGTTTCAGCAATATTAAGACTACATTATTAATACCATATATTTACTAACAATCTGTAACCTCTTGAAACTTCAGTCTTTAAGACAAAATGCCTAGTGAAGACACAAGGCCTTTACTCAAAATAAAGCATCTGTCAGGTCCAAGGTTTATTTTTTTTTTTAATTTTAAAATCAGTAATGCTAAACGTTCTTTTTTATTTTCGTTGGCACATAATTTTACATATTCATCAGAGACGGTGCATTACTTCAAAAGATGTACACAATGTGTAACCATCAGCAGACTTATTCAGACATGAATCATTTCATTGGGTTGGAAATCAGGTTTGCTATAATTAAATCACTGAATTCTCTTTCAAAGACAAACCATATATCTTAATACTTACTTCTCTTTTTGATTTTTCCTTTTTATAATGATAGAGTTTTTCTTTTAAATGATGATTTTCCTTCCTTAACTTAATTATTTTTTTAAGCTTGAGATTGGATTTTTCGGCCTGATCCTGAATTATTTTTATACTATTACATTGCTCTTGGATATAGACAATTATGTCTTCTTTATCATCAACTTTGTTGTGAAGGTGACATAATTGCTGTCTTAGAAATGTGATTTCATTTTCCATTTGAGAAAATTTCTCATCTATACATTCCTGCTCGTCAATGTATCTATAGTTTTGACTTTGTTCTTTTTGGTACATGTGTTTCATTTTATTCACTTGGCACTGGGTTTGTTTTAGGTCTCTATGTACCTGTTTTAAAACCATAGTCATTTTTCTAATATCATGTATCATATGAAAACAGAGCTCTGCTCCTTGGCTACTGATTTTTTTTCCAGGCTTGGAAACCTTTGGGGAAAGAATCTCACTACTAATATTTAATTTGGAAATACAGAAATTCTCCTTGTTCTTTAAACCAAGGCACTCATCTCTTGGTCCCTGGGAAAAAAGTTCTAGTTCATTTTGTGACATCTGATTTTCGTCACAAGGTTGTGGAGCAACAGCACATCTTAAAGGGTATGATTTGACTTTTGTTTCTTGTCTTTTTGTGCTTTGTTTTTTATTTTCCAGTTTTAACTTTTGCTTTGAAATCTCAGTTTTCAGAATACTAATCTTTGTCTTATATTTGAATGTTGTTTTTGTAAATGTTTCCTCATTCAATTTGATTGTCCTTTGAAGATCATCATTCTTTTTTCTTAAAATTTCAATGACCTGAAGATATTTCTTTTCATTTTCCTGATTCTCACATTTTATTTTGTCTGTTTCCAGACACATCATAGCAATTTTATCCTGCAATATGTGGTATTTATGCAACAGCTCTTTCTCTGTTTCATTCCTAGTGGAAACCTCAAAGTAAAAACAAGGAGACATTTAGCTAGCATTTAATAAAATAACATGTCACAATTTTCTCTGAAACTAAAGAATAACCTGTACATTTACACAATAAAGGGGTTGCAGTAAATGGATATCCAACTGGAGAAAAATCAGATGTAAACTTCAAAGCTTGTAGAAGCAAAAAATTTCAAAATGTTTATTGAAGATAATGAATCTACGAGTATAAAAATATCATAATTTTAAGACATTTCAGAGTTGAAAAAGCCTTTCTCTGAATTACAACAGATTCAATTCATAAAGTGATTAGTATGTTTTACCATGTTGAAAAAACTTTGCTCTCTGATACCTCACGTATACATCCAACCCATAATAAGGGTCTTAGCTCAACACATATTTGCACAGATGAAATTCCCCAAACTTCTTTTAGTTCCCTTTTCCTGAAAATATTCTACACATATTCTATTTTTGTAATCATAAGAATTGCAGCTATTGATAAATGATAAATCTAGGGACAGTACTTAAGCAGTTTTATATATACCAATGAACTTTTTATCAAAATGTGAAAAACAGAATGATATAAATATAAGCAAGCTGCTTCAGGTGCTTTTTCATCATACCAGTTATTTCTCTACTGTAAAAATAAAGACACAAAAGAAGGCTTGTGTTTCATAATACTAATTGTAAATAAGGTCATATTTGTTAGGCTCTTAGAAAATCCTGTTTTCTGCTCAGTAAGATTTATTTCTTTTTTATAAAGGCTGAAACGTGAATAAATGTGAAATAGGGGAAATAAACTGACCTCATTTATTGTAATGACATACTTACCAATAAATCATCACTAAGTAAAATATTATGGCATATCATTGTTTACAAAAATTTTTTATACTTAAATAGGATATTTCTTGGAGCAAACTGTTTCTTATCTCATATGTGAGTAAATGATATCCAAACTAGGGGCTCTGCTGGTTATACTTTTCCTGCTTAATGATGGGAGTAATAAGCAGACCTCTACATTAGCATACCAAGAGGGTGATATCCCTGCTCCAAACTAGAACAACTACTGTTAGTGACAAGGGTTTTGAGATCATGAAAAATCATCAATTCCTATGGTAAATATCAAAAGCCTTTTCTCTAGTTGTGGCCAAAGTGAAAATCACTACTGGACTGCTGCCGGCAAATGGACTTGAATTAAGAACGTAAATTAGGCCAATGGGACCAAAACACCCAAAATGTGTACATCAAGGATATACATATTTGGCTTTAAAATTCTCTGTTTTTCCATTATAATGCCAGTTACCATTTAATATATGTTCACATACACACACAACATGTACACACAAACATTTGAAAACAGAAAATCAAGAAACATCTTTTCTTTTTGCCATGTCTATCTCCTTTTGTTTGCAAAGATGATTTGATAGAATCCCATCTTATAAATTCTGGCATTATATTCTTAAGTTGCCTCTGGATGTCCTTTTGTTCAGCTAATACCTAAAGATTCATTTCAGTAAAGTATTGGTCTTGTATTAGCAATGGGAAGAAAGTCTAAAAGCATAATCAAGAGCAGTACCTGCAAAAAAAAAAAAGAGAGAGAAATCTAGTAGTCTATTAAAACATATGGACTTTGATCCCACATGAATTATTCAAAATTTTAACTGCAGAAATGAAAGGTAAATTTGTCAAGTAGCAAAAACTTTTCTTAAATACAGAAACAGAATTATAAAAAACAATTTTTAAACTCATTTAACAAGTCCCATAATACTTTCAAAGCTCTTTATCTTATTATCTTAACGTAAAAATACATAAATTAATATTTATGCTATTGATTAAACTCAACTCACCTTTACTCCATTCAGAAAATGGGAGCATGCCAAGATAAGCAATAAATAAATTTAGCCATAAGTGTCTTAATTTCATTTTAGGGAGAGATGACATTTTGTATTAAACCCAAATAATAGAGTCACATAGTGTTACACAGTTACTGCTGGGTAAGACAACAGACTACACATTTCAATAATAGTCCCAGAAGTTTGTGGGAGATGTATGAAGTTTGTGTAAGTAAATGCTAATGATGATTGTCAACAACACATTCTCAGGTCATGTCCCCAACATTAAGTGAAACATGACCATATATATTAAGTTAAACAGATATAAATACAGTAAGAAATCTGAAGCTATACTGAAGACTACCTGATTCAAATTATTTCTTGCAGTCTTTAATTCTGGTTTTAATGTCCTAAAAGATATTTGAAGTTCTTTGTTTAATTCAATTTTTTTGTCATATTCGTCTTTCTTTTCTCTTAACTGGTTGTTCATTTTTTCAAGTTTATTGGCATTTCTTCTCTTCTCTTTTTCTTTTAAGGCATACCTGGAGTTAAATATGGTTATCTTAAAATTTATTTTGTCAGAAAACAAATAGTTTGTTTTGTGATTTGGCTCTTCATAAGTTGATTTATTATCCTAATAAAAATTCTATGTTCTAAGATACTTTCCCTTTCTAGTTCTCATATTTTTAATTTCTCAATCTTTAAATATACACACACATATCTCATATATATATATATATATATATATTTATATATATATATATTTATTTATATAATATATATGTATTTAAAAGTAACAATGAAAACTTCTGTCAATTGGGAAGTTTCTATTACTAGTAACTCTAGTAGATATCATGGAAAAGACATTTTGAAATGGATTAGTAAATTGATACATTCAAAATGATTTGGGTTGAGGATGTGGGACATGTAGGAGGCTCTATTTTCCATCCCCCGAATTGCCAAAACAAAAAACAAAGATCATTTTCACAGGTTCATAATTCTTCCTTAGTTATATAATATAAAGTTAAATAAGTTATAGTTTATAAGCAAGTCTATAAATTTACTAGAATTAGCTTTTATATTCATGAAATATAACAGCAATCACTGCTATTGATTGCCAGTGTAACATACTACCTTCATAGTTGTTCACACACCATACATCTGCATATTAGTATAACCCAAGACCAGGCTATGTAGTTGAGTACTTGTTATTATATCTTTTATGTTTCTCTTAGGGTAACACTTTCTATTTAGCTTGTTTATCATTATGTATTTTATCAACAACTCAAAATCCAATTTGGAACAAGGCAGGACCTAATATTTAGTCCAATAGTAAATATATATTCTTTCAACATAGAAATTTGATGAAATTTTATTTATGTATGAGGGAGAATTTGAATAAAATATTTTTCATTTCACTCTTTGTTTAATCAATGTTCAGGTTAAAACTGTAGCTGGGGGTGTAATTCAGTAGCAGCATACCTACCTAGCTGCACCAAACTTGAATTTAATCCCCAACACCAGAAAAAAAGAAAACTGCAGAAATATTTAAAAACATATTTTGGGGTACAAAAAAATGTCTATTTTATCCTCTTTGGTGGAACTGTAAATTAAACTTTTTTGAGAGCAATTTAGAAATTTTGATCAAATACCTTTTCATGAAGTTATTCTTCTTTAACCAAATAATTCTATATTAAAGAATTTTTTCAAACTTAACAGATATAGAAAATATTTTCCATGAAATTATGTCATTTTCAGTAAATAGATGGAAACAGACAATTATTTTAAACAAAATAAGTCAAATTTGTAAGATCAAGGGCTACATGTTTTCTCTATTATGGGAAAATAGAAAAGAAAAAGGAAAAGAAAGGGGTGGGATGGTCTCATGGAAATCAAAGGGAGATCACTAGTGTAGAGGAAAGTGATTAGAGCGAGAAAGAAGGGGAGGGAAATGAGAAAAAGTAGGGCATGATATAGACCAAATTATATTGCTATATTGCAGTCATGTGTGAATATGGAACAACAAATCCTACCATTATGTACAACTATGATACCTTAATAAAAACATGGTTCCATGAACCATCAATTTTAATACAAAAATTAAAATATAAATGAAAAATAATCCAAAATTCTTTTTGTTAAATAGTGGGATTCCTCTGATAGTGGCATTTCTATATAACCATTGAAATTATGATTGAAAATAATATGCATTTAATTATTAGAAGTAAACAGGGTTAGCAATATTTACCTTATTTGCAAGAATTTCAGACACTGCAAAGTAAGTAGCTTTCTCGTTGCAAAATGCCAGCAGGTAAGTCAGCAATTACAAAAATTCCCTATGTACCTTTAGTGTAAAGAAAAGAGTTCAAAGATTTCTTTCAGTCTAGGGTATCATACCTCAAGTTGCAGAGTTCTTGTTTGCATTTCATTTCTTTCTGCTCTAACTTAGGTTTCACCTTTTTCATTTCTGATAACTCCTCTTTTATTACACAAAGGTTATTTTCCAGTTTTGCAACTTCTTTCTTATGTAATAAACACTGTGAACAGTTGGTTTTTTTGAGTTTTATTATTTCTTGATATGAATGACCTGCATTTTGGATTTTCATTAGGTTATGAGAATCTGCATCATGGAGAAAAAAATAGAAACAAAATATTTGAATATTTCATATATGAAGGAGTATATATTTTTGTATATACTCTTGTACGGTGAACAAATGTATCATATGGAACACATTATACTAAGATCTACAGATAAAACAGATGAGAATCTTGCCCTTATTTAGCCAGTGGAGAAGAATGACAAATAACATGACTGTTATAAATTCAGATAATGATGCAATGAAATAATAAATTATGTGATCACATAAGAGAATCTGATCCATAGGAGGATTTCCCTGGATATAATATGACTACACTGAGAAATAAGGAATGAACTGGAAGCATCTGGGCACAAGATGAAGAAGGCTTTATCCCCAACATACAGCAAGTGCTGAGATGCTAATGCAATCTGCTTCAAGTCAAGTGGTAAAAACAGGTACAGCTTTAGGTTCCTACCTGAAACAAATAAAACCAAAACACACAAAAAACAAAATAACAATAGTTTCAAGACTGTTGTCCTTCAGGCAATGAGGATAATAATTCCTGACATAAAGTAAATGAAGTAAGCCTTGCAATTTTGTTAACTCCTTGCTTTGAGAAATTTTCCAGTAGATGACTCAAGGAGAAGGAACCCAACTAATCTACCTAACTCCCTAAACTGAGCTAATGAAACTGAATCCGGTAAAATCAAGACAGAGAGAGAGATCACAGGACAGAGCAATGGAGATAAGAGAACAGTAGAGAGAATGAACCATGGAGACTTTAAAGGGCTCCTTTGAATATTTAGCAGAATAATTAACAATACATGTGTGCAAGGAAAGGATCTGAGATCTAGGGATAAAACATTTCAAAAGATTAAAGGAAGCTGTCTGGTGCTCACATAGTGCCAAAAAAGAGTTTCTCTTCCCTTCAGTCAGTCTGAAAAAAACTCATAATTCACAGGACAATGGATAAAGTCATCAGAAATTTCTTACCTAGTAGTGGAGAATTCAATCTAGACAGATCACCTAACAAAGCATAAAAACAAGATATAAAGGATCAAGCTGTTTTTAAGTAGCTTATTTGAATGTCAAAATAAAATTTACAAGCAGAAGAGGTCTAAATATACTTTTAAAAACAAATTGCATTTTTAGGAGGCAAACAGAAAGAAACCAAAGAGCATGGTGGCCGACAACTACAGTTGACTTGTGCATAATACAGGTTTGCACTGTGTAGGTTGTCACATAGAAGAGCAATCAACTATTGAAAACCAAGACAGAAATATAGCAAACAAAAAGGCAGAAAATAACATCTATCCATAACAACACAGGATGTAATTGTTCTCAACTCCCCAATTAAAAGACACACATTGGTAGAATGAATTCAAAAACAAGATCCAACTAGATGTTGTTTGCAAGAAACTCATCCCATAGGCAAAGATGCCCTCAGACAGAATGTAAAATCCTGGAAAATTTTTCCATTTATATGGATTCCAAAAACAAGCAGGAGAAGCTATTCTCATCTGACAAAGTAAATTTTAAGCAAAATTAATCAGAAGAGGCAAGGAATGCCACTACTACTAGTAAAGGCAACAATCCAACAAGAAATTAAAACAATAGTCACTAGGTATGCCCCAAATGTCGGTGAACTGAATTATATTAAAATAATGTTTCTTGACATTAAAATCCCAGATAGATCCCAAAATAACAACACTGGGGAATTTCAACACAGCCTTGTAATCAATACATTGGTCATGCAAGGATAAAAAATAGATGTTTTATCTAAGTAATGCTATAAATCAAGTGGACCTAATAGCTGAATTCACTTTCTTACTAGCAATTTGTGGAAACTTTTTCAAAATAAGCCATATTCTATAATGTAAGTCATAGTAAATACAAAAAAAAACAGATAATTCTATCAGATATCTGATATTCTATCAGATCATAATGGAATGAAACTAGAAATAAACTGCAGGAAAAATAACAGAAATCACATTAACAGAACAAAATTGAACAATATTCTTTTAAATAAGGAATGGATCATAGAAGAAATGAGAGAATAAAGCCAGAAATATTTGAAAACAAAAACATAAATACAACATATCAAAATTTCTGAGACACTATAAAGTCAATTTTAAGAAGAAAATTTATAGCATTGAGTACCTTCATTTAAAAAAAATAGATTCCAAATAAATAATGTTCTGTCTTTCAAGGTCTTAGAAAAGGAAGAACAAACTAATTCCAAAATCAGTAGGATACAGAAAATAATTAAGATTAGAGGTGAAATTAATAAAAACTGAGAATAAAAAGACATATGATCAATGAGACAAAGAGTCAGCTTTTTTAAAAGATAAATAAGGTCAATAAAGCCTTAGCAAAACTAACAAAGACAAGAAACAAATCAACAAAATTACAGATGAAAGATATCATAATAAATATTTCTATAATCCAGAGGATCATTTGGAACTATTTTAAAAGTTTGTACTCCAATAAGTTGGAAGATCTAGAAACCTTGAAAAATTTCTAGACACACATGAGCTGCCCAAATTGCACCAGGAAGATACAAGTAATGAAACTGAAACAGCAATTAATAGCCTTCCATAAAACAAAACTCCAGGACCAGATGGAATCTTATCCAAGTTTTAACAAATCTTTAGAGAAGAACAAACACCAACCTTGTCAATTTATTCCATGAAACTTAAAGGGAACACTCCCAAATACATGCTATAGAGCAAATATAATCCTGATAACAAAATCAAACAAAGACACATCAAGAAAAGAAAATACAGACAATCATATATTTTTAAAATATAATTTCTGATAATGCTTATCTCTTCCTTAAAACCCAAGTATCTCTTCTCTTTGCTATAATATTAAAGACCTCAAGACCTCTAGCTTTATCCTGTATCTCTCCAACCACTGTCTTATATGTTTCTTCTTAGAATACAGATTTTTATTTTTGAAAGATTTAATGAGGTATTATTGACATAAGGTTGCATAAAAGAGCATAGTTTCAGGAGGTGAAATAGCAGGGAAAATAGGTCTAAGTTTACTACAAAATTCAGGTAGAGACAATGGTAACCTGACCTGATGATCCTCAAGGCACAAGAGAGGAACAGAGCCAAGAAAAGGAGTGGGAGTGACATTCACAAAGAAAAGAACAGTGGGAATAATCCAGGTGTTTACTTGAGAGTATATCACAGTTCTCATTGTATTTTAATGCAAAGCACAATTCTGAAATGAACATCATTGTAACACATCAGTGTTCTATGGTACTGTGCTAAGCATCCTATGTGCATCTATTTCTATAATATACATCAGAAGGCCTCATCTTTATGCAAAGGTCCTACCTTCATATGGCTTGTTTAGTTGTTCAATTACCACCAAAATATTCTCATAATCAGGGTAAGCCACCTCAGAAGCCTGTGCGGCTATTACAGCTGATTGTGATTCACCAAGATCCTCCATAGCGTTTATTTGTTTTCTGACCTATCAAACAATAATCCAATATCAAAATGTACCGTATATACTAAATACATAGAGGTAGTAATTACTCATCTTTGATATAAGCAAAAGCACAGGTAGGTTTTCAAAGAACTGATTTCTGTCAAAAGGAAACCTTTGTCAATGGTTATTCTTTCTTAGTCATTTTCAAAGTAAACCTTATATATAACAAGAAATTCTCAATTCTTTCACCTTATCTTTTACAATATATTTTTAATTCATATTTTTTGTACTGTATCATTTTGCCTTTCATAATATACTTTATCAATAAAATATTATTTTGTATTATTTCTAACAATACCTTGCCCTTTTCATTAGATGTTTTCTCTGAGGGCCTAAAAAAGAAAACAAAGAAAGTTCTTTCATAAAAATAAAATGCATTAAGACTATTATCTTTTATATATAAATCACCTATATTTTTAATTTATTTCTTATACACATAAATTTTATAATAATTTCCCACAAGGAAGCTTCAGGTGTAAACTGAAAGAATAGCATTAAGGAATCAAGAATGTTACTACTAATAGAATCAAAACAAAGAATAAAATTTAAATACACCAAAAACATGGCTTTTTTCTTCTTTAACTCCTTAGTTCCACATTCTTCTTTAGTCATTGTTCACTTTTCCATTGCCTTTCCCTGGAGAAATTCTCCAACGAGTTTCCTACAATTTTCCATTGAAGTCAGGCTTTCATGAAGACTAGGTACTTACTCCTTGTCCAAGTCACTTGGCTTCATCTTTGTCAACCTGTCAGCAGCAGGAGTTTTCCCTTCCTCTGACCTGAACTACATCATTCTGTCTTATTTTCACAAAAAGTATAGACTGCCAATTCCGGCAGAGAGCGTGATGTAAGATACTCAGTGAGATCTGCTTCCCCGGGCCCTTTGGGGCTGGGCCAGCGAGTAGGGTGGGGTCCCTTTTGACTGGCCGCAGTCCACCAGAAGCACTGAGGACTGGCACCTTTGAGCAGTGCAGGGCTGGCGAGGGGAGGGGAGGCAAGCGAGACTGGCCGCCTCCTCAATGCCACAGAGGCCGGTAGGGGCTTCAAGGGCCCAAGAAGGCGAGTGGAGGCTCCAAAGCTTGGCCACTACACAGTGGAGCCTGGCAGACTAGGACTCTCCATGACCGCGTGGTGCGGCTCCAGGAGATCGCACGTTGACCTGACAAGGCAGACAAAGCCTTAACCGTCCTGGAAGACAAAGCAAAGAGGAGGACGGGTGGAACCGGTGGAACGGTTAGACCTGGGCGGTTGGTGTTCCTTGTACCAGAGGGAAACGGTCGGGAAGCATCTACATTATAACCCCTACCCTATCTGACCAATCGGAAACCCCACCACCCTTTGGGAAGGTTTACCTGCACTTCGTAGGAGGCCTGTGTATATAATGTGAAAATGCTGCTTTCAACTCTCCCCCCCAACCATTTAAAACTTTTGCTCCATCTAAACATTATTGATGTGAAGAGGTTGCCCATGTATGACAGAGAAAATAACGTCTTGTTAAATAATGTCTTTTAAAAAAAAATCAGAAATGTCTTCTGGAAGTGACTTTGAAATAGATTTGTTAGATCACCTCTAGGAGTGACACTTGTCCATGCTTAATCAGTAGGTTAGAGGACATGGAGAAGACTTTTGACAGAAGGAGGAGGTCCTATGCCAGACTGGTTATATATAAAAGACATTTTTCATCTTGTAACCATTGTTTTTGTGTGTGTGTCCGTTTTATTCTTCATTACTGTATACATAGTTGAAAATGCTAAATACTTTCTTTTGAAATATCTAGACTTTTTAGATATTCTAAAGTGACTGATATATGCTAAAAGTAGAAGTGGTGAAATATAACACATTTTTGTAAATTTCTTTGTGAAAATTTTTATGAAATGTCTCGGAGATATAATAGCCAAATCCCCTATTGAGTAGTATACATTGTGTGCTGGTTCTCTGGAGCACCATGCCAGTATGCTTAAATGAGGCAAGAGAAACCATTATCCCTCATATTTATGGGTTTTGTTTTACTTTGCTGTATACATAGTGTATATAAAGGACAAATGTGTCCTAATCTACATATAGTCTTTCTAGATGTTAATGAGTATATATAACTAGTATATGACAAAAGGAGAATTAGTAAACAAATTCTGTATGTTTTGTGTTTCAATTCTAGGAAGTACTGTTTTCTGAAAATTTGAGCATTAAAGCCCACAGGGTCAGCAAAGGACCAGAATGCTCACATTTTGAAAACATTTCCAAATTAGAACTATTGTTACATGTGTGCACTTTATTCAAGCTTGTCATGTACATTAGTGGACAAAAAAAAAGCTTGCCTTCATAAATGACTTTTGGATTTTAATTTGTTCAACCATCTCTAAGTATTACTTATATGCCTATTCTTGTCCACTGGACTGAAAGTAGAGAGAAGTGAGTAGGAAAAGGTTTGAGGAAAAAATGGTCATATTATTATACTTTAGTTTATAATCACTGCTACATGTGCAATTTTATTTACCAGTACTGTCTAAAGAGAGGACAGGTTCTTTGTGGCATATCTAGTCCTTCTATATATTTAGAAGTGCTTGATGTATTTGAAAGTAGAAGTAGTAGAGTAAAACTTTTTGTAAATAGTTCTTCTGATGGGAAATATTGTGCTTGGAATTGTTAAACTACCTGTGAACAGAATACTGTCTATACTTGTTCACTGGGTTGAGGAGGTGGAAGGGAAGAAATTGCAAAAGGTGTTTTGTTTAGAGTGTGCTAGAAAATTTCATTGCCCTGTATTATGCATTTAGTTTAACTTTGCTGTACTGTATATATTCTGTATATACTGAATAAAGGAGGCCTGATTTTATAATATCCAGTCTCTAGATATTAAAGAGGTCGCCAATATAAAAAAAAGTATTGACTGCTAATACCCCTTCAAAGGGAAATGAAGGATGGATTTTTTTTCTTCCTTATTCCTGATTTATTTCACCTAAGCTGCAACCATCCTTCATTTGCAGAAGACTACCAGCAAATGAGTCAGCCAACCCTAAAGATGGTGTAATTGCATACTCTTTGGAGATCCATTTTTCAACTTTGTCTTTCTTTTCTTTCTTCATGGGCAAGGCAGGACCACTAGTTTAAAAAAATCCACAAAAAAAGCCAACGATTTCCAATAATTCTACTGACAGAATAAAAGGCAACTTTGGTAAAACTCCAATTTTTCCCATCTTAATTCATTTACTAATTTAAAAAATCTATGAAGTGGAAGCTAAATATAAGAAAATGTACATCTTCTGTTTTGTTTTGAAAAATAGATGTATAATTATGATACAATGTGATATATAAGAGTTAGTACACAAAACGTTAGATCTGAGCCCAAGAAAGACTTTATGGTACGGGTAAAATATAAGAGATCCTACCAGGCAAGAAAACCATTCTATGTAGAGAATAACACAAAGATTGAGTATATGGCATCTAGGCGCTTTCTAGAAAATTCAAAGGAGAGTGTAAAATATGTAGCAGCAAGTAATAATAGATGATTGCTTACAAAGCTTGGATGCTGTACTGAGCGACTAGAGCTCCTTACCCACAAGCAATGGTGCTTAGGAAAATAACAATTCATGTATGCTACATTTGCTTGGTTTTGTTTTTAAATATAATATTAAGCAATTTAGATAGTTTTTAAACACACAATCATACAAGATGAAAGAAAACATCATCATAGTGATAAAAACCTCTCTTGAAATACTCAAATGCTATTATACAGACTTCAGAATAGTAACATTCTGACTACTTATGAATTTGTTTCAAAATGAATTTGTAAATTTTCAGGCTTTATCCTGGTATGTAATTCTCATATAAAAAAGCTGAATTTAACTACAGACCATTGTAATTATATTTATATGAGAAAACATAGAGAATAATCACAAGACATCACCATTACCCATCTACACAAATTTATAAAGAAAATGAAATTTACCCTTTGAGATTATTTTGTTAGAAGTTGAGCCTGAGCCCATAAAAATAAATCAAAATTAATATTTACCAAAAAATTAATGTGCATAACTCTTCTTCTTTGGACTAAGCATTCTAACCATCTAAACTTTTTTTAAACAGATATTTTTGAGCAATTATTAAGTAATACCTCTTGTGTCAAAGTTAAAATGTAAGTCTATATTCTGGGATATTAAATCGTTTTTATTTTTGAAGTTGATGGAAAGCATCTTTTAAACAGTAAACATCCTTGAGAAATCACAGTAATAAGTAGCATCAAACACTATGAAAACTATTAAATCAATAAATGTCCATTGGCCTCAAATACCAACCAGTCTGTGTGAGTTGGCTGTTTCCTAAAAGGCAGCCAAACAGAGATAGACTCATTTCAATGAGCATGCTCTAAAATGCCAAGCAATCAAAAACTGTATGACTTGAATAAACATGCTGCTACGGGATAAACTTACTTACCTTCTGACAGTTGGATGATCCCTAAACTTCACTGTTTGCAAAACCCTACAAAAAATAATCAGATTACTGTGTTATAAGGGACTGAACTTACCAAAGAAAGTAATAAATTTAAATTTTTATTTCAGTTACTGAAGATTCTTAATCCTCTTGATAATTACTTTTTTTTTTTTTTTAGTGAGATTGAATTTATTAGGTTTTTTTCCCCTTTTATGGAAAGTGTGTTTTGGTGTCAAGTCAAAGTCTAACGCTTTGCCCAATTTTAGGCCCCAACAATTTTCTATATCTTCTTCCTAAAATTTTCACAGTTTTATAACTTAAGTCCATGAGCCAGTTGGAGCTAATTTTGTAAAGGTATGAGGCCTACGCTGAGGTTTACTCTTTTGTCTTTTGATGTCTAGTTGCCCCCACACCATTACTTTTGCACCTTCACTAAAAGTTGCCTTGGAACATTTGCCCAGGTCCCTCTCCGTGGTCTCCGTTGATATTGTATCTATCCCTTTGCCAGCATCACACAGTCTGGATTATTACAGCTGTACAGTAAGCTTTCATATTGGATAGAGTGACTCCTCCCACTTTGTTCTAATTTTTCAAGGTTCTCTTAGGTATTCTAGAACTTGTGTCCTTCTACATAAATTTTAGAATAAGCTTGTCTGTATCTATCAAAAAACCTTCTTGGGCGAATCAACCTTTAAAAATAAATAAATAAATAACTTTAAAAAAAAAAAAACCTTCTTGGGAGTTTGAAAGGAATTGAATTAAACCAAATGATAACTGGCGTATTTATGGTAGGTCTTCCAACACTCCAATTCATGGTATTAAGATGACTCTCCACTGATTAGACCTTGCATTTCATGCCCATTTTGTACTTTTAAGTATGCAGACCTTATACGTGGAGTTCCTTAAATTTACATCTAATTATTAATTTTCTTTGCAGAGATTGCAAATAGTATTTTTGTATCAGCCTCCACAAGTTCAGTTAGTATACAGAAATGTAAATTATTTTCATGCCTTTGATCTAGTAGTATCCTATGACCTTGCTGAACTCACTAGTTCTGGGTGTTTTTTGTTGTTGTTGTTTGTTTGTTTGTTTGTTTGCTTGTTTGTTTTTAAGATTTCTTGGGATTTTCTATGTAGATGACAATGTCATTTTCATGGTTTTCTTTCTTTCTTTCCAGTCTGTATGCCTTTTATTTCCTTTTCTTGTGTTATTGCAGTGTAGAGCTTTCAGCACTAGGTTGAATAAGATTCGTGCCAGCAGACATCCTTGCCTTGCTCTGGAAAGCAGTCTGTCTTTCGGCGTGAAACACGACATAAGCTGTACATTCTTACCACACATTTTCGTCTTACAAAATCAGTTCTATCTCCCCCACCCCTCCTTTAAAAACATTGTTTTAAAGGGGAAGTTTAAGGTTAAGGATTGGCCCAACTGAGGTAACAAAACAAGAAAGGGCAAAGAGGTGTCAGTACTTCCTGCTTCGGGCTAGGCTTGCAAGAATGACAGGACAAGTTCCTTTCGAGAGGTTAGGGTTATTTGCGGTCCTAATCAGGTGCAAACGGGCCGACATCCTCAGCAGGGCCCTTGCGTTCTGCAGCGGGCTAAGGCCCCGTCCACGGAGCAGACAGACGCCGGCTGTTAGGCAGAAGCTCAGGCCCCTCCCCGGCCTGTGCTGCTCCTCCAGGCGGCCGGCGGCTGCCAGCCCCGCCGGCTGCCAGCCCCGCCACCTGCCAACCTGAGCTGGCGATAGGAGAGGCTCAGATACCCAGACCCAGAAGTGGCCAGGGCCAGATTTAGATTGTGTGAACTTCTGGCAGCAGCTCCCCCAGACAGAAGAGAATGGGTGTGAAGGGAGGAAGCAAATTAAGAGTTCCTGGTCCAGGGGAAAAAAAAAAAAAAAAAAAAAACCCTACCGCAGCAAAGTGCATCTACAATCTGTGTAACCAGGGAACAGTTTCCTTTTAAGGGGCCGGGAACAGGCAGTTACATCCAGAATTTCAAAGACGAAAAGGAAAGCCAGAAACGGCGCCACGGCAAGCGGCCCCATCCCTTCCCGCGGTCCTGCCGCCAAGCCCGCGGGTCCCGCCGTCGCCCCGCCCCGGGCCGGCCGGTCCACACCTGCGCAGGTCTCACCAGCCCCGCGCGGGTCTCGGGGACCCGGGCGGGGGCGCGAGGGGCGGCGCGGGGCGGCGCGGGGCAGGGGGGGGCGGCGCGGGGCGGGGGGGAGCGGCGCGGCCCCTCCCGCGGAGTGCGCAGGGCGCGCCCGCTCGGCGCAGCGCGGCGCGGCTCCCCTTCCCACGCGTCCTCCCGCGGGCCGTACCAACGGCGGGGGGGGAGCGGCGCCGCGCGGGGCCCGGCGCCCGCCGCCGCCCCGGAGCGGCGGGTCCTGGGCGGCCGGGCGGCCCGCGCCGCGGGGGTCGCAGCCCGGCTCCGCGGGAGCGGCCGCCGGCGCCCTGGGGCGGCCCTTTTGTCCTCCGCGCGGCCGGGCGCGAGCAAGGGGTCGTGCAGCCCGGCGCCTGCACGTCCCCGGGCGCGGGGCCCGGGCGTGGGGCGTGGGCCGGCCCGGGACCCGCCGGCGCCCTCCTCTTGATAATTACTTTTTAAGCTTCATGAAATTTACTACCTTCATTTTAATTTTATTAATAAGATATAAATAAAGTTTTCAGTGATTTAATCCATTTTAATATAGCTAAAAGATCATAATTATTAGTAAATATTAATATAATGAGTAATAACGATATTGGACTTTTGTGACTCAATGGAACAACATTAATGTAGAGAGTATAGCTTATAAAAATAAAAGAGCACAAAGAATCAAAACATGCATATTTTATTACTAGGTAAGGTTGTCAAAATAGACATATCTATCTTTTCCTAAGTGAGAATTAGTCTAATTTTTCAGACACCACACCAAGAGCAAACTCCACTCACAAATGTAATAAATATAGTTTCACAGTTACTCTATGCAAGGCAGTCACTTATAGGCACTGAGGACATAGGAGTAAAAAGACAAAAATCTCAGTTATGAGAGTGAAGTAGGCTCACAACAACAATAAACACGTTAGACAGCCAAAATGTAAAGTGTGGCAGGGAATGAAGACAAAAGCAGGAAAATAAAAATGTAAACGCATCGTATGGAAGAAGTGGGTACACATGTGAGTTAGGATGGCCAAGAGAGTGGCATATCTTGCTAAGAGAGTTGCTTTAAAGAAAAAAAAAAAAAATGAAAGAAGGAGAAAGCTAGGAAGTGGATAGAAATGCTTCAAGTACAGAGGTATGCCTGCCCAGTATAAAGAAGAGTGAGAAGATCAGTAGGACTAGAAGAGTGAAAATACAAACTAGAGTCAGACTTGTGACAGGAGACAGATCGTCTATTATCTGGTACATATTAGGAAGAGTTTTTACATGGACTCAGGGAAATGGGAGGTCACTAGAGCAGTGTGAGCATATATAACATATCTATAATAAAATCGGAGTTGGTCTAATTGGTCCATTATGATAAGAATGGTTGGAAAGAGGATTTAAAAAGAGACTAGGAGACCATCTTCCTACTATTTACACTTATCTAAACAGGAGATGCTGGTAGGTTGGAAGTGGAAGATGTGGCTAACTTAGACGACAGACTCGACAATATTTACAAACAGAAAAGATGTGAGGCATAAAAGATGAGTCAAGAAAGACACCATGTTATTTTGTCACTTAAGTAGAAATGAGGGGTAGGTATGAGGAAATGTTTTAGATCAATTTTGGACCTGCTGAGTGGACACTCAACAGCTAAGAAGGCAATTTATTATAAAGTTTTATAATTAAATAGTTAAGATTGTGCTGGAGGATTACAATTTGGAAATAACTGGCATATAAAAAGTATAAGTAAAAGGTAAGAGGGTATGAAGAGAAGCAAATAAAACAGACTTAAG
Organism: Spermophilus citellus; assembly: GCF_964194105.1. Classification (NCBI taxonomy): domain Eukaryota; kingdom Metazoa; phylum Chordata; class Mammalia; order Rodentia; family Sciuridae; genus Spermophilus; species Spermophilus citellus. The sequence continues at coordinate 27,588,211 of NC_138195.1, read as the reverse complement.
ATTGAAGGACTCAGGGGGGGGGGGGCACTAGGGTTGTGGCTCAGTGATAGAGCACTTGCCTAGCACACGCAAAGCCCTGAGTTCGATTCTCAGTACCACATAAAATTAAGTAAATAAAATAAAGATATTAAAAAAAAAAAGATTGAAGGACTCAGGTGGGAGGAAACAAGAGGGTTGAGTGACATCCTGAAAACCAGGTGAAGAAAGTGTGCTACAGGATGTTTCCATGGGGTCCAATACTACCCATAGGTTAAGTAACATGATATGGAAGAAATTGTTTCTAGGTTTATTCAGGTGAAAATTGGAGGTAAAATTGGAAAAAGCAATTTTGGAGGAAAGGCTGGAATTCAAACATGGAGGGCTGAGGATGTAGTACAATGGTGCAGAACTTGCCTAGTATGCTTAGGGTCCTGGGGTTTGTTACTGGAATTACAGTGAATAAATTTAAAAAAAAGAAGAAGAAGAAAGAAAATAAAAAAAAAATGGGGAGGGGATTTATGTCAGTGAGTACAGATCCTTTTGCCTCATATCTAAGTAGCATATTTGGTGATGATCTAAAGTTTCTCTAATTTACTGCATTTTTCAATCCTTATATAATGATTAGGTAGTATATTTGTGACACTTTCATGTTTTTTTCAATTAAATATGTGCCACCCAAAGAAACTGGATGAAGTTATTGAATCATTAATTCATGAAACTATAAACTAGACTGAAAGAACCCTTAAAATTTCTTAGATATACAAATTGATTATCATTTGCTCGTATTGACATTACCACAGAAAGACAAAATATTTCAAGGATGGCAATTTTTACTTCAAGCAAATCTTCTACTTCTAGGATACTATTTATTTATTTATTTATTTATTTTTAAATACACAACAGTGGAATGCATTACTATCCTTATTACACATATACAGCACAATTTTTCATATCTCCGTATATAAAATATGTTCACACTAATTTATGCCACTACACATGTACTTTTTTGCATTACAATTCTTACTATACATATATACCACAATTTTTCATATCTCTGTGTATAAGGTATGTTGGCACCAAATTCAAATCTTCAAACATGTATTTTGTATAATGATGACAATCAATTCCACCACCCTTGCTAATCCCCTTCCCCCTCCCTTTCCCTCCCACCCCTCTTCCTTACCTAGAAATAATCTAATCCTCCCATGCTCTCCCTCCCTACCCCACTTTGAGTCACCCTCCTTATCAGAGAAAACATTTGCCATTTGTTTTTTTGGGATGCATGTACAAAGTTATTAGTTATATTAAAACATTGAATTCTATAACAGTAATAAAAAGGTAGCAATTCCAAACATAATTTAATTTTACAAACTCATAATTCATAAGTTGTGTATTAAATCACTGTTGAATAATATGGTGTTACACATGCTCAAATATATCACCTTTTAAAAAGATAATGATATACATGCAATTGGCCTTTACAAGAAAGATTCACTTCACTAGCTACACCTTGGTTTTAGTACAAAAGTCAACAAATTAGTGCCTGTAGGACAGATCCATCATTTTGCATATTTTTCTAAAGAAAATTTTATTGTTTTGCTTTTCATTTTTTGTTGTGCTGGGTATAGAACCCAGATTAACATGCAGCCTAAACAAATGCTATCCATAGGTATATTTACATCCCCTTAAAGTTTTAGTAAAATGCACCCATACTCATCCACTAGTGTCTGTAACATGTTTGAGATACAACACAGAGACCTTATTGTCCACAAAGACTAAAATATTTACTGTCTGCAGAAAAAGTTTGCCAATACTTACTTTAGTATATTGAAGATTTAATTAAATTTTAATAGATCTTACCCAATATGATGAAGTATTGATAAAACATTGACCCCCATGTGCAATGCATTCACAATATTCAGATTAATATGTGGATTCATTATTTGAACAAGTACCTCAATCTATTGATAAGTAGTACTGCTATACCAAGGCACAGTGCTAGTGTGTAGGCAGCTTCCTTTTGTAACTTCCTTTTGTAAGTAGTAAAATAAAATTGTGCTTAAAAGGTGTCATTAAAATAGTTGCCTTAAATACACTTTACTTGTGAAATAAATAGCACACTAGAGAGCTAATATAATTTTAAATGGCTATATGCTTAATTATTTTATAAACATGACAATTTAAATATTTCCTTATTGATGAGGATATAAACTAGCTCCAATTTAATATGACAAGCCATACTAAATGCCCCCTTCACATACACATTTAGTACAAAATATTTATATAAATGTGCTCAGTATATGCATTGCATATCTTCAATGTACATATTGCACTGCATATCTTCAAAGTACATGTACATATACATCAGATATATTCACCTTTGTAAGTTCTGTATAATACAGAATACACATTGCTACAGTTTAGATGAGGTGTCCCCCTAAAAATCTCATGTGTGAGACAATGCAAGAAGGTTTAAAGGAGAAATTATTGGGTTTAGCCTTAACTTAATCCCTGATGGGATTAACTGAGTAGTAACTAGAGGCAGGTGGGGTGTGGCTGGAGGAGATTGTTCATTGGGGATGTGGCTATGGGGTATCTATTTTGTATCTGGTGAGTGGAGGTCTCTGCTTCCTGATCGTCTTGTGAGCTAGTTAGTTCCCTCTGTCATACTCTTTCACCATAATACCCTGTCTCACCTTGGGCTGAGGAATAGAGACTGTTGTCTTGCCGCAGCCCGGCTGGCTGGGCCTGTAAATCAGCACCTCTGAAACCATGAGCCCCTAAATAAACCTTCCCTTCTCTACAGTGTTCTGGTCAGGTCCTTTCATCATAGTGGTTAAAAAGTTTACTAAAACAGAAATCGGTACCTATAAGTGACAATACCTGACCCTGAGGTTCAGAAGCTTTTGTTGCCTTTTGGAAACAGTGAGAGGAATTTTGAGATGTTTAGCAGTACAAGTTGGAAATGCTTTAGGTTGTTGGAAGCAGAGCTTAATGGCTAATTTTGGTGGCAGCTCAGAAGACCAGAGGCCAATAGGACTGTGGACAGTGAAGACAGCACTCAAGAGGGTTCAAAGGAAAAGGAGGACAACATTGGTAATTGGACTAGAGGCCATTTGTGTTCTGGCTGAGAAGTTGTCTACATTTTGCCCATGTTCTAAGACTTTTGGTGGGGCTGACTTCTTCATCTGGTGGAAGAAATTTCTAGGCAGCATAGCATTCAGGTGATGGCATTGATACTGCTGGCAGCTTTTAGCCAAATTTATTATGATAATCAGGAGCAGAAAGCAGCACAGAAAGAGTTGAAAAACATGGATTTGAAAGGCCACAATAAAACTAGGGTAAGAAAGTTGTTGTTAAAGACATTACCGCCACTAAAGAAATGCTAAAGACTTTGCCCAGAGACAATAAGATGGCTTGAGGGCTTCTTAGAAGCTGGCAAGACCACACTCATCTCAAGTGCAAGGGAGTAAAAATGAAATTTCTCTTGAAGGGGCACCCTTCTTATACAAGAGGACCTAGGAAGTTTTTTCAATGTTTTTACCCACCCAGGCACTTGGAGGCTAAGGCAGACAGAGTCCCTGGAGGCTTGGCTACTGCTCAAGGGTGGCAGATTTGGGCGTCAACCATCTGGTGCTGGTTCTGCAGAAATGCAGGATGCTGTAATTAGGGGGTCATGGAGGCTTCCACAAAGATTTCAAAGGAAGGCTTGGAAAGCCAGGCAAAGTGCATCAGGTCGGAGTGCCTGCAGGCACCCTTGAGAAGTCAAAGTGTGAAGATGTGAGGAGGAAACCAAAGCTGTAGTGGAGAACACCAAGATTAAGAAATGCCAGTAACATGGGGACATCATCCTAGGAAAACTGCAGGAATTGAGCAGAGGGAAGCCAACAGAAAGTCCACTTGGGCTGCAACCAACAAGGGTACAAGGGCAAAGCTACACAGTCCCTTTGGAGAGAACACCATGATGCCATGTTAAGGTGAGATCTTAAAGCAGGAGATGGACACTTCATTCACCAGCTGGCAGTCCAGATCCACCAGCTGGCGGGCCAAGGGGTAGGCTGCAAGTCTACACCTTTCAACCCCCTCCCAGGGTTTGAGTACACCTTTTATAGTCAAAAACCATATTAAAGCATATGTGGCTCTTGCTGTGATTGAAAACCATAAACAAACATCATGAGATCTAAAATCATAAGCAGAAAAGAGTGTGGGCCAAAACGTCCTTAGTTGAGTACAAGTTAAAGAATGGTTACTAACATCTAGATAATCTCTGACAGGGTACATTATCCAAGAAAAATGGGAACCAAAGAGAGAACACTTTTACATTGTATAAAAATTGCCATTTTGTGTTGCTAAACATGCTATGCTAAGCAACTGTTGATAGGTACAAAGGTGGGACTTTCCCTAGGAGAAGCATTTCTTACATGATGTAGAGTCTCAGGGCAAAATGCAATCTATATGGGCAAAATTGTTATTGCCTATATGCCAAAATTGTCATATGGCACATAACAATGTGCCCCAGATGCCAGCTATGAAGCTATAGGACTTGTTTGCCCATCTGGATTTCAGCCTTGCTTTGGTCCTATCCCTTCTTTCTGTGCCCCTAGTTTTGTGGATGGAAATGTTTACTCTGTACCATTATATATTGACACTTGTAAATTGCTTGAAATTTTAGAGATGCTCACAATGCAAGATTGCCTTGAGCCTCAGAGAAAACTTGGAATTGAACTTTGAGTAATCTTCTAACTGTTGAGACTGTTGGGACTCATGGAAATGGACTAAATGTATTTTGCATTGTCAGATGAGTGTGAACTTCTGGGGGCCAAGAACAAAATGTTATGATTTAGATGTGGTGTCCCCCAAAATCACACATATGAGACAGTGAAAAAAGGTTTGGAGGAGAAATTATTGGGTTATAGCCTTAACATAATCAGTGAATTGATCCCTGATGGGATTAACTGAGTGGTAACTGGAGGCAGGTGGGGTGTGGCTGGAGGAAGTGGTTCATTGAGGATGTGCCTATGGAGGTATATATTTTATATCTGGCAAGTGGAGATCTCTCTCTGTTTCTGATCCTCTTGTGAGATGCTTTCCTCTGCCATACACTTCATCAAAATGTTCAGCCTCAAGCCCTGAGGAATGCAGAACCCCCAAATAAACCTTTTGTCCTTTATGGTTGCTCTGGTGAGGTCCTTTAGTCACAGCAGCAAAAAAAAAATGACTAAAACACAGGTCCTTAACAAATGGGTGTATGAACACATTTATAAATCACATTTTCCTGTTCCAGAAAGATTTAGTAATAGAAAAGAAGCTGTTAGATTTATGGAATAATATTTTGAAATTTTAGTACATGCTACTACATCATTTGAAAAGTACTGACATATTTTATTTATCAACAGGACATGAGAATGTCGTTATCTTTATAATTGCCAAAATTGGTGGTTATTTTAAGTAAATATATATATATATATATTTACTTAAAATAACCATATATATATATATATATATATATATATATATATGAAAAATGGTTTATTTGCATTTTTCTGATGCCCCACAAGGCTGGATATCTGCAGTAAAAGCATAAATTTTGTTAGTCAAGAATATTAAACAAAACTATTTTCATAGAAAAATGACAGTTCACTACTGGGAATATTGCCATTGCCTTTCCCATTGTATTCTTCATTATTTTAAAGAGAAAACCACTGGTGGTCAGCATTTCAGTTCTTTCTTTGTTGAATTAATCCATCACTATTACCTGTGGTTTGCATGGAGAGGGAATAAGTAACAGAGGTGTGGGTCGGCTGGAAATAAAAGGCTGAAAAGTAATATCAAGAAATAAAGCAAAAGATGCAGAAAAATATTTTTTAAAGTCGGGGCTTGACCAGTGGAAGATACCTGATGGGTCTGATCCTAACAATAGAAAAAAAACCCATGAATGATTTATTTATAGTGAAACCAAAGGAGTTTATTTTGAGGAGGGGTCCTTCAAGGTGAATAAGAAGCTAGAAGCTGTGGGAAAGTTGGCCTGATTGGGGACTTATCACTTCTGCAGTAATTCTTCCTACTGCAGGTAGCTGGTACCTCAAGTCTAGGTATCTAGCACTGGTGTCTCTTCCTATCTCTGGGGAGTTAAGTTTGAACCTAGGGCTGTCTGAGCCAATAAATTCCGCAGTATCATAGAATTCTTTGAGCAGGACGTTTGCCAAGGCAATGAAGCAGTCTCAGTTCAGTGAAATTACACCGAGAGTTCTTCAAGAAGCACACCTCTGGTTAGGGATGGCTTACTTGACATGTCCACAGTGCATTTGTGGCTTTATCACCATCATCATCAGTGTCCTTGTCCCTATGATATGGGGTTTGTGATGCCTTCATCTCATTAATTTTGTACTTCTTCCTTTTTATTCCCACCTTTAATGAGAGTTCAATGCTCAGAATAATAGTTGTTCTCAATAAGAATTATTTTTCTTCTCATCACTGACTTCATAAATTGACAGTATGATTGTCATGCTATTAGTCCACAATAATATTTTTTGCTTCTTTAATTTTATAAATAATCCTTGAATTTTTGTCATTTCTGTTTGAGTTGAACAGATTTTTTTTCAGAATTACATAAACCATAATTAACTCATTCTGTACTTTATTTTTTCTCCACTCTCTGCTACCTACATTTGCACACCCTGTATGACTGGAAGAAGTAAAAGATGACACAAGATGTGCCCTGTTTAGTATTTTCTCTGGGGATTTTACATTAAACAGCCAGGATTAGGGACTGTGGCATTGTGGGCTTTGGTAACAGAAGGAAGATTTCCTCTTGTTGTGCTGAGCTATTTTTCTCCCATTGTCATTTGATGTTCTCTTCTTGTTTGAACCCTGGGATATCAAGAGTGAAGAAGCTCACTCAAATACATAAACCAGAGTTTGCCACAATAGAAGGAGCAGAATGAAACTGCTGCATTGCTAGAATGAAATTCTGGGAACTGAGATGCTTCCCAAACTTCACTTTCAATAACCATTGTAGAATATATAAATAACCTCCTTAGCCCCATTATCTATGTGGGAGTAAAACCAATGTATTCTTGAGAAATAGGATGCTTCATCTACTTTGATTTTTTTCCACATGTTTATTCATGTACTATAGTTGTACAGAATGATGGGATTTGTTACATACTCATACATGTGCAAAATATAACAATACAATTTGACCAATATCTCTCCCCAACACTTCTTCCTTCCCTTCTCACCTCTTTGGTTACCTCTACTGATAGCCCTTTAATTTCCATGAGATTTTACCCCAACTTTTTTTTTCTTTTTCCTCTCTAGCTTTCACATGTGAGAGAAAATGTATGCTCCTTGACCTTCTGAGATTGACTTATTTCACTTAACATAATGGTCTCTAGTTCATCAACTTTCCTGTGAATGACATGCTTTCATTTTTTATGGCTGAATAAAAGTCCATTGTGTATATACACTGCATTTTCCAGTTCACATTTGAACATAATTCATTCTAGAAAATTTGTGTCATGAAATTTATCAGGTTTGAGTGTTCTTATATCCTTCACCCCTACTGCTTTATTTGGAAAATAATCTTTCTTTGTAATGGATGGGTTTGGAAAAAAGATATTAAATAAATATTACATACTTCATACAATATGCAATTAAAACTTCAAGATACAAATAGAAATGTAATTACTTTCACCTTAGGAAATTTCTCTTGAGACACTGAAAAGTAAAAGGGACGTATATCATTAAACATTAAGAGGATAAAATCCATTACTGCTGAATTAGTATGGAGCTGAATCACTGTGCTTAGCTTTGATAATTAGTTTTGGGGTGTGTTTGCTTGTTGTGATTAGTACATTCACATGACTGAAATGCACTGAAGAACACCAGGAATATATTTGTTGATCAACTATATTTCTTCTTTCCAGAAGTGAGGGCTTAAGTTGTAGCTCAATGTCAGAGCACTTCCCTGGCACATATGAGGCACTGGGTTCAATTCTCAGCATCACATAAAAATAAATAAAATAAAGGTATTGTGTAAAATTTTTAAAAAAATGTTTCTAAAAGTGAGATTATGTTTATTTCCAATGACAAAAATAAAATAGGAATGTGTACATACACAGATTGATGGGAGAGAAATGTGACCTCTATCAGAGGGCAAAAGTGGGACCCTGAGAACATAAATGTCAAAGTTGATGTCAGAATGTAACAGCATGTATCTTTAATGTAATATACAAGAATTATTTAATCCATCATATTATATTTATGTGTCCTGTCCCTCCATTTATTCTACAAGAGTACAAAGTTGCAATAATGGATGAGGGAATTTTTCAATCCATTGCTCATTAAACAAAGTTCTCTGCACTGATCAGCTTCAGACATACTTTTAGAATAACATCTTATAAAAATATTCTTGTCTTGACATACCTAAGGGAGACGTGGTACACTGATAATTCTTGTATCCTCTGGTTTAGCCATCTCGTCGTTTTTTGATCCATTCATGAAAAGACATAGGAAACACATCTATGAAAAATGTATAATAAACATAAAATACTAAAATGTAGTAATCACAAAGAAGAAAGCAAACTAAAATGCCAGAGTTATCACATCAATAACAATTATGATTCAAAAATCATTATATTAAAAATGATAATTATTGTGTTCAAGAAATTAACTCTACAGAGTCTTCTGCTTACAAAATTATTCTGGTTTGATATTTTTATAGTCTTTCAAGGATTTTCATGAAATGACTATCTTATCAGAAAATTAGTTACATAAAGATGAGAATATCACTCAGTAAAAAGAGTATATCCATAGTAGGCCCAAGGCCATGTAGTTAATTCACAGTACCATCACTCCCCAAAATGGAAAAAAAATAGCTATCTTTAATAATATAGCCAATGCTTATAAAATGATATGTATTTCATGTGAACTAATAATATGATGCAACACATATTCCCAATGTCTGGCCATTGAGGAGAGGAGAAATGAGTAGCTGTAGTGTACACAATATAGTGGCTACCTCAAGGCCACTATAATCTCATCTTTGTATTGAAGTCACCTGAAATTCATCCTCTGTTTCTCCATTATCACCTCCTTCCCAACTGTCAAGAGACATGCTCAGATTATAAAGATTTATTTTAAAAACTGAAAAATAAAAAAAAATTAAAAATAAACAAGATTTATACTTCCCCATGATCTGGTTATATCCTGAACTAGGATCTAAGGGTCCTTACTGAGATTTCTCTAGATAGAGGTCTTTTCCCTTGCCACCCAGAATGTAGTCTATGGAGCAGGAACATTAGAATCACCTTAGATTGTATTAGAAATGTAGAATCAAAAAAAATGGCTGAATTTGAATGTGCATTGTGAGCATGGGTTCCCAAGAGATGATTCATTAATTTGTGAGAGTCTTGGAATTTACTGATTCATTTCCAAGTCCTCTACCTAAACTTCCTACTTGGAGGTAGCCACAGGCTCCTCCTATCCATGTCCTTTAATTTTAAGCTGTAAATGAGTCACTCTTTCTAGTGGACATTTATCAAATAATGTCTTTGGTAATCACTTCAAAAACAATCTGATTTTTTTTCTCTTTCCCATTCTGTCTCTCTGAGATTTACTGTCTTAGGATGTTGTAACATTTTAGATGATATTAAGTTATATGGATGAACATATAGGTTTTTTTTATGTAAACATACCATTGCTCTGGGTCATCTGAAGCAATTCAATGGCTTTCTAGCAATGATAAAGACAGGAAGAGTGTGAAAAATTACCTCTTCGATAAAAATGGTTCTGGAAACTCAAAAATTCTTCCCACAACTCAAATTCGCTGCTCTCCCTCTCTCCAATGTTTCCCTTTAATGCCCCTCCCTCCACCGCACACATTTGCTTCTTTCCCCATCATTTGCTTCCTATACTCCTTGATTTTTTTATTCTTCATGCCTTTTTCTTCTCTCCAATTTCTTGTTTCCCAAATTCCCTTTGAACAAAATATGTCTTCAAATGGAGCTAATAATCAGCTCATACAGCAACACTCAAAATTGAACCTCTTGTTGAAACCTGATGCTATAACAGTCATTAACATTTCAGGCTTTTCTGTTAATACTTTTTAATAGGTACATTTGCAGGTAAATGGATAGAGTTAGAGAATATCATACTAAGCAAAATAAGTTAATGTCTTCTATTTTATCTTAACTTATTGATCAAATAAGAAGGCTATCAAAAGAGAAGCACAATCATCAGAAAAATTTTGCCTCAATCCCAAGGATAAAGTTTAGATTAGTTATCACGAATTCTGAAATTATTTATAGTTTCATAACCAGTTCAAATGCTTTTAGACTTAAGTATTAAATAATGATCTTTAGATTCCAAAGGCTATTCTTAAAGATAATTTCATTTGGACTGGAGATGTGGCTCAAGCAGTAGCGCACTTGCCTGGCATGCGTGTGGCCCAGGCTCGGTCCTCAGCACCACATACAAATAAAAATGTTATGTCTGCCAAAAACTAAAATATAAATATTAAAAAATTCTCTCTCTCTCTCTCTCTCTCTCTCTCTCTCTCTCAAAAAAAAAAGATAATTTCATTTGACCTGATTTTTATTATTAAAGCAATTAAAACCATAGGAAGCCAGGAATTTAAATTTGCATGTTTACATACCTTTGGCTGCTTCTTTTTAGTACCATTGAGAATTTTTTGCCCTTTCTCTAGTGCCACATCTAAATGTGGTTCTGTTGACAAATGTATAGACTTACTTCAACTACTTAGACTAGTTATGAAGAGAATACTTGATCAAAATAAAAATAAATATCCCATAATAATGTATTTATATTTCCCAAATATGTATTTAAATTAAGCTTAATTTTGTGAATATTCATATTACAATTTATATTGGTGCCTTGTGGGGGTGGATATGGTCCTGAGACTGAACCCAAGGCTTGACAAATACTCTGCATGCTTGACAAATAACTCTGCCATTGAGTTTCATCCCTAGGCCTTTTATATTATTTTGAGATACCACCTTGCTAAAATGCCATGCTGGCCAGAAACTGGCCTAAAGCCCCAAGTAACTGATTATAGAAGTTCTCAATGTCCCTGACAAATATTGACTTATGAAGGAAATACTTCTACTGAACCAAAACTTCAAAGAACTTCTGGGTTCTTTGACACTATATGTCAGCAGATTTAATTCACACAGCATTAAGATTCACCACTCAAGATCAGTGGAAGTCTTCAGAAACAAAATTTAAAAATACCATAGAAACATGAAAATTCACATTGTTCAATAAGTTCTACCTCAGAATAATAACTGCTAAACAAGCCCTGCTTTAATGGTTTCCAAATTGACTGATATTTTCACACCATTATTAATGAATACCCTGTCCCTTACATCTGAAATACTTTTGTCCTCCATTCTGACCAATTTCGTTTCTTCTTTTAAAACTCTGCTTTATGAAGTCTTCCTTGATTTTTAAAAATTTTTAAATTTGTTTTAATTAGTTATACATGACAGTAAAATGCATTTATGCACTTTGATATAATACATAGATGGGATATAATTTCTTATTTTCTGAGTGTACATGTTGCAGAATCATATTGGTCATGCAGATATATATATATATATATATATATATATATATATATATATATATATATCCAAACTAGCTATTGATCGTGTCTGTCTCCCCTTCTTATTGGTGTGGCATAGTCAGTCACTCTGTGATCTGGTTGCCTAGGGAACCCAGAGGATAGCCCCGATCTTTAGGGTGCAAGTGATTATGTCTTCATGCATGGGCATGCCTTCCCACATCCCCATGGGTGGAACTATGCTCACCTATTCCTTTGTAATATTACCCCTTGCCCTGTTTAGGATAGAATGTTCCATGGAAACACCCTTTCTAGGTCCCCTTCTCTTACTCTTCCCTTGGGTGTGGCCTTCCTAGCTGTCAGTCAACCTGCTGACAGCAGACATCAGGAAGCTGGACTCAGCCCCTTGTAACCTGACCCCTTGCCTCTTGCCTCATTTGAATGGCTTCTCAATAAAAGTGGTCAGCACATGCAGGCTCACTCTCTCTCTCTTTCTCTCTCTCTCTCTCTCTCTCTCCTCTCCCCCTCCCCTCCGGACCCTTAAGGTCAGAGGAGCCATCACAGCACCCCCAAAGAAAAAGGTATTTCTGTCTGTTGTGTGGTTATTTCTTGCAGCCCAATTCCCCTGGAGTGACCCCTGAGTGTTTTAGTCACGTGGAACCTGGCAAATGGTGTCCCTGGGTGGGTGAAAGGTCTGAGTGTTTAAGTCACTGGGAACGCGACATATATGCATACAGTAATAATGTCTGTTTCGTTCTATTGTATTTCCTATCCCCACATCCCTTATCCTTCCCTCCCATCACTTCCCTCCATCTAATCTAAGGTAATGCTATTCTTCCCTAGTGGTCCCCCTGCCTTATTGTGAATTAGTATCTTCATATTAGAGAAAACATTCAGCCTCTGGTTTTGTGGGACTGGCGATTTCACTTAGCATGAAATTCTCTAACTCCAATCATTTACTGGCAAATGCCATAATTTTACTCTTCTTTAAACCTGAGTTATATTCCATTGAGTATACATACCACATATTCTTTATCCATTCATCTATTGAGGAACACCTAGATTGGTTTCATAGTCTAGATATTGTGAATTGAACTATAAACATTGATGTGGCTCTGTGTCCCTGTAGTATGCTGATTTTAAGTCCTTTGGGTATAAACCAAGGAGTTGGATAACTGAGTCAAATGGTGGTTCCATTCCAAATTTTCTGTGGAATCTCCATACTGTTTCCATAGTGGTTGCACCAATTTGCAGTCCCATCAGCAATATATGAATGTACCATTTTCACCACATCCTCGCCAACATTTGTTGCTGCCTGTAATCTTGATGATTGCCATTCTGACAGGAGTGAGATGAATTCCAAGTTTTTATTTGCATTTCTTTAATTGCTAGAGATGTTGGACACTTTTTAATATATTTGTGGATCAACTATATTCTTTTGTGAAGTGTCTGTTCAGTTCCTTAGCCCATTTGTTGATTGGTTTATTTGTTGTGTTTTTTTGTTTTGTTTTGTGTGTGTGTCTGTCTGTCTGTCTGTGTGGTATATATCCTAGAGATTAATGCTTTATCGGAGGTGCATGTGGTGAAGATTTTCTCCCAATCTGTAGGCTCTCTCCTTACTTTATTAATTGTTTCCTTTGCTGAGGAAAAGCTTTTTAATTTGAATCCATCCCATTTATTAATTCTTGGTTTTACTCTTGTGCTTTAGGAGTCTTGTTAAGGAAGTCAGATCCTAAACCGATGTAGTGAAGATTTGGGCCTAGTTTTTCTTCTATTAGGAGAAGGGACTCTGTTCTAGTGCCTAAGTCTCTGATCCACTTTGAGTTGATTTTTGTGCAAGGTGAAAGATAGAGGTTTAATTTCATTTTGCTACATATGGATTTCCAGTTTTGCCAGCACCACTTGTTTAATAAGCTATGTATTCTCTAGTGAATGTTTTTGGCACCTTTGTCTAATATGACATAACCATATTTATGGTTTGTCTCTGTGGGTTTGTCTCTGTGCCCTCTATTCTGGACTATGGGTCTACAAGTCTATTTTGGTGCCAATACCATGCCACTTTTATTACTATAGCTCTGTAGTATATTTTAAGTTCTGGTATTGTAATGCCTTCTGCTTCACTTTTCTTGGTAAGAATTGCTTTTTCTATTTCTATGAAGAATGTAATTGGGATTTTAGTAGCAATTGCATTAAATCTATATAATACTTTTGGTAGTATGGACATTGTCTTCCTTGATTATGGCTATCATTCATGCCACAAAGTAGTGTTTGTTTCCTTCAGGCTTCTTTATCACATCTCTTTTTCTAATGAACTTTTTATTGTGAACAGGGAACAATATTCTTTTTTTATTAATTTTTTTATAAATTTAATTTTTCAATGTCCTTTGTTAAATAAACACCCATCCACAAATTTTACATATATTCTGAAACCTGATTGTGTGGAAAACAATGTGTTAGATAAAATATAGACTTTTTTGTCTCAAGCCAATGACAAAAACTTATTTTGATGGTTCAAGTAAAATAATACATGAGTTTTCCAAGAGTGCTATATATGTTAGTTTTATCTTTCACATACAACCAATAAAAAAATTTTAAAAAAAGGGAACAATATTCTGAGATACCTTTGTGTAATCACAGAAAGCTGGGTGTCATATTGAAAATAAAATTTGTTTGAGACATGAGTTTTCCCTATTTCCCAGACTGGCATCAAACTCCTGAGATCAAGTAAAACATTTGACTCAGTCTCATTAGAAGCTGGGGTTATAGTTGTGCCTTATTGCCCACCTCTCCAATAAAAATTTTTAATCATTGTGGAAATATTAAGGACTAGTAATCCACATATATGAAGCCCTAAAAAAGTGTAGTGACTCCAATAGCAAAATTTAAAACACAGAAATATCTGAGATAAATTTAACACTTTAAAAATCTTTCTCTTGTGCTTGTAAATTCTATTGTTCATCATGGTGCCAACACTGACACTAGCCTTTAGTATGCCAAATCTACCCCTCAAATTTGGAAGAAGAAATATATATATATATATGAGTTGAAATGGGAGAAGCAAACTGTTAAATGTTTTAATATACTTCTTTCCAGAGAATTTATATTGTGAAATTTACCAGGTTTGAGTGTCCTTACATCCTTCATCCCTACTGCTTTATTTGGAATAGAATCTTTCACTGTAGTGCTAGACTGGATGAATTTTTTAAAAATATACTAAATCATTATTGTATATTTCATATAATATGTAATTAATAATTCAAGATACAAATATAAATGTAATTACCTTCACATTAGGGAATTTCCCTTGAAAATACTAAAAAGCAAAAGGGACATATATCTCCAAATGTGAATAGGTCAAAACCACTCATACATTCTGCTGAATTAGTCAACAGCTGAATCACAGGCTTAGCTTTGATAATGATTACTTTAATTAGGGTATGTTTGCATGTTTTGGTTAGTACAGTCATATACTTAAAACCTACCAAATAAAACCATGATGATAGGTTTGATAAAATATGCAGAGAAGTTTCCAAAAGTGAGATTGTTCCCAACAATCAAAATAAAACAGAAATGTATACGTACACCACTCTAAACATGCAGATTGATGGAGAGAAATATTACCTCTAATTAGAGGACAAAAGTGGGACCCTAAGAGGATAAATGTCAAAGCTATTATATAAAAATAACAGCATATGACTTTATTATTAGGAAAGAATTATTTCATCCATCATATTATATTTGGGTGTACTGTCCCTCCATTTGTTCTGCAAGTTCAGAAGTACAAAGTTGTAATAATAATCCAGAGAACTGTACAATTCATTGCTTATCAAATAAAGTTCTCTGCACTGATCACCTCAGACATATACTTTCAGAATGACAGCTCATAAAATATTCTTGTCTTTCCATACCTAGGGGGACATGTGTGCACTGACAATTCTTGTATTCTCTGGTTTAGCCCCCTCATCATTTCTTGATCCACTCATATGAAAAGACATGGGAACCACATCTATGAAATAATGTATAATAAGCTGAAAATACTGAAATGTGGTAATAACAAAGACAAAACAAACTGAAATGTCACAGAATTATCATATATCAATAACCATTTAGGTTTCAAAACCATTATGTTGAATACAAAAAATAACAATGTTGGTGTTCAAGGATTAAATGTTGTAAAGCTTTTGTCTAGGGGAAAAAAAGAGCCTGGTTTGATATATCTTATTGGAATTTTGAGGATTTTCATGAAATACCTATCTCACCATAAAATAGGCTATCTAAGGATGAGAAAGAAGCTCAGTAAAAGAGTGCATCCATAGCAGGCACAAGGTCATGGGGTCAATACCTAGCATCACCTTACCCAAAATGAAAAATAAAATAGCCAGTGTTCCTAGGATGATTATGTATCACACATAAATGACAACATGAAACAACTCATAGTCCCAGTGCCTGGTAATTATGGAGAGGATAAATGTGTAGCTGCAGTTTACAAAGTGCAAGAAGTCCCCCGTCTCCCAGTAACCTCAGGACCACTATAATCTCATCTTTGTACTGAATGCAAATATACTAACACTAAATGAAATGCATTCTGTTTGCTCCTCATTACTTCCTTCCAGTTGTCAAAGAGACATGCTCAGATTTAATTCAACATTTATGCTTTGCCTTGATAGCTCATTACTAGATTTCTCTAAAGTGAAGTCCGTACCCTTGTTACTCAGAATGTAGTCTAGGGAACAGAAACATTGCAATCACCTTAGGATGTATTAGGAATGTAGAATCAAAGACCCCTGAATCAGAATGTGTATTGTAAACATGTTCCCAACAGATGATTCATTAAATCTGAGACTTTTGACTTCCAGTTCCTCTACCTTAATGTTCTACTTAAAACACTGCTACAGGTTCCTCTGGTCATATCCCTTAATTTGAAACTATAAGGAATCATAAACTTTCCAGTGGACATCAAATTATGACTTTGGCAATCACTCCAAAAAATGTTTTTTCTCTTTCCCATTTGTTTCTGTCTGCTATTTACTGACCTAGGAAGTAGTTAGATTTTAGATGAAGTTAAATTATATACATACGTGGCTGACCATATGGGTTTATATTTATTTATGGTAAACAAAATATTGCTCTCTGTGATCAGGATCAATTCAATGATTTTCCAATGATGAGAAGACAAAAGAGTGTGAAAAATCATTCTACCTCTCAGCCAAAGTTTGGTCAGGAAAATTCATGAAATCTTCTCACAATCCAAATTCTTTGTTCTTCCTCTTTCCAATGTTTGCTTTCAATGTCCCTCTCTCCACTGTACATAGCTGCTTTCTTCCCCATCATTTAATTTCTATACTCTTTATCTTCTTATTATTCATGCTTTCTTATCCTCTCCTCTTGCTCATTTCTTAAATTTCCTTTGGTCTGAGCATGTCCTGAAACTGAATTAATAATTCACACTTTACAGCTACAATCCCCATTAAACTACTTATTGAAAACTACTGCTATAATACTTATCTACCTTCTGCTATTTCTTCCTCAGCATAGTTTTAATACGTACATTTCTTCAGTTATTACAATATACTAGTGCTCAGGTTTTAGATAAACATCCTAATGAATTATTTTCATATATAATTCTTACCTTTTACATGTCCATTTACCTTTTGTTTTTCTCTTTGATTTGCATCACCAGATAAATTTTTAAAACAATGAATAATAAACTTATTTTTTTAAGGTATGGGTATGAATGCATAAATGGTGTGTCTCTACATCATGTACAACCAGAGACATAAAAAGTTATGCTCCATTTGTGTAAAAAAATAAAATAAAAATTATAAAAATATATGAAACTCCTTAAGAAGACTCTCAAAGCAACCCTGGTAAAGTAATATCAACAATGTATGGCACAAAGGTTTCCTAATTAAAATCTAATAAGACATCTAAATTTATAGTTTTGAGATCAATGAGATAAAAATTAAACAAGTGCCTCTTGAAAACGGAAATATTTCAAAACAGAACCTCACATATGCTCTCCAGATGAAGCTGCACTTTTATCTTCATATGCATACCGACACTGTAAAACCAGGATGAAGCACCAGGAAACATATTCACTGACAACATACTAAGTGATGTGCATTTTTCCACAAGGAACCAACTTCTGCATATACTTCTTATTTTCTACCAAAAGGGGATATTTAATAAAAACGGATTTTAAAAAATTATTAGAAATATGCATGCTATTATATAGCATTAAATATTGAAATTATTCCACTGACAGAATTATTTTAGTGTATAAATAAGAAACTGGTTGTGATAAAAGAGTTTGGATTATGTCATATTAAACAGAAATAGAAGAATGTTGCTGCTGCTTCTTTTAAATCATTAGGGGGCTGGGTTTGTGACTCAGTGGCAGAGCACTTGTCTAGCATGTTTGAGTCACTAGGTTTGATCCCTAGCACCACATATAAATAAATAAATAATAAAGGTACATCAACAACTAAAATATATCTTTTTAAAAAAGAGTTCACAAATTCTAATTATCTTTCGGTAAAATTTTTTCCTGATAATAAAATCAGTTTGAAAAAAATGACTAAGAATTACATTTCTATATATTCCCTTTATCTAACATTGCATCCCATCAGGTAGAGAGCATGCGATGATTTCCCGTTAAGAAAGAAAAAACAAAAAGGACACCAAGGAAAGAAAGAGGCATTATAGAAGGACACAAAGCTTACTGACTTCTCCCCAAGTGGTGTGAAGCTACAACAAGATACAGTGTGGGAAAACTCTGGAGTACAACTACAGAGAGCCAGTGACCAGAGGAAACCCAGGATATTTCTTTTTAGAATAACAAAGCCATCCATAAGAGAAATGGACTGCCAGAGTGCCCATGGATAACTGGCTGCATTGAAGAAGGAAGGCTGCCTTCTGGTGGGCTCATGCAAGAATCTCAGCAATCTCAACAAAACCCAGGTCCCCTAAAGTCAATCGGTTTCAGCAAAAGAGAGGTTTGGATTCTGCCTGATGTGTGAAGGGAAAACAGATGCAGTGGGACTCTTTCCTGTGGCTCCTCAGAGTGCCTGGCCAGGAGCCATCTTCACGAAGGCTCCCTTTTCTCAGATTTCTTCAAGGGAGATCAGAAATAACAAATTTTCCACTTTATATCTCCAAAGCCCAACTCTGACATGAATTCACTGTGTCATGAGGCATCCCCAACAAGAGTCATGCTGAGTCTAGGAGAGAACCTAAGACACAGATCTGCTCAGAATCCTGGGCAGCTGAAGAAATGCACCTGTGGTCTACCTAAGGAGGGGGAAAAAGTCAGGGACTTTCATTTCAACGTGATGAAGTTGGCATCTACAGTACAGATTTGCGTACAGGTTCCACTCATGGACTGTCTGTAGGCAACTGCTGATTTACCTCTGCAATTGAAAATGGTCCCTCATGAAGGGCAAGGAGGAGAGTGTCTCAATTTTAATTACATCAGCAAGGAGAAATCGTAAACTCATTGGTCTTGCATTTTTGTAAGTTTTTGAAAATATTTTTCTATTTGTTTTCATCTTTCTAATTCACATAATCTTTTAATTTATTTTATTGGTCATTTCTTTGCACTTGTTTTCCTCTCTTTCATTTTTATTTGTATCATTTCTCTTTTTCATTTTTTGATCCTCATTCTCTTTTTTCTCTCCCACCACTTTTCTTTCTTTTTCTATTATACTTTTTCTTTATATTTTAGTATTAATTTTAAAACCATTAATGATAATTTGTTGGACAGTCTACATTTACTCATTACTTCTCATTGGTAGTGGAGTTATATAGATCATCTTAAATAACTTTTGACATGAATTCACTGAGTCATGAGGCATCCCCAACAAGGGTCATGCTGCGTCTAGGAAAGAACCTAAGACACAAATCTGCTTAGAGTCCTGGGCATCTGAAGAAATGCTGACCTTCAAACCTAGATTCTCCAACTCCAAACACCAAAAGCTCAAGTGTGAGACAATGCAATTGCATATTATAAGTTAACATGTAGTTTGCTAATAAGTTGCAGCTATGACTGGCCATTATCCTCTGCTCTTAAGTGGTTCGTGTGAGTGATCCTAGCACTTTTGTAAAATTGAGTTTGGCTTCAAAAATGAGACATTAACCCTGCTCAAGGCATATCCAAAAGAGAAATCTGTTCAATAAAGTAACCTAAACTAAGAGGGAAAGAGCAATCTATCAAACAAACAAACAACAACAACAACAAAAAAAAAACTATCCATGCACAATTAACATATGCACAAACGTCAGGATATAAACACAGCAAACAGGAGACATAAGGCTGTAAGACATTGCCAAAGGTTCCTAATTCTCCAAAAAACAGAAATTTTGGAAATGATAAGTTTACTAACTCAAAAATCTAAGTGGGAAGTATCATGAATAGTCACATCTGGTGGAACAAAGAATGGTAAAACTTGGAAAAAGGTGGATGAAATAGAATTTTCACACAGTAATAAAAATGAAAAACTTCAAATAGAATATGCAAGGGTTTGGCAAAACATTTAAAGGTAAAATTGAAGAGTTATGTCTTGAGGAAAGAGTGAAGATATAGACTAATGTCATAGAAAACATTCAGTGAACTTAGAGCAGAAAATTTCCTCAATTTGGGGAACAAGATAGATATCAAGGTATTGCAGGCATTTAGAACCCACACAGGCTGACCAAAACAACCTCTCCACATCATATTTTAGTTAAAATATCAAAAGTCATAGCAAAAAGATTGTTCATACTAAATAAAGTTCAATATACTTAACTTGTCCACAAAAATCAAAGTCTTGAGAGACAATTTTTTGAAGATGTAAAAGTCTGATGACTCCCTGAAGTTCTCCTGAAGAACTGTATTTACTTTACTAAGAAAAATAATAGGAATTAAAATTAACATGTATAAGGTGTTTTACTATTTATAAGATACTACATCCAACACACTAATTCTTTTAAAAACCTTCTAAGGTAAACTTTATCATACCCACTAATATGGGAGTGAAGGATCAGACATTTAAATATTCATTTAGTTTTATTAACCAAGTGGAATGTGGGGCTGACCTTCAAACCTAGATTCTCCAACTCCAAACACCAAGCTCTTTCCAATGGATTGTGCTTTTTAAACCTTTTCTTCAAATAAGCTGTTATGGTTTGAATGTGAGGTGTCCCCCAAAAGCTCAAGTGTGAGACAATGCAAGAAAGTTCAAAGGAGAAATGATTGAGTTACAAAGTCTTAACCTAATCAGTGAATTAATCCCCTGATAGGTTTTAACTGAGTGGTCACTGAAGTAGTAGGGTATGGCTAGAGGAAGTGGGGATTGGGTACATGGCTTGGGGGTATGTTTGTATCTGGCAAGTAGAGTCTCTCCATCTGCTTTCTGATCACCATGTGAGCTGCTTCTCTCTGCCACACTCTCCTGCCATGATGCTCTGCCTCACCCCGAGCCCCAAAGAATGGAGCTGGCCTTCTATGGACTAAGACCTCTGAAGCTGTGAGCCCTCAAATAAACTTTTCCTCCTTTACAGTTGTTCTGGTCAGATCCTTCAGTCAAAGCAGCAATAAAGCTGACTAAAAGATAAACAGACTTTTATTTTTTTTATTTTTTTTATTTTTATTTTTTTTAATTGTTGGTCATTCAAAACATTACATAGTTCTTAATATATCATATTTCACAGTTTGATTCAAGTGGGTTATGAACTCCCATTTTTACCCCGTATACAGATTGCTGTATCACATCATTTACACTTCCATTGATTTACATATTGCCATTCTAGTGTCTGATGTATTCTGCTGTCTATCCTATTCTCTACTATCCCCCCTCCCCTCCCCTCCCCTCCCCTCTCCTCTTCTCTCTCTACCCCCTCTACTGTAAATCATTTCTTCCACTTGTATTATTCTTCTCTTACCCCTCATTTCCTCTTATATGTAATTTTGTATAACCCTGAGGATCACCTTCCATTTCCATGCAATTTCCCTTCTCTCTCCCTTTCCCTCCCACCTCTCATCCCTGTTTAATGTTAATCTTCTTCTCAAGCTCTTCATCCCTACCCTGTCCTTAGTTACTCCCCTTATATCAAAGAAGTCATTTGGCATTTGTTTTTTAAGGATTGGCTAGCTTCACTTACCATAATCTGCTCTAATGCCATCCATTTCCCTCCAAATTCTATGATTTTGTCATTTTTTAATGCAGAGTAATACTCCATTGTGTATAAATGCCACATTTTTTTATCCATTCATCTATTGAAGGGCATCTAGGTTGGTTCCACAATCTTGCTATCATGAATTGTGCTGCTATGAACATCGATGTAGCAGTGTCCCTGTAGCATGCTCTTATTAGGTCTTTAGGGAATAGACCTAGAATGGTAATAGCTGGGTCAAATGGTGGTTCCATTCCCAGCTTTCCAAGAAATCTCCATACTGCTTTCCAAATTGGCTGCACCAATTTGCAGTCCCACCAACAATGAACAAGTGTACCCTTTTTCCCACATCCTCTCCAGCACTTGTTGTTGTTGGACTTCATAATGGCTGCCAATCTTACTGGAGTGAGATGGTATCTTAGGGTTGTTTTGATTTGCATTTCTCTGACTGCTAGCGATGGTGAGCATTTTTTCATGTACTTATTGATTGATTGTATGTCCTCCTCTGAGAAGTGTCTGTTCAGGTCCTTGGCCCATTTGTTGATTGGGTTATTTGTTATCTTATTGTCTAATTTTTTTAGTTCTTTGCATATTCTGGATATTAGGGCTCTATCTGAAGTGTGAGGAGTAAAGATTTGTTCCCAGGATGTAGGCTCCCTGTTTACCTCTCTTATTGTTTCTTTAGCTGAGAAAAAACTTTTTAGTTTGAGTAAGTCCCATTTGTTGATTCTAGTTGTTAACTCTTGCGCTATGGGTGTCCTATTGAGGAATTTGGAGCCCGACCCCACAATATGTAGATCATAGCCAACTTTTTCTTCTATCAGACGCCATGTCTCTGATTTAATATCCAGCTCCTTGATCCATTTTGAGTTAACTTTTGTGCATGGCGAGAGAAAGGGATTCAGTTTCATTTTGATTCAAATGGATTTCCAGTTTTCCCAGCACCATTTGTTGAAGATGCTATCCTTCCTCCATTGCATGCTTTTAGCCCCTTTACCAAATATAAGATAGTTGTAGTTTTGTGGATTGGTTACTGTGTCCTCTATTCTGTACCATTGGTCCACCCGCCTGTTTTGGTACCAGTACCATGCTGTTTTTGTTACTATTGCTCTGTAGTATAGTTTGAAGTCTGGTATCGCTATACGCCCTGATTCATACTTCCTGCTTAGCATTGTTTTTGCTATTCTGGGTCTTTTATTTTTCCATATGAATTTCATGATTGTTTTATCTATTTCTACAAGAAATGCTGTTGGGATTTTGATTGGCATTGCATTGAACTTATAGAGAACTTTTGGTAATATCGCCATTTTGATGATGTTAGTTCTGCCTATCCACGAACAGGGTATATTTTTCCATCTTCTAAGATCTTCTATATCTCTCTTTAGGGTTCTGTAGTTTTCATTGTATAAGTCTTTCACCTCTTTTGTTAGGTTGATTCCCTAGTATTTTATTTTTTAGGGGGATATTGTGAATGGAGTAGTTGTCCTCATTTCCATTTCAGAGGATTTGTCGCTGATATACAGGAATGCATTAGATTTATGCGTGTTGATTTTATATACTGCCACTTTGCTGAATTCATTTATTAGCTCTAATAGTTTCTTTGTAGACCCTTTTGGGTCTGCTAGGTATAGAATCATGTCATCTGCAAATAGTGATAATTTAAGTTCTTCTTTTCCTATTTTTATGCCTTTAATTTCTTTCGTCTGTCTAATTGCTCTGGCCAGTGTTTCGAGGACTATGTTGAACAGAAGTGGTGAGAGAGGACAACCCTGTCTTGTTCCAGATTTTAGAGGGAATGCCTTCAATTTTTCTCCATTCAGAATGATGCTGGCCTGGGGCTTATCATAGATTGCTTTTACAATGTTGAGGTATGATCCTGTTATCCCTAATTTTTCTAGAGTTTTGAACATAAAGGGATGCTGTACTTTGTCAAATGCTTTTTCTGCATCTATCGAGATGATCATATGGTTCTTATTTTTAAGTCTATTGATGTGGTGAATAACATTTATTGATTTCCTTATATTGAACCAGCCTTGCATCCCAGGGATGAATCCTACTTGATCATAGTGTATAATTTTTTTTTGATATGTTTTTGAGTCCGATTCGCCAGAATTTTATTGAGGATTTTTGCATCCAGGTTCATTAGAGATATTGGTCTGTAGTTTTCTTTCTTCGAAGTGTCTTTGTCTGGTTTAGGCATCAGGGTGATGTTGGCCTCGTAGAATGTAATTGGAAGTTCTCCCTCTTTTTCTATTTCCTGAAATAGCTTGAAAAGTATTGGTGTTAGTTCCTCTTTAAAGGTTTTGTAAAACTCTGCTGTATACCCATCCGGTCCTGGGCTTTTCTTAGTTGGTAGTCTTTTGATGGTTTCTTCTATTTCCTCAATTGTTATTGGTCTGTTTAGGTTGTCTATATCCTCCTGACTCAATCTGGGCAGATCATATGACTTAAGAAATTTATCTATGCCTTCCCTATCTTCTATTTTATTGGAGTATAAGGATTCAAAATAATTTCTGATTATCTTCTGTATTTCTGAAGTGTCTGTTGTGATATTGCCTTTTTCATCCCGTATGCTAGTAATTTGAGTTCTCTCTCTTCTTTTCTTCGTTAGCATGGCTAAGGGTCTGTCGATTTTATTTATTTTTTCAAATAACCAACTTTTAGTTTTGTCAATTTTTTCAATTGTTTCTTTTGTTTCGATTTCATTAATTTCAGCTCTGATTTTAATTATTTCTTGCCTTCTACTTCTTTTGCTGTTGTTTTGCTCTTCTTTTTCTAGGATTTTGAGATGAAATATGAGATCATTTATTTGTTGTTTTTTTTTTCTTTTTTTAAGGAATGAACTCCAAGCAATGAATTTTCCTCTTAGAACTGCTTTCAATGTGTCCCATAGATTCCGATATGTTGTGTCTGTGTTTTCATTTAACTCTAAGAAGTTTTTAATTTCCTCCTTGATGTCTTCTAAAACCCATTGATCATTCAGTAACCTATTGTTCATTCTCCAAGCGATGATTTTTCCTTCCTTCTTTTATCGTTGATTTTCAGTTTCATTCCATTATGATCAGATAAGATGCATGGTATTATCTCTACTCCTTTATATTGTCTAAGAGTTGCCCTGTGACATAATATATGATCTATTTTTGAGAAGGATCCATGTGCTGCTGAGAAAAAAAGTGTAACTGCTTGATGTTGGATGGTATATTCTATATATGTCAATTAATTCTAGGTTGTTAATTGTGTTATTGAGTTCTATAGTTTCCTTATTTAACTTTTGTTTGGAAGATCTGTCCAGTGGTGAGAGAGGTGTGTTGAAGTCTCCCATGATTATTGTATGGTGGTCTATTAGACTCTTGAACTTGAGAAGAGTTTGCTTGATGAACATAGCTGCTCCATTGTTTGGGGCATATATATTTATGATTGTTATGTCTTGTTGGTGTGTGGTTCCCTTGAGCAGTATGTAGTGTCCCTCTTTATCCTTTTTGATTAACTTTGGCTTGAAATCTATTTTATTTGATATGAGTATGGACACTCCTGCTTGTTTCCGCAGTCCATATGAGTGATATGATTTTTCCCAACCTTTCACCTTCAGTGTATGTATATCTTTTCCTATCAAATGTGTCTCCTGTAGGCAGCATATTGTTGGGTCTTGTTTTTTGCTCCATTCAACTAGCCTGTGTCTCTTAATTGGTGAGTTTAAGCCATTAACATTTAGGGTTATTATTGAGATATGGTTTGTTCTTCCAGCCATATTTGTTTATTAATGTTACTAAACCTGATTTATTTTCCTCTTTGATTACTTTCCCCCCTTTACTGTCCTACCTCCCACTGTTGGTTTTCATTGTTATTTTCCATTTCCTCTTCCTGTAATGTTTTGCCAAGGATTTTTTGAAGAGATGGTTTTCTAGCTGCAAATTCTTTTAACTTTTGTTTATCATGGAAGGTTTTAATTTCATCATCCATCCTGAAGCTTAATTTCGCCGGATACACAATTCTTGGTTGGAACCCATTTTCTTTCAGTGTTTGAAATATGTTATTCCAGGATCTTCTAGCTTTCAGAGTCTGTGTTGAGAGATCAGCTGTTATCCTGATTGGTTTACCCCTAAATGTAATCTGCTTCCTTTCTCTTGTAGCTTTTAAAATTCTCTCCTTATACTGTATGTTGGGCATCTTCATTATAATGTGTCTAGGTGTGGATCTCATGATTTTGCACATTCGGCGTTCTGTAGGCTTCTAGGATTTGGGATTCTGTCTCATTCTTCAAGTCTGGGAAGTTTTCTTGTATTATTTCATTGAATAGATTGTTTATTCCTTTGGTTTGGAGCTCTGTGCCTTCCTGTATCCCAATGACTCTTAAGTTTGGTCTCTATGTTATCCCATATTTCTTGGATGTTCTGCTCATGGTTTCTTAGCAGTCTTGCTGAGCTGTCTATGTGCTTTTCAAGTTGAAATACTTTGTCTTCATTGTCTAATGTTCTATCTTCTAAGTGATCTACTCTGCTGGTAGTATTCTCAATTGAGTTTTTAAGTTGGTTTATTGCTTCCTGCATTTCTAGGATTTCTATTTGTTTGTTTTTTATTACCTCTATCTCCCTGTGTAATTGATCTTTTGCTTCCTGGATTTGTTTTTGTAATTCCTTGTCAAAGTGATCTTTCATTGTCTGATTTTGCTGTCTCATGTCTTCCTTGAGACTCCAGATCATCTGAAGCGTGTATATCCTGAACTCTTTATCTGACATTCCATCTGTTGCAGCTATTACCTCTTCTAAAGTTGAGTTGACCTGCATTGCTTGTGGTCCTTTCTTTCTTGTCTTTTCATACTGCTTGCATTTCTTTCTGCTTGGTGAAACTGTTGTGTTTTTGAAATTTTCCCCCTATTTATTTATATTGCTCTTGTATAGTTGGAAAATCTCCCTTGCAGGGCGGGTAGTGGCTGTGCTCCTACTCTAATTAGGGTGATCTGTCTACCACGCTGGTCGGTCGCAGGTCTGCCCACCCTGCGGGCGCGGGTAGCGGCTCTGCTCTGCCCCCACTCCAATTGTGGTGATGTGACTACCACGCCCTCGGGTCATTGGTCCTGATCCGGATGTGGGCGGTGGCTCTGCTCGGCCCCTACTCCAACTGGTGTGACGTGTTTACCAAGCTGGCAGGCCTCTAGGCCTGCTCCGCCGGTGGGTCGCAGGTCTGCCTACCTTGCGGGCTCGGGCGGCAGTTCTGCTCAGCCCCCACTCTAAATGGGGCTACCTGACTGCCTCTCCAATGGGTCGCTGGGCCTTTTCCGGACATGGGCGGCGGCTCTGCTCCACCCCCACTTCAACCAGTGTGACGTGACTGCCTTGGTGCTACATGTCCACCACGCTGGCAGGCTACTGGGCCTGTCCTGCCAGTGGGTCGCAGGTCTGCCTACCTTGCAGGCTCAGACAGTGGCTCTGCACAGCCCCTACTCCAAATGGGGTAACTTGGCTACCGTGCCGTCGGGTCACTGGTTCTGTTCCAGGCGTGGGCGGCTACTCTCTTCGGCCACAGCTGCAGTTGGGGTGTCGTGATACCACGCCGGCAGGTCACTTGGCCTGTTCTGGGTGCAGGCGTCAGCTCCACTCTGCCCCTCTGGCCCCCACAGCACCCAGCAGGACCCGGACCAAGATGCAGTTACTGCGGGTTCCCCAGCCCTGGGCCAAAGCAGCTCCGGGAGCCTGAACCCGGCTGCTCTGAGCTCAGTGCATGCTCTGCTAGGAGCAGGTTCCCAGAAGCAGTCTCTGTGGGTTCCCCACCTCTGAGCCAAAGCAGCACCGGGAGCCAGAACCCGGCCACTCTGAGCTCGGTGCATGCTCTGCTAGGAGCAGGCTCCAAGAATCAGTCTCTGCAGGTTCCCCAGCCCTGGGCCAAAGCAGCTCCAGGAGCCAGAACCTGGCTGCCCCGAGCTCGGTGCACGCTCTGCTAGGAGCAGACTCCAAGAGTCAGTCTCCGGGGGTTCCCCAGCCCTGGGCCAACGCAGCTCTGGGAGCCAGAACCCGGCCGCTCAGAGCTCGGTGCACTCTCTGCTAGGAGCAGGCTCCAAGGATCAGTCTCCGCGGGTTCCCCAGCCCTGGGCCAAAGCAGCTCCAGGAGCCAGAGCCCAGCTGCTCCAAGCTCTCCGAGCTCGGTGCACGCTCTGCTGAGAGCAGGCTCAAAGACGCAGTCTCCGCGGGTTCCCCAGCCCTGGGCCAAAACTGTTCCAGGAGTCAGAACCCAGCCGCTTCGAGCTCGGTGCACACTCCACTAGGAGCTGGCTCCAATACGCAGTCTCCGCGGGTTCCCCAGCCCTGGGCCAAAGCAGCTCCGGGAACCAGAACCCGGCCGCTCAGAGTTCGGTGCACGCTTTACTAGTAGCGAGCCCCAAGGAGTAGTCTCCACAGGTTCTCTAGCCCTGAGCCTGAGCGATCTGTCTGCGAGATGCAGGCAAATACCAGCCTGGAATCACCTGTTCCGTAGCTGAATGAGCTGAGATCAGTAGAAAACAGGGATGATTACATCAGCTCTCCAAGATGGCAGCCGCTGTCCTCCTCCGTGGTCCGACCGGTGTCAATAACCGAACTGGACCGCTTCTCTCCTCCGTCTCAAAGCCAGAACTCAGCACTAAGCACGACCATTGCATGGCTGGCAGGAGCCCCCAGAATCCGCATCGCTGCACCCCCGCTCCGGCACCACGACGCTTCCCAGCGCACGCTGCAGACTCCAGCCGCAGGGCGATCCGCCGATCAGGCAATGTGATCCTCCGTGCGGAGAAATCGCCCGCGTCCGAGCCCCTGCAGCCGAACCTCGCGTGATGGAAATCCCTCCACTAGATTCTGGAGCACCTCAATTTCACTGGAAATTCCCAACATGACAGCTTTCAGCTGTTTCACCTCGTCTTTCTCCCGCACAGTGTCGCGGCGCACGGGAGTGATGCACTCCCTTCACCGCCATCTTCCCCTCCCAGACTTTTATTTTTTAAAGATAACATTAAGTTCTAAATTCAATTTAATCTCCTCAAATATATATTAAAAACTCATTTTGCTGAGACTATAAATATGCTGGTCAAAGCTTATTGTATGATGTACTTAAAGAAGAAATAGAAGATACTATATTTTGATAATATAAGCCATTCATGAAAATGTTGATGAATGCTTGAAATATTTGTAAATATGCCTCATATGGCATGCACTTGTTATCTTTTTGACATTAAAATCATTTTTAGATGTGATAAGAGCATTGTGGTTTATAAAATATATTTGTTCTTTGTCATCATATCCTAGCACAGAGATTCTAAAGCCTTGGGAATGTCCTGAATTATAGGAACTGTCTTATTATTCACTAGGAGCCCCTTTTGATTACACAAGAGTTCATGCTACTAAGGTAAATTGGGGTAGGGCCCCAAGACACACTCAGGGTGGGACTACTCTGGGAAAACAAGGGGGTCTGGAAATTAAGCTCTATAAAACCTCTGCTAGATTTGATGAGCTTCAGCCTTGCTGAACATGTGGAGGTGCTGAGAGATTGATATCCCCTGCATCTACCCACCTCATACTTGCCCACTCCATTACTTTACCTGGCTATTCATCCTTATTCTGGAACATCCTTAATAAACCAGTAAATTTAAATGAAATGTTTCCCTGAGTTCTGGGAGCTGTCCTAGAAAATTATGAAGTTGATGAGGGATGTTGTAAAAACCCCAGTTTATAGCCAGTGAATAAGAAACATGGGTAACCTATAATCTATGGTTAACATCTGAAGTAGAGGCGGTCTTGTGATGGTCTCCGGGGTAGGCAGTATCAGAAATGAATTATTGTAAACCCTGTTGGTGTCCACAAATGAATACTTTGAATACCTAAGGCAAAACTCCCACACAGTTGGTGTTTAAAGTATTGAGTGAAGTGTTTTGAAAAAGGAAAAACAGTTTGTTTTTTCTATACCTTAGCAGTCATTTTGGTTCTATTTATTAAAAGGACACCTATTGCTTTATGATACATACTAAACTACCTTTAGATGAAGCAGTATGTCTAGGATTTGCTTCAAAATAATCAGAATAGAATAAAAAATCACACTAGCTGTGATTTGTTACATTAGTTAAAATATAAGTGATAGGTAAAAGTTCATTACTCTTCTTGTGGTTTTGATATTTTATACAATAATTTGTGTAATTTGATATTTTACATAATAATGAAGCTTTAAAAAAAACTTACGTATATAGCTGTCTTTTTACCACCCAAAGTCTTTTCATTCAAATATCACTGCCCAAATATTACACATTGCTACTAAACCATTTATCATTTTAAAACTAATGAAAAGTGCCATAATAATTCATTTAGATTAAAAGTTTCCAGGAGTCCAGTCTGTGTGATTGCTAGCCCCTCCTCTAGTATAAGAATGAAGTGAATCGGATCCAAAGGAGAGAAGTCAAATTTCTCTGAAGATCCTGAGGTGGTACCTAGAACTTCCAACTATCAGGTATCTAATTGCTCTGGAAATCAGGACCTTGATTAAATGTTTAATACAAGTCATTAAAGCAGGGATTCAACAGAAGTGGTCACATTCACTCTGTCTTAATTTTCTATATTGTCTGGTTCATAAGTCATTTGTGTATACTATTCTGGGAGCCAGCTCTGGCATAGCCTTGGAAATACTGGTTCCTCTAGTGTTTTATGACTTCTTCCCACAGTTGTTCTTCAAGTTTGCTCAAATGTTGCTTCCAAGTTAAATGTGCAAGCATTTTTCCTGAACCCATTGAAGCCCATGGCAACAGTCAGCACTGGATCCAGTGCTTCTGTACCTGAGCCTATGACTTCCCTTGACCCTGAGCATTCCCTGACCATCTGCACTGCCAAAAGTTCAGCAACTGAAGCCAATACTGGTGCTTGATGATCCCTGCAAATCTGAGAGGAAGTTGCAAAGAAAGATTTTTAAAAACTCCAGAGATGCACCAAGTGACCTACAAATGGTCATAGATCAGAATAACTCCAAAGGTCAGAGCACATGCAATGACATTTCAAGCGCTAAAAGAGAAATACTGCCCAAACTGCATTGCTATATACATCAAAGTTACCCTTCAGAATCAAAGCAGAAATACAGAACCTCCAAGACAAGAATAAGCTAAAATAATTTATGACAACTAAGCCAATATGGCAGAAGATATGAAAGGAAACCTACACACACAGGGAGATTAAAATCAACCACGAGAGCATGGGAAAGAATAAATCTCACTAGAAAAATAAATTAGAAAATGAGAATTAGGAGTGAATTCTATATATATTAGACATGAAACAAAATGACAGAAAATAACACACCTCTTTGTATATTAACACTGAATGTAAACTATCTTAATTCTCTAATTAAAAGATTTAGACTAGAATACTGAATTAATACAGAAAGAGTCAATTATAAATTGTCTGCAAGACAAAGACACTCACAGAAAAATGGGAACGATGGAAAATGATATTCTATGCAAATGGAAGCCAAAGCGAGGAAAAGTAGCTATGCTCATACTCAACAAAACAGACTCCAAGCAACAATTACCCAGAGGTGACTATACAACAAGATAAATGATAGTACGTATGTATGATTGAGTGACAGTGCATTTAATTTCATTAAAAAAAGAAAAACTCTACCAAACTTAGACAGATGGGCTCCAATACCATGAGGAGTAACAACATCAATACATCACTCACACCAGTGACTAGGTCAAAATATCAAAAAAGAATTCCTAGAGTTCAGCTGTATGCCACATCAAATGGACTTAACAGATGTCTACAAAATATTTCATTTGACAATAGCAGAAAACACATTCTTTTCAGCAGCACATGGATGAAAAAAAGAGCAAGTCATAGGAAATGCAAAAATAAAATTCTCTTGAATCTATCATGTCACAATGGAGTGAAATTAGATATCAGTAACATGAAAAACTACAGAAACTGTATGAATACAGAGAGAATGAATAATATACTTTTGCAATGATGAATTGGGTCCCTGAAGAAATAAGGGAGGAATTAAAGTTTCAGAACTAAATGAGAATAGAAAGACAGAATCCCAGAATTTGTGGAATACAGTAGTTTCAATATATTTTATTTTATTGAAGAATTATAATTATGCATAATAGTGGGTTTTATTATGGCAGATACGTACATGCACATAACATATTTTGATCAATCTTATTCCCCTGTACCATTCTTTTGCCTTTACTGCTCCCTTCCCAAATCCAGTGAAAGCAGTTGTAAGGGAAACTTTAACAATGGCTACTTATCTTGCCCTTCTTAAATCAATTCTTCCTATGTATCCCTATTTCCCAGTTTCATATTCATCTATCTGTTTTTGTTGTTGCTTGCTTTCTATTTTTTTCCTTCCATATTGCATACCTAAGAATTGCTCACTCCCACCAATTTTATAAATGTTCAATCTGTACATACACCTCCTCAGCTGTTGATGTCCTTGTTTTCTATTATGATTTGGGGGTCTTATATTTCTTACTAGAATGTTTTCCAACATTGTATGCATATGGGAGATGATATGTGAAAAAATCATGAGAAAAAATAGTTTTAAAAAACACCTTAATTTTGAGTGAGATGATGAAAAAGAGGATCATAAAACCTCTTTACTCTGATTGATATTACGAGTATGGTTTCAACCATGTCTTCCTTTTGACTATCAGAACCACAGCTGCCAAGAAAGATTCTATTTTCTGGTTTCCCAGTGGCATATTTTCCTTCTGTGACAATAAAAAAGAAAAGAGTACTTTAAAACGTCTTCAACTTGAACTCATTTAGTAGCATAAGAATAAACAGTCTTTAAATAGCTTACCATCTTTCTTGGATAACTGAAAACTTCATGTAATTTTCCTTTTTCTTTTGCCATATTCTAGAATGGAAAAAAAAAACTCTAGGTTTAACAAGCACCAAGTTGATAAAATCATTATTACATTCTCTATTACCACATGATACAACAAAAAAACACATAGGTTTCTAATTCATTTGAATGTACACTCAAACTCCAATTCTGCTACCACATCTTCTCATAGGGTAAAGTTTATGAGAGATGATAGAGAGATCTCCAAAATATTGCTCCCAATAGCACCAAATGATTATTACACCAATATTGACATTGAATAGACCATTTTCTTAAACCAAATCATTTAGAATAAAATTTATAGCCATCTGTAGTTTAGAGTACTTTTGAAAAGAACCTAACATTTAAAAAATTAAAATAATTGCATGTGATATTTTGAATATATTTTCATAACTTGTATTGGCACAAACTACCTCATTAAGGGAAAACCCTGAGACCTGAGTTTTAAGAGTATCTTATAAATAACATGGGTTGGAATCACACGCATTATAAATTGCTTTCAACTATGTGTCAAACAGCAAAAGTCATAATTATGTGAATTCCTTTTCTTCCAAGAAAGAGAAGAACTGACAGAAATATTCTTGTAGGGTAAGTATTGATGAATGAAAACCACATAGTTACTAAACAGAAGATTATCTAAATAGTCCAACAATGTTAACAAAGATGACTGAAAAAATACAGACTGAAGAAATGTTTTCTGCAAGGAAATATTGAGTCTTAGGAGCAAATAACTTTTGAAAAAATAAGGTGGGAACAAAAACAAATTAAAAGACATGACAATTCAATTCAATGTAAGTTTAAGCCAACAAAGATAAGGAAAGGAATTAAGAGTAGCTTACAATAAGAAATACCACACAAATGTCATTCATACTAATAATATGGATAATATTAATTTGTATTGCACTACACTTGCTTTTTGGTTAAGATTTTTATTATAAGGCACTTAATTTTATTACTATATTAAATGAAATTCAACCAAATATGGTTAGAAACTACTATCTAAAATGTGAACCATTACTAGTGGGAAAAAATAGAAAAATTCCAACAATTTCTCTAAAAGAGATTTAGTATAAGAATTCTAAAGAGTAATATACAGCTACAAAAGATGTAGCAAATGGGATGGGGCTCAAAAGAAATTAACAAGAAATTTTAATCCAAGATCCCAATCTAAGCTCTTGGCTGGGGGATGTTAGGGATATTTTTGTTCCTACTCTCATATTTATGATATTCCTCTAATTTCTTTGCTAATTCCTTATCATATTACTTCAAGATACCTCCCCTGAACTTATACATCCTAACCATTAAGAGAGAATGTAAACTTAAGCCATATTTCTAGAAAGTTACCTTAATTATTAGGTATATCATGAATATTATATTACTTATAACACTTCATTATATAGAAATCTATTTTTCTGTACATTTATTCATGTTGAAATCATTAATAAATTGCTTTGATTCAAAACTTTACTCAAGCTGTTCCAGAATATATGCAAATGTTTCCTAACCTCCAATACCTTTTAGCCATGGAAAGGCTTTAAAATGAATATTAAATAACCAGGTAAAGAAACTTCTAAAATTTGAAATTTCAGAATGTGACATAAGAACTTTGAATAAATATTTTAAGACAATACAACACAAAAAAATTCTGAAGCAGACGGTCATCATTATACAAAATACATGTATGAAGATGCAAATTTGGTGTCGATATACCTTATATACAGAGATATGATAAATTGTGGTATAAAGGTGTATTAAGAATTGTAATGCAAAAAAAGAGAGCTCATGTATAATGGCATAATTTGGCATGAACATACTTTATATACAGAGTTATGAAAAACTGTGCTGTGAATGGATAATTATGAATGTAATGAATTCCACTATTATCATATATATAAGAAATATATAAAAAAAGAAAAACTAATAAAGTTATTACATGATCTAAGAAAAAAAAACAAAAAAACCTCTGAAGCTAAAGTTTTACCATACAGTTATTGAGAGCCTGTGCTTCTAGAACTGATTATTATTTTGCAAAAAGCACCTACTATTCAATTAGATGAAGAGTTTTAAATATGCTTCTAAACAAATACATGAAAAAATGCTCACCATCTCTAGCAATCAGAGAAATGCAAATTAAAACTACTCTAAGATACCATCTCACTCCAATAAGAATGGCAGCCATTATGAAGTCAAACAACAATAAGTGCTGGCGAGGATGCGGGGGGAAAAGGTACACTCATACATTGCTGGTGGGACTGCAAATTGGTACAGCCAATTTGGAAAGCAGTATGGAGATTCCTTGGAAAGCTGGGAATGGAACCATCATTTGACCCAGCTATCCCTCTCCTTGGTCTGTCCCCAAAGGACTTAAAAACAGCATACTACAGGGGACACAGCCACATCAATGTTTATAGCAGCACAATTCACAATAGCTAGAATGTGGAACCAACCTAGATGCCCTTCAATAGATGAATGGATTAAAAAATGTGGCATTTATACATAATGGAATATTACTCAGCACTAAAAAATAATAAAATCATGGCATGTGCAGGCAAATAGATGGCATTAGAGCAGATTATGCTAAGTGAAGTTAGTCAACCCCTAAAAAACAAATGCCAAATGTCTTCTCTGATATAAGGGGGGTGACTGAAAATGGGATAGGGAGGAAGAGCATGCGAAGAAGACTACCACTAAATAGGGAAGAGAGGTAGGAGGGAAAAAGAGGGAGAAGGGGAGTTGCACAGAAGATGAAAGGAGAACCTCATTGTTATACAGAATACATATATGATGTTGTAATGAGAAAAAGAAAAAAAGTGTGTCACATTAGATTGGATAGAGAGAAAGGATGGGAGAGGAGGGGAGGAATAGGGAGGATAGGAAGGGCAGCAGAATAGAATAGACAATATGATTGATGTATGTACATTCCATATATGTATATATATCAAAATGCATTCTACTGTCATGTATGACTAAAAATAAATAAATAAAAATTAAAAAATAAATAAATATGCTTCTAGTAGAAAGACTCAGATAATAAAGTATAATCCCTCTGTAAAAGTATTATGAAACAGATTCTGAATTTCTAAATTTCCTCAATTTCTAATAGTATTTCAGTGTAAATACAAAACCAAGGACAATAATAGAGAAAAAGCTGTCCTAAAAATTATATGATACTAAAATATAAAATGTCCAAGAGAAAAAACTGTATTCAATTTGCTTTTTAAATTTCAAACTAAAGGCATCAGGGAAATCCCATGATTCTGAAAAAATCAATTCAATCCATTAATTAATTAAGGAATGAGTATTATAAGTCATGTAAGTATGGTTTGTAAGTCACAGTAATGTAAATTTATACAAATAATTCTTGACCAAATTTCTTATTTCCTCTTCAGCTGAAAAGCTGTTCCTAATGTAATTTTTCTATCACTATGTATATTCTTCCAACCCCTACTACCCTAAAGTATTTGATAGAACATTGGTATTTATAAAAGTTAAAATAACAAAAAAAAGTCAATCTAATTCAATGGAATGACTTTTCTGAGCAAATTTCCATGTACTATAATAGAGAGATCAATGCTAAATTTTAAGAGCTAATACATCAAAATTCAAAATTCAGAGCAATAAAATTAAGTTCACAAAAGAGAATTTTTCCTTGGTTATCAGATTGATTGTTGCCCTCATATGACATAGGCCAGGAATTACCAGGTCCAGGTTTATTATAAAATCTTTAGAGCAAAAATTAATATAAAAATGAGTTAGTCATTTTTTAACAAAAATAAACTCTGGTGAGAGTTTGGATATATTAAATGATGTTTCTTGACTGATATAATTAAAATATGGACTCAGTTTTTAAAAGCTCTTGTTATATCTTATTGCCTCCACTTTTCCCAATTTATGAAATATTCAATGAAGGCACTTGGTTCCATTTCAAAGAGTGAAATGAATATATTGGCAGAAACTGAGAATAATTCATCTTTACAAATTGCCTGTCTTGAAAGATGAACTGATAATCCAATTGTTGGTTGACATAATTTTTGTAACCTGAATTGAAACAAACCTCTGATAATCTAAGACAAGGTAGAAAGACATACTGTGCCCTCTCTTTTGTATATCCCTACATCAAAGACTAAGTCGAGTAGCTAGGAAATGGTAGTCTTGGTTCTTCACCATGAAAACCACCTACTAAAAAAAAAAAGACTCTATTGCTGCCTTTACACCCACAAGCAGCACAGGGAGTTCCCTGAAACATTTTAAATGTTTGAAAGTTGAAAGTATAAAAGTCAAGAATGAAAACATATGTCATGATTGGGAATACTTTTGTCAGACAAAATGAGATATCACAAATGTTAAAATCCAATTATTTCCCTGAATAGGTCTTACCTTATTCAAGATCATATAAACTAGCAAGCACTTTAAAACCTTTCTGGCATTCAGACACTCAAGGGGAAAGATTGCCAGAAAAGCAAGTACAGGTAGTTGTACTTCTGTTTTTTCCTAAGTACTATCTAAATATCCTACTTCCTGTGGGCTTCCACTCTCCAATTCCTCATCTTCAGGACTCAGTGGAAGTCTCCAACCTTTCAATCTATATCCTATAAAATACAGATACCTGACACAAGATTGGGCTCAAAAAAACCAAGGGTTGGAATTATCTTTCCTTGGCTCTTAGTAAACAAGCTAAATGGAATCTCAATCACTGGCATCAGCAAAAGTGTGTTACCAACTACCCAATTGAAGCTCCATGATGACTCTGCCAACCAGTCGTTCCCATGCCCTACCCTACGTGTACATAGGGAAGATATCAGCAAGTTGGGAAAATAAGCGGAGGTGAACAGACACCTGCTCTGGGCCATAGATTCAGCAAATTCTAGTCCCCTGGTGCTTGAGGATCTTTAAACCACCCTCATATTCCTATGTGTTACTCAGCGGTTCAAATTATTTTAACTACTTTCAACAGAAACCTTGAAGTTTGTCAGTTCCTCCAATTAAACAATCAAGAGAATGATGACCTGTTTAGAATGCCCTTTGACACCCTATTTTAATATGCCTTTCTTGATAGCTCCCAATATCCTGTGTTATTTATTCTTGTTTTGTCTTTATTAAAATGGTCATAAACCCCAATGTTCTTTTTTCCAAAACCCTCATTCCTACCCAAGAGAGGGTCATGGTTCACCAACCTTGCCCTTTCTCTGTTAGTTCTGTTCTGATCCTCTACCACTGAATTCACTTCCTAATTCCACTCTTATATTCTTAAAATTGGGTTCCTAAATTTACTCCCTCATTCTCTTAGCAAAACCTTAACCTACAGAATGATAATAAGGAAGAGTACTGGCTTAGAATTAAAGAACCTGAGTTTAAATCTCATTGCTGCCACCTTCTATACCCAGAAAAGTCATCTTAACATTAAGTTTCAGTTTCATTATCATAACCACCATTGGGCCAGCATACTAAACTCATTTTGAAGTACTAGAGGGTATTCTGATTAGTTACCATTTTTTTTTTACAATCGTAAAATTGTCTGTGTTTTACATTTCATCAATAAAAAATGGAATATTTGTTTGACAGTTTAAAAAAAAACTTAAGAAACACCAAGAACAACAAGTAAAAACAAAAGCTTGAAAAATGTTTAAAGTCATTAGAAAAAGAAAAAAAAAAAAAGAGTATAAAAGAAGAAAAGTCTTCATATGACCAGATAGGAGTAGGAGCTGGAAGGGAAAACCAAACTGGAAAATCAAGAAGTACAGAAACCAATTGAAATATCCTATAAATAGAAGCTTAATGTAATTCATATAACATGATCTACATATGTGTATTCTTCATATCTAGTAAAATAATTCCTCTCCATGAATTGCTTGATCTTGTTTATGAAAATCCACAGTTCTACAGCCATAGCTGCATGAGATTGTCCCTAAATGATTTGATGGATGAAAAAGGTACTGGTTACCTACCAATGCAACTGTCAAAAATATCAGAACAAACTCTTTGATTGTAACCAGGCTTCCTAGATAAAACATGAATCAGAATTAACATGTAACTAACTTTGTATTTCTAAATTGATCTGATAT
Organism: Spermophilus citellus; assembly: GCF_964194105.1. Taxonomy (NCBI): domain Eukaryota; kingdom Metazoa; phylum Chordata; class Mammalia; order Rodentia; family Sciuridae; genus Spermophilus; species Spermophilus citellus. The sequence continues at coordinate 27,549,586 of NC_138195.1, read as the reverse complement.
GGATCTGCATCTTGATCTTAATGTTGCACAAATCCCAATCAATCTATGCAGTGGAGCAAGAAAATGTCATTGTGAGCTAGGCAGGCTGACAATCTAATCCCAGGCCAGCTACTATTAAAAGGGGATCGTAGATCAACTAGTTAACCTCTCATTCAATAATAGTTGCTTAATTGGTAAATAATAGGTTGTAAGAGAAAAGACACTTTCAAAACTTTGTGATGACTATAAGAAGTGTTAAACACCTAATGTGATTTGTATCCCAGACTAGAACACTCAACACATACTAGTTCCTTTTCTCTACATTCCCTAATTAGTCAACATATAAATTTTTCTAATCTGTAAAACCCTACCTGGTTAAAGAGTCTTCTTTAGAACTCTCATTCTAAAATATGTTTAATCAAGAATAGAGAAATATAAAAATTAAAAGTATATGCTTGATGCGTTGTTATAAATATTTCTTTGGGATGATACATGGAGATTATTTTAGAATGAATATTAATTATATTGCTTATGGGCAATTAATGCATAAGAGCCCCTATGTCCTCTTCCTTTACATTTATCAAATGCATAGAAAAATGGAATTTATCAAAATCTGATAGCTAAATGTAAACTGTTGCGTTCCATGACCAAAATCCCAACTGAAAACTGTCAAAAAACAATATCATTAGCAGATTCAGGATCATAAAGCTGACAATGGTAAACAAAGAGCATGCTCTTTCTGGGTTAATGGCAATGAGAACAATTATAAGACAGTATATTTACATTGTTATGACACAGAGAAGCTTCTCCAGATTTTCAGTCAATACTGCTCAGTTTAGGATGAACACCTTATCTTAAGGACACTTTGAGCAATGCACTTTGGCAACAGAACAGGGACTGGGAAGCTTACATTGACATTCCAGCTTCAAGTTGAGAACATTAAAAATCAATGTGCTTACCCTCACTAATGCTGTTCTGGTGACAATACTAATCTCTTAGTTCCAGCTACTTTCTCCAGCTTGTGTGTAGTGCAAATAAGGCCTTACCTCCCATAGAAAAAACACTAGAAAGATGATGCCCTTGGGAGCTCATACACTTTGATCCATATCTCACTGTCATAGAGAAATTGGAAAAAAAAAGAACTAGGGAGGTAGCAAAAAGTTTCCAAGAAGTAATAGCCTGTATGAGAAAATATTTCAATAAAACCATCAACTTAACTCAAGTTTTCAGAATGTGGCAGCCATTGGCACTCTCTAAGTGGAAGAAAAGAATTCTTCTCACTTCATGTAAAGTATGAAATAAAAACAAAATAACAATGTGACTCTAGTGATATTTCCCATGAGACAGAATGTACTGACAAGTAGTCAGGACAGAGAATGGAGCTTAGTGGTAATGTGCTTTCACAGCATGCATGAGCCCTGGGTTCAATCCATAGAACTGAGATAATAATAATAATAAAATAATAATAATAATTATTATTATTATTTTTTTAAATGTCAGTGCTGTGATAATAGTATAGACTGATTTCATACTCATCTCTCAAAGAAAAGTAGAAGATTTTAATTCATGCATACTGTTCAATTTCTAGTCTTAATCCCAATGGAAAGGTATTTACTTATAAAAGACTCCGGGATAATTTTATGAATTCCAATTCTTCCAACTTTCATTATGAAGAGTCTATCTAGTCCCAATAGACCATAAGTTTAAGGTTAGTATTTTCCTTGAGCATGCTGTAAATTCTCTCAACCTCCTTATTATACAACAAATTTCTATAGACATCATGCTTTTTAAGCATGTAAACTATATGCCCTTATGTATTATGCTGATACAAAAAAAAATCACAAAAAATTTGGAAGGCAAGGGCTAAAAATGTAGCCCAGTCATAGAGTACATTCTAAAATTGCATGATGCTATGAGTTCAATGACTAGCACCACAATAGAAGATAGATATGACTAGAAATTTAATTACCTGAGAATTTAATACTTTAAAAATTCAAGAAGATGCCTAATACATTGTTCCAAGTATATAATTATTCCACAAAAAGCAAAATTCTGGATGGGATAGAGATCAATGGTTGACAAGATTAATGAGATGCAGTGGGCATGGTAATTAGTAGGTTGGCCTTCTTTGTCTCTTCTGATTAGCTTTGGTTTGAGGTCCACTTTATTTGATATAAGAACAGAAATCTCAGGCTGGGGATGTGGCTCAAGCAGTAGCGTGCTCGCCTGGTGTGTGTGTGGCCCAGGTTCGATCCTCAGCACCACATACAAAGATGTTGTGTCCGCCAAAAATAAATAAATAAATATTAAAATTCTATCTCTAAAAAAAAAATCTCTACTTATTTATGTGATCCATGTGAATGATAGGGTTTGTTTGTTTTTTTGTTTGTTTTTGCTTTCACCTTTAGTCTGTGAATTTCTTTGTCTATGAGGTGAGTTTCTTGGAGATAGCATGTTTTGGGGTCTTATTTATTTATCTAATCTACAAGCCTATGTCTTTGGATTGATGAGTTTAGATCATTTACATTCAGTGTTATTATTGAAAGATGATTTTTAATTCCTGTCAATTTGGTTTATTTTGAATTTAAATATTGAATTAGATTATCCTTTGATTGATTATTCTTCTAGTGTTGTATCTCCCTCCACTGGTTTTCATTTTTACTCTCCATTTCTTCTTCATGAAATATTTTATTGAGTATGTTTTATAGTGCTAGTTTTTAAATTGTGAATTCTTTAACTTTATCAAGGAAGGTTCTTATTTCATCTTCAAATCTGAGGCTTAATTTTGTGGGATATCATAATTTTGGTTGGTATCCATTTTCTCTTAAATCTTAGTACATACTATTCTAAGACCTCCAGCTTTTATGGTCTGGGTTGAAAATTCGGCTGAGATTCAGATTGGCTTACCTCTAAATGTCAATATAATTTTCTCTTTTTGCTTTTAAAATCCTTTTTCTAAATGTTAGGCATGTTCATAATAATGTAACTTGGGAATGGGTCTGTTGTAATTTTGTATATTTGGATTCCTGTATGCTTCGTGTTTTGATTTTCTATTTTATTCTTAAGGTTTGGGAAATTTTCTACTATTATTTCATTGAAAAGATTGTGTATTGCTTAAGTCTGTATTTCAGGGTATTCATCTATCTCAATGAATCTTAAATTAGCCTTTTCATGTTATCCCATATTTCTTGAAAGTTCTGCTCATGAGTCTCTTAACATAATTCTCTGTGTAGTCATTTTTATTTTCAAGATTATATACTTTTGTATCCAAGTCCTGAAAACCTATCTTCCAAGTGATCTAGTCTGTTGATGATGATTTCCTTTGGAATTTTAGGGTTTTTTTTTTAAATTTGTTTTGTTTCTTTCTTCTGAGGCTTTTCAACTGATTCTTTTTCAGGGTTTCTAACTCCTTATTGAAGTGGACTTTCACTTCTTATATTTCCTCTCTGATTTTATTTATTACATCACCTTTTACCTTGTATATCAGTTTAACCATGAACTTTCTAAATTCCATCTAGGACATTTCCTCCCCTGGGGTGTCAATGCAATTTGTTGCTGAGGTAGTCGGTGTTGTTTGGGATACTTTGTTCCCTTGCTTTTTCATATTGTTTGTATGTCTACCCATCCATCTGAGTGGATCTGAAGCTGTAGAGTTTCTACCTTAGAGTTTATAATGTCTCTCTATGTTACTAGTGTCTTCACAGATTAAAGGGAGGAGCCCAATGATAGCAACAATCTATGCAAACAATATATAGCAGTAGACTACATACTTAGTTTCTAATTTTATATCTACAGTGTTAATTGGTACAATATGCAGATATGGTAGAACCAGCAATTTCAGTAAAAACAGTAAGTACTCATGAATTATGTCTGGCATAAAATCAATAGTTTTCGTCTATGGCTTCCTCTGTATTAATAATTGCTGTGGCATTGGTGGTAGGGGCAGATTCTATATACATCAGTTGGTATTCTAAGAGGTGTTAAGGACAGAGTTGGGTATGGGGAAAGAAGAAGAGACAGGAGGGTAGAAAAGTATAACTTCACAGGGTGAATAGAGCACATGCAGTGGTAACTTAGGATGTGTTGTTAATGATGAAGGGAAAGAAAAAGTATATAAAGGAAGAGAGAGAGAATGGAATTTGTCAGCAACAGAAAAAAGAAAGAGCGAGCCAAGGAAAATAGAGTAGTGACAAAGACTATACAAAACAAAATCAAAATATGCTAATCAAAAAACAACCCTCAAAAAATAGAGCATGAAAAAATAACACTTTCCCCAAAAAAGGCTAGAGATGAGGAGAGAGAAATCAATATTTATAGGTATAGATGTCCTTTTGTTTCAAATGAAACAAAAATCCCAAACAAAAAACAGATCTCTCTCTCTCTCTCTCTCTCTCTCTCACACACACACACACACACACACACACACACACACACACACAGCATCAGGAAAAAATAGGAGTCGTTTCTACTATACTATGGTGGACAAAATCGTCAGTGATCATGTGTGTTTTCTGCCTGTATTCAAATAATTTTCTTTTTGTTTCTTCTTGAGGTATGAACTGAGCATGAGAGTATGGGCTGTTGAGTCCTTCCTTTTTATTGCACTGCTCATCAAGTTGAAGATTGATGTTTAAGACTTACCAACTTCACTTCTTGGAAGATTGGTGTGGGGTGAGATGGAAAGAGATGTCCATTCCATTCTCAGGGTATGTTTCCCACTGGGTTCTATGCGAGGAGTTCCTATGGGTAGAGTTCCCAGTTGCAGGAACTTAGATTTAGTGAGGTTCCAGTTGCTTTACTGCATATCTGAGTTTCTGGCAGTGCTGAATCGAGGTAATTCTAGAGCCTGGTAGATGGTGATCTGCAATGGGCCAGGCAGTCCAGGCACTAAAATGGCAGGCTGGTTGGGCAAGGAGGCAAGCTAAATAGTGAAGCCACTGGCTGGAGCAGGTGGGCCTGGCTATGAAGTAGTGAGTCTGGCAGGCTGAGCTATGGGCCAGCAGCAAGGCTTCGGGCCTAGCAGGCACAGCAGTGGGCTGGGGGCCAGGGAGCCAAGGAGACTAGATGGGTGCCCAACCCAGAGGGTGCCAGGCTCCCAGGGACCCTGTGGGTGCCAGACTGCATGGGCGCTTATTATCTGTTATACTTTAATAATATTTGTTCTCACCACAAAAATGCTCAGTTATCCTCCATGTATGTATAATATGTTAAAATATGTTCTACTGTCATATATAATTAAAAACAACAAATAAAAAATTACAAATGAAAATTTCTTATTGTTACTGGTGTTTGGAGTTTGTTCTTGGTGTTATTGGGTTATAACTACATATCTATATGTGGTTTGTTTAAAAAGTGTTATTGTTTGTTTTCTTCCTTGTGTTGAGGATCCAGCCCCATGCCTTGATCACATCTGGTGGGTGCTTTTCCACATCCTGAAGCTCACAGCACAGGTGAAAGAAACTGCACCGTTCCCACCCAAAACATAGTCACATTCAATCCTTGTCAGATATTTCAACTTAAAGAACAGGGAAATAAAAGCCCAGATGACATGTACCCATGAAGGTATGGAGAGAGGACTAAAATCCATTCTTTGAACACTAACCTCCACAGCAAGAGCAGAAAGAAATGACATAACTCTTAAGAATACTGTGCCTATATTGGTCTTAAGTGACAAGGTTGAAAGAGTGTGTATAGAGAATGCATCCCAGATACACTATTTTCCACAAGACTCTTGCCACCAAAGTGACTCTACTCATGCAGGATGAACAAAGAAAGTTTTCCTCTCAGGCTATTACAGTACAAACTGTGTCAAAACTCATAAATCACACCAGAGAAGACAGGGCTACTACAGTAAAGCTCTATTTGGAAATAAAGTCCCAACAGTACTCAACAAACCAAAAGCTTAGGACACATTGAGAGAAGGCTATTTCCTAAGAGCCACTCACATAAATGCAGAAGAGATAACATGCCCATGATGCATAAATCCTAACAAAGAAATACAAGAAAGATAAAAAGAAGTAGCATGTTTTTCCTCCACATGTCCGTAACTATCCATTTACTGATTCCAAATATAGTGCAATAGATAAAATGCCAGAAAAATAATTTTAAAAAATGTTAAATATGATTGATGAATTCATGGAGCATACAAATAAACAGCAATGCTGAATATGAAAAAGCATTTCAATAGAGATTCTGAAAAAACACAAATCTTGAAAATAAAAGAGCTCAATATCTCAAATAAAAAATTCAGTTGAAGTCACATATATGCATAAACTAGATCAGTAGAAAATATATCCAAGCTAGAAGATGATGATTAAATATCACATTTGAATAGTAACAACAAAAATAAAACAAGAATGAACAGAACATACAAGACCAATGGAAAATGAGGAAAATCCAAACATATGAATCACAAGCACAGACAATGGAGTAGAGGTATAGGCTATAGGCAATGAACATTTATTTTGTGAAATTATAACAAAAAAATTCTCAAATATTGGGAAAGGTATGGAAATCTGTGTACAAGAACATTTAGAACCCCATGTGGATATGATCAGAAAAGAAGTTCTTCATGTCATATTACTTAAAATTTCCAAAGCATATTGAAAGCTATAAATGATAAGGAACAAAGAAATTCTGAATTCATCAGAAGAACAGCAGATTTCTCAACAGAAATTTTAAAAGACCAGGGTAGCACAAAAAGTTATAGCTGAAGCCCTGAATCAAAAATAGAGGAAAAGATACAAAATGAAACACTTGAAAATGGATGGAAAGGATGGTCATCATGTTAAGTAGGACAATTCAGAAATAGAAATCCAAGTATCATGTGTTCACTCTCATATGTGAAATCTGGGGGGAAAAATAAAGAATGACCTGAAAATAGAAGAGGAGTTATTAGGGAAGGGAGCTGGGAGGTGGGAAAGTGAGGGAGGGAAATAGATGGGAATAGGGAGGATGAATAGGATTTAAGTATGACATACGTGTACATGGAAATGTAAGTGAAATCTACTAATTTGTACAACCAATAGGGCTCAATATTTGTAGTAAAAAAGAACATTGGTCGGGGCTGGGGATGTGGCTCAAGCGGCATGTGTGCGGCCCGGGTTCTATCCTCAGCACCACATACCAACAAAGATGTTGTGTCCGCCAAGAACTAAAAAATAAATATTAAAAATTCTCTCTCTCTCTCTCTCTCTCTTTCTCCTCAAAAAAATTCATTCTCTCTCTCTCTCTCTCTCTCTCTCTTTAAAAAAATATATATTATTAAAAAAAAGAACATTGGTTTTAATAACAAGTCAAATTTTCTATGAAGTAATTATAAAAGAAACACAACATACTGATTAAAGATCATTTTCTTATTTATACAAAGATATGTATAATTTCAGGGGCCAAAATTAGTATAAAATTATTTCAGAACATTAATTGCTTAAATAATACCAGATTATAGACTATTAAGAAAGAAATTAAGAAAAAATATGCACATTTTACAATGAATTTTTCACCACTCCTTTGTGATCAAAATCTTCTTTTACTTTTTTATGTAGGGTAATTCACTTTCAGGAATCTTTATGCAAGAGTAATTCACTTTCAAAAGTTTTACCTGGATTGCTAATTTCTCAATTTATAAGTTCTGCTTTCATATGTTCAAGAATTATGTTCCCACACCATGTATGAGAAAAGTAATAAAATTAGTATTTTAATACTGATATAAAAAATTAACCCAAATATGTTCCATTTTAATAGTGTTTTAGACAACATCAGTGCTAATATCATAACTTTATTCCATGCACTTTAAATTTATAGGCCCTATGAATATTTTTTTACTTGACAATTATTTATTATTTTGTTTGTTTTGATTTGTTTGGGGGATGGGATTTCACCAAGTTACCCAGGCTGGTCTCAAACTCCCAGGTCAAAAAACACTTCTACCTCTGTCTCCCCAGCAGCTAAGGAAAAGGCACATGTTGCTACATCCATAAAGTTTGTAATTGTTTGTAATTAAAGAAGAAAGAGGTAAGGTGAAATGATCATGAATTGAGGACAATACAACTCAATATATTAATTAGAATAGCTTGACATAAATAAAAGTTCCTGAATTCAGAAGGTGTCATCTCTCTGTAACCAATAGCTCTCTTTCTTGCACAAGTCCTTTCTCTTAGGTTTAAAGTGTTCTTTTAAAAATAAGGTTGTTCTGCTTTAGTTCACTGGGTTGTTACAAAGATTTAATGAGATAATATCAAAGCAGATAAGAAAAACAGTGAAATAATGAAATAATTTGTTTTTTAATGATGAACTTTTTTGGAATTCTAAATGTCTATTATATCACAGGTTCTAATAATCCAATGTTATAGTTATTGAAAAGTGCTATTGAGTCTTAACTTTGTTATTGGCTGTGCTCTTCTTTGTGCTTTATAACTCAGGGAAAAATAGTTATTCAATAATTTATGACTATGTATGTACATCTTATCTCCTTAAATTAGACATTAGACAATATTATTATCCCCTATTATGAAACTGATCAATCACACCAAGGGCAGGAAATTAATAAACATCAAGACTGGCTTGGATTACTACTATTTCTTGTCTAACTAATCAAACAGATCCAGAAGAGTGATGCTGAATCTCCATGTTGATCTCTAACTGACTTGAAAGACTGATGAGTCGACATGGGGCTTAGTTCTCTTAGGTGCAAAGAATCTGCTTTAGGTTCAGAAGATTCTTCTTAATGCCTTTCTTATAAGGCAGAATTGATAGACTCTGAAAACCTCAAGCAGAGTTGTAAAAAGAGCTTGGGAAATTTGCATTACTAGTATGGAAAACAAATCACCAGAAGTGCCAATCAAAAGTTGGCACCCACCCTGGGAAACAGTGAGATGAGGTCTCCCACAATCAAAGAAAAGGTACTTCATGGGATACAATAAGGCTTTTATATTCCATGATATAAAAGGAAAGGAAAAGATCACAAAAAAACTCTGATCTTTTCCTGTGACATCATTTGAAGTTATCAGATGGTTTTAAACAATTCCATTTAATATTTGCTTCCAGGAAAGACAAAAAAAAGGCCTCAGAAGATAACTCACCATGAAGGTTTGAGTTATCATGAGAGTTTCACCTAAGGTTCTTAGTTGAGGGTGTGGAGTTAAGGGCTGGCTGAAAAGATGGGTCAAAAGGAGGGGTCGCCATTCTCACCACAGTCAAAAGGCTTCTGTAGAGTTTGAGAGTGATGAGGATGATGCAGAGGATCAGGCAGATGATGAGAAGATTTGGGATGTCTGTCAGTCCAGGTCCTCATCAGGCTCTCTTGCATGTGCATCAGTGTCAGCTGGTCTGAATGTCTGTTCATTTGCTCCATCATTTATACTAAATTTGGGGGCTTCTGCTCACCCTCTGAGTCCCTATCAGCTGTTTCTTAGTAACATCTTACATCTTAGAGTCAAGCCATATGGTTTGGTGATTTCTGCTGTGATCTTACACCTCTGACTCTTATAAGGGCAAAGGCAAATGACATGTGACTTCACTCTCACTCTTATCAGGTTGTGGAAAGTGACTTGTCCTTATCAGGCTATTCCTGATTCATATTGGAGGGCTCTGTAGGCTGTGCCTGGTGGGACTGCAGGTTTATTTTAAAATGGAGTTACTTATGCTAAGGCCATCCTTACAGGTAGGTTAAGGCCATCCTTACAACTAGACATTTCCAGACCCAAATAGTTAATTGAAAAAAATTAAAGATATGTCACTATTTGTACATCATGAATTGGGTTTATATTTGGATTAAATGGATAATTCTGGGATTCCTAAGGATAAAGGTTTAAAAAGTCCTGGTATGAACTATTGGTATATCTCAGTGGTATAACACTTGCCTATTGTGCATGAGGTCCTGGATTCAATCCTCAGCATAACCAAAAGACAGAGAGAGAGAAAGAGAGGGGGAGGGAGAGGGAGATAGAAAGAGACAGAGAGAGGGGGAGAGGGAGAGACTGAGAGAGAAAGAGAGAGAGAGAGAGAGAGAGAGATCTCAGATGAATCCTGTACTCATCTCTACTTCTAACTAATCTTGATTTTTGCAGAGTTTGTGGCTAATGAAGTCTGTTTACTACTATACTAAACATACATGAACTATGAAATCTCACCTCACATAAGATGCAATAGTTGTGTTTATTGTTAACCTCCTTTTAATGTTGATTAGTATTTTAATATAAAGACTTACACATTATGACCACTACCAATAGCATAAGTTAATTCATTCTCTCCAAAATTATTTGTAGCAAAGATATCAATACCACCTTTAAGAAGCAGCTTGATGATATTTTTTGATCTATATTTCACACAAGCATGAGGGCTGTTCTACAATAACAAAGATCACTTTATCCTTAGGTACTTTAATAAAAGTTATTTAAGTGGTAATATGACATAATTTACCAATTTTACGGCTTGCTTTGTTTATAACCATCTTGAGAGATCAAGTGTTCATCTTTGCAAATCATTTCTAAGTCTTAAAGAAAAAATAAAATAAAATCTTTTGTCCTAATGAGGGGGAAGTTAGAAACTTAAAATCCTTTGATGGACAATAACAATGATGAGGGCATTTTTCTTAAGTAGGGAAATATTTTAATAAAGAATATTCCTTTTCGCCCCTAGTCGGATGTAATATATTGTAATGCACAATCAGCTAAAGGTAAAGCAAGTAAGATTATGTGCATTCTTAAAATAATAATACTGCTAATTATAATAGTCATCATTTCTTCAATTAAAAACATGGATAAGCATTTTCTAGATGCTGAGCTCAACGTTATATGTATAATCTTACAATCACTCATCAAGCATATATTTAATCCCCTTTTCATATCAGGAAACATATTTAATGATAAATAATGTTTCCAAGGTGACACACTTTGCAACTAGGATGTCTATGAAGACAACCCAGTCATGTGTGAACCTAAAGTCTCTTTTCTCTTCATTAGACATCTATATATTTTTAATATTCATTAAAGAAAATGTTTATTCCAATAAACCTATTTTTCTTTTCTCCTCCTATGCCAATTAAAAACAAAAGTATCAAGATACATTAGAAAAAGAACAGCATCTGGCAATTCTCATTTAGGGATAACCTAATATCAATCACTTCAAAGGAAGTAACTTAAACAATCATACAAATGAAAAAATGATTTTTAATATCTATTGTTTCTTAATATTGCAATTTAAAAGGGAAAGTATAAATAAGCATACGTTTAAAACACAACAGAAAGGTTAAGAAGGTCATTATTAAATAAAAAATAAACAAAAAGTCCATAACTTACAAACTTAAATGAAAAGTCTTTGGCTAACATAAGATCATGTAACCAACAAAATCCAATTACAAATAAAAAACATCAGGCAATATTATAAAGGAATAAATCATACTGTTTACATATCTTTGTATTATTGCCCAGTTCAATTAATTGCCTTTCAACACAAAGGTGGTTTGTGCTTATATTTCTCACAATAATCTAATAATTATAATTTAACATTCTTCTTCCAATTTAATATTACAGATTTGAGTGTATATTACAACACCATTAAAGCTTTTTTTTTTTTTTAATAGGATCAAACTACTATACCTTCCCTACTCATCGACAGCATGTATATTTGCTTGCATCTAAACTAAAAATTCTGCCATCTGCTGTTTGGTTTTGTTTAGAGCAAGGAAAAGTAGTGTTTGGTCTTTCTGGAAAACAAAGATAATTTATTAGCAATTATTTCTCAATTGAACTGAAAATCTTATAACAGACCATATGAATACAAACATACAATATATAGGGTAAATGAAGAGTAGCCCCTTCCTTCTACCACCCTGCACTTCCACATGAGCTGCTCTTTTACTTTACAAAGCCCTCTTCTGCCTAGAGTGGCCACATGAACTCCAGTCATCTCCAAAACTTGCTTCAATGTTTACTCTTCCCAGGAATCTTTGCCTCTGTCATAGCCTTTATCATGGTGTCTCAGAGTTATATAATTGCTCTCCCCATCTAAACCAAAACCTTCTTGAGGACAGGAAATATAACTTTATTCTCAATAACTAAAATCTAAAACATAGTAGTAAAAGGATTTAATTATCTTATTGAATTAATGAGCTAAACTTTCATATCTAGAGCAGAGATTGTCAATCTATATTCCAAAGAATGTCAACATTTCCAGAAATACAAAGCCTCATCAGAAAAAGTCCTTGATTAATGAATCAAAGAATTGCCAAAGAAATATAAAACTGTGCATTATGTGTCTAATATTAAAGAATCACTTACCATTGCTAACACCTATTTGATAATACTTTTTCATAGCAAACATTCATATTTGGGGAATTAGAGTAGCAGGGAGATAGTTTCAAAAGCTTTCCAATAACAAAGAAGTTTCCTCTCTGTTATACAAACCCTCTTGATTCTATTTATGTTATCAGGATCCCAGGCACCAATATTATGCACCCGTGTCCATATGGGTCACTTGGGAAATAGGCAAGAGAGAGCATGGTGGAGAAGAGTTTCACCCCTATAATTCCTAATATTTAGATCAGCACCATTTTCTAGAAAAATAGTTGCATATTCCCCTTCACGTTTTGGATGACCTGTTGGCTTTGTACCAAGAAATACTTTGTAAATTTCAGGAATTCAAGATAAATTTCAATTACCTTAATCAATTTTTATCTTAAATATTTTAATTGAATTAATTTCCTGCAGAAATCCTTAGCTACATCTACCTTAATCAGTGGTGTGTTGTAGTCACTATCACAGAAGTGAAAATGACAGTTGTTCTTTAAAGAGCCTGGTGCTTCAGGCATAATGTAGAGGAAACCTAGGAAAGTAAGGAGATTTGTTAGGAGGCCACAGTATTACTGCTCAAAATATACAATTATTCATGTAATTGTGAACATTAAATACCATGGAGTTCCTATCCCTCCAAAAAATAATTTCCTTCTGAAAAAAGTGTAAAATTTACTACATAATAACTATCTGTTCTTACTTATTGAATTAACAACTGAGCAGTCTATTCCATTGACATTTTCCTTTTATTTTTATTTATTTATTTTTATTTTAATTTTTTTTAGTATTCATTGCTGGGGATGAAACTCCAAGGCACCCAACCCAACCACTGAACCAAATACTAAGCCCTTTTTATTTTCCATTTTGAGGCAGTGTTTCACTAAGTTGCCCAGACTGGTCTCAAACATACAGTCCTCCTGCCTCAACCTCCCAAGGCACTGGGATTACACGCCTATGCCACTGCTTTTGGTTTTTGAATTTTGTTTTTATCACCACAGATTACTTTACACGAGGTCCGTTTGCCTTGTTAAGACCTTTGTTTGTGAGGTTTCTCCTCCTGAGTTAGTTCCTTCACCTTCTTGGTTGGTAGTTCTGAATGTCCAGGACTTGACTTTCTGACAGGCACCCAGATGGGTTGAGGCTCCTGTTAACATATGCAAACCCTCAACCGAGGGTCCCTGACCTATCCCATGCATTTGTTATGAAATCCTTCCATAAGACCATCGATAGATGGGAGGACCCTGTGAGGGGACCAATGCTTATGCTGTTTCTGTAGAATATTTTGAAACTGAAAGAAAATTTAAAGCAAATTAGATTTTGTTCAAGGCATCACCAGGGGACTTGGTATAGTGTCCCCCTCTGTTTTTTATTTAATTACTTGTGTGTTCTTTCTATGATGCTGTGAGTCTGAGGGTTATAGGGGATCCCAGTTAAATGCTGTATATGCCAATCATCACAAACTGCCTGAAATGTTTTGCTAATATAGGCTGGCACATTGTCAGTTTTAATAGACATGGGAACATCCATAATTCCAAATCATTTAAGTAGGTGGGAGATGTCCTTTTTTGTGGTTTCTCCTGTGGAGGCTGTGGCCATTACACAGCCTAAATAGATATCAATTATTACATGAATATATTTTAAATTTCAAAAGTGTGCATAATGTGACATCCATTTCCCATAAAACAATAGGTTTTAATACTCAGAGATTCACTTCAGCAGGTTGTAAAAGGCCAGTGGGATAAAATGATGCACATTTTTTGCAGTCTCTGACTAGTTGTCTGAAGGCCTCCTTAGTCCTGTTTTTATGCAACTGCCATGGCTAAGGCCAGCAGAGAGGCTTGAGCTGCTTGTGTCCCTATGTCCTGGGTGGCCAAAATCCAGTCATCAAACATGCTATTTTATACTGGCACCACTGCTGCTCTATGCAAGTTATTTAGCCCCCCCACACACACCAGATTAATTATTTTTGAAGGCCAACCTAGCTCCTTCATGAGACACTTTCCCTTCTACCACCTCGTTTACTCTGTCAATAAACTGCAGCAAGTCTTCAGTGGCTTTCTGCCTTAGCCTCTGTATAGGAAACTGTCCCTCCCCCAGATGGCAATTTCCTCCAGGCTCCCAAAGCACAGAGTTACACCTGATTGAAATAAATTGGTGAACCTGATAGCTTGTACTGCAGGGGAACTGTAGATTCCCTCTCCTTGCAAGCACTCCATTGGGAGATAAATATTTTTGGTGTGGATTATGACCCCTCTGCTGTTCATACTCATCATAGAAGAATTTCTTCCACTTCAAAAAACTTTGCAGGCTCAAGAGCCTCTCTGGCTAGGTTTTTCCAGTCTTGAGGGCAAATTAAGTTCAAGAGTGATTCGAGCATTTGCTCTGCAATTGGCCCCTGGGACCCATCCTCTTTTATTGCATTCTTCAACACTTTCAGGGTACCCAATGTGTGAGAATACCAAGTGGCAGGATACTATGGTGTGGGGGCCATGTTGACTGGCGAGACTTGTATTCCCTTACCCTACTTTTCATCTCTTATCTTACATAGATCTTCCAAAGGATCTCTGGCCTCTTGGATGGGATTCTTGGAGACCATGACTTGGGGCCTGTCTAGCGGCCTGGTAATTTCTTAGCTATCATAGTCCCTTGCTGGCTTTGGTGTTGCCTCATAAGAAAGCAGTTGCCATTGACTCAGGGAAGAACATAATCTTTGCCTCTCAGTAGAAGGCACACTTATGCCATTTATGGTCACTTCTTCCTGTACCATGAAAGCTAGCATACTGCTTCCTGTCTCTCTCCCTCCTGCACCTGTTGTATTTGCTTGCTTTGAAGTAGATTTTCACTCCCGCCTTTTTCCCCTTTTCTATCTCTCATAGGCTTGTCTTCCCTCAGAGCCATCATTATATGAGAAGGGTCTGTTGTAGGGCCACCTAAACTTTGCTGAATGGCAAATATCTATGACTCACTTCAGCTTGCCAAACATTTGCCATTATCTTGTCCCATATCACAGAATCAAAAACATCAGTGGCACTAATCCAGGGGCTAGTGTCTATTACTATGTCCCAAAACTTCTTGGCTTCTCTCTTATTCAGGGTTAAACCTCTAGTATCTAAGAGGGTGGGCAGCACTCACAGCTGCGTGTCTTTGGTAGAACTTGGTAGATTTCTCATTTCCCCTTCCTCACCACACTGTGAGGTGCCACACCCTTTTTTATAGGCTTACCTCAAGTCCCTGTTCAGGCACCAGCTGCATGGCCTCTCTCTCATCCAGCAAGGAGGTCCATGGAACAAGGTAGAGGAGAATGTGGCTGTGGAGTCATGAATCAAGACCTCTGAATACCAAGCTGGAAGCAGGTCTGATTTTATTGCATAGTTACCATGTATATATACGCAGACAGTAACTAAGCAGATTATAGGCAGTCACCAATACAATTTCTGGCCAACTGTCCCTGTGGCAACCAATTGAGGAGCAGACTATGCATCAAGCACTGGGACCACAAAAAGTGGTCTCACACCCAGGGCCGTGCCTATGGGATAAGTGGTTTGCTACTCGCCTAGCATGAGGGGAGTAGTTTGCCACTCAGGCACCTTTAACATATGCCATATACTCAGTACTCCATGCACTTGTCCACATAATTCCTACTACTACTAATTAACAAAGGTAATATTTCAAGTATAAAATTGTGCAATTATAATGATTTGGCATATGTCTTTTAAGTACTCTGTTTTTCAGAGTCTTAGATATTCTTTTCCCTAATATTTTAACATCACTGACACTGGAATGCCACTTATAATTCATGATAGCTCATAACTATTATAAGCAGCACTTAATATATTTTTCATAAATAATCCATGGTGCCTTACCTTAAGTGAATTGTGATAAAACAACCTGTGAGAATTTTAGTCATTTAAATAAATTTAGTTATTAAGAAAAGTCCAATAAGAAGGCTGAATAACAACAACAGGAGACCGAATTAGAAGCAAACTTATTCTTTTTTTTTCAAGAAACTTAAAAGCCAGAGGAAGCAATTCAAATGAATTAGTATGGCTCACTTTATTCATAGACAGAGACTGGCAGAATGGATCAAAAAAAAAAAAAAAAAAGACGAAACAATATGCTGCCTTCAAGAGATTCAACTCATAGGAAAGGCCATCCACAGACTGATGCTGAGAGATTGGGAAAAAACATACCACTCACATGGACTGCGGAAAGAAGCAGGGGTTTCCATCCTCATAGCAAATAAAGTAGACTTCAAGCCAAAGTTAATCAAAAGGGACAAAGAAGGACATTTCATACTGCTTAATGGAACCATATGTCAACAAGACATAATAATTATAAACACATATGCCCCAAACAATGAAGTATCTGTGTTCCTCACACAAACTCTTCTAATAGACCATAACACAATAATTCTTGGTGACTTTAACACACCTCTTTCATCATTGAATAGGTCTTCCAAGCAAATTCTAAACAAAGAAACAACAGAACTCAATACTACAATCAATAACTTAGACTTAACAGACATATATAGAATATTTCATCCATCAACGAGTGAATATACTTTCTTCTCAGCAGCACATGGATCCTTCTCTAAAACACACCATATATTATGCGACAAAGCAACCCTTAGCGAATACAAAAAAGTAGAGATACTACCCTGCATTCTCTTAGATCATAATGGAATGAAATTAGAAATCAATGATAAAATAAAACATAGAAGCTACTCCAACACCTGGAGACTAAATAATATGCTATTGAATGAGCAATGGGTTGCAAAAGACATCAAGGAAGAGATTAAAAAATCCTTAAAGGTAAATGAGAACATTGATACTACATATCAAAATCTCAGGAACACTATGAAGGCAGTAATAAGAGGAAAGTTCATTCTTTAAAAGAAGAAGTAAACAAATAAATGACCTAACATTATATCTCAAATGTCAGGAGCCATCCATGGGTTGCATGTGGGTCACTGCACATGGAAGCCTCGTGGATAGAAACATCGGGTGTCTGGGAATGACCAGTGGTCAGTTGCCCAGGGATAATGTGAATCTCTTTCCTGCTCTGCCATGGCCCACACACCACCTGAGATGGGTGTGACCTGCCAAGATGTCACCTGCTGACTGCAAGACATCACTAAGCAAGATACTGCAGTTAAAACCTCATCCATGCCTTTGATGAACCCCCGTGAATAAACCACCAGAGCCATTTTGCCTTTGTTGAGTTTCAGAACCCATGTGGACTAGATCTACCAGATCTAGTCTAAAGAGCTTTCACTTTTTGTAAATAAATTTCTGAGTATTTATGCTTTGTTACTTACTAACTATTTGGGATTGTAAGTTTTAGGATGGCTTGGAGTATCCTGGACAGGAAGAAGAACACCTTAATGAGATGCTGGCCATTGACCCCTGGATAACTCAAAGCCCTAGAAAAAGAAGAACAAACCAACACCAAAAGCAGTAGAAGACAGGAAATAATCAAAATCAGAGCTGAAATCAAAGAAATTCAAGTAAAAGAATATTGAAAAAAATTGACAAAACAAAAAGTTAGTTCTTTGAAAACATAAATAAAATTGACAAACCCTTAGCCGTGCTAACAAAGGAGAGAAAAAACTCAAATTACTAACATCAGTGATAAAAAAGGAAATATCACAATGAACACTATAGAAATAAAGAAATTATTTTGAAAATCTGTACTCCAATAAAATAGAAAATATTAAAGGCATCAACAAATTTCTAGAGGCATATGATTTGCCCAAGCTGAATCAGAATGATATACACAATTTAAACAGATCAATTTTAAGCAATGAAATCTGATGAAGATGCCATCAGAAGCCTACCAACCAAGAAAAGCCCAGGACCAGATGGATACACAGCTGAGCTCTATAAAACCTTCAAAGAAGTACTAATACCAATATTCTTCAAATTATTTCATGAAATAGAAAAAGAGGGAACACTTCCAAACTCAGTTTATGAGGCCAATATCACCTTGATTCCAAAACCATACAAAGATACATCAAAGAAAGAAAACTTCAGATCAATATCTATAATGAACATAGATGCAAAAGTTCTCAATAAAATTCTGGCAAATCAAATGCAAAAATATATTAAAAAGATGGTACACCATGATCCAGTGGTGTTCATCCCAGGGATGCAAAGTTGGTTCAACATACAGAAATCAATAAATGTAATTCATCATATCAATAAACTTAAAGATAAAAAATATGATCATCTCAATAGGTACAGAAAAACCATTTAACAAAATACAGCACACCTTCATGTTCAAAACACTAGAAAAACTAGGGATAACAGGAACATATCTCAACATTGTAAAAGCTGTCTATGCTAAGCCCCAGGCCAACATCATTCCAAAGGATAAAAATTAAAAGCATTCCCTCTAGAAATGAGAACAAGACAGGGATGTCCACTTTCACCACTTCTATTTAACATAGTTCTGGAAACTCTAAGCAGAGCAATTAGATAAAATAAATTAAAGGGATACAGATAGTAATAGTTTGAGTTCTTCTTTTCCTAATTGCCAATGACATGATTCTACACCTAGAGGATCCAAAAAATTCCACCAGAAAATTTCTAGAATAAATGAATTCAACAAAGTAGCAGGACATAAAGTCAACACCCATAAATCAAAGGCATTTCTGTATATCAATGACAAATCCTCTGAAAAAGAAACTAGGAAAACCACCCCCTTTGCAATAGCCTTTAAAAAAAATTTGGGAATCAACTTAACGAAAGAGGTGAAAGGCCTCTACAGTGAAAACTACAGAATACTAAAGAAAGAAATTAAAGACCTTAGAAGATGGAAAGATCTCCCTTGCTCTTGGATAGGCAGAATTAACGTTGTCAAAATGACGATACTACCAAAAGCACTACACAAATTTAATGAAATTTCAATCAAAATATCAATGACATTCTTCATAGAAATAGAAAAAGCAGTCATGAAATCCATCTGGAAAAATAAGAGACCCAGAATAGCTAAAGTGATCCTTAGCAAGAATAGTGAAGCAGGTGGCATTGCTATACCAGAACTTAAACTGTACTACAGAACTATAGTAACAAAAACGGCATGGTATTGGCACCAAAATAGACTTGTAGACAAATGGTACAGAATAGAGGCCACAGAGACAAACCCACATAAATACAGTTATCTCAACTAGACAAAGGTGCCAAAAATATATTGGAGAAAAGATAGTCTCTTCAATAAATGGTGTTGGGAAAACTGGAAATCCATATGCAGCCCCTATCTCTCACTATGCACAAAACTCAACTCAAAGTGGATCAAGAACCTAAGAATTGGGGCTGGGGATGTGGCTCAAGTCGTAGCACGCTCGCCTGGCATGCGTGCGGCCCGGGTTCGATCCTCAGCACCACCTACCAACAAAGATGTTGTGTCCGCTGAGAACTAAAAAATAAATATTAAAAATCTCTCTCTCTCTCTCTCTCTCTCTCTCTCTCTCTCTCTCTCTCTCTCTCTCCTCTCTCTCTCTTTAAAAAAAAAGAACCTAAGAATTAAATCAAAGACCCTGCACCTAATAGAAGAAAAAGTAGGCCCGAATCTTCATCATGTTGGATTAGGCCCTGACTTCCTTAATAAGACTCCATAGTACCAAAAAATAAAATGAATAATCAATAAATGGGATGGATTCAAACTGAAAAGCTTCTTCTCAGCAAAAGAAACACTGAGGTTATTAGAGAGCCTACATCTTGGGAGCAAATTTTACCCCATACACATCTTATAGAGAACTAATCTCTAGGATATATAAAGAATTCAAAAAACTTAACATCAAATAAATAAGTAAATAAATAACCAAATCAATAAATGGGTCAAGGAACTGAACAGACACTTCTCAGAAGATAATATACTATCAAATAACAAATATATGAAAAAAATATTCAACATCTCTAGCAATTAGAGAAATGCAAATCAAAACTACTCTAAGATTTCATCTCACTCCATTGAGAATGACAGCTATTAAGAATACAAACAACAATAAGTGTTGGCAAGGATATGGAGGAAAAGGCACTCATACATTGCTGATAGGACTATAAATTGGTTCAGCCAATACGGAAAGCAGTATGGAGATTCCTGGGAAAACTGGTAATGGAACCACCATTTGACCCAGCTTTCCCACTCCTCAGTTCATACCCAAAGGACTTAAAATCAGCATACTACAGGGACACAGCCACATCAATGTTTATAGCAGTAGCATTCTCAGTAGCTAAATTGTGGATCCAAACTAGATGCCCTTCAATAGATGAATGGATAAAAAACTGTGGTATATATACACAATGGAATATTACTCAGCAATAAAAGAGAATAAAATCATGGCATTTGCAGGTAAATGGATGGAGTTGGAGAATATTATGCTAAGTGAAGTACGCCAATCCCCCCTTCAAAAAAAACAAAGGCCAAATGTTTTCTCTGATAGGTGGATGGTGATCCACTATGGAGATGGTGGGGTAGCATGGGAGCAATGGAGGAACTTTAGATAAGGCACAGGGGAGACAGGAAAAGGGAGGAGGCATGAAGGTAGGAAATATGGTGGAATACGATGGACATCACCCTAAGTACATGTATGAAGACACGAATGGTGTGACTCTATTTTTGAACAACCAAAAACATGAAAAATTGTGTTCCATAGTGTACTATGAATTGAAGGAATTCTTCTGCCATGTGTAATAAATGAAAATAAATAAATTTAAATTAAATGAATAAAATGGGAAGAAAATAGAACTATTTTCTTATTTAGGAATATTTAGACTATTTTTAATTTATATATGACAACTCTAAAATCTAATATATATACACATATATATTTATACTTCCTGCATATGTTGTCTATTATATATTTTTCATTTGTATTAATTCTCAAATTGATTGGATTAAGGGACTCCTGGATATGTTGAAGAAGGTGTTTCCAGAAATGACTGGCATGTGGGACAGCAAACTGTGGAGTAGACCCAACTTAAATGTGGGCAGCACTGTCTAATACACTGGGGATTTGGATGAAGCTAAAAGGCAGAAGAATAAGGAAGCAGCAGCATAAGGAAGCAACAGCATAAGGAAGCATGATTCTTCTTGATCAGGTGCTTCTAGTGATGCTGTGATTACCAGAGGACATCAGATTCCAGATTCTTCCTAGGCAGACTGACAACTACCCAAGGAGTTTCCAGTCCTTTGGTACCAGATTGGGACTTCATCATTGGTCCCTCTCATTCTGAGGTTCCAGGTGCTTGGACTGAGAAGGTTCTGGTTCTTCCAACTTACTAACCTGCAGAAGGATGTTGTAGTATCCTCCAGCTTCTTGTGTCAACCAATCTAATAAATCCCATATATAACTTCTTGATTCTGTTCTTCTAGAGAATGCTTGTATATATTCACATTCCTAGGTTTATATATATGATAATGTCCTTAACATGACATGTCCTGAACATGATAAAAAAACTATTAGATGGTGTTTAGCTAATAGTTATTGAATGTTCCATGTGGGAAAGAAAGAGGAACATTGGCACAGAGAGGGAGCTACTGTCCAGACAAGCCAAGAAGCATGACCCCATATTCCAAAAACATCAAAGAACTTCCCTTACAGGCAGAGAGAATGAGATAAGTTCCTGCAAGGTGCAAGCTTTGAGAACTACAGATGGGTGCAAATCTAAAGGTTTCAGTTTTGCCAAGTGATAAAACTGTGGTAAGTTAAAAAGGAACTGGCTTTTCAAACAAGGTAACTACTCAAAATCAGAAATCTCCTATTGTTATAACGTCAACTGTACCAACTTCCATGTGGCAAATTAAACAGGAGTTAGGCCAATGGAGAACATTCTAATCATCTTTCAGGGGAAATAATTCAAAGAAAATGAGAAATAATTTACTGGGAAAGCCAAAAGATAGATTTCTAATGTTAAATTTGATTGTTAGCTGAACTAGAACTTGTAAATTGTGTTTACAAACAGTCAGTTATTAACTTCTCACTAATCTTGGAAGAATTTGGACCTCTTGGTGGATACTTACTGAATCTTGTTTCAAGGTGGGCCACAAAACCCTATTATTCTTGCCACACATAAGTCAGAAATCCCCAAACCATAGGCAGAGGTATATTGAGCCACACATTTGCTGAAATATTGATCCCTGTATGCTTTGACGAAGCTAGGTGGAACCCAAAGCAATTAGTGCCCCAGATCAACAAATAAGAAATATTGCATGAGGGATACAGCACAAAATAAAAGTAATTTGATGAACTAAATAGACAATAGGACAAATACATACTCACAGTCTATAGTCAGCAAATCATACACACAATGAAATAATATAGAGCCTTTGTAAATGGATGATCCTGGTGGTACTCTCTCCCTCCACCCTTGAGATTGTTGAGTAAGACAGCAAGGCGACCCATGAATACTGGTGCTCATTTATAAAATGACCTAATGACATGCGAGTACCAATCACTGACTTTTTCAAATAAGGCCCTTTCTCACAATCGGAAATCTCCTATTACATGGTCAACAGGTGCCCCCTCCAGACTTCTCTATCAATATGAAATTTGCATGATGAGAAATGTGGCTCCCTCTCTCCAGAAGCACTCCTGAAGTACATCCAGTTGCACCCAAACACATCTTTGTGTGATGAGCCTGGGGGGGGGAATCACATTAATTCTATTAACTCTTATATAAACTGTAATTTAAATATTTAAACTGTAATTAAATGAATTACAGAGAGGCAGAATGTTACAAAGGTAAACCTTGATCCTTGGAGTCACAATCAATTGAACAGTTCCTCTGGCACTTAATGATTGTGTCACTGTAGGAAACATACATGACTCATGATATGGATTTTCATGACAATAATGTCCACATAACAGACTTGTATGAGAACTAACAAAGAATAGAATGTAAAGGACTTAGTGCTATGACTGAGTCAAAACAGGTGGCTCAACAAATCAGGGGCTATAGGTATAATTCAGTTGGAGAGCACTTAACTGACAAATGTGAGGTCCTGAGTTTTATATCTAGCACCAGAAAAATAATAAACAAAATTCACTAAATTTTAGCAATGTATGCATAATGTATATCATAGGACATAGCCTATAGTAGAACTTCATTATCATTATTTCTCATCATTTTTCTTCCAAACTATCAACCTTTCTTCTTTATTAACAAATTGGCTTCCATTAATGTTGGCTATTTTACAAATTAATTCCTCTTTCATAAGGTGCAAATTCATCACAATTTAGTATAAAACTACCCTCCTCCTCCACCACCACCACCACCACCACCATCACCAAGTTCGATCTGTTAAGACCATTTCCAAGAAATGTCTTCTAAGTGAACTGAGCAATGAATGGCAGGATAATTTACTGGGATGCTCTGACAGGAGGCAAAAGATATGTCAATTTATAAGGTCTCTCCTTAATGAGTAAAATTTATGAGCTTTTAATCTTTTTTCAATACTTATTTATTATTTTATTATTTGTGAGTTTTTAATAGTATTCAATTACCTCCCTTATTCTCAATTTCATTTAGCAGAAATTTGTTTTTTTCAACAGATTTCATTAAGCCAGTGGGAAGGAAAAAATATAGTATTTTATGCAGTCATCATCCTACTTAACAACCCCTTGGAGTTGTTTTGAGAATTAAAATAAGGTCTTTTTAAAAACACTTTTATAACTTTATTTAATTTTTATTTTTTTTAATGTGGTACTGAGGATCAAACTCGGTGCTTCACCTGTGCTAGGCAAGCACTCTACCATTTAGCCACACCCCCAGCCCCTGAAATAAGGTCTGTTGAAAAGATTAGTATAATTGATATCCCCCTAACCAGTCAGGACTCATGAAAACAGAGAGTTGAAATATCAAAAAGGGGAACATTATAGCAGATAGTGTAGCAAACAAAAGATAAAAGAATATAATACATACTTTTATGTCAATAAATCTGATAACTTAAATGAACTAAATTGTTTTTTACATTCCTTAAAAAATGCAATTTGCTGATTAGAACACATGGAAGAAACAAACTATGTAGTTCAGCATCTGTTGAAGAAATTAAATTTGTCATTAAATACTCCATGCTATATGGGGCTGGAGTTGTGGCTCAGCGGTAGAGTACTTGCCTAGCACTGCGAGGCCCTGAGTTCAATCCTCATAAAAATAAAAAAATAAAATAAAGATATCGTGTCCATCTACAACTAAAAAATATTTTTTTAAAAAAATGTTATAAAGAAATCTTTGGGCAATTGTGACATTTAAAGAAAAAAAAATACCAATCTTACAAAGACCCTTTGAGTTAAAAATAAATAAGTAAATCTCAACTTATAAAATAAACCTACTATTGGCACTGAAACCTCAGGAGACAGGGGAATTATTAATACTCCCGATGAGCCTACATGGAAAAAAGATCAAAACTTAAAATAATTAGCATATAAAATACAGTTGCTCTCTCAAACCCAACAAGAGCACAACAAAAGGAGCAGGGAGTACACTAGGCCTATATAGCACTGCTTCATGACCTCAGTGAACTAAAGAAAGGTCTTCCGTGCTTCATGTGTTGAGTGTAAGTGAGCTTTAGCCACTGCACAAGTCCGTAGGAATAAGAAATTTGGCCTGTGGTTTTAACAGGCTTAAAACTGGGTTGTTAGATGCCTTCCAGGGGGTTCTGGTTTCTCTTCTTCTGCAAAGGGTCACCCAGGAAGCCTGCGGCAACAGTTCCTTCTGAACCACACGGTGGCGCTGTCAGGGCGCTGCCGCTGCACCTTGGGGAATTAGCCACGGTGTGCTGGGCGCTGGAGGTGGGGAGACTGCGTGGAACCCAAGTACCGACGGAAGGAAGAAGGAAGCTGTATTTTCCCTGGGAAGAGAAGATAACTTCGTTGTTGAAATCTCACATACAAGTCTTCGGGAAACCAAAGCCACTACTGGGACAAAGGCTCGCGGAGAGAAACGTCACCGCCAGCACCCCACCTGATCGCTACCAGCAAAATTCGGGAACAAGTGCTTACCTCTCCTCCAGCGAGCCTGGAGTTCACCTCGAGAGTCTCCAGTCCACCGAAAAAGCAGAGGGCATGGGGAGTCCCGTGTGCTTCTGCCTTAAATGCTATAATCAAGAGGCGGATGAGGACCCTGTCCAGTGTGGGCAGAGACAGAAGTACAACAGGAAGAGCGAGCCCCCTCCAAGAGGCTTCCTGAAAAAAAAAAAAAAAAAAAATCTTCCCTTTGTGAGCAAAGGGACTGTTAAAAAGTCCCTTCCACCGGGAGCAGACAAGCTTGTTAAAGGATTTACACGCAGGTCTGCACTGCTGAGCGCACACAGTGGGCGCGGGTTCTGGCCAGAGCTTTCCCAGGGGCGCTGCTGGTTCCTGGCTGCTCCTGCATTGAGAGTGACTGAGCCTGGAGAAAACTGATGGTGCAGGTGCAGAAGAGTGGATCCCCAAGAGCCCATCATCAGCTCCTTGTAACTGCAGCGTTTCTGTGGTGGTGAGCTATCTGAACTGAGCCACAGCTGTGGGAAGAGGCCTGTGACACGTGCAATGAACTACTAACTAGAGCGGGTAGAGGGCACAGTCATAAACATTATGTCATGTGCGAGAATTCAACTTGATGAGTAACATCTTGTGAAAATCAATTAAGAACAAAAAGAGCAAGATCATATGAGTACTCAGCCTATTTCTTCACAGAATTTAGGAAATAGGTGTGTGGAGTAAAACGTGGCTGAACTTAAAATTTTTGCATGATGGAATTTTAAATTCTATGTTCTTTCTTGTAAAAGACATCTTCGAGGATTTTCACTAACTTAGTGGCAGTGATTTAGAAGGATGTTCAAACTGAAGCAAAAATCAAGTTTCCCAGAAAGATTTGTGGTGAAGCCTTTGTAATCAATCCTGTCTTTCTTGTTACTGACCTGCCATTAATGAAGATGGGAGCCAGGTAAAAACTTGTAGAGCAATTTGACATTACCAGGACATCCAGGTATGATCAGCGTATCTAATCCAGGTTACCCTTGTTTGGAAATTGTGTATGTATTAATAATACCAAAAGCACATCACACTCATTCAATTAAGCTGAAAATAATTTTTCAGATATTATTAGTTTTAAAATTAAAGTCCACTCTTACAGGGAAATCTTTAGAATATTACCAATATGACCCTGATACTTTAGGTGAATAGAATAGAGTAACAATTTAAGTGGGGAAAGTTATTTGCTTTTTAAGTAGTTTTTAAAGACATGTATGCTATTTGGTTTTATACTCAACCGAACACTTTTTTCTAGTAGGATACAAATAAGAAAAGTGTGCTTCTTAACAAAATTAGATTGATCTTAAAAAAAAAAAAGAAGAAAACAAAAATAAAAAATTTAAGCCTATGCAACTGTGATGAAGCTAGGGCTGTCATTGGCAAGTGAATGAATAAATACCCAAAGCCACTCAAGTTAGTCAGAAGCTGGGGTTGTATATTCTTGTTTATATTTTGTTTGATCACAATCACTAGTGTCTCTCTGATTATAATATTTCAGAGGATGTATTTATGTTCTGCGGGAAGCAGTATAACATGCTGTCGACTACTAGGACATTTTTTTCTATTTAAGTTTTAGAGTTTCACAATTCCAAGAGCGTAGGAATTTTCTAGCATTCAAGTGTTGTACATTCTTTCACCATCTCAGGATTATTAGAAAGTTTTCCCAAATTTAATCTTCTGAAATTTCCCATGTCAATCTTTGAAATAAAACCAATTATTTGGAAACTTCAAAGCACAGAAGCATTGAAAATGTATTTGCATGATGCATTTGCACTGGAAAGTGATAAACTAAAATTTATTTGCAGCAGATTGAAACACACACACATCAGCAAATTAACTGACTATAACACTACCTGCAAATGTAATGAGACAGAATAAATAGTACAGTCAGTCATACTCTGATTCACAACAGATAAACTATCATCATGTGAAATTTTTGGCCTTATAAGCTAAAACAGTTGAGAGTTAGTTCCTAGATAATGAGAAATACTAATTTAGAAGTCCTTTAAATACTGTGCCTGCATGTATTTCTCACAATATGTTTTTTGTTTTGTTTTTGTTTTTTGGATTTTTTGATTTTAGAAATCATCTACCAAATAATAGCTGTCATTTATTTTGTGATTTTAGCTTTTAAGAAACTTTTATTTTGCAACTTTTCCACTTAGTTTACTTCTCTAAAAGTTGATAATCATAAGAGCCTATATTTGTTGAATAGCTAAACTTTTAATAATTATATCAATTGTTTAATTTAAATGTCACAAATAGTATACAAAGGATGCATTTAAATGCCTATAGTAAAGTGATCTAGGTGGTACAATAGAAGGAATTAGAGACAAGAGATTACCCTGGATTTACCATGTGCTTTCTATAATCATGCTATACTCCTTACACAAGGTGAGCGTTTACATGAGACAATAAATGTAAAAGGGATTGTCAAATTACAAATACTATATAATTTTGAAGCATTATTAAATTAAGTAAAATGAAATGTGGAAAAGGTCTCAAGATCCCATGGATTATTTCTGATGATTTCTCAGACTTGGTAATATAAGCACTGTAGGGATGTGTGGCATGGTCATTTATGGCTCAAAGAATAAAATGGAATTCAGATGTAGAGCTGAAGCTTTTTAAAATAACTTTCACTCAGTGGAATTCCTCATTAATCAATGCTTGCCATTCTTCTGTAAAACAGATTGACTAAATTCTCTTAACAAGTTTAATAGTTAGATCTGAGAATTTACTCTCACATGAGTCTATAGACACCTGTGTATTGAACAACTGCCTTCTAATTCATGTGTTTTTTTTTCTGAGACTAGGATTTCTACTGATTGATAATAATAATTTTTAAAAAATCCATGCAGAGTCTGATGCAGAAAAACCCAGTCCATTTTAATCCCAATTCTTCCTCACTAACACTTTAAACAGTAGAGCAATCAGATTGCTGAAATAAGTCAAAGCCCTGAAAGACATTGTCATGCCTTTCAGGATATACTGGGAAGTCACTGTCTTATTGAGAACTCAGACTTCCATTGCTGCTATAGTTGTTTCTCCACTGGAGGTATCTGAGAGATTTTAGAGATTGAATTGCTCATCAGAATATAAATACCACTAGAAGATATCTCTTCTATTTCTCTAAACTGTTGGCTTCCTAGTACAGCTCAATAGCAGGCATATGTTAAAAAGTTGTTGAATGACTAAAATGAAAAAATGTTCTATGGAGGCTTTCTAAACACAGGAAGATGCAGAGACTCATTGCATTCAAAATTTTAGTTTTATATATATATGTGTGTGTGTGTCCAGTAGCAGGGGACAGAAAATTATTCTAGTTGTTTAATCTATGAGTTTCTTACCACATCAAGTAAATCTTGGATAATTACTATTGTACAGAACTAGGAAGAGAGAAGGTATATTATATCTTGCTGACTGCTAGTACTGCATTTGCTAGGAGAAAATAAGGTATTTTTTTTTCTTTTTCTTTTCTTGAAAACTAATGTAGGTCTTCACTGAAGACCTTTTTTTCACATTTTTTTATTGTCACATTATAGTCCTACATAATGGTAGAATACATTTCTACATATTCATACATGTTCAAGATATAACAATATAATTTGTTCACTATAATTTCCCCAGTATTTCCCCTTTCCCTCCCCTTGTGAATCCCCTGGGTCCCTTTGCTCTACTTTAGGATCTACCTTCAATTTTCATGAGATCCTCCACTCCCTCCTATCTTAAGAAATTTTTATTTTATGAGAAAGCTTCAGAGTTGATTTCCAGATAACTTTTTAGAGTTTCCATGAAAAAGAGAGAGAGAGAGAGAGAGAGAGAGAGAGAGAGAGAGAGAGAGAGAGAGACACTATTAATGCTACAGGAATACTGAAAGAGGATTTCTGGAAGCAGAAATGTGATTTAATTTCTATTTAAATAGATATCATAGCTTCTCATTAAAGGTATCTTAGTAATTTTGTTGTTATTTTGTGGTATTGGGGATCCAATCCAAGGCCACAAGCTTGCTAGGCAAGACTCCACTGTTGAGCTACATCCTCAGTCTGGTATCTTAATTTTTAAATCCTTGTTCTAGAATTTTCTATTTTTACATCCAAAGCAAATTTTTACATGTCATCTCAAGACCACAGATATTCCTGCCATAGAGTGCTATTCGGACTCCATACTTCAGATAACAAACTGAACCTCAGTGATGTGAACAGACATCTGAGGGTCCATTAGGAAAAATAATGCCACCCTGGGTGAGGTGGAGTCCTTCAGCTAACAGGGCAGCAGACACTGATGTGGCCTATAAGACTGCCAAGCAGATGATAATTCTCCCGTCCTCTTAAACCCACCTAACAACATAAGTCCTTAAATCACCATTATCATATCATGATTAGCTGCTTGGGTTCTCCATAACATGAGGCAGATCTCCAAACTGAGAGTCATAACTAATTTTCAAAGTAACAACAATTCCACATGAAGAGCTCCAAGACCAGGATCCTGGAATCAAATTCCAAGATGAAGGTAGGGAACATATCTGTTATCATCAGGTAAAAGACCAAGGCCCAGAGACTCAACTAAAATGGCAGAGACAAGAACACAGAACACAAGGCTAAAAACCAAGAGGCTGAAGGGTGAAATTAATGAAGGAAATAATATTCAGGAATTTTGACAAAATGTCCAGTTTAAAATTTAGATAACACTTAGGAAAAAAGACCAGAAAAATATGAAAAGTTACTAGAACTGAGAAGATGGTGGTAGTGCCAAGCCTAATCCTAATTCTAACCCAAACCTAAACCTAACTTAACCCTAACCCAACCCAAACCCTAACACAAACCTGAACCCTAAACTAAACCTAACCTAACTCTATCTCTCATCTAACCCTAACTTTGTCAGGAGCAAATGAATGATGGCTGTGAACTGCCTGGAGACAGAGGCAACATCCCTCTTGAGAACTCTTGGTGCCAAGGTGCCATAGAGACTGCCCAGTTGTATGATCCCACCCTGTTCAAGGAGAAATTCCTTGTTAGTCAAGGACTTTGATTGTTCATAACCTTGGGTTCAAATGCCTGCTTCCCAGAGGTAGAGAATTATAGGTGCAAGCTGAAAAGCCCTAACTGGGCTGCTTTTACCCTCAGCTTCAGCTCTGTTTGTCTTGAAGAAGCTTTCTCACAGTAAATCCTTCTGATGTTTAAACTACAATTGATTTTATCTCTATCTTAGTTGTGCTAATACCCAACTGCTTCTGAAAAATGCCCCTGGTTCCCTCCTGGATTCCTTTGCTTTATCATTAAACAAGATCTCCATTCCCTGATTGAATGTTATTTCCTGTGTTCTCCTCTTCCAGGAAAGATGCTAGTTCATTGATTTTGAGCTAACCACTCTTCAGATTCTTGATTTTACTCACTGCCTGAGTCTTGGACCCCTCATAGGAGATTGAGAGGTTTTATTCAGTTTCTGTAAAAGTGCATGTGTCTTAGGTTCTTGAATCTGTTTCCTTCTTCCAAATCCTTTATCTTTCTTTTAGCGTGAAATGTTGTTTGTTCTTGGTTTGAACATTCTCTTGTTGTAACCCATGGCAGACCTGATGCAATGCAATTCCTAATCACGGGGTTTGGCCTGTCTAGAACATCAAGCACTTTGAGATTTTCATCTATTACCATCACAGGTTGAAATTCAAAAGGCTATAGTATGCTTGCCAGTCCTCAAGATCTTGGGCTGGTGGGGAACACAAATTATTCACAAATTGCTCTGAGGGACATGTGTCCTATAGCAGAGGAGAGAAGCCCCTGAGAAAGAAGATGGAAGAAGCCCAAGATGAGGGAACTTGTGTTCAGGTAGGAAGAAGAAAGAGTTTGTTCCTTTGAAGAAGTGAAAAAACAAAAGCATATGTAGGGAGAACAGTGCACCCCAGGAAGGAGGCAAGGGAAGTTTTCTGGGAGGTAAGGAAGAGTGAAGAGGGGAGACAGAAAAGTAACAGGACTAGTAACAGCTGGTTAAGTCACAAAAGGACAGATATCAGGGATTGGGTCCCCAGACACCCAGGTTAGCTTAGGCTCAGGGACACATCTAGCAGATTTTAGGTCAGACTTTAGATTTTAGGAGGAATCTTGAGGCTCATCCCACAGGTCATCCAGGAAGATTAAATGCCAAACAGTGTGTGAGATGCTCAGATCTGATGCTATACCCCTATCATATGGATATCCAATGACAAAGATTATAGATTCCCTGAGTCTTAAGTTCTCTTGGTTAATTAAGCTTGTTAAGTTTTCCAAACATGTCTTAATCTTCCCCACATTTATCTCACTGCCAGGGTCCAAAAGACCTAAACATAGAACACCTCCTGCTGAAACATCCCTCTGAAAGCTGCAAGTTGTTTTTTGAGATCATTAAAGATGCCCAGGTGAGTAGGCACTGGGGTCATAGTCTAGAGCCTGAGTGTCCCTCAAACTACTGTGGAGGAAACAAATAACAGGGCATCCAGAACCTGCCCTCTTTAGAAAGGCTTACCTGCAAGATTGGCCTTTGATTGGAGTCTCAGAATTTGGATTTCTCAAGTTTTCACCATCCCCAGAACGTCTCAGAGTGGCTCACTGTGCCTGAAGCATTGTATAAACAGTACTGTTTAGTCTAAACATCTATTTTCCATCCAGAAGCCTGGAATTACAGTATATCCTAGGCAGAAACTTCCTACTTTACCAGCACCCAATAAATAATCCTGAATACTAATAAATAATCCTGAATACCAAGTTTCTAATGAACTTCCTCAGTATGCCTTATAATACATGTGTTGTCACAGTTTCTTACTAAAGGCGTTAAGCACATCCTTTGTGATGCCGTCAGGAGAGGAGCCTTGGAAGCTTGCACCTGGCCTTCTCCAGACTTCACCCCATGTGTTTTTTTAGTTTCTTAATGTTTGCTGATTTGCTTTGTGTCCTTTCGATAGGCTCAATCATAGCTGAGTGCCACCATATCCTGAATCCAGTGGTGACTCCTCCTAGTGACTCATGAAAACAGGCTGGGGGGGTAGTCTTGGGGATGCCCAACATGGGCAACATACTGTGTGCCAACTACAAGTGTTGTGAGAATTAAATGAGATATTGCCTACAAAGTAATCAGAACACTGAGGCATATATCATGTGCTTAATAAATGCCTCTTCCTTCTCCCTCCCTTTAATCTTTCTAAACAATTTAATTTTTCCTCTCATTGCTTTTTATTATTGATTTCTTCTCTAGCAAATGCTTATCAATCATGGTCTCTCCACAGCAGTTTGCAAGACACAGGTGACCACAGTGAGTCAGATCCTCTCTCCTGACCTTGTAATCAAGTGTCTGATGTTGTCTAAGCCCATTTCTTTCTGTGTGTGGGCTGGCTTTAGATATCAGGGTCAAGGAAGTCCTACCTGTTCGTAAGAGGTAAACCTGAGTTCATGATTCTTCAAGGACAAACCTCTGGCCAGACAGTTTCTTAGAGTAGTTCCTAAAGAAGAAGTGTTCATGCCTATAATTCCAGTTACTTGGGAGGTTGAGGCAAGGGGATCCAAGTTTGAGGTCACCCGGGACAATTAAGTGTCTCTAAATTAAATAAATACATACCTACATAAATACGTAAATAAATGTGTCCATTGGCAGGACTCAATTTATAAGGTGAAGAATTTGCCTTTGTTTCTAGTCTGGAATGAGGATTCCTATGAAAATCTCACCTCTTGAGTAGCAACCTCATGAAAGAGTAGCTTCAACAGAGAACCAGCCTGTGGGCCCTCAAACCACTAGGCCCAGAGTAGAGATTCCTCATGGCTTGACTTAGGGTTCAACATTCATAACAGAGACTTGAATAACCACCAGCGGGCAGATACCACAATTTCAAAAGCAGTTTGAAGTTCATCCCAGTGGCTGGAACTCAGAACAAAATCCTGGAGTCCTGATCCCTGAGGCTTAATTTCAGAGACCAAAGCAGATGGACCAGATGCTCTGATCCTCATCTTTCAGTCAGGATCTCAGAGAACTGACCCAAAGACAGAGGACCTGAATCCAGATTGTCATGAGAGACACCAGAGCTTACATCTACAAACAGTTCAAAGCAAAAGTTTTGGTCAAGGTCCTGAGTCCAGTCCAGAGAGCAGATGCCAGAACATAGAGACGAAAGTCTATCCAGAACCTACAGTCCATACAGTGTCCTGGAAAGGGAAATGACATACAGTGGGGAGATCATCGGAGCTGCCATCTGCATGATGCTCAGCACTCTGAGAGAGTCAAGAGATCTGGGTGTGGATCCGGTCCCAAAAATGTCAAGATTTTCTTTACCTATAGCATTTAAAATGCGTTCCCTTCAGTCTACAATGAGCTTCTTTGTGCTTCTATACTTTAGAACTGTTTCTTTTTCCCAGGAAGGCACAATCTCTGGATGTTCTCTACATTATTATTTTTTTTTTCTTCATAGCAGAAATTGTGCTAATATAAGTTTACTTACCCCATTAAATTGTTGTCCCACAAAGAAAATTATTCTCCTTTGTCTCCCTCCATCTTGTCTCAGAGACTGACATATAGCAGATTTGGGGTAGTAATCTGTAGAACAAGCAAACAGAATGGGCATGGGGATGTGTTGGCTCTCAGTTCATCCATCCCAAGCCTATGCTGTTCTCACTGTGGCCAGTAGGTGGCAGGGCTGACCCATGCCTTCCCAGTGGACACACCAAAATGTTTCCTTCAAGCACTTCTGGTCCTCAGAGTTCAGTGAGTCCCCTTTCTCTGCTATGTTTCTTAGAGGTCATACAGAGCCGCAGAATAGGACAAGATCCTCTTCCACCACCCTTCTATGGATCTCTAAAGAGGGGAGTCAACTTGGGGCAAATATTCCTGGGTCAGACACTCCTTTTTCTAGGCCTCTGTGTCTATCCTGTCTCAGGAAGCAATCCTTTTCTTTCACTGTTCTTTTCTGAGGGAGCAGGGGGATCAGTCAGCCTTCTGATACATTTTTAGTTGCTAATTACTCTCCTAAGTTCATTTTATGAGTAAATAACAGTTTTAACCAGGTGAGGGCCCTTGTCTACGTGGCTCTGCTCAGGTAGGGATGGAGCAGAATCACATGTGTGCACCTCTCTTGTCCCTAACACCCTCCTGCACACTCCACTGACTTGGCCTGGTTGCTGGGCATCCAGCTGGCCGGTAAGGGCAACTGGTATGTAGCCAAGCCCTTTAGAATCAGTCACCTCTCAACAGTTTTGCCAGAGAACACCTTCTTTAAAATTATCCCTCTCAATTTTACTACTCAGTCATCCTTGTGCATGATCTCTACCTTTCCATTCTAGAGAGCCTCACCTAAATCCTCACCTTCCTACTACTGAGGGTGGTTGTGAGTGGTTGGCTGAGATTTCCAGACCTAAATGGTTCTCTTAATGCTGAACTGGGCTGGGAGCTAGTTGGTTGTGCCTGAAAAGAAAGAAAGAGGAAGGTCAGAGGGGACCTCTGAGCCCAGAACCAGCCAGGCCCACCCCTCCACCTTCCTTGCCTGCTCAGCCTCTTCTATGCAACCCAGCTTGAGGAATCCTTGTTGTCCTTTCTGCACACAGAGGGCACACTCACAGACTTGCTATGTACACAGACATGAGGGTGCACAGACATGAAGATACACAGACACACCTAATCTGTCAATTATCAGGGGACTCTGGGCTACAAATTTACCATTCAATTTATGCTTTTTATAAAGGAGAGAATCCCTTTAAGTGTTTTTCAAGTGGGCATAGTGACAAGCTTTTCAACAGGTGTTACTAGAGAGCTGTCACAGAACAAAGGTGTCCTGCAGATTCTGGATGTGCCTCAGTGGGTTTGCTTGTGACTTGAGAATTACCCTGTAGAGCCAGAGCCTGCACCCTAAGGAGTCAGAGAGATTAGAGAAGCTACCTGGCCTCAACTCAACCTTCCTGCAGTCCTAGAAACCACTTGCCTGTGATTTCCTCTGCTTATACCCTTCCCCCAGGTCTCCCATGGTCCACACAGTGTTCCAGGCCTCCTGCTGCACCTGCACCCCACTGCCACTGGGCAGCCATTATGGCCACCAGTTTCAGTTTGCCTGTCCTGCCCTGGTCTGCAGGGCTGATTCCTGACTACCCCATGATTGCAGAGCTACTCTGGCTCAGCAAACATGTACAGTTCTTGGCCATTCAGTGGGTTCAACAACAATCTTTCCAGTGGGGTCTGAACTACAGAAAATTTCTAATATAATTACCTTTTTAATCATAGTTTAATAATTCTATGTTTTAAACTTCCCCTC
This sequence comes from Spermophilus citellus, assembly GCF_964194105.1. Taxonomy (NCBI): domain Eukaryota; kingdom Metazoa; phylum Chordata; class Mammalia; order Rodentia; family Sciuridae; genus Spermophilus; species Spermophilus citellus. The sequence continues at coordinate 27,514,044 of NC_138195.1, read as the reverse complement.
TTTTGATTACTTTGTGAATTCTGTCTCCTAAATAGTTCCAGAGTGTTGAACCTCTTCAGAGTTCAAAATCCCAGGTGTGCTGTTTGATCATAGGTGGGGCCACACAATTTATAAAAAGACATTGACTCACATACAGAAATCCCCCACACAAGTACATGTACAAAGTGCATGTATTCATACATACCGGGATACATAGAGTGTCAATTTTTTCCCAAGTGTACTAGTGGGATTTTGGACAACTAAATCGACGATGCAATTAATCCATTATTGCAACAGCTGAACTTGCTGTCTCTGGTCCCAGAAAGATAACAGAGGAGCTAAGAGAATACCAGGGAAGATGTCTTATGATGTTATCTTGAGACTTTCATAATTTTCTTTTCCAAGGGGTTATCTTTGTTCTTGGTTTAATGAAAATGTGGCTGTTAAATGAAGTTGGGTTTATCAATCAAAGTGAGACAAAAACTGGTAGACAGGGGTACTTATGCCCAACTCCCTAAATTTCTGAACCTCCCCCAAATGCCTGCCATTTGGGTTTGACTGCCAGTATGACTATAGAGACAGATGAATTCCCTGATACACTTGCAAATGGTATGTGCATTTTTGTATATTTGTCTTTGTTGACAAGAAGGCCCATGATGTCGTTGGACTCTCTAAGGGTTCGTAACAAACAAGAAAAAATAGTATGAGTGGAAACACAGGACAGTACAGGATGGAGAGTATGAGAGGGAGAACATTCGAACCACAAGGAGCACTGCTGACAGAGACAGCTGCTGGGAGTTGTCTCTCAGACCACACTGTGGGATTCCCCGCCGGCCACGAACAATTCCACTGAAGGCCAGCTTAAAACAAAACCTCTCTGTATGAAGCATGAAATCACTCCAAAATGTCTCTACACTTAGAGAAAAGAGATGCTCTGTGAACCACAAAAATGGAAAACATGCCATTCTCCTGCTTAACATGAATATTTGCTTAACATGAATTTGCTTGCTTAACATGAGTATTGTATTTGCTGCTCCTTTACAAAGTAGAGCTTTGCCTCGTCCACTCCACTCATCTCATAAAATTAAGATACCCAATCAGAGTTGCCCAGCTTCCTGACAGTTTCTTAAACTTCCCCTCAAATCATCCAACACAAAACTAAATCCCATGGAAAATTCTGTCATCACAATCTATTACTGAAAATTCTCATGGTAGATTATTGTGTTCAATTACCCTCCTGCGAAAGAGGAAAAAGAAAACTAAAACCTGAAAAAATAAAATAAAATAATTGACTTTGATTGTATTTTCCTGATAGCCTTGGAAGGTAATGACCCTCCCACATATTGCCTCTGTGATATTTGCAGTATCTTAGTAGAAAAGGGAATGGGCTCAAATGTGGTTTGTCTAAACTCACAATCATGAGTCAAAACCAAGACTTCTGATTCTAAACCCATCCTCTGCCTCCAAGATAAGACTGTGCAAGAACACTGCTTCCAAGGTAAGAAAACTATGGCCCGGTCATCCCACAGAGGAGGAAGGCCTGTCAGAAGCAGACTACCTTGGGGAGCTGTGCTATGCACTCTTGGAGTGGACCCCACAAGTGTGCAACAATGCACAGCTAAGGCAGTGGTGCCCTCTTTCACACAACAGGGAACTTAAGCCTTAAAGGCATTAGAATCTGGCCAAGTTAGACAAACAGGAAGTGGCAGAGCTGAGATTCCACCCAGGCTACCAAAGGAGATGGAAGGGAGACATCTTCCTACAGGTCAGAGAGGCAATCATCTCTGCAGCCTCTTGGGGTGAGGGAGATTCCAGTGGGGCTGTCAGAATGGAGGCAATGTTGGGAAGCCCAAAACTCCTGAATAAAGGCACACAGTGGTCTTCTATGTAGGATGGAGGGCAGAGTGTGTAATCAGAGGCTGGTGCATGTAGAGAGAGGCATCTTATGGTGCAGAAGCTCTGCTGGAGATTGGAGAGCAGGAAGGTGCTCATAAGTGGGTGGTGCTCAAATCTGTGGGTCAACTGTCAGACTGACTTCCCACCCAGATGCCCTCCCAACCCAGCCCAATTCCAGAAAATGTCATGTTTGGGGAATGCAGTTTCCTGGCCTTGGAACTTAGTACACAGTGAAGGCAAACACTGTGATTAAAGTGAGTATTTCCAGAGTGAGATGATGTCAATTACCTCACTTACCTCCTGCACTGGAGCAGAAGGCAGAAGCTTTGGATAGTAAAACGTAGTGATGCGAGATAAACAAGATGCCTACTGACCCTCTGGGCTCCAATCTAATAGTTATCATCTGCTTTGGCCATGTGACTCTCTACCACCCTGGGCATGTGTGCAGGCACAGGATCAGCGGGAAGTAAGGAAACCAGGCCCTTCACAAACCAAAGAGGGTCCAGTGGAAGGGAGCCTGGAAGGGCATATGGTTCATATCCTTGTGGTGTTTAGAGGCCCCTATGAGGCCCCACATATGGGCCTGTGTGACACTCCTCAATGCCCTAAGCTAACATGGCATTTTCATGACAGCTGCTATTGTTTGGATCGGGAATAAACTCGAAAGGGCCATATATTAAAGGCCTGGTGGGGCCCAGTGGGAGGTTTTGGGTCACTGAAGGCATGCCCTTAAATGGGATTGTGCAATACTGAGTTTTTTTTTCTCTCTCTCTCATTCCTGGCTATGGGGTGAACAGTCTTCATCTACCATAATCTTCCACCATGATGCTCTGCCTCACTACAGGTACAAAAGCAACACAAAAGTAACTGGGCCAAGCAACCATAGACTTCAAAACTGTGAACCAAAATAAGGCTTTCCTTTTTTAATATGTTGATTATATCAGGTATTTTGTTACAGTAATGGAAAACTGACTAACCTGAAAAATAGCTAGAAGCAATTTAGTTCAGAATTGAGTGAGTTATGCTTCATAAAGATTTATTGTTCCATCCATTGTATATCATCCCAGTTGATTACGGGAACATGTTCATTTACCTGCAAGATACCCATCCTCTTCCCAGATTTGCTCTTCCTTTGCCTTCATTTTCTATTTTAATTAAGTGGCCATTAGGTTTTTAAATTGGAAACTTGTGTGCCCATGAAAACATCTCCTTGTTCACCACTTTATATTCAACTAATTTCCAATGTAGGTCTGCTTTTCTCCAGTGTGACTCCCTTCTAATATTTCTCCACGCTGTAGTCAGAACAAACCTTACAAAATGCAATCATCAAAAAAAAATAAAAATAAAAATAAATAAAACATAGAAGGTGGGTATGAAAGAGAAGCAGATGTGTCTGTAAACAAAATAAGATTGGCCAGAAGTTAGTATTTAAGGAATCCAAATGATGGTGTTATGCTTTGGATGTGAGGTGTCCCCCAAAAGCTCACATGTGAGACAATATAATAAGATTTGGAGGAGAAATAATTGGGTTAAGAGAACCTTAACCAATCAGTGAATTAATCACCTGATGGGATTAATTGGGTGGTAATTGAAAGCAGGTAGGATGTGGCTGGAGGAGGTGGGGCATTGGGGAAGTGGCTTTGGGGTATATATTTGTCTTGGACAAGAGGAGATCTGCTGTGCTATTTTCTGATCATCATTGGAGCTGCTTCCCTTTGTCAACTCTGCATGATGTTCAGCCTCACCTTGAGCCCTAATGAATGGAGCCTGCTGTCTGTGGACTGAGACCTCTGAGACCGTGAGTCCCCGGATAAACTTCTCCTCCTCTAAAGTTGTTCTGGGTGAGTCTTTTAATCATAGTAGTGAAAAAGCTGACTAAAACAGATGGGAACATGGAGATTCTATACTGCTCCTTTTTATTCTTGTATATGTTTGAAATTTCCCAAAGTAAACAGTGTTTTGTTATAACAATCCCATTATGGGGAATTGTCATTGGTTCCTTTTTATTGATCTGTCTTTTCCAAATTTTCACAACGATAGTTGATTTACTTTAAATCGTGAGGGGAAAAAAGAAAAACTTTGTGGCAAGAATAAAGCAAAAAACTTAGTCACTCTGAAAAAAAAATAAAATAGAATACCTTCTTGACTTTGGAGGTGGGAAAAGATTTCTTTTTCAGAGACAATAAAGTACTGACCATGAAAAAAAATGCAATCATCTCTCTTCTTCTGGAATGCCTCCAGAGACCTGTGGGAGAGTCCTCAAAATCTTGAACAGTTTAGAAGTCCTATATTAATCAGAGTGCAAGCCTCCTCTCTATCACAGGGACCTCACACTGCAAACCTGGGCAGACTGAATAGTGTTACCAATGGGAATCCAGCCCGCTCCTTCTCATCTTCAAACTATTGCACAAGTTATTCACACTGTGAAATTTGGATAAAGTTCTAAAGAAAGCATGGATGGTCTTTGTAACATGAATTTCTTGAGACTTTCTGGAAATTTGTTCTTTTGAAATCATTTTAGTTTAACATAGCAGTTGAAAGAATCATTAATAAAATTCCCATGTGCCTTTCAATCATCATTTGCCAATGAATGACAGGATCTAACATACCACAATACAATTATCAAAACCAGAAAATTGACTAATACAATAATAAGATACAAATGCTGTTTGGATTTAGCTGTTATTTATCTACATGCTTTTTCTTCATGTCTATGAAAATTGTTTTTTGTAATCATAGGTTTTTGTTAACTACCACAATCAAGATACAGAATAGTTTCATCACTCCCAATATAACTTCCCACTGTAAATATTTATAGTTTCACTGTGCCTCTGTCAAGCACTGATTTGTTCTCTATAACCATAGTTTTATCTTTCAAGAATATTTTATGTTAATAATCATGCCTTTTCTCAACTTTTGGGATTAAATTTGTTTTGCTCAACATTACACCCTTGAGATTAATCCAAGTTATTGCATGTATCAATAGTCTCTTCCTTTTTTCCCTGTTCTTTCAATCATATGATGTATCACAGTTTATTCATTTACATGTTGAATATAATTCAGTTATTTGAGTATTTTTAGTCATTGAAACTGATGTTTCCAAAATGTGAAATATATGTATATGTAGGGTGGAATATTATCCAGCCTCAAAAATGAATGAAATTACAATACGTGCTGCAACACAGATGAAACAAAGATATTCTGCTAAGTGAATAAGTCAGACACAAAATGAAAATTGTTGCATGATTCCAAGTATATGAGATACTTAGAAATTTTAAATTCATGGAGACAGAGAGTAGATAGTAGTTACCAGCTGTTGGATGGGGTTTGAAATGGACAGTTACCGTTAAAAGGGAAAAGGGTTTTAGTTCTTGATGATAAAATTTTCTGAAGATGGTTGTTCAACAGTGTGGATGTTCTTACTGCCACTGAGTTGTACATTTAATAATGGTCAAAATAATCAATATAGAAAAACTAAGTACATGACTATACTATGACACAGTGTAAGTAACATGAAAGAAAATAATGCAAGCTAAGAGGACAGAGAGGCTTGGTAGGACTAGTTTATGCAAGATTAAGATAGGAATCTCTGGGCTGGGGATGTGGCTCAAGCAGTAGCGCGCTTGCCCCGCACGCGTGCGGCCCAGGTTCAATCCTCAGCATCACATACAAACAAAGATGTTGTGTCCGTCGAAAACTTAAATAAATAAATATTTAAAAGTTCTCTCTCTCTTTTTTTAAAGATGGGAATCTCTGAGATAGGTATATTTTAAGAGAATGGAAAGAGCCAGCCCACCATGCACTGAAGGGAGGGCGATTACAGGCAGGGAGATGTTAAGTGTGGAGCCTGAGGCAGGAGCCATCATCCAATGGCAGTAAGAAGTCTGCCATGCCTTCACATATAATGTGTGTGCATATGCATACTTGTGTGTACAGTTGGTATGCAAGACAGTGTGTGTACACTTGTGGATATCTGTATTTTTCTCTTTTGAAGACAGGATCTTGTCGTGGCTAACTAGTCAAACATGCTCATGGTAGCTCTGCAGTGAGAACTGGCAAAAGAGTTGACAATTACAGAAAGAATTGTGCTGCACTAAAGCAGACAACCACCTAACACTGTGCTGGAGGCCCCATGAAATACTCTTTAAGATGAGTTTAGCACCTCCTAGAAAGAATTGTTTATTAGTATGAGGTTGAAGGCCAGGTCCAGGCTATCCCTTGTTGTAAGGCTGGTTGCTAAACCCAGTCTAAGAAGTCTGAGTTGAAGGTGCTCAGGGTTTTGGAACCCAAAGTATCAGGTGGGAGGTGCCTGACTCTTCTTCTTGGCCCAACACCCTCAGTCCTCTTTGGGTTACTTGGAGTCACAAGGCATTGCCATCAATGCCTAAATACAGATTTACTAACCTCTCGGGGCACTCCTTCACCAAGCATACCCTGGGCTCAGAGAGAGAAAGTACAGCAACTGATTGTGGGCTTAACATGTCTTTTATCTAAAGAGAGTATATCCATGGCATGGCGGTTATATTTTCTTTATAAGAAATTAAGTCAAATCTTAGTGGGTTCAAAACACAATCATTTATTTAAATACAATTTTGTGGGTCAGCCACAGAAATTCTGGTTTTAGCTAAGCTCAGTCTGTGGTCAACTGATGGATGGCTCATGGTTTCATTCATATGTGGGTGTCAGCTGGATTGAGATTAATTGAGCCAGGGACCTCTTATCTAACAGGCCAGCCAGGGCTTATTCAAATAGCAGAAATTTTAAGATTCCCAATCACAGAAAGAACAGAAGCTTCAAGGCCTCCTGAAGCTCAGAACATACACATTATCATTTCTGCCACATTGTATTGACCCTAACAAGCCACAAGGCCAACCCAGTTTCAAATGAGTGTAAAAATAATCTCCATTTTTTTTTTCATGAGAGAAGCTACTATTTTTGCCATCTATGACACACAACTTGCCTCAAGCTCTCCTCAGATAATGAGCAACTCAAAAAAAAATGTGTGTGTGTGTGTATGTATGTATGTATATGTATGTGTATATATATATATATATATATATATATATATATATATATATATATATATAAAATCATGGCTTCTTAATTTCAGAATGAATTTGAGAAAAACAAAAACAAAACAACAAAAAGATAACAAAAACAATACTGTTCAAAATAAAAATCTTCCAACCTGTTTAGTCAATATTTATCAGCTCATAATAATTCCTCCAAAGGTTTTTTTAGCCTTTGATAGAGCAACTTATTGGAAAAAAATAGTGAAAAGCTTCAGCTGCAGATTTCTGTCAAATGAGGTACCCAGGGAGTGCATGTGTGCATGGGGTATATGTGTACACATAAGGTGTCTTTAGAGCAGTTATCAGATGAAGACTGATGTTTTGGATTGAGTGGAAATTAAGGTTTTTTTCCTTCATTTTTTTTCTTACTATTTTTCATCTTCCTTCAAAGTTTAAATATCAATGTAAAATAAATTTTTTTGAAAAGGTACCCACTCCCTTATATGCACAGTTCTGGGACCCCTTCTCAACAATGCTCCTTCGCTCTGTTTTAATTTTCTAGAATGTGACACTAGCACAGCTGCTTCTGGAAGAGCAGCTCTCAATTTAGAACTGGAAAGCATCAAAAAGTGTAAGTTCTCTCTCTTGTTTTTCAAGCAGCTTAAAGTTAGGGAATGGTGAAGGTCAGTGAATATTTATTGAATATGTATAATTTTCTAGTACCTGGATAGACATTTCTTTCATTCTGATCTCATGAAATCCTCACAACCCGCCTTAGGTAGAAATGGAGGCAAAAGGAAGTTAAATTGCTTGTTTAAATAGAGCTAATAAGTGGTAGAATTGCTTTATAAATTGAGATCAGTCTGACTTCAAAGACTCTAATCCTGTACTCCGATCTTTTCTCACTTAAAGTGGTATCTATGTCCCTTTGTTATGCTGGTTTCTAGATCTGGCAATGGGACCAAATTTGTTCTTTCTGACTGGGGCCAAATATGCTGAGATATATCTGTTTAGTCACAAGTTAACAGTATGGTAGAATCTGGAATTCAAAATTATGTGTATTCCAGACTTCTGATCCAAAAGCACAAAGGCTTTGTGCCAGTATGTCCCTCATTTTAAGGTTGCTACCTTTAACAAAAGACACGATACCAGTTAAAATTTAATTTCAGGTGAAAAAGCAAAATTTTGGTATTAAGATATATTCCAAAAATTGCATGGGAGTTTGCATGAATAAAAATTTCATTTTTTATATGAAATTCAAATTTAACTCCATGTAACTTTATCTAACAAGTCTACTCTGGAAAACTGTACCCCAAGACATACAGCGGGCAGGAATTAAAGACAAGCCAGTGTCACCTACTTTTTCACATTTTAGTGTTGTTATTGTCTGTGAGCAAAAAAGTTGGAAAGAAGTTCTTCTGGAACAGTGGTGAAACAAGAAATTTTGACAGCGCTAAGGCTCTGTGTGCCCAATTCCAAGCCTCCATGGCCACCCCCTTGAACGCTGAAGAGAATCAGGCCATCCAGAGTTTGGTCAAAGACTCTGCCTTCCTAGGCATAACAGATGAGGAGAATGAAGGCCAGTTTGTGGATATGGCAGGAAGGAGAGTGACCTGCCGAAACTGGAACAAGGGTGAGCCCAACAACGCTGGCTCTGGGGAACACTGTGTGCAGATGCTGTTGGACGGCACCTGGAATGATGCCACCTGCTCCTCCTCCTTTTTGGCAGTCTGCGAGTTCCCTGCCTGAGGCCACATGCCCCTCAGCTCCCCCTGTGACTTTACTGCACCCCGAAGACCTACAGTCTGCTCTGAAGATGAAGACATCAATTTCCCACACCTTGTCAGGAGTTGCTCCTTTTGTTGAGCATTGGAGAAAATTAGAAGGGACTTAATGATGGGATGGGGAGGGGAGAAATGAGAAGAGGCTGATAATGGAACAACACAGATTTCTGTTTCAGTCCAAACCACTAATAATGAACACTAACAACATAACGGTGATAGATTTAGGAGTTGCATGGTAATATTAATAATACATTTTAAATGTTTACTCTGAGCCAGATGCTATATTTTTGTATCTTGCAATGATTATCTAATTTAATCAAGCTATGACACTTTTCTGTGAGTACTTACTTGTTAAGGTACAAAAGTAAAATGAGTTCATTTTTCCATTTACTATAAATTTGTACTCTGTGGTGGTCTCTTTTCTGAGTAGAGGGCTTCAATGGTAATGAATTCCCATACTAGCCTCTTCCACGGCTTCTCAGCCAGTCTCAAATATCAAGTGTGGGAGACCAACCTCACACATGACTGAGTTAACTCCCCTGCTGGGCGAATGTGGCATCAGGCACCCATGCTGCTAGACTGCCCCACTCTTCTAGGGTTCGAGTAACTGTCTTCTTGTCTGGGTGTGTCTTGCTACAGCCCCATGGGTGGAGCTATGCTTACCTGTTCCTTTATAATATAACCCCTTGCCCTGTTTAGAATAGAATGTTCCATGGAAGTGCCTTGTGTGTGTCCCCTTCTCTTACTTTGCCCTTGGGTGTGGCCTACCTAGATATCAGTCAACCTGCTGACAGTGGACATCACAAAGATAGTCTCAGCCCCCTGAAACCTGACCCCTTGTCTCATTTGAATTGCTTCTCAATAAAAGGGGTCAGTGTGTGCTCTCTTACTCTCTTCCTGCGGACCCTTAAGGTCAGAGGAGCTGTCATAGTTACCCCAAAGAAAAAGGTATTTGTGTCTCTTGTGTGATTATTTTGCACAGCCCAGTTAGCCCAGTTTACCTGGAGTAACCCCTGAGCATTTTAGTCATGAACAGAAACCCGGCAAAGATGAACTATCATGTAGCTTTATCTCTGAATTCTAGTTCCTTTTAAATGAACTATTAAACAAGGTAAAGAACATAAATCTCTGGGGCTGGGGATGTGGCTCAAGCGGTAGCACGCTCGCCTGGCATGCATGCGGCCCGGGTTCAATCCTCAGCACCACATACAAACAAAGATGTTGTGTCTGCCGAGAACTAAAAAATAAATATTAAAAAAAAAGAACATAAATCTCAAGTGAGCAGATTCATGAGTTCTCACACATACACACCCATGTAGCCATCTTCTAGGTTAAGCTACAATTTTAGTACCTTCCCTAGAAGCCTCTTTATAACTCTTCTAGTTTATGTTCTACCTCACCTCGAGCTCCAAGGAATGGAGGAGTAGTTGGCCTTCTACGGACTAAGACCCCTGAAACTGTGAGCCTTCTAATAAACTTTTCCTCTCGTACAATTGTTCTGGTCAGATCTTTTAGTCCTGGTGGAAAAAAAAAAAAAGTTGACTAAAACACATGGCTCTTGTTGTCTCTCCCAGTTCCTGGCCAGGACTATGTGACCAGGCCTTCCCTTTCTGGACTTTCCCTGGAGAGTCACATTCTTCACACTGAACCCAACTCAGCATCACTCAAAGATGCCATGTAACTTAAAAAAACATCAGGTAACTTAAAAAAACATCACTCAGAGATGCCAAAAGACAGGATAGATACCACTGAGGACAGGGATCTACTCCCACTGCAAAACAGCCTGATACACACAAAGCTTTTTAGGCATTGCCTTGAGCAACCTGACACACATACAGCAAACACCTAAAGAACATACAAAATAAACATACACATAGCAAACATTCAAAAGCTCTCATAAATACATATAAGTACACACAGATTTTGATCAAAATCCTGACCTCAGTCTTTCTAATCTCCAGCTCTGACCTGATGGGAATTCATAGCTATGGTGGGAAACCAGGTCTTTGCCAGCAACAGTGAGAAGTATCCATGTGGCTTACCACTTACTGTCACTCTTATGAACCTTGAGGAGAATGCAGGCATCATAAGTTTCATGAAGAAAGTTAACACTTCTACCTGTGCCTACAAGAGACCCCCTACCTGGGAAGTTTCTCCACTGGTTGTAGTCCTATCACTGAGCTATTTCATACGTAGAAGTACCTGATGGACAAATCACGGTGCGTAGAGATGAACACAGGGGGCAACAGACTGGCATAAACTGCGTGCTTTACCACATGGCTCACCAGGAAGTTCGAAAAGATTATTACTAAACAGGACTGCTCTCTCAGGCCACCCCTCTTAGCACCAGTAGCTAAATACTAGTGGCACTTTGTGGCCCACTCAGTTTGAACAATTTTATGTGACCTATACTAGTGGCTCCTGATGTCTAATCATGTCTAATCTCTTGAACTTGTAACTAGTAACTTACATGGAAAAATAGTGGACATTATCTATGACGTGACTAAGTGAAGGATCTTGAAAGAAGGGCTTATATGGTCAAGCTTTGTCATTGTCATTTTAGATTGCTATAACAAAGTACCATAGATTGTAACAAAGTATGATAGATTGCATGGCTTACTAACAGCATAAATTTATTTTCCACAGTTGTAGAGGCTGACAGTCTAAGATAGGGTGACAATAATGATCAGGTTCTGTGAGCATTCTCTTCCAGATTGCTCACAGCCAACTTTCCCTTCTGTTCTTACAAGATGAGAAGACAGTAAAAGAGATTTCAGGTCCCTTTAATAAGGGTACAAATTCTACACAGGAAGGACTCACTCTCATGATCTAAGTATATCCAAAAGGCCCCAACCTCTAATACTATCATATTGGGGGTTAAGAGTTCAACATATGGAATCTGGTGGGGGACCCAGACATTCAATCCATTGCAGACTCTAAGTGTAATAAACTGCATCCCCAAGTGAGGTAAGCCAAAAAAGGTGTGCAGACACCAGAATCCAAAAGAGGCAAGGAACAGATTTTCTTTCCCCAAAACACCAGCAGGGAATGCAGCCCTGCTAAAACCTTCAGACTTTTTATCTCCAGAAGTGAAAAAAAAATGTTTGAATCCACAGATCTTGTGTTAATTTACTACAGCATCCCTAAGAAACTAATCCAAGCACACATGGAGGGCTTTCCCTCAGGACTGGATGGAGAACCTACAGACTCCTGAAGGACACATGAGCATGTCCTTTGGACGATCTCTATGCAGTGACCACTACCAGTAACAGTAACCCCCTCTAAAAGCTGTCTGTGGGTTCTAAGGCAAACACCAGTCACTCCTCTTTCAGGACCCATGAGATCACCCTCTCAGGCAGAGATGAAGGGCGTCCTCAGCTCATTGAGGCCCTGGACAAGCTGATTCTCATCTGTGTCCTTCCCTCTCTTGGACCCACTCCTATCTGTTCTAGTATGTGGATTCCTTGATAGTGTTCCCTTAAACTCTGCACCTGCTTATGCTCATGCTCAATTCCAGGTTTTCAATAATAGAATTCTTATCAATTATATATTACATAGACAATACCTTTCCCTTTCATGCCTGCAATCTGTTGATTTCACTGCCCTCCCTGCCCAGGAGTTGCTGCTTTCCATATTTGTTAGCCCAGCAGCTCAGCTGACCTCTCTGTCCCTGTCCACACCATGATCTCTGTCAGAGGTCTCAACTGGAGAGTAGTCATGAAAAGAATAACAAATTCACTCATTACCCTCATTTGTAAAGTATTAACTTGAGGAGTGAGGGCTGGAAATTGACTCCCACTCACCCTCCACACCCCTCTCCTTGCCACATCTGGCAGATGAAGTCAAACTTCATGATTTACATTATTAAGCTTCCCTTCCTGGTCAGCTTCCCTGACCCAGAACATTAAAAGGGATAATTTACAATAAAACCACCTAATTATCTTACGATAAAACAGACAAATGCCTTGGTAGCAGCAGAACCAGGGAAAATACTGCCAAATTCCATAAATAGAACAGAGGCTGTGTTAATCCTTGGCTCATACTGTGTCATTTTATATATTCTCAGGTGTTCCACATACATAAAAAGGAACACAAAAATTTAAATGAAAAATGACATACAACACAATATAAACCTGTCACTGAAGTTTCCCCTGTTAATATGGTGAAGACAGGTACTGGCGGACACTCAGTTGACATGTCATATCCCTTGCCTAGCATTTAACTGAGCTCAGTCTAAGAGCTGCATAGCACTGAACTGACTTGAACAACAGATTGGGAGTGAAAGTCAGCAGGCTGAATTTCTAAATTGACCAGGATAATAATGGACTTTAAAAGGTACATTTTTTCAACAAGTTCAAATGCATACAGAAATCTATACAAATAATTTTGTTCTATTGAGCTTACTCCATGCTGGAACCACATTCCAACAGCTTGTTGGACTATCTTGTTGGACTTCGTAGGACTATCTAACCCGAGCCAACCCTCTTTTCACTGCCCATCATTGTCCTCATGGCCTATTTGTCTCCTGCATACTTAGATGGGCAAAATAATCATTGTTATCACTATTTTCTGATTTCCATTTCCTTTAATAATCCTCCCCTCTTTTAAATGATGTGGGAAAATTTTCAATCATATTTTAATTATACCCTCCATGTACTTCTTACCTGATTTTGTAGCTAACTGTGGCCATAGACAAATATATCATATGATAACACTCTCAATGTAAATGTAAACACCAAGTGAATCCTATGTGCCCCTAACCCATAACTCTGATGCATTTTTCCCCATTTACTATTACATGCTCCCAGATAATAGTTTTAAATCTGATCTTCTTTTTAAAGCTTCAATATTTTCCTTCTTATTCTTCACTCTTCCTATGATTTGGATGAGTGCTCCCCAAAGTTGTGTATGTGTGTATATGTGTGTGTGTGTGTGTGTGTGTGTGTACACACATATATATATATATATATGTATATGTCTTGTTTATCCCAGGGGAGATCTTAATTCCTTATTCTTCAGCCAGCATTCTTAGCAATTCAATACCTGATACTCAATGCAACCACAAAAATTGCTATGGAGAACTTGAATCATTTCTTCAGTTGCTTGTAGTACTTTTAAATGTATTTTAGCTTCTACTATTTGTGTTTTGATATATCCCATTTTTAATTCCAAACTCTGTACTTTAATTTCAGTATCATACATCATTTCTTCTTCTTTCCGAGTGTTGGGTGGTTTTCTTTCTCCAGTGTTTCACAATAGTGTAGAGAATATTTCTAATCACAGGTTTGGAACTATCCAGAACTTCCAGAATTTCTGATTTTCCACCATTTCCATTGCAGAATAAATGTTTACAACATTATATTTTGCTAAGTCTAGTGTTAAACTTCTTTCTACTGGCATACCTGTCTCCCTTTACAGAAAGACCTTCTTTGACTGACATGAAAAGTCAACGTGAAACCAAGAGAACTCTGAAAGACTGAACTATCAATGTCATACTCTACTATCTCCCACTGACACCCAGGGTCAGCAAGACTTAGTCTTACATCATCAGGGACTTTCACCATATAATTCTTCAACATCTACATCTCAAAACAGTACATATCCTAGGCAGTATGAAGTTCCTCCTTAATTGTTTAATCTGATATAGGATTCTTTGCAGCTACTATAGCTACTGGATGATCAGACTTCTTGCAGGATCTAGATTCCAATTGTATACCTGATCCCCCAGACACAAAGACTCTAGACACACATTCTCCTGAAGACTCTAGCAGATGCTTTGCTCAGGATAGTATTGACCAAGATTCAGGTGAGAAAATAGTATCATGTGCTATATAGTGGGAGGGACATGCCTGTTCTTGACCAAAGGCACTTTGCCAAAATACCCAAGGCTTTACTCTCATACCCTGCACTGAAATTCTTCACTGCTAAATCTAGGGATAAGACTGACCTCAGTCAAATCAGCTGCTGGTTTGATCTACTGCATAGGCAAAACCTTGGAACTATATGCCACCCAGGACATAGACATGGAAGACTGTGAAGAGGCAGTGGCACTGGCATAGGACTGACAATTTAGGTGAAGAGCTTGAAGGCCACAGTTCTCAGGTGACACAGGATAAAGGTGAGAAATTATACACTGACCCATTTCCTTGTTACTGTGTCTGCCATTAGTCCAGTCCCTTCTAGAGACCTGCAGAGTCAGGAAAAACTGGATATAGATGGGTTCAGTCTTGCTGAACAACCTAATTTACAGACTACTCTCCTCCTTTAATCTAACTATTAGCCTGTATTTATATAAAGTATAACTTATCGAAACCACAAAGTAAACTTTGCCTTTCTGATTTAACACTGTTAGAGAGACTTAATGGAGGAAAATAGTTTTCTATTTGAAATGTCTCTGTAAACTAAATTGCTCACAGATAATGTTGTATTGGTTAAAGAACAATAGCCTGAAAATAGATATAAAGATCAATAGAACAGAATAGAATACAGAGACAAACCGACAAACTTATAGCCATCTGATATTTGACAAAGGTGCCCAAAATATATCTCCGAGAAAAGATAGCCTTTACAACAAATGGTGCTAGGGAAACCAGATAGCTATATGTAGAAAATGAAATTAGAACCCTATATTTCACCCTACACAAATCTCAAATCCAAATGGATCAAAGACTTAGGAGTCAGACCAGAAACATTACAACTGTTGGGAGAAACCATAGAATCAACACTCCATTAAATAGGTTCTAACTTCCTTAAGAAGATCCCAAACACAAGAAAATAACAACATTCATTAAGTTGGATGACATTAAACTAAAAAGCTTCTACATAGCAAAGGAAATGACTGAGATCATGAAGAGAGAGCCTACAGAATGGGAGAAAATCTTGGTCAGCTACTTCTCCAATAGGGATTAATATCCAAAATATACAAAGAACTCAAAAAACTTAATACAAAAAAATCCCAAATAATCCAATCAATAAATAGGCAAAATAACAAACAGAAACTTCTCAATGCAAGAAACATGGCAGGCCAATAAATATATGAAAAAATGTTCAACATCTCTAGCAATCAGGGAAATGCAAAACAAAATTACACTAAGATTTTTTCTCACACTAGTCAAAATGACGATGATCAAGAATCCAAACAAATGATGGCAAGTAGTGCGGAGAAAGGAACACTTAAACATTGTTGGTGACACTTCAGACTACTATAACCACTCTGGAAAGCAGTTCAGAGATATCTCAAAAAAATGAGGTGAGGAGTGGAACCACCATATGACCCAGCTATCCCATTCCTAGGTATTTTCCCCCAAAATCTAAAATGGGCACACAAAAGTGACACAGCCACATCAATGTTTATAGTAATACAATTCACAACAGCTAAATTACGAAGGAACCCAAATGCCCATTAATACATGAAAGAATTAAGAGATTTGGTATACAACAGAGTTCTACTCAGCCATTAGAAAGAATGAAATCATGGCATTTGCCAGTAAATCGATAGAAATGGAGTATAACCAATGTGATTCTGCAACCTGTACACTCAGAAAAATGAGAAATTATACCCCATTTGATTCAAATGTATGATACGTCAAGATCATTGTATTGTCATGTGTAACTAATAAAAAAATGGAGAATATCAAGCTTAATGAAATTAGCCCAACTCAGAAACTCAGAAGTCAAATGTTTTTTTTTTCTTTCCTATGCAGAAGCTAGAGTAAAATAAAGGAAAGGAGTAGGAAAGGATAAGATTGCAAAAAGATCTAATCAAGTAAAAATTAATCGATGAAGAAGATGTTTATAGTAACACAATTCACAATAGCTAAATAATAAGAACAATAGCCTGAAAATAGACATAAAGATAAATAGAACAGAATAGAAGACTGGATGTGGCTGTTTCACTTTCGTGTGCCCATTTTAGAAGTCTAGTAGAGGAAGAAGAATAGAAGTGGGGAAGGAAAAGGGGCAGAGAAGAGGGTGATCGTGAACAGAAATTGATTTCCATGCATGTATGCATTTGTTAGGATGAACCCAATTACTGCATATAACCATAAATCTCTAATTTAAAAATTTTTAAAGTAAAAATAAAAGAAGAACAGTAGGCTGACCTGTCAAATAAAAATCTAGTATTTATATTTTCTAGAGAGTATAATGTAATGAGAAGAACATAAAACAATCCCAGTTTTCTAAATCTATCCTAAAACATTACTTGCCAGATGTAAAAAGGTAAAACCACTTGCACAAAAATATTTCTATTGTACTACAACACACATAACCCACACATACACACACACACACACACATATGCAACTCAAAGATTTCTGAGTACAAATTTAGTAGCTGGAAATTATTTTGATGTTTCAGAATTTTGACTACTAGTATCACATGGAGGTTGAATGAAACCAAGAAATAACACACATCCATATTTTTGGATGAGGGTGTCCAGCAAAAAACAAACCAACCAAAATGAAAACAAAATCAAAATATGGCTGTCATGTGCTCCCAGTCTTCTTTAGAAAGACTGAAGAAGAGTACAATTTCTTGCTGGGAACCTCCTATTGAGTAATGATCTTATTGGGGAAAAGAGGAGTAAATGAACCAAGATATGAAGGTGATAGAGTAGAAAGAGGAGTAAGGAGAGGGGATTCACTGGGGGGTATTAATGGATGATTCAGGGACCCTCCTGTCTCAGAGGAGGCACCACCTCAGGAACAGAGAGGTCAGGGAACAAATTCTGTACTGAAAATTTGATTATCAAACTCATGGGGATGCATTTCCAGAAACTGAAGTTGAATTTCTCTTTCCTTTATTCTTTCTGAGGTCTGCAACTTCCTGTCTAGCAACAATGAAATTTTATTCAGTTTCCTGAGGTCTCTTGACAGTCATCAAGGGCTTTTCTTTCCAAGGACAGAATGATTCCTTTCTGTTCTACTTTGAGATCTTAGAATCACTTTCAGTGCATCTCTGACTCTTTATTTTCATGGCTCATCAGATCATTGGCTTCAGAATTTGCCACCGCTTGCTGTAAATCAAGATTTATATTAACCGGAAATAAACCCAAATATTCCATTTCTTTTTGGTGATGCTGTTCAACCATTTCATTTTCTCCCTCCTCAAGACAGCTATCTGCCCCCTTCATGAAAAGTTCTTTAATCTGGGCACTTTGGTTATGTCCTCTCAGGCAAGCTTTCTTCATTTCTTTGACAATGATATTATAGAATAAAGCTTTCCCACTGTCATGAATATTTAAATACATACTTGATTTTGCAACAACTTTCAGTTTCTTCCTAGATACTCTGGCCTTGTTAGCAGCATGAGTTTTATTCTCTGGTTCTCCTGATTGCACATTCTCACCCAGATCCTTTCTTCCCAGGAGACCTTTCCCTTCTGTGATCTTGAGCCACTCTTCCTGTAGATACACGGCCTGAATCTTCATACAGAACATAAAGCTCACTATGGACAGCCTGGGTCTTTTATAAGTTGCTGGTAAACATTTTAAATATGATTTCATTTCATGTTCTTGTGTTTTGATGTCTGTCCTTTCTTGGTACACAGCTTGGATCCTTTTTGCTGTCAAAGACATCTTCTCTTCTTGTTTTGAACATCGACACTTTTCTTTTCTCCTGTGTCTTACCACAATACATATGATGCTCCTCCTCACAGGCCTGAAAAAATTTGAGTTATTAGCCACTTCTGAGTTTTCATATTCTTCCAAACTAGGATGAAACTGATCAAGAATATTACATTTTCCTAAAGCTACTGCTGAACTGCTACTGGAAAGTTCCTTGTTTCCCTGTAGAGAAAGTCTTTCTCTGAATGTTTGAACAATTTTGCATAAAAGCAAGATAACTATGAGCACTTGAACTATCTCAACATACTCCATTATCTCCCACTGACATCCAGAGACAGTGAGACTCAGCATCACATCATCAGGGGCTTCTTCCATGAAATCCTCCAGTGTTTCTTGGGTTTGATAAAAGTGCCTTGCCTCAGCAGGTTGAACTTGCTCCATAGTAGCCTAATATGATACAGAGGTGCCTAGAGACACAGTGGTACTCACAACACACCTCACCATGGAGATGATTATTCTGAGTTCTAATCAGAACCAATCCTGCACCAAGTAACCAGGATAACCATATCTACTGAGCCTCAGGTAGGACGAGTCAATGCAATAAAGAACTGACACACTCTCCACCCTACCCTTAACTCTTTGTTTCCTTGAAAGAAATGGGTAGTCATTTTCTTTTGGGAAAAAAGAAAAAGTCTTATGATGACTTTTTATTTTACAGAGATATGAAGATAAAAGCTTCTCTGAATGACTTTTTGGAGTCAATGTGTGAAATGGGAACTTTAAACCTCGAGCGGTCCCATAAGACAAGCAGAAGTCCCTGGGCCCTACTATCTAGCAGGAAAAACATGGGACAGCCCTGCACTCTGCTGGCTATGTTTTGAATTACAGGGAATGAATACCCAGTCAAAGAAGGTCTTTGAGGAATAGACATTATGTTCAGCCAGAGACCTGAGGGACATGGAGGGAGAAAGGGAAACATAGACAAAGGAAAAAGCTTAGGCATATGATCCTGATCTTCAGTGATGATCAGTGTGCGTCCGGCGTGTTGTGAGTACCACAGTGTCTCTAGGCACCTCTGTATCATATTAGGCTACTATGGAGCAAGTTCAACCTGCTGAGGCAAGGCACTTTTATCAAACCTAAGAAACATTATCTCAGTGGGAGATAGTGGAGCTTCTCAGGCATGGAGAATCATATAGATGGCAGGTCAGCTTCTAATGGCCTTCTCCAGGGTACCTCCCAGGTGCGGGCTCTGGTCTCTGACCTCAAGGTCCTGGGCTGTCAGCTGAAGCTGAAATCACACCCCCAGTGATTTGGTATCTGAACTCTGGAAGGAGGATTGTGACTCTGAACCAGCTACCTCTGTTCTGGTCTCTTGAGTTTGTATGCCTAGACTCTGAAGTCGTGGTCTTAGTTACAGCTGCTTTCTTTCTTTCTTTCTTAGCTTTCTTTCTTTCTTTTCTTTTCTTTTTTTTTTTTTTGTTTTTTTCTTTTTTTTCAAGTTTCAAACATTTTATTTTCTTATTCATACAGTATGAAGTTTTCTCCATAAGATCTCATAAAGGACACATTATGCAGAAGAAAAACTAACCATTCAACATAAACCACCCCTCCCCTACCCACCCGACCCACAAACTAAAAAAGAGGAAGAAGAAAAAAAGGAGGAAAGAAAAACCTTCATTGCTAAGGTCTGTAAACAAGTCAGGATGGCACCTGGCATTTTGCCAGAGGGAGTGGTTTGTGAAGTAATGCCAGCAAGCCATTAAGTGTAGAGATTCCTTATTGGTTGACTGCTGTATCTATTTTATGTTAATTAAGATAAGCTGTGTGGAATGTATATATACCACTGCTGTCCTACAAAAAACAGCTCCTACTCCTGCTGTATCAATGTACACAAGTTGTTCGTCACCCCCCCTCCCCCCCCCCCCCCCGTTATTTTGCTGCAGCGGGACTGCGCCACCTCATTAGCCAGTAAGGAAATAAGGTTTGCCCTATTTTTCTGTAATACCAGCTAAGGTATGCACAAGTAAGAGAAATAGAAAGAATTTGCTAAAATATTTGTAACAAATATTTATGTACAAAAAAATTCACAAAAGACTAGCTTCCCTTTGAAGCAGAGCACATGGCAATTGACACTGGAACAGATCAAACCACTGGCTAGGATTGTAAGCCACCTACTGATCCAGAGGAAGAAACTTACATGTGGTGGAGATTTTCAGTTTGAACATTAACATTTCTGAAGTTTGGCAGCATTATCTTTATGTAAATCAATCTACATGCAAAACTCCATGTCATGTAAGGTCAGCAAGCACCAGGATTTTTCTCTCACAGACAGAGCCCATGATGTGCAGCACTCAGTTAAAGGAACAGCAATGGCAGGAAGGTGTATTCAATTTAAGATTCATTCACCTTGATTCAACCTGCCCTTTATCACTCATTTTTTTTAGAGTTTTATTTTGTTTATTTTTAAATTTATAAATGACAGCAGAATGCATTACAACTCTTATTGCACATATAAAGCACAATTTTTCATATCTCTGCTTGTATACAAAGTCTATTCAGATCAATTTGTGTCTTCATACATGTACTTTGGATAATAATGATCATCAGATTCCACCATCATTTCTTTTTTTTTATTGGTTGTTCAAAACTTTACAAAGCTCTTGACATCATGTTTCATACATTAGATTCAAGCTGGTTATGAACTCCCAATTTTACCCCATATACAGATTGCAGAATCACTACAAAACCAGTTCTTACACAAAAACTAGACATGGAAATGCTACTGTCATATAAAGCTACCTAAAATGTTGATCTTCCAAGAAATAGGACCTTTGCAGAAAAGGGAAGGGGTAACATCAAGTGGTAGAATATGATACACTACTTTTATATCACAAATTCATTAAGTTATCATCCATTTTCAATTATATGGACAAACAAAAAAATCAGGTGCTCCCTATGCCTTGTGGTAAAAAAATTTACACAGTATCAATTTAGATAAAATTTTGTTCTTGTGTGGCATATAGATTAGCAAAATTTCTCCCATTAAATCACAAATGTGTGGATGTTTAGGTATATACATGCACATTAATATTACTAGTTTCTTAGATTAGCTGCAAGTCTTTTGAAACACAGAGGGAAATTCATGATTCAAACAAGACTTTAAAGACAAATTATTCATACATATATAACAAACATATCCTAAGCAGTTATATTATCACTTCAGATTCTCTTCATTAAGTAATGCATCATGATTGCCTCGGATAGCTTCTGGCCTTTATGTATAAAACAACAACTGGAAAATTACATTCACTCAGGGTCATTTAATAAATGTAATGTCTCCTAGTCACACAGTAACAGAAGGAAGCAGCCATAATGTTATGTAGTCACTATATGAACCCAAGAACTAGCTCTTGGCAGCAGCACTGAACTATATTTTCACCTCAACCAGAGATGGATTAAAAGCTTCTCAACAATGAGATTTAGTCCCTGGAAATATATTCATAGGTATAAATAAAGTTATAGACTCCTTTGTTACAAAAGTGTAATTAAGGTAAATAATAGGACATTAAAAAATGCTTTGTCAATCTCTCAAAGGAGAAAAGCAAAGGAAAGAGAAAATAGCTGGCCTGATGGTGTAAACTAATAAATACAATCAATAAGAGTGTAAGTTATAGGATATAGATTAGTAAAAAATATAGATTATAAATATAAGATTTTGATAAGTGAGATAAGATAATTATAAATCAAGAACTGTCATAGACAGGCCTAAGACTCCATTTTGCCATCTTCTTAAAAAAAAAAAAAAAAAACTGTTACAAGAGCTGTTTCTGAGAAACTTAAATGAAATATTTTTTCTTATAATAGATTGTTTTTCTGTACTTTGTACCCCACAAATTGTACTTGATCCAGGATATGGTTGTTTTTAGCTTCTGTAACGTGTTTACTTGCTAACTAGAAAATTCCAGTCCTGCTTAGGGCTCACAGGTAACTACTATTATAGCTTCTGTGATTGACTTGCTTGCATGATGCTGAGTAAAGCCCCTGAGCTGTGGTTTTTATCCTTAAATTCCCAAGACACAGGCCAGGAAATTTCTGTTCTCCCACAAATCTTCAGTGGGTGACAGTCCCTGGCCAGGTAAATAAATCTCTCTTTGATTAGAATTCGCACTTAAGAGTGTTTTCTGAAGCGGTTCCTCATAACAGCCTGACACCTGGCTCAAACTGTACAAACTTCTATCTATATATAAAACTGATGTTCTGCTTAGCACTTTTGTACTCTTATCATTTTGCTTCTGAATCAAGAATATTAAATTAAAGCCACTCTACTACATATATAGAAAGCTCCAGATATCTCTATATATACATAGTTATATATGTATATGTAGATATTTACATATGTATATATAGATACTTTCTTGTTATAAAATGTGAAAAAAATAAATTAAAAAGCCAACCCCTTCTCTTTCTCTGCCACACGTATATATGCTCTTTCATGATGCTTTAAAGACTTTAAAGTGCTACACTGAGATATTGAGAGAGGAAGAGTTCAATAGCATTTAGTTGGCTTCATGAGGTTCAGGTTGGAAATGTGGCTTCAGAGAGAAGAATACTTCCATTTAAATACACAAAGAGCATTGCTGGACATCTTGAGCAAATCTTCAGAGATGGAGAAGAAAGCAAGAGTACTGGATGGTACTCTTCAGAGAGTCACATATCTACCACCATCTTTTCATGGACATCTAGGCCACCTACAACAGCACAGAATTCTTTAAAGGATATTTTCCAATCCCCCTCCTAATCTGTATTTATTATGTTTTTTTGTCTACAATTTTCTGTAACTGTGTATCTTTCAGATTGTTCCCAATCATCATTTTCAACACCTGGACGAATTCCCCACTGGAAATATAACTATCTTTATCCAAGTCATAGACACAGAAAGCAAACTTCAACTTGTGCTCCCTATCTCCTTTGTCACTGCACTGAGAGACTCCCTCAATGATCTCTTTCAAATTCTACTTCACCATTCCCATCCGCATCAAATAGATCTATTACTCGCTGGATTAAAAGATTCTGTTTACAAAATTAAAATTCAAAAAAATAAATTTAAAATTACAAAATTAAAATATCTGAATTACAGTGAGGCAGAGACAGGAATTTTTCCACATTTCAAGAACCAGAATTGTCCAAAGCCAACTTCTTAAATCTCTTTCCCAGCCTTTTCATTGCCTAAGCATCAAAGTCTAAGTACATTTCCAAAGGGTAACTTGCCTCATTTCCCAGTTCCCTTGGCAGGTCGGCGGCCCACTTGCGTGGTAAGGATCGGGCTCTGAAGGGTTTGACAGGAGGCAGCAGGGGTGGTGTGGCCCTCTGGGGATGGGGTGCAGGCTGGGGAAGGGGAAGTGGCGCCTTGGCCGGAGCAGGCTGGGTAACTGAGCACGCAAGGGAGTGGTCAGGGCAGGGAAAAGGTTCAGATTGAGAGAGAAAGAGAGAGAGGGAGAGAGAGAGAGAGAGAGACAGAGAGAGAGAGAGAGAGAGCACAGGATGAGAGATCCGAGAGGGAGAAGAGGCCGAGAGGCAGAGAGGAGGGAAAACCCGGCCTAGAAGGCGGCATGTCTCAGGGGCTGCAGCCTTGTGCTCCCGCATAGCTAGAGCTGACCTGCAACCCCAAAGCAGGAAAAATGGGCAGGGTGGGAGAGGGGGCATCAAGCCGAGCGCAGCGGTGTGCAGTAACAAGAGCGGTGATCTTGGTTTTCTAGAGAAGATACACCTTTATGCTCTTTAATTGGATCTTAAATTAAGGGTCACTGGCTTTGTTTGAGGCTTGCTTGGCCCTGTGGCTCTGGGACTGTATTGGCACCTGGCCTCTGGGTTCTAGTAGGTTGGCTCATTTCTCTGAGCTTTTCCTTCAGATATAAATAGGGCCGTGATGATACAAGTTTAACTGAGCCCTTCAGTCTTTCTCTTCCTAACATTTTTCTTGTTCTGGTTCCTTGTTCTGTGCACTGGGGTTGGAGCTCTAGGTTTCAGGTCCTGTCTCTATTTAAAGTCTTTGGATCTTTTACTGGTCACTGGTGAAAAGACTGGATTCCATCTTCATTCTCTGGGTTAAGGAGTCTCTTAAGTCCCAGGTTGTAAGTTCAGGACATGAGTCCTCTTATCTGGCCTTTGGGGTTCAGTGCTGGTCTCAGGACTCAAAGTTCGACCTAATGCTGAGGAATCCTGACAAAAGATGGGAGGAAGTGAGACTAAGTATAAGACAAAGGTAATGACTCAGAACTCCAAACCAGGGAACCACTAAATCAGTATCTGCTCGGTAGACTGGGGGACCAGATCAGGGTCTTCTCCCTCCTGAACTGGATGACTTTTAGAAATTACCTCACCTTCCGGAAAAGAGACTCCGCTCTTTACTAAGTGGTTGGTCTTCAGAAATGAGCTCACTTATATGAGCCTCAGTTTTCTTATCAGTAACATGAGGATCTGAAAAGCACACACATTCAAGAAATTCCT
Source organism: Spermophilus citellus (assembly GCF_964194105.1). NCBI lineage: Eukaryota > Metazoa > Chordata > Mammalia > Rodentia > Sciuridae > Spermophilus > Spermophilus citellus. The sequence goes on along the minus strand of NC_138195.1, from coordinate 27,489,298 downwards.
GTTTAGTTGACAAGCATGACTAGCTTGTCCTAGCAATGCTATTTTGAGAAAGCAGTTATCCTCCCAGCCTCTCAAGACCAGGGCCATCCTGTGGGACTTCTGAAAACTCCCTGGAGGAAGTGCCTCCCTTATCCCCAACCGAGGGCAAGGAGTGGAGCCCTGCTCTGTGGTGGTAAAGAACAGAAATGGGCTTTCCCAGGTATATTTCCCTACACCTTGACCCATTCAGCTCACACTGACCCAGCCCTCCTGCCATCCTCAGGCCAGGGTAGACCAGCTCCACCCCACAGGCCAAGAAACACAGAGCTCTCCTCCATCTTGTTAGCACCTCTGACCCAGAGGCCTCCATTGAGCAAATGTGAAATTGACATTTTTTGTTTCCAGAAAATGCTGACTTTTGATGCTGAAATTATTAAAATGCTAGACTATGATGCTGAAATTATTAAAATGCTGAACTATGGTCAGATAAACACTAATAGTCACACTCTTATGTGCTTAAAAGGTACAAAAAAAAGATATGTTAAATGATTATCTGAGCACATTCACCCCACCCATGTAGCCACCATCAGACTCCAAGGCCTTCAGCCTTGCCCAGAGCTGTCCCCTCCATGTCATACCTACCAGACATCCACTTCCACCCCCTGACTGCAGAATCAGTTGGTCTCTGGCCTGTTCAATTTTCTGCCCCTTCTATAGCCCCCTCCTTCCCCTCTTGGCTTGTTTCTGTCATTTTTCTGCAGGGTTTTGCCTAGTCTATGTCCTATTCTGAATAAGCTGTCCCAAGTTGCAATCATCTTTGCTCTTTCCTTTGAGATGCAATTTCCATTGACTGGCCCATCTTGAAGAAACAGCTGGAGACTTAAGAAATTTTGACTCATGACTAAGACTTTAAGATGTGTGCTTTGGGACAAACCACTTATTCTGGCATAAAATAAGGTTTTTAACCCCATGTTATTTTTTTCCAGAGATGTTGTAAGCAGGAAAGAGTGAAAATGAGAATGTCAGTTTCTCCCTATAGTGAAAAACCACCTGTCATATACTTGTAATGAAGAGGTATTTATTTATTTATTTATTTATTTATTTATTTATTTATTTTTGAGGGGGCCACTTGTTGAATATAGAGTTTTCATCATGGAGACCGGTAGGACCTCTCTGTAACAGTTTAAGAGAGGGTTTATAGGGAATTTGAATTTGTGCTTTGTGATTTTGAGGAGGACTCAAGGAAGCAGGAGACTGATCTGGAGTGGATGCTGTCAAGAAGCATGATGTCTTGATTTTTTTCTGGAAATAGGGAGGAACAAAATTTCATTTTGCCTAAGGACATGCTACAAGCCAAAAGCCATGGAGCACAGTCTATAGAACTTGACCTAGAAAATAGAATCATATTCAGTGTTAATTGCTACACACACATTTATTGACCCTTTTTAAAATCATGATGTTTTACCTTCATAATGTCAAATAAATGATAGAGAGGGCTGGTTCAGCAAAGGAAAACTATCATGCAAAGTAATCTGTAATTTCATTGTTCTGTTGTGGTGGTATTTAGTGTTAGAATTGGAAAAGAATAACAAAATCTAAGCAAAATATTACTTTAGTATGTAGAAAATTTTAAGCAAATGTATAGTACTATATAATACTCATTTATACATATGTTATACTAAAATTTTGTCTTCCTTACTCTAACATTAGAAGAACTAATGTCTAATTTTTTTAATAAATTTCCAAAATCAATGTTCATAATGAATATTAGAGATAATTAAAATGTTTTAATGGTTATTCTTCATTTTTTTATTCTATTACTTAATTTTTATAAGGATGCTTTTGTTTTATTGCATTATTTAAGGTGAAAACATGATAGTTTGATATACATGTAGAGGAAGGTAGTGAAATGATTACTATAGGCAAGCATATTGAACATATTCATCAACTTTCATAGTTACTTCTTATTTTATATATATGTGTGTCAGGAGCACCTAAAAACTACTCTTTTGGCATTCTTTTAATATGCAAAACGGTATTATTTAATATTATTTATATATTATATAAACATATACAAGATGAATAAATAGGGTGGCCTTATAAATTATCACGAAAACAGGGCACTTTCTGTAATGAGAGATGATTTTTAGTACATCAAACAAACAGAGTTTGTCCTGGGCTAATGGAAACATTTATTCACCCCAGAAAAGATTCTAATAACTTCATACATAGAGAGTAAGGGAGGGAGTTTTCATTCTGCTTCACAGAATCTGAGAGACTTCATGAGCACAATTCTCTCTGGGTTCTGTCTTACTAGAAGAGAGTATATCCCAGACATCAGATGTGAAGTAGATGCTTACATGAGGTATATTTGTTGTAGGGAACACACAGTAGCAGTTTCACCTAATCAAACGAAAGTTGAAAGTCTAAAAAAAGGAAGAGACCAAGAAAGTAAATTGATTTATAAAAGCTTTGTTAAGTTTTTAAATCAGAACAAAATTCTTTAAGCTATTTCTTAATAGAAGTTGTTTCAATTAAAACTGAAACAAAACTATAAATTACTTCTATAAATTCAATTATGACTAAATCTACCACTTTTTAATAGTTTTGAATTGGGTTTACTATAAGATATATGCTTTTTATTTTCCAAATGATAAGCTATAACCATTTATTGTTAGGTTTATGAATCATATCAGAAAAAAATTCTAAAAAGTGGTTTTACTCACTTATTTGCATGACACATTAACCCAAAAGTTATGACTGTGTATTAATCAAAAAAAGTAACAACAATAGAAGTTTTCTCTTGTCTAGTCACATTCAACAAATATTCACCACAGTGATTTGGTCATAGTTGTTTAAATATATTTAAACCTAGGCTTCTGAAGTCCTGTTTCCCTCCTTGAATTTGTTTTACTTCTAATAAATAAAAGAAAATAAAAACTTAAATCTTTCTCCTTTATTCTGCCCCTTAAACTGACTTCTATACATGAACTAACCGTCTATTAGTCTCTCTCTCTCTCTCTCTCTCTCTCTCTCTCTCTCTCTCTCTCTCTCTTTTCCCTTTCTTATAACATAAAAGTAAAAGAATAGTTTCAGTATACATATTCTACTAAGTTTCCTGGGCCAAATTTTGGATCTATACAAGTTGAATTTCAAACATGGTCTATAGCAAATTAAGGTCAGTGACTAAAGATTTTCTTAAATTTAGGAAAACACAGAAATTTGCTTCAGAATAAGGATTTTGTTAAATGATACTTAATGAAATAGTTCATGGAATTGTTAGTACCCTAGAGGGGAATTATTATAAAATCAATACAGTACAAAAATCCAATAGAACATATAAATAGGATAGGTTATCATAATTAAAATAAATTAATAGGAAGTTAAAAGTATAGTGGTATGTGCTATATAAAGCTAATTCAGAGACATTCCATTAATGATAGTTGAGATTCCAAATAGTAAATGACATTGGTTGAGATTCCAAATAGTAAATGACATAGAGGTTCAAAAAATGACTTAAAACAGATAAGAAAATGAAAAAAAATATATATTTGTTTCCAAATAATATAGATTAATCTTGTGCTATTTCTGACTTGAGAACTTAGAGACATTTTAAAATACACAAGCAAAAGAGAGCTACTGGGAAACAAATATCTTGTATTTGCTAGGGAAAAAAAGTGAGAACACTATTTAAAATACATTAAATCATGCTGCTATATAAAATAAATTGTTGTCCTGGCTCTAAAACCCTGAATATTGTTGCCCATAAATTTAGATGAAAATAAAATTACTTTCTATATCCCTCATCAATCCCTGTATCACAGACCATCAAATTCTTTAGTGTACTAAAAGACCCAGTAGTATATATTTCTAACAAGTTCTAAGTCCTTTCCCAACTTCAAATGTACAACTGTTGCATTAAAACCATCATCATGAGAATACTCATCTATTTTGAGGTGCATTTCCTAAAATCAAATAAATAGTGTTTTGTGAATGGAAATTGGAAATAACATATTAATCATGCTCTATTCTAACATACTCCAGAAGACTTTTCCATATCCATGGTTAAATTACAGCTGACCTCTACATCAGTATGTCAATGCAGAAAGCAATGCAACAAAAAATAATCTATGGGATATGAGTACTATGTGGCTTTCTGATGATACAGTTTTCTTTCGTTAATAAACTTCAAATCTTCTCTACATATACTCTTAAAGGAAAGAGGTGGTCCTTAAGGTTAAAACTTTGTTCCTTCAATGGAACAACATAGAATCCATAGTTAACAACCAATGTTCCAAAGATATCCATCTCATCTATTATGAGTTGAATTGTGTCTCCTCAAAACTCATATGTTGAAATATTCTCAGATTCAAATTGTGACTGGGTTTGAAGATAGGATGTTAGTTATGTTAAATAAGGTAGCAGGGTGCAGTGGCACATGCCTGTAATTGTAGCAACTCAGGAGACTGAGGCAAGAAGATCTCAAATTCAAGTAAGCCTGGGCAACTTAATGAAAACAAAGGATTGGAGGTATAACTAAGTAGTAGAGTGTCCCTGGGTTAATTCCCAGTTCACATCTTTAAACAAAGTCCTTAGGGAGGGCTCTAGTCAAATATTACTCATGTCCTCAAGAGAAAAAGAAATTAGCATACAGACATACAGAGGAAAGACCGTGGGGGAAATACCAGGGAAATAGAGCTATCTCCTAGACAGGAAAAGATGTTTTAGAAGAAATCAAACCTTGGTCTCTGACCAAAAACGTGATCTCAGATGTCTAACTTTCACTTTTTTGACCAGATAAATTTGTGTCACCCAATCTGTGGTCTAATGTGATCTCTAGTGAACAAATACAACACTTCTACCTACCCCACCAGGAATGAAAACATTGAAAAGGACTGGGCTTCATGTCACATTTACATTATCTCAATTAATGAAAGCGGCATTTAACTCAAGAAAAACATGATACTTGACTCAGTTATTCAAAATGACATTTCACTAGTTATTTTTATCATATTGTCTTTCAAAAACTATTTTATTTTCAGTTAGAAGCTACTCTTCCACAAAAAGAATATGAGTCTGTATTCTCTAAATTCATTTTCAGCTAAATCCATGAGTGAAAAGACAGAATTGCCCAAGCAAAACAGATTTATTACTTGCAGTTTAAAAATCGGATTTAAAATCGTAATGTCAATATATGAATCATATATTTAAACTTTTTCTCATTTTAGTATATATACTACGTTTCATTTGCTTAACAATTTATCATGACACATCCCTTCATATTTTTATAATATATAAATTCACCTTTTTATTCAACTGCACAGGTAAAATATGGCATACACCATAATCTTTGTTTGTAAGTCAGTGGCCTAAGACTAAGCTGTGATTATTAGTTTATTCTGAGAAATTAGTTGTGTCACTCACTATTTTTACCATCTTAAGAAAATACCCCACCTCTCTTTCTTAAACTCCCCAATTAAAGATATAATGACAAGTCTAGTACTCAACTTACAAAATTGTTGTAAAACAAGATAATTCACAAGAAGTCAAAGACCCCAAATAGCACCTGATACCCATTAATAAATTAATTATACTAATCATTAGCAAAATAATTATTATCTTCAGGATCAATAGCAAGGCAAACATTCCAAATTTGCAAATTTTATATAAGTTATGTAAGATATTTCTACAATTTAAAATTGGATACATTTCAGTCTATGCTTCCTACTTTATTAATCTTCTTTTTAAAAATATCATGATTCATCACAGTCTATTTTATAAGCAGAAATATATAGATACACACTTGCACATAAACATGGATGCATGCACATGCATGTAATATAAATTTTAATGTAGGAGGAAGATGATTGGAGAACTTGAAAATACTGTTTTGCCTATGTCTTATTTTGATATATCAACAATGACTTCATATTACAAAAGTGCAATCCTTAGAACCTAGTGGAAAATTGTGATTTTTTTTGTAATTCATCAATAAAGGATTCTGAAGAATTGACAGGGTCTAATTTCTGTAATGGAACCACAGGTATTCTGATTCCAGAACATAGTTGGGTCTGTGTGGGGTTAAAATGTGAATCCTAAAGCCAGAACAGGGCCAGTATTTAGTTGATACATGCTTACATATTGTTTTTTATATTGATTTTATTTTTTTAAATACAGGACAGTGGAATGCATTACAATTCTTATTACACATATAGAGTACAATTTTTCATATCTCTGGTTGTATACAAAGTATATTCACACCAATTTGTGTCTTTATACATATACTTTGGATAATAATGTTTATCACATTCCACCATCATTTCTAAACCCATACTCCTTCCCTTCCCCTCCCATCCTTCTGTTCTATCTAGAGTTTGTCTATTCCTCCCACATTTTCCCTCCCTACCCCACTATGAATCAGCCTCCTTGTATCAGAGAAAACATTTGGCATTTGGTTTTGGGGATTTGCTAACTTCACTTAGCATTATCTTCTCTAACTCTACCCATTTACCTGCAAATGCCATAATTTTATTCTCTTTCAGTGCTGAGTAATATTCCTTTGTGTATATATGATGCATTTTTTTATATCTATCATCTATTGAAGGGAATCTAGGTTGGATCCACAGTTTAGCTGTTGTGAATTGTGCTGCTATAAACATTGATGTGGCTGTGTCCCTGTAGTGTGCTGTTTTTAAGTCCTTTGGGTATAGACCAAGGAGAGGGATAGCTGGATCAAATGGTGGTTCCATTCCCAATTTTACAAGAAATCTCCATTCTGCTTTCCATATTGGCTGCACCAATTTGCAGTCCCACCAGCACTGTATGAGTGTGCCTTTTCCCCTACATGCTCGCCAACTCTTATTGTTGTTTGTCTTCATAATGGCTGCCATTCTGACTGGAGTGAGATGATATCTTAGAGTAGTTTTGATTTGCATTTCTCTAATTGCTAGTGATGATGAACATTTTGTTTTCATATATTTGTTGATTGATTGTATATCATCTTCTGAGAAGTGTCTGTTCAGGTCCTTGGCCAATTTATTGATTGGGTTACTTGTTTCTTTCTTTTTTTTTTTTTTTTGGTGCTTAGCTTTTTGAGTTCTTTATATACCTTAGAGATTATTGCTCTATCTAATGTATGAGGGGTAAAAATTTACTCCCAGAATGTAGGCTCTCTTTTCACCTCACAGATTGTTTCTTTTGCTCAGGAAAAAAAAGCTTGATTTCATCTCATTTATTGATTCTTGGTTTTAATTCTTGCACTATAGGAGTCTTATTAAGGAAGTTGGGGCCTAATCCCACATGATAAAGATTAGGGCCTACTTTTTCTTCTATTAGATGCAGAGTCTCTGGTTTAATTCCTAGGTCCTTGATCCATTTTGAGTTAAGTTTGTGCATGGTGAGAGATATGGGTTTTATTTCATTTTGTTGCATATGGATTTCCAGTTTTCCCAGCACCATTTGTTGAAGATGCTATCTTTTCTCCAGTTCATGTTTTTGGCACCTTTGTCTAGTATAAGATAATTATAATTTTGTGGCTGGGGATATAGCTCAGATGATAGAGTGCTTGCCTTGCAAAACAAAAGAGGTGAAAGACCTCTACAATAACAACTATAGAGCATCCAACTAAATTCATCCAATTAAAGAAATTGAAGGAGATGTCAGAAAGTGGAAAGATATCCCATGTTGTTGGATAGGCAGAATTAACGTTGTCAAAATGGCCATAATACCAAAAGTGCTATACAGATTTAACAGAATTCCTATGAAAATTCCAATGACATTCCTCATAGAAATAGAAAAGGCAGTCATGAAATTTACTTGGAAAAATAAGAGACACAGAAATCCTTAACAAGTGAAGTAGGCAGCATCATAATACCAGACCTTAAACTATACTACAGAGCCATATTAACACAAATGTCATGGAATTGACACCAAAACAGACCCATAGACCAATGAAACAAAATAGAGGACACAGAGACAAATCCGTATAATACAGTTATCTCATACTAGACAAAGGCACAAAAATCAACTCAAAGTGGATCAAAGACTTAGGCATTATAACAAAGACCCTGCATTTAATAAAAGAAAAAGTAGGTCCAAATCTATCATGTTTGCTTAGGAACCTACTTCCTTAACAAGAAACCTAAAGCACAAGAAGTAAAATCAAGAATCAATAAATGGGATGTTATCATCCTTGGAAACAATCAATAATGTGAACAGAGAACCTATAGAATAGGAGGAAATCTTTATCACATGCACCTCAGATACAGCATTAATCTCCAGGATATATAAAGAACTCAAAAGACTCAACACTAAAAATCCCCCAATAACACTGTCAATAAATGGGCTAAGGAACTGAATAGACACTTCACAGAGGAAGAAATACATTCAATCAACAAATATGAAAAAGTGTTCAACATCTCTAGCAATTAGTGAAATACAAATTAAAAATATTCTATGATTTCCTCTCACTCTAGCTACAATGGCAATTTTCAAGAATACAAGCAACAATAAATGTTGGCAATGATGTGGTGAAAAAGGTACTCTCATACATTGCTGGTGGGACTGCAAAGTGGTGTAAACATTATAGAAAGCAATATGGAGATTCCTCAGAAAATGTAGAATGGAACCACCATTTGACCCAGCTACCCCACTCCTCAGTTTATACCCCCAAATACTTAAAATCAGCATACTACAGTGACACAGCCACATCTATGTTTATGGCATCTCAATTCACAATAGTCTGTGTAACTAACCTAGATTCTCTTCGATAGATGAATGGATAAGGAAAATGTGGTATATATAAACAATGGAATATTACTCAGCCTTAAATAAGAATGAAATTATGACATTTTGAGGTGAATGGATGGAACTGGAAGATAATATGCTAAGCAAAATAAGCCAATCCCCCAAAACCCAAGGCTGAACATTTTCTTTTATATGTGGATACTAATTCACAATAAGAGGTAGGGGAGCTAGGGGGAAAGGTAGATACTTTGGATTAAGCAGAGGGGAGTAAAGGGAGTGGAGAGGCTATGGGGGTAGGAAGGGTAGTAGAATGAATTAGGCATTATTACCTGTGGGGACAAGTGCATGGAGTACCGCATGCATGGAGTACTGCATTCATGGCATACATTAAGGGCATCCCATGTGGTGGCAGGCCGCTTACCCTGTAGGCATAGCCCTGGGCATGAGGCCATATGTTGCAGTCCCTGTGCTTGCTCCATGGCCCACTCCTCAATTGGTCACTGCAAGGATGGTTAGCAGAAATTGAATTGGTGGTTGCCTGTAATCTGCTTAGCTAATACCTGAGTGTGTGTGTGTGTGTGTGTGTGTGTGTGTGTGTATTAACTGCGCAATAAAATCAGACCTGCTTCCTGCTTGGTCTCCGGAGGTCTTGATTAGTGACTCCGCAGCCACATTCTCCTCTACCTTGTTCTGTGGATCTCTTCTCTGGATGAGACAGAGCCCATATAATTACCCTATGTACATATATGCTTACATGACTGAAGTGATTCTATATCATGTACAACCAGAAGAATAAGAAGTTATTCTCCATTTATGCATGAGGTGTCAAAATGTATTCTACTGTCAAGTATAACTAATTACAACAAATTAAAAAATAAAGTTTATAAAAAGTAAAAAATAAATAAATAAATGAAAAGAATTACTATAAACCCAGTTGATGTCCACAAAAGAAATGCTTGATATCTGAGGCAAAACTCCCACACAGTTGGTGTTAGGAATATTGAGTGAATTGTGTGAAAAAAAGGGAAAGGTGGGGTTTTTTGTTTGTTGGTTGGTTGTTGTTGTTTTTTTTTTTTTTTTTTTTGCTATAGCTTAGATAGCATTTTGGCTATATTTATTAAAAGGATACCTATAGCATTATGATACATACTAAACTACTTATTGATTAAACAATATATCCAGAGTTTGCTTCAAAATAATCATAAAATAAAAGCAAAAGTCATAGTAGCTATGAATTGTTAGTTAAAATCTGAGTGACAGGTAAAAGTTCATAAGTTTTCTTGTGGTTTTGATAAATTTACACATAACAATGAAGATTTTCTAAAAAGAATATGTATATACCTGTATTTTTTATATTTATTTTTTAGTTGTAGATCAACACAATAACTTTTTATTTATTTTTATGTGGTGCCGAGAATGAAACCCAGGGCCTCACACGTGCTAGGTGAGTGAATGCTCTACTGCTGAGCCACAACCCCAACCCCTGTACTTGTAGTTTTACCACAAAATCTTTCTTCCAAATACCAAAAAATATTTTGCTTCAAGTTCACTGTCCAAATATTACATATTGCTACTAAACCATTTTTCATTTACAACTAATGAAAAGTAGAGAGATTCTGACCATGGCAATATACAGGGAAGCGTTCCTCTGGTGAGCAAACTCCCAGGGGGTAACTGGCACTTTGTTTCCCACCCTTAGAATGTCCTGCAGTTTCTCCTAGGAACCAGTAAGATAACTAATACATGTGCTATGTCCAGCTGCTGTGGCAATGCCGCTAGAGTCTTATCAGCCCTGAACTTGATCTTAGGCACACAGCTCCTAGGAATAAAGGAACTCTCTGGTTGGACAACCAGAATGTTTCACTGAGCCTAAACCTGTCCACATATCAGTAACTTAATACAATAGAATTTCTTGAGAGATACACAAAGCTCCTGACATTGCACATTGCAACTTAGTATGTAACTGAGGAATAAACTGCATAATGTTGCTAAGTTTGGAACCTGCCTAGCAATACAATGAACAATATGTACTAATTATGCCAATGACCTAAACTAACATTTGATATAAATCAACCTGGCAGCTTGGCAGCTTGGCCCTTCAGCCATTCTGCCATGTTTCCTTCCTCTGCATCTTGTCTCTGTGCCTCCCTTTTTTTTCCTTACAGAAAAGTACCATAACATGTTCATTTAAATTAAAAGTTTCCAGGAGTCCAGTCTGTGTGATTGCTAGTCCCTCCTCTAGTGTAAGAATGAGGTGAATCAAATCCAAAGGAGAGAAGTCAGACTTCTCTGAAGATCCTGAAGGGGTACCCAGAACTTCCAACTATCTGGTATCTAACTACTCTGGAAATCGAGGCCTTCATTAAATGTTTAATACAACTCATTAATTCAGGGATTCAACAGCAGTAGTCACATTCCCTCTGTCTTAATTTTCCATACTGTCTGGATCATCAGTCAGTGGTGTATACTGCTCTGGGAGCCACCTCTGGCGTAGCCTTGGAAATACTGGTTTCCCTAGTGTTTTCCAGGTTCTTCCCACAATTGTTCTTCCAGTTTGCTGAAACATTGCTTCCAAGTCAAATGTGCAAGCATTTTTCCTGAACCCTTTGAAATCCATGGCAACAGCCAGCTCTGGATCCAATGCTGCTGCACCTGAGCCTGTGTCTTCCCTGAGCCCTGAGAAGTCCCTGGCCAGCCACCCCGCCAAAAGTGCAGCAGGTGCAGCCCATGCCAGTGGATGATCCCTACAAACCTGGGAAGAAGTTTTAAGGGAAGATTTTTTTAAAAACTCAAGTGAAGTACCAAGTCACCTACAAATGCTCAGAAATCAGAATAAATCCAAAGGTCAGAGCATATGCAATGGCATATTTCAAGCATTGAAAGAGAAATAATGCCAAACCTGCATTGCTATATACATCAAAGTTACTCTTCAGAATCAAAGTGTTATTCTCAAATTTGGGACCCCCAAAAGACCACCAGAGACCAAGATCGATGTAAGCAGCAAAGAGGTGTCTATTGCGAGCTAGCTGGGTCGTCTGGGCGCACACAGCCACTGGTGATGCTCAGAGACCCCTAGCCCAGGGTTTGCAGCAGTTTTATACATTCTTTGGAGAAGGCAGGGACCCCCACATACATCATAGCATCTCTTGGCAAATCATCACACACTGCGGGAAAATCAAATAACAACTCTAAAACATGATTAGCACATTCACTGGAGGGAACAAGTTGGGTAGTAATGATTGGTTACTACACGAGGGGGATTCATTTGAACTGATTGTTTTATGACAAGAGGGGTGTTCTTGATGAACTACATGGTTTTCCAACACCATAAACTACTGGGAGGGTCATCTGGCATCCCAGGTATTTCCCTGTTTCATGCTGATTGGTGGCTGCTAGCGGGTTGCTATGGGTCCCCACCTAGCCTGTAAGGGACACCTGGCCCAGCATACCTCTCCTGTTATTTGTAGATAAACCACTTAGCAGGGTGGGAATGTGCCCAAGAGTGCTCTGTGGGTCTTTCCAAGGAAAAAAGTCATGTCCCATCCTTGGACAGGCTTTGCTCTGAGGTAGAGGCTGGTTTTTCAGAGGGGCACGGATGTAGGAAAGATGGTGGAATGAGACAGACATCCTTATCCTAAGTACATGTATGGAAACACAAAAGGTGTGACTACTTTGCATACAACCAGAGACAAGAAAAATTGTGCTCTATTTGTGTAATATGAATTGAATTGCATTATGCTGTCATATATAACAAATCAGAATAAATAAAAATTTTAAAATGCATCATAAAGTAAGTGAAATATAGAAAAAAATGTGATACATTTTATAATGGAATATTGTATGACTGCTAAGAAGAATGAGAAAAACTATATGTCCACTGAGGTAAGACAACCTCTAAGATATCAGGTGAGAAGAGCCAAGGGCAGAAGGGTGTACACAGTGCTATTTATTGAAAATGAGGGGATGTATGTGTGCAGAGATGTATTTATAGATGCGATGAACATTTCTGGAACTGGTACCATTATTGCTTCTGTGAAAGTGAGGAAGTGATGGAAGGAGACCATTTTTTTTGTTAACCTTATATGCATCCTGTTTAAATACCTATCAACTACACTCATAACATAAAAACATAAGGATGAAAAGCAGTAAAACCAAAACGGAGAAGAGCATTTGAATCAGGCTTTACAAGAAAATAGCATAGATCTCTTTTTGGCTCATGCTTACAGTACAGCTAGGTCCAGAGATGCAGGAAGCTCCTTGATGGAGTAAGCCACTGAGCAGATGACTCACCTGAAAGTGGCTGTGTTTTGCAAATACTTATCTGCCAGCACTGCTTTATTGCAACGGAGTCCTTGGGCTGGTTCTGAGCCTCTAACTGGACCTTCAGGACAGACACAGGCAGGATCTGGGCAGTGTCATGTGAGCAAGGGGCATAGGAGGAATGATGAATGTGGATACCGCCCAGAGCCAGCGACCTTGCTAGGTATGGAGGCAAGCTAGGCAGAAAGCGGGTGGCAAGGAAGCTCTGAAAAAATTAGTTGAGGTAGGCGCAGTGTTCTAGGTGATTTTTCCTCTGGTGTTTGGAGACATGTTAAAGTGCCTTAGAAAAGTCTACTCATTTGAAAGAGGACATCCTTGTTCCAGTTTTTAGAGGGAATGCTTTCCATTTTTCTCTGTTTAGGATGATGCTGACCTTGGGGTTTGCAGATATAGCTTTTATGAGGTTGAGGTCTGTTCCTTCTATTCCTAGTTTGTCTAGTGTTTTGAACATGAAGGGGTGCTGTATTTGTCAAATGCTGTTTCTGCCTCTATTGAGATGATCATATTATTCTTGTTTTTAAGTATATTGATGTGATGAATTATGTTTATTGATTTCTGTATGTGAACCCCACTTCATTGAGGCACACTATCTTTTTAATATGTTTTTGTATGCTATTTGCCGGAATTGTATTGAGAGTTTTTGTATCGATGTTCATCGTGGATATTGGTATGAAGTTCCCTTTCCTTGATGTGTGTTTGTATGGTTTTGGTATCAGGGTGATATCAGCTTCACAGGGTTCTCTCCTTTTCATATTCCATGAAACATTTAGAGCAGTATTGGTGTTAATTCTCCTTTGAAGGTCTCATAGAACTCGGCTGAGAATCGATCTGGTCCTGGACTTTCCTTGATTGGTAGGCCTTAGGTGCATTCCCACCACAAAAATCCAACAAAGAAAAGAAAATGTTAACTATTCTGAAGTGATAGACGTGTTAGATGATTTGAGCTATTATTTCACAGCATTCACATATAGCAACACATCATGTTATGCAACTTAAGCGTAACTGACCACACGTATTTGGCAATAAATTTTGTCAAATAAAAGGGCAGTGACGATGGATTTCTTTCTTGAATGAGTAGAATTTTCTTTTTTAAAAAAATCGTTAAAATCTGTTTTAATTAGTTATACATGACAGTAGAATGCATTTATGCATTTTGATATATCGTAAATAAATAGGGTATAATTTCTCCTTTTTCTTCTGGTACACGTTGTCAGATCACATTGGTCATGCAGTCATATGTGTACGTAAGGTAATAATGTCTGTTTCATTCTACTATTCTTCCTATCTCCATATCCCTCCCCGCCCTTCACTGGATTCTACCTAATCTAAAGTAACTTTATTCTTCCCTCGCACCTTGGCCCTGATTGTGAATTAGCATCCACATATCAGAGAACGCATTCGGCCTATGGTTTTATGGGATTGGCTTATTTCGCTTAGCATGATGTTCTCCAACTCCGTCCATTTACCCAGAGATACCATAATTCCCTCCTTCTTTAAAACTGAGTGATATTCCATCAAATGTTACATACCACATTTTCTTTATCCAACCTAGGTTGGTTCCATAGTTTAGCTATTGTGAACTGAGCTTCTATAAATAAATCTTGGGCCTCCCAGGAATACCATAAGGCCGGTCTATTGCCCCCAGGGTTAGCATTTTCCAAGAAATCTGTACACAATGGGGATGAGTCATCTCATGGCTGGTCTTAACAAGACAGGGCCATACACAGTGGGGGTGAGTCATCACTGGTGTTGCAAGAAGGCAGCTTATCCAGCTTTTCCAGGTTCTCACAAGAGGGTGGAGAATTTCCTTGGGGGGGAGAGGGGTGACAATATGGCATAGGCCGCTCCCCTTCCCGACTTGTCTACCGAGTGTTCCAGGACAGGAGCACTTGGTGCGGGACCCAGAGGACCAGGCCAGGCATCAAAAGGGTCTAGGAGGCCATTGACCGCGTGATGCTTTAAGCCTTTCTCCTCCTGGGCAGTGAGAGGACTGACTCGTTGTGACCAAAGTCGCTCCTCACCAATGGCTTCCCAATACTGGTCTCATACTTAGTGTGAGATTGCCCCATCTTTTCGGGGAGACCCCTACCTCGAAACTCTCTTGGCTTGGCGATACTCTCACTTTTGGTGAGCAGACTTCTTAATGCCCCACGTTGGGCGCCAGATGTCGGGGTTTTTAGCCCCACCCCACCCCACCCGCTTCCCTCCTGACCTGCGGGAGAGATTGGAAGAGCACGCCCGGACCATGAGGAACCAAGAAAGGAAGGGCCGACTGACCGCCCCCCTCCCCCACCCAGCCCTCCCCCACGGGAGGACAATCAGACAAGCCAGGGAGACCAGTCAAAGCAGGATCTCAGTTTATTGAGAAAACACACAGCTAATACAAGGCACGGGAGCCAATCAGGATAAAGGTCAGCAGGGTGGGGAGAGTTCGCGTGTACGCCCATCTCGCAGGCCATAACGGGAGACCCCCCCCCAGCTGTCCGGAGGGCGGAAGGGTTCTGAGCCTATCCTAGAGGTCATCTGGTTTTTCCTCACAACCCAGGCAACGCCTTCTGGATGATCCCCAGGCGCTTAGCCACAGGTGGCCCCAGGACCCGGAAGCGGGCAGCAAGTTCGGTTTTTCCTCCTATCTGATGCAACATGCTCCACATGTTACATCGGGCCCTACGTCTGTGTTTCCTTTTTCTTGCCATCATTGTCAGAAATTCAGGGAAGTCAATTTTGCCATTACCACCAGCAGCTACTCCCTTAATCGCGTCCTGTGACTCGACTTCTGTGGGATTCCACCCAAGAGACCATCTCATTACACTTCCCAATTCCTTTGTTAGTATAGTATAGTTCCATCCCCGTTCCTGTCAAATGGTGGGAAAGCTTCTTTGAATTCTGCAATCTGCCCTTCAGCTAGATGGTCAGCCACGCTGCAAGGATTACCAGTTTCCGAGACTCAACCACATAACCACTGGGCTCATTCGCTCCACTCAGATCCCACACTTTTAAAATGTCACATAGCATGAATAGAATTTTAAACGTCCGAAGATATCAAACACGTTTACATTTATTTTGGTTTAATTATTATAAGTTGTATTTATTTTTATATATATTTCCTTTTCAATTGGCACATAGTAATTGCACTGACTCATTGGGGCACAGTGTGGCGTCTTTTGTTGTTTTAGTTTCCCGCTCCCCCACCCACCCTGTCTTAAGATGAGGAAGGCTTGAATTTTAGGCATTTATTGAAAACTTGCGCTTGCCATGTAAATGGATTAGACCCCTTAGCCGGCACACCAACTTCCCACACAAAGCCGTCCACTGAACCAAGAGGCCCAGCAGTCTTTGGGGAAGCTGCAGCCTGACCCGTCTTCTCCACCATCGCCCAGGAAGGATGAGAAAAGGCAAGTGGCGAGCCGACTCACAAACCCATGCTTGGGCCGGTGCTTTCCTCTTCTTCATCTTTTATTCCCATGAGTCCCAGGCCAGAGAGGGATCCATGAGGGCTAGTGGTTCCTGGCAGGAGGATGACGCAAAGGGTACCCAGGCTCAGGCTTCGGTAGAGCCTTCCAATCTTGCGGCCCCAACGCCGGGCTGCACTCTTTGCGTTTTCCACCTTTAAATTCTGCAAGGTCTCCCGCTCCGAGGGAGGAGGTCTCACTCTCAGACCTGCGGGCCTTCTTGATTCAGGTGGTGAGCTCCTAAGCCACGCGTGCAGGTGCCTGGGGGTTAGGGCCTGCCTGCCTTTCAGCTTCCAGTCCTTGCCTGTGAGGACATGGAGGGCCCTCTGGGCATTGCCAAAAGTTTTGAATTTCAGGAAACAGTATTTTTCCTGTCTTCCGCTTTGAGCATCTGGAGGCACGATCACAGCTTCCAGGCCACCAAAGAGGCTCGGCAGTTCCTGAATATGTCCTAAGAAATCTTTACCTACTCCAGACAGATAAATGGTTCCTCGGTTCTCAGAATCTTGTTCCAGCTCCTTAACGAGCGTGTCACAATCGAGAGTGAGTTCTGTCACCGGTCTCTGTACCTTTATGTATACACCTTCCACAAGAAGGCCATTCAAGCACTCGATGGCCAGCTGGGCAGCTTCCAGGACTTCATACTCTATAGAGAGATGAGGCTGATGCGTTTCCAGAACAGCAGTCATTGTACGAACTGGGCCAAAGCTCCTAAACAGCCTCTTCAGAGCACTTAGGTCCCAATCTTTGCTCAATGGCCCAGCATAGATAGTGGACATCTCTGTCCACTTGATCCGCATCCTTCGGTTCACTTCCTCAGTGAGGAGAGGTGAAAAAGGCTCCAAAGAGAACCGAATAACGCTGAAGGGGTACAGGCGCACTTGCCTTCTGGCCTGCTCAAAGACCTCTCTGTTGGAAAGGCACTTAATAGTCTCACAATCTTCAGGAGACGGGAGTTCAATATCGTCTGTCTCTCGGGATACAAAAAGGAGCTTGTGATGCCCCGGATCGAAAGATCTTAAAGCACCTCTGTAGGTGTACTGGAACTTTTCTCTGACGTTTCTTGGGTCTTGGGCTCTCCACAGCGCCTCCAGATTGAGTTCTGCGACCTTCTTTGGGCCATACTTGAGGAAATACTGAGCCAACTCAAGGGTCGCGGCAGCGTCCTCTGTGGGATCATGACCGTCCCTTTCCGAACGTTGAATGTCCTTCCCCAATACAGCTTTGGCTAAGAACTTGAGCTTGAATCTTCTGCCCCGCTCTCTGGCATAAAGCAACGAGGTGTCGATAACATATGGATGGATCACGTTCAATGCTCGGAGATCCACGTCTAGGGAATGACCTACCAACACCGCATCAGGAGGAAGCAGTGCTTCTAACCGCCTCTGAACGTCTTTCAGTTTCGTCGTCACCGGCTTAAGCATCTCCTCCGTGATCCCCGAATAGCAGGTGGCGTAGTCCACAATCTCCTCATCGGGTTTCACCAACTCATCCATGAGACACGAGCCTCCTTCGGCAACCAGTGAGATGCGGGTTAGTTCTCTCCCCTTGGACGTGATGCACATTTCTCCGTCCAGCCCAAAGAGAGGGCTGTTCTCTGTGACAGACGCATCACATCTGGTAGTTACAAAGTTCTCACAGTCGGGAGAACCTTGTAACGGGAAGTCAAATGTTCTCATTTCCTCCTCTGTCAGAAGGCATCGCAGCAAGCCCACCTTCTGAGAGCCATACTTTTGAATGACCGGGTCATTCTGCAGGTCGACCTTGGGTTTTGTACCGGCAGATGGTACAGATCCTCCCATGGTCTTAGGCAGATATCCAGCCGTTTGGTTTGGTAGCCCGATAACATCAGCTAGAAAAGTAGGTGATGGAGGAGGCAAGCGGAATTTGTGTCTGAAGGCTTTTCGGAGAAATCCAAACTCCAAATAGAACTTGTAGAAGTGGAGTTGACTCATCCCTTGAAGGATGACAACCACTGTTCTGCTCAGTTGCTTTCCGTACAGAAGCTGGCACCACCTGGGTCTCTCAATAACGGGTGCAGCCAGAACTGCGTACCTGAGCAGCTCACATAGCTGTTCGTGGGTTACTTCACAGTTTTCAGCCATTACGATGCCAGACAACCGGGCTCTCCTGGGCTCGGGATGCCTGTCCACGAGATCCAAACGGGGTATACTTGCCTCGGGCGTCCCCATCAGCCAGTCGGGGACCCGTCTCCTCTGGCTGTTCAGCCTCCCGGTCTTCTCCTTCTCAGGCTCCATGATCCTGTACTTGAGTCCTTGTTGTGGGACGCTGTCCTTGGTGTAGAAAGCTGTCCCTGGCATAGAAAGCTGTCCTTGCCTTGATGCCAATCCAGCGAGAGAAAACGTTCTTGAGAAGGAAAAAGGATGGTTTATTGCTTGGCCAGCGAAGGAGAAACGATGGTTCTCACATCAGCAGGAGTAGAGGGTTTTTATACAGGTGATTCAGAGAAAGTGAGATCAGGGAGGAGAGATCAGGAAGGAAAAGATTAGGGAAAAGAGAACCCAGAGGAGGAGACCAGGGAGGGGGAAAAGAACAGGGAGGAGAAGTTTAGGGAAAAGAAAAACAGAAGATCAGGGAGGAGAAGGGTAGGGGAAAGAAAATCAGGAGGACAAGGTTAGGGCAAAGAAGATCAGGGAGGAGAAGGTTGGGAAAAAGGGAAACAAACATGGAAGTTTCAAAGCGACAAGGGATGTAGTCAAAGCATCCAGTGAAGCCCTGTTGCAACTTCAATAAAATCTTCCCTTTGTATTCCAGCCTATTGCCTTTGGGGGACCTTGACTGTGGATTACCTTCCAGTAGTTTCATGGTTTCTTTACCCAGATTCCTTAAGTTCCAGGGAACAGGACCGTGCCCTGTATTTTGTATTTCCTCAGAATTCTGCTGTATACATAGCAAAGACTTGAAAAAGGAAAAAAAAATTGAAAAGCAAAAATAACTAAAGGTCTTCAGTGTTTCTGTACCCCTACAATCATGAGTTCCCCAACATTACTGTGAAATACAGGGAGCAGATAAAATTGACCTAAGTTTGCTAATATGGGCTTGAGGCCTCTGTAGGTAAAATGACTACTAAAATAAAAAAGAGGATGACAGCCCATCTGCTCTGGAGGCTGAGACAGGAAGATCGTGAGTTCAAAGCCTGCCTCAGCAACTTGGAGAGGCACTAAGCAACTCTGTGAGACCCTGTCTCAAAATAATATATATATATATATATATATATATATATATATATATATATATATATATAATACAAAATATGGCTGGGGATGTGACTTAGTGGTTGAGTGCCCCTGTGTTGAATTCCCTGTACCAGAAAAAAAAAGAAAGAAAAGAAAGAAAGAAAGAAATTAAGAAAGGATTACTGTACAAGAACCCAGGTCTTTCCTACCAAAGTCTCCTTTTGTTTCTCTTTCATCAGAACACATTAAGGGGTACTTTGCCATTTGCCCAGTAGTGTGATTGGGTTCATTGATCTTATTGGGTTGTTTTCAGTGTGGCATCTTAATACTTGTGTTCCAACGTAATGATCAGATCAGGGTAATTGGCATATATGTCACTCACACATGTATCACTCCTTTGTTTTAGGAACGTTCAAAACCCTATCAGGTTTCCCCCTTCCAGTACTGAGGATTGCACCCAGGGCATGGTACATGCTCAGCAATTATTCTACCACTGAGATACACCCCCAATCAGGTATTTTGAAATATTTAATATTGTTGTCAATCACAGTGATCCTACCAGGCTGTGGAATCCTAACAGTAAGTCATTTCTCTTATCCAAGGGCACCCCCCATACCTATTAACCATCCTCTTGCCATGTTCCCTCCCCTATGCCCTTCCAGGGCTCTGGTAACCACTATTCTCTGATTTCTATCAATTTTATTTTATTTTAATTATTAATTTTTTTATATATGACAGCAGAATGCATTACGATTCATATTATACGTATAGAGCACAATTTTTCACAACTCTGGTTGTAGATAAAGTATATTCACACCAACTTATGTTTTCATAAGTGTACTTTGGATAATGATGTCCATCACATTCCACCATCATTTCTAACCCCCTGACCCCTCCCTTCCCTTCCCATTCCTCTCCCCTATCTAGAGTTCATCTCTTCCTCCCATGCTCCCCATCCCAGACTCCTTATATCAGAGAAAACACTTGGCATTCATTTGTTTGGGATGGGCTGACTTCACTTAGCATCATCTCCTCCACCTCCATCCATTTACCTGCAAATGCCATGATGGTATTCTCTTTTATTGCTGAGTAACATTCCCTTGTGTATATGAACAGACTGGTAGACCAATGGTACAGAATAGAGGACAAGGAGACTAACCACTAAATTACAATTATCTTCTCTCAGACAAAGGTGCCCAAAACATACTTTGGAGAAAAGATAGCCTCTTCAACAAACGGTGCTGGGAAAACTGGAAATCCATAGGGAACAAAATGAAATTAAAACCCCAGTCTCTCTCCATGCACAAAACTCAATCCAGAGTGGAACTAGGGCCTAGGAATTAAGCCAGAGACCTTGGGTCTAACAGAAGAAGAAGTAGGCTCTAATCTTCATCATGTGAGATTAGGCCCCAACTTCCTTAATAATACAGCTATAGTGCAAGAAATAAAATCAAGAATCAATGAATCAGATGGATTCCAACTAAAAAGCTTCTTTGCAGCAAAAAAAAAAAAAAAAACAGTGAGGTGAACAGAGAGCCTACAGAATAGGTGGAAATTTTTACCACACACAAATCAGATAGAGCATTCATATCTCTCTCTCTCTCTCTCTCTCTCTCTCTCCCTCTCTCTCTCTCTCTCTCTCTCTCTCTTTTGCTATTGGTCCCCACCTAGCCTGACTGAGTCAGGGACACGTGGCCCAGCAGATCTCTCCTGTTATTTGTAGATAAACAACTTAGCAGGTTGATAATATGCCTAGGGGTGCTCTGTGGGTCTTTCCAAGGACAAAGGTCATGTCTCTTTCTTAGACAGGCTTTGCTCTGAGGTAGAGCCTGGTTCTTCAAAAGCAGAATAAATAACCTGCAAGATAAGAATAAACTAAAAGGATTTATGACAACTAAGCTATAGGGAATGATGTAATGTGGGGCATGTTGCATCAGAAAAGAGGAAAGTTAACTTGCTGCCTGCTACCCGCTTCCCAGTCCTGGGGCCACATTGGCTAAGAGTGCACCTAGGGATTAGCCAGAAGGCATTGCCATGGGTTGTGGTGAAGAATGGGACCACCTCTAGGATAGGCTCTGAACCCTTCTGTCCTGGCAGCTCCCATTTCTGCCTATAGGATGGGTGTATATGTAAATTCTCCCCACCCTGCTGTCCTTTACCCTGATTGGCTTTTGTACATTATATTAGCTGTGTG
The DNA here is from genome assembly GCF_964194105.1 of Spermophilus citellus. Taxonomy (NCBI): domain Eukaryota; kingdom Metazoa; phylum Chordata; class Mammalia; order Rodentia; family Sciuridae; genus Spermophilus; species Spermophilus citellus. The sequence goes on along the minus strand of NC_138195.1, from coordinate 27,467,411 downwards.
TGTTTTTTCAATAAATGAGATCCCGCTTTGACTGTTCTCCCTGGTGCATCTGATTGTCCTCAGGCAGGGGAGGGCTGGGTGTGGGTGCCAGTGGACCTTTACCTTTCTTGGCCCGTCCTAATCAGGGCATACCTGGACACTAAGCCAACATCATGGCAGAAGAGATGAAAAGGAATCGTACACACACAAGGAATATTGCAGCCACATACACAGTGAACAAACAGTTCTCCTAGCACAGGTGGTGAGTGAATTAGGAAAATAAGAAATTATTAGAAATAAAGACAAAGAATCGATTATAAGTGAAAGTAGGACGCCATGGGTGAACCAGCCCTGCTGGGGTCTGGCTTAACCATGAGTGAGAATCCCCCTGCATATTATATAGGCTTTAAACATCAAAGGGATTCACTGGGAAAAGGCTTCTTCAAGGTAAACAGGAGGGAGTTTGTGAGCCTAACTACTTAGTTGGGGTTTATCAGTTTGCCCAACTCTTCTACTTCCAGGCAAGTGGGATTTGAATTCAAGGCTTTTGAACTAGTAAATTCCATGAAAATCACAGAATTCTGCCTATCAACAGGAGTCATCCACAAATAGTCATTTCTCTGTGCACTCTTACAGGGAGAGATTCCCAGGAGAGGCATCTTGCTGTCCAGGGTTACACAGTTCCAAGCAAAGATTCACTCACAGCTCTTGACAAAGGAGATTAAAATCAACTATGAGAGCATAGGAAAGAATAAATCTCACTACAAAAATATATTTTAAAATGAAAATTAGGAGTTAATTCTATATTAGAAATAAAACAAAATAACAGAAAACAACACACAACTATTCTATATTAATACTAACTATAAATTGACATAATTCTCCAATTAACAATTTTAGGCTAGAATATTGAATTAATTCAAAAAGTCCCAACTATATGTTGTCTGCAAGAAGCACACATGACTGGCAGACAGACACTCACAGAATAAAAGTGAAAGATGGACAATGATATTCTATGCAAATGAAAGCCAAAGGAAAAAAAGTAGCTATGCTCATACTCAATAAAGAAGACTTTAAGCAATAATTACCCAAAGTGACTACATATTGGTAAAGGGAACAACCCAACAAGAAGATCAATGATAGTATATATGTATGTCTGAATGACATTACACCTAAGTTTATTTTAAAAAAATACTACTAAGCCAAAAGAGACAGATAGGCAAAAAGACTATGAGGGATAACAACATCAATACATCACTCTCAGAAATGACTAGATGAAAATATCAACAGAGTTCCTAGAGTTCAGCTGTATTTCACATCAAATGGACTTAACAGATGTCTACAGAATATTTCATTTGACAATAGGAAAAAACACATTCTTCTCAGCAGCACATAGAACTTTCTCTATAAAAGATCATATATTAGGACATAAAGCATATATAGATCATATATTAGTACATAGGAAATACCAAAACAACAAAATTCCCTCAAATTTATCATGTCATAATGGAATGAAAATTAGATATCAGCAGCCAGAAAAACCACATAAACTGTATAAACACATAGAGAAGGAACAATGTACTTTTGCAATTGCAAATGGGTTCTTAAAGGTATCAAGAGAAAAACTTAAAAAGTTTCAGAACCAAAAAGAATAAAAACATAGCATCCCAGAATCTGTAGGATATAGTAAAAGCAGGGTTTTTAAAAAATATATTTGTTTTATTTTATTGGTACAGCATAATTAACATAGTAGTGGGAATAATTGTGGAAGATGAATAGAGACACATAACACATTTTGGTCAATCTTTTCCCCCTGTACTTTTGTTTTGCCTTCCCTCTTCCTCACCCCTCTGATCCAGTGAAAGCAGTTAACAATGGCTACTTTATCTTGACCCTCTAATATGAATTCTTCCTATGCATCCCTCTTTCTCAGTTTTATACTCATCAAGCTAGTTTCTTCTTTTTTTTTTGTTTTTTTTTTTTTGGCTTGCTTTCTAATTGTTTTCCCTTCCATATGACATAACTAAGGATTGTTTACTCCTACAAAAATCTATAAGGTTAGACCTGTACATATACCCGACCTATTGCTATCCTTGTTTTCTATTATGATTTGGAGGTCTTTTATTTCTTACTCGAATGTTTTCCATCATCATATGCATATGGAAGATGATATGTGAAAAAGGCTGAGAAATAAAGAGTTTATAAAAACACCTTAATTTTGAGTCAGATGATGAAAAGAAAGGATCAGAAAAGCTCTTTACTCTGATGGATCTTACAAGTGTGGTTTCAGCCATTTCTCCCTTTTGACTGTCAGAATTACTGTTGCCAAGCAAGATTCTATTTTCTGGTTTCTCAGTACCATATTTTACTTCTGTGACAAGAGAAACAAAGAAAAGAGTACTTTAAAACATCTTCAATTTCAAGTCACTGAGTAGCACAAGAATAAGTTGTCTTCAAATATACCATCTCTTTTGGATTGTTGAAAAGCTTTATGTAATTTTCCTTTTTCTTTTGTCATATTCTAGGTAGGGGAAAAAACTCTCTATTTGGTTTAATTTGGTTTAACAAACACAAAACTTGATAAAAATAATTATAATATTCTCTATTACCACATGATACAATAGAGTAAGCATAGGTTTTGAATTCATTTGAATGTACAAACACCAATTCTGCTCCTACAACTTTTATACAGTGAAGCTTATGAGAGATGATACAGCAATCTGCAAAGTGTTGCTCAAAATACTGCCAACTGATTATTACACAAGTACTGACATAGAATAGACTGTTCTCTTAAACCAAATAACCTGGGGTAAAAATTATATCAATTAGTAATTTAAAGTTTTTTTAATCAGTAATTTACATTTTTTTCTTTCAAAGACAAAATACTAATGTTTAAAAAATTAAATTAATTGCATGTGATAGTTTGAATGTATTTTCACAAGTTGTATATGCACAAACTATCTTTTATGGCAAAAACCTGAGGCCTGAGTTTTAAGAGTTTTAAGATGGGTTGGAATCACACAAAGCATAAATTGCTTTCAGCCAGTTAAAGATAAATCAGTTAAAGATAAAATCAGTTAAAGATAAAAACAGTTAAAGATAAATAATTATGTGAATTCCACTCCTTCCCAGAAAGAGAAGAAGAACTGGCAAGAATATGTTTGTGGGGCAATGATTGATGAAGGAAAAAGGTACAGTTACTAAACAGAAGATTAACTAAATGACCCAGCAATGTTAACAAAAATGGCTGAAGAACAGACTGAAGAAATGTTTTCTGCAAGAAAATATTGAATCTTAGGAACAAATCTCTTTTATAAAAATAAGGTGGGAAGAAATAAACAAAAAGACATGACAATTCAATGAATGTAAGTTTAAACCAAAAAAGAGAAGAAAAGGGATTAAGAATAGGTTACAATAAGAATTACAACATAGAATGTTATTCATACCAATAATAACTGATAATACTAATTTGTATTGCACTATGCTTGCTTTTTTGTTAATACTTCTAAAGCATTTATTACTGTATAAAAAGAAATTCCACCAAATATGGTTAGAAACCACTACATAAAAACTGAACAATTACTAATGAAAAAAAAGAAAAGTGGAAAAATTTTAACAATTTCTCTGATAAAGAGATTTAGAATGAGAATCCTAAAGAGTAATGTACAGCTTGAAAAGATGTGTTTATTAGCAAATGAGATAGGACTCAAAAAAAGTCTACAAGAAATTTTAATCTGAGATTCATTCTAACCTCCTGGTTGGAAGATGTTAGAGAAATATTGGTTACTAATGTTCATATTTATGACATTTCTCTAAACTCTTTGCTAGTCCTTTATAATATTGATTCAAGCTACTTCAACTGAATTTATACATCCTAAACATTAAAAGAGAATGTAAACTTAAGCTATATTTTTAGAAAGTCAGTTTTCTTAATTATTAGCTATATCGTGCATATCATATACTTAGAAAACAAGTTTTCTGAACACTTATTCATGTTGAAAAACACTAAGAAATTTCTTAAATTCAAAAAATTTACTCTAGATCCTCCAGAACATATGCAAATGTTTCCTAACCACCAATAGTTCTTATCCGTAGAAGAGCTTTAAAATAAATATTTAAATAACTAGGTAAAGAAACTTCTAAATTTTGAAATCTCAAAATGTCACATAAGGACCTGAGCAAATATTTTAAAGCAATTCAATGCAAAAAGAAACCTCTGAAACTGAAGTTTTACCATACAGTTTGAGAGCCTCTGTTTCTAGAACTAGTTATTATTTTACACAAAGCACCTGCTATTCAACTAGATCCATACTTTTAAACATGCTTCTAGTGGAAAGACTCAGAAAACAAAGTGTATGTAATCCCTTTGCAATGCAAGCATTATGAAACAGATTCTGAATTTCTACATTTCCTCAAATTCTATTATTAGAAATATTTCAGTATAAATACACAACCAAGAACAGTCATAGAGTAAAACGCTGTCCTAAACATTATATGATACTAAAATATAAAGTGTCCAAGAGAAAAACTACATGCAGTGTGCCTTACACATTTCAAACTAAGGGCATCAGAGAAATCCCATGATTCTGTTAAGATCAATTCAATCCATTAAAGATTAATTAGGCATGAGAATTACAAGTCATGTTAAGTATGATCTTAAAGTCACAGTAGTGTAAACTTATGCAAATAATTCTTGACCAAATTTCTTATTTCCTCTGCAGTTTAAAAGCTGTTCTTAATTTTTCTGTCACTATGTATTTGCTAATCCATTCTTTTTTCCAATCCCCACTATCCTAACATGCTTGATAGAATATTAATATTTACAAAAGTTAAAATAACAAAAGAAGTCAACCTAATTCTATGGAATGGGTTTTTTGAGAATATTTCCATATAGAATAATAGGAAGACCATTGTTAAATTTTATGAGTTAACACCTCAAAATCCAAAATTCAGAGCCATAAAATTAAGTTCAGAAAAGAGCACTTTACCTTGATATCAGATTGATTGTTGCCTTCATCTTGCAGGCCAGGCATTACCAGGACCAGGTTTATTGGAAAATCCTTAGAGCAAGTTTAACATAAAAAATGGGCCAGTCATTTTTCAACAAAATAAACACTGGTGAGACTTTGGATATAACTATATTAAATGATGATTCTTGACTAATATAATTAAAATATGAACACAACTTTTAAAAAGCTCTTGTTTACATATTATTGACTCCACTTTTCCCATTCTATGAAATACAAAATGAAGGCACTTGGTTCCATTTCAAAGAGTGACAATGAATATATTGGCAGAAACCAAGAATAATTTATCTTCACAAACTGCCTATCTTGAAAGCTGAAATGATGATCCAAATAATGGCTGACGTAACTTTTGTAACCTGAATTGAAACAAACCCCTGATAACCCAAGACAAGCAGAAATATATACTGTCCCCTCTCCTTTGTGTATCCCTGCCTTAAAGACTGAGTTGGGTAGCTAAAAAAAAATGGTAGTCTTGGTTCTTCAGCATAAAAACCACCTATTAGAAAGACTCAATTGCTTCTTTTCGCCCACAAGCAGCACAGGGAGTTCCCTGAAACATTTTAAATGTTTGAAAGTTGAAAGTATAAATGTCAAAGAATGAAGACATATGTCATGATTGGGAAATTGGAAATACTTTTGTCAGATGGATTTAAATATTAAAAGTTAGAAAATCTTACCTTGTTCAAGATCATATAAACTAGCAAGCACTTCATTCAGACACTCTGTGGCATTCAGACACTCAAGGGACAAGATTGCTAGAAAAGCAAGTACTGGTAGTTGTACTTCTATTTTCCTAAGTACTATCTAAATATCCTACTTCCTGTGGGCTTCCACTCCCCAGTTCCTCATCTTCAGGACTCAGGGGAAGTCTCCAACCTTTCAATCTACATCTTACAAAAATACAGATTCCTGACACAAGGTTGGGCTCAAAAGATCAAAAGTTGGAATTCTCTTTCCTTGCACCTAGTAAACAAGAAAAAATGGAGTCTCAATCACTGGCATCAACATAAGCATGTTACCATCTACCCAACTGAAGCTCCATGATGACTTTGCCAACTAGTCATTCTCCTGCCCTACCCTACATGTACATCAGCATGTGGGGAAAATGAGTGGAAGTGAAGAGACATCTGCTCTGGGCCATAGATTCAGGAAATTCTAGTCCCCTGGTGCTGGAGGCTCTCTAAACCATCTCATATTCTTGTGTGTTCTTGATACTTGGCCCACTTGAATTTTGTCAGATCCTCAATTAAACAAACAAGGAAAGGATGACCTGTTCAGTATGACCTTCAATGCCCTATTTTAATATGCCCTTCAAGATAGCTCCCAATATCCAATATCCCAATATCCAGTGTCATGAATTCTTGTTTTGTCTTTATTGAACTGGTCATAAACCCCAGTGTTCTGATCTCTTTTCCAAACCCTCATTCCTACCCAACACAGTGTCATTGTTCTTCAACCTGTCTTTTCTCTATTAGTTCCATTCTGATCCTATACCACCAAATTCACTTCCTAATTGCATTATTATCCTTTTAAGGTGGGTTCCTAGACTCACTTTCCCATTCTATTAGTAAAACCTTCACCTACAGAATGATAATAATGAAGAGTATTGTACACCTAAAATTAAGAAACCTGAGCACAAATCTCATTGCTATCACATTCTAAACCTGGAAAATTCTTTTTTATTACCGTAACCACAATTGAAGTCCATATTAAACACATTTTGAAGTACTAGATGGTATTTCTTTTAGTCGTTAAAATCCTTACAATTCTGAAATTCCCTGTGCTTTGCATTTTGTCAATAAAAAATATATTTAGTGGACAGAATTTTTTAATTATTATTTTTTATACAGTTATTTATTTATTTATTTATGTGGTGCTGAGGATCAAACCCAGGGCCTCCCATATGCTAGGCTAGCGCTCTACCACTGAGCCACAACCCCAGCCCTGAACAGAACTTTTTTTTTAACAACTAAAGAAACACCAAGAATAGACAGTAAAAACAAAAACTCAAAAAAAAGTTTAGTCATAGAAAAAGAAAAAAGACTATAAGAGAAGAACAGTCTTTACAAGACTAGATAGGAGTCTGAAGGGAAAACCAAACAGGGAAATCAACAAGTACAGAAATCAATTGCAATATCATCTAAGTCAAAGTTTAATGTCATTAACATAAAATGGTCTACATATAAGTATTCTTCATTTCCAGTTAACTAATTCTTCTCCAGGAATTGCTTGATCTTGCTTATGAAAAACCATGATTCTATGACTACAGCTGCATGAGATTTTCCCTAAAAGATTTGATGGATGAAAAAGATATTGGTTACCAGTGCAACTATCAAAAATATCAGAACAAACTCTTGGATTGTAACCAAGCTTCTCAAGTAAAGCATAAATCAGAATTAACATAACTAACTTTGCCTTTCTGAATTGATCTGATATGGACCTGCATCTTAATTATAATATTTCATGGGTCCCTATCAATCTATGCAGTGGGTCAAGAGAATGGTATTGTAAGCTAGACAGGCTGACAATCTAATCACAGGCCAGCTACTATCAATTAGTAGGTCATAGTCCAATTAGTCAACCTCTCTCAATGACAGTTGCTTAATTGGTAAGTAATAGGTTATAAGAGAACACTTTCAAAGCTATTGTGATGACTATAACAAGTGAAAAACCTAAAATGGTTTGTATCCCAGATTAACTCACTCAACACATATTAGTTCCTTTTCTCTACATTCCCTAAATAATCAACATGAATTTTTCAAGGCTATAAAATCCCACCTGGTTAAAGAGTCATATTTAGAACTCATTCACTATTAAAGAAAATGGTAAAATATATGTTTAATCAACAAAAGAAAACTATAAAATATTAAAAATATATGCCTAATGCTTTCTTATACAGTATTCCTATAGGAACACGCATGGAGACTAGAATGAAAATCAATTATATTGCTAGAATGAAAATCATTTATATTGCTAATGGGAAATTAATATATTAAGAGCCCCATGTCCCCTTCTTTTGCATTTTTTGACCATTTTTGACAATATTAATTCTACCTATTCAAAAATATAGAAAAATCTTTCCAAAGTCTTCTTCAATTTGTTTTTTCAGTGTTCTGTAGTTTTCACTGTAGAGGTCTTTTCCCTCTTTGTATATATTAATTCTCAAGTATTTTATTTTATTTATTTTTTCTTTTTTATTATTTATTTTTTAAATATATGGCAACAGTGGAATGCATTACAATTCTTATTACACATATAGAGCACAATTTTTTTAAAGAGAGAGAGAGATAATTTTTTAATATTTATTTTTTTAATTTTTGGCAAACACAACATCTTTATTTGTATGTGGTGCTGAGGATCGAACCCAGGCCGCATGCATGCCAGGCAAGCGCTACTGCTTGAGCCACACCCTCAGCCCCAGAGAGCACAATTTTACATATCTCTATATGTAAAGTATGTTCACACCAATTTATGCCATTATACATATAATTTTTTTGCATTACAATTCTTAATACACATATATACCACAATTTTTCTTATCTCTGTTTGTATATAAGGTATGTTGACATCCAATTCAAGTCCTCATACATATACTTTGTATAATGATGACCATCACATTCCACTATCCTTGCTAATCCCCTGCCCACTCCCTTTCCCTCCCACCCCTCTTCCCTATCTAGAATTAATCTAATTCTCCAATGCTCTCCCTCCCTATTTCATGATGAGTCACTCCCCTTATATCAGAGAAAGCATTTGGTTTTTTGGGATTGGCTAACTTCATTTAGCTTTATCTTCTCCAACTCCATCCATTTAGCTGCAAATGCCATAATTTTGTTCTCTTTTAATGCTGAGTAAAATTCCATTGTCTATATATGCCACATTTTTTTTTACCCATTCATCCACTGAAGGACATCTAGGTTGACTCCACAGTTTAGCTATTATGAATTGTGCTGCTATAAACATTGATGTGGCTGTGCTGTATTTATCAATTATGAAGAAAATGGAATTCTTCAAACTTTGATTGCAAAATGTAAACTATTGTGTTCCGTGACCACAATCATAACTAAAAACTGTCAAAACAATATCATTAGCAGAATCAGTATCATAAAGCTGACAGTGTTGAACAAATAGCATGCTTTTTCTGGGTTAATGGCAATAGGAACAATTATAAGAGATTACACTGACATTGTTATGACACACAGCACCTTCTCCAGATTTTCAGTCAATACTGCTCAGTTTAGAATGAACAAACTATCTTAAGCCGGCTTTGAGCATTGCACTTTGCAATATGGAAAAAACGCAGGCAACAGACTGGAGATGCTTACAAAGACATTCCAGTTTAAAGTTGAGAAAAGCTTATTAGAAATCTAAGTGCTTAAACTCACTAATGCTATTCTGATGAAGATGCAAATCTCTTAGTTCCAGCTACTTTCTCTATTTTGCATTTGGTGCAAACAAGACTTTACCTCCAGTAGAAAGAAACATTAACAAGACGACACCCTCGGGAGCTCATACACTTTGATTCATATCTCAATGTCATAGAGAAGTTTAAAAAGAAGTACTAGGGAGATAGCAGAAAGTTGCCAAATAGTAATATGTAGTATGAGAAAATATTTCAATAAATCTATTAACTCACTCAAGTTTTCAGAATATGCCAGTCATTGGCTCTCCCTAGTGGAATAAAACACTCTTCTCACTTGTGTCAAATATGAAACAAAACAAAATAACAATGTGACATTTTCCATGAGACAGAATGTACTGATAAGTATTCAGGACAGAGGATGGAATTTAGAGCTTTCATAGCATGTGTGAGCCCTGGGTTCAATCCATAGCACTGAAATAATAATAATGATAATAATCATTTTTTAAAATATCAGTGCTGTGATAATAATTTAGACTGATTTCCTACTCATCCCACAAAGGAATTAGATCATTTTAATTTATGCATACTATTTATCAGCTTTCTGGTCCTAATTCCAACAGAAAGGTGCTCATTTGTAAAAGACTCTGGATGATAATTTTATGAATTCCAATTCTTGAGACTTTCTCCTTCTTTTGGGAAGAGTACATCTGATCCCAATAGACCAGGATGGTAAACTTGGTGCTATGTCATAGAGCATGCTATCAATTTTCTCAATCCTCCTCATTAGACAGCAAATGTCTACAGACATCATGCTTTTTAAGCATGTAAACTATATGTCCTCATTTCCTAAGCTTATGAAAATGCATCACACAAAAAAATTGGAAAACAAGGGCTAAAAATGTGGCCTATTCATTAAGTACATTCCTAGATTGCATGATGCTATGAGAAATGACTAGCACCACAAAAGAAAATAGAAAAAGCAATCTTAAATGATGGCATTTAATTACCTAGAAAGTTTACTATTTTAAATATTCAAAAATATTCCTAATAGAATGTGCGATTACATGATTTTTCCAGAAAAAAGCAAAATTCCGGATGGGGTAGATATCAATGGTTGACAGGGGTAATTATAACAGGGGATAATTAGTGGGGCACTAGGGACACTTAAGACAGTGAAACTGGTTTTATGTGATACTACAATTTTAAATACATGCTGTTATCCCTGTTTCCAAAACCATATAAAGTAAAGCACCAAGAATGAAGCCTAACATCAACTACAGACTTGGGTGATAATGATATTATCAGTGTAAGCTCACCATTCATAACAAATGTACCACTCTTGTGGTGGGTACTGATAATGGAGGAGGACTCACATGTGTGGGTGGTGCAGGGAATACAGAAAATGTCTGTGCCTTCTTCTCAATTTTACTGTGAACCTAAAACTTCTCTAAAAAGTGAAGTTATTAGGGTTCAAGGGTATTCCTCAGTAGTAGAGAACTTTCCTAGCATGCATAATGCCCTGAATTTGGTCTCCCATACTGCACACACAGAAAACTATTGACTAAAAAAAAAAACAGATATTCACTGAACCTACTGTTCCCCTCTATTACAGCAAGACAGTCACCTTCAAATTGGGGGCAAAGAGCAAAACAATAGAATATGGACACTACCTCCTAAGTTGAAAATTTTGAAAATACACAAAATGAATAATTTAATGACATAACATAGGTAAGGAAATAATTAATATCATAGAATATTTCATCATCTTGTTTTAGTGACAAACTCATTTTTGGTGACAAAAATAACTAATAATTTTTATTTATTAAATGCAATCTACTTATAGTAAAAATTGAATAGAAAATGCATGTTTAGAACTAACTGATCTAAGGAGAAAATATCAGAGCAATCACAACTCACAGTCCTTTCAAACATGCTGTATTGATGGGGAAGCAGATGGTCACAGAAGACAGTTATAGATAAGGGACATGATGGACAAAAGCCACCATGTGTTTTGAACAGCAGGGAGCTTGTGTTGAGATGAAGAATGGAGAATCAGCAGTTGATGGTCCCACCCTCTATGATTAGAGGCAGAAGCAAGGCCAGTAGCATGAGTTATCTTTAGGGAGTCTCTAGTGAGAGCACTGAGATAAGGGTAGCAAATTATGTGGTTTTCAAATTCCTCATCTAGGATAGAACCCACTGATTTGACTGCTCCCCACATACTCCCTGAGGCATTTTGGGTGAATACTGGAGCCTTGAACATTTGCCATGTCCCTAGACAAATGTAGTCCTATGGGTGAATACATGACTTACTTGCATAGTCCACATAATGCCAAATTTCTGCAGGTATAAAGGGCTTCTAACACCCAGATTCACCATGCCCCTGGGGTACAGACTAACAGCCACTGGACAGTACACGCACATTCCTGGAAAGCGATGGCTCCGTCCAGATTCTCATTTTGTCTATTCTACCTTTTTAGTTATTTTTTTTTTAATCTTATCATCTATTTTTTTTTACCAAAAATACTGCTATGTTATGTATGTCAACAGAGAATATGATGGTAACAGTCACATCTCACAGGGGCCCAGGATGGAGTATGAGATGGTGGATAATTCCACAAATATATTTTACCTTAGTTTACAATGCTACACTCACTAATAGTCCCTGCTTATACAGAGTCTATCAGTGGAGAAAAAGAAAAATAAACTGTCATCTTAAAAAAAAGTAATGCAGTAATTCAAAAATTATCAAAAAACAGCATAAAAACACATTTTGGAAAGACATTAAAAAGTCAAAATGAGCTGGTAACTATTCATTTGCCCATGGTCTTGTCAGGCTAAATATTTCCAGGCTTAGAAAAATGACTTTTTTCAGGTACAGGAGCAAGACAATGAATACTGCTGATTTTGGTTATAATAACAACAAGCCGCATAGTTTGTAAATGTCATCCTCAAGCAATTGCTCTCATTTGAGCAAAGAGATGATAATCACAGGTGAGTCTTGCCAATGACTTCAATCATGGAAGTTGGGGTCATTTGCAGTTCAAGCATGATGCTCTCAAATCAAATCTGATACAAATGAAGTCCCACAATAACAAAGTTTGCAGCACCCATAAATCTGTTATTTCCAAGTCAGCTGTCCATTTGTTCTTTTAGACAGAGGGCACATATTCACTCTATTGTCAGGGCAAACTAATTTAAATAAATAGATACCAGAGGTAGAGAAAGATAGCATTTATTCATGAATGTGTGTTGCTATGTAGTAGATCTTTTTAAATATTTTTTACTAGTTCCTTAAAAATATGCAAGAAAGTAGGGTGTGTTTTGATATACCATACATACATGGAGTATAACTTATACTAATTAGGCTTCCATTCTTGCAGTTGTACATAATGTGAAGTTCCACTGGTCACGTATTCATATATGAACATAGGAAATTTATGTCTGATTTATTCTACTGCCTTTCCTATTTCCATCTCCCTGCCCTTCCCTTCTTTCCCGTTTGTTTAATCCAATGAACTTCTGTTTTATCCTCCTTCACCCCCTATTGTGTGTTAGCATGCTCATAGCAGGGAGAACATTTGGCATTTTTTGCAGGGGGCAGGATTGACTTATTTAACTCAGCATGATTGATAGTTTCCCAATCCATCCATTTACCACCAAAAGTCATAAATTCATTCTTTTTTATGGCTAATATTCCATTGTGTATATATGCCACATCCATTCATCTGTCGAAGGGTACCTAGGTTGGTTTCATAGCTTAGTTATTGTGAGTTGAGCTGCTATGAACATTGATGTGGTTATGCCACTGTAGTATGCTGATTTTAAGTCCTTTGGGTACATATTGAGGAGTGGGATATCTGAGTCAAATTGTAGTTCAATTCCATATTTTCTAAGGAATATCTTCACTGCTTTCTAGAGTGGTTGCACCAATTTCTAGTCCCACCAGCAATGTGGTCAACCTTTTACCCCACATCCTCCCCCAACATTTATTGTTACTTTCACTCTTATTAATTGCCATTCTGACTGGTGTGAGATAAAATCTCAGTGTAATTTTAATTTACATTCCCTAATTGCTAGAGATGTTGAACATTTTTTTCATATATCTGTTGACCACTTGTACTTCTTTTGTGAGGTGTCTTTTCAGTTCCTTGGCCCATTTGTTGACTGGGCTATTTGGAGTTTGTTTTGTTTGTTGTTGTTGTTTGTTGGTTGGTTGGTTGGTGTTAGATTTTTTTGAGTTCTTTATATATTCTGGAAATCAACACTATCTGAGGTGCAAGTAGCAAAGATTATCTCCCATTCTGTAGGCTCTCTCTTTAAGTTCTTGATTGTTTCCTTTGCTGTGAAGAAGCTTTTTAGTTTGAATCCATCCCATTTGTGATTCTTTATTTTTCTTCTTGTGCTTTAGGAGTCTTGTTGAGAAAATCAGTTCCTAAGCCAACATGTTGAAATGTTGGGCCTACATTTTCTTCTAGTAGGCACAGGATCTCTGTTATAATGCCTACGTTTTTTATTCACTTTGAGTTTTGCACGGGGTAAGACATAGGGCTTCCATTTCATTCTCCTACATATGGACTTCTAGTTTTCCCAGAACCAGTTGTTAAAGAGGCTATCTTTATCATACTACCAAAAGCACTATACAGATTTAGTGCAATTCTGATGAAAATTCCAATTACATTCTTCATAGAAATAGAAAAAGCAATCATGAAATTCATCGGGAAAAATAAGAGACCTAAAATAGCTAAAGTAATCCTTAGCAGGAAGAGTGAAGCAGGTGGCATCACTATACCTGACCTTAAACTATATTACAGAGCAATGGCAACAAAAACAGCATGGTATTGGCACCAAAACAGACTGGTAGACCAATTGTCCAGAATAGAGGACACTAACCCACAAAATTACAATTATCTTATATTAGACAGTGGTGCCAAAAAAATGCAATGGAGAAAAGATACCATCTTCAACAAATGGTGCTGGGAAAATTGGAAATCCATATGCAACAAAATGAAATTAAACCCCTATCTCTCACCATGCACAAAACTCAACTCAAAATGGATCAAGTACCTAGGAATAAAACCAGAGACCCTATGCCTAATAGAAAAAAAAAGTAGGCCAAAATCTCCATCATGTGGGATTAGGCCCCAACTTCTTTAATAAGACTCCTTTGGTGCAAGAATTAAAATCAAGAATCAATAAATGAAATGGATTCAAACTAAAAAGTTTCTTCTCAGCAAAAGAAATAATATATAAGGTGAATAGAGAGCCTACATCTTGGGAACAAATCTTTTCCCCTCACACATTAGATAGAACACTGATCTGTAGGGTATAAAAAGAACTCAAAAAGCTAAGGACCAAAAAAAAATAAAATAACCCAATCAATAAATTGGCCAAGGACCTGAACAGACACTTCTCAGAAGATGATATACAATCAATCAATAAATATATGAAAAAAATGTTCATCATCACTAGCAATTAGAGAAATGCAAATAAAAACTATTCTAAGATTTCATCTCACTCCAGTCAGAATGGCAGCAATTATGAAGACAAACAACAATAGTGTTGGCGAGGATGTGGGGGGAAAGGAAGACTCATATACTGCTGATGGGGTTGCAAATTGGTGCAGCCAATATGGAAAACAGAATGGAGATTTCTTGGAAAATTGAGAATGGAACCACCATTTGACCCAGCTATCCCTCTCCTTGGTCTGTCCCCAAAGGACTTAAAAACAGCATACTACAGGGGACACAGCCACATCAATGTTTATAGCAGCACAATTCACAATAGCTAAACTGTGGAACCAACCTAGATGCCCTTCAGTAGATGAATGGATTAAAAATGTGGCATCTAGACACAATGGAATATTACCCACAAATAAAAGAGAATAAAATCATGGCATTTGCAGGTAAATAGATGGAGTTAGAGAAGATAATGCTAAGTGAAGTCAGCCATTCCCCAAAAACCAAATGGTGAATGTTTTCGAATGTTTTCTCTGATAAGAATAGGCTGATAGGGAGGGGAAATGTGGGAGGAATAGACAAACTCTAGATGTGGCAGAAGGGCAGGAGGGAAAGGGAAGGGGTATGGAGTTAGAAATGACGGTGGAATGTGATGGAAATTATTATCCAAAGTACACACAAATTGGTGTGAATATACTTTGTACACAATCAGAGATATTAAAAATTGTGCTCTATATGTGTAACAAGACTTGTAATGCATTCCACTATCATATATAAATAAAAAATTTAATTTAAAAAAATAAGCTATCTTTTTTTACAATGTATGTTTATGGCACCTTTGTCTAGTAAGAGATAACTATATTTATGTAGATTTGTCTGTGTATCTTCTATTCTGTTCCATTGGTCTCCTGTCTGTTTTCATGCCAATACCATGCCATTTTTGTTACTATAATTTAAGGTCTGGTATTGTGATGCCTCCTGCTTCACTCTTCTAGTTAAGGATTGCTTTAACTATTATAGATCTCTTATTTTTCCAAATGAATTTCATGACTGCTTTTTCTGTTTCTAGGAAGAGTGTCATTGGCAGTGTAATAGAAATTGCATTAAATCTCTATAGTGCTTTTGGTAGTATGGCCATTTTGACTATGTAAATTCTGCCTATCCCAAGAATACAAGAATATGGGAGATCTTTCCAACTTCTAAGATCTTCTTCAATTTCTTCCTTTAGTGTTCTGTAGTTTTTATTAGAGAGGTTTTTCATCTCCTTTGTTAAATTGATTCCCAAGTTTTATATTTTTTAGGCTATTGTGAATTGGATAGTTTTTCCACACTTTCAGCAGATTCATCACTGGAGTATAGGAATGCAATTGATTTATGGATGTTAACTTTGTATCCTGCTACCTTGCTGAATTTATTTATGAGTTCTAGAAGATTTCTGGTGGAAGTTTTTTTTGGGGGGTCAGTTTCTAAATACAGAATCTAGTAATCAGCAAATAGGGAGGATTTGAGTTCTTCTTTTCCAATTCAGATCGATTCAATTTCCTTCTTCTAATTGCTCTTGTTAGGTTTTCAAGAACTATGGCAAATAGAAGTGTTGATAGAGGGCATCTCTGTCTTGTTCCAGTTTTTAGAGGGAATGCTTTCAATATATTTTTTTTAATTAGAATGATGTTGGCCTTGGGTTTAGCATACTAAAAAGTTTCTAGCACTCACAATGTAGAGATATGTTCCTACTATCTCTAGTTTTTCTTATGTTTTGAGCATGAATGAATGCTGAATTTTGTCAGTGTTTTTTCTGCATCATAAAATAATCATGTAATTCTTGTCTTTAAGTCTTCTGATGTGATGAAATACATTTATTGATTTCTGTATGTTGAACCAATGTAGCATTCCTGGAATGAGCCCCATTTGATCATGTTGCACTATCTTTTTAATATTTTTGGTATGTTATTTGCAAGTATTTTATTAGGAATTTTTGCATCTATGTTCACCAGAGATGTTGGTCTAAAGTTTTCTTTCCTTGATGTGTCATTGTCTGGTTTCAGTATGAGGGTGATACTAGCTTTGTACAAAGTATTTGGAAGAGTTCCCTCCTTTTCTATTTCATGGAATAATTTGAGGAAGATTGGTGTAAGGAAATCTATCTGGTTGATAGATTTTTTTGTTGGAAGTCTTTTGATGAAATCTTCCATTTCATGCTTGAAATTGATCTGCTTAAATTTTCTGTCCTCATGATTCAATTTGTGTAAGTTATATGTCCCTAAAAATTGTTCAATATCTTCAAGATTTTCTATTTTATTGGAGTATAAATTTTCAAAATAGCTTCTAATTATTCTATCTATTTCCATAATGTCCAGGGTGATATTTTCTTTTTCATCATTAAAAAACATGTATCACTACCTAAAGTAAACTAAATGAACCACAAAAATGAATCATTTATATATTAAAATGACTAAGACATCTTAGATCAGAAAATCTTGCTTCCAAACTGGGGAAACAAGTCCATGTACTCTTTTGTATAGATAAACAAGACATATCCCATGGAGATAGAGAGAGGCAGAAACATAAAATAGAAAGAGAACTATTGGAAGTAAAAATCTACTGGACTTTTGCTGCTGAGGCATGAGACTGCAGCATGAGCCTTGGCTCAGAGAGAAGGATCCTAGCAATGGAAAAAAATTAACTAAAAAATAACAAAGCTTCCTCAAAGTGTCAGTAAAGATTTTTCTCAAGAATCTTACAGCAATTTTTTAAAACTTGCATTTCGGGCCACCTTGCAGCTGAGGGCAGAGCTGCCACGGAGGTGGCAACCTAGCGTCTTTGTTGGCCCCTGGTCTGGGCCCACAGTAAGGGTGCCCATGCTGTCTGGCCAATTTGACCAAGTAGTCAAGCTGGGAGCTGGGGCCCAGGGCAAAGGGCAGAAGTTGGGCAGGGCACTGCTGACGCCAAGAAGCATGGTGTCCAATGCTTGCTGGTAGGCGATGGCATGGTGGGCAAGACCAGCCTGGTGGGAGCTACACCACCAAAAGCTACCCCACCGAGTACATACATCTCCGCTGTCTTGAACAACTTCTTGGCTGTGGTGTCAGTCAGCCTGTGAGACTCCGGCTCAGTGACCCAGCAGGACAGGATGAGTTTGACAAGCTGAGGGCCTGTGCTGTACCAACGCAGACATCTTATAGCTCTGCTTCAGCATAGTGAGCCCCACATCTTTTCAAAACGTCAGTGAGAAGTGGGTGCCAGATATCCAGTGCTACTACCCCAAAGCTCCCATCATCTTGGTGGAGACGCAGTTAGACCTCAGAGAAGATGTCCAAGTGCTCATCTGGCTGGACAAAGGCAGGGAGAAGCCAGTGGCTGAGGAGGCAGCCAAGCTGTGGGGCCCAGGAAATCAAAGATGCCTCCTACATGAAGTGTCCAGCCTTGACTAAGAAAAGCCTCAAGGCCAAGGACTGCTATGACTGGCATCTGGCACCCAGCAAGCAGACTCCCTGCAGCAGCCCAGGAAGTATTAATTAAGACAGGACTCAGGACAAAGTGAAGGGCCTGTCCAGGTCCTAGTAAAGAAAGATCACTTGGATATGGAAGTTTGCTGTAAAGAAGGAGAAATAAAAAATTAAGGAAGAAAAAATAGGAAAATCTGGCTATTAGTTGGGGAAGAGATTGAAGAAGTTTCAATAAGGGGATAAAAACTCTGTGCAAGCAAACAATCAAAGATAACTTCAAAACAACTCAAACCCATGGATAATTATACCCACCTACGTCAAACCAAGGCTTAACTACAAACAGGCAAAGAGGAAAGCAGTCATTTGAATGTATTGCTAATATGAATATATGTATATTTTCAAATCTATTCACAGTGAGAAAACACACCATATACAATGCACACAAATCTTGCAAAATGGAGAAAAGTTCAAAATAATACAATAACAGAAAAAGATATTTGAAAAATTGGAAATGTTCAAAGTTAAAAAATGAATAATATATATTAAAATGTGGGGAAATATGGAGAAACATAGACAAGAAAATTGAAAGAAAAATAAGAGAAAATCAAACTGTTGAAGGAAACAGTATACTGAACCAGGAAAGTCAAAGGCTGCTTCCCACTGGCACTCCAGATTGGATAAAAACAATATCATTTCATTGATTACGGTGTACATACCTGGCAAATTGATTTGCCTTCAGGATGTTTACTTCTGAATTTCAGATTCTTTGTATTCTTTTGCACTGAAAATGAAAATGGGACACTTTTTCCTGAACATACTAATGTCTCCTATCTTATTGATAAAGTGGCAATTCAAAGTCTTTTGTCATTTCCTTCTTGTCTTTAATTGGTTCCATTGTTTAATACTCTAAGAATTGCTACTGCCTCCTTAGAGCTTCTGTGTAAGCTCCTATAAGACAATAATGTATGGATCAAAGTAATCAAACTTATAAGAGAGTCACCTTTCCAGTGGTTCTCTCTGTGAAAGAAAAAGTCTTGTTTGTATCACACAAAGAGAAAGAAAATAGGTGGTGAAAGGAAAGTGATCACTACACTCCTAGCCACCAAGAGATCTTTTTTTATACATTTTTTTTTATTTTTTATTGGTTGTTCAAAACATTACAAAGCTCTTGACATATCATATTTCATACATTAGATTCAAGTGGGTTATGAACTCCCATTTTTACCCCAAATGCAGATTGCAGAATCACGTCGGTTACACATCCACGTTTTTACATATTGCCCTATTAGTAATTGTTGTATTCTGCTACCTTTCCTATCCCCTACTATCCCCCTTCCCCTCCCCTTCCCTCACATCTTCTCTCTCTACCCCATCTACTGTAATTCATTTCTCTCCTTGTTTTTTTTTCCCATTCCCCTCACAACCTCTTATATGTAATTTTGTATAACAATGAGGTCTTTATAGTAAAGAGAAGTGAAGAGAGAGAGAGTGTGTGTGTTCTGGCAGGAGAGAGTTTTTATAGCCAAAATCTAATGGGGTCTCTGGGTCTGCAAGCTGCCTTGTTGCCATATGTGATTGGATCATACAGTAATTGCTAAGAGTGTCATCTTCTGCTTTCAGGCAGACCAGGCAGGGGTCAGATGTGGGTTTCCCATGGGTTTCTGTTGCGCCAGAATGGGGGCTGAGTGTTCAGCCTTGAGAGGGGCTGAGTGTTCAGCCTTGAATGGGGTTGAGTGTTCAGCCTTGGGGCAAACAATCGAAAAGGAACCAGATGGGTAGGGGTTGAATGTGCAGCCCACCCTGCAGCTTACAGGTGGAACTAAGAAATTAGTAAAAGAGGATTAGTGAGAATAATTGCAATAATTTCTTTTTTTTTAAAGAGAGAGGAGAGAGAGAGAGAAAGAGAGAGAGAGAGAGAGAGAGAATTTTTAATATTTATTTTTTAGTTCTCGGCGGACACAACATCTTTATTGGTATGTGGTGCTGAGGATCCAACCCGGGCCGCACGCATGCCAGGCCAGCCGCTTGAGCCACATCCCCAGCCCCAATTGCAATAATTTCTATGAAGCACTTCTCAATGGAAAATTGGATTTTCTTTGTAAGTATTTGTCCCTTTTCTGTTCCTGTATTTTGCCATGCTACTAAGGACACTGCCTTCAGAACCAGCTTCCATGTGGTGAGGAATTTCATCCAAACTAGTTTTGACTAAAAACTTGGGGACACTGTTGTGTACCATGACACAATAAATATACTCCTTATAGTTGTTCTATTGCCATTGTTCCAGAAAACTCCTGCTATGTGTTTGGCCCTGTCAGTTATATGCTCATGATTTTGCTAGTGACTTGTTTTTCTGTCAGCCTTTCAGCTTTCAGTTAGTGTTATAGGCATGAACAATCAGTTTAGGAATCAAACACTGAAAAATCTTGTTCTTTCATTTGACAAATCCAAAAAAAAAGGATATAAGAGTTTTTATTGCCTTAATTGCCTATCAGTAAAATAAATAATATTCATTCAAGAAGAGTCTCCAGGAATGGTCCCAAAGAAATACTTTGTAACAAAATATCAGCCTCATATACTTTTACTGTTTTATATTTTTATACTTTTGATTATTTTACCATTTTATTTAATAACAGACGAGAGTTATAAAAATGAAACTTTAACCAGTAATTTATGGATTTAAAAACTGTATTTGTAAAGTACTTAGATCATACAGAGAGACAGAGGATGTTTTGAGTGTTTTGTTCTGAGCTAGAGCTCTATCATGTGCTTGACACTTGTGTTTCCTCCCTCTTTCCTTCCTTCCTTCCTTCCTTCCTTCCTTCCTTCCTTCCTTCCTTCCTTCCTTCCTTTCTTTCTTTCTTTCTTTCCCAGAAATTGAACTCAGGGGCACTTACCCCGTGAGCAATATCCCCAGTTTTTTTATTTTTTATTTTGAGACAGAGCCCTGCTTAGTTGCTTAGGGTCTCGCTAAGATGCTGAGGCTGATTTCAAACTTGGGATCTTCCTGCCTTATCCTCTCAAATCACTGGAATTACAGGCTCCACCACACCCAGCCACTATTTTTTCTTAATAGTAATCACATGGCTTAAAAATATCTGTGCTTCTATAACCTATTGTTTACTAATTAAGTCACTGTCATTCAGAGATTTTGAGTGATTATCCCATGATTCCCAAATCAACAAATAGCTGGCCTGTTATCTGACCTTCCACAGCATGGCTGACAAAGCCATTCTCTCACCCCTGAGAATAGATTGATAGGGACCCATGAGGCATTAAGATCAAGGTGTAGATCCATACCAAATGAATTCAGAAACTCAATCTCAGTTATGTGTTCATTTTGATTCAGACTTTACCTGGGAAGCTTGGATATAGTGCAAGAGTTTGTCTTAATATATGGTATAGTTGCTTTGATAACCAGGACCATTTTTTAATTATTTTATTTGATTTTTTAAATTTAAATGAATTTATTTATTCAAATTTATTATACATCATAGAAGAATGCATTTCAATTCATAGAATTGTGCTCATATAGAGCACAATTTTCATTTCTCTGGTTGCACTCAAAGAAGAGTCACACCATTCGTGTCTTCATACATGTACTTAGGGTAATGATGTCCATCTCATTCCAACATCTTTCCTACCCCAATTCCCCTCCTTCCTCTACCTCCCCTTTGCCCTATCCAAAGTTCCTCCATTCCTCCCACACTCCCTCACCCCACTCCTATTATGGATCAGCATCCACATTTCATAGAAAACGTTTGGCCTTTGGTATTTTGAGATTGGCTTACTTCACATAGCATAATATTCTCCAACTCCATCCATTTACCTGCAAATGCCATGATGTTATTTTCTTTTAATGCTGAGTAATATTCCATTGTGTATATATACCACAGTTTCTTCATCCATTCATCTATTGAAGGGCATCTAGATTGCTAGCACAATTTAGCTACTGTGAATGGTGCTGGTATAAACATTGATGTGGCTCTATCTCTGTGTTACGCTGTTTTTTAAGTCATTTAGGTACAAATCTGAGGAGTGGGATAGCTGGGTCAAATGGTGGTACCATTCCAAGCTTTCCAAGGAATCTCCACACTGCTTTCTATATTGGTTGCACAAATTTGCAGTCCCACCAGCAATGTATGAGTGTGCCTTTCCCCCCACATTCTCGCCAACACTTACTATTGTTTGTATTCTTAATTGCTGCCATTCTGACTGCAGTGAGATGAAATCTTAGAGTAGTTTTGATTTGCATTTCGCTAATTGCTAGAGATATGCAACATTTTTACAAATAGTTGTGATTGATTATATATCATCTTCTGAGAAGTGTTTGCTCAGTTCCTTAGCTCAGTAATTGTTTGGGTTATTTGTTTTTTGGTGTTAAGATTTTTGAGTTCTTTATATATTCTAGAGATTAATGCTCTATCTGATGTGTGTGTGGTAAAAACTTGCTCCCATTATCTCTTCACCTTACTGATTGTTTCTTTTGCTGTGAAGAAGATTTTCAGTTTGAATCCAACCCATTTATTGATTCTTGATTTTATTTCTTGTGCTATAGGAGTCTTGTTGAAGAAGTGGGGGCCTAATCTGACATGATGAAGATTTGGGCCTACCTTTTCTTATTCTATTAGGCATAGGTTCTCTGATCTAATTCTGAAGTGCTTGATCCGCTTTGATTTTAGTTTTGTGCATGGTGAGAGATAGAGATTTAATTTCATTTTTAATTTCATATGGATTTCCCATTTTCCCAACACCATTTATTGAGAGAGAGAATTTTTTAATATTTATTTTTTAGTTCTCAGCGGACACAACATCTTTGTTGGTATGTGGTGCTGAGGATCAAACCCGGGCCGCCCGCATGCCAGGCGAGCGCGTTACCACTTGAGCCACATCCCCAGCCCCCCAACACCATTTATTGAAGAGGCTCTCTTTTCTCCAATGTACATTTTTGGCACTTTTGTCTAGTATGGATAACTGTATTTATGTGGGTTTGTCTCTGTGTTCTCTATTCTGTACCATTGGTCTACCAGTCTGTCTTGGTGCCAATACCAAGGTGTTTTTGTTACTATTGCACTGTAGTATAGTTTAAGGTCTGGCATAGTGATGATATCTGCCTCACTGTTCTTGCTAAGGATTGCTTTAGCTATTCTGGGTCTCTTATTTTTCCAGATAAATTTCATGACTGCTTTTTCTATTTCTATGAGGAATGTCATTGGGATTTTGAATGGAATTGCATTAAATAGGTATAATGCTTTGGGTACTATGGTCATTTTGACAATATTAATTCTGCCTATCCAAGAACAAGGGGGATCTTTCCATCTTCTAAGCTCATCTTTAATTTCTTTCCTTAGCATTCTGTACTTTTCTTTGTAGATGACTTTCATCTCTTTCATTAAATTGATTCCCAAGTACTTTTTTAGACTATTATAAATGTGGTAGTTTTTCTAGTTTCTCTTTCAGAGGATTTGTCACTGAGGTACAGAAATACTTTTGATTTATGGGTGTTGATTTCAGCTAATTTGCTGAATTCATTTATTAGTTCTAGAAGTTTCCTGGTGGAATTTTTTGGATGCCCTAGGTATAGAATCATGTTGTGAGCAAATAGTGATAGTTTGAGTTTTATTTTTTTTTCATTTCTGTATCCCTTTAATTTTTTTCATCTCTCTAATTGTTCTGGCTAGAGTTTCAAGAACTGTTAAATACAAGTGGTGAAATATGGCATCCCTGTCTTGTTCCAGTTTTTAGAGGGAATGCTTTCAATTTTTCTCCATTTAGAATGATGTTGGCCTGTGGCTTAGCATAAATAGCTTTTACAATGTTGAGATATGTTTCTATTTTTCCTAGTTTTTCTAGTGTTTTGAACATGAAGGGGTGCTGGCTCGGATCCCCCCTGGCCCCCGGGGCTTGGCGCCAACCCTGGTTTCTTGTGTGCACGTCAAAGAGGCCAGCTCCCAAGGCCTTGAAAGATTTGTGGTGTCTGTTTCCATATTATTCAGCCTATAACGGTTATGTGGGAACGTCCTGACCTGCTTGGGTCTGATAAGGTTCCTGGTTGAAAGCTTAGTATGAGTCGACAAGGACCACCTGCCCCCCTCCGTCCTTGCTTCCGCCTACCAGTAACTTTCCATTCTGTCTGAAAGAAATATATAAGGATGAGCTGAGATAATAAAGTCAGATTCCCCCTGGATGAAGGACCTCGGACTCCTGTGTCTTTTTAATCCCGACGTCTCCCGCCGGACTCGGCCCATTCGCCGAACGCGTGCGGCAAAGGGGCGCTGTATTTTGCCAAATGGTTTTTCTGCATCTATTGAGATGATCATATGATTCTAACCTTTAAGCTTATTGATGAGATGAAATACATTTATCAATTTCCATATGTTGAACCAACTTTGCATCCCTGGGATGAACCCCACTTGATTGTGGTGCACTATCTTTTTAATAAGTTTTTGTATTCAAATTGCCAGAATTTTACTGAGAATTTCTGCATCTATGTACACTAGAAATATTGGTATGAAGTTTTCTTTCTTTGATGTGTCTTTGTCTGGTTTTTGAATCAGGGTGATATTGATGTCATAGACTGAATTTGGAAGTGCTCCCTCTTTTTCTATTTCATGAAATAATTTGAAGAATATTGGTATTACTTTTTCTTTGAAGATCTTATAGAACTCAGCTTTGGATTCATCTGGTCTGAGCTTTTCTTGGTTGGTAGGCTTCTGATAGCATCTTCTATTTCATTGCTTGAAATTGAAATGTTTAACTTATGTATATCATCCTAATTCAGTTTAGGTAAATTATATGATTCTAGATATTTGTTGATGTCTTTAATAGTTTCTATTTTATTATAGTACAAATTTTCGAGATAATTTCTAATTATCTTCTGTATATCTGTAGTGTCCATTTTGATATTTCCTTTTTCATCACAGATTTTAGTAATTTGAGTTTTCTCTCTCCTTCTCTTCATTAATATCACTAAAGGTTTAGCAATTTCATTTATTTTTTCAAAGAACCAACTTTGTTTTGTTAATTTCTTCTTTTGTTTCAATTTTATTGATTTCAGCTCTGATTTTAATTATTTCCTGTCTTCTACTGCTTTTGATATTGATTTGTTCTTTTTTTTCTATGGCTTTGAGATGTAATTTTAGGTCATTTATTCGTTGACTTTTTCTTCTTTTGAGAAATGAACTCTATACAATAAACTTTCCTCTTAGTACTGCCTTCATAGTATCCCAGAGATTTTGATATATCATATCAGTGTTCTCATTTACCACTAAGGATGTTTTAATCTCCTCTTCAATGTCTTTTGCAATCCATTTTTCATTCAATAGTATATTACATAGTTTC
Source organism: Spermophilus citellus (assembly GCF_964194105.1). Taxonomy (NCBI): domain Eukaryota; kingdom Metazoa; phylum Chordata; class Mammalia; order Rodentia; family Sciuridae; genus Spermophilus; species Spermophilus citellus. The sequence continues at coordinate 27,441,799 of NC_138195.1, read as the reverse complement.
CAGGTGTGGAGGTAGCTTCTATCTTTTATTTTATCATTGATTTCTAGTTTCATTCCATTATAATATGATAGAATGCAAGGTACATCTTTACTTTTTTGTATTTGCTAAGAGTTGCTTTGTGACATAGTATATGGTCTATTTTAGAGAAAGATCCATGTGCTGCTGAGAAGAAAATGCATTCACTCATTAATGGTTGAAATATTATGTATATGTCTGTTAAATATAAGTTGTTAATTATATTATTGAGTTCTATAGTTTCTTTGTTTGACTTTTGTTTGGAAGATCTATCTTGGTGAAAGAGGTATGTTAAAGTCACCCAGTATTATCATGTTTTGGTCTATTTGACTCTTGAAATTGAGAAGAGTTTGTTTGATGAACAAAGATGTTCCATTGTTTGGGGCATATATATTTTTATAATTGTTATGTACTATTGATGTCTGATTGCCTTAAGCAGTATGTAACATCCTTTTTTATCCTTTTTGATTAACTTTGGCTTGAAGTCTACTTTATTTGGTATGAGGCCAGAAATCCCTGCTTGTTTCCTAAGTCTATGTGAGTGATATGTTTTTTCCCAACTTTTCACCTTTGGTCTGTGGATGTCTTTTCCTATGAGATTAGTCTCTTGAAGACAGCATATTGTTAGGTCTTTTTTTTAAAAAAATCCAATCTTCCAGTCTATGTCTTTTGATTGATGAGTTTAGGCCATTAACATTCAGGGTTATTATTGAGACATGATTTGTATTACCAATCATTTTTGTTTATTTTTGGTATTTAACTTGACTTGGTTTCTTCTTTGATTAGTTTTTCCTTTGGTGTAATACCTCCCTTTGCTGATTTTCATTGTTTTTCATTTCCTTCTCATGGAATATTTTGCTGAGGATGTTCTATAGTATAGGCTTTTTAGTTGTAAATTCTTTTAACTTTTGTTTATTATGGAAGGTTTTTGTTTCATCATCAAATCTAAAGCTTAATTTTGCTGGATATAAGATTCTTGGTTGGCATTCATTTTCCTTCAGAGCTAGCTATATGTTATTTCAGGATCTTCTGGCTTTCAGGGTCTGGATTGAGAAACCTGCATATGTCCTAATTGGTTTCCCTTTATTTGTAATCTGATTCTTTTCTCTTGTGGCTTTTAAAATTCTCCCCTTATTCTGTACACTAGGCATTTTCATTATAATGTGACTTGGTGTATATCTGTTGTGATTTTGTACATTTGGTGTTCTGTAAGCCTCTTGTATTTGATTTTCCAATTCATTCTTTATGTTTAGAAATTTTTTTATATTATTTCATTGAATAGATTGTTCATTTATTTTGTTTATAACTCCATGCCTTCTTCTATCCCAATAATTCTTAAATTTGGTATTTTTATATTATCCCACAATTATTGAATTTTCTACTCATAGTTTCTTACCATCTTCACTGTGTGGCCAAGTTTATATTCAAGATTATATATTTTGTCTTCATTGTCTGAGATTCTGTCTTCCAAGTGATCTAATCTGTTGGTGGTGCTTTCTATTGAGTTTTTAATTTGGTTTATTGTTTCCTTCATTTCAAGAATTCTGTTTGTTTGTTTGTTTGTTTGTTTAGAACCTCTATCTCCTAATTGAAGTAAACTTTTGCTTACTGTATTTGCTTATGTACCTCTTTATTAAAAGGATCTTTTGCTGCCTGTATTTGCTCTCTTATATCATCCTTTAATTCACAGAACATTTTAATTATGTACATGCTGAACTCCTTCTCTGTCATTTCTTCTGCTCTGCTGACCATGTATTCTAACAATGTAGTCTCTTTGTTTGTTTGGGGTACCTTCTTCCCTTATTTTTTCATGTTGTTCATGTGTCTTCCCTTCTAGCACTATGGATCTGAGGTGTTACAGTTTTTAACCCTATAGGTTTATACTGTCCATTTAGGGTTCCAATACCTCTCCTTTAAGAGGGAGAACAATATTAACAGATCTCAATACAAACAATATATAGCCTTAAGCCAAACAGCTCCTGTTAAGACATTTGTGGTTTTGTCACAATATACAGAAATGGTTAGTTCAATTATTATTTACAATATAAGCAGTAGGTTTGCAAAAGGGTCTATAGATTCTGATGATAGACAAAGACAGAACCAGGGGTGGGGTGTAGGATGAGATGTTAAAGAGGTAGGAAGTGAGGATATAGAGTTATTAGATCTTAGGAAGCATGAAAAAGGAATCTAAAGAAGTTGACTAGCAGTAGGAGAAGATAGAAAGTAATTTGGGGGAGACAAGTAAGTGGAAAGACAATAGAAAGAGTACAAAAAAATAAGAAAAATTTAAAATGTAAAATTAAGAGATAAAAGGACTGTAACAGACATCCCAGTCCTCAGTAGCCTAATCTATAAAAAGTACTTGGTTTCACAAATGTTGGGAATTTGAGGGTGGGAGAGAGAGAAAAGAAAAAAAAGAGAGAGATTAAAAAAAATCTTGAAGGAATATACAAGGATTGTTTCTGTTGGAGATCAGTATATTTCCTGTTCCCTTCTCATCCAATTGGTGGGGTTGTCTGTTGTTTTCCGGTATCTCCACTCTCAGGATGGTGAAGGTTATTAGGGTGAGCAGGTTGGTCTTGAGTGTAGGGCTCCTGGAAATGGGGTATAGCACTTGCTGTTCCTCCCCAGTGGGATACTGCACCCCAAGGATCTCCTATGGGGGCCACACATGTAGTGTGGGTGCCTGGTCTTAGCTCCTTGTATTGCCTATAGACCTCTCAATTCCTGGTCTCTAATTTAGTCTCTAAACTGTATCTCACTCACCCCTTTCCTTTCTACTTCTCAATCAGGGACCTGTCTCTCCATATGTCTTGTGGGCTGCTTTCTGGGGCCTGCACACCTGTTGCAGAGAGCTGTCTTGTATTGGGCAGTTCAGGACCAGGCTTTGCAAGCTACAGACCGGCTGTGTAGCCACAAGCACTGTGCCAGGTTAGTGGTTACAGAGAGTAGGGAGTTGGGGACTGTAGATATCATGATATTCCTTCTAGGTCCCAGTTGGTGTCCCAAGCTTGGATTTGCCCCAACTAAAGATGACAACAAAGGTGCCCCAAGATGGAGGCAGATGGTTTCAGAGATAGGATCTCAGTTTCAGGTCGGGCCAGGTGGTGGCATTTGGCGGCATATTCAGAGATGGACCTCTATGGGGTTCTGTGTTGTGGCTGGCAGTTGTCTCCAGACCCTGTGCAGTGTCATCAGGTGCAGGCTACCATGTATAGGGGGACTATGTCAGTTGTTGCAATGTCCCAAGATGGAGGGCCCTGTGTTGGTAAATAGGGGTCAATATGAGAGTGGCACCCAGAGCCATAGGCAGTAGCCGGGTATCCTGAGTGGAAGTGGCAGCCGGGATTCCTGCATGGTTGGGTGACCAGGGGTCCTGCACAGGCACTGATGCTGGTGGTCTTGTTGGGGCATGGCAGCCAGATGTGCTGTGTGGGCAAATGGCCAGGGAGTCCTGGGCTGACAAAGGCATAGGGACCTGCGCAGGCACAGTGGCTGGGATTCCTGCATGGGAGCCACTGTTGGGAATCCTCTAATAACTCCCAGAGAAAAAGTATTCCCACTACTAGAATCCCAGGTCACAGAGTGATGCAGAATTCTGCCTCCCTCTAGCCACCATCTTGGATCCAACCAGTACCTTTATAACATCAAATCTTTTAGGAAAAATCTAATATAGGTGTTGGGGATATGGCTCAAGCGGTAACACGCTCACCTGGCATGTGCGGGGCACTAGGTTTGATCCTCAGCACCACATAAAATAAAATAAAGAAGTTGTGTCCACCGAAAACTAAAAATAAATATTAAAAAAATTTCTCTCTCTCTCTTCTCTGTCTCTCTCTTTAAAAAAAGAAAAAGAAAAGAAAAATCTCACATAGCTATAATTATTGTACCATGAGTTTTATATGAACAAAATCAAGCAAATTTTAGAAAATAATTGTTTTATAGGCAAGTTTGGAATATTGATGCATAGGCCACATTATATCACATTTTATGTATTATATTTAGAAACTTTTTAGAATATATTTTAATTGATTTCTCTGTTTTCTGATTTCTCAATTTAGATTCCCCTTCAGGCTACAACCCCTGTATAGTTCTATCTAGATACTTCTTTCTTTATAGTATTTTAACTTTTATATGACTATAATCTTTTCCCGTTTTTTATTGTCATTTTTTACATTCTATTCTACTTTTCTTTTTGCTTCTTTTAGTATATTAAGAAATTCTGTCAGCTAAGTATTCCTCTTTCTATATGCCGAATCAAAAGCATGGAGAATTTCAGGGTTTTAAGAAATCTTATCAACAAATCAAAGTAGTACTTCCAAGTGTGTTTAACAAAGGCAAATGGTTGTTAAAGATATTAAAGTAATTTTCTAGATATAGTGAATGGCCAGATTAAGATCTGAACTCAGGTTCCTTAATTATTAGCCCAACGTAATACAATTTTACTGTTCTGTAGGTGTTTTTTGTTCATTTATTTTTTCCATTATTTCTTTTTAGTTATACATGACAATAGAAATCATATTACATTATTATAAAAGCATGGAATATATCTTGTTCAAATTCAGTCCCTAGTATCCCTTCTTCCCCTCCCCTCCCCCACCCAAACCCCACTTCCTACTCTATTAATCTTTCTTCCATTTCCCACAGATATTTTTTAAATTAAATTATTGCAGATATATGCAATGGTTTCACCATGATATATTCATATATGTACATAGGAAAATCATGTCAGATTCATTCCACTGTCCTTCCTTTGCTGATCTCTTCTCCCTTCCCTACACTCCTGTTTGTCTATTCCACTGAAATTCTATTATTTTTTTAACCACCCTCCCCTTTATTTTGGATTAGATTCCACATATCATAGAAAACATTCAACTTTTAGTTTTAGGGCAATGTTTGATTTCACTTAGAATGATAGTCTCCATATACATCCATTTACTAGAAAATGTCATAAAATCATTTGCTATGGCTGAGTAATACTCTGTGTGTATGTGTGTGTGTGTGTGTGTGTGTGTGTGTGTGTGTGTGTGTGTGATTTTTTTATCCATTTATCTGTTGAAGGGCACCAAGCTTGGCCCCATACCTTAGATATTGTGAATCGCTCCACTATAAACATTGATGTGTCTGCCTCACTATAGTATGCTGATTTTAGATCCTTTGAGTATATACCAAGGAGTGGTATAACTGGGTCAAATGGTGGTCCCATTCCTAGTTTTTAGAGAAATCTCCATACTGCTTTCCAGAGGGGTTGTACCAATTTGCAGTCCAACCAACAATGTATGAGTATGCCTTTTACCCCACATCCTCACCAACATTTATTGTTACTTATATTCTCAAAAATTGCCATTCTGGTTGAAATGAGTGTAGTTTTAATTTGCACATAGCTGAGTGTTATAACAATAGGGAAAAAAAAGCATGTCTAGTAAACCCAACTGAAGAAGATAAGATAGAAGTTAGTACACGAACCCCATCTAGAGGATCAGAATGGAAGTAATAGAAGAATAACAGGTTTGAAGAGGAACAATGCCGAGTTTAGAGTTTTAGGTTTTGGGAAAATAGAGCAGAATATTAGGGTTTTTTTTTTTTTGACAAATTTGATAAAGAACAAACAAACATTAATGGCAAAGTATGTTGGGAGCTATCTAGAAAGACATTTAAAAATTGAAGTGCTGAAGAGGTTGTTGCATTCTTTTTTTATTTATTGGAGGAATGGGCAAAATCCAAGTTTCTGTGGAAAGATCTTAAAATAATTTGAGCCCTGGGAAGAGCAGAAAGGAATGTGAAGATGGCTTAGAGTTCCTCAAGCATCATGGGGCTCGAAGTTCCTGAACTTCAATTTTCTATGTCCCTGAACAGATGTCTGCTCACATTCATCCAACTCACTGATTCCATTCCTATGTAGGGTCAGGCAGGGTTGTGATTGGGTGGCAGAGCCATCATGAAGCTTCAGTTGAGTAGCTGTATAACATGTTCACACTGAGGTCAGTGACTGACACTCATTTAGCTCGTTTTCCAGGAGCAGGAAGAGAGAGCCCCTAAATTTGTCCTTTGAGCCCAACCTTGTTTCAGAAATTTTCATTGGAAGAAGATTTAAAAATAGGATATTGCCTTTGAGTCCTGCAGGAGAGGGTCTTTGGAGTGGGAGCCTGTAGGAAGCAAGTTATTAATATTGTACTTAAGGAAACAGAGTTACAGCTTCCAGAACTCTACTTTGCCAATAGTCTTTCCCCTTGAGTGTCTGAATGCCTACAGAATTTTGAATTACTTGCTACTTAATGTTGGACTGAATAAGGTAAGACCTATATAAGAAACTGAGTTGGATTTTATAATGTGTAATGCCTCCCTCTCTCAGGGAAAAAGGATTCTCAGTAACAATATACACATTTGTTTTTCATTATTGTACATTCATATTTCAAACAATTAAATTGGAACAGGTAACCCCCTATGATATTTCTGGGTGAAGGAAAGCAATAGGTTCTTTTCAGTAGGTGGTTTCCATGCTGAAGAACTGAACCTGCCATTTTCAAGTTAATCTGACTTAGTCTTTGATCCCTGAAGACACAAGTGTATAGGGACATCGTATATTTCTAGCTCATCTGGGTTACCAGTTTTTGCTTCAGTTCAGGTAATAGAAGTGATTTCTGTCATCATTTGGATTTTCGGTAGAGTCTTCAGGACAATTATTTTTAAAAAAGATTTATTCTTTCAACCTATTGGCCATCACCTTTGAAACAGAACTAAGTATCCCTTCTTTTAATATTCCATTGATTGGGAAAAGTGGAAAAAGAGGGGTAAAAATAGTGTTTTGAAAAACAGAAGTCATATGTTAATTGTATCAATCTAGAAAAATCATTTAATATAGTGATATCCAGACATTGATCAGCTTTTATTTCTTTGAAAACCTGGCCTCACTCATTTTTTTTTTTTTACTCTAGTGATCCTCCAGGAAATGTGGTCCTGTTGAAGATGGGCTTACATCCAATGTGGGCAACAATAAATCTGATACCAAGGTAAAGTGTGCTTTTGTGAAATTAATGTTCTTGGTTTGAATTTTTTGTGAAGTGTGTGCCATTACAATTAGCAGTGGTCTTCTGGTTATTTTCTATTGGAGTTTTGCAAAAGGAACAATATTACGTGGATTTTGAATTTTTCTTTTTTTTCTTTTAAATTTTGTAAATAGCAGTTATATGCAAACACTTATAGGTGGTAGCAGCTAAAAAATGTGTAGTAATACAAGAATTGCATTAGGGAAAGCCTTCCAACTGCAGAGAATAAATGAAATTTGGTCAAGGATTGTTTTGTTAAGCTTATTTACTGTGACTTAAATCCTAGTGATGCAACTTACATAATATTTGGGTATAAATTAATTTTTAATTAATTAGTTATCATGGTGACTTTTCTTTGAAAGCTGTAAGCACATTGCCTGTAGTTTTTTTTTTCTCTGAGACACTTTTTTTTTAAAGAGAGAGTGAAAGAGGAGAGAGAGAATTTTTTTAATATTTATTATTTTTTAGTTCTCGGCAGAGAGAGAGAGAATTTTTTTAATATTTATTATTTTTTAGTTCTCGGCGAACACAACATCTTTGTTGGTATGTGGTGCTGAGGATCGAACCCGGGCTGCACGCATGCCAGGCGAGCGCGCTACAGCTTGAGCCATATCCCCAGCCCCGCACTTTATATTTTAGTATCATATAATTTTTTGTTAGATTTTTCTCTATTTCAATCTTTGGTTCTATATTTACACTCGATAATATTAAGAACTGTGAAAATTTAAAAATTTTAAGTCTGTTTTTCAAAATTTGCATTGCAATGGTATTGCCCCATGTTTTCTGAATACTTCCATTAATAGTGTATTTAAACCTTTTTCTCTATCTGAAGGATATATTCTATAAATAATAACCAGTTCTAGAAGCAAAGACTCTCATTAAGCATATTGTATAATGTTAATTTTAAATTGTTTTTGCATTGTTGTGTTTTAAAGTATTCACTCCAAGACCTCAAGTCACATTCTAAGATTCAAATTTCAGAAGTTTCTGTACTTAATTTTTATTTATTTATTTTTGGTACTGGTGACTGATTTCAGGGGTAGTCAACCACTGAGCCACATCCCAGCCTTATTTTGTAGTTGTGCTAAGCAACTCAGTGAGCTCCCGAGTTGCTTAGCACATCACTCTTGCTGAGACTGGCTTTGATCCTCCAGACTCAGCCTCAGAGCTGCTGGGATTATAGGCATGTGCCACCACCCATGGCCTACTTATTTATTTAAATTTTCATTTTAAAGCTCTTCTGTCACTCAGAGTTACTGAAAGTTAGAAAACAGATTTTGTGTATCTTGAAGCACCTAGAACAAGGATTTGAATATGAGAAAGTTATTGAACCATTTGACATGAATAAGCAGGCAGAAAATAAGATTTCCACATAATGAAGTTTTCTACATAATATGATAACCATGAGGTGGCTAATAATTAGGGTTACTGAATTTCTAAAACTATGGCTTAAATTTATATTCTAAGTTAGAGGAGGTAGTGAGTTGAATTAATGTCAAAAATTACAAGCAAACAAATTAAAGAATTGCTAAACATTTAACAATTGGCTGTTTTCAGCTGGCAGAGCAGTCTTCCGCATAATAATGAGCCATATCTTCAAACTGTTTGCATATGAGTAATAAATTTTTCTATTGTGTTTAAGCCAGCTTGAGTTGGGTGCCCCAAAACATCCAAGTGTTCCCACCTGGAACGCCCTTTTACCCTCTCAACAAGTTTTTCTCTCTCCCACATCTTATGATCTCAAAGGAAACTGATCCTACCCTAGAATCTCCAAGAATGAATTAAGCCAATCTGCAAAACCCACTCCCTCCATTGTGGTCGTTGGTTCAGGAATTGCTTAGCTCTAAACAGTTCGATAAGAATGCATTTCAGGACTACAGAATGGGGGAAAAAAATTTTACTAGCTACCACTCTGACCAGGATTAATATCTGGAATACATAAAGAACTCAAAACAACATCTCTATCAATCAGGGAAATGCAAATCAAAACTACATCAAGATTTCATCTCACTTTAGACAGAATGGTGATGATGAAGCATATACGCAATAATAAATACTGGTAATGACATGGGAGGAAAGGTACACTATACATTGATGGTAAGACTGTAGACTAGCACAGCCACTAGAAAGCCATGTGGAGACTCCTCAAAAAAACAGAAAGGGAATCACCATATGACCAAGCTATCCCACTCCTCGGTGTTATCCAAAAGATCTAAAATCAGCATACTACAGTGATACAGCCACTTCAATGTTTGTAGCAGCATGATTCACAGTAGCCAAATTATGAATCAACCCAGACACCATTCAAAAGATGAATTAATTAAGAAAATGTGGTGTCTAAAACAATGGGGTTCTCCTCCACCACAAAGAATGACATAATGGAATAATGGCATTTGCTGGTAAGTGGTTAGAAACGGAGAAAAGCATGCTAAATGAAATAAACCAGACTCAGAAAATCAAAGGTTGAATATTTTCTCTCATATGTGGAAACTAGAGCAAAATAAAGAAAAGAATGCAGTGGTGGAGGGGATGGATATCATAAAGATACAGGAAAGATCAGTGAGAGTAGAAGAAGGAGAATGAGTAGGAAGGAAAAAGAAAAAGAAAGGAGAAGAAATATGGAATAAATTTAACAAAATTATGTTATAGACAAATATAAATGTACCAAAGGGAATTTAATGTTCATGTATATGTAGATAGTATCCAATCAAAAATAAATAAAGGAGTAAAAAAAAAGTTCATTTGAGTAGAGAAGGAAGAAAAGGGGGAGGGAGAAGGGGAGAAAAAAGGGGGGATGGGATTGAAATCAAATTCCTTGCATGTATTATTTTGTCAAAATGAACTCAAGTACTATACATAATTATAATGCTCTAATAAAACAAAAGAATGTTTCTTAGTATGCTTTCACGGAGTGCTAGAATGGAAGTGCTCCCTCTTCTGGGTGTTGTGACAAACAGTGATGTGATCACAGGCCCCTGTCACTATTAGTCTAACAAGCAGATATATAAAAGGAGTCCATCCAGGGAAAAGCAGGAGGAACCAGATTAGGCTAATCAAATCAATCCTATTTCTGAACTTCCAATAAGATATTTCAGTGAATTTCTGTTTTTCATAAGCATATGAATTGAGGGGTTTTATTACTATCTTGAGGTAGAGCCAGGTAGTGATATGTAATTCATACATGCTTTAATCTTCATGAAAACCAAAAAATGTTGAAACGATTTTCACATTTTATATATGGAGACACTAGGGATCCAAGAACTGCATCATTTGTTTCTTCCATTATGGGGCAAATAAATATTTCATCCAAGAACTGCATGATTCTCAGTTCACCACTATAATAAAATGCAGATCCACATGGGAAACCCTCATAATCTCTGTACTTCTCTCTTGAGTCCTGTCAAAGGGCTCAAACTTGAGCATTAGTTTTAACAAAAATGTAAACCAAACCAAAAGAAAACATTGTTTCTAGTCACCTAATGCCTAAAATGAGGCAGGCCTTCAGGTTAATTGAGAATTATAAATTTATTTCCTAAGGGCCACCCCCTCTGAATCTCAGCAAATAGCAATGATAAATGAAACATCTTTAAATGAAACTAAAAATACAGAGCTTTTTTATAAAATATGAGAAAAATCCTTCCTTGCTATAAGAATGGAAAATAACTACAAGATGCTGATAAGGGCACAGGCCAAAGTCTCATTGGGTCAATACCCGAGAGAAAAGCAAAGCCTGATCTCAGGTTTAGTAGAGGAAAAAAATGTGCCTTCTGGAGACAGAAAACAGAATCAGGCTCACTTCTCAAAATCAGGATCTGTGTTGGGTGTAGCTCAGTGGAAGTGCTTGCCTAACAGAGGTGAAGCCTTGGAGTCCATCCAGAACCACAAACAAACGAAAGCAAACAAAAAGTCAGCCAAGACCAAGCCACTATTAAACACTGCCTGGAACTATGACTTATATGAAGCTGAGGCCTAAGGAGCTAGAAAGCTGTCCTCAGACACAGGACTGAAATTGCTCTATCCCTGATGTCACAAAGGGGCATGAGCCTCAAATATCCATAAATCCTGGCTCACAGCTGGGGACTCTGGAAAATCTAGTTTGAGAACCCACAAAATTACTATTGCAGAGAAATTGAAAATCATCTGTCACTCAAGATGGATCTATAAACCAAGTTCAAAAGTAGTTGAGAAGCCAGGCATAGTGGTTTGTAATCCCAGTGACCCAGGAGGCTGAGACAGGAGGATTGCAAACAAGGCCAGTCTCAGAAAATGAGTGAGGCCATCAGCAATAGTGAAACTCTGTCTCAAAAAAACAAAAAGGACTGGGGATGTATCTCAGTGCTAAAAAATCCCGGGGTTAAATCCCCTAATACCAAAAAAAAAAAAAAAAGGAAAGGAAAGGAAAGTCACACAAGGAAAGCCAACCTACAAAACTGGCATAAAATCACTGTAGTTGAAATTAAGAAAACAAAGTAATTCTAAACAGGACTTCAAGCCAGATCTGGTGATCTGGTGGCACATACCTGTAATCCCAGCTACTCAGAAGCCAGGGCAGGAGGGTTCTGAGCTCAAGGCCAGCCTTGGAAATTTAGCAAGATCTCATCTCAATAATATTGACAATATAAACTTTCTTTTTCTTTAGTTTTCTTTCTTTCTTTCTATGCTGTGAATTGAACCCAAAGCCTTGGTCATGCTGAATAAGCTATCTCCTCAGCCCCTTGGTATAAAATTCTAAATCCAAATAAATTACCATCCAGAAATTGGCATGAAAAAAAATTATTTTTGTTATTTTTGCAGTGCTAGGGGGAAAAAATTCTAAATTACATGCATTATTAATATTAATTTTATAAGCATTATCCAGATAGCTTCAATACCTACAAAATATCTGATCAAATCAGAGATGGATGGACTCCATGGACATGCTAATGAGAAAGACCAAGATACTCCAGTATGTAAGGCCACCATGTGACCTGTGACCTCATTCTACAAATAGCCTTTTTTTCTACAGCTTATTGATGACATTTGGTTGATACTCAAACCCAGAATGCCCACCATAGATTAGGCCAGGTTCACCAGCATGAGGGTGACTTTGAACCAAGGAGCTCCCTTAACTCGGGAACATAAATGTGATTGCTGACGTGGAAAGAATCCTGCTTGGGGCCCCTGGGTGAAACCAGAAGTAGAAGAGCCATACTACCAAGTACAAAGGTCTCCTCAACTTCCTCCTCCCTCCAAATGAGCCCAGAGTTCTTGGTTGGAACTCACAAGAAATGGGTACAGGATGTTCTCTAAGTCATTTTTTTCCTTGTGAAGTAGGAATTCCACTTCTGGCTATGAAGAATAACTAGCGCCAGACTTGCCTTTCTGCTATCTACAGCTAGAAAACTAGACAAGGTAACACAGCCTATGAAAACTCAGAAAAGAGAAACGAATGAGGAGAGTCCTATGATCACTCAGATTTTCCCCACACAGGCGGGGCCCCTAAGCAAAGCACAGTCATCTTGCAAAGATGAAGAGCAGAGATTGGAGTGGAGGAGGCGAAAGCTGCTGGACTTTGCAGTACAGATATACTGGAGGGAAGGGAGATATATAGGTAAAATAGTTTCAAGTATTATTTTGCCATAAAGAATAAATTGTGTTATTTGCAGGAAAATAGAACTAAAGATTTAATGAAAAACGAAATAAGCCACACTCAGATAAACAAGTATCTCATGCTTTCCCTTACATGTGGAACTTGGGGGGAAAAGATGATATAGAAGTAGGGGAGACTTAGAAGTAAGGAAGGGCTCAGGGGAAGACAGGAGAGAGGGGAGGGTAAGAAAGGGAAGTTGAGGGTAGATGTGATCAAAGTATGTTATTTGCATGTATGAATATGCCACAATGAAACCATTTTTCTGAATTAAAATGTACTAACATATGAATGTGATATGATTGTAACTATTATGTATAATTATAATTTTTATTTATTTTACTTATATATATATATATATATATATATATATATATATATTTATTTATTTATTTATTTATTTTAAATGCACTAATAAGAAAAAAAGAAAGAAAAATTGTTCCAGATCTACCCAGAGGTTCTGTGGAGTCTCTCACTAAATACTATATGGTCATGAGGCAGTCCCTAAGAGTCAGGCAAAGAATAATTACAAGAGAAGTACTACTGGGAGCTATAAAGAGAACAACTCCCAAAGCTGTCACAGGAATGGGAGGTATTAAGTTCAGCCAACCAAAGTGAAAATATTATATTGAGCAAATCTGGGCAGTGCCAAACTTTTAGGTCTGGACTGGCCATAATTAAGGCTATTATAGACCTGCCCTAACAAATATAGAGACCAGAACTATTGAATACGGTAGTCACTAGCCACATGTGGCTATTGGCCCTGTAAAATGTGGGTAGTCCAAGCCAAAATGTGCCTGAAGGTATAAATAAAACATAAACAAGATTCTGAAGACTTCATATAGAAAAAGAATATAAACTATCTCATTTACTGATTACACATCAAAATATTAATACTTTGGGAATATTGGGTTAAATTAAATATACTATTAAAATCAAACTTAAAAAGAGAGATGGAAAGAGAAGACAATGTTAGGAGAAGAAAATTATTTCCTATTATATAGACTTTGACGAAGAGAAAGAAATTCCCCACTCATATAAGATCCTGGAAGTCAGCTTCAATTATCTGATATGGCTACTAGTCAATTAGTCACATTCCCTTAATATTGCTACTATTATTATATTTGAGTTTGTGATGAAGTTTAAGCTAACTTTGGGGTTCATATAAAAGCTACTGTGCTGTGACACATCTATGTTTAAATTGTGTTCTTGCCAACATGAAAAACAAAAGGAATACATTTAAGGATTAAGAGAGAATCAGTGGTCACCAAATAGTTAGAATGGAATATTAGCTTTCTTACCAGTAAAACCTACACTTTAAAATTTGTACTTTCCTATCCTCATTTTGGTGTCTGAATGTAACCTTGTCCAACAAATTATTGTGTGCTGTTTGAAAGAGGTATTCTTGGCAATAGCAATCTACAGAAGGGATTATTTAGCTATTAAAGGGGCTTTATTAAAAGGAAGTACCTTCTAAGTGATCAAAAAAAGCTTTGAAGCTTTCTCTAAACAGTAGTTACAGAAAAGGAAAACAAAAACAAAAAGTAAACCCCCACCAAAAAGGAGAGAACTAGAAATCCAAGAACATTGCTTTAATTAAATATTTTAACCTATATTTCCAAACATTAAATGGGGAAGAATCCTTTCTTGATGGAAGCTCTTTAGGTAATTCCAAGTACCTGCTTCAGTTTATAACCATCTTCAGGTCATTGTACATCTATATAAACACAAAATAGCCTTTATTAAAGTAGAAATATAAATAGCCTTTATTAAAATTCATATTTAATACAAACTTCCACAGATGTTTTAATGTAAAAATAAACAATTACCAGTAGGCAAAGGAGCTTGTTTGAGAACCTACAGACAATAACAAGAGCAATTCCTAAAACCTGACAACAGTTTTATCTTTGTAGCCAAAAATAATACAGGGGGAATTGGGGGACATTCTGCAGAGTAGGGACAAAATAAAAACCTTACCAACCTTGATAGTAGACATGGGCTCATGATATGCCATGAAACTGTCGCTGGTAAGAATAGTGAGTCTGTTTCAGACCAGGCTAGATAGGCTAAGGGCAATCTTGATTTATGGGGTCATTAAATATTTCTTTGGCAGTCCTTTCATATTTGAGAGTGTACTGGGCTGCCAAGATGACAGCAATGGAGGTAGCAAGGGTCTAGTGACATTCTTCTGTTAAAAATGCTTTTGATACCTGAAAAAGAAATCAAGTATTTTTGTCTAGTAAAATGGTACACAAATAGAAAATATTCAATAATTTTAATCCAATCTGCATTTTCCATGCAAATTCAAAACTGAAAATTGGACCACAGAATACCAGTGATCTGCACAAAGGTCTTTGAGGCATAAGTTTATTAAATTCTACATTCAAATATATATGCAAGCTCTGCCTGAATATGTTCCTCTCAGAGTGGTAAATAAAATTTACAAACATGGCAAAATCTCTAGAGTCATCACAGAATCACACAGAAGTAATATAGAAGCAAAGCAGTCTTCCCAGTGACTGATGTGGCAGCAAAAGTTCACAGTTTCTGTTGATGTGTGGAAAGAGGACAGCAGTGGGCAGACATTTATACTAATATTCACTAACTACATTCACACTGACAGAACTGCATGTGAGATGCTACAGCATGATCCTAAGCTTTCCCCCTTTGTACACACTTCTCTTTGGGTGTTTATCATGCCACTGCATTTACTCTTGACCATGCATGTCTGTCTTCCCACCTGTCTTAAATATCTTGAAGGAAGAATCCTAAGGTCTTTGAACTCCATAAAGTTATAGTCCTACAGATCTCACAAATGAAAAAACATAATGCACCCAATAAAAAATTAATTGATATTTACAACCTTTAGCTACACAACACTTTTTTCACACTGATTTTACTTTGTTGACTGTACATACTCAGAACTGAGTTAGCTCTTTTTCACCCTAGGCCAAGCTCTGTCTTTCATTTTCATTTCTGCAGCTTGAATTTTCACGGTCACTAACAACGTCTGTCTGGACAAAATCCTGAATTTTGTCAGCCAGAGCACAAAGATTGGCTTTTCGGAGACTTTTAATTAAAGTGTTATATGCATTCTTCTTGCCATGAAATTGATACCAGTTACGAAGCAGTTGGACTTTCTGCTCAGCTGTATCTTGCGGATTGTCATTCTTGATCTCATCTATCTTGGCTTCATTGATACCATTCTTACGAACAAATTCTCTAACTTGATTGATCGTCATCTCTTCAGCAATACTAATGATGTATTTACTCAGGTCAACATCTGAAAAATAGAATATAGTCTCTGAAAATTTGTGTTTTTTTTAAATGAAATTCCCATTACAGAAAATCATGTTTATTCCTTCCCTTACCATAATTAACAATACAGGAAAATCCTAGAGACCCAAATGGCTGATTATGGAAGAACAAAAATAAAAATAATTCTGAATTGTAATTCCAGCTCCTGCTATGGCCCCAGTAGTTTGCTCTCTGATCAGGGCATGACACATAACATCTCTGTTTCTTCCTACCTCCTGTATAAAATAAGAGGTTTAAAAGACATCAACTCTAATATCCCTCACAAAATTGAAGATCAATGAGCCACAAGCCTAAATAAATAGGCCAAAAGTTTATGATCATTTTATCTCTGAAGCCCAGGTCAAATGACAGAATCAAACAGCATCAGGTATGTTGTTACAGAATTGAGTACAACAAAGACAACTGAGTCTACAATTCTATTTATTTGTCACTCTGAACAGAGGTGCTATAATACACCTAACGGGTTCTGAAGGAACAATTTCTCAGAATGTGATGTTCTGTTGCTACCTGATTTATTTTTAACAATGAGCGCTATAGATTTAAATGAACTACTGAATAAACCCTTGATAGTGAGCAAGAAGAACTGTAAGCCCAAGGGGTAGCAAAGTCCACAATATGTTACTGAAATTAGCAAGACTTTATTCTAAAATTGGCCTACTCCTGCAAAGGAAGCTATCTTTTAGAAATACAATGATAAAGCCTTACCTAAGAAATTCATTGGCTCTATTTCCTGGGGAGAAAAAAAAATGGAGGCAGGGGAAGAGACAAATAAAAACATATTTAGAATATTCTAAATGTCACTTTCAAATTCCTTAATTCTGAAGAAAGTACATTCAGTTGCCTGATATGTAAAATTAGGAAACTAGACTAAGTGATTAAGAAGGGTTCTTTCATCATTCAAATTTTTAAAGCTTTTGGCCTCACTAGAAACTAAGCAATACTGGCTCATTTTTTACAAAGACAAGGAATCTAAGGAATCCATGAAATAAAATGAGATTATTTTCCATATAGATGCATTAAAGTAAACAACAAACATAAACATTCTCAAATTTTCTTTACTATAGCTATTTTGTTTAACAGCAGAAAAATGGCTCAAAATGAAATTCTTATGTACCATATTGATTTAAAGAACTTAACTCCCTTTGAGCCCTTGCCTCAAATGAAAACATCATTATTCAATTAACAGAAACTGTTTTCTCTTCCCAATGTATAGTTTTGCTATTTGAAATGTCTTGACCCCATGTTAGAAAAAGGAACAAGAGATTGGCTTAATAGTTATCTGGAAAGAGTCGGGATGTGCTTTTGTGATAGATTTTAAGAGCAATCTCTTTGCCCAGGCTGAATCCAGGCTTTGGTAAAGGATGTCTCCCTGCAGAGGTGACACCAATGTGAAATAGGAACCTTGGCCACATCCTTCCTCCAATTCACATACAGCACACTTCCACTCTCCCTTTTGTTGCTTCTTAAGATGCTAGAAGCTTATTTATAAACTAGGTACCATATCTTAACTAATACTTGATGCTGTTCTAACCCATATACACATTAAAACAATACATGTTTGTTTAAAAGAAAGTAACTATCAAAAAGCTGAATTACTACTTTCTCTATTTTTTCAAGAAATCTGATTCACCTACCCGATTGTTGGGTAGAAGTTCATGGTGACCATGGTTTGTACTGCGGTACTTAAAAATTCTGTATATCCCTGAAAGACCAAAGTAATTTCTATCAGACTCAGACCTTAGCCTGGTAGAAAGCATGAGAAGATACTTTCACACTAAAATATATAAAAAAGAAGAAAGAGAAATTCACGGAAACTTTAAGTGGCCAAACACAACAGGAAATGGCACTGTGCTAAACTTACCCCCACTGAGTCAAGTGTTCTAGAGACAGGCCACATCTTAACTGAATCATCCAATTATCACACCCTGGTCTTATATGAAGTTGGCTTTTGACTGACTCTACGGCCACACCACTTCCTTCCTCTCCAGCATGGTGGGTGGCATGACAGCAGAAGGGCTCGGAAGCCATAGGATGTGGAATTGAAATCACCCTGCTGATGCAGGGCATTTAATGCCTAGAAGTTCAAGTATATAACACTTACAAGTAACTCATATTCAATAAGTGTTTTCCTTGAAGTTATTATGAGATGGAAGAAAGGAATCTATATGTCCCTGAGTATAACTGTTTAAACACTAATTATGTATTTTTAGCTAAACAACCTCTAAAGCTAAGACAAAAATCATATTTCAGTTGAAGAAGCAGTGACTTGTTCCAAAAAAGAAGGAAAAGTGTGATAATTCTGAGTTACTGGAAGATGGTGTGACCCTGTATTTTATTTTATTTTATTTTTTGAGAGAGAGAGAGAGAGAGAGAGAGAGAGAGAGAGAGAGAGAGAATTATTTATTTATTTATTTATTTTAGTTCTCAGCGGACACAACATCTTTGTTTGTATGTGGTGCTGAGGATCGAACCCGGGCCGCACGCATGCCAGGCGAGCGCGCTACCGCTTGAGCCACATCCCCAGCCCGTGACCCTGTATTTTATATGGTTAAAGCTATCTTCCAAACTAATTATGATTAAATCCAATCTGGGGCTTATCTGCTAACTTTAATAAATGATCCTTGCATAAAATGTGTTGTCATCATATTTTAAGTGAAGTAGGAGATATGTTAATTAAAAAAAAACAGCTTGGTCAAGGTTCAGGAGGTACAAAAAAGGGATCAGTTTATCAAGTGTCCTTTCAATTTTGTTCCAAG
This sequence comes from Spermophilus citellus, assembly GCF_964194105.1. Classification (NCBI taxonomy): domain Eukaryota; kingdom Metazoa; phylum Chordata; class Mammalia; order Rodentia; family Sciuridae; genus Spermophilus; species Spermophilus citellus. The sequence goes on along the minus strand of NC_138195.1, from coordinate 27,423,038 downwards.
GATGGCCCTTGCTTTTGTGTTTTCTTAACTTATAGGAGAAACTTAATGAATAGTGAAGGATTACTTCTGATTTTTAGCTGTTACTGCAGAGAACCCTTGCTTAGAGGGAGGATGGGAATACGACTCAATTCCCTAAAACTGTTCATCAGAAACAGCAGCAGAAGGTATCATCTGTTCTTATTAGCTTTCAGGAGTATGTTCAGTAGCAGGAGATCAACGATACAACAGAGCTACACTTGGTAGCTTTCTTAAAGATAGAAGACAGAGAAAAAATCTTGTGGGCAAAAATTCAAATCTATAGTTTGAACAAACTAAGAACTTACCAAAAGCTATAAGCGGGAGTAGCAGGAGGAACCACAGCCAGTTATAATTGAAACCTGTAGCTGGAAACATTGAACATTTTATATGAAAACAAGCAATTTTAAAGATTAAACAAAATATTGTACTCTTACATAATTAAAATCAATTAGTTTTTCTTCATATTTAATGGTGAGGATGGGAGAGAGGAGAATATAAAAACAAAAAGAATCATTACTTTCTTTTTTGCATTTGGTATTGCTGGTGGGTGTACATTTCTCAATGATTCCATGTTCACACCTAGAAAAAAATACAGGAGAAATTCAGAAAGCCTGGGCTGATTCCTTCATCGTTTTCAATGGCACGTGTATATTTGGGGCCATTTTATTCATCTTTATGTCTCTGAGAAATATTTTTTTCCCAAATATATCTAGATTATCATCTAAAAACTAAGTGCAAGTTAATAACATGATTTTGGGCGTTTGGATGAAAAAAAAAAAAAAACACCAAGAGTTACTTTGTTTTAAGATACCAAAGTTAAAGGAAGATAAAATATTGGCATACAAGGGAAGATGAAATAGACAAACAAACTTCAAACTGACAATAAACCGAACTCTTAAAATACCAGACCTTAAAACAAACTATCTTTTAAAAAATGAACTACCAAGATAAATTTCAAAAAAGTATCATAGAACATTAAAATGCCCAGAGAGCAGACAATGCTCAGGATATTGCTTAGGGAAGCTATTCAACTAGCTTCTTTGGGTTGCCATTCCTGGAATCAAGGGGTGATAAGGAGAGTCAAGAGGCTCAAGTGGAATTTTCTTCATAAGTCAAACACTGACAGAGACTCAGTTTACATCATCATCTTTAGCAATTAAGGGCACAGGAAGTATTCAATCATGTTTGAATGAGTCAATGGTCATCTAGTTGCTTGGAAGGAGAAACAAAACTAGAACCTTGCTTGAGTCTTGGTCAGTGTGGGCTTCTCTCTAGGAAGACATTCTTTATTAGGGTACATCTAATATTTTCATCACTGAAAGACTAAAACTTACGTGGTGCACGGGTCACAGTGTTCACAGAGAGAAGTTTCACAATAAAAGTTCAGTTTACATCTGCACTTAGTATTCTGAGTCTGGGTACAATTTGTTTCCACTTCTAAGCCTAGAAATTCAGTTTGGAAAATATTAATTATAGCAGCTAGTTATAAATGAACTATGAAAATAATGATCAAGGGCGGCATGGAGTTTTGAGATCCACTGCTAAGATCAACAGTTATATCATCAAGCCTTTAGTAACACAGGTAATGCTAAGTAGCAACACAAATACCCACAGGTTAAAATAGCAAGCAAAGTTTTAAGTGAATAAACAATCCAGCAACCAAGATCATCCTGCCATTGGTTAGATGGTTCCTCTCTTCCTCTAGCCTAGACCCTTGCTACTAAGAAATAAGCCCATGGACTAGCAGTATAATCAATACTCAGAGCTTGTTGGAATTGAGAATGTCTAATTAGACCAAGGCCAAGGCCATCACTTGAGAGAGTCTAATTTAATTGCTGTAAGGTGAGACTTAAACACTGGCATTTTTAATAGCTCCTTGGGCAATTCTCACACACACAGCCAGGGTTGAGAAACCTTGCTTTAGAGCTTAAATAGGGAAAAGAAAAGCTTTTTGTCCAGCGGGTTTTTGATATCAAATAAAACTAGGAGTCCTTCTGTTACATTTTAATCTGCTCCCTCAGAAGAGATTGAGATATCCATAAAAATTCAGGTCCCCAAGCGGAATTATCAAGACAAATCAGATCTCCAAAGATAGGAGAATATGCTACCCACATTTTGGGTTTCTCTGCCCTTGAGTCTATAGACTTCTAAGCTATTTCTGGCCATGAATAAAGACCATTATATAAGCAAAAATCAAGGCAGTTTAAAAATAGTTTCTGTGGTTTTGACTGGAGATGATGAATCCTTTGATTTGATATTTAGTCATTTGCCTTCATCTGAGAGAACTGCTGAGACTTGACCCACAAATGTCCAGACCAGTGAATTTTAGCTCAGTACCTGGTCCTGCATTGCTCCAGCCAGCCTCATTCTGCACCTTCCTGTGTGTCAACATCATATCAGAAGAGGGGCCAATCTCAAATTGTACTACAAATGGTTCTACATGAAGTACCAGGTTTGGGCTCTTTTTATTGCTTCCTGAGACACTTACCATGTCCTCCATCACAAAACTTACATCTTCTGCATTTAGGAGAATAATGTTCATTATCTGTATATTCCTTCCCTTCTTGGCAGGGCACGCATATTGGCTTTCCCCCATTGGCTGTGCAGTCAGCATCTTTTCTTGTACCTGAGCAGAGGGAAAAAAAATCAAGTATTTGAAGGTAAGGTGGCTATGTAACAGCATGGGGAGTGCACAGGAATTATTATGGCTTGGATGTGAGGTGTCCCCTCATGTGTGAGACAATGCAAGAAGGTTTAGAGGAGAAATGATTGGCTTATGAGATCCTTAAACCAATCAGTGAATTCATCCCCTAATATGGATTAATTGAGTGTTAGCTGAATGGGGGTAGGGTGTGGCTGGAGGAGGTAGGTCATTGGATGCATGCCTTTGGAGTATGTGTTTTGTATCTAGCTGGCAGAATCTCTGCTTTCTGATCATTACATGAGCCACTTTCCTCTGCCACACTCTTCCACCATGATGTTCAGCAAAGGAATGGAGCTGGCTATCTGTGGACTGAGACCTCTAACACTATAGGCCCTCAAATAAGCTTTTCCTTCTCCTCAACAATTGTTCCAGTCTGGTTCTTTTAGTCACAGCAGAAAAAAAAAACTGACTAAAACAAGCATGACAATAAAACACTCCTAAAATGGGGTAGGGGCATTTAAGCTAATGATATATAAATACAATGGGGAGAAGATTATTATAAAAAAATCAGTTGTGAGTGAGAAAGTCTTCTAAGACAAAAGCTAAAAGAACGAGTAAAGGAATATGCCTAGAGAAACAAGATAATTAAGAATAAGAGCATATAAAAAGTGGGAGATGGTCTGGGATTGTGGCTCAGTGGTAAAGCACATGCCTAGCATGTGTGAGGTACTGGGTTCTCAGCATCACAAATAAATAAATAAAGATCTACAAACAACTAAAAAAAAATTTTTTTTAAAAAGTGGAAGAGAGGTGAGAATGATCAAATGAACTTTAAGAAATTCTTTTGCCAACTAATTATTTGGAAAGGGGAGAAGTTGGGAGATACTCAGAGCAAATGGCTGTCACTGGCCACAAAGATTACTGAATTAATTTTGTTCTAATTTCTTATTTTACTTTGAAAAGTCCACAAATCCTAATAAGAGATAATGTAGTTTTAGGGAAAGGACATTAGACGTTCCAAAGACCTTTGTCAAATCTTTAGTACCTATAAAATCTATAACAAAGTATTTAGTCTCTCTAAGCCAAAATTCTGTCATGCATAAGATGGAGATAATAATCATTCTCTTACATTGTTATTAGAATGCATCTGTTCTGTATAGTTAATGCTCAGTTTCCTCCTCTCTTCCTTTTCTTTCTACTCTGTTTCCATCCAGGAATAAAGTCCAATTTGCTGGACAAGCATAAACATATTGATAACAAAATTTATTATCAGGGTTGTTATCTTAATGCAAACAGTTTTAAATAATATTCCGGTTTCCTTTAATTCACATTAAAAATAAAGCATGGCATTGATAATACTAAGCATTATGCAACAATATTTTCTGGTAAATTTACACATTTAACAAGAACTTATTAAATGCCTGTTGTGTAAGAGGCAGTTTCTAGGAGCTGGAAATGCTGTAAGAAATAAGTTAAAGCCTTCATTGCAAGACTTTCACCTTCCCAGGCAGATAATGTGCAAATAAATATGTGAAGTCCAGGGGTGACAAGTGCTATGGGTAAAACTAGATTAACATAAGGGGACAGAGAATGAAGAAGAAAGAGACAGAAAATATAAACAGAAAAGCATCACTAGTGACTAATTATTAATGGTACAACTAATTTTAAAAGATACACAAAGCTAATCCACTCCACTCACATATACAACAGAAAATAATTTACACTGTTTCCCAAGTACGTGACTTTATTAATAACTTTATAACATTCTTATTGATTAAAAATATTTACTATAAGCAAATTATGAAATTTCAATATATATATGATATTTTAGTAAACAAAAACAACAGTCTGTCAATATAAAGAAAAAAATAAGCAAATCATGGAAACCCAGAACAGAATTCAAACACAGGACATCAGGGCTAGGTAACATCGAGGCAGCATCCTAAGGAACACAGTGAAATAACAACTGTGTTTTCTGTGAGTCGTATTATACTGATTTCCAAATGGATTGCTCTCTTCCATGAACTATCATGGAATGTGCCTAGCACAGTGTAATAGGAGATATAAGAACTCACATATTCTTTGCTCCAAAGTATACAAATTAATTTTTTTTTCTTTTGGTACTGGGGATTGAACTCAGGGGCACTTGACCACTGAGCCACATCCCCAGCCCCATTTTGTATTTTATTTAGAGACAGGGTCTCACTGACTTGCTTAGTGCCTCGCTAAGTTGCTGATGCTGGCTATGAATTCATGATCTTCCTGTCTCAGCCTCCCCAGCTGCTGGGATTACAGGCATGAGCCACGGAGCCAGGACACAAATTTTTTTAGATGAAAAATTAGTGACTGCCCCCCCCCAAAAAATGTATAACGCATTATTTTCTGAGTATAATGATACATAATTATTATAAAAAGTTTGGGAAAAGGACATATGAAAGCACTTATATATCAACTACCTTGAGATATTATTTTGTTGCACTGATATGCATATAAACATACACACATATATGCATATGTGTGAACATATGTATGTGTAACAGGTGTGTGTGTGTGTGTGTGTGTGTGTGTGTGTATAGTGTGAATGTAACAAACTACAGAATCCTTATTGGATATGACAATATGATTGGGACTTTTTGATTGATTAAAAATGTCAATTCACATATGGAATCATTAAAAAATACTGCATTTTATTCTAATTTATAAAGAATCACTATGTAATCATTTTCTAATTAGGTGACACTGAACAAACACATTAGAATTCCAGATGCTTTATTGCTTGTCATACCCATAATGTATCACCTATTTACTTTCCTGTTGGTTATTTCCTTCTTTTTCTTCCTTTCTTTCTCTCCTTCCTTCCATCTTTAGTGCTAAAATGAAAGCTTAAATACACCAATAGTCTGTCTGAATGCCTGAAATTCTCCAAAAAATTCAACCAAGATTTCCTAGAGATAAACTTATATTTTCTCAGTATTAATAATTCATCGATTTATATAAGTTAATTAAATTACATTAAAATAATAGTAACAATGAATACAAACAGATTTGGAAGCAACTTGAATACTGATAAGCCAAAAATTCAATAACAGTGAATAAAAATGAAAAGAGTGTTTATCCTGTATTTGATGCCACCTAGGATCAATAGAGGAAAGAGCAGAGAGAAGCAGTTTATCCAGTCAGCAAGCTAGTTGGCAATCATAAAAGGGGATTTATACAATTAAGGACTATATTAGAAATATATCAGAAATTCTGCTATACTTTGACTTTGATTGGCAGAAAACTACTTCTTTAAATATCCAGAAGTCACTTAAGCAATCCCACATCATTGGGTATCACAGTGAAATGCCATGCATTCAATACTTTTCTTTATTTTTTACTATTTTCTTAAGGCATTTTCTATAAATTAGTGTGTCAGTGGTTCTAAACATTTTAAAATTTTTGACCTGTGCATTCAACTTTATTTCTTATATAAGTTTGTATCATTAACATTCCTATAGTGGTAGAATGAGTTCTCATCCCATAAGCTAACTCACAAGGGCTGAGATCCCTTCTTAAAGGAAAATAAAACAAAGCAAAAAGGCAAAAATTCTTGACAGACTGATATATATACAAAGCATACTATTTTTTATTTTAACTTTTGTTTTAGATTTTAAAACTGTGAACATATTCCAATTCATAGGGAAAACTGATCCTGTTCAGCAGGTTATAAGAAAGTTAAGAAGCCATTTTTCATTCCTGTTGGAAAAGGGTAAATATAAAAGGGTGTAAGTATAAGTCAGTTGTATTATAAGGGATGTTTTTCCAAATCTGAACTGGAAGGAAGCTAAGGGGTACTCTTAGAGAATCTTTTCACATACCTGATTGATGCCTGTTTTGCACTGGTAGTGTGGGAATCCTGGGAGACCAACAAGTCCTTCTACAGGTCTACTACAATTTTTTCTGGCCCTATTAATCTGTTGCATAAATCACACAAACCCATGTATTGCTTTCCTATACCTTCCTGTCTTCACAATACAGTTGAGAAAGATCCACACCTGTAATGTACTAGTAATCAACTCTAAGTTGGAAAAAAAAAAAGTTTGTGCAATTACATCTGGCTTAGCTTCTAATTTGCTAGTGTTTGAAGGATTTCCGATATGAAATTGATTTGCATTTCAAAATACTGACTTTTAAAACTTATTGATTTGTGTCCGTTACATTTCTAGTTCATCTAGTTATTCAGCTGCAAATGCAAATATATTTTGCAGGCTTCAGTGCCAGGACTAACAGTCTTCTTAGAGACCTGACTGAGGGGAAGTGTGAGACATAGCCTATAAGGGTGAGAGTCCCTTGCTTTCAGAGCTTCACTATTGTTATAATATATCCTAGTCAGTTTTAAATGATAAGCTTTAATACCCACAAATAAATCCTCTTTTGCTCATGAGAAATGGAGCTAAATAGACAAATCTCCCATTTTGGGGGTACACATAATTTGTAAATTTCATTTAATCATAATCATATCAAACAAGTTGATAAAGGCAAATAAAGCTGATCTTTTGAAAATAATTTCATAATTGGTATATTCCTCCAGTAATATTATAACGCTACAGGGTAATCAAAACTTGTAAAGATAACAGATTCATTATTACCGATGCTACCCCTCACCCTGATTTTCATTCCTTTTTCTGAATATTTTGTGTGACCTACCAGGAGGACACAGCTGACAGCAGAACTGGCCTCCATGATGCAGGCCTTCTGAGCACTGAGTCTCAGCTTTTGTAACATTCTCCCTCAAGTCCGACACCTCAGTCGCTCGGGCACTGATATTTTTGGGCAATGATCCAACAATAAAGGTAAGTATCTGTAAAAGAAAAGCATGAAGAGGATTTATTGATTTCTGAAACAAATAACTTGGGAAATGAGTATCACTGAGCCAAATGATTGGGTCTGCTGTGCAGAGGCAGAGTCAATGTTGGGGCCCCACCCTCCTGCTCACTAATCACTGAAAAACAAGCACACTACCTGAATACAGCTCAAGCTAAGCCACACAAGAAACAGCGTCATGCATGGGAGGAACCAGAGCTGTGCTCAAAAGTAAGCACTAGCTCCTACTTACACTGCCCTGTGCCACAGATAAAGAACTTAAATTGTTTCCTTATCCACACAGTGGAAATCATCTCTTCTCATACATCTGCTGTAATAATTAAACAGAATCATGCACTTAAAGCTCTTACCACAGAACGGGGTGCATCATAAATAGGTGCATACTAAACACTGGTATTATTGTGACTATCATAAAGTTGCAGTGAAGGATAGCATAATGCAATTGGAAAAAAGAAATTTCAAAATGTCAGTGGTTTGAATCCTAGTTCTGCTATCAGAACTGGGACTTTAGGCAAGTCACATAACTGCTCTGATACTTGATTTCTTCATCTGCTAAGTGAGAATAGTATTTTCTATCTTAAAAGGGTTATTACGACAATAAGAAGTGATAATTTCTATCAAACCTACTACTTAGCTTACAGGATGGCAATTTCTTCCCTTCTTATATACTAATGCAGAATCAATGGTTTATGATTAAATCTTCATTTGTTATCCAAGCATACAATAAATATTTCATTAAAACCAAAAGTATATTCTTTATCTTTGTTCTGGAAAATAGTCTTTTCTTTATAGAGAACCAACATTTAATGTCCTTTGATTCCTTTCTCCTTCAAACAAACACTCATAACTCTAAGTGACATTGTGTCAAACTTAGCTAGCTATAGAGTGGAGTTCCTTAGGAACATGAAGAGGAAAAAAATGTATATATATACTATATATAAATATTATATATTTTATAAAATAATAAAAACACTCCCTGCTTTGATCCTTCTTTGGGTTTCCTAAGTATTTTTTCTCTCTAAACATAATTTTTAAAAATCATTCATCTTATATACAGTAAGTAAGTTCTATTACCAGTCATTTTGCTGTTAGTTTTGAACTTTGTTTTCTCAAGATCATTTTCATAGCTTTCCTGTGTGTCTTTTTTTCCCCCTACTATATGGCAGAGCCATAATACTGGCTACCAAAAAGTCACAACTTCCCTCTCAGCCCTTTTTCCTTCATCACTTAAACTGGCATCATCCCCTTCAGACCACAGGATACCACAGGACTTATGACTGAGAAGATAAGGAGGGGTCAAGAGATGCAGTGGCCCACATTTCCTCCTGGGATGGATGTGTCTTAAGATGCATTCTAACATCCAGACTTTCCAAGAGGGAAAATGACACCAAAATACCAAGGAAATGGTTGACATGTCCAGGGTCATGTCACTTACTAGCAAAAGGAGAGCTCAGATTTATCTCCTAACTTCTACCATATCTTTCTTCCCCCTGTACTCAGTGGTGGGTGGACTTAATATAGAATACAGCTGACTTTCCAGTTATGAACAATTCAATGTAAGGAACAGTTGGAATTGGCACACAGATGAAAAGAATGGTACTAAATATGCTGGCTTTCCCACCAAACCACTGCCAAATCTATCTAACACATTTGTTGAGCCGAGCTTGGAAAATACAAAGGTAACTAACTTTGATTACAATAGAAAATTAATGTCAAGTTTCCAAAAGCAGAAGAACCTCAGGCCTCACACATGCCAAATACTCTACCACTGAATCTACATCTCCAGGCCAATACCTGCATTTTATTTTATGTTTATATTTTTATTTATTTATTTATTGTAGGAATTAAACCCAAGGCCTTGAACCCAAGTAAACACTGTAGTACACAACCCCAAGTCCGTGGCTTTTATGTTTTAAAACATAAATCTATGATCTTTTTTCTAAAACACAACAAACATGCAGTTTTTTTTAAAGAGAATTTTAATATTTATTTTTTAGTTATTGGCAGACACAACATCTTTGTTTGTATGTGGTGCTGAGAATTGAACCTGGGCCGCACGCATGCCAGGCGAGCATGCTACCGCTTGAGCCACATCCCCAGCCCCCAAACATGCAGTTTTGAACAAAATAGCATTATTGACCTCAATCTCTCTTTTTAGGATAACAATTCTCCTTTCTTTCTCTGCCACAAAAGGTCATGCTGTTATCCTGCTAATATTCATCCCTCTTTTATATCAGAGAATCACAGCTAGGTAACAGAATTGGGCACTCTAGGAAACAGCAGTGTGATTGGAGGTGTACCAAAGTGTTGATTGCTAAGATAGGAGAGGCTTTCAAATGAAAGTTGTCCACATTTCTAAGACTCCTTATTCTATAACTACCTCCAGGTTCTAATTAATGGCTAAGAATTAATTATATTAACTAATCAGCATTCCAGACATTGGAGCTCATGAAAATTTTCAAATAATATAAAAATTCATTAGGAGATAAAAGAGATCAGTAAGTCTTCTTGCAAATTGAACAGGAGCAATTCTTTTCTATTGCCAGCCACTTTTGTTATTGTGAAGAATAAAGTTACTGGTGAGCTATTACTTGCTTTCCTTCTTTTTCAATTCTGGTTTCTAACTAGAAACAAGATGACACAAATTTAAACTTAAAGGGATGGGATTTATAGGAACTGGGCCAGCCCAGATTCACAGATTGACAAGTCAAAAGCACTCAAGGTTAATGCCCAATTGTGTGTGTGTGTGTGTGTGTGTGTGTGTGTGTGTGTGTAATAGAGCCCTATGCTCTTTGGTATGCAAATTTTATCCAATATCCAGGAGACTGAGTAAAGCTTTAACAGTGTATTAACTAAAAATCAATTGTTTGAATGAGACTCACCTACATTATGGAAGGTTATCAGCTTTACTCCAGAAAAGGCAGGAAAATGGGTTAAATCTAAGGTCTGAAAGGTCCATAAACTAAGGCAAATGGTAACCACATGGAAAAATAATGAAGAATAAAAATTGTTTTAAATATCCATCATAACATTTCTTTGAGTCAGAGAAATCTGGATCACATCATCCAGAATATTAGTTAAGCCATTAGCAAATTAGTTAAGCAAATTCATTTTAAGTCTTTCAGAGTTTATATAAAATCAGGGTGTTTTGTTCAGGTTGTGTGTGTGTGTGTGTGTGTGTGAGAGAGAGAGAGAGAGAGAGAGAGAGAGAGAGAGAGAGAGAGAGAAAGAGAGAGAGAGGGAGAGAGGGAGGGTCAGGGAGAGATGAGAGATTTATCTTAAGGAACTGGATGACATGATTGTGAAAGCTCAGTGAGCCAGAAATCTGATAGTGTAGGCCAGTAGTCAGGAAAGAACTGCAGCCAAGAAATCAAGTCCAGAGACAGACTGCTAGCAGAAATATTTCTAGCTCAGGTTAGTGAGGCAGCCAGTCTTTGTTCTACTTAGGCCTTCAACTAGTTGGTTAAGGTCCACCTACATTATGCAGGGCTATCAGCTTTACTCCAATTTATGTTAATCTCGTCCAAAAGACATCTCCACAATACATCCAGAATAATGTTTAACCATATATCTGAGTGGGGTGGCCCGGCCAAGTTGACACACAAAATAACCATTATGTAAAGACAAATGGTGGGAAAAAAAGAGATACACAACAGGTCAGGGAGAGAGAAATGCTATTTAAGTGAGTAAAGGAGGATTAGGGGCATGAAGAATTTTGAATGGGACGATGCTGTTTCAGAAAGAGTAGTCTGGGAATGCCAATGAGCAAGAAGACACTTGGGCAGTGACTTTACAAACGTGCAAAGGGGAGCGAGGTGGTTGGAAAGGCTTTCCAGGGCATGGCCCAAGTAAGGAAAAACCCAAACTTCTCAGCAAAAGCTTCACTAGGAGATATTAAAGGAAATAAATATAAAGGTTTCCTGATCCACTCAGATAATTAACATTTGATACTCAAGGCCACAGTAGGACCATACAGCCTTCTGTATCCATAGATACTGCCACCACATAGAATGACAGAGCAGAAGGAGACCATGGCCTCTATTCAGCTTCAAGGCAGATTTTTTAAATGGCTCTAAATGTAAGTTCATTGTAACTTGAGTCTTCTGTTACCTACAGTATTTTAATATCTTGTGCAAATGAGAAAATTTATTTCTCTCTTTCCCCTTCTGAGTCATTCATGAAAACGCTAAGTGAGAGGACCAACCCCCATTCACATTCCTTCGTGGCATTTGTCTGGCCTTTTACAAAGGCCATATATCACCTCTTTATAGCTACAGTAAATCTGCGTAGGAGGAGTTACTACTGTCCTTTTTATAGTTGAAGCTGAGCACAGAGTACAACAATGACTTATTCAATAACCCAAAAGTATGAAAGCCTGAGGAAAGACTCAGGCACCATATATTGGGCCCAAGTCTGGGCTCCGTTTCAAGTTTGTGAGCTAGTTTCCCAATGACTTTTACTTCATCTAGGCACATACACAACTCAATTGTTTTCAGATAATCATTGGCAAAAAGCCTGCCTGTTAATTGTATAATGAACCTTCCAAACAAAGGGATGTTGGGGAAAATGGAGATGTTTGGAAGTATTTCTCTTGAGGATCAGCAGTCAACTCCAAGTTATTTAGTCTGGGAAAATCGTAGCAGGACCCCCCAAAGCCAGGGCTCTGACTGGCAGGAAATGGAGATCTGGCCAGCCCCAATCACATCTTGGGAAGAAACTGAGTTTATGTCTTCATCCCTCCAATTGAGTGCTATTTCTGGGAATAGCTAAGACCATGAGAGCAGTGGTAGCAAGGGTGGGGCTCTGGAATGAACAAACAGGATGTCAAAACTGGAAGCCATCCCATACCAGAATCTTTGCACCTGCTGCCTTTGAGCCCTCCTAGAAATGAGGACACATGAGAATCTGTTCCTGTTATTGTAACATGGAATATGGATAGTTGGGTTCCTCGTCTTGGGAATTTGAGGCATGAAACCCATGGACACAAGGATGAGAGTAAAGTGACAAGAGTTAGTAGAGTAATAAAAGCAGAACTCCCAAAGGGGAGGGACCCCACAAGGGGGATGCTCCTGGGTCTCTGTGGTCTAGGGGCTTTTCAAGACTTATCTGATGGTCCAGCACTGGTGGTTGGTGTGGTGAGGGATGCCAGCATGGATCAAACAAGCTCTTCCAGCTCCAAGTTTAATAAGCCAATCAGAGGTGCATAATTTCAATCCTTTATTTGCATAATTAAGAGGATGGATCCAACCTTGTGGGTTGACTTGTCTATTGGGGAGAGAAAGTGCTTTGGGTAGGGGTCTGCTTTGTGGTTGCCACTGCTAGGGGTAAAGGTGAGGTAACTAAGGAAGGGCGGTCAAAGGGTGGTCAAAGCTGTGAGGAACAGAAACAGTTTCTCTAACTAAGAAGTCACTGTGGTTAGAGCTGACAAGGAGTAGCTAGTCAAAGGACATCCTCCAGAACCAAAGTCTCCTTCCAGGTTGGCATGATGTCCCCCACCCATCCTTTCCTTCTTTGAGGACTTACTCCTATCTGCCTATGGGAGATCTATCTTCCTTCCTTACAGTCACTGGGAGAAACAGACTCTCATTAAGGATGCCTCCAAAGAGTCAGTGGTGACAATTTGTAAAAGGATGAGCTAGGATTTGAGAAAGAAAAAAAAAAGGAGCTAAAACACATACACCACATACACACACCTTGCTCTTATTGAAGTTCAAAACAAACATGAAAAAACTTAATGTAAAGGAGTGGTGAAAAACCTCAATGTAAAGCCGTGGTGGGAAATGGCAGCCCTCTGAATGGTAAGAATGAGCAAACACGCGCCTGGCATGGTCAGTGAAATTTTCCACTACTGAGCTCAGTCATCAAACGGTTTGTCCTGACATAGCCAGGCAGCAGCAAGCTCCATAGTAATCGTGGGGAACAGGGTTTTATTTTTAACCAAAAGCCAGGAGGCAGTTTCTTCCACAAGAACACAGGGCTCAGCCAACTGTAGGAAGTTTTCCTGTCTTGAAGAGGGTAATAACAGTGGTCTAGTCAATTCAACACTAGAAGGTTAGGAACTGAAAAAAGTGCAAGGTTAACAAAAAGGATATTAAAAAAAAAAAAAGTCTCATCAGGAAACCAGCTTTTAACTCACTGAATTTGAGTAGTTTTTAATTCCTTAATAATTAAGACTAAGGATAACTTTGTTCCTTTGTTTTGCTTAACTCATCTGTTTCTTATTACAATGGACATGTGTTCATCGTACAATAACAAAAATCAAAAGGTATAACTTCAGTGGTAACCAGATTGTGTTAAGCCTAAAGATCTGTATTGAATTATCATCTGTTTTTCTTTTTCAGTAAGAAATAATAATGGATGATAATGGTAGTGAACTTAAAATAAAAGCTTACCCAGCATTTGGAAGGTGGGAAAAAATTCTAAAATTTGAACTAGTAGCATTTATTCATTCACACAAATTTAACTTTCCTCAAGTTTCTTTAGAAATTCGATGATTTCACTAAATCAGACATCTTAAATATCGACTTTTGTTTAGGTGAATATAACTTGTTCCTTAAATAAGCATGATCAGGGCTATTTTATTTCCCCTTAGTCCACTAAGATTATGACATCCATCACTCAATATAAAACCCTGTTTGACAGTGAAGGAAACTGTTTCATTTTGGAAGAAAAATTATTAGACAAAAAGATGTCTCACACTAAAGGGAATGGTTTAATTTACGAAATTGAAAGCTCGGTTATACAAATCATCACAAACTGGTAACTATAGTTGGCAGTAAGTTCTGTCTCTGCTGAAACTCAGTTTTATTTTTCTTAAAGAATATTTACCAGAAAAGAATCCTTATTAGTCATATCCTCATAGATTTCCATGTCAAAAATGCAACCCTTGAATTGCTGGGCTGCCAATGAAACAACAAGATGTGTAAAGAGTAGTTATAACTTAGCATCTTGTACTATCATGTTACTATAAGTAAATAGACACATTTCTTAAAAACCAATTTTACACCTTAGAGAGCACATGGACTAACTTTCTTGTGTGATTTATAAACTGCTTGGAAAAAAAAATGTAATAACTACAGTGTTGTTAGTTACCCACAGGGGTGGAAAACATTCATTTATATGTGTAAGTTCTGGAAGGTTTATTTTAAAATGCCAGAAATATTATCTCATATTTGAATCCAGTGTTTTGAAAAGTGAACCTTATTCAATAAGCATAACTTACCCTAATAGACAAGCATAATAAAATACTTGGCTTAAAACTTATTTTAAAATGCTTGCAGGTAGAATTATTTGAACATTAGACATCTCAAATTCTAAGTAGAATCCATTTTAACCCCTGGATCTGAACTTCAAATAGACTGATGAGAGCAGATGGGTTCTAGGGAAAAGAACTCACCATTTAAATTGTCTTTCAGAATTCAACTAAGAGGTAACAGAATGCAGAGAGGCACATGGGTGAATGGTAGAAACAGAAAGTGAGAAATTTCTAAAAATTTAAAAGTTTTGTTGACACCAGCAAAGGCGTTAGCTAATTCCTAAGATCTTCAAAATGTGAACCAAAATGTGGTATCTCATTTTAGTTTTAGGGAAGAAGGGCTCTGAAAGTGATGTCTTTAAGCCCCCTCTCTGACAGAAGAATGCTTCAAGCCAGCGCAGTGACTGGCCTGTGGTTACACAGCTAGCTCTAGAGAGTCAAGACTTGTGAGCCGAATTGTGCTCCACCGCCAAATTCATGGGTGTTGGCCTAATCCCTCAAAATATGACTACTTTTGGAGATGGGGTCTTTACAGAGATGATTAAGTTAAAATGAGGCGAGCACAGTGAGCCCTAATCCGATGTGACTGGTGCCCTGTTTTGAAGAGAAAATCTGAGCACACGCTAACACAGGGTCATGTTCAAGGACTAAGAGAGGTCATATATAAGCCAAGGACAGAGGCCTGGGACAGATGGTTCCTTTGTGGCCCTCAGAAGGAACTAACTTTGGTGAAGCCTTGATCTCAAGACTTTCCAGACTCCAGAACTGAGATAATGAATTTTCTTTTGTTTAAGCCACCCATGTGAGGTTCTTTGTTACGGTAGCCCTGGTACACTAATATAAGAACCAATACAGCCTCTTCAATCCTCAGATTCTCGATGTGAAGGATGTCAATGGTACCTACAAACTTGGGATCATGCATAGCTAAGCCCAAGGACTTCTCATCTGAAATGATGAGAAGCAGAGTTAACCAGGTAAGAGAACAAATTTCTTATGGTATACAGAAACTAAATTGTCAGGGACTGAGAAGAACCAGAACTACTTCTTACCAGACCTATTAGCCCTGCTATTCTGGTTGAAACCTCTACTACTAATGACAAAAATGAAGCAAGATATAAAGTTCCACTAACTAATTCTACTTGCTTGCTAATTAGACTTTAGTTACTTATCAATACTTAAAGAAAAAGAAATTCTAAAAAAAAAAAAAAAAAAGACTATGAGGGCTAGGGTTGTGGCTCAG
Source organism: Spermophilus citellus (assembly GCF_964194105.1). NCBI lineage: Eukaryota > Metazoa > Chordata > Mammalia > Rodentia > Sciuridae > Spermophilus > Spermophilus citellus. The sequence continues at coordinate 27,407,018 of NC_138195.1, read as the reverse complement.
TGGAAGAGCGCTTTCCTAGCACGCCTGAGGCACTGGGTCTGATCCTCAGCACCACATAAAAATCAAATAAAGGTATTATGTCCACCTACAACTAAAAAAAAAAAATATTAAAAAAAAGACTATGAGCAATTTCTTTTTTTTTTAAAGGCATCATTACACAATTCAATGTCAAGGTTTTAATGATCTCCAATATATTTTTGTAAAAAATAAAGAATAATGCTGTTTTATATACTATTATATTACTGAAAACTGAAAAAAAAATAAAATAAATTTTTACATGAAAGAGATAAGTAAAATTCCATTTCATTTGTTTTTACTTTTTTCAAAATGTCTAAAATAAAAACACAAGTTAATCCTACCCCAGGGACATCTTCTTTCTTTTATAAAGCAGTTCCTGGAGAATTCAGATGTACCTGAGACAGCAGAAATAACTGTTTAGGTCCATGACTGACCATTCAAAAAATTAAATTAAATTAAATTAAAGAACCTAGGAATTTCACCTGGGATTAGATTTCAAGTTTGATGCTAAAAAAATCATTCTCAAAATCTATCAGAAAGAGGCTGGTGTTGTGGCTCAGTGGTAGAGCGCTTGCCAAGCATGCATGAAGCACTGGGTTTGATCCCCAGCACCACATAAAAAATCTAAATTAAAAAAATAAAGACATTGTATCCATCTACAACTAAAAATATTTTTTTAAATCTGTCAGACATTAGAATCAAACAATGATTGATGCATTTAAAAAAAAAAAAAAAAACCTGGGGCTGGAGTTGTAGTTCAGTGGTAAAAGCACTTTCCTACCATGTGTGAAGCACTGGGTTCGATTCTCAGCACCACATATAAATAAATGAATAAAATAAAGATCCATCAACATCTTAAAAAAAAAAAAAAAAAAAAAAAACCTTATATCACACCACAGACCCAACAAGGAATCAGGATCTCTGAGAACAGGCCCTTCTAATGATCATCTTCAACATGTACCCCTGGCAATATTCACGTAAAGGAAGGAAAATCTGAGGTTAGTAGGCTACTACATTTATTTATGAGGAACATAAAGAGTTTACAGACTTAACAGCATCTGTGTTTTGCACCTACAAATCAGAATGTGGCTTTTCAGGGAGAATTAATGATCTTTCCAAAAATAACTCAAGAAAGAAGTCATTTTGAGCAGAGAAAACAGGTAATGGGAAGGCTACAAAGTCCTAAACAGGAGTCTCAGAGGCCTTAAATGTCCAAGGGCCACACAGATAATACAGAAGTAGCCAGATATAATAGACAACAAGGAGTGGAAGGGGCTTGTCCAACTGCAACATTCCATCCGGATCCAAGGGGCAGCCATTACTGAGCTTCAGGGAAACAGAGGCAATGTGTTATATCCGCTCAGATCTTCAGGTTTTCAAGAGAAATCGAAAGTCCTAACATTTAAATGGTGGCAACAAATATTAAAAATAAATAAGTAAATGCATATGTAGATACTTATGTGTCAACACAATGTGGGCTCAACAACATAATCTGGGGGTAGTATAAAGCCAATTTTCAAAAAAAATTTTAATGAACAAAAATTATACATATTTATATATCCAACATGTTCTAAAATACATATACATTATGGAATGACTAAATCAAGCTGCTTAAAATCTGTATTAGCTCACATACTAATGGTTTTTCTTTGTGATAAGATGTCTCAAATTTATTCATCCTGTCTAAATCCATTCATCCTAACTAAAAACTGGTATCCTTTGACCAACATCTCTCCAGCCACTTTCCTCTGACACCCCCCATAATCATCTGACTACTCTCTACTTCTATTAGGAGTTCAACTTTTTTAGATTCTACATGTAACTCACATCACATGATATTTGTCCTTCTGTAAGTATAGGCCCAATTTTTAAACTCAGGCCTAGATTTTTCAGCATGCATGTGGAAAAAAAAAAAAAAAAAACAGCTTAATGGGACCAAAGATCCTGCTGTAAGAGCAACTAACCATCAAAGTTTCTTCTGCAAGGAATTAAAGGCCTTAACTCTGAGCTTGTATGTTCTTTCTCTCTTTCTTTCCTCTGTCTCTCCTGGAGTTTTTTTGGTTTCTTTTTTCAAGATCTCTGCCTGAAAAATCAAGTGTCTATGTTTCTCACATCTTAAATTTTTATAGCCTCACAGAATATACAGGTGAATAAGTATATACCTTATTTATATATTTATAACACTACATAACTGGACCAAAAAACAGCCTGTCATTCATAAATCTAATAACAAGTTTATTCCAATTTTGGAATTTTATCCCAGTCTACAGCTTAACATAACCTGCAGTAAGTTTGGTCACCTCAAAGGGCTGAGTCCATTTGCGGATATATATACCATTATGGTAAGACATGTTTTCTTTATAAGAAATTATTAATAAAAATAATAAGTAAAATAAAATTAAATAATAATTTTAAGTAAAATTCAGTAATCAAACTCATAAAAATTATTTATGAATAATTTTTATTTGATATGTTGTCCTTTCTACAACATATCAAATAAAAATTAAAAAAACAATGGTTTGCATATATGCAAAATGATAATAAGCAGAATATAAATAGCACTGATTATACATGTAATTATGTGCAGGTATAGACAAGGCTGGGGTGTTATAAATAAAACAAAAAGATTCGAATAAATCTAAAATGAGTGACTTTATTGTTTCAATATTTACTTTTTGTTTCACTTCATCTGATTATTTATTTCTATATTTACCTACTTAACAAGAAGGAATTGATGATTCCCTATCCTAAATTTTGTTTCAAGTTGCTGTGGACTTTAGAACCTATTAGAAAACATGTGCTCACTAAGGGACTTTTGGGACCCAAGATGATTCACCAAAAGCACTTAAGTTAGTAGGGGTTTTCAAGGGGGGGGATTTCCTTATTCAGGTTTCTGATTATCTCAGAAAATGGTGATTCTCTCCAACTGACAGTTGTGCTGTAGTGATCAGCTATGAAGATTCTATAGCTTTCATAGATTCTTCTGAAATACTGACGCTTCCACTCTCAGATTGTTAACAAGTAAATTACTTGTCCACTGACCCAAAGAGACTTACTCAGAGACAATATCCAAATCATGGTTTTTCTTTGCCTCTGTCTCACCTTTTTCCCCTCTAAACTCAGTGCAAGAAATAAAACATTTTTCCAAATTAAATGCTTTACCTCTAAGAGTGACAACTGTGTCTGTCATGGACAGTAAAGGACTTTCCATCTGTTGAACTAGCTGTCACTGGGGGCCCTGATGGTCTCTCAAGTATCAACTTACTTTTTGCCTCTCAATCGTGTTATTATATATGAACATATTTTCCATGCTAACTGTTAACATTTTGATTTACATTTCATCATTTTACTGTATTCATAAAACTTTTTAAGTCCTTTGTGATAAGTAAAAATCCATTTAAAAAAATAAAAGTAGAGACATCATGCAGCCCATTGCATGCTTTTGGACTGCTTTAAGGAAAATTATTAAATTATAAATTAACTGTTCTTTTTTTTCCCCAAAACAGCTCTTTGGACCATGCACTATTTTAAAAACAACAACCACCACCTTACAAAAACAAAACTAACACAGTACCCAAAGGTGTTTCTCAAAAAAAAAAAAATATTTCGACTTTTTCTTTCTCCTTTAGAAATTTGTAAATGTTTTGGAATTTCAAACTTAATTACTGTAAGTGCCATAAAAAAATCCACCCAGAAACTACGACAGAAAAAATTAACTCTACAAGGATAGGGAGAGGGAAGGGAAGCAGAGAGGAAAGGAAAAAATAAAACAGCTCCGAGCTGTCACATCTTCTCCCAGTTCGTTAACCCAATTAAACAAAATTTGCTTCCGTGTTCCATATAACGAACATTCTGCCTCCATTTTACTTATTGCTACTACTTATAAAGCACTACCAAGTAGGGAGGTAGAAAAAGCATTTTTTCTGGAAAAACACAAGGGGACATAGCAATGTGGAAACTTCTTAAAGAACACAGATGTGATGTTGAGCAGGCAGTAGGCACAAGGCCATGTTCTGCAAATTTTAAAAAGTAACATTAAAAGGGAAAATGGAAAGTATACAACAAAATATAAACAATGATTATCTAGGTTATGATAGGGTTTTCTGACTTTTAAGTTCTATTTTTCTGCATTTATAATACTATTTAATAAACCTTAATTTCTTAAATAAATACATAATAAATGTTTTATTTAATTTTAGTATTATATATATTATTGTATCATATGTAAAGAAATGTATGTATATGCATGAATGTGTGCACTCTTTTGGAAAAGCAGTTTCCTTGGTGCTTCAGACATGCATCACTTAGTAAATATATAACTGTAGGTAAGTTAAATACACGTACCTCCAGGCCTTGACAATTTCCTTACACTTTGCTAATACTCCTGTCCAAAAACTGAGAAACTCTCAAGGCAACCCACACTGTAACTGTGGAGTGGTTAGGAGGATTATACTCTGAGGCTGTATAATTGATTTCTCAATTTTAATCTTAAATTTTCTCTAAGGAAATTTCTAAAGGAGCCTAAATATTGCACATTATTTTTGAAAAAACTAGGGGGTATTTTTTTTTCTTCTGGTCACAAAGTGGTCTCAGACACACAAACTTTTCCTTTCTATACTTAATGTGTTCTAGAAGTCAGCAGCAATCAGCAAATTGCCCATGTATTGGAATTAGATCTAAATTCAAGCTCAGCTCTGCTGTGTGATCTTAGGTGGATTATTTAAGCTCTCTGACACCATTTCACCTTCTGTAACTGAAGATGAGGCTTCAGTAAGAACTGATTTGAGATCATATTTGTGAACATTCCTATCACTGTGTCCAGGACTTCGTTTGGGCCCAATACAAGAATCCATTGACTCTCAGAACTCAAATGAACCTCTTGGGACCAAGTCCCTTAGATTTGCAATCATCAAGCTGGCATTTTCTGAGCAAGAGACTCTCTAAAAGAGGCTTCTGTCCAAGTAATACAGTTAACCTTGTTTAGTGGGCTGTGTCACCCTGGCAAGAAGCCCTGAGCTTTCAGAAACTATGGTGACAGTGCTAGCTGAGGTAGGGTAAGAGGAAAAGAAGGTAGAAAAACAAAAACAGAACCCGCTGAGACAGTGACTAACAGTCTTAAGGAGAGGAGTTTCCCGGAAGGGAAGCAAGATAAGTTTCTTTTTCTGTGTTGCAAAAAGGAGGAAAACAAACCTCCAGAAGCGTATTCGGTCCGACATAACTTTTTCAAAAGAAACAAACGGTGCCTTCCGAAGACTCACCAAGAACCACTGCCTAAGACTGACTCGCTCCCTAAGTTTGAAAACTGTCAGAAAACTAGCAGTACCGCTCCCCGTCGCCCCAGGCACCCAGCGCGCTTGCGCACGATCCCACCCGTCACGAAGCGGACCTTTGGCTTGCCACTGCACGACAAATCCAGAAGATCTCCTCTTCCCCCTGGCCGGGGTACTCCTCCAGCGACATCAAAGTCTCCCGGACCCTGCCTGCAACCCTGACTGCCTCCCACGTCCACGTTTTCGTCGCACACAGCAGCCCCCCACCCGCAACCCGCAAAGCGTTGGCGGTGCGCCGCCTGCTCCGTGGCTCAGCACTACCCAGCAAGCCCCAAGAAAAGCAAGTCCCCGGGCTTCTTGACCACCGGGAGCTAGTGCGTCTACTGCCCGCAGCACCCGCTGGCCGCCGAGCCCCAATTGCCAAGCACCGGTGACCTGCCGCCGCTGCAGCTCCGGGGTAGGTTCCGCTCCCGCCCCCGCCCCCCAGCGCGCGCTCCGGGGCTAAGCCGGGAGAAGCCCCACCCCGGCGGGAGAGGGATCACCAGAAGCAGGAGAACCCAGATCCTGGGCATGGCTGTGGAACAATCCGCCGAAGTGAAAGGGCCTCTCCAACTCGGAGCAGAGCGAGTCACCCGCCCTGGGAGACGTGACGGCCAGGAGAGCCGCACCTCGAGCTCTGGCTGGCGTCCAGGTGTGTGCTCGGCCAGGGCCCGCCCCGGCGCGCCGGCGAAGTTGTTCTCAAACTGTTTCCCTCTCTTCCCAGAAGCGTCTTTGAACACCTGTACGCCGCTTCTTTTGAGACAGGAGATACGACCTGAAGAAAACCCCTAGGGTCGAGAAGAAGGGAAGTTTTGCTGGGGAACGCCCGAGGGAGGGCTCCATTGATTCAGCAACTTGGCCTGCGCGGGGCGGGGCGGGGCGAGGTGGGGGTTGGGTAGGCCTGAGAGGGGAATGTCGGGGTTTGTTGCACAAACGGGCATTTCCCCTCCCGGGGTGTTTCCGCGGTTGTCTGGCAAGCTCAGTTCAGGTGAGGACCCTGAGAACCCGATTGCTCCTTCCTCAGCTTTCCTGGAGTTCAACCTGGGAAGGTTGGAGAAGACTTGAACCGAACCTGGAACTAAGAGTTGGTAGCTCCTGCCTGAGTGCAGGACCCTCGGCCAATTGCGGGAATCACCAGCAGAAGACTTGGCGTTCACTCAGCTCTTGATCTTGGGGTTGCTCATAGGAGCCTCTTAATATTGTATCAAGTGGCAGTCATCAAATGGAAAGGTAGATATTGTGCTATGGGATTCTGAAAAGAGAGGGTCTGTTAGGTTGTATTTCTCAAAAGAAGAACAAAGTTAACTACAAAAAAAAAAAAAAAAACAGCTGTATTAAAGGTTCTCAACGACTTCCTCTCCTTTGTTACCCATTATTTCCTGAGGAATGTTCTTTAAAAAAAAAAAAAACAACCTTGTAATTCTTTAGTGCTCTCATTAACACAGCTCAAAGACACTAATATTTTGGAAAAGGCGATATCTCCGCGCAGATGGTTTTGCATGATTGTTACAGAAAGTAAGTGTGTGCAATGACATCATTAATGAGGCTGAGTCTAGAAGCAGTTAATCAACTGCACCAGTGCAGGTTTTAGTATTTGCATATTCCATGAAGCTTAGCACCTTGCTACTACTACTTGTCTTCCACCTCAGCTGGACTCATCTTTTTAAGCACTCTACTCTGGAAGCATCCTTGCCTGGCCCACTCTTTATCCTTCAGGCTTCCTCTTAGTGGACATTTTCTTCTGGAAGCCTGTTCAGGCTGCCAAATCTGGAAATCTGGGTTAGGTCTCACTCCCGAATGCACTCACCCTGTGTTTTGCATTTGTTGCTGCACTTGTCACTCAGCCTAGTATTGATTCACTTGTCTCTGCCTCAACTTGGGGTGGATTGTTCCAGCCATCTGAAGAGGACTCTGGCTGTGCAGGTCTTGTTCAGTCTGGACCCATAACTGATGCAAAGAAGTGAGTGGAGGAAGGGAGGATGGACTATGGGGACCCTCTAGGTCATCTTTGCAGCTTTTCTGTAAATATTATACTATTCTAAAAATTTCATTTGAATTGTAAAATGTCAAGAAAAGGGGGAAGGAAAGAAAAGGGAAGAGAAAAAGAGAAAGGGAGGACAACTGGCAAAATCAACATCTCCTGAGTGTGAGTTCTGAGTCAGCAATTTTCACAAATGAATTACCCTTGAAAAAATTATAGCCAAAAAAGTTTAAGCAACACTGGCAAAGCTGGTTAGTTAATAAATAGCAGAGTGAGGGAATTGATCTTAGATGTTCTTGCTCCCAGGGCCTAGCTTTTTCTGCCACCATTCATCACCTCCCATCTATGCATCTAATTACGCTCAAATTCAAAGAAATGGGTAGAGGTGCTTTGTAGGAAGGAATGTATCTCATGGAAAATGATTTTAGAAAATTCTGGGTTAATTAATTACTTTTTAAACTTAAATTTAACTATTTGTGTGTATTCTACAAATCAATGGGTTTCATTGTGACATTTCCATACACAGATCTAAAGAGCTTTGTATCCATCCTCCCTACAACTCTCAAATAACTTCATGGTGAAAAGGAATCCATATCAAGAGGTGAAAGCTGGTGCTGTCATCAGAGTCTTGGATGGGTATATATTGTCCTGAAATTGAAACCTATACTATTCACACTAACTCAATAAATTCTGTTTTTACCTTAGCCAAATTCTTACAACTTAAAAGGATCCTGATGTATCATCAGAGTTTATTATCAGTAATAACAAATCCCTTATTTCCAAATTCAGTTGCTCCAAATTATTATTCTGGCTTCAAACCAGTTAAAGATAACTGCCTATACAACCCTATGGAGACAGCTGGATATGTAGGGATATTACTTTTACCAAAGAATTTTTCTGTCACTAGAGGGCATCAGAGCCCACATCTGCCAAATGATAAGCTGAATTTTCTATCAACTAATAAAAAGGGAAATACTGGGGACTGATAAAGCAAATTATACTACATGCTTTTTAAATTATGTCAAAATGTACCTAATGTTATGTATAAATAAAAAGAAACAATAAAAATATATTTAGCTTCTTGAAAAGGAAAAAGAGGAGAGAGAGCCTTATTTAATAGGTAATCTGTGATCCTGGTCATACAGATATTTTTATCTCCCAGAGAATATATTATTTCTTATAGGGTTACAGGAATAATATATGCAAAACATCTTTCATAATAAATACTAGTTTCTACTTTCACATTGCTTTGCCTAATAAGATGCAAATATTTACAGGGCAAACTGCTAATTTGGGTCACAGTGCAGAAGGAAATAAAGACAAATTAAATGGCTCATAACCTCCTTTCCTGAAATGACTCCTATATGAGCATGTTCTTGTGCCAGAAGGGACTGCATAGCCCTTGGACAAGTGCCTTGGTGTCCAGCTGATCAGGGCTGGGGGTCCTCCACCAAGATGTGGAGGACACTGTTAAATCTCCCAATTTCTCCCACCACAAAGATTAGTGGTATGCTAACCAACCACTTGGCATTGACCTGGAAAATACAATGCACTAAAGGATGTTTAGATGCTATTTGTAGCAACTGGGCTGCAAATAGCATTTGGGTCAGCAAGGGGGTAGAGAAAATAGCTGTTTTTCAGGCCCTGGTTTCATATTCTCAGGGTGCCCCTCCCCTACCATTTCTGCGTATAGGGGTGCTCTAAAAAGCATAGATACTCCATGACTCCATACATAAGAAGAGTACCCACGCCAGGAGTTCAAAACTGACACATTTTTCAATAACTGCTGCTCTGGGGCAGACAAAGATTAGGCCGCATCTTCATTAACCCCAGGCATCCTCTTGCCATTTTTGTGGTCCACTTGTATATATTAAATATATGTTTAAGCAGTATGTATTTTTAAAATCACTTTGTTTCTTCAGTCATTTTATTTTTAAAATAAAATATTACACTATCACCAGAAGTGGAAAAATCAACATTCCTTGCCAAAAATAGAAGGTACCCATAAAAATAAATAGATATCTACTGAAATAAAATATTTGCCTGCATGCCACTAAAAATTGTTTCCCAATACCATTGGCGAGGGTATTATCATTCTGGAACAGCTGAAATAAGAGGTGGTAATGCCTTCTCTCTGTTTTAGCTCCCCTCTCTCCCCGCATATAACAACCAGAGAAAAGACTAGCAAATCTGGGCTACAGATTATCCCTAGGAGACTACACAGTAGATGATGTTAAAGCAAAAAGATTTCGGAGCAGTAAGTGGCTTGTCTCTTGAATCCCGTTTAGTGCTGCTGGCACTACCAGGACAGTTTTTCTCTATTAGAAAAGGCCAAGGGACAGCTGATAGGAGACAATGGTTAAGTAAGAGGGAAAAACCACAGTAAATCCTGCAGAGCTGGAGAGAGATAGTAGAGTGAGAGGTCAGAGAAGAGAGAATAGGGGAGTTGAGGACTGATTGAGTACACAAAGTACTTGGTTGCTCCTGGAAGGGAGAGGTTGATGATTTTCCACCCAAGGCAGCATCAGCCAATTAATAGACATCATGGTATGGCTACCCAGTCCAACTGGGAAAGGGGAGAGAGAAGATGGAGAGTTTGGTTTGGATAGAGTATTTGTGCACCTGCTCAGAGAGACTTTTTCCTTTCCCTGAAAACACCTAACATTAGCAACTTGCAAGAGAGAGACGCCAGGGATTTAAATTCTAGTTCTGTTACTCCATAATCTATGCAAGACTGTGCATGATATATAAGCTCTCTCAGCTTCAGTTTTCTCACTTGGCAAACATAGGCAGGCTTTCCAATAATAATGATTTGCATGGGACTTGATTTTGCATTTTATAATTTTATTTTAGTGTTTTAATTTTCAAATTGCCCTCTTAAGACCATGTGGATCACCAACACCTTTTATAGTGACAATTTATGCAGGCCCTGACCATCTTTACCAACATGAGTGCCCTCAGGCTTACCTACACTGGTTTACCTCTTTGCTAGCTAGGAAAATATCCTCTGGGCTTCTCCACAAAGAAAATCATATTTTCTAAATTTTCCAGAAAAGAAATATTTTAGTCTATTTTATGGTGCTACAGAATCCCAAAGACTGGGTAATTTATAAAGAAATTTCATTCATTCATTCATTCTTTTATTGTTACCGGGATTGAACTGAAGGGTGCTTAACCACTGAGCTACATCCCCTCCTTTTTAATTTTTTGAGACAAGGTTTTGCTAAGATGCTTAGGGCCTTGCTAAGTTGCTGAGGCTAGCCTCCTGAATTGCTGGGATTACAGGTGGGTGTCACCAGCAGAAATTTATTTCTTACACCTCTTAAAGCTGGGAAGTCCAACATCAATGGTCCTCATCTGGTAAGAACCTTCTTACTATCATAACATGACAGAGGTTATTCCACAGAGTGCAGAAGCCTGCAAACTTGGGTCTCTCCTCTTTTTATTAATCCACTAATATCATCATGGGGGCTGTGCCCTCATGACCTCATCCAAACCTTATTACTTCCCAAGACCTCACTTTCAAATAACATCAACTTTGAAGCTGAGAGTTAAATATCTAGCATACAAACTTTTGTGGGACACATTCAAACCAAAAGAAGAACAGAAAAGGAATTATTGTTCCCATGATCGTCCATTGTTGCCTTCAATTAGAATAACTAAATGCAAAGACAAGGTTTATCAGAGGTCAAGAGAGGCTTGGCTCAGAGAGCTTGGACCACATATGCTTTCTGGAGTTCTCTTAGTGCATCAAAGCATAACAAAACTCACAAATACTGAAGGAATTTACAAAAACTATAGGATGTCTTGAGTGTTCCCATGTAATATATTGATGATTTTAACACTTAAAACTTCAGTACAGATCACATTTGGAGCTAGAGTTGTAGTGTCATTTATCATCTGACCCAGGATCTAGTATCCTGGTTTTACTTGAGGCCTTTCATAGATGTAGGGCCTAGGCTATTAACATGCATACCTGATAGCCTCTGACCTATGTAGGCAGAAAGTTAGGGAGCAGAAACCTTTGGAACCATGATATTAACACCTCCCTGTACACACACACACGCACACGCACACGCACACGCACACACACACACACACAGTTTAAACCAGATTCCTCTACAGCAGCCCTGGGAATTGGTGCCAGCCTTGGTTTGAACCTCCAGGCACTGGCTCCTACCACTTGCCAAGGCAGCTCATTCCACTTTAGAGAGCCTTCCAGTGGTTACAGATTATCCCCTGTGCTATAACTTTCTGTAGTTTGGCAAGTATTTGATCAACATCCACTGTGCAAAGAAACTACTTATAAACAGAATTGGAATTGCTCCATTAAAAATGGGTGCTCTCAAATCGCCCATTATGCAACTTAGGAGGAGGCATTTTGCCATTGAAAACCTTCCCCACTGGGCTGGGGATGTGGCTCAAGCGGTAGCGCGCTCGATCCTCAGCACCACATACAAACGAAGATGTTGTGTCTGCCAATAACTAAAAAATAAATATTTAAAAAAATTCTCTCTTTATCTCTCTCTCTCTCAAAAAAGAAAACCTTCACGACAAACTCTACTGCATTTTGAGAGTTTTTCTTCCAGTAACCAGAATTACTAGGCAGCCAGCCTGACTCACTGATCACAGTAAACTGAGGGAAATTGAGATTTTTTTTTTACAGCATCCTCTAGGCTGAGGCAAGATACTCTGAAGACACCTCTCCACATGGCGAGTCAGTCAATTCCTCGAATTTACTTTCTTGTAAACGATGAAAATATGTTGAGAAAGATGGTTTAACTTAGGAATTATAGATAAGATGACATGTGTAACATGCAATGCTTATATAATGACACGGACCTGCATGTAGGCTCCATGTACTTGCTAACTCAGATCTAAGTTTCATAGCTCCCCAGGAAGTAGTCCTGTTACCATCCTATTTTACAGAAGTGAAACATGTAATGACTTACTCAAGGTCACACAGTGACAAGGTGAATTTCTTTTTTTAATATTTTTTTAGTTGTTTATTTTTATTTTTTATTTATTTATATGTGGTGCTGAGGATCGAACCCAGTGCCTCACATATAAGTGCTCTGCACTGAGCCCACAACCCCAGCCTGGAAAAGGTGAATTTCTACAGTCCATGCTAAACACACTTCTTCTATAGTATTCTGACATTGGTCCCATGATCAAGATGCAAACCTCCCAGAAGTACAAAGCCTGGTTGTTTTGTTGTTCTGTTGGACATTAGGGTTTTCTACTCATTAAAAGCATACTTTTATCATGCTCTTTTCTTAAATTCCAGATTTCATTGGCTAAGATCATAATATACTGAGAGCTAAGGGAACTCTACTGCATGGAGTAATTGTTTGGTAAGAAATGTTGTTGATTATTTAGATGGTGTGGCCACAACTCCACACTTGGTGGCTTTCAAAATTCAAGAGGAATATAAATCACCTAGTAATATTAAAATTCAAATTGAGTCAGTAAGTCAAACAAGAAGAGTGAGAATCTGTACTTCCCTCATGCACCCATGATGTTGAGGTCACCATCTGCAAGGACCCATGAGGTGACAAGGGTCTGCTTTCTGCTCAGGGACATTATTCATCAACTCAGTTTTTTGATATATCACAGATAAAAACAAACTGATTCTACCTGTACCTTGCACATTTTTTTGTCAGTTGAATTATTATTTGAAGCACCTCTTTATAGTATTAGATGAAAAATGTAAGAAAATCGACAAATTTAATAATTTTGTAACACACATTTTTATCCAGTTTCCCTTTAGCTTAATATTATACTTCTTGGGTCAGATTTTCACTTAGCAGAAATAAATTGGCCTTGGCTACATAAATAATTTTTTTTCTATCAAAAAGAGAGAAAACTTAGTTCATTTTCAAACATACTGAGCATTTATTTCCGTGAACAGAAAGAAAATTGGCTAGAAGCCTGCTGCTTCCATCAACCAATCAGAATAATGTGACCATAAAAGTCCATGAATTACCCTGTCATTGAATCTCTGCCTTTTTTATTTCTGTCGTGGAGACATGTATCATACAGTTCTGTGTCACATGCTCTGCCTTTTATGTCTTACTTTTCCCTCTTCTTAAAAAAAAAAAAAATTAAGCTCAGTGGGCTCTCTCATTTAAAAATTTCTTGCATGTTAAAAGCTATTAAATAATTCACATGCTGCTTTAAATCTTTTATTACCTAGCACACTAAGACCACCTAACAGGAACCAGGTACCATTCTAAGGATTTTGTAAATATGATTGCATTTCATGCTTATAAAATCCTGTGAGTAGCTTCTTTTTTTTTTAAAGAAAGAGTGAGAAAGAGGGAGAGAGAGAGAGAGAATTTTAATATTTATTTTTTAGTATTTGGCGGACACAACATCTTTGTTTGTATGTGGTGCTGAGGATCGAACCCGGGCCACACGCATGCCAGGCGAGCGCGCTACTGCTTGAGCCACATCCCCAGCCCTGTGAGTAGCTTCTTATGATGCCCACTATGCAGGTGACATAACAAAGGCCCCAGGGTTAAGGATCTTGCACTAGTCATCCAGTATGTGACAGGGCTGGAATTTGAATCAAGAAAGTTGTTTCTTGCATTTAATAATCTATTTCCTTCAACTTAAACTAATACATACAAGTTATTTGAGCAGTTACACCTTGCCAAACTTACATCATCTCATTTAATTCTCATACTCCAATTTATAAGGAAAGAACAGCTTTTTTGATTCATATAAACAGTAAGTTTGATCAAGTTTATGCTCCAAGTGAAATACCAAGTTTTGTATAAATAAGGCCTGTGCTCTTTGCACAATAGCATATTTCCTGCCATTTTTTGTGCATTAGAAAATTTTACTCTTGTTGCAGTCTGAAACCTTTGCATTCACTGAGTCCAGACCAAAACACACAGTATCACAGTATCAGAGACTGGGACACTTTCTGGAAGGAGCCACAATACCTTACCTAACATTTTTTCCACCCTTGTCCCCATCTCATCTTTCCCACCTTCCCCAAAGCTCTCCCTTCTTTGGACATCATGCCCACCTCCTGCTCTTTGCTGCCAAACAAAGAGGTTATTGAATTGAACTGGAAAAAAAACATCTGTCCTGTCTTAACCTTGGCCATTCTCCATGTCCTAGGATCTTGTGTCTTCATTTTGCCTTTCTTTCCTTGGAGATTTAGTCTAGTCCTCACTCAAAATAGACTTTACCATCAACTTTTCTTGATACAGCTAAAGACCATGAACCTGAACAGTAAAGGACAAAGCAATGCCTAATTCCTCCTCAACCAACTATCCCTCTCTCAATCCAGTAGTTAATACATTGTAGTGGCACCCCCTCCTCTACAGAAAATCTTAATTAAGCTTTTTCAGAGACCCTCACCATAATTGTTCTTAGACTCTCAGTAAAACTTCTGCAAAAGAATTTTATGTGAGGGATATTCTTGCAGAAGCAGAGTCCATAAGAAAGATTAACCCAAGGCCTTCACAAAGGCATTTGCATTGGAAGGGAAGCTAGCTGGAAAGAAAGAGGGAGGAGAACTCTCCCTTTCCCAGGCACTGATTTTCACAGACAATGTCCTTGACTTGAATTGGTTGCCCAGAACAGTAAGAGAAAAAAGAAAAAAAAAAAAAAACACCTGTTATATGAACTTCTGCAGATTGTGAGCCTCTGAGCCCCTCCCCCTACACACTGGGTATAAAGTTCTAAAACTTTCTGAACTCAGGTTCAGAGAGATTGATGGACTGTGGTGAAAGTCCCTCTTCTGAACCTGGCTGCAGACAATAAACCTGCTTCCTACTAATTCCTTGACATCCAGCCTCATCTGCCCCACAACAACATGAATAATAATGATTAAGAGTTTAACTGCACTAGAAAAGTGCTTTGTACATGCATAATCTCACCTTTTCTTACAATCTAATATTATCCTCGTTTTTCAGGTTAAGAAACTGAGGTTTGGTGAGTTAAAGTAACGTACACATAGCTAGTAAGTGCTAGAACTAGGGTTGGGACACAAGTCTAGAGGCTCTGTCAACTAATCCTACTTCCTCTTTAATGGTCTATTTTCTGCTTAGGTTGATTTCCTTGAAGTTGGCATCCTGAAGTCCTGTCCCCAACCTGTCATCCTCTCTGGAAGGACACTCTTCCTCCACTTTGACAGCCCTAACCAAATCCCACTTTTCCTATAAGGTAAAACAGAAGACTTGCAGCGTCCCCTGACTCACTATACCTGCTTGAGATCTTTCCAAATGTAGAGCTTCCTTGGCAATTTAAAGAGAGTAATTTTTATGGAATTTGTCAAATTAATTCTCTGTTTTTAAATACACACTTCAAATAAATCCAGATTCACTTGGCATTGGACTCTTCCACTCTCACATACCAATGCTTTATAACTACTTGACTTCATCTGACATGCAACACATTTTTCATCAAAATGCAAAGTTGCTCAAGAGAAAGACACATTTTCCCCTTTCTTTGAATAGATGCTTTGAGCTTAAGTACGGATCCCTGCACCTTCCCTAAGTATACAACCGTTTTTGAATACCTACTGTGTATAGAGGGCTGTGTGAGGCCCCGGGGAACTGCATTAGGCAGGATAAGAATGGTCCCCAGCTACAAGGTCCTTACATGTTCGTAGGGATGACACATTCAAGTAATTACCACAGTCCTCTCTTTCCTCTCAAAACTCTTCTCTTTGGTGTAGCAGACATTGCACTCTGTTCTTATCCTCCCCTGGCCTGTGCTTCCCTGTTTTTCACTGGAGATGCCACTGACCTTCTGCTTATTGAAGCGCTCTCCTCAGTCCCCGGATCCCCTTCTTCTTCAAAGGTGCTCTGAAGTGTTCCTCTTCCCAGGTGACTTTCCACTGGGAACCTGGTGCTCTGACTTCTGTGTTTTATATTTCAAATGTGTTCTGTTCAATCTCTGCTCACTTTCCACTCATCACCTCAAAGTTCTTACTGTGTCTAAAACTGAACTCCTTCATGGCCGTATGGTCCAAAAGAGCAGGAAATCAGCAGCATTGAGCAAAATACTAAGTAAATAACTAAAATTAAATTTCCAGAGGAAACAAGTCCACTGCAGACTTTGGGGTGATCTGGTCACTTTCAGAACCCAACAGCCTTTGACACTAAACTTTGTCTCTTCTGTGTTTGTCCGTCTCAGCGTGGAAGCTCCTTGATGGGGTACTGTGTCCTCGTTGCACGTGGCCAGGGCCTACCCACAGCCATGACAGATGCCTTATACAAATAGGAGGAGTGGTAGAGGGTCACAGACATTTTGCAGTGGCCTTTGAAAGGTTGCTTTGAAAACGGTCACTTTGAAATGACCTTTACAGTGGCTCTGTGGGTCCATCAGACATTGGACTGTTGAGTCAGGACCAACTAGGCAATCATCAAATTATATGACCAAGTACTGTGTACCTTTTCTGGGTGAATTGAGTTTTAATTTTGTCCTAATTTGTTATAGAAGTATCCAAGCAGTTTATATTGTCATTCCCCCCCCCCTCTCAGGATGTATAGACATGTCAAGAAAAACATCATCATCATCACAATTAAAGTATGTGGGTGGGTAGGTGGGAGGGGGGGAGACTAGCCTCAGTATGAAAGTCTTGGTTTCTTTTTCCCCATACTTCAGTAGGGTTTGAGGCCTACACCTACCAGAGTCTAATCTCATGCCATAATGAGTGTCCTACATTTTAAGGGCTTCTGACAGGTATTTGGCCAGACTCTCATCCCTCCTGAATGCTGGCATCTTTTGCTTGTGAACATCTCTCTTTAAAGTCAGCAAGAATCTGGTATGTGATGAATCACAAGGCCTCACTTCCTAGGAGGCAAGGCTGGCCAAGCTCTTTGCTGTAGGGCTTGGAAACTCACTGCTCCCCCTCTTTTTTAAAAATTTGTTTTCTCTAAGCTCTCACCTCCCTCCTTGGGCCACTGCCTTCTGCACACTCACACACATAGTGTAACCTATTACAACTGGCTAAGGAATCCATCATTTTGAATTATGCTTCTCTCTCTCTCTCTCTCTCTCTCTCTCTCTCTCTCTCTCTCTCTCTCCCTAATTTTCCAGTGTTCTTGACAGTGGACAATGTTTTCCAATATAAAAGAAAATGACAACCTTTTTCCTTATCAATGCCCATTTTATGCTGATTTTTATTTTTTGTTTTTCATTTATCTCTGCCATCTTTTTCCAGAAGGAACAGAAGGACGACTTGCTCTTGTGAATGTAGAGCAGGACAAAAAACATTGCATGTACACCTCAGCTCCAGGAGATTATTAGGGGCCTGGATCCTCTTAGAACTATCCTTTTGTCTTTAGGAGGCACATTTACCCATATTTCCTACATTCAAAAGCTCGCTTACATTGAGGGTCATTCGTTACTTTATAGATGGTAACGAATGCATTCTAGATTTAAGCAGTGGCATGGTCAAATGAAAATTGACTTTGCATTTTAAACATACCAAGGAAGAAGAAGAGGAATTTTTTAGGATAGCCTGAAAACCATCTATGGACACAAGGTTTTCCATCTTCAGACCTGTTATATCATTCCCAGAGTTATATCATTTCTGTATCCTCCAGTTAGAAAGTAATGAGCTGCCCAACCAGTGAAACTCCACATCATGTACAACCGCAAGAATGGGATCCTAGTTGGAATAAGTTGTACTCCTTGTGTGTATAAGGAGTATACACTCTGCTGTCATATATATCTAAAAAGACCAATAACTTTTTAAAATATTCTTTTATTTGTAGATGGGCATGATAACTTCATTTTATTTATTTATTTTTATGTGGTGCTGAGGATCAAACCCAGGGCCTCACATGTGCGAGGCAAGTGCTCTGCCACTGAGTCACAACCCCAGCCCCAAAAAAAGACAAATAATTTTTAAAAAGTAATGAGCTGGGCATGGTGGTGCATTTCTGTAATGATAGCTACATAGTAGTCTGAAAAGGATTACAAATTCAAGGTCAGCCTGGGCAATATGGAAAGACCATCAAAAAATAAAAATAAAAATTAGGACTGGGGATGTAGCCCATTGTAGAGCATTTGCCTAGCAAGCATGAGGCCCTGGTTTTTATCCTCAACACTGGAGAAAGGAAGGAAGAAAGGAAGGGAGGGAGCGAGGGAGGGAGGATATAAAAGAAGGGTGGAATGGAAGAAATAAAAGGCTGGAAAAACTTCATAATTATTGCCAGTCTGCCTTGGCCTAGAAGTGAAACTCAAAACCAATTCATTTCTGGGCTTCAATTCCAAAAATGTTTATTGTATTTTGAGGATAGTGTTATTTTTGCAGTGAGAAGAGGAAAGGAATATTAGGATACAGAAATGAACAGGATTTGGGTCCTATCCATTAGAACATAAGGCAGTTGAGTTTAATCTACAGGCTAACAACATGGGCTCTGAAATAAAATCTAGCTCTATCCATGTTAGTTATGAGGGTTTTTTGTTGTTGTTGTTGTTTGGTTTTTGTGGGTTTGAGGGGGGCTACCGAGTATTGAACTCAGGGACACTTAGCCACTGAGCCACATCCCCAGCCCTATTTTGTATTTTATTTAGAGACAGGGTGTCACTGAGTTGCTTAGTGCCTAGCGAGTGCTGAGGCTGGCTTTGAACTTAAGATCCTCCTTCCTCAGCCTCCCACGAGGCTAGGGTTACAGGAATGTACCACTAGGCCTGGTAGTTATGAGGGTTTGGATCAAATGTCCCTCAACTCACGATGGGGGTCATATCCTGGTAAACCCATCATAAGTTGAAAATATCATAAATCAAAAGTTTGTTTAATACACCTAACCTACCAAACATCCTTGCTTAGTCTAGCCTACCTTCAACAGGCTCAGAGCACTGACATTAGCCTACAGTTAAGCAAAGTCATCTATAACAAAGCCAATTTTATGATAAGGTGTTGAAATCTCATGTAAGTCATTGAGTACGGTGCTGAAAAGGAAAAACAGACTGGCTGTATGGGTATGCTTTCACACCACTGTCAAGTCGAAAAACCTGAAGTTAAACCAATGTAAGTCAGGAATCATCTGTACTTCGCTTTTCTGAGTTTTTAGTTTCCTGATCTCTAAAATGAATGATGACGGAATAAACTTTATATGCTTATTATGAGAGTTAAAGGACGTACTTCATAGAAAACATGCTACATAGTGCCAAATATACAACAAGTTTCTTGATTAAAAACTAATTCCTAGTGATAACACAGAAGAGGTAAAAATCCAAGCAAAAATCTAAGCAAAAAGGAGAGGTTGTGTCTAGCTTCAGGTAGCAAAGAGATTTTGGAGACAATACCACTAGATGTGGAATAATTTAGCATGAATTAGTAGGACAGGGGACTCAGTTTTAATAATTTCCCCTCTCAAACACACTAGCTGGACACACTAGCCTGTGTCTGGCCCCTGATAGCAGGTTGAGCAGGAGCTCTGGTGCAAAATGACTGAGCCTGCCAGCGTCTACCCCCAGTCTCAGCATGGGCCTGCCTGAGTGACACTTCTTCCTTCTTGAGGTTGTGTTTCAATGGAACATAATCTTTTCTCTCTTTTAGCAATTTCTTATAGGTAAGAGCAAGTATGATAGAAGCATGAGCCAATTTTCAGGTTCTAACAAATGTATTTGCAGTTATGTTTTCTCACTCTTCATCTGAAATGAAGAGTGAAGAAATTAGCTTTTTTTTTTTTTTTTAACAATTCAGTCCACAAAAGCATGAATTCATTAGATGCCAAAGGAGCAGAGAACAAGTTTCTCCAGTGGGATCCTTAGGAGTATTACTTTTCTGATTGTCCAAAGTAGGGGGACATAGGCAAAAATTCCCCTAACTAGAATTAAGCATCTCAAATACAAAGCAACTCCCATACAAACTGGTTTTGGTTTTAGCCTCTAAGAAGTTCAAATAATCTTTAATGAATGAAAGAATTATTCAATTCCTTGTCTCAACCCAAACACTGGACATTTACATTTTTTCTTTAATACAAACATTTTCAAGAGAAATTCTATTCAACATTTCACTTCTACCATAGCTTTTTAATGAGGAATAGAATTGTTTAATTGAGGAATATAATTAATTTAAAATTGCAATCTGTCTCAAACTTAGAATATGCTTTTTAAAATGTAATAGCACAGATTGCTATTCATTATGTTCAGGATCCATTACAGATATGTTAGTCATTTTCAAATCACTAAAGAGGGAGTGAATTTTAATTATCGAATTATAGAATTTCAGGGTTAAAAAACCTTGAATTATATCAGTACACTGTAAGGTATATTAAATGTGATCAGTGTACTTTCTCCCTTCATTTTTCATGACCCTGTTTTACATGAGCCACTGTTTCAATCTTGACTCCATCCACCCCTCTGTTTGAGATGAAATATTGCCTCGAAGTTTTACTCCGTAATTTGTGATAATAATACTATTATTTATTTATATACAGTTACATGCATTATATAATTTCTATATATAATTAAGGGTAATCATCTGTGGCAGAGTCCTCATCTAGAAGGGACACAAGATTCAGTGGCTGGGCCACGGGCCCTGTTCTCAAGTCTGATAAGGAACTCAGATTTTGGTAACAAACTGAAGAATAGCCAGATGAGACTTATTCACAAATACTGATTCTAGATTAAGCTTATTGACTTATAGATCATTAAATTATAGTATTGTAATACAGCACGGATAGAATTAGAATTATACCATGCTACAGAGAGCACTCCTCAGGGGAGGAGGCAGATCTAAAGGATGCACCTCCAAAGCTGCAAACTGCCAAAGCCTTACCATAGTACCAGGCTCTTCCTATCCTAATAGTATAGTGTCCTCCAACTGGCTTTTATTCAATAATTTTTATTGATCCAGGCATGGCAGGTGTATACCTGTAATCCCAGTGACTCAGGAGGCTGAGTCAGGAAGATCACAAGTTTGAGGCCAGCCTCAGCAACTTATCGAGGTCCTTTTTTTTTTTTTAAAGAGAGTGAGAGAGGAGAGGGAGAGAGAGAGAGAGAGAGAGAGAGAGAGAGAGAGAGAATTTTTAATATTTATTTTTTAGTTCTCGGCGGACACAACATCTTTGTTGGTATGTGGTGCTGAGGATCGAACCCGGGCCGCACGCATGAGAGGCGAGCGCGCTACCGCTTGAGCCACATCCCCAGCCCAGTTATCGAGGTCCTAAGCAACTTAGTGAGAAACTGTCTCAAAAGAAAAAAAAATAAAAAAATCTGAGGATGCATCCCCAGTGGTTAAGGGCCCCTGTGTTCAACCCTCAGGACAAAAAAAAAAAAAAAAGGAATATTTTCAGATAGCACATTATGTGGCAGGTACTGTTTTATGTCCTAGAGCTGCAATAATGAAGAAAATTGAAAAAAAAAATTCCTACCCTCATGAGATTTACAATTAAGAGAAAAAGGAGTTAGGGTCTCAATCTTGTAGAGTCCAAGTTCCATAGATGTGTTTTATGACTGTTTTTCTTTTTCTCTATGTTTTCATATACTATGTATTCTCTCTCTTTTTACCTGAAATACTTGATTTTTCAGAACACTGGAAGAGAAAATTTTTGTCATGTCTAATTTAAAACAAGAAGAAAGAAAGAAAGAAAGAAAGAAAGAAAGAAAGAAAAGAAAGATCAAAAAGGAGAAACATTTTCTGTTTCCTAAAAAAAAAAATTAAAAATAGCAGTGCTATTTTCCTTCTCTCCATGAGGCTAATAGTACTTCAACTGAAATTCAGAGACTGAATCACAGGGGTCCTCTCCACCTCTGATTTATCTTCTGCATTTATCTAAATTAAGCAATCTTTTCTTCACAAACCTTAAAATGCCCAAATATTCAAAGAGATAGAAAATATTGAGGCAGTATCATTGTTTGCTCTTGCTTAAATTTTTATTTTTTTAATCTGTGACAACACACTAATTTTACTTTGACTTTGTAGTTTAATGTGATACTAGCGCAACCTATAGTCATAGTTAAATGCATGGAGCATACTAGACATTGCGCTAAACAATCTGTATCAATTTCATTAAACTCTCAAGATAACTATATTATTTTTCCTACTTTAAAGATGCGATTTTGGAAAGTGAAGCGAATCACTCCAAGTCACAGAGTTAGCAATTGGCTGATCTGGGATTCATATTCAATACAGCTAACTCCAGACATGGAGTTTTAGGCCACTGACTACTAAAAACTCAACTATCTGTCCCAGAAAGCTGCCCCTCTCCCTGCTCCTGTCAATTGTAGAAAATATTATTTAAAACAGGAGCCACCGCCCACATATTTTCTGACCCCACGTTAGAACATTAGTCAGGTTCCCAAAAATGCTTCCTAATTAGGAGGAAAGAGATTTATTTTACCAAGGTCTTAAATGAGCTATGCCAAGGTCAACAATAGTCAGGTGGAATTCACAGAAATATTTTTATTACTTGATAAACATTAACTGAGTTCTCTGACTACCAGAGAGGAATCCATTATTTCAGAGGACCACCAGAATTTTATAAATCGCATGCTATGGCAATTGCATTATACAAATTTTCAAACGAATTGAGTGGAGTTTTAGCTTCAGTCTCACTTTTAATGCATATAACATCCAGTTTAAAGTACAAACTTTTTGGACATCTATTTTGAGAAAAATATCAAGAACATTTTTCTATTTGACATTGGTTTCCTAAATTGAGAGCTTAATTTCTTGAACAAAGAGTCAAGCCAGCTGAAATATCACTTTAGTTTGGCTCTAGGTCATCTCAATATCTGATTTGATCCCAGTTTTATAATTTTAAGAATTTAAAGCTCCAGAAGAATATATTTATGTAAATATACAAAACAGATAGGTAAATATTTATTATGTGTGTACATATGTACCTGTTTATATTTGGTCTGGCAAAAGGTAGATTGCCAGGTGACTTTCTGGAAAAGGATTTGGTTTCGTAGCAAAAATGAATATGGATGTTATTCAAATGTTTGTAAATTAGTGAGAACCAGTTGAAGTTAGTTCAGTCTAAGTTCATCAATCCTGAAGAAAGAATGGCCCACGTTAACAAGGCTTTAAGGATATGGGGAGTAGGGGACAGGCATTACATTGCATGCAAACAGGGCCTAGTGTTAGGGCTCACTGCCTCTCATCCATGGTAATCTGATTATTAAGATGGAGTAATGTATTTTTCTTTACAAAGGAGAAGAGACAATTTCTAATAAAAAAGTGTTTTCTCTTCTCAACCCTCAAATCCTAACTTCAATTTAAAAGAGCCACATGGGCAAAGATTGAGGTGGCATCAGATGACTCCTTGCCATTGCCACTCTTTATAAAACATCCTGCATGGAATTTGCTTTTTTGTGTTTAGCTGTACTGATTTCATCAAATTAACTCTTTGAGGATGGAAAATAAATGTGCTATCTATTACTGTACACATTTGGAGGTGTGATACCCATTTAAGTAGTTGGAATTTGCAACTTTAGGAAAAGTGAGACAAAGCAAAACATCTGCCTTCTCCAGCTCAGGTGCTCTAGAAAACCCTTTCCTCCCCAAACCCACAAGTGACTGAACAGTACTTAGAAATCAAATTCCATTTTTCAGGAAGATAGCTCTTAAGAGTATATACCTTTCATGGATCAGGGCCATAGAAAACAAAGTTTGTCTTTGAGTGGTGGAATCCCAATGTCAAAATGCAAACATTTTTTTTATCAGATTTGGGATATATAAATATCAAATGGGAAATTCTACAGCTATGCAAACCCTCTAATTCCTGGACTATCTCAATGTAATTTTGATATTCTGATATAATGTTCTTCTTCTCATTCCTTAGAACTAAGCTGAGTTGTGCGCAGCTAGAACTAGGCCTATTTGGATGGTCCCAGTACAGTGAATGGGGTATCCTCCCTGAAAAGCAGGAATCTGAGTTCCAACAAGACTGGATGAAAACAGAGATGGCGGTCAGGAGGAGGCTTAACATTTGCTGCATTCAAAGGGAACCCAACAAAGAAGACAAGACAACCAACTTCATGCCAGAGAGTTTGGCTCAAAGGAGCCCCAGGAATATACCTACATCTTTTACACACTGCAAATCCCAGTAATCCCAATCTCCAATCCAGGGAGTAGAATAGGAAGGAGACATTAGAGAAATGAATCTCCTTGAACTGGGCAATGACTTTGCCTTTTAACCAAGAAACAATTGATAAGTGCCTTGAAGTAGGAACATAAACTAAAACTTTTTCCAGAGCACCATATCCAGAATTTTAACATTGAACAGAAGGATATGTAGAATGCTTGAACATTTGGAACATTGTTCTGTCTCTCAAAACTCATCTAAATTCACATTCTTTCCAGTTATCAGTACAGTTATATCTGAGATCTACCATCAGCATATTTTTCAAAAAAAGTGCCTTCCTTGAAGAGTTAGAGGCATTTATTTATTCATTCATTCATCATAAAGCCAAGGTAAAATTTGTAATTTACAACATCCATGCAAACAATCTTTACTAAGCCAAATGCTAGAATTAGACCTGTCTAGGTGGTCTCAGCACTCTATCTGAGTCACTGTGATAGACACTGGCATACAATGGTGAATAATCAGAGTCCCTGCCCTAGCCCAGTGAGGAAGGTAGATGTAATAGAAATAATCACAAATAAATATATTGTTATAAGCTATGATAAGTACTATGAGGAAAAGATAGAGTACTATTCAACTATATAAAAATATCTAAGCCAGGCATGGTGTTGTGTGCCTGAGATCCCAGTTACTTGGAAGGCTAAAGCAAAGGCTGAAACAGGAGAATCTTTTGAGCCTAGGAGTTCAAGGCCAGCCTGGGCAACATGGCAAGACCCTGTCTCAAGAAAAAAAAAAAACACTTTTACAAACCAACAACAACCAAAAAATTTGAGGCAAAAATAAAGCAAATAGGTAGATCTAGTTGAGAGACTGGTACGGTGGTCAAGGAAGACATCTTACCTTGATAAACTCATCATCCTAGAGATCTGAAAATTTTAAGGACTAAACCAGCCAAAACCTTATCATGATACTGGGAACATAAAGCTGCTTTAAGAAAACAAAATATACTTTTAAATGATAATGAAAAATGGACACTAAAGCTCAGAAAGTCTCCTTTATACAGGATGTGTCATGTTTTTCGTCTGATTTACAGGCTGTTCAAATAGACCCCAAAGGCAGAGTGATTGCTCAGCCATACAAGCAGGAGTTCAGGCCCAGTGAAGCCCCAAGACATAGTAGTAGGTAGAAATATTCATACTCATTCATTTCTTACAAATAATGTTTTTCTTTGGAATATTGATATTGAAGTCTTTTGTTTGTTTGTTTGTTTGTTTTAATGAGAGAAACAACTAGGTGAAGAGGGCATTAGAAAAATCTCTGTTAATCCTAGGGAAACAGCAATGTGTTCCAATGTCCCTCATCCCCACCACTCAGGATTTTATTTTTTATCTCCTACTTATGAAAGTTCTGTTAAATGTGGGAGAAGGGGAGGGGGAATAGTAGGGGATAGGAAAGGTAGCAGAATACAACAGTTACTAATAGGGCATTATGTAAAATTGTGGATGTGTAACCGACGTGATTCTGCAATCTGCATTTGGGGTAAAAATTGGGAGTTCATAACCCACTTCAATCTAATGTATGAAATATGATATGTCAAGAGCTTTGTAATGTTGTAAACAACCAATAAAAAAAAAGTAAAAAAAAAATGTGGGAAAAAAAATTCTAATACTACATAGATAATAACCTTCCAAACCTTTAACACCTACGAGTTCTGAAATACTCCTTTTTCAAAAGACTCTTCTACCCAGCCACACTTTCCATCTGTATGTAGTCTTGGGGAAAAAAAATTAAATAATATAATGTGTTACCTAAAATACCAAACCCACACAGAATGCTGATGGACAGAAACTTTTCTAATTCTGAGAAATCCTCCTCCACGTCTGCTTTCCGAGAAGGCTGTAAAAGGGGTTGAGCGAGGTATACGAAACCTGCGACATGTCCACACTATGTTACTAGAAAAGACATCAGAAATGCCTAAATCAACAGTTGCCAGTCCATTTTTAGCAGAGCCTCATTCCAGGCAGCCAGTGAGAAGGAAGCAGGAAAAGCCTGTGATTCAGAAGCTGCCTTCCCTTATAAAGTCAAGGTTCTCCAGAGTGGTATTTTGACTACTTTGGAGGAGGGGTTGCCTGCACCCAGTTCTGTGAGGAAGCCAGTAATTTCTGTTCCTCTCTACCAAAAAAGTACTCCACTGACAAATATGTGTTCAAAATGCAGACTGTGCCTGCATTCTTTCAGGCTGTGGAGTGCCCCGTTACCAGCATTCATTGCTGGGATTTGGACAAGGTTCTTGTTGCCATGGATTCAGGAAAACAAACAGGTTTTCAATGTTCCATTATGAGATTTCAGTCCAAGGTGACCAAAAACTTTATGTGCACATTCATTGGGGTCTGTCCCCGAAACAAACCATTTTTGTATAACCTTACTGGAAAATAAGAACATTAATTGAATGCATAGATAGGAACACCCCAAAACATAATTAGATAGTCTGACTAGTCAACCATTCTAGATAAATTAGGATAGCTATACCAAACCAGTTTTTCAGGACTTAAATGCCAATTAAATACACAAAATATAAGTTAAATACAAGTAACTATAAACATTCAAACTATTAATTTGAATAGTTTCTTTTCTTCTTCTTTTTTTGGGGGGTAGCAGGGATTGAACCCAGGGACACTTAACCACTGAACCACATTCCATATCTCCAGTCCCATCTTTTTTAGTATTATTTATTATTACTATTTTGAGATAGAATTCCACTAAATTGCTGAGGCTAACTTTGAACTTGTGAACTTCCTACCTCAGCCTCCCAAACCACTGGGTATATAGGCTGAATATTTACTTCTAAAAGAATATTAAGACCATGAAATACTTAATATCACAATAAAATCCCAATTGTTGTTATGTGTTATAGCAACAAAACAGTTTTTATATGGACAGGATTATTATTATGCAGTTTGAATTCTGGATAAGATATAACCTTGCAGTACTGTGATCATACTGACAAACTCTTGAGATTTTATTCCTGTAAAAACTCAAATTTGTATTTGTTCCAGGCAGTGTCCCCAGAGGGGGAAAAAAAGGGGTAACCTTGTCATTCATCTTCCTGTGTTGCGCTGAGTGAGGACCAAAATGGGCTTAGGTGTGTGGGGCCTCGTTAGGCCGAAGATATTCACAGTTATTTGGCCTCTTTTCCTTTTATTGGCCTTTACAAGACATGATTTCCAGGAAGAAAATCATGAACTTATGTGTACTTTATATGTTCATCTTTCATCTTGGAAAATTTAAAAAACAAGGGCTCTTCCACCTAGCTTTGTCAGTGTTTGAAGGTTACCAGGTTGCACTGCAGTTAGCAATTTGGGTTTAAGCAATTGATGCCAAAGAACATAACAGTGAAAGTCACTGGGATTCTTCACTGTCCTCTCATCAGTCCTCACAATCTCTTGATGAACTTAGTGCTACACCAACCCACTTTAAAGATTGGAAAGCCAAGGAGGCAGGATGCTGGAAAATTTACCCAGGGACTCAAAGTAAGTTGCTAAAAAATTGGTGTTTGAGTCAAATCTAATTCCAAAGTCCACACTCTTACCCTTATTTTATAATGTCTTTCAGCACAGATAATAAGAATTTTGTCCTCTTTCAACTATCTCAAATTCCAATCAGGTTTTTAAGCAGTGGGAGCTCTGCAGTATAAAATTACCCTATAGGGTCTCAAATTTGCAGTAAAAGGAAGTGAATGCCTCAAATTCCAAGTTGCAGCTTCTAAAATTCTTAAGCATCCAAAGCTGCCTCACAGGGTCCTTTCTGTTCACTTTTCTAGGGGCGGGGAGGGGGGAGGGGGGAAGTATGCCTAATGCTAAAATGAGTTGTGTAATCTCTGGGGCTCATCTTGGCAGGCAGCCTGCCCTCTCCAAGTTTAGGTCACTTAGCTATTGTGGGATCATCTCACTAAAACCTCAGACTCTTCTAGTAGAATCCTCAGTGTCCAGTGCTTCACACATGACTCTGGACAACAAGCATTTAAATACTGCCTGACACCTGACGCTAGCCTGAATTAATTCAAATTCAGGTTGACAACTGATTGGCAGTTTATAGTTTTAAGACACTTAAGCTGGACTGCAGTTCAGTGGTAAAGCATATGCCTGGCATGTGCAAGGCCCTAGGTTTAATCAACAGCAAAAACACACTGTAATAATGATAATAATAATAATAATAATAATAATAATAATAATAATGACATTTAAGAAGATTATGTCTTTTTTTTCTGCTCAAGAACCCTACAAAGTGGTTGCTAGAAGGTGTCATTATCATTTTGCAGATGAGGAAACTGAGATGCAGGTTATTTGTCCAAGTCACATACACCACTAGGAAGTGATAAAGTGCCCACCCAGGAATGCACTGTGTCCAAGTCACACTTTCCCTTTGGGAAACTATCAACCTCATTGGCTGATTAACTCACAGATGCCACCTACAAACAGGAGAGTTTACACTTTCTTTTCAGAATTTCAAATTCCATATTCCAGTGAAATACTGTTAGAAATAGGCAGGATGTTAAACATAGGGGCCCAGGGCCTGGTCCAAGAGCTTAACCAGCTGTTTGAAGACACACAATTAGCAGCAAAACCTAAAAGAGAACATGGGCCACACTCCTATCCTTTCCCATTCCCCTGCCTACATATATGCTGTTCACTCAACTCTTTGGGGATATGTGCTTAAGATTCCATAATCTAATGAGAGATAAATATGTAATAATGATGAAGAACCACCATTTTTTTTGTTTCCTCTAACAAAGTTTTCTTTACTTCTGGAAGTTCCATGCTCCATTTTACTCCTGTCCTCTGTCCCAGAGCTTCTGTTTGGCTCCTGTTTAAATGTAGATCTCCAGGTCTCAGCCCAGATACTCTGGCTCAAATGAGCCCCATGAATGTACATATTAAACTAGTGATTGATCCTGGTGATAATGATTATATTTTTATCCCATACTATAGGAAACTAAGCTTGAACTCACTATTTCAAGACTTGGATGGAAAAAACATTGGCTACTTACATTTAAGGAACAATTTACCCTTTGTAAATCTATCCCAAAGACCAGCTATAATAACTGGCTAAAAACAGCCAATCAGCCCAAATCAGCAATATTTTCACAGAACCTAGACTCTTCCAATGATTATGCATTTCTTTAGAAAAGGGATTCTCCATTCAATGACCGTGGGGAAACCCATGTTTTGCAGAAGTGCTGAGGAAACATGATGGCTAACCTTGGATACTTTGTTTAATGGCCTGACCTTCCACACCATGGGCCAGCCTGCTTGACCAAAGACTTCTGTTCTGTGTGTTGACCTGTGGTTATTGATGTCCATTAATGTATGTAACTTTCTTGACCTCCTGAAACAAGGACACCAGGCAGACAAACTCTGCTTAAGGAAAATGAGGCAAAATTGTCATGTTGTAATATTCCTGAAATGTGCTAAAGCAAGCCTAGAGCCAGAGAACTTCCCTTATCTCATGCATCTTATCTGTTCTTTCCTTAAAATAAATTAGAAAAGCTTTCTGAAAATAACAAAGTCTGAGATGGTCATTGCAGCTCTTTTTAAGGTTTTGGGGAAAAGAGGAAGTTGCTTAACTACATTCCTGAGATCCCACTACACGTAGAGGGACAAAATGCCCCAGATGTTTGCAACCTAATGGTGACTATGTGGCAAATGTGAAAAAATTAAGAGCTTCAGAAAGGTAATTGTACTGAGGGAATCACTAGAAAGGTTAGAATGTCCTCTGCCTGGAAAATTTCCTCTAACAAAGGAAATTTGCTGTAGATGAATTTTGACCAGGCTTTTGAAGTAAGGCCAGGACATGATTTAGCAGAATAAGAAAAGGGAAAGCATCCTGGGCCGTGGAAATATGTGAGAACTTAAGAGACTGGACCATATGAATTTGTGTGATGTGAATAAAGAGAAAACTTGGACATTCTGAACCGAACATTTGTGAAGCTTGGAGTGAACATTGCAGGAGGATAACAAGTAAAAGTGGTGGCAGGAAGCCTTTGCATGTTCATGCTCTCCTAATAGTTTAATTTTTTGTAGCTACATAAAGGGAAACAAGCCAGCTGGTACAAGATAAGTAGATACTATCTGTTGGGATGCTAGAATATGCCACCCAGAAGGATGTTCCTTTGGCATAAGGATTACTTTGAGCTGAAACCAACGAGAGAGAGAGAGAGAGAGAGAGAGAGAGAGAGAGAGAGAGAGAGAGAGAAAGCTTTCTGTCCTCCACCTAGTTTTTTTAAAAAAGAAATTCATAAATTTACAAAGGTGTCTCCTCCCCTCACTACCTGGAAGGACAAAGTTGGATTGCCAGTTATGACCTTAGACCCCTACACTGCCAAGAGACAGGCACAGAGGAATCTACACAACAAACTACTAGCTTTTATCTACCATTAGTTTCCCATATATTTTGGCTTTTCCACAATTGACACTCTTAGGTACTCAAGGTCCTTTTCCTTTGTCTTGCTACTGCCCTCAAAATTTATTATTCTTTCTGGAAGATGCTACTTAAGACAGAGTTCTAAAGCACCTTTTTGAGTATTGCTCATTCCCTGGATGTCTCCCATGTATATCTGAGTTAAATATGTCAATAGGTTTCCATTGCTTTTTGGAAGATTAATGTCTTTTGTTGTGGGATAAGAACTCAGAAGGGTATAGAGGAAATTATTTTTTTGTTGTTGTTGTTGTACAATGCAAAAATACATCGATGCATAGTCCAAATTTTGATAGGGCCTTTGATAGGAAAAACAAGAATTAGAAATAAGATGCTGAAATAAGAAAAATCCTTTTAGTCTAACCTAGAAAGCAATTTGAAACTGTAGTATTGTTACCAAAAGCTTGGTCCTTGTCCTCAATGCTCATCCAATAATAAGGAGAAAAAGGAAAAAGTTTTATTGAGAAAAAAGAAGTTTTATTGCTTTGTTAGCAAAGGAGAAAGAAGCAGAGGGGACTCCTATTCAAAAGGCTGTGATTCTGCCCATCAGGGGGTGATTCAAAGGCTATATTCCATGTGTTCTCTGTCAGAATTGTAATTCACTTGTTAATTTGGGAGATAGTCATTTCTGTGCTCTTCTGTTGCCATCTCCAAAGTTTGCATACTTAGTTCTTGTGGTGGGTGTGTGCTCTGGGACAGCTGACTCTGCCTAGGATGGGGAAGAAAGGTAATCTTGTTCCCCCTGAGATTAGAAAGTAGAAGAGATGTTAAGGAGGACATTACATCATTGTAATAAATTACAGAAAAGAGGAATTTTTCAGAAAACTGCAAGAATGTATAGCTAAAAGTATATTGTACATTTTCGTTCATTGTAAGCCACACAAGGATACCAGACTGATTACTCCAGAATCTGCCTCCTTTTTGACCAAAAATGTTAAAATCCAAGTGTGCCCATTCACCCTCTTTACTAGCCTTCCATGAGAATGACATTTTGTGGCAAAGGACAGAAACTTGCCAACCCTACTGTGATCCAAAAGAATTTGCTGTTGGCCTAGGTCCATGGGACCAGACTATTTGAGCAATGGCAGGCACTGCTGAAATAGTTTAACTTCCCAAAATGACTTGTAGGAGAGGGACAAAAATTACCTCTCTACAAAACCAGGTGTGTTTAAAAAAAATTAAAATTCTCATTACAATTCTAACTATAACTGTCCTAGGAAGTCTGTTTAACTCCTTACTCACAAAGGGTAAGAAACGATGTCACTTTTCTTATTATCTATGTAACCAGTATTAACCTTGGGGTCATGAGAACCACTAAATAAGTGTTCTGTTCCGCTTTGGAAATAAATCTGGACTATCAGGCACTTCCCCCAATTCTGTGCTCCTTAAAACTGCCCAGAAAACTGGTGCAGATTTCTTTGTGGAATCTGCTGTACATCCTAGTAATCTCCTTACTTCAGACTCTGAAATAGTGCCTGACACTCTTATATTCAGACAGTTGGTATCTGGGACAAAGACTTCATCAAAGACAATAAACAAAGAGCTTTTGTTACTCCTTTCTAAGTGAAAATCACAGAGCCACATTCAAGAAGCTGATAACACAACAGGAGAAGGAGGCACACCTGACCTCCCCCTAGCTGAGACTGCCCTCTTCCCTCTTTCCCTTTTACACCAACCCTTGAGATTATTTCATACTCCTGCCATTTTAAAATTAGTTATCCATTGAATGCTGTAGGATGGCATGTCAGAAATCACTGGAGTTGTGATTGGACTGATTGCCTTATTTGTACGTCAGAGTTAACAAATTGTATACCCACAATGCTATGGTTTGATTGTGAGGTGTCCCAAAAGCTCCTGTGTTGATGCAGGAATGTTTGGAGGGGAAATGATTGAACTGGGAGAGGTGTGACCTAATCAATTCATCCTAGTTCAAATGAACCAGCTGGGTGGTAACTGTAGGCAGGTGAGACTGGAAGCGGTAGGTCACTGGGGGGCGTGGCCTGGAAGGGTTTATCTTCCCTGGGACCCCCCCAACACACACACACCTCTGCATCCTGGTGGCCCTGAATGCAGCCTGCTTCTGTGCTATGCCCTTCCACCCTGGTGTACTGCCTCATCATGGGAACCCCCCAGCAGTGGAGTCAGACTAAACCTTTGAAATCATGACTAAACCTCTGAAAGGGTGAGCCAAAATAAACTCTTCCCCCTTGAAGTTGTTCCTATTGGTCATTGTGGTCACAACAATAAAACATTAACTAACACATTCAGAAAGAATTTATTTAGCCTGTTCCCCTTTTGCGATTTCTACTTTCTTTTTAAAAGCAGAGGAGCTAGGAACTCTAATCTAACACATTAATAATAGGCAGGAGCTGAGTGATGGCTGATGTCTTTATAGGAGACCTGTTCATCAGAAGTACCACTTGTTCTTTTCATTCTTCCCTTGTTTACGGACTCCATTGCTGGGGAACGCCCTTGGTGAGGCAGAACACCAGGGTAGAAGGGCATAGCACAGAAGCACGCTCCATTCAGGGCCACCAGGAAGCAGAGGTGGAAAGAGGTGTCCCAAGGAAGATGAACCCTTCCTGGCCAAGCCCCCAGTGACCTACCTCTTCCAGTCTCACCTGCCTACAGTTACCACCCAGTTGGTTCATTTGAACTAGGATAAACTAATTAGGCCACACCTCTCACAGTCCAATCATTTTCCTTCCAAACATTCCTGTATTAACACAGGAACTTTGGGGGACACCTCACATTCAAACCATAGCACTATGGGTATACCATTTGTTATTCTTCTCTTGTAGGCATTTGAATTTGCAAATCGTGTCCTAGATTTTGGGACATAGATGACTGATGCATGGCGAAAAATATCACATATAGTTTATATGAAATTAAACTAAAGAAACTAAGAAGTATATAGTTTATTCTATTTACCTAAAGAAATTAAGAAGTAGAAATTCAATGCAGCAGTAATAATCCTGCCATTTATAATTTTCTGGACCACCATTAGCAAACCCTGATTTCAAGGCTTGTAGTTTCCATCAACTAGTAATACCTAGCACTTTCTCACAGCTACTGAGCAAATACTGAGGACCAAGGGAAGATTGTGTAGAATGTTAGAACTAAAGAAAACTCACAGGCAAATTAACCTGAAGCCTTCATTATAATATGAGTAATTGAGATCCAGAGGTGTAGAGATCTTGTCCCAGGTCACAAGGGCTTCTTTGTGGAACCATCAAAACGGTGAGTCTTCACACCTGGGCCCTTGGTCCTCCTCTGTAGCTGGTCTCCTCTTGCAGGTGCCAAGTTTTCCTCTGATGTGTGTAAACTAGGTAAAGCTTAATTGGTAAAAGCTTCACACTCTTACTGCAGACTACTTCGTATTTGTAACAGTTAATGCTGTTGAAGGGACAGAGATGAGCACTGACATTTAGACTCTCGGCAAGGTGCCACTTCACTGTGTCAAAAGGTTGGAGAGTCAGATTTAAAGGGTACTTAAAGGTCTCTTGAAATCTCATGTAAAACAAAAGTACTTTCTGTAATAGCCCTGAAACCATCTTGCTGCCTCTGAACCAATTCTATGGACATAGCACACACTGCCCCCAAAGCAATCTTTCCTTCATGTTATTAGGTTGTTTGTTAGAAACTTAACCTATATTTCTAGGTGAAGGTAAATGAGATCTGTTTCCTTGTAGATGTAATCTATGCTAGTTATACTTTCATATTTAATACACAGGCTGCTGAAGCAAGTATTCACTTCTGACTAAACCTTTTCAGCTACTTAGAGATGTTGCTGTTTGTGGTCAGGTTTCTAGGTCCCTCACAATCCTTGCCACATTACTGGGTATTTCCAGAATTATTAAAACTTAACACTGTGTTGATTGTGCCCAGAGAAAACAACAGGTCTCTTAACTGCAGCTTTGCCAAAGCCAAGCAGGGATGTAGGGAACAGAGATTTTCTGTGTCTTATAAACACAGAAATAATAAAATACTTTCCTCTTGGGAAAACAGCTTTGTCACTACTTCAGGGTATTCCCTAGTGAGAGTTGGGTTTCTGAATTACCTTTTATACCATAAACTCTCAAAAGTTCATCTGCTGAAACTCTTGCTGATGGTTTAAACCTCGGCTTGTCTTTCCTCGATTGTTTCTCCAAAGTGAGTGGCTTTAATAAGGGTGGTTCCTTTTTCCACCTTCCCACGTGGGAGCATGGTTGCCTCTTTCCTGTTTCCTGTGCAAAACATCCTATGTTTGAGGATGCACTGTTCCTCCAAGCACGCAACTGTTCCTCCAAGCATGCAACTGGTCTTCTTCACTTTAACTTCGGGTCCAAAGTCATGCTAAACTGACCCTGAATTTTATACCTGTCACTCAGTAATGTTATGACTTTGGGTAAGTTGCTGAAATTCTTCTGAGCCTCAAGTACCTAATTTTAAAAATGGATCTATTAATAGTACAGTTGATGCAAAATGCTAAGTGAGTACATGGTACATGCTAATTGCTTAATGAATGTCTGGTTTTTATTGTTAATTATGGCATTGTATCTCTGAAGTGTCCAGTTATGCTCATGGGCCATAATAGTCCTCTACACATGGCCATATAGGTCCCAGAATCCTTTCCTTCCAAACACACCCATTTCTCTAGTTGGTGCAGTTGATATTTTCTCCACCTTTTCTCCCACAGTGTCTATGACTTCTTTCAAAGCACCATATATATCCTTCTTGTATGGCTTTTTTCCTCTGCCAATATGCTAGGTTCCAATTCCCAAACACTCCATGGTGGTAACATCAGCAGTTCTATATTTATTCACTGTTTTGTGTCCAGAGGATCCATGATTTGCCTTCCGGATTAAATAAGTGATAGTCTCCACAGAAGTTCAGTATACCGACCCCTTCACCAGGGTGTATATACTCAGTGAATCATAATAAACCTGGAAAGCCCCATGCCATTGCATGGTTCTTCCCCCTTCAGTTCTTTATCTGAGAGCTTCTCAAATTTTGTAATGGATAAGAAGCATTGAGGACTCTATCCAAATCCAGATAATTTACATAGATACTCTGCCCTCAAGGAGGTGAAGCATAACTTCCCACTCTTTAAGTGTAGCTATACATAATGACTTCCATACAAGAGGAGAGTATGGACAGGGTTGAGGAAAGAGAAAATTTACATTAGAGAAAAACATCAGATGAATAGAGGAGTATCAGTAGTGGTAAACCATCTTGATAACCTGTACCCTTGATGCAAAGTGGTGGGAAGGGTCTTAACTAGGGTCTTGCCCTGAAAACATAACCTGTGTAATCATAGGGGAAGCATCAGACAAACCCAGACTGAGGGATATTTTATAAAACACCTGACCAGTATTCCTCAAAACTGTCAAGGTCATTAACAATAAGGAAAGTCTGAGAAACTGTTTTGGCTAAGAGCAATGTGGCGTTCTGTGTGAGCTCCTACAAAATAAAAGGGAAAATAAGTTAAAACAGAAGAAATTCCAATAAAGCACTGACTTTAATTAGTAATAATGTATCAATATTCGTTCATTAATTATGACAAATGTGTGATACTGCTGTATGGGAGAAACTAAGTGTAGGGTCTATGAAAACTCTCTGGTCTATCATCTCAATTTTTCTGTAAACTTAAATCTAATGTAAAATGATTGGTTTATTTAAGAAAATTGATCCCAGGGATGTGGCTTAGGAGGTTGGGGGGGGGGGGATAATCCTTATGTATTATTAACACACTCTCTTGTTAATTCTGATACAGAGAATTCATAGGCCTTGCTTGGAGAACCCTCTATTCTATATTCTGTTCTGAAGTTTCTGACCTTTGGCTACACATTAGACACTAGCTCTGCTTTAACTGGTCTAGAATGTAGCCTGGGCGTAGGGATTTTTAAATGCCCTTTAGGCAATTTCAATTGCAGCCAAATACAAAACTCACTAATATGGTAGTCACTAGCTACATGTAATTGTTCAAACTGAAATTTAGATAGAATAAAATTCAAAAATTCCAATCCTGCACACATTTCAACCATCAGTAGTCACATGTGGTTAGTTCTGCTGTGTTAGAGGATGCTGATAGTGAACATTTCCATCACTGCTGATGAACACCCTCTGTTTACTCAGCTCTGGACTGGGTTCCAAAGGGAATGAAAATTTGTCCCAGTTCTCAAAGGATTTATAGTGAATCATCACTAAATACATAACAAGATGGTGTGTGGTATTTGAACAACATGCCTGGAGTTCATTCTTAAATGTGGGCTTATAGC
Source organism: Spermophilus citellus (assembly GCF_964194105.1). Taxonomy (NCBI): domain Eukaryota; kingdom Metazoa; phylum Chordata; class Mammalia; order Rodentia; family Sciuridae; genus Spermophilus; species Spermophilus citellus. The sequence goes on along the minus strand of NC_138195.1, from coordinate 27,369,964 downwards.
TTGGAATTTGTTTTATAGTTTCCCTGAACTGCAACCAAGTGGCCAGACACTGTTTTTCTAATTGCTCAATAATTCCTTAGATATATGGCTGTCAGCCCCAAGAGCTATCTGGCCACTCGAGTGGAGTTTTCTTTGTGCATACACATACATACTCATCCAGTGCTGCTTTCTCTCACGGAAGAGACTTGGAATGGATATAAAAGTATAAATCTTGAACTCAAACAATGAGACTATGAATCACACTCAAAAATTTATTTCAGTCACAGGTCTTCCCTGGGTAGTGTCAAAGATTCTTTTAAAACACTTGTAAGAAAAACTAAATCTTAAGTCCTCTTTTATTATGTCTTTTTATGTCATCATAGTCTGATTCCTATTAGGGCTATGGATGTACACTACTATTATCAAAGAATAAATGATGCAAGAATCATAGGGTGATTTAAAAAAATTAGTTGTAGATGGACACGATACCTTTATTTATTTATCTTTATGTGGTGCTGAGGATAGAACCCAGGGCCTCATATATGCTAGTCAATTGCTGTACCACTGAGCCACAACCCCAGCCCTCATAAAGATGATTATCAAGATTCTTCTGTTTGATTTTTAAAGGAACAGTCATTTCGTCAAAATATCAGGGATGACATAGACACTGCTTGAGACAGAAATGATAGTGGAGGGGATCCTACCTCTACTCAATCAGGAAAATATGGAATTTGTGCTTCACATGACCCCTTGTGATGAAAACTATTGGATTAATATCAAATGCCCACCTCTATGTTGTACTATGTAGTCTTCATATTTTAGCATTCAAGCACTTGTATTTTATGGTTGGTAGAAATGAGGTACAGTTCACAAAATCCTGAGTAATACAGAGATATTCTGTTATGATTTAGTATTAAGCTATTTAGGTTTTTATAATCATGGCTGGGTGTGGTGATGCATGATTGTAATTCCAGTGATTTGGGAGGCTGAGGCAGGAGGAGTGCAAGTTCGAGACCAGCCTGGGCAATTTAACAAGGCCCTTAGCAACTTGGTGCGACTCTGTCTCAAAATAAAATGAAAAGGACTGAGGATGTAGCTCAGTGGTAAAATATCCCTGGGTTTAATCCCCAGTCCCTCCTCCCACAAAAAAAAATTCTAATGACCAACCACGAAATTCCTCAAAGATAAATATGCACATATGTATGTGTCTACCACAAATCAAATGAGTGAACAGCTGATCACAGCTGTAAACTCAGGCCTTTCATTCTGGTACTTTTCTCACATGTCAACAGTCCAGAAATACGGTATCCATCAAAAATATTTCTATTATGAATTGATTTATAATCTTGGCTTGGAGGAAAGTAGTAGAGAAGCGTAAAGCCATTGAAGTTATTCACTGATGCTTGAGAATGACAGCTAATGTTTTTAAGAAATGATGGGGTCCCCTGATCTGTATTCCTGTCAAAAGAGTTCATGGGAGAGAGGAGGAGGCTTCCTCCCCACCTTCTCTTTTCTCTCCAACTAATTTTGTGACAGGGTGCCTGGTAGTCTTTCTGGCCAAAGGATGGCTCCTTATCATGTTGCTAGATTGCTCAGTGACAAATTAATAGACAGATCTAATGTACCCAAGGATTAAAGTGGTTATGGTAAAGCTTACATTCTATCTTTGAAACAGGGCCCATTAGTTCTGTATCTATACCTCAACTCTTGTTTCCATTAAACACCACTCAAGAACTCGGTTTGTTAACATGGGGTGACTGCCATAAAGACTCCCTCTACCTATCTGTGGGCAACTGAACTCATAGCTTTCTTTGTTGCAAGCCTCCTTTGCAGGAGAGTTTTTAAAGGTCCCTGCTAGTCAGAGGCAGCCCCATTCTGCTCTAAGTTCCCTAGGAAGTAGTCTGAAAGGCCAGCCAGACAGCAGGCTGACATCTCCTGAGGAATGTGCAAACTGTGCCTGCATCTGCCCTATAATACTAGCCCAGTGTCTCTGGGCACTCCAGCAGTTGTTCTGAAGACTTGAACTGTTTATCTCCCACGGGCAGCTGAGCTGCCTCCCATTTCACAAGCAGAGCAGTGGAATGCAGTGGAAGAGACTCCAGCCTCCAGCCACCCAGATGAGAGAGTTTTGTGCTGAGGTCCCTATATGGTTGTGTTAGACTGAACGATGGGCTCCAGTCCGTCTTTGCTCCTTGTTTGGGAAGCAAGTGGGAGGGGAGCAGAACAAGGGGCTATATAACACTTCAGTGTTCAGCTTCCCTGGACACCACCCACCCAGAGTGGAGAAGCCGAGCTAAGCACCATCAGGGTAAGTGGTACCCGCCCAGGGATGTGACTTAAGAGATTCCACTGGCTCTTGTATTATCCAATATAATCAGACATTGTCTGCAGGGTTTTGGATAGGCTCATGCAATCTGATATTTTTGAATGAAGATCATACCATTAATATGATTATAGCTTTTGGCTCTCGTGATTTAACATCTGAGACAAGGTTTAAATGCAGGTTGGATGGTGGAGGAAGCAGAGAGGAAGATGGAATGAATTTTATTCATGCATATCACCTATGAATGCTGTTTGTACTAAACCAACAGCTCAGATTTTGTAGCACGTTCTGGGGATAAAGACTAGCTCTTTATAGTAAATTACACATTTATTTATATTTAGGCAGTGGAAACTCCGGAATTTATTTTAGTTCAAATTTAGTGTGGAATTTTCATTGGACTGTATTTTAGGTGCAGCTGATGCTTTTGGAAGTGGATTTTAGAAGTGAACAGAGGGTAATTTGATTTTGACTGAATTTATGTATTGCTTGTGGATTCCCCCGGATCTAATTAGTAGTATCTTATATTGGAAATGTGTGTCTCTTGTGTGTATCTGTGAACTTATTTGTTAGGATCTGCATCATTGGTCATTTTCGGCAGAATTCAGCAAGCAACCAACTTAAATTTTTCTCTGCAAAGAAAGAGGGAGGGAGCCGAGCTTGCATCTGACAGCTGTGTGTCCCGCAGAGGGAGGTCTGGTTTGCATTTCTCTCAGCCTCAAGTTCCCCCCCAGCCTGGTGAGGCAAGTGTGACTGTGGAGCCAGCCCTGCCACCCCAGAACTTTGCTGTAAATCAGGGTTTGGCAGCGTCAACCAGGACTGGACCACAGTTTTCACGCTGAGATTTTCCTTCCGTTTGTGACTCATGACTAAATATGGTTTGTGTTTCAAGACCAAGGAGCTGGGAAAAGTACCATTCCTCCCTCCCCACCCCCCCCCCGACCCCATCTAACTACTCATTTTTGGCACAAGAAGGACTGTACTTGGTTGGAGCAAACCCCCTGACCCGGGTGCAGTTCCAAAAGCAGACATTGGAGTGAACATGTTTTACCTAATTAGGAAATGCTTTGCTGCAAACCAAGCTGCTCATTTCAGGTTTGATAAGAGTTGTTTGTAAACCATCAAATCAGCTCTCTCTGGGGACACAGACTTCTTACAGATAACAGTGCTCCTTTTGGAGATTCTAAAATTCTTCCTGGACATTTTTCACCAAATATAAATATATTTACTGAATTTTGAGTTTTTTTTTTCTTTCTGCATTCTTGCTAATGCTATGGGATCAGCCTACTTTTTCTGAGTATATTCAAACACTTCCCCCAAACCATCACTGCCCAACAAAAGGCTTCTTAGGAATATCTCTTCCTATTTTCAGAGATCATCCTAATTTTAAATATTTTATCCTGTGATCAGCTGTTACTGTCCATTTGGAGACTAGGCTTAGCACATCCACAGCCTGCCTGCTGATCCCCTGCGGCCGGCTGCCTTTGACATATGCTCAGCACTCAGTGCTTCTTCTGTTGCATCTCCCTTATAGTTCCTACCTATGTTGGAATGTCTCTGGATCTGTTAGGAAGGAAGCCAAATACAATCAGTGTCTGAAAAGGGAAGGGAAGCTGGGTGGTGGGAGAACAAGCCATTTATAAGTTCCATTTTCCATTTTGCAAGTGGAATACACACATTGAAGATTTTCATTCTGATCTTGAGTTGTGTGAAAAGAAAGCAAAGATTAGAAACCAAAATATCGGGACAATGGTATTAGTCATATAATAATGGTGATCATGATGAAACAGACATTTATGGAGAATTTATAATGTATATGAACAATTTATTATTTTAAATATTTCTTTTAAAATGTAGTCCTCATATGAACTCTTTGAGCTATCTACCAGTATTATAACTGTTTTATAGTTCAGAAGACTCTGATTTTGAGATTTTGGATAACTTGCTAAATCACAAAATGTTTAAGTGGTGGAGACTGGAGTCAAATCCTAGCAGTCACGGTCACTACGTAATCTCCAGAGTCCTCAGTGTGTCAGTCTGGGGATCTTGGACTAGTCACTTCAATGCCCTGAGCCTGGAGTTCCTTGTCAGTTGTAGATAATTTTGTAAGCCTTGATCTTAAACTATGTCATCTCAACTGAGGTTTATATTCTTTGCAAAGGACTATGCTACATGGAGCTCTGCTCTGGAATTTCTGACCATTTGAGATGATATAGCATTGATTTTGTAAGAATGATCTGGCAAAACCCCATATCATTAATAGAAGAAAAAAGAAAACTTTTTTTTCCTACTTCCTAGAAATTTCCTTAACAGAATCGTCATTTATGCGTAGGTCTGGAGTTCACCTATTTAAAAGAAGAATCTGAATGAGGGATGTGGCTCAGTGGTTAAACATTTGCTAGCATGCACAAGGCAAGGCCCTGAATTTGATCCCCAGCACTGCTAAAATAAATAAATAAATAAAAACAGAAGAATCATCTTGCTCAACTTGATATCTTGAGATCTCAACAGCATCAATGCCAGGCAGAGAACTCTGATAGTACTTCTCTTCACATACTATTTCTCTTTAATTCTGTTTGGAAAATGTAAGGACTCTTGGATTAAAAGCACAAGGTGGCCAACAGGCACCTGGTATCTGTCTGGGCTCTGCCTCAATGTCCTGTGTGCCCTTGAACAAATCACTTTACAAGTGGGGTTTCTCACTTGTAAAACTGAGAGCACTGGATGAAAACATCTACTATTATGCCTTCATTTTCACACAGTTGTGTTGATACTTCTGCTTCCAGACTTCATCAAAGAATCCAAGCTTAAAAGTGGGCTGTTTAAAATATTGTTTTATAACCAAAGGAATTTGTAAAATTAGAGAATATAGCAGAACTCAGGGAAGATAGTTACAAACCGCTACAAAACCCACCACTTCCAAATATCCCCAGTCAATATCTTGATAAATATATGTAATCTTTATGGACAAAAATACTACTTTCTCTAACCTTTTATTACTACATAAGAATATTCCATCGTCTTCTTTTTACTTATCTTTCTTAATGGCAGCAAATATTCTACTACATGAAATGTAATTTCAATAGACTCACCCTTGCTTGTTGAACTTTTAGATTAAAGGTGACTTTTATTAATGAAGAATAAGTATAACACCTAAAATTTTAAGTACCATCTTAGGAAATCTTGACTCATTTTAACATTTCTCTGAGGGTCAAGTAAAAGTCCTCAGGATCCAAAAAGAGACCATTATTTTGAACATTTATGTTAACTAAATATCTAAGCGGTTTAAGATTTCCAAAGTTTCACATGCTACTCATCTCCCAGAATTTTTTGGTTTTTTTTGGAAAAAAAATTGAAAAGTATAACATATCTGGAAAAATATGTTTGGGTTAATACAGAAAATTCTAGGTGCTTCCTAAATAGTATATGATGTGTCCCTGTGAAGATTGAGTCTCAGAGGCTGGAAGCTCAGCCTATCTTTAAAGTGCTGGTAAGAATATGTGATGTGCCAGTCATTGTGTTGGGGGCCAGTGATACAAACGTGCAAGTCAGAGTTTTGGATTATCAAAACCTTGCAGTCCAATGAAAGTACTTTAAGGTAAAAAGGTTGTGTGTTAGATAAGGGGAAAGCCTGAAACAGAGGAGGGGCCCAAACCCACTCTGGAGATGGAAGCCATCCAGTAAGTGCTTAATAACGGCTCTTTTACACCTACTGCTTCTTCCCTGTATTCTGTAGAAACCTGTGAATCAGTTCCAGTCATGTGTGAAGAAGAGGACAGCACTGCCCTGGTGTGTGACAATGGTTCTGGGCTCTGTAAAGCTGGCTTTGCTGGGGACGATGCTCCCAGGGCTGTTTTCCCATCTATTGTGGGACGTCCCAGACATCAGGTGAGTGAAATTCTGAGAACGGCAAGAGAATAGGGCTATAGGTTAGATCCCTCTATGCCCATATGTACCCACAAATTGTCTGTTGCTCTCTGCACAGCAGGTATGTAACCTGTTAAAAATATATCGGTGATGGATTGAGGATGTGGCTCAGCAGTAGAGTGATTTCCTAGCATGTGTGATACCCTGGGATCTATCTCCAGTGCCACAAAAATATATAGAGAGATGGATAGATAGAGTGATAGATAGGTAGATAGATAGATAGAATGATCCATGTCTAGGAGTAAATGCCAGTTTCATATAAAATACAGATTGTTTGGTGGGTGGGTGTCTATCAGATATAGTTGGCCCCTTTTTCATATGTTCTTTTTTGTCTAAATATCATCATTGTCATCATCATCATCATAAACACTTTTGAGTTATCCTATGTACACCATATCTACTCTTTGAAAAGAACCTAAAATAAAGATCCAGGTCACTCAACTTCAGAGAGCTTGGTATTAGATGAAAACAACATTGATATCAATGTCTTTTTATGTGATGTTAGCTGTCATCAAAATACATCTTCATAGTCACTAAGTAATTTTACATATTATGTATAAACAAAATTTTGGTGGCAGCCATTTGGTAAAAACTAGATGGTTTCATCTCAGAAATTCTACCTCACATCCAAAATGTATTTTGTGTATTAAGCCCATCTGCTTGATGGTTATGGCTCTCCATTTGGTGTATATTCATGAGAATAAGTCACAGAAGCCTCTTCTGATGGATGAAATCTGTCTTTTTCTTGAACTCTGCACAATGGACATATTTTATACAAGACAAATATTATATGATTTATAGTGGCCATAGTTATTTTGCAATTCTAAACAGTCACTCCAGAGCAATTTAAAATCCATTGAGGACTTTTTTAAAACATCACCTTAATGATTTAGCTGCTTTTTTAAGCAGCTAACTAGTTTAGGCAATTAGAATCATTGATTGCTATGATAGTTAATAGCAGTCTGCTGCCATGGTGAGCAAGACAGACATAATCTCTGCCCTAACAGATCTCATCAAGAAACATAAAAGTTTATGGGCTGGGGATATAGCTCAGTTGGTAGAGTGCTTGCCTTGCATGCACAAGGCCATGGGTTCAATCCCCAGCACACACACACACACACACACAAAAAGACCATATAAGTAAAAAAAAAAAAAAACACAGTGTAAAGTTGCCACTCCCACAGCATCCCCTGCTGCTTAAAGGCTGGTTCTTGTCTGTTTCCTGTCAACTAAGGAACTTTGCAAAGTGACAATGACTCATATTATTGCTACTAAAAAGGAGCCTCCTGTCTCAATGTTTTAACCCTTTGTGAGCTGGTTGCAACCAATTTGCAAGTGTTGGGAGAAGCTGACTTGTGCTGTGTTGAACCTTTTCAGGGAGTGATGGTGGGAATGGGACAAAAAGACAGCTACGTGGGTGATGAAGCACAGAGCAAAAGAGGAATCCTGACCTTAAAGTACCCCATAGAACATGGCATCATCACCAACTGGGACGACATGGAAAAGGTACCAGGAAGTTTGCTCCAGGTTGAGACCCCAGCTTGCATAATTCCCACAGTCCCTGATTCAAAACAACATGCTACTTCTGGGGAACATAACTGGCTCATATTTCTCAATTGCCCTTTTATTTGTTAATGTTTATTCTAGACTATTACTCAATGGGAAAAAAAAACACTGAAATACTTCCTCTAAAACAAACATAAAAAAAATCCCTTGCCTACCAGATTGTGTAAACAACTTAGAGGGGAGGAGTTTTATAGATTAGAGAAGCAGCCCTTTGCTAGTGGTGGGAATTAACGGCCCAGGCCATTCCTCATGTCATCTGGACCACCCTCATAGGACAAGCATTGCATGAGCATTGGCCTAGGGAATGACCCTCCCTGACACTCTCCTCAGAGGCTGTGTGGCCATTCCTTCAATGCAACTTAGCTAAAGAGGAGTTGAAACCCGTTCTTGAAAGCTTTTCATTAATTCACCCCAAGAGTTTAAATAAAAAGTATTATAGTTTATACTGTTGAAAAAGGGAACTGTGATGTTGTGGATTTGGTACATTCTTGAACACTCCTCCACATACTGAAGCACAATCATAGCTGACAAAAGTTTTTAAATTAATATTTAAAGGATGACCTTTCTGCATTGCATTAAGTGAGGCCCTATCTCCAAAAACGCTTTTAAAAGAGCTAATAAAGAGGAGTTTGACATTTGCTATTAGGTATTTTAAAGAAATACCAGTGATCAATGAATAAGCATAAGGAATGATAAGAAAGTGACAAAAAAATATTAAGTGCAGGGGACTGGGAATATAGCTCTGTGACAGAGCATACACACTTAACATGTGTGAGACCCTGGGTTCCACCCCAGCACCAAAAAAAAAAAGTAATTAAAAAGTACATCTGGCATTTATTTATCTATCGGCTCACTAAACTCACTTTGACACACATACTTTCATACACATTTACCAATTTTAAATAAAAACACATAGTGTTTCTAGAATTCATTAGTAATTTAGTACCTACACCTGTATTTCTCTACAAAAATTGCCTATAAATTGGTTCACCTCATTTAAGATTATGGCTTTGGAAAGATGGCAGTTTGCACTGAGGAGAAGATGCTAACATCAGTGGGAAAGTGCTTTTTAGAAGTTTCTCTGTGGAGCTGACAGCATTTAGAATGGATGCTCCCAGACAGAGATTAGCAGAATATTTTTTTTTATTATTTCTAACATTTAAATCCAAAGAAAATTCTGGAAGGATAGAAGGAGAGCTGGATTAGCAGTTTTTTGAGTTTTTTAATATTTATTTTTTAGTTGTAGTTGGACACAATATCTTTAATGTATTTATTTTTGTGTGGTGCTAAGGATTGAACCCAAGGCCTTACACATGCTAGGCGAGTGCTCTACCACTGAGCCACAACCCCAGCCCAGATTGGCAGTTTTTTAAAGGTAACCACAGTACACAATCTGACTGGGAGGGTTTCTTAAGTGCTCTGCTCCCCTTGCCCTCGCCCCGGCCATTTTAAAAGACAAACATGATAAACAATTTGATAAACAACTTAATAAACAAATTGAACATCTAGTTGGTGGGATGAGTGTGGAGAGTTCAGGAGCAGCTTTCCACGGATCCTTAGAGTGGTCAGTTTCAAGGTTCCTAAATCACCCTTGTGTAGCCCTGCCCTCTTCTTACCAAAGAAGCAGAACTGTCAAGTGTCTCTTTTCCTTTCTAGAGACCCACAATTTCAAAGGCAAGGAAACGGAACCTTTTGTTAATTTATAAACTTTCACTAGCAGTCTTTATTTTGTTTTGTTTGGATTCTCGGTGAATCTTGTCTTCCTGGTGCTGGTAGAGAATTTTCATGCTTTTAAAAATTTGCTCATATTGCCCTGTTTATAACAGTGTGTTCTTTGGGGCATCTGGGCATTAAAAAGGACTCTCAACCATAAAGTAAATGTATTTTTACCCAAAGCACATTCACATAAACACGCTGTATATAAAATGGCATGAGATTTTTTTTTAGAAGCACCTGAAGGCCAAACGCCTGTCCCTGAATGGAAGACCCAGATTGTGTGGACAGAGGCCAGCTTCTGACAGCCCTAGAGGGCAGAGAGGGAAGCAGGAGGCAGACTTGTTCTCTTCTGCACCCACACACAGCAAAGAGCAATTTCTCTAAAAGCATTAAAAGTGGCAATTAGGTTTTCAGGTCAGCTTCATTTGTTTATTCATGTATGTATTCATTGTCATTTTATTTACTAAATTAAAATTTTAGTAACTAAAATGGAAGGAGAAGGTGAAGAAGATACAATTGAATAATAATAAAATTTGCTCTGTAACTAGTAATAAAATTGACTAGTAACTCCAGGTTTATCTTTAATTCACATAAAGACTTGATGAGGTACATTCTAATTATTCTCATCTCCCTATACCCAGTGGTGAGACTAGAGCTGAGAACAGTTAAAAACTTGCCAAGCTCCCTAACTACAAAGTGGCTGAACTGAGATTTGAAGCCAGAGTTTGCTGTAGAGTCTGTGCCCTTGATACTCCACCACCCAGCCTCACAGACCTGGGCCTGGGGTTTTGCTCAGTCATTTACCAGATGTGAACCTTTGCACAGAGTACTAACACTCTTTGTGGTAAGTCTCTGCATCTGCACAAATATGAGCACGTAAGGAGGACTTGTGGCACTTCCCTTGGCCCTGGTTTAATCTAGCTCATTCTGGTCCCTTGTCGGTTTCTGCACTGCCCTACAACATCACGTCATGTGTTTCTCCTCTGTCTCCTCTGCTCCCTAGATCTGGCACCACTCCTTCTACAATGAGCTTCGAGTTGCCCCTGAAGAGCATCCAACCCTGCTCACTGAGGCACCCCTGAACCCCAAGGCCAACCGGGAGAAAATGACCCAGGTAAATAATGGCTTAGGCACCTAGGACTTTTGGGGTTGGGAAAAGTCCTATTAGAATATAGCTACACAGGACAACAGAGAGAGAACCCCAATCAGCAATCCACAACAGACTGATCATTTTCCAGAAGCTAAGAAATCCCAAAGGCCAGGAATATCTTGATGGTATTCACATATTTAGTGCAAAATAGATCTTTTATCTCCAAGAGCAAAAGAAAATTTAGAAGATCTAATCAAGAAGGGACATGATTATGTTACAATTTCTATGGAGGAGTGATTTTAAAAATTAGTATGACATATAGTAGGACAGATCTAGGCTTGAAAATGGATGTGTCATTTATCAGTTATATAAAGAGCCCGCTTAATTTCTCAGAGCCTCAGTTTCCTTGTCTATTAGTTGGGAATCATAGTAGTACTATTAATTTTCAAATGATTGCTGTGAAGGCTAATGATCCAAATGATAAACGTGTATCATGGTAACTGAACATGAAACAAATAATTAAAATAGTCATTATTGTTACCTGTCTAATGCTCAAGACCTTACAGCAGGAGCCCATCTAGCCCGCTAGCCATAGAAAGTTTCTGGTTTGGATGAGCTATTAATCACAACATCTAAAGTCAATTTGGCTCTTGCTGTGGTCAAGCACAGGACCAGGCATTTTGCATGCACTGTCTCTTTAAATCCTACCACCACGGAGCAGCAATTACTATGCTGACTAATTGGTTGAAGAAATCAAGACTCAGATACATTAAGTGATTTCCCCAAGATCACAGAGCTGGGAGAGGCAGAGCCTGGAACTGACCCATGGTCTTCGCCCTTGGAGAATAACATGTGTAAATCCTGCAGGTCCCTTTCCAGAAGAGCTCTTGATGCTCACACCAGTGCCCCTGAGGTTCTTCTCCACAGCAGAGCCCAAGTGGTCTGGGAATGACTCACAAGCTGTTGTTCTGATGACAGCTTCTGTTCCTCTAAATGGCATGTAGGCAGAAAAATGGTTGAGAATCATGGCTCTTTAGCAAATTCCAGGCATTCTGAGTCACAGACCAGGGAGGGTAGTATGGATGGGGAAATCAAGGCCTATTGACATCTTCTGGAGCATGAGTGGCCTGGAGGGGCTCTGCTTCTTGGGAAAACTGCATCAGCTGGGGCACTGGTACTCATTATGCCATGAAGCAGAACCTTCCCACTGCAGCCAGAGTGGCCTCATTCCAAGGTGAGGGTTGGTCCCCAAAACTATATAAAAAAGGAGAGTGGATGAGATGGAAGCACAGACAGATTCACACAATCAGGGGTACTCCCAACCAGCCCGAGCATCAGACTTTGAAAAGCCTCAGGTTTAAAAGGTCTCTTTCTTTTTTTATTTTGTTTTTGTACTGAGGAGTGGACCCAGGGGCGCTTAACCACTAAGCCACATCTCCAGCTATCATTATTATTTTATTTAGAGACAGGATTTTGCTGAGTTGCTTAGGGCATCACTAAGTTGCTGAGGCTGGCTTTGAGGTCATGATCCTCTTGCCTTAGCCTCCCTAGCTACTGGGATTACAGGTGTGTGCTACCGTCCCGCACCGGCATAAAAGGTCTCTCTTTTTTTAAGCCAGAGAAATCAAAACTGTATTTTGTCTTTTCTTTTTCTTTTAGCTTTTATATAGTTAATAAGTCTTAGACTTTCTATTCTGGATGAAACTAAAAGCTCATCTAGTCTAACCCCTCCTCTGAAAGATGGTGGAATGAGATGGACATCATTACCCTAGGTACATATATGAAGACACGAATGGTGTGACTGTACTCTGTGCACAACCAAAGAAATGAAAAATTGTGCTCTGTGTACTATGAATTAAAAAGCATTCTGCTGTCATTTTTAACAAATTAGAATAAATAAACAAACTTTAAAAATAAATAAATAAACCCCTCCTCTGTTTATAGTTGAGAAACCTGGAATGAAGCACACATCAGTAGCCTATCAATTTGGTGACTTCTCACAGGTCACACTCAAGGCAGGGCCAGGATCAGAGCCACAAGCTAGACCCTCATTTCTCCTGGCCTAGTCTTGCATGCCTACTACTCCCCATCTTCTCTATCAGGTCACCGATATGATGGTCTCTCCATTAGTACCTTCATTTCTCCTTGGCTCTTCATTACCTTGGTCTCTGCGGCCCAGAGCCAGATGGTCCCGTCTGCATTCATCATGGAGGAACATTCTTTGAACATTCTTTGTAAGACTGGCAGCATCACTAATTTAGCTCTTTGAATTACTTTGCAGATTATGTTTGAGACCTTCAATGTTCCAGCCATGTATGTGGCTATTCAGGCAGTGCTGTCCCTCTACGCCTCTGGACGTACAACTGGTAGGTGGCTGGAATGGGAGCCTTGATCAGATGCATATACCATGAGTTACAGTATTCGATGGTTATAAACGTGGTTCATGACAGATAAGGGGTGAGTTTGAATTGGTAGGATTGATCTCAGCCCTCAAAAGATCTTCTCGCCTTTTCAAGATAATCCCCAGACATCTTATTTCTAGCAGGAATTTCTCTGTGGTTTCCATCTTCTTGTTTTTTTTTCCCAAGCCCTGAACCACCTTCTCTCTTCCATCAAATACCTTCTTTCTTCCTTTCAAATAAAAGGCTTATAAATTCCCCATCCCCCAAAGCTTCCTTCTACTACACCAGTAAGTGACTGCCCACCACCTGCTGCAGTGACTTGTATCATGCCCGTTGTCCCCCAGGCATTGTGCTGGATTCTGGAGATGGTGTTACCCACAACGTGCCCATCTATGAGGGGTATGCCCTGCCCCATGCCATCATGCGTCTGGACCTGGCTGGCCGAGATCTCACCGACTACCTCATGAAGATCCTGACGGAGCGTGGCTATTCCTTTGTGACTACTGGTGAGGCCTGTGGGAAATAAAAGCCAGAGGGTGTAGAGCAGTGTGTTCTTCAGGGGAACTTACAGGACCACTGTGACTGTGCAGGGAGATGATGGGATGGAGACTTGACGATGGAAAGGCCTGACTCTAGGAAAAGCAAAGCACAGTTTCGTTGGCTATGTTGAATTGCTAAATTATTATACACTACTTTGGGGAATTTCTTTGAGAACGGTTATAATTGCCTCGTATTGTGAGCCGGAGTTGTAATACTTGAATATTTTTAAATCTCCATTAGCAAATACAAAAGATTATATAGAAGATGAAGATAAAATGATGTGGTGATTGGCAATCTTTGGCAACTCTAAACAGGATTTAAGTCCAAATTCTACTCACTAGCTATGTCTTTGGACACGTTTACAAACCTTGCTAACCTTGCTAAGCCATAGTCTCTTTATCTGAAAAATGGAGAAGAGCATAAATTCCTACTCTCGTGATTGTAAGGAATGTGACATAAAATAATCCATGTGGAAAACCTAGCAGAGCATAAGCATTCAGCCTTGTTGGCTATTATTAACACTGGCCAGGCAGGTCTGTCAAAGCTGCTGTCACACACTCTGTCTCCACAAGAGGGCAGTGTCAGACATTGCTAGAAACATGGAGACAGTTCCTGCACTCCAGCTGCTTATACAGCCCTCACCAATTTGGCATTATCCAAATGTACTGATTTCTGGATGCGCCTGAGGTGTATTTCAGGCTCCAAGTTTGAGCCCTGGTGATATTAAAGTCTCCTTTTGCAGTATGAAGTTGAGTTAATTTCATTCCCGCTCCCCATAAGGGATCCCAAAACACCTCCCAAAAGTTCCTAGGGATTCCTATGTAATCAGTAGCTCAGAACTTCAGGGCACAGGAGTTTTTGCCCACTTCTCCCCTATCTCCTTCCATATGCACCACTGGAGCCTCCAGGACTGGGCTGGTCCCGAGCCAGCACCTACCTCTTTCTTGAAAGTGGCAAATGTGCCTAGGGTTTGAGCGACGATCTATCTGGGACAGGCAGCAAAGATCTTGAAGGCTTCTGGAAGACTGTGGGTCCTCCGAGGAGCTGATTCTGCATAAGACTGAAGGGGAGCAGGTAGATCTTTAGCATCTGTGTAAATCCTAATGTGGGAGCTGGGGACGTGGCTCAAGCGGTAGCGCGCTCGCCTGGCATGCGCGCGGCCCGGGTTCGATCCTCAGCACCACATACCAACAAAAGATGTTGTGTCCACCGAAAACTAAAAAAAATAAATATTAAATCCTAATGTGTGCCGTAACATCTTCATGTGTTTGACAGCCGAACGTGAGATCGTCCGAGACATCAAGGAGAAGCTGTGCTATGTAGCTCTGGACTTTGAAAATGAGATGGCCACTGCTGCGTCCTCCTCCTCGCTTGAGAAGAGCTACGAGCTGCCTGACGGGCAGGTGATCACCATTGGCAATGAACGCTTCCGCTGCCCAGAGACCCTCTTCCAGCCGTCCTTCATTGGTAGGCAACAAAAAACCCTTCCCCGGGAAGGGGAGACATCCTCTTTTCCTGCATCCAGCAGCCTGTGGCTACCAAAGCCCATCTGCATGTGAGATGTGTCAGGGACCCGAGACCAAAGACATTTCTAAACCAGGGAAAAGAAGTATCATGTTTCCAAGATGAGAAGCCCAGGAAAGGAGTTTTCTTCCTAGGAAGACACTATGTGGAGATCAAGCCAAAAGCCTTAAATCTGTGCTTAGAAGCCAGTGGGATGTTTGGGGAAGATGTGCTCAGTACTTAGTCTTTGGGAACAGTGGGGGGGAGGGGGTCGGAGAGAGAAATGGACAAGCATTGACTTGGGGAGATTTGATTTTACATCACACTCCTCATAACCACGAGAGTTGGGGTGGCATAGGTTTTTACAGAGCTAGGCTCTAGGAGTAAAGACCGTGGTGGGTTGATGACTTTGTTCTTATTTCTTCATGTATAAATGAAGACTGTTTAGATATCATTAGTAATTAATAATTAGGTGCTAGTACCATTGTTAGTATTAGATCTCAGCACTGCAAAAGGTGAAGAGCCACCTGAAGGTTTTTCCAAAAGGCCCACCTCAGAAATTTAAAAAAAAAAATTGACAAAAAATTATTAAGACTGAAGAAAAATGAGTCTTTGTCCAGATAGGAAGAAACACTTTTCTAATGATTCAGTTCCATTTAGATTTGAGTGGGGGTAAGAGGCAGCAGCTACAGAGAGATGGGAGAGTTCTGAGTGATGGCTGTAACATTGACTAGGTGTGGGACCTTCTACAGGGAATTTGAAGGTTTTGCCTCTGATTTAAATTATGTATAATAGAGCATCTATTTAAAAATTGGTATTAGCATGCTGTACTCCCGCCGTGGAGAGGCAGTAAGACTTCCCCATTAGAGGAAGAAGGACATGGAGCATAACAAGACTCTTTTGGTCTCTCAGATGAGTGACTTCTAGATTATTACACCTGCATAGTCTCATCCTGTGTAAGATCATCCAAGTGCTCAAGTCAGGTCTTACTGGCTAACCTGAGTGTTGCCCCCACCCAAGGACCGTGGCTTGTGTTTCTTTTCAGGGATGGAGTCTGCTGGCATACATGAAACCACCTACAACAGCATCATGAAGTGTGACATTGACATCAGGAAGGACCTCTATGCTAACAACGTCCTCTCAGGGGGTACCACCATGTACCCAGGCATTGCAGACCGGATGCAAAAGGAGATCACGGCCCTCGCGCCCAGCACCATGAAGATCAAGGTACTGTTCAGTGACAGTCCCCAGGCTATGCCACCAGGGGTGTCAGCCCCATAACCCGATGGAAAGGACTCTTTTGAGGCCATATCCTGGTCATATGCACTCATGGGTTCCAGGGCCAGGCAGTGGGTAAAATTCCACACGTCCCATACTTTGTTTAAGTCAATCCAGTTCATAAGAGAAACTACATTATTTTATACAAAATTTATTCTACACTTCTGCTTGTTTATCAGCCTCTTTTTGCAGCTGCCATCGAGGTCCATGCAGCTCCCCACATGCCTATATCTCTTCGGGACATATATTTTGTTGTTTTACCTCATCACAAAAACAGTGTGTCTCACATGTAGAGCATTTTCTAAAACTACAGATGAGCCAGACGTTTCTGAAGCAGTTTGAACCCCGTAGATTTAGTCGCTTGTATTCTTTCATGGCTAAATGTGACCACGAGTGGCCAGGAATTAGAGTTCTTTCTTCATCTCTCTCTGTCTGAAACATCTTTTGACACAAGTGGCTCAAAAGCACAGGATGACTCTGGCATGACCAGGCTCAGTCCCTGAGCCACCCAGGTCCCTAAATGGATTTGGCTTTGAGTTCCAAGCAAGGGAACTCAGAGATTAAATGGTGATGGTTCCTTTAGAAGGAAGTGTCCCCTGGCTGGTGACTCCTCAGAGGCTCTTATCTCTGAAATCAGAATGCCACACTGAGACCTTTTGACCCATGTCATAGGAAGCGAAAGTGGCAATTTTAGTGCAGTTCACACACACACAAGGCAGTCAAGAGAGCAGACAAGCTCTCTGTTGTTTGCACTCCCTTCTCTCTTTAGCAAAGGATTTGCAACATAAGAGAATGAGCTAGACTTCAACACACGTTCTTTCTCTCTGTCTCACTAGCCTCTGGGAAGTCCTGTGCTAAAAGACTTCAGGTGGGGAGAAGAGAGGCTTTCCTGAAAGGCTTGTGTTCCTTGGATGTCTGCGGGATCAGCCCTCTTACTACCATACAGGAGGGAGGGGCTGCTGGGGGGTACACTTCAGCACCAAACTAGTGATGTGGGGAGGTGGCTGAACAGAGAGAGGCTGTAGGGAGAGTTGGGCAATTCCTAGTTCTCCAAACTGATTTCTTGAATAGAACTGAAAGTGAAACTTTGGCCCCCTGCATGGCAACAGAGTACAGAGATCCTTTAAAAACTGTAGACAGTAAGATGACACATTAGGGAAGAATGAAACCAGGTGAGGGAACTGTGGGAACTCTCTGTACTGTCTTTGCAACTTTACTGGAAATCTAAAACCATTGCCTAACTAGGAGAACCCTGGTTTGAATATTGGGCCTGACCCTGACCAGTTGCACTACATTGGTTGTGACTGGTTACTTACACCTCGCTCAGCCTCTGTTTTCTCATATATAATGTGGGAACAATTTAATATTTATTCTTCAAGGTGGTAATGAGAATTAAGTGAGATAACGCATGTAAAATGTCTAGCATGGTGCTTGGTATTTACAGAGGGTTTAGTAAATGTCAGCTATTTGTTTTTTTTTTTAAATAAATGCTCAATCAGAGCTTAAGGGAAAAAAGAAAGTTATCCCTTTAACTGAAGTTTCAGAAACACCTGTTGGTTGAAGCGTTCATTTCTACCAAAGAATCCCAGTCTGGACTGGCATTTGGAGTTGCTCAGTTCTAGTTATTTGAGTTGCTACAGGACAAGACCTGGGGTCCAATTCAGCTTTCTCCTCCTAAACCATTCATTTACTTAATAATCGTATCCATGCTATCACACATCTGGCCTGAGCTCTGGGAAAACTCAACCCATATAGCTTAATGGGGACCCATTCCAGGGAATTGTTCTTCCCAACTGGGACTATGGACCCCGAGTCCCCTTATGGCAGAGAATTTCTGAGAGCAGTAGTGGACTTCAGTGGGAAAAGATTTGAATAAAAGTTCTGGCACAGTTAAAACTTCTTAGAAGATGCTGGTGTTTGGTTCTACAGAAAGTGCCGTGTCATGATGAGCTTTGAAGCACAGCTCATGGAGATTGGAGGACTTGTTTGTCAGGGCTTCTATGGTGGTCACTCGGGACTGGTGGTCATCCCCGGATTGGGGGTCAGCTTTCAGTTGGCTAAACAATGCGATAGAGACGCTATGGGTGGTTTGGAACCGATTCCATGAAGGAAGCCAGAACAATAAATGGGTTCAGTGAGGAATCTCTAAGGACACGGCCTCCTCACCACCCAAGACTGCACAGGAAACAGCAGCCAAACCCACAAAATGGGGGCCAGGGTAGAAATCCCCTGTGCTGCCTGATGGCACTAATGCCCTTTCCTTTTCATCCTAACGCACAGATCATTGCCCCTCCGGAGCGCAAGTACTCTGTCTGGATCGGGGGCTCCATCCTGGCTTCTCTGTCCACCTTCCAGCAGATGTGGATCAGCAAACAGGAGTACGACGAGGCCGGGCCCTCCATCGTTCACCGCAAATGCTTCTAAAACACTTCCCTGCTCTCTGTTTCCAGCACACAACTGTGAATGTTTTGTGGAATAATGGCTTCAGTTCCTTTCTAAATCATTCCTAGCCAAATCTCTGACTTGTTACTTGTTTGTTTGTTTTTTTTTTAAATAAATCTGAAATATGCTACCCATAACTTTTGAGCCTTGGCCTCTGATCAACACCCACTGATCACTTCTTTCCCTTAGGTTGACCTCACTCGCTGAGCGTTGGCTCCCTCTAGTGGCCCACCCTAGATACAGCATGATTAGGAGGGCTCTTTCCCAGGCAAGGGGTAGAATCACATTAACTTGGGAAGAAAGTCCACCTAAATGAAGCAAACAGGAAGGATTTGAGAATACATGGGAGATTTAAAAAACCAACACAGATTAAAGAGTGTCACTGGGAAAATCCACACTGACTTCACAATTTGCTGAGTGATTACTTTACACTCTTATAACCTCAGTATTGATTGCCTGATTCATGAACAAAAATGTCAATATTTTATGTACATAAAACTTTGTAAACAACTGTATATTTATTAAATCACATATTTTATATTAAAACACATATATGCATATGTGTGCATGTGTAACTTTTAATATATAATGTGCGACTTTAATATATGTATTAGACTTTATATGTAAATGCATTTAAAATAATATAACTTAAGTTTATATATGTATGTATATGTGTGTATATGTACTTATATGTATACACATACACACACACACACACACACACACACATTTGGTATCAGGGATTGAACCCAGTGGCGCTTAACCTCTAAGCCACATCCCCAGTCTATTTTATTTTTTACTTTGAGACATAGTCTTACTAAGTTTCTCAGGGCTTCACTATGTTGCTGAGGCTAGCTTTGAACTTGCAATCCTCCTACCTCAGCCTCCCTAGTTGTTGAAATTATAGGCATGTGCCACTGGGCCAGTCTTAAACATGTATTAAAAAAACACTGATAAAGATTTAAAATCTCAGTACACACGTGGATCATCTGTTTCCCTTCTTCTTTTCACTATCTCTCACTAAAAAGGATGCTACAGTTATATTCACAACAGAAAGGATGGGAAAGAGAACAGTACTTTCCAAGATCAGTACTGTCAATCATCACATGAAAGGTTTTGCACACATCTTCTTTCATTTGTTCTTCAGAACTATGTGGGAAAAGTATTGATATCAGCCCATTTTATAGATGAGGGAACAGAGGTTATTCCAGAAATGCAATTATATAAGAGAGCTATCATTCATATATATATATATATATATATATATATATATATATATATATACATACATATATATATATATATATACACACACACACACACACACACACACACACACACACACCCCAAGCTCCTTGTATTAGAATCTCATGTCCTGTGATAGCCATTTGTATTTGGTGTTGTTACTGCTTTTTTACAGATGAGTGACTGAGGCTATGAGTGATTAAGGAATAGTCCCTACCATCACAATCCTGGCAGACATGGCACAAGCTTGCTGCTACTTGAGTTTGTAAACCCACACTCTTAGCCAGCATTTCTCAGTGAACAGGCCACACAGGTCAAACTCATCAGGGCTTATTTTAAACACATGGGTTTATGGTCACTTTAAATATCTGCTGAACTGGAAATTCTCAAACTGAGGCTAGGAACAGAGGTTTTAATTAGATTTCTCAGCTGAAACTTAAGTACATCAAAATTTTAGAATGACTGTAATATGATTAAGAGACAATTTCCACCTGTAAATGAGCGCTTTGGGAGCACATTCTATACCCACCAGACTTAAAATCTAGGATTAATGTACAGCTACTTACTACCATATCATAATTTACATATACATTTTCAAAAGTTAGGCAAAAGTCACCAACCATTGCTGTCATCATTACAAGGTCTATTGACTTAAAACAGGCCTCTTGTACCGTCGTTCTTCGCATTTGCCACTAGGGGGTGCCCACTCTCTGATAAAGAAATAAGTGCTTGAAAGGTCTCTCAAGTACTGGGAGCAGGCATGCCTACTGGCAAAACTGAGGAAAACCAGATGAATTCACTGAAGGAGTATTGGTGAAATGTTTCTTTCTTGTGAGTCAACCAGCTGTAGTACTCAGCACCCTCCTGTCAGTCACAGAACATTAAATTCTGCCCTGGGTCCACAGGATGTCCAGTGACTTGAAGGGCTAAGTCCCCAGGATATGCTTCATCAAAGTCCTCAGAAAGATAAAAGCAGCAACACAGAATTGTCTGCCTAGTCAACGACCTTCTCTCTTCTAACAGTAGCCAACCAGACCCTTCAAAGTATGTAAGCACACTTCTTCCAGTTTTCCACAACAGGTTTTTGTAACTTCTGGAGTGCTACAGTTTTCTAATAACATTTAATTCAGATGTGTGGGAAGAAGCACCATTTTTAAAAATAATAGTTTTCTGATGTTGGTATGGCATTATTTGTGCATCTTGGAAATTCTCTTTGGAAGAACTTCCAACACAGAAAAGCCTGGAGAAGAATTTCTGATGGTAAGAGGCCAGAGGCTCTGGATCCACACAAACAATCCAACCAGAAACCAATCCTCCAGTGAAGCTTGTTCAACAGAAAACAAGGAAAGGGGCCAGCTAGAGCTGTGGTTTTTCTGGGTCAGGGTAGGAGAAACAGATGTCTAAGTAATATCAATTCAAATGATGACTATCATGAACATTTTCCTGAGTTAGGACAGAGAAAGGCAGCAAGAAAATAGAGCCAGGCAAGGCTCTGCCTGAATGCAACTTAGAGTCTAGCAAGGAAAATGGACATTAAACAAACAGGGCAAACAGGGGTGATGAAAAAAAAAATATCTGGGTACTTGCTCTTATGGCCAAGAGTTCTTACCTGAGCCAGGGGCTCGGAACAGTCTTCCTGGAGAGACACTAGTGCTTAATTAGTTTTTAAGAGGAACGAGTAAATAGGCAATAAAGATAAATTGGGAGCCATCCAGGGGTTGAGGCTGGGTAAAGGGAAGTAGGACATACATGAGATTTTCAGGCACACTCCCAGAGATGGGGCATGTGCTGCAGACACAGAACTGAAAAGGCCAATGAATTGGATCACACATGGACTTTAGAAGTACCACTGGCTTGACTGTAATTTTCCAAAGTAGAATTCATACCACTTACTCCATTGAAATGCCTTGAAATCAGACACCAATTACAAGCAGCTAAGGCAACTTTAAATGAAATTTAATCTGATTCAATTCCCATTCCCGAGCATTTAGTCTTGCAAGTTAATTAAATTCTCCATCTCGTGTCTGGGAAATGAGTATCCAAACACTGCCACCTCCCATTCTATAATTTATTCATGGAAGCTACAGCTATTCCAGAATGTTCTCCTTAGCAACTTTATGCTCCTTAAAGGCTGAAGGGACTATAAATGACTGTTATTTGTCTGACTGGGTTTTTAACATACTCTGTTACCAAGGAAAACTGATGACCAGAATCCCACAGTTGGTGTCAGACTCCTACTTAGTTTATGTAGATTTTCAGAGACCTAAGTCTCAGGTGTCTTTAAGCAGATTTTCTATTCTTAGAGAACAATATGTGTTTCTGTAGACATACTAAGTCAAAATATGGTCTTTCCATATTCTTCTTAAATCATGCCTTTTACTTCTTTCCCTTGACATTTAATTTTGAACCTTACTCCTCCTCGTTTTACTGGATCAGAGATTTTCTTACATTTCCTTGCATATGCTTTAAACCTCCAAAGAAATGGCCTCAGTATTTGACTTCTTTTACAAAATAACAACACTTATTTGGGAAAACATGTATTAAACAGTAAATTCTATTCTTAAAATTTAGAACTAGCCCTGGTTCTTAAAAAAAATAAAAAAGTTTGCGATTTCAGTTGAATGCCCCCTTAAGAAGGCAGGAACCATTGGGTACAATAGAAAGCAAATGCGGTCTTTTAAAGTGCTACTGCAGGTGGCTCTTGTTGGATCTCTCTCTTCTATATTTCTAATCCTACCAGCCAAAAGAGCTGACCATTCTTGATAAAAATAAAAAGTTTTCTCTTTCTAAATACAGTGCTAGTGGATTTGGTCATGGCCTGATACGGGTGACCTACAATGAGTACTATGAGGGTTCACTGAATTATGGATACTTTAGACTTCATCAACTTTGTTTTAAAAAGCTGACTTTGAAAGAGTTAAACTAATCATATTTTGCTGTGTCCAAAGCACAATAAGATACCACTTCATATCTACCCGGATGGCTATCACAAAATTTTTTAAAATAAACCTAACAGAAAAGAGGTATTGGTGAGGGTATGGAGAAACTAGAACACTTGTACATTGCTAGTGGGAATGCACAATGGTTCGGCTGCTGTGGAGAACAGTCTGGAGGCCCCTCAAAAAGCTGAACATATGATTCTGCAATTCTATTCCTATATATGTAAGCAAAAAGCATTGAAAACATGCAAGTGAATGTTTGCAGCTCTGCTAATCACAATTGCCAAAAGGTGGAAAAAGCCCAAAGGGGCACCAATGGATGAGTAGGTGGACAAACAGGTGGTCTACAAACACAATGCAATGTTAGTTAAAAAAAAAAAAAAAGAATAAATTGGGACATGTTACAACACAGATGAACCTTCGAAATGTTAAGCAAAAGAAGCCAGACAGAATAGTTCACATATTATATGATTCCCTTTATATGAAATATCCAGAATAGATAAATCCATAAAGATGGAATGAAAAATGACAGGCACTGGGGATGGTAAGAAATTGGGAGAAACTGCTTTAATGGGTAAAAGAGTTTTTACTCTGGAGTGATGGAAGTGTTTTGGAACTAGATAGAGGTGCTGGTTATGCAAATACTACTGAATTGTGCACTTTAAAACGGTCAATTTTATGTTGTGTGAGTTTCACTTCAATAAATTTTTTATTTTATTATTTTATTTTTCTTGTGGTGCTAAGGATCAAATCCAGGCCTCATGCATGCTAGCCAACTGCTCTATCATTGAACTACAACCCCAACCCTAATAAGTTGTTTTTTAAAATAATCTGTTTCCCTGGAGAGAATTTCACAAATACAGAATTTTATTACTAAAAGAAACCTGCTAAATCAGTAAATGGGTAAAAATTTCCCCAATGTGATAGAATGTGCTCGTGGCTTTCCCCTGAAGTCAGGGATAGAACAAATGTCTTCTAGTTTGTGCTGTTTTCCTTAAATAAATAAGCTTTAGACTAGGAGGCAACCTAACAGAGCCTGGGGCTTGTGTTATGAACAATCTGTAAATGATTTTTCTCAGAGAAGAATTTTTAAAAATCCTTTTCAGAGTCAAGCATATAAATTCACTTCTCATTGCTTGAGTACATCTGGGACCCACCTGGACAAGGACTATTTCAAGTAAACAATTTTGGTTTTTCTCTATACACTGTCACTTACCTAACACAGATGCATGGGTAATTTTCCTTAATGGAGAAAAAAGATCTAATTACCTCCATTTGGTTGTAGAACACCTTGTGGTCTAGATAATGCCAAGGCGTTCACTTTGCAAAAACAAAATTAAATAAAGCCAGTCTGCAATGCTCTTATTCTACTTTCCTTCTCCCAGGGTTTTTCTGTTTTTTCTCTCTCATCTTCTGCATCTCCACACCCCACCATCCCTGAGTTCTAGCAAGCCAGTAACTATCTTAGGAGTATAATAAGCTTCTTTTGTAAATAATGTTACCTCCCCTATATTTTTCTCCATCTTTTCCATTTCTCCAGCTCTCTTTTGTTGTTGTTGTTGTTATTCAAACATATACAGGGATATGAATTTTATTAAATTCCTTTAATTATAAAAACATAAATTAAAACATAATCATATAAAACATTATAATTATAAAACAACATTATAAACATGCAATATATATTGCTCTACTTAAACAAAGCCTTTTTTCCAAGAGGTTTATTTTTTTTCTTAAATTGAACTCCAATACCTAGTGTAACTTAATCCATTGGCAATTCTTTTTGAAAACTACCCTTTTAATGAGTAATTCCTTAAATCTACTTGAGGACATATACTGGATCAAGACAATCTAATAACTGAAATTTCCATTTGCATTTGAATGGTACTTTTAAATGTAATAACTATGGGATCTAAAGATTTATATTGCAAAGACTCCGTATGCCACTCCAAACATACAAACTATTAGCTATTTTGGAACTTCCCTAACTATGGTCTGATGTCTGTGTTTCCCCCAAATTCATATGTTGAAATCCTAACCTCCAAAGTGATGGTATTTGGAGGTGGGGCCCTTGGAAGATAATTGGGTCGAAAGAGTGAGACCCTCATAAGGGCCTTGTGATAGTGTCCTTACAACTAGACACATGAAAGAGATGATCTCTCTCCCTTCCGTGTGAGGACAGAACAAGAAGGCAGCTGTCTGCAAATTAGGCCCTCACCAGGAGCCCGATCATGTGGCACCCCATTCTTGGACATCCAGCCACCCAAGCTGTGGACATAAACATTTTGTTATTTAAGCCATCCAGTTTATGATATCTTACGATAGCAGCCCAAACTAAGACATGAGTTTTGACAATTTCTTTTTAAATATATTTTTTTGGATATCAGTAATGATGACTCTATAGAAGCCACTAAGTAATTTTTTTGCAGCTGTCCCCAAAGAAAAAAAATGCAGTTGCTTCATGAAGGATCAAGATACTAGAAAATAAACAAGTTTCTTAAAAGAATAGAGAAGAGGTCTTTGTATACTGTTTGACTTCTCAATACATAGCAAACTAGACTCCTCTAAGAACAAAGAGCTAAAAGTTTACCTTTCTTCCTTAGTCATTTCGAAATACATGGCATTTCTCAAGCATCCTCCTCACAGAAGGCATTGCTCTTGCCAGACAATTCTGCAAGACATGCCACAAGAGAAACATCTGCTTTCCACATTTGGGACCCCTTCAGCCTGTTTTGCAACAGAAACCTCAACTAAGGCCAAACTGCTATCATGACAATCTCCAACACCACTGATGTGGCTCCAACATGGGATGAGCTGGCGGTGAGGACCGGCAGAATGAACTCATTCTAGGATGTGGTCTCAAATAAAATGTCAATTTTCCACAAGCAAAATCCTTTCAAAAAGAAGCCAGGACAATTTCAGTAGCTGAGAAAAAAGCCATAAACATTCTGCTTTCCTCTTCTGCATTTCACAAATCCTACAGAGAAGAGAATGATCTGTACCCCATAACAACAAAGAAAGCCACTCTTAATCAGTCTCTGAGAAAAAGATAAAAATATTTGTTAAGAATAGTTTGCTAGGGTTTTCATAATAAAATACACAGACTGACTGGCTTAAAAAACAGAAATTTATCTTCTCATAGTTCTAGAAGCTAGATGTTCCAGATTAAGTTGTTAGTAAGGCTGATGTTTTTCTGAGACCAACTTCTCCCAGTATTTCATGTGGTCTTCCTGTGTGTCATTTCTCATTTCTTCTTATAAGGAAACCACTCATATTGGATTAGGGTTCCTCTAGTGGCCTCATCTTAGCTTAATGATCTCTTTAAAGACCCTCTACAAATACAGTCACATTGTACAGTACTAAGGGGGTTAAGGACCTCAATAATATACTAGGTGCTTGACACTGTATGTAATAAACAGACTAACATTCACATCCAAAGGAAGCAGGCTTAATTGGTTCAATTGTCTACACAAACACAAATCTAAAAAGAAATGCAGAACTACCGTTGTCTTAGGAGGTCAGGAAATGGCACGTAGGACTGTGAAGCTGATTCACAACTAAAAGAGGGAGCCTCACTATTGCTGTGCAAAGAAACCCAAGTAGCACCCAGGGAACTCCAGAGGTCAACCACCTGCAGGGGCACTCAGCTGCTCAGGGTGGGCTGGCTGGCTGTGCTCTCTGGATGGTGCATTCCTCAATGGTGTGCCCACACTCCTGTTCTCCTTTGGTTCTTCTTTCAGTGATGAAGCACTGGGGACTCATTCTACCAGGCAAGGTCAGGTCAGTGGTTTGTGGTCTCCAAGAGTCGAGCTCTGTGACAAGCCTGCTGACTAACTGGGTTTGAACTTGGCAATAAAAAAAATCACAGCCCCTTCAAAAAAAAAAAAAACTTCTTCAGACTTTACCTTGGTTCTCAAGTTTTGCATCTCCTTACAAGGAAACGTTAAGTGTCAAGAATGCCTCCCTTGCGTAGGGGATACGATACACCTTTTTAGTAATAAAATAGGTTCCCATCTAATTTGCTATTCAAAAGGGGCCTAATTAGTTTTGCAGACTCATAGCTTCTCTTTGGAAATCTAAGAAGCTAAATGTTCTTGGCTCTCAGTTGAATTGTTTGTGTCTCTAAGCAACATTCCATATCCAAAGACTTTTCCTCAGACGTCATTTTACATTTTCTTCATCTATTACTGTATCTTTGAATACTATACAGAAGATAACACTCATTTCACAACCGCCACTTGTCCCTACAGTTATTTTTGCTAGAATAAATTATATAATCTTGTTCTTTGCTCAGGCACATGAGAATATCATAGTGTCCTTAAGTGTTTAGAAGTTGAGGACAGCACACTTAAGAAAGAGCAGGGGAGACAGCCTTGCAGGGTCAGTTTGCCTTTAGCAAGAGGTGGCCACAGACTCAAGTCCCTAGGCCTAGGGCCAGCCAAGCTCTCTTCTGAAATCTGAGACCCGAACTTTCTAAGGCTACAGATTGTCAGACAACAGGAACAAGTCATCCATCTGCCCATCGTCAGTTCTTCATGAAAGAAAACAAGCAGAACTTGTGTGGCATGCTTCTGGAATTGAGGAACAGATAAGTGGAAGAAGACATTAACTTATCCAAGTACAGAGCACAGGGCATACCCCTCCTTCAGAAATCACTGAACTAAAAAGCAGATATTAGTACAATTAGGTAGAGTTCAGACACCAAGATGGAGGAGATAGCGGGTTAGAAAGAAGCTGCGGGAGGACAAGACAAGTCATGTCCATTTACAATAAATCCCATTACCATGACAAGGCCAACTACTGAGGACTTATCACCATGACAACTCCTGCCACAGGTTAAAATTTTAAAATGATCCATGCAGGTAAAGTGGGCAGTATTCTAATTAGATTCTCTAAAATAACCAATGGTGGGGGGGGAATGGAAAATATTCTAATCAGATACTCTAATCAGAAAATGAGGTCAGGTCTTCAATTGGGTCCATATAGAGAACAGCCCACAGTTCAGGATAGAAGACTGTGATATCCAGACACTGGGACCCTGAGCCTCTCTCTCTTGCTAGGCCCACTCCACTCTACATAATGGAGCATTACCTTCACCTTCAATAAATCTGTACTACATTTGTTACTTCTGTGTGTCTTGCTCAATTTTCTGTTTGGGACACCAAGGAGTTGGACTTCAACTGGACATCCCAATGATAACAGTACTGTGCATGTATACATGAACTGTTCAGACACCTCAGATATAATGCCAGGAGGAAAGCAAGGAGTGGGATAGCTGTGGTTGAGCATATTAGACACGGGGAATAGAGGACATTAGATAGGATTAGTTTTACTCTATTGGAAAGAAATGGAGATACAAGAAGAGACAGTAAAACTATTGGAAGAGTTGGGGTCAGGGGAGAGAAAGCCAGACTAGAATCAGCTAATACCCCAAAGGATGAGAAAGTACTTGGTGGCCAAGTATGGTACTCAAAGCTAGGGCAACCAGCTCAGGATTTCCCCAGGTGTCTGGGAGCAATTTCTGCCAAGACTGAAGTTGTGCGTGCAGAACTGGTGTTCATGTTCTTAAAGTAGTATTATCACTTTCACTTTCTCTTCTTATATTTGTAGCTGAATTTTTCCCACAATGTTTCCATTCTCAGGTTTTCCTCTAGCAATCTAATTTGCTAACAGTATTCATAAGACACCGATTACTTCCATTTAATCTGCATCTTTTGGTCTAGTAAGTGCTTTCATTATTTAAGTCATAGACACAAATGCTACAGCAAGCCTCAGCAGTCCATGCCACTGTATTTAGGCCACCCTATTCAGTTCCAAATTTATTTTCTCTTCTCTGTGCACTAAGGTAAACAGAAATACTTCAAATTACAAATATCTTTCGAAATTGTTTTCTTTTTAAATTTATTCTGTTTGGCTAAGTATTGTCAGTTATCTCATCATATGCCTCATGTTTTTCTCCCTGTCACCCCTTTTAACTTTTATGGTAATAGGTTCTGATTTTAGCTGAGATATTTTTGTTGCTGTTGTTCCTCTTCCAAGCTTCTCTGCTTTTACTCTTCTAAATCAAGTTAATAAATCCTCCGCTGCCCCAGGTCCTCTGATACCTGATCCCTGAGATGAGCCTGCCACCTCATGTCCTACAATGATTCACTGCAGACATAACTCTCAGCCTGGGATTTGATAACACTGAAAACCCAGGATGGGCTCTGCTGACTGCAGCCATGTTTCTTTTCACAGGAAAGCAAGAAACAGTTTGCTGTACAGACCACCTGCACACAGAATTTGTTTGGAATTACATTTTACATGATTTTTTTTTAATATAGCAAAACACCTGAAGATCTGAACATGTATGCAGAGATCTCCATAAACACCAACCATTTTTTTTTTTTTTTGCAGCACAATTTATTATCTGGTGATAGTATTTGGGTACATTAATAGGTATTTGATTTAACACCATGTGACTTCTCTTGAGACAGAGCAACCCAAAAAGAAAACTTCAAAATGTGCAAGAGCAATAAATATCAAACTTTCTGGTCTAAAATGTATAAATATAAAATATCAGTCATTTCTGGAAACATCTTAAGAAAATCCAGCCACCACATGTCCATGGGCAGATGTCTAGTGTTGATGGTGCTTATATTCGGAACATATCACCTCAGATCCAACACAGTTATTTTTATGTCTTTAACCAACACGTGTTTGCATATCTAGGAAAGAAAAAATTGGTTTTACATCATAATGTTTCACAGATGATTCTCTTTAGGGAGGAAGCACAGATTTCCTAATTGAAAAAAATTTCCTAATTTAAAAAATATTTCCAACTAGAACAAATATGAGGTTTTATTCATTTTCAACAAGAAAATATTTACAGATTACCAAGTAATTTCCATTTTAAATAAATTCTGTGCTCTCTAATGTTTCTCTAATATTGTAGCCATAAAACTTCTAAGCAAGCAGATAGAAAAGATGTAGTCAAATAATGTATTTTGGGGCTGTACAAAGCTATCCAAAAGTACAATTACAGTTTTAATTGGTTATTAAAAAATGATTCATCCAAATGAAGCAGAAAGAATTCATGAGACACTTAATATCATTTTTTTTGTAATAACTGTTTGCTTATTTTGACACTGAATAAAATGTTTCAACACCACACAAATAAACAAATATAAAGGTAACTTTATGCATATCAACCCTACTATGAAAATCCTAACATTTTGTTATAAATAAAGTAATAGAAGAAATCAAAGAAGTACAAGATTGGTTTTCTGCGATAAAGCTCTGAACTAAGCAGTATAGTGTTTTACTCCATATCACACTGCTATTATTTTTCTCCTTTATAAGAGAATTTGGGTGGGGGGATAATAACAAAAAAAATACCTGCAAAAGTAACTAACACTGTGTACTCACACTGAATAGTCTGGGGTCCTTGGTGTGAGGATGAAAGCCCTTCTTCTTACAAGCAGAAACCTCAAGCATGCCCGCATTGGTGAGCCTGAAGATTCCAGTGCTAAATTTCAGGGTCAAAAAGAAAAAAAAAAAGGTATAAAATTCAGGACCACTCGGGATTTCCAAATGCTTTACTTCAGTAACACAGCATACATAGTCCCCAAATGGGACAGAGGAAGAAAAACACAAAAAAGAAATTCCACTGTGGTTTTTCTAAACCAGTATTTCCCTGACTGGTCTAGAGGAGAGAAACCTATGAGGAAGTAACACCTTCAGGACCATAATGGGTCAGGCAGCTGTGCTGTTGTGTGAAAGATCAGAAGAAGATCCCCCCATAGAGGAAATTACAAGGGGGAGATATTTCTAATTTTTCTTATAATGGTATTTATAGCAACAGCAACTATTTATTGAGGGCTTGCTGTGGTGCTCAGTACTAGGCTAAGAACTGTACATACACCATCACTTAATATCACCTTCTCATCAATCCAGGATGGGCAGACACTCACAGGGATCAGGTGTCTATCCTATGACATAAGGGTCAAGTCAGGACTCCAAAATACATCTGATTCCTATGACCATACTCTGCAATATCTGATCTCCCCAAACAAGGGACATTTTGGAGGTAATGAGCCTAAGTCTGTGGAATTTCTTGTGATAGGACATAATACAGTAGAAATAGGTTCTTGAAAATCAAACTGCAAATAACAGTTAAGTGTGACCCACTTCAAGGTCTTATTAATCAAGAAAAGAACTAGGATTTTACCACTGAAAGGACCTTCAAAACCAAAGGCTGCAGAGATACTAGTATATAAGAGCCAGCTGCTACTTATTCTTTTTCCCAAAGACCACAAGCTATGTGTAGACACACATGGACCCAGGAGCCCAAAGCCTTCCTTGGGCTCCCCTCCATAGTTACACTTACTCTTTATGCTTTGGTGAACAAACAATGGCAATAGCCTCTGGTAACATGAGTTGATAGGAACAGTGAGTGTGAAGATCAACGCTGGATAAGAAAGCAGTTTGGGTGGGATGTGTCTATAAAACAGAAAGAGGACAAACTTATTAGGGCAGCTGAGGCTTAGCCAGGCCATACCCTATTCAAAAAAAAAAAAATTCTATTGATTTGTTTTTTATTTTTAATTTTAACATCATTATTCCAATAAGGATGTTTTTCCCTGTAAGGTAATGGGGATTGAATCCAGGGGTAGCTGAGTCCACCATGGAGTTACATCCCCAATCTTTTTAACTGTTATTTTGAGACAGTCTCACAAAGTTGCTGAGGGTCTCACAAAGTTGCAGAGGCTGGCCTCAAACTTGCAATCCTTCTGCCTTAGCTTCCTGAGAGATTATAGGTGTGCACCACTGCACACAGCCGAATAAGGATTTTTAAAAATATTTTGCTGACATCATCTTCCCTTTTATGCATTCCTATTATTTGCTTATTTGGAATAACTACGATTTTGAGAAGTGGCTCCCAAGTCTATTATCTACTTTCTTCTTGTTGGGAAAGAGCTAGAAAATGACTTGCCAAATGATTTAAATAGATTATCATTTGATCAGCAAAACTCATCCATGATACTTATTTTATTATTTCAATTTTATGTATAAGAATCCTGAGACTCGGGAAAGTGTAGTAACCTAGTTAGTAGCTGGGAAGGACTGGAGACCTTGGACCACAGATACTTCTATGCAAAACCATGGAAGGAACCTATTCACTGAAGATTCCACATTACTGTGTATCCTTTATAGATCACCATTCTCTGTAAACAGAAAGGTGGGAGTCTATAGGTTGTTGAAGGTGTTTGGGGTCATCATGCACAGCAGCTGAATATTCATATTAAGAGAACGAAAAGGAGAATGCAAATCAAAAGAAACCTTCCAAAGTTCCTAGCTAAATAAAAACTTTGGTTTATCAGAGGCAAGTGAGAGGTTCATATGTGAATAAAAAAATAAATGCATATATAATGACTTAAAAATTCACATTCGAACCTAACGACCCTTGAAAATGGAATATGACAATTTAATTTATGAAAAAAAAAGGTCTTTGATACACACTATCTGGGTCTTGGCTCCACGACTCACTTGGTAAAAGACACAGGGAAGATCACATAGCCTCCTCCTGCTCATTTCATCATTTATAAAAAACATATGAGAATCATTTCTTGGTGGGGTTATATAAAGATTAAATGGAATAATCCATGTAAAATTCTTAGAATAGTGCCTAACACAAAGAAAGGAGCCAAAGTCATTAGTTGTTATTATGACTCTGTTCTTGTTATTTTAATGTTGTCATTATTAACTAAGGGCACAGGCCCATAGTAATAGCTTAATGCCTTTACACAAGCAGGGTATGTGGTAGAAATGCAAGATTCAAAACTCTTCTCTACCTATTTATAGAATAAAGGTAAAATCACATGGTTATTTACAGAAAGATACACGTTCTGCAAGAAAAAATAACTCTTGGCCTATAAAGAATCACATAATTTCCCGACTTTCTGTGAGTAGGTGTGTCTGTGGGCACATGTGTGTGTGCACATGCATGTGCTGCATATTGACCCCAGGACCTCATGCATATTAAGCATGCGCTGTATCATTGAGCTACATCCCCAGTCCTATCCTAACTTAAAGAACCCAAATATTTAGTAGGAGCATGAATACAAGGTTTAAAGCCTATTATCTGACTGGGAATGCTTTCTTTGAGTAACATAGTGTTTCCAATGTCTTGGTGAGAAAGTAAGAAGTGGTCAAAGGAACAATTGTGCTGTGGAGGCAGCATTTTGTCAAACAGGCAAATCTCACTCTGCCCGTTAACTTATTTTCAAGAATGTACCCAACATGACTCTCTGAGCCCTTCATGTCTGCCAACAGGAGTCACTTCTATCCAATGAGCACAGGTCTCCTGGGAGGGTGGTGTGGCCATTCCCTGAGTCCATAGAAACAACACTGATGATGATGATGATGATGATGATGATGATGATGATGATGATGGAGACAATGATAATAGCTGCAGATGCCATTTACAGCAATTGAATAATGTGCCAGGCACAGAACTAATCACTGACTGAGAATTATATCATTGAATTCTCACAATAACAAGACGAGATCAGTGCTGTCATTATTCTCATTTTATAGTTGAAAAAACTGAAGTAAGCTGGAGAGCAACTCCTTGAAGCTCATTAAGCTAGTCAAGTCAAGAAATCTAAATTCTATTCCAGGTCTGTCTGATTCTAATTCAGTCTTTGTTTTCTATGACTAATTTAGATCTGAAAAAAAGATCTGGAATTGGTTACTATTATTATGCTCCGTCAAAACCAGCATAAAAATGTTATTGCAATCATTGAGTTTAAAAATGTAACATATTCCTATTTTCATTGAATCACAATTTGATACAGAAAAATAAATTAAGTAAAAGTCCTAGAATTCTATAATTATGCCAAATTCATTACTTAAACAATCTAAATTCATTATGGCATGCATTCTATATACAGAAAATTATAGGGAAAAAACATGTGCTTTTAATTTGGAAATTGCTTTAAATAGTCACATTAAGAAAAGGAGAATGCAAATCAAAAGAAATCTTCCAAAGATAAACTACCATTGACTTGTCAATATAATGTGTGGTTTAAAAGACTATCATTTTTAATTTGTTACAATTTCTATACTTCAATTTGTTTTGCTTTAAAGTACATTTTTGTACTTAGGTTAAGCTAAATATCAACTTTAAAACAGAGCAATTTTCAAGCACACAGCAAGGCTTATTTACAGGTAGAATGGGAATACAGTCTCCTCTGTGCTCCTAAATCACATAGTACCAAATACTTGACATGTGTCTGTGTATGTTGACCCTACTCAGTGCTTCTCTATAAACAAGAATACAAAATGATCACATCATTCTTCAGGGACTCTTGCCATCATCCAAGCTGTGCTCTGGAAGTCTCAGCAAGCATGGGATGACTTGTCTCCACACACTATGGTTTGAATGATGGTGTTCTCTCCAAAATTCTTGCTGAAGCTTAGTGTAACAGCATGAAGAGGTATGGCCTTTGGGAGGTGACTATTAGCATACTTCTAAAAGGGTTCAAGGTTGAAGGGAGTGCTATCTTGCTCTTCTGCCTCTAAGATGTAAGGACCTAACATCAAAGCACCATCTTAAAAGCAGAGAGCAGCCTCATCAGATACAAGTACTGCCAGTACCTTGATCTTGGACTTTCCAGCCCCCAGAACTATTAGAAAGAAATCTCTGTTCCTTATAAATTCCTCAACCTCAGATATGTTGTTATAGCAGCATGGATGAACTAAGACAGTATCCCAAGTCCAGCTGCAGGAGACCAAATGGAAAAGATAGAAAAATAAAGTATCATCACCAATAACAACAGTCACAATTTTTTCTGAGCCCCTAGAAAAATATGCTAAGGAATTCATTAAGGATGAATCCAATTATTATGATACCTATTTTATGGATAATAAAATTGATGTTCACATTGCTTAAGGAACTTGCTGAAGTTCCCACAAGTAAATTCTTAGCAGAGCTGAGATTTAAACTCATGTTTATTTGATTTGCAAACACTTTCCTACTCCTATGACGGCCTTGTAGATGGTAGAACCCAATGATCTTGACCCTATCCATTAATCTGATTCCATGGCTGTTTACAGTGTGATATTTTCTTTCCTGCTCCCAGTCTTTCTCTCTCTTCTTGACCTATAGGGGCAGTGCAGTGAAGTGAATGGACCCTATCTGATATATACAAAAGCTGCTTAAATGAAACATCTTCAGAATTTTTTTTTAGATAATCTAATGTAAACCCACAGAAAATATTGTAACTGCTTAGTCAAATCTATAAAAAAAAAAATCTAAGCCTCCATTAGACTATGTGAAATCATCAGAAAGAGTCACCTAATTTCCAAACGTTTTAGGTTTTCTTTCTCAACTATGGGTGGTACAATAAATAAATAAATAAAATACCCCTCTTCAAATCCCAATTTGAGCAGGCTATGGAGGCACATGCCTGTTAATCCCAGTGGCTTGGGAGGTTGAGGCAGGAGGACTGGAAGTTCAAAGCCAGCCTAAGAAACTTAGAAAGGCTCCAAGTAACTTAGAGAGACCCAGTCTTAAAAAATAAAAAAGGGCTGTGGCTGTGGCTCAGTGGTTAAGCACTTCTGGGTTCAGTCCCTGGTACCAAAAAAAAAAAAAAAAATCCATATTTGACAGATTTATATACAGCCTAACATTGAATTAAATGCTTTGATATAATAGCATTTATTATACTTAAAAAATACAAATAAAACTAAATTTCTTCAAGGAGGAAAATAATATGCCTTACAAAATAAACTGAAATCCAACAAGTCAAACATACGTGGATCCATCCCAGAGTGAGGAGATCGTGTTGATCCTGAACACTGAATAATTCTTCTACATTCTCCACATCACAATAGTCTGGCCCAGCAGACTGCTTTGGCACGATCACATGGGTAATAGTAAATTCATTATGTGTCTGAAAGACAATTAGTAAAAAGAACAGTAAATAGTAAATAGGAAAAAATGGGAAATGTTTTGCCACAAGACTAAAGCTTTCCCTTACAACCTGGCTCCCCCCTCACCCTATACACTCCATCACAATTTAAAATGTCCCAAATATAAAAGTGGATTCTTTGCCCCAAGTTTTGAGAGCCAGTTGTTTAGAACTTGAAACCCACTTTTATAGTAGCAAATCTATCATAAATAAAAAATACCCTTCTGGGAAGCGGGGGTCCAGGACAATTTAGTTAATAAATAATATCTTGACAGATTTACAATGGATAAAATCAGAACAAAACAAGGACAGGTTTCTTTGGAAGGGGAGATGCTAGTTAAATAATTTTGTAGTATTACTAAAGTGCATTTCTAAGAGTTATGCAGATTGATGGTTTTGGTTTTATTTTATTAATTATATTTAATTTCTCTAAAAAAACTTATAAACTTTCTTCTAGTATTGAGAAGACTCACTAGATCTTCCACAATAAAGATAATATTTTAGCTTTCACAGTTAAGGAATAAAAGATAAATTATCCCTCTTAGGTAAAAGATTAAGAGCTGAAGTGAGGCTCCCAGGTGGTGAGAGATCCTATGACCAGAGGCTCAGAGTGCAGAGTCACTGGTGGTGAGAAGCTGTCTTGCCCAAGGCAGGTTGGCATGTCCATCTATCCCCAGCACTCTCCTCTCCCTAGCCTTAAGACCTTCCTGCCAGTGGGGCACTGTTCCTTCTGCCTTGATTACAACTGTTCCTTCCATTCCACCCAGTCCTTTCAGGGCTGTTGGATTTACTCTTCAGGCCTAGCTTCCACATCACTCCTCAGGGAAGCTCATCTCACATCCCTGCCCACAAGGTCAGGTTCCCCAGTTACACATTCCCTTGATAGCCTGGGCTTCCACCGAGCGCACTCAGCCCCACTTAGTCATCTGTCTGATTCTTTACAAGAAGGGACCAAAGCTGTTGCAGGCTGCTGAGTGCCTGGCACAGTGCTGGCACATACACTTAGTAAATGTCTGAGGCAGATGGAATGAATAATGAATGAATGAATGAACCAATGAATCACACCAAATACAACATAAGATGTAGGGGAGGAAGCTTCCACAGCCCTCAACCCCCTGAAGGACAACCAAGGTGACTGTGGGTGGGAAATGATGGTCACTCACTGCTCATCACAGGTGGCTTCCCCTTTCCTGGTGGAAAGAGATGATTAAACACTGGAATTCAGCAGGAGGATGTGAGTTGAATAAAACATATTGTTCAAGCAATAATTTTGAGGACTGAAAATGTGCCTGCATCCAGAAATTTAAACTGATACCCAGAGGAAATTACAAAAAAAAAAAAAATGCTTCCAAAGACACATTGCTCATCTTTGTTGTGGTAAGAAACCAAACCCATCTTCGCTTAGCTCATTCTATTTTGACATTGCCCTTTATCACATACTTCTGGTAACATTTCCATAATAAAATAGAGCCACTGCTTATAGATCTTGGTTTGCCAAAACTATTGCCTTAAACCAAAGAAAACAACAAAATTCCAGTTTTATTCCATATGTACCTGAAAAACAATGGCAGGGTACCTGCCATAGATGAGAGTAGGTAGAAAGAATTATATGAACACATGTGAAACTAACGATGGTAAAGGAAATATGATGTAGCAAACAAGATGAATCTGGAAATCTGAATACTTGTGATCTTCTATGTAACAAAGATTTAATTTATGGTTTGATAAAGTATTTCAAACAGGCCTTTATTTAGAGCCCCTGAAATTTTCCAATCCATTTTCTCAGATTATTCCATGAAAAATGGTTGTATTTTTAGGAGATTAATATTTTAAGGCTGATTTATTATATTTACAGCTCTTAGCATGTTTTTATTCTGCTCTGCAGATCACAAGGAAACTCTAGTACTATTTGAAAAAATCATGTGCAGAGAGATCTAGGAAAAAAAAAAAAGAAACATACCAGTTTTCCACAAAGTATTCCACAGGTTTCTATTCCTCTTATGGTATTAGATTCAGCTAGCAGCAGAAATTTGTGGCAAAGATCTCTTGATAAGACTACACATCTCAGTCCTTCAACCACTAAATCTAAGATACAAAAAAAAAAGGAGAAAAAAAACTGAAATACAAATCTTCACTTTCCATGTTTTGTTTAAAAACTCTTAAAACATTGATTAGAAGGAAGGTAAAATTACATTTCCTATATAAATTATTTTATAAACAAAATAGTAAAGTGCAAGTGGCTTGTATATTTTTGTGCCCTGGAACAACTATTTTCCATGAATGTGTATGTTTCTTTTGGCACACAGCAAATATACCATTAAATAGATAGGATGTAGAAAATGCATCTTGTACTTACATGGTATTAATATTCTTTTTTTTAAGATGAATGCAATATCTTTATTTATTTTTTTAAAATTTTTATGTAGTGCTGACAATCGAACCCAGGACCTCACATGTTCGAGGCCAGCACTCTACCGCTGAGCTATAACCCCTGCCCCTGGTATTAATATTCTTTAATGTATTTACTAGAAGTTGCTTATGTCCTAATGAAAATTGGTAAGCAAAAGCACATTTTTAAAAATGATCAGCAGCAAAGTAGCTAATTAAACAGGTGCCTATCATAACACTCTGAAAATGAGAACAGAAACTCACATCTGACAGTGTCTATCAGGAAGAGATCTCTTTGATTTTAGAAACTTGCCAGCACTGATCTAACAATACTAAGCAGCACTAACTGTTGGCAGAAATGCATATGCCGTTTGGATTTTAGCTGTTTATGTGTATGAGACCCTCTCAGCACAGGGATAAGGCTGAACATCCCTGGAATTAACATTTTATTATTGAGCAAAAATCTGGATAAGAGATTTACTCAGCAGCTTCCTTTCTTCTCTGGGTAAGTGTTTACCT
Organism: Spermophilus citellus; assembly: GCF_964194105.1. Classification (NCBI taxonomy): domain Eukaryota; kingdom Metazoa; phylum Chordata; class Mammalia; order Rodentia; family Sciuridae; genus Spermophilus; species Spermophilus citellus. Next base: position 27,331,154 of record NC_138195.1, on the reverse strand, counting down.
TAAAAACATATGTGCTTCTTGATTAAAACACATGGAAGGAAAAAAAATGCTTGGAATTCTCAAAATTCAGTCCTACAGAGTTTGCCCTATCATTGGGCATGTTTCCTGAAATTTAATGTTTATAGTAAATGTCAGAGAGTGCTGAAAGGGTCATCTGCAATTCACACCATTTAATATAGGGATCCTACCACAATTACTAATAAAATAAAGAGAGACCTTCCAAGATGCTACAGAAAAATGGTTCCATCAGGGAGCATCAGAGTCTTTGCAGGAGGCATGTCAGCACTTACTCTGAACAGCACTTAGAGTAGCTGCTGGCTTTAAGGCTCTATTCACAGGAGGAGAGTGGCTAGCATAATTGGTTGCATCACTTTTATTAGCTTGATCTGCGAGTACATTCAGCAAGGAATTGTTCTGGTGTGCAGAAAAGCAGGACAGAGCACTTCCATCAATCTGCTCTGACAGCGAAGGGGTCTCCTGACTTCGCATCTGGCCTCGGGCTAACTCTTGCTTTTTGAGTTGATCTTCAAAAAACAGAAACTGCTCCGATTCCAGCTGCTGCTGGCGCATCTGAGCAATACGCCTCCTTTCGGCCTCTATCAATCTCTGATGCTCCAGCTTTTTGAGAATTTCGGCTTTATATTTGTTCTAAAAATGTGGATGCCATAAGAAAAAAAAAAAAAGTTAGTTCTCAAGACAAAACAAAATCATCAAACTGGGATGAGACAGCTTGATACCCTCACAGGGACACTCATGAAACACTAAGAAAAACACACATCACAGCAAAAGCCCCTTAGTCTGATTAAGACAGCTGTTCTAAACCTACTCGTATTTTACCAGAGACAATCAGTTTCTGCCTTTCCCCAGGGCTTCTGAATATTGGAAAATCAATGTCAGGGTTGTTGACTCAGCTTGACTGGCCAGACCATATGGAACAAAGTATCTCACCTCTAGACTGTACTGCTCAATCTAGTAGCCATTAGCCACATGTGATTATTAAAATTTAAATTATTTGAAATTTTTTAAAAATTAGAAATTCAGTGTCTCAGTCACACTAGTCACATTTTAAGCACTCAATAGTCATATGTGACCCAAAAATTGATCCAATTTCTTCTTTTGATGCCTGTCTGTCTCTTAGATATCATTATCATTTTCACTCTTTATTTAATAATGATCCAGGAAAAACCACCCTTTGGTGCCATGATTACATTATACCCATAGGGTTAGCTGCTCTATCTACAATGTAATATTGACTGTAATGATTAAGAGTCAAAATTACATTTCCAAGACCTACATAATTAGATACATCAGAAACCACACACTGTTCCCTCTATTTCCTACTGCCTTTGTTCATCTGGAAAAAAAATCCAGCCATCTGGCTCAAGGTTACATTGGCAAAAGTTGGTCAAAAGCACTATTTAAATCTCTGCAGCAAATCTATTTTCTAATGCATTGCTTTATTAGATGTTGTAGGGAAAGAAAAATACCACATCTTTGGTGAGAGTGCTTAACTTGGACATCAACATAAATTTTTTATTAATTTCACATTATTGCATCTTTAATCTTTAATTTAAATGCTTATGACATTTGGAAAACATATACAAGTGAATTTTTTTTAAAAATATGCAAAGAAAACAGTCATGAAATAAATGTAGCAATTGAACTTACTTTGCTTTGCAAATATTCTTGGTATTCTACATTATATTTTTTTAAAAGGTCCTTTTTCAATTCATCTGTCCTTGGGAATGCAATCTCCTTCAGTTTCTTTTAAAAATATATATACAAATTGATTAGTAGGATTTTCAGTATGCTCGTTCCGATCATTAGCTGAGAAAGAAAAGCAGCTGGCATGTGTATTAGAAATCAAGACAAGAATAACGAAAGATAATGGCAGAAAAATAAATTTCTCCATTCTAGGGCTCTAAAATATAACTTTCAGCAGGGAAGTTTTTTTAAAAAAGAATATATATATATTCCTTTGTTAGACTATTGACTCCATTGGTTAGATACATACTTGTTTAGGCAGGTGCCCCACTTTTTAAGGAGTAGGTAGAATCACACATTTTATATGTAAATCATGCAGCATCACAGACATTGGAGGATGTTTGATGGGTAGAGATTCCTAAACATGTCAGAGTGTAGAAGGCAGCTGAGTCACAATTCATAAGAATATATTTTAGGACCTAATCATAAATCTACAGAATTAACATAGAGAAAGGATTGGGAAATCTGCATTTCAAACTACTTCCCCAGTGATTCTTAATGGCAGGAAGATCTGGGAAACCTGATATGGTCTAATCACTACCCTCCTTTTTGAAGATGAGGAAACAAAGGCCTGGGGAGATTGTTGAGGGTCAGACAACCAGCTAGTGGCCCAGTTAGGACTAGAACCCAAGTCTCCTGCCTCTAGACAGGCTCTTCCACCAAAATTTCTGTTCTTTAATCCATTGTCATTCAATTCATTCATTAATTCACCCATTCATTCACCTATCCATTTATTTAACAAAGGCATAAACATGAGAAACGTACAGAAGTTTTCTCCTACCAATAAAATGTGAACAACCCTCCATTAGAGGAAAAGAGTCACCTTGGCAGCCTGGGATTTTTGGTTTCCATACAGAACTCTCTGAGGCTAAATGAGCTGAGGGGAAATGCTATATGAAGGCATGATAACACAGTGACTATAAACATTTTTAAAAATGTAGATAACCATTTGACAAAATCTGAGTTCTGCTTCCAGGTAGCCTCAGGCTTCATAGGACTGGTAGGAGACCCTTTATTCCGTAATGTGATAACATAATTTTCAAAAGTCATCTAAACATTTCATGCTGTGATTGCCTTTGTATACATTACTTTAATTCCTTATAAGAGCAACACAAACCATTTAGGAGGAATAAATGGGAAACACTTTACATGTTTATTCAAAAGGATACATTCTCAGCTAAAGATATTAAAGTGAATGTTTATGATAAATGCATTTGCAACGATCTTTCTTTTCCTTGAGAATATTTAAGGCAGACCACCCTGTCAACATTTTATTTTTTAAAATATTTTTTAGTTATAGATGGACATGATATCTTTATTTTATGTATTTATTTTTATGTGGTGCTGAGGATCAAACCCAGTGCCTCACATGTGCGGGGCAAGCACTCTGAGCCACAATCCCAGCCCCAACATTTTATTTTGCATAAGACCAGTTCTCTAAGAGGTAAACAGAGTCATGGGCCAATTATGGATGGGGACACATTCTGAGAAATGTGTCATTCAATGATTTTGTCATTGTGTGAACATTATAGAGTGTACTTACAAACTAAGGCAGTTGTGACGTCACTAGGCAATATCACTTAATGGAACCACTGTCACACATGTGATCTGTGATGGACTGAAGCATCATTATGCAATTATGACTGTGGCTAGAACTTTGTGGCTGCCTTAAAAATCAATGTTGATTTTCAAATAGTTGGGTTCAGGGCTGTACAGATTAATCAAAACACAGGGAAATATATAACCATTCTCTCTATCTCTGAGAGGAACTGTAAAATAATTCCTTCTTCATGCCAGAAGGTAATTGAGCACATTCTTTGTCTTTCTTTTCCCCCCAACATCAATTAGAGACCTCACACTGGCTCAGTCATAATCATTAAATGTCTAAAAAGAAATCGAAACATCATACCTAATGGAATGAATTTCTTGTGCTCAAACTCTCCAGAGGAAGAGATGGGGAGGAATAGAAACAGGAGGGAAATCAATAATGGATACTTATGGAGCATTTGATCCCACAGCAGAGAATCGATCCCACAATACCTTCATAATATCCTGCTTTTCAGGCACTGCACATTGTTGGTAATCTCGGTGGCTAGGAAGCTTTTCTACAAACAAGCTAGAGAAAGAAAAAACATATCCTTAGCATTATATGACAGCAAAAGCCCAAAGACAGTGTTACGGTTTGGACTTTTAGTTTTCCACAAAAAAAAAGCTCATGGTTTGAAAACATGGTCCTCATTATAGCAAGGTTCAGAGGTGGGGCTTGTAGGCAATGATTAAATGATGAGAGTTACAACCTTATCAGTGAATAAATCCATTTGATGTATTAACAATTTGAATGAACTACTGAGTGGTAACTGTAGGCAGGTAGGGTGTGGCTGGAAAAACTAGGTCACTAAGGGTGTGCCTTTGGGAATTACACCTTGTCCCTCCTCTCTCTCTCTCTGCTTCAGCCTTCCTCCACCAATCCTTCCACCATGATGTTCTGCCTCACCTGAGGCCCAGAGCAAATGGAGTCCAGTGAACATGAACTGAGTCTCTAAAGCTGTGAACCCCAAAACAAACTTCCTCCTCTAAGTTGTTCTTGTCGAGTATTTTGGCCACAGTGATGAAAAGTTGATTAACACAGATGGGAATGAGCATCCTTTTCAAAAATGACATGCTTAGTAACTTATTATTTAACATACAGACTTTTCATCTACCTTCTCAGTAAAGTTGGCATGGTTATTGTTTTGGCATTCTGGAGCAGTTAGACTCAGCAAATTAAGGACTGAGAATAACAGGGTCAGAATACATTACTCCCTATATAGATCAAGTCACTTTAGTCTTTCCCAGGCCCTGGACACTTGATCCCACGAGAACCCCATCTTTCTCATGTGTGTAAGAGTTTGGAAATATAAATCCTTTCTCACCCTTGAAAAAGACTCAACCAACCACTCATGAATCAGTAGCACCATCATGTATGAATCAAAACTTTTAAACTGAAAACCCAAAACTAAGAGAAATGACAACCTAAATCCCTAGTTGGTTGGGAGGTGTTAATTAGTAGTTAATTATTTGTCACCTCTTTTGGAGGAACAAGATACAGCAGAATTGAAGGTAAATCCACGAAAACCAGGTGCAAGCTCTCAGATAAAGTGAAGAAACTGTTTCCACAAGGGCGGGAATACTTTTTTGTGCACTGATGTGTCCCCAGCCTGAACTACAGTTTATAATAGTTACTGAATAAAAATTTGTAACATTATCACAATGGGCTAGAAATATAATTTTTGACCAACCATTACGTGGTATCTTGCAATTACTGATTCTATTGCTTACAGATCACATTTACATACTCATTTGATTACAAGGCTATAGAGGAAAACAGGAATGATAATATCCAATTGTCAAATGACAAAATTAAGACTTACAGAAGCTACAAAAAAGTTGTTAACTGCCTAAAACCTTATAAACAGAGTAAAATTAGACATTGAGAGCTGGAGGAACCTCAGAGATTTTCTTCCATTAAGTCCTTCATTCATAGATGAGGCAGTGAGGGTCAAGAAGCATAAGTGAAGTACAAATTATTGCACTGCTAACACTATAATTCAAGCATTCTAATTACTCAGTAACTCAAGGAAGGAATAGTGGCTTTTCCTTCTCACCACACTTTTGATTCCATAGGACTGTGTGTAAAATGGAGAAAGTAAAATAAATATTATTCATTGGTAACATAGTTCAGAAACAAATATTTCTGGCAAGTCTTGGCTGTCAATGGTGGTAGGGAACCTTCAATTTCATAGTTATTGCTTATCTTTAACTCAGGTAGGGCAAAGATTTCCGAACACAACCATTCCTTAAATTTCCAAGTTAAATTTTATTGTTCATAATATAGAAATTTATAGATTATGTAAACCACTTTGAACTTTGCCCTTGGTAGAATCATGGAAAACAGTTTTAAAATCTTTTCAATTTCTGAAGTGTTTTTATGGTAAGTCCCCAAATAAATTTGTGAAATTATAAGGTAAAGAAATACAAATGATAAAAAAAAGAAAAGAAATACAAATGATCTACATGGTCATTATATACATGATCTAACTTATATGTGAGATTTTAAAAAGTCAAACTCAAGGAAGCAGAAAATAGAACAGTAGTCACCAGCAGTTGCAGATATGGAGGGAGTTAGGAGGTGCTGGTCAAAGGATATAAATTTCAGTTAGGAGGAGTAAGTTTAGGAGAGCCCGTGTTCAACATGGTATTCATGTACTGTATACTTGGAAATTGTCAAGAGAGTAGACTTTAAATATTCTTGCTATAAAAAAATGTCATTTGAGGTAATGAATATGTTAATTAGCTTGATTTAGTCATTTCACAATGCATACATATATAAACAGCCCTTTTCTGTATTATATTTAGAAACAGGGTCTTACTGAGTTGCTTAGGGCCTCACTAAGTTGCTGATCTGGCTTTGAACTTGAGATCCTCCTGTCTCAGCCTCCTAAGCCTGTGGAATTACAGGTGTGCTCCACTGCACTGAGCTAACAGTAGATCCTTCTAACAATTAAGTCACTAAACCTGTATGAAAACTCAAAATCTCATTTATGTTACCTCTTTTTTTAAATATTTTTTTAGTTGTAGATCAACACAATACCTTTATTTTTTATGTATTCATATGTGGTGCTGAGGATCGAACTCAGAGCCTCAAATGCACTAGGCAGGCACTCTACCACTGAGCCACTACCCCAGACCCTTTCTGTTACCTCTTTTTTTTTTTAAAGAGAGAGAGAGGATTTTTTAATATTTATTTTTTAGTTCTCAGCGGACACAACATCTTTGTTGTATGTGGTGCTGAGGATCTGAGGATCGAACCCAGGCTACACGCATGCCAGGCGAGCGCGCTACCGCTTGAGCCACATCCCCAGCCCTCTGTTACCTCTTAACAAGGACATGCTACTAACAAATATCCAATGGGGACTTGACATTTTTACAGGGATGGCTATTTCGAGGTAGCCACTTTCATTCAACATTTTGAATACCCTTTTATACATACAATTCTTACACAGCCCAATTGCCTTTTCTTTAAAGAAAAAAAAAAAAAAAAACTAAGGACTAAATGAAATGACTGTATCCTTACCCTGAACCACATCTTTCCTAAGTTCCCCAACTTGTCCCCTAGTCTCAACTCATCAAATCAAATTTTAAAAACTCTGATGGCATGTTCCAGGTGCTAAGGATGGAGCTATACTACGGTTCCTCCTCTTAGAAACCTTACATTCCAGTGAGGGAAGAAAGGCATGAAACAAGAAATGTTACTTTTGAAAAGTGAGACATTCAGGTTTCCAGGCAGGCCTACGGAAAACCTGATCGCTCCCATCTAAGTCTCAGAGGTGTCTAAATGTCTTTCAGTAAACTTGTTACTAACTTTAAAACCTGGACATTTAATGTTTTTGCAAATAATAAAACTGGTTTGAATGTGAAAATTTCCTGGTACCCAATCAGCCACATCAAAATATCATGTAAGTATTTTTCCAATTTTCTTATTTTAAAGGCCTCCAACAAGACTTACGTTATAAATTTATTATAAAGAACAAAGGCATTTTCCAAGTTTCCTTCTTCCAAATACACAGATGCCATCCTCTCCATTTCTACTCCAGACCTGAAGTAGCGGCGTGGGGTGATGTCTTCACTGATGGTGATATTACAACCCAGCTTACTGAGGGCCCGGACTCGCTCTTCGGGGGTTAGGGAGACATCTGTATGGTCAGGCATGGCAGCTAACTTTTTCTGCAAAGCAAAATTGAAGTTTCTGATTATACTAAGAAATGAATATGACTGATTAGCAGATGTATTTTCTATACTAAAAACTGAAAGTAAGAACTAAGGGTATCTTTTCATAAGAGTGAAAGATGTGAGCCTAGCACAGTGGGGCACATCTGTGACTTGGGAGGCTGAGGCAGGAAGACCACAAGTTCAAACCCAGACTGTGCAACTTAGTATGACTCTGTAGAAAACAGAAGATAAAAAGGGCTGAGAACGTAACTCAGTGGCAGAACATCCCTGATTTCCATCCCCAGGACCACACATACACACAAAAAAAAGAAAAAAAAAAAGAAGAAAAGAAAAGAAAGAGCAAGAGAGTTAAAGATATGATCAAAACAAAATCTTTTTGCACCAAAAAACACACATCCAGTGTAAACATACATTTTTATTGGAGTAAGATTTCTTTTTTCGGTTTCAAGGTACAATTATGCAGCAGTTCCTAGGTCTGTAAATATTTCATGTCATGTGAGGTAAAATACCATTGACCATCAATATACCTGGATATTTATATCTGGGTCATGCTGAGCAGGACCTGAGAGGAATTCCTGCCATTGTGGGACTCATATCATTCTATCCTGAAGGGTCTGTAGGAGGTAGCTTGGATTCAAAGTTACTATGAGGATTTGATCTATTCCAGAATATATCTACTTTAAAAAGAAGCTTCCCGGGCCTCCACATGCGAGCAATTATGCTGCTGATCAGTCCTTGACAGAGAAAATAACATACCAAATTACTAAGAAAAGACACATATTAATCACTATATTTGAATTTTATTAATAAATATATTTCTATCTAGAAATGCATATAGCATGTATATTTAGGATAATTACTCAATTATTCAATAAGAAATCAGAGCTTGGGAAAGGCAAAAAAAAGAAAGTTTTTTTCTATTAAGGGCCCTTTGCAACTTGAATTCATATCTCCTAATGTGAATGCAGCCATAAACAATAAGATAGAACTGAACCTGGCTGCATTCCAGGCAGTGAATTTAGCTGTGAGACCATACTTGATCTCCACGGGCTACCAGAGTGTCCGAAGGCCTGGTCCATACAACAGCAGCATCAGCTGCAAAATGGGCCTTTCTTTAAAATGCAAATTCCTAACTGGCCCCACTTGCATCTAAAACCTCAGGATCTCTGAAAGTGGACCAGAGAATGGATGTTTTAACTAGTGTTCCCAGGGGAACTTCCGAACTTCCGCACGCTCCAATCTAGATCATTCTCCCATTATTTCATGCACCAAAACAGAGCTAACCCAATGCAAATTTAGCTGCCTGAGGCCTCTTTGATCTGTTAAGGGTAGGTTATAAGTCTGACTGTAGTGTGGGCAGAGCTATGAAAGAAATCAAGGTAAAAACCATTTAGTTATGAATTACTGATTCAACTTTCATGGGTAGAGTGCAATGGATTAGACTTTTGGAGTTTTTCCAATGCCATTTGGTCTACTTTGGTGTTAATTTTATAGCAAATAGAACTCCAGGGATCTGAAATGACTCTTGCTTCTAACGGCTTAATATATAACCAGAGAGCCATAAACTTGCTTCTCAAGGTTCCATAAATCAGAAGCAGGCCTTGCCTTTTACATCTGCTGCTACTCTTCTGACCTGCTCTGAACCTCCTTCCCGATCTTTCTTCCCCAGGGAAGCTATTGGGGCCTGAGCTTCCTCTCCCTGAGGGTCCACAGCTCCCTTTTCAGTGGTAGAGTTGATACACCTCATCAATTTAAGGCAGAAGCAGTAAGAAGAATCTCCCACATGCTCCAGTGGAGAGAAAACTTCTGATCTAAGTTACTAATAATAAAGGGAATATGCAATTTTGATCCTCACCTGGTACTTTTTAATCTATGATTACTTGGTCAGAATTCTAAAAGGCAGGACTGGCAGTGACACCAAAACTCAGTCCCTTCCTAGCATCATGTCAAATTAAAGCATACTTCCTTCAATAGATAACAGGTATTGATATACAATTAGATAGTGGGAATTAGTTCTAGTGTTCTAAAGTAAGGTAACTATAAACTATTATTATATGTTTCAAAATAATTAGAAAAGAAGAACCCAAAAGTACCCAACATACAGAAATGATAAATATTTAAAGAGAGGAAAATGCTAATTATCCTGATTGTATCATTATCCCTTGAATACTTCAATTGAATTATCAAACTATACCTTATAAATATGTAAAAATATTCTGACAATTAAAAATAAGGTGCAAGTACTTAAAAAAAACACAATTATTTTGATCCACACCCTGTTATGCTGTTCTTTTAGTCTCTGAAGAACATGGCAATTTCAGAGAAACGCTTGGAGGTTTCCCTACATCAGAGACAGGAACCTGAAACTCAAGAACTCAGGGAGTGAGTGTGCAGAGGCTTCCAACTGAGATGTCTCCAATACTATTGCAATCCACCCACTTCCCCTAATTATACTCACTTATAAAACCCAACAAATGAAAATACTGTTATTCAACCACAGATAATTGCCTCTATGACATCACAAAATAACTTGGGGAAAAAAAACTATGAAAATTAGAGCATTTTCTAAGTGGGGTTTCTGGTTTCCCATACGTGCAAGAGTGATTTGCCACAGTCATTACTGTAAAGTCTGCTGAGTCTTAGTTATATCTGTATAAATGATTCCCTTCAAAACTCCTTGGAGTTTTAAAAGGAATCATTTTCCATTCATCTCTGTTCCCTAGGTTGAGGTATATTCCCTGAAGCAGAGCTGATAAATCCATAAATGCATCAAATAAAACAGAAAAAAGTTGGGTTGGAGTTATCAGTTAGTGGCAGGTTATATGCCTAGTACACATAAGACCCTGGGTTCTATCTCTAACACCAAAAAAGCAGGAAAAAAAAAAAAAAGAAAATGAGAGACAGACAGAATGAGAAAGCAAGGGAGAAGGAAGTGAGGAAGACAGAAAAGGAAGTAACAAGGCTATATTTAGATTATCTTTTTCCCTAAAGATAAAAATAAAATTGATCTATATAACGTTTTGGAAAAAGCATGTAAGACACACTATGAGGATGATTCCTTCCTCTGCAAAGATGGACATGGGGCAAACCTTTATTATTCCCAACACAGGGTCAGCAAATAAGTTCCTGCAAAGTAAGTCCTTATTTCTCAAAAATGCTCTAAAAGTAACTAAGCCCCTGTGAAGGACTTTCTTGAGGTTGAGAAAAAACACTAGGTCACAACCTATTTTGATGCAAGATCCAGGCCTTCTATTTCACTGTTTGGGTGTGATGGGGTGTTAGCACACTGTTGCTTACAAGGCTACTTCTATAGGGTTGCCAGGCATGGGTATCGAAGAGAGTCAGGAGTAAAGTAGGTATCACTTCCATCTATCAAGCCATCCTGGTAGGCTAGGAACATGGAAAATATTGTCTACAATTTTCATAAGGCACAAATAATTGCAACAGAGATTACACACACTCTTCTAAGGTATTGCCGGAGAAGTATGCGTATTGCTGAGCCATAAGGGAAAAAGTGAGAGGAAGAAAGAAGAGTTTCAAGAATGCAGATATTTACACAAGGATCCCAAAGCAAAGCTGGGGTGTTAAATTAAATATGTTTTCCTCAGCTATTAGCATACATGGTAAGACTCCCAATTTTTATCTGTAAAGAGACGGAGGCACAAAGAGCTTTACCCGCTGTGATACCACTCTCAAGTTCTCTTCAGTGTTTTTCCAAAGGACTGCACTGGTAGAATCTACCTTAATTAAAATTTTACACTTTTGTTGTGAAAAAAAAAATTATTTTTAAGTCTTGTGAAGATGGCTTTATTAGTCACTTCCTCAAAGGAGACTGCTGGCCGCACAGATGCATGAAAAACTACAAGTGCTGAACTTCTTAAAGCAACTGTGACTCACTTCACATTTGTTTGGGCCCGTTTCTGTTCTTCATTTTGGGTTTTCCAACCATATGTTAAGCATCAGTTGCTGCTACCTACCAGAGAATTCAGAGTAAATGGCTGTTCCATGTTGTTCTGTCTACAAAATGGGAAGGTGTTCACTGTTTCTTCTCAATCACTTCATCTGTTTCAAAGACAAAAACAGAGCTAAGGTTATTTGTGGAGAACCCAAGTCCCAAATTCCAAATAACATGTTCAAAAAAACATCAACACATTGAAATAACTTACATAACCAGAGTGTTTACAGAGGCTTTTGGAAATCTGGTCAGGAAAATACAAAATTGTAGGTGGTTATGTTTTCTTGAAGCTGTACATTCAAAGTGGAGGTGTGAAGGGAATTAATATTTGATGAGCACCCAGGATGAAGCTGCTGGGTGTTATTTTATTTAGAACCCTATGCTTGGATATAAAATAGGTTCAGTTTCTTCAAAGGAAGAAAGAAGAATTCCGTGGTTAACAGCATGAACTCTGGGGCAAGGGACTCTTTACCTAGGTCACAGGGTCTAAACTCAGTTTAGAGCTGTGGTAGGCAGGAGTCTTAGAAGGCTCTGTTATTCCTGCTCCTTGGAAACAATGGGTTTGTTTAATCTCCTTCCCTCAGGTATGGACAAAACTTTGTAGCTGGCTTCAAACCAACAGAACATGACAAAGACGATGCTATTACTCCCATGGCTATGTTATATTATATGGCACAAGTGAAGAGATATTGCAGAGATATTGGGGACCCTGGTCAGTTGATGCTCAAATAATCAAGAGAGGTTATCCTGGGTGGCCCTGACCTAATGAGGTTAGATCTTTCAAAGGAGATGCTCTTCTGCTGGTATAGAAGATCCAAATGCCACACAGCCACTAGGAAATTAATTTTGCCAATAATAACATGAGCTTTGAAGAGAAGCCCAAACCTCAGATGGACCCCAATCCCTGGTCCACACCTTGACCCCGCCTTGTGAGATGGTGAGCAGAGGACTCAGGGAGGCTGGGCCCTGATACCTCACCCACACAACTGTGGGATTAAAAGCGTATTGATGAGATCATGGAAATGTGTGAAGTAGCAATCCAAAATCAATATGCTAGCTGCATGCCCATAGGTAAGTTAGATAGCCTTTCTGTGCATACGAAAAATGAAGAAGTAATAGTACCATGGCATATGGTGGTGGCAAGGATTGGGTCAGCATATAAAGTCCTTAGAATAGCTCTTAGCACATAGTCAATTTTATAAATGTTAGCTATTATTAGAATCTTTACTTTGCCATTGAGGAAACTGAGGCTCAAAGGTGTGAAGTGAACATACCCAAGTTCAAATATCAACTCAGTGAGTTCCTTCCTTTTTATGCTAATGCACATCCATCTCTGTATCACCATTTCCCACTTTTTCTAGATTTCTTTTGTCCTTTATAACCCACTGAGTCACTGAGGTGACTCTGGACATGTACCTTCTCCTCACTCATTTCCTCATTTAGGAACCAGGGAAAGGAGCCTACATTCTCTTAAATTATAACATTGTTATTCTACAAATCTAACATTATTATTCTACAAATCTCTTAAGTAGATCAATGAGCCCCTCCAGGCTATTTTTGGCCCAAGTCCACGGCTGAGAAACCCTTCAAGGAAAGTCACTTTTCTCTTCTCCCTCATATCTGCACCATCCCTGGAGTTACCCCTAAGCCCCAAGCCTGCAGGTTTTTTTCACTACAAAATGTTCAAGAAAGAAACGACCTGGAAAGAGCCAGAGCTTGAGTTGAACAATTCTGGCAGCAACCAACTGGGGAATTACCACTTCTCAGTGACAAGAAGTTACAGGAAAAAAAAAAAAAAAGATATTAAGAGTTAAAAATGGGGCTAGAGTTGTGGCCCAGTGGTAGAGCGCTTACCTAGAATATGTGAGGTACTGGGTTCAATTCTCAGCACCATATACGAATAAATGAATAAAATGAAGGTCCATCAACAACTAAAAATATTTTTTTAAAAAAAGAGTTAGAGACAGAATAAAAAGGAAATACTGACTAGTCATTGATTAGGGTCTGGTAAAGAGTAGAATTATTTTTTTTAAAAGCCACTCCAAGCCAGGAGTGGTGGTGTATGCCTATAATCCCAGCGGCTTGGAAGGCTGAGGCAGGAAGATCATCAATTGAAAGCCAGCCTCAGCAACTTAGTGAGGCCCTAAGTAACTCACCAAGATCTTGTCTCTAAAAAAATATTTTTAAAAAGGCTGGGGGTGCTGGAGTTGTGGCTCAGTGATAGAGCACTTGCTTAGCATGTGAGAGGCCCTGGGTTTGATCCTCAGCACCACATAAAAATAAATAAATAAAATAAAGTTATTGTGTCCGACTACAACTAAAAATAAATATTAAAGAAAAAAAAGGCTGGGGATATGGCTCATTGGTTAAGCGCTCCTGGGTTCAATCCCTGGTACAAAAAAAAAAAAGTCCCTCTGACCCTTAACATAGAACAAATAATTTCAAATGTTGGAAACATGAAGACAATTATTTAGCTTCCAGACAATACTTTGAGAAGCACTATATTTGATAATGGACCACACAGGATTCTTAACAAAAGGCAAAGACAATGGCTTTTGAATTCATGGAAGGATAATGAAAAGATCACATATTTCCAGAAGAACCAGAGAAATCGGGGTTGGTGAGGTTACAATTTCAGGAACATTAACCCAAATCACACAGAAGCATTGGTCTGGTAAAAACCCCACCGCTATCTCTGTTGCCAAGGAGCAGGGGAGTCTGAAGCTTGTTCCACCAGTTCCCGCAACTCTATCGGGAATTGTTGCCATGGAATCATTGTGCAGCTGCCTAGCACTTCTGCATGTCCCTAGTTTCTATCTCACAGAATGACATGGAGGTGTCTGACTGGTAGTGCCTAGTTCATATGCTTACAGCCTGGCTGCAAAAGCGATAGAATATCCTGACATCTCCAGCACTTTTCATTTCTAGAAGAAGATGTAGGATGTGCCAAGTGAGAAAAGGGGGATTTAGGGCAGAGTGGCCCAAAACAATAAGCATGCACAAAAATAAACTCATAAAATGTAATGAGCTTCTATAAGTATAAAATGTTTAGTTCATCCTGAACACCTGAATGGATTAAACTATTATAGATAAAAAATATTCACTATTAATTTGCACACATAAATTAATTTATTATCCAGTAATAATGAAAACCAATGCTTCCTAAATATAAAACGCAAGCACTTCCTAAATATAAAACATTGGTCAGTTGACTTTTTTTTTTTTACTTTGCTGGGGACTGAACTCATAGCTTCGAGAATGTTAGGCAAGAACTGTACCACTGAGCCACACTTGGTTTATGAACAACTAATGATGTGACAACACCTAATCCTGACACTTCCAGTTGTAATATAAACAATTATCAAAATCAATATATATATTCTCTGGATTGGAGACTCTCAAAATATGGTCCAAGTCTCTCCAGATCCTTTAGGGGAGTCTAAAAGGTCAATATTATTTTCACACCATTACTGAAACATTATTTGCTTTTTTAACATCAGTCTCTCACAGTTGTATAGTGGAGATTTCCAACAGTTAATGGAATGTTTACTGGTATACTCATTTAATATTTAACTTTAATACAGTAATAATAAATACATATAACCTACATAACAAAACTTTTCAGCATCTTTAGTAAATTTAAAAAAAATTTTTTTTAGTAGTGGATGGACACAATACTTTTATTTTATTTATTTGTTTATTTTTTTATGTACTGCCGGGAATCGAACCCAGTGGTGCCTCATGCATGCTAGGCAAGCACTCTATGACTAGCCACAACCCCAGCTCTTTGGTAAATTTTAAGGAGACAAAAAGTTTGAAGACCCCTGCTCTAAGACCAACAATACAGACTCATCACGCAATGTTGAGTGAACTAGAAATAAAGTAGGCCATGAGTCTCTAATAAAACAGGAAAAATGAATGGCAAGCATCACCTGCCATGTGTGCTACTAGAGTTTGCTAAAATAATTGCAAAACTGAAGCAGTGAATACGGTAAGGGATACCTTACCTCATAGAAACTGCAACGCACAAGTGCAAAGCATCCCATAATACCTATTCTTTCTTTCTGATTAAGTGCTTAATTTTTAGCTAATATATAGCTGCCCAACTAAAACCCACATTTTCCATCCTTCCTTTGAGTGAGGAATGGCCACATTACTAAATTCTGGGCAACAGGGCGTGAACAGAAGTGGTACCATCTGGATCCTGCCCTGCAAAGAAAGGGCATGGCCTTCTCCACCCACCCCTTCCCCTCCTGCCAGCTGGCATGTACACACAAAGGTGAAACATGCCGGGTCATGAGGATGAGCCAAGGCAAAACAAGAAGAGAAAAGGAGCACCTTAGTTTGCCTACACTCAGACCATTAGGAGAGAAATAATTTATATCTTATTTAATACTTTCAGTTGCTGTTCAGGCAGCCGGACCTATATCCTGATAAAAGCAGCAGGTTTAACCTAGAAAGGGTGATTCAGAAGAGCCCACAGGGACTAGGGTCAGTACTGATAAGGGAAACACATATTCTCTACTGCCTCTGTACCTTTGCCCCAGGTACAGGAAGTAACAGAAATAACTCCTCCCTCTTCTCTTAGCTCACCTACATCCTGCCCCACCTTTATCAACATTTAAAACTTGTAAGATTTTCATATAAAAATTCAGATTTCCAGATTCTTCTAAAAGGGGTGTGTGTGGGGGGAGGAGGGGGGTTCTAGCACACACACCCCCACCCCTAGCCTAGGGCTGAGCACCTGAAATACTTAATTATTCCAGCAGTGGATCCACAAATAGAATGTTAAGCCTCCAATGAAGAGATGAAAACAACCTGAGTACCATGATTATAAGTAAATGGTACTTCAGGAAAGGAAGTAGTCCTTGTGACATTAACAGCACAGTAGAACTGGCACGAAGCTGGCAGAGCATCTTCTCTAATTCCTCACACTTCAGCAACCAGTATGGGGAAGACCGGTTGAAGATGACTTCAAGGGCTAAATATAAAATGAACAGTGCAATTTAGAGAATCAGAAATATACTGAAGCAGAAAGTCAAAGGCAGATGGGAAGTATTCAATGTCACGCAAGAATAAAATATAACTCCTTTTTCAAAGCAGAGGTCCAGTACACTATGGAAATGCCAAGTGCAAACTCAGCCCTGCAGTCAGACAAGTCTGGCTGTGAGCTTGGTCTATTCCTAACTTGCCTATGATGCCTTCTTCCTGAGCACCTCCCAGGCTTACCCTCCTTCACAAATGGTCCCCTTCATCCCACTCATAGGGGATTATAACCAACATTCATCAGAAATGCCTGATTTAATCTCAACCTGATTCCCTAAACTTCACCCCAGAACAGCCGGTTTTCTTGAGATTTGATGACATCTGAGTGACAGCCATGATACCTGTAAGATACCTTCTGGAGGCTCATTTTGCTTTAGAGTTTCTGCCTTCTAGTTTTTATCTCTAACCCCATTCCTCACCATAGCTTTCAAAAACCACCACTTTCTTCTTTTAACTGACCTTTCTCATGTGTAAGGCAGCATTTGCTTCCTGCCAGGACTGGAAACCTGGGTGTCATAACCCTGTGTGTTCACAATAAGCACATGGAGCTCAACCCCGGTCCCTGGTGCCCAGCTGACAAGTAGTTTCCAGAAGCAAGTGAGCAGCCAGCCTGTCCAAAAGGGATGAGATCAAACTATGGCTATTGGGTCCCAATTGTCTCAACTCCCCCAAGAGACTATGGAAAAACTTTTATGATTCTGCTCTTTAAAACAAGCAACAAATAATGCCAAGATTGAACAGAGAAGATATCTGATCTAGTACAGTATCTATTTTTGTGGCCTTAATTTACCAAAATTTCCTTCTTTCTTTTTTTTTCTGGAGCTAGAGGAGGAACCCCAGTACCTCATAGGCAACATCCCCAGCCCAATTTGGTGACTTTTTTCATCCTTAATTTTTCAACCCCCCCCCACCTTTTGTTTTGGTTGAGCTCCTGACCCATTTTCATACATAAAGTAATATTTTCTGGAATACTGAAAGGAGACTACCAAACAGTGAACAGTCTCCTTGGAGACCATGTACTGAATGAAGAGCTGGCACCACCATTACCCAGCTATGTCCTTTGCTCCCTGAGTGCCGTGGTGACTTGGATAAGCAGGTGTGATCTGCCAGCAGGGGAGGGGTGGGAACACCTTATGCCACCTTCTGGTGTTTCACTTCTAATTGGCCACACCAACAGTCATTCTTTGGTTATAGAATTCATGTCTTCGAGGAAGAACACCCTGCAGTTTACTTAGTTGGCAATACTTAAAGGAAATCATTGTAACCCAGGCCGTGGGCTGTGCTGACCTAATCTGATTTAGATAAAGGGAGGTAAAGGGCTATTCCCATGCTTTAAATGACAGGTACAAAGAAGACTCTCCTGAGTCACACTGTTACAGATTGAACCCGCTGTAGAGAAAAAAAAAAAAAAAAAAAGATTGAGGCCCATCCTTGTCTGTCCATTTTAAAAGAGTCTAAAAATTCAGACCTGAAAACAGAGATGATTTTGAATTTTCTATATTAATCTGTATTACCTACCAATCAGAAATGTGCTGTGACCAAGATTGATCATTTATCTGTACTAAAATATTGGCAGAATAAAAATTAAACTTGCACAACTATAACTTGTCAATCTATAACTAAAAATTAAAATTTAAAAAAAAGTCTGACTTGAAAATTCAGTAACATATCCTTAATATTCTTTCCAAAGAACAAAAAGAAAGTCTCCAGTGCAATAAAAAAGACATTGAACTGAATGAAAATGAAAAGACAAAATCAAAATTCATGGGGGAAATATACAACTTGACTAGAATATTAGAAATAGTTTTGATTGCATATAAAAGTTTCTGGTTTGATGAGGGAACAGTCAGAGGCGAAATGATTAGATTATGACAGCTGTAACCTAATGTGCCCATCCTAGTTTAAATGGACTAAGTGGTAGGTGGGGCATGGTTGGAGGAGGTGGGTTGTTGAGGACATGCCCTGGAAGGGTTCATCTTCTATGCAGCCCCTTCCCCTCTCTCTCTGATGCATCCTTCTACCATGCCCTTCCACCATAATGTCCTGCCTCACTTTGGGCCCCCCCACAAAATGGACTTGACCTTCCATCATTAAGCCTCTAAATCTGTGAACCAAAATAAATTTTCCCTCCTATAAGTTGTTTTTATTGGTTATTTTGGTCACAGGGATGCAAAGTTAACTAACACAATGAGTATCTATTAAGGGCCAGGTTCTCATCTCTTACCTCTAGAGGAATATTCAGGATACACATTCAGCAACAGACTAGTTTAGATTTGATCTGATCAGCAAGAATGAAGTAGCTACAGAAAAGAGTATTAAGTAAACCACTCCTGATATTTGTTTTAAATTATTTTGAACAAATCTAGGCTACCTTAAGGGCAATGGAGTCATACGTTTGGCCATAAAAATACTGTTTTGCATAGTGCAATACAAAATTTTTATTCTGATACCAGAATGAAGTGATTGGGTCCCCTAAGCACCAAGAACTCAGGTTTTAGGTCTACAAACATCTCTGGGAGAATCCAGGTTTTCCCACTAGGGAAGCCTACTACATCCTATTTATCCCTTTTGTTCAACTTATTTTCACCCTTTAAAGGAAGACAATAATACTTAGCCAGAAGAACTCAAGTGAAGTGCAAGTCAAGTGTATAAGAAATTCCATTATAGTCCCCAGGTTACAGGTAGGAAACAAAGAAAATCTGTCCTTTCTCACAGCAAATGGTTAAAGAAATGAGGTTAATGACTTCTGAAAGTTATTATAGATATCACAGATGGTTGATGTGCAATTACTTGCTTTTTGGAAATTCATTGTTGACAGACATTCAGTTATCTAACAGTTGTCCTAGTAATTCTAGTCAGGAGAGGTACTACTGTCAGGTTACATGTCACCTTCAATGCAAACCACCATAGCAAAACAGCTGTCGTAATAATAATAGGTACCATTAATAGACAGCTTTCCTTCCCTGGTTAACTGAAATCAGACATTAATACACATGATCTCAGATACCCTGACAACAGCCTGTTCAAACAGGACACAGGTGAGCTTATTGATTAGAGGTGCAACCCAGGGTGAGACTATCGGGTTTCAAATTCTAACTTCACCCACCATTGACTGCAGAATCACAGGCTCCCCAAATACAAAGAGTTAACCGTAGACACTGTCAAATTACAGGTGCTAAAAAGGAAAAATGAGATAATGCTTGTAAAGCAGCACAATTCTTGATGTCAGTAAGCACTCTCCATTTTATAGTTAAGAAAACGAGAGCCTAGAAATAGGAAACTTGAGTAACTCTTGAAACAGGAATCCCAAAACTAGTTGCGCAGGAACCCAGAACCAGTCTTAGTCACCCATGAAAATTAGAAATTGGACTTTAAGAGGTATCAGTAAAATCCAGGGAAGGGTCAAATCCTTGAGCCTTAGGTAAGAATGACAGGATTTACTACAAAAATGAAGATTTTAGTTCAGTGTTACAAATGTATGACTCATAACCTTTTTCCTGCCAAAGAAATAAAAGAGCACTCGTTCCCTTCACTTTTAGGAAGAATGCTCAGTGTCTGAAGCCTAAACACCTGGTACATTTTATTAACAAATCCAAACTCTACCAAGACAGATTTCAATTCAAAAGATTTATTGGTTTTAAAGATAAATTCTAAATTTTGTTGTATTTGAAAGATATTTCATATACTAAAAACGTTCTAACTTAGAAGCCTGAGGTGACGAATTTTTAATGTGATGATTCAATTAATATGAATTATAAAACATTTGGTAAATAAATTTGAGATGTCCAGGAGAAATTTATATTTGTACACAGATTTTTAAAAATATATTGCTCAGTTGTCAACGGATCTTTTTTTTTAATGTGGTGCTAAGAATCGAACCCAGTGCCTCACACATGCTAGGCAAGTACTCTAGCACTGAACATAGCTCCAGCCCCAGTACACAGATTTTTTTCATCATAAATTGTATGGGGATGTTAATTTTACTCGCCTGCTGTTAAAATACTAAAATTTCCTAGAGATTATGTATTCTAAACCTAAGTCACCCACGAGACACCAAACTTTAATTTACATTTTAATATAATTTCCTTTTTATTCCAATTTGCTTTTAAGAAACCACCACCAATAGATACCTAATGCAATGAAGTGAAATGAATCACAAATAAAATTTTTAAATGACACCATTCTTCTGCCTGCCAGTTGCCTGAAACTCCAAAGTTGGGTTCAGTCCTTGGGCATGACTAATAGACTTTTTAAATTTTTCATAAATTTCCTGAGAACAGTTCTTCAACAAATGAACTTACTATCCAAAAGCAAGACAACTATCTTGAAATATTCGTCCACTGCTTCTCCAAAAATCCCCACCCACAAGAATTTTCACTGTGGGTAGTTGCACTCGTGTTTGGTTTTACATTAGACAATTTCTTCCATGCAGTGAACAAACTTCCAATCCCCAGGAAAAGACAGTGCCTTTCATAATATTCTCTGGCAATTCACTTTACAACTCTTGAAAAAAAGAAAAGCTCCTTTTTTTGTTGTTGTTGTTGTTGTTGTTGTTTTGGGGTTTTTTGTTTTTTGTTTTGTGTGTGTGTGTGTGTGTGTGTGTGTTGGTGGTGGTGGTGGTAGGTGCTAGGCAAGTGCTCCACCACTGAGCTACACCCTCAGTCCTTGAAGAACCCCTTATTACCAGCAAAGCCCATTCATTTACCATTTGCTCCCTCCCTGCCTTCCTGCCCTGTGACATCCCCCTAACTTTAATATGGTTTCCTCATAGTGTGGTTCCTGGACCACCTGCATCACAATCACTTGGTGGAGGAGGTGGGTGCTGGCAATAATAAATAGATTTATAGAACCCATTGAGTCAGAATTTCTAGAAAGGATGCCCCAGGGATCTCCATTTTTTACGAAACAGCCTAGGATATTTTCATGCACATTAAAACTTTAAATATTGCCTCAAATAAAAGTCCTCTAAGATTGTTACAAATAACCTTCTAAATGCCTTGCCTTCATCAGTGGAATATTTTCTACTTTAGAACAAACTTTTATGACTTGGCTTCTGCAAAGTAGAGGTTATTCTCCTTTTTCCTCCCTCGCCCCTCAATCCACATTGCAAATACCAATTTTCCATCTTTACTCCTGACACACCTCCTACAGGACACATTTTTTTCATGGCTTCAACTTAATTTGAATGTTAGCAGCATACCTTCCAAAGGTGCTCCCTTCATTTCCACCAGGATATCCAATTGTTGTTTCTCACTATGTTCCAAGGATAAATACATCTCTCCCACAAATACTGCTAGCTCCAAAAAAATTTATTTATTCATTCACTTATCCAACATTGTTTATGAACCCTGTGTTGTGTTAGAAACCGGTAAGCAAAGAGCTGGGAGTGTGGTGCATGCCTGTAATCCCAGCAGCTTGAGAGGCTGTGGGATGGAGGATCATGAGTTCAAAGCCAGACTCAGCAAAAGTGACGTGCTAAGCAACTCAGTGAGACCCTGTTCTCTAAATAAAATACAAAATATTTTGATTTTGTATTCCTAGGGAGGTTTCTCAGTGGTCAGTGGCCCTGAGTTCAATCCCCAGTACAAAAGAAAAAAAAGTGGTAAGCAAAGAGACATATTTGCTAGGAGCAAATGCTGGGATGGAGAGGTAAAACTATTAAACAATTATTTACACAATTGTGTAATAAAAATGATGGCAACTGCTACAGAGAAAAATTAGAGGAAATGATGAGATTTATGTATTTGCTAGCAAAAATGCTTCTAGGGCAAGGATATATTTTCTTAGTGCATCAGGAGACATAGATCATAGATTTATCTGATTATTGGTAATGTTAACTTTGACCATTAATACCTCTGTAGTTTTCTCCCCTATGAAGATACTATACTTTCAATTGTAACTATAAAGTATTTGGAGTCAGGGGGATATCTCAGTGATATCTCATGCATGAGGCCCTGGGTTCAATTCTCAGCCCCATTTAAAAAAAAAAAAGTATGTTGTAGTATGTTGTAGGTAGTTATTTTTATTTTTATTTTTTTTTTAATTTTTTATTGGTTGTTCACAACATTACAAAGCTCTTGACATATCATATTTTTAGATTCTGAAAATATTTTTTCTTCTTTTTTTATTTTTTATGACAGCAGAATGCATTACAATTCTTATTTCACATATAAGGCACAATTTCTCATATCTCTGGTTGTATATAAAGTATATTCACACCAATTCGTGTCTTCATACAGGTACTTTGGATAATCAGATCATCACATTCCACCATCATTTATAACCCCATGCCCCCTCTCCCCCCTCCAACCCCTCTGCCTGATTATCTAGAATTCGTCTACTCCTCCCATGTTCCCTCTCCCTATCCCACTATGTGAATCAGCCTCCTTATATCAGAGAAAACATTCGGCATTTGTTTTTTTGGGATTGGCTAACTTCACTTAGCATTATCTTCTCCAACTCAATCCATTTACCTTCAAATACCATGATTTTATTCTCTTTTATTGCTGAGTAAAATTCCATTGTGTATAAATGCCACATATTTTTATCCATTCATTTATTGACAGGCATCTAGGTTGGTTCCATTGTTTAGCTACTGTGAATTGTGCTGCTATAAACATTGATGTGGCTGTTTTTTTTCCCTGTAGTATGTTGTTTTTAAGTCCTTTGGGTATATATAGACCAAGGAGAGGGATAGCTGGATCAAATGGTGGTTCCATTCCCAGTCTTCCAAGAAATCTGCATACTGCTTTGAAAATATTCTGTTACCCATTAATTTTAGCAAATAAAGATGATTTTTGCCCAAAACAATTATTACTCCTACCATTTCCATATGCTTTCCCTTCTCTCTCCGTTTTTCTCCCCCCATTCGTCTTTGTTTACTGTAGTCTTTTCCTCATGCTCTTCCTTCCTGTTCTGTTCTTGGTTGCTCTCTTTATAAGAGGTCATGAGGGGAAAGGGGGAGGGAAAAAAAAGGGAGAGAATTGAACAACAGCAGGGGAGGTAGAGAGGGAAGATGGGAGGGGAGGGGAAGGGAGGGGGGATAGTAGGGGATAGGAAAGGTAGCAGAATACAACAGTCACTAATATGGCATTATGTAAAAATGTGAATATGTAACAGATGTGATTCTGCAATCTGTATTTGGGGTGAAAATGGGAGTTCAAAACACAATTTGAGTCAAATGTATGAAAGATGATATATCATGAGATATGTAATGCTTTAAATAATCAATAAAAAAGGGGGCAAAAAAAAGTTATTAGAAAGCAAGGTTATCTTGGAATAAAAAAAACAATTATTACTGTGATATTTGAAAATGGAGATTTTTCTATTTCCATCATTCCTTACATTTATTAAATAAGTAAAAATTCTTGGTTGACAGAAGTTGTTTTGTTTTTATATAAAATGTAAAAATTTAAGTTGGTGTGTGGGGGGTTGTTTGTTTGTTTGTTTTTGTGGGGGCTGGGGATCAAACCTAGGGCCTTGTGCATGCCAGACCTGTGCTCAATGACTGTTATACTCCCATCCAAATCAATCTTTTTTATGATATCTACATCTAGGTCCCTGAACATTCATTAAAAGGTCTTCAAACTCACTGATCATAAAAATTTTACAATACATCTACCTTTATTTTCTGCCAATAATTTGATGGTTAGGCATTTTTGTATAAACAGCTTTGATCCTTATACAATTTATTTTTACATAAGGAGTGTGTCAAGATTGGCTCCTCATCGCCAGGTAAAATGTCCTTTTCTTTCTCTTCAAATTATAATCAGGAATTGATCCTCATATATTTTTTACCTTCTTGTTTAATTCTCAACTCTCACCCATAAGGTGATCTGCCCAAACTAGGCACTCAGTACACATTCATAGATTTAAATCATCTGACAGTGATGGATAAAGTTGGAGAGAGGACAGCAAGTAGCCACCCAAAGGGGAGAAAAGTGCAACTGTGGAATGAGGTTGGTCGAGTCTGAAAGGAATGGAGATGGATAATAGCTACAGAGGACACTGAAGAAAAATCAGAGAACTTGGAAATTAAATGAACATAACACAATATAGGAGCAAAACTAAGGGAAAATATTGTAAACATAAGCATCTAAGGAAGCTGAAGATGGTGATGCTTCTAATTTCACTGTCAAAAGGTGAAGAAATGTATCTTTCATCTCCACAAATGAAACCAACACCCAGTGGATTACACAAAATGGCAAACCCTGGTAACACCTCCCTACCCCTCCCTGCCTGTCCTTCAACCTCAAGTCCTACCTGCCACCTATATCTAAGGATTTCAATGCAATCTCTAAACTACCTCTCCAATCTGCATCTTCTCACCATCTTTTCAAGATCTTCTTACCCTAACCACTTCTGCCCTTTTCTGTCTACATTGCTAGAACAGCCTTCTAACTGGTGTGTTTGTTTCTAGCTGGCTCCTCTTTGATTAATTCGATATACGACCTGCGTTGTGATCTTTTAAAAACTTGACTGGAATACTGTCATTTCTTTGCTTAAAGCTCCTTAGTGGCTTGCCATCACTATTAATATCCTATTGTAGTTCCCCCCACCTCATCCATAGAGAATATGTTCCAAGATCCGCAGTGGATGACTAAAACAATGAATAGCACAAAACTTTACACATGATTTTCCTCTTAGTATTCCTACCTATGACAAAGTTTATTTTGTAAGTTAAGCACAGTAAGAGATTAACAAAAATAACTAGTAATAAAGTAGAACAAATGTAACATAATGCAATAAAATTTATGCAATTGTGGTCCCTTTTTATCTCGAAATATCTTGCATTGTACTCATCCTTCTTTGTTGACTGCAGGTCACTGAAACTGCAGAACTCAACACCACAGGTGTTGAGGTCCTGCAAATCTGAGTCTGACCCAGCTCATTCCTGGCCAACCTTCTTTCACTTGCCCTTCTCTACACACTGGCACCTTAGGGTTGCTAAAATGCACTGTGCAAAATCAATGAAAATACCCCCCTCCTTGGTTCACACTTCTACTTCTGATTCATCTTCCCAGTGTTAGTTTAACCAGATTCCTCAGGAAAGACACCTTTGACCACCACCAGATTAGGACGCACTCTTGATTACAATACACCTGAAGAAACATCAGATAAATCCAAATCAAGGGATTTTCTATAAAACCACCAGCCAGTATTCTTTTTAAAAAGTGTCAAAATAGAAAGATTGAGCAACAACTCCAGATTTAAAAAGACTAAGGAGACATGACAACTAAATGCAATAGATGAACTAGAAGGCGAACTACAAGAAAAATTGGCATTTTTTTTTACAATATACACTCCTATTGACCAAGAAATTCCAATTCTAAGATTTCCCCATAGATTGTTCTGCCCAAATGCTACACACACACACACACACACACACAGAGAGAGAGAGAGAGAGAGAGAGAGAGAGAGAGAGAGAGAGCAGCAATGGTTTAAAAATATTAAAATTTTGGAAACAAAAAGAAATAGCTGCATAGGGCCACACAGTTGTTAAGTAATCAAATCTTGTTGACTCTAGACTTAAATCTTTTATCTAGTAGCCTATACTAATATCACAGCCAAAGAGAATGCTCTGGTCTGGGTATTTTATCTGGGCTGCAAAATCTGAAAAAATTTAAAATCATGGAATATTAATGGAATTAATAATATTCAAGAAACATTTACAGAGTGTCTGATATAGTCCGTATATTGTGCTAGATCTGAGGTCCTAGAAAAAAATCATCTGACCAGGCACAGAATGAGTGACAAATGCTCAATGTGTGTATACATAAATTTATTATAATGCTTTTTATAAGACAAAACTCAAATCCTGGTATCAAGTAATAAATCTATGATCCTGGAAAAGATTTTTGGATTCTTTACCAGTTTTTTGTATTTTCAAAGTGACCACTGTAAGAGTCGTTTCCTCATAACAGTTTGTCAAGAATAAAATTTAATATCAGCATGTAATATTCTTTCAACTGTACCTAGTATACAGTAAAAAAAAACTAATAAAAGCTAGTTACTATTATTAATTTATTTTTAAGTAGAATTGGATGTCCATGTTTGAATCCAATAGCATGAGAGAGGAGAGTTTTCTTCATTGGCTTTTGTTTGGTTGTCCACTTTTGTGGCATATATTTTATTTAATTAGGTAGTATGAATATACTTACATTAGAAACTGAAATAAAATAAAATAAATAGCCATAAAAGGGCATATTAAAAAAATATCTGGCTTCAAATCAAGCCTTTAGAAGAGACCCACATGTTTGTGCACTGAGCCACAGACTTGCTCAAGTTAGAACATTAAGTGAAAAAACCAAATTGTAAATTAACATACAAAGCACGACTTCATCCTTGGAGTATGAATGTATATGTATTAGTTTATATTGGTACTTAGAAGAAAAAAGTCTGGAACACCTGTGCTTACACAGTAGTCTTAAAGTTATATATCATTATCATGTGCGGATTTCTTTTCTAAGCTGATCTCTCAAGGGTGGGACCTCGAGGGACTTTCATTTTCAATTCATTCATTTCTGTATATTTGTTATCAGTCTGTATCACTTTATAAAAAGACAAATTATAAATTTTTTAAGTCTTAAAGCTTTGAGTCAATTGTTCTAGATTTGAATCCTGGTCTCTTCAATTCCTATGTGTAGGAGAAACTGATGGCTAACCTAGGTAGTTGTTATGGTTTGGATATGAGGTGTTCCCCCAAAGCTACTGTGTTGATACAGGAATATTCAGAGGTGAAATGATTAGATTATAAGCGCACAACCTAGTCAGTCCATCCTAATTTGAGTGGACTAACTAGGTAATAACTGAAGGCAGGTGGGGCCTATTTGGAGGAGATAGGTCACTAGGGGCATGCACTGAAAGGGTTCATCTTCCTTTTGGCCCCTACCCACCCATTTCTAGGATGCCATCAACAGAGCTGTGCTCCTCCACTGCACCCTTCTGCCATGATGTTCTGCCTTATCTTGGGCCCAGAACAATGGAATCAGCCTAATAATGACTGCATCTCTGAAACCATGAGCCAAAATAAACTTTTCCTCCTCTAAACTGTCCTTGTCAGGTATTTTTATCACTACAAAAACCTGACTTACACAGTAGTCTTAAAGTTACATATCATTCGTATGCAATTGCTGGAAATATCAATTTACCGGCTATGTTCAGGAATACAGAGTTGGAGAACCCTGGTGCAAAGGCCTTCAAAGTTGGTCTCACCAAATTCTGCACCCAAATCCTCATCCTTGTTCTCTTCTGCCTTTATGGTGACAAACCAGTCTGCTTTACTCCCTGTTTCTTGATCCTGTTTCTGGACTAGATACTGTGTGGTCCTTGCTAAGGAGCACATTTGTTTCCATCAGGTGAGTCCCCTGCTCGAAAATGCTCAGTATCAACATAGTACCTACCAGAGGGAGTTTAAACACCTTAGCTAGACAGCCCATGAAGGCTCTCAGTGTAATCAGACTCCCTTTCCTTCCTTCTGTATTATTAGACTATTTATCACTTCCTCCTATGTCTTCCTCAACTTCTCTTATCTAATCATCTGCCATTCAGAAGGACACATAATATCATCTCTAACATATTACTGCCAACTGTGGTTTTCTGATTCTGTCCATCAAAAAAATAGGAATTATTAATAAGATGAGAGAAAGTGTTTTACTCCATCATAAGCACTCCAAGACAATAGTGAGGTGTTTGTACTGAAATATGTTATTATGTGAGAATGTCTATGGAAATCAGTAAGAATAAATGCTGAAAACATAAAAGGAGAGGCAAAAGATTGAGTATAAAATGAGTTTTTTTCTCAAAGTACAGTTTATGATCACCTATGTCAGGATTTTCTGAAAAGACTATTGAAAGGAAGGGTTCCAGCTCCACCCAGACCTTCTGAATAACAATCTACGGGGTGGGATGGGGGACATCTTATTTTTGGGGGGGGATAATTTGAGAATCATTGCTCTAGTTACCTTTCTACATCTTTCAATAACATCACACTTGACAAAAGGAAAGTGACCATATATACCATAAAACATGCCATACATATTTCTTTCAAGATCCACTTTTTGATTTCTTGCATTTTTCATGAATTGGAAAAGCAAAATTCCACCCCCACCAGTGATTTCAAGTAGTTTTAGTTCTACTTATATATAAAGTACCATAGTTTCAGAAAGGAGTTTTCCTGTGCTGTTAAACACTAACTAACACATGAAAGATTTTCCAAGCTTTTCTTTTCTAATCTCATTCCAACCATCATGTCCATAATGTGCCTATAATTAAAGAGAACTTACCTTGTAGGACAATTTATCAACCAGCCTTTCAGAGAAAAAGAGATCAGAAAAAAGGACAGAGTCAATCCACCAGAAGATAGAAGCACAGACCCCCAGGCAAGAATGAGCTCTCTTCCTTTTTTCTCAGTTGTTGAAATGTGCATTTCTAGTGTTAAAAACATATGACTCTAGTGATAGATAATGACAGAGTATTATCCTGCCTAAAACAGGAAAAAGGAAAAGGCAGTATCCTTAAATGAGATGAATTTAATCATAATTCCATTACTGATTGTAGTTTTCCTTCTGCTTTTAATTAAAGGTACAGAAATTATTGATCCAGCCACTGGCATTAGAAGCACAGTGCTCACAAAAGGAGCCCACACTGGGACTTCTCTCTGAACATGGGGAAATGCAAAACAGGCAGTATTCACACGGAACCAGAAGGGTTAAAAATGAGTCATGCTGGCCTCATGTTTCCAAAATAAGCCAGTGAATCAAGTCAAACCAACAAAATGACTATTCTGTGATGGATCCCTTAGCACTTATCTCTTATCTGGGCATTTGCTGAATTTCTGGTTCCAGTACTAGAATGACACTAAAACATTAAGGATGGCAAAACTTTAACAAACAAAAAATCAAATTCACCAAACCTCCAGTTCGGTCATCCTTAATCAAGTCTGTACTCATGAAATTTTTGAAAAGTTTTTTCTAGAATGAATGGAACTTTAACTAAATCATAAGATGCATAATTTACACAAAAGGGTAAAGCAAAGAATACAGAGTATATTTTAAAAGATGAGATTTTATTTTATTTTTCGTCCACTAAAGAATTCATTCTATCCATGAGTGTCATGCAAAACCAGAAAAAACTGGCATTTACTTAGAAAAACACAATACTGGGGCTGGTGGTATAGCTCAATGGTAGAGCCTGTTCTTAGCATGCATGAGGCCCTGGGTTCAATTCTCAGACCAAGAAAGAAAAGAGAGAGAAGGGTGTGGGAAGGGGAAACCCACAATAATATGTATAGATTTTGTGAGTTATTTATGAGAACAAAGATTATAAGCATTAGTGTAACAATGTCAAAATATGGAAATCAGTGATGGCAGATTCCTTTCTAGAGAACCTCTGGAGAAATTGACAATTTTTGTTCTTTACTGCCACAGCAATCTTCCCACCTATAATTAAAATCTGACCTCCTATAGTTATACACAATAATTTCATCAAGTTAAAGAACAGTTAAAATTTACTTTGCCACTACTCTGTAGAATTTTCTGAATTAACTGTAAAAAAAAAAAAAAATGATTAGAAATGCCATCATCACTTCACCAGGCTCAAAAATGGGAGAGATACAAGACTCTAGGGCCATGGAGAGAGATGAATGGCACCAAAGTGTCTCAGAATACTGATACTTACTCCAGAACCTGATATGCTATATTAAGGAGTCATCTCCTCCCTGCCTCCAGAAAAGAACCACTGAATACTGAATACATGACAGTTGTATGTGCTGTACATGTCAATGGTATTAGGCAAAAATAACAAATTTTTAAAGCCTATGTAAAAACGCAAACTATAATACTTTTTGACAAAGAACTTCAAAAAAATTATAAAACATGAAAACATTGAGAAAAAAAAACTGTAGCCAATAACCTGTGTGCTAATTTTATTTTAAACATAGCAAATCTACATTAGGGATGACTGGATCTCTAAAACTCCATGAGAACAATCCCACACTGTTTTTACTCGAATCAGTATCCCTAGCACCTACCATGTGGGATAAGAAACAAGAATCTATTCAAGATAGGAAAGCAGGTGTTGGAGTCAAACTGTCTGAGTTTGACTCCCACCTCTATCACCTATCTACCAGCCTATGACCCTGAGCAATTTACCTAGCCTCTTCGAGTCTTACTTTTTAAATCTGCAAAGTGGTACCTATTGCATAAGGTTGTTTTATGTGTTAATAAAAACAAGAATAACAAACACATAAAACATTAACTTTTTGCCAGACACTGTTCTAAGCACTTTTCATTTATACTTATTTAGGCATGCATTCCTTCCTGGGCCTTATGAAATAGAAACTAACATCCCAATTGAAACATGAAGAAACGGGGACTCCAAGAAGTTAGTAACTTGCACAGAGATATACAACTGGTCAGTGGCAAAAGGATTTCATTGCCTAACACTAATCATCCTTGAAATTTCATATGTTATTCCAAGTACTGCTTAATACTATCTCTGGCATACAGCACAAGGCCAATCCTTAACATTTATTAGGAAACACTTGTCAAACATTTGCATAATTCGCAGGTTACCCAGAGCCCAGCAAGAAGAAATGCAGCGATCAGCTGGCCTGAGTGGGGGTAGAATATGTTAGTGATCATACTTGTGTCCTTTCCACATGCAACAAAGAACTCTGGTGTCTGACTTCCTGAAGTTTTCCCTTCTTCATCTCAATGCCCAGGGCTCTTATATCATACTGTCATCACCTGACGTCAGATTATCACATCCCCCTTTCT
This sequence comes from Spermophilus citellus, assembly GCF_964194105.1. Lineage (NCBI taxonomy): Eukaryota > Metazoa > Chordata > Mammalia > Rodentia > Sciuridae > Spermophilus > Spermophilus citellus. The sequence goes on along the minus strand of NC_138195.1, from coordinate 27,299,843 downwards.
TCTATTATTCCACTCCTACTCAATTGCCAAAGTGTTCTCACAAAAAGATGCTTTCATCCCTTACTCTCTGTCAAGGAACCTACAACCAACTAACAATAAAAATTCTTCTTCCTGGCTTTCAAGGACCTTAATAAGTCATGGAGGGAACATGTCTTTAACTCTCCTTCAAGGGCCCAAGTACCTACTTATCAAATAAATACTTGATATGAATAGCCATGTTTGATTATGCAGAGAATAGCAGTATTTGTGTTACTTCAGAATGCTGATAAGCATTTTCTTTATGTTATGTATTTATTTTTGGACATAGCTCAATAAAAAATTTGAAAATATCACTTGATTTTATTTAGAATGAAACAAACTTGCTCAGAGAAGCATATAAAAGGAAGAATATTGATGAAATTTTGCATTATTATTAAACAATGCAATGTTAATTTTTAGGTACACTTTGTATAGCTTTCTAATCTTTCAACTTGAAGTTAGATTCTGAATCTCATAGAGAACCTCTAGTGATTAGAGAAGTCAGAACTAAAACAAAAGGAAGGCATGATCTTCTTGTATTCCAAACTGAACAATGCACCATTTCTAAAGTTCCTTGAAAGGTTAACAGCCAATCACAACATAGGAATTACTGGAATTTATATTAAGGAATTGCTTTTAATAAACACAAGTTACTAAGTAACCCACCAGCCTGGATTAATGTCTCTAAACCAACTGCACCAGTAGACAAAAATAACATGGATTTAATTTAAAATTTAGAAAAATCATCAAGTAGTATGTATTTTAAAGACTTAGTCAATTGCCAAATGTTCAACTGGCCCCTCCGCTTGGCATGAGGAGATTCAGGATTGTACTAGAAGTTCATGTGATTTGCTTAGAAATGCAAATAATTTCTGACAAAAGCCACATCCAGATATAGACCCATCCAGATTATTCCTGAGTTGAACATTCTGATGTCAACTCAGGATTTCTGAACGTACGCTCACACAGCCAGTTGGATAGTTCACATATCCAGACAGCTAGAATAAGCAAGTCAACAGGTACCAATATAGTAGTTTTAGAGGGATTGTTATTGTTCCTTCACTTAAGATGGTCTTCTTAGTTGGTTGTATCAATGGGGCTGCAATTTGGTGAAAGGTTTGGTGATTCTTTTAAAGTTATGACTAGAATAAAATCAATACCAGAAAGGTCAGAGTAATTAGGTTGGGAAGATAAAGACATTCTAGGATTTGTTATTCATTTAACAAATATATTTATTGAACAGCTGCAACCCATTAGCCCTCAGGGATGGAAAAACAAACTAATATTTTCAGGGAAAACCACGAGTCATTTCACATAGTTTTAACTGAAGCCACTTTTTTTTTTTTTTACAAAGCCAAGAAAAATTCCATTATTAGAATCACAAATCCAATAGCTTAATTAAAATGTCTTTAATTGGCAGATGTATCCACTAGGAAGGCACCTGGCACTTCCCAGAAAGTATCTACATGATTTCCTGTCATATTTTTGAGCAAGAATTATCAGGCTTCTCTTTTCTGTAAACTGCAATCTCACTCTTTATATTGTAGCTGTAAATAGGCCTGGAGAGAGTCCTTAAAAAGGAGGGATGTGACCAAACTAAGTCCTATATCCTAAAAGTAAGAAGAGGAAAACTTTTAACAACAACTCTTTAGGTATTTTTATGCACCCTTTTCAGGAATCAACCCCATAAACACCCTCTTTCCAGGAGCAAATCTGTCTGCTGAGGACACATGGTCCTCTCAATGCCCTCTCCAAACCCCACCCAGGCACTAAAAATACTACGAGATAGGGCAATAGCAGGCAAGAAACTGGACTTGAAGACTGAGATACAGGTAAAAGACTTAGCATCTGCTTCATAGTCCAAATGGTGTTTACTCTACAAAAGAGTATAAAACAAGTTTCTTCTCAAAATTCCCAAGAAACAAAGACAGGCCTGGTTGCACACATCTATAATCCCAGTGGCTTGGGAGTCTGAGGCAGGAGGATTGAAAGTTCAAAGCCAGCCTCAACAACTTAGGCCCTGTATCAAAATTAAAAATTAAAAAGACTGGGGATGTGGCTCAGTGTTTTATGTGCCCCTGTGTTCAATCCCTTGTACCAAAAAAAAAAAAAAAAAGAAGAAGAAGAAAAAAATTCCCAAGAAACAGATGATGCATAAATTACAACCAAAGTATATTCAAAAATGTATTTCCATGTGGCAAACATTTGCTGTATGTAAACTTTAACAGAAAGCATGCAGTCATTATTTTCCAGGTAGATTCCAGTAACATTTCGTGCCTTTTAATAGAAGAAGCACTAATGGAGCAAAAGGTAAGAAGAAAAGCCTAGGGCTCAAAGACATTGACTCCAGTTTAAAATTAACACAAAACATGTATAGTGTCGCTACAAATATGTCAGATATAATTCAGTCATGGAGTACATTTTGAACTTAAATTTACCATCCATCCTAAAAACATAAAATTGCCAACTGAAACAAGGTCTGGGAAAACCATAAAACATAGTGGTTAAATCTCTGTAAAACAACCATAGAAAACTAATGCCTATGGGCTGGGGATGTAGCTCAGAGGTAGAGCTCTTGCCACTGGGTCTGCCTTTCATCCCCAGGACTGCAAAAAGAAAAGCAAACAACAACAACAAAAAACTCCTCCCCCAAAATTGAAACAGGAAATCAAACATTCAGGTGTAATTTATCTGCTGGAACAAATCTTCCTTACCGATTTTGACATGAACCATAAATTTGAATTTATGAACCATAAATTTGAATCATGAACCATAAATCAGCATCCTAGAAATATTCTCTATATTCCTGAAAATGTCTTAAAATCCAAGACTTCATTTTATTTTCAGCGATTAACAGGATATTTAAAAAGCAGTATGGTCACTTACTTTGAATGATGTCTGTTTCACTTGCTACCAAACGCTGATTTCCGGAAAGCAAGCCGCCCCTCCTCCCTCCTCCCAATACTAGAGATTTTTTCCAATCCTCTAGACCAGCTTCAGTTTCCTGAATTATTTATTCCTTCGGCAATTTTCTTTTATTAAACTTCGGGAACTAAAGCACGTTAGGCTTGGTTGTTTTAGAGTTCTGGAGAATTGTGTTTTGTTGACATTCCACTTCTTAGTGCATTTTACTGGGGGTTTTCAGTGAAGGCTAAAGTTATTCGGAAGGCAGAAATGTCTTTAAAGGATCGCTCTGAAAAGGCAAAAAAAAAAAAAAATCTAGAAAGGCGTCCCACACGCCTTGCAGGAGTAAATGTCAGTCTTTCCAACCCTTGCCCCCTGCTTCTGCACACACGCACGGTCACAGAGCGGTGATCTTTATGTAGACATTATTTTCACGGTTGCATTCCAAGTCTGAACAAGAAAAGCACGCGCACCTAGGTACAAGTTGGAGCCAGAGTCCCGCCCCCTACCAGGAACCACAGCTTCCTGCCTCTGCCTTCCCCATCAAGGTGAAACTAACCCCTAGGGACTAGCGGAGGAGCGCACGGGAGCCGGCCGGACCACAGCGCTGACTGGAAGGAAGCAAGCAGACAGCAGAGCGCATCTTCCCCTAGGAGCCAGCCGGCACCCCGACGCCGTCAGCGGAAGAGGGGCCGGCGCGCGCCGAGCCACCAGACACGCTCCTGGCGTGCACACTCGCTTGTGTCGGAGCGCGCCCACACTCTACCGCGCGCGCGCGCGCGCGTCTACTCACCAGCAGCCCTTGATGTCCGGGGCCCTCGTGGGACGGCGACCGCGGCAGCTGCCCGCTCGCGTGCCGTGTGGGTTTGGCATCCGTCTGGCCGCTACAGCCCCGGACTCGGTGGCTTTTGCTGGAAGGTACTGCAGCGGACTGATAATGGCACCCAGCTAGGAGGCGCCCACCCGCTTTCCGCGGCGTGCTTCCTCCCGCTTCTCCCTGCCAGCCGAAGAGCTTTGCTAGTTCCACTCGTTCTGGGTCGTGTGTTGCTCCCCTTTCTCCTATTCTTCCTCTCGATCGTAGCCCGCCTGCCCAGCGCCGGGGTGGAACAGCGTCCTTGCAAACCCGCGCGCAGGCCCGCTGATTCTCAACCTGCAGCAGCTCTCCCTGCTGCCGCCGCCGCAGGAAAAGAAATTGTCACTGCGATGGTCCTGGCTTCCCCTGCCCCAGCCCCTGGGTGCCGCCTCCGCCTCTGCCTCCGCCCCCTCCTCCGCGGCCACAGCCTCCCGCATTCTGCAGAAAAACCTCGCAGGTGGCAGCAGGGCCCTTCGGACGGCCTAGAAAGAGCGTGAAACGGTTGGGTGCTACTTACCCATCTGAAAACCACGCCTCTTGCCCAGCCCGCGACCACCTGGACTCCCCCTTTATTCCACTATCACTTTCACCCTGATGGACCAGAATGGTGACCGCAGAGCACACAAGCTGTAATGCAGCTGGATTTGACAGTGAAACTGGCAACGGATAGGGTTTTGGTAAAAACCCCACTCACACATATACAGGAATTCCATTTTGAGATTTATCCATAACTGGACATGCTCACCAAGAAAGACGTTATCTCTCCTACCCGCCTTCCTGAACTTCGTATTATCCTAGCGCCTGGATATTATTATATTGTTATTATCACTTCATTCGTGTGGTTTTTTTTTTTTAAAGAAAAAGAAAAAAGCATGGTCCTGGCATTGTGCCAAGCACTCAATACATGTAATCTTATTTATCTGTTACAAACCCGTGTATAAAAAGTACTCGGATTTTTTCCATAAGAAAGATACAGAGAAGAAAGTTATTTATCTTGGGTTGCTTGCCTAGAAAGAAGTAGAAGTTTAAAGTTAAATTCACATCTAGGAGCAAAAAATTTAATAAAAGCCACTCTGATCTGATATCAAAAACTGTTTCTGTTGGCTGAACAGATTCTATTAGTTTGTAAATATTTTACTAAAGCTGCTGGTACTGGATAAAACTCAGGCACTCTTCTTGAGTTTGGTTGGGAGGCTAGCAGCAAATGGGAGAAGCGACTACAGAGTAGGATGGTTGGCTTTCTTTGGAATCCAGACTTCTAGCCCTGGATCTGTCACCTCTCAAGCTATTTGGTCTCAGGCATTTCTTCTTATGTGTCATCATCCTGCATTGATTTTCTTAAATAAAGAGGTTTGATGGAAGCAGTTGGTAGCCTTAACTTTTAAGAGTTTGAATTTGGTTCCAAATTCTAAATTCAGGAAATTTCACAAAAATTCAGATTTTTTTTTTTTTTGTATTTTCTGAAAAGCTATAAGATGGGACAGTATTTGGTCCTTGGAGGGTCTAGCAACCATCAGCTGGAGATAAATAACAGTTGTTCCCTTTAGACTGTGAAGGTGCTCTTCAGTTTTTTGCAGTCTCCACCACTCCTGTCCATTTACCAGCCACCTCACTGACATTTAAGAATTTGGTAGAAATTTGGGTTTGCAATTCTGGACTGCATCTCATGATCTACTAGACAATTTAGAATTCAGTGACAAGAAGGCTAACCAGTGGCTGGTATGGTGGCTCAGTGGTAAAGCACTTGCCTACCATGTGTGAGGCACTGGGTTTGAACCTCAGCACCACATTAAAAAAATAAATAAATAAAATTAAGGTATTGTGTCCATCTATAACTAAAAATATTTAAAATAAAAAAGAAGAAAGCTAACCAGAGTCCTAAAAAGTATTATGAATAAAGAATTCCAGGCACATATTTATAGCAGTCATTAATCATGCATGGATGATCTTACTACCAAGCAGCCAATTCGTATTAAAAATCCAAGTGCAGTGGCACACAGCTGCAGTCCCAGCAATTTGGGATGCTAAGACAAAATGATCATTTAAACTCGTCACACCTAGCAGCTGGGCATCATTAAGTGACTAAGTTCAGCCAATCAGAGTCTCCTCTCACTCTTTGAATCTGGATTCTGTGAATCAAGAAGAGACGTTTTTGAAGTAACCCTGTCAGGCAAGGCACATTGAGTGGCACATGCCTGCGATCCCAGTTGCTTGGGAGGCTGAGGCAGGTGGGCTACAAGTTTAAAGTCAGCCTCAGCAACTTATCGAGGCCCTATGTAAGTCAGCAAGACCCTGTCTCTAAAGAAAAATAAAAAGGGTTAAGGATGTAGTTCAATGGATGAGTGCCCCTGGATTTGATCCCTGGTACCAAAAACAAAAGTAACTCTATCATCCGTGAAGTAACTTTTATGTCTGGGGACAGTAATGCCTGAAGTGACAGGTGGTAGTGTCCATCATGGCAGTTCCAGTGGTATCTAAGCAGGCTGTTGGAGTGATGTAACCTATTCTGATTCCAGCTGCCAAGTTTCCCTGCCTATTTGGTGAGCCTGATTCTCCAGCCTCCCTGTCTCTTTGATATGCCACTTGATGGTTTCCAAATACATTTCTCTTCTGATTAAGGTAGCCAAAAATTATTTTGGTGTTTACCACCAAGAGGTTTGATACAATTCTGGGGGTGATTCATTAATTGAGTCATTAATTGAGTCAAAGAAGAGTGATCACAGTATATTTATATAACCTTTATCTTAGAGAATTTTAGTATGTTTTGTAGTTATACTTGAAGTTTTAAAGATCCAATTTAAATAATAAGCAAAAAATACAATTTTTTTAACAGGATAGACTCCCTTCCCCTTACCAATCATAAGCTAAGATTGCTTGTAAATACCTTTATACCAGTCGAGGTGCAATGAAATGCACCTTATCTAGTGCATTATCCAGTGCAATTATCTGGTGGTGTAATTTTGATACATTGCTTGGAAAGGAATTTTTCAGTACATAAAGTGTGTATACCCACCTCCCCAGTAATTCTACTTCTTTTTTTTTTATTGGTTGTTCACAACATTACAAAGCTCTTGAGTAATTCTACTTCTAAGAAGCAACTTGTTCAGAGGAAATATGAAATGAGGAATAAGATTTTCCCATTGAAATATTCATCACCAACATTGGGAATCCAAATGTTTAAAATGAGTTTTTAAAGACATTAAACCTACTTATGATACAATATTAAGCAAAAAGATGTAAAGATAATATTTGGATAATCTCAAATAGGTAAAAACAAAAGAAAAGCTATGGGAAAACTTATTAAAATTTCCTCTTAGAGATTCATTGGAAATTATACCTACCTCTTTTATTTATAATTTTAATCTTTTTAAAGAATATACTTTCCTTTTATTTAGGAAGAAGAAATATTTAATAATTAAAAATAAACAGAGCTGGGCATGGTGGCTCATGCCTGTAATCCCAGCAGCTTGAGATGCTGAGGCAGGAGGATCTGGAGTTCAAAGCCAGCCTCATCAAAAGTGAGATGCTAAGCAACTCAGTGAGACTCTGTCTCTAAATAAAATACAAAATAGGGCTGGGGATCTGGCTCAGTGATCCAGTGTCCCTGAGTTCAATCCCTGGTACCAAAAATAAATAAATAAATAAATAAAAACAGAATTGGCAATCAGATAAAGATGAAATTCTGTCTATCAAAGTGCCTCACTTTTAATAGAAACATTATAAATATTTCAGAGGAGCATGAAGTTGGGAATAAAGAAAGCAGAAAGAGACGGCACATTATTTCAGAAAGAAGAGTGATGAATTAAGGGATCATGACTCCCCTGTCATTTGCTTAGTCGATGGCATCTGTAGAAATAGAGCATTACATTCTAAAATGCTTCATCAAGCAATGCCATGTTTAAGCATGTCCCAGCTGAAGACAAGTGACAAAACATTAATATCTTTCTCACGGGATGATGAGTAATCTGGAACCAGGACTCAGATTTTTTTCCTGTCTCACAACACCAGAGATAGATCTGTTCTAAGAATTTGGAATAGCCTCAGGGTGTGGGTATTCAAGACAAAAAGTTCCCTTCTTGCCTCTGGTTGGTCAAAACATGGAGGTTTACTACTCTCTTTGGGGCACTCGAAAGCCAAGAGCTTGGGATAGTCTCTTAATTTCCCATCTGTGGACACCCTGGTGGGATCTTACTTCTTGGAAGTGATAGTACAAACAGAAAGTCTGTAGGGTTGAATTTGCTTTCATCCAGAAGCTAAAACTATGTCTATGTACTCCTCTCAGTATGTTCACAGAATGGTGGACAAATAAAGTGTGCCAAGCCCTGACACTAGGCATTCTTGCTGACCCCAAAGGGGCTGAAATCCTTGTTCCTTCAGATTTAGGATTTCCTGTTTCTGGATTGTTTTTAAAGTCAAAGTCTCCAGGAAAAGACAAATATAAAAATACCCAACCAATTAAATTGGAGGAAATATTTATCTCAGAGATTATTGTATACTTAAAAGTATATGCCTTGGTGGCCAGAGTTGTGGCTCAGTGGAGTGCTTGCCTAGCACGTGTGAGGCACTAGGTTTGATTCTCAGCACCTGATATAAATAAATAAAATAAAGGTCCATCAACAACTAAAAAAAATTTTTTAAACTATATGCCTCAGAAATAATCATTTCTTAAAACACATATTCTTAAAACCCTTGTTTTGATATTATTTTTACCAATAGTTCTGGAAGTATAGTTTAGGAATTCCTGAAATTCTTTCAGACACTCTGCAAGGTCAATATAATTTTCATAAAAACACAAGTGCATTATTTGACTTTTTCACTGCAGTTCTCTCATGGGTTTGTGATGGAGAGTCCCAGAGCTGTATGTGTGATCTCACCACTCAAAAGCAGGTGCAGATAGGAGAGTCCAGTCATCTACCAAGCTAGACAGGAAACTTTTGTAAAGAGAAAAAAACAGGGCTGCAGATGTAATTCAGTGATAAAGTATTTACCTAGTTTGCACCCTGGGTTTAATTCCCAGCACCTGAAAAAAAAAAAAAGAAAAGTAATATAAAGAAATCTTGAGATTAATCACAGATCTATGCTGTTAAAGAGCTAATAAGTTCCAAATAATTTATTTTTCACTTGAAGAGTTAAGGGAATTTAACCTGTGTCACTAAATGCAGGAATAAAGTAACTCAAAAATAGAAATTTCAAGTACCCTTGATTTTTTTCCCATTTCTATGCTTTATTTTTGTGATCTCTGCTTTAGACTTGGACAATTTTATACCCATCATCTCTCTCTATTCTGTCAACTGCATGAGGTTTGGGAATACCTGGAACCTACTCCCCTGCTGTTATTTACAAACTGTCCGGGACCTCAGGTACATGAGCCTAAGTATTCTCATTGGAAACATAAGAATGGTGACTTTAGATAACGCTTGAGGTAGATATGAAGCTGATGAATATGCAAACATTCTGACAACTATAAAGTGCTTTGCAGATATAAAGCTTCCTATTACTAAACATTTCCATATATGGGCAGATATTGAATGAAAAATGTAAATTCTCCAATACCATTTGATCCCTTGGATTTAATAAGACATTAACAAAAGACCAAATATCAATAGTATTTGGGGTGTTAAAGTTTTAAAACATTTTTTGCAGACTGACTTATAATGCAAAGCAAGTATCAGAAAGGAAAGAAAGGTGGAAGGAGGTGGGAGAGGGGTGGAGATGGGACAGCATCCCTCCCCCTCACCTTCAAACATACCCTATAACACTCATATCTCCCCTAGGGCTGCTCCAGTGTAATAGGAATCCTTTCTTCATAGGCTTTTGCTATTATTTAACAGCTATTCAGGTGTTTTGAACAGCTTCCTTTAAAAAGAAAACATGCTAGATACACAGATGGCATTGTACTGCTTATTTACTTTGTCAGCACAGAAACAATATCTTCTGCTTATTAAAAAATGAGATCACTACAAATTTTACTGTAGTGAAAAATAATACCTTAAAACACAACTCTTCAAGTTTTTTTTTTTAAAGAGAGAGTGAGAGGGGGGGAGAGAGAGAGAGAGAGAATTTTTAATATTTATTTTTTAGTTCTCGGCGGACACAACATCTTTGTTGGTATGTGGTGCTGAGGATCGAACCCGGGCCGCACGCATGCCAGGCCAGCGCGCTACTGCTTGAGCCACATCCCCAGCCCTCTTCAAGTTTTCTATGGATATAAAAGCAAAGACATGCTATTTTCCAGAGACAGATACTAAAAATAACAGTTCTCTCAACACATACGTAGGCATGTGCTGCTGGGCTTAACACTTATGCTCATAATGTTGATGATTCTTACGTCTTAATCTGCTCAGGATGGCATAGAATAACACATACTGTGTGTTTTGAACAACAGAAATTCATCTTTCACCATTCTGGAGGCTGGGGAGTTCAAGGTTTGGGGATCAGATAATTCAGCCCTCATGAGGGTCTTCCTCCTTGCCTGCAGACTTGTGTCTTCTCAGTGTCATCACATGGTGGGTGTGTGGGAGGAGGGGAGAGGCATGAAACCAATCTCATTGGATCAGGACATAATCAGGATGATCTCATTTAACTTTGTTTTGTCTGTTTGTTGGTGCTGGGGAGTGAACCCAGGGCTTTGTGTATGCTATGCAAGTGCTCTATCATGAGACTCCACTTAATCTTATAACTTCCTAAAAGCCATATTTATAAATATAATTCCATTTGGGTTAGAAACTTCACATATGAATTTTGAGAGGCTATATATAATTCAGTACATAGCAACTGATTTACCATTTGAAAGTACTGAATACACCTTGAATGAAACTATATAATATATACCAGTTTCTTAGGAATTTGGTTCTCCAAGGGACAACATCATCATGAATCTGTCTTTTTATACAGTGACTTGAATTCAGTTTCTCTGATGGATTGTGGAACTTTACCATGATAATTTACTCTGTCATAATATTATTTATGTTTTCAGTAAACATAAAGGACATTCTCCCCTCTCTAAAAAAGAAGGGAAAATTCTAAAAGGTTATTGAGATTGCCTCTCTTTTAATCAATATTTTTTACCAGAAGAATCTTTACTTTTCCTTGAATTAGAAAATAGGATGACTGTTAAACCAACAGAATGTTCAAGTTTTAGGATCAAAACTCACTGGAGATATCATGTAGTACAACTTCCTTACTCTAAGGAAACTAAGATCTTGAAAATGGGGACAACGTGCCTAGGTCACTGAAGATAGCACTATAGTCTAGTCTCATGTCTTTTCCATTATGGTCAGAAAATATAATTAGTTTGCCACTTACTAGTTTTATTAAATTTTACCTTTACTAATTGTACATTGCTGCCCCATGCATGATGTTAGTTGGCTCCTTTAGCTATTCTGTTAGATAGTAGAGCATAAATTAGGCCAAAGGATAGAAGATTGTTTTTTTTCTGGAAGTGGTTCACAGAATGAAATGGAAAAGAGAAGCCTGCAATCTGCAAAACAGGAGACAATATTGTTCAGAATTAAAGTGGCACTCAGAAGGTGGAATCAAATGGGAATCTATTCCAAATCATCAAGAAATAAGTGAATCTGTGAAAGCTGGACATCAAACGGGCAGAGCACAAAAAATGCATTCTTTTGTTTGGAAGGCTTATACCTTACCTCAAGGGTAAATGGATTCATTTTTCTAAGGTTCAGTTTCTTGAGGAGTAAATATAATAGAACTTTATGACAACTAAATGAAATCATGTCTATAAAGCATCTAGCACTGTGTCAGCTATAGGATAGTCTATGGACAGGATTTGAGCTGGACTACAAAAGGAGTGGTGTTATCATTGCCTGAGATGCAAAGAATAAAATAAAATCAAACAATAGTATAGGCTTTAGTCAGACAGTGATGTCCTTGGGATGAATGCAGAAGAAATGCCTGGAAGTGTTGAGATGCTAGCCTCATGGTGTAGATTTGGGGAACATTTGTCAACTAGTGACAGGAAACCCAAATAATGCACAGAGGCCTCAAGGAGTGTGAATGGGGAAGGCCTATGCACCAGGAATTGAATCTTAACAAATGTCCCCCATGTTCTGGGTAGTGCAAGGAAGAGGGGCAGGAAAGGATGATCTTAATGACAACTCAGGCATCAGAGAGTGAGTAACATTACTGATAACTGCTGACCTTAGAGATCCTTATCCATGCTAGGTGCTGTGCTGCGCAATTGGCCTGCCTTGGTTGACCTGTGATGTAGGCCATATTAACCTCCTCGTTAACACAGATGGTAGTGCAGCCATGATGGGAGTTGGTGCCCTGAGCCATTGGAAGAGTCTCTAGAGGCTCTTGAGATAATGATAAGCAGGGACATATGCTGCAGAGGCTATAAGAACAAGTTGAATTTTTAAGTTCCCAGGTGGTATCTTCACTGAGTTAAGTTTGAGTGGGTGACCTTTTTATAGTATCTTTTACAATCCAAAACATTTCTCCCTATTTGGATCTTTACAACCAAGAACATGAACCATCTTGGTGTAAAGCGAGCCTATTTACTCCAATAGTTAAGAGAAGATGCTCTGAAGTCAAGACAGACCTGGGTGTGAATCTTAGCTCTCCCACTTTACAATGGCATGATGTCTGGACAAGTAAATTAACCTCTCTGAATTTTCATGTCCACATCAGTACAACAGGGACAATAGCCCTATTTCAAAGGGAGTTTGTGAATATTCACTGAACTTGTATCCTGAAGTGCTTACTTAGCATAGTGATCAGCACTCTATGGTCTCCTGGCAAAAAAAAATTATCACCATGGTTAGTAGTAAAAGAGAATTCTCAGCAAGCAATAACTGAGACATAAGGAGACATCCCTGAACTCTCCTGAAAATTAATTTGTTCGTGCAGTAATAAAAGCTTTTGTGGAGGAAGGGAAGACAAAGTCTATGTATTTACAATCCATTTAACTTGTTTTCCTAGACAATGGTACACTTGTAAACATTTGATTACTTTTTCAGCCCCTGTGTCCGAGCCAAACAGAGATGTTTGCAATGCAGGCTAGACAAAGGAGACATAATGCATCTATCAGCAGATGTTTCATTAAGATTTGGGAATACCTTGATTAAAATCTACATTGACTTAGCCAAAGGAAACTGTTGCAATAGAGATACCTTAATTCTAGCATTAATTTAGAGCCTGGAGAATGATTTGAATTCTAGGAGCTCTTGGTTCATGGGGGATGGCATTATGTGTGATCTTGGAATTTTTTTTCTTTTTTCTCTATTCTTGGTACTGCTATTCTTTTTTAATTTTTTCAATCTTCCTCCAAAGAACATCTATTACTTATATAATACTCATATTTTACTTTGTGAAGGACACACACCTTCTCTCTCACTAACAAAACACTGTGAAAGGCCATTTTTGCAAGGGGCATTAGGCCACTGTGTTCAAGATGATTTGGAGAGAGGCTCAGCATGCTAGTTCAGGGAAGGGAAGATATTCCCTGCATCCTCTGAGGGTCTGTAATACTCTGTGAAATGAATGGGCAGTGGGTAGGTTAACAGGATAAAAAGGTGTCCACATCCGTTATGTGCATGGGAGCATCACATGAATGAAACATGAGTACCCCCAAACCCAGGGAGCTCTAGAAACTCGTACACCCTCCTCATCAGGGAAAGGGGAGTGGAGGTGTAGGCAACTTAGGGGATGATAAATAAGATGACGGGGCCCTCAGAATCACAAGAGGTGTGGCCTGTGACAAAGTTTCTCTGGGCAACTATCACCCTCTAGTTTCCTCTTCTGTGAGGAGAGGTTTAATCTTCCCTGGTTGATGAAATTCCTGGGGAATCATGACAATAGAGTTCCTTTTGGAGGACGAGTCCTTAGGCAGGTAAGAAAGTCGACAGAAAGCCTCTGCTGTTCCCCCAAACTGACCTCAGTTTGAAGAAAACAGCAAACCAAACCACGTACTTTGTGGTGGCATTTCCTGCTTTCAACTGAGGTGTTTTCCCACAGTAAGTCTCTAAGATGAGCCTCTGAGAAACAGTTGGTGTCCATATCTACTACTGCACACACTGCTCTTTTTCGATTGAGACAAACATTTCTCTTCTTTTACCCTAGGCTTTGTAGAATGACATTTAAACAATTACCCAATCAAACTTTTGAGGCAAACAGCCAACTATTTACTTCTTATATAAAACTAGAATATTTTCTTTCTTCATATACCTGTTGTTTATTTATTTTTTATTTGTTCTAATTAGTTATACATGACAGCAGAATGCATTTTGATTCATTGTACACAAAGGAGCACAACTTTTCATTTCTCTGGTTGTACAGGTTGTAGAGTCGCACACTATGTGCAGTCATACATGTACCTAGGGTAATGATGTCCATCTCATTGCACCATTTTTCCTACTCCCATGCCCCCTCCCCTCCCCTCCCCTCACTCCCCTTTGCCCAAAGTTCTTCCATTGTTCCTATGCCCCCTCCCCCCATTGATCAGCATCCACTTATCAGAGAGAACCTTTCATTTTGGGGGATTGGTTTACTTTGCTTAGCATGATGTTCTCCAACTCCATCCATTTACCTGCAAATGCCATAATTTCATTCTTCTTTAAGGCTGAGTAATATTCCATTGTGTATATGTACTACATCTTCTTAATCCATTCATCTGTTGAAGGGCATAAAGGTTGGTTCCACAGTTTAGCTATTGTGAATTGAGCTGCTATTAATATTGATGTGCCTGTGTTACTGTAGTATGCTGATTTTAAGTCCTTTGGATATAAACCGAGGAGTAGGATAGCTGGGTCAAATGGTGGTTCCATTAAAAAAAAACTAGAATATTTCTAAAGAAGAGAACCAGGGTATGAGCAAGTCTAGAGATTCAATGCACAACATGATGACTTTAGGTAATAAAATTGTACTCTAAGACTCATGCTAAATTAGTAGATTTTATAGTTTTGTTTTTGTTTGTTTTTGGTACCAGGAATTAAACCCAAGAGAGCTTAACCATTGAGCCACATCTCCAGCCCATACTATATTCTATTTTCGAGGCCCAGTCTTTCTAATTGCTTAGGACCTTGCTAAATTGCTGAGGCTGGCTTCAAACTCAAGATCCTTCTGCCTCAGCCTCCCAGTCACTGGGATTATAGGTGTACCTGGGTACAAGTTCTTGCCTTAAAAACAACAAAAGTGAGGCCAGGGGTGTAACTTAATGGTAAAGTGCTTGTCTAGCATGTGTGAAGTCCAGTGTTCAATCATCGGACACACACACACACACAAACACATAGACTCTCTCTTAATTGTGAAATGGTGGATATATTAATTTGCTACACTACAGTAACCTTTATACATATATATTTTTTCGTTTGTGTGTTTTTTGTTTTGGGGGTACTGGGGATTGAACCCAGGGGTACTTAGCCACTAAACCACATCCTCAGACACACACACACACACACACACACACACACACACACACACATATATATATATATATATATATATATATATATATATATATATATATATATATATATATATATATATTTAGAGACAGGGTCTCACTGAGTTACTTAGGGCCTCACTAAATCCTGCCTCAGCCTCCAAAGACTGATTACAGGCATTCATGGCTGTGCTCACCCTATTTATTTGTACATTTTTGATGCTAGGGATTGAATCTAGGGCCTCTCATATGCTAAGCATATGCTCTACCACTGAGCTATACCCCCAGCCCACATAATTTATTAAAAAAAAGATTCAAAAAGAAGAAACAAAATTCACACACACACACACACACACACACACACACACACACCCCTCCACATATCAGTCCATTTATTTTTTGCAGTGCTGGGGATGGAACCAGTAGTTTGCACATGCCAAGCATGTACTCTACCATTGAGCTACACCCTCAGCCCCAATGTATATTTATTTTATTAAATTAGTATTAATATATATATGCTCTTTAATAATTTTTTCTCTTAATGTATGGTGAACATTTTCCTACATCTTTAAATATATTCTTAAAATATAAATTCTACATCCAATTACGCCAGCTCGATACATTGTTGCTGGATGATTTCTAAAACTGAGAGCAGTACTTCCAGAGTCCTGGTTCTCCTACTTCCATGCTCTTTACCCTTAAATAAGTTACTCAACCTCTATAAGCCCCAACTTCCAGACCTCTAAAATAATGATGATAATATTCTCTACTTCAATGCTTATGTGATAATTCAATAAGATAATACATCCAAAGTACTGATCAAGAAGGTTTCTAGCAGGTAGTAAACAATACTAAATACCATTGTTAGCATTAGTAATAATACTGTTAAGTTTGTCTCTACTGTACCTTTTGATGATATATGTCATCTTGACCTAACAGGATTATTCCATTTTTGAGTAGGAATCCCCATATTCTTTTTTCTTCTGGGGGGTCGTATAGTTTCAGGGCACATTAGCAACTGTGTTAGTTTGGAAATAACCATTCCAGGCTTCATGTCCATCAATTAGGACACATAGTCTAACTTTACATTTTGTCATAGTCATATCCCCTCTTCTATGCCCTCCCAACCCAGCCAAACCTACAGAAGCCCTCCAATTCAAACTAACTTTTAGGGAGGGAATATTTTACCTAAGGACTATGAATAGGAAAGTGAAACAATAAACTGAAAAACAATATTTTAAAAATTCTTTCATAAAACTGTTACCTTTCCCCACTTTTAGAAGCATTGACACTTAAAAAAAAAGTGATGTGAAGCTTTCTGGAAAAATAATCAAGATATAAATGAAATATACATTTTAATCTAAACACAGGAAAATGTGCAGAGAGAAATAATGTGGAAATATCACATGTAAATATTGATAATGAATACTCTTTGTATGACTTTTCAAAAGCATCTTACTTAAACTTGGAATGGAACCACCATTTGACTCAACTATCCGACTCCTCAGTTTATACCCAAGGGACTTAAAATCAGCATACTACAGTGGAACTTTAGATTGTGCAGAGGGGGTGAGGGGAGGGGTGGGGCTATGGGGATGGAAAGACAGTAGAATGAGACAGACATTATTACCCTATATACAAGTATGATTACGCTACTGATGTGACTCAGCACCATGTACAGCCAGAGGAATGAAAACTTGTGCTCCATTTGTATACAATGTGTCAAAATGCATTCTACTGTCACATATAACTAATTAGAACAAATGAAAAATTAAATAAAAATACACCTGTAAATATATGCACACACACAAACATAAAGTGCTGGAATAAAAACTTGAAAATAAAATGCAAAATGATACAAGTGGTCCAAGTGTTAAGAAAACCTAACAATGTCTTTTTTTATTTATAAAATATAAGTGGAATAAAACCTACCTGATTATGGGAAAACAAACAAGGAAACAAAGAGCATTTTACTTTATTTCCAATTGTTAAAAAAACAAGTGTTGCTAGTGTGCTTTAAATAAAATTTAACAAATGGTATGTTTTTTAAAAAATATTTTTTATTTTTCAGTTTTCAGCGGACACAACATCTTTATTTTTTAATTTTTATGTGGTGCTGAGGATTGAACCCGCGCATTCCAGTCAAGCACGTTACCACTTGAGCCACATCCCCAGCCCACAAATGCTATGTTTTTTAAAGAAACATTGAGTACTGTAATTTATAGCATCTGGGTGTCCATCTTGCTTTTTAAATTGAATGGTAAAGTCAGAGATAAGCTGAAAAACCCCATTTTCAGCAGTTTGAGTCTTTAAATCGAAGGTGCATTGGGATGTTTAACTAATGTGAAATACAGAAGTAGGAACATAATTTAAGCAGCTCATCTAAGAGGGAAAAGGATGCAATATTTCAATTCCCCACGGGAAATTATTAGAAAAAAAATTTACTATAAGGACAATACAAAACACTTTTTAGACAAAAGTCAGTATTAAATTTTGGCCTTAAGAAGCACTGCTCCAAGTACAATAATTGCTTTTTAAGATTCTCAGAATGAAAAAGTGTGCTAATCACGAAGTATAAAATGGAGATTATTGTCCAATTCATATGCAGATTCTTAAACAAATCAATGAACATAAATTATATCTTATGGGAACTGAAAAACACTATTCCAGGAGGCATTGTTGCAGAATAAGCAATTAACAAATGGTTACACTTATCAATGGTTGTCTGGAAGCTGAGTTTCATTAGATAGTTTAAGATACAATCTCCAAGTTTCTAGAAACTTGCAGGCTGGGGGTTCAGCATCTTCAGGAGCAGCTGTTTTAACCCACCTCAGATAAAATGTCCTTGACATTTGTATATATGATGTTCAGAAAGTTGGTAACTGTATCATCCAGAGAGCCTGCACATGGATGATACAGGCTCTCTGGATGATATAAGTACCAACTTTCTTTTAAGATTGAACGCAGGGGAGACCTTACCCCTGACCTTTGTAGATGGGAAGGCAGCTGATTTATCCAACATCTAACCAAAATAAAAGGCAAGAAATGGGAATGTTTAGGCGTTTTTCTTTAAGTAGTGTTTTTTCCTTTAGTGTATGAATCAGGATCCAAGAAAAAAAATTATTGGCTAGAGTTCACAAACTCCACACGGGTTTAAGAATCTGGTTTGAAGATAATGCAGCCAGATCCAACACTGGAATTATGCTGCAGAACTGGTCTGATGACGATACCCTGGCATCACTGGGTTAAGTCATTGTGATTAGCACCTCCAATTTTACCAACATTGGTAAGCCTGTCTTAAGAAATAATTTTCCACTGGAGTCGTGCATTTCTGCATATCTTTCAAATAGAAGCACTTATTGCATTTGTTCCAGATTATCTTTTCAAGGATGTTTGTATAGTAAAAGCCTTAGAAGGTGAAGACAGTATTTTCCTACAGAGAAAGGGTAGGCATGAGTACTGCCCACAATAAAAGATCCAGGTTCCTCTCCTATAACACACCCACCACACTTTTAGACATCTGGCCAGATCCAGTCACATCACTCCCATGCAAACTGGGGTCAAGGGGAATAGGTGTACGTGCTGAGGTCGGCCTTGCTTAATGTACCATGAGTAACAGAGTCTTTGTGTCCCTGACCCGAGGGTCTTATGCTTTTTACCAGCATTTCTAAAACTGGCTACTTCTTAGCCTGCAAATAGCATAAAATCTCAAACCTTTCACAATCCTTGCATTTTTATGCTAGAACTGTTGCCATCACTACTTTTAGAAACTAGAGGTAGACACCAGAATGCAGTGGCAAAGCCTCAACTTCTTTTCTTCAGGATTTCCAATGCTGAGCCCAGGTGTTAGATGCTTCTAATTGTAAAATAACAGACAAATGTCCACTGTGTAGTAGTCTCACTCTGCTTCTTAAATTGACACATAGTAGCAATTTTTAGGACTTCTTAGGAGATTAGTTCCAAAGAAAGGGATCTGTAATGTCCCATAGAAAAAGGCTTTAAGTCTCAGGCTCTTAGTAGAGTTGTTTATGGCATTTCGCAAACATATGCCAGATGGCACTCTCAGTGTTAAATATACTTCTGCTTTCTCCTAACTGAATTGAATGAAGTCTTCATTTATTTGTTTGTTTTTTACTCATGGCCTGTCCATAGGAGGGGAAATCAGCACACATCAGAATCCCTCTAGGAAATGAGAAGGAATCAAACCAAACTCCAGGTTTTACTATCATGCTTTTAAAATAAGATGGTTTCCTATGATGCTGGGGGTGAGTCAGAGCCGGCATGAGGCCCAGCTAAATGTGTCTGGGTCATTCTATTCCCTTAAGAGGAATTCAGTCATCACCACCTGGGAAAACAAGAGGAGAGTGAGACTGAGGATGGGAACTATTCGAGTTGGTGAGGGAATAGAGAAAGAGCACTTATGGGACAAGGTTCTAGGGGTCACATTTTTGGGAACAAATTATATATTTAAGTCCTTGTTCTGTAGAAGGCTTGACTTGTGTGTGTGTAGGTGAGTGGGAAGTTCAATCGAATGTGTATAGGAGGTGATTTTTAACTTAAGAGCAGCATATGTATGGGAACATATACAGACTATAAATTCAATTAATTAAACTAAAGTGAACACATCTGTGAACTCATAACCCAGATCAAGAAATGGAATATTTCCAATACCCCAGAAATTTTCCTCTCAAGTACTTTCTCTTTATTCCTCAAAAGTAACCATTATAGTAATTTTAGTGTCATGTAGTAATTTGCAATTTCTTAAATTTATTTTTTAAGGGGACTAATAACTGGGCACAGGGAATTCACCTGTAATCCCAGCTATATGGAAGGCTGAGGCAGGAAGATCTAGAGTTCAAGACCAGCCTGGGCAATATAGGGAGACTCTGTTTCAATGAAAAGAAAAAAGGAAGGGGGGCGGCTAGGAATAGAGCTCAGTGGTAGAGTGCTTGCCTAGGATGAGTGAAGTCCTGGGTTCCACTCCCAACAGGGAAACAGCAAACTACCTTAAATCCCTTCTTGGTAACTTTATGACCCCAAAGAAAATAGAAATATCACTGGTGCCTGTAGAGACAAATATTTTCACAAACATTATCTCTTGTTTGTTCTCTTGAAAAGCTATTTATCTTTCCAAAATGTTTCCTATAAGTGCTTTTCTCTCTTCTCCTATTAAAATAGTATATAAACTGTGAATTCCAACTCCCTTGGAGTTACTATCATTGAGATTTACCATGTGTATGCTGTTGAACAGTAAAGAAACTGTTTTTTTCCTTCTGTTAATCTGTCTTTTGAAGTTTTGTTGTAGAGATAAAAGAGGCAAAGCACCGAAGATAGCAGGAAACAGTTTTAGTTGGCTGCAACCAGGTTCAGAGGGCACAGCTTTTGCTGTAGTCAATTAATACCCTGAACCGCGAGTTCAGGGAGTTTCAGAGTTTTATATCCAGCATGTAAGGGAAGGGGCTCAGAAGTTCACATAAAAGCAGCTTTTTCTTTCACTGTTTTGGGCAAGTTAACTTTTCAAAGACAACACCTGAGAAGGGGAGAGCTTCTTTCCTCCCCCTGCCAGCTGTTACCATGGAGCCCATTGGTAACTTATCTTAAAAATGTAGACATCTCTGTGAAGCCCAGCTCAAGGACAGAGGCCTTGTTTTGCACAGTTCTACAAAGTACTATACTGGACATATGTTTGTGAAAAACTAGTAAGGGGGTGTCCAGCACCTGGAGTGCTGGTATCTTCCCCGCAAGTGGCCAAGTAAAACAAAACGACACGAAAATAGGAAGTTTATCTACATTGGACTCTTTTACAGAGACTCTTTTGCTGACAGTCCTAAAATCAGCCATGGTGAAGAGGGCTTTTCTGTGGAGAAAGGGGGTGCCACTTGAGTTTAATTCACAGGCCCTGGTGACAGAATATAAGAGGACAGAGGAATAGAGGAAATTTTTTTTTCTTCCCTTAATTACTGCATTTCTGTCTGTGCTGTGTTCATAAGGATGAGACTTTTGCCCCTTAAGAAACGATTTCACTTCCTGGGGGAGCAATGTCACCCCCCCTGAGAAAAAAAACCCAAATTATTGATAGTTAAGGAATAAAACTGTAGTGTTTAGGAAATTTAGTGAGTCAAAATCCTAGAATCAACATTCAGACATAAGCCTGTTCATGCTCTTATTTCACAGATTTCTTGTAAGGGATCTTTTAGACTTCATGCCCAGAATCCAAATGAATATGCAACCCTGGCCTCCAAAGCATCCATCAGAAAATGAGTGTAGCTGTTGAAAGAGTAGGAGTGATAAGGTAGAGGGTATTATTCCTTCTACAACTTCATTCATTTTATGTGAAAAAATTTCAGAATCTCAAATTCAAATACATTTAAATACAAGTGCGAAGCCAGATAAAAATGTTAAATTTGTCACTGTGCTACTTCCTTTCCAGGCTTTTGTGTTGGAAAGATAAAAATATCATCTTTACTCAAAGTGGCCCTAGACCTCCAGCTTCAGAATCATCTGGAAAACTTAATACACACAGGTCTTCAGGTCCTCACCTAGAGACTCTAGCTCACTGCCTCTGTGGGTGTGGGAATGTACATTTAAGCAGGCTCCCAAGTTATTCTCAAGTACATTACATAAAGAAAAATGTGATACCAAGGCCATGACAGAGAAAATGCCTAGAGGGACTGTGTGTGCCCGACACCAAGAGTGCCTGCATATCCCAAGGAAGGGGAAATCCCAGGGAAATCAAACAATACCAATTTATTTAGTTGTGTGTGTGTGTGTGTGTGTGTGTGTGTGTGTTTATGGTATCAGGGATTGAACCAAGGGCACTTAACCACTGAGTCCTTTTTACATTTTTTATTTTGCAATAGAGTCTCACTAAGCTGCTTGGGGTCTCACTAAGTTGCTGAGGCTGTTTTGAACTTGTGTTCCTTCTGCCTCAGCCTCCCAAACTCCTGAGATTACAGATGCATGCCACCATGCCTGGCTTCAAAGTCTTAAAAAGTATGGCTCAGACAACTTACAATTTGATTTAAAAAAATAGAGTGTGATTTTTTAAAAATATATTTTAAAGCTTATGTAGAATCTCTATATGTCACAGCTTCATTAATCTCTTTAAACAATGCATCATATATGTGTCTTGAATCATAACTGTGGATGTAAGAAATATACAATATAAGAACATTGAAATCAACTTCTGTAAATTAGTATCAAGTATCTCCATAAAGTGGTAGGCCATGAATGAAGTGCAGGTTTCTGGCATGTAAGTCTGTTACAAGCTGTGTAGTTCTTAGCATTTTGAAAGCAATTTTAAAGTCAACATGTTAAGATGTACCATTTCAGGTTAGTGAGTAGTCTGTTTACTTCTTGTGATGGGTTTGTAATTGACAGAAGCAAAGAAAGAAAGTTTTGATTTCATAAAGTGGCACATGATACAACTTCTTATTCAAGGATAAATGCTTGGTTGGAAAGACCTGGGCCTAGCCAAGAACTGGGGAAGTAGGTCAGCTTCTAAGAGGAAGGACAGGAATTCGGCCAACTACAGGATGACAGACATGACCTTAATAACAATTTAATTGGAAAAAGAAAAAGAAAAAAAGCATATGCAAGGCCTTGGATTCAATCCCCAGGGCTATAAAAAAATAAAATAAAACAAGAAGAAGAAATTTGAAAATAAAACTCCTTTCCTCATTCACCAAACAATTTTTTTTTTTTAAGGAGAGAGAGAGAATTTTTTTTAATGTTTATTATAGTTTTCGGCAGACACAACATTTTTGTTTGTATGTGGTGCTGAGGATCGAACCCGGGCTGCACGCATGCCAGGCAAGCGCGCTACCGCCTGAGCCACATCCCCAGCCCACCAAACACTTCTTTATGATAATATAGATTTAAAAAAATGACAAACTTTGCCAAAACTTGAGACTGTATTTTACAAATCAGAGTGTAATATAATATAATAAACGGTAAGGCTCTACCAGAGAATTGACATACATTATCTCTTTTTTCAGGCTTAAAAGGCACCAGGAGTAAAAGCACATTATTGTGCAATGTATAAAGTAGGCAGCCTCTCCAACCCTAGGTCAGAGTAGTAAGCTCACACCTGAACACTACGGTTTGTCTCATACTGTGAAACTGGCTTTACTACAAAATAGGAAGAGGCTTACAATTAAAGTCATCCAGCAGATTCCTGAGTCATGGGAAGAGTAGTAGACAGTTTGCAGAAGTAGGTGACTATTTCCAGAAATAGTCGCTCAATGCAACATGATTTATCAGTAATAGAGTTACTTCCTAGCTTTTTTCTTCCTTTTTTTAAAATATCAAGAAATATAAATAAACTTCCTTGTCTCAGGTATGTTAGGACATCTCAAAAATTAGGAAACATAAATCATAGCATTCCAATGACCAGGGAACCTTGAGTATGACATGTACTCTTTATGTTTCCATTAAAACATGTGATGGCAACTAATGGTGTAAGTACACAATAGGTGATGACACAAAAATAGAACACACTGAGGAATTAAGTGTTGCATAAGTGCTAAGCAATTAAATGACCTATTTTACATTTAAACTCACAACATGGATATTTTCATTTTAGGAGCTGGCGGACACCAGTTACCCCTGCATTATCAAAAAATTCTTATTTACTAGGAAAATTCAAAATTGATTTCAAATTTGACGAGATTTCGTTTCAAGTTTGGGAATGTTAAAGTAATACTACATTAAAGTGGAGACCAGGCCTAAAGAATCCCTGAACAGACATAGCCAGCTAGGCCTCATGAGTGACCTTAATCTTGCCTAGTTTACAAACAAAAGCACAACTTAACTGGGGCTCTTTCTTGTACATTCTTATATTAAAGAAAAAATGAAATTTAAGGTTAGCCCAATCATAAACTACCAGATAACTGGAGACTAGGATAGACCAAGTGAGGCAAGGGCATAACCAATTTTTTGCTTTACTTCCATGTTTACCCCTGGAAAGCCTTCGCCTTGCATTCCCTCTCAGGACCTCCAGAACCACTTCCGGTTTGGAGCTGCCCAATTTATGGATCACTGTTGGCTCAAATGAACTATTTAAACATTTATGGATCCTCAGTATGTCTTTGAAAAGGAGTAAAGCTTCTACACTAGTGTAAAGAAACAATTATCATTGCAATTTGGCCTCTGAATTCTGTATTTAATTTAAGTTAACAAAATAAAAGCATTCACAAGCAGGAGAATTATGGAAAGAGATGGACGATATAGAGGTGGGGAAAAAAAGACTGTCCCATTTCTTATACTGAGGATTATTAATCTATCGTTAATGACCAAAAATTATAATCTCAAGTGTAATTTCTGCTCTAAAGCCCAGAATCAAATAACAAGCTTCCTATTGGAATTCCCACTCACCTATGTCCTTTAAACAAAATTTGTAAATCTGAACTGGTCCTCTCCCTAGCCCTTCCCTGATCTTGCTCTTCAGTGTTTTTCATTTCTGTGAAAAGAGTCAAACTATCAAAATTCCCAGCCAGACATACGCACACAATTCTTCCTCTCTTTCCCATGTCCTTTTTTTTTAGCAGAGGTGGGGGATGTGGGGGGGTCACGGGGTGTAGGGAGCCAAGGGGTGTGGGTGGTCGAGGGATGTTGGGGGTTGGGGGACATGGCAGGAGGGTATTGATGATCCAACACAGGGCCTCGCACATGGTATTCAAGCACACTACCACTGAGTTACATCCCTAGCCCTCTCATGTGTCTTATATCAGATGCATAATTCCTATTATTTTTAGCTCCTAAACATTTCCAGAGTACTGTGTTAGTTAGGATCCAGAAAAGAAAAGCACACTAGTTATTGAAACCAAATGAATTTAATATAAGGAATTGGTAAGTAGATATTGGAGGACTGAAAAACACAGACAGCAGTACCAGGGTAACAGGTAGAATCTCAGCAGCTACCACCAGAGATTGGAGTTAATAGAACTGAGAAAAGGGCCCTGAAATTCTGGGACTCAAGCCCTTATATCCTGGCTGCTGTTGGAACCTCAGAATCTCCAGGGAGGAGTTCCCTATATGGGGTTGAGTGAGTGACAGCTGGGGCTGCCCCCTCTGAAGGGTATGAGCAGGCTGGTTCTGGGTATGTGGCAAAAAGCTGGACCCATTCCTGTTTCTAGGAAGAAGGGCCATTGCCAGAATAATGCTGATAGGATCAGAAAACACACAGGAATGAGTATGTGTCTCTTCCTCTTTAGCTTTATGATTTCAGGGGGTAGAAGTGAGGGAGGCACTAGAGCTTTCAGAGCACCAATGTCAGTATCACAGAATGAAAGATGATAGAAAAGTGCTTTTGATGGTAGGAAATAATAGCCCAATAACTCATTGTCAATAAAGTCGGTTATTTCTACCTTCTAAGCTCTAGCACTCATCGGATTCTCTCAATCCTTGTGGCTGCTCTCCTGATTTGGGTTACTGTGATCTCTCAGTTGGCCTAATGCATTCATGCACCTACTAATTGATCTGGGTGTTTCCTTTTGCCTATGTTGAATTCACCATTTACATAACAGACAGATGGACCTTTGTTCTCTAAATAAAATTCTAATCACGACAATTTCTTAGTTAAATCCCTCCAATGGGGCCATTAAACAATATTTGAGGGTAGAGATTTCAGGATAAAGCACGGAGTTTCTGTGTAGTACACTCAGCCTGATAAGTTCTACTGCACCCTTATTGAAGGAAGTTTTAGGAACAGACCCTACAGGAGCCAGTCATTCTGCACTGAGAACTGGATGCTGGTCAGCTGAGTTTGGCCACATCTATAGCCAGGATCAAATGAATGTTGACATTAATTCTTGACAGAAGACATTCATGTGTGAAAGTAATCTCCTAGAAGTTCTTTTTCCTGATTTGTCTTTGGAATTATAGGCTCAAATTGCTAGAGAGTGTATCCTGAATGCTTTTTTATAAATGATTTGTTCAGCTGGGCGTAGTGGTGCATGCCTATAATCCTAGCAGCTCAGAAAGCTGAGGCAGGAAGATCACCAGTTAAAAGCCAGCCTCAGAAACTTAGTGAGGCCCCAAGTAACTCAATGAGACCTTGTCTCTAGATAAAATGTAAAAAAAAAAAAAAAAGGGGGTCTGGAGATATGTCTCAGTGGTTAAGTAGCCCTGGGTTCCAATCCTGGTACAAAAACAAATAAACAAACAAACAAAAAAAACCCCAAAACTGATTATCAGAAATTTTCAGAAATATTTCACTATACTCCATTCTAACATTCTATAATTATCAAGCACTCTTCCTTCAGCTCTACTTCACCTGTTGGCTTAGACCAGAGTTTTACACTAGTTTGGAATGAACAATTCTTTGCTGTGAGAATTCATCCTGTGTACTGTAAGATGTTGAGCAGCATTACTGGGCCTTTCTCCACTGAGATATCAGTAGCAAGCTCCCATGCCTAGTTGTGACCACCAAAAGTGTCTCCAGACATCGTCAAATCTTGAGTCTCAATTAAACAACACATTTTTTTAGTATAATTATGTCCCATTCAGTATTGCAGATATATATCTGAAATTCTAGGAAAACTGAACTTTCTTTATTTTTCTTTGCTACATCCAGAAGTCTACCTGGGGGCAAGAATACCCCTGGTTCATACTTGCTAGTTTAGAATAAATGCAAGAGTTTTATCAATTGCAATGAGAAAATTGCCTTTTTTGGTTTGTTTTTAGTTAATCCTACATTAAAACACTTAATCTTTCGTCATTATAATGAGTATTGTTCCCTTAGAACTAGATGACATTAAGGAAGACATGCAGAATCCAATTAAACAAATTGTGATCCTGATAGAAAACTTCAGCTCAGTGTTCACCCAAGGAGTACTGGGCAAGGAGAAGCAGCTAGTAGCATTTCTGTCCACACAGGTTAGTTCAAAGAGGCCACAGGGGGTTCTTTTATGCAAAAGATTTTCATCAAAGAATGAAGTACCTAGGAAGACCAATGTTTGGAAGACACTGAAATGTGTTAGGAAACTAAGGAAACGCACAAGAAACCAAGCCAAAGAGGAAATGGCTGCAATGTTGGTGGGTATTGCAGGCTTTCATTTCCTCCAACAGACAAATTGCTAATTCTTAAACTCCCAAGAAGTGGCCTCAATGGCAACTCCACAGAAGAGTGTGTGAATCCTGTTATAACAATTATAAAAATAACTCACTATGTCTGTTAGCAGAGTAGGAAAAATTTCTGTGAACAGCTGTAGACACAGGCCTTGGATTTGACCCTAATCTTTGGCCTCTAAGGAATCTTATTTGACTGGGAAAATCAGATCAATTTGCTTGGGATGCACTGTTTCTCTAAGCTGCTTCTTTCATGGGAATGTGCATGTGTGTGGGTGGGTGTGTTTTATTTCCAGGGAAGTTTAAAATAGTACAATTGATGATTATGTTAAGTAAAGAGAAAATGTGTGAATATTTGGAATTATGTGTAGTAAATAAAATGTTTACAATATTTAAGAAATTTGGCATATTAGCACATTTAACCAAATACATTGATGATTCAATTTAAATGCATAATAATTGACTTTAGTTGAGAGGAGAAAAGCAGTCACTATAGGCCAGGAAGGACTGGGCTGGGGCAGGATAGAGAAGGTTGAATAATGGTACTAAAACACAGTTAGAAAGAAGGAATAAATTCAAGCATTCTACAGCTAGAGATGGAAATGCTACTTACTCTTGGTTGAATGATTATGAATTATATATGTGTATCAAATTATCACATCATAACCCATAAATGTGTTTGATCATCACATATCAATTTAAAAATTTAAATGAAAAGTACCTTTAATTTATTATTTTATAATACTGTTTAAATAGTTGGCAAAGTGATACTTGCTAGTAATAACTTTTGGGGAATTTAAGTATTATTTGTCAAACCCTTTACAGATACATACAGCTAGCTCTCCTGAGTGAATTTGTTAGAGTATAGTTTTTCCCAGTGACTGCTGAAAACTAGATTTTGATAAGAAAATGTCCTACACACATATCCTATTTTGAACCCTAAGTCCTTTCTGCCAATTAAAAAAACCCTGCCCCCACATCACCCCAACTTTGCTTCCCTCTTTCCTGTACCTTACCACTGGCAGAGTAAACATGACTCAGAAACCGGCTCCTCAGGTTGTAACATGAAATGATACACCGCTCATTTCATTACAGGGTAAACCAATGCCTTTTTTCATTAGTCTTGTTTCTCTAGAAGGTGTGTTGCTGCCTGCATTTCTGGGAAAGAACTCTCACAGGTGTGGAAAGAAAGGGCTTGCCACAGGTTTGGGCTTCTAGGGACCTTTCTCTTCAGGAAGGATTTTAATGTTCATCAGAAATACCTCCAGAGAACTCAAGAAGCTGTAGAGGTGAAGTAAGCCTGTGAAGAATCAGAATGGGAATCCTGTACTCCGAGGTATGTCATGTTTCTGCATGTAGAATTCCAAAAGTATTAAAAAAGTTTTTAAAGTATAGTTTCCTATCTTTGGTTTTATGTCTTCCTTTCTTCTGTTTAACTTTTTATGTGAGCATTAAGTTAGAAAAAATAAAATCCTGTGTGCTAGAATTTTTGGTGTTAAATATTTTAGCATAAGTTATTCCATAATTCTAAAATGTTAGCTTGATCTGAGCTGAGAGCCATATGACACTCATTTCATTTATTGGGATGACTTGGACCTTGTGAAGTTGAGTTTGAGTGGGCTTTTCTTCTGCTAAACATCCAAAGGGAAAGTAAAAATTATACCCAACTGGATTTTCTAAACATCAAAATCAAAAGATTGTCTCTTCTATGGAACCACATGAATACAGTAATACCTTTTACCTTGGTATTTAAAAGAATTACCTTAAGCAATTATTCATAAAGACTACCACTGTATAGAACAGAGAGGAAAGCAGTATATTTTTGATGTTTTGAGTATTTTTTTAATATCTGCTAGATACAAAATACTCTTTCCTTGTATTGAAAGTAAGTTACTGGAATCAAATAAATCTCTAATGAGGTTGCAGGGAGTACAAAGAACTATGTTAAACAAGAGTACAGGAGGTGTAATGTCATTACTAGTCATGACTTACTTCTTCCCCTCTCCGACACAATTAACCAGTCAGTCTGCATTCCATTCCAAATGAGCTAGGGAACCTCCTTGGATGATTTTGACCACCATTAAAGGCAGTATATTTGCACTTATCTCTAACGCCACTTTTATGTGGGTACGTGCATATACGTGTGTTTATGTGATTGTGTTTATAGTAAATGTACAGTTTGATAGGTTTACCATTCTAAGTATATCTTGCTCAGCGATTGATTTGTCTCATGAAGAGAAATATGAAAATAACAAAACAGATAATGTCCTAAAATTCTGCTCTGGTAATTCTAAACTTTAGATGCCTAAGCATCGGGGAGAGAAGATTGTTTAATATGCAGTTTTAAGGGCACCCACCCCAGACAGTGATGCAGTCTGTGGAAGGGTCCAGAATACTACTCCTTAAGAGGAGCATTGCCAGTGATCCTGATGTGGGTGATCAGCTTAGCATCATCCTGAGAGAGATAAATACTCCTCTAGGCTAGTGCTTTTCAAATTTTAATGCACATCTGGATAACTTGAAGGTTTTGCTCAAATGCAGGTTCTTATTCTGTTGGTCTGGGTGAGACCTAAGATTATGTATTTCAGTTTCCTGATGCTGATACTGCTGGTCCACGGACCACACTGAGTGGCCAGGCTCTACCTTTGGCCTTGGGAACTACTGTATTAAGAAAAAAAAAGTCTCTACTACAAAAGCAGTGTGATTGTTAGTTGGGTGTTGATTCGGCAAGTGGTTGAGTCAAGGCCAGGCCAGGCAGGACATGCTCAATTACTTTTTAAGTATCAATGAGAATATTCCCAGGAATATTAAGGGTAAAGTAAATTCAAATTTTCTAATAAATTTTAAAATAAATACAATACACACAGACACACTCACCTTAGAAAGTACCAACTTACTTGAAGCTCATAGGTAATTTATTCAAAGCTCATGATTAATAATGAATCATGAATAGTGTTGAAATAAATGTTGTCACTGTGCAACTCAACACCACAGGTGGAAGCAGATTCCGGGCCCTTCCATGTCATTCTGCTCACCTCCCCACTTGCTCTAGAGCTGGCAATATGAAACAAAGCACGAATCGCCTGGGAGGTCTTAGTCATTTAGAAAGATGCTTTTGCTTTTGGCATATGATTTCCTAATTTTCAGAATTTCACCGTGATGTTAAATTTGGATACCTGAACTGATGCCAGGTTATGAAATATTCAGGATCAGAATAGTCAGACTTGAGCTATGGATGAAGATATTGAAGAGAAGTGGGTTCTCTGAGATTGCAAGGAATCTTTGGTTGCTTTTTCTGTCTGCAGGTGGGAGTTACGGGTGTGAATTAGGGGAAACCCCTGGTCTCATTCTCTGGTATTCTGATGCTGAAAGTCAGTGGTTGGACTCTCTCATAGTGATTTTGAAGAGGCTAAGAAGCTCTGGAGTAATTTCTTAAATGCTTAAACGTAACCTCCACATTTTTTATGTACTGGTAGCTCTGTTTCCTTGGTAAATGCCGTGAGCCATCCATTAAGGAGACGAAAAAAGTCTGCTTCATCCCTAGACATATGCTGCCTTGAAGTGGCTATTTTTAAAAGCATTTTAAGTGAAAATTCTATTTCTCACTCTGAGTGCAGGAAGCTCCTCTGGATTGGAGACATAGACATCATTTTCCCTTAAAGCTTGTATTGATAATGATTTCACAAAATATTTTATTTATTTATTTTTGTTTGTTTGCACTGAAGGTTGAACCCAGTGTTGTTCTACCACTGAATCACATCCCCCATCCTTTGTTGTTTAATTGGCGACTGGGTCCTACTAATTTGCTGACACTGGCCTCCAACTTGCAATCTTCCTGTTTTAGTCCCTGGGATTACAGGCCTGGCTCGTAAGAAAGAAGGAGAAAATGAGAGAGCATCTCAAAGTGGGTTCTAAAATCTGTACTAGAGGATAAATTTAGAGATCACTGAAAAGATTGAGCTTTGGAATAATTAGCCAATTATGTAAGCTGGACTTTAAACAAGACTGATTCATTTAAACCCTTATCAAACATAATATTTACAATAATCACAAACATTAATTTAGAGTTTGTAACATATCAGGTTCTGTTCCCAAACCCTTGGTACATATTAACTCATATGATACAAGAATCTTATGAGTCAATATTATTATCTTTATTTTACAAATGAGGAAATTAGGCAAATATAGTCACTTGTCCAGATATATGCAGCTGAAAAGGATCTATTGGCTAGAGGTCAGGGACTGGGGTATGAAACCTCTGCTTGTCCATTCAGGAAAATAGTTCTTGTATGACTGTTCAACAATTAAGTTATTTTACTACTTTCTATCTTGACAGAGATGCCATGCTCCATAGATGTCAGTATTTTTTTTTCTTTTTCTTTTTTTCTTTTTTAGTGCTGGGGATGGAACCCAGGGCTTCACTCATGGTAGGCAGATAACTCTACCACTGAGCTACATCTGAAGTCCCATGGTGGTTGGTTTTAACCACTGTACTATCCTTCCAGGGCTCTTTCTTGCAGAAGATTGCTGTACTGAAAAATATTACAAAAGTTGGAAAAAAGGAAGATGTTGAGAACTTAACAAGCTCAGGAACAGAGCTTGTTAGCAGATCTACATAACTTTCATAGACTGTTGGCCTTGTCAGCCGTGGACATGGGCCCCCAAACTTGAAAATTGTTACATATATGCCTTTAAGTGTTGGGAAGGTCTAATTACAAGATTAGCTATGAGCAGAAAAATGCATGTGTGGGCATGCGTGAACACACACACATTCATGCACACACACACACACTTGATATTAATTCTTTAGGAACGGATCTATTTTTTTCAAAGAAGCTCCTATTACCATAGAAAAAAGGGAATACATTTCAAAGAAATGAGGGATTGTTTTGACACGTACCCTGTCCAGAGAGAACAATTTAGGCTGAGAAGGGCTTATTAGGAAAGCTCATTGATGCAAATGAGGAGAACACAGGGGACATAAGAATAGAGATATGGCTGAAGGGAAGGTCTTGGAACTCTAAGTCAAGAACACCTAGAGTTTAGTCTTGATTGTGCCAGGAATTCTGTGAAACTGGAAGGAAGTTGTTTAACCTTTCTGGTGCACAGTTTTTATACTTATAAAAAAATAAAAAATAAAAAAAAGAACCTGCATGAGATTCAGCTCAGCAATTAATGTGTTATTCTATGATGTGGGAAAAGGCAAGCCAAAGACAATGGAAAAAAAAATTGCCTCCCTCAAATCTTCCAAGCACTCTATCTGCCTTATTTATATATTGAGCCACTAGCAACTTTTTGGCATTCAGTATGCAAAAGGAGTATGGGTTTCTATCTCATTGGTTCTATAATTCTTTCCTTGTATACTATAAGTAATTTTACAAATTATTGTGTTGTGATAAATCTCATTTCAGAAAGGAAAGGAAAACTTTAATGTGTGAAAAGCAACTAGGACTGAAAATTTATACATTTACGCATTCCTTCACCTATCCATTTATTTAATTAATTTGTTTATTAAGCGCATATTACATTCCAGGCATATGCTAATTCCTGGAATTAGTGGTAAATAAAAGAAAAATAGTCCTTGACTTCTTGGAGCCAATAATGTAAACAAACAAAGAACTCAAACCCATAAAACAACGAACATAACTCTTGAAAAAAGTAATTATTAATAGTGAAAAGAAGAATCAAGGAAGCAAGAAGGTTATGAGAGTATACAAGAGGGTTGAGGAGAGGTGTATATATCTAATTAGATTTCACCTGAAAAATCTCCTCTTAGTGACGTTTGCGCTGAGCTTTGAGAAGTAAGAGTTCAGTCCTGGGAAGTTTAGAAAAAGTTTGCCAGACTGAAAGAGTGTATATGTGGAGACTGTAAAGCACAAATGAGTCAGGACTGCTTGGAATAATCGAGAAGTATGGGGAGAACAGTCCCTCTAGATGTAAGCGAGGAGGATGCATTGTTCATGCAGTATTTGAAGACCAATAAAACTGACTAAAAGTTGATTTGCTTTTTAAGATCACCATGTCCCCATGATTCTCAACAATGCCAGTTTAGAACATCAGTTTAACAGCACCCTCCCACTGTTTAGCAGGAAATCCTGGCTTCCAGAAGCCTTGAGAGTGCTAGGAACTGAAGTTATAGAGGTCTTCAGGGATAGATCATTCAGGTCTTGAGGGCCATAATGGATGATCTCACTGTCACCAGTGGGAAAATAAATTGACAGGAGGCAAGAGGAGGTATGGGAACCTGAAAGGAAGCTGTTGTGGTAGTCAGTGTGGTGTGATGGTGGTGGTGATGGTAAAGATCCGTGTAGTAGACTGTGGACAAATTTTTGGCTGGTTTGGAGATGCGGAATGAATGAAAGTTATTAACTAAAGTTGATACCCAGGATTCTGTCCTAGACTAGCCAGGTGATGGTGGTGCTAAAGAGAGGGTCAGAGGGACTAGTGAGTTTCAGAGTTCTATTTGGACATATTACTTCCCTGATGGGGATGTAGCATGGATACAGGAATGGAGCTCCAAGGAGAGGCTGGGTAAGAGGTCATCATTTTGGAGTTATATGCATATATATGTAAAGCCATAGAAACAGATGGGTTCAGGTAGAGAGAATACGGAGACAGCCAAGGATCCCCAGATTATTATAGAAAGGTTTGGTTCTGCAAGAGAAGTAAGGAAATATTATAGGAAAAACTCCCTCAAACATCTTTTGACCTTGTAACACTCAATAAACATAAAAATCTTCAGTCAAATGGTAGATTTTTTTTAATTCTGAAAATGAAAACTTAGTAGTATTCAACCTCTACATATGAGGTTAACTAATTGGTTAACCAAATGTGGTAATAAGGAGAAACTTGAGTTTCTTAAGTCCTATAATAAAAGGACAGGACAGGACAGGACACATGGTTTGTGTTCCAGAAGTTTCACTTCTGTCTCTAAGAGCCTCAAGCAGGAATGTACAACAGTTGAAAAGCTGGCCTCTGACGTCAGAAAGCCTAGTTTTCAAATTCCAGCCCTACCAATTTCAGGGAGGAAAGCAAGAAGAATAACTCCCCCAAATCTTGCCCATTAAGAAGGAGGAAATCACTTTATTTTACATTTTACAAGATAAACTTCATTTCATAGCTGTTTGCATATGTATATTAGAATAATAATTTTCAACTAAATAAATTGAAAGTTTTCTTTTACCAACTGAAGAAATTCCATTTGGCTTTTAAAATGACAAGATTATTTGAGATGCATTAAGGTGTCACAGAAATTTTTTACTTTTAAAATAAAGATTTCATAGAGTCTGTCCAAATTATAATTATTTTAATTAAAAGTCTGTACTGTTTACTTAGTAGTATGAATACTTGTTAGTGCCTAGCTCCCCTCATCTTAAAGCTATCAAGTTTAGAAACTCCTTTTCTTGGAAACCTCTGAAAAAGAGATGAGTGGGAAGTATTTACTATTTGGGAATTCAGAAGATACTGCAGCAAAATCGTTCACATGCTTATTAACTGGGAAGTCTCAAAACTGAATCACTAAACTTAAAGCAGATCATGTCAAAACTCAACTGAGGTTCTCATCAAACAGAATAAGATTCAAAGTCTTTACCATGATCTACAAGGCCTATGTTCTTTGGTCCCCAAAGCGTGTTCAATGTCCTACCACTCTCCTTGCCCTTGCAGCCACACTGACCTCTTTTTCTAGGGAAATGCAATCCAGGTCCTATGTCAAGATCTTGACAATTAAGTTCTCTTTGGGAGGTTTCCCTTCCCTGAGAGCTACTTGACTCTGTCCACTTAAAACATCACAGATCTTTGCTTAAATCTCACCTAAGATCTAAGATGGGTCTTGAAAGAAAAGTGACCACAACACTCAGAGCGACCAAGAGAGCTTTATTGCAGCAGTGCAACAGAGGAGAAAAGAGAGAAAGATAAAGAGAGAGAGAGAGAGAGAGAGAGAGAGAGAGAGAGAGAGGAAGCGCACGCAAGAGGAAGCCCTCGCAAGAGAGAAAGACAGAGAAAGCAAAAGAGAGAGCAAGAGAGAGAGCAAGAGAGAGAGGGGCCCTGCAGGAGGGAGTTTTTATAGCCCAAATCTAATAAGGTCTCTGGGTCTGCAAGCTGCCTTGTTGGCACAAGGGGGGTTGAGTGTTCAGCCTTGAGCCGGGGCTTGGGTGTTTGGGCTTGAAGCAAATAGTTGATAAAGAGCCAGACAGAGGGTTTGAGTGGTCAGGTCATCCTGCAGCTAACTTTAATTGGCATGCCCTGCAGACAGCTTACTCAGCCTGTCCTGCACCTAACAGGTCTTATTTTTCTCTATGTATCTATTCTTTTATAAACATTATCAAGTATTATAATTTTAAATTATCGAGTATTATAATTTTAAATTTTTTTCTGGTTTGTTAGGTCATAGTTATTATGATTTTTATGATTTCTAGTATGGTAGCTGCTATTGATGAAGGTATATTGATACCTTCACTGTTTTAAATGTCAGTTTAATAAGCATGTATCTACCTTGTAGAAAATAAAAGAGTGGATTATGTAGAAGTTATAAGAATGTGAAAACTAAAATATTTGTTTCTCTCCAAAGAATTTACCTAATCATAAAGCCAGACACAAAATTATCCCAATCAATCACCCTTGGGAGAAATTCTTGAATATAGGCAATTCCTAATTTATAACAGCTCAGTTTTCATGCTTTTGTGGCCAAAATTATTTTAAATAGACTTCAAAGTAATAACCAAAACTCATTTGTGACACCAAAATAATCCAACTAATTCTAGCGCCAATGTCCATACCCTTTTCTGGCTAATTGATATCACTAAAAACAGATTTCCTCTGAGGCTCAGGCAAAATTTGGGGGAAAGCTTTACTTTCAGAGATGTCCATACTGGTATAAGCAGTTCAGGTATTTCTAGATGATTAAAATAATATCAAATATTTTCCCAGATTTTATTTATTTCTTTTAGACTTGGAGCAAGTTAAAATATGATTATGTTAAATGACATACAGGTAATTGTGAACATGCTGTGTGGCTTATGCTACCATAGACATTTCTTAAATTTTAGTGCCTGGAAAAGTGAAATGGAAACATATGGTTAGAATAAAGGCACAAAAAGTTGTTCCTAAAATTTCAAGTTTCCAGATTTTTGAATGCTCCTTAGTTAATACGATTTTAAGAGTTTCAATGTTATGTTATGGCTTTACTTCCGTTATGGGGCCTTATTTCTTTTACCTTTGCAGAGATTCTCAATCCTCACTATGCATCAGAATCACCCAGGGAACTTTCAAATACCACCAATGACTTCACCTTATTCCTACAAATTCTGATTTAATTGGTTAGTTGTAAGGCCTGGGCCATGTCTTAAAATGCCCTTCACTTAGCCATGGTTGATAATCAGAGAGAAAAACACCGACAACTAGTAATATATCACATGATATATTACTTTAAAAACCTCAACCCTTCTCTAACCTCAGTTCTCAGCCAGGTCAGGTGGATTTGTGCACCAATCAATAAATAATTTTTATTCATATTCATGCTCACCCCTACAGAAGTCTAACTTTAGGATAGTTGTAATCCCGTTAGGTAGATTAAACTTAAACCACTGGAAAAAGTCCAGTGAGCTACTTGAGGTTCTATATACTACCTACTTTTTGTTAGTAGGTGAGATTAAAGAGAATTCTTGAAGATGAGCTGGGCCAGATAGCATAGTTTCAAAGGCAGAATAGTTGCAAGCAAGGAGTCCAATGGTAGGAGTGAGGAGACTGGCCTGATCAGACCTGTAAGATTGAGTACAAAGGCAATAGTTTGTGCACAGTTGGCCCACCAAGAAAACCAGAAAAACATCATGGACACCTTCCCCTCTAGGAAATGAGGAATATTCCCAATTTCATTAATGATCAGTGCAATTTAACAAGATGATGTTATAGGGAGTGCCTTGGACTGGGGGATGATCACTTTAGATTGAATGGTCAGGAAAAACCTCTCTGAGGAGGTGACACCTGGGCTGATACCTAATCTGACCTAGCAGAAAGCCAGCAATGTATCTCCCAAGTAAGTACAACACCCGAGGACAGAAGTAAACATGGAAGAATTGGAATGCTGTGAGGCAGAGGGAGAGTATAGATGAGGTTGAAGAGAAAAATCAAATTGTGAGTGCGGTGTATTAATTCTGTGTTGGTTCGAAGGTTGTGCAGAGCACAGCTGTAGGAGCCACATTCACAGGTTAGCCCACGAGAATTCTTGCATGCTAGGTAAAAACTCCTGCTCTTCAGCCTCTTCCTCACCCACTAGTCTATTTCCTCAGCGTCTTTACTGATAGATGGTCTTGGCCAGGTGTTGTCATGCCCTCCCTCATTGTGGTCATTTCCCTTTACTCTATGCCCACCATAACCATTTTTTTTTTGACCATGGTTCAATTTCTTGATTTCTTCGACATCTATTGTTGCTGGTGACACTTTCTCTACCTTCCAGCTTCTGTCAACCACCCTCCAGGATCCCCTTCCACCTTTCTGAAGCACACTTTGCCCTTTCCTTCTGTCTCCTGACGTCATTCTTTATGACCTTAATATTCACAAGCCTTCCCCTTTTCAACCTCTGTCTCCAAATAATCTCACATTCCCTTTCCATACAGCTATTATTCTTGACTTCTCATCCGTGGACAAATTGACATCTCTCATCATAACTTTTTTTTTTTTCCAAGCAGAAAAAAACTTTCATTTCTATCAAATTGAAAAGTATCAATCTTCAAGTAAGATAACCAAAATGATAATAAACAGAGTATGAAATAGAAAACAGATCACAGGATTAGGTACTTTTAAGCGCACACACCCAAATCAAGAGGTTATCAGTCATCACAGGGTTCTTTTTCTCAATTCCTGATAGAAATGAAAAAGCAAAGTGCAGCTCTTTTTGATGTTACTGGTTTCAGTGTTATCAACTTCCAGCTCTGAGTATTAGAGGCTCATTTTAGAGTTCTTTTGCTTAATTCAAGATAGAAATCATGAAGGGACAAAGCGATGTCATTTGAGAGAGGCTTTATTGGGTTCAAGCAAGGGAGAACTTGAGGTAGGGTCCCCAAACTGCTCGAAACAGACGGGCGGAGCAAAGCTTATACCGCCAAAAAGAAGGCGGGCTTGCACAGGCGCAATCGGCTTCTGCAAACCTGAGGATGGCTGCACCCATCTCGTCAGTTCTTTGCTTTCAGCGCGAGGTTTGCACACGGCCAACTGTGGTTAGGTACTTCAGCATTTCGCTTGCTAAAGAGGTGGAGGTGTTTTATACTGCCAGCCCAGTGAGGTCATATATCGGTCAAGTTCAAGCCTATTTATTGCTTGTGCGGAGGTTGAGGGAAAGCTTGGGGGAGGAGTCAGCATCTCCTGAACTCGATCATCGGTGGAAACATTTTTTTGAAAGCTGCTTGCTTTAGGCAGGAAACCTTGGTGGGTGCAGTCAGGGCCTTCCCTGCTCTGTCACACCGAGGTAAAGCACTCTGACTAAAGGCAAACACACCCTGTAATTTCACAGAACAATAAACCAGAAAGACAGGTGGTCCCTGGGTTAGAAAACAGACTTGATTGTAATGTTTTGAACAACCAATAAAAAAAAAAAAAAAGAAAGAAAACAGACTTGAACTTGAGAGGGATCACAGTGAAAGGTTGTAATTCAACAATTTCCCCCTGAGATCTGTTCATCTTAAAAACAGGAATATGTAAAAATCTGTAGTATAGATTCCCATAGAAGTAGAAAATCTCTTAAGCCCCATTATTCCTTGGAGCTTACATGAAGGCAGAATTTTAATTTTTTCCCCTTTATTATTCTCTAAATTAAATACAGAGTAGTTTGTTCCCCAGGGAGCATCTCCAGGGTGGGTTGTTCCTTTGAAGTTTCAAACAGGAAATCTTTTATTTAGCAAATGACACTGTCCTAGAATGAACTAATTGTTACCAGAGGAAGGAATTCATCTGCATACCATCTTTGTTCTTTTGGAAATGTTTTACCCTGTTTCTTTCATACCCTACCCCCATCAAATTAAGAAATATCCTGAAGCATATAGATAATGATATTTATTCTGGCAAGAATTGTGCAGATTTCTACAAGAAAGATGAGGTATGACACTTATGACAATTCTTAATTTTAATGCATTTCCATAGATGCAGGAAGCAGATTTTTTGTTCATAGTTGAAATACAGCTCCATGGTTTCCCAACATTTAACCAGACTGGGTCAGTTAGATATAGAAAGGATTATGACCAGACCACATTCTCATATTTAAGTCTCCATTATTGGGGCCTTCACCAAATAGACCAGAGAGTTAATAGAACCGTAGGAGAATAGAGAAAGCCACTCATACTGTGAACAGGAGACCTTCTTTATTTCCTGCCTGACAAATCATCTGCAGCAAGAAAAGGCACTGCCTGTTATATTAAAGGTAAATAAATGAAATTCATGGGGTGTACATGAACGCCTGGTGAGATTCCATAATCCAGAAGCCTATACATGAGTCACATACCCTTTGTATACCCAGTGTGCAGCTGCCACCATAGCACACTGATTGCCATTTCTAGTCTCATGACCAAAGGATCGAAGCAAACATTCCAGGAGCAAATATATTGTTTCACCTAGTCATGAGGATGGGGAACACTAACCAGGGAGAGGTATTAAAAAGGCTCTTTGGAATATCCTGATGAATCCCTAGAGATATATGAAAGAAAGCAAATGTTTAAATAAACAGGAGTTTTTCAGTTTTATAACATAAGAAGACCAGATAATTGAAATAATATTATTACACTGTTATACTGGGTAATTCTTGAAGATTTAATTAGGCAATGTGTTTAATGCACTTAGTATGGGAGAACTACCTAGAGTGACTATACCTTAACACATTTGAAAATATATGGTCTTTATGATTTAAACAAAGATCCCCAGCAGGCTAAAACTATCAAATAACTAAAATCAGGTTGTGATTAACTAAAATTTATAAAGACCTTATTTATGGATCTGCACAGGCATCTTTCTACCCATCTCAGCATTTTGAGTTGCAGGAAAAAACACAGCAGTATCTTTAAGAATTCTCTCTCACTAAAGGCTAGTCGTTCTTTCCCCTTCCCTACCAAACACAGGGATATGACCCCGGGGACACTGGAGTTAACTTGAGCTTGACTGCTGGAAAGTGGCAGAGGAGAGATCCTTGGGGAAGGAAGACAAGACAAGAAGCAGATTTCCCTTGACTATGGACACAATTGTTGCATGAAAAGCAGATGGTGGGACAAAGTGGGAATCTGGCATTCAGAACCATGAAAATGCATAATATATATAGGGCAACAGTACAATAGTC
This sequence comes from Spermophilus citellus, assembly GCF_964194105.1. NCBI lineage: Eukaryota > Metazoa > Chordata > Mammalia > Rodentia > Sciuridae > Spermophilus > Spermophilus citellus. The sequence goes on along the minus strand of NC_138195.1, from coordinate 27,259,280 downwards.
AAGAATTGTCCTTTGTTAGATGCTTGACTACTATTTCATTCCCTGCTATCACTTTCCCAAGGATTAGTTTATCATCAAGATCTGCTTGCAGGTATGAGCCAGGGAATGATTTGCTTTGATCTCAAGGTAGAAAAGGGAGTAGGTTTTGAATATCTCCAAGAAGCCCAGGCCTATGGGCAGGCACTATGGTTAAGGATGGCTCAATGAGATTGGCTCCTCCACAGATTATCCTGGGCCAAGTCCCTTCAATTTACAGACAAGGACTTTGGGAGGAGGAACAAAGGCTCACACTCTCCTCCAGTAGCTTCCTTTGCTTAAACAAAGGGTGGAAATAGAAAGAGTTTCACACAGTCACTTTAGTGAACTTTGCTATTCTTGACAGGAGGCCACAAGCAGAACTCAGCCGTGTCAGTGTCCTGGGTTGCTTGGAGTAAGACACAGATATCTAACATTCAGGGAAAAACTCATGCTTCTCAGTCTGGAAAACCTGTACTTGAATCCTACCTGCAGTGTTCTTTGGTGACAGGAGCCCAGGCAAGATGCTTCACATCTTAGTATAAGTTAATTTCTTTGTTTATAAAAGAGGGGCCATGTCTATCTCATATGATGCTAGAAAGATTAGTTGAAATGTTAGTAAAGGTCCTAAAACTATGTTTCACCCAGTAGACCTTCAATAAATGATATCTATCATAAGTCAGCCTCTGTGTTGGAGGATAAACACAGCAACATTTTCAATGTCCAAATAAGTGGAAAGCAAACTCAATTAAGAGCTGGGCAGAATCAGAACTTGTGAAGTCAGATCAGAATCTTAGAGGTCATCCAAACTTGTTTTATTTACTTTAAAGTGAAGGAACTGCATGCATGGCATTAGAAGGAAACCCAAGAAAAGAAGTTCCATTAGTTTTACTTGTGTCAAAATATTTTTAAGATAACTTTAATTTTTACAGAATAATTTAAGGGAAAAGTAGCAAGTTTGTTGAAGAAATAGATTTTTAAGGACATTGAACATGAAACAAGCACCATATTTAAGTAACCATTGAAAAGTTTCTCTCTTATTGGTGTCATCTAGCAAAGGACCCTCAACAGCCAGGCAATCCCAGTAGTAGGAATACTGTTGGGACCCAGTGACCTGATACTGACTTCATTTGTTTAGAGAGAGAGAGAGGAAGATGCGTTTAGAGAGAGGAGGATGGAGGAGTAGAGTATGCATCAGGGATCAGGCCATTTCTTATACCTCTCCCCCAAATTCAAAAGGCAGCCATTACATTGGATCATCTGCTAAGCACACAGGGAACTAAAGAAAGAAGTTTTAAGATTTCTTTCTGCTTTGAAAAAGTGCACACTTTCCTCTTTTGAATTATCTATTAATTTATACCTAAGATACAAGCTTGCAACATTTAGGTGAACATTAGGCTTCCCAATATTTTTAAAGGCTTCCCCAAAACTCTTGGAAATAAAATTTTTTCACAGTAAGAGTAGAAGTGCAAGCCCATGAGAGTTGGACCAACAGTTTAAAAACTCTCTACATGGCTCAGGTCTTAGTGTATTGAAGAGATTTAATATAGTCTCTCATCTCTCGATGCATATGCATACAAAGAGGAATTTAAGAGGAATAAATGCAATAACTATCTGTAGTATTTAATAGCCTAGGAAGATGGAAAACAAATGTAAGAAAATACAGTAAAAAAATTGTGTCAAAAAGGAAGGATACTGTGGAGCATGGATCCCTGGAAGAAGACATCTTCAGTCCTACCAGGATAAATGATTGTGATTAGTCTACCATAGAAACAACATGGCCATCCCCCCGCCCCTCCCCCTTGTCCCCCCAAAAAAGAACAGCTAAAGTTCAGGTCTTACACCATTTGAAATCCAGTGTGTGTGTGTGTGTGTGTGTGTGTGTGTGTGTATGTTTTTTTTAATTGCAAAGAACTTGACACATGTGCAGAGATACTTTAAACATTGCCGATAACCCCTTTTTGAAGGGTGGAGGGGGCTTCTTCATTGAACTGTGTTCCCATTTGTTTTCCTATCAGTTCACCTTTTAAACTAGAAAAGATGCTGCAAACTACTGCAGATAGCTTCTCACATGGACACAGCACCAGTATTACACAAACAACAACTGAATGAATGACCGTGTCTTCCTGATTCTTCCTCTGGACAGGCTCAGTGTGCTTCTTTGGACTAAATAGTTGTCTTCCTTCTGGCTTCCCTTCTTCCCTCCTTTCCTTCCTTCCTTCATTCCTTTGCTAAGGATTGAACTCAGAGCCTCGTGGATACTAGGCAAGCACTCTACCATTGAGCTACACCCCTACTCCTGAATAGGTATGGTCTTATTGGAGAACAGTTTGTAAACATAAGGCCAGATTTTATTAGTTTCTATCCCAGAACTACTCTGTTTTTGTATAGTTCAGTGACTGGCTTTGCCAAGTCTTTATACAGTCTTAGACCATGGTCAATCACTTCAGATTTAACATCTTCCTGATGAATGATTCATGAGAAATGTCATCAATCCCATGCATAAGAGGTGGGTTGAAGTCCAGGTTATATACACTGCCCTTAATAGGGATCCAATGATGGCTGAGACAATCTTTAAGTGTTTCGAATGGAATTCTCAAAATCATCATTAGATCCAGGGCCTCTGCCTGTACTAATGTCCTCTGAACATAATCTAGTAGCCAGTTCTGACTGCTCCTGGCATCTATCCATGACATCATTCAGCATGTGATCACAAGATCTAGAATCAAAAGATTTTTCTCTAGGTATTGCTTTGCCACATCACCAATTTTTGTGTTGGCTTTGAGGTTCTCCCACAAGAAGTGGCCTCTGGAGAGATGCCTAAGTTTTGGGAGATCCTCTGGCACACAGTACCTGTTATCGTTTGAATATGAGGTGTTCCCCAAAAGCTCATGTGTGAGACAATGCAAGAAGGTTCAGAGGAGAAATGATTGGGTTGTGGCAGTCTGAAGCCAATCAGTGAATTAATCTTCTGATAGGGATTAAACTGGGTGGTAACTGAAGTGGTAGGGTGTGGCTGGAGGAGGTGGGAATTGGGAGCATGTCTCTGGGGTATATCTGGCAAGTGGAGCTCTCTCTCTCCCTCTGCGTCCTGATCATCATGTGACTGCTTCCCTCTGCCACACTCTCAAGCCACGCTGTTCTGCCTCACTTGAGCGCTGAGGAATGGAGCCTGCCTTCTATGGACTAAGACCTCTGAAACCACAAGCCCTCAAATAAACTTCTTCCCTACAATTGTGCTGGTCAGTTCTTTTAATCACAGCAGTGAAAAAGCTGACCCCTTCCTTAATCTGTGGCCTGAGGATGACCATGTTCTGGAGTTTGAAAGCCATGCCTTTGAGAGAAGGGAGGTGGCCAAGCAGGCAGCACAGTGACTGGAAGTGTTTCTTGCCCTCTGTCTCTGGCACCTCTGCTTATGTGGGCTCTTGGCTGTTGTCCCTACAGGAGAAAGGAGGGACTTTATCCATCTTCACATTTTAACTGGTCACTTTTCCTACTTAGATCCCATATTGTACTCTGCTCTAATCCCTGTGTTTTTCTATTTGCTTGTTTCTTTTTTGTCAAGTCAGTTTGTCTCCATCTGGCCAACATGGGGCTCACTCAGTCTGCATCTCATGGAAAACCATTGTCCTCTCACTTCCCTGGCTGACAGACGTGTTTCCTAGTCTTTACCCTTTGCCCCTTCACTCCACCCTTCCTCAGCCATAGGTTTGCTGAAGCAAGTCACAGAAAATCAATGTAAAATCAGTCAGCTGTGCTTCTCAGTGTGTTTCTACAACCTGATGCTTAAAACCATTTCATATTTTTATTTCTACTTTTAATTATGACTGTCCCAAATCTTGCCCATTATGTTCAAGAGTCTCATATTCTTGTTCCAGTCACATCTCCTATGTCATTAAATATTCATCTAAACTCAATTCTCTTTGTCTAGCTATATCTGCCAATTTATTCATTTATAATAAATATGTATTAACATATATCATGAAGACCAATCCTTTGACTTTTTGGCAAAAAAAAATATTTCTACCTCATATATCTATCCATGCTCCCTTGCTTTGTCTTGGATCGGATTTGTCCTTCTAGGTAGTAAGGCCAATGACTCCATTTTTGTTCTCCATCCCAGTATTTCTTCACTGAGTAGTTATCTACTGCTTTACAACCATTCCTGCCCATCTTCACTGGCTTCTTCTGTTTTAATAATTATAAGAGTTGCTAATTCTAATTGAGGGTTTAATATGAACCAGACCTGAGCTAAGTGCTTTATCTGCACAATCAAATTTAATTCCTTCTGTGACCTAATAAAGAAGGAATGATAAGGAGATCTGGGACAAAGTGTTTAGGTAAGTGTTCCAAATAACACAGCTGTTAAGTTGTTGATTTCACATTGGGTCACAGAAAATTTAATTTCTTTTTTGTAAAATTTATTCTAAGTTGTTATATATGTCAGCAGAATGCATTTCAATTTATATTACACATATATAGCATAATTTTTCATATCTCTGGTTGTACATAATGTAAAATCACACCACTTGTGTCTTCATATATATACTTAGAGTAATGATGTCCATCTTATTCCACTACCTTTCCTACCCGCACCCCCCCTCCCTTCCCCTCTCTCCCCTTTGCCATATCTAGAGTACATCTATCCCTTCCATGCTCCCCCCATCCTATGAATCAGCATTCTTATATCAGAGAAAAAATTTTGGCATTTGGTCTTTTGGGATTTGCTTACTTCACTTAGCATTATATTCTCCAACTGCATCCATTTACTTGCAAATGCCATGATTTTATTCTCTTATAATGCTGAGTAATATTCCATTGTGTATATATACCACATTTTCTTTATCCATTCATCTACTGAAGGGCATCAAGGTTGTTTCCACAGTTTAGATATTGGGAATTGTGCTGCTATAAATATTGATGTGACTGTGTCCTTGTAGTATGCTGTTTTTAAGTCTTTTGGATATAAACCAAGGAGTGGGATATCTGCATCAAATGGTGGTTCCATTCTCTGTTTTCCCAGGAATCTCCATAATGCTTTCCACATTGGCTGCACCAATTTGCAGTCCCACGAGCAATGTATGAGTGTGCCTTTCCCCCCACATCCTTGCTAACACTTATTGTTGTTTGTATTCTTAATAGTTACCATTTTGACTGGAGTGAGATGAAATCTTATAGTAGTTTTGATTTGCATTTCTCTAATTGCTAGAGATGCTGAAGATTTTTTCATATATTTGTTGATTCATTGTATATTATCTTCTGAGAAGTGTCTGTTCAGTTTCCTGACCCATTTATTGATTGAGTTATTTATTTTTCTGGTGTTAAGATTTTTGAGTTCTTTGTATATCCTAGAGATTAGTGCTCTATCTGATGTGCATGTGGTAAAAATTTGTTCCCAAAATGTAGGCTCTCTATTCACCTCACTGAATGTTTCTTTTGCTTAGAAGAAGCTTTTTAGTTTGAATCCATTCCATTTATTGATTCTTGACTCTAATTTTTGTGCCATAGGAGTCTTATTAAGGAAGTTGGGGCCTAATCCAACATGATGGAGATTTGGGCCTACTTTTTCTTCTAGTAGGCATAGGGTCTCTGGTCTAATTTCTAGGTCCTTGATCCACTTTGAGTTGAGTTTTGTGCATGGTGAGAGATAGGGAGAGGTTTAACTTCATTTTGTTGGATATGGATTTCCAGTTTCCCCAGCACTATTTGTTGAAGAGGCTATCTTTGCTCCAATATATGTTTTTGGCACCTTTGTCTAATACAAGATAACTGTAATTATGTGGGTTAATCTCTGTGTTCTCTATTCTGTACCATTGATCTACAAGTCTATTTTGGTGCCAATACCATGATTTTTTTGTTACTATTGCTCTATAGTATAGTTTAAGTTCTGGTATAGTGATGCCACCTGCTTCACTCTTCTTGCTAAGGATTGCTTTTGCTACCTGGGTCTCTTATTTTTTCCAGATGAATTTCATGACTGCTTTTTCTATTTCTATGAGAAACGTCATTGGGATTTGGATTGGAATTGCATTACATTTGTATAGTGCTTTCGGTAGTATAGTCATTTTGACAATATTAATTCTGCCTATCCAAGAACAAGGAAGATATTTCCATCTTCTAAGGTTTTCTTTAATTTCTTTTTTTAGCATTCTGTAGTTTTCATTGTAGAGGTCTTTCACCTCTTTCGTTGATTCCCAAGTATTTTTATTTTTGAGGCTATTATAAATGGGTAGTTTTCCTCATTTCCCTTTCAGAGAATTCGTCACTGATATACATACAGAAATGCCTTTGACTTATAGGTATTGATTTTATATCCTGCTACTTTGTTGAATTCATTTACTAGGTCTAGAAGTTTTCTGGTGGAATTTTTTTGAGTCTTCTAGGAATAGAATCATGTCTGGCAAATAGTGTTAATTTGAGTTCTTCTTTTCCTATCTGTATCCCTTTAACTTCTTTTGTCTGTCAAATTGCTCTGGCTAGTGTTTCAAGAACTGTCTTTTTTTTAATTTCTTTTTTTTTATTGGTTGTTCACAACTTTACATAGCTCTTGACATATCATACTTCATACATTAGATTGAAGTGGGTTATGAACCCCCAATTTTACCCCAAATGCAGATTGCAGAATCATGTCGGTTACACATCCACAATTTTACATAATGCCCTATTAGTAATTATTGTATTCTGCTACCTTTCCTATCCCCTACTATCCCCCCTCCCCTCCCCTCCCTTCTTCTCTCTCTACCCCATCTACTGTAATTCATTTCTCACCTTGTTTATTTTCCCATTCCCCTCCCAACCTCTTATATGTAATTTTGTATAGCAATGAGGGTCTCCCTTCATTTCCATGCAATTTTCCTCATCTCTCCCTTTCCCTCCCATCTCATGTCACTGATTAATGTTACTCTTTTCTTCCTACTCTTCCTCCCTGCTCTGTTCATATTTGCTCTCATTATATCAAAGAAGACATTTGACATTTGTTTTTTAGGGATTGGCTAGCTTCACTAAGCATAATCTGCTCTAGTGCCGTCCATTTCCCTGCAAATTCTATGATTTTGTCATTTTTTATTGCTGCATAGTACTCCATTGTGTATAGATGCCACATTTTTTTTATCCATTCATCTACTGAGGGGCATCTGGGTTGGTTCCACAGTCTAGCAATTGTGAATTGTGCTGCTATGAACATTGATGTGGCAGTATCCCTGTAGCATGCTCTTTTAAGGTCTTCAGGGAATAGTCCAAGAAGGGCAATAGCAGGGTCAAATGGTGGTTCCATTCCCATCTTTCCCAGGAATCTCCAAACTGCTTTCCAAATTGGCCGCACCAATTTGCAGTCCCACCAGCAATGAACAAGTGTACCCTTTTCTCCACAACCTCTCCAGCACTTGTTGTTGTTTGACTTCATAGTGGCTGCCAATCTTACTGGAGTGAGATGGTATCTTAGGGTGGTTTTGGTTTGCATTTCTCTGACTGCTAGAGATGGTGAGCATTTTTTCATGTACTTGTTGATTGATTGTATATCCTCCTCTGAGAAGTGTCTGTTCAGGTCCTTGGCCCATTTGTTGATTGGGTTATTTGTTATCTTATTGTCTAATTTTTTGAGTTCTTTGTATACTCTGGATATTAGGGCTCTATCTGAAGTGTGAGGAGTAAAGATTTGTTCCCAGGATGTAGGCTCCCTATTTGCCTCTCTTATTGTTTCTCTTGCTGAGAAAAAACTTTTAAGTTTAATTAAGTCCCATTTGTTGATTCTTGTTGTTAACTCTTGTGCTATGGGTGTCCTATTAAGGAATTTGGAGCCCGACCCCACAATCTGTAGATCGGAGCCAACTTTTTCTTCTATCAGACGCAGAGTCTCTGGTTTGATATCAAGTTCCTTGATCCATTTTGAGTTAACTTTTGTGCATGGCGAGAGAAAGGGATTCAGTTTCATTTTGTTGCATATGGATTTCCAGTTTTCCCAACACCATTTGTTGAAGATGCTATCCTTCCTCCATTGCATGCTTTTAGCCCCTTTATCAAATATAAGATCGTTGTAGTTTTGTGGGTTGGTTTCTGTGTCCTCTATTCTGTACCATTGGTCCACCCGCCTGTTTTGGTACCAGTACCATGCTGTTTTTGTCACTATTGCTTTGTAATATAGTTTGAAATCTGGTATCGCTATACCACCTGATTCACACTTCCTGTTTAGACTTGCTTTTGCTATTCTGGGTCTTTTATTTTTCCATATGAATTTCATGATTGCTTTGTCAATTTCTACAAGATATGCCGTTGGGATTTTGATTGGCATTGCATTAAACCTATAGAGAACTTTTGGTAATATCGCCATTTTGATGATGTTAGTTCTGCCTATCCATGAACAGGGTATATTTTTCCATCTTCTAAGATCTTCATCAACTTCTCTCTTTAGGGTTCTGTAGTTTTCATTATATAAATCTTTCACCTCTTTTGTTAGGTTAATTCCCAAGTATTTTATTTTTTTTGAGGATATCGTGAATGGAGTGTTTTTCCTCATTTCTGTTTCAGAAGTTTTGTCGCTGATATACAGAAATGCCTTTGATTTATGCGTGTTGATTTTATATCCTGCCACTTTGCTGAATTCATTTATTAGCTCACTATTTGCAGATGACATGATCCTATACCTAGAAGACCCAAAAGGGTCTACAAAGAAACTCAAGAACTGTCTTAAATAGAAGTGGTGAAAGAGGGCATCCTTGTCTTGTTCCAGTTTTTAGAGGGAATTCTTTCAATTTTTCTCCATTTAGAATGATGTTGGCCTGGGGCTTATCATAGACAGCTTTTACAATGTTGAGACATGTTCCTGTTATCCCTAGTTTTTCTAGTGTTTTGAATATGAAGGGATACTGTATTTTGTTCAATGCTTTTTTTTTTGCATCTATTGAGATGATCATATGATTCTTGTCTTTAAGTCTATTGATGTGATGAATTATATTTATTGATTTCCGTATGTTGAACCAACCTTGCATCAGAAAATTTAATTTCAGAACTTGTATTTGTAAATATCTGACAACACACAGCATTTTGCTCTCAAAATGTGCAAAATGTTGACTGTACCCTGTGTAATCACTAGCTTTCACTAGCAGCTTTCCTTGCCAAACTTACCAGAGAGTCCTCTCCAATCACAGTTTCTAAACCTTCATAGACAGTATACTGAGGCTCCTGTATTCTGCTTTGTGCCCTGTCACTGTATGAAAACTAGAAAACTGATCACTGGGTAGCCATTAATTTTCAAATCCAAGCCTATGTTTATACTTGAAACTTCCCTTCTTGACCTCTGGGTCATATCTTTTTCTGGTTTCTCTTGAAGCCACAACTTTTTACCTCTTAACAGATATTGCTAATTCTAGGTTAGTCTCAAGAAAGTATCTAGATATGTAACTGAGCTCCATCAGGCCAATGCTGAGGAGGACTGATCAATATCTTGAGAGTGTAGACTGTAGCTTAACTTTGGGTGCAAGTCTCAAAACCAAAGTCTTGCAACCAGAAGATTTTTTTTCTGGTTGATTTTTAAAGCTGAAATAATTGCAGGCAGAATATATGCATTCTGTAGTTATTCCCCTTAGTTTGGTCACTGACACTGTGTATGGCTTAGATATTAGGTGTCTCCTGAAAGCTCATGTGTGAAGCAATGCAAGAAGGTTTAGAGAAATGATTGGATTATGAGAGCCTTAACCCAATCAGTGGATTAGTCCCCTGATGAGAATTAATTGAGAGGTAGCTGAAGGCAGGTAGGTTATGGCTGGAAGAGGTGGGTCATCGGGGGCTGCCTTTGGGGTATATATTTTGTATCTGGCAGTTGCATTTTCTCTCTACTTCCTTGATCATCATTCGAGCTGCCTCCACCTGCCAAACTCTTCTACCCTGTTGTTCTGCATCACCTTGTGCCTGGAGGAATGAAGCCAGCTATCTACGGATAATTGAATCCATGAGCCCCCAAATAAACTTTTCCTCCTCTAAAGTTGTTCTTGTTGGGTCCTTTAGCCACAGCAGCAAAAAAGCTGACTAAAACACCCCATCATTTAGGAGCTGTGTGACATTGGGCAAAAAAGATAATCTTAGTTTAATTTGTGCAAAATGAGTCTAATAGCAATACTTATGTTACAAGGTTGTTGTGAGGGTTAAGTGAAATTACTCACCTCAATAAACGTGTGTTCCCCTTATAATTTGCTTGTTTACTTGTCAAACACACATTAAATGCCTGCATAATGTCAGGCACTGTGCAGGATTCTGGGGGAAACGATGATGAATAAGTACAGACACAATTCCTGTCCTCATGTAAACTGGTGTCTAATTGTAGATATTGCTGTTAATAACTGTCTTAGTCCAGCTGCTATGACAGACTATCATGCACTGGGTAATTTATAATGAATAGGAATATGTTGGCTCATTATTCTAAGGCTGGGGTGTCCAAGATTGAGGCTGGCATCTGGTGAAGACATTCTTGATGCATCATTCCAAGGTGGAAGGGCAAAGAGAGAACAAGAGGGACACAAATGTATCCTTTTACAAGGAACCCACTCCTGTAATAACAAACCCATTCCTGAGATAATGCATTAATCCATTCATGAGGGCAGTGTCCCCATGATTCAACACCTCCCTTTAGGTCCTACCACTCAATACCACCACATTGTGGATAAAACTTCCAACATATGAACTCTGGGGGAGTTCAAACCATAGAAAGCACAAATATCTTTACTTACTTGCATTAAGGCCATGGATAAGGGAGTGGTAGGTGATGTAGTTGGAAAGACATGAGATTTTAAGCAATCATATGTGTCTACTTGAGAACAGCATTTCCAGCACCTTCAACATTTATCATTTCTTTGTGCTGGGAACCTTTGAACTCCTCTCTTGTAGTTGTTTGTAAAATATATGACAAATTATTGTAAACTATAGTCACCCTACTGTGCAGTACAAAACTTGAACTTACTACTCCTAGGCCACTAGCACGTTTTTTTATCTGTTGAACTTCCTGTCTGTTGTCAATGGTTTTCTAACATTGAGCTGCCCCCTGCTGGAAATTGAGAGTTCATAACAGCATAGAATCTTGCTGTTGGTGCAATTCCTGTCAACTTACTTGCATGTTTCAATGATCCAGGAAGATACTTTATTTATTTATTTAGTTAGTTAGTTATTGGTGCTGGATATTGAACCCGGGGCCTTGTATAAGCTAAGCAAGTGTTCTATCACTGAGCTAGCCTCAGCCTCAACACTTAACTTTTCAAAAACAGAAACTTTGTTTTTTGAATATAGGAAGCCTAGGAAAGATTAAACATAAAAGGTTAATATTTTAAGTAATAGTGCTTAAGTGGGATTGATAAAACCTTCAAAGCATCTGGTGATTGTCTCAGGATAGCTCTCCACCTTTCCTTCTTTCTCTTTTTAGTTAATTCTAGTAAAGATTTCAATAAGTCCAAAGAAAGTAGTCTTGATCTTGAAGGTTGTAGGCCAGGTAGGTTACACAGATGAACAAAGTGAACAAGAAAAACCCTTAAATACTGGTTACTTAGTTCCCATGGGGATGTGAACCAAGTGTTAGCAAAACTATACATTTTTAAAGAAAAAATGGAAAGTCAAATTAGTACATAAAATGTTTACAAATTTGCATAAATAAATAACTGCAAGGCCACATGCTTTTCATGGTAGATCTTCAGTTTTCTAATAAGTAACTATTAGTAATTACTACTAATTAAATTTTCACTGGTTTATGATGAAAATTTTAAAAATAAACAGTCAAGGGTGATGCTACATGTATTCGGCCCAACCATCTCAGAAGGCTGAGGTGGGAGAATCACTTGAGTCCACAAGTTTAAGATCAACCTTGGCAACACAGTGAGACTCTGTGTCAACAATAATAAAAGGACAATGAAATGAATTTTTCTGTACAGATAAATTTACTCAATATAAAGGACTGACTCTTCCCATAATTATATTATCTCTGTATATTTTGTTAAAACATCCTTGTTCTATTTATTCATATTTTTTTCTGCCATGCTGGGCATTGAAGCTAGTGCCTTGTTCATTCTAGGCAAGCACTTTACCACTGAGTTATATACCCAGCCCTATTTTTATGTTTATATTAAAATATTTTTGTGAAATGATATTATTAGTTCTAAGGTATTTAATTGGCAAAATTAAGAATTGATAACTTTACATCATCTTGTTGCATTTAGTTTTGTTTTATTTGTTATTAAAATCCAAATGACTGGGCATTGCTATCAAGACCATAAAAATTCATTGGAAGTTTTGAAGCACTATTTGTGTCAGGATAACCTTAGACTCCAGCAGTGATATGGGAGATGTATGGATTGTGATTCAAGTCTCTGAAGTCATAGAATGTGAAAAATCAAAGGAATTTTTGTCTTGTTATTTTATTTCATGTCCATGGGCACTAAGATACACTGAAGGAAAAGAATTATCCATGGTTACTCAGGGAGTTAGTGACAGAGCCACAATTACATTCTGTTTTCCCAGTACCAATACACAATCTTTCAATTGTTCCAGTCCTGTCTGTGTCAGTCAGACAGTACTGAGACACTGATGTGCCCACCTGAATGTTATTTGAAGACAAGCCTTCAAAAGGGAAGACTTTGGGTAATAGAATAGGCAATTTGTATAATTGAGAATTTCTGTAAAAATTTTCAACCCATGTGTCATGCTTATTGCATTTTGGGGTACAGAAGTTTGTCTCATAATTGTTATGAGTTGATTTTCCTTTATTTTTTTCTTTCATGAGTAGGCCTTTAGGTTAAAAAGTTTATTATAGGGCTGGGGGTGTCACTCAGTGGTAGCATGCTTGCTTGCCTAGCATTGGTGAGGCCCTGGTTTCTACTCCAAGCACTGTTTAAAAAAAAAAAAACAAATATATATATATATATATATATATATATATATATATATATACACACACACACACACACACACACACACACACACACACATATGCATATGTATGTGTTTATACAAAGTAATGTTTTATATAATATACATATAAATAATTTTATATAATATACATAGTAATATATAAATATAATAATATATAAAGTAAAATGTAAAGTAATAAATATTTTGGCTATGTTAGAAACTGAGTTGCATATGTCAAGAGCATTGTAATGTTTTGAACAATAATAAAAAAAAAAGAAACTGAGTTGCTTGGCAAATAGATCCATTCAAGTTTGTCACTGATCTCTTTTAACTTCTGCAGGTCTTATATACTCAACTATGCTTCAAAATTGTTTTCTTAGGGATTGGAGGTGTAGCTCAGTGGTAGAGCACATACTAGGTACACATGAGTCTCTGGGTTCATTATCCAGCAACATATACACATATATATCTATTTGGCAAAAATATAAAATAAAGCAAAAGCCCCAAACCCTCAAAACTACATTATTTACTGTGTGTGTCTGTATGCATCCTGTTTTCCTGCTGGATGAATTGATTCCACATGTAAGAATAACATGGTTTATACTCTCTTTTCCCTAGCACCTTTAACTAGTATACAACAGAGGTTAGTGAAACAAAGACTGACTTGATAAGCAGTAATTCTTTCCATAAATTGAGTATTATCCCTGTGACAGATACATTGTATAAAAACCAAAAAAACCTGATTTTATTGTCTTTTTTTTTTAAACAAAAGAATTTCTCCATAAAACCAGTCTAAAAATATTTTCTTTGCCTACTGCATGCCCCATGCTGTACGGAATACTGGGGATACGGTGGTGAATGGAATGGTCATAGTTCTGGTCCCCACAGGTTAATAGCTTAAGTTTCAATGCAGTGCTGCCTCAAAACTCTCTGATGTATGTTATTCTAAAACATAGGATTGTAAATAAGTGAAAGAAGAGGTACAGTTATGTCAGAAGTTGTGAAGGAAAAATAGCAGGTGCTAGGAGTCAGGAAAAACTTCTTGGATACAATGAAAATTTTATGACGTTAGGGTTGAGTTAGGGGTTAGGTGAAGGCTGGGGGAGTGTTTGAGGCAGGGAGAGCAGGCAGGGAAGGGGTGAAACATGGGTTATTTGAAGAACAGAAGTCTGGAAGGGCTGGAGCAGAGGGGAAAGCTGGCAGGATGAGGCTAGCTAAGGACTTGCTGCCTGTAGTGCTGTGCAGAGCTCTTCATCATGCTTTTCAGAAACAGCCTCTAATCAGTTGTAGCTAACCATAGAAACTGGTATTTTTATATTATTTTATATTATTTTTATATTATTTTATATTATTTGTCTTTTTCACTGTTCTGTGTTTCTTGAGTTCAGAGCCAGGTGATTCTTTTTTTAAATATTTAAATTTATATATTTTATTTATTTTTTTCTTGTTCTTTTTCTTAGTGCTCCCTCAACTCCTTCCTCCCCTGCGCCTACTTCAGCTTTAGCAAGATCCTGCTTTTCTGCAGGACCATTTTACTCACGACCACAATATACAATTTCCTTACCGAGTTGGATTTGCAGTATTTCATTTATTTATTCAGTCCTTTGTTCCCTGTTTTGTTCTAGCTCCATGTAACAAGCAATTTAGGAAAATGGAAGAGGTTCCTTGTGGGAGCTTATGCATGTTCTAACTTAAAAAGAGGCACAGCTGAGACAAAAAAAAAAAAGTAAAACAAACAAAAACTAATCTATTTGACAACATATTACAATTTGAAAACACTGCAAATTTAAGTGGTTGCATGATGACATTTGTGTGGGGGGTTAATTATGCTAATGTATCAAGAACAGTTCCTCTGTTTTTCCACTCAGCCCATCTGCCAGGCGGCCTACCAGAATGACTTGGGTCAAGTGTGGCGTTGGGTAAGAGAAGACAACTGCAATGTCAACATTCAAGATGGCTTCAATGGAGACACCCCCCTCATTTGTGCTTGCAGACGAGGGCACGTGAAAATTGTTTCCTTCCTCTTAAAAAGGAATGCTAATGTCAACCTCAAAAACCAGGTGAGGCTGTGACATATGGTGGGAAGAATAATTGTCACCCTTCCTGTCTCTTCTAGTTGATGTCTTGTGAATGTAATTTTTTCATTGCTTATAGCTCCTTATTAACAATTCTTTTTTGCCTTACTTTAGAGAGACTGACACATACCAAGGACATCTTATTCCGCTAAAAAGCAAAATAAAATGTAGCTCAACCAGCAAGTATATTTTGTGATTAATTATGTCTTTGTACTTCTGAAGAGAAAGAGAATGGCTCATTCAGTTGTCTGGAGAGGGCTTTTTCCTTTCTTCTGCTCTTCTTCCTCATCCTCCATTTCCCTTCCCCGCCTTTTCTCTTTTCTCCTCTTGCTCACTCTTATAGAAGTAATTGAAAAATTTTTTGGAAAAGAAATATATATTTTGTGATGTTATTTTATTTGTTAGATTTTTATCTACTATGTTAATGCCGTATTCTCCAAAAGACACTACAGTGTTCTTATAGAATGAAAGAATACTATCGAGAAATTTACTAAGGAGAAATAAGCTCATGAAGTGACTTGAAGTTACTTGAGATCACACAGAAAATGTGCTTACAGGTCCAATGTTAGCTACCTTGGAGTCTTCAGGACCAAGGAAGAGCAGTATGTGTGTTTTGCTGTCAGAATCCTTTTAGAACTTCCTCTGAACATCTAGCATCAGCATGTACTAAAGGCAACATTTAAATTATACTAAATAAATATCTACAGTCATTTTTTTTTGCAATAACTATAAATGTCCTGAACCATCTCATGTGCATTCAATGAGAAAAGTAGCTGATAGGGACCCACTTGCCCCTTCAATATCAAATTAAAAGCTAGCTTATTGGGAGTAAGTAACTATGTGTTATCAGAAAATTGGTCACTATAGGAGTTTCTTGCTGTGCTTACCATTTTCTTTTTTTGGCTTGGGTGGTTTTTAAAAATTTTTAATTTTTTTTTCTGGGTATCCAATGCAGGGCTAGGCAAGTGCTCTAAGATGGAGTTACATTCCCAGTTCTGGGCTAGTTTAAAAGCAAGTCATGACTATGCTCTGTCTGATAGGCAGCTTAGTACAGTGTGGGACAGGATGTCCCTAGAACACAGTTGAAGGACCAGGTATATAAAGCTGTTTTGAGCAGTTCCACCCAAATTCAGATTCTGTGAGTTTCTGTCCTCTTTCAAGAAGTGTGCTCACGGGGAAGCTGAGGGAGGGAGATATGTGACAGCTCAGGGTGGGTTGAGGGGGCACCCTTACCTCTGCTCTGTAAAGAAGAACCTCAGCCAGCCTGCTGGGGTCTGCTGGTATCATAAGTATGAAAAGGACTTCATGGCATAGTTTAAACTAATAGACATTTTATCAGAAGAGTTTTGGTTTGTAATTTCTACTTTTTAAAATGTTTCTAAAGGAGTTTTAGTGTTTAATATTTTTTATTTTCCCCAAATATTTAGTCTTTGTACATTAATAATTTAAATCAGTACTTTTACATTTCTTAAATCTGTTGATAAATTATTTTCAGAAGTACTAAACAAAGATCTTAATGATTGAGAAGCAGATGCCTATAGAAAACATTGGTTTTATGGAAAACAGATTGAATTAAATTAAAACATAAAGATACTTTTTTTGGTCTGCAAATTAATCAGGATTTAAAAAGAAAATCAAATGTTGACCAGGGAGAAAGTTTAAATTATTATTATCTTATTGGAGCACAATTTGGCAGTACACATTACCTTTCATGCTAATGAGTCATTGGAAACTTTTGCAAAAGATGAATTAGAATTGTTGACGAAGATTTGTGAATGAGGATATCCAGGCAATGTTATTTATAAAAATAAGAGATTAAAAACTTGAAATGTCCGATAGATAGAGGGTTTGCCTAAATCAATTAGAAAAGCTCCATTCAGTAGGAAGCCATGCAGTCCTTAGCTCCTCTTCCAATAGGGGATTAATATCTAAGATATATAAAGAACTCAAATAGCTTAACACCAAACAAACAAATTAAAAACAAACAAAAAAAGCAAAAACAACACCCTAATAACCCAATAGATAATTGGGCAAAAGATATAAATAGAGGAAATACAAATGGTCAACAAATATATAAAAATATATTTATAAAAATATGTATATAAAATATATACAAATATATAAAAACATGTTCAGCATTCTCTGCAATCAAAGAAATAAAATCAAAACTGCATTGCTATTTCATCTCTCTCCTATTGGAATGGCATTCATCAAGAATATAAATAACAATTGCTGGTGAGGATATAGGGGAAAGGTACACTCAGCTATTGTTGGTGGGACTGTAAATTAGTACAACCATTTTGGAACGCAGTATGGAGATTCCTCAAAAGATTGGAAATATTACCACTACAGGACCCAACTATCCCATTCCTCAGTGGTTATCCAAAAGAACTCAAATCAACATACTATAGTGATACAGATACATCAATGTTTATAGCAGAGCAATTCACAATACCAAGTTATAGAATCAGGCTAGGTACCCATCAATAGATGAGTGGATAAATAAAATGTGATCTATATAATGGAGTTCTAACTAAGAATGAAATTGTATCATTTGATGGCACTGGAGAGTCTCATGTTAAGTGAAATATGCCAGACTCAGAAATAAACCAGACTTAAAGGCTGAATGTTTTCTCTGATGTGAAAATTAGATGGGGGGAAAAAGACAAAAAATGGGGGGGGGGATCTTGTGAAAATAGAAGGGAGATCAGTAGAGTTTGGAGGCCAAGGAGGATGGAGGAGAAGAGGGAAAAGGAAAGAACTGGGGAATGAGGTTGAACTAATTATGCTGTGTGCATGTATGAATATATCCCAATGAATTCCACTTTTATCTATGACTATAACACACCAATAAAAAAATAAATATGTAGAAGGAAGACCAATAGAGTAGAGGCAGGAGATCAGAGGAAGGGAGGAAGAGAGGAAATGAGGAAGTATTGTGAATTGAAATGGAGTAAATAATGTCTTATGAATTTATGAATCTGTCAAAATGAGCTCCACTAATATGTCTACATATGACACGCTAGTAAAAACATAAGCAGCCAGGCAATCCTTGCAAACATGTACTTAAAAATATTAATGGGCATGGAAAATGTACATATTCTTAATGTGCATCTCTAAACTGGAAAGAAGCAAGATATGATTTTGAATATGCAATATGATTCTATGTTTTAAAATTCCATGTGTATGGAATTGACAATGACCTTGAGAGAATATAGCATAATGTCAAGAATTAACTCTGTACTATTTGATAATGGATAATTCTGAATTCTATCATTCTAACCTTCTCTACTCTCCAGAATGTTTACAGGTAGCATGTATACCTTAATAATTAGGAAAACAAGAGTTTTTATTTAAGAATAGAGCTACCTCCAAGTAGAAACT
Organism: Spermophilus citellus; assembly: GCF_964194105.1. Taxonomy (NCBI): domain Eukaryota; kingdom Metazoa; phylum Chordata; class Mammalia; order Rodentia; family Sciuridae; genus Spermophilus; species Spermophilus citellus. The sequence goes on along the minus strand of NC_138195.1, from coordinate 27,240,924 downwards.
CACTTCTCTTTTCTCTCTTACATTTCCTTTCCTTTTATTGATTTGAATAGTGTTCCAATTATACCATAGCTTTTTCGCATTATACTTACTTGCACATCTTTCTGGCCACCTTTGATTATGAGCCCCTGAGAGTTCACATTCTATATACCACCCCTCAAAGCTTAAGTCCGCCACCTGATGAATCTTGATATATTCAAATAATTAAGTTATGTGCATTCTTGTGCCACTGTCTGTGTTCATGAGGGAACACGGAAAAATTTAAATGAGGTTAAGATTTTCCTGTAAACATATCATTAAATGAACAATTGTCCACCATAGTTGATTAAGGATAACTATTACATTACATACTAAGTTCAGTGCTATATTTGTATCTCAATATATTTGTCCCTCAAAAACTAAAATTAATGTGAAAATCTAGACTTCAATGATTTCTAAAACGCATCTTCACCTCTGTTGATTCTTGTTGATCTTTGTCTTTCCTTTAGATTGGACTGTTCAATATTCTGGTCAGTGGAAATCCAAGTTTGTTAATCAGACAAGCCCTACAGAAAGAAATGCCCTGAGTACCATAAAAATAAAAAGCATGAACTTTTTGATGTAGTAATATGCAAATATGAAAAGTGAAATGAGGAGTTTTTTTTCTTAATTGTAGAAAGAGAGAACCTGCTTGCATTATGCTGTGAAGAAAAGATTTACCTTCTTTGATTATCTGCTCATTGTCCTCTTGATGCCTGTCCTGCTTATTGGGTATTTTCTCATGGTGAGTACACTTATTAGGGTACAGGAAAAATGAATAGGAGAACTATGCACGATATGCAAGTTTTGCTAGGCCAGTAAGATATTGTAAAGAAATAATAACAAAATAAGCTATTGGTTTGTACATGTGCTCCTTGATGTTTGATGATGTTACATCCCAATAAACCTCTCAAATATAAAAACATTATAAGCAGAAAATACATTTAATATACCTCACCTACCAAATATCACATTTTAACCACACCGTACTCTGTAGACTACGGGTCCTTGGACCCCTGTGACCGTGTGGCTGAGTGGCGGCTGTACCTTGCTGTTACTGTTCAGCATCATCAGAGGGTATTATGTGCATATCACCAGCCCAGGAAAAGATCAAGATTCAGAATTCAAAGTGTGGTTTCCTCTGAATGACCATCATTTTCCCACCATCATAAAGTTGAAAAATCCTAAGTTGAACCACTGTGAGTTTTGTAGAATACCAAGCGTATTCTACGAAAACCATTTCCAATATTCATGCAATGCTGACTATGTAAAGTGAGAGAAGGTAGCAAAAACAATAGACCAATGGTAAAATAGTCTGTGAAAGATTTATCTATAAAAAAATTTAATCTTGACTTAGTTTTATGTTTTATCTGAAGGAACTACAAAATTCTGAAAATTTAGGGGAAAAATCCTATTCCTACTACTCTCTTTCTCTCTCAGTGGAATTTATATTTTTGCACATCTCTTTATTAATTACTGACATTTAAGGACCCATCCTGGTGATGAGATAGAAAAGAGATCCTAAGGGATTTGCACCAGGGAGCTGACAAACACAGAAGATATTTATGGGGAATTTGAAGCCCATCTTTCACCTTGATGTATTGAATCATGTTTAAATGGGAATATATAGTTGGTGTAGGAATGTATTCATATTATGAGAAGAAGATGGAGTTTGAGGGTTTTTGTTTTACCTTCAAATATGGTGACAGCTGTGCACTGATTCTCCACCCCCAAACCCCCCACCCCTGCTTCTCTTGTAGCCAGTTCCACCTTTGAGAGATGACTCAAAAGATACATCATTTATTCCAATTAAATAACCACGTTTCCCCCCTTTCTGTAGCTAACTGACGTCAAACCTCAGTTTTCCCTTTTAACAAAGTTCCACTATAAATTCAGTCAGTTGAAAGTGTTATTATCTCTTTAGGTATTGAATGTTGCAGAATTTGAGGAACTGTAGTTAAATACAAAAATGTTGGTTTTGATCTTTTAATTTATGGGAGAGGGAAAATTATAATTCACTAATAAATTATCTGCTTATATCCTTAAAAATGTTTTGAGAATTCACTGTGTATTCAGCACACATCATTGGAATATTTGTCATTTGGGGGCAGGAGTAATTTGTTGACCTTTTCTGAAGAAAAACATCACAACTACGGGCAAGGCCCATTTGGAATTTGTTGACATATAGCTCTGCTTTTTGAGATGGTCCAATGTTTAGAAGCTGGAGAGGCCTAAGCAAAAATATAGATTGCAATGAACAGCCTGGCTTCAATTGCACACATACACTATTTATTAATGGAGCCTGACATTGTAAATTTGTGATGCATAAGGAATAAGTGATGTGAGAGGCAAGCGTAGGGGAAAGGATCAGAAAGGATCGAGTCACTTCAAAGAAAGGTAGGAGAAAAAAAGGCAGTTGAGCAAGTGACACAGGAAGGAAGAAGGAGGAGAGAAGACAACTGGATAGCTCCAGGTGACAAAGGGCTGATGCCTTATGTGTAGAGAGCTCTGCTTTCTCAGGTGAACCTCTGTAGTGGGAAGGCTCTGTCAGGTGGTCAGAACCTTGAGGGACCAAAAAGGAAAAGTGAGTTTCTGAGGAACTTTGTTGGTTTCACTCATTTGTTCTATCATTCAACCTGTATTTTCATGGATCTGTTATGAACCAGACACTGTACAAGGATTAGTGATACCATGATGAACTAAACAGACATAGCTGTTGACCTCGTGAGCATTAGAGGATGGTGGGGAGTCATTAATCAAATGACAAACACAAGAGAAATTGCCATGAAACAGGTGATACAGAGAAGTGATTGGTGTTGAGGGCCCAGAAGAAAAGGATTTCTTCATCTGATCAGTTAAGTCCAGGAAGTCTGGCACTGGGAAGCAGCAAGAAAAATAGAGGCTCTAAGTTCCTGGTGGAAGAGGAACATGGGCTGAGATATGAAGGATGAATTTGCAAAGCAAAAATGGGAGGTAGGAAGCTTCCAGGTAGAAGGAACATCTGTGTAATAATGCCGGAGGGAGCCTGGTGGAAATGGAAGACTTAACAACAAGCTAGTGTAGCTAACACAGGGTGATCCAGGAGGTATCTCCTGTGAGAGAGGATTAGAGGAGCAAGCCCTAGAGGGATCATGTTGAATAGCTTAGATTTGTCTTCAGAACGATGAGAAATTCCGAAGAGCTATGAATCAGGAAGGAAAATATAGAAAACTGATCCCATCCTCAGCAGGAGATAGTAGGTCTGGGTGAGGGTTGAGAATGTGCATTTCAAACAAGTTGCCTGGGTGCTGAGATTGCCCTTCCAAGAGCACAACCTGATATGTCTTCAAGGATTTTAAGATGAGAGATGTTTAGCAGTGTTGAGATTCAGATGAAGCCAATTGATTACAATAGTCTCAGACACAAGATCAAGAAAATGTTTGTCAAACCACTTCTCTTGCACTTACTGTTACAACAGGTATCGAAGACAAAGCAGAATGAGGTTCTTGTGCGAATGCTCCTTAATGCTGGAGTCCAAGTTGATGCTAAAGACTGTGTAAGTTTATATTTTTAGCCATTCCAAAATAATGTTCATTTAGTTTTCTTTTTACTCACTGCCAGTCATGCAACTTTGAGGTTATTTATATTCTTCCACTAAACTCATGAGTGCAGAATCTTTATTGATTGCAGAACATCTTTAAAAGAACTGGTTTTGACATTGGTAAGAAATAAAGATAAGGAAGACTTTGATAACACCAGCATCCTCAGTGCTTAAGCGGGAGTCAGAATGCCACTGTGTGAATAGGCCTGCCACTTTTTACTTAGGTGGGTGGCCAATTATAAATTTATTACCTAGTAAGTGCTCACTGCTTGTTAACAGCTGCTTCTTCAGCCAAGAGCCTTTAAGAGAGGCCTCTTTTATAAATTAAAGTTCGAGAAGGGCAAAGATCAAAGAAAATCCAAGTGATGTTATGAGCTGCAATAACATTTGTCTCTAGCAGCATCCGCTGACTTCTTCCCATAAGGATGTGTAAGGTTTTGTTTTGACTTTTTATCCTTGCACCTCTGTACTCACCTTCCTCCCTTAAATGCTAATAGTGGATCAAACATTTTTTTGTATGGTGTTTTATTTGCTTAAATTAATTGGATAAAATTTTAGGTTTTTAGTGTTATATCAAGAAAAGCAAGTTGAAATTTGATTACAGAAAACTAGTGTTCTATTTTTGACAGTCTCTGTGTATTACCATTGTTCTATGAGAAAAATATGTCTTTATCCCTGTTTCTATTAATTCTTTGCATTATTTTAGTTTTTGTTAAATTTGAAGAAGGCTTAAATGGAAATAATTTTTGTGTGGGAAAGAGTGCAAGCTTGCATGAGAGAGCACAGGACAATAAGTTGATGTAATCTATGTCTTTTATTTCAAATAGAATTTTAAAAATTAACTTGTATAGACTAGTATGATGCATCCTACTCTCCTAAACAGCTTTGAAATTTATTAAAATATGAGATTAGTAAAGGTTATGTTGGAGGTTTTTGAAGGTTTTTGTTGATCTTTTCATTTGAATGCAAAAGATTTAAAATTTGTGCCTGTGGTCAAAATTTCTCTCCAGATATTTTTCTAGTTATTTATGTCTTTATCTATCTCTAGACAGAGATATTATATTTCTAAGCACACATGTGTCATGTGCATGCACATAGGCACCATCTTTTTCCACCAAACATGTGATCCAAGTTCTAACTCAAAAAAATGTAGGTTTTATTTTGTTTGTTTGTTTTTGTGGTGCTGGGGATTGAATCCAGGGCTTTCTGCATGGTAGCAAGCACTCTATTGCTAAAGCATATTCCTAGTCCTAAGGCAGTATTTTATATTTTTAGCTAATTAGACTCACTTTATTTCACATGGAAAATTCCAGAGTCCTTCTTCCATTCATCGTGCCATCACTTGATAAAAATAAATGATTGTAACATAATTTCCTATAATCTTAGAAGAATTTCCAGGGAATAAGGTCCAGAATTAATTCTATTGGTTTTAACAGTTGAGGATACTGTTTTCTCTTACCAAAACTATAGTTTATTGGCTACTTTTTGAAAGACAAATTTTGAACACAAATTCCCCCACTATAAAATATTTTTAACTTGTGGTTAGTGTTTTAAATTGGTACCAACAGAGTATGACTGCTAATTTATAGTACAAAATATGAACTATAGCAAACTAAGTGTGGACTTGTACATCAAACTCCTAGGATCTTATACATATTCTGTAGTGATATGAGCAGCTACCTTCTTCTGACTGAGGATTTTGATTGAAAACCATAAAGGATAGTATTTAAAAAAAGGTCCATGGGGTAACTCTCTAAGGGAAAAGATGGTAAAATTATCAGGGTAGTGCTTGCCCAGGTATATGAAATTCCACAAAGAAATGTTGGTATAATTAAGCATCATATATTATTATAAATATATCTTATATGTTATCATAGTTACATTCTATAATTTGTAATGGAAAATGAGGAGGGAAGATATTGATGGCATATAGGATACTCATGTACATCTGGAGGGAGAGGAGAAAAACTTTTCAGTACAAGATGGTTTGCAAGCTGTTCTGCTTAGTCGAACATTACCAAATGTGAATAGTTGCTAAAGAAACAGGTGCTGCAGTTTGTGGACAGCCTGGTTGATGGGCTGCAATGTTGGTCCTTTGTGTTTCAGTATGGCTGCACTGCATTACATTATGCCTGCAAAATGAAAAACCAGACTCTCATCCCTCTGCTCCTAGAAGCCGGTGCAAATCCCATGATAAAGGACAAGGTAAGGATCTGCAAACCTGAGTCTGAAGTTCCCCCTAGCAGAATAATCTTCTAATCCAGGTCTTGTGTTGAAGGAAATCAACCTCCTTTCACGTGAATAATGCTAAAATTAAGCATTCTAAGGAAGAAAGAAGCTAGGCCACTCCTTTTAAAACTGAACGACCCTTAAAGGCCTTGCCAAGCCTGAGGCTCAGTCTAATCTGTTTACATTTGCATTGACATTTTATTCTATTGGAAATAAATAACTGAAGTTTCTTTTTCTCCTCAGAATGGTGAGAGCTCACTGGATATTGCACAGAGATTAAAATTTTCCCAGATTGAATTCATGCTAAGGAAAGCATTATAATCCTGTGACCTCAGAGATGGAGATACCAACAACGTGAAAGGACTGCGTTCTGTCTCCATCTTGGACTACTGGTCTGTGCCATTCCACCTGGGTACCTTGACTTAATGGGACAGCGATGGCTGCCATAGTTAATGTTTTTGAAGAGCCTTTCATTTATAATATTTTTTACTCAGCAGAGTATACCATGGCCACCATTCTTCTAGGGAAAACATTAAAGTCGTTGGTGTCTCCAATTTTGCCCCAAACTGATATTTCAAACTCAGTTTCTCCTGAGGCAGATCATCAGTGTTATTTGAGGTAGAGTCCTCTCCTCCAGTCGTGTCAGGCTTGTGAAGAGTCTATCCTGTCTATCTCATGCACTAAGAGACAAATTGTTCCTCTCAGGGTCCTTTAACTACCAAGAGGAAGAATCAAAGTATGTACATTTGTATAGAACTGTGTAAATGTGTGTATGTGTGTGTGTGTGTGTGTGTGTGTGTGTGTGTGTGTGTGTGTGGCAGGGCAGTTTAGAGAGTCCAGTGTAAACATTCCTTGGATCAAAACAACTTCAATAAAAACACCTCTCAGTTGTCAGTGGTGGGTGTGTTTATACCTCAGATTAGCAAATGCTACAAAGCAGAGCTTCTTCCTCCCTGCCCTCCAGTACTGGTTTACCAGCATACCACTAGACATTTTGGTTTCAGTTTACAAACGAAAATTATTTTTGTTTGAATAGTAAGTGGAACTCTTAAAATGTCTGTTCAGAAATATCTTTCTGGGGCAAGGGGAGTTCAGTGGAAAAGTGTATGCTTAGCATGCATGAAGACCTGGTTTTGATCCCTAGTACCAAAAAAATAAACTAAAAATAAAATAAAATCGTCATGTAAATGTAAGTTGATTACTAAGCTCATTAGTATCTATTCATTCATTCATTCATTCATTCATTCATTTGGTATTGGGGAATGAACTCAGGAGGACTTGACCACTGAGCCACATCCCCAGCCCTATTTTGTATTTTATTTAGAGACAGAGTCTCACTGAGTTACTTAGTACCTTGCTTTTGCTGGGATTAGCTTTGAAACTGAGATCCTCCTGCCTCAGTCTCCAGAACTGCTGGGATTATAGGCATGCACCACTGCACCTGGCAGTTTTATTTATTTTATATTTTCATCGTGCTGGGGATTGAACCCAAGGTCTAAGCATGCCCACTGCTGCACCCTCAGCTCCAGTTTGGCTCATTTTACTGATAAAATTTTAAATGTTGATGGAACTTATGCAGATGAAGAAATTTTTCACAAAAAATAGAAAAACATAATGAGATGGTATCTGGATTGTATTTTTAAGTGAGATACTATGAATATCAAATATCTATTTTATTTCCTTTGTGAATAAGACAGAGTAGAAATAAATACACTTTTAAAATATGTCTGACTTAGGTATTATGGGGCAACCAGCACCCTGCCAGGGTAGCTTCCTGCTCCTGAGAACTAGAAAGTCTGAAATAATTAGTAAGAAATAGAGCCAGAGCCAGAAATTAGGTAGATTGGGGCACCTGATAGGTCTTCCAGTCCTGATAGGAGCTGGAACTGAACAAAAAATGGTCCCTATTCTTTATTAAAGGGGGAGTACATCAGAGGCAGGGGTAAGATTTCAGCAGGAGGAGTCTTGCTTCTCAGTATGTCAGGGGTCTTGCAATAAACAGGTTGATTGGCATTTTGTCAAGCTACACCCATTTTCAAGAGGCTGTATGGTTCCAGTGGGTCATCCCATCTCCAAGGCTGTGCTGAACTTGTGATGGAGCTGGATAGGAAGCCACATGAACCAAACATTCTCAAACCAGCAGGGTTGCCTCTGGGAGTTCCTGATTCCAGGCTTTCCTGCCTAATGGCTTCCACATCACTTTAGTTCATGCACAGTTCACAGATGGCTCTCGGCACTTAGGTCTAGCTGTAGACATGGACTAAACCATACTATATTTGGTAACAAGTTAGTCTAAGGATGAAAGATTTATTATCCTTGAACAGAACAAAGGTATAATAAAAAATCAAATGCAAGAAATATTTATTGAACTATGTACAGGCCCTGAGGGAAGTAGTAGTGTTGACATGATTATGAAGAATTTAAGTGTGTTTACATAAATTATTCAAGATTCTTTAGCATTGAACGGAGTTACCAGGTGAGCCTGGAGATGAAAAAAATGTAAATTTCACACAGCAGTACACTTTAAAAATTATACTTTCATCACACACCAATGTACTTTCAACAGTATACCACTGACGTACACAGTATATTTTTGATAGGTTTCAGAGGAGATTTTTCAAAACAGCACTCTTTGAAACTGTGAAAATTGAACAGTTTTCTAAAGAAACAAATCTACATTAGAATGAGTTGGAGAGACTAACAGTGACTTTCTCATGATCAAAATATAAGATACTGAACAATTTATTTCATTATGCGCAGGACAGTAAAACATTTTCTTTCTTTCTTAATTATTGGAGGTAGAAAATTGGGCCAGTAGGTCTCCTAGCAATAGTCTATAAACCCTCAAACAGGCATAAACTAGAATTGAGGGGCAGATATACACATATGTGCTATACACGAGCATTATGCATTTATTGGAAAACTCATAAATATCCTCCAGAATTATCTAATTATCTTCTTTAAGATATAACTATAAAGTATGGCCCTATTCTGAAGATGTTTAATATATTTTAATCACACTGTACCTTGATTTTTTGTTGTTGTTGTTAAAGTATTCTGGCTTTCTTAGGTAGTACCCTGTCTATAGTAACAAACTGCAAATGTCATCTTATTTTGTCAAAGTTAACAATAATTCAGAGATTTGTGACCTCAATGTCTGTCCCAATTTGTCATTTTACTTTACTGCTTCAAAAATATGACTTACAGAAAAAAATAAATGTTATAAGGAGGTTTCCCTGAATGATGTAGGGAATATAGAGATACTTTTTGGTTGTCAGGAACAACCTACTCTTCAAGATGGTAGAAAACCTAATAGGACAGAAAACCTGAATTTACCAAGTTAGTTTAGTTTAACTAATCAGAAAAAAAATTAAGTAATGGTTTTAGTGCCAAATGCAAAAATGTCAAAGAATGTACACTGTATCTCTGCCTTCTCTTCTACTTTTTCTGGAAATTCCCCTTAAAATTCTCTACTCCTGGCCCTAACCCCATAAGATTGTCCCCAAAACTTGTCAGTATCAGAGGCTTTACAGTTTGACCTTGCAGGTTCCCTGGGAAAGGTTGGTCTCCTCCTGCTTCATCAGATGTATGATCTCATTGTACATACGGTGAGGAGCATCCAACCCCCAAATGAAATCCACATGAGCCCATTCAGGAATGTTCTTGTGGTAGATGAGGTTGGTCACTTCAGAGAGCAGTGTCTTCACATCTTCTGGATTTGAAAGCCAGTCCTGACCTCCTGTCCACATCGCTGTCGGGACTGTCATATCTCGAACTTTATATTTCACAGGTGTTGGCTAGAGAGAAAGAAGAGTTTTAACTTGAAATAGTTTTAACTTGAAGTATTTGAACTTCCAAGCTCATAATTTATATTTCAAATAAACAATATGACAATAAACATGGCATGTATTGTGGTGAAAGATGCATGGGCTTTAGAGCCATCCGAATTCCAGTAAGAGTTTCTAGCTGGGGAGGTAGTTCAGTGGTAGAGCACTTGCCTAGCAGGCACAAGGGCCTGGGTCCACCCCCCAGTACATAAACAAACAAACAAACAAATAAATAAAAATTTTGTTCCAGCTCCTTACTTTAAGGTGAAATTACCTAATATCATTAAACCTGTTTCTTCATCTATGAAATGGGGATAATTACAGGATCAAGTGAGAAAACATTACCTTCAGTTTGTGGGTGATTGTGGTGCCGAGAGTGGTTCCTTAAGAATTTGGAGTCATAGACTAATTTAGATATAAAAGGTTGGAATATTCTATGGAGTCAGTCATATTTTTTTCTCAGGACCTGGTGTATGCCCTGCACACATTCTATCACTGAGCAACATCACCATCCCCTACACCTTATGGATTAGACATTGAATAACGTTTAATGATTTCCTAGTAAATATATTACAGATAAATTACATTTTAAAATAATGTCCCTATTAGTGTTTAAAGATAATTTCACAGATGCTTCAGCAGGCAAGAATTAAAAATATTCTACATAGAAAGGCAAGAAATCCTACTGGGAAGGCCTCTGGATCCTCACAGAAACTAAATGATCACAAGCATCCCTTGCACAGGCCCAGCTTGACTGCACCTCCAAACACTTAGGGAAATCACAAATTGGCCTCTGGCACTCAGGTAATTTGATCAGGTCAAGTTAAATGCCTGTTCTAACCCCAATTCCATATTCTGCTCAAATTATCCAAAGAAGGATTATAATCTTCCTATTTCCTGGGAATTTCAAGCTGAGCTAGTAATTATGCTTGGCAGTCTGAGACCTTGAGATTAACTGGCATCCAGAATTTTCCATAGAATTGGCTCATTTCTTATCACAAAATTTACCATTGTATCCCAGCTCCAAATTTAGACATCCTTCTTTGTCTTCATGGTTCCTTAAGAATTTGGAATCATAGATTAATTTAGATATAAAAGGTTGGAGTATTCTATGGAGTCAGTCATATTTTTTTCTCATCTTATATGGGAAGAGATTGAACTAAATGTCCTCTCTTGGTCCGTGTTACCTTGATTCTATGAGCCCATTCTATGTGTTTTATTTCCTTTCCCTTCTACTACCATTTTCTGGTGTCTAGTCTGCATGAATCTCTTCCTCTAGGACTCAGTCCACTAAATGTTGACAAATTAAAACTATCTCAGAACAGTAACTCTTTCTCTAAAGACATATTTTTTTTTTTTTTTTTTTAGGTAACAAGTAAAGAAGGATCTAAAAAGAAGTAGTTGATAGCTGATTGAGAGTTTGCTATCCAGGGATAACTGTATAATCTGTTCAGTTTCCTAGCATTTTCTGTCTAGATGGATGTACAGAATGGATGTTAAGTAGGATGTGAGCTTCTCAGAGGAAGATGAGGCTGTGTCCACTATTCTCCCTCGTTTTGTTTGTATGATCAATATTTATTTACATTCATACCCATGCTAACCAATAATCCTCAGTGAAAGTTTTATGATCAAAATAGCCTCCTTATCCAATTCTGATCCTCATACTTCTGTTTTTTATTTATTCCATAGCACTGGCTACATATTTGCTGGGTTATTAATATTCTTTTTCATATTTGTAACTTACAAGTCACAAATTCCTTAAAAGTGTAATCAGGAATAATTCTTAAGAATTTCTTAATCCAATAATTAAAAATATATATTTGGTGCCAGGGATTGAACCCAGGGTTGCTTAACCACTGAGCCACATAACCAGCTCTTTTTATATTTTATTTAGAGACAGGGTCTCACTAAGTTGCTTAGGGTCTCACTAAGTTTCTGAGGTTGGCTTTGAATTTGCAATCCTCTTGACTCAGCCTCCAAGCTACTGGGATTACAGGTGTGCACCACCACACCCAGCTTAGTTATTTTTTTTATTTTAAAGCTAAGTGAGTCCTGATGAATCAAAGCAGCTTACCCACTATCACACAAGCTTATATAGCAGAGGCAAGACTAACACAGGAATCCTCAATTGCCATTCTTTTTATTGTGTCATGCAACAACCTCATACTCCCATCCCCATTAGTCTGCTTGTTTTGATCAGAAAAGGATTGTTCTACTCTCCTTCCTAGACAATACTCATCCCTAGACTAAATCTCCCTCATCTTGTTCCAGAGAGGCCCTGTGTCTTGCTCACAAGGAAGCCTTAGCAAAAATTATTTCTATTCCATTCTAGAAGCCAAGAAGTCTCTTGGCTAAGCTGTGAATTCTTTCCATTTTCAAATGGAGTCAAACACGAACTCTTATTTCCTTCTTGAACTCTTGTATTTTATTCCCACCCCTGAACGTGCCTATCATTGTAATTTCTCTCTCACATGTTTCCAAAGGATATGTGTATAGCAGATGCTCTCTGTCTTTCTTACCTGATTGCCTTTCTCCAGATTTTTGGTCTCGCTCCCCCAGTCAAATGCTCGGAGTTCCCCAGAATTCACTGCCTAGGAGAGAAAAATTTACCAGATATTCAAATGTGGTGATGGGGTAGTGGAAATATGCTACCGTAACATCTGAAACTGTGAGGGAAATAGAGAACAAGACCCTTTGAGCTTCTCTTCCATTCTGGGATAATCTTTAAGAAAGTGCAAAGGCAAGAACCGAACTCTCTCAGGGAAAGAGACGGACTGCAGAAACACCTGACCACCACATTAGCAACTCCAAGAAGTGCACCCTCAGTGTAATCCATGTGGATAGGTATTTGACACAATTCTAGAGGTTACAATGGGAAAGTCCCCCCCCCCCCGGAATTGTGCAATGTGGTGATTCTGGGAGATAGTGACTAAAGCTTAATTCAATTTAGAATTTTTCTTTGATTTTGATCATGCAATATTTCTCTACACACACACATCTCACAGACATACACACAAAGAGCTTTTTCTTCTGAGATTATAGGTGAAGTCTACAGTGCAGCGGACTTTTGTGAAAATCTCTCTGGGCCCCTAGGCCCACCTGAGTATTTTTGTTCCTACTTGACTCTGCTGTTGGAGAAGCCACAAGGGGAGTGTGGAAACATAATTTATTCCAGGCCCGTCTTTGAAGTGGATAGAGACAGAGAAGTTTCTCACATAGGCCATCTTATTTTTAAGATCCTCTGTAGATATCCTTAAACCATTTCTGTCCTTTCCTCTCATTCTCCTGATCTATATCAAGTCCACTATAGAAACATTAGTGACCAGATTGCATATCATCATGGAATAAACACAAACCCCAGAACTGTCAAAAGGGCATCCTTGGACTATTCCAGACAAAATGTGCAAGAGCCCTTAGAAAGACTACAAATCCAACATTCTCACCTGGCTCCAGTGTAAAATATTTTGCACAGATGTCCCAGCAGGAGTGTGGGCGACATACACATTTGCTCGACTCTGTAACACAGCATGAGTGGTTTGTGAGACATGGAAAAACTGATGTGCACCTTGTCAAGGTCAAATCTCTAGATAGAAACACCATCAACTTGTTAGTAATTACCTATGAGACAGTAATGTACATATGCACATCAATAAAATATCACTAAATATATTCTCAGGCACCTACAATTTTCACCTGAGAATAGTTTCTCCTTAGAAATGACTTATTCACTTAAAAAAAAATACTAGAGATATTTAGAATGAGGACTCTGGAATTGGGTCTAACTCTGCTGCTTAATTTTTAGGTGAATTTGGGCAAGTAATTTAACTCACTAAATCTCAGTATACTAATCTGTAAAGTGAGGATACTGATAATATTTTTTGCATAGGTTTGTTATAGGGAATAGCAGCTGACACAAAATGAATATCTATCAAATGGTAGCTATAAGTGAAATTATCAACTGAAAAACAATAAAGTTCAGGAATTAAAGATCTGTTTCTCCAGCTGCTGGCATTCCTCCACTGACTGTCTTGATTGGGATCACCCTGGCTTCTGAGAAACGCCTGACCAATGCCTCCCTCATTATAGCGTGGTCTGCATTAAACGACATGTAGAATATAAAGACCAGCCCTTTCTTCCCAACTTGGGACAGGGCTGAAGGGTCACCCCATCTTCACGAATCCTTGTAGAATCCATTGAGGCTTGTCCTGAGACTGTATCAGTGCTTCACATTTTCACCCACCAAATCTTGTGTCCTTCCTTCTTTGGGTGTTATCTCAAGAGCAGATCTCAAAATCATTCCACACAAAAATCTCCAACTTTAATCTATTTGCCGCAGGAAACCCATCCTGTGACACTCTCCAATTGATGGCTATGCCTGAGCCAAGTTGAAACTCCCAGATGTCCCATCACAGAACTTAAACCAAAAAGACCCCAGTGGAGAGAAGAGGTGGATGACGCATGGCGGTTCCCTCTGTTGACTTCCAGGTTCTAATCTTCCATCTGGAATCTAAGGTCAACCTTGCTTCTGCCCCTGCTGAAGCTTTGTAGCATTTCCTAATGATTTGAAAACTGAAAATAACTGGGTGTACATCTTTTCTCTTTACTGTCTTCACTGGCAGCAGTTTACATCCTAGGAGTGACACTAGTTATGCCCAGCTTTGCTTAGGAGACTTGGAAGACTAAGCTTGGAGACTAGGCTCTTACTTACCATGTTCATATTGTTCGTGTTAAATCCTCCCAGAAGTAGTATGATATTGCTACAGATTTGGTCAAGGATCACCTGGCCACAAAGGTAAATAACAAACTGTCTGAAAAATCTGGTCTGGTACAGAAATTCTTTTTTGCCAAACAATCCCTGTGAAAATATGAAGTAAAATAGGAATCATTAAAGTATGGGCAGTAAAAAAAAATTGGCTATAACTTAAAAGTTTATATTTTAGAAAACTTGGCTGAAAGACTCTTCTCCATACACAAGGGAGTATCTGAGGTGTCACCTACCCTGATCATCATATCTGGCAGCAACAAAAATTTGGTCCCAGGGCTCTTTGCATATTTAACAGTGGCTATGGGTGCTAAAGCAAAATACATTTTGATTTTCTGAGCCAGCTCTGGCATCGTGGAAAATGCAATAAAGCCTGTAAGAGAGAAATATTTGTCATCATGGACACAGAATGTCCTAGAACCTGTAAAAAGGATATTTGTTAAAATATTTTAATAATTAAGTGTGATTGTGTCTTAACTCTCCTTCTATAAAATTATAAACTTCTGGCAGGAGCAACAGCAAAGACTCCTCTGTGTTCCTATGATATTTTATTTCAATCAATAAGTTCTCAATTGAATTATTGAATACACAAAAATTTTGACTTTGAGAAAAAATATACATGTTGAGGTAATTACATGCTGGACACTTTACTCATCTAATTCCCAGAATTGAGCTTATTTTTTAAAAAATAAAAAATCAACTTTATAGTGAAAGAAACAGAATTTAAGAAATTACCTTGCTCTGTAAGAGGTATGTTCTGTAACAATGAGCATAGGGGTCTCAGGGTTTGGGTTGGTTTTCCTTGATCCCTAACTTTTCTGGAACCCAAACTGTAGCATGGTCTGATAGACAGTTAATTGTCTAATGAACTAGAATCCAGTTCTTATTTATGCCTTAGACTTGGCATAAGATCTTGATTAAATCAGTCTGTGACTCAGTTTCTATATCTGTAGAAAAAAGACAAATTCCTCAAAATTTAGGGAAGATCTTTATGGAGCCCATGGAAAAAAAGAGAAATTACCTAAAGCCAGGATGTTGTCATTATATTTGAAATACCATGTGTCTGTTTTTAAAAAGCCTGCATATGCTCTGCCTAGCGTGGTATTTGCAGTTTGAGGAATCGTTGAGAACGCTGGGCAGAGAAAAACTAGAATCACATGACTTCAGGCTAGTTCCTGGAATGTGGGTGAGGATGAGGAAGAGGCTCTTTCCACTTTTCCCTCCATCTGATTAGGTTTGGCAGCCACATACTAAGAAAGGCAGGCACAGAAGTGACAGTTATTACCTTCTGCTCTCTCAGTTACACCATCAGCAGGAATGGGTGGAAATACACAAACTACACCCCACCTTAAGCCTGAGCAATGTCAACATCTGAGAACTCTAGATAACCCCTCCTGCACTACCTCTCTGAATGCAAAGCAAGTTCAAGTTCTCCATATTATCAGCTCCATGGTTTACCACTTGAAAAACCTTATGCTTTCTTGCCCCTTCTTTCCTCTGAAAATAGCACCTAGCCTTGTCATCAGCACCTTGCCTTCATGTGAAATTGAACCCTGGTAGTATGAAGCCCAGTGAATCACATCATCCTCAACATACGCTGAAAGTAGCATTTTGATTTACACAAACAAGAGAGAATCAAATAAAAATAGTGAATGAGTAGTGAATTATTCTGCTATGCTTACCCTCCTTTGGAGTCAGGTTAATCCTGTGTGGTAAACTACAGGTGCTCTCTGTTTAATAAAAGTCAGTGACCAGAGGCTCTGGCCATATGTTTTTTAGTCTTTGCCAACCAGGTTTGTCATGATTCTCAGCCTCCTTTCTTAGGATGTATTTGCCAGGGCCAATCAACTTACAGCAGAGATCCAAATAATTTGATACAGAAGGGGCTTTCTTAGAAAATGTTTGCCTTACATATATGTTGGATTTCCTCTAATAATTGTGGTTCCTTTTTCCTTGAAACTTCTCAAAGCGAGTATGTAAACTACTTTATTTTCCTTACTTG
Source organism: Spermophilus citellus (assembly GCF_964194105.1). Lineage (NCBI taxonomy): Eukaryota > Metazoa > Chordata > Mammalia > Rodentia > Sciuridae > Spermophilus > Spermophilus citellus. The sequence goes on along the minus strand of NC_138195.1, from coordinate 27,224,509 downwards.
CTTGAGGACAGAGCCCAAACCTGAGTAATTTCAGAGGAAGGTAAAGAGGCCATTATTGCTTGAAGATAAAGAGCCAAAGGTGAACTCATGGCTTGCTGATGATGTTTAATGATCATTGTGAAAGACTGCAGAAGCAAATCACCTGGCAAGTCAGCATCCACAGACCGAGTCTGTGAAACATGACTCAGAAACATGGTTTCAGACTGATGGCATGGTATATTGTCACATCAAGGGAACAATAAGCAACCTTCGAGTTAACTAAAGGCTGGCTGAAGTATCCCCACTATTGGCCTGTATTCATAAAGCATTCAGTATGTCGATGAACCTATCATCCTAGAGGTTATCTATTTTTGTTTTTAGGATAATTTGATATTAAGAATGTCTCTGGAGGTGGCAGTAAAGACTCTTCTAGGAGTTAGCAATGTGTATATAATTCCTATTCCCCTTATGGACCTCACTGTACAGTGATTATTTAGCATGAGTTTTGAGTACATGGGTATAGGCCCTGGCTTAGAGCCTACTGTATAAGCACTTGTTTAAGCTCTTTCAATGAGCCACAAATTATTCATCCATAAAATAGGGATACAAATATTTCCCACATATTCTTGTGCGGAAACAAAGCAAAATGATGCATATGTAAGGGGTGGCAGTTAGTAAGTGTTCACAAAAGCAATTATTTATTTATTTTAGAGGGTATCAGGTATTGAACTCAGGGGCACTTGGCCACTGAGCCACATCCCCAGCCCTATTTTGTATTTTATTTAGAGACAGGGTCTCACTGAGTTGCTTAGTGCCTAGCGTGTGCTGAGGCTGGTTTTGAACTTGCAATCCTCCTGCCTTAGCCTTCTGAGCCACTGGGATTATAGGCATGCACCACTGTGCCTGGCAAAAGGCTATTATTATTATGAAGGCTTGCATGATATAAAGATGTTATTAAAATACAGATGCCAAAGGGGGCCCAAAAATAAATTGTTTACAAAACCATATATTTCCATAATAATGAGTATAAACCTTATCCTGGTGGCTGGACACAGCTGTCCTGGTTAAAGAATGAGTATTACTTATAGTAAGTGACTGCTCACTTTTCTCCTTCGAAAAGTGTACCCTGGCCTATATCTTAGGGTTTGGCCTCAGGATGAGGGTAAAGAGATCTCTCTCTCTGGAACGCCGACTCCTCACGTCACATGCCATGCCTCCTGAAATATTTCTGCCTCCTAATCTAAGCCTATCACACTTCACCTATTGACTTTGATCTGATAAGGAGCTAAGATGACCACAATCTCCGTCTTCCCGGGTAAGTGTTCTGGATCCTATGGGCCACCTATGAAGTCTTTCACAAAATCATCCAAAGCAAAAGGAGAGTAGACACTGATTTTACATACATCATCATATCGAGTAGTCCAACAGTTCTAACACTGCTGAGAGGGAGTTATCATCCCCATTTTGTAGATGAGGAAACCGGGGCCAGAGGAGTTAGATAATCTGCTGAAGGATATTTAGGTATGGGTTGGCAAAGACAATATTTTAATCCACATGTCTCTGATTTCAAAGCCCTTTCTCTTTCTACCATACTGCATCCCCCCCTCAATTCAATTCCTGTTCCTCTCAGCTCAGTTTTAAAGAAAAAACCATCCAATCAGAAAGAAGTATGAGGGAGTGATTCCAGGCACAGCTTGGGCCAAAGGCTCATGTCTCTTCTGAGCATACAAACCTGATGGACTTTGAACCTACCTATGGTGGTGCCCTGTGAATAGCCAACATAATAGATCTTTTTCTGGCCCGTTTTCTGCAAAATAAAGTTTATCACTGCAGGAAGGTCAAACCTAGCCATCTCATCATAACTACAAGGGGAAAAGACAAAGTTATATGAAAAATTATGATCAGATACAGACAGAATTACTGCCCCCTCCCAGGATTTGCAAATAAGGTCTTGACTGGTCAGCCCTGATAGCTCATCATTATGCCCCTCCCATGACTCAGATGGACTTGCTTCAAACTTGCCATCCATGGGTGTCACTGGGGTCACAGGCTGTCAGTGAACCTCTCTGCATTCTCTAGATGTTATCATAGAACAATGGTCATCAGTGAATATTTATTTGAGCACACGATCCACCTCCTAATGGAGGGGTCCTCTTATACAGTTAGCAGAATAGCAGCAGGTCATACAGATTCCTTTATAGGAAACATATTAAAGACATGGCAGGAACTCTTTGATGAAATGTATAAAGAGAAGGTTGCATATCAATATATAATTTAGGTAAAAACAGTAACTATTTGTTAGGCCATGAGAGATGTTAATCAAATCGATGGGCCCCAAGGTATAACAGTCCCCCCCTCCTTTATATGCCACCTGGTCTCTTCTCCTTTTGGGGGCCACTCCCCTTGTTATCATTCATGGGAGTCAGTCTCAGGATACCCATCTGCAAGGAAATGGGTCTACACTTCTCTCATTCCAGCCTCAATCACATGACACCCATGAGCATTTTCTCTCCATTAGCTAGACCCAACTTTCTATGTAGGGACCCAATATTCTCCATCTTCCCCCAAAGAATTACTAGTGAATTAAGAAAATTCAGGATTATCATATTAGGATATTGATGACACAACCAAAGTGAATTCTCCAGAAACTAGAAGCTATAATTTTTTACCTAGTTCTCCCCAAGACATCCATATCTACCTTCCTCCATGTACCTGAAAGCCCAGAACTCATCTTGCTCTATGGAGAGGGTCTTGTGTTTCCGAGACCAGGTGTTTCCCCTGCTGTTCCCCATCCACACATCAAAACCAGCATCGGCCAGAATGAAGCCCAGGCTGTTGTTGGGTAGGTTGGAAATCCAGTTGCTGGCATCTCCAAGCAGGCCGTGCTGCAGGAGCACCACTGGCCTGGAACCTGCAGTCAAGAGAAAATTCCACATGTGTAAAGTGCTCTCTGCTCTTCTTGTTATTGCCTAATGTGCAAGGGCTTTCAGGTCAGACAAAACAAAAAATTATGAAAGGTTATGATCAGATACAGACAGAATCCTGATTCAGCTGCTTGATAGCTTGATTATCTTGGCCCATTGCTAAACACCTTTGTGTCCCAATTTCCTCATCATCAGTAAAATGCTTCTTTTTAATATTAAATATGATCAGGCACAAGGAACAGATGGCATGATGCCTGGCTACCCCTCCCCCCCAAAAAAAAAACCCCAAAAGAATAAAATTCAGTTTCCATTGTTGTTTTTATTTATTTATTATTACTGGAGTTGTCTGTGCTCCTCAGAAAATATTAGAAGTGCCCCAGTAGAGAGTATACTATACATATATATTGTTTAAGGGTCCTTCAGGTCAAAAGGACTCTCAAGCCAGCTTGAAGGAGAATTTGAGCATCAAAATAAAGTTATAGTAAGGAATTATATCCATATAATAAACATATAATAAATTAAGAATAGCCCAGAAGAGGCAAACGGAATCTACAGGAACAATATCAGCCACTGGGGGGGATTGTTCCTCCAACTGGACTAGAAGGCTGCTTCCTTGAACCCCAAGCTGCTCAGCATGAGTGAACTGTGTAAGTCAGCAGGGTATGAGAAAGCAAACTTGATCCATGAACGGGGCTGCGGCTGAACCCCTTGCTTAGTAGTTGCTAATTGCTTTAAAGTGGCATGCCTTGCTCACCTTTCAGGATCTGTGGGGCTTAGTGAAAGGTCTCTCCATGTTCCTAGGCAACTCATTTTTTTTTCTTTTATACAGAATCCATTCATCCTTTTAAAAGATATTTATTAGCACCTACAATGTGCTCAATAGTCTTACTGCCTTGGAACAAGATAGATGAAGTCCCTGTTCCCACTGAGAGACAGATGATACACTAACAAGCAATTATCTGCCATATTAGGGAATATTAAATGCTGGAAGGAAAAGTAAGCCGGGTAAGGGGCCAGCTGTGACCAGATGGCAAGGGGTTGCTGTTTTGAGAAGGTAGGTCAGGGAAGAAGGGCCTGAGCAAGCTGCATAGACATCTGATGGTCCAAGTGAGAACTTAAGTTCAAAGGCACTGAGGTGGAAACATGTTGGACATACATAAAGTACAACTGGGTCTCTAGTGTAAAAAAGGAGTTGATTTTCAAAAAATAACATGAGTAAAAATTGGAACCAAACAAGAACCCTGAAGCTTATTTATGCTGAAGGCCAACAGTGTTTCCCAGTATTTTCTGATTCTAGTTAAAAACAAGGGCTACACTGGCAAACAGATATGGATCTGAGTGCAACATTCTAGCAAGTGCTAGCACAGACTTTCTGGAAGTGATATAACCTCTGTGAGTGGCAGTTTCTTAGGGTTATGGTGAACCTTAAATGATAGTAAAGCATTTACTATTGTACCTGGTATATAAGAAGAACTTAAGAAATGATATTATCTAGACTGGGGTTGTAGGTCAGTGGTAGAGTGCTTGCCTCGCATGTATGAGGCACTGGGTTTGATCCTCAGCACCACATAAAAATAAATAAATAAAATAAAGGCATTGTGTCCATCTACAACTAAAAAAATCTTAAAAATATATTTAAAAAACAGAAATTATATTACCTGTATATGTGACGCAGCCACATTAATGTTCAGAATGGCTAAGCTATGGAGCCAACCTACTGGCCCTTCAATAGATGAGAGGATAAAGAAATTCTGGCATATGTACACAGTGGAATATTATTCAGCCATAAAGAAAAATGAAATTGTGACATTTGCCAGTAATGGGTAGATCTGAAGACTATCAGGCTAAGTAAAATAAGCCAATCTCAAAAAACCAAAGGTCAGATGTTTTATATGATACATAGATGCTAACCCACAATAAGCGGGTGAGGGGAAGAACAGAAATTCAGTGGATTAGACAAAGGGGAATGAAGGGAAGGAAGGGGAGATAGGAAAAGAAAGGACAGTGGAATGAATCTGACATAATTTTCCTATGTATATTTATGAATACACCACAGTGAATCCCACTATTGTGTATAAACATAAGATTTAGATCTTAATTAGAATTATACATACTCCATGCTTTTATAATATACCAAAATGGATTCTACTGTCATATATAACTAAAAAGAACCAACAATAAAAAAAAACAAAGGAAGAAAAACGAGAAGACATTTTAAATATTTAAAGTGCTCTTTGCATGGGGAATACAGTGTATAAATGTGAGGTGGTGAGCGTAGTAGAGTTTCCATTCTTCACTGGTATGGGTTGGTGAGGTCTGTTCAAGGGATCATCATTGAATATTCTAGAACATTTATACAGGAGGACTTTGGGAAAAGAGTTAAGTGCTAGAAGAGGTGAAGAAATGGATTTTTATTGAAGGTAGTTTATCTTGTTTTGGATTTTGTTTGTTTGTTGGTGCTGGGGCTCAAACCTAGGGCTCATACATGCTAAGCACATGCTCTACCACTGAACTAACCCCCAACTCAGTCTATAGGTGTTTTTTTTAAAAAAGCAAACACTGTATGTTTATTTGAAATAACTGATGGGTGTTGGGTGGGATAGGGTGGTGGTGATGGAGATTCTGGGGAAACTAACACCATCCTTTGACCTGACTGATGGATCCCTGGCTGCACTAAGAATCCTGACTTCTATAAACAGAAATCACAAGGAAGTCGCAGCTACAAGGAAGCTGCTGTGTTGGGGTGACACTGGGCAAACCATACCTTTCTTCTTAAACGATAGTAGGCCTTGAGGAATTCTGTTAATGGAAAGGATATACCCATCTTCAGTTGCAACTTCATATTCCTCACAGGGGTAGCCTTTATGGAGGATGATTTCGCTCTATGGAAAAAGCACAATTTATTTCTGAATTCAGCTCTATATGGCTGTACTCGCAAGGATTCAGAAGAAAGCGTTGATTCTTGGATGCTGAAAGACATAGATAAAAAAGCCCTTGATTTTCCCAAACCATGTTACCTCAAAAAAAAAAAAAAAAACAGCCAACCCTCTCCAGTCCTCACTTTTTATGATGCTGGGGGTTGACTCCAGGATCTCAGCCAAGCTAGGCGAGTGCTCTACCATGAGCTACATTCTCCCTCACTTTCTTTATTCGTAATATGGAACCTGGACTGAAGTGATGGTTCTCAAAGAGTGGGCCCAAGGCATCAGCATTACTTGGGTACTTGTTAGAAATGCAGATTATCACATTCCAACCAAACATACTGAATTGGGAACTCTAAGAGGGCCCAGTCATTTTTATTTTAACAATCTTTTAAAGGAATTCTAATGCATTCTATTGTTTGAGAAGCACTGGATGAGAACACTGATTCCAAAAACCGAATATGTATCAGAATCATCCAGGGCATCTAAGCATACAGATTCTTGGTTCTACTTCAAGTTAGAAATCAGGTGATTCTAATACAGCCAGCAGGGACTTATTCCAGAACAATTTATGAGAATCCCTGGGCCATGCCTTCCCTAAGGTTCTTTCCAGTTCTAAAACGACATACTCAAGAGCAGCGATTCTTAACAAGTTTAGATTAAAGAGCCCTTATGAATTCAAGGCTTTAATGATATACACATGGACACACAAAAATGTATTTGCATATAATTTCAGGGGTTTCAGATCCTTGTTGCCTATATATGGGCTCCTGGTTAAAAGTCCCTACTCCATGCACTGGTTATGTGTAGAAACCTCTTTGTAAAATAGGAAGCTGCAGAGATCACCTAAGCATCCTCACTGTTCTTGCTCACTGTCATCATCCAGAGAAGCAGAGAACTATTTTTTTCAAGGATGCTTTAAAATGAGCAAGAGAAAAGAAGCCAAGTGCCAAATGCCTGACGTAGAATAGAGCATGGTCATCAAGAGGAAAGCCCTATGGTCCTACTGTTCAAGATTTAATCCTGACTCTAACACTAATACAAAAATTGACCATATGATCTTGGGAAATTTGATTAAATTGTTTTCATTTGTTGGTTCATACTGCATAACAGTGTTGTAAAAAGATGATAAACATATATCACTAATTACCAAATGCCTGGCATTTTGTAGTATGTCCTCAATTGATATTGGCTGCTACTGTAATTATAACTTAACCATATCTTATGGAATGTAGTGTGTGTGTGTGTGTGTGTGTGTGTGTGTAGCACCATTGCATACTTAATTTTAAAATTTTCAGCATGCATCAGAATTACTTAGCTTAAATCATAAATTGCTGGACTCTACTCTCAAAGTTTCTAATAGAGTCAGTATCCAATGACATTTCTTTTTTTTTTTTTTTTTTTTTTTTTTGGTACCGGGAATTAAACCTATGGGCTCTTAACATCCACATCCCCGGCCCTTTTTATTTTTTGAGATAGTGTCTCGTTAAGTTACCTAGGGCCTCACTAAGTTGCTGAAGCTGGCTTTGAACTTTCAATCCTCCAGGATCTTAAGCAGCTGGTGTCCAGGTGTGGGCCATTGTATCTGGCCTCAATGACATACGTTCCCAGGTAATGCTGATTCTGCTGGTCTGGGAACTAACATTCAAGGATCACTATTGGAGACTACTTAGGGAGATAAAATAAATATGTAAAACATCAGAACAGAGAACGGTGACAAGTGTTTATTTAGAGGTTATTTTTCAATGAGGGTTGAGAGATGTGAGTGAAGGAGAGAGTAAAGGAATCGTGAGCGGGGAGAGCGTCAGGAGCAGGGCTAGTCAGGCAAGGCCCTGTGAAGGAAGGATTTGAGCTGGGCCTTGAGGATTGAAAAGAAGTTACTCAAGGGAACTGAGGAAGTAGGCATTGTGGGCGTGAGCATCCCAGCCTCAGTGAACACTGTTTACAGATAATCAACAGATGCATGACAGTAGTAGGATATACTTTTTTTAATATTTATTTTTTAGTTTTAGGTGGACACATATCTTTATTTTATTTTTATGTGTTGTTGAGGATCGAACTCAGCGCCCTAAGCATGCCAGGCAAGTGCGCTACTGCTTGAGCCACATCCCCAGCCTAGAACGTAAATTTGTGGGTATAAAAATACAGGCCCAACATAGCCTGAAGGATGGGATACTGCTTCTCAACTTGCCAGTTTGCATAACCATTTTTGAGGGTAGTTCATCAATATATGTATGTATTTTTAAACTCTAAATATTTAAATTTTTAATTTAATTGTAAATTCACAAATTAGAACTGTATTTGACATTTAACTTCGAATCCCATTGTCCATTCTTCAAAATTTAACTTAAGGAAAAAAATCAGAGATATATATTAAAGCATAATGATAAGGATGTTTATGCCAGCATTTATTTATAGAAATAAAATATTATATTGGGACATTGGTTAAATGAACATTCTGGTGGATGCTGAGAAGCTCTTCCCAGATCCCCCTTCCTTGAAGCACCTGTCCAATCTGCTGTTGTCAGCAGAGAGCCTTGGCTGTCACCCTCTTTAGGGATGGCCTCAACTCTAGAGAATCACTTTTTTTCAAAGGCACCTCCCTTCCTGCCACATTCAAAGACTGATTTGTTTGGGGTACAAAGACTGGGCATCTCAGTCCAGATGCTTCTAGTTCTCAAGCTCCCCAGGAGGTTTGTTGAGGCTATTTTGGAGTCCAAATCATAATGCACACTCTACCCATTCCTGCTACTCCTTTCCACAGCTGTTGATCCCAAAGCGCTCGCTCACCCTCTCTCTCTTTCTCTCTCTCTGTGGTGTGTGTGTGTGTGTGTGTGTGTGTGTGTGTGTGTGTGTGTGTGTTTGAGACAGGACAGGGTTTCACTCTATTTCTGAGACTAGTCTTGAACTCATGTACTCCAGTGCTCCTCTTGCCCCAGCCTCCCAAGTAGCTGGGACTACAGGTGTGCACCACTGCACCCATCTCTAAGGGTTCTCCTTAGAAAACAACCTGAACATCAACTCGGCCTTACAGTCTGTCTGCTCCCCCGAGAACCTGAGAAAAATATACACCCTCCCCCGACAAATGGAACTTCATGTGAGAAGTTGAAATGATGTGCTTAGAAGGTTATTTAAACTCTTTGGGAAATTCTCATGACATAGATGAAGTAGAAAAAAGGTTAGAGAACAGTCAATTGCATGGCACTCTTCCTCCTTGCTTGAGATAGCAGAAAAAGTCATAGCTTTTAAAGAAAACAAGAGCCTTTGTGACACAGTTGTTAGTGGGTAGTCCTGGGTCCAGGGTTTGTTAGTGATTATTGGTCTCCTTTGCATTTTCTCAGATTTTCTATAATGAAACATATTATTTTGTAATAACAAAAGATCTCAGTGTTTAAAAGCCAACTCACCAGAGCCTGTCTTCAGCTCCTTGAAGATGGCATGTTCCCAGCTGCTCCAGCTCTCCCACATGCTGACCTCTCGGCCACCACCCTCTTACCTAAGTCCTCTTCATCCTTCCAATGTCAGGTGAGAAACCCTACTTTAGCAACTTTCTTAAGCTTCCTGATTAGTTCCTTCTGTTTTATGTTTTATTCTTTGAATTCATTATTCTCCTAATTAGTAACTGATAGTCTTCCCTGCTGGGTTGTGAGCTCCATGAAGTCAAGGCTTTTGATATTCTGAGATCTCTCTGTGACTTCAGTGCATAGCACCGTATCAGGTGTCTAGTAGGTGCTCAATAAACACTTGCTAAAAATATACATGAATGAAGCCAGTTGTATACCAAAGTATAGGATAGACTACAATCCATATTTATCAGGATACAGAGTCAAAATCAATTCAGATTCAACTATTTTTATTCTATTGATGAATTTACACCAATAATTATATAAACCTCCTGCTCAATGGCAGAGAACAATTCAATGGGTTTTATTCTTAAGAAATCTTGAAGACCCAGTAGTATGGGGAGAGCTAGGAAGATTGTCTTTGTTGGTAGTCAAAAGAAATTCCCTTCACATATAAAACATAGTAATCTGTACAGGACAGTCTCAGGGCCCCAAAAAATGACTCCCCAAGGGTTTATACTAATATATTTACTATTTAGACAAACCATCTGTCAGTCATTGGGATGGTCAGAAGGAACCTGATAGCAGACTCAGAATATTTCTACTGCCTGTCAATTTTAGAACTCACAAAAATAGGTTTTTATAAAAAAGAGTCTTAAACCTACAAAAACATATGTTAAGTTTCTTCTTTCTGGGAGGAATTAGATGAGTTCTTGTTGTGGACATTACACACAATCATCTCACTCATCTAGAGGTAGCCCCTCCTCCTCCTCCTCACCTAGGAGGGTTTATTATTTATTGCACGCACCGTGGTTATAATTATAGGCTTTGTAAAGTTTAGGCGGGCCTGAATTTAAATTGTAGCTCTGCCATGTACCAGTGTGGGGCCTTGTTTAACTTGCTTAACTTCTTCAATCTCAGTTTCTTGATTTGAAAATGGTCATGATGTTATCTACTGCATAGGGCAGTAAAGACGAAATAAAATAATATCTTTGTTACTTTTAACACAATGTCTGCTATGGGATAAGGGTTGGAATTTGAAAGTAAGCTGCAAAAAAATTCCCTGGGAGATATAAAGAAGTGTGTTATTATTCATGCCTTTCATTCACAAGAGGCCTTCTCCAGAACTCACAGGATCCTTTTATTGTCATCAACAGAGTGAGCAGTCCAGAGCAGGGTGAAAAGCGTAGATTAGAATGGTACCAGATGCTACCAGAAGTAGGTGGCCTGCTAGCAAGAAGTTAGGGCTGATACCTTACGTTGTGGGAGAAAGTAGAAAAAGAATAAAAGCACAGACAAAATGGGTCTGAGCAATCAGGGATCTGAGATGGGCCCCAAACACCTCAGTTACTTCTTGCTCATAGGATGAACCTACGAGTTAAAAGAAAAGATAAATTATGTGAAGCCCAAAGGAAGGAAGCTGTTCACCCAAGTTTACTGAATTGGTGGAGCCCCAGGACTACTGACACCCAGTGTAGCCTTCTGTCCAGCCCGATTACCTATTTTACCACTGTGCCCTGCTAGCATGAATTGCCACCAGATATAAATATATAATACACAATGCAGATATCACACCGATGACACATGAACACATAGGTCACTCCACTTCCCCAAAACATTATGAAAAACCCCAACTTACAACATTCATGAATGCTTCTGGGTCCACAGCTATAGTAGGCATATGTCCTGAATTCACATTTCTTTGGAACAAATACGCCACCAGAATGAGAAGCCACATCTCCACTCTGTGTGAAACAATCCACACTCTTGACAAGATTTCTGACATGGTCCAACATCTGCATTTATTTTAAACAACTACATCTGAAGTCACAAGAGGGATCTACAGATTTCCAAACCCTTTTATATATTTCCCAGGTCCAATTCCTTCTCCAAATGCTCAAGTGAATTGAACAACTTAGTTCACAGGACAGAGTAGACTGGAACTGCCTAGGATGTCCCAACACCATTTGGCTCCTCCCGCTCCTCCCTCACACAACTTGTAATCACCAATCCTTCAACTTCTAGGTGTGTAGAATTTGCTTTGATGCAACCCGGAGTTTCATGCACGTGATACAGCCTGTAAAATCCCTGTTCTTCATCACTGGGTAATGAGTTTTATGCACATGATACAGCCCATAAAATCCCTGTTCTTCATCACTGGGTAATAAGGACCGTAAGGAGCACCTCCCCACAACCCAGTTTATATTTTTCTTTGACATGTAGCAAGATCTGGAGCCTGCGGAGAACATTGCAGAGAACATTGCAAGTTTCTGTAGTCATATTCTGCAGCTTCAATGATTACTGTCCTTTGTTGAAGAATAAATGTAGTGAGAAATACTTTTATTTAAAATGTCAAAAATCACAAAGCATTTTCTAAATTTTAATGATGAGTGAGAACATTGAGTGGAAGAAAACAAACAAATCTATGTTTTAGTCCATTCTTGTCTAGTTCAATTAAACAGATACAAAATTTTCAATTTGGCTTGCAATCACTAGCTAATTGCCGAGAGATTGATACCTAGTAATTAAATCATCTGCAATAAATGAAATGGTGAGTTACAACCTAGTTATTGCCATGAACTGAAGTCCCAGTGCAATTGACTGTAAGGCAATCTGAGCAATTCCTGGACCAATTAATGATTGAGCAGCTAGGAAAGGAGATTTGTTTGTTCTTTTAAGTAAAGATGTGTTAGATATTAGCAAAAAAGATTCAAGTGAAAGATTTCTCTACTTTTATATCAACTCTTCAGAAATGAACTAACAGCTGCCATGCCAATTTGCAGACTTTGGGAATGTGGTGGGTGAAGAAGCCAAAGCTGGAACCGGAAAGATGAGTTTGTGAGTGTCTGCCCAAGTGACTCAGGCAAGACGCCCTGGGCTGGCTGGATAGGTGTGAAAAGGCGAGCCTGCCATTCTTATCTGGACCCATCTGAACATCCCCATCACGGTTGATCTGTTGCATGCTACTGAAAAACAATTTGACCTAGTTAGCAAAGCAGAGAGATCATTGTCTAGCTCCACAGAGCCCCCGTCCTCAAAATGCCTGAGTTCTTCAGGCAATTATGCAAAAGAACTTGGCTTCCAATGTTGACATATCAAAGATTTTAAAATGCTATATAGCCAAAAAGAAAATAAAATCTCATTCAGTTTTCATTTTCAGAAATATAAAGATACCTTGAATGACTTGTTTGATATTGCCTAGATGGTGGCAAGGCCCAAGTCAAAATTCAGGTATTTTAATTCACTGTTTAGTATCATGACCATGTAGATACGTGTCATTTCAGTGTCCTCTTCCTCACTCATGGATGATGTCTCATCTAATATTAGAAAGCCATCACGTCACTCTCTGTGAATTATTTCTTGAGGTTCTCTTCTGGATTTAAAAATTCAGAATAAGTCTTGATTTCATTTTAAATTTAAATTGGCAGATACAATCTATGCATATTTGCTCTAGTATGTTCAGGTAAGATCATCTCCTACATGAGATCAATATACTTGTAAATACTGTAGAAACTTATTCATGAGAGAGTTGATAGCAATAAATTGATTCAGGGGGAAAATTCTGGGTTTTTTTGCAAGGAGATTACAAATTCCCCTTTAACCCTCTCTCCCTTCGGTTTGAGTTATAGGCTAGAGGGCTTTCAAGTTGGTGCTGCTTTATGTAAACCCAGGTGTTGAAATGAGTTTTATTAAAGAAATTCTTTCAGGTTTTATAAACTGCAACCATGAAGCCAGTGGGAATGGTACCACTGAGCCAATCTGAGAGAGTCAATGCTCTTGTCGAAATCACTATATGATCAAATGGCCAAAATATTTGGGTGGAGTCAAACTCACACCTCACTCCTTGGCCTTCGTTTATTTTTAATTAGAGACAGGGTCTTGCTGAGTTGCTTAGGGCCTTGCTCAGTTGCTGAGGCTGACTTTGAACTCGCAATCCTCCTGCTGCAGCCTCCAGAGCTGCTGGGAATATAGAAGAGGGCCACCACTCCTTCCCTTAGCATGAACTACCTCTTAGGAAACTCTGAGGTCTTTAGGCAAATGGGCATGGTTTTTATCTGCCCTCTCAGTTGGTCAGACCTGCCTGCACATACCTGATTCTCACTTTGACTCCAACGGGTACCTTAGGTATATCAATCAACATGTATTTCACTTCAGTGCAGAAATACTACACATAATTCCATTTTAAAAGAAGCAAACAACTTTATCATTGTCTCCCAGCATTGTCTTAGGAGTTGCTTAAACACCTAACATCTTATAATTTACAGTTCTTTCTCCTCTCTCCCTTTTTTTTCTAGGGATTGAACCAAGGGAATATAACAACTGAACAACATTCCAGCCCTTTTATTTTTTTATTTTGAGATAGGATCTCACTAGGTTGTTTAGGCCTTGCTAAGTTTCTGAGGCTGACTTTGAACTTTCAATCCTCCTGCCTCAGTCTCCTGAGTTGCTGGAATTATAGGCATGTAGCACCATGCCTCGTCATTTCTTTCTTCTCAAAGTCTAGCTAGCAGCAAATAATTTAAACATTATTTAGTGTAGGTAGTCATTAAGAAGTTAAGCCATGGAGTAAGATAAAAAGCTCCATTCCTTTCTGCGTATGTGGCTTTGGGACATTTCCCTATTTTTCCCGAGCCTTATTGTTCACATTTGCATGATGTGAAAAAGAAAGGCACCTTCTCCCCTGGGCTGCTGAGAGGGTTAAGTGTGATAGGAATGCAGTGCCTGGTGCAGAATGAACACCCATTACATTTCAGCAATTTTATTTCATGCAGGTTATAAGGGTTATGCTGATGGGAAGTTGCCCTAGCACCATGGTCTCCTGCCCCAAAGCTTATAAGATGAAGCAGAATCTATTAACTTGTGAAACTAGAAAACATCTGGTGTAGAGAGCAGCAATCACATCCCCCACTCAGCAATTCCACTGTGAATCTTGGCTCCATCATTTCCTGGGCCACTGATCTTGGGCAGACAACTCAACCCCTGAGAGCCTTATATAATCTAACATTGAATAATGCCTTCCTCCCTTCCTTTTCATTTATTTATTTATTTATGATCCTGGGGATTGAACCTAAGGGTGCTCAACCACTGAGACACATCCCAGCCCTCTTTTTATTTTCTATTTTGAGACATGGTCTAGCTAAGTTGCTTAGGGCCTCACCAAGTTGTTGATGCTGGCCTGGAATTCCCCTCTTCCTGCCTTAGCCTCCTGAGTCATGGAATTATAGGCATGTGCCACCATGCCTGACTTCTTTTCCATTAAAGGAACCAATGGTATGGACACAAGTTTGGTGACTTAAATTTTCAAATGTATTTCTAAACTAGGCTTAATTAAGTCATAGTGTTTTAGAGCTAACCTCATAGATTGCAGAAACAGTTTAGTTCAACATTCTTGCTTTTTTATTTTTAAAAACTAGATAATATAAAATTATATCATTTAGTAAAAATGATAGAATACATATTTGTGGTAAAACATCAAACACTGTGCATAGATTGAGAGCACATTCTATTTTTCTCCTTGACTTAAATCCCATTAACAGTTTGATGTGTAGCTTTAAAATTTTTTTTTATTTGTTCATTTTAGATATACATGACAGCAGAATGTATTTTCACGTAGTATACATACATGTGTATAAACTCCCACTCTTGTGGTTGTACATGATATGGAGTTATACTGGTCGTGTTTTCATATACGAACATCAGAAAGTTATGTCTGATTCATTCTACTGTCTTCCCTATTTCCATCCTCCTTTCCCTTTCCTTCATTCTCTTTTGTCTAATCCAATAAACTTCTATACTCCTCCCTGATTGTGTGTTAGCATTTTTCAAGAGATTTTTTATGTGTTCACATATACACATAATTATATAACTCAAATATATCCAACCTTATTGATATAGATAAGATATATGTAATGTATATACTTACGTATAGCTCTAAACTTTCTGCAACAAAGTCTTTTTCATTTCAATATTTTGAATCTAATTTTACTTAATGACTGCATAAAGACAACTTATTTGCAAGATGATCAAACTATATTGATGTACCAACCATGGCCTTTTGCTTGTAGGGTTTAGTTATTAAAAACAATAACGTAGCCAGTGCCCTAGTATACACATATTGTATGCACATAAGGGAATGTATTTATAGCAGAAATTTATAGATGTGAACATTGGATGAATGGTTATGTACAGTCTACATTTTGATAGCTACTGCTGAATTTTCTACTAAAAGATTGAATCAATGTGGCTTCTTATAATAGGGCATGAATGTGGCAGTTACTCCATATCTTCCTTAACCAACTTCACATTTAAAAAAACATTTTAATTTTGCTAATTTGATGGGATAAAGATGACATCTCATTGTACTTTTCATTTGCATTTTCTTGAGTTGTAGTGAGATTATGATTTTTAAAATGCATTTAGGTCATTTAAGTTATTAGCCTATATTTTTATCTGATCATTTGCTTAGACTTTTTCTTTATGATAGATATTGATCTTTGTTATATGTGTTAATATAATTTCTTTCTATTTTAAAATTTGGCTTTTGGTACCTTTTATTATTATTTCATCATAGAGAAGTGTCTAAATGTTATAGAATTAAGACTTGTGGTTTTAGCTTCTAAGTTTGGGGGTTTTTTAAATTAATTAATTAATTTTGATCTTTTATTGATTTTATTTTTTATTTTATTTTAAAATATTTATTTTTTAGTTGTAGTTGGACACATTACCTTTATTTTATTTAGTTTTACGTGGTGCTGAGGATCGAAACCAGGGCCTCGCACAAGCTAGGTGAGCGCTCTGCCACTGAGCTACAGCCCCAGCCCTGATTTTATTTTTTTTAATACATGACAGCAGTGGAGTGCATTACAATTCTTATTATATATATAGAGCACATTTTTTCATATCTCTGTATATAAAGTATGTTCACGCCAATTCATGCCTTTATACATGCACTTTTTTTGCATTACAATTCTTTTTATTCATTTATTTATTTTTGCATTGCATTTTTTTAAAAAGTAAACTTTTTAAAAATATCTTTATTTTATTTATTTTTATGTGGTGCTGAGGATTGAACCTAGGGCCTCGCACGCGCTAAGTGAGCGCTCTACCGTTGAGCCACAACCCCAGCCCAACATTACATTTCTTAGTACACCTTTATACCACAATTTATCATATCTCTGATTGTATATAAGGTATGTTGACACCAAATTCACATCTTCATACATGTATTTTGTATAATGATCAAAATGGGGTTGGGAGGGAGAGCAAGGGAGGAAGATTACCTCTAGATAGGGAATAGGGGTGGGAGGGAAAGGGAGGGAGAAGGGGAATAGGATGGATGGTGAAAGGAGACCCTCATCATTCTAAGTTTTTGGTTTTATTTAGTCAAGCCTTCTCAATCCCAAGGTTAAAAATTTTATCTTTCGTAGTTTTTCAACACTTTAACAATTTTTAATTGGATTCTAGTCCATTTGAAATTTACTTTTCAGATGGGATGTTATCAAATATAAATTATATTTCTCTAATGAATCTGAATTTTATAATCTGAATTAAAATTAAATTTAATTATAATTTTATCAGTATCACTTATTTTAAGTCTTTCCTGATTCCCCTGAGATGAATGCCACCTTCAGTTCCTCATTAGCTATGAAAGAAATCTGAAGCCCCAGGGAGAGTACATGATTTTCCTCCATTAATACATTTCCAATCAGGAGTGATTTTTTTCAGGGAGCATTGGGCAATGTCTGGACGGGTTGGTTGGAGTTAGTAAGGGAGTGGTGCTGGCACCTAGTGGTAGAAGCTGGGATGCTGCTAAACATCCTGAAAGGCACAGGACATCAGCAGCCCTCAGGGAAGAAGTATCTGGCCCCTAATGTCAAGAATCCTGAGACTAAGAAATCCTGGAATCATCACCATAGATCAATATAGACCTGAGGAAAAAAACCAAACATTTCACTTTAAAAATAACATATGACTATGTTTTAAAAATTGTATTTAAAGTTATGGGTTTTGGGTATCTGCCGATAAATCTCCCAAAAGTTGTTTGCATATCTAGTTGCAATCATGATTTTGTAGTTGTTCTCCGTGTGAGAAAAAAAAAATTTTTTGTTTATCATGGGAGAAATGTTAGTTTATTTGTATGAGATGGTTCCCTGTTCTCCACAACACTGAAATACTTTAATCACACCAGCACTAGAACTGATTGTTTAATCATCTAGACAACAAATATGTATACTAGTTGTTTTTTTTTCAAAGAACTGGCTTTTATCAGGTTAGGTAGGACCAAAGTGTTTAAACCTTTATCTCCTATAACAATAATAATGATAGTAATAATAATAAAACAATTCAGATTCACAATCATCAGAATCACCTAATTGATAATAATGATTTAGGGTCCCACACCAAGCCCACTGAAGCCTAAAGAACTTAGATCAAGTGAATTCAGTGATTCTGGGGGTGAGCTGGGTTTGGGAGCCATAGCCATAATCAGAAATCCTGTTTGAAGGAGGAGATGCTCTAATCCATATAAAGCAAATCCTTCCACCTTGGCTCCTTCTGCAGAGAAATTTGGTCCCAGAAAGTGAAATAAGACTTTTTCTTTCAAGGGTTAAAGATTTCCTTGTATTCACTAGCATTAAAAATGCAATAAAATACTGATTCATTATAATCATAGCCTCTTTGAGTTTTTAAAATTTATAAGGAGAAACTACAGGGGTTTAAGGGACATTAGGTTACTAATTTCTGTGATCACTAATGATAGTTTATGTGGTTCAATTTTCTTTCATCTCAAAGCAGGTTTAAATATTAATAAAGCCTCATAAAACAAGTTTGCATTTAACAAGCAAATATGGCAAAGCCTAGAGCATAAAATCACATAGATTGGTCTGCAGGATGCCAACTGGAAGATGCTGTCCATCAGTTAATGCCAACTGCCCATGTAGGCCTTTTGTTTCACATGTCCTCTTATATTTCATACATTAAATTTTTATGTCAAATTGCAAACATCTTTGATCACATATTCATTAACTTCTGCTAGAACCTTAGAGAAAAACTTCCTCTGTTATCTTGTACACTTGAAATTGTTTTAAATTTTTAATTGTTTAAAAACCATTACTACTTCAACTACCTATTCTGTGCACATTTTATCATACCATATAGCCAAACAAAACGGAACACGAAAGTATAAGCCAAGCTGGTAGTTATCAGAGCACTGTCGTTTGCAACCCCATTTCTATTTCTGGGGATTACCAAAGCAACTTTATCCTTATCACTATATGTGAATACTGTACTACCAATTTATTTTATGTATGTTGGAACCAGTGTGACTTTGTAGTTCAAAAACATTTTTTGGCTTCTAAAAACATTTTAAAACCACTGAAGGAAATGGTTTCTATAATCCTTCTGTCCTCTTATAATATATCTAGATACTTAAAAAAATATCTATTTATATTGTGATTCTTTGTGATTCTGGATAATTTGGTGTAGGCAGTAGAGAAATGGCTGGGGATCCTTTTAGTCCTTGAGTATTTGGAGAAGAGTCAGAATTGGGTGGCTTACCAAATTAGGGTCATTCAAAGAGCAGCACAAACCCTGATAAAGCAATGGAGGGGTTTTCCAAAGACATGGAAATGGCAGGTGCTATGTTTTCCCTGGATGGTGGCGGGCAGAAGGGCATGGTTGTTCTACTCTGCTTTTAGACTGTCCTGATTTTTTTTTAGTTGTCAATGGACCTTTATTTTATTTTTATTTATATGTGGTGCTGAGAATTGAACCCAGTGCCTCACACATACTAGGCGAGTGCTTTACCACTGAGCCACAACCCCAGCCCGATTGTCCTGATTTTTAAAGTGTTCACATTATAGGACTGTAACATGTTAGGGCTGGCAAAGACCTGGCAGAGTACCTCATTTATTTTCCAGATGAGGAAACTTAGGCCCAGAGGATGGAAGCAGCTTGCCTAAATGTGTAAGGTCAGATTCAGCACCATGGAGACTGAGTTGAGCAGGGGCAGGGGGGAATGAAAAGAGAGAGAATGGGAAGAAAGTGGAGTAAAGAGAGGCCTTCCCTAACACCACACCACTAGGTAGGTTTCAGGGACAGCCTAGCAACAGCCTAGCAATATCCACTCTCTCACATTAAAACAATTTAATGACTAGTGTGTCTCTTCAGAGATTGCCTCTTCTTCCTACACATTCTGGCTCTTGGATTGATGCCCTGGAATTCCCCTCTCCATTTCCAGAACATCTCCGCAGTTTGCCTACCTCATCCTGTTACTTATGCTGATACATCTCATTGCCAGAAGCCTCTCCCCAAAGGCTCCTGTTCTGGGTAATTTGTTTTATTGTCTGTGAAATGCCTGGCATATCTTCCCAACAGGAAGAATGCAGTCTGTTCTTAACACACTAAAACACTGCAGACAAAAATAAATAAAAACAACCACAAATATATCCAGAAATTTTGTGAACAATTCTAAGACAATGCCCTTAAAGACACAGAAGACAAGTTGTTTCCCCTCCTGCTCTCCACTGCTCTTCCAAACATATAATGAAGGATGGAACTATTGGGGATCAGACAAGACTCTGGTGGTCCTTAGGTTTCTTCATATTTTTTCCCAGGGTTCTTTGAGGAATAAGTATGGGTTTATGCATACTTTTGGTTATGGGATTTAAAATACTAACTAAAGCCTGAAGCCATAGTGTCACTGAGCAGGGAAACCCACCTGTAAGAGACAATAGAGCGAGGCATGGTGGTAATCCCAGTGGCTCAGGAGGCTGAGGCAGGAGGATTGCAAGTTCAAAGCCAGCCCCAGCAAAAGCAAGGTGCTAAGCAACTCAGTGAGAGCCTGTCTCTAAATAAAATACAAAATAGGGCTGGGGATGTGGCTCAGTGGTTGAGTGTCCTTGAGTTCAATCCCTGATAACCTTCCCCCACAAAAAAAGAGAGACAACAAAGAACAGTAGAATCCAACCCACCTGGGTTCAAATTCCTACTCTGCCACTTACCAGTTTAGATAATTTTCTGTGTTTATATGCAAACTGATAATAATAAAGTCTTCCATGCGGCACTGTTGTAAAGCCAAAGTAAAATATGTGTGTGAGGTGCACATGTATGTGTGCCAGCACAGTGTACCATAGAGCCTGTCATAGAAGCCATTTAATATGTTGTTACTGTCCAATGTTGTTGCCATTCCTGTTATTATTAGGATAAATATCAGTTCGTGGGCTTGAGGTGAAAAAGATTGAAAATAAAGCCAATTACTTAAAATCTTTCTTATTTTTCATGTAAAATTTTTAAACAGGTTGCTTGGAACAGGTGATTCCAATAATGGAACCTGCGGTCTATCAGTTACATGCTGGGTGAGGTTTAACTAAAGCTGTTGGCCTGGTGCTCAGCTGTTGGGGCCACCCTCGTTTTTGCCATGACAATACTTAGCAAGTGAGTAATTGAGAGATTCTCCACCTGACCATCTGTGTACACAGCAAAAGTGGGCTTCACAGATTGATTGTCCAAATTGATTATTTCACCAATCTATTGTTGGCTGATTGTGTTCCAGGAGACTTTTCTGAGATACGCCAACACTTTGATAAGACTCTATGTTTTGCACTAATGAGGATTGCCGATTCACTACCCATCTCTGAAACCTGAAAACCTCTAACACTAGAAGATTTTTAAAATTCATTTAAATGTCTTTAGGAAAAAAATTTCCTCACTTATTTCTATCCCCTTAAAAAGTGGCTCCATTCCTGAACTTCTCATTTTTCCCACCTCTTTCTCCAATATATGGTCAATTTAACAGGAAGCAAGCACATTTGCTTGCTTTTCACATGAAATATTAAATAAAAAGAGTCTTCTCTCTTTCTCTTAGGAAAGGTCACCATTTATTTCCCTCTTTTTTATTCACTCAAACTTGTTATTATTTCCCTTTAAAAATATTATTTTTTTACATAAATTTTATGCTTCTGAAGGGAAATTTGGCAAAAATATATTAAAAAACTTAAATCTTCTTAGTTCAGAAATTTATTTTTAGAAGCCATTCATGATAAACAAAAACATGGGGAAAATAGTAAAAAAATTAGAAGAAGTAAAATTGTCATGTGAATAAAATATTTACATAAATCTTAGTTTATTTTAATTTATCTTTATGACAATTCTATTCAGTCATTACAAAAATATTGTAGAGATATATTATAGGTAACTTAAAAGAGTGCATTATAGATTTTAACAGGGAAAATTAATAAACATTATTTATTGAATATTTTGAAGTTATAAACAAACAGGAATAGAAATGGGATTAGAGAGAAACATCAAATTATTAAGCAAGTAAGCTTCTCTGGGTGTTAAGAATATTGGTTATTTTGGTTGTTGTTAGCTCCTATTTTCTAAATGTTTATAATAAACAGATTTTATTTTTTGCAATTAGACACAAGCAAAATAAATCATTTTTTTCCTAAACTTAAAGAAAGTATTCCCAAACCTATTTTAATCTGAGAGAGTACACTTTAGAAGCAGAAAGAACCAAAGGTATGACCTACCTCAACACAGAGTCCATCTGCTGAGGGCTCATGCAGGAATGGCGTCCTGTCAGGTTGGATGCTATAGTATAAAGGAAGGCAGAGGTAATGGAGGAAACAGGACACTGAGCATGCAGAGCTTCCCTTTAATTATCCATCACCGTAGCAACCAGCTTTACTGCCTCAAGTCAAAATTCTCTGCAGTTGCTTCAATCTATGGATACCATTTTCCCTCTCTGCCTAGTGGAGTTAACTAGGTGGTGTTTACCCATTTGTAGCGTGTTTACCATTGAGGCTCTGGAAGTTCTTAGGTGATACCTGAGTGTGTGTGTGTTGGCCAACTTTCCATTACTATAACAAGTACCTGAAATAATCATCTTTAAAAAAATCAAGGCATATTTTGGCTCACAGTTTTGGAATTTCCAGTGTACGGTCCTTTGGTTCCATGGCTTTGAGGCTGCTCACGAGGCATTGCACTATGATAGAAGCACATGGCCAGGAAGGCCTCACCTCATGGCAGCTGGGAAGCAAACAGAGAGAAAGAGGCTGGGTTCCTTCTAAGGGAGGGCAGAACCCTAGTGATCTAACTTCCTCTACCAGGCCCCACCTCTTAAAGGCTCTGTCACTTCCCAGCACTGCAACCAAGCCTTTAACACCTGGGTCTTTGGAGGACATTCAAGATTCCAACTACAGCAATTGGTGTGGGATTATACAACCTGAATCATGTGGTATAATTCTAAGATCAAGGTGTTAGTGGGTGGTATTCCTTCTGGAGATTTCAGGACATTATCCATTTCCCTGCCTTTTCCAGCTTCTGGAGACTCCGTGCATTTCCTGGTTCCTAGCTGCTCACTCTAACCCTGAGTTTCATTACAATTTTTCTTTTCTTACTTGGACCTTCTTGTCTCCATCTTGCAATGTCCTTTGTGGTTACTTTCGGGCCACCAGATAATACAGAATAAACTTACCACATCAAGATCCCTAACTTAATCAGTAAAGTGCCTTTTATACATAATGTTTTACACACACACACACATGCACAATGCACACAGGCATACACTCAAATATATGATATACATGCATATGTAAAATTAAATATGTATGTTCACAGGTAAATAGACATATAAATTTAGAGGAAATAAACAATATCCTGGAAAAATATACTGAATTTGGTACTAAAAAAAACCTCCATATGTAATTTTTTTTTCAAACCTGTGTGGTAAGTGTAGGTATTATATTTTTTTCTGTATAATTTTGTAGGTCTGATTTTTTTGTGATAAATATACAAGAGCATGAAGGATAAAGAAAAATGGACAAGATAAACTATAACAAAACTAAAAGCAACAGCTGAAATCACTGAAGCCTGTAAAGCACAGACTTGCATAAAGCATGTGAGTTATCCTGAGAAATAATTTGATTACGAAGCCCATAAGTCAGAGAACAAACCAAAGACATAAAACTAATGCCACAGAAGATGCCAGACATGGAGAAAAACACATGTAGTAATAGAGTTTCTTTGACTAAATTAAAAACAGGGACAAAAACAAAGTAATAGATACACCAATATTGAAAGGCAAAATAGAGGAAAACTTGATTTTTAAAAATCCTGTAAATGTAGATAAAAAGGACTCTCTGAAAAATTAAAATCAAGGGAGGTGCATTTGTGAACATGTTCTTACTAATTTTTTTTTAAATTATAGGGATGAAACATAACAAAGCCAAAATAACATAAAACAAGCATATGAGCAAAGAAGTAATAATTTTTTAAAAACCACAATAGGTTACTGGAAAATACATAAAAACTAAGGTGACTTCAGACCTCTTTGTGAGGCTAATTTCCAGAAGATAAAAAGGAAACATCCCAGAACTTAGTGATGGGAAGATGTTTTGACCCTTTGTGTAAAGACAAACAAAGAACATTGTCAGGCACACAGAGACACAGGTAATATTCAACACATCTTCCTCCTGAAGAAAATTACTTGAAACATCTATCAAACACTAGGATATATATCACAAAAGTGGGAAAATATATGAAAAGCTGATAAACATAAATATTGGTGGAAATGCAGATATGCATTATATTAATACTCAAAAAACCAAAGATATTCAGTACCAAACTATTCTTATAACACTTGCATTTTCATTTTACATCATTCATATTTTTATAATATGGATAAGTATTTCATTATAACATATAAACAATCTTGTTTCCACATACACCTGTGGCAAGTCTTCTTTGGCTCCATCCCATTACTGATTTATTGGTATCTGGCTTTGGAATTCAGAGCTTCTGCAACCCACACTGTTGATCTCGTGCTCTCCAGAGTCCAGGACCAGGTGTTCATTAGGTTTAGCAGAGTTTCTAGGGATCTTTTCTTTGTGGGAGAGACAAATGACAGGACATGAAAGGTATTTTTTAAAGGATTTATGATGAAGTTTATCAAGACTGTAGAGTATTCCAAATAAATAGCTGTTTCCAACTAGTTGACAGGTTGGGTTAAGAAAACAACTCACATACTGATTAAAAAGGCAAACAAGGGTAGAAAGTGCTGAAAGAGAGAAGGCTTGACTCCAGAGTTCTTGATCAGTGGAACATCAAGGCATTCTAGTTAGAAATGGGATGAAGGGGCGGGCACTATGAGATTTTCTTGAAGCTGCATTCTACACAAAGTGTGCTGCTTTAGTAGTAGTTGCCTTTTTTTTTTTTGGTATCTATAGCAATAAAAATAGAAAAAATATTTATTGGTACTTTTAGTTATACTTTATATAGGATTTTTAACAATCACTTAATATTATTGTTATTATTACCATTACTATCATTTTCATTTAGGTCAGTACTGCAGGAGATGTGATGATAATTATGGAAGTTTCAAAGTTGCGCTTTGACACTGATTAGGGGATGTATTTTTCAATCTATCCAGGTGTGAATGCCAGTAATTCATTTCCATCCTATCCCCACACACTTCTTTTTTATTGATTTAGTTTTTAAATTGGTGCATTGTCGTTATACATAAAAATGGAGCTCAGTGTGACATGTTCCCATCCCTCCCCCCTCGGATCCCCTTCCTCTACCCCTTTGTTCCCCCATCTGTTTTCATGAGATCCGCCCCCATCTTTTAAAAATTCCTTATTATACTCTCAATTCCACATATAATAGAAAACATTTGACCATTGACTTTTTTTTCTTTTTTCCCCCTTTACTAGAGCATTATAGTTATATATAGTGGTTGAGTTCGTCCTGACAAAATCATACATGCATGGAATTTGATTTCAGTTCATGATCCCACCTTTTCCCTTTCCTCCTCCCGCCCCTCCTTGGTTCTTCTTTCTTTACTAGACTTCCTTTCATTCTATTTTCATCTGTTTATTTAGTTTTGATTGGTTCTTTTTACTTATACCTAAATGTGAAATTCTCTGTGGTTGGGCTGGGGATGTGGCTCAAGCGGTAGAGCGCTCGCCTGGCATGCGTGCGGCCTGGGTTCGATCCTCAGCACCACATACCAACAAAGATGTTGTGTCCACCGAGAACTAAAGAATAAATATTAAAAATTCTAAAAAAAATTCTCTGTGGTATATTTATATATGCACATAACATATTTTTTTTTTAGATTTACTCCTCATTGTCTCTCCTTTCTCACCCCTCCACTCTGCCTCCCAATCTCCTTCTTTTACACTACTGATCTTCCATATATCTTTATAATATTCTATCCCTCCCTTTATTTTACTGTACTTTCCACATATGAGAGAAAACATTCAACCTTTGAATTTCTGAATCTGGCTTATTTCACTAAGCATGATACGCTCCATTTCTATTCATTTACCAGCAAATGTCATCATTTCATTCATCTTTGTGGCTGAGTAGAATTCCTTTGTGTATATATACCACAGTTTCTTAATCCATTCATCCATTAAGGGGCATCTGGGTTGATTCCACAATTCATAATTGTGAATGTTGCTATTTACATTGAGGTGGCTGTATTGCTAGAGTATACTGATTTTCATTCTTTTGGAAAAATACCGAGGAGTAGGATAGCTAGGTCACATAGTAGTTCCATTCTTAGTTTCTAAGGAACCTCCATACTGCTTTCCAGAGCAGTTGTAATAATCTGCAGTTCCACCAGCAATGTATAAGTGTTCTTTCCCCCCACATTCTCATCAGCATTTATTGTTGTTTGTAATCTTGATCATTGCCATTTTAACTGGAGTGAGATGAAATCGTAGTGCAGTTTTGATTTGATTTTTATTTTTGATGACTGCTATTCTAACTAGACCGAGATGAAACCTCAATGTAATTTTGATGCTCATTTCCCTGATTGCCAAGATTTCGAACATTTTTCATGTATTTATTGGCAATTTGCATTTCTTCTTTTGAGAAATGTCTGTTTAGTTCATTTGCCTACTTATTGCTTGGGTTATTTGGATTTTTGGTATTAAGTTTTTTAAGTTATTTGTATATTCTGGTTATTAATCTCCTTTCAGAAGAGTAGCTAGCCAAGATTTTCTCCCATTTTGTTGGCTTTCTCTTCATGCTCTTAATTTTTTTCCTTTGCTGTGCAGAAGTTTTTTAGTTTGAAGTCATCTCACGTATTGATTCTTAATTTTATTTCTTAAAATTTAGGAGTCTTATTAAGAAAGTTGGTGCTTACATCCATATATTGGAGTGCTGATCCCATGTTTTTTCTAGCAGTTGCAGTGTTTCTTGCCAAATCCTAGGTCTTTAACTTACTTTGACTTGATTTTTGTACAGAGTGAGAGAGGGATCTACTTTTTCTATATATGGACATTCAGTTTTCCTAGCATCATTTGTTAGAGATGCTATTTTTTCTCCAATGTATGTTTTTGGCAACTTTGCAAAGGATCAGATGACTGTATCTATGTGGATTTATGTCTGTGTTTTCTACCCTATTTAATTGGTATCCATGTCTATTCTTATGCCCAAACCATGCTGGTTATTGTAACTATAACTTAGAAGTATGATTTGAGATCAAGCATTATGATTCCCCCAGCATCATTCTTATTGTTCAGTATTGCTTTGGCTATTCTAGGCCTTTTATCCTTCCACATGATTTTTAGGATTTTTTTCTACTTCTGTGAAGAATATCATTGGGATTTTTATGGGGATCACAATGAATTTGTGTATTGCTTTTGCTAATATGATCATTTTGACACATTAATTCTTCCTACTCAAGAGCATGGTAGGTATTTCCATCTTGTAAGGTCTTTTTCAATTTCTTTCTTCAGTGTTCTGTAATTTAACTGTAGAGATATTTCATCTCCTTGGTTATACTTATTCCCAAGCATTTTTAGGTTGTCATAAATTGAATTGTATTGGAGTACAAGTTTTCAAAATAGTTTCTTACAGTCTTCTAAATTTCAGCAATTGTGGTTACAGCTGTGGTTACAGCTCCCTTTTCATCTGTAATTTTTTTTTATTTAGGTCTTATATCTTTATTTTGGTTAGTTTGTCGAAGGGTTTATCAATATTATTTTTCAAAGAACTCTTTGCTGCACTGATCCTTTGCATTTTTTAAATTCTTAATTTCATTAATTATGTTACTGATTTACTAATTAACATACTTAATTAATGTTAATTATTTCTTATCTTATACAAGTTTTGGAACTAGTTTGTTCTTGTTTTTCTAGGGCCTTCAGATGTAACATTAGATTGTTTGTTTGAGATCCTTCTACTTTTCTTTTTTTTAATGAAGGAACTCAATGCTATAAACTTTCTGCTTAGAACTACCTTCATAAGGAGGGAGCATGGCCGCCGAGGAGGAAGCAGCGACTCTAATGTCTCCGCACTAACGAGATCAAAAAGACCCTTTGGAACAGCGGCAGTCTTCACACTGAGGAACCTCTAGCAGAATTCCATGAAGAGGGGTCCTGCAGGGATCTGGGAGGTCTACTAGAAGTGTCGGTTTGTGGCCGCCGGGACTCGGGGCCTGGGGACTGCGGTACTTGCCGGAGTCAGGCCGTCGCCTCCCCGGCCCCGGGCGCCGCTGGAGCCGCGAGCCATAAAGACACGGACCGGGCCGCGGTGCGGCTAGAAGCCGGGAACACCGGGGGCGGAGAGAGCGAACAGGGCAGCGCCTGCTGTAGAAACCGCGGCGGAGAGAGGCGTGGGAGCTCGAGGCAGAGACGCACCGGACAGAGCGAGCCAGCACCCCGCCATCATCCCGAAATAGCGAGAGGAGAAAGATGGTGGCGGGAAGTGAGTAAGCCCCTTCATGGTCCGTGCCCCGCACCACCGCGTCTGAAAAGCTGGGACAGACAGCTGCGACTCAGCATTAAGCTATCCGGCTGAGGCGGCTAGTCAGCACTTCTCATTCCCCGGAGGTGGATGCCTGCCGGGCCTTCGTGGGTAGTGGCCGCAGGGTCCAGGCGGGGATTGGGTGACAGTGGGGACCCGCCCGTGGCGTTGGTCGCCCGGCAGGGGGAGGCGAACTGTAGCCGTTTGCGGAGAACACCACTGAGGCGGAGGGCTGGCGTGGCAGGACTGCGGCGGAGGAGATAACTTCATTGAAGCCTGCTGCAGCAGGTGTGTGGTCTCCTGGTTCTCCCTCTCCACGCATCAGGGAAACCTTAAAAGCCCCTCCCAGCTCTCCCGAGAATGCTATAGCCAGCCCGAGGGAGTCAGAGGTGGTGTGGGACTGCCGCTCCCGCCAGGGCTGGCTGCTGAGGTCTCTTGCACCAGCTACAGGGGTGTGGCTACCAGAGGGCAAGCAAAATTTGCTGAGGATTCTCAGCACCAAGCTCTACAAGCTTAGGGTCTGAGGGAATGGCAATCTGGAGGAGTGAGCCCAGTCGTTCATGAAAACAGGGCTCCCGGGAGCAGCAGACCTGGCCTGTAGTCAGTATTGTGGTGAGAGGGGCCTGGCTAGAGGAAAAGTGGAAGTGTTTGGACACAAGAGGCCCTAGGCACTCAGGATTGGAGACTCGCCCAGTCTGGGAGGAGCTGCTGCACAGTGATTGGTTCGCGCGTACTGACGGGAAAGACTTGACCTGGGGGCCACAGCGCCACCTAGTGGAAGAGAAGTTAATCAAACTCTAAGACGGCATTTATTAGTCTTTTTTATTGTTGTTGTTGTTTTTTTTGTTTTTTTTTTTTCTGATTGGGGGTTTTTCTTTCATCTTCATTTTTCTATCTTGTTTTTTCTTTCTTTTCTTTTTTTCTTCTTTCTCTTCTAATCTCAATTTTAATTTTTTTTTAATTATTATTAATATTTTTTTTAAATTTTTGTTCTTTTTTAGTTCCTATTTCTTTCTTCTTTTGTCTTTTCATTTTTCCTATCCCCCCTTCCTTGAATTCTACCTGCCTACTCTCATTCTCCTTAGTGACTTCTTCCCTTCCCTTCTAATACCTTTCCTCCCTAGCATCAAATAAATTTATAGGAATAAACAGTAACCCAGCAGTCAACCAGAACAAGAAGCAACATGAGCAGCTTCAAGAAGCAAGGAAGAAGAGGAGTACAAGCAATGCAGGACAGCCTAAATATTCAGGAGGACCTAGAGTCATCAGAAAAATGGTCATATAAAGACCTCAAGGAACACCTTAGACAGATGGAATGGAACCTCAAAGAGAATACAAGACAGCAAATTCAAGCAGCAAAAGAACACATTGAGAATGAGTTACATAAACAGCTAAAAGAAGAAGTTAAGCATCTTTATAAGGAG
The DNA here is from genome assembly GCF_964194105.1 of Spermophilus citellus. Taxonomy (NCBI): domain Eukaryota; kingdom Metazoa; phylum Chordata; class Mammalia; order Rodentia; family Sciuridae; genus Spermophilus; species Spermophilus citellus. Next base: position 27,194,939 of record NC_138195.1, on the reverse strand, counting down.
ATAGAGATTATAAAAAATAATCAAACAATAATTCTAGAAATGAAGGAAACGATAAACCAAATTAAAAACTCAATTGAGAGTATCACTAACAGAGTGGAACAAGTAGAAACCAGAACGTCAGATAATGAAGACAAAATATACCATCTTGAAAAGAGTCTAGCCAACTCAGAAAGGCTGGTAAAAAAATCACGAGAAAATCATCCAAGAGTTATGCGATAACATAAAGAAACCAAACTTACGAGTAATCGGGATAGAGGAAGGTACAGAGATTCACACCAAGGGAATGAGAAACCTGCTGAATGAAATAATTACAGAAAACTTTCCAGAAATAAAAAAGGAAACAGATATACAAATTGAAGATGCATACAGGACACCGAGCACACAAAATCACAGTAGACCAACGCCAAGACACATTGTTATGAAGATATCCAATATACAGAACAAAGAGAAAATATTAAAAGCTACAAGAGAAAGGAGACAGATTACATTTAGGGGTAAACCAATACGGTTAACAACGGACTTTTCATCACAGACACTGAAAGCAAGAAGGTCATGGAACAATGTATTTCAAACACTGAAAGACAATGGATGCCAACCAAGAATTCTGTATCCAGCAAAATTAAGCTTCAGGTATGACAACGAAATAAAGATCTTTCATGATAAACAAAAGTTAAAAGAATTTGCAGCCAGAAAACCTGCATTGCAAAGCATTTTGAGCAAAACACTACACGAGGAAGAAATGAAAAACAATAACCAAAACCATCAGTGGGAAGTGCCTCAGTAAAGACAGAGGGCGAGGGGAAAGATAATCACGGAGAAACAAACTAAATATTTAAAAAAAAAAAAGGATAAGCATTCAAACATGGATGGAAGTTCAAACCATATATCAATAGTAACTCTGAATGTTAACGGCCTAAACTCTCCAATAAAGCGACATAGGCTGGTATCATGGATTAAAAAGACAAATCCAACAATATGCTGCCTCCAGGAGACACATCTGATTGGAAAAGACATACACAGGCTGAAGGTGAAAGGATGGGAAAAAATATACCACGCACATGGTCCTCGTAAGCAAGCAGGAGTGGCCATCTTCATATCGAATAAAATCGACTTCAAGACTAAGTTAATCAAAAGGGATAAAGAAGGTCATTATATACTGTTAAAAGGATCCATTCACCAACAAGACATAACAATTATCAATATTTATGCACCAAACAATGGTGCTGCGACATTCATAAAACAAACTCTCCTCAAGTTCAAGAATCAAATAGACCACAACACAATAATTATGGGTGACTTCAACACTCCTCTTTCACCGTTGGACAGATCCTCCAAACAAAAATTGAATAAAGAAACTATAGAACTCAATATCACAATCAACAACCTAGACTTAACTGACATATATAGAATATATCAACCATCATCAAATGGATATACCTTTTTCTCAGCAGCACATGGATCCTTCTCAAAAATAGACCATATATTATGCCATAGGGCAACCCTCAGTAAATATAAAGGGGTGGAGATAATACCATGCATTTTATCTGATCATAATGGAATGAAACTGGAAATCAATGATAAAAGAAGGAAGGAAAAATCCTACATCACATGGAAAATGAACAATATGTTACTGAATGATCAATGGGTTACAGAAGACATAAAGGAGGAAATTAAAAAATTCTTAGAGATAAATGAAAATACAGACACAACATATCGGAATCTATGGGACACAATGAAAGCAGTTTTAAGAGGAAAATTCATCGCCTGGTGGTCATCCCTCAAAAAAAGAAAAAACCAACAAATAAATGAGCTCACACTTCATCTCAAAGCCCTAGAAAAGGAAGAGCAAAACAACAGCAAATGTAGCAGAAGACTAGAAATAATTAAAATTAGAGCAGAAATCAATGAAATTAAAACAAAAGAAACTATTGAAAAAATTAACAAAACTAAAAGTTGGTTCTTCGAAAAAATAAATAAGATCGACAGACCTTTAGCCATGCTAACGAAGAGAAGAAGAGAGAGAACTCAAATTACTAACATACGGGATGAAAAAGGCAATATCACAACAGATCCTACAGAAATACAGAAGACAATTAGAAATTATTTTGAAAACCTATATTCCAACAAAATAGAAGATAGTGAAGACATCGATAAATTTCTTAAGTCATATGATTTGCCCAGACTGAGTCAGGAGGATACACACAATTTGAATAGACCAATATCAATGGATGAAATTGAAGAAGCCATCAAAAGACTACCAACCAAGAAAAGCCCAGGACCGGATGGATATACAGCGGAGTTTTACAAAACCTTTAAAGAAGAATTAAAACCAATACTTTTCAAGTTATTTCAGGAAATAGAAAAAGAGGGAGCTCTTCCAAATTCATTCTATGAGGCCAACATCACCCTGATTCCGAAACCAGACAAAGACGCCTCAAAGAAAGAAAACTACAGACCAATATCTCTAATGAACCTAGATGCAAAAATCCTCAATAAAATTCTGGCGAATCGAATACAAAAACACATCAAAAAAATTGTGCACCATGACCAAGTAGGATTCATCCCTGGGATGCAAGGATGGTTCAACATACGGAAATCAATAAATGTTATTCACCACATCAATAGACTTAAAGATAAGAACCATATGATCATCTCGATAGATGCAGAGAAAGCATTTGACAAAGTACAGCATCCCTATATGTTCAAAACATTAGAAAAATTAGGGATAACAGGAACCTACCTTGACATTGTAAAAGCTATATATGCTAAGCCTCAGGCTAGCATCATTCTGAATGGACAAAAGTTGAAGGCATTCCCTCTAAAATCCAGAACAAGACAGGGATGCCCTCTATCTCCACTTCTATTCAATATAGTTCTCGAAACACTGGCCAGAGCAATTAGACAGACGAAAGAAATTAAAGGCATAAAAATTGGAAAAGAAGAACTTAAATTATCACTATTTGCAGATGACATGATTCTATACCTAGAAGACCCAAAAGGGTCTACAAAGAAACTACTAGAACTAATAAATGAATTCAGCAAAGTGGCAGGATATAAAATCAACACGCATAAATCAAAGGCATTTCTGTATATCAGCGACAAAACTTCGGAAACGGAAATGAGGAAAAACACTCCATTCACGATATCCTCAAAAAAAATAAAATACTTGGGAATTAACCTAACAAAAGAGGTGAAAGATTTATATAATGAAAACTACAGAACCCTAAAGAGAGAAGTTGATGAAGATCTTAGAAGATGGAAAAACATACCCTGTTCATGGATAGGCAGAACTAACATCATCAAAATGGCGATATTACCAAAAGTTCTCTATAGGTTTAATGCAATGCCAATCAAAATCCCAATGGCATATCTTGTAGAAATTGACAAAGCAATCATGAAATTCATATGGAAAAATAAAAGACCCAGAATAGCAAAAGCAATTCTAAACAGGAAGTGTGAATCAGGCGGTATAGCAATACCAGATTTCAAACTATATTACAAAGCAATAGTGACAAAAACAGCATGGTACTGGTACCAAAACAGGCTGATAGACCAATGGTTTAGAATAGAGGACACAGAGACTGATCCACAAAGTTACAACTATCTTATATTTGATAAAGGGGCTAAAAGCATGCAATGGAGGAAGGATAGCATCTTCAACAAATGGTGTTGGGAAAACTGGAAATCCATATGCAACAAAATGAAACTGAACCCCTTTCTCTCGCCATGCACAAAAGTTAACTCAAAATGGATCAAGGAACTTGATATCAAACCAGAGACTCTGTGTCTGATAGAAGACAAAGTTGGATCCGATCTACAAATTGTGGGGTCGGGCTCCAAATTCCTCAATAGGACACCCATAGCACAAGAGTTAACAACAAGAATCAACAAATGGGACTTAATTAAACTTAAAAGTTTTTTCTCAGCAAGAGAAACAATAAGAGAGGTAAACAGGGAGCCTACATCCTGGGAACAAATCTTTACTCCTCACACTTCAGATAGAGCCCTAATATCCAGAGTATACAAAGAACTCAAAAAATTAGACAATAAGATAACAAATAACCCAATCAACAAATGGGCCAAGGACCTGAACAGACACTTCTCAGAGGAGGATATACAATCAATCAATAAGTACATGAAAAAATGCTCACCATCTCTAGCAGTCAGAGAAATGCAAATCAAAACCACCCTAAGATACCATTTCACTCCAGTAAGATTGGCAGCCACTATGAAGTCAAACAACAACAAGTGCTGGAGAGGTTGTGGAGAAAAGGGTACACTTGTACATTGCTGGTGGGACTGCAAATTGGTGCGGCCAATTTGGAAAGCAGTTTGGAGATTCCTGGGAAAGATGGGAATGGAACCACCATTTGACCCTGCTATTGCCCTTCTTGGACTATTCCCTGAAGACCTTAAAAGAGCATGCTACAGGGATACTGCCACATCGGTGTTCATAGCAGCCCAATTCACAATTGCTAGACTGTGGAACCAACCCAGATGCCCCTCAGTAGATGAATGGATAAAAAAAATGTGGCATCTATACACAATGGAGTACTATGCAGCAATAAAAAATGACAAAATCATAGAATTTGCAGGGAAATGGATGGCACTAGAGCAGATTATGCTTAGTGAAGCTAGCCAATCCCTAAAAAACAAGTACCAAATGTCTTCTTTGATATAATGAGAGCAACTATGAACAGAGCAGGGAGGAAGAGTAGGAAGAAAAGATTAACATTAAACAGAGACATGAGATGGGAGGGAAAGGGTGAGAAAAGGGAAATTGCATGGAAATGAAGGGAGACCCTCATTGCTATACAAAATTACATACAAGAGGTTGTGAGGGAATGGGAAAATAAACAAGGAGAGAAATGAATTACAGTAGATGGGGTAGAGAGAGAAGATGGGAGGGGAGGGGAGGGGGGATAGTAGGGGATAGGAAAGGTAGCAGAATACAACAATGACCAATAGGACATTATGTAAAATTGTGGAAGTGTAACCGATGTGACTCTGCAATCTGCATTTGGGGTAAAATTGGGGGTTCATAACCCACTTCAGTCCAATGTATGAAGTATGTTATGTCAAGAGCTTTGTAATGTTGTGAACAACCAATAAAAAAAAAAGGAAAAAAAAAAGAAAACTAAAAAAATAAAAAATAAAAAGAAACAAAAAACAAAAAACAAAAAAAAATAAAAAAATAAAATTGGCAGCAAGAAATGACAATAATTTGAAAAGTAGGAAATGGTTAAGCAATTTGCACTCAGAAATGAGTCTCCACTGTGCTAAATAAACCAAAAGTATATTGAAAGTAATTTTAAAACAGTGAACAACTTTCAAAGAGTGAAATTAATATCCATTACTCAAGTCTTACTGTTTAAAATCACATTTCAGCATAATTTATCCCAAATCAGTAAATTATGGATCTAAGGAAAGACAATCTTGCTTCCCTCAATGCTTTCAAAAATCTTACAATTATATCTGAAATTCAGTGATTTAATTACATGATAAATTCACTATAATTAATTGCCCAACATTATTTGCTACTATGCTAGAGTCTGGATTAACACAAATGCAATTCAGAAAAGATTCTCTAGTCTCAATTATCTCACAATTTAATGAAAATAAAAGTCATATAAACAACAGACTATAACAATATATAGACTGTAATAATTTTTATAATAAACCTACAAAGTTCAATCAAACTAAAGGGACTTCTCAAATTAATATTATGCTTATAGTACTTTTTTAAAAATAAGCATATTTTATTCTACTAGCGCCAATAAACACCACAGGAAAATTACCTTTACTTTTAAGATATAAGACTCATACTCTTTGTTGGAATATAAGAAATCAGGTGTGAAGAATATACTACAATAATTTGAGTGCATGAGTGAAGAGAAATCCTCTGGCTAGGAAAATAACAAGAGAGAAACAGTAGATGCCTATAAAAAATGGGGGAAAGAAGTCCTTAGGGGGAAAAGAATAAAAAAGAAGTGGAAATAAAGGTTATATACACTTCACAAATTCTCCTAACTTCATCTTTTCCTTCACACCATATAATTTAAATCATAAATCAAATGAATCTAGCTTTGTGTTTCAGCCATTTTAAAATTATTGATAAAAAATTCCATTTCATGAACTATTCTTCCCAGGAAGTCACACTAAATTTAAAGTTATTTCTCATTTCTTAATGTTAACCTTTTGTAAAGAGCATATTACTATATGTAGAAATGGACATTTAAAATATAATGTGAAAATTGTTTACTTACAATCATCTGATATTTTTGAAGAAAAGTATTCAAAAAGACTTAAAATATTTGTTTCTTGTAATTCTGGCTCTTTTTCTGATTTTTCCATGAATACAATATTCTTTCGTGAACTATTACAGTCACAGAAACCAATAAGAGCAGTTTTTCGCAAATCAGAAGTTGCTGCATACAAGCAGATTTCTGCAACAATTGTTGTATATGTATAGATGATAATCCAGGTCCACGAAAGGTCATCAACCTTGCAGTTTTCTTTCTGAAGTAAGAAAACAGGTATTAGGAAAATCAGAGGACAGTCTTTCATAATTAAGAACCATAAAAAAGTCTTCAAATTTCATGGAATTATTAAAAGATCAAAATAAATATTTCTAAATGAACTCATTAAAAAAGCAATTTTCCACAGATATATTGCATAAATAGTAGTTCAAAATATAAAAACTGTAAATAGCATATAAATGTATAAAGAACAACTTTTTAGTTTCTTTAGGAAGCAATAGAACATAAATTAATCCAATGAAATACTACTTTCTTCAATAATATTTTTTAGTGTGTTATAGTTTCATGTATTTTTCATAGGAATAAAAAAATTACAACTTTTGGAGAGGAATTTAAGCATCTGTTCCAAGACCCTTAAATACAGCTTATAGATCTTTCATGCAAAATTTATTTTTAGTAATTTATTCCAAAGAAGTAGAAATACAAATAATATGTTATGTTTGAGAATGCCAATACAACGTTTCTTGTAATTAATTATGAACAGTTAGAAAATAACTTAATGTTCAATAATAGAGAGCGGGTTAAAAAACTTATTTCATTTCCACTAAAATACAAATCTTAATAACATGTAATGACAATGGAAAAGTTTATGAAAAATAGTAAATGTTATATGCATATTTACTTTAAAATATAATTATTACAAAGTTATGAACACTAGGTGCCCTAGTATGATACATAATTTAAATAGTGGCAAAAAATAAAATATGCTTCTATTCAGGGGTCTTTTCACATTTAAATTAGTAATGTTGTTACCTGACTATGAAGAGACATAATGCTTGAAAGAAAATCTTTTACTATTTCCATTAAAGCTCTCAAGCAGGCCATGTTTAATTTGGCAGCCTCCCCAAGGACAAACAAAGCCATTGCTGAGTCCAACCTGAATTATGAACAGATGACAAAGACTTTAATAGAAAATAACAATAATCAATTTTAATGAATAAAAAAGGAAATGAGTTCTGAGATAACCACAAAAACTTATTTTCAATAAAGATTGGTATTGGCTGGCACCAATTACTATAAGTGTTTATAGGATGTTTTGGTAAGATGTTTCAATTTAGAGTATGCTCTGACAAAATTCTGAGAAATAATACAGTCAATAGCATCTCTTCATAAATCTGGTATGACAAGCAGTTGTGTTCTGCTGCTACAGAGTCCCCTTTTGTGACTGATTCCATAGAGTGAATATCAAGAGCGTGTTTTCTTCTCAAAATAGAGAACAAATTTTAAAAAATTATTTGCCTAAACATTCCAAAAGTTAATATTATTTGGTTTTGTAAAATGTGTAGTTTCTAAAAATAAAATTTATATTTCACATGAATGATAAAAAAAAAAAGAACTACCTTCATAAAAATCTGTGGTGCAGATTTTTATGTATTAAATCTCTCTTCTTGTTTGTTTCTGAACTTTTAAAACATTTCTCTCCTAATTTCTTCTCTAATTTATTCTTCATTCAAAAGTATATTATTCAATCTCCATGTGTTAACATGGTTTTTGTTCTTTATTTTGTTACTGATTTCTAATTTCATTCCATTAGGAACTGATAAGATGCAAGGAATTATTTTGGTTGTTTGGTATTTGCCAGGACTTGTTCTATGCCTGAAAATATGGTTTATTTTGGAGAAGATTCCATGTACTGGTGTAAATAAAGTTAATTCAACAAATGATAGATGTAATGTTCTATAGATATATTTTAGGTTCACTAAGATCCCGTACTTAATTTATGACTAGATGACCTATATATTGTAAGAGAGGTATCTTGAAATCATCCAGTATTATTGTGTTGAAGTTTATCTGGGACTTAATGTGTAGTAGTGTTTGGTTATGTAAGTAGGTGCACTGTTATTTGGGACATAAATATTTACAATCATTATATCTTCTGGTTAGATAGACTCCTTACCAGCATGATCTTCCTTGTCTCTTGTGATTAGGGTTGAAGTTGGCTTGCTTAGATATGAGATTGGCTATTCCTGCTTACTTTCAGTCTCCATTTGATAGTATACCTTTTCCCAACCTTTTACCTTCAGCTTATGTATGTATTTGTAAGGTGAATCTCTTTTAAACAACATATGGTTGGGTCCTGATTTTAATCCATTCTACCAGTCTATGTCTTTTAATTGGAAATTTGAGTCCATTTACATTCAGTGTTATAACAGAGAGGTGATTATTTTTTTCTGTCATTTTGATTGATTTCTAATGTTTTATTCAGATTTGGCTTTCCTTTAATAAGCTACTCTTCTATAGGTTTCATTCATTTGCTTTCTTTGAAGTTTGGTTTGAATTTCCTCTGCGTGAAATACATTAAATATTTGCTAAAGTGCCAGTTTAGTAGTCATGAATTCTTTTAGTTTCTGCTTATCATGGAAGTTTTATTGTTCACATCTTCAATTATGAAGGACAACTTTTCTGGATAAAGCAATCTCAGTTAACAATCATTATTTTTTCAGTGTTTGGTATGTATTATTCCAAGCTCTTCTGGTTTTTAGGATCTGGGCTACTAATCAGAGTTGATTCATATTGGTTTGCCTCTAAATGTGACGTACCATTTTCTCTTGCATCTTTACAAATTTTATCCTTGTTCTGTACATTAATATTTTAATTACAATGTGTCTTGTGAGAATCTTTTTTGAGCTTGTTTATTTGGTGTTCTGAATGACTCCTGTACCTGGATATTCATCTAATTCTCAAGGTTTGGAAAATTTTCTTATATGATTTCATGGAAAAGCTTATGCATGCCCTTAGTTTGTATCTTACTCCCTTCCTCAATGCCAATGATTCTTATATTTGGTCTCTTCATGTTGTCCCATATTTTCTGAATATTCTGGTCATGTTCTCTCATCATATTTACTTTATTGCTAAGTTTCCAAGGTCATATACCTGGGTCTTTGAGGCCTGAAAAATCTGTCTTCTTCATGGTCTAAACTATTAGTGATATTTTCCATTGAATTTTTTATTTGATTAATAAATTATTTTATTTCTATATTATTTCATCTGTTTGGTTCTTTTAAAGAATACCTATATCTTTATTGAAATGATATTTCATTTCCTATATTTCCCTCATATTTCATTTCTTATATTTTTAGTTTCTTGACCCTTTTAGCTATTGACTTTTTAAATTCTTTGTCTGGCATTTCATCCACTTCTCTATCTTAGGATTTAGTTATTGGGAGTCAAAAGAATTTTGAATGCTTTTTATTTCCTTGCTGTTGGGGCAGGCTCCAAATGACTATGTTTAGGCTCTCTCACTGCAGCTTCTGGTGGGCTATGTTATGATTTTTTTTTTTTTTTTGCAGGGAAGGGGTTGGATACTGGGGATTGAACTCAGGGACACTCATCCCCAGCCCTATTTTGTATTTTATTTAGAGATGGGGTTTCACTGAGTTGCTTAGTGCCTCGCTTTTGCTAAGACTATCTTTGAACTTTTGAACTCACAATTCTCCTGTTTCAGCCTCTGGAGCTTCTGGGATTACTTATGTTATGTTTTTAGTATATAGTCAAGGTCATAAACATTTGCTTCTGAGTGTGTGCCCACTTATGTAACCTGTTGGCAATGTGCCTTCTTTGTCTGGTCTGCATATTAAAAAGGCCTATGTAAAAGATTCAGGGGCTAAATAGAAATGGCTAGGGGATGAAGCTGGAGCTGGGGTCTGGCTAGGGACCAAATCAATTTCCAAATTAAGAATGACCAACATCCCAACTGTACCTTGCTTCTTCATTCAACTACTGTAGTCCTGAACCTTGCTTCCCAGGCCTGAGCCTCGCCTCCACCCAACAATTGGCATAGCTGGCAGGATACTATGCAGGTGAGAGATGTCTCAACTCTGGTAAACAGGATGGACCTGTGGTCACTGAGCAGCATGTAGTACTTGGTTTCCAAGGTCCTGCAAACATGGACTTCTGTGTAGAGTTGGGATGCAGTGAATGGGTTCCCTGTGAGCAAAGTGAAGGCTTCTGATTGCACTATGGTGAATACGGACCCAGCAAAATGGATATAAACTCAGCCACAGAGCTCAGGCACCAGCCTGCAGCCAAGGACAAAGATGGCAGTGGCAGTACAGATAAGACAGGGGAAGGACCTGAGGAGCTGCTTAAATATCCATTGGGGGTCATGAGATAGTTTTTACAGCTCCGAGAGTAAAACCTGATACCACTATTCCAGATACTGCCAAGATGAGGGAGTTGCAAGGTAAGGAAGAGACCTTGGAAGCCAGAATATGGTCACTGGAGGAAGTTCTCATATCTTGAAAATACCCCTAGGCCTCCCCTATAATGCTCATGGAGTCTGAGGAGGAGGAGAAGAAGGAGGAGGAATATTAACACCTGCAAGCCTGGAGAACAGTAACGCAGAAAATTAAACAGCAGCCGCTGTTGGCTCCGAAGGTCAGCCATCAGCAGAGCCAGCCCAGGTAACCAAGTTCATCATGCTCCACCAGTTAAGCAGAGTTGGTGGACTTGGGAAAATAATTTGGACAGAGGCCAAGAGAGCCCCTGGCTGCTTCGTTGTGATCCCTGTGAGATTTAGGGTTCTCAGGAGCCAACAGAAGCTGCCTTGTGCTACATATTATGAATCCTGCACAACTTTGTGACTTAGATGTGCTGGGAATTGGCAGGGGTCAAAGAGCCCAGGTATTAGGGACCGGAAAAGCTCAAGTGTACTAGGAGCTATTAGAGACCAAGAGGGAGTCCATGTATATAGGCTCCATAGGAGCCAACAGGGGCCAAGAGAGATTCCTGTGTTAGGAACTGGTAGGGATCAAGAAAAAGTCCAGGTTTGCTAGGACCAGAAACTTTAGGAGGTGTTAGGCCTGCTACCTATGTAGGTGAACCAGAAACAGGCTTATACGTTGGAGGTGAGGCATCTATACTCTCCAGTGTTTGGTACACTGATAACTCCAGCTGTGGACAGCTGCCTGTGTGGATGGCAGTGGCTGTGGAGCCAGAAAGAGACACTGTTTACTTTGAAACCAGTACAAGACAAAATAGCCAGTAAACTGAGCTAAATAATGATAGCAAATAAAGTATCCCCCGTAATGATATGTGACTGTTTTGCAGTATATTCAGGGCATATTCTGTGGCAAGAGCTCTGGGAGGGTAAACTACCAGCAACAGGTAACTATAGGGCATGTTATTGGCCATGTCCTCCTGACTAATTCAGGGAATAATGAAGCAGATATGTTGGAAAGGGTGTGGTGGTTAGAGTGGGTGCTTCCCACTGACCTGTCAGCTTGGTTGCATTGCTTCCTGTAGTATGCAGGTGTGAAAATTACATGGAATGTAGTCAAACAATGGGGTCTGCCTGTCGCAAGCCATCCCTGGGCTGTGTGTGAGCTATGCGCATCGTAGCCATAGGAGGGGACAGGTCTGGCATGGCATGCTGATTGTGCTGCACAATGCAAGTGTGCCTCTCCTCTCTCTCTGCCTATGATCCCACACAGCACCTGAGATGGGTGTGACTTTCCAAGATGTCAATAAATCTGCTGACCACAAGACATCATGAAGCAAGACTTCACCTTTGAAACCTTATCCCCTGCCTTATTTGGTGAAGAACATTCTATCAAAACTCCTATAGAACTCCCATTTTTACCCTGTATACCGATTGCTGTATCACATCAGTTACACTTCCATTGATTTACATATTGCCATTCTAGTGACTGATGTATTCTGCTGTCTAAAAATGGGAGTTCATAACTCACTTGAATCAAACTATGAAATATGATATATTAAGAACTATGTAATGTTTTGAACGACCAACAATAAAAAAAAAACTCCTATAGAAATAAAGAGATTTCTGGTGCACGCTTACTCTTTCAGGGCTCTTTTCCAGCTGACCCTCAAGGTCCCAGAGTCACCCTACCCTTGATACAAAAATTACTTCTGTGTCCTGTGCTTTTTCGCTGTTTTCTTAGCTTAGTGTTGCAGCCAGCTATTTCAAAGCCAGTTCATCTCGTTAGTGTGGGTGGCTGGCAAGATCTGCATTTAACATGGAATCCCCTGGTAGAGGCTTGCCAGACATGTATGCTTTATGCTCAGGATTATCTATAACCTTGATGCGTTGGGGCCACCGTTGGCTAAATAATGTGGGGATGCATCCCTTGACACAATGACAGCTTGATTACATTGGACCTTTACCAAAGTCAGAAGGGGCCATGTTTGCCTTGGCAGCAGTTGATGCCTTTAAAAAAAATAGATGTGCCAAGTGTCATTTGAATACTTTCCCTTTTTCTCCTTGAGCCAAGAAAAAAAAAAGTTTTAAAGAAAAAAATGCTTTTTTAACCATATGTACTATTTGTAAGTGTCAGGAGATAAAGGAATAAGTATTATCATGTTCATGTAACATAGATTTTCTCCAATTCATACAGAAAATTGCTCTCCATATGTAAAATACAGCTGCAAGATTTTAGTTTTTGTAACTGTTTTAATAATGATCTTGGATGGAAGCATTTTAAATAACTCCAAGTTGTATAGCTCAGTTTTTTCAAACTTTAGTCTTATAATAACATGGTTCCATTAACGAATTTTTCTCCATGGCAAAATATTTCCAAGGATTTCCTGAAGAGTTGGTAAGAAGGCAGTACTATCAGAGGCCATTTGCTATTTTAATTGAAACTACTGTGTTCTTCTCAAGCCCGTGGTCACAGAAGTGGCAATTAAACCCTAAAAATGGCAAAAGGATTTGTTTGTTCAGAATTCTTTGTTAACACTGAAGACTCTGGAAGCTGGGAGATTGGAGCTACCATTCCTGCTTTAAACTCCTTGTGCCTTCTTTTCACAAATGTGAAATATGGGCAGAGGTAGGTCCTTCTGAAAGGGATTAAAGCTTCTTCAACATAAGTTATAAATTGGATATTGCTCAGACCCGTGCATGCCACCATCCCACACATGTTTATGCATATATAATTTAATGAATAAATGGTGATTTATAATAACATGGTTACACCATTTTCAACGTAAGTCCTGGTTGGATGAAGTGTTGAGTTTAACTAAGGCTACCTTTTTGTTAGGTGATATGAAAAGAAATTTCTTTCCTGACCTGTCCCAAGTCCTAAATGAATGGTCAATTTTAATCTGATCAGAATCACTAGAGAGTTAAGAAGATGTCAAATATTTTAATCACAAATGAGAGTTCTTCAAAGGCATCTGCTGGAATGAATATGAACTTGTATAAAAGATGTATAAATGCTGCAAAAACAGAATGAAATATTTTGATGATATCAGAAGGCGAAAAGGAGGGTGTTGGAGTCCAGCTCCAGCAAGGGGTCTTAGGATGGTGAGGAGTCAGAGAAAGGGGGGTGGACAAATAACACAGACACCAAAGTGAAGGTGCTGAATCCCAATCTTTACTTGCGAAGTTATCATATGTACTTTTCATTTTGGCAGGCTCACAGTACTTTGTGGTTACAAAACAGGAATCATTATTCAAACAAACAAAATATTATGTAGCTACAATTAGATAAGAAGAATGTGTCTTGGCTTATACATAAGCAAGCATTTTTACTTTCAGTTCGAGTTTTGCTTTGAGCTGTTTCTGCTTAGTTAGCTTTTAATAATAGTTAGAAATGTCCCAGACTATTGGCCTATACCTTAACTATTCTTTCTTGACTTACTGACTAGAACCGGCGCCACGGTTATGGCAAATGGTTAACTTGAAAAGAGAGGCTACTAATTTTAATCAAACAAGAGCTAGAGCACCAAACCATTGTGCACAGGAACAAGAACAAGTTGCCCAGTCCTAAGCACTAATCTGTCTTCTTACCATTAATTCTTCTTCTCGAGATTTTAATTTAATTTCTCAAAAACTTCCTTGACTGTTTTTCCTACAGGGGTTTTTTCATTAAACATTAACAATTTACCTTCCACAGCTGAATCATTGCATTTAGAGCAAACAGATTTATTCTTTAGAAGTAATTGCATTAATTGGGAAAGTCATGTTTTTTCCTTCATACTTAATGATCATATGAGAAGTTGCAACTAATTAAAGGATTACAAAACCAAACCAGGCCATTCCCAGAAACATATTGCACTCCTCCAGAGGATGGATGCCTTGTGCCATCCACCTCAGTAGGGCCTTGCCATTGCCTGAGTCAGGGAGAGGCACAACAGGAGGGTGTGTTTAGGATGCAAATTTAGAAAAACAAACAGAATGAGAGTAAGATTGGGTCCTGGGGTGTCAAAATACCTGATGACTTTGGTCCTGGGCTCCATGTAGTGCTGCACTCAGGAAGAACCTTCCACAGTCTTGCAGAAGCTGGACACAGCCCAGTTGCAGTCTGTAATGTGTGTTCTAAATTGCCCCCAACAATGTTGATGGCCTTTTACAGCTGGCTCATCACAATACAAAATAATCAAGGTACTTATTTCATGGGTCAGGATGTGCGATTCAGTGATGGGCAATTCAGTTACAGATTCTGTGGAAGGTGCATGTCCCATACCATGCATGTTTAGAATTCCTACCCTTGATTTAAAAAAAAAAAATTTAAAGGTAAGAATGACACAGCTTCTGTTCTCAAACTACTTAAAATTTATTGGGAAAATAGATGTATACAAAATTCTTCAAAAATATAATAATAAAAAGTGAGTAGTAATGGAGCAGTAATTCTGAGGTGGGGGATTCAGGAAAAAAACTCTTCCAAAATGGTGGTGTGTTGCCCAGACCTTGTGTGTTGGTCAGCTTTTTGTCACTGTGACAAAATACCTGAGAAAATCAATTTAAAGGAGGAAATATTATTTTGACTCACATTATCAATCCATGGTCACTTGGCCCCATTGCTTTGGGCCTTTGTGGAGGCAGAATATCATGACAGGAGTGTGTGTAGTGGAACAGAGTGAAGGCCCTGAGAAGGGAAAGGGGATAACTTTGCAAATTTCTACTACCTCCCAATAGCACCATCAGCTGGGAGCAAAATGTTCAACATATGAGGCTTTGGGGGTATTTCCAGATCCAAACTGTAATTTTGTGTTTGAATAAGCACCTTCCAAAGAGAAGAGAAAGGATATGGGATCAGGCTGACCAACATACTATTGGGGAAACACCTGCCTCTTTGGTTAATGAGCCCCAGAAAGGTCATTGCTCATCTTCCTGAAAATGATTGTCTTGCCTGCAAGAAATTCACCAAATCCAGAGTCCAGAGTTTAAATTTCGCATGAATTTATATTGATTGAAATGGAT
Organism: Spermophilus citellus; assembly: GCF_964194105.1. Classification (NCBI taxonomy): domain Eukaryota; kingdom Metazoa; phylum Chordata; class Mammalia; order Rodentia; family Sciuridae; genus Spermophilus; species Spermophilus citellus. Next base: position 27,179,237 of record NC_138195.1, on the reverse strand, counting down.
ATTGTTAGTTACCTTGTCCTATAGCAATGGGATATTTAGGCTTGACAAACTATAGGCATGTAGTGAGACAGTGAGAGGGTCATGAGCATAAGTTCCTTGCTTTGTATGATATAAGGAGAAGAAAACTAAGAAGAAATATCACCAACTTATCCATAAATTAATATCATCCCTCTGTAGCTAGTCTAGGCCATTGCTCATTGATGAAAGATTACTAGACTGGCCGACTTGGAAGCAATCTTGATATTTCAGAAAAAATAATTAAATATGGTATAATTGATGTCACTAGCAATATCCCAGGAATCTCAAAACTTGATGTTTAGAGTTTGTAAAGAAAATCATTTCCCCAATCTCTCTTGCTTTAATTTTCCAAGGGATTTTGGTCCAAAGTAATATAAGTATTACCTTCAGCATGGTGTCCCATTGTCATTTCTATACCATACAACATGTATATATATGTAAACTATTACATGCTGTAGTGTAGCTTTTAGGGTGTCAGACTCCCGTTGCTAAAACAATGATCCTTCACTTGTGTGGTCTCAGACAAATTCTTTGCCTCAAATTTCTCATCTATAAAATAAAGAAAACCATGAGATCTATTTCATATGGTTATAAGTTTTAAATCAGATATTTCATGTAGAGTCCTTAGCAAAGAATATGTTATTATTACTCAGACCTATGAGAGTTGATAGATTTGCTACCATGTGCAGAGATAGCATGTGAACAAGTGGTGTTGATAACAGTCTCCTTTTCTTCTGTACTTTTTAATCTATTAATTTAGAACAGAAAGTGAGTGTTTTATAAAGAAATATACTTTTATTTACTATATCAAGCACAATAGAACACATTCATATATTATAAATGTATAGCTGGATAAATTTTCACAAAATAAAAGCACTTGGATGTAAGCACCCACATATAATATTAGGACATTTTCTGGCCTCCAGAAGCCTTCATATATTCCCTCCAAGTCCTGATTCTCCCCAGAAGGTAACCACTTTGAGGCTTGCAGCACTAGCATGTAATTACGTTAAAATGTATAATAAAATATGTATTCTTTTGTGTCTCTCTTTCTTTACTGTGCTTCCGAGGTTTATCTTAGGTTTTGAATAATTCTTCCTTGTTGATTTTTATAGGCCATTGTATGATGATACCATCTTTTTTATTCATTGATTTTCATATTGCTACACATCTGGGTTGTTTTGAGTTGGGGACAATTATGATTAAGATGCTATCCATACTTTGGTACAAATATTTTGGTGAGCCATTCATCTGCATTTCTGCTGCATATGACCCTGGAAATGGAATTACATGGATCTGTTCAGTTGCACTAGATACTGCTACCAAAGATAGAATCGAAAGTGCTTGTACCCATTTATGCTTCTTGGTTGTTGTAATTTTAGCAATTCTGATAATGTTACTTTGTAGTGTAAATTTTGCATTTTCCTAATAATTAAGAAATTATAATTTAGTTTAACACTAATAATAATAATAAAGTTTAGCACTTTGTCCATGAGTATGCCCTCCCTTTTGATATGATTGTGCAAATGTTGCCATTTTCTATTATGTTTTCATTAAAAAATCAATTTAAATAAAGTATTTATATATTCTATATATGTGTTTTCTGAATATATATGTTAATTCCATTCTATGGGTTGAATTTTTACTCTCTTAATCATTGCTTTGTTTTTGGTTCTAGAGTTTGAACCCAGAGGTGTTTTACCCCTGAACTATATCCCCAGCTCTTTTTATTTTATTTTATTTTATTTTTGAGACAGGATCTTGCTCAATTGCCCACACTGGACTCAAATTTGGGAGTGGTTCATGGTTGGTTGTTTCTCAGCATTGTTATAATAAGAGGTCTCTCAACTAATCTCCACTTAATGGATTCCTTTGTTAACCAATGTTCTGTATTTCTGTAAACAATATTAGCTAATGTTCAATGCCACTTAAATGTTCATAGCTATTAGCAGGCTAATCTGGAATAGTCACACCTTCCTATTGCTTCCTATCAACTCATATACGTACTAAGAGTTCTCTATGTATGCCCATTTTATTTACTATAGCAGTTAAATTATTTTATAAATTTTGATGCAATGACAAACATATTGCTTGTATTATAATTAATGTATATTCTTTAAAATCTAGATTTTAAAAGTTGTAAAAAATTATGACCAAGATAGTTATCAACATAAAGATTTTAAAAATATAGATTTTCACTTAAAATTGATTCTCAAGTGGTGTTAATTTTCACCACATTTTAAAAACTCTAAAACTAAAAACTAAGAATGATGAATAATAGATTATTCATTGAAGAATAAATTATGTTGTACCCAATAATAGAAAGCCCTTGGTCCTGCAAGTAAACATTAATTAGTGTGCTAATTTACATTTTCTTGTTTTAAGTAAAAATAAATTACCAAGAGTATGAATGTGTATCGCTTTTTTTAATGATTCCCTAAGGAACATGAATAGTTCTGAGTTACATCTTCACTACTGGTAAAGACTCCTGAGTTCACATCATTCAGGATTACAGGAACTAACAGTAAAACTTCATGCTACACACTGAGCTTTCTATGAAATTCTGGAACCAGTGTCCAGCCTTTTATAGAGACTGTTATGGAGCTGTCTGTGAGTTTCCTTTGCTCATTCTAAATCAGGCTTTCTGGGAGCTGCTTTCAATGTTATAAATTATGCAATATAAATTCAATTTTTAAAATTTAGTTTTTAGTTATAGGTAGACACAATATCTTTATTTTATTTTTATGTGGTGCTAAGGATCGAACCCAGTGCCTCACACATGGTAGGCGAATGCTCTACCTCTGAGCCACAACCCAGCCCCCGTATGAATGCCATTTACAAATAAATTAGTATAAATTCCATTTTGATCCTGAAGACACAGTAGCTGATCAGCCTAGTTACTCCTTAGAGCAAATCATTTCTAAGATTTGTCTTCTGCCAGGGATCTCTAACACACTATTATAAGACTAATGTATTAGTTTGATTTTGTTTCAGAGGCAATGGCCTATAGTGAATAAGTTTAGTAATTAACCATTCAGCTTATCTCAGTCTTTTCCCTTCTAGCTTGTTATAGTATAACAAGCTCCTGGAAAACTTAAATTTTATTAGTTTTTCATTCTGCCATTTCCATCAGGCTTATTGATACCGGCCAATTTATTTCATGACTTGGGTATAGATGACTACTATAATGACTGTTGGCTCAATTGTGGCTCCAGGAAAACCATAAGGTCACAGCCACGGATATATTCCTAAATGGCTTTCCTGATGAAGACTTTCTCTCCAGCCAATGTTTCTCTGCTTCCATTTAATCGATTGAAAAAGGGTATAGCGAGGTGGTAAGTTATTGTTTGCATGAAGTGTAGGGCAAAGAAACTCCTCTTCACCTAGTCTCTCAATTGTACGTCTAATAGGGACGTGCTTAGTAGATCATCTTGGATTAAAAGAGAGTAGGATCCTGAGATTTCAGATGCAAACATCTCTTAAAGAAAAGAGTGGCACAGTTCAAGTAATCCCTAGTTGGGATGCCCAGATAAGGGAACACCTTGGCAATAGCAGCAAGGGTGGTGGGGGCGATCTCACTGTTCATTAGTATTTCTCCTAAGGCTTCTTAGGGGCTTGGAAGAAATTTTGAACTGAAAAGTAGATGCATTAGATTTAGAGATATTCTTTCATCAAAGCTATGATCTTATTGTATACCCGTTGCGGGGCATCGAGGCCCCAGATGAAATCAAAGTGGTTCCACTCTGGCAATAGTTTGAAGTAACGAAGATTCCTAATTTGGGGGAGTATCCTGTCAATGTCCTTTGGCGTTATAAGCATGTCATGTCCTCCAGCCCAAATAGCAGTGGGCACTTTCATAGCAGTCAAGTCATACAGTGGAGGACGACTCTGTGAAAGAGAAAGAAAAGGCATTCATGAGAGGAGGCGCCTCATAGCAGCAGCTGAACTCCAATAAATGGGAAGGCTGTTAAAGGAGTGTCTGCCATCATCATAGCTCTGTGAGGCAATGAGGGAGGTAAGTAGATACACTACTGTCCCTACCTTCAAGGAGCGCAGAAGAGCAAGAAAGACACGGCAGCTAAACAAACATCTGTATGTAAAGTAGTGTCTGCTGCGTGCCATAAAACACCCCTGAAAGGCAATGGAAGTGAAAAGAAAGAGGAAATTGTTTCTAACTGGGGGCTTCAAAAAAGAGGAGTCAACCAGTCATCATAGTATATAACCGTAATGCCAGTGATTTGGGAGGCTGACAAAGGAGGATCACAAATTTGACGCTAGTCTAGGTAACTTAGTGATAACCTGCCTCAAAATGAAAACAAAATAAAACACTGGTGAATGAGATGGATGGCAATTAAAAGCTGAGAGTGACTTAATAGAGTACTTATAATAGAAAGATAAAGAATGAAACTACATTTTCCAAGGTTAAGGAGTGAGCCAAAGAGGGAAAGAAGCTCTCTTGAATATTGAAAAATGTTAATAGAAACAGTGAAGGAATGATGACAACTAGATAGAATTGACAGGTTAAGAGAAGGTTTGTTTGCTCTTTTTCATAAAGGACAGGAGTTCATGTAAGATAAAAAGAGCATCCAGGAGGAACGGGAAGTAAGAATTGGATCCCAAGGTATATTTTTCCATATAACTTTACACACCAAAATTTTAGGAAGAGGAGGTAAGAAGAGATAGGGAAAAGGGCACAGAAGCAGATTATCTTCCTAATAGAGAAAAGAGGGGAAAAATTAGGAGGACAGAGATATTTGGGTGCAGGTAAAGTTAATTTATGCAACACATAGGTATTAAGGGCTCTGGATATGCCAGGTTCTCTTCCAGGTGAGAAAACATTGGGGAATGAGATGGAGGGAAAGCCCTACACTCATGGCACTAGGTTGATTCTCTAACACTCAATAACACGTAATGTGGGAACAGAGATCAAGCTGGGGACTTGAGGGAGAGCAAGGTGAAGCTAGTACAGACTAGTTTCTCTAGGGGAATGCAATAAAGTTGACTTCAATGATATAGTTTACCTCTTGTAATTGTCTTAAGAGGTTAGTAGAATCTTATTCCTCTAACAATTTATTTCATTGCTCAGAAAGTGACTGGTCTAATTGTTTTGATCCTGAGAAACAACTTAATTGATATGTGTTTGCACTAACAAAAAGTCCTTAAAGATAATCTGGGAAGACATTGGAAAATTTAATTTAATGTGCTTAGTTCATATTTAGAAGCCCAATCCCTGACTGAGAATAGAAAGGTTGTAAAGGGAGAAATTTCAAATGAAGTGCTAAATGAGTCTACAAATTTTGATATGTAAAGTTATATGGAAAAAGATGCCTTATGATCCAATTCTTAAATGTTAAATAAAGCTTTTTAACTTTCATGTGGAATCTTAGTTTTTTCCCCTGTTGATATTAAAAAATGTGTATGTATTCTGTCAAAGTTTTTCTGAAACAATTTCCATTATTATGCTCCCATTAAAATTACACACACACACACACACACACACACACACACACATATATATATATATATATATATATATATCAGAAACTTATTAGTCCAAGATAACTTTATTGCATATTTGGAAAACCCAATACTTTAAAATGTTTTTATACAAAAAGATAGTAAAATATGAGATCAATATTCAGAAATTGAATAAAAAAGAGGAACTAAAGCAAAATGAAATTCATACTTTCTGCTATGTATGAATAAATGTATTTCCCTCTACAAAATATATTTTGAAAAAAAAAAGCTATCAGTAACATTGGTTATCTTGCTATAATTTAAAATGAAGAAGCAAGATTAAAAGTTGTACAAACCAACATGATCCTGAAAAAACACAGAATAAGTATGTCAGATCATTAATACATCCAGTTATTTCTGGGTGGTAGGATACAAATGATTTTACTTTCTTTATATGTATCCCTTTTATCTCCTAAAATTCTGAAATGAATGCAGATTAAAATTAGATATTTATTTCATAAAACTCTTATCAGCATAAATGTCACCAATTAGCAGGTAGAATTCTTCTTACTCTTAAATAATTTCATATTAAAACTTCTCAAAATCCCCTCCTCAGGTCATTCTCAGTAGCTTACCTGATTATAATGAAGCATATTTTCAGCTTCACTTCCCCAATCATAGGCTCTGAATTCTTCAGATCGGTAAAGCTGAAATAAATGTGTTTTAGAAAAAGAATATTTAGGATAAGAATCATGATTTCCAAAGGCAAATCTGAGAAAAACACTGGGAAGAAAACAAGGCCCCTGGATCACCAGAAGAATGTATATATTACTATTATCATGAAAAATTGTGTCCTTTCTATTGAAAGGGAAACAATGGTCTTCTTTGGTTTACAGGAAAAACTAATGAAAAACCAAGTCTCTGTAGAAGAAAGTAAAATCCCAGATTTTTCTCTCTCTGGAAAGGTTGCAGCTCTTCGAGGCCCTCTCAATTTAACTCTTAACTTAAACTCAGGGACTACTTTATTTGTTTTGATTTAAGATGGGATTCATTTATGTCATCTAGTTGGTCTGCACTATAAACCTCCCCACCTTCTTTGTGAATCTAGGGAAATCAAAACAGGAAGGAGGCAACAAGGACAAATTGAAAGCAAGTTGCTAAGTTCTTGGGTGAGTCTGAGAGTGAACTCTGTCCATTTATCTATAATGAGAGTAAGGATTGGTGTGGTTTCCCACGGCAAGGACTCTACCTGTTTTAAATGCAGTATGTTCTGTATTGATGATCCAGTGGGAGCATGGGATAGATACACATCCATTCGACTCTAAGAGAAATCAAACCCATGTTACAGCAACAATCACCCAATGAAATGAACTGTGCATTTCAAAAGCAGGAATTAATGATCAATACTGGTGTTTTGAAAATGATGAGGGAGAATCATCTAAATAAACCCATATTGATGTCAGGAACTTGAATGTGAGTGAACCATAGGTTGACTAGTAGGATGGGCTGCTGGACAGCAAACCTTCGCCAGCTCTGAATATGCAGGGTAATTCACTTATTTTGAAGTAGAATCAGGTGTGATGGACATTAAGGAGCTCAGAAACCAGGGAAGGTGTTATGTGCAAGAGCACGTTGGTATGTGCATGTGCACACATGTGCACTGTCACAGATCAAGAGGTATAAAACCTGCATTTCAGACCCATGTTGTTCATTATCAGCTCTATGACCTTGGTCAAGTTATGGAGTATCTCTGAGTTTCTGTTTTTACTTCTCATAAATGAATATATTAAAAATATTACAAACTGGCTAGGCTCTTATGGGAGTAAAAGTAAAACTAAAAGTCAATTCTTTCCAAAGAGTACTTCAATCTCTGTAAACATCCTAAGGATGAAAATTATAGAGATCAAAGAGTAATTGTAATTATATGTCTTAGAATATAATGCACTCATTCAAGGGAAATTTAAAAATCTGTACTTCTGGAAAAAAACAGGCTTTGAACAATGGTTCTTCATGAGTTTCAACTTAACATAATTTAGCTTCTACAAGCATAGGGATGGACTGGCTTGTGGAAAATAGATATCTTGGGACTGAGTTCACTATAACACACTCATTGGCTGATAATTAGAATACAGCAGAGAAAACTATTCAACCACACTAATCTGTGAATGGAAATTGCTCACCTCCTTTTTGAATTCTCAATAACAGGAAACAAAGATTTGATTTAAAAAAGAACTATGTAATGTTTTGAACAACCAACAATAAAATAAAAAAAAAACCAGAAAAAAAATGGACTACTGCTTCTTCATAGAAAGGGGATTCTATCTCCCATACTATCTGAGATTTTTCCAAGTTAAGTGGTGAGTTTTATTTGAAACCACAGTCACTCATACAGGAAGGCACATATGAAATGAGAACAATGCTTTCATCCTTTTCTAGGATTTCATTTTATAACTCAACATATTCAAATGCAATAAATACATGTTAACTGTAGTACATTGTGGCTGATTGTGAACAGGTGAAAAATCTATTATTCATCATGGAACATCCACGCTCCTAACTTTGACCAGGGATGGAAGGATGCAGCTGCCTTTCCCTTCCACAGTCCTTACATGTAAGGTCCACGGAATATCTAATCAGCTATGCATAGCAAATATCTGCCTTTAAAGGTGCCTTTAAAGGACCATACAAACTATAGTGTAATACATGGATAAGAATGAGTCACAGGAAAGCTGGGATTTCTTCAAGCATTAAATGGCTCCAAAATTATTATACATACCATATTCATATTTTTCTTGTTGTATCCAGCCCATAAGGACATAAATTCACTACATATCACCCAGAGTATTTTATTGTTGCAGATTTTGGTAGAAGGTGTCTTCTTGGTCTTATCTTCTAAAAAGAAACCTTTAGTACCAAACATAGCCTGTAAAAATAAAAAATCAATTATCTTTTCAAGATCCACGTTCAGACTTCTTGAAAATACCTTCATTGTAGGAATGCATCATAGTGGAGGATCATTTGGTGTTTTAGTCCAGGAAATCAAGTTGCTCAGGAAAAATGACTTAGGAATTCACTTCCAAATGAGGAAGATCATTAAACGTTATTTACAGGGAGTCAGCAGTAAGGAATCTTCACCTCAATTTTAGTTCTTCATGGTGAAGCTTCCTATTTGCTGTCTAATCAGAAATTGCCATTATTCCTCATTTATTGATAAGAGAAATGGGACAGTTTTTTTTCCTTAAGCAAAACATTATACTGACTAGAAAGGAAAAGCAGGTTTTTCATATTACTCATGTACACATTGGCTTTCTTGTGCTGTCCTGGATTAGTCAGCTGTCACCATGTAAAGTACAGAATGTAGTACCAAAGAGAAGATGCCACTGAACATCGAAGTCGTGATGACATCACAAAGACAGCATAGCTAAAAACTTCTAAGTCTTGGAAAAATAAGCTTCTGGAGGTAGTCAAAGGCAGCGGGGAGCCAGACAATAGGACTTAAAATGGCAGGAATTTTGACAGTACAGAATGTGAACTAAGATAACCCAGGGACATTATTAGGTTGACTTCTGATCTATAAAATAGCAACACATGTATAAAACTGGTTTATTTATAGATAGATATATCTGCCTCTGAATTTGACAGATTAGTTTACTCAACCCTGCCCAAATGGAGGTAACATTCACGATTAACTGATGCTAACACATTTTGAAAAAAAACTACCAACCCTGCAAAGGGGATGTCACCTCACTCGTGCTCACAGTAAACAATCCAATACGACTGTTATCAAATGAATCATTAGGCCTAAGAGAAATTCCTCCTTATGTTAGCTCATTAATATTTTTTCCCATTCCTACTACTCTACTCCAAATCTGGGTCTCATCTTTTTATAAGCGAATTATTATGATATTCTAAATAGTCTCCCTTGACTTCATTTTAGCCCAAATCCATTTTTTTACCATTGCCCCAAATTGAAAGGGCAACCTTTTAAAAATATATGCTCTTTGTGTACATGACCTTCATGGAAAAACAAAAACAAGCAAAATACAGAACAACGATTTAGTGAATAAAATTTCAAATCTATAATTGTCAATTACAGAACCTTTTCATCCCTTAAATAATACCAATAAATACTTGAATAAATACATGAGCTGTAAGACACTGAGGCTTTGGAATGTAACTTTAATAAATTAGAGCAAGCTCCCATATGGAAAAAAAATCATGTTAGGCTTATCTAACATCTAAACGAGGACATCCATGATCATACATAACTTGAAGAGTGTCTTCTAATTGGACATTGTGAATTCATTGACCTGCCCAAATAAATAGAACAAGAAAACTTGTGAGAAGACTCTATGAATATAGCACTCAGCTCAGACTGAGATTTTGGCATGTACTCAGCTCTGTGACTGGGTACAGTAGATATTGTGTGGGACCTGTAGATATCATGGCACACACAGGTGCACACACAATACACACATTCACAAGCACATGTTCATGGAGTCTTATATTTTATTTACTTAAAGTTCTTACTTTACTTCATAATAGATTTAAAGCTAATAAAGATCTATGATCCCAAATGAGATCCTCAGGTAAATTTTGGCAAAAGGAGAAGCCTACCTTGATTATGGAATTTGGAAGTAGAAAAAAACTGGTAAAAATGCTTGTGGGGTATCTGAATGAGATCACAGGACTCAGGGCAAAATTCATTTTGATTCTTTGTGCCAGTTCGGGCATGGTGGAAAAGGCTACAAATCCTGGGAGAATAGAGACAAGATAATCTTGTAAAAATTAAAAATACATAGGCAATATTTCTACCAGCAAAGGTGGGGATCTATTTATTCATTTCCTTTGTCCTTCTATTGCAACAATTTTGTGGATGAAGTGGGATTTTTTTCTGCAAAGATAATCTGCCTTCAGTTCTTTCTACTCCCAAGTCCCCCTTTCTTTTATTCCATTGATGGACAATTTAATTTGGTTGTGGATATGGAGTACTTGGTAGGTGAAGGGGGAGGGGGAGGCTGCTGAAGCATCTACTAATAGCTGGGTGAAACTGTACTCAGTCTCACCTCCCAAGCATGGGGTGAATTATGGGGAGAATCATTTTACCTCCAACTCTGAGATGAGGAATGAGTCACAGAGCTTCTGAAAGAAAATAATCAGTCCACAAAACATGCATTAATTGGTTCATCCACAATATTATCCAGTTATTCCATAGGATTTCTTTCTCACTATAGAGTAAGATTTCTTTGCTCCAGTGCCTTGCTGGACGCTCACCAATAACTTAGACTCTTTCCAGCTTCCAACATGGAAGGGGCTTTTGTTGGGTCCACTATGGTCCCAGTAAGGAACTAGTCCTTCCATTGGTTCTGCTCAGTATCCCTGTGAGGATGATGGTGGAGATCATCACTATGCTAAAAAGACTATGCAGGGTACCTATATATATTTATTTCATGAGGTGATTTCCTGGGCCTCTGCTGGAAGTGGGGTGGGTGTGTGGCACACAGAGCTGCTTACTAAAATGTTAAAACTATTTTGGCCAGTGGGGGAAAAACTGGACAATTGACTAAACAATTGAGTCAACAACTCTGAACAAGGGGTAATACTTCTGCCAGAGGGTTTTTGAAAACGTGTATAGGTAAGTTTTCTGGTGGTTACACTAATTTGGAAGGCATACTGACATTTAGTGGGCCTGGAACTTGGATCGCTAAATGTCCTACAAACAGTGGATCCTTCCCATGTGACAAAGTTGCTCTGTCCAAAATACAAACAGTGCTCACTGAAACATTTCATGCCCTCGGTATAGTGCAGAGCGCTGATGGTCATATTCTCTGTATTCTCTGCAGATCAAATATAAGAGTATTTCTAAGACTCACTTTCCCAGATCCAACTCAAGTTATTCTCCTCTGTACAGTCCTCTCCCCACAGTGCCCAGACCCTCTGTTGGTGAAGTCAGACTGACTTGGTTTGAATCTATGTTCTGTCTCTATGTGCTCAGAGACCTTAGGAAACTCAATTTCTCTGAACATCTGTTTCCTCTTGTATGAGATAGAGATAATAACAGTAGAGTTGTTCAGAAGATTAGAGGGAGAAAAAGCACTGGACATAAGGTATTAAACATAATCAGTGCTTAGTAGGCACTAGAAATTATGGTAAAATTATTCACCTCTCAGTAGCATTTCCTGGGCTCTCCTAGCAGTCCTTTGATATTCTTTTGGTCTGTGTGCTCCGATCTCCCTGACTGTTTCAAGCTTGTAAACTGTCATTATAAAGTAATGCTCTGTATCTGTTATTGATGTTGATGGTGGTGTTTGTGGAAATACGGTAACAAGATTTATTGTTTCTTCCATAGTTTCACCCAAATTGTGCATTTTGCACTAATTATTATCTTAAAATTAGAAACTTAACAAATTCAAATTTTTATTAGTAGTTTCTTTAAATTTTTTTTTTTTGATGGGTACCAGGGACTGAACTCAGGGGCACTCAACCACTGAGCCACATCCCCAGCCCTATTTTGTATTTTATTTAGAGACAGGGTCTTAATGAGTTGCTTAGCACCTCACTTTTGTTGAGGCTGGCTTTGAACTCATGATCCTCCTGCCTCAGCCTCCCAAGCCACTGGGATTACAGGCATGTGCCACTATGCTTGGCCTCTTTTAAACTTTTACTTGGAACTAGATTACTTATTTCTTTCCAAAAGATCTTGGCAATAATTAAGGTATAAATTTTTTTAAAAGAAGGTGATTTTTTAAAATTATAAATATCCACACTGTTTACATTTGTTATTAGATGAATATTAGATAATATGCTGAGCATATTAGCTCAGTTAATTTATCACAATAAGCTTTTGTGTCCAATCCACAAACAAATGAGACCTTATCTTTTAAACTTGTTTAAATTAAATATGATCCTCTCCCTTTTATTTTATTTCAATCCAATCTGGGTTGTAAGGAAGACCCCATTGGTTTATATTTATCATTTCTCAGAGATATTTCATGATACTATGCTTCAGTTTTTCAGCTTAGGAAATCTAGAAACTTACTCTTTAGAATTTCCTCACTGGATTGGGGACTCGTGATTATTTGTGGAAAATTACAACATCATTACAGATGTGTGGCTATGACCCAAAATTGAGGAAAAGTTTGCAGGACATGCTGCCCATCTCTGGACTGGAGGTTCACAGCCACTCAGAGCGTGAGGGTTGTTCCCAGCACAGGACAGAGTATTAAGGGCACTATAAATAGCAGTTACTCTATTCCAGTTTAAAGGCATATTCCCATAAGATTCTAATAACACTGGTCCTTGTTAGCATACCTATGGTAGTGCCGAGTGAATGTCCAATGAAATACAACTTTTCCTGACCAGTTTTATTCACAATGAAATCTATTATTCCTGGGAGGTCGTATTTGGCCATTTCATCAAAACTGCAAAATAAAACAAGGCCTTATAAATACTTGAAACTGTAAGTTTAAAACTCAGACACCTGCCCACTTCTTTTTTTACACCCAGAATTCTGTACTGTCTACTTAGTCAGTGGGTATATCATTACTTACCCAATTAAGTGTAGACCATTGTAGCTTTTGTCTTGATTTACAGGTTACTTCCTAATAACAGAAGTGTTTGCAAGACTTGGGGATGCTATCTGAAGTTCAGTCTTATTCTTCATTTTATTCTCTTGCTTTTCCTTCCCTTCTCTTGTTTGCATGCCTCTGCTTCTGACAATCCCAAGGGTTATGTAATACTCACTTTTGGAAACAGGACTGTTGTCAGTTATGGTCCTATCATTCACTAGCTGAGTCACTTTTGATAAGTTCCTGAAATGCCCTGAGCCTAAACTTCCTCATTTGAGAAATGAACAGGATAGGTCCTGGTTTCCAGGGCTGCTCTAGGCGTTGCATAGTGTGAAAGAAATGACCTGACTATTGGTAGTCACCTGATCAGATGTTGCTATTATTAGTACTTCTTTCTATATATTCAATATATACGAAAGTTCTATAGTACCAGTCCAACCAGCATTAATGATAAGGCCTGTTATATTGTCAGGTATACCATGAGCTAGAGACCTGCTTATTAAAAGCACATGTGAGGAGATCTCTAAATTGATACTACCAAGTATAAGTGGAATTTTGTAATGCCTTCAAGTACTTTTACCTCTAAGCTCCCAGTCAAGGACTGGTGACATGAAATGCTTCCTGACTAGCACCTTCCACAGAGCTCTAGCCCTAACAATTTATTCTATCCCCTTTCTCCTCTCAGCCTGTCACTGGGTGCTTAATATTTCATTAATATTCAAGAATATAGGAACGCATGGTCTATTCTAGCAGCAAACCAATAGGGAGCTTAAGTTTGAGGAAGGGCAAGCTATTGTAGGCACCAGCTTATCATCTGGTAGCAGAGAAATACTTCCATTAAAAGAAACAGACAACATATTAAAATATTCTCATTGCCCATTAATACTGTTTTGAAAATTTTATATTGAAATTTTCCTGAAAATTGTATTCTGTTCAATCTCAGAACAGTGTTTTTAAAATAAATACAGTATTAATACACATCATCTTTGCAAAATTGATTGGCTGTCTAGGAAAAGATTTATAAAAATGCCATTAGAATAAATACAAGCTTCATGAGGCCAGGGATTTGATCTGAATAGATTTGAATGCTCAGGGCATAAGATAGTGCATACAGTAGGCACTTCATAAATATTGGTTGAATGAATGCATGCATGGGTCATAGGAGTATTCTGAGTTGTCCCTTGAACATATTTATAAAGTATAGTCAGATTGAATTGGAATGTCAGATGATCTTGTTTAACTGGCACAATTTGCCTGTGGGAGAATCAGTCAAAATGAAAGATTCTTACAATTTAAGATGTCAGTAGAAATGATGAGGAGCTTCATGACTTCAAGTATTATAGACTATTATTAATACCATCCATACTATTATATATTTCAAGAAATTGCCTCCAGCTTGTTTTTCTTAGATATAGTTTACCTAAAGGCCCAGAATTTCTCTTCATTTTCTGAGAGTGTTTTGTGTCTTCTTGACCAAGTGTTCCCCCGACTATTTCCCATCCATACGTCATAACCTGCATCTGCTAGAAGGAATCCAAGGCTTCCATTGGCATAATTCTCAAGCCAGTAGGCAGTGTCTGAAAACAGGGCATGCTGCAAGTACACAACTGGCCGGGGACCTGTGACAGTGGTACAAAGACAGAAATCAAGAAGAATCTGTGATAAATAAAGTATGTCCAAACATGATAGCAACACACACCATACGCAAATACATGCCAAGAATAGAAGACATAAACAGAATATGCTTTTCTCCCTATCATTAGTGCAGAGAATTATAATCATATAACTTCAATTTCTTGAGCACAAACTTTGTACCTGGAGCTAGGTAGAATGATTTACATGAATTAGCTTATTAAACTCTTATAATAACTTTTGAAAGTAGTTGCTATTTTAAAGATGTGGAAAACAAGGCTTAGGGAAGATAAGTGATTTTCCCAGCAGGTCTTTCAACTAACAAAAGTACAGAGAGAAGAGACAAACCTGATTCTGTCTCATTCCAACGGAGAATTGTAACTGCTCTGTTTTTATGTGTTCATTTACAAATGGTCACCAATTCATGATGGCTTGACTTACTGTTTTCAACCTTCCCATGTGCAAAACTGATATGTATTCAATATAAATCATACTTCAAATTTTGAATTTTGATCTTTTTCTAGGCCAGAAATATATTGATTTTATTTATTTTTTAAATAAGTTGATTTTATCAGTACATAATCCCATGCTAAGTTGAGAAGCATCTGTAAACATAGGTTCTGCACGTGGCTTATAAAGATGCACAATATATCATGCTTAATGGATCCCTACGTCTCTTCCAGGGAGGAAGAGGAGGAGAGCATAAATAAGCACTTGTAAGTTCCTCACCAAGTCTATCTCAAACTCCAGCCTCTGCTCACTGGAGAACATTAGCAAACTACAAAAGTAGTTTTTATATTGAAAGAATTGATAATTAATAAGTAAAATTAGCTTATCCTTCTTTCAACTCCCAAATTCATAAGGGAAAGTTTGCAGGAAGAACCAGGGCGAACACTGCAGAACAGTAACCTTAATTCAGTGGCTGCCTGGAGTCCTGGTTCTGTGTCTTGGTTATTTGTGTGACTATGGGCTTGTTACATAATCTGTGGTGCCTCAGTTTCATCATCTGTAAGATGGTGACTACTGGGTTGCTGGAGGTTTTAACTGATTTAAATTATTTAGAATAACACAGAAAATGAATGGTTTTTAGCTACAAATGTTTCCAAAATTCTCTGTCCTTAAGCAAACTTTTTTCTATAAGATTTTTCCTCCTTTTTTTATTTCATAGCTTCCTTGCCCTCAAGCCTGTTATTGCCCAGATTTAGTAAAAGACAAACCCCAAACTAAACAAATAGATGCAGGATGCACTATTAAATTTGAAATCATGGTAACAACAAATAATTTCTTTAGTACAAGCACAGCCTAAATTGGGAATTTAAAAAAAAAAAAAACCTATTTGTTGCTTATTCTACTTTCAAATCTAACTGGAAATCCCATACTTTATCTGGGAGAACTATCTATATCCCACTCCCCTTTTTCATTCTGAAACTCTTGAATTTATTTATTATTATTTATTAATTATCAATTAGTATTAAATATTTATTATAAATTATTTTTTTCTTAGAGTGTTAAACAAAGTGATTTTAGCTGTCACTTAAAAGTGATGATGGGAGAAACAATACGGAACCAACATGGTAAGCATCTGCCAATAAGTGACTTGCCTTTGAGTCTTTGCACATATTTTGCTTACTCTTATTTTTCCCTTCTGAAAGCCTGTGCAGTTATAGTTCATTTTTAAGAAGCACTATCCCAGGCTTCTGCATGCTTGGCTCCTCATTCTACAATTCAGGCCTCATTTTACAACACCAGGCTGTTCCCATTCATAAATCGTCCCTTAGGCCAACGGGCATGTGAATATTGGTTATCCTTCCTGGAAAAAGTTCCCAGAAGTGCTACTGTCATTTAACTTGATGTTTTACTCTGCAGAGAAAGGATCATGGATCTTAGTGGGAGCAAAGGAAGCTTGTCTGGGTACCCCACCAGAGTCAATTTCTTTCCACCCAGGAAAACCTCTTCCAACAATGAGGAAATCCAATATCCTGGGACATATGAGGAATCAGGAATGACCTAACAAAATGTAGGCTCCACCTTGGCATTTCCAACCTAAGAAACAACCCCAGTGGCTCTGAGTAAGATCAGTCATGCCTTTGGTATTTTTAGGCTTTTATCTGTTTTTGAAGAATTAGAGGCAAAAGAACGAGTCTTTTTTAGAGACCACCCCAATAATTCAAACAAATTTTTATAAAATACTCTCTTTATGAATATCCAGCTTTACATTTCAGTCACACGCAGTCCCTTCTCAGCGACGCATATCTTGTACCTGTGCTCCTAGCATGCCGTCTTCCACAGGGAATCCTGTTGATGCTGAGTATGTACCCATCTGCGGTGGTGACTTCATACTCTTCGCTGGGGTAGCCATTGTAGGTGATGATTTCACTCTGCCCAGGGAAAAGACAGCCATCCACTAAACTTCTTCTCTGAATGACATCAAAAGGAACTAGAACAAAGCACCTAGTGCATCTTACTGGGGTGGAGTATGTAAAATCTTCAGCCACAAGTAACCGTAAAATTAATCTACCCACTTAAAGTCTTAATAAAAATAGTTCAGGTGTGGTGGCATCCTCCTGTAATTCCAGCTACTTGGGAGGTTAAGGGAGGAGGATTATAAATTCAAGGCCAATTTGAACAACTTAGTGAGACCCTGACAAAAAAAATGAAATAAAGTAAAATGATAAAATAAAAGGGGCTGGGGATGTGGCTCACGGGTAGAGCACACCTGGGTTAAACACCCAGTACCTAAAAAATTAAAAATAAAAAAAACAAAGCAAAACAAAAGAAACAAGTAGAATGTTAGATAATATCTAGTGTAGGCAAATTTTGAGGGGGGTGATATTCATCACTGACATATTCTTTCTGACAAAGCCATATTTTCCAGTTACTTGTCATTAGAGACCTTTCTTGGTTTAAAAATGGTAAAACTATAGACTAGTAGAAGGCAGTCTCATACATCACCCAAATGGCTTAATATTCTTAAAGTATACATTCAGAACAAGAGTTGGTGTATATAATACAATACAATTCTGCTTTGTATTACTAGTAGAAAATATTAATTATTCAACTGAAGGAGCAGATCTACCTAGCTTGACCCTTCTAGAGTTGTTAAAAACCATTCACCTGTTTTCCTTATCAGAGATTTTTCCCACCACCCACTAATCCTGTTTTATTTGATGTCCTTTGGAATTGCTCTTGACTTACAGTGTTCATCCACACTTCAGGATTCACTTCATTTTCCAAATTCAAGAATCCACCAGCATTTAATGTTCCACAAATCAAACAAACTGTTGTTAAAAACAGCCACATCACAGGAATGCCTGGCAGAAAACATTTAACATTCACAGATTTATTTCATCCATCAATCTTGACTTGTGAAATAAAAACATTGCCCTAATGGAAACTGGAGTAAGATCCTGGGAACACTGATAATGTTTGGAAGACAACAGATAAAATGAACTAACTCCGAGCACTATTAATCTACTTTTGCATATAGAAACTGTCTTGACATAGTCCAGTTCTTAAAAGGGAATGAATTCAATTTAGCACGGAGGCTTTTTTTTTTGCTCTTATTTTAATCATTTTTTTAAAATTTATTTTAAGTCATTGTTCATCTGTGAGGTGCCTGAATTCCTAATGATTTATAGGACAAGTTTCCACATCACAGCACAGTGAAAGTAGAGGTGTCTCTAGGGTAGACCAGAATCCCACAAAGCAACCAAGAATCTTGAATTGATGAAGCTTTTGCCAACAAACAAGCTATGATCAGCTTCTCATGCTGTGACTATGTCATATGTGGACATCCAGAGGAATAATCTTGCACATGTCCATGTGTACCTCACTTTCTTGCCATGGTTCAAAAGCAATTTCAAAAGCAAGCTGACACCAGTAAGAGAGTAGCTTGCTCATCATCTGAGTGTGTTGCAGTCAACTGGCCTGAACTTGAAATCCAGCCTCACCACAAGCAAGATTTTTGACCTTGGGCAAGTTATTTTGTAACTTTGTCTTTTTGTTTGTCAGTATCATAAAGATAATAATGTAAACTATTTCAGAGTGGCATAGGGAGGGCTAAGTGACATCATATATATAACACACCCAGTGCAGTGTAAGTCCTTAATAAATGTTTTTACTATTTTTCTTTTTCTAAGAATAAATCAGGGACTAATACCAGAGAGCTTTTACTGTAACAAAACCATGTCTGATTTACAAAACTTACAGTTTACTTTTGAAGCAAAATAGCTTTTAATACATTTGCTATTTAGATGTAGATGATTTTATATCTGTAAATGTTATATAATCTAAACACTGCTTTGAAACTATTAGTAGCTAATGGTAAGTGCTTACCTTATGCTAGGCATTGTCCTTGGTGCTTCATAAGTTAAAGCTAGAAAATCTCCATGAAGCTGGTACCAATACTCTCCATTTTATCAATTAAAACAAAACAAAACAAAAGCTTGGAGAGATTTAATTCCTAGTCAAGAATACAGAACAAGCCAGTGACAGGTCTAGGCTGGGTAGGAAGGCAGCCTCTCCTCAGAGCTCTTGCATCTGAGAGCCATTGCCATCTGGCCTCCCAGTTGTGATAAAATCTCCATCTTACCTACTTAGGTGAGCTTCACCTGCTCCCAAGGACTCCTGATTGACGAGGAACTTCTGAATTTTTGCTTTTGACATCAGGCTGAAGAGTGAGATATGGTTGCAGTAACTGTTAGAAACTAGAGAGATGAGAAACAGGAAGCTTGTGGAAATGAGGAAAACTTGGACTGTGCCTCACCCAAGGCGTCTCCTTGGCAAACACAGTGTCATGATACAGTTTGCATATTGGGAAATTGTGGTCTACATAATGCCTAGTAACCACTTTGGCTGAATCATTCATATTTCCACTGTCCTTGTGGGGAGTGTTCAGTAACATTTTCAAACCAGTGCATGGAACGGGGAAGTAGATCAGGATTCTAATGGACAAAATCAGAGATAATAGTATCACCCCTCAAACCCCATAGTCTAACAGTGAGGATCCAATGAAGCAATGTATGTGATAGTGTCAACCATGTAGTTCACAGGAATATGCATGACTGTCACTCAACAGAGAAGATGAAGCAATTTGGTTGGTGATGCTTGAGACCAGAGGAGTTTGGAGCTAGCAGTGTGGCAGAGGAAAGTGACTCACATGTTAAATGTATTTGGCCTATTGTCAACTTTGGCAGTAACTGCTGTGTTTGCTGACCCAGAAACCATTTAACTACTGCTTTAAACGAGGTTAGGAATGGAAGCCTGAGAGAATAATGAAGACAATTTATCTCTAAACTCTACATGAAATATCACATAATGGAGGCACATGTGCCCAGTTTTCTACTTCACTTTTTATACCTATAGAGACTAAACATGAACTCAGTCTCTTTTATCACAGCATGAAGGATAGAGAAAATTAAGTGGCCACTCAGCATGACACACGAGGTTCACTTCTGTTCATTTGGACTCATTGTCAAATTCTTTCAGAAACTAAGGTATGGTCAGTGTTTGTCCAAATCCTAAGATCTGTTTCAGTTAAGTGTAAATTCTGTGCTACTTCAATAAATGTGGAGCAAAAGAAAGATCTCAGCATGTTGAAACAGGGAAAAGTTACGCACCACTGGATACTCATTCAGTCTTTGATGAAAAACTCCACTATGTTTTGCTCTGATTGATTGTGTGATGACAGAGGTGTATGGACTTGCTTGGAATTGCTCATGGCTTTTGATTTTAAAATGATCTTTACTGACAAAACTTTAATGGATTCTAGAGAGTTCTGATTATTATTATTATTATTATCATTATTATTTTGTTGATTTGTTGCCATAATTTAAGGTAGAAATAGCATGAGTATAGTTCAACTTCTCAGGTCTTTACAGATTATAGACTAACTCAAGCCTCAAAAAATTATTATATCATTGATTTCTCATATTCTTTCCTTAACTTTGAGAGTTAGCTTAAAATCTGAGGAATTCTTCCAATTCTTTTGCTTTTATAGAAACAAAGCTGTAACAAATAAATGACACTAAACTTTTTGGCAGTTTCATTACTCTTCTTATATAATCTTGCTATTTTAATAAGTATTCAGCATATTATTAAATATTATGTATTATTATACTTAGTAATACATGTATGTGTTAAGCACAATAATGTGCATCCATATTATTATACATAGACAAATCTATAGTAGTAACATATGTAATTATTATATAGCTTAATATTCATATTGACATTTATTTAAATAAAAATTGAAAATTCTTCCTTAGCCCTGTGAAATATAAAACGGTAGCCTCTATTCTATTCATCTATTATTATTTCCATTCCCCCCCCCCACTCACAAAATTAGATGATAGTAGAGCTAGAAAGGTATATGGGCAAAATGATGCTGAGGGGCAATCTTTTGGACAAACTAATATTTCTGATATCTTGATTTAAGAATTCTGTCACAGCTTGGGCACAGTATTTGTTGACCACCGTCCACTGAATTATCAAGATGGCTGAAAATATGTGGTCAAACATGCATCTCTTGACTGTGAAAATGGTTCTCATCTAATTAAAAACATGTGTGCTATAGCAATGGTTTGTCTTTTTGTTTGTTTGATTGCTTCTTTCTCCCCAAAGACTGTTTTTTTATCTTAACACATCAACTTTTTGCAAAAGGGTGCATAATTTCCCCTTAAATATAATTCCAAGTCTTAAGACTCAGGCAATAAACAACAAAATAGAAAATAATAAGAATTTGAAAAAAATTAATAATTTGAAAGTTTATACCTTTGAGACAAATTTTGCCCTAGAGTATGACTTTGCAGGAATGGGAAGCCTGGAATTTACCTCTTGCCCCCTAGATGATTAGCTCATTCTGCACCCTAAAATTCAAATAGGGCTCAACAGAACCATGAGAGACAGATGGGGAGAGGGTGTAAAATGATTAATTAGCACATTCTGACTGTGGAAAATACTTTAAATTTACATGTTAAAATTTTATTTCCTTACCCATAAAGCAATATTCATGATATCTATAAGAAAGTGTTGCTTTTGAGATTCCCTGTTAGATTGGAACATGTTTTCTTTAGTGTTGGTGACAATAAATCTTCATTTAAGGACCACTAAACTACACCCATCTTAAAAACCAGCATAGTGATGATAAAGAGACAGGAGAAATGGCAAAAAGAGAGATTGATCATAAATAAATAAAGTATTAAAGGTTTCTGAAGAGACCATAATAAACTAGTTGAACATATACTCATCCCAATACAAAATGGTCAAAGGAAAATAACTTACATTTAGAGAAAAGTTTTTACCCAAAATGCTGGTGGCTGCCCTTGATGATGTCCATGTCCCCAATGGCAGGATGGATTGGGATTGTATTTATGGAAAGGTCACAGCTTTGTGAGAACAAAGAGGAAGGGCCATACCATTGAAGGGGGGAAATTATATCATCTACTCCTCCAAGCAGGCTTACCTGCCTCCCTGCTTGCCTAATGTGCACCACTTAAGTGTGGTATTTTCTACAGCTCATTTTGCATTTGAATTATTTCCGTAGGAGGTACATTCAAATGGAGATTCTTTTTAAAAAAACACACAGAACACTCAGCCAGGAATTCAAGTTGGATCAAGTTTTAGATATGGTGTCATCCAATTTTATGGGTAAATGAAATTGTGACTGGAATGTACAAAGAGGTAACACTGACTCTTTTGAAATATACACCTATGTCTATCCTGAGTTCATATTCTCTTTTTGTTCAATTACTGATAAATCACTTTCAAATCTCACCAGCATCCCTGAAAATAAGTAAGTGGTTTTTAGTGTCAGAGGATTTTGATGTCATTTCCCCCTTCCCCATCAACATCACCTTTAAAGCAATGAATGGATGGATTGATCTAGAAGTCCAGAGAATGTAGCCTAGTGACTGAAGGATTGAGTACTTCCTCTGTCAGTTTTACTTTGAGATGCTTGACTGTGAATTCTCCTGGATTGCTCTGCTAAGTGTTCCAAGGGAAAGTGTTCTTAACATTATCTAGCAAATTTTAGAGGAGACATAAAATTTTCCGGGAAAAACTCAATTTTGCTGTATGTTTGAACTAAAGTAGGTACTTTATTATTCATAGATTGCATAGCATACTAATTCAATAAAAAATTGAAACTTGATAGTAGTTTTTTTTGCCCCCTATGCAGCCTCCAAATTACCCTCAAACCAGTAATTTGCTATGGCACAATCTAACATCTTTCATACAATCTGTATTCCCTCACTTCTGCATACGTTGCAGAATTATTCAAGTTTTCTATGAATAATCAGAAGTTTTAGAAGAGAATTTCCAATGTGAACTACATACGTAATTTAAGTTTTTAATTAATCACATTTAAAAAAAATCTAAAGAAATAGGTGAAATAAATTCTAATGATTTATTTAAACCAATATAATGTGATACATTTTAAATTATTAAAAATTTATAATTTATATAAAATAAAATTTTATGTAATTTTTATGACTTTTTATAATTTTATGAAATTATTAAATTTGTTACCATCATTTTGATGTGTAGTCAATATTATTATTAATGAGATACCTTCCATTCTTTTTTCACCCTCAGTCTTTGAAATCTGGTGAGTGAGTGTGTGTGTGTGTGTGTGTGTGTGTGTGTGTCTGTGTGTGTGTTACATTTTTGCACATCTCAATTTGAATTAGCCACATTTTAAGTACTTGGTAGCCACATCTTCTGACGGCATCTGTGCATTAGTATAGCTCTGAACAATAAGTCTTATGCTCATTTTTTTCTTTCTCCCTCAAACATTTCTTTAACCAGATTCTAATTTTTTATATAGTACTCACCCTAAATATTTATTTCATATTGTATGTTTAACATGATTTGAATGTCTGCCTACCAAATTTCCTTCTCTCCTAGTCATTAATACGTATTTTCAAGTGCTTGGCTTCTATTCTCCAACTGAGATTTGAGTCTTTTTTTTAATATTTATTTTTTAGTTTTAGTTGGACACAATATCTTTATTTTATTTATTTTTATGTGGTGCTGAGGATCAAGATTTGAATCTTAATCTCCCCCAAATAAAAGCATTTATACAAATTGTTAGCTATAATCCTATATCAAAAACAATACCCTCTACTGTTACAAAAAGATAGCTTGTTATATTGACCCACTCAAACAAATGCTAAATTATTATGTGGTTTTTAAATAATTTAACATTTCCTGATAAAGGGTGACTAATATGATTATGTCAACATTTATGCATTTGGAAATTTTCTGGATCTAATTCTTTGAGAGTGTTGGTCGAAGGAGCAATCATGGCTCTACAGACAAAACAGCCTTCTTGAAGGTCTTGCTTTGAGACCATGGATATCAGCACAAATCTACAGATTGTCCATAAAAGAGGATGGAGTCCCTTGTATAGACCTGGGAAATATTTGTCTTTGGCTAGTTTTGTGTTTTCAGCTAGCCATGCAATAACCTGGGCTGCCTTTCTCCCTGCCAGG
This sequence comes from Spermophilus citellus, assembly GCF_964194105.1. Lineage (NCBI taxonomy): Eukaryota > Metazoa > Chordata > Mammalia > Rodentia > Sciuridae > Spermophilus > Spermophilus citellus. The sequence goes on along the minus strand of NC_138195.1, from coordinate 27,155,071 downwards.
ACCATCCCAAACTCCTCACTAGTCCCTGTGCCCTCCGCAGTCATTCTCCATGTTGCAGCCATTGTCATCATGTTTAATTGCCCATCTGATTGTGTTTTTTAAAAATTATTTATCTGTTTTATTTCTTTTTAAAAATTTATTCTAATTTGTTATGTATGACAGCAGAATACATTTCAACTCATATTACACATGTAGAGCACAATTTTCATATCTCTGGTTGTACACAACATAGTCACACCAACTCAAAAATCTTAACACCAAAAAAACAAAACAAATAAACAAAAACAAATAACCCCATCAATAAATGGGCCAAGGAACTGAACAGACACTTCTCAGAAGATGATATACAATCAATCAACAAATATATGAAAAAAATGTTCAACATCTCTAGCAATTAGAGAAATGCAAATCAAAAGTACTCTAAGATTTCATTTCACCCCAGTCAGAATTTTACCCCAGTCAGCTAATAAGAATACAACAACAATAAGTGTTGGCGAGGATGTGGGGGAAAAGGCACACTCATACATTGCTGGTAGGACTGCAAATTGGTGCAGCCAATAGGGAAAGCAGTATGGAGAATCCTTGGAAAACTGGGAATGGAACCACCATTTGAACCAGATATCCCACTCCTCAGTCTATGCCTAAAGGACTTGAAAAACAGCATGCTACAAGGACACAGCCACATCAATATTTATAGCAGCACAATTCACAATAGCTAAACTTTGGATCCAACCTAGATGCCCTTCAGTAGATGAATGGAAAGAAAACGTGGTATATATACATAATGGAATATTACTCAGCAATAAAAGAGAACAAAATCATGGCATTTTCAGTAAATGGATGGAATTGGAGAATATAATGCTAAGTGAAGTTAGCCAATCCCCAAAAAACAAATGCAGAATATTTTCTCTGATTTAAGGATGCTGATTCATAATGTGGGGGTGGGGGGGAGGGCATGGGAGGATTAGATGAACTCTGGATAGAGCAAAGGGGAGGAAGGGGAAGGGAGGGTGGTGGGGCAGGAGAGGCAGTGGAATGAGATAGACAACATCTGATTGTGTTTTAAGCACTCTTGAGATTTAAGTCCTTCAATGTGGTTAAGAAGGCCTAAAAACAAGGCTCTGCCTACTTCTTTTGAGTTCATCTTGCCCCACTTTCCCTGGCTCACTCTGTTTTCTTAATTTTCTTCATTAAGCCTGGTTTCTTGCCATCTGCACTAGTTCCCTGTAGATATTATAGGTCTCAATTGAAATATTATAGCTCAGAGATGTCTACCCAAGGGAGCACTTCTTTTAGGAAGATTCATCACAATTATAGTTAAATATTTAAGTGTCTAAATGAATGTGAATGAATATCTGGAGAATATCTTGTCTGCCTTTTTTCATTACTCTAAGTTCCACTTGGAAAAGAACAGTGTCTACCTGTTTGTTCCTGTTATTCTGAATGTCTAGCTACTTCATGATACATTTCAACATTATGGCATAAAGATTAAGAGCTTAGATATCTAAAGTCAAGATTCTAGAGTTCAGAGAATAGGTCAAGTTGCCCAATATCTTGTTTCCTAATCTGTATGGAAAAGATACAAGTAAAATCATTTTGTAAGGCTATAATGAAGACTAAATAAGATGTACAGTGCTCAGACTGTTTTTCTTATTTAAAAGATTCTGTGAACTTGAATGATTGCGGAAGTGATAGTTTTGGCAAACTATATGCTTCCCCTGTTTGTTGGTTTGTTTTCCATACGTACCAAACAACATTTTCATACTAGAACTTTGTGTTGTATGTAGGGAAAGAAGGCACCAGTCTATGCAAAACAAACAAACAAAACAAAACAAATATGATAATAATTTTGGTCATATGTTTTTTATCTAAATCATAAATATATATTTTGAATATGGTCTGCAACTTCTCATAAATTTCAGTTGCATGACTCAGCAAGACTAAGTGTAGTCATTTCTGAGACAATGATAAGACTGGGTGTCAGAATGTGCCAATATGATATGCCATACACATTACAGAGGTGTCTCCCTGTGAATCTTTTGTGTCTGCCCACCAGCCTTTCTCTTTCAAGGCTCAGATCTTATTTAATAAAATCACGTCTATAGCCCTTTTATTTATACCAAGAATATCTTGAGAAATGAGTCTTAGCCAAAGGTGTATTAATTATATGTCATAAAAATGCCCAGTTTCTACATGATTCAATCAAGTGCTTCAGAACAGAGATGACAATCCCAGCCTTAGTCATTTATTGATCACTAACTCTACCGGGGTGATGATGCTTGCAAATGTGATAATGTATAGATATAGCCATTGCCTTCAAGAAGCTGGGCTCCCTTCTGAGTTCATTTGGAACCCAGATCACCTCACATTCTTTGCTTTTTTATCTGTCTGTAGATACTCTGAAACTTCTTTCACTACTTTGGTCATCCTTTTCCTCCTCTGGAATGTCTTCTCTGACGCTTCAGCCTTCTATGGTCTTCCCATGCTTTGAGGTTCAACAACACCCCATGCCTAACATTCACCAGATATTTCACATCTATTCTAGCCTGTTGCCTTTCACACACATACGATTATATCCGTATCAAGCTCACAACCTCGAGAGCATATAGTAAAGCTCTTGGCAACTAGAACAGACAGCTAGTTATTTGCTTTGTCTTTGAGAACTTAATGATTTCTGGTTCCTCAATGTAACAAGATAATACAGATGTCTAACTTATAAAGATTATTAGGACTGAGTGAGGTCATATGTATGAACTTGGTACATAGCAGGAGCTCAATAAATAGGAATCCCCTATTTGCTTCCACACATTCCATACTATTTTCCCTCCTCTTCCCACAGTAGAGAGCATAACACTAAATAAAATACGTGAATAAATAGAGAAAAATGGGCTGAAAATACCATTATACAGGCAAAAATGCACCGAAAGGCAAGATAGCATTGTGATTAGGCAGGGGAGAGTCATGGTTAGTCAAGAATGCTTGGTCTGTAGTAGGACAGCTTTTGGATCCATAACTTCCCAGATATTCATTCTCCTCAGATGTAAAGTGGGGGAGACATAGAGTCCATCTTCTTCATACTATGAGAAGCATATGAGATCATGCACAGAAAGCACTTACCACAGAACCTGGCAAATTTTAAAGGCTTAAATACATTAAATAGATATGCTTTCTGTTAATATTATCAAAATAAAATATATCCATGACTTAAGAAGGCAAAGAAACAACTTTTGTGATTAAGTATGACTTTTCATGTCACTCAATATCTTAATATATTTTATTCCTATGTAAATCAAGAAGTTTATTTTTCCATTTTTTAAATTTTTAAATTTTATTGCATTATCTCACAGCACTCCAATGACACTAATATTAACATAATCTCCATTTTGCGTATGGGGAAAATGTGAATTATAGTGTTAAGATAATATGTCTTTAAATCTAAAGACAATAAGAGCCAAGACAGTAGGGTCTGTATGTTTAGGTGTCATGCTGTTCTAAACTGCTTCATGTGTGTGTTTAGTCTTCATGACAGTATATGGGGTAGGCAGAAGTATATGTCTCTATTATGTAGAAAAGGACATTGCAAGAATTCTTAAAAAAATCAGCTTTTCCAGAGATATCCAGTCAATGTGAAGTAGAGATGCTTCTGAGATCCTCATGGTTTAAACATACTAACATGAACATCCATCCATTCCATAGCAATTCCCTGTTGCATTTCAACTAATAAAAAGGAAAGGAAATTATGCCTGAGAAAGCACTTTGAAAAAAACATGAAGTAGTTAGAAATAAGAGGCATTTTTATTGTGATGATCTTTATCATTAATGGTAGTGCTCACAATGTCCTAGAGAGGAAGCCTTCACAGAGAACTGGTTCGTTTCACAACCTGTGTCTACCTGGCACCATCTTGGGAGTGGGATACAGTAGTTGTAACCCACATGGAAAGGGCTGTGCCTGGAAGATGGAACACAAAAGGTGTGAAAATGTTCAGCTTCAGGTAAGAAGTCTCAGATATGAAAATAAGGCTCAGGCCTTACAGGGTACAGTGACTTCTCAAAACAGCAGATTCTGCTCTATTAAAGGGGGAAGTGTGTTCTGTTGAGGTTTGGGTGACTCTCCAGCATTGCAGGGAAATATCATTGAGGGGACTGAGGTTGGGGAGGGTCAGTAGATGGTGGCCAGCTGCTACCTTTGGTGTTATGAAGAGTCATCATGACACGTCTGTTGACAGGTTTGCCCAATGACTACCAACCAGGCCAGCAGCCCTGGCTCTGTTCTCTGTCAACTTGTTTTGACTCAGAACTTGTGTAACCTGTTTTACATATGTACCTGCACTCCTACTTTGTACTGACATTACCCATTTCATTCCTGGCCCCTGTTGTTGGTTCAGCCACTCCCTTTCAGTCTCTGGCTATTGTAACATTAATTTTGTCTTAGTCTCTCTATTGACTTTAATCTATCCTAAATTCTGTCCTTGTTCACTGTGCAGATCCCCAGGAATTCTCTGAAAACCAGGTGCTCTGACCTTCCCTGATAAGGAATATTCTGTCCATCTTCACTTGTGTCTTCAGAGCAACAACAATTAAGAGCCTAGGACTTGGATTCAAATAACTTTGGGTTCAAGACCCAGATTTTTTACTAATTCTTAAATTCATTCTAAATGACAGTATCATGTCTTCGTCACTGAAATGCTGAATAGGTTTACTTATTTTTTTTTTACTACCCTTCCTGGAGTCTTTGCAGAGATTATAAAGATACACTGTCACTATGGAGACATCTGACTGCTCAATCTCTGCATAAAGCAGGGTTTGGGTGGAATTGAAAACTGGTTCAATGTGAAAAGTTTTCTCCTTTCTAGAAGCTGCAAATGTTCACTCACTGAACATGTAGGGCATAATCAAATTAAAAATATTTAATTGATATAGCTGGTGACAGTGATGCTAATATACCATGAAATTCCTATTGAAAATAAATTATTAATTAAAAAGAAATTTTCCTAAGATATAGCTATAGAAATAAAATCCTATTTGACTGAGAAATTTAATGTTGGGACTTAATTTTAATTTGACTCCATTTGGTTTAAGGTAAATAGTGTGAGCAAATTCTGCCAATGAGATGTGTGAGAGAGAAGACTTGATACAAATCTGTTTGAATAAAAGATGTGCAGCTGGTTAGGAAGCAGAGACAATTACCTTTGTAAAAGCAGGCAGACTCAGATTATGAGAAAGTCTTGAAAGACAGGTGAAAAAGTTAGGATTTGATGGAATAAAAGCACAGAGTCATTGAATTGTTCTAAATTCTTTCAATGTGTTATCTCACAGAAATCCAATAACAGTGATACTAACATTATCTCCATTTTGCAGATGGGAACAATGTGGACCAGTACTACATCATGGTGAAAACTGTTCCAGGGAATTAGAAGAAGTTAGATAAGTAGATTAGAGATATTAGAGAGGAAGCAGAAAGTCTTTATAAAGAAAGAAAGATTTGTGTAGTAGAAGTAGTACAATGGACCAGCATTCTGGAGATATAATTCTGATCTGACTTTATTTATGAACTCAGATAATGTGGGTAAGTTACCAAACTCAATGATTGCATAGGCTTCCATCTAAAATTAAAGGGTTGGCTTACATGAGTATTTTCTATAGCATACTGAGAGTAAGAAATACAATTTTAGATGAAAATAAACTTAAAATTATAATAGGTATGTATGACTATTTTTAGAGTTACCTTCCATGCATCAAGTTATAATGGTAATGCATAGCTGAGTGTTATAATTTTTTAAAAGAATCTTGACTCTTGTTTCTGATCTTTAGAAAGTAACAGGCTCTGAAATTATCATCCCACCATCCCACCAAACCAGACATTGAAATCAAGATAATAAATAAGAATTTTCAGACATTGGACATTAGGCAGCATAAGACTGTAATCCCCGAGAGGGAGAGAAGCAATAATGGATGCCATGAAAACCTTGATTTTCTCCCTTGAGGGCAGTAGAGGTAGGAGAACCCAAAGAGCTCAGTGCTCTGGTTGATTTAAGGAAGATGAGAAGAACAAAATTTGTGGGTCAGAATGCTAGTTGGAAAAAAAAAATGCAGCAATGCAATGCAGGAAAAGAGTTCCAGAAACATGGAGAGGCATGCCCTTCAGCCTTGGGCTAAATTATAACTTGCACCTTCAAAGACAAAATACACAAGGGTGGATGAAATGAAACTTTCAGAGAAAGAACGTTACGAGGGAACTGTACACAGACCAATTCTTAGCATGTGAATAGTGCACATAGGGACAAATTTGAGTTCCTGTGGAGCCAACATAGACATTTTTGCTTACAAAGGGCACGGAGTAGAGTCTTCTGATGGTGTATTTTCAGAGTAGGGCAAAAGGTCCTCAGAGCAGATGGAATTCTAGACTTGCCGGTGAGGAGATAACAACAAGTCTCAGAATGATTAAACCTGTCTGCAAATAGATTGCTTGACTGTCCAACAATTTCCAACCCTCTAAAAAGGAATAAAAGAAAATCTAGCACTCAGCAAAGCAAAATTCAATGTCCAATAAAAAATTATTAAGCATGCAACAAAGGACCATAACAAGAAGAAAAATAAAACTGTAGAAAATATTTTATAAACAAGATAATTGCATAAGCAGAAATCATGTTAAAATAATGCTGAAATATGGCTGTTATACTCAAGGAGTTAAAGAAAAACATGAAAATATGGAGGAGAAAAACAGAAGATGTAAAACTCACCCAAATGGAATTTCTAGAGTTGACAAACACAGAATCTAAAATACAAAAACCATCATATGTAATTACAGCAGTTTAGGCACTGCAAAAGAAAAAATCTACAAATGCAAAGATATGGGAACAGAAACAATCTAAAATGAAGCACCCAGAGGAAAAACACAGGAGAAAACACTCAACTTCAGTGACTTGTGGGTCAGCATACAGTGGTCTAAAATTCATGTAATTAGAGTCAGAAAAAAGTGGGGATATAAGAATTATTTCAGGAAATAATGTCCTCCAAATTTTCAAATTTGATGAAAAATACAAATCCAAAGATCCAAGAACCTCAGAAAACCCTAAGCAGTGTCAAAAACCACATCAAGGCTCACCCAAATTAAATTGCTGAAAATCACTGATAAACAGAAACTAATAAAAGAAGACAAGGAAAAGATGCATTATATACAAAGAAGCAAAGAGAGAAACCACAGATGTATCAGAAATGATGCATGTCAGAAGACAATGAACATTTTTAAAGCAACGAAAAAAAAACTATGAAACATGCCATTCTAAACTTCTATTCTTTTAAAAACATTCTTTTAGAAATGAAGACAAAAAAAAAAAAGAAAGACTTTTTCAGATAAACACTGAGTGTCTCAATCACCAGAAGATCTGTAAAACAAAAGCTCAAGGAAGTTCATCTATCTGGCCAAAGGGAAATAAATGAAATAATGAATAGGATCTATCAAATTTTCAACCATATAGACAGAATAATAACAATATATACAGTATCATAGTATGATATGGATTATAAATGTGATATGTTGTATGTAACAAATTATAGAAGATCACATAATAACATTATGTAGAATAGACATAATATAATGAATTAAATAATATATTTATTATATAAAATAATTATTATATATTAACAATAATAATTAGTAGTAATAGTTTACTATTTCTGATAACAAATTACCACAAATTTAGCAATTTAGAACCACATATTTATTATTTCACTGTTTCTGTGGGTGAGGAGTCTAGGCATAGTGTAGCTGGGTTGTCTGCCCAGGATTTCACAGGCTGCAGTCAAGGTTGGTCTCTCAGTAGGAGGCTTTGTTATGCAAGAACAGGCTTCCAAGTAGCAACAGGTTTTAGGCACAATCAATTTCTTGTGGCCATATGGCTATGGGTCCGTTTTTTTGCTAGTTATCCAATGGAGGTCACTTTCAGGTCTTAGAAGCCACATGCTGTTCTAGCAATGTGGTTTTCTCAACATATCTCTTCATTTCATCAAACCAACAGGAAGATTCTCTTATTCGGGTCTGCTTAGATAGATTCACATACAATGCAATGTAATTATGGAATTACATCCCATCAACCTGTGTTACTTGATATAACCTAACCAAAGGTGTGACATCTTTGCCAAGTCTCTTGGCTAGATGGAAGACTCAGGTCCCATTCACACTCAAAGGGAGGGGACATCAGATGGTGAAAGTCACTGTGAAATCACCTTAGGGTCAGCACACCTCATTACTATTACAAGAAATCCATGTGTTTAGAGAAAAAAATGTGTTTTGTTTTGTAAACATTCCTCCATCAATTTAATTAAGTCTTGGTAAATTTCCTGGGGAGCATCCTGTCCAAGATAAAAATCCATATGATTGTAGTATGGGATCGCCTTGTAATAAATGAGGTTGGCAATTTTAGGTAGCAAATTTTCAACGTCCTTGGGATCAGCCAAAATATCCTGTCCACCACTCCAAATGGCTGTTGGAACTTCCATCTCAGTAACGTTGTATAAAGGAGGTATGAGCTAAGTATGATGAAAGAGATGGAGAGAGGACGATTAAAAAAAAAACTACATTATAAAAGTGACATTAATTCTCAGTTGTGAAGCAAGTTTTTCAAATGCTCAAAGTGTGCAGCTTCGATACATTTGATTTGTAAACATTAAAACGTTAAAAACATTTGAAAATACTTTTGTCCAATGATATGCATTGTGAATACAAAATAAACAAAAACTATTACAATCCTGACTTGCAGTTTTGGGAAAATAGGAAAGAACCCAGAGGAAGACTTGTATTTTTGTGGGGAATCGTCTTTCTAGTTGTACTTTATCGGAAAGCACATCTTTACAAACAAAATGTTGAATAGGACAAATATCCCCTTGTCATATGCAGAAATCTGGGCTCAGTGGCATTATTGACACTTATATATCAGCAGTTTCTTTGGGGAGTACTGATAACCAATACATAAAAATAATGAAATATGAGTTTTAGAAGAAGCCAGTCTGCTATAGAGAAATAACATTAAACTCGCTCCAGCAAGTTTTTCCTTACCTTCTTTCATGTGCTGATTCAACACAATCCCAACCAAGTGACTAGGTATAGTCAATTAATCTCTCATTCTTCTGGCCACAGAGATTGAATAATAATAACTTGGCATATCACTAAATCTGTATCATAGGTTAGTCTGGAACTTTCTGCCAGAGCTACTGAGAAAATATTAGATTTTTTTCTGTGGAATTCCGATTGCTAGAACTATATAAGCTAAATATATCCAGTAACCCTCTTAGCACTTTGTTGGAAAGAGTCTAACCATAGAAATAAGCATCTCAGATGAAAGTTGAGAGAGGGAGAGGGAAAGATAGAGAGGAAGAGCAAGAGAGAGACGGAGATGTGGTGGTGTTTAAGTTCCTGGGTATTGCCACTTAACTAGTACTTATGAGTTCAGTATGTAGTACTATTTTTAAAAAAATATGAAATAGAGTTGGTTTTGCTAATTACAACTGAATAATTGTCTATCAAAAATAATTTCTGATTATTATATGCTGTGTACTGAATTTGTATCCTCTCCAGATTTATATGTTGAAGTCCTAACCCCCAATGTGAGGGTGTGTGGAGATGTGGAGACAGGGCTTTTAGGAGGTAATTAAGGTTAAGTTAGATTATAAGTGTGCATTCCTAACTCCATAGAATTAGAAATCTTATAAAAAGGTAAGGATTCTCTGTCTGCCTTTCTCTCTCTCGAGGAGCAAGAACGAAGGAGCACACATGCTCCATGTGAGCACACATTAGAAAGGTGCCATCTGCAAGCTAGGAAAAGAGCCTCACTAGAACCCAGCCATGCTCGTACCCTGATCTCAGACACCCAGCCTTCCAAACCGACAGAAACTAAATTCCTATCATTTGAGTCTCCCAGTCTATGGCATTTTGTTATGGCAGCTCTAATTGAATAGTACACTGTACTTATTTGTGACATCTAGGAGGAAGAGGTAAGAAGGACAAAGATATAGATTGTAAGGAAACTGTGACCCTGGCCTGGAAGAGGTTTCTCAGAACAACAGAAATGTGCCTGGAGGTGACTGTACCTCAGGTTCTCTTAGAAGAGAAAAATTCAGGCAGAGCCCTCTGGTATAGTAGTCATATCAGGTGTTTCCATCAGTTAATGGGTTGCTACCTGAGTCTTTGCATTACTACATATTGTAAGCATATCCTGCTTCCCTATACTTTAGGAGCTTTAAGAACAAGTGGTAGATGAGAATGCGTAGTTTTGAGAAGGCAACACAAAGGGCAGAGAAAGAAGGGAGTACATAGCCATGACCAGGGATGTGGACAGGGAAGATGGGTTCCAGAAAGCTCGGTAAAAGGCCCTAAATGCAAAGTGCACTGATGAATGAAGAGACCTGCTTGTACTGACTGCTGTTTTCTTGACAGCCAACTATAAAGCATAAATATTTAAATGCAAATATGTAGAATGCTGAAGAATAGAAAAACAAAGCATTACAGAGGCAGCAATAAACACCAGCAAGCTTGGAGCCACAGAGTGGGTCTGAGAGTCCCTGAAATCAGAACTCCTTCACTTTGATGATTTAATTACTTTGCTAAGGATGAAAGTGGATGTCCAGAAAATGTCAAAGCCAAAATGAACATCAAAATTTAGATTTAAGTTATATGTGGTATATCTTGGCCTGGAATATATTAAAATTTATTTTTAAGTAGATAATTAAAAATTGTATGTAACTATAAAAATGAGTGACTTTCTTAGGAACAAAGGATTACTGGTGATTACATTGGTAATTTGCACCTGCCAAATTTATGCTGCTTTTAATTACAGCTGTGATTAAGGTTATTGCCTTTTAAACATGTATGTAGTTCATCTTCTGCTTTGAGTTTTCCTTCCCCCACCCAAAGTTCCAAGCTAAAGACCTATATAGGAACCTGAGTCACCATGCAGGCATAATTGTGATGGGATCTGCCAACATAATGATAAAGCTAGTACTTGCTACCCAGCTTTCATCCAAGCAGGTATTAGAGTCTTATAAGGTAAGGCTTTTCCTCAAGAAATCATAAACTCTTTCTAGGACAAAGAATTCATGAATTACAAGAGAAAATAGCACTCTGACATAATATATGTGAGGCATCCCAACCCGAGTCTCAAGCACTTCTAAATATAGCAGCTTAAGAGAAAAATTAGATTTCTCACACTAGTTGAAATTATAAATATTCACTATTATTATTTTTATGGTGGCACTGAACATTGCTGTTTTAAAAATTTCCAAGCTTACACATCACAAATTTGAAAAATATGCATACTTTGTTCAGTTTGAGTTTAGTCTATAATTAAGAAGCCAAAATAATTAGTGGATTCCCTTACATATACTGGGGACAAATAGCAATAACAATAACATATACTTTTTTTTACATAAAATATTTTGTTTTAGTATGGAATATTTGCTCTAAAAGTTTCCATAGGTTATTTCAAGAAATATTTTTATACACAATTCTCTGGCAGATAGTGCCTTCCTAAGGGTGATGATTTTGGTTGATATCTTTAATGATGCATGTTATGTAGGTTTTTAAATGTTGTTAGTAAATGGCATATCAAAAACTATTAGAACAAAGTTTATTCTATTAGAAATGGAATCGAAGTTAGAAAATATGCTTTAAAAACAAAGATTGTGCTTTTGTTTTTAATACCAGGAATTTAACTCAGGACACTGAGTTAACACTTAACAAGTAAGCGACATCCCAAGACCTTTTTTATTTAGAGACAGGGTTTCACTGAGTTGCTTAGGCTCTTGATAAGTTGCTGAGGCTGGCCTTGAACTCACAATTGCCCTGCCCCAGCCTCCCAAGCGGTTGGGATTACAGGCATGTGCCACCACTGGGGCCAGCAAGATTGTGTATTTTACATTTACTCTTCAAAATGTAGAGTTAATTAAATGTTGAGAAGTTTTTATATCTTGAGGTGGAATAATTGTAGTAGAAGAAAAATGGACTTTTAGATCTAGGAATCCCTTGGTAGGTTGTCATATTCTGGTTATTAATTGGCCAAATACTTTTGGCAATTTATCTAACCTCTTCAAGCCTCTGGAAAAAATGACAATATTATTATCTTACAAGATCATTGTGAGAATGAGAAATAATGACATGACACATTGACAAGACCCAATAAACATCATGTGATAACAACAATGAGCAATATCCATGGTACTGAATGGGAAGTAGTAGGTACTTAGGAAGTGGGTAATATTTTTATTAATTCATTTTCAGTATGTCACTGACTATGATTATTATTACTATACCTGATGGAAGTGCATCATGTTCTGATCAGGTTGTCCCCAGTCAAAGGCTTGAAACTGACCAGAATTAACTGCCTAAGATAAAACAAAAATAATAAACACATTGAAATGATATAAGAAAACAGTGCACATTTAAAGTTAACAAGCAAAAGATTTAAAAAGAAGACTGATATTCCAACTCTTTAGCCAAATTTCAATAAGTCAGTCAAATAATAAAGAATAAATACAAATTCACAGAACTTACACAAACACTTCCTATCTTGCATTTTTCCAGTGGCAATTTTCAGATAGCAATGCCTTTAAATGTTACAATATTGCACATCAAAACATTTTTAAAGGCTGTCAGAGATGTTGAATACCTTGGCTTCAGGAATGTATATATGTATGATTTGGATACATATTTGATATATATTATTTGTATATATGGTTATGATTTGGATATATATATATATATATATATATATATATATATATATATATATGATTTGATTTGGATATGAGGAGTCTTCCAAAAGATTCCAAACAATACAGGAATATTCAGTGATGAAATCATTAGATTATGAGAGCTGTAACTAATCTGTCCAACCTGAGAAGTTTAAATGAACTTACTAGGTGGTAACTGTGGTTAAAGGAGGTAAATCACTAGGAGTGTGCTCTGAAGGGATTCATCTTCCCTGCAGCACCTTCTCATCTCTCCCTCTTTCTGCTTTCTGGCCACTCTGAGTGAAGCAGTGCTCCTCCACCATACCCTTCCATCATGATGTTCTATTTGATCTTGAACCTAGAGCAATGGAATTAACTGACCATGGGCTGCATCTCCCCAAATTGTGAACCCCCAAATAAGCTTTTCTTTCTTTAAATTGTTCTCATTGAGTATTTTGGTCACAGTAACCTAAAAAAAAACTAACACAAAAATTGGTACCAGAAGTAGGGATGTTGCTGTGACTAACCTGACCATGTGGTTCTAAACAATTCCAAACCATTGAAATTGGCTTGTAGGAGGAGTTTGGAAAGTTGGAAAGGTTTGGAGATGAATGCTAGAGAAACTTTAGGATATCATAAATGGAGGTTAATGGGGAGATTCTGGTGGAAGCCCAGAAAACCAGAATGCAGATTGTACTGTGCTCATGAGGTTTCAGAGGGAAACAAGGATTATACTGGGAACTGGACTAGAGGCCACTCATGTTACCTTCTGGAAAAGAACTTGTCTACATTTGGCCTTTGTCCTGAGACTTTGCATGAATCTGGATTTAAAGGTAATGGACTAATGAATCTGGTGGAAGAAATTTAGGACAGAAGAGCATTTAGGCCTTGGCATGGATATCTCTGGCAGCATTAAGCCAAGTTTACTGTGAGAATAAGGATCAAAAAACAGAGAAGGATTATTTTAAAAACTTGCACTTTGTCCAGAAAAGTGCATGTAAAACCAGGGCCGTGGAAGTTGTGGTTATTAACAATATTATAGTCACTAAAGAGATGCTAAATACTTTGCACAGAGGCACTAAGAAAGAGGGCTTGAGTGCATCTCAGGAATTGAAAAGACCATACCAATTCAGGCTCAAGGATATAGAAATAAAAATTACTTTCAGAAGCAATCACGGAGGCACTCTTCTCACACAGGGAGCCTAAGAAGTTGTTTTATCATACTCAACCACCCAGCTAGCCAGAGGACATTGAAGTAATAGTCCAAGGGGACTTAGTTACTGCTTCACTGGTAGCAGACCTTGGCTTCATTCACATAGTGCTGGTTCTGCAGTAATTCAGGAAGCTGAACTTAGGTGATTAAGGAGGCTACCACTGAGATTTCAAGGGAAGGCCTAGGAGGCCAGGTAAAGTGTATCAGAGTTGAAGTCCTCATGGGCTTTCCCTGAGAAGACAATGCACTAAGCTCTGAAGGTGAAGCCAAAGATGGAATGGAAATCCCAGGAGTTAAAAGATGCCCATAACATGAACAGACTGCTGAGGAAAGCTACTAGCTGCAGAGAGGGGTCACATGAGCTGCACTTGGCAAGGGGGAAAGGTGAAAAGGAGCAAATCTTCCCAATCCCTTTGGACAGACTATCTCAGTGCTATATGCCCCTGATACCATGGATAGCACGACAGGATTTGTTGGACCAACTGGTTTGGGCTGTGTTTTAGTCCCAGCCCTTCTTCCTATGCCCCAATCCTCCCTTTTGGAATGTGAATGTTTATCCTGTGCCATTGTATATTGAACATATGTAACTTGCTATTGATCATTATAGGGACTCAGACTCAAGAGTTTGCCTTGAGTCTCAAATGAGACTTAGACTTAGGGGCAATTCTGGCACTGTTAAGACTATAGGGAGTCTTGGAGAAGTACTAAATGCACAGAATGCATTTAATACAATATGTATTTGAAATCTAAATCCCAAATGCAAAAAAAAAAAAAAAGAGTCATGTGGAGTGTCTCAAACACTCAGGGCCTGGCTAAATTGATGAAAAGTTTTAAGGATAGGAAATGTGATCTTAAGAGCTTAGACCACTTGATGAAGATAATAAGGTATAAATGAACACAATGCACTTAGCATTGTGGGATGGACACCAACTTTTGGGGGCCATGGGCAGAATGTCATGATTTGTATATGAGGTATTCACCAAAAGATCCTATATTAATCCAAGAACATTCAGGAGTTAAATGATTAGATTATGAGAGTCATAACCTAATCTGACCATCCTAGTTTAAATGGACTAATTGAGTAGTAACTGTATGCAGGTAAGTTGTGGCTGGAGGATGTTGGTCACTGGTGATGTACCCTGGAAGTGTTCATCTTCCCTAAGTACCTTTTCCCTCTCTTTCTGCTTCCTTGCTGCCCAGATCTGAATAGCTTTCTTCTACCACATGCAGTGGCCATGATGCTTAGCCTCACCTTGGGTTCAGAGCAATGAAATAAGCAGACCATAGAAAGACCTCTGAAATTGTGAGCCCCAAATAAACTTTTTCTCTTCTAAATTGGCCTTTTTGGGTATTTTGGTGACAGCAATATAAAACACAATATACATATATATGTTTTTAAATGGCACCAGCTATACATTTCCAGCATTAAAAAAAATCTATTACTGTTATTAAACAACTTTGCACCTTATTATCTTCATCAAGTGGTCTAAGCTATTAAGACCACATTCCCCATCCTTAAAAAATTTTGTCCAATATAGCCATGGGATAAGTGTTTGAGACACTGTGCATAATAACTATTTATGCATTTTGGTGTTTAGATTTCAAATAGAATAGAAATATCCATTCATTCAGTACTTCCTTTATCTATTGTTTGTCACCCATGTTGGATTGAGGAAGCAGATAATCTTCACATACATTTACCTCAAGCACTTCATTAAATGATCCTCAGACTACACTAAGAGTTTTTTCTTAGCTTAAATTTTACATTTTCCCTCCTCACTGATTTAATCCTGATTTTTGGTTCAAACTTATGCCCATCATAGCTTATATTGATGCAGGCAGCAATTTGCTCCTATTGAAATCTGTAATCTTTCAGTAAGGAGAGGTAATAGAATGTACTATTTAGGGACTTGGGCTCTAGCATCAAATGAATATGGTTTGTATTCACGTTTAATGAATGACTAAATTCTTTATCCAGGACAAAATATTTGTGAAATGACAATGATAGTGACATTCTTTTCATAGGACTGTAAGGATTAATAGGGTACTGTATATAAAGCATGTGGCACCTAGTAATGTTTGAAAAGTAGCTATTTTTACTAATATATGCAAGTCATAACTTCACTGAAATTCTTGTGAAGAAACAGAACCAAAATTTCTTCACATTTCAGGGTTTTTCAGATGTTGGAATATTTGCATAGACATTATCAGATCTGATAATTCTAAGTCCAAAATACGCCAAAAATCCAAAACTCTCTGGGCACAAGTTTTAGATTAGAGATGCTCAATCTGTGACATCATTATGATCATTACCCTTGCCCTAGCTGTCTACATATCTTTCAACCAAATATTTTATCTACACTACTATTTATTTCTACCTTAGAAAAAATTTTCTGTCAGAAAGAGTTCTCCTTAAGAGAAGTCAACTGTGAGATGTATAATATATCTAATGACAAATTTTATATATATATATATATATATATATATATATGTTTATATATACTATATAAATCAATATAAGCTATCATGGCCAAAGGGTGTGGTGGAGGGCAAATCCTTCAATGCATTTCAGAAAGCCTCAACCAGTGTTTCACACTATCTGTAACAGTGATTCTCAACTCGAAAGTAAAGAACATATTTATTAGTAAGTAGGTTGAAATGCAAATTCCTGGGACTCTCTTTTTCTCATACACCACACACACACACACACACACACACACACACACACACACACATTCTCGACTCAGAAAGGTACAACAAGTGAATTTGGCTTATCTTCAAGGCTACAAAATATTGAGTAATGTAATAAAACAAAAATTTTAACTGAGAGTAAAAATGCAAACTATCAATCTATTTAAATCTTTCCCTAGCATTTTATTTTTTTCTGCATTAAACATTATTTCTACACTTTAAAATGTCCCATATGCAAGGCCAGGGATGTGGCTCAAGCGATAGCGTGCTCGCCTGGTATGCGTATGGCCCGGGTTCGATCCTCAGCACCACATACAAACAAAGATGTTGTGTCTGCCGAGAACTAAAAAATAAAATAAAAATAAAATGTCCCATATGCCAACTGGAGAATGAACAGGTCTTTCTGGAAAAAAATCCAATTCTATTATATATGGTGATTTCCAAAAAAGAGTAAATAAAAGCCTTTCCTAAAAAGGCAACATGCAATAATTTAAGGGTCAGAACTTGGTATAAATATGTGGGAATCAGTTTCATAACCCAGACACTGAAGACAGGAGAATAGAGAGGAGCAAGGGAAATCCAAATGAAGAGTTAGTGCTGATTTCAGAAACATCAATGTGACAGTGGCCCTGCAGTGAGTTCCCAGGGGTACTCTTAGGGAATCTCACAAACAGGTATGGATGCATTAGTCAGGGACAGGAAATGCATACCTGGGCCCAGTGCAGCATGTTCTGAACAGATGTTCCTGCGGGGCTCTGTGCCAAATAGACATCCAAGCGACTCTGTGAAGAGACAATTTCTCATCTAGAGGCTAATCATACCACAAGTGAACATTTGTGAGAAATTCTATAATGTCTTCTTTTTATTTTTGTTGTTGCTATTAATATTATCATTTAGGGAAAAAAAAACATGTATCATACCCTATTACCATATAACCAAAGAAGCCTGTTTAAGCACTTTCTCCTTCCCACAGCTGTTTCTTTGCTCTGGGTGGTGACTTCATGTGGCCCACAGAGGGAATCCCACTGGTTGAAGACAGAGGTAAGGCACCTATTCTTTCCTGACTCCTCACACAGATCAAAGAGCATAGAAGGTCAAGGGATCAAAAACCTTAGCAACCTTCTCCTTCTCCCTGCTAAGTCCCAAAGTTCATTCAGAGAAAGCTTTGATCACAAAACACTAAGAATGGATATGAATGTTTCCTTTTGTTTGCTTGATTTAAAACAAAGTGTTAAATGTTTCATGAGGCTCTTTAAAAATTTGTAGGACAGAATTCATTCAATATATTTAGATTTCTTCTGGATCAAAACAACAACAAAAAACCACTATATTCTTTCATATTTTCAATTACATTTTTTTAAAAAAATAAATGTTATTTTGAAAGAGTTATTTTTCTATCAAAGTGAGCACTAGAAACATCTTGGAGCTTTAAAAAATATATACACTTACTGATAAGCTATTTAAAACTACTGAATAAAAATCAAAATATCCAGAGTTTGGGACATGTTCATTTTTTTCAAAATTCCATAAAGGTTACTTACTATGTACCCCTAGTTATGCTTCAATAAAACAAACAGCCTTGCAGATACTGTAATAATGCATAATCCAGTCCCTACAGTGAGAAAAAGGGTGATATGATTATGTGCAAAGACAACAGGACCTCCAATGAATAGACAAAAGTGTTTTTTGGTAAAGTCTTTCTTTATCAAATTCAACCAAGTTAAGAGGCTACTTTAAAAATTACTGTGTTTTGTGTTTATTTCTAGGTCTTTTTACTTAGCTTTGCCTACATGTCTTCATCTACATGAGATGTTCCCCGTGATAACCAAGCATAGTTTCCCTAGAAAATCGAGACACTGAAAGAGGAGTGTACAACGGCAGTAGCTCAGTCATGCTTTGCATAGAAATCCTTTTATGAAAGTCTTAACTGCAAGGAAAATTTTAATGATTCTGGCAGAGGACAGTCAGGCTCTGGGCTAAATCTCTAAGATAAACGGAGACCACCTATATCTCTCTTCCTCCTCTGGTTTCAAACAGCTCCTCTCCAAGTGAGAAGTAAACTAACTTCCTGTCTTTCCCCCTTTTGCTCATCAAGTCAGTTAGTGATAACTGAGGAAAGGAATCTCAGTTGTTAGAAGTAACCTGACAAGAACCCCAACACCAATTCCTCTCAGTTTCCCTTGAACACAAAAGCTGTACCTGTCATTGAAGAGCCATCCCTTTGTTTCATTTGATTAATGAGTGTTCCACAAAATAATCATTTCCAAATCACCTTTGAATGTGGAAAATTGGGAAAAAAAGATGTCTAGAATCACTTCCTGAGATTTTACTTTACTTCAGTAGATCTGAGATGTAGCTCAGGAATAGCAAGCTAAACTTCAAAACCACAGCACTCGCCTAACTGAAGGACTTTTTACTGGTGACATTTTTTAGCCAACACCAAGAGTTGGTGAGAAATTTTGGCAGCAAAGCCTTCTTCTCAAATCCTCCTATGAGAATGGGTAAGATTCCCAAACTTGGTTAGAAGCCATGAACATAAAAATTACATTCCAAGAGACAAAAAGGAGACCTTGAAATGTGGTTTCTATGTAACCCAGAGTAAACTCCCATCACCTTAGTGCAGCAAAACCATTGTTTTCTGAGACTTGACTACTTATACATACCATGTTTAGGTTTTGGGGATCAAATCCAGTTACAGTGAACATGAAGTTGCTGCACATATGATGGAATATCTTCCGATTGCACATTTTGGTAGCAATAAATTGTTCCATCAATGTGTGAGGGGAGAACATTTTGTCACCAAACAGTGCCTGTAAGACATGATCAAATTTCATGAATGTGGATGCCAAGAGTGGAAAATGAATGGCAATTCAAACAAGCACTGGACAGGAGGTGACATCAGTTCAGTGTTAATACTCAATGAAACCATGAGTTTTGTTAAATTTTGTCTTTGTAGTCCTCCCAACTCACCTCTTGATGGTTTTTTCCCCCACAAATCTTTAATTGGGAAATATTTTGGCAGGCTCTCTGAAAGACCAGTTCCCATATAAAGTTGGTACAGCTTTGGAGTCAGGTGTATCTATGTTTGATTCAGATTCTCTTATAATTTAGGAAAGTATTTTAGTTTTTATTACCCTGCATTTTTCAACTATAAAATGGGAAAACTTTTATCTACTAGGTAGAATCATCATAAAGATAACAGATAATGCTTAAAATACACCTTGTGTAGTTCCTAGCAGCAAACAATAGCTCAGTTATTAGTGACTGATACAAGTTAATGAGCCAATCCTTCCAGAGTCTCTTAATGCTTAAAATGCTTAAAATGGTTTCTTCTAATTATATTTCAGGCAAAGTTGCGAATGAGTTAAATGGACCTTATGAACTTCCTTCATATCCCTGTGCATATTAATACAATATTTGTTTTATAATATATAATTTTATAATCTTAGGGTAATAAAATAAGTATTATGTGAAAAGACTTTTTTTAACCTCTTAGAACTTTTGGAAATACCATTTACAGAAAAACTGGCATTTCTTTCTACTGAAACTCTTTACTAACTGGCAATTATAACTAAAAAAAAACAGTAATAACTGGCATTCATTATTTTTTTATTCCACTAATGTACTACAAAATTTTATACTATCTTTGGTAAACTGGATCCAATAAATTCTTACTAGGTATAACTTTAACTTGTTGAATTCTGAGTTTGAAAAATAGTTATATTGAGGGTTTGTGTTGAAGGATTGGAGGGAATTCTTATTTAATAGAATATTTGATATATTATGAAACTTTAATGTAAAATATAAAATACTAGGAACTAACTAATATTTCTGTCCATATCAAAGAGAAAAAGAAGAAAGGAGAGAGAGAAGGAGAGAAAGAAGGAAAGGAAGAAAGGAAGGAAGAAAAAGAGAAAGAAGAGGAAGAGGAAGAAAAAAGGTGAAGAAGGAGATGAAGGAGGAGGGAAGAAAAGGAAAAGAAGGCAAGAACTACAAAATATCACACCAGTTCATATATCTTGATTCTTTAGGTCTGGAAAATAATAAGAGACCATTGAAGATCTTATCAAATACACTTTGACTTTTTCTTCATTTTGTCATAATTACTAGGAATCTTGGGTAACATATTGTCATCTATTCAAAGTTTTCAAGTGTAACAAATAAATAGCTACATGAGTTAAGAGCTGAACAAAAGGTAGGACCTAATTTTAATCATTGAACATTTTTATTTTTCATTTACCAATACTGTTTCCATGCTTTAAAAACTAGATGTGAAAATAAATAGTCAATACATAAAAGTAATCAACCATGAAAATTTGATGTGAAAGGAAAAGGTTATACCTCCCACAATGCACCCTAGGCGACTAACAGTTCTGGTAGTCAGCTTTCCCCAATACAGGGTTAATTAGCAGGATAGTCTCTGACTTGACTCTCCCCCTACCTATTTACCCAAGGACAAATAATTACTCCTTCATCCTAACCTAAAAGACAGAATTGCAATACAGGCTAGTAAGACAGCACTTCCAAAGTGGCAAACATGCTAACTTGCAGGTGTAATTCCAATTTGATTCTG
Organism: Spermophilus citellus; assembly: GCF_964194105.1. Taxonomy (NCBI): domain Eukaryota; kingdom Metazoa; phylum Chordata; class Mammalia; order Rodentia; family Sciuridae; genus Spermophilus; species Spermophilus citellus. Next base: position 27,133,871 of record NC_138195.1, on the reverse strand, counting down.
GAGGGGGCATGTTTGTCACATAATAGTAGGAAGACAGATGTCCTCTGGTTAGCATCAGAAAAATCACCCTTTCTTCTGGAGACATGGTTCGATGCAAGGATACATGACTTGCCCAGCAGAACATGGGCTGGATTCACCCTTGTGCATGGGAATATGAAGAACCAGACTGATTTCTTCAATTTGGCATTGAAAAGTGGAGAAACCATTACATATAAGCAAACACTGACCTTGAGCTGCCTGATCAGATCTGTGCTCAAGTTTTGGCAATTAGCCGGATGACTTGAGACAGATTGCTTAGCCTCACTGAGACTTAGGTTCTTATTTTTTGTTTTACTTTTTTTTTTGGTACTGGTGACTAAACTAAGGGGCACTTGACCACTGAGTCACATCCCCAACCCCATTTTGTATTTTATTTAGAGACAGGGTATCACTGAGTTGCTTAGCACCTTGCTTTTTGCTGAGACTGGCTTTGAACTCATGATCCTCCTGCTTCAACCTCCTGAGACGCTGGTATTACAGGCATATGCCACCATGCCTGTCTAGGTTCTTATTTTAAGAGATGAAGACAGTACTAAAACCCCTAATCAAAAAGAAAGATAAAGAGGAAATGATCAAAGAAAGATATAAATAAAAAAATTTGGGAGACAACATCATAAAGGTATATATGCTTAGGGGCAGAATGAAGAGTGGAAAAGAGAGAAAGGGAAATGAACAGGAGATTTGTAACACCAAGTACTCTGGCTTTGAATCTAACATAAGCTTGATTAATACAATTAATAACACCAAATAATAATTAGTAAGCACCAATTAATAAACCAGAAATGATGCCTAAACATATATTATCTCAGTTGCTATCCCAACTTTACCCATTTTATAAATGTGAAAACTGAGGTTTAGAATGCTTAAATAACTTGTTCACTGTCATGAAGAGCAGGATGCAGAGGCAGAAGGTGAACATAGTTCTGTCTCATTCAGATTCTTATGCCTGTGCCTTATGTGAGTTAAATTTAATACAAACAGATGAACACTCAAAATTACTGACTGTATCAAAAGAAATATACTACTTAGAACATTCTTTACCATATATCATATGTTTGCCACAAAACAAATCTCAGTTTATTCCTGAACTGTTATTGATCAAGGAAGAAATTACAAATAAAATTAAAAATTTTCTTGAAACAAAGAATAATGGAAGCACAACAAATCTAAACCTATGAGATAGAGCAAAACAAGTACTGAGGGGCAAGTTTATAGTAATCAATGCCTACATCAAAAGAGCAGGAAGATCTCAAGCGAACAAGCTATTTTTGCATCACAAGAAACTAGAAAAACAAAAGCAAACCAACTTCAAAATAATAAGAATCACAGGAGAGCAGGGCATGGTGGCACACACCTGTAATCACAGGGGCTCTGGAGGCGGAGGCAGGAGGATTGTGAGTTCAACCAGCCTCAGCAAAAGCAAGATGCGAGCAACTCAGCAAGACCCTGTCTCTAAATGAAATACTAAATAGGGATGGTATGTGGCTCGGTGGTCAAGTGTTTGTGAGTTCAATCCCTGGTACCAAAATAATAAATAAATAAATAAAATAAAATCGATCAATCACAGGAGAAATAACTAAAATTGAAACTTTAAAAATAATATAAAAGATAATTGAAATGATCAGGTTTTTCAAAAGCATAAACAAACTTGATGAACTTTCACTTAGACAAACTAAGAAAAAAGAGAAGACTCAAATAAATAAAATCAGAGACAAGAAAGGAGCCACTGCCATTTCAACAGATACCACAGAAATATGAGGATCATGTAAGATTATGATGAGAAAGTATATGCCAACAGATGGACAACCTATAAGAAATGGACAAATTCTTAGACATATACCTTGCCAGGACTGAGCAGAGCAATAAAAAGTAAAAAGAATCACTAATAAAATGTCTCCAAAGAAAAGTGCAGGACCAGATGCCTTTGCTTCTGAATTGTACCAAATATTTACAGAAGAACTAGTACAAATTCTTCTCAAATTATTAAAAAAAAATTGACATGGAGGAAATTATTTTAATCTCATTTTATGAAGCCAGAATTACCCTGATACCAACACCAGATAAGGAAATAACAAAGTCAGAAAGCTAAAGGCCAATATCCTTGATAAGCAGATGGAAAAATCTTTAACAAAATACTAGCAAACCAAACCTAACAGCACATGTAAAATGTTATTCGCCATGATGGATGGAACCCATCCCAGGGATGCAAAGATGATTCACCATTATCCAAATTAATAAACATTATTACCACATCAACCAAATGAAGACCAAAAACCATATGATCACCTCAATAGATAGAGCAAAAGCATTAAAAAAATTCAACATCATGATAAAAACTTTGAACACATTAGGTATAAAAGGAATGTAGCTCAATATAATAAGAGCCATACGTTAAAAGACTACAGCTAACACCATAATGAATGAGGAAAATGGAGAGCTTTCTCTCTAAGATCTGAAACAAGACAGGGATGTTTCCTGTCATCATTTTAATTCAATATGATAGTGTAATCAGTCAAAAAAAAGAAAGGCATCCAATTTGTAAGGACAAGTTTGAATTATCACTATTTGCAGATGATACCATCTTATACAAAAAAAAAAGGACTCACCAAAGAGTCCACCAAAAGTCTATTAGAAGTAATAAATGAATTTGACAAAGTTGTACGATACATGGTTAACATGTAAAAACTAATATTGTTTCTACCTACAAGTAGAGAATTATCTAAAAAAGAAAAGAAAAAAAGAAATAAGGTAATCCCATTTAGAATAGCTACAAAAATTAAAATGTCTTAGAATAAATTTAACCAAAGAGGTAAAAGATCTCTGCAATGAAAATGATAACTCACTGATAAAAACAGATTGAACAGGACACCAAAAAATAGATATTTTGTGTTCATGGATTGGAAGAATCATATTGTTAATGTGTACATACTACCGGAAGAACTCTGCAGATTTAATGCAATACTAATTAAAATACCAATGACATTCTTCACAAAACTAGGAAACATTCTAAAATTCATATAGAAATGCAAAGAAAACCAAAGCAATCTCGAGCAAAAGACTAAAACAAGAGGCATTACTCTACCAGACTTCAAAATGTAAAAGTATCTTAATCAAAACTGGATGGTATTGGTATGAAAACAGACACATAGGCTGATGAAACAAAGTAAACAGCCTAAAAGTAAATCCACACATCCATAGCCAACTAATCTCAACAACTGTGCAAAGAACACGCATTAAGGAAAGATTAGCTTCTTCAATAAATGGTGCTGCGAGAATTGGACATCCACACGTGGATGAGTGAAGCTAGACTCTATTTCTCACCATATACAAACATCAACTCAAAATAGATTAAAGCTTAAATGCAAGAACTGAAACTCATAAAAGGAAGCAAAGAGAAAATACTTTAGGACATTGGAATGTGCAAGGATTTTTTAATATATTTGGTACCCAAAAAGCACAGGAAAAAATAGACACTAGACATTGTGTCATATTAAGTAGCTTCTACACAGTGAAGGAAACAATCAACAGAGTGAGAAGACAACCTAGACAACAAGAGAAATATTCTCAGATTTAATCTAACAAGAGATTAACATCCAGGACATGTAAGAAACTCAAGTCAATAGAATATAATCTAATTTTAAAAATAGGAAATATACATTTCTTAAAAGAAGATATGCAAATGGCCAACAGGTGTATGAAAAATTGCTCAAGGTCACTCATATTCAGGGAAATGGAAATTAAAGCCACAATGAGTTATTGTTAGAGTCTGTAAACAAGTCAGGATGGCACCTGGCATTTTGCCAGAGAAATGTTGTATTCCAGCAGGCACTAAGAAAACAACCTTCTGAACAATTTAGTACAACTTGTGTACCTTGATACAGCAGGAGTGGAAGCCATTTATTGTAGGACCTGAGCGATATTTATACATTCCACACAGCTTATCTTAATTAGCATAAACTAGATACAGCAGTCAACCAATAAGGAATCTCCACACTTAATGGCTTGCTTTTGTTACTTCACAAACCACTCCCTCTGGCATTTTGCCAGGCGCCATCCAGACTTGTTTACAGACTCTAACATTTCTCTGGCAAAATGCCAGGCGCCATCCTGACTTGTTTACAGACTCTAACAAGTTATCACTTCACTCCACTTAGAATAACTATTACCAAAAGGACAACAGATAGCGAGTGCTGGTGAGGACTGGTGGGAATGTAAATTAGTACAGCCATTATGGAAGACAGTATAGAAGTTCCTCAAACCAACAACCAATCAATCAAATCAGCTCTCACTTTAGCTGTGATTGAGGGACGAGATGAAAGAGAAACTTCTAGACATAGATGAAGACACCAGGGTAGAATGGCATCAAAATGAGCTCCCTGAACCCTGCTAATAAAAGTATTCCTTATCAATAAACCGACAAGGATACCTCAGACATCTATTATATTCTCAGATGTCTGTAAATTGTCATTTGTCTTGTTTTGAAATTAGTGGGACCCTATATATTATTTCAGACTTTTACTTGGGAAGTTACATACCTTGATGGTTCGACTGGAAAGAGTTGTTAATTTTTTTATAGGACTTCGGGTGTACTTCACCGTGACAACTGGTGCCAGTGCAAAAAATATCTTAATTCGCTTAGCCAGTTCTGGGTTGGTAGAGAATGCAATGAAAGCTGAAAGTGAATTAGACACTAGTTCATAGGTTTAAAACAGTTACTTATTTATTTTAAGTGATAGTAAAGGTAGCCACAGGAAAAACAAAACAAAAAACAACTCAGAGTAATAACCATTTGTGAGGAGGAATTTCTAAGTTTCTCAAGGATGGGTATGACTGATTCAGAATCAAGTGAGTTCTTTCATCCCAGGTCTACTTATATAGAAGTGGAAAAGAGGGTTCATACTTCTCTGTGAAGTGTGGTTAAACCCAAGGGTCATTCCAGCTTGACTGTGGTTTGGTGTCAGACAAAGTCACGCTTGGCCTCACATTCACTAGCTGTGTGAAAGTTACCTCTCCAGTATGAGTCTCAGTTTACTCAATCTGTAAATTAGGATAATTGGATCCTTAGAGAATGATTCATATATATGAATACACAGATATGAATATATATAAATGGATAATTCAAATTTTATATATTAATCATCCTCTAAGGATTCTTAAATTATATATATATATATACATATATAGATATATGTATGTATATATATATATATATATATATATATCTTAAGGTATTACTTAGCATTGTCAACATTAAAAGATAGCAAGTGCTGGTGAGGATTGGAAATTAGGGAAAAAACCCTAAATTCAACTATTTGTGCAATACAGATATTGGTCTCTGATGTTTGTAGTTTCCAATGAGAGAAACAGACAGAGAGAGGATGAGGTGCCTCATGGTTCTACCCACATGTCCCTACTCACATCCAACCTACCTGTGCTTCCCTTGCAGGCAAAAGCCACATTGATTGTAAAGTACAATCACAATTTTGTAATTCTCTGCTTTCTTTTTTGTGTCCTTTTCTAGACTGCGATCATCAAAGGAAGGATGGCTGTCATATTTATCCCCTCTTCCCCAGTATGTAACCCAAATTCTCACAAATATTCATTGGGTACATAAATGAATAAACAAAGTAATTCTCTCTTTCAGACCTATCAACCTCCAAAATTCAATGTTGGGAAAAAATTCCTTATTGTCATCCTTGTTTTCAGAAAACAGCCAGAGGATATTGTTTCCCTTTTAAAGTTCCCAAACTAGAGACTCTGCAGAGAGATACCGACCCTGTTCAGAAATATGGAAGAGCCCCCACCCCTCCCCGCATTCTCTGATTGCATTGGCCCCAAACACACCTATGGTGGTGCCCTGAGAGTGGCCCACATAGTAGAGTTGCTCTTGTCCAGTTTTCTCTATGATTAGATTGATTGTGGCTGGAAGGTCATATTTAGCCATTTCATCCAAACTGCCAAAAAAAAAAAAATAAGAACAATAAAATTGGAAAATCTATCTCGTTTTAGACCTGCAATATTTAACATTCATTTTAGACATAGATACTCTGCTTTTATAAAATATGAAACTAGAGTAAATATGTGATGTTATGCATCTGAAAAACTTTTTCCAGGATCTTACTTTGATTTGACTAGACATTTTTAACAAACAGGAATCAGAGAAATTTAATTTGTAAAGGACTACTAAACTTTTCCTTAAAGCTAGTCCTATTTCATTTACTCTCACAGAAGATTTACCAAAAATCAAAAAAAAAAATGGAAACGAAAAGACAACAATTTTTGGAATGCTCATCTAAAATTTAGAATAAATAAATCAAACAGATTCATAGACCTTAGCCCAGACTGGACTGAATCCGATTCCTGGGAAGAGTCCTGGTGATGTGTCTCTTTGAGGCCTCAGGTGCTTCTTGACTCTGTGTATAGCTTGGGAAATACTCACCTAGGAAATCATCTTGTCACTTGCTATAGTGCAATGACAGAACCACCCTGTGGTGTGGAATAAGGAAATGCCAACTGGTTTCCAAAAGGAAGGCAGGAATGAGGTAAGGAACAAGTGGCTTTGGTTACCTCCAAGGCATGGTTCTTAGCTCCTATGCAAGTACATGGGTTTGTCCCTGTAAAGAAGCAGGTCAGGCTTCTGAAGCAGACAGCACCCCAGGCACTGCTGCTGACAGCTCTGTCTTCTAACTGTTCTGTGATCAGGAGGCACCGGCCCTGGCATGCTGGCATACACACACACACACACACACACACACACACACACACACACGGAAGGAAGAGGTGAGGGTGAAAACCAAACACCAATACAAAATAATAAGATTTATCCTTCTCATGGATTCTATTGGGTGCATTGAGACCAAAGGAAAAATCAACAAGTGTTCTTGCATATAAATGAGCAAGGTACACACTTTATTCATTAACACGTTTTCCCTTACCTAAACGCCCAGTATTCTGAGGACTTGGGTGACAATTTCAGATGCTTTCTGGACCAGGTGTTTCCTCGGCTGTTCCCCATCCATACATCATAACCATTATCTGCCAGAATGAAAGCCAAGCTGTTGTTGGGGAGGTTACAGATCCAGTCACTGGCAGATGCAATTAAGCCATGCTGCAAATACACAACTGGTTTTGGAGCTGCAAGACATAGGCGACAAGATGTTCATGTCCAAACTTCCTTAGTGTCTACATGAAAATTTTCTTTCCTAACTTTTTAAAGTATACAAGAGAGGTTAAGACCTGAAATTTGGTGTCAGGCAAACCTGGCATCCTTTTCTTAACTATTTGCTGGGCAAGTGATTTATATCTTCTCTATGTCTTATCATTTATAAAACTGAGATTATGTATAATGTTTTATGCTATGTAGGTACTGGAGTCAAATTGCCCTGGTTCAAAATCCATTTTGCTATGTATTAACCACTTTGTGGATCACTTACCTTATCTGCATAATGGGTATAGCATTTTATTTCTCAAGAAATATTTAAAAACTTTAAGGTTTTCTTGAAATAATAAAAGGACAATCAAAACACCATTTGCAGAATGTTTATTGAATGCTAGGCACCATGCAGATTCTATAGGCCATTTTTTTGTCAGGAGGTGAGCACCGGGGATTGAGCTCAGGGGCACTCAACCACTGAGCCACATTCCCAGCTCTTTTTTGTATTTTATTTAGAGACAGGGTCTCACTGAGTTGCTTAGCTCCTCACTGATGTTGGGGTTGGCTTTGAAAGCAGAATCATCCTGCCTCAGCCTCCCAAACCCTTGGGATAAGAGGGGAGCAAAATGCAAGGCCATAAATAGAATATCACACAATGTAAAATTGTTAACTGGATCTAAAAATACTATTTCCAAGGTAAAATTGAAACATTTTTAACTAAGAAAGAAAAACGATGCCTGTGATCCCAGCTATTTAGACTGCAAGTTTGAGGCCAGCGTGGGCAACTCTGTGAGACCCTGTCTCAGAAAAAAAATGAAAAGGACTGAGGATATAGCTCACTGGTAGTGTCCCTGGGGTCATTCCTTGGTAGCACCAAAAAAAGGGAGAGAAAAGAAAGAAGAGGAGGAGGGTAAGGGGAGAGTGGTGTTGAAAAAGAAAGTGAGGGAAGAAGAAGTAACTAACTAGAATCTTTCTTTTCTTTTTTCTTCCTTTTCTTTCTTTCTTCCTTTCTTTCTCTCTTTCTTTCTTTCTTTTTTCTTTTTTGGTACCAGGGATTGAACCCAGGGGTGCTTAACCACTGAGCCATATCCCTAGCTTGTTTTATTTATTTTTTTCTTTTGAGACAGGGTCTTGCTAAGTTGCTTAGGGCCTTGTTAAATTGCTGAGGCTGACTTTGAGCTTGTGATCCTCCTGCCTCAACCTCTCAAGCCACTGGGATTATAGGTGTGCACCACCATACATGGCTCTCTTCTTTATAAGTAGTTTGTGATGCCATGTTGGTACCTCAAAACCCTATGTCAGGTCTCTTTTGGAACTAGACTGATGTCCTGAGAGTGAGTATGCTAACTTAATTCTTGGAGAGACTTAGCATTTTCAAAGCAAGAATCTAATGTCCATGTCCATCTAGTCATGTTTTGGAGAGAAGGGAAAGAGTGTTATTAGCACTGCCAAAGTCAAGACCTGCCAGGTAGCTGTCAGAGCTCATATCTCTCAATGATCTGAGCCCTCAGGCAGCTGTTTTTTGTAGATATTTCTACTGGGTACATTTTAGCAGCTATGGAGCAGAAATGAAAAATGTCCAAGGCCATTTAAAAGATGTAAAGATTTAAAATACTCTCCTGAGTATTTTACAACAGCAATGGAGTTATTCTGGCAAATAGTTGACTCTATGAAATCAGAAGCATCGTTATTTCCCTCTGTTTTTAAAAATCTAGATTTTTCTTTAATCCTTCTGATATTGAGAAGTTTTGTTCTACAACATACCAGAGAATAACAGGGGCTGAGAAAATGAGATAAAAAAGTAAACGGTGTTTACCAAATGGATTTCCCCCCACCTACAGACAGCAACCTTCATGCAGGGAGCTAGAAATGAACCTTTAATAAAATTTAAGCAAAGAATTATTAAGGTTAATATTTACTTCAAAAAGGTAAAATCACACTGTCTTGAGTAGAGAGTGATTATAAGTAGCAGTGATTGCCATGTAGAGGTATTGTAGTAGTGTCACTAGATTGAGTGACTAAAGCTGAGAGAAACTTTCAGATTAGAGAGAAATTCAGAAGGCATAGTTGATAGTCTTTGGTGACTGGCTGTAAAACAAGAGCTGAGAAAAAAAAAGTGGTGTCCAGAATGACTCCTGGGTTTCTGATTTTCAAAACCGTACTCTGGTATCATTGGAATAAGACACAATTTTTTTTTTTTGTTGTTGTTGCTATTGTCTGTCTCTTGTTTGTTTGAGAAGAGGACAAGACCAAATAAATGGTGCATATGAAAATGATTTAAAACTTCAAAAAGTTATACAAGGAAAATTGGGGGACAATTTCCTTACTCAAATGAAGGACTGTAACCTATTATAGAATGAAAGCTTTTCCGCTACCAGGATGCTACTAGGCATTCATGCTTTACGTGCTTTTCCTTTCATAACAAAATAAATCATACCAGTTTTCCTTGGGCATCTTCTTCCATGAGGAATCCTATAAGTTCCAAGGATATAGCCATCCTTTGTCACAACATCATACTTTTCACAAGGATAACCCCAGTAAGAAATAATCTGACTCTAGAACAGGGAAAGAAAAATACAAATTGTGATATCATCTCTTACTTTTTTTTTTTGCACACATTGAAATATAATAGTATTTTAAGTTGCAACTTCATGTTCATCAATCTATATGTTGGGACAGTATACGGTGGGGAAAATTAGGATGATTTAGGGGTTTCTAGAAGTGATTGCAAAGGCATAGGTAAGGCAGGGTGGGATGACTCCACGTGCCGGTTTGTACATCCCAGACTGCTCAGGACAGTATGTAGTTATGCCTGTTGGCCTAGAATTATTAATACACACTAGTTCATTCTCAAATGTTCTGATACAAATTTGTGTGGCCATCTAATGAATGAGACCACAGGATTGTGCAGTACCTTGTTGCTGATAATTGAGCAGAAAGGGCAACATTAAGGGAGATAGCTAGTTGAATTTGATTTTCACGGGGTTGAAGGTAGGGCAGTAAAAAATACCTGACCTCGTCCTCCCCTTTTTTATATATCTTGTGCTTAAGATTTTCATTGGAAAAATGGATCTGAAAATCAAAGATGAAGGGAGCTTTTCAACCTAGTCCTTATAGATCAGCCTCTTGGGCAGAGAGAAAGGTATTAAAGAACTTAGGTTGTTAGAAGGGTCAGTAGAAGATACCCAACCACAGATACACAAGGAAGAGGGTGCTGTGGAATATCTTCTGCATAGAGCTTTCTATGCCCTGTCTCATTAATCCTTACAAGAGACCTTTCAGATAGAATTGTACCGATTTTACAGTTGAGAAATGTGAAGTTTAGGAAGATTAGTGATTTGTCCAAGATTATAAACTAGGAAAAGACAAAAACGAGATTGATTACAGAAAAAAATAATTTCAATTTCTTATAATAAAACCATGCATTTGCCTCTATCAGCATATAGATGTGTGCGTAATTTATGAGGCTATCTAAAATAGAGGTTAAGAACCCAGATTCTGAAGACAGACTATCTACCACTGAATTCCTGCTCTGCTTCTTATTAGCTGTTACTCTAGGAAAGTTACTTAACCTTTCTGTGCTCATTTTACTGTTGAGATAATAATAGTATCTCCTCACACATATGTTGTGAGGATTATCTGTAATAGATATAAGACAGTATCTGGAACAAAGAAAGTTTTTTAAAAAATGTTTGTTATTCTTACAATCATTATAAAAGGATGAAAAGCCAAAAAGCACTCAGACTAGCAAGGAAAAATTGTGCTTTACTGTGGGAGGAAGAGGAAAACTTGAATTTGAGGACATACATTCATGGACTGTGAGTTCGGCAGTGTGGTAGGAGGTCTAGGAAGCCACCATTAGATGGTAACTCAAACCACCAGGAGAGAGAATATTGCTGCTCCAATTTAGCTCACAACTCCTGGATTAGTTAGCCATGCCAAGGAACTCGGGAGAAAGCACAGATTTAGGCACTGGAAGAATTGCTGAAAACCAGACCGTCACACCAATTGTAACTAAAATGATGACTAATTAATAATTCCTTATCTTAATGGGCTTTTTCAATGCATGACTTACAATATTCATATTAGCTTCAGGATTTGTGATGCTTCCTTTCTTACAACCATATATAGGTCCAAGAAGAAGCACCCAGCATGCTGTTGCTAAAAGCTGCCACATTTGGAATATGCCTGGGAAAGGAAATATTAATGGATTTGTCATCAAAGAGAAATTCTGCAAAATGAAATCTGGCGTGTTCTTTTTATAATACTATTTTATTTACACTATGATGGGAGAGAACAAAAAACATATATGTCTAGGATATGCTTTAGCAAGTAACATACAGAATTATTCAGAAATCATTCCATGGAAAAATTTTGTATGGAAGAAAGGAAGGAGCTGATAACATCTTTAATTCAGGGCTATATCTATTGGAAAAATAATAGGGACATTTTTAAAAGTCAGACTTCTCTCTCAGAGCATTGACAATTACATGTCCTGGATTCTGCTGAATGATTGGCATTTTGAGGCTTTGGAATCAGTTATTGGCCAGATGATCTTGGTGTCCCTGGGGTAGAGCAGATCCTGCTCTCTTCTGAAATCTCCAAGTTAGAGAGCATGTGAGGACTTGTAATGGTGCAAGGGAAGACGACTATGTAACTAGCACAGTATGCTGCTTGTAGGAAGAGCTGGAATCTTCCAGGGTGGCACCAGAAGGAACAGGTTGTTTTTTGTAGCCATGACGTAGAGCCCAAAAGCTACCTTTGTTTCAGTCTTCCAGGTAATGGGGCTGGATATAAAAGGGTGACACACCCAAGCCAGAGAAGTCTCCATGTGTCTCATTTTGAAAGGAGGAGCAAGCCAAATCCAAAGAGCTTCTTTTCAGGCACCTCTTAACAGGGTGTGCTTCCCTGCTTGGCCCAATCTAAGCCTTATATTATTAACCATAATTGTTGGGTAAGTCTGCCTGATTGTGGTACCTCTCCTTAATGATAACTCCAAGAGTCCTCATTTCTTTGACCTGTTTCTATAACAGTTCCCTGATGAATATTGTCTTCTTCTGTGTCCCATGTTGACATAAAGCTTGTTCTCACTAACATCTATAATGATATTACACTAAGAAAAGAGGAGATATTATAATTTCCAGGAGATTTTCAGTTTTTAAAGATGAGACTATTGGTCTCAGATACCCACATTAAATCAATACAGGTTAATATAAATATAATCAATAATAGATATGTTGATCTATCACTCTAAATCAGCTTCACACTGCTGTTCTGTAAAACATGTCTCCAGTGGGTATTTGTAAAAAGGCTTCATGTGTAATCTTAAGTGAAACTATATACAATTAATACAATTAACATATATTAATCTATGTTTGTATGTATATATTACATATATGACTTTATTAGAGTCATATATAAATGCTATAAGTATGACTTACAATTTTATTTGCTGTTATGATTTTATTGCTTGAATAATACCAATTAAACATATTATGACCTAGATTATCTAGGTCATAATATGTTTAATTACAATTTTGATATTTGTTTATTTATCTTCTCACTATACCACATAAACACAGAAATCTGTGTAATGCAGGGAAAGCTAAAAAAAAGATGCAAATAGCTCCAACTCAGAACCTTGTCTTTCAAAAGTTTCTTCAGAAAGATACTGTTGTCCATGACCATGGATAGAGCTGCTACAGTCTTACCCAGATTTGGTTGCAAATGATAATATCAGGATATGGCTGTATGTATTTTCCCCTAGTTACTGAAGTCAGGGGTAACTATAAAACTTTCAAAACAATATTGTCTTATTGCATTTTTGGTTTCAAACTAAGTTTAAATATTTCACATCAAATGCTTGTGGCTTATATATAGGCAGCTCCCATAAGTCATGCATTTTACATTGACATGTATATTGATGATAATATCAAGGATACCAATTTCTCAACAAAGATTATCAGAAATAATAGAGATCTTCATTCCACACTTCTCATTGCCCCATAATAGGAACTGTCAGGTTCATCAAGCAGACATTCAACCAGAGTTTATGCCCATGCTTAGATAGTATATGTGATTAATCCACATCCTAATTCTCCACTATGGTCAGAAATGAGGGAGAGAGTTGGCTAGAATACGCAGGTACAAGCACCCTACAGGGAGCTTTGGTTGGGAAAGCACATGAAGACCAATGTTTACATATGACTCTCTGATGAATCTGTTTGCTCAATGGCAACATAATGGTAATAATGAGTGGTTTGTGAAAAGTTTGGAGTTGAAATTCTGGCTCTGTCCTTCAGAGATTAAGTTAGTCATGAAAATATTGCTCTCAGATTCTTAACTGCAGGAAGCAGAACTGGACGTTACCCACAGCTTCTCTTCTCTCAAACCCATCACTTCTTCCACCAAAGCTACACACTGGAGACACTTTACAAGTATTGGCAATTACTGTTGTTGTTATTATTATTAGTCACGAGACTATCATTATTCAATTTAACTTCCCTTGAAACTTAATTTCCTTATCTGTATCATTGTGATAGTATCACCTACCTATGGGGTTATCTCCAAATAATAAATAATGACACAGCAAATAAGATGACAATGTCTATAATACATCTCTATTTGACTCTGAATAAATGGTAGCTATTGTTATAACATATCTTGCATTATTCTAATAATGTTTGGCTCTTAATAATGGTGGCTATTGTTATATCTATCACTCAGTGATTCTTTCAGATGTGTATGTCTTGCTCTCCACCTCTGTCACAGGCTTCTTTAAAGGCAAGAACCACCTTCTATACTTTGCTTGCATTCATATTGTTCTTATCATCTGTGTCTCTAGCCTTCTTCATACAGCTTTGTCTTAACACAATTCTTTCAATGGAATTGTGAAAAATGACAGCATATTTTGTATCAACACTTCTCAGATATGAACATGTAAGAGCAGTTAAGAATTTGTTTTCATTACTTTGATCAATAATTTTCAATTTTGACGACATAGAATGCCCTACCTACTTAATCTATAATTTTTATACCATGGTTTGAGCATATACATGTTTAATCTTTGTAATTATTATTTTTTCCACAGATAGTAAATGTCAATTTAAAATTTTGGCAGGATCAATTTTACTCATTTTTTAACTCATTCTTACTCCCTCTAATAAAATTATTCTCAATAAATTAATTGATAGGAAATTCTTCAAAGTATTCTGCAAATAAACATTATAAAGCTCGGGCACAGTATAACTCATTAGAAGATTAAAACAGAGCAGCAGTTTTGTCTTAATAGATCTTAGTATTGAATTCTTATTCCTGACAAAATAGAAAATGAGTTAGAGCCCATAAATATGACAATATCTTTTGTATGCAGGTTACTTGCCAAGAAAATAAAATAAATTTAAAACAAAGCCAAAGACTATACTTTCAGGGATCATTTCCACAGTTGATCACTAAAACAAAGTCAATGCAAACATGACCAATAAAATGTGAGTAAAATGTGTGACATTTTCACAGCCCAAGGAAGTTATGAAGATTATGTATTTATATATTCAATATAAATTATATATTTATAATCAAGTACAAAATTGTAAAAGGAAGCCAAGTGTAATATCAATAAAAGCCATGATCATATCTCTTGTCATCAGTGACAGCAAACATTTTTGTTTCATCTTTTCTTGATCAGTCTGTTCAAAAAGATTGAAATAAGAACTCTCTATCCATAGGAAGAGAGTAGAAAACATGTAGTAGATAATCATTTGGAGAAAAGGATAAAAGATCCATTATTATTTATGAGGATAAAACATCCAATATTATTTATATGAATGTAGAGGCTAAGCAACTAGATGAAAGAGCCTCCTCTCTACCCTGAAGAGAGAAAAGTTAGAAAGAGGTGGAGGGAAGGAAGAAAGGAAAAGGTAATGTAGGAAAAAAGTGAGGGGAAGGGAGGAAGGGAGGAAGGAAGGGAGGAACTGTTCAGAAAACAACAAAAGTGTACATAATTGTAAAAGGCCATCTGGGTGCTATTGTTTTATTTAACTTCCTGACTTAATTATCTATGTTTGAGCAATTCCCCGTGTCTAGTTGTTGGTGAGTAATACTCCCAGTAGACACAAAACACACTTGAATTATTGTTTCTCTATATTTCTGAGTGAGATGTTAGCCATAAGCTTATGGCATCATACATTCAGCTTATTTTTCATTCTGTTTATCATATTACAAAGTATTTTCCCAGCTGTGCAAAGAGTTGGTGGAGTTTATTATCCTCTTCTTGACCATAATGTAGAATTAGAATTTCCTGGGAATGGTGACAGAACTTAGAGGAAGACTAAAAGGCAGAGATGAAGACCTACAGTTTGGGCCTTCCTTTTTCCATCATGGGTAATACATGGGGCCAAAATGTCATGCCGCCCTGAACAGCCTACCTAATAAGGCTGTTGCAGGTTTTGAAAGACCTCATGTTAAAAGGTAGCCTATTTAACTCATGAACAATTACAAAATCCAGGAATCTAAGGCAGAATGCATCTTCATTTTTAGGAAGACATAAGAGCAGGTGGATGCCTTTATTGCATTTCCAAATTCATACCAGTGGAGTTAAAAACCATGCCTGACCTCTCCTTTGATATCCCTTGAATGAATATATCTGGAAGCCCTTAGAAAATAATGGAAGCAGGCAGAAGGACATTCCAAAGGAATCTGGTATTCACAACCAGGTACTTCACAGAGGCTTTGAGAACTTGTTCTTGAGTTTATTATTTAAAGAAACTAGCTGATAAAACAGATAAATCCCAGGGTCTCACAGGTGGAATCTCTCCTGCTGTCTCCTGGTTACCTGCCCCTTCCTGTGCTTCCCAGGTTTGACTCCCAGCTCCATCATTTGCCAGCCACACCCACATGTCTCCACCTGCCCCCTACCCAGCAGCATGATGTGTTCTGTCCACCGAGCACTCTTCACCCCCAAACTCATTCCCTCAAGTAGCTCTCACTAACCACAAGCTTTCATACATTTTCTAGATGAAAAGTAAATACAAGTCCATGATATCTACCTTGATGGGTCATCTGAGCTCTCATCGTGTATTTCCTTGAACCAAATCCACTTAAATTTCTTTTTGGAAACTTTAATAAAACATACCCCTGAATAAAACCACCCTCTTTTCCTCTTTCCAGACCACTTTTCTCTTTTCAATTCTAAACTTCTTTTCCCCTAATCCTGAGAGTAGGAACTTAGAAATTTTCTTATGTTCTCTGATTTCTGCATACCCTATAACCAATCTATTACTAAATAATAATGCTCTTCTTTCAATTTTCTTTTCAGAACCTTGCTCAACATTTACTTTTTTCTTTCAATCTTCAAAAAACAGTTTCAATTACTACTGTTACCTCTCCAATGTAGTATCTCCACCCAATGCCTGTATCATTATCCTGAACTCTTGATTAGTCTTTCCTTCTTTCATTCTTTATAATTCAAATCATTATGTGTGTTAGGAAGATATAAGAGAAGGTAAATGCCTTTCCGGTGTTTCCAAATTCATGCCAGTGGAGTTAAATTAATTTGTATGAAATTATTTCATTTTGTCAAATATTCATTTATGAAAACTTCTATTTCCAGCCATAATGATGCAATTCATACAAGACTAATTCTCTAGCTGATAAAATATTCAACTTGATTGTTTTCTAGCTTCAGACACAGGGTACAATACTGCAGTCTTGAGATAGGTATATCATGTCATCAAGAAAAGAATCAAGACAGCGTGCTAAAAACTATTTGCTCATCCTAAAGGAAGACAGGTAAAGAAGGTAAGAGGAAAAGAAAGAGGAAGAAAGGAAGAGGTGAAGAGAAAGAAGGCAATTGGAAAACAAACAGTAAGAGGTCCAGATGGCAGACCTTAATCCAATTTTATCAAAAATTACATTGTTAATGCACAAAACATTCCAATTAAAATATAGAAATTACCAGACAATAAGAAAGCAAAGCCCAACTACACTCTTTCAACAAGTGATGTACTTCAAATATAAATGGAAACAGATTGAAAATAAAAGAAATCAAGAAGTATACCATGTAAACAGTATATACAAGAAAGCTGATATAGCTATACCAGAAAAAAATAGGCTTCAAGACACAAAGATTATCAGAGATAGAGGGCTATTTCAAAATATTCATTCATATGGAAGACAAAAGTCTATTCAGCAAGAAGATAATTATTAGGCATTTAATAGTATCACTTAGAATATATGAAGAAAAAACTGACAGGACTAAATGGAATTTAGTTTCATAGTTGGAGATGTTGACATCTCTCTTTCAATAACTGAAATTATTTAGGCTCAGTATTAGGACCCCAAGGTATGAAGCTCTACCATGCTGAGTATTTTGAACTAAAAGCTTGGAAATCTTCAGAAGCAAATTCTCTCTCCCTGACTTCCTACTCCCTGTTTCTCACACCTCTTCCCTTCCCCTCACCCAAGTCATAGAAAGCTAGTCATAGAAACCAGAATTCTTCCCCAATGCATGTCATAAAAACCAGAAGGCCTACAAAACAAGCCATGAGGCATAGCTAGGCTATTCTCCCCTTTCCCCCTTCTTTCTTGGAGACTCTCATTTGAGAAGAATCCTACACTATACCTGGGAGGAAGGAATGCTACACAGAGGCCAAGAAGAATCTGAACAGTCAAGTCCTGCTGGGTTTCCCCTCTTCAGTCTATTAACATTACATCATATCTTTGTGTCCAATCACATTTAGAACACGTGTCCATTGTTCATCAAATTCAAGCAGAAAAACAGTTTTCCCTAGGTCTTGGGGTCTTTAGTTTTGAAATCTCCCATGTCATATAACACTTTGATTGAATAAGTTTATTACGCTCCTTTCTTGTCAACCTGTCTTTTATTATGGAAGAATCCACCATGACCTGTATGATCACTGAGGAAAGGCATCTTGTTCCTATAGTTTCTGGGACCAAATGGGAGGTGACTGAGACACATGACATGCTCCAGAGTTTGCAGATGAGATTTAGAGGCAGATGATAAAAAGCTGAAAAAAAATTTAGGATTTCTTTTTTGAACATAGGACCGCTTCCCCAGATCGCTTAACTGTAGTGCCTAGGCAAGAATGGAAGGTAATGGGTTTTTTTCTTTTTATTGATTTTTTAAAAATAAATGACGGTGGAATGCATTACAATTCTTATTACACATATACAGCACAATTTTTCATATCTCGGGTTGTATATAAAGTATGTTGACACCAATTGGTGTCTTCATACATGTACTTTGGATAATGATGTCCATCACATTCCACCATCCTTGCTAACCCCCTGCTTCCTCTCTTTCCTTCCCACCCCTCTGCCCTATCTAGAGTTTGTCTATTTCTCCCATGCTCTCCCTCCCTACCCCACTGTGAATCAGCCTCATTCTACCAGAGAAAACATTTGGCATTTGTTTTTTGTTTTTTGGGGATTGGCCAACTTCACTTAGCATTATCTTCTCCAGTGCCATCCATTTACCTGCAAATGCCGTGATTTTATTCTCTTTTATTGCTGAGTAAAATTCCATTGTGTATATATGCCACATTTTTTATCCATTCATTTACTCAAGGGCATCTAGGTTGGTTCCACAGTTTAGCTATTGTAAATTGTGCTGCTATCAATATTGATGTGGTTGTGTCCCTGTAGTATGCTGATTTTAAGTCCTTTGGGTATAGGCTGAGGAGAGGAATAGCTGGGTCAAATGGTGGTTTCATCCCCAGATTTCCAAGGAATCTCCACACTGCTTTTCATATTGGCTGCACCAATTTGCAGTCCCACCAGCAGTGTATGAGTGTGCCTTTTCCCCCACATCCTCAACAACACTTATTGTTGTCTGTCTTCATAAAAGCTGCCATTCTGACTGGAATGAGATGATATCTTAGAGCAGTTTTGATTTGCATTTCTTTAATTGCTAGAGATAATGAACATTTTTTTTCATATGTTTGTTGATTGATTGTATATCCTTTTCTGAGAAGTGTCTGTTCAGGTCCTTGCCCCTTTTATTGATTGGGTGTTTTTTTTTTTTTTTTTTTTTTTTTTTTTTTTTTGTGTGTGTGTGTGTGTTTTGGTGCTTAGTTTTTTGAGTTCTTTATATACCTTAGAGATTAGTGCTCTATCTGATGTGTGGGAGGTAAAAATTTGCTCCCAGGATGTAGGCTCTCTGTTCACCTTACAGATTGTTTCTTTTGCTAAGAAGAAACTTTTTAGTTTGAATCCTTCCCATTTATTGATTCTTGGTTTTAATTCTTGTGCTACAGGAGTATTATTAAGGAAGTTGGAGCCTAATCCCACACGATGAAAATTAGGACTTACTTTTGCTTTTATTAGATGCAGAATCTCTGGTTTAATTCCTATGTCCTTGATCCACTTTGAGTTGAGTTTTGTGCATGGTGAGAGATAAGGGTTTAATTCCATTTTGTTACATGTGGATTTCCAGTTTTCCCAGCACCATTTGTTGAAGAGGCTATCTTTTCTCCAATGCATGGTTTTGGCATCTTTGTCTAATATAAGATAATTGTAATTTTGTGGGTTAGTCTCTGTGTTCTCTATTTTGTACCATTGATCTACCAGCATGGTATTGGTAATGTTTTTTCTTTATTCTTTCCTTTCCAAATTCAGGTAGTCAGGAGAAAATAATTGTATGACTAGTTATTGAATATAATTTCTGGTGATTTTTTTTTCTAGAGTATTTTGTTTCTATTGGTTTCAAGGTAAAGATTTATTCTAAGCCCCAAAGTTGCCTTCTGGTCTTTCTATGGAAAAGTTTATTCTATTGAATCACCATTGGAATAAATATACTATTGAATATCCTAATTTTTTTAATGCCAAATGATGGATCTTTCGAAGTGGAAAGACTTTTATATTTGAAAAAAAAAAGCAATCACCTTATTGGTACTTATTGAAAAATCAAAAGGAGGAAAAAATTTTTTCAGAAGTATTATAGTTATACATCATCTTTATAGGAGTAGAAAATTATTGAAAATAATTCAAACATTCATCAATAATAGATGCACAATTTTATTTATGCAATAGAATACTATTCATTGACAATTTCAGCAGCATGGATAAATTTCACAAACATTACACTGACTGAAAGAAGCCAAACCCCAAAGAATGCATATTTTATAATTCCAATTCTGTGAAGATCAAGAACAGATCAAATTAATCTATAGGATTAGAAGTATTTATTTGCTGGTGGGGGTTGGCCATGAAGACACAAGTAGAAACCTTGAAGGTGATGGCAGTCACCTTAATCGGGATCATTGTCAAGACTCATCAAACTTGTATAATTACAAGGTGCATTTTCCTGAATATAATTATACCCCATTTAAAAAGAAAAGAAAAACAAGGTTGCAAAGCAGGTGTTCCCAATGATTACTGTATTGGCATAAATTAGTGCAACTTATTTGAAAACATTGCTGTATTTACTAGAAGTTTTGGATAATATTCATATCTTATACCTCAGAAGTTCTACTCAGTATATTTATAGTAAGAAGAGAAATTCTCAATTTGAAGGTGAGGGAGGGATCTTTTTGTAAAACATTTTTTATTCTCATTATCTGTTTTCTTTTTAATTATTTTTTTTGTTGTTATTGATGGACCTTTATTTTTTATATGCGGTGCTGAGGATTGAACCCAGTGCCTCACACATGTTAGGCAAGTGCTCTTTTTCTTCAATTATAGAAGGATGTCTAAACTATAATGTATGAATTGAATTTTAGATAAAGCTGTTAAATCATGCATAAAGGTGATAATATATAATAAAATGAAACATAATTATTTGTTAAATTGGGGGAAAGAATTGTCAGAAGACTTGTATATACCAGAAGTCTTTATCTTCATACTAGGGTACACTAAAATTTTGAAAAAAATACATAGGCACTTAAATTGTTTTAAAAGGATCAAATTCTAGGCTTTGGACTCCCATAAAACACTCTTTTGTTATATGGATATCACCTGAGGACTTCTGGCTCTAAGCAGAGTTTTCCTTTCAAACTCCTTTCAAACAGAGGAGAACCTTGTCTCCTCCACTTCTTACTATGGCAAATTGTCATGAGTTGTAAAATCATTTGGGACTCCTTACCAACAACAAAAAATGTATGGCAGTATTGATATTGGGAAAGAAAGTGACTGTAAATAAACAAACAGTTCCTTTCCAAGGGCAATTAACTTCTACAAACCAGTAGTTTCTACTTCTTGGCTTTAAAAAATTTGGAAAAGAATCTACTTGACTTGTTAGCAGAGATCATAAGACAAATCTTGTTGATACATCATTAAGTGATTCATGATACAGTGGTACAGAAAGAATTCAAAGGAGTGAATGGCATGCAAACATAGTTTCTCAGCATTTACATCTATTCCAAAAAGTGGAAAAGATTAATGATGAATTTGTTTCATCAATATATAAGACAGTGGATGCATGAATTAAAAAGAAATGGTCTGTTTGTGTCATTAAGGGATGCATTATTAATAGGATCTTACCTTTAATGCTCAATTATTATTCATTAAATTTTTAATAGGTTTGTAGTTCTTTGACCAATTATATACTAATAAAGTTAAAATTAAATATCATTTAGAATGAAAATAAAATGCAACTTTTTAGTCACAGGAAATGAAAGCAATTTCAATTTCAATGTGTATGCACTTTTTTAAACATACTTTTAAAAAGTTGTAGATGGACACAATATCTTTATTTTTATATATTTTTTTGTGTGGTGCTGAGGATTGAACCCAAGGCCTCACCCATGCGAGGCAAGTGCTCTACCACTGAGCCATAACCCCAGCTCCATTGTTTATGCACGTTTTAGTACCAGAGAAAAATCTATTAATCATTAAAGACTTGTAAACATACAAATATACTACATTAGCATATATATTTCTAGGCATACATAAAACACCTGTAGAAAAAAGTAGAATGAGAATATGAATTCGTGGACAAAAATAAAAGAAAATAAAACTTAATTAAATAAAGGAATTTTTTCAATGGATGATATTAGGTTTAAAATTACTTTTCTATTGGATTCATTTAAAAAAATGTAAAAAAGTGTGATGTTGCACATCTGTAATCTCAGCAACTCCAGAAGCTGAGGCAGGAGGATCACAAGTTAAAGGCCAACATGGGAAACTTAGTGGGACTGTCTCAAAAAATAAAAATGGCTGCAGATATAGCTCAGTTTTAGAGTATTCCTGGATCCATGCCCCAGTACCACACATATACACACATATGTGCCAAGTAACAATTTTATTTTAAACTGCCAATAGTTATGATATGTTATTAAATGTATTCTTAGCTACTACTTAAAGTAATAACAAAAAAGATTGTCAACTTAAAAGTGTCAAGTACATACAGAGTTCTGCAAACTTTGGGGTTAGAAAAGCAAAAACAATTTTTAAGAAACTGCTATTGGATTATTAAATTTTCATTCAAAATTTGTTTAAATAAATAAACAAAAATGTTTGATTCTCAAAATCATTGAAAGGATTCTTCCAAAAGGCTTTGCTGGAAATAAACTTCTCACACTATATTATTTATTAGTTATAAAATAGCCTTAATTACTCTATTAGTTTGAATTACTTTTATAATAAAATATAGTTTGTGATGTTTACAAATAGTAATGTATAGATATAAACTCATTGTAGAGTAAAACTCTAGGATGTTTTGATATAGAGCAAAGTCTTCAATATTTAGAATTTCTACCTGTAATAATCAATTTAGGTATTCCTTGTAGTTTCTATTACAGGATTTTTGGCAGTTATACAAGTGACTGAGTTTGCAGAAATTGTGTGGAAGAATGCTTGGGCATCTGCCATATTTTCCATTTTTATATATTTTCAATCTAAAACCAATTGGCTCTAATCAAAGTTTAGGTACTGTCTTGCCCCCACCTCTGTGTCTCACAAAGCTCCAACATCTTTCTTCACATCAAAAACAGTAAGTCACCATTTACACAGTTATGAGTAGTAAAGGTAATCAATCAGAGGCTCTAAATTACTTCTGTTTTCCTCCACCCATAGAATGAAGGACTTAATGAACGAGGAAGAGAGGTGAGACTGGGAACAAAAGGAACTCTTTACACAATAGAATCTCCAGGCCTACAAATCAGATTGGAAGATTAAGCTCCTTTGAATCATAGAAGAAGGACTAGGCAACTTTGATAGGATCTTCAAATGGGCTAAGAGGTCAATAGCTGTGTGTGCCAAGCCTAGAGGGAGCAGAAGAGAGGAGTTTTGGGATGAATGGGGAGTAAAAGGCCCAGGGGAGGAGAGAAAGATGACTTAGCCCATGAATCAATCTGTGAAATATGGTATATTAAGAACTATGTAATGTTTTGAACAACCAACAATAAAATAAAAAAATTAAAAAAAATAAAAGAAAAAAAAAAGATGACTTAGCAAACATCTATAGCGACTTTCTGTCATCTATGGAGACTTCCTGTCTCTTCTACAATACGAAGAGCCAAGCTTCCTTTCTGCCTGGCAAAATAAATTCTGAAAGGTAATTCCTTCAAAATGTTAAATAATCAAATGAAAAGTAGCAAAGAAGGCAGTGTGCAGGAAATAACTGTTCTCTCAATTTGTTTTTACAAAGTAAAGGAAAAATAGGATAAGCTGGTGAAGGAATGTGAGAGCAGTCATGACAGACTTAAATTGACGGCTTTAATACCCTATTCCTATTCCCAAATTTAGTTCCACACTATCATATTTCTGATTTGAAGTGCTAAGTGTGTTAAAGTGACTGTATTTTTGAACTGGTTTCTTTTTTCAGAGATGAAGAATGTCTGGTAAGAACTGCTTTTTTATATCTAGAAATGGAAAATAAAGAATAAATACTTTGTAAACACAAACAAGACATTACAATGGTTAAACTTTGATACATAGAACTAAAGATTGATTCTTTAATCTCAATGTCTGGATATTAGTCTCTATTAGCATCCTGAGCTCCTTAGCTTCAAGTGTAGGTCTGCAATTGAGAGTTAGAGGCGCATGTTCTTCTTTAATATCATCTACATTTATAGGAACCACTTTTCACTCCTCACCCAGTAAGACCATATTATTACAATCAGAGGAAAAGAAGAATGGGGTGTCCTTCATAAATTATCAGAAGGTGTTCATAGTTTCTGTAAGCAAGGAGGTCTCTTTCATTGATCACTACCCCCATGTTTCCCTTCAGGTGATTCTGGTCATAAGACAATAAAGAACTTTTTCAAAAAATGCTAGACAAATTTTAAAACACAATTCATACATTATTTCCCAAATCCTTACATGCACAACCCAAAAGAAAGATTCATTTTAAAAAAAACATCTATTGCTAACTTTTCCCAGGTATAGAATTGCAATACATTCTTTCACTGTGAATCAAATATACTAATATCTGCTTTCTAAATGCTACAGCTTCCTGAAAGGGCAAGCTCACCAAAAAAAATGTCTTAAAAGCTCTGCAATGTAACTTCACCCTCGTGCATAGTCATAGCACAGTCTTTCTATCTCATGTTTAATTTGATAGACTTAAAACACAACATTCCTCACTAACATTTAAAGTTCTGTACCTCCAAAAGCATCTCATGTCTCACTGATATACCATAATCCAGCCCCTACAAATAGATCAATAATTATTACCAGATCTCTCAACTCTGGGGAAGTCTTTCTTCAAGTCCTGAGAGCTTCAGAATGGTCCTAGTTCCTTCCAGATGTGGCTATCAATGGAACATGCTGTGTTCTAAACAGCTCAGAAGATGTTGCAATCAGAAATTTCTCAACAGGAGACAGATTAATCATGGCTTCAAATATGACAGATGCTGCCAGGGCAATCTTGTTAGGTGAGTTCTTAGCCAGTGATGAAAAAGAGAGTGATAATTGAACTAAAATCTCTGCTCATGCCAAGCCAGGCCTCGAGCTCTGTGCCTCAAGGATCACAAGGATTGGAAGTTTCTCAGTGGAATATGGACTCCACTCAGGAAATAATTTTCACCCAGATGTGTCTGCAATGATCCAATCATATAAACATTTTAGGCATTTTATCCCCCTGTCTCATCCAAATGCAAAACCTCCAATATCGCCACACTCCCGTTATTGCTATGAGTTTTCTGCTTTCGTATGTAACTTGGGTATTAAAACTGGCAGCAAATGTAGAAACTATGGTATCCAGTTTAGTCTCTCCTACACAGAGTCTCACTCGAGATCTCCAGTTAGATAAAAGAAAGACAATACGATTTTTGACTACTCTCTAACCAGTCTCTTTCTTGTCATGTAAGCAGCTCCTTTATCTGCATTGGGTGGAGACTTGGTATTAGGGAGCCTGAAAGAATTTTAGAGATTGCATAGATTTCTATTTTCAGGGAAGTCTTTTTATATTATAAAAAAGTATGAATTTAACTAATTTGGTGAAATTAAAACAATAAACTTCTAAAATAATTACAGAACTACATATTTTGCCTGTGTGAAGGTCTTCTGCAGAACAATGAATTCCTGAATTTTTATCATTGATTCAGGCAGCCAGGACTTCATGAGGCTGGTTGTAATATTTTTGAGTTTCTTTGGCTTGTATCAATTAGTGACTACATTGGAGTCAGTTTGATTAGAAATTGTAGTTTGAATTGGTTTTGCTTTAGTTACTATGGTAGTCCTAGTCATTTAATTACATTTGTTTATAAATTTATTTGACTTATTAGAAAAGATTTATTCCTATATTTTTAATACAATTTTTACCTACAAAGTAATATGTTCTACTAGCATGCCATTTCTAGCTTCTAGCTGAAAACAAAATGACTGGAAAGGCAGCTCGTGTATTTGCAATATAGTAGTTCTCCCTTATCTGATGTTTCACTTTCATAGCTTCAGTCACCAGTACTTCAATCTGAAAATATTAAAGGAAAGTTTCAGAAATAAAGAATTTATGTTTTTAATTGTGTGCCAATCTGAGTAGTGCAATGAAATCTCATGCTCTCCAGCTCTGTGCTACATAAGATGTGAATCATCCCTTTGTTCAGCATATCCAACCTGTATATACCACCAACCTGTTAGTCAATTAGTAGACATATCAGTTGTCAGATCAACTGTTATTGTATCACAGGGCTGGTGTTCATTTATGTCATAATGATTTCAAAGCACAAAAGCAATGATGCTGGCAATTCAAACATATGAAAGAAAAGCCATAAGGTGCTTTATTTAACTGAAAAGATGAAAGTGCAGTAAAATATCTCAGAAAGAAAAAGAGGCTACTTTCACATGACTTTTATTATAGTATATTGTTAATAATTGTTTTATTTTATTATTATGTATTATTAATCTCTTATATGCCTAATTTATAAATTAAACTTTATCATAAATAAACATATATGGAAAAACAAAATATATTTTATCCATGGTTTCAGGCATCCACTGAGGGTCTTGGAATGAATCTCTTACAGATAAAGGGGATGACTATATACATAAAGTTATAGAATCTAGTCTGTGCTAGAAAATGCAGATATTCTTGGGGAAGAATTATATTGACTTTGTACTATCCTGCCAAAAATTTCTGTACTGCCTGCCTCAAAAATCCAAGTCATTTTATTCTGGTTTACTTTTATACTGATCCTTAATTCCATCCAACTTCCATTTTATCTTAAAATATGAAGATATCATTATTATTATTTGTTGTTGTTGTTGTTGTTATTTGTACTGAGGTAAACCCAAGGGAGCTTTGAAGCTGATCTCCCTTACCAGTCCTTTTTATTTTAAGATAGGGTCCAGCTAAGTTGCTTAGGGCCTCTTTAAGTTGCAAGACTGGTTAACTTGCGATCCTCCTGCCTCAGCCTCCCAGTTCTCTGAGATTACAGGCATGCACCACTGCACCAAGCACATTGTAAAATATATATGCTTAATATCTGTAACTTTGTAATTAATCTCAGTGTCTTTCCTACTTTTCTAACTCTACACCATGCTTTTGAGCCATATTGGCTCCATGAATTGTGGATTGCTATGCAAAATTAAAATGTTAAGTCTCTTGTTAAGAATATTAAGAGTTTCCAGCTGGTGACAGCAAAGTAAAAAAGTATGAGACCCTTGTAACCACAGTGCCCTGTGCAATTGCATATTTCACACACCTGTAAGAGTAGTCCCACTTGTGATAAGCAAGTTGCAGTACACTTATGTGGTTTATTTACATAGTTCTTTCTCATAGAATTCCACAATATCCACCTTTCAACTATCCCATCCCCAGTAACAGATAATTTTATTTCCTCAAATTCCCCACCATTACAAACACCATTTTGGAATTTAGTGAGAATTTCTTTAAGATATACATCGAGGAATGAGATTTTTTTGGTCCTAGATCATATAATTGCTTAATTTAACTAGATGCTACCAGATTATTCAAGGACAGGCTGCGTGCTCCCATCTACGGTGCTGAGAACCCATTTTCCTACCTATTCAGTTCACTAGATGTGATGTTTCAAGTACCTCTGTCATCAATCTGTAATTTCTCTACTTTTGTCATCTGGACCTAATTTATTTAACAGAAATCCATCTTTGTTTACAATATTTACTTTTTCAATAATAATTGTGATTTGGGGAATCTTTGAAATAATTTCCCCATTCTTAGATCACAAAATCAAAGCGTGAAATTTTTTTTTTTATCTTTCCCTGTTTTAGTAGTAGCTTCAGGGCCCTTAGAGAGCCATGCAGGTCCTGTCTTCTCTCCGCCTCCTCCTTCCTGCCTTAGCATGTGGGAAGTATAGGTATTTTTTCCAGGTTTCAATGACCTCAGAGTATTTGGGTGGAGCTAGGGAAAGAATGGAACAATCCTTGCTTGACTCACATTGCAGATGCTTGATGGCCAGTATGTTCACCTAGCTGCTTGAGTCCAGGTTATTTTGTTGTTGTTGTTTGTTTTGGGGGGGAGGGGTCTTAAAGGAAATGAATCATTTAGAGTGGAGCTGAGCTGAGTTCCCAGTCTGAATACATTTTCAAATTTGTGCCTGTAGGTCTGAACCAGGAATTTGGTATGTTTTTTCTCAAGGAGGTTAAATGCGTTTATGTTTGTGTAATGATTTCTCTTGTTTGGTTAATTGCTCTGGAATACCATTCCCTGAGGTTTACCATTTTATGTATCTATAGGTAGGGACTTAAGCTACCTGTGTCTGAGGTTTAAAATTCTGTTTTGTATGTGGGTGTGTGTGAGTGTGTGTTTCACTCATATTGGATCTTTTTATCTCCTTTTTTCCTGGAAATTTTATTTCTCTTTGTTTATCTATTCTTATTAGTTATAAATGACAGTATAACACACTTTGACACACCATACATAAATGGAGTATAACTTCTCATTCTTCTAGTTGTATGTAATGTAGAACCACATGGGTCATGCATTCATATATGAACATAGGGTAATAATGTCTGATTCATTCTTCTATCATTCTTACCCTGATATCCCCTCCCTTCCCTTCACTCCCCTCTGCCTAATCAAAAGTAACTATTCTTTTCTAGCCACCCCCTTATTGTGAATTAGCACCCGCGTATCAGAGAAAACATTTGGGCCTTGGTTCTTTGGGATTGACTTATTTTGCCTCCCTAGCTCCCTCCATTTACCAGCAAATGCCTTAATTTCATTCCTCTTTAAGGCTGAGTAATATTCCATTGTGTATATATACCACATTTCTTTATCCATTCATCTGTTGAAGGATACCTAAGTTGGTTCCATAATTTAGCTATTGTGAGTTCAGCTGCTATAAACATTGAAGTGGCTGTGTCACTGTGGTATGCTGATTTTATGTCCTTTGGGTTTAAACAGAGGGGTGGGATAGCTGGGTCAAATAGTGGTTTCCTTCCAAGTTTTCTGAGGAATCTCAATACAGCTTTCCACAATGGTTGAACCAATTTGCAGTCCCATCAGCAATATATAAGTGGACCTTATTCCCCACATCCTTGCCAACATTTATTGTTGATTGTATTCTTGATAATTGCCACTCTGACTAGAGTGAGATGAAATCTCAGCATTGGTGTAATTCACATTTCTCTAATTACTAGAGGTGTTGAACATTTTTTCATATTTTTTACTAGAGGTGTTGAACATTTTTTCATATTTTTTACCATTCATATTTCTTCTTCTGTGAAGTGTCTGTTTAGTTCTTCAGCACATTTGTTGATCAGGTTATTTATTTTTTTTGGTGTTAAGTTTTTTGAATTCTTTATATATCCTGGAGATTAATGCTCTATCTGAGGTATGTGTGGTAAAGATTTTTTCCCATTCTGTAGGCTGTTTCTTCATGTTATTGTTTTCTTTGCCAAGAAGAAGCTTATTAGTTTGAATATATCCCATAAAATTTCTATTTTAGAGTTTGTGAACATTGAGGGATTGTTGAAAATGCATTTGTGTATATGCACTTAGTATCTTGAACACTAGAGTGCAATGGAGACTATGAGTCAGAGGGGAACAAGGCCCATGGACCAGGCAAACATTAAAACTCTCTTTGCTAGTGAGTGTAGTAACCCATTAAGACCTGTGGATTTTCTAGGAAAAGGTTGACAAACTGGAAGACCTTAGAAGATATTATGGTTATTTTATTAACTCTAAGACATCTTTATCATAAAAAAGTACCGTTATGTTATACATGCTTACAAAGAAAAACAATGTCAATTACATTTGTTATACATAATAAATTAGAAGACCCAGAGGTATAAAAATGTCAAAAAATGCACTTTGAAGTTATTGAAATAAGTCTATTAAAATGCCAAGACCATAAAATCTTTGTAAGAATTTGCTTTATGATTCAGACTTATGTATGGGTTAAAACACAGGCTTTAGCATATTATAAAGTAAACACCCAGCATTCTGCAAGCCCCCAAGATCCCTTTTCTTCTTTAAATTTTATAAGAGCTTTAAAAGGCACAACTATCAAATGAAGAGCTTTTATAGGTTTTATATCTATGCTTTAAAGAGAATAAACATGCATATATTTTATATCTAGGTTGTAAATAGAACAACATATATGTTTTGTTTTTTAAGATATGATTGACATCAGCAAAGGTAAAAATTTACTAGCTCAGTTTCATAACTATTTCTATTGATGGGATGGGGTTTTAAAAGTGTATCATGATTGGGCTGGGGCTATAGCTCAGTGGTAAAGCACTTGCCTCACATATGTGAGGCACTGGGGTCAATCCTCAGCACCACATTAAAAAAATACATAAAAGATATTGTGTCTATTTACAATGAAAAAAAAAATTGTAAAAATGTATCACGATTTAGTAGAAGCAGTGATGCAACTTTTATTTTCTGTTTGTGTCTACATATTTTTATATGATATCTTTCATAGGTATATATACTATTCAAACAAGTGTGGAAATAAAGTAATTTTGTAAATTAGACATTGGCATTAGTGTATCACTGTATGTTATTTAAATATTAATAAAAACAATTTCTAAATGTTAAAAAATGCCACATATATTGGGAAGAGACTCCTGAGACAGGTAACCCATTAACTCTAATTGTCATCTAAACACTGCATAGTAAATATTCTAATCTATATTTTACAGGTAAGGAAACTGAAATTCAGAGAAGTTATAACCTACTTAGAGAACTGACAAATGGAGCATAAATAATACGACATTTATCCCCTCATTTTGACATTTAATTCATGGAGCATGAAATACTAGAATTGTCCTACTATGTAATTGCTTGATAATTTGTTATAGGTCTCATAGTCCAAATGCCCATCTCTATGTCCATATTTGAATTATGGGAATTAAGAATAAGAAAGGTCATATGTACTGAAAATAAGGAAATATGGTGTACAATTCAGTCTGAATAATATTTCTGAAGTATCTATTTATGTTATTACCCAGTATTCAGTATATACAGAAAGAGTACACAAGTCTGGTCCTTCTATAAGATGGAAAGAGGGGAAAAAACATTCCTCTTCCACCACAAATATATTTTTTTTCTGCAGGCTGGTTGTCCATAGAGCCTGTCTTCATAGACAATGTCTATTAAGGAAAAAAATTCTGGAGAAAACCAAAATAATAGATTCAAGTACTAATTTTTTGGATAAAAATAATTATATAAAACAAAGAGAAAATCAACATACAGGATTCAGAATAAGAAAGGAAATGTAATTTGTTGTATGGAGATAGTTTAGAAACTAATTTAAAATCGTTGTATTTCCCAAAGTGCATAATTTAGAATAATAGACCTACAAAAGAAATTTGAATAGACAATAAAGTTGAAAACCCCTTTATGTTGTACTCTTAGAGACTCTTCATGCACATTAACTTTAGAGATTCTTCCAGATAAAATGGAAAACTTTATTGTGAAATATAAATGATCAACATTAACTCCAGAAGCAAAAGAAAATCTGAATGTATTTTAGAAGAAATGTAAAGGCAATAAAAAATCTATTCATGAAAAAGTCATCAGACTAAACAAGTTCTAGATTATAGTTCTTTCAAATCATCAAGGAACTGACAGTTCTTTTGCTGTCCAAACTGTTTCACAGCATTTAAAAAATGAAATTTTTCTAATCATCTGGTAATCTGGAATAACCCTGATATTAAAAAAGTTAAAGATTGGGGGCTGGGGATGTGGCTCAGGCGGTAGCGCGCTCGCCTGGCATGCGTGCGGCCTGGGTTCGATCCTCAGCACCACATACCAACAAAGATGTTGTGTCCGCCGAGAACTAAAAAATAAATATTAAAAATTCTCTCTCTCTCTCTCTCTCTCTCCTCTCTTACTCTCTCTTTAAAAAAAAAAATTAAAAAAAAAAGTTAAAGATCTGTCTACAGATCATGATTACATATAATTTTGTGCTACATTAATGCCAAATAAAATATTAGAAAGTATATTCCATCAGGTAGGGTGCATTCTACATGCAAAGTTAGTATAACTAAACATTTCAATGCAAAAAATGCATCTAATGCTAAGAATTTAGAACATAATAAAGGCTTAAAATTTGTGGATAAAGGATGAATTATTTACCCAATGACCTCAGGACAGTAGACTAAA
Source organism: Spermophilus citellus (assembly GCF_964194105.1). Lineage (NCBI taxonomy): Eukaryota > Metazoa > Chordata > Mammalia > Rodentia > Sciuridae > Spermophilus > Spermophilus citellus. The sequence continues at coordinate 27,101,688 of NC_138195.1, read as the reverse complement.
TATTTGGAACAAACCAAAGCTAAGTATTTACCTCATTTCAAATATCAAAAGAAATTCTAAAATTAATGACTTAAATATCAAACAAAAATAATATCTGAAGAAAATGTAGGTAAATATTTTATAATATTTGAGTAAAGAAGGACTTTATAAGTATGATACCAAAGGCAGAAGTCACAAAAGTAATTCATTTATAGATTAAACTATAATAAAATTTTTGATAGTTCTACTTTCCTGTAAGTACCATCAGGAACTTTGAAAAGAAATGAATTTAGTTGAAAGCTATTGTTAAATGTTCATTTTTGTTCCCTCCTTTCCTGTCTACTCCTCTTCCTCTCTTGAGTTGCTTCATAAAGTTTCTTCATAGAATTATGGAATTTTAGAGCTCCTGGATCCTTAGAAGTTATATATTCATATTTCTTCGTATAAAGGAAATTTGCATTTTAAAAGGTTAAGATTAATTGAAGGTTTGTGACCAAAATTTGAACTAATGTTCCTACAGTACCATCTTGTTTAACCAAAAGTCACAAAGAACCTTACATGCACATATTTACACACATGTATATAATTGTGTGCACACATGCATACAGGTACAATCCATTTAAAACCTTTTAACATATTTAATAGGAAAAAAAAACTTTGAGGTAAAGATTCATTTAGTGAACATTTGAGATAAATTAAACATATTATTTAAATTTAGACATTTTCATGACTAAGATTTTCACTTGAAAAGTGATTGTGATGTGTAAACCTTTAAGAACGTCTTCATAAATAGAAAAGCTGGATGTTGGAAAGAGAAACCAAGTATTCTCAAAAGGGTGTCATGAACACAAGAGTGTGCTGACAACTCTGAGCTTCCAAGGTTATGGGCAGGTTAGTCTGCACACAAGGGGAATGAGAATAAACAGTTCTTTCCTCTAGGACTTGGGGTACATAGAATGAGCAGAGCCATATTATCTAAGCCTTTACTAATGATGACTTATTCCCATGGAACATTTATATCATACCCTTCAATATTAAGAATATTTCTAAAAGATAAGTCCCGTTTTTGCCTTAGATTTATGCACTCAATAGATATCTACTCAACTAGGTTTTTCTTCTAGGCAGTGGAGATCCAGCTATATATAAGCTGATAAAAGTCCTAACCTTTGTTGAACTTGTTGTATTCTAGATGTGGCTAGTGAACATGTAGAAAGATTTCAACATAATTTAATAAAGCCTAACACTCTAGAGCAACACATAAATGGAAGCACAACTGTAGAATTGAGCATTTTAAACTCTACAAAAAAAAAAATCCGCCTGGAGATTTTGTTAAAATGCACATTCTTATTTGGCTAATTTTGTTTAAAATGTAGATTCTAATTCAGTTAATCTGGGTGGAGTCTTAGACTCTCTTTTTCTAACAAACTACTAGGTGATATGAAAGTACTACTGGAACATGGATCAGACTTTGAGTAGCAGTGGCAAAGCCAGGGTTCAGACAGCAAGGTTTTAAAACAATGTCCACATTAGAATTCGGATTTTGCTGTTTGCTAAATATTTGAACTTTTGCAAGTTTCTCTGGTATTTTTTGATAGTAAGGATGATAGAAGTAATTATAAAAATGTAGCTACCATTTATTAAACACCAACTATGGCCCAGGGACTAAGCTGTTTGGGGAATGATTGCTCTCACTTATAAATGAAGAAACCATGATTGGAGAGGTAAAGTAATTCTTTTAAAGCCACACATCCAGGCTTGCTTACTCTTTCTACAACAGCTCTCATTTGTAAAGGAATGACAGAAAGTAGAAGTGATAATGCATGCTGTGTGCCTAGAAGCATGCTTGATGTTTAGTAGATATTAAATAAATGTCAGTCACCTTTCCTGTTTAGGCGGGAGCTATATTACATATATAACTATTTTCAGAAAAAAAAATGATATCATGATTAGTTGACAAGAATTGGGAAAAGGGGCATTCTGGGAAGACAGTATCCTTAAATTCCATTTTTCACCTTTCCTCTAGATATTTTCCATTTGCTTGGGGACCATAGTAATTGGTCCCTCACTACTATGTTCCCAAGGATCCTGATGAGAATAGTCATCAAAAAGCCCTAATCCTACAGATGACTCTCTCTAGTCCTTTAGCAGGGCAACTGTTAACACTTCTCCACAGAAGCTACATTTTTCAATCCTCTCCTATTGATGGATTTTTTTCCCACCCTGACTGCCTGGATTATCAGGATCTTTGTTTCCCTGCCTTGGCTCTTGCCTCAAGTGGTGTGGAGGGGAGGACACTTCACGTGACAGTGGGTGAGCACATGATTTTGTTTTCATTGGGGATTATCATAGCTAGGACTGCAGTTTGGAAGGGATGTGTTCCTGAATTTTTCTGTTAGAGTTGTAGCACAGATTTGGATTCCCTTAATAACACATGGTGATACATGTTGACTTAAATACACTTAGGAGACCTGATGTAGGAATTCAGCCATCGCACAGAGCAGGACTGCTCAAATGATAGCCTGTGGACCAGTGAACATCCCTGGGAGCATGTTAAAATGCAATTTTCTTGGGTACCCCTCCAGACATACTGAATCAGTATCTCTGGACCTGAGTCTCTGTTTTATCAAACTCCCAGGACATTGTCATGCATGCTGAAGTAGGTCCAAGAGACTCTAAGCTAAAGCATCATTTTTATATGAAAATGGGTTACAAGTTCCAAATAAACAATTTAGAAATAAACATTCAGAGATAACCCATTATTAAGTGCAGTCATTACTAGCTTTATGAAAATAAGAAAAGACTCAAAGTGCATCAAGGACCTAGGAATTAAAACCGAGACCCTGCGCCTAATAGAAGAAAAAGTAGGCCCAAATCTCCATCATGTTGGATTAGGCCCCAACTTCCTTAATAAGACTCCTATAGCATAAGAATTAAAATTAAGAATCCATAAATGGGATGGATTCAAACTAAAAAGCTTTTTCTCAGCAAAAGAAACAATCAGTGAGGTGAACAGAGAGCCCACATCCTGGGAGCAAATTTTTACTCCTCACACATCAGATATAGCACTAATCTTTAGGATATATAAAGAACTCAAAAATCTTAACACCAAGAAAAAAAATAACCCATCAATAAATGGGCCAAGGAACTGAATAGACAGTTCTCAGAAGAGGATATACAATCAATCAAAAAATATATGAAAAAATATTCAACATCTCTAGCAATTAGAGAAATGCAAATCAAAACTCCAGTCAGAATGGCAGCTATTAAGAATAAAAACAACAATAAGTGTTGGCAAGGATGTGGGGAAAAAGTCACACTCATACATTGCTGGTGGGTCTGCAAATTGGTGCAGCCAATAGGGAAAGCAGTATGGAGAATCCTTGGAAAACTGGGAATGGAACCACCATTTGAACCACCATTTGATGTGGGGAAAAAGTCACACTCATACATTGCTGGTGGGTCTGCAAATTGGTGCAGCCAACAGGGAAAGCAGTATGGAGAATCCTTGGAAAACTGGGAATGGAACCACCATTTGACCCAGCTATCCCACTCCTCAGTCTATACCCAAAGGACTTAAAAACAGAATACTACAGAAACACAGTCACAATAGCTAAACTATGGAACTAACCTAGATGTCCTTCAATAGATGAATGGATAAAGAAAATGTGGTATATATACACAATGGAATATTACTCAGCATTAAAATAGAATAAAATCATGGCATTTGCAGGTAAATGACTGGAGTTGGAGAATATAATGCTAAGTGAAGTTAGGCAATTCCAAAAAAACCAAATGCTTAATGTTTTCTCTGATATAAGGATGCCAATTCATAATGTGGTTGGGGAGGCATGCATGGGAGAATTAGATGAACTCTAGATGATAGGGCAAGGTGAGGGAGGGAGGAGAAGGAAGGGGGCATGGAGGGTAGGAAAGACATGGAATGAGATGCTCATCATTAACCTAAGTACATGTATGAAGACATGAATGGTGTGACTCTACATTGTGTACAACCAGAGATATGAAAAATTGTGCTCTATATGTGTAATATGAATTGTAATGCGTTATGCTGTCATATATAACAAATTAAAATTTTAAAAAATCCAGAACCCTCTCTCCCCCCTCCACCACACACACACACACACAAAAAAAAAAAAAAAAAAAAAAAAACAGAAGGATTGCAGCATAAAGTCTATTGAAAACTGAGTACCAAACTTTGTACCAGTTTAGACTAACAGGCAGAGAGGGCTCTGTCTAATTAGATATGATTTTCCTCATTGCTGTATACCCACACCTATTATGCTTGGTCTGTGATGGATACTCAATAATTGTTTGTTGAATAATGAATAATTTATTGGCACATTAATGAATGAATAACTTAATAGAAAAATTCAAGTCAAAATCCTATATATATTTATATTTTTAGACAACAATAAGTCATTATTCTTTTAAAGCATACCTCTTTAGGATCTGCCATATGCTGAGCACAATGCTGACCACTGTGGGGGACACAGAGAAACCAGAATAGAGTCCCCATGGCCAGGAATCCAAATTGAGGTGTGAAGCAAGAGTAAAAAACTGAAACAACTAGCCTGCAATACATTCTAACTTCACAAGAGCATTTAACACTACCCTGCATATTGGCGGAATCAAATGTGTTCTTCTAGATTTTTCCTAGGCATTTAAAATTAACAAAGTTAGTGGGGGCTGGAGTTGTGGCTCAGTGGTAGAGTGCTCACCTAGTATGTGCAAGGTCCTGGGTTCAAACCTCAGCCTGACATAAAAATAAATAAATAAGAGACCAGAGGAGGAAGCCACACGGCGCCAAGCCAGACCGGAGGAGGAAGTCCGGCCCCGCCCCATGTGCTAGTCTGGAGGAAGCCCATCAACCCTTAAAACCCATCAAAGGGGGTGTGGCTACTAGCACGGTTCTGCGGCTGATCCAGGTACCCAGTTTCCAACTCCCCCACCCTTAGCGCAATAACTCAAATGATTGCCCACAAGCTTTTGGGGGTTGTAGCTATCAACGCAAAACAACAACTGTACAGGCACCTGGTTTCTACCTCAGAGACTAGAGCAGGGAAGATACAGGTGGAAGCTCATTTCCTTTCACACTGGCTATACCCACCACCCTGAATACAGAGGCTCAAGCTAGGAATAGACAACTCCACCTATTGGAAGCAAGGAAAACAGTGCTCTGAGAGACATTTTTCTCTTTCTTTCTCTCTTTTCTTCTCTCTCTTCCACAACTTCAACATATGTGAAACCAAGAACTGTGCATGAACAACCGAATTACCAAAGTAATATAATATAGAGGAATTGCATATACCCCACCTTCCCCCCATTTTTTCTTTATTTCTATCTTACTTTCCTTTTCCTTCTCTTATTTCTCTTTTCTTCCTTGTTATTATTTTTTTCTTTTTTTTTTCATTTGTATTCTCTCTATCCCACTTTCAATATCCTAACTATTGCTATCTATACATAGGGTAACTATCTAAATACAGATAGGAGGTTGAGTCTATACATTCTTCCATAAATTACCAGTCTATTGGATAGAGTTCTCCAAAGGTGCTAAGTAAGTTTAACCTCATACCCTCACTCCTTTCCCTCTACGTATAACATCCTTCGTCTGAAATTAAGTTTTCTATATGCCACCAGATATGGTATTCCTTTTATGAAACTAATGAATATATTCTTAAGTAATAATTAAAACCAATATCTATAGACTTAGAATCTAACTATAAATGTATTAATAATGAAAACTTGTGCTTAGGTAATGTACTGTTGATATTGGGAAAAGAGGGATTTTGGAGCTATACAAGAACAATACAAATATATAAGGGGAAAAACATTAACACAACAGTTTCACAAAGCTAGAAAGAATCATGAGCAGTATGAAAAGACAAGGAAAGAAGGACTACAAACAATACAGTTCAATTCAACATTAGATGAGGTAATATCTGCAGCTGATGGAATGTCAGACAAAGAGTTCAGGATATACATGCTTCAGATGATCTGGAGTCTCAAGGAAGACATTATACAGCAAATTCAGACAATGAAAAATCACTTTGACAATGAATTACATAAACAAATCCAAGAAGCAAAAGATCAACTCTATAGGGAGATAGAGGATATAAAAAACAAACAAACAGAAATCCTGGAAATGCAGGAAACAAAAAACCAAATTAAAAACTCAAATGAGAGTATTACCATCAGAGTAGAACACTTAGAAGATAGAACTTCAGACAACAAAGACAAAGTTTTTCAACTTGAAAAGAACATAGACAGCTCAGCGAGAATGTTAAGAAATCATGAGCAGAACATCCAAGAATTATGGGATAACATCAAGAAACCAAACCTAAGAGTTATTGGGATACAAGAGGGTACAGAGGTCCAAACCAAGGGAATGAGCAATCTATTAAATGAAATAATACTAGAAAACTTCCCAGACTTAAAGAATGAAAAAGAAATCCAAATACTAGAAGCCAACAGGACACCGAATGTACAAAATCATAAGAGATCCACACCAAGACACATAATAATGAAGATGCCCAACATACAGAATAAGGAGAGAATCTTAAAAGCCACAAGAGAGAGGAAACAGATTACATTTAGGGGTAAGCCAATCAGGATAACTGCTGATCTTTCAACACAGACTCTGAAAGCTAGAAGATCCTGGAACAACATATTTCAAACACTGAAAGAAAAAGGGTTCCATCCAAGAATCATGTATCCAGAGAAATTAAGCTTCAGGATTGAAGATGAAATAAAAATCTTCCATGATAAACAAAAGTTAAAAGAATTTGCAGCTAGAAAACCAGGTCTTCAAAACATCCTTGGCAAAACATGACAGGAAGAGGAAATGAAAAATAACAATGAAAACCAATAGCGGGAGGTAGTACAGTAAAGGAAAAACTAATCATAGAGGTAAAACAAATCATGTTAAGTAACACACGCAATCAAATATGGCTGGAAATACAAACCATATCTCAATGGTAACCCTAAATGTTAATGGCTTAATTGCACCAATCAAAAGACATAGGCTAGTAGAATGGATTAAAAAAAAGATCCAACAATAAGCTGCCTACAGGAGACTCATCTGATAGGAAAAGACATACACAGACTGAAGGTGAAAGGTTGGGAAAAATCATATCACTCATACGGATCCCGGAAGCAAGCAGGGGTGTCCATATTTGTATCAAATAAAATAGACTTCAAGCCAAAGTTAATCAAAAGGGATAAACAAGGACACTACATACTGCTCAAGGGAACCATACACCAACAAGACTTAATGATCATTAATATATATGCCCCAAACAATGGTGCAGCTACGTTCATCAAACAAACTCTTCTCAAGTTCAAGAGTCAAATAGACCACAACACAATAATCATGGGAGATTTTAACACACCTCTCTCACCACTGGACAGATCCTCCAAACAAAAATTGGATAAAGAAACCATAGAGCTCAATAATACAATTAATAATTTAGACTTAATTGATATATACAGAATATACCACCCAACATCAAGCGGATACACTTTCTTCTCAGCAGCACATGGATCCTTCTCAAAAATAGACCATATATTATGTCATAGGGCAAACCTTAGCAATTACAAAGGAGTAGAGATACTACTATGCATTTTATCTGATCATAATGGAATGAAATTGGAAATCAATAACAAAATGACAAAGGAAAAATCCTACATCACATGGAGATTAAACAATATGCTACTGAATGAACAAAGGGTTACAGAAGACATCAAAGAGGAAATTAAAAAATTCTTAGAGGTAAATGAAAACTCAGACACAACATATCGAAATCTCTGGGATACTATGAAAGCAGTACTAAGAGGAAAATTCATTTCATGGAGTTCATTCCTTAAAAGAAGGAAAAGCCAACAAATAAATGACCTCATGCTACACCTTGAAGCCTTAGAAAAAGAAGAACAAATCAGCAGCAAATACAGTAGAAGGCAAGAAATAATTAAAATTGAGCTGAAATCAATGAAATCGAAACAAAAGAAACAATCAAAAAATTGATAAAACTAAAAGTTGGTTCTTTAAAAAAATAAATATGATTGATAGACCACTAGCCACGCTAACAAAGAGAAGAAGAGAGAGAACCCAAAATACTAGCTTATGGGATGAAAAAGGCAACATCACAACAGACAATTCAGAAATACAGAAGATAATTAGAAATTATTTTGAAACCCTATACTCTAATAAAATAGAAGATAGTGAAGTCATCGATAAATTCCTTAAGACATATGAACTACCCAGATTGAGTTAGGATGATATAAACAACCTAAACAGACCAATATCAAGTGAGGAAATAGAAGAAGCCATCAAAAGACTACCAACCAAGAAAAGCCCAGGACCGGATGGATATACAGTAGAGTTTTACAAGAACTTTAAAGAAGAACTAATACCAATACTCTACAATCTATTTCAGGAGATGGAAAAAGAGGGAGAACTTCCAAATTCATTCTATGAGGCCAATATCACCCTGATTCCCAAACCAGATAAAGACACCTCAAAGAAAGAAAACTACAGACCAATATCCCTAATGAATTTAGATGCAAAAATCCTCAATAAAATTCTGGCAAATTGGATACAAAAACATATCAAAAGATCATGCACCATGATCAACTAGGATTCATCCCTGGGATGCAAGGCTGGTTCAATATATGGAAATCAATAAACATTATCCACCACATCAATAGACTTAAAGATAAGAACCATATGATCATCTCGATAGACGCAGAAAAAGCATTCCACAAAGTACAGCATCCCTTTATGTTCAAAACAATAGAAAAACTAGGGATAACATGAACTTACCTCAACATTATATAAGCTATATATGCTAAGCCTCAGGCTAGCATCATTCTAAATGGAGAAAAACTAAAGGCATTCCCTCTAAAATCTGGAACAAGACAGGGATGCCCTCTCTCACCACTTCTATTCAATATAGTTCTCAAAATACTGGCCAGAGCAATTAGACAGACAAAAGAAATTAAAGGCATTAGATAGGAAAAGAAGAACTTAAATTATCACTATTTGCAGATGATATGAGCCTATACCTAGAAGACACAAAAGGGTCTACAAAGAAACTACTAGAGCTAATAAATGAATTCATCATAGTAGCAGGATATAAAATCAACACACATAAATCAAAGGCATTCCTGTATATCTTCTGAACTGTAAATGAGGAAAACCACCCCATTCACAATATCCACACACACACACACACACAAAAAATACTTAGGAATCAACCTAACAAAAGAGGTGAAAGATTTATACAATGAAAACTACAGAACCCAAAGAGAGAAATAGAAGATCTTAGAAGATGGAAAAATATACCCTGTTCATTGATAGGCAGAACCAACATCATCAAAATTCATATTACCAAAAGTTCTCTATAGGTTCAAAGCAATGCCAATCAAAATCCCAATGGCATTTCTTGTAGAAATAGATAAAGCAATCATGAAATTCATATGGAAAAATAAAAGACCCAGAATAGCAAAAGTAATTCTAAGCAGGAAGTGTGAATCAGGCGGTATAGCGATACCAGACTTCAAACTATATTACAGAGCTATAGTAACAAAAACAGCATGGTACTGGTACCAAAACAGGTGGGTGGACCAATGGTACAGAATAGAGGACACAGAAACCAATCCACAAAATTACAACTATCTTATATTCGATAAAGTGGCTAAAAGCATGCAATGGAGGAAGGATAGCATCTTCAACAAATGGTGCTGGGAAAACTGGAAATCCATATGCAACAAAATGAAACTGAATCTCTTTCTCTCATCATGCACAAAAGTTAACTCAAAATGGATCAAGGAGCTTGATATCAAATCAGAGACTCTTCGTCTGATAGAAGAAAAAGTTGGCTCCGATCTACATATTGTGGGGTCGGGCTCCAAATTCCTTAATAGGACACCCATAGTACAAGAGTTAAAAACAAGAATCAACAAATGGGACTTACTCAAACTAAAAAGTTTTTTCTCAGCAAGAGAAACAATAAGAGAGGCAAATAGGGAGCCTACATCCTGGGAACAAATCTTTACTCCTCACACTTCAGATAGAGCCCTAATATCCAGAGTATACAAAGAACTCAAAAAATTAAGCAATAAGAAAACAAATAACCCAATCAATAAATAAGTCAAGGACCTGAACAGACACTTCTCAGAGGAGGACATACAATCAATCAACAAGTACATGAAAAAATGCTCACCATCTCTAGCAGTCAGAGAAATGCAAATCAAAACCACCCTAAGATACCATCTCACTCCAGTAAGATTGGCAGCCATTATGAAGTCAAACAACAACAAGTGCTGGCGAGGATGTGGGGAAAAGGGTACACTTGTACATTGCTGGTGGGACTGCAAATTGGTGCAGCCAATTTAGAAAGCAGTATGGAGATTCCTGGGAAAGCTGGGAATGGAACCACCATTTGACCCAGCTATTGCCCTTCTCGGACTATTCCCTGAAGACCTTAAAAGAGCATACTACAGGGATACTGCCACATCGATGTTCATAGCAGCACAATTCACAATAGCTAGACTGTGGAACCAACCCAGATGCCCTTCAATAGATGAATGGATTAAAAAAAGTGGCATTTATACACTATGGAGTATTACGCAACACTAAAAAATGACAAAATCATAGAATTTGCAGGGAAATGGATGGCATTAGAGCATATTATGCTAAGTGAAGCTAGCCAATCCCTAAAAAACAAATGCCAAATGTCTTCTTTGATATAAGGAGAGCAACTAAAAACAGAGCAGGGAGGAAGAGCATGAGAAAAAATTAACATTATACAGGGAAGAGAGGTGGGAGGGAAAGGGAGAGAGAAGGGAAATTGCATGGAAATGAAAGGAGACCCTCATTGTTATACAAAATTACATATAAGAAGATGTGAGGGGAAAGGGAAAAAAATCAAGGGAGAGAAATGAATTACAGTAGATGGGGTAGAGAGAGAAGATGGGAGGGGAGGGGAGGGGAGTGGGGATAGTAGAGGATAGGAAAGGTAGCAGAATACAACAGTCACTAATATGGCAGTATGTAAAAACGTGGACGTGTAACCAATGTGATTCTGCAATCTGTATACAGGGTAAAAATGGGAGTTCATAACCCACTTGAGTCAAATGTATGAAATATGATATGTCAAGAGCTTTGTAATGTTTTGAACAACCAATAAAATAAAAAAAAATAAATAAATAAAATAAAGATATTGTGTCCAACTACAGTTAAAAAATAAATATTTAAAAATAAGAAAAGAGTTGATCTCCTTTATTTCTGGAGAAGTTCACCAATACTGTCTCCAAGCAGCAAAACAGATCAAAAGTCTCTGACAGAAGCTTAGAAGGCTGAAGCAGGAGGATTGGCAGTTCAAAGCCAGCCTTAGCAAAAGTGAGGCACTAAGCAACTCAGTGAGACCCTGACTCTAAATAAAATACAAAAATAGGGCTGGGATGTGGCTCACTGTCAAGTGCCCCTGAGTTCAACACCCACTCCCAAAAGTCTCTGTTTACCTTGAGACAATGATTTATGTGTATATCCTTAGCCAATATAAGGTTTCCACACACACATGATTTGTGATTACAGAAGAAGTCACAGTGCTCAGAGAAGCTAATGCTTGACTTTTTTATTTAAGAGAATTGAGGTCTATTCCTACTCCAAACTACTATCTCATTAATTATATTTTCACTACAGAAGGGCACTTTTTAAAAATAAGGTTGATGAATATGTACATTCTGAAGTATGTTGCTCTCTATTTTCAGTCATCCTGATTGCCAAGTGTCCCTTCCTGACCAACCAAAGGCAAGAGTCAATTCCTAAAGCTCTCACTATAGTTCCTCACAGATATGTGACTCAGTGCTGATTGATTAGTAGAGGTAATTTTTTTCCCTCTTTAAGGAAATACGTAAGTTTTATTTTAGAAAAGAAATAGCCCCAATGAATAAGAAACCCTTAGAGGTAATAAGAAAAAAAGTAAGTGATACTATGAAAAAAAATTGGACCCAACAGCTTTGTTTTGCTTTGGTTCAATTTAACATTGTCTCTGAGTCCTGAGTGGTGACATATGTATTCATCAGTCAGGGATAGGAGAGACTGTCTTGGAAAATGTGTCAGAATCCCAGGGGGTGACGTGATATAGTTTGAAAAAATCCCACAGATGATTTTGAAATCCATCTGTTAATAGTCAGTTATTGCTATAAACAAGCAATAACTACTTAGGTATATAGTAGGGAAAAAACACTTATTTCATATTAGCAATGATAGTACAAAATTGTTAGGAATACCTTGAATTAAGAAACAATGAAAGATAAGGAAAGTACATGATTTTATTGAGGAACATAGATTGACAACCTGAAAAAAAGGTAAGACATTTAATGATTTGAATGAAAATCAAATTTGAAAAGTTGTTTAATTCTTGGTGGAGTTATTTTTTTTGTCTTATTTGGAACTGGGGGTCAAACCCAGAGCTTTGCAAATGCAAGACAGAAGCTTTGTCACTGAGCTACCTCCCAGCCCTGAAAAATTGTCTAGTTCTTGGAGAAATATTGAAAAGTCTTAATTCAATTTGAGTCAAAATCCTGGTGATAGTTTTTCTTAAGTTGCTGAAAATGTAAATTTTATCAAGAAGAATAAAAGAACAAAGATATTTAAGAATATTGATTTAAAGCAGAGTACCACGATAGAACTTACCTATATTTAAAATGTATTTAAAACTAAAACTTTCAAAATGTGTACCATAAAATAAGAATTGGCCACAGCTCTACAAAGGAAAAGAATAGGAAAAACCAATTATAAAATAGCAAAATATGAGCCATATGACATAAAATATAGTGAAGATCGTATAATACATCAGCAGAGAAAATGGTAGATGTTAAAGGCTACAGTGAGAAAACATATTGGGCAGGCTTTAGGGCGTTAGAATTAAATGCTAAAATTAACAAAAAGGAATGCGTATAAACCATTCTCAATTTTTGAGGTAATAACAAAAATCTATCCAAAATTGACATTATTAGCCAAGATTTTGAACCTAAATTCAGATCTAGCTTTTTTAAAAAATAAATATGTGTTCAATTATACTTCCTTGAAATTAAAAAAAAAAGGATAAAAAATACATAAGGAATGAACAGTGGGGGACAAGATCTTTTAATGAGCCTATGTTTATATCTTCTATATAGGCTGAGATATTAATATAAGTAATATTTTTAAATAATTTAATGCCAGGATTCTTTTGTTAGGAGCTCAAATCTTTATCCTTATAGGACTTTTAGACATATTTTAATCATCTCTTACACCTGAGACTGACAGTATAGTAGTTACCTAAACCAATAGCTCAGTTATTGGCCTAAATGAATGCTCTTATTTGTCATGTGCATTAAATTTGGCTTTCAAATACAGAAAGAACTACATCTTGGACCATTGGCAACTAGAATCCAAGAGATAATTTGAATGAGGAAGTTTACCTAAACAGTGTGTGAACAAATAAGAGCTATATTACATAAAATATAATATAAGATTGTCTTCTTGCAGAACTGGTATTGGGCACTGTACTCCTCTAGAAAGCACCTCACTGTATCTTTGTTGATCAGAGCTCCCCTGGATAGAAATGTCTTTCTGATTCTGCCATATTGTTTATTCATATGATATTATGGAGTTTCCAGTAAGAGCTTTTAATTGTTCCTGAGTATAGTTAGCTCATTTGGATATGCTGTAAATGAGATGAAATCCTGACATGGCAACAGAGCAAACAAACAAGTCTAGGAGGAGAAACCTTCCCACCCCATACTAATTATTCTTCAGGGCATACCTTGATAACTTTGATAGTAGGGTAGAAATTCAGGGGATGGTAATGCCTTCTTTAAAACATAAGGATATTAAAAATATTAAAGCTGTTTCATATTATGATGGAAAAAATTTTTCAAAAGAAATTCAGAAGTAAATTTGATTCTCACCAATTTGTGTCTTCATACTTTGTTTACAACCAGAGATATAAAAAAATTGCTCTATATGTGTAACATGAATTGTAATGCATTCCACTGTCATATAAAAATTTTAAAAATTAATTTAAAAAATGAAAATCACATTGAGCAGCAAAAAAAAAGTAACATACTTGATTCTAATTTAAAAGTTTATCCCTCCATTGAATAAATTCAAAGCAAGAAGTGTAAGAGGCTCTTTGGATATACATATATCAATACACACACACACACACACACACACACACACACACACACACACACCTACATATATGAAGTTGAGGATGGAAGCATGGCAGTGTTGATGTTATATGGGAGAAGATTATGGAAAGAGGGAGTGGGGAGTGGAATTTTCTTGGGGATCTTGTAGTTGCATAGACAGTTGAATGTGGCCCTTTTGGGGAAAAAGTAAATGTTAAAAGCTAAGATGGGGGGCTGGGGATGTGGCTCAGGCGGTAGCGCGCTCGCCTGGCATGCGTGCAGCCCGGGTTCGATCCTCAGCACCACATACAAACAAAGATGTTGTGTCCGCCAAGAACTAAAAAAAAAATAAATATTAAAAATTCTCTCTCACACTCTCTCTCCTCTCTCACACTCTCTCTCCTCTCTCACTCTCTCTTTAAAAAAAAAAAAGCTAAGATGGGACTATAAATTAGATAAACCTGATGGTAATATAGCAAATAATTGTTTTTGTCCAAAAAGAATCAGTAGGAAGCATTCTCAAAAACAGATTACATTATCAGGATTGAAGAATGTAATCAATGAGTAAGAGGGAAAACCAAAACAGAAATAAGAGCCAGTGTGGACTGAGTCTTAAGAGACCTATAAACCAATACAATGAATGGCAGTTATTATATCCTGATATGGATCAACTAATATGAAAAACAAATTTATAATATAATCATAGAAATTTGAGCATTGCTTAGATTCTTGGTAATATTAAAGAATTTTTTATTTTCTTGGGTTTTAGACATGATATTGTGATTATTCTTTATATCACTTGTGTTTTCCAGCTGTATAATAAAATCATTCTAGATGAAATAATATGTCTGAAGTTTTGCTTTAAAATAACTTATTGTGGGTTGTGGTGATGTATAGATGAAGTGAAATTGATCATATGTTAATAATTACTTAGGCTGGAAGACAGATATTTTGGAGTTAGACTGTTTTCTCAATTACATACATTCAAAAATCTCCATAATAGAAATTTATAACAGAAATAATTACTAAGATGATTAAGTATGAAAGTTTCATATTAAGTTCAAAACTATGTTTCATAATGGTTAAGCCAATGACAAATATTTTTTAAAAGAATTTAAAACATTTTTTAAAAAGGTTTATTTTAAACAAATTTTAAATTTGTTTTAATTAGTTACAATGACAGCAGAATGCATTTATGCACTTTGATATATCATACATAGATGGGATATAATTTCTCATTTTTCTGAGTGTACATGTAGCAGAATCATATTGGTCATAGAGTCACATATATACATAAAGTAATGTCTGTTTCAATCTACTAATCTTTCCTATCCCCACATCCTCTCCTCTTCCTCCCATCACTTCCCTCTACATAATCTAAGGTAATGCTATTTTTCCTTAGTGCTCCCCACCTTATTGTGAATTAGCATCATTAGGGAAAACATTCACCCTTTGGTTTTATGGAATTGGCTTTTTTCACTTAGCATGATATTCTCCAACTGCAACCATTTACTGTCAAATGCCACAATGTTACTCTTCTTTAAATCTGAGTAGTATTCTATTGAATATATATTTTCTTTATCCATTCATCTATTGAGGAACACCTAGTTCCATAGTCTAGCTATTGTGAATTGAGCTTCTATATATTGATGAGACTTTGCACCTAATAGAAGAAAAATAGGCCCAAATCTTCACCATGTTGGCTTAGGACCTGACTTCCTTAACAAGACTCCTAAAGTGCAAGAAGTAAAATCAAGAATCAATAAATGGGATGGATTCAAATTAAAAAGCTTCTTCTCAGCAAAGGAAACAATCAATAATGGGAGGAGAGAGCCTACAGATTGGGAGAAAATCTTTAGCACATGCACCCCCAATAAAGCATTAATCTCTAGAATATATAAATAATTCAAAAAACTTAACACTAAAAAACAAATAACCCAATAAATAAATGGACTAAGGAATTGAACAGACACTTTACAGAAGAAGAAATATAATTAATTAATCAATATGAATAAGTGTTTGACATCTCTAGAAATTAGAGAAATGAAAATCAAAACTACTTTAAGATTTCATCTCTCTCCTGTCAGAATGACAATCATCAAGAATACAGGCAACAATAAATGTTGGCAAGGATGTGGTGAAAAAGGTACACTCATACATTGCTGGTGGGACTGCAAATTGGTGCAACTACTATGGAAAGCAGAATGGAGATTCCTCAAAAAGCTGGGAATGGAACAACCATTTCACCCAGCTATCCCATTCCTTGGCTTATACCCAAAAGACTTAAAAAATGTTTATTTTTTTTAAAGAATCTGGGTTATTAAAGAAATGGGCAAATTATCTACAATGAGGAAAACAATTAGCTGTTCAATTATGTGTTAAAAAGTCAGTAACCCAGTGCAGTGGCACATGCCTGTAATCCCAGCATCTTGGGAGGCTTAGACAGGAGGATAGGGAGTTCAAAGCCAACCTTGGTAAAAGCAAGGCACTAAGCAACTCAGTGAGACCCTGTCTCTAAATAAAATACAAAATGGGGCTGGGGATGTTGCTCAGTGGTTAGTGCACCTGAGTTTAATCCCAGGTACCCAATAGGAAAAAACAAATAAACAAACAAACAGGCACTAAGTATATAGGCACCTAATAATGTACCTTGATAATTGAACAAGCGCTTCCATATATAAGCTTGTATGATACAGAGAGGAAATATAACATGAAACAAAATAGGCTCCCTGAAATTACACAGTTGGCATATTTAAAAGCATTCCCCAAACCTCTATACAAAATAAACAGGTAAGGTGTAGCCAAGGCAACAAATGGCTTAGGTAGTGAGATCATCTTGAAAGGTTTGTTTGTATGAAGGTTTGACTTGATCTATTGACATGGAATTCTAGTTAAACTTAGGTTTGAATCAGAAAGACTTGAATTAAAATTCTGATTCCATTACTTTTCATTAGATATTGCACACATGATTCATCCTCAATATCTTAGTAAAAGTGATACAATATTCACAGAGGCTAATATGCTATATAAATCAGCACAAGAAGTATCTATTTATTAAGTAAATGCCTCTGGACTGAGAAAAAAGCACAGTTTCCAAATCTACAATACTCTTTAGTGGCAAATCTGGGTAACTGCATATTTCCTATGAAATTGTCCTTGTTAAAACAGATTATGAAAAGGAAATTGTTATTTTGAATAACAGTAAATGTATTTATCATAGAGTTATTACCTCTTGTCCCTGTTTGAGCACTCATGGAATTAATTTTACAAGGCAGTTAAATTTTAGAGCTGTACAAACAAAACACTGATAGATTTTCAGTAATTCTGATATAACCAGAAAACATATTTCTTATTAATGGCATAATGTTCTTGTCCTGTGTGTAATCTGTAATGCCTAAATACTGTTAGATAATCTATAACTAATTTTTTACTTCAAAAGATTTTTAAGCTGAAGAAACTGAGAGCATGTTATAGTATTATAGTAGATGGAAAGATGAAAATAAAAAAAAAGAGGGAGAGAAAAAATCATCAACACTGTTTAAAACACGTCTGACATGCATGTTTCAGGCTGTTCGTCGTGTAGCCAGAGACTGAAACGTCATTGATATCAACATTAGGCATGAGGCCATAGTTAACAATTGTAAAGATAATGTCAGGCATAGATTTTTTTTCTGTTATTTCAATTGTCTCTCTTTTGTTTCATATTTGGATGCACTGAGGTTGATAATAGTGAAGGTTTGTCTTTGTGAAGCCTAGGAATGGATTTGATGACCAGAATTACACCCAATTGATACCTCATATAATTTTTAGTACCCCCCATTTTCTTCCTCACATAATTCTAGAAATGATTAATTTGACAGTGTAACAGAGTTATTCGCATCAGCTTTGTGCAGCAAACAGTACTTGAACTAGGACCTGTGAGAATATATGTGGAGAGCTATGATGAGGGAGGCCGCCCTGCCCATGAGCCCAGCATCCTCTCTCAGCCTTGAGTAAGGCAGGTGTTGATCTGGCATCTCACACCTCACGCTGTGCAAAGCAAGTGGCCTCACCTTAGCTCAGCAAAGAAGTTCATTCTAGCCTTGGACTTGGGCGTTACCCAATGGGATTGGACAACCCGCCTTTGAAACCTCTGCCTTATTGAGTGAAGAACATTCCATTGAACCTCCTTTGTGCATCCCTCCTCCTATAAAAATAAATAGATTCTGAGTGCATGCTCACTTTCTACTGCCTTCCAGTGTGGAATCTGACCCTTAAGGTTGCAAAGCCGTCCTACCCTCGGCATGAAAATACTTCTGTGTTACATGATTTCTTGTCATTTTCTTAGCTTAATGTTGCAGTCAACTCTTTAAACCCAGCTCATCTCATCAGCACAGGTTGCAGGTGAGATTATCATCCAGGAATAGTTACTGTGAGTTGGGTGGACCCTTATTTCAAATGTTTTAGATCAGGTGGAGAAATACAATATTGACTAATTAAATCAACCTAGCTAACGTGTATCACCTCAAATACTTAACATTTTTGTGGTGAAAAAAAATTGAAATTTACTCTCTTAGTAATTTTGAAATGTACAATCCTCTATTATTAACTATTTTCACTCCAAAGTGTCACTCTGTGGTGAACCAGCCATGGGATGTATGTGTGAACTATGAGCATGATACATGAGTGGACTGGACTGACAATGCCTCTCTGTTTGGGCTGGCGATGTCTGTGTCCTTTTCGATCGATCTGCCAAAAATCCCCACACAGCACATGAGATCGGTGTGGCCTTCCAATATGTCAGTCAATCTGCTGACCATAAGACACCACGAAGCTAGACTCAACCCCCTGAAACCTGAACCCCTCATAGGGGTGGAACTTTCTCCAGTGTCTTCCCCTCCACAAAAAGAGGCTTCAGAACAACCTCTTCCTTTTTTTTTTTTTTTTTTTTTTTTTTTGTCTGCCTGCCTGGTGAGAGCTGGAGGAGAGGGGCCATTGCTGAAGAATCCCAAGAAAAAGGTATTTTCTCTGTCTCTGTGTGATTATTTCGTGCCAGCCCAGTTTACCTGGAGTGAACCTGAATGAGTTAGTCCTGTGTGGTGACAATTGGCTCTTAGAACAGGTACTGCAGTGTGAATTTTAGAAATTTAGTGGGTTTGGAATTTCTCTCCAGAAGTTAAGCACACTTAGGATTTCAGAGTATTGTGGGTTGAATAATACAAAGTAAGTGAATTAGAAGTTAAACTTGGAGCATCTGGGAATTTTTCACCTTTAGAAGTTAGAAGAAGAAAAATTTTTATTTTTTGCAATTCTAGAGATCCTAATTAGGCATAGAGAATCCTCTCCCATGGGAAAAAGCGCTTTGATGGATCTTTTTTGGATTCTTTTTTTGTGAATTTTTGTATTTTTAAAAATTAGGTAAAGATTTTTTGGATTTATATGCTAGTAATCTGTGCTTGGAGAGTGAGAGGGAAGTAGGAAAGTTTTTTTGTGGTGGAACTTGATACAGGGGATTTTCAACTTCTAGAGAGGCAAATTTTGTTTTTCAACTTTTTTTCTTTTTCTTTTTTTTTAGGTGATTAAACAATTTATATTGAGCCCCCCCCCCCCACTACATTCTTGTCCTGCCAGAATCAAGAATAGCTGTTATTCAGCTGTTTTGGGATGGATTCAAAGCTTTAGTTGCTGTTCCCTATGGGGTTTGTAACTAGACCCACCAGCAGCAATATTCTACCATTTCAAAAACCTAATTTGACAAAATGCAGGCTGCCCTAAGGCCCACTGGAAACAGCATCTGCAGCTGAAGCAATTTTAGGGTTTGAGGATTTTTCTTTTTTTTTTTAGTGCCCTCTTGCTACAAAAAGGAGAATGCAAGGGATGAAAACACAACTACTCTGTAAAAGGCACAGGGAGGCAGCACCAGAGGAGACTCATTTGGCCCTGGGGCTCTGCGCCACCATATTGGAAATACTGGTCACTGGCTGTGACTTACTGGATGAAATGAAAGTACAGACTGGTCCGGGGATTCCCTCCTGTGGACCAGGCACATCTCAACTGCAGCTAGCAGAGCAGGGAGGGACTCAATACTGGCATGGCCATGGTGGCAGCTCTTGAAGACAGATGCTTTCCCTGGGCAATGGAGGACAATTTACTGATTGTGACCCCTCTCCCAGTCAGTTGCATGACAGCAGACAACACCACAGCCCCAGGAAACTGGTGGGACACCCACATGCAATGCAGTCACAGAAGAACCCAGGCAGGGAAAGGCGAACAGATTAGATGGCGTGCAACCGACTGGGAAGCTCAGGGAGCACTTAGCTTCCTACAGCTTGCCCCTGGCGTGCAGCCGCTCCCATGTCTTCTATCTGGACACAAGCAGGGGACACAGATGCAGGTATCAACATAATGCTGGACCAGCCTGGTGCCAGGGACTTCCACCATAGGAACCAAATGTGTCTATCTATGGGACAGAGAAGACATGGACAACCAAAGGGGCCTTTCTTACCTTCATAGCAAATGCAACAAACTCTGGGCAGCTCACCTAAAGCAACATGAATGATGCAAGTCTGTGGGCACATGCTGCCCAGGGCAGCAAAGTACCACCAGGACTGCTATGGTCAGAATAAACAATGCATGAGATTAAAATCCCAAAATTTCAGGTTAAACCTTGGGCTATAGAGAACCCAGAAGAATTCTCCAGCCACATGGCTGGGGCAACATGGCAGATGAATCCCACTGCCCGCATTTTTCATGGGCTTTCCATTGGTCCTTCTCGCTGTCACTTAGGCAGGGCTCTGGCTCTGCCTCCCAGATACTAACATATTCTTCTTTCTCATACAGGCTGACGAGGAAATTGTAAGACCTGCACCCAGGTGTTAGAAAATTCCCTCATGATTTTTAATACATTCTCACTAAAAAACGATATCTCCTTTTCAGGCAAAATCAGGTTTCACAGGCTTCTATATTGCCACTCTAATCCTGACATTTTCTCAAAACTAAATTAATCTGATTTTTTATCCCTTGACAGGTGCCCTTAAAAATTCTTTATGGCTATATTATTAAAGAAAATAGCAGAGATAATGTAACATTTAAAAGAGATACATATGCTTGCTAATGTTTTATTTTTGGAGAATATGAGGATGCATTTTGTTGTCAGAGGAACAAAAGCTGGCAATATGAGACAATTTATTCACAACCTCTCATGACAATCAAATATCCTTATTCTTCTTGGTTTCTAACTATTTATAAACAAATATGTGCCCAGAAATGTTTGTGACTTCACATAGAGATAAAGGTGCACCTCTAGTTAAAAGTAAATTAAATGGATCCAAACAGTTTTAAGAACCACAAGGTTTCATAAGATAATTAGACCTTTATCTTTATTCTTTTTGTTTGTTTTCTTTTTTAGTTTTATTGATTTTTTTAAATACATAACAGTGGAATGCATTACAATTATTATTAACCATATAGAGTACAATTTTTCATATCTTTGTATTTAGAGTATGTTCATGCCAATTCATGCCTTTATACATGTACTTTGTTTTTTTGTTTTGCATTACAATTCTTATTACACATATATACCACAATTTTTCATATCTCTGTTTATATACAAGGTATGTTAACACCCAATTCAAGTCTTCATGCATGTACTTTGGATAATGATGTCCATCACATTCCAACATCCTTGCTAATCCCCTGCCCCCCATTTCCCTCCCATCCCTCTTCCCGATCTAGAATTCATCTAATCCTTCCATGCTCTCCTTCCCTACCCCACTATAAGTCACCCTCCTTATATCAGAGAAAACATTCGGCAATTGTTTTTTTTTTTTTTTTTTGAGATTGACTAACTTCACTTAGCATTGTCTTCTCCAACACCATCCATATACCTGCAAATGCCATGACTTTTTTCTCTTTTAATGCTGAGTAAAATTCCATTATGTATATATGTATATATGCCACATTTATTTTATCCATTTGTCCACTGAAAGGCATCTAAGTTGGCTCCACAGTTTGGCTATTGTGAATTGTGTTGCTAAAAACATTGATGTGGCTGTGTCCCTGTAGTATGCTGATTTTAAGTCCTTTGGGTATAGACCAAGGAGAGGAATAGCTGGGTCAAATGGTGGTTTCATTCCCAGATTTCTAAGGAATCTCCATACTGCTTTCCATATTGGCTGTACAAATTTGCACTCCCACCAGCAATGTATGAGTGGGCCTTTTCCCCAATATCCTTGCCAACACTTATTGTTGTTTGTCTTCATAATAGCTGCCATTCTGACTGGAGTGAAATGATTTCTTAGAGTAGTTTTGATTTGCATTTCTCTGATTGCTAGAGATGATAAGAATTTTTTCATATATTTGTTGATTGACTGTATATCCTCTTCTGAGAAGTGTCTGTTCAAGTCCTTGGCCCATTTGTAAATTGGGCTATTTATTTATTTATTTTTTTGGTGCTTAGCTTATTGAGTTCTTTATATACCCTAGAGATTTGTGCTCTATTTAATGTGTGAGGGGTAATAATTTGCTCCCAGGATGCAGGCTCTCTATTCACCTCACAGATTGTTTCTTTTGCTGAGAAGAAACTTTTTAGTTTGAGTCCCTCCCTTTATTTATTTTTGGTTTTAATTCTTGTGCTATAGGAGTCTTATTAAGGAAGTTGGGGCCTCATCCCACATAATGAAGATTAGGGCCTATGTTTTCTTCTATTAGATGCAGAATCTCTGGTCTAATTCATAGGTTGTTGATCCATTTTGAGTTAAGTTTTGTGCATGGTGAGAGATAGGGGTTTAATTTTAATTTGTTGCATAAGGATTTCCAGTTTCCTCAGTACCATTTGTTGAAGAGACTATCTTTGCTCCAGTGAATGTTTTTGGCACCTTTGTCTACTATAAGGTAATTGTAATTTTGTGGGTTAGTCTCTGTGTCCTCTATTCTGTACTATTGGTCTACCAGTCTGTTTTGGTGCCAATACCATGCTGGTTTTGTTACTATTGCTCTTTAGTATAGTTTAAGTTCTGGTATAGTGATGCCACCTGCTTCACTCTTCCTGCTTTGGATTGCTTTAGCTATTCTGGGTCTCTTATTTTTCCAGATGAATTTCATGATTACCTTTTCTATTTCTATGAGGAATGCCATTGCGATTTTGATTGGAATTGCATCAAATCTGTATAGTGCTTTTGATAGTACGGTCATTTTGATAATATTAATTCTGCCTATCCAAGAGCAAGGTAGATCTTTCCATCTTCTAAGGTCTTCTTTGATTTATTTCTTTAGGGTTCTGGAGTTCTTATTGTGTAGATCTTTCACCTCTTTTGTTAAGTTGATTCCCAAGTATCTTTTTTTTTTTTTTTGAGGATATTGTGAATGGGGTAGTTTTCCTCATTTCCTTCTAGGAGGATTTGTCATTGATTTATGGGTGTTGATTTTATATCCTGCTACTTTGCTGAATTTCATTTACTAGTTCTAGAAGTTTTCTGGTGGAGTTTTTTGGGTCTTCTAGGTATAGAATCATATCACCAGTAAATAGGGCAAATTTAAGTTCTTCTTTTCCTATACATGTCCCTTTAATTTCTTTCATCTGTCTAATTGCTCTGGCCAGTGTTTCAAGAACTATGTTGAATAGAAGTGATGAAAGAGGGCATCCCTGTCTTATTCCAGATTTTAGAAGAAATGCCTTAAATTTTTCTTCATTTAGAATGATGTTGGCCTGAGGCTTAGCATAGATAGCCTTTACAATGTTGAGATATGTTCCTGTTATCCCTAGTTTTTATAGTGTTTTGAACGTAAAGGGATGCTGTATTTTGTCAAAGTGCTTTTTCTGTGTCTATTGAGATCATCACATGATTCTTATCTTTAAGTCTATTGATGTGATGAATTACATTTATTGATTTCTGTATGTTGAACTAACCTTGCATCCCTGAGATGAATCCCACTTGATCATGGTGCACAATCTTTTTGATATGTTTTTGTATTCGATTTGCCAGGATTCTATTGAGAATTTTTGCATCTATGTTCATTAGAGATATTGGTCTGAAGTTTTCTTTCTTTGATGTGTCTTTGCCTGGTTTGGGATCAGGGTAATATTGGCCTCATAGAGTAAGTTTGGAATTACTGCCTCTTTTTCTATTTCCTAAAATAAATTGAAGAGTATTGACATTAGTTCTTCTTTAAAGGTCTTGTAGAACTCAGCTGTATATCCATCTGGTCCTGGGCTTTTCTTGGTTGGTAAGCTTTTGATGGCTTCTTCTATATCTCACTTAATATTGGTCTGTTTAAGGTGTCTTCATGACTCAATCTGGGCAAATCGTATGATTTAAGAAATTTGTTGATGCCTTCAATGTCTTCTATTTTATTGGAGTATAAGATTTCAAAAATAATTTCTAATTATTTTATGTATTTCTGTAGTGTCTGTTGTAATATTACCTTTATAATCACTTATGCTGGTAATTTGAGATCTCTCTCTCTCTCTCCTTCTCTTCGTTGGAGTGGCGAAAGATCTGTAAATTTTATTTATTTTTTCAAAGAACTAACTTTTTGTTTTTGTCAATTTTTTCAATTATTTCTTTTGCTTTGATTTCTAATTTTAACTATTTCTTTCCTTCTACTGCTTTTGCTGCTGATTTGTTCTTCTTTTTCTAGGGCTTTGAGATTCAGTGTCAAATCATTTATTTATTGACTTTTTCTTCTTTTAAGGAATGAACTCCATGAAATGAATTTTCCTCTTAGTACAGCTTTCATAGTGTCCCAGAGATTTTGATATGTTGTTTCTATGTTCTTATTTACCTCTAAGATTTCTTAAATCTCCTCTTTGATGTCTTCTGTGTCCTATTGTTCATTCAGTAGCATATTTTTTAGTCTCCAGGTGATGGAGAAATTTTTATTTTTTATTTTGTCAATGATTTCCAATTTCATTCCATTATGATCTGATAAAATGCATGGTAGTATCTCTACATTTTTGTATTTGCTAAGAATTGCTTTGTGGCATATTATATGGTCTATTTTAGAGAAAGATCCATGCACTGCTGAGAAGAAAGTGTTTCTGCTTGATGCAGGTTGAAATATTCTATATATGTCAATTAAGTCTAAGTTATTGATTGTGTCATTGAGTTCTATAGTTTCTTTATTCAACTTTTGTTTGGAAGAACTATCCAGTGGTGAGAGAGGTGTGTTAAGTCACCCAAGATTATTGTGTTGTTGTCAATTTGACTCTTGAACTTGAGAAGAGTTTGTTTGATGAACATAGCTGCACCATTGTTTTGGCATATATATTTATGATTGTTATGTCTTGTTGTTATATGGTTTCCTTGAGAAGTATGTAATGTTCATCTATATCCTTTTTGATTAATCTTGGCTTGAAGTCTGCTTTATGGAAACCCCGGCTTGCTTCTGCAATCCATGTGAGTGGTATGATTTTTCCCAACATTTCACCTTCAGTCTGTGTATGTCTTTTCCTATCAGATGAGTCTCCTGGAGGCAGCATATTGTTTCGTCTTTTTTTAAAATCCAGTCTGCTAGCCTATGTCTTTTGATTGATGAATTTAAGCCATTAAAATTTAGGGTTACTATTGAGACATGGTTTGTATTTCCAGCCATATTTGTTTATTTTTGTTATTTTACTTGACTGGGTTTTCCTCTTTTATTAGGAAAACCCAGTCAAGTAAAATAACAAGTGTACTACCTCCCTCTGCTAATTTTCATTGATGCTTTTCATTTCCTCTTCATGAAATATTTTGTTTTGTAGTGCCAGTTTTCTACTTATATATTCTTTTAACTTTTGTTTATCGTGGAAGGTTTTTATTTGATCTTTAAGTCTAAAGCTTAATTTTGCTGGATACAAGATTCTGGGGCTGAGGTTGTGGCTTAATGGTAGAGTGCTCGCCTAGCACATGTGAGGCCCTGGGTTCAATCCTCAGCACCACATAAAAATAAATAAATAAAATAGATGTATTGTGTCCAACTACAACTAGAAAATAAATATTTAAAAAAGATTCTTTTTTGGCACCCATTATCTTTCAGAATTTGAAATATGTTGTTCCAGAATCTTCTAGCTTTCAGGGTCTGTGTTGAAAAATCTGCCATTATCATAATTGGTTTTCCCCTATATGTAATCTGATTCCTTTCTCTTGTGGCTTTTAAAATTCTCTCCTTATTCTGTATGTTGGGCATTTTCATTATAATGTGACTTGGTGTGGATCTATTGTGATTTTGTACATTTGGCATCCTGTAGGATTGTTGAATTTGGATTTCCAATTCATTCTTCATATTCAGAAAGTTCTCTGATATTATTTCATTGAGTAAATTGTTCATTTTTTTGGTTTGGACCTCTATCCCAATAACTCTTAAATTTGGTCTTTTTAGGCTATCCCATATTTCTTGAATGTTCTGCTTGTGGTTTCTTATCATTTTCACTGTGTGGTCTATGTTCTTTTCAAGATAATTTATTTTATCTTCATTGTCTGATGTCCTATCTTTTAAGTGATCTACACTGTTGGTGATGCTTTATTTGAGTTTTTAATTTGGTTTTTTATTTATTTCATTTCAAGGATTTCTGTCTGTTTTTTTTAAGCCTCTATCTTCCTGTTGAGGTGATCTTTTGCTTCTTGAATTTGTTTATGTATCTCATTGTCGAAGTGATCTTTCACTGCATGTATTTATTCTATTATGTCTTTTTTGATCCCAAAACATTTTAACCATGTATGTCATGAAATCTTTGTTTGTAATTTTTTTCTGCTGTAACTGCCAATGCTTCTAAAGATGTGTTGTCTTGATTCATTTGAGGTACTGTCTTCCCTTGTCTTTTCAGGTTGCTCATGTGTCTTCCTTTCCAGCTCTGTGGATCTGGTATGTTATTGTTTTTACCCTATATATTTGTAGTGCTCTTGTAGGGTTCCAAGATCTCTCCTTTGTGGGGAAGAACAATGTTAACAGATCCCAATATCAACAATACATCACCTAAGAACAAATTGTTGTTATTAAGACATTTACAGTTTAGTCTCATTGCCCAGAAATGTTGGATTCAATTATTATTTAAAATATAATAAGTAGTTTCATAGAAAGTTTTACAGTTTCTGGCAGTGGACAATGGAAAGGGGGTCAGGTGTAGGACAATATGTCGGGGGGAAAAGATGAGAGGATATAGTGTTAATATATCTTAGTAAATGTGATGGAGAAATCTAATGAAGAGGGTTAGTAGCAGGAGAATAGTTAGGAAGTAATTTGGGGTAGACAATTACCTGGGAAGACAGTAGAGTACATAAAACAAACACACATATGTATTTAGAAAAATACAGAAAGTAAAAATAGTAAAATTTGGAGGGTGAAAGAAAAAGAAAGAGAAAAAAGGGAAAGAAAGAAAGAGAGAGAGAGAAGAAAAAGAAAAAAGAAAGAAGGGCTTATGCAATTCCTCTATATTATATTATTCAGGTGACTCAGTCCTCAAAGTCCTATTTCATGCAAAGTTCTTGGTTTTACTATGTTGGGGATGTAAGGGCCAGAGGATCGAAAGGTAGAAGAAAAAGAAGAGGAAGAAGGAAAAAAATACTCTTGGAGATCCGTTTCTTTCCTGCCTCTCTTCTCATCCAGTAGGTGGGGTTGTCTGTTTTAAGTTGGTGACCAGGATGGTTTAGGTAACCAGAGTGAGAAGACTGGACCTGTTGTGGAGCATCTGGAAGTGGGGAGTGCCACCCACCAGGGAAATAGCACCTTACAGGTCTTTTTTTTGCGACCACTTGTCTGAGTTGAGCCCCCGGTATTGTTTCCCTCTTTTGCCTGGAGATTCCCAGATCCTGATCTCTCTGTTATGCTCCAGACTTTAGTCCCCTCCCCTCTCTTACTTAGCAAGTCCCAACTGTGGGACCTCTCACCCCCAGGCTCAAACCAGGTGGGCAGTGCCCTGTTCACACTGCACTCCTGTCCAACTGAGAGCTATTTTTCTGTTGGGTGGCCACTGTGCTGAGTAATTGCTGCTGCAGGAGGTGGAGTGGGATTGGAAATCAGGTACCTGCTCAAATGGCATCCGATCTGTAGCCATGCCCACCACAAATGGCGAGGAAGATTTTCCAAAATGGAGTCGGTCTGCTTCCAGCGCCAGAGTGTCTGGTGAGGTGTGGGGAGCTGGGTGATGACCTTGTTCTGTGGATAGGTAGCAGCTGAGTGACTTGCCCTGGAGTGGGGCACAGTCTGGAGTTCTGCAGAGGTGGTGATAGGTAGTTACGGTAAGCCACTTGTGAGCAGTGTGTGAGCTAGAACTGCAGGCTTTGGGTCTAGAGTCCGGAGACTCAAGCGCAGAGGCTCTGATTTCAGAAGATTATAGAAATTGACATGATCCTAACCAAATTTAACTGTTATCTCATAATTATTACAGAGAATCAAATAGAAAAAAATAAAAAACTTACAGACAAAAAGAGATTAAAATGTTAATCTTACCCCAAGAAAAATAAGCTTCCTGGTTAAAAATTTTACTCCTCTTCTAAGTTATAAGCAACTTTTGGATGCCTCTAAACTTTAAAACAGGGCCTTACTTCAAGCCCCTGTCAACAGTTATCACCAAGAAAAAAGGACTCGGAAAATAGTTATCCCTAAAACATTAGACAGATAGCCATGAATAAATTAGCTCAACAGCCGATAACTTATTTCAATAAGAAATTTAACATGATAGATCTTTTCTCAAATTTAATGAGGCATGCCCTATATACATCAATCAATATTTTTAAAATTAGTAAAGCCAGAAATCATACATGATTATTTGAGCTGATCTTGCTGCATTAAGGGGTTCATACAACTATTTCTCTATACACAAAAATTGTTTTGACATAAGTCACTCAAAATGCCATTGCTAGCTTAATGTCATATAAAATGCTAAATTAGATCACTATCTTAAACAATACTGTTGACTCATTTGTATCCATTAATATTTGAAATACTAATTCCCCACACTTAGGTCAACATTAAGCTTTATAACAATAATAACAGTTTTTCATAGATTGGTAAATAAAGGGCTATTCATTTCTCTATTTCATTTTTAGTTAATGATAAAAAACAAATGCTTATTAAACACATGTATTTTCTATTCTGGAAAGGTGTCTCTCTATATATTTCTCATGCCCCTAGTAAAGACCTCAGTTCCTAAGTTAAAAACTCTTGTTTCTAACTTCATCCAAAATTAAGATAATTATTTAACTTAATCTAGAGCTAATTTCAAGGTACAAATTTTTGTATACAACTTATTATATTCTTCATTTTTGGTAATTCTGTTAAAGTCAAAATCAAGTCATTCAATTAATAAAGACTAAATTTCTATTTACCATGGTCCGTTAACAATTCATTCATTAATGTTCAACTTTAATAGTGAATAAATTCATAGCCTTGATTAAACAATAAATGTTTTATGACCAATGTTAGCTAAAAATGATAGATCCTTTCTTACTTCTTAAATACTTATACTATTTTCTATAACTTAAAACAAATGAGATTATGATTTATGCCAGCCTTTTATTCAATTTTAATAAATTTTAAAAAGGGGAAAACAGGACCCCATATGCAAACACTAGATCTTACAAATATTTATAAAAATTTTTCTTAATTGTGATATTGAGAATCTTACTGCTTCTGAACATGATTTGGTAAGTTAAATCAAATTTCAAAAGATAGAATTTAAACCGGTCATGGTGGAAAGGCTGAAAACTCTGAATCAGGAAGGTAAATCTCCCAGCTGCAGAATTTATAATCATGCAGCTTCACTAACTTGTCAGGTAAGTAAAAATTATGAAGAGACTTCTGTGGACCCATCTCTCAGGTCCACTTTTTTTTTTAAGACAGAGAGAATTTTTTAATATTTATTTTTTACCACTTGAGATCCACCTTTAATGTGCTTTGCAGTGTGGACAGGAAAGTTCACCCATGTAACTAGATTAACTGTACTGACTATAACATAACATATTATATAACTATAACAACATATAGTTTCATCTATATGTTGATCCTATGGTAAACAGGCTGTCTGGGAGTATCTTTTGAAATAAAGACAGCATATGACAAACCTAAACCAGCCATGGTCCTTAGAATTTAAGACTCTATTTACATATCTAAACAATTGTCAAAATAGAAAGATTGTTGAAATAGAACTTTCCTATATAATTCAGTTATTTACACACTGGCCTCTTAGAATTGACAAAAACAATTACATCAGGGTGCCATAACTCCTAGAAGTTTCACCCTCAGTGAGATGGCACCCAGAAGGATGTTTGATACTTAACTTCTGCCTCAGAATTTTTGCATTACTGACAGACTTAAGAAAATCCTTAAATGTGGGAATTAAGAGAAAGGGTGATAAATATCCTAAACTATAAAAAATGCAACTTGCCTATTTGTATCACTAGTTATATTAGAGGAAAAGGACATTGATCCTTCAACAACATTCCTTTGTCCTATTGTCAACAAACATTTCAAAACCATGGCATGCTGAAATTAACATTCAGACTTGAAACAGGTGTATTCCAGATAACCAGACCTAGGCAAGCTCTTGATCTCTTGATCCTTGAAATGACTACTTTAAATTTATTTATTGTTTCTACAATTACATTGTTGATACAATAGCCTTTATGGCTATGTTTTAAAACTTACAACATGTGGATTTTCTTAATATTTGACTTAAATTACTTCTAAGATCCTCTGTAATCAGATAAGTGCTGATGGAAGGATTGGAACTAAGTTGAACACTCTAGAAGCTACTGTAATGAATAATGCAAATGAGCTCTCTGCTCTATGGTTTTAGGAAAGGCTTGAATGCCATGTTACCTATAAATATGTCAGTGTTCCTATATCCAAATACAAAGTTTTCCAATAAAATTGGGAAAAGATTAAAAATCTTCTGATGAGTGTTTGGCAAAGTGATAATAATAACTGGGATCTTTCCAAGTTAATTCAATGACTTTAATCCTAAAAATATGCTGAAACATTCTATATGGTATGTTATTGAAATGATATGTTTTCTACTAATTCTTTTTGTGTCTCACTAGTAGGTCATGATGACCTCAGACCAAGAATACAGTGACTGGAAGACAAATTCCCAATTGCCTTTATAAGTTAAGAAAGATGGAAATGTGGCGAGCCAGCCACGGGCTGTGTGTGTGTGACCTATGAGCATGAGGATATGAGTGGACTGGACTGATGATGCCTCTCTGTTTGGGCTGGCGACATATGTGTCTTTTTCGTTCACTCTGCCAATGATCCCCACACAGCACATGAGATGGGCATGGCCTTCCAAGATGTCAGTCAATCTGCTGACCACAAGACGTCATGAAGCTAGACTTAACCCCCTGAAACCTGACCTTCTCATGGGGGTGAAACTTTCTCCAATGTCGTCCCCTCAATAAAAAGGGGCTTCAGAATGTCCTTTTCCTCTTTTTTGTCTGCCTCCCTTATGGGAGCTGGAAGAGAAGGGCTGTCACTGAAGAATCCCAAGAAAAAGGTGTTTTTTTCTATCTCTGTATGATTATTTCGTGCCAGCCCAGTTCACCTGGAGTGATCCTGAATGACTTAGTCATGTGTCCTGACATCACCCTTTTCTAACCCCTAATGAACTATTGGATCTTGGTATTGAAAAATCAGCTAGGGAGACAGTAGCACTTATGGGCCTCATTATGGAAGAACACAATCTGGCCTGTGACGTAATTTTTAAAAATCTTAATCTCATCAAGGCTTCATTTAGCAGAGTGGCTCTAGACTGTGAAGGAGAGGCAATTTTGGCCCCATGTTGATATTTGTCAGTGTCAGGAGACATATTTGATATTCACATCTTCAGCCTGTGTGAATACTACTGGCATCTAGTAGGTAGAGGCCAGATCTGCTGCCAACCATCCTACAATATCCAGGACAGCCATGCAATAATAAAACATTACCTGGCCTCAAATTTCAATAGCGTTGAGGTTAAACAGCCACAAATTCCAAGAAGTATGAAGGGGAGGGGACAATGACTAGTCATACCATGGGAATAAGCAAAATCCCAATGATCTAAAATTCCAGCATTAAAAATGCAGTTTCTTTAACAACAATAAAACATTTGGGAGGTAGTACAGGAAGAAAATGAGAACAGGAAGAGGGACCTATAGACCTAAGGAGAGAAAAACACACCAATTAATGAAAGTTATAGATCTTATCTGATTCCCAGTTTGAATAGTTTGATGGTTATAAGCAATTGGATTTTTGAGCATTGAATGGATATTTACTATTAAGGAAGTTTTGGATATTATAATGGTGGTGTTAAGTCAAGAAAGAGACTGTATCTTTTGGAAGTCCATCCTGAAATACTCATGGGTAAACTATGTGATGCCTGAGATGTGTTTCTAATTGCTGTGGGAAGCGGGAAGTGGCTAGAGGTACAGGTGAAACAAGATTTGCTCTGTATTGATAATAGTTGAAACTGAGTGTCAAGTACAAAGGGGCTCATTACACTATTCTACATTGTATTTATTTAAAATTTTTGCACACTGGAGTGGAGAGGCAGTGCATAGAAGTTAACTTCAAATCTTATTCCCTGGTGACTAGGAGAACTTCGTTTATTTGATATTTATTGGCTCAGAAAAGTCAGAAGGATATATTTTAGTTTGAAATTATTGCATTTTACATAAGAGATTATCCAAGGAACAATTCAAGGGGGCAAGTGGAAATAAACTCTTGAATTCCAATTCAGAAAAATCTTGTTAAAATGAAGTCAAATTCAGTGGATCTAGGGGAAGGACTTGAGGTTCTGCATTTGTAGGAGATGCCGATGCTGCTTTCTAAACCGAAGTCTGAATTGCAAGGCTGTAGATAACAATTCTTTCAAATAAAAAGCTTAGATTTCAGCTCAAGCAGAAGGAAATGGATCTGATTAGATTCTAACTGTAGTAGATGGGTTCAACCCTCTGAATACCAGTCATGCTGACAGTTCAGATTAACAAATGAGAGATCTTAGCAGGGCTTCTGTGAAAGTAAATAGGATAGCATTCACTTGTATTCAGAGACCAAAACCAAAACTGACCATATTTGTTGAATACAAACTAAAAGAAAAGCAGTTAGCTAGAAAAGCATAGCAGACTTATTTGCTTGTTCTCTTCTCGAGAAGGTAGAATAGATAAAACATCAGAGTCCTTAAATGGTTACACTACCATGAATACTTGTCACCAACTAGTCACTGATCCTCGTGTCAGTTTATGGAGGCTGCCAACACTGTTCACTGAAATATTCAAATAAAGGCCCCTAAAGAATTTTCTCTTAGGAATATCTGGTTTCTACTTTAAAAAGGATAGAATTTAAAGCAAATAAAAAAGCTTTAGGCTTCCAGGCAAAGGTAGAGGGACATAGCTGGCTCTAAGCTATTCTTTATCTCAGTTCCATTTTACTCAGTAAATGCTAACATAGTATGATAAATTGGAACCAAAAAGCTTAGTTACATAAAATATGAGGTCATGATTTTGGGTGTGTTAATAAAATATCTTAGGTAAAAGCTTGCTTTCTGGAAATTTTGAAAGTTTGGAGTCTTCTCTTTTTTTTTTTTTTTTTTGAATCAACTAATGGCAGTTGCATATTCTGGTTTGTATATCAGTGGGAATGTGGGAATGTTACTGGATTCTTTAGTTGGTAGGACAGTGATGGTCATTGCAAAAAATAGTTTGGTTAGTTGGTGCCTGTTGGCTGAGATCCAAGGAAATGAGGGAAGAATAATAGCAATGATAGAGTGTACTGTTTATGTCTTAACTTCCTGAATCAGAGGTGCCTATTGCTTCCCAACATACCCTTCTCCTTCTCTCCCTGGGAGGTGAAAGTGAACTGACCTCAGTTCAGTTTATATCCCAGCGGGCTTTCTCCTTGGGTTAAACATGCAAAAGAGCAGGTGGTATGCCCACTGTGCACATGGAAAGACAGCTTCACTGACAATAGCCATTGTCAATGGCAATTGAAAGTAATTTACCTGGTATCAAACAGATGTAAGAAGAGTCAATATTCAACCCCAGCACTGTCTTTTGACAGCATTCATGTTTCATGACTCCTAACTGAAGTGTAGGAGAGAAACCAAATGAGAAGAATGGAAGAGAAATTTCACATCCCCAAGAATGTGTTCTCTCAGGTGTTTCAAGATAAATTTCCAAGTGGAAAAAAAAAATGAGCTTCTTTAAATTTGAGAAAAGAACTCAAAATACCAAATGTGAAGTTTATGGATGCCAATTTATTTCTAAAGTCAAAATTACAGAAAGAAGCACTGGGTTTATACATTGCAGAAAACTGTTTATGAGAAAGAAAAGCATTTTGGAAAAAGAAGTGAAAAACTTCTAAAATCCACAGCTATTCTTTATCTTCTGACATCATAGAAACCATTTCATTATAAACCTCTTGTGGAGCGTTAATTGCCCAGATAAAGTCCAAGTGGTTGTAAGGAAGAATCTCCTTGTGGTAAATGAGATTGGAGAGTTTGGGAAGCAAAATGTTGACGTCGTGGGGGTCAGCCAAAATGTCATTGCCACCATTCCACACTGCAATCGGCACACTCATGGCTGTCACATTATAGTAGGGAGGGATGCACTGAAAAAAAGATGAGAGAAAGAACCAAGGTTTAAGTGGCCATGCTATAGACCCAATGAGCATTCTTTGAGTAGACTGAGTAACATAACTGACTTGGTCACTTTCATCCACGAAGCGAAGCAGAAACAACATAGTTTGGATTGGTGCTTCTCAAATTAATGGGTGTGTGAACTACCTGGAGGATCTTGTTAAAATGAAGGTGAAGTCAGTAGATTTTAAGGAAGAGCTTAGGATTCTGATTTTGTAGGTGATTCTGATGCTGCTGGTCCTAACCATGATTTGAATTGCAAGATTTTGGTAATAATTCTTACAAATTAAAAACGCCAGATTTTAGCTCAAGCTGAACAAAACTGATATGATTAGATTTTAACTCTGGTGGGTTGTTTCTATACTCTGAAGTATGGTCTCAATGTGTCCTGAGGCTTTTACTTTGGCTTTGTATTGACTCCACAGTGCAGCTGGTGAATAGGTCAGTCCATTCAGTTTTGAAGCTGAATCTGTTGGGCACTTACTTGATTTTACTAAATATTGCTTTAAGCTCTGAAACAAAGTATCATCAGTGTCATTTCCTATTTTTAGAAAATTACCATTAACACAAAAAAATTTCAGGAGATTCATAAAATGGGAAGAAGTACAAGAGAATCACCTCCAATTTGCCCAAAACCTAGAAACAATTTTATTATATTTTCGATAATATACTTTCAACAATATTAATCTAATATACAAAACTTACTCTATTCTCACTTATGAAATAGCCAACTTGTCATAGCAATATGTTCATTGTGTATAATTTGTTCTTGCATTTTAATCCTTTTTATTTCATTTCCCTATATATTAGAGAAAAATATGGAGAATATCTATAATTTAAATTCATTTTCTTTTATTTATACCCCATTGTTCAAAGAGTTTCTTAAATGCTGCCTCTGGCTCTTAAATTAGCATTACTGCTTCAGTTAGTTCAAGACCAACCTGAACTGTTATAACTTGGTTGGAAGGAGGACAAACTTGTGGATTGGATATTCCAGGTCTCACTTGGCCCCCTAAGATGAGGTCCAGTATTAGGGCCCAGTGGAAAGATAAACTCAAAGCAAACTGTACTTTAGAGGTTTGAGAAGGTTATGGTTGGGGAAAAAAAATTTTTCAACCAAAGTTTGATCTGAGGATGGTATGAAAATCTCTTTAAAGACATCAAAGATGTAAAATAAAGTGGGGGATCTTCTTTACACATAAGATGGTGTTATAGAAACATATATGTCCCTTCTAAATTTGAGTCATGGAAAGAGATGAAAAACAGTAGAGTTGCTCAGTTACTTACTATCTAAGAGGAAAATTTGAGGATGGAGGCAGAGGAAGAAGAGAATTTTACAAAATCATGAAGGGTGGTTCCTTTGTTCAAAATTAGTCAGTGACAATCTATCATGAGCTAAGGGACTATAGATATTATGCCAATAAATCTTGTCAATAACTTCCTAAATCTGGGTAGAGTGATGCAGAAGTTATTAGAAAAATGTGTACTGACTACAGTTAAGATGAATTCCCAAGTCTGGACCCTTTGTACTACAGTAAGTGAGAAAACTGTTCAATATGTCTGTTTGTGGCTTGCTGAAAACTATGCCTTGCCTTGACTGTAAGCATGCCATTTTTTCCTTCTGTATGGGAATGCATTCCTGTGAAATCACTCCTCTGGCTGTCCACAAAGGGGAGGATATTGTTTGAGAAAAGTAAAGGTTCCAGCTCTATCCCATGTATAGTTGGAATTGTTAATTTGCTATATAGGTTAGTTGTACTTTAGAAAGTGGGCTGGAGACTGGGTTACAGAGCAGGCCACTGTAATGACAACAGGTGGTGCTGCATTCTAGATAGTGTCACATGTCGAGTGTGCTGCTCTGAGGGACATTTGAGCACAGCCACTGAAGCAGGAGTGCAGAGCCATGTGGGAGAATCGGAGACTGGGCATCAACACTTCCCTTAAGAAATAGATGCTCAAATATCATAATTTTTTGTATATGTGAATAATCTCGACTTTAAGTTACTTACCTGATTATAATGTTTCATGTTCTGAAATGGGCTTCCCCAGTCAAAAGCTTGAAATTTTCCAGACCTAGCAGCCTAATATAGAAAAATTGAAAATGCACACAAAAAATTCTCATTGCATGAAAAATCAAATTCAAACATTTCCAAGTAATTTATTTTCAGTTTAAACAACTATTAAAATATTTTTATTCCAAATAAAATTATTAAACATCTAGGATAGGGTCTATATGCAAGTTTAAATGCAGTTTTGCTTGAAATAATTTTTTCTTGCAAGCACCCACTCACAAAAATCATTCTTTTTTTTTTCTTTTGCTACTCAAACACCTGTTTTGTAAAGTTCCATTTCAAATTTTCTGAGGAATATCCAAACTGCTTTCCAGAGAGGTTGCACCAATTTGTAGTCCCACCAGCAATGTATGCATGAACCTTTCCCCCAACGTCCTCACTAAAAGTTATTGTTACTTGTTTTCTTGATAATTGCCATTCTGAATAGAGTGATATGGAATCTCAGTGTAGTTTTATTTTGCATTTCTCTAATTGATAGAGATGTTGAACATTTTTTCATATATTTGTCAATCATTAGTATTTTTCTTCTATGAAGTGCCTGTTCAGTTCCTTTGCTTACTTATTGATTGGGTTATTTGTTTTTTTGGTGTTAAGTTTTTTAGTTCTTTGCACAAAACTCAACTCAAAGTAGATCAAGGACATAGACATTAGAACAGAGACCTTGTGCCTACTAGAAGAAAATATAGGCCCAACTCTCTGTCATGTTGGCTTTAGACCCAAATTCTTCAACAAAACTCCTAAAGAACAAGAAATAAAATCAAGAATAAATAAATAGGATGTATTCAGACTAAAAAAGCTTCTTCTCAGCAAAGAAAATAGAAAAGAACATGCAGAAAGAGCCTACAGGATGGGAGAAAATCTTTGCCACGTGCACCTCAGAGCATTAATTTCCAAAATATACAAAAAAAAAAAAACAAAAAAAAACCCTCAAAAGTAAAAAAAACAAATGACTAAAATGATAATTGAGCAGAATGTTTTAAGGTTGTGCTTTAGGTAAAGTGCAAAGGTTCAGACCAATGAAATAAGTTTTAACAGAATTGGAGTAATGATACCTGGGCCCAGTGGAGGACGTCTTGAACAGAAGTTCCTGCTGGATTATGTGCTAGATAGACATCGAAGCGACTCTAGAAACCAAACACACACACATATATGCATGCATACTTAGACACATAGTTTCTGAAAAATAGCTAAGATCTGTTTCTGATTGAGGTCAAGTGTTTTAGGGCAGTTTTTACTGGAAGGGAATAACCAACATAGTTGCATGTGACATTGGAGTTTTCCAAGTGTAATTATATGTTTTAACTCAGTTTGTAGCCACTCAATGAAGGAGTTTATTATCACCATTTTGTATACACACACACACACACACACACACATACATATATATGCATGTATTTATATATAATGGTAATTATATATACATTTATACATATATATTCATATATAGATATATATTCATATATACATATACTACACATAATATATATATAACACATAATAGTATATTCCTCTTGTTACTATTACTACTGTGCATAGACACCAATCTTTCTCAAAATTGTTAGTTTAATTTGTACCTTTGAACATAAACAAATTTATATACATGTGTGAAAAGGGGAATGTAATTAGTCCCTCTGAAGATCTTTTCCTGTTACATAAGGCAGTTTAGCATTCTGCTCCCTAGGAAGTTTCTTCTGAATAAAATAAGGCCATGCAAATGCAAGGTATAATTGGAGATATATATATATATCTCCAATATGAAAAATATATATATATATTCATATTCACTTATGCTATTTTATGAAGGCCCTAAATCACCTTGCTCAGACCTCCATCAGAAAACTTAAGTCCCCTTCTTGGATTACATAGGTCAGTTCAGAGTGGGCCTTAAACCTTGACTGTGGACAAAGTCAAATAAATTGACAACATTCACAGGAGATTCAAGAATCTCCACCTACTCATCATGCAGAAAATAAAATCTAAATTTCTTTGTTCCCTAAATATCTATTTTACTATTGTTTTTTTCATAAAATTCTTATTGATGGAATACAGTAATTTATACTGTCCTTTCTTAGTATGATATGGAGAGACTGCTCTGTTCTATCCCACATGCTGAATGATGAATGACAAGCCCCCAAATCATCAAGAACTCATTTCTATTTATCGTTTATCATCCTAAGTAGGGAACAAAGAAAATACATGCATATACATATGTGTATAATATGTGTATGTGTACACACACACATATACATTTTTTAAATAAAAATATATTTTAAATATCCACAGATCCACAGTGATGGTCACCAGCCTCAAGAAAGAGAACTGAATCTTTGAACTCCAGGAAATCAAGAGCTATATCTATCTTTTTCACCCCTGTTCTCCCAGTAACTACAAGACTCTGTAGAATTATACCTTTCTATCAATAAATTTGTTTATGTTCAAAGGTACAAATTAAACTAACAATTTTGAGAAAGATAGGTGTCTATGTACAGTAGTAATAGTAACAAGAGTAATATACTATTATGTTATATGCTTTGTACTGTGTTTTATATTCTTTACATATATTAGCTGACTCAAGATTCATAGTAATTCATTTTGTAAATGAGGAAACCAAAGCCAGTTCAAGGGTAGGATGTGAATTCAGGATCACATAAATCCATATATTTAACTAAATTATTATATTGCATTTTCTAAAATAAGTCTTAAAATTGCAACTCAATGCAACATTTTTAAATGCAGATCTTGCTCTGCAAATCAAGAATATGGGCAAGATGTTACATAAATGTTTTTTCTGAAGTATTCTTTATAAAATGTATGGAATGACTAGCAGCTTCAAAAATATTTATAAGAATACTTGTTCAATGCCTAGACATTTTTTTTTTTTTGCAAAGTAGCCTGTCCAAATGGATGGTTCGGTTCCTTCTACCACATAACTTATATGCTACACCAATTACTTAGGTGAGCAAAAATGAATCATGAATTTTTGTTTTTGTATTTTCTGCATGGCATGTATTTACTTTAAGGGCAATCAGGGTGATGGAAAAGAACAGGAAATGACAAAACTGTAATGGAGCCATGACTTGTGGTTCCTCACAGGTTTACCAGGAGATCAGGGAAATGATTCTGATTATTCTTAGTTCTTATATAATTCCATTTTTATGTGATGATGAAAAATAATCAAAGGCGTTCTTTAAAATATTCAGAATAGAAGCCATAGGCATACACACCGTATTCAAGTTCTTACTGTCAAATCCACACATGATAAACAATGCATTGCTACAAAGGAGATCCATTAGCTCTCTGGAGCACACTTCAGTACCAAGAAATCCATAAAAGAAGTTGTGTGGGAGGAATATTCTGTTACCAAATATGATCTGAAAAATAAAAGCATCATTAGAGCATTGCAGAATTCAGGCTGCAAAATGACTCATTACCTAGTTGGGATTATACAAGTGGGATTAGGTTGATGATATTTTCTTACTTCTATAGGTTGTTTTGGAATATCCTATACTTTCTCATTTAATTCCCATGAAGAGGTTGTAAAATGGACAGGACTGATATCCACACTGGGTGTTTATTGGTATACTGAGAACTGTACTGGCTGCTCAGAGGAAGCAGAAGATGTGAGTTACAATCTAGCTGGGGTATTCAGAGTTACAGGAAAAAAATCATGAAACAACAATGGCAGACTGTTGTAATTATGTGACAAGATGAAGAATACAAGGGGAAATGGTGACTCTGAGCCATATTTTTAGCAAAACCTTTGCAGATCTGTCCTAATTATTTTGAGGAAGGCAAACTTTTTGTTTTCTTCCTTTTATACATGAGGAAACATGAAGTTAATACATAGCAGCTTGGGCTAATTTGAACTACATTATACCTAGAATCCTTACCTAATTCTCTGACTTAAGGTCTTAATGCCTTTTCTTTCTAAGTCACTTTGCACTGCTATAAAAATAAATCTGAGGGCAGTAGGAAATAAACTCTGGGTCAATGCATCAGTAAACACA
This sequence comes from Spermophilus citellus, assembly GCF_964194105.1. Taxonomy (NCBI): domain Eukaryota; kingdom Metazoa; phylum Chordata; class Mammalia; order Rodentia; family Sciuridae; genus Spermophilus; species Spermophilus citellus. The sequence goes on along the minus strand of NC_138195.1, from coordinate 27,060,868 downwards.
ATTAGGGTCATCACTACATTTTAGAGTTTGAATGAAAGGTTTATTAATGGATTTTGACCATAGGTAAAGTCTCTTTGGCTTTAGACACACATATTAATACAGAGTGAAAAGAAATTAATAGTACATAGATGAATGGATAAAGAAACTGTGGTGTATATATACATAATGGAACATTACTTAGCATTAAAAGAGAATAAAATTATGGCATTTGCAGGTAAATGGATGGAGTTGGAGAATATCATGCTAAGAGAAGTAAGCCAATCCCAAAAAAACAAAGTCTGAATGTTCTCTCTGATAAGTGGATATTGATCCATAATGGGGATTGGGGGGCATGGGAAGAATGAAGGAACTTTGGGCAAAGAGGAGGTGGAGAGGGGAGAGCATGGAGGCAGGAAACATGGTAGAATGAGATGGGACATCATCACCCTAGGTACATGTATGCACATATGGTGCGACACTACATTGTGTACAGAGAAATGAAAAGTTGTGCTCCATTTGTGTACAATGAATCAAAATGCATTCTGCTGTCATATATAACTAATTAGAATAAGTAAATAAATAAATATTATAAAAGAAATTAACAGTATAAAACCACAGAAGGACATAACATTATTACATTTCATAGCCTAAAACTAAATGATCCTAAAGGAAATGTGTGTGTGTGTCAAGCACTGGAAAAAGGAAAAAGATTATTAATTCTGTACAGTGTGTGCCTATTCAATAGGCATTTAATTTTGTGGTTTATTAACATCCACACTATTGCCCTATGAAATCTCCATTTGGAGTTGAAGGAGCTTGTAGCAAAAGAGCTCTTAAGAAAGCCAAGACTGTTTGATTAAGGGTCTCAGTATATTTTCTTGACTCAACCATTGATTTCTTTCCCCTCTTTCTCCCTTTCCTCTTTTCTTTGCTTTTTTTTTTTTTTCATATTCCAGGTTAACATGGCCCTGATGGGTTAAGCTTCTGATTTGACTATTTTTCTTCAATTTTATGCCCTATTCCCTTCTACAGGAGTGGAATTGCAGCCTTCACACAGCTGTGTAGAGTGCTTGATAAATGAACTATCTATGAGAAAGCCAAAACATTTATAGGCTTGGGCTCATCAGGCTAATCAAGAACAAAGAAATCAATAGGGGATCTCACAGGCTGGAGAGGGGATCCAGCCATGACACGTGCTATGCAAGGAACAATATAAACATGTACAGTTCCATTTTGGGATATGAACACATTTGTCCTGCAGGTGTGCTGCTCCTTCCATCACTTTGAAGCACATAGGTAATTGGGCATCTCAGGATCAATTAACTGAAGAGAATCACTTACCTTGAAGAGGGGTGATGGAATAAGTGAAAGTTTTGTTAAAAGGCTTGTTGCGTACTTCACAGTGGCAACTGGAGCTAATGCATAAAAGGTTTTGATTCTTCTAGCCAGTGTGTGATTGGTAGAAAAGGCAATAAAACCTGAAATAGAACAAGGAACATGTGAAGAAAGGGTGTGTGTGATGTTTTGTTTTTACAAGTGTGACATTATCTTGCTCGTAGTAAAGGTAGCATCTGACACAAGCTGAGAAATTGGCACTTCTGCTTGCTCAGATATTAATGAGCATGGTAATAGCAATTTAAAGTCTGCTAGTGGAAATAAAAGGATGGAAACATTCAAAATTCAAATAACTTAAAAGATTAAGTAGATTAATAACTTAAAAGATCTTAGTAGATTGGGGTTTGGGGGGTATAGGAGAAGCAGCCCATGTACCTCAATATGTTCTAAGGAAACTGCTGTATTGCATCTTGATGCAATAATTTTATAACCCCAGATCATCAAGAAAGGGTTAAACTGTGTTCAATATGTGCCAGTAAAAGAGAGGAGTGTGTCATAGGAGTGTAGTTTTCCATCCAGAAATGGATGTATGTACAGTTTTAGAAATTTAAAGGTATAAATTTTAGTAACCTAGAAAATGTCCTGCTTTTTAATAAAGGGTTTTGAGTGGAATTGAATGTATACCACTGGTACTGTGCTATCTAGACTGAGGCAGTTCCTTAATCCTAGCTACAGAGAAAAAGTGTGACCAACAGTCCCCTATGTGAGTTCCCTTTGCTATTGCTTATGTTGAGGAGATCAGCTTCACTAAAGGTAACAGGCCCCCTTCCTGGGGGCATCCTGCATCTGACAACTGGTCAAGAAGTAGTTAAAAAGGCCAGGTCCCCTGGCCCCACTGGGGAAGACTCTGAAGGAACTATTTTGCAGCCCAGCCTCTCTTTCTGACCATGCTTGATTTTTGCCCTTTACCCTAAAAGTGTTTCTAAGAAACTTGCTGAAGGAAGTTTCTAAGAAACTTACCCTCATCTTCTTGGGAACCGGACCTAGTATACAAGAACAAACACATTGGGAAGCCCTACCTCACCGACTTTCTCCTCTAAAATTTGAGGTCAATTCTTTAGCTGCTGGAGGAGAACTTCTTACAAGCTTCTACCACCTATTTCATCCGCTTCTCTGCCTATGTTTCCATGGGAATTGTGGGGTAAGAAACGTCATTATCAGGTGAGAGTGAGGGGCAGCATAAAAATGTGCCACGATTTCTCCCAGATGACCTCCTTTTCCCCCTCTGACTTCCACACTATTGTTCCTTTATACCTTCTCTCATACTCTCTTGAACTCACTTCATTATACTTTCACTCTAACCACTCCACCAGAACTGCTCTTCCAAAAGTCTCATAATTTCTAGGCTGCTATATCCAATGGTTCATTCTTGGGCTTTATTTTCACTTGACTTATCAATAGTCTTTTCCACAGTTGACCACATTCTCCTTAAAACACTTTCTTCCCTTGGCTACCAGAACAATAGATACTTTTGTTTCCCTAATACTATTGTCATCTTATCACTATATCTTAGTTTCTTTATTTGTTTCTTACTTATCTTCTAAATTATGGAGTAGTCCAGGGCTTATCCTAGGACCTCTCCTCTTTCCTGCCTAAGCTTATGGTATTACATTCTGTGGCACATCCTGATGACACCTGTTTTGTATTTTTAGCCCAGTCTTCTCCCATAAATTCCAGATCTGTTATATAATTGACTGCTTGACACCTCTACTTGAATCTCCAATGAGCACCTAAGGGTGTTTCAAAACTGAGCTCCTGTTCTCCTTACGTCAGCTCTCTTCATAGCTTTCCCCATCTAGTTTAGTGGTATCCCCATCATTCCATGTGCTCAGGCACAAAGTCCACCATCATGCCGACTCCTTTTTTATTTATTTATTTATTTTTTATTTCTTACATACATCACAATGTGAATTTGGTGTCAACATACCTTATATATAAACAGAGATTTGATAAATTGTGGTAGAAAGGTGTATTAAGAATTGCAGTGCAAAAGAATCATGAATGTAATGCACTCCTTTTTTTTTTCTTTTTTTACTCTTATGCCTGATATCCAATATATCAGCAAATCCTGTGGGCTCAATCTCCAAAATGTATCTAAAAGATATATCTAGAACCTGGCCATATGTGTTTACTTCCACAGCTACCCTCACCTCCAGTCACCAGCATAGATTATTATAAGTCAGCATAACCTCCAGCATGAATTATTTTAGGAGTCCTCTAAGTGGTTCTCTGCTCCTTCTTATGTTCCCCTTCAGCCACCAGAGGGATCTTATTACAGGTCATCTAGCTCCTCTATTCAAAATTTGTCCATGATTTCCTTTTTCACTCAGCATGAAAACTGATATCCTGTTCATCCTGAACAGAATGCCCTCCCCAAACTCTGTAATCTTGTGTCACTCTCCCCAACTCTCTGTCTCTCTCAGGCTGATTCATCCAAGGGAGGAACTGTGTCACTCCTATTCCTTGAACATACTGAGTGTGCTCAAGCTTCAGATTCTGTACACCCTCTGCTCTGTCTTCCTGGAACATCAGCCAGCCAGTATGCACATGAGTTGCTCCCTGACCTCCTCCATGTGTTTACCCAGAGGATTTTGTGTGTGTGTGCATGTGTTCGCTTTCAAAAATTGCTCTGAAACCCTCTGACACTCCCTAATATCCTTCCCTATCAAAAATTGCTTTGAAACCCTCTGATACTCCCTAATATCCTTCCCCAATTATTTTTTCCCATAGCATTATTATTGCTTAGTAGATTGTATATTTAACATTCTAATCTTTGTTATTTTCCCTGCCTCCTCCCACTAGAGTATAGAGGATGTGAAGGCAGAGATTTAATCTATCTAATTTATTGTTGTGTTCTTTGAGATGCCTTAGGCCAATCCATTCTCCATAAATATGATTGAAGGAACAAAATAAATTCAGCCTAGAGGCTGAAAGATGCTGACGTGAGAGATTGCCTGAGCTGATACTTGAGCCACCCTATTGAACCTATTGGTAACAACTAATTGTTAGCTTGTACAATTTATCCCCTTAGATTTATTTTTACCCATCTATTGTCCCTGTGTCATTAAGTTGTCATAGTACTGATTTTTATAGTGAATGGAAAGCAGTCGATGTAATTATGCTGCCATAACAACAGAGAAAGGGTCTATGGTATAAGAACTAAATTATCGGGTCCCAGTGCCTTTACTTACCAATGGTGGTGCCCTGAGAATGTCCAACATAGTGTATCTTCTCCTGCCCAGTTTTCTTTACAATGAAGTCAATTGTGGCTGGAAGGTCATATTTAGCCATTTCATCAAAACTGCAAGAAAAAAAATAGACAAAATAAATCTGAATATATTTTCTTGTTAGAGTTTTTAAATTTCAAGAATGTTCTTGGATAAGGTTCTATTTCTGTTAGAGAAATAGAAAAACTAGATTCTCTAAATATTGCAGCTTAAAAACCCTTAGCAAGGGCCAGGTGCCCTTTGGGGTAGTTTCTTATAAACAACTTATAACATTTCTAAAGTACAACACTATGGCTACAATCTAATTCAAACAAGAGAGTAACTATAGGTGGGAATTATTTCCATCCCTGAAATGGAATGTTAGATTTAATAAGCATCTGTATGCTGTGTTCCAGTGCCATTTAATATGAATCCTATCCCTCTCTATTTTATTCTTCACAACTCAGCCAGAATGACACTTTGAAAATAAAAACTCCCAGTTTAAAACTTTTCAGTGACTTCTCATTGCATTTAGAGTGAGTTCCAGCACCTTCACCATCATCTACATAGCCCTGCCTGAGCTGATGCTTATCAGCATCTCTAGTCTCCTCTTACATCACTTGCTTTTTCCTCATTCCACCTGGGACACAAGTGTTTCCTTTTAGCTCCTAGAACTCCTAGAGCACTTTTGTTCCCTTAGCATTATCAGCCAAATTATCTTGTTCTCTATCTCCCTCAGTAATTTCCAGGAATAAGGTACAAGAAGGTTAGTGATAGGAAACCTTTGAAAATCTCTCCATGTTGACTGAATTTTGTTCTTCATGATGATGCAGATTGAATCCCCAAACAGGTTCTAATGTCCCCAGAATCCATATGGATATTCCCTTTGAAATTTGCCAGGGGCAGTGAATTCCCTTGTTTCAGCAATATTGTTCATTAAACTTGGAAAAGCATATTCAGGAATCCCTACATAGTGAGTAACTGAGATCACAGAAAGTTTGAACGAAAAGCTATTTTTGAAATGAGGTATATGGAAGCATTTAAGAAAAGATATGAGTAAAAATGTCTTCCTTCCCTTCTTAATTGGAGCATAATTTGTTAAGATGAGACTGAACTGGAAAGAAAGATGTCTATACTTTTAAAGCCCAATGATTTTTTTAACACAGATGTCTTTATGATTTGTTTTATTTATTAACAGTACAACATTTTCATGCATTCTGAAATTTCACAATGTTTGATTCAGTTTAGATCAAAATATTCAAGCCCACATGAGCGAGAACGAAGTGAGATTACCTTTTTAAAGCCCAAATATTATTCTTTTTTAAAAAATTTTTTTAGTTGTTGATAGACCTTTATTTATTTGTGTGAGTGCTGAGAATCAAATCCAGTGTCTCACACATGTCAGGCAAGTGCGATACTGCTGAGCCACAGCCCAAGCCCCCAATGATTATTCTTTTTTTTTTAAAGAAAGAGTGGGAGAGAGAGAGAGAGAGAGAGAGAGAGAGAGAGAGAGAGAGAGAGAGAGAATGAGAATTTTTTAATATTTATTTTTTAGTTCTCGGCGGACACAACATCTTTGTTGGTATGTGGTGCTGAGGATCGCACCCGGGCCGCACGCATGCCAGGCGAGCGCGCTACCGCTTGAGCCACATCCCCAGCCCCCCAATGATTATTCTTAATAGCTCATTTTTATTGTCCATTTTCTTTACCTGAAAGCCCAGAATTCAACTGAGTCTGGTGAATAGTACAAATTTCTCCTGGACCAGGTATTTCCTCTGCTGTTGCCCAACCACACGTCATAACCAGCGTCTGCCAGAATGAAGGCCAGGCTGTTGTTGGGCAGGTTTGCAATCCAGTTTGTGGCTGATGTAAGCAAACCATGCTGCAGAAACACCACAGGTCTGTGGCCTAAAGAATACAATTATTTTAAAACATTATAAACTTACTCTTTTTTCTAAGATAAATGTGTGACTGGAATTAAACGCGTTTGTTTGAGTTGAATATATTTGAATATGTTATCTTAATCATCTTTACTCAGGTGGTTGGTTTCCCAGATGCCAAAGCTTATCAAATGTTTACTTAAAATATGTGTATCCCATGGTACACCAACTGTACTTCAAGAAAGGTATTAATTATATTTGCAATAAATTCAGCACTAGGTTGATTTAGGTGGACTATAAATAGTAAAGTTATGAGAGGTAGTCTTTAAAATTTTTATATTATTTTTATACTACATAATTTTCCTACAGTTAAAAAAATAAAATTTTAATAGTACCAGCAAATATGGCCTGTAATTGGAAAATAGGTTTCAAATGGCCTCCACATCGTCTCCTCTACAACACACCCTGGATAACTTTTTTGATCCTATAGGACTGAGGTCAGTTACTATCTCTGAGAGCAACTTTCCTTAGATATCTTCATCAAGTCTTCCAGTTTCATAGCCTGTGCACAGTCGTAGCTTTGGACTTAACACATTTCATTATAATCATTTGTTTATTTATCCATCTCATTGACTAAATGGTGATCTCCTCGAGAATCAAAAACTATGGATGAATTTTTGTTGTATTTCCAAAATGAGCAAGATTTATGAAATCCTTAGAAAGAAATGAAAGGAGAAACAGATGGAAGGAATGTGGGGGGAAGGATGGAGGAAAGGGAAAAGGAGAGGCAGGAAGGGAGGAGGGAAGAGGAAAAGGGAAGGAAGGGAAGAAGGTTATACCTTTGTTCTCTGAGTTTTTCTTTCCATAAGGAATTCTGAAGATCCCAAGGATATAACCGTCTTCAGTCACAACTTCATATTCTTCACTTGGGTATCCCCAGTAGGAAATCATTTGATTCTGATGAGGAAGACCAAAAGGATTAAGTTTTAGCTGGCTTTGGAAATACATCTAATGACTAGATAATGTTAATTATTTTCACTGGTCACTTAAAAATTTAAACCCACTGTGATTCTAAATCACATTAATATCTCTTAACTTTTATAGATAACCATCCCCCTACCCCGCCTCTGGTTAACTTACAATATTCATGTGGGCTTCAGGGCTCTCAGGTGCTACTTTTCCTAAGAAACCATGCGTAGTTCCAAATGCAGATATCAAACTTGCCACTGCTAAAAGCGACCACATTTTGAACTGTCCAGAAACAAAAGAATGGCCTGTGCTATGGTTAACCCATTATACTTTCATAATACTCATATTTTGTGACAATATTACCAATATGAAAAGTAGAGAAATGTTTGAGGTTGATTATATTCTCTTGGACAATAAACTGGGACATGTGGATGTCAGTACAGTCATCTTAATGTTTAAAATGTTTTCACCCTGATTTCATTTGTTTAAGAACACTTATTTAAATTTCAAGTCTTCTTGAAGGAAGTTTAGATGGCAAAAACAAAACCTCCAACTGTTCATATTCTTATTATGCCATATGTTTAAGATTTTTGCCAACTGATTTGAGAACTCAGTGTGGGAGTGAGAGTTGTATAGGCATTTGATGTCCTTATATTTAACCTTAATATAATATGCACACAAACTTACCATGACATTATTAAAAAGTATTCTTTATAATAGTGACTACGTAACAATTTATTGACTTAATGTTATTATACGGATTTAAAAGCTGCCATCACCTCAAAATGCCACCCATAAACAGAATAATGTGTGAATATGATTTTAAGAAATTTATTGCTCTTTTAATTTTTGTTGTTGTTGTTTTGTTTTGCAATGCAGGAAATCAAACCCATGGCCTAATGCATGCTAGGTCAGTGCTCTACCTCTGAACTAGAGAAACAGTCTTACTCTTTTAATTTTTTTCTTGGAGATTTTATTTCATTAAAATTATGTAGATCATGAAAATTATAAATCAGCAATGTGTTGGATGATCCAATACCTTCACAAGTATTTAACAACAAAAAGGAAAATCAGTGTCACTATATTAAAAGAATTCAGGACGTTTTTCTAATTTAACCTTTCATGTTTTGCTGTAGAAAAATAGCAATCCACTTCTTAGATGACAAATAATTTCAAGTAGACTGAATTAGTTTTACTATTTAAATGATTGGTATTTCCACTTAATTGTGTATCAGAATTGTTAGGCTTTTTGTAATTGGAAAGCAATACAGGCCAGAAACAAAATGGACCTATTTTAAAATGAAGGAAATGTTTTTAGTTGAAAATAGCCCAATGGATGATCCTACTAGATTTAACCCCTCAAAAACTGAGTAGGCTGCAGCTCAAAATGACTTGTCAATTTTAAAACTTATCATCCTTGGCTGTCAACATGTGGTCCTTGAGGCAACTACTCTTGGATAATGACTAGGAATTCCATATACACTCAAAATTACTAGAATTGAACAAGTGTATTTTATAGTTTTTGCATTTTGATTAAAATTTTAGTTTACAAATTTTCTTTTTTCAAAGGAACATTTCAGTAGGACTCTACCTTTTGATCTTGTGATAATTGTCTCTTGTTTCTCAATACAGAAAATATTTGACATTGGACTCAGAAGATCTAAACTTCCTTCTATAAATTTGAGAATCTCCAGATACTAAACTGTGAAAAATCCCCAAGGGAGAACTGCTATTTGTTCTCAAAAAATTGAAAGGATATCATGGAGATAGCTTTAAATCAAATCCTTTAGTGTATGTGTGAGGTAAATTACACAATAATTATTTATTGAATAACTAATGCATGTTAGAAGCAATATTTAGCTGTCACATGTAGAAAAATTTTAATTGCTTTTGGTGAAGAATTTGTAAAATTTGTATCACTGGATTCAAGTGAGGTTCTTTAAAAAGGGATAACTTCTCAGTTGCTGACAATATTTCTTTTTTTTTTTATTGTGCCCATCTACAACTTTTTTTTTTATTGTTGGTTGTTCAAAACATTACATAGTTCTTAATATACCATATTTCACAGGTTAATTCAAGTGGGTTATGAACTCCCATTTTTACCCCGTATACAGATTGTTGTGTCACATCAGTTACATTTCCATTGATTTACAAATTGCCTTTCTAGTGACTGATGTATTCTGCTGTCTATCCCATTCTCCACTATCCCCCCTCCCCTCCCCTCCCCTCCCCTTCTCTCTCTCCACCCCCTCTACTATAAATCGTTTCTTCCACTTATATAATTTTTCTCCTACCCCTCCTTTCCTCTTATATGTAATTGTGTATAACCCTGAGGCTCACCTTCCAATTCCATGCAATTTCCCTTCTCTCTCCCTTTCCCTCCCGCCTATCATCCCTGTTTAATGTTAATCTTCTTCTCAAGCTCTACCCTGTCCTTGGTTACTCCCCTTATATCAAAGAAGACATTTGGCATTTGTTTTTTAAGGCTTGGCTAGCTTCGCTTAGCATAATCTGCTCTAATGCCATCCATTTCCCTCCAAATTCTATGATTTTGTCATTTCTTATTGCAGAGTAATACTCCATTGTGTATAAATGCCACATTTTTTTAATCCATTCATCTACTGAAGGGCTTCTAGGTTGGTTCCATAATCTTGCTATCGTGAATTGTGCTGCTATGAACATCGATGTAGCAGTGTCCCTGTAGCATGCTCTTGTTAGGTCTTTAGGGAATAGACCGAGAAGGGGAATAGCTGGGTCAAATGGTGGTTCCATTCCCAGCTTTCCAAGAAATCTCCATACTGCTTTCCAAATTGGCTGCACCATTTTGCAGTCCCACCAACAATGAACAAGTGTACCCATTTCCCCGCATCCTCTCCAGCACTTGTTGTTGTTGGACTTCATAATGGCTGCCAATCTTACTGGAATGAGATGGTATCTTAGGGTGGTTTTGATTTGCATTTCTCTGACTGCTAGCGATGTTGAGCATTTTTTCATGTACTTGTTGATTGATTGTATGTCCTCCTCTGAGAAGTGTCTGTTCAGGTCCTTGGCCCATTTGTTGATTGGGTTATTTGTTATCTTATTATCTAATTTTTTGAGTTCTTTGTATACTCTGGATATTAGGGCTCTATCTGAAGTGTGTGGAGTAAAGATTTGTTCCCAGGATGTAGGCTCCCTGTTTATCTCTCTTATTGTTTCTTTTGTTGAGAGAAAACTTTTTAGTTTGAGTAAGTCCCATTTGTTGATTCTAGTTGTTAACTCTTGCGCTATGGGTGTCCTATTGAGGAATTTGGAGCCCGACCCCACAGTATGTAGATCATAACCGACTTTTTCTTCTATCAGACGATATTTCAACAAAGGCTATAAAACCATTTGTCATAGTTCACTTAGCATAGTTCCCGACTTACAGAAAAGCCAGAATAAAACTCTCAAGGTCTAAATCTGACCCTCCTGGCTAACTTAGTAATAGAAATTATATTTATTGGCAACTCTTAAAAATTAGTTTTTAACCAGACCTTGTCTTTTCAATGAAATTTTAGGAAGGGACACACTAGTATTCAAAGACTAACCAGCAGTGTTTTCACATTCAAACCAGAAAGTTTGATCCAACTTTTCAGAAACCCTCTGTTTTATTCCCTCGATAGCCTTCCTCAAGTAATTTATTACTGTAAAGACATTTAACCTATGGTTTGAGTTATAGGACACCCCAAAAATCCAAGTTAGCTGCACGGGCTCAGAAATGTTCAGGGACAGAATAAATGCCTCAAAGCACCTGTCACCAAGTTTTAAAACAAGAGTAATAACTAACTTCTATAGAGGACTCTCGATAGGCTGGAGTGTGTACTCAACATGTAATATGTATAAGTGAGTTATCTGCACTAAAATGTTTCCTATTTCTATAATCTAAGGTCACAATAGTGCGTTTCTTGATAGTATGAGCATTCATTATATAAAGAAAGTAAAGTTTTCAATATGTTTGGCATCTAGTATTTGATAAATATAGTTATTATTACTTTCGTCTCACTTAATTTTTATAACAACCCTATTAAGTAGGTAGCATTGTATTCCCCATTTTGCAGATAAGCAAAGCAAGGCTAGAAAAGAACTTGCCCAATAAGTCTGCATAAAGTAGTATGCCTATATTTGAAATGAGGTTATCTCTTTTAAAGATTATATTTTTCTTCACTATAATGCTTCTTTAGGATGATTATATGTCACCTTATATAAGGAGCTACTTGGCACAGCCACAGAGAGATTTACACAAATTTTTCCAAACTTCTGTTTCAGTTGGGCATTGTGGTGCATGCTTGTAATCCCAGGGGCTTGGGAGGCTGAGGCAGGAGGATCTAGAGTTCAAAGCCAGCCTCAACCCCAGTGAGGCGCTAAGCAACTCAGTGAGGCTCTGTCTCTAAATAAAATACAAAAAACGGGTTGGGGATGTGGCTCAGTGGTCGAGTGTCCCTGAGTTCAATCTCTGGTATCAAAACAAAACAAAACAAATTTCTGTTTTGAGAAGTTTCAAATTTGAAGAAGTATATGTAGACTATGAAGTACGCCATGAAGTTTAACTCAACCACAGTTAATTTGAATGATATTAAATTATATGACATAGCATGTTTATAAAGTCAATTCATATAACATTAGAGGACAAGCTTCTCAAAAGGGAGAGAGAGAGAAAAGACTTTTACATTAACACTTGTTACAATAGTGAAAAAATTTGTTATTCATAACAAAAGTCAAGAATTTCATGTACTTTCAAAACAAATCAAATCCTAGAGGAATAAGCCATAATTCAGATAAACACATTTATATAGGTGAATATACAATAACTATTTATGTCTTTTAAACCTGCAATATTTGGGTTAAAGAAACAAATGAATCTAGAATTCAGATAATTTTGCACAGCAGAAGTTGTACTTACAGTCTCCTCAGAAACAGAACTAGGTTTCTGAATGGTCAGGATTTTGGTTAATGGTACATTTGCCTTTTATATACAAAAACTTCAACAATGGCCAGAATTAGTCATCCTCTAATTAAATTACCACAAATTCTTAATATCTGGACATCATTTTATGTTGGAAGGACAAACCTAAAAATCAAATATTGCATTCAAGTTCACATGAGTGAACCTTTAACTTTTAACAAAAGCAAATATTGAGCAAAGGAACTTTGATGATTAAAAATGATTTAGGAAACATTAAGATTGATCGATAGCTTAAACATATAAAACTATTGAATCAAAGATATGACACAAACAATTATTAAGTTTGTTTCAGATAAATAGGATTAAGATGGTAAAAGGCCCTAACTCCTGTGCTTCAACAATGCAACCCAAGCTATTCTGACCAAATGATGAGATAATGAATGTGATCAACATAGATTAATGCTTTTTATGGTCTTTGACCTGGGTCTATTACCCTCCAGATAATGATATCCAAAACCCAGTCCCTGGCTTTTCATAACACATGAATTGTACCTTTTTAAAAAATACAAAATCTACTTGATGTGGTTTCAACAATGTGAATGTGTATATAAATGGGTTATACAATTCAAGATTTTTATTTAAAAATGTAGTTAAGTCTTTACAACTACCATGAGCATCTGTGGCTGATGGTAAAAGAAAAACAAAATCATACTTTGATTTGTTAAAATCATTTGCAATTTGTTTTTAGGAATCTCTATTTGCTTATTAGTATGTATATGCCTAGCAGAAATAGTGAACAAATATTTTTATTGTTCTTCTTTGTTATACATGACAGCAGAATCCATTTTGATAAAATTATACAAGCATGGGACATATCTTGTTTTAATTAGGACCCCATTCTTGTGGGTGGGCACAATCGTGGGATTCACTCAGGTATTTTCATATGTGTGTATAGGAAAATTATATTAAATTTATTCTACTATCTTTCCTATTCTTATCCCCTTTCCTGTCTTTTCTTTCCCCTTTGTGTAATTTACTGAACTTCTCTTCTTGCCTTTATTGTGGTTTAGCTTCCACAAATGAGCAAAAACTTTTAACCTTTGGTTTTTGGGGATTATCTTATTTCACTTAGCATAATAGTTTCTAGATCCATCCATTTACCTGCAAATGTCATAAATTCATTCTTTTTTGTGGCTGAATAATAGTCTATTGTGTATATATACCACAATTTCTTTATCCATTCATTTGTTGATGGGTATCTAGATTGGCTCCATAGCTTTGCTATTGTGAATTGTGCTGCTATAAAATTTGATGTGGTTGCATCACTGCAGAATGCTGATTTAAAATCCTTTGGATATACACTGAAGAGTGGAATAACTGGGTCACATGATGGTTTCATCCCTAATTTTTTGAGGAATCTCCATACTGCTTTCCAGAAGGGTTGCACCAATTTGCAGTCCCACCAACAATGTAAGAGCATTCCCTTTTCCCCACACTCTCACCAACATTTGTATTACTTGTACTCTTGATCATTGCCATTCTGACTAGATCGAGATGAAATCTTAGTGTAGTTTTGATTTTCATTTCTCTAATTGCTAGAGATATCAAACATTTATTCATATATTTGTTGACCGTTTATATTTCTTCTTCTGTGAAGTGCCTGTTCAGTTCCTTTGATGATTTAATCAGTTGGGTTATTCGGGGGTTTTTTGGTGTTAAACTTTTTTGAGTTCTTTGAATACCCTGGAAATGAACGCCCTTTCTGAAGTGCAAGTGACAAAGATTTTCTCTCATTCTATGGGTTCTCTTTACTCTCTTGATTGTTTCCTTTGCTAAGAAGCTTTTTAGTTTGATGCCATCCTATTTATTGATTTTTTATTTTACTTCTTATGCTTTCAGAATCTTGTTCACAAAGTCAGTACCTGTGCCAACATATTGTGGATCTGGGCCTACTTTTTCTTCTATCAGGTATAGGGTTTCTGGCCTTATACCTAGGTCTTTGATCCACTTAGAGTTGATTTTTGTGTGGAGTGAGAGTTAGGGGTTAAGTTTCATCCTATTACATATGGATTTCCAGTGATCCCAGCACCATTTGTTGAAGAGGTTGCCTTTTCTCCAGTGTGTGTTTTTGGTGCCTTTTCTAGTATTGAAAAGAACAAAATGGCAAGCTATAATCTAATACCTTTCCAACAAGCTCCACAATAGGACTAATTGGAGTTACATTGCTGATATGTATCAAACTGAATATATGAAACACCATGTGTGTTTACATGATTTTATACCCTAGTATCACACATTTCCTCAACTCTAGCTGTTTGTCATTGATAACCATTAAGTTTTGAAAAGATGATGATGTGTTCTCATGAGGATCACAACTGAAGGGAAGTGTTTTGCTGAACTAATGCAATTTGAATGAATTTTGCTAGCATACAGGAGGCAAATCAGCCATGTTTCTTTATGTTATTCTTTGCCTAAATTCAAGCAAGGGAATATTAGAATATGTTCTTTTATCTTTTTTTCTGTAAATAAAAAAGAGTTGGAGGAGGAATCTTTGGAAAAAATGAAGATCCTTATAGACTTTGAAAGAGATCTATGATACTAAGAGTTAATGCAATCAAATACACCCTAGCTTCTTTGTAAATACCTCAAATTTTGATTAACCAGGGGTAATTCACTAGGGATAGTCACATAAACTACTGAGGGGATTTAGTTTCTAGTTTGCATTGTATATTAAGGTCCATTAAGAAATACAATACTCTCTCTGCTCCATTGTTTTTCTCTTTCCAACTCTTCATCTTTAGGTATCAGCTTAGCTGTTATGTCTTTGTTAAAGAGCACTCAGACACTGTTCTTCATCCATCTGTAGTTGGCTCAGGAGTCTTTTCCTACATCCTTATGAAACCCTATATTTACTCCATTCTAGGAGTTAAGGATAAGTCATTGTATCTTTTCCCTTGGACACACACACACACACACACACACACACACACACACACACACTCCTTAAATGCAGGGGCTGCAATTTGTTCACCATTATATTCTGCATTCCTAGAATTTGTTTATAACAAAGTACATGATCAATAAATATTTGTGAAAAAAATATTTATAGATAAGAATTCCCATTTTGGTCTTGTCCTTTGAGCACAACCAGATTCCCTGAAATTCATACTTGCTGAGAATATCTGTCCTAGCTTAATCAGCTGTCTCTTAGGGGTCAACCTGTTTATTCATCTTGTCATATTTCCCTTCTTATTTTCTTCAGTTTGACAGTCTGTTGGAATGTTTTTCAAAAATGAGTAATTCCAATATGCTAGAATCATTTTTATAATTCACCTAATTTTCTTTTGCATTCAAGTCCTCCTATAAATGTTTTGAAGGCATATGTCTCTTTTTCATTTTATTATACATTCTAGACCTTTATATGTTTCACCTAGGAATTTTTGTCACTCTTCACTGGTATTCTGTCTGGCTGTTTTATCTTCCAATATTCGGTGCATTTCCAAACAGTTGCTCAATTTAAATCCTAAAAGTTAAAGTCTAATTATTATTATCTTTGGCTTGAAAACTTGTTTTGGCTTCCTGGTCCATGAATAGAGTTCAAATAGCAAAGATGTATTTCATTCAATTAGGAGGCAATTTTAGAAAATCTTTTCTGAGGAATATAGTACTTTTAAAATTCCAACTCCAGTTGACCTCTCTTTTTCCTATGACCTCCTATTGTACTTTGGTGACTATAAAACTCATTTTGACTCTCAAATCTCTATTGTTTCGTACTGCTTTTTAAGACTTCAATACATGCCCAATTAGTTCAAGAAAATGAACTTCCTTAAAACATATGTTTATATCATTACATACATAGTGCAGGACTTTTCACCTCAACAGGTGCTTAGTGCTTTAGATATTAAAGTAGCTTATTTCATACATCATTTCACAAATAAATGAGACAGATCTTGGGGTTTAGTTAACTATTTTATTTGTCCTTGTTAAATTCCAAAGTATCTTTATCACTTGGAGGTGCTTACATTATCATTAAAACTCCCCTTATAAACCTGGATTGGTCTTTTTCACTCTGAATAGTTGAAAGTGACATCATAAAGGGCAGATGTTCATATCCCCGGGCTCATGTACATCTGTGTGTATTCACATCTGTGTGGAAGGAATAGTCACATGGCTTCTATCAGATTCTTAAATTTATCATTCATCCACAAAATGGATGAAAGTCTATGTTGTACAATTCTTCACTTTACAATTACAACATGTTCAATAAATGTATGGATAAAACTGGTAATGAAAACCTGAAGGAAAAATATTTATGATGATAGAAAAACATCCTATAGGCAAAAATATCATGCAACAGGTTATTTTACAGGCATGATGAAGTCAAAGTAAGCACTGAATAAAAAACAATATAGATCACAAATATGGTAATATTTTTTTCAATAATTATTTTGGAGAACTGAATACAATGGATCTTAAGAAATATTTTGAAAGAATATGAAACATGAAAGCTTTGAGGAAAAGAAATCCCATTATCAATAAAATCTGGAGCTTTGCATCTAATAAGGTGTTTTTTATTGTTTCGGTGATTTCCCAGTAGATGTTCTGAAATACAGCATGTTGTTAGATCCAGTCCAATTTGTTGTAGGAAAGCAGAGACAGAGGCAAATGAGGTCAGGAATCTGAGAGAGCAATTGTTGGCAAAATTCCCTTAAAATAAGGGTTAGATAGTAAGACCATTTCTCACCCCTAGTACAGCTATAACTTTCTACAACCACAGATTGTGGAGGATTAGTTTAAATAAATATAAAGAAAGAAGTTTCACAATCACACTTCAAAGAAACATTAAGTCTTTGTAAAACTATGGTTACTACAAAAGAATGTAGTAATTTATTTATGTTATTATTATTAGTGAAAGTGAGTTGGCTTTAAAATGTATGGCTTCTAGACGGAAGACTACTTGCATGTTAGTACAATGTAAAAGGTCCATACAGGAGTAACACAGCCATACTTGGAAAGGTATTTGCCTTTTTACATACACTTTGAGATTAGAAGAAAGATGATATTTTTATTCCTAATCTTTAAGGAAGCAGTAAAATAGATTATTGAAAATTAAACCGGATCTGCTATGTTGACTTTTTGAAGAAAGAAAGATAAGTTTTCCTTAGAATTTCTAGACAAAGACCAGTCTTAGTAGCTGGCTCTTCTCCTAGTATAACCAGTGCCCTGAATTGACTCCTTAGGGCTAGGGAAAAGAAAGTTGATCCAACATTTACAGTCAACAAGTATTGTTGAGATCTGCCTTCCACCCCAGCCCATACTACCACACACCTAAGAAAAGTTTGATGGATTCCCTGACACAAGAATGGCAAGTGGAGAATCAAAGAAAGGCATTAAAGATGCTCTAAGAAATAAAGAGCTGTTGGAAGAGTATCATGGGAAACAATTTTGAGGAGAGGAAACTCTTGGATGTCGTAGAATTCAAAGGGATACTTAATTCACTTCTTATTAAACAATTCTTGTTTTTATTTCTTGATCATAGAGTTTTAATATTTAGTGTACTTTTCCTTTAGTTCTATACTCTAAGCATCTTGTGATTATTAGAGTATTATTACCTAATATTTTTAAAGGAATAAGATGAAAGAATTATTCTTCTAAAATTCAAGGATTAAATTCTCTCTCTGCCATTATAATGAAATGACATTAAACTAACTAAAGCACAAAATTCAGAAATTATTTTGTCCACAAATGGGAGAATTCTTTCTCTTCTACAGTCACTGAAAAGAATGATTGAGAACATTTACATTCTTAAAATTACTAAGACCTTCAGAAGCTTTTGTGAGATCTGTCTATCCAGATAGAAAAATCTTGAATAATTTGAAATATATTGAAAAAGCTTGTCACTGACAAGTGACAATGCTTTATAGTTTGCAAATCTCCTTAATACCTTGCTTAACAGAAAACAGTTGGATTTTCATATTTTTGTCTATATTCAGTTAATTGCAGTATCACATGGTAAAACTCCACTACACACTGATGACAGAATAGAAATGTCTTTGCACTATTGTAAAGATATTTTATTGATACTTTATTTATTATAAATCTTCGGTACCAATTAAAGATTCAGTATGTATATCATGAAATTAGTATAACTAGTCTACTGTGCCTCCATGACTGTGTCCATGTTTTAACATTTGCTGGGTAAAAAAGATTTGATTCATATATAGTTACCTAGATTATACTATAAAACTGATCAGTTTTGGTGCAGGACTGTCTGGTGTCCATTTGGCATTTATGTTTAACCCTTTCTACATTCTCCTCTACTTGAAAGGGGAGAATCTTGGAATTTCTAGAATGCTTTTCTGCTTTTGTCTCACAAAGAGGGCTTACATTTTCTAGGGCAGTTGTGAACAGGTACGCAGGCAGAAGTTTACAGTGGCGTTTAGGTGAACTCCTGGAAATCACCATACAGCAAAACAGTCAGCTGAGTTCTACAGCTGTTTCCAAGTTTCCCCGATGAGTTTCCATTTGCAACCATTCCCAGGTGAGTTTCTATAAATCACTCATTTCTAGCAATGACTTCTGTGACCTTCATTGCTTGAGACATTGCATCAATTGTGTAAGCATCTAATTCTACATATAAGGACACTTCTTGGAAAACTTAGAGTGGCTTCTATATCCTGAAAAAATTCTGATATATAGAGCTCAATTATTGTGTGAGAATCATTCAATTAGTAAAAAGTTAGTAGTTTTCTTTGGTTTATTTTTTCATATTGGAGAGATACTAGTATATGTAATAGCTATTTTATTGTATAATTTCTTTTTAGAATATATTTTATTTTACAAAGATAAATAGTTATTTTTAAAGACTTTTGCTATTTATAGAGGACACAAGGAAAATTCACACATTGCAGCCATCTGATATTTAACAAAGGTGTCAAAAATATATTTAGGGAAAAAAGCCTTTTTAATAAATGGTATGGGGAAAATTGGATATCTATGTGTATAAAATAAATTAAACTAGACTCCTATCTCTTATCCTGCACAAAACTTAAATCAAAATGGGTCAATACTTAGGAAATAGACCAGAAACTTTAAAATTTCCAGAAGAAAATATAGGGTCAACACTCCCTCATATGGGTGCTAGCACTGGCTTGCTTAACAAGACCCCCAAGTGCAAGAAATAAAACTGACAATCAGTTATGGGATAACATAAAACTAAAATATTTCTGCCCAACAAAGAAAATTATTAAGAGCATGAAGAGAGAGCCTGTAGAATGGGAGGCAATCTTTGCCAGCTACTCCTCTAATAGGGGACTAATATCCAGAATATAAAAGAACTCAAAAAACTTAACACCAAAACCACAAATGCTCCAATCAATAAATGGGCAAAAGAATTAAACAGAGGGCTGGGGATGTGGCTCAAGCGGTAGTGCGCTCGTCTGGCAGGCGTGCAGCCCGGGTTCAATCCTCAGCACCACATACAAACAAGATGTTGTGTCTGCCGAGAACTAAAAAATAGATATTAAAAAAAATTCTCTCTCTCTCTCTCTCTCTCTCTCTCTCTTTCTCTCTCTCTCTCTCTCTCTCTCTCTCTCTTTCTCTTTTTTATTTTTTTTCACTCTCTCGTTTTTAAAAAAAGAATTAAACAGAAACTTCTCAAAAGAAGAAACATAAATGACCAACAAATAAATGAAAAAATTTTAAACATCTTTAGCAATCAGGAAATGCAAATCAAAACTCCACTAAAATTTCATCTCACTCCAGTCAGAATGACAATGATCAAGAACACAAACGATAATAAAAGCTGGTGAGGTTGTGGAAGAAAAGGTACACTTGTACATTGTTGATAGGACTGCAGACTAGTACAATCACTCTAGAAACCAGTATGGAGATTCCTCAAAAACACTAGTAATGGAATGACTTATGACCCAGTTATCCCATTCCTTGATATTTCCCCAAAAGTACTAAAATTAGAAGACTGTAGTAATACAGCCACCTCAATGTTTACAGCAGCACAATTCACAATAACTAACTAAATTATGGAATTAACCCAGTTGCCCATCGATTGATAAATGGATTAAGAGATTGTGATACACAAACACATACACACACACACACACACACACACACACACACACACAGTTCTACTGAGCTGTAAAGAAGGATGAAATTATGGCCTTTGCCAGTTAATGGATGGAAATGGAGAACATTATGATAAATGAAATAAACCAAACTCAGAAACTCAAAGGTTAAATGTTTTCTCTCATATGTGGAATCTAGGGTAAAAATAAAGGAAAGGAGGAGGGAAGGATAGAATATCATAAAGATAAAGAGTTCTCTCTGATATGTGGATGCTAACCCATAACAAGGGAGGGGATGGAGGGGAATAATAGAAGTACTTTGGATTAGACAAAGAGGAATGAAAGAAATAGGAAAGACGGTAGGATGAACTGGATATAACTTTCCTATGCTCATATATGCATACATGACTAGTGACTCCATCATGTTCAACCACAAGAATGGGATCAAAACTGCAATGGGTTGCATTCCATGTATGTACAATATGTCCAAATACACTCTACTGCCATGTATAGCTAAAAACAACAAATAAAATTTTAAAAAGATAAAGTGAATATCCATAGTGTAAAAGAAGAGATCAAGAGGCAGAATGAAGAGATAGGAAAGGAGAAGCAATGCAGAAAGAATTCTAAAAAAAAAACATGTTATGCGCATATATAAATACATCACATTGAATGTCACCTTTATGTATAAATAAAAGTAATCAATCAAAAATCAATAAATAGATGAGGAAAAGGAAATCTAATAGAGAAGAGAAAGGAGAACAGGAAAGGAGAGGGAGGATGGGAGGGAAAAGGGGGAAATGTGAACTGAAATTGAATTCCATGCATTTTTTGAGTTTTTTGGGATGAATCTAAATACTATGTATAGCTATAAAGCTCTAATAAAGAAGAAAAAACTAACAAGATTTTTTGCTATTTACAAATAAAGAATTACAGATGCTAAGCCAATAGAAAAGGAAGGAGCTCTTTAACAAAGAATGCTAAATGTTACTCACAAGTGTTAATAGAAAGGCCAGGAGCATAAATATAAGCAAGCCCCTCTCTGATATTCTCCATACACTTCGCAAAAGCAAAAAGCTCTCTTATTTAAAGAGAAAATAAACAGTACACTGTATTTTAGGCATATATGCATACAAGATATATATTTTATGTCTATTCAAGTTCAGGGCTATATTATCCTATCTTCATCTTGGAGCTCTTCTGGCTCTTATTCTTTCTTTGAATTGCCCATTTTATTCATGCACAAATGACTTCCATATCTCTAACCAAATTTTTCTCCTAAACTCCATTACCACATCCAAATGTCTGTATGGAATCTAATTTTCTGGTTCCATTATCTATTATCCGTAAGAACCTTGGCAACTTATTTAATTGCTATAAATTCAACTTTCTTCAAATCTGAAGTAGAATTGTTAGTACCTATTTAATAGTACAAGAATTCAGTGAGGCAGTATATGAAAAACACCTGGCATACCGTAAACACTCAATGATAGTAGATATTTTGAGCATTATTAAGGCTTTCTTACTGCATGAAGACATGCATTCCACTGTTTACATAAACATACTATGTTGAAATTATTGGTTTGCATGTGTTTTCCTCAAAACTCTGGCAGAATTTGATATAAGAAGAAATACCTTATGAGGTGCTTTATAGACGACCCCTCACAGAAAGGTAGACATAGAAAAAAATCAGTTGACATTGCAGAAACAAAGGAAGAATCATTAAAACTCACTGCATGTGATTTCTGTAATGAGCCTTTTGATGGGATACTTGGAATTATTTAAAAATATTTGATACTTAATGGGATCTGGAAATTAATGCCGAAGTAACTATAGAGATCTCATTCATAACAGATAATTAGTCATTGAAAATTAATCAAAGTCCAGATTCGATGTGGGACTGAACATGAGGGGGGCTTTTGAATAGGGATCATAAACTTATCCATTCCTGATCCTGGGACTTTTCTTGTGAGGAATTTACCTGAAGAAAATGAGTCAGATATGCTTTACTTCCAGGGCCCTAAATCTGCTCTGGCTTAGCCATTGACGCCCATTTTGGTCTTGTTCTTTGAGCACAACCAGTTTCTTCCTTATGTCCCACCTCTTAAATTGGCTCTACTAACAACTAAGATTTATGTGACCACTTTGGTTTCTTTGGAGGTCCAATTCTCTCTCCAATGCTTTGCTATATATCATATCCACACTAAATTTATTCCTCACATTTTGGATCCAGAATTTGTGCCTTATGGTCATTTTATTCTATGGTGCCAGGAAAAAAAATCCTGAATCTGCAAGAATATGTCTCTACTTACCAGTAATATGAAATTACAAATTTGCTAGATGAGTCCTGGAAACTCTCTACCTCAGCACATGCTCTTTCTAGTACAACTAAGCATTTCAAAACAGACATGGGGATTTTTGCAGTTTTGATTTCACAGATGATTCCTAAGATTAAACCTTTCTTCTAATTCATTGCTATCACATTTTCACATCTGAGGCTTGCTCTATCCGTGATGTTTCCATTTTACCCATGCCTCAAATTCTGTCTATGGAACTCATCTCCTCTCTTATGTGCCTAGTTACTGGTGTCACGTATTTTCTACCATTGATTCCAAAGTTGCTTTATGGTTTGCCACAGAATGGGAACATTTCTTTAGGCTCCTTCCAGAGGGGATAAAGCAAGAAGAGAAAAACATGACTCAAGTAAAGCCACCCCCATCATTTTCATAAAATATTAAATTTCATAATAAATTATGAATTAAATTTATAGAGTGAATTTAACATGAATTTCCAGCCTAATATTTAAAAGATCTGAAATGTTTCAATTTAGTTTCCTCATACCATTCTGCTTATATCTGGTTGTACATAGGAAAATATTTCTTTTTAGGTAGTAAATTTTTTCAAAATGTTATGACTCCCATACTACAGAAATTTACATATTTTTCTCTGTCTCTAAAGTGGTATACTAGAACCCCTAATGGGTTATACAAATTCAGTTTCCAGTCTATTTATGTCTCTTATATCTTAGTAAGCATTCACTCTTGACTCAATTTTGGTGTGCAAAATTAATATGAGATGTATTTTGTTCTGTTGGGTCAAAATGCTGGTCAATAGTCAAATATAATCAATATGGATAGGCATTCTTGCCAGTCCCTGTAACCTTCTTATAAAACAAGCAGCCTTCTAAAGTACTGTTTTTATTGAAGGCAGTAATATCAATTTTACTTGAACTTGTGAGGAGACTGAGAAGGACATTCACATTACAGCAATCAGAAAGTTTTAAAACTCCTCTGATTATTATTATTATTATTATTATTATTATTATTATTGTTATTTTTGTTTGTTTGTGTTGCAGTACTGGGGATTGAGTCTGGGAGTGCTATACCACTGAATACATCTCCAATGCTTTTTTAATTTTTATTTTGAGACAGAGTCTTGCTCAGTTGCCAAGGCTGGTCTCAAACTTGCAATCCTCCTTCCTCACCCTCCTAAGTAGCTATGATTAGAAGCATGTGCTACTATGCCAAGCTTAAAACTCCTTTTAACCATATCACTTTTTTTCCATAAACATTCCACCTCCTCTAATAGGAGTTATCTATTTATTTCTCCTTATCTTTCTTTCTCTCCAGAAGTAATTGGCTCTATACTTTTTTAAAAAAATATGTATTTATTTATGTATCTTTTAGTTTTTAGGTGGATACATTAGTTTGTTTTTATGTGGTGCTGAGGATCGAACCCAGTGCCTCATGCATGCTAGGCGAGCACTCTACCACTGAGCCACCATCCCAGCCCCTTGACTCTACTCTTCCTCCTTACGATCCCTCTCTAAAATTCTACATTCATGGTATTCTAGTCAAGAATATAAATTTTGATAAAAAATATGAATCAAAATTAAAATTATGACTGCAAACACCTATATTTATTCAGCATGTCTCTGATATGGTCTTACAGAGAAAAGTGTAGTATTATAAGATAGTATGATAATGGTGCATAGTTTGGAAATTGAGGACATGCTGACTTTGAGCAGAAAAAATTCACATTGGATGAGCAGGATGAATAAGAAATATATGACACATCTTAGAAGATGTTTTTTAAAGAGAGAGTGAGAGAGAGAATTTTTAATATTTATTTTTTAGTTCTCGGCGGACACAACATCTTTGTTTGTATGTGGTGCTGAGGATGGAACCCGGGCCGCACGCATGCCAGGCGAGCGCGCTACCGCTTGAGCCACATCCCCAGCCCATCTTAGAAGATTTTTGAGACTGTTAGTTTGATGGGGCTGTAGATCCTAGGCAGAGAAAATGATGCGGTAGGAAGGCCCTGTAGTGGGATGAAAATGATAATTGCAAGTACTGAAAGAAGAGTAATGTGGATAAAGTCCCACTTTTTAAGACAGAATGCCAAGATGAGATTGGTTAGACTGACAAATTAGATCACAGAGGACCTTATGGATTAATTTAAGATTTGGAGTGTTTTGTCCTAAGAACAAAAGAAGCTATTGGCTTATATTAAGTAGAGAGTGAATTGTCAGGATTGTATTTGCTTTTTACAAGTCTCACTCTGGTGGTAGTGTAGAGAATGAATCAGAGAGGCAAGACTGCATATGGGGCACCTAGACAGGAGGCTTTTCCAGGAATTCCAGGTAGAACATGATAGTATTGGAAAAGGATAATGGCTTGAAGAAAGATGGCAGATTTGGAAGACAATTAGCAGACAAATCAATAGAACTAATGATTTGGAAATGAGGAATAATGCAGATTCTGGTTTGAGTAGATTGGTGCTGATGTGCCTTTCACAAAGATTGGTGCCCTGGAGAGATGAATATAGAAAGGTAAGATGGTAGATTCTGCATGTGATGTGTGTAGTTTGGCATGCACCTGAGTCATCAATTTAAGCCATTGAAGAGGCAATTAGAGCTATAGACCTGGCACTAGGGGATGAGGTTTGGGCAGGAGAAATAAATTTTGGAGCCATTAACATAAAAATAGCACCCAAAGCCATAGAATAATTGCAATACTTAATAAAATTTAAAGTGAAAAGAGAACCTATACTAATTCTTCATCACTTGACTTTTAAAAGATGAAAAAGGATGACAACATAAAACATGAAACAATAAAAATAAGCCTACAAACCTTTTTTGTTGGTCTCAGGGTTCTTTCACAAATACTCAAGTAGAATTATTTGTGAAAATTATGCAGAACTATTTGTCAAGACTATTACATTTATTACCATCAACCTTATATTGCCGACCAAATAAAATGTCAAACTCATCCACTGAGAGATTTGATTTTAACATAACCATGAAGCATAGGGCAGAATACAACTAATCATTATGAAATGACTATATAGACAAGGTTTTGATCACAGAATGATGATGGATGGAATTCAAGATTTAAAATACTGAACTAATAATCAAACTCTTGAGGCTTTTATCTCTTTGGACATAAATTTTCTTGTCTCCTAATTGAGAGTTGGATATTTGATTAATGATGTTATGATTAACCCTAGGCTACTTAACATCATGGCACTGACTCAGCTACAGAAAATCAATCCATAGCTTTGATGATCTTGGTCACTTTCATTACAGCCTTAGATCAGACATGCAGGATAATCTCTTTTTTACTTCCTAGCTCTGTAAGTGTAAAGTATGAGTCATTTGAGGCTTCCATGAGGATAAATTATTTCACACAATTACATTCCAGTCTAATTGGTCTTGCAGAACAAGCTGTACAAATGAGAGTGATAGTCCACCCTGTCCCAAGTCCCTTAGGTCCCAAGATCCAAAAAAAAAAAAAAAATATATATATATATATATATATATCTTTCTTCTTGTCATTTGAAGAGAATAGGAAATAGGAAATACAATATATACAAGTAATATTCTGAAGAGTGGAGTAGATCATAGGGTATAAACATTTGCCATACAGATTAAGTTGTAAAATATCTATTTTAATTTTCTTTCTTTTTGCTCTTTCTTTTTATACCACCTCTATTACCTGAAACTCCTTATTGCAATATTTAAAATTACTTACTGCGATATTTAAAATTAAAAAATAAACTCATCATGACTACTAGATAATGAATGAATCTCTAAGACCAAGAGAATTTGTTTTCCATATCTCAACTTTCTTTTCTGCTTTATTTTGCTATGTGCAAGGAACACCTACTACACATGCCCTTAAAATGAAACTTTCTCAAACCAAGAAAAATAGGACCTCCCTGTAAGTTTTTTCATTCAGCAAATATCACCCTAAAAATAAGGTATAATTTTGATGGGTTTGACTTATCAAAAAATACTTGAGGGAAGAAATTAAATTACCTTTAGAAATCATGTATCCCAAACCTTTTATTCCAGAGGGTAAAGTGAAGTCTTCGAGAAATGAGATGATTTGTCCAAAGTGTGCACACCAGTAATTTTAAAAGTCTCATGGTACAGATGACTAGAGCATCACCAAAAATAAAATATTATGAAGCTCTCGCCTGATACTGCTTCCAGATAATAATTTATAACATGTATAGAAAGAGGCCACAGATAACACATCTATCTAGTGTGTTTGTACCACCATTTTTTAACTGACGCATGAAATTATACTTATTATGGAGTACCATGTGATGATTTAATATGTGTATACACTTTTTAAGGTTCAAATAAGGGTATCCAAAAATTACTGAAAGAAAAAAAAATAAACAATGGTTGGAATGCATTTGGTTAAAAAGTAATCAAAGTGTAAAATATGGACAATGCCCACTTGGTACCATTAATATAACCTTGGACTTTCACTCAAGCATGAAACAAAAAAAAAAATCAACATGTACCTCTGAGGGCTATTGACTGGAGGATTAAGATAAGATAATTTTGGATGGAGAATTTTATCTTTGAAAATAACTAGAATTTACTTGCTGGTTTAAGAAGAAAGGCACATAGAGTAAAATAAAAGACTTCGTATTTGAACTTGCCTATTTGTTAAATAGGCAGAGATTTTAATACCTTTTGTTCCCTGTGTGCTTTTTAATACTAAATAAAGTTTAGTATAGTGTTATCTGATATTCCTAATAAACATTTGAAAATTCTCAATATCCTGAAGGAATTTCTGCACAGGAGAAACAAAATACAAATACAGTTTCCAAGAGGTGCAAAAGCTGCATTCAGATTCTTTTTCTAAGCAATTCTCAATTTTACTGCATTTATTCTTTCTTTATTTTCCATAGGCCTTGTTTCTTTCTTCTCTTCCTTCTCCTATCTCCTCTCTATGAGCACATGTGCACAGGTTCAGGAGGTAGTGAGACCTAGAGAACCCTATGCAGAGAAGGACTTGGGGAATCCTTAAGGAAAACATATACTTTATAAATTATTAATAGCTCAGTTTTCACTTTAATCAGTAATTTTGATCTAAATAAGATTTTGTCAAACTAACCTATGGGTCTGCCTGCATTTGGAGTTAAGAATGGCTTTTGCATTTTTAAATGCTTAAAAAGAATTTTAACAAATCATACCTCATGACATGAAAAAAACTATATGAAATTTAAATTTCAGTAAAGAAAGTTCTAATGGAACATAGCCACTCCTATTTGTTTATGTACAGCTACATTATGGCTACAGTAGAAATTCAATAGTTCCAACAGTGAATATGACCAGTAAAATCTAAAATTTTTATTATGACCCTTTACAGGAAAAGTTTGTTGACCGCTGATCTAAAGCACCAGTCATTAGTGTTCTCCAGAGATCCTCTCTGGCTATCAATGGACCTACCACATTGGTTCCGGCTCTGTTTTCTCTCCCAGGACTGATTTATCTCTGGGATAAGATCAAATTTATTTCCTATAATTTCCAAAATGATAATAAAGTGTAAGTGCCAACTTTTAACTTGGCTTTACTGTAAGTATTGGAGAAAAGTGCTTCCAGATAATAATTTATAACATGTATAGAAAGAGGCTACAGATAACATAAGTATACTTCTCTGTCTAATGTGTTTGTAGCTCCATTTTTTAACTGACACATGAAATTGTACTTATTATGGAGTACCATGTGATGCTTTAATATGTGTGTGCATTTTGTAAGATTCAAATCAGGGTATACATCTATCTCCTCATTCATCATTTATTTATAGTAGAAACATTCAAAATTGTTTCTTCTAGCCTTTGGAATATACAGTACATTACTTTTACTTATAATCACTCTACTGTGCAATACAACACCAGATATTATTCTCCTAACTGTAACAGGGTATGCATTAATCAACCTTTCACCATACCTCTCTCCCTCTTCCTTTTCCCAGCCTCTGGTAATCACTATTCTACTCTTCATTTCTGTAAGATCACTTTTTTAGATTTCACATATGAGTGAGATCATGTGGCATTTGTCTTTCTGTGCCTGGCTTATCTCACTTAACATAATGATCTTAACTTCCATTCATGTTTTCACAAATGACAGGATTTCATCCCTTTTACAGGCTGAATAGTATTACATTATATATGTTGCATTGCATTGTGTATCAGTTGCCAGCCACTTAGGTTGTTTCTATTTCTTGGCTATTATGAACAGTGCTTCAATGAACATGGGAGTCCAGATGTTTCTTTGAAATACTTATTTCATTTCCTTTGGATACATACCCAGCACTGGGATTGCTGGATCATGTGGTAGTTCTAGTTTTAGTTTTCTGAGGAAACACCTTACTCTTTTCCATAATGGACCAGAGATTGAACTCAGGGGCACTCAACCACTGAGCCACATCCCAGCCCTATTTTGTATTTTATTTAGGGATAGGATCTCACTGAGTTGCATTAGTGCCTCTCTTTTGCTGAGGCTGGCTTTGAACTCAGGATCCTCTTATCTCAGCATCCCGAGCCTTTGGGATGACAGGTGGGAGCCACTGAACCCAGCTCATTTGTGGTTTTGACTTACATTTCCCTAATTATGTTGAACAATTTTTTATATACCCTTTGGACATTTATATTCTTTTAAGAAATTTTTATTGCCCAATATTTAATTGGATTATTTGTTTTTCTGCTATTGAGTTTTTCAAGTTCCTTATATTTCCTGGACATTAACTCTTTGTCAGGTATGTAATTGGCAAATATTTTCTTCCATTCTACTGGTTTCTGTTTACTCTTTATTGTTTCATTTGTTGTATAGAAGCTACTTGGTTTAAGGTAATCCCATTTGTCTATGTTTGATTTTGTTTCCTTATTCATTCCAATGTCTTGAAGCATTTTTTCTATGTTATCTCCTAGAAGTTTCATAGTTTGGGTTCTAGCATTTAAGTCCTTAATTCATTTGAGATTATTTTTGTAAGACCTAGTAGAACTTTCTGCATTGACAAATGTTGCATATTATCGCTTTCCAATACAATAACCACTAGCCACAGAAGGCTGTTAAGCACTTGACATGTGACCAGTGAGACTGAGAAATTGAAATTTAAACTTAATTGAATAAATTCTAGTTCTAATTTAAATAATCACATGTGGCTAGTGGCTACCTTAATGGATAACACATTGGGACTGATAAAAGAGGTCAAAGTTATTATTCTTGGGCTTTCAATATATATGGAGTAATCCTAGCCATCATAGGTTAATGGCTCAGATCCTTTTAGATCAAGGCATAAATTAAAAACAAATGGGACCTGGTAGTCAACAAATAATGTCTTATAATTCTGCCAAGTTATACTAAGTTAATTACCTATTAGAAAACTCCCTGGGACTACTAATCCTAAGAAGAAGAATAGAAAAATGATTCTAAAATCATTTTTTTTCTTTTCTCCATGCTAGAGAATATTGATATAAGTAGTTTCTTTAGAATAGTTTCTGGCATATATAGATAGTGACACAGGGGAGTCCTGTGCTGAGTCCAGTGAATAAAGACTTGTTTCCAGGAAAAAAGGATTATCTGACAAAGCCCATTTGGCTTCCTTGCCAAAATGTATGAGAAACATTTTTACAGTCTCTTGTCCAGACACCACATGCTGCAAAAACATATCATATACCTGGCTTATTCTGGCATCAATATTTGAGGATTATTTTATTGCATATGAAAAGTATGCCTAACTTTATATTTCTTCTCAGAAATATAAAAGTCTCCCATGAGTTTGGAAGAATTTACAAGATGCATGAAATATTTTATTAGTTTCATACTTTTTGAAAAAATGCAAAATGATTTAGCAAAATAATTGTGGCTTAAAAATCAAAGACCATCAAAAGGAAAAAAGACAAGCCAAACAGGCTCTACATCTAGAAAAGCAAGAGACCTAGAAAAGCCAGGGACTGACATAAAGGTAAAAAACTAGGTGAGAAACCAAGGAGAACCCCCACCTCATAGAGTTTCATCAACTATTCTGAGGATTTCAATATAAGATTGATAATAAGCATCTAAACCTATTACAAAATCATAGTGATTATAGGAAGTAATCTTCTTATAGTAAATGAAAGTGGGAGTTTTAGATTCTAAAGATTTAACATCTATTGGATCTTCCAAAGAAAATCTCACTCATCACTCCACATTGAGGTTGGAAACTTCATGTCTTCCACATTGTATAATGAAGGAGTGGGCTAAGGGAAAATGAGGAACAACAATTTTTTATTCTAACAACATATCAAACTATGAATGGTAAGTTGATATTCTCTTCTGTGAAATGGTAACAAGTAATTAATTATCTGTTCATTAAGTCTGCAGAAATTATTTACAGAATCAAATTTTTATCAGGCAGAAATAGAATATTGGTCAAGGCTTAAATTATACTAACTAAACTGATTTTCTCAAAGTAGAGTCTCTCTATACCTTAGGTTCTTACCTGTGAAATAAGACTAGCAATAAATGTCTGATAAATTGCAGAAGATGGTTGTGAGGTTCAAATAACATAATATATTTAAAAAGTATTTTTTGCATAGCATTATAATTTTAAAAATTAGTGTTATCATAATCTTGAACCCATACCAATGTTTACTTATATTATATTCCCAGGAAATATAAAATAATCCATAATCTTTTAAAAACAAGTATTCAATTAGAGCTTTAATATACTTTCTTTTTGTCTTTCCAAAGAGACCAAATCATTGCATTTTGAAAAAGGAAGCTGATTTGATTATAATGTGTAATATATAGCACTAGACTTCCCTAATCAAAAATTGGAATATACCTTTCTTTTTATGGTTTTATTTTTAATTTATATTTACTTTTATTTTTTAATTAATTTTCTATTCATATATGACAGAAGAATGCATTACAATTCTTATTACATGTATAGAGCACAATTTTTCATATCTCTGGCTGTATACAAAGTATATTCACATCAGTTCGAGTCTTCATGCATGTACTTTGGATAATAATGTCCATCACATTCCACCATCATTTCTAACCCCATCCCCTCTCCCTTTCCCTCCCACCCCTCTGCTCTATCTAGAGTTCTTCTATTCCTCCCTCGCTCCCCCTTCCTATCCCATTATGAATCAGCCTTCTTATATCAGAGAAAACATTCAGCATTTGATTTGGGGGGATTGGCTAACTTCACTTAGCATTATTTTTTCCAAATGCTATCCATTTACCTGTAAATGCTATGATTTTATTTTCTCTTATTGCTGAGTAATATTCTATTGTGTACATATACCACATTTTTTAATCCATTCATCTATTGAAGGGCATTTAGGTTGGCTCCACAGTTTAGCTATTGTGAATTGTGCTGCTATAAACATTCTTGTGTCTGTGTCCCTGTAGTATGCTGTTTTTAAGGCCTTTGGATATAGACTGAGTCGAGGGATAGCTGGGTCAAATGGTGGTTCCATTCTCAGATTTCTAAGGAATTTCCATACTGTTTTCCACATTGGCTGCACCAATTTGCAGTCCCACTAGCAGTGTATGAGTGTGCCTTTCTTAATAGCCTTAAATAAAGATTAAATATACTATTACTTATAAAACCTTTCAAAAATAAATATAAGTAGAGCACCAATTTTCACCACCTCCTTTTACAATATAACCCATTGGTTCAGATTCAATGTCCCACATATACAAGTCCAGTACTCTTTCTGCCACAATACTGTGTACATGTCAATGAATGAATACAAAAATACATTCCCAGATAATTACATTTCAGACAAATATGGATTCACATACTTTTAACAAAGGCATTAATAAAGTACATTTTATATATGTTTAATAATGTTTAAACTATCATAACTTATCCTACTACTCAGTAAGAAAAGACCCAATAAAAAGATTAAAAAAAATCTATCATTGTAATTTTATGAGATGGTGTTTTTCAAGTCATTTTAAAGGAAAATTTGTTGTATCTAATTCATTCTACTATCATTCATACCCCCATACCTCCTCCCTTCCCTTCATTCCCCTCTCTCTAAAACAAAATACCTCTATTCTTTCATAGATTCTCCCCCCACCTTTGTGAATTGGCGTCCACATATCAGAGAAAACATTTGGCCTTTGGGTCTTTGGGATTGGCTTATTTCACTTAGCATGATAGACTCCAGTTCCATCCATTTACTGGAAAATATCATAACTTCATTCTTCTTTAAGGCTTAGTAATATTCCATTGTGTATATATACCATGTTTTCTTTATCCATTCATCTGTTGAAGGGCAACTGTTCCGTAGTTTAGCCATTGTTCATTGAGCTGCTCTTACATTGATGTGGCTGTGTCATTATAGTATGCTTATTTTGAATCCTTTGGATATAAACTGAAGAATGGAATAAGTGGATTAAATGGTGATTCTATTCCAAGTTATCCTTTGTATAGAACTTCCTTTTTATAAAATTTTTCCCACAGTCCTCCAAAATAAAGAATATTTTACAAAATAGTAAGATACAATTGTTTCAGACACAACAGTAACAGAAATGGAAAGAATAAGAAATGAGGTTTTCATGGCATTCTAATGGTTAGATTTATAAATAACACAAAGAACATTTTTCAGGATATAGAAATGCTGGGGTAGTGGAACTATCTTAAATAGTTTTCTGCAAACAAAATAATGGAATGAGGTATTTCTTCTTAGGATGTGAAATGTTGCTTTATTGGTTATGGATGTGTCAATGAATCAAAACTTTCAGGCCAACAGAAGCATATGAAATCCAAGAGTAGGTCCCTTGTACAGAATTTAAATGGTATACACTTCCATAGGGAGGGGGAATCCTAACAAGATGTTGATTGCACCCTGTGTATAGATGTCAGCTTACACCTTGGAAAATGCTATTCGTAGTATAAGGTCATTTTATACTCACTATCTTGGCTGCCACATGGAAAATTCTACTGAATAAGCAGAGGGAAAGTTATCACAATTTACATATATACCTCATGGGCTTCTAAAATTTCTACTTATTATTGATGCCTAAATATTGACAAAACTGATGCTAATTTGACATAAAATATATTTATGCCAATTTTCCAGTTTAAATAGAAAAATCATTACTTAGGAGGATAAAATAAACAAATCTGCCTCTGTTACCCTTATTTTTCCTCCACAGGCTTGTGTCTGTTCTTGGAACCAGAGGAGTTCTGAACTGATGTTTCTGTGGGATTGTTTGCTAAATATACATCAAGAAGGAAGCAGTCAGGTGGTGTCTCCACAAGGTCTCACCTAGACGGAATACAACATCTCAGAGCATGCAACAGGATCCCTATACAGCGGACTTTCACAGAATCCACCAGAGCTGCGACCACCTACGCAGAAATCAGAGCCTCTGTGTTCCAGTAAGACTTCGGACTCTGGACCCAAAAGCGGAAGTTTTAGTGCACATAGGACTCTCAGTCAGCATAACAGAATCACTGTGCTCCACACCCATGCAGGTCACATGGCTGCAATCTAGCCACAGCACAAAGCCATCCCAGCTTTTCGCACCTCACCAGACACCCCAGCACTGGAAGTAGACGGACTCAATCTTGGAAAACCTTTCTTGCCATTTTTTGGTGGGAATGGCTATCAGCACAGATCTCCATTTGAACAGATACCTGGTTTCCAACTTCCTCCCCCTCCCCCCTCCCCCCTCCCCGGCACAGTGACTATTCAGCACAAAACCTCTCTCAGCTAAACAGGAGCCCAGTGCGACCAGGGCACTTCACATCTGGTGGGAGCCTGAGGGTGACAGGTCCTGCAGTTTGGACCTGATAAGCAAGAGAGGGGAGGAGTCTAAAACTTGGGGCAAAACAGAGAGGCCAGGACCAATGGGGGAAGCTCCATGCAGGAGAGGGGCCTCAAGTCTTCTCACCCTGGTTACCTACCCCACCCTGAGGATAGACTCCAGCTTAAAATTGAGAACTCCACCACCTCTTGGAAGAGAAGCAGGAAAGAAACGGAATTCTAAGAGTATTTTTTTTTCTTCTTTCTCCTCTTCCCTTCTATCCTCTGGCCCTCACAACCCCAACATATGTGAAACCAAGAACTTTACATGAGATAGAACTTTGAGAACTGAGTCACCTGATTAATACAATATAGAGGAATTGCATAAGCACCCTCTTTTTTCTTCTTCTTTTTTTCTTTTCTTCTCTCTCTTTTTTCTTTCTTTCTTTACCTTTCTTTCTTTCTTCTTTTTCTTCCTCTTTCACTCTCCATTTTTTCTCATTTAACATCCTATAATTTTCTAAATACATATGTGTGTTTCTTTTTATGTACTTACTGTCATCTGACATACTTGTCTACCCCAAATTACTTCCTGTCTATTCCCCTGCTACTAACCCTCTTCATTGGAGTTATCCTCCAAATTTCCTAAGTTATATTACTTAGGAAATTATATCACATCTTTCCCCCTTACCATATCATTCTATGCCTGACCCCCAGTTCACTGTCCACCACCAGAAACTGTACACCTTTTATGAAACTACTGATTATATTTTAAATAATAATTGAATCCAACATTTCTGGACATTGAGACTAACTATAAATGTCTTAATAAAAATAACTTACTGTTGACATTGGGTGATGTACTGTTGATATTGGGATCTATTAACATTGTCCTTTCCCACAAAGGAGGGATCTTGGAACTATATTTCAATCATGAAATTCATCTGGAAAAATAAGGGACCCAGAATAGCTAAAGCAATCCTGAGCAGGAAGAGTGAAGCAGGTGGCATTGCTATAATGTTACTATACTACAGAGCAATAGTAACAAAAACAGCAGGGTGTTGGCACCAAAACAGACTGGTAGACCAACCATACAGAATAGAGGGCACAGAGATTAACCCACACAATTACAATTATCTTGTATTAGACAAAAGTGCCAAAAACATACATTGGAGAAAAGATAGCATCTTCAACAAATGGTGCTGGCAAAACTGAAAATCCATATGCAACAAAATGAAATCAAACCCCTATCTCTCACCATGCACAAAACTTAACTAAAAATGGATCAAGGACTTAGGAATTAAACCAGAGACTCTGCATCTAATAGAAGCAAAAGTAGGGCCCTAATCTTCATCATTTGGGATTAGGCCCCAATTTCCTTAATAAGACTCCTGTAGCACAAGAATTAAAACCAAGAATCAATAAATGGGATGGAATCAAACTAAAAAGTTTCTTCTTAGCAAAAGAAACAATCTGTAAGGTGAACAGAGAGCCTACATCCTGGGAGAAAAATTTTACCCCTCACACATCAGATAGAACACTAATCTCTAGGATATATAAAGAACTCAAAAAGCTAAACACCAAAAAAACAAATAACCCAATTAACAAATGGGCAGGTAGAGGAAGATTAAAATTCACTTACACATGATACTTTGATGTAAACTGATTATGATGCATATTAAATTTTCCACACGTCATATTGATTACTTTAGAAATTGTATGAATGATTATATTACTATACACATAAATTATTTTCAATATAGTTTATCTATATTAAATAGGTTAACATATTCATGTATTGGGTAGGCAAATTGTCCCTAGATTTGAATATTTATCTATTAAAATATTGATACAACATCACTAACACAACATTAAGAAAGAAACATTGATTTTAAATCAAATGACACATACCTCATTTAATTTTTTTGGATCATTTCTACCCATCAATGTGAGAAAAGTGTTACAAACTATACCAAATGTCTCACGGTTGCACACATTCTGAGAAATATTATTAAGATATTTATTGAGTAAAAATGCTTTTTCACCAACCAGGAGCTGAAAATGATATATTTGGGTTTTTTTTTTTAATTTATTTTATTGTTTTAAATACATGACAGCGGAATGCATTACAATTCTTATATACAGCATAATTTTCCATAACTTTGTATATAAAGTATGTTCACACCAATTCATGTCTTTACACAAGTACTTAATTTTTTTGCATTATAATTCTTATTACACATATATACTACAATTTTTCATATCTCTGTGTATAAAGTATGTTGACACCTAATTAGTGTCTTCATACATGTCTTCATAATGATGTCCATCACATTTCACCATCCTTGCTAATCCTCTGCCCCCTCCCTTTCACTCTCACCCCTCTTCCCTATCTATAATTTATCTATTCCTCCCATGCTCCCCCTCCGTACCCCACTATGATTCAGCCTCCTTATATCAGAGAAAACGTTTGGCATTTGTTTTTTTGGGATTGGCTAACTTCACTTATCATTAGCTTTTAGATGAAAAATATGTTTTATCTGATAGAAAGCAATAAGGATAGAAAAAAAACAAGACAGAAAACAAAACTGTACAATATTACTGAATAGTAGAATGGTTTAATTAGTTCACTGTGATAGTATTCTATGCCCAATTTAAGAAGAGTTGCTCAATAAAATAGTATGTGTTAATATTTTTATCAGTTCAACTGGGATAAACACATTTGGGAATGTTAAAATCAATCTCAGATAAGGAAAATAGAGTTTACTTTAACAGAGCTAATGAAAGATAAAAATATATATGTATTTTTGATGCTATGCTACATATAAATGGAGAGAAAAACACACCCACACTTCCAACACATACACTCAGGTAAGGAGGTAAAATTTACTCATCTTAATAACATCATTGTAAGAAAAAGTATACAATGTGATTTATAACTGATACTTTTAAAGACAGAAAATAAATATCAAGATATAGTGGGGTAGAGGAGATAAAGCAAAATAATGTGGAAATGGATTAGCCTGATGACAAAAAGGCAACCAGAGAAATATTGAATAAAAATGATTTATTTTACAGAAAAGAAAATTTTCTCTGAAATTCTCTAGGGAGAAGAAAGCAAAAGAAATGTATTTAGAGAAATTAATGACAGGAAAACAAACAAATGATCTTAGATAGCAGAATAGAATAGTATCTCAGAGACTGAAACACAAGAAGATATAAAAAAATTAGAATGAAAGAATGAATGTAAATCAAAAATTAAAGCACAAAATCATATTTAATGTGTGAAGCTATTTATATGCATATCTAGAAATAAATCAATCCTTAGTGATACAATGCACTGTAACTGTCTAATGTTGCCTAGAATTGGGGGTGGGAGAGTCATGAATCTCAAATGAACAAGTGGAAACTTTCTTGGGTGATAAAAATCTTCTAGATATTTGTCTCGGTGGTGGTTACATGGGTCATCACATTTGTCAAAGTTACTGAACAGTAAATTTCAAATGGTGCGTTTTGTTGCACATAAATCATACTAAGTGAATGCAGAAACCAGCATACAAAAATCACAAATATGGCAAACACAAAATTTAAAGGAGCATCATGTAAGGTAGGTAATATGAAAAAATATATATAGTAAACAACAGTTGGATATTGAGGATAAGAGACATAAATGTAAGACAAAATTAGTTTTGTTATGAGTGAAATTAAAACTTTCATGCTTCAAAGGACACTATTAAAACAGTAAAAAGACAATGGATGAAGTGGAAGAAAATGTTGGCAAATTATATATCAAATAAAGGTCTTTTATCTAAAATATGTAAGAGATTCTTACAACTCACCAACAAATAAATAGATGACTAACACAATTAAAAATGAACAAAAGATTTGAATAGATGTTTGTTAAAAGAACTATAAATAATAAATACATAGAAAAAATGTTCAAAATTAGTAGTCAATCGAGAAGTACAAATCAGAAATGTAATGACATACCACTTCATAATACACCTGGATGGCTAAAATCAAAAACAGACAATAACAAGTTTTAGCTAGCCTGTGTAATACTCATGCACTGCCTGTAAGAATGAAAAATGGCACACCTACTTTGTAAAACACTCTGCTTGGAATTTCCTAAAATATTAAACATAGTTAACCTATAAGCAAGCATTTCAATCTTAGGTATAAAACCACATGTCCACACAAAAATAAATGTAAAAAATGTTCACTGAAACACTATTCATAATAGTAAAACACTGAAAATAACTTGACTATCTATTAATTAATAAATACATAAACCAAATGTGGCATATATATCCAAGGGAATATTTTATTCCATAAAAATGAAGGAGGGACTGAAACATGCTGTAAGGATTTTGGCTGCGGAAAGGTACAAGGCAGCATTCCTATGGTGACCAACTCCTGGTGGAGGGGAGTGGGGGATTACAGGCACCCTGTTTTCCACAGTTAAAATATTCTGCAGTTTCTCCCAAGAACTAGTAAGATGACTAATAAAAAGTAATATATACTATGTAATATACACGATTATAATGTAATATATATATAATATAATAATAATGGAATGTAATAATACTGGTAAGATGACAAATACAAGCAGCTCAGTGCCTAGCTGCTTAGGTAATGTCTTCTTTGAGGAGGCTCTATACTAGAGTCTTATTAGCCTCAACCTTGATCTGATAACATCTATGTAGCACAGTGCCTAAACCTGCCCATATAACAGTAATTTTATACAATGAGCAATATGTTCTGATGATGCCAATAACCTAATATAACTTATGGATATAAAGAAAGCTGGCAGCTCAGACTAGCAGCTCCTTTTAACTTTGCCCCTTCACCTTGCTCCTGTCTCTTTTTGTTTTTCTTTACAACATGATATAACATGAGTGAACTTTGAGAACTGTATACCAAGTAAGAGTCCACACAAAAGATCACATGATTCCATTTGGATGAAAGGTCTAAAATGAGTTAATCCATAGGGATAGACACATTAATAGTTTCTGGGTGCTGGGAGAAGGGAACAATAACTTATTTGTGAAGTTGTTAAAATATTTATGAATCAGATAGTTGTCACGAGACAGGTCTAGTTTAAAACCTAAGTTTAAAACCCAAGGCTAGAGCTTGTTTTTTGTTGTTTTTGCCTGCCTAACTGGAAGGCCCCACTCATGCTTGGATACCCAGACATTCTGTAGCTGCCCTAGGTTTCCTTGACTACCCTAACATTAGACAACTTCAAAAAGTTGTTTTGAATCCAAGCAATTCTTTTGTTTTGAAGAATTGTGGTATGTAATTCCTCAGAACTAAGGAAAGATAACATGGCTCCATTAGCCATCAGCATCAGTGTGTACATTCCACACCTCTGTTGTAACATGATTGCAACTTTATACTATAGAACAAGAATGCCCAATCAGAGAGTGTATTACCTTATATGGGAGACCAACAGTTGGCAAGTAAAAGAGAACCTAACAAGAGATATATGAGGTAATGAGTTCTGTGTTCAGTGCTCAGCTTTTGGACATGAATTTGCTGGGCCAGTACTAGCACTAATATATGCTAATTCCTGCAGAATGCACCCAGTTCCCTGTCTCTCTATGCAATAATCCCACAACAGAACAAGTACAGGTCAATAACAGGGTGACAAACACAGTAAACCATCCCATTATGGGAATAAGAAATAGATAATAGAGGAAAAAATAAACATGTTACATACAAATATGGAAGATATAAAAAGACTAATAAGACTCAAATTGAACATTTAGAATTACAACTAAAATGTCTGAGATGTAAAACACATTGTATAACATTAGTAGCTGATTAGATATTACAGCAGAAGTGATTAGTCAACATGAAGACAAAACAATGGAAACTAACCCAAACATAGCATAGATAGAAAAAAATGCTCAAAAGAAATAAACATGTATCAGTGGTCCATGAGACAAATTCAGATGTACTAATATATATATTACTGCAGTTCCTAAAGGACTGGCTGGGAAAAATATATTTTAAGAAATATAGAAATTTTAGTTTGATCTTCTAAAACTATCTCATAGATCAAAAAACCCATAAAAGAGATAACATGAAAAATATATATACATATATATTTATATGAAATATACCAAAATAAGACAGAATAAAATTGTCAAAGAACAAGCTGGACAAATATAAACAAATAGCAAATTTTAAACTCAACCATCCTAATAATGTTATTAAATATCAATGTTTCAAAACACAATAATTAAAAGACAGGGGTAGTTAAAGAGGAGTTTTTAAAGCTTTAACTCTGTGTTTGTAATAGAAATCTATCGATTATATGAAAGCAAACAAATTAAGTATGAGAATAGAAAAGACATGCAATGCTAATATTAATAAAAAGAATATTATGGTATGTTGATTTTACACAAAGTAAGTTTTAAAGCCAAGATTATTAAAGAGATAAAATGGATCATTTAATAACAGAATCAATTCTTTAAGAGAATATTGAAATCCTCAATGTTTATGTACCTAAGAAAACTTCAAAATGCATGAAGCAAAAACTAATAGAACTGCAAGTATAAATATAGAAATCACAATTATGCATGAAGATTTCAATTCTCCTCTCTCCATAATTGATAGGACAAGTATAAAATATGTAAAAGTATATAAATCTTGAAACATTTTGACCTAATATAACATGATTAACATTTAAGAACAATCTACCTGATGGCAGCAAAATGCACAATTCAGTATACTTTTTATACAATGAGTACAAAATATTAACAAAGATAGGCTTTTTCAGAGCCATAAAACAAGTCATGCTGAATTTAAAAGGACTCCAGATCATACAAACTATGTTCTTTGAAAAAAAAATGGAATTAAAATCAAAATCGATGGCAGAGGTATACTGGAATCTTTCCAAATATTTGGAAATTCTATGATGCTTTAGAGTAGTCAAAGAGCCGAAAAGGGATCAAACAAGAAACTGAAGTATTTTAACTTGAATGAAATGAAAGCATAACATATTCATATTTGTTTGATGTTCCTAAGGTAGTGAGTAAAAGAACTTATAGCTATAAATGAGAAAATTAAAAGGAAAAAGTTTAAAAAAAACAATAATCTATGGGAAGCCATTCTCGCACATGATTGGGCACCTCCCAGATTGGGTGTGAGGCGCTCTGGTCAAACTGTATCAGAGATAATCCCCACCCTCTCCAGGTGCAAGAGCCTGTCTGTGTGGGGGTGTGACTGACCATTGACCCTGAGACCAATCACTGACCCTGACCATAGAATGCTGCCTGCCTCGACCTTCATTGGATGGAATTTTCCCCTGAATTTCTTGTTCCCCAATAAAAGGCCACTCCCTGGCGGGCTCTCTCTCTCTCCTGCTAGTCCTGAGTAATCCTTGCTGCCCCACCGGGTGGTTCGAGGTGAGAGCCAGAGGTGAGAGCCATCTCGGACCTGGTCATAGAAAAAAGTAATTGAGTCTGTGTGTTTATTTTGATCTCACTAGTTAACTACAAACCTCTTTAATGAAACCAGGGTGCTGGTCATGTGGTGGAATAATCTAAAAAGCTAGAAAAGGAAGAAATCATTATACCCAAATTTAATGAAAAAGCAAATTTATAAAAAATCAAGTGGTAATCAATAAGCCAAGGAAAAAGTAGAAAAAAATCAATAAAATTTTGGTTTTTATTTGACTGCTTCTTTGAGAAAATTAATAAAAT
The DNA here is from genome assembly GCF_964194105.1 of Spermophilus citellus. NCBI lineage: Eukaryota > Metazoa > Chordata > Mammalia > Rodentia > Sciuridae > Spermophilus > Spermophilus citellus. The sequence continues at coordinate 27,018,667 of NC_138195.1, read as the reverse complement.
TGATAAACCTCTAGTTTGACTGGTCAAGATGAAAAAGGAGATGTAAGACATAAATAACATCTAGAACACCAAAGGGGACATCGCTACATATTCTCTGTTAATGGAATAATAAAGAAATGATATCAGTAAACTCAATGAGTGACCAGGCTTTAAAATGGCAGATTAGAGAATGTTGCTTTCCTGGTTGCCCCATAACATGAAGCCAAGAATTTAGACTTTTCAGCAAGGTGAGAGGGGGAATATTTGAGGAATTAACGTTCAAACAGATCTTGGAATCAGGCCAATGGATATAACAAAATATAGAAATCCCTAGTGCTGCTGGAGCCACCAATGGCAGTGGCAGGTGCCAGCCCCCCTACTCTAAATAATGGTGTGACATGAAATTAAAGGAACCCTGAAATTTAGGAGGATTGAGGTGTTTGAATACAGAGACACCAGAGACCAATGGCACTGCACAATTAATCTGAAAGGTGCCTTGAACAACATTATTGTACAGACGCATAGGAAAAAAGAACCCAACTTTGTCCTGGCAACCACAGGAACATTTATTGATCTCTCTTTCACTCATTCTCTATTTTCTACTTCTATTTTTTTCTTCCTCCCATACAAACATCACAACCTATTCTACTTCTTTTCTATCTCTGTTCACAACTTAAAATTATAAATCCATTTGTAAACTTACTCTTTTGACTGTGATCAATATCTGATCATATCACCTCTGTTTATTGTGACAATTAGCATAGATGCCAAATTAGATGCCAAAGCAGGAACTATTTGGTTTGATAACTGTGAAGTATTTGCATTGGTCCTTGTCAATATCTGTCTCCTCCTAAATTATAAGTTACCAGAAACCTTCTGAGTCCCTATAAGTCCACAGGGAAGAATCCCTAATGCCTTGAAACTGTATCATCAAGTGGGCAGACACATAAATAACATGAAAAAACAAGACAACAAATTGCCTCAAAGAAACCAATATAATTTAATCACAGAATCCCTTGACACCACAATGGAAGAAATGACAAGAGAAGGAGTTTAGAATGTTCACAGGTAAATTGATCTGCAAGGTAAAAGCTGATGGAGAATATACAGGAAGCAAAAAATCACTTCAACAAAGAGATAGACTCTGAAAACAACAAAAAAAAAATAACAAGGAAAAATTCTAAAAATAAAGAAATCAACAAACCAAATTAAAAACTCATTGGAAGGCATCACCAACAGACTAGGCAAATTGGAAGACAGAGTTTCAGGCAATGAAGACAAATAAAGTTGACTATGGGGAAAAGATGTTAAGAGACTATGAACAAAACTTCCAATAAATATGTGATAGCATGAAAATACCAATCTTAAGATTTATTGGGATAAACAAAGGATAGGAGGAGATCAAAACAAAGGAATGCACAAACTTTTCAAAGAAATGATATATGACATTTCACAAGTCTTAAGAATGAAATGGAAAATCAAATACAGGGAGAGGAAGCACGGCCCACAGTCCCTGGGCTCCAGACTGACAGAGCGGGAACACTGCTCCTCAGTGAGGAATGAAGATAATTTTCATAATATGATCATCAATAACAAAGAAGTATGGTGCAGACGCAAGAATATGGATGTGAATTCTCATTTGTTGGAGGATCACTAGGCAATGCTGAGCTGACGTGGATCTGGGGCGAACAGTCTGGGCCTCTCAGAACACACACTGAGCCCGGATCAGCTGAATTCAAGCTCCCGCTCGCCTGCTTCTCGCAGACAAACAGCTGTGACTCAGCACTAATCCATCCGGATGAAACAACTGGTCAGCCCTTCGGATCCTACGGAGGTAAATGCCAACCGAGCCTTCATAGGTAGTGGCCACAGGTTTGAAACAGGGCTTGGGAGAGACAGTAAGGACCCACCCGTTGCATTGGTCACCCGGCAAAGGGAAACGAACTGTCGCCATTTGCAAGAGATACCACCATGGCAGAGAACTGACGTCATCAGACTGCTGCAGAGGAGATAACTTCATTGAAACCTGCAGCTACAGGTGTGTAACTCCCTAGCCTTCCCTCTCCACACATGGGGAAACCTTAAGGGCCCCTTCCAGCTCTCCCGTAAGGGCCCCTCCCAGCTGTCCCTTGAGCGCGATAGCCAGCCCGAGGGAATCAGACATGGCGCGGAACTACCGCTCCCACCAGTGCTGACAGCTGAGGTCTCTTGCACCAGCTACCGGGGGCGTGGATACCAGAGGGCAAGTAAAATTCGCTGAGGATTCTCAGCCCCAAGCTCTACAAACTTAGGGTCTGAGGGAATGGCAAACTGGAAGAGTGTGCCCAGTCGTTCATGAAAACAGGGCTCCCGGGAGCAGCAGACCTGGCGTGTAGCCAGTATTGTGGTGAGCGGAACCCGTGAGAGGGGCCTGGATAGAGGAAAAGTGGGAAGTGACTAGACACAAGAGGAGGCCCTAGGCACTCAGGATTGGAGACTCGCCCAGTCTGGGAGGAGCTGCTACACAGTGATTGGTTCCCGCATATTGACAGGAGAAACTTGGCCTGGTGGGCACAGCGTCACCTACTGGAAGAGAAGTTAATCAAACTCTAAGACTGCATTTATTAGTTTTTTTTCTTTTTTCTTTTCTCTTTTTTTTTGATTTGGGTCTTTCTTTCATATTCATTTTTCTTTCTTGCTGTTTTTTTAAATTTTTTTTACAACTTTTTAAAAATTTTTTTCTTCTAATTTTAATTTTAATTTTTTTTAATTTTTTTAAAATTTTTTTTCTTTTTTTATCTCCTATTTGTTTTCTTCTTTTGTCTTTTCATTTCTTTTCAATTATCTTATCCCCCCTTCCTTAAATTCTACCTGCTTACTCTCATTCTCTTTAGTGACTTCTTCCCTTCCCTTCTAATACCTTTCCTCCCAGGCATCAAATAAATTTATAGGAGTAAACAGTAACTCATCAGTCAAACAGAACGAGAAGTAACATGAGCAGCTTCAAAAAGCAAGGAAGAAAAGGAGTACAAACAATGCAGGACAGCCTAAATATTCAGGAGGACCTAGAGTCATCAGAAAAATTGTCATATAAAGAACTCAAGGAACACCTTAGACAGATGGAATGGAACCTTAAAGAGGATACAAGACAGCAAATTCAAGCAATGAAAGAACACATTCAGAATGAATTACATAAACAGATAAAAGAAGAAGATAAGCATCTTTATCAGGAGATAGAGATTATAAAAAATAATCCAACAATAATTCTAGAAATGAAGGAAACGATAAACCAAATTAAAAACTCAATTGAGAGTATCACTAACAGAGTGGAGCAAGTAGAAGCCAGAACGTCAGATAATGAAGACAAAATATATCATCTTGAAAACAGTCTAGCCAACTCAAAAAGGCTGGTAAAAAATCACGAGAAAAACATCCAAGACTTATGGGATAACATAAAAAAACCAAACTTACGAGTCATTGGGATAGAAGAAGGTACAGAGGTTCAAACCAAGGGAATGAGTAACCTGCTGAATGAAATAATTACAGAAAACTTTCCAGAAATAAAAAAGGAAACAGATATACAAATTGAAGATGCATACAGGACACCGAGCACACAAAATCACAGTAGACCAACACCAAGACACATTTTTATGAAGATATCCAATATACAGAACAAAGAGAAAATATTATAAGCTACAAGAGAAAGGAGACAGATTACATTCAGGGGTAAACCAATAAGGTTAACAACGGATTTTTCATCACAGACGCTGAAAGCAAGAAGGTCCTGAAACAATGTATTTCAAAAACTGAAAGACAATGGATGCCAACCAAGAATTCTGTATCCAGCAAAATTAAGCTTCAGGTATGACAACGAAATAAAAATCTTTCATGATAAACAAAAGTTAAAAGAATTTGCAGCCAGAAAACCAGCATTGCAAAGCATTTTGAGCAAAACACTACACGAGGAAGAAATGAAAAACAATAACCAAAACCATCAGTGGGAAGTGCCTCGGTAAAGACAGAGAGCCAGGGGAAAGATAATCATGGAGAAACAAACTAAATTTTTTTTTAAAAAGGATAAATAATCAAACATGGATGGAAGTACAAACCATATATCAATAGTAACTCTGAATGTTAATGGCTTAAACTCTCCAATAAAGCGACATAGGCTGGTATCATGGATTAAAAAAACAAATCCAACAATATGCTGCCTCCAGGAGACACATCTGATTGGAAAAGACATACACAGGCTGAAGGTGAAAGGATGGGAAAAAAATATATACCACGCACATGGTGCTCGTAAGCAAGCAGGGGTGGCCATCCTCATATCGAATAAAATCCACTTCAAGACTAAGTTAATCAAAAGGGATAAAGAAGGTCATTATATACTGTTAAAAGGAACCATTCACCAACAAGACATAACAATTATCAATATTTATGCACCAAATAATGGTGCTGCGACATTCATAAAACAAATTCTCCTCAAGTTCAAGAATCAAATAGACCACAACACAATAATTATGGGTGACTTCAACACACCTCTCTCAACATTGGACAGATCCTCCAAACAAAAGTTGAATAAAGAAACTATAGAACTCAATATCACAATCAATAACCTAGACTTAACTGACATATATAGAATATATCAACCATCATCAAATGGATATACTTTTTTCTCAGCAGCACATGGATCCTTCTCAAAAATAGACCATATATTATGCCATAGGGCAACCCTCAGTAAATATAAAGGGGTGGAGATAATATCATGCATTTTATCTGATCATAATGGAATGAAACTGGAAATCAATGATGAAAGAAGGAAGGAAAAATCCTACATCACATGGAAAATGAACAATATGTTACTGAATGATCAGTGGGTTACAGAAGACATAAAGGAGGAAATAAAAAAATTCTTAGAGATAAATGAAAATACAGACACAACATATCGGAATCTATGGGACACAATGAAAGCAGTTTTAAGAGGAAAATTCATCGCCTGGTGGTCATTCCTCAAAAAAAGAAAAAACCAACAAATAAATGACCTCACACTTCATCTCAAAGCCCTAGAAAAGGAAGAGCAAAACAACAGCAAATATAACAGAAGGCAAGAAATAATTAAAATCAGAGCAGAAATCAATGAAATTGAAACAAAAGAAACTATTGAAAAAATTAACAAAACTAAAAGTTGGTTCTTCGAAAAAATAAATAATATCGACAGACCTTTAGCCATGCTAACGAAGAGAAGAAGAGAGAGAACTCAAATTACTAACATACGGGATGAAAAAGGCAATATCACAACAGATGCTACAGAAATACAGAAGACAATTAGAAATTATTTTGAAAACCTATATTCCAATAAAATAGAAGATAGTGAAGACATCGATAAATTTCTTAAGTCATATGATTTGCCCAGTCTGAGTCAGGAGGATACACACAATTTGAACAGACCAATATCAATGGATGAAATTGAAGAAGCCATCAAGAGACTACCAACCAAGAAAAGCCCAGGACCGGATGGGTATACAGCGGAGTTTTACAAAACCTTTAAAGAAGAATTAATACCAATACTTTTCAAGTTATTTCAGGAAATAGAAAAAGAGGAAGATCTTCCAAATTCATTCTATGAGACCAACATCACCCTGATTCCAAAACCAGACAAAGACACCTCAAAGAAATAAAACTACAGACCAATACCTCTAATGAACCTAGATGCAAAAATCCTCAATAAAATTCTGGCGAATCGAATACAAAAACACATCAAAAAAATTGTGCACCATGATCAAGTAGGATTCATCCCTGGGATGCAAGGATGGTTCAATATACGGAAATCAATAAATGTTATTCACCACATCAATAGACTTAAAGATAAGAATCATATGATCATCTCGATAGATGCAGAGAAAGCATTTGACAAAGTACAGCATCCCTTTATGTTCAAAACATTAGAAAAACTAGGGATAACAGGAACTTACCTTGGCATTGTAAAAGCTATCTATGCTAAGCCTCAGGCTAGCATCATTCTGAATGGACAAAAGTTAAAGGCATTCCCTCTAAAATCCGGAACAAGACAGGGATGCCCTCTATCACCACTTCTATTCAATATAGTTCTCGAAACACTGGCCAGAGCAATTAGACAGACGAAAGAAATTAAAGGCATAAAAATAGGAAAAGAAGAACTTAAATTATCACTATTTGCAGATGACATGATTCTATACCTAGAAGACCCAAAAGGGTCTACAAAGAAACTACTAGAACTAATAAATGAATTCAGCAAAGTGGCAGGATATAAAATCAACACGCATAAATCAAAGGCATTTCTGTATATCAGCGACAAAACTTCTGAAATGGAAATGAGGAAAAACACTCCATTCACAATATCCTCAAAAAATAAAATAAAATACTTGGGAATCAACCTAACAAAAGAGGTGAAATATTTATACAATGAAAACTACAGAACCCTAAAGAGAGAAGTACAAGATCTTAGAAGATGGAAAAATATACCCTGTTCATGGATAGGCAGAACTAACATTATCAAAATGGCGATATTACCAAAAGTTCTCTATAGGTTTAATGCAATGCCAATCAAAATCCCAATGGCATTTCTTGTAGAAATAGATAAAGCAATCATGAAATTCATATGGAAAAATAAAAGACCCAGAATAGCAAAAACAATTCTAAACAGGAAGTGTGAATCAGGCGGTATAGCAATACCAGATTTCAAACTATATTACAGAGCAATAGTGACAAAAACAGCATGGTACTGGTTCCAAAACAGGCAGGTGGACCAATGGTATAGAATAGAGGACACAGAGACTAATCCACAAAGTTACAACTATCTTATATTTGATAAAGGGGCTAAAAGCATGCAATGGAGGAAGGATAGCATCTTCAACAAATGGTGTTGGGAAAACTGGAAATCCATATGCAACAAAATGAATCTGAATCCCTTTCTCTCGCCATGCACAAAAGTTAACTCAAAATGGATCAAGGAGCTTGATATCAAATCAGAGACTCTGCGTCTGATAGAAGAAAAAGTTGGCTCCCATCTACATATTGTGGGGTCAGGCTCCAAATTCCTTAATAGGACACCCATAGCACAAGACTTAATAACAAGAATCAGCAAATGGGACTTACTTAAACTAAAAATTTTTTTCTCAGCAAGAGAAACAATGAGAGAGGTAAATAGGGAGCCTACATCCTGGGAACATATTTTTACTCCTCACAGTTCAGATAGAGCCCTAATATCCAGAGTATACAAAGAACTCAAAAAATTAGACAATAAGATAACAAATAACCCAATCAACAAATGGGCCAAGGATCTGAACAGACACTTCTCAGAGGAGGATATACAATCAATCAACAAGTACATGAAAAAATGCTCACCATCTCTAGCAGTCAGAGAAATGCAAATCAAAACCACCCTAAGATACCATCTCACTCCAGTAAGATTGGCAGCCACTATGAAGTCAAACAACAACAAATGCTGGCGAGGATGTGGAGAAAAGGGTACACTTGTACATTGCTGGTGGGACTGCAAAATGGTGAGGCCAATTTGGAAAGCAGTTTGGAGATTCCTGGGAAAGCTGGGAATAGAACCACCATTTAACCCTGCTATTGCCCTTCTCGGACTATGCCCTGAAGACCTTAAAAGAGCATGCTACATGGATACTGCCACATCGATGTTCATAGCAGCACAATTCACAATAGCTAGACTGTGGAACCAACCCAGATGCCCTTCAATAGATGAATGGATAAAAAAATGTGGCATCTATACACAATGGAGTACTATGCAGCAATAAAAATGACAAAATCATAGAATTTGCAGGGAAATGGATGGCACTAGAGCAGATTATGCTTAGTGAAGCTAGCCAATCCCTAAAAAACAAATACCAAATGTCTTCTTTGATATAATGAGAGCATCTATGAACCGAGCAGGGAGGAAGAGCAGGAAGAAAAGATTAACATTAAATAGAGACATGAGATGGGAGGGAAAGGGAGAGAAAAGGGAAATTGCATGGAAATGAAGGGAGACCCTCATTGCTATACAAACTTATATATAAGAGGTTGTGAGGGGAATGGGAAAATAAACAAGGAGAGAAATGAATTACAGTAGATGGGGTAGAGAGAGAAGATGGGAGGGGAGGGGAGGGGGGATAGTAGGGGATAGGAAAGGTAGCAGAATATAACAAGTACTAATAGGGCATTATGTAAAATTGTGGATGTGTAACCGACGTGATTCTGCAATCTGCATTTGGGGTAAAATTGGGAGTTCATAACCCACTTCAATATAATGTATGAAATATGATATGTCAAGAGCTTTGTAATGTTGTGAACAACCAATAAAAAAAAAATTAAAAAAAATAAAATAAAGCTATTAAAAAATATAAAAAAAGAAAATCAAATACAGGACCCCAAATATACCAAATTACAACAGACCCATACCAAAGCACATTATTATGAAAATGCCCAACATACAATATAAGAACAGAATTTTAAAGATGGCCAGAGAAAAATGTCAGATTACTTTTAGAGGAAAACCAATACAGATCACAGCTGGTTTCTCAATCCAGAACCTTAAATCTAAGAGGTCATATACTAATATACTCTCCAAGAAAAATGGATGCAAACCAAGAATACTATACCCTGCAAAATTCCGCTTCAGATTTGACAATGAAATAAAAAAAAATCCATGATAAACAAAAGTAAGAAGAATTCACAACTGGAATGCCTGAACTATAAAATATTCTCAGCAAAATACCTCATAAAGGAGAAATGAAAAATGAAAGAGAAACCCAGCAGAAGGAGGAACTACACTAAAGAAATAGTCAATCAAAGTAGAAACTAATTCAAATTAAAAACCAGAAAAAGAAAAACAAAATGACAAGGCATAAAAAGCATTTTTCAATAATAACATTGAATGTAAATGGCCTGAAGTTATCAGTCAAAAGACATAGACTAGCAGACTGGATTGAAAAACAAGACCTGACAATATGCTATCTACAAGAGACAACCTCATAAGCAAAGACATCCACAGACTAAAGGTAAAAAGATGGGGATAAAAAACTTATCATTCACACGGATCTTGTAAACAAACAGAGTTTTCTATCTTCCTATCAGATAAATTGGACTTCAAGTCAAAATTAATCAGAAGGGACAAAAAAAGGACATTTCATACTGCTGAAACTGTATACACTAACAAGACATAACAATCTTCAATATCTATGCCCCAAACAATGGAGCATCTACATATATCAAACAAACCCTTCACAAATTCCAAAATCAAATAGACCACAACATAATAATACTGGGTGACTTTAATATGCCTCTCACCACTGGATAGATCTTCATAACAAAAACTAAGTAAAGAAGCAACTACACTAACTAAAAAATACAATTCATAATTTCTTTAAATTTTTTTCAATTTGCATCTTCTCTTTCCAATCACCATAGTTTCTGCTTCCCTAGCCTGACTCCTAATATTTGGTTCCATTAGGGAAAAAAAAATTGAGAAACTAAAGCATTCCTCCTCTTGTTAACTGATCTCTACTATGCTTTCAGAATTCTAATTATCACTTAGGCATTTTTCTCCTTGGACTGTTCTGCCCATTTTTGTTTGTTTCATTGTCTGGTTGTATTTCTTTTTTCTTCTTCTTCTGACCATTTTAAATCTGGTTCACATGTATTGAGGACCTGCATGCCTCCTTCACTTTTTTAACTTCTGTGCTGGATAATTTGAGAAGTCTGTCTTTTGAAAAAATAGCCATATTTGTTTCAGGTCAATATGTTTTTTTCTCTATAAAATCTTTCCTAACTGGGAGAAAGTATACTCCTGCCATTGGCCACATGTTGATTTTTATGATCTATAGACACTTTTGTGTTTATGGATCCCCTTTTCCAATTGCACCCTGACCCATAAAATCATATTTGTGATAATTAACGTAACAATCTTCTAATTTTAACAAATACTAACCCTATGTGGCTCCCTTAAAGGTCATGAACCCTAGAAAGTCAGCCTGCTCTGCTGTGCCCAGTGGTTTTATCAGCCCCACATTCTCTGCTCTCCTCTTTCCCATCCACATGACTGCCAAGAAAGACTTCTGTAAATACCATTCCATTTTTGTGGTGGATCTCTACTAAGGGTGATTTTGATTCCTACAGACATTTTGCAATGTCTGGAGACATTTTTGGTTGCCAGAACCCCTACAGGTGAGAGAGGAGGGTGTGTTACTGGTATCAATATAGTTGGTAGACACCAGAGATGCTACTGAGCATCATACAATGAACAGAGAAGCCCCACAACAAAAAACAGGTGGCCCAAAATATCTGAAGGTCTGTGCTGATGGTGAGATACCCTGTCTTGTTGGATGGTGAGCTTTGGAAATTGAGAATTCTTTAGTGTACAGTGTACATTGTAAATACCAACCAGAAGAGTATCTTCCAATAGTAGATATACTATGTATTTAAACAAATGAATACTTGAATTAATTATGAATGTTTTCCTGGCCAGGTAGAGGGTTTGGAAGCAACAATACTTCATTAGGTTTTTCAGTATGAAACTTAACATGACCACACCAGCCCAGAACAATACCAGGCAAAACCCTGTGAAAGGTCACTGGGTCAACAGAATTTAATTGCTCAAAAAAGCTGAAGTAATAAACCTTTTCCTAAAACATGTCTATACATCAATTTTCTTTTTCTTTCTTTGTTTTTTTTTTTAATCTTGAATTTTTCTTTATTGAAGTGCTTTCTACTCCACTGGAAACAGCAGCAATTCACCAGAAAGGTTATTATTCTTCTTCATACAAATGTTTATCAAATAACTGTGTTAATACAAAATACCAATTTAACAAACACGGGAAGGTTTCCAATATCAGCAGGACATTTTTATTTTATTTTATTTATTTATTTTTTACCATATGATTTATTTTTATTTTTTTAGTCATACATGACAGCAGAATGTATTTTGACATATAATACATACATGGAATATACATACAATAATCATAATGTCTATTCTATTCTGCTGCCCTTCCTATCCCCCCTACTTCTCCCCTCCTCTCCCATCCTTTCTCTCTATCCAATCTAATGTGACACACTTTTTTTTCTTTTTCTCACCACAACATAATATATGTATTCTGTATAACAATGAGGTTCTCCTTCCATCTTCCGTGCAACTCCCCTTCAATTTTCTATTAAGAAGGTTGTATAAGGAGAAGAAAACATATATGCCAAGACCTTGGTCTTGGAAATTTCAGTTGCAAAGAATTCCAACTGTTCTAATTACACACTCCTTGTTTAAATCTATTGTATGTTTGGAAAGATGGCATTAATATATAATGTTTTAAAAAATAGGTTACAAAGCGTGGTTATTTTTATAAAGATCATATATGCCAAAATAAAAGAATTATTATCACTGACTTTTCAATTTTTTAAATGTTTTCGTTTGTTTGCATGTTCTAAATAGTTATAATGATATATATTATCTCTACAAATAAAATTATTTTTTAAAAAGACAATTTTTTTAGATATTTATAATAAAAATTACAGCATGGTAAGGTTTCAGTCTCTCTTATCATCCCCAAAAGGATGCCCTGGGAATAGACCACATAATAAATTTTCTTTTGTCCTGTTTCTATCACAATGAAATTAATGGTGGCTGAAAAATCATATTTCATCATCATAACTGCATGAAATAAAAATAGATAAAATTTTATTTAATTCATTATTAATAATAAAAAGATATTTTCATCATTTGAATTATGACCTTAAAAAGTCCCTCTGAAGGGAGACACGGGTAATAAAAGCTAACATTAGTCAAACACTTCCTATATGCCCGATGTTATGTTTCAAGTTTATAAGCACCATTTCAAATTCATGATACCTGATTTATCTTTATTGACATTGTGAAGAAAACAAGGCATGATTCATCATCTATTTTGTATGTGGGAGCTCCTTTTAATTGCCTCAAAATGGCAGGCCAAATACTACTCAAACATTGACAACAAGAGGGAAATTCTTGTATTATTGCTTTAAATTTCTGGAGTCAAAAATATCCCATTAAATAATTCTTTCATTCACTCACTGCATTGCCCATGATGCCTACTACTTAATCAGAACAGCTGCTTATTCCAAACCTTCAGGTCTCTTGATTCTCTTCATTCCTACTTCAAAGCTGTACTCCAATTCTTCCTCTCCTGAGTGGATATTGTTCCTAAGGGACTCCTGCACTAACCACATGTCCCACCCTACTCCTACTTTGGAAATTCTCTCACCATCTCCTTTCCCTGCCCAGTAAACTTCACAAAGTTGCCAACCTCTAGATTCCCCCACTTTCTACATGAATCCTTCATGCTCCGATGTGGCTATAGTTTCAAGGGCTGCAGACTCTCCTGTGATAGTTCTGCTCTAACCCTGACACATTCATACAACAGGAGTTCCGGTTCAAGAACCACAAAAAGGAATCGTACATCCTTTGCTTTCGAGGTGCAGGGACTATTTCAGTAGTAACAGCTCTTCCCACTTACTCTCTTCCCTCTGCTTCCCATGCATTTCTGTCTCCTCCATGTCCACATATGTCTATTTGGGATAGGGGACATGTGATTTCCTTTAAAATCCAATATGTAAGTTGAAGGTTTGGGCCTACTCAAATAAAAAGATGATCAGGTTGGTTAGCAACATCATATCCTCTGGCTCAATAAATAGTTGCCGCTTAATAATCGAAAGTTGATATCATCCAACAGATTTCATTGGAATAGCTCCACCTGTGGTTAAAGTATACAATGATTTGGGCCCCAAATTACTGTGTAATTGATGAGTAAAATAATGATTTCAATAGATTTTTCTATAAATGAACTTAGTACAAAATGCTGTCAAAAATGGCGAATAATATTGTATATAAATATATAAATGACAAAGCATTAGTAACAAAAATATATGAAAAAAACATGAATTTATTTTAAAAAGGCAAACAGCTCAATAGGAAATAAAACTACACAACAGCAAAAACCTATTACAAATGCCAGAAAACATTCATATTTCCTGTAGTACAGTAAATGGGAATAATCATTTTTGGAAAATAATTGGCATTATCTAGTAAAATTAAGATTTAGGTTCCCTACTTACAAATTTCTACTTTAGTGTATCATTGAAAGTAACCTGGCATATACACAATAGGAAATGTGCATGTTATAGTATGGATGTGATTTGTCTTCCCAAAGGTTTATGTCCTGGAAGCTTGGTCCCAAAGTGGCAGTGTTGAGGAGCTGGAAGCTTTAGAAGGTAGATCCTAGTGTAAGGTGATTAAATCATGGGCGCTCCATTCTCAGAAATAGATTAATGCTGTCTTACAGGAGTAGATAAGGTCTGGTTAGGGGTAATAGTTTCTACAAAAGCTGGTTGTTATATATATATATATATATATATATATATATATATATATATATATATATTTATACATATATACATGTGTGTATATATATATATATATGTATATATATATATATATATATATATATATATATATATATATAGTATACAGATATACATGTGTGTGAGAGAGTAAAGATAGATAGGTAGGTAGATAGATAGATAGATAGATAGATAGTGAGCTGGTCTCCTCACCTATTTCTTGATTCCTGTCTTAACTATGTGATAACTTCTGCATACGTTCCTGCTATTAGTGAAGCCATCTGCCATTAGGCCCTCATCAGAGGCAAGCAGATACCAGTGCCATGCTTTTAAATTTTCAGAACTGTGAGTTAAATAAGCCTCTTTCCTTTATAATATATCCAGCCTCATATATTTTGTTACAGTAACACAAAAATGACTAAGATGACATAAAAGAATTTTCAACATTAAATTACTTATTCAAGTGAAAATGTAGAGGAAAAAGTCATCAAAAATATATGGAGAGTATACATATTATATATAAATAAATATTAGATAATAATAAATTATATTGTATTTATTATTTTATTTTACATAATATATATATATATTATTATTATAGCATTTCTATATGATATGTTGAGTAATTAAAAACTGCATGAGCTAGTCCCTGCCTGCATCTAATAGCTCTTTTCTTTCTTTATTCTTCCTGACCATCTAATTTCTGGTATCAATAAGCTTTATTCTGTTAACTAGAATGTAGTAAGTTTGTGATTTCTATAAAGGTTCTGCATAAATTCTGATCTCTGATTGGAATACTGTAAGGGTTCGGCAAATTGTTGGAGAAAGAGACCACAAGTGACCAGCTTTATGCAATGAGCAGGAGGGAGTTTATTGAAGAGGATCCAAATTCAGCGCACTGAGGCTCAAGGCTCACTCAGGAAGGGAGAGCAGCCCAGAGCCCAGAGCAGAGGTCAAGCAGAGCTTAAGTACACTTTTTGGGGAGGGCGGGGGGTTTTGCATACATCAGAACAAATCACCATGAGGCGTGGGAAAATTGAACAACAACTCTCATACATGATTAGCACATTCGTTGGCAGGAACAGGTCGGGCGGGGGTAATTGGTCACTCCTAAGCGGGTACACATTCAAACTGATTGGTTCGGGCCCTGTGACAAACTGCACAGGGCCCTAGGCTAAATGGCCAGTAGGGCGTTGTCTTAACTATCTCAGGAATTTCAGGTTCTGGGTGTAGCAGAGGAACTTAACAATACCAAGTCTTTTACATTTTAATTCAAGCTTTGCAGCTTAGAAACTTTAAAGTGACCGGTCTTTTACATTTTAATTCAGGCTTTTGCAGCTTAGAATCAGCTTAGAAATTTTACCTTTACAATACTATTCCCTATAAATTTGTCTCACTGGTCTATCTTTGATATTCCATTTAAAGCCACCTCTTCAGAAAATCCCTTTCTGACCATGCAACCAAAGCAGATAGCCAATCACTCCAACCATTTACTCTTCTTTTGCTTTTTTTCTACAGTATTTGTTAATATCCAGTACATTCCTGCATATTTATATAGTTTGTTTTTACATATTCTTTTCACAATAATGTATATTTTGTGAGGGTAGGAATTTTTCTCTCTTGTTCACTACAACATTCCCATTGTGCATACTGGCATCTGACGAAATTGGGCCCCAAATTATTGTGCAATTGATGAATTAAAAAAAAGCAAATAAAACCATAGAGTGCCGGGGATCCCAAAAGCCAACTGTGTGACCCCGGAGATCCAGGCTATCTGATTCGCGTGGCCTGCCCCACGGCTACAGAAGGCATGGTGCCGGAGAGAAGGAATTAACTAGCAAGCAGGGAGATAAGTGGCTGCGACAGGGTGGAATCCCGCCAGCCAAGCCCGCACTGACCCCCGGGCTGAGTTCGGGATTTCAGATGGGGAAGGAAGTGGTACAGTTCTATCCCCCACAAGGGACACTCCACTAAGGCAATCAGCGGCCACCATCTTGGAGAGCTGAAGTATCCACCGCCACTCTCCGACAGATTGCAACAACAAAACAGGTGTGTGTCACTCAGCTCAGCCCCCATACATCGGGGGATTTCTCATAAAATCTCTCCTAGGCTTTCCAGGGGAGGGAGTATCAGAGTGAGCCTGCATAAAGACTAAGGGAAAACTAGAGGCACCTGACCTTCAACCCCCCCTCCCATCAGCAGCCAAAACAAAACCTGTCTAGCCAGCGATGGGGGAAGGGCAAGCAGAAAAAATCAAAACCATAGAGTGCCGGGGATCCCAAAAGCCAACTGTGTGACCCCGGAGATCCTGGCTGTCTGATTTGTGCGGCCTGCCCCGAGGCTACAGAAGGCGTGGCGCCACAGAGAAGGGATTAACTAGCAAGCAGGGAGATAAGCGGCTGCAACACGGTGGAATCCTGCCAGCCAAGCCCTCACTGACCCCCGGGCTGAGTACGGGATTTCAGATGGGGAAGGAAGTGGTACAGTTCTATCCCCCACAAGGGAAACAAAACAATAGAGTGCCGGGGTTCCCAATAGCCACCCTCCACACCCAACAAACGGCAGGCCCAGAGTACAGTTTGAACTGCTGAGAACCATCACTCAGGGGAAATCTGGTCTAGCAGGAGAAACCAAGACTAGCAGGAGAAACCAGGGGACTAGAGGCAAGGCCCTCACGAATGGGCGGCTGGAAACTGCAGGCCCGCCGGCGACAGTTCACCCACTGCCCGCGTAACTGGGCGGTAGGAGAACGCCCGCCTGCTGGTGACTGATCACCTGCCCACGGCCTGTAATACTGGGTGTCTGGAGACTGCCCGCCTTCTGTGACCGGGAGCTGAAACCAAACAGAGACAGTCCAGTCACACACCCCCATTAGGACACCCCAGCAAGGAGACTGGGGCCCGTCATAGCAGAGTAGTGTCGTCACTGGAGCTCGGACGTCGGAATTCCTTCCCAGCGGAATCCACGTTAGCAGGCATAGTTTAACAACACAAAGGAGAGACATCAGAGTAATACAGAAACAAAACAAATCTATAGAAGAGAGCAGAAACACGACAATCAAATAGAGCTGGAAAGTAACGTGGACAACATGAGAAAACAAGGGAAAAAAGGATTACAAACAATGCAAGACAACTTAATTCTACAGGAGGACATAGAAACATTAGAAGCAGGGATAGGGAAAGAACTCAAGGCATACCTAACTTGAATGGAAAGGAATATTAGAGAAGACATGAGACAGCAAGTCCAAGAAATAAAAGTATATTTTGAAAATGCATTAAACAAACAAATTCAAATGGCAAAGAACAAGCTCTACCAGGAGATAGAGATCTTAAAAAAAATCAAACAATAATCCTAGAATTGCAGGAAACTATAAACCAAATTAAAAACTCAAACGAGAATATTACAAATAGACTTGATCAAGTAGAAGTCAGAACATCAGATAATGAAGACAAGGTTTATCAACTTGAAAAGAATATAGTGAACACAGAAAAGATGCTTAAATCCCATGAGCAATCTATTCAAGAGATATGGGATGTCATAAAAAAACCAAATTTGAGAGTCATAGGGATAGAAGAAGGCACAGAGATTCAAACCAAAGGAATGGACAGCATATTAAATGAAATAATTCTAGAATACTTCCCAGAGATGAAAGATGGAATGGATTGCCAAATCCTGGAAGCCTACAGGACCCCAAACATTCAAAACCATAATAGACCAACTCCAAGACATATAATTATGAAGATAGCCAACGTACAGAACAAGGAGAGAATATTAAAAGCTACGAGAGAAAAGAGGCAGATTACATTCAGGGGTAAACCAATTAGGTTAACGACCGATTTCTCATCACAGACTTTGAAAGCGAGAAGATCCTGGAACAATGTATTTCAAACGCTGAAAAATAATGGATTCCAACCAAGAATACTGTATCCAGCAAAATTGAGCTTCAAATTTGACAAATAAATTAAAATCTTTCACGATAAACAAAAGCTAAAAGAATTCACAGCAAGAAAACCAGCTCTGCAAAGCATTTTGAGCAAAACACTACAAGAAGAGGAATTGAAAAATAGTGCCCAATACTAAAAGCAGGAGGTATCTCAGTAAAGGGGGAGGAAAATAACCAAAAAGTAAAATTAGCCAAACTAAAATAAATAAATAAAGAAGCATGACTGGAAGTACAAATCATATCTCAATTGTAACCTTAAATATTAATGGCCTAAACTCACCAATCAAGAGACATAGGATGGTAACCTGGATCAAAAAAACAAATCCAACAATATGCTGCCTTCAGGAGACTCATATGATAGGAAAAGACATACACAGGCTGAAGGTAAAAGGTTGGGAAAAATCATACCACTCACATGGCCCTCGGAAGCAAGCAGGAGTGGCCATACTCATATCGAATAAAATCAACTTCAAACCTAAGTTAATCAAGAAGGATAAAGAAGGACACTATATACTGTTAAAAGGAACCATCCACCAACAACACATAACAATCATCAATTTGTATGCACCAAACAATGGAGCTGTAACGTTCATAAAACAAACTCTCCTCAAGTTCAAGAGTCAAATAGACCACAACACAATAATTATGGGTGACTTCAACACATCGCTCTTGCCATTAGACAGATCCTCTAGACAAAAACTGAATAAAGAAACTATAGAACTCAACAGCACAATCAATAACCTAGACTTAACCAACATATATAGAATATATCAACCATAATCAAGTGGATACACGTTCTTCTCAGCAGCACATGGATCCTACTCAAAGATAGACCATATATTATGCCATAAGGCAACTCATAGTAAATATAAAGACATGGAGATAATACCATGCACCATATCTGATCATAATGGAATGAAATTGGAAATCAATGATAAAAGAAGGAAGGAAAAATCCTACATCACATGGAAAATGAACAATATATTATTGAATGATCAATGGGTTATAGAAGACATAAAGGAGGAGATGAAAAAATTCTTAGAGTCAAATGATAATACAGACACAACATACCGGAATCTATGGGACACAATGAAAGCAGTTTTAAGAGGGAAATTCATTTCTTGGAGTTCTTACCTCAAAAAAAGAAAAAAACCAACAAATAAATGAACTCACACAACACCTCAAAAACCTAGAAAAGGAAGAGCAAAACAACAGCAAATGTAGTAGAAGACAAGAAATAATTAAAATTAGAACAGAAATCAACGAAATTGAAACAAAAGAAACCATTGAAAAAATTGATAAAACTAAAAGTTGGTTCTTTGAAAAAATAAATAAGATAGACAAGCCCTTAGCCATGCTAACGAAAAGAAGAAGAGAGAACTAAAGTTACTAACATACGGGATGAAAAAGGCAATATCACAACAGACACTACAGAAATACAGAAGATAATTAGAAAGTATTTTGAAACCCTATATTCCAATAAAATAGAAGATAGTGAAGATATCGATAAATTTCTTAAGGCATAGGATTTGCCCAGATTGAGACAGGAAGACACAATTTAAACAAACCAATAACAAAGGAAGAAATAGAAGAAGCCATCAAAAGACTACCAACCAAGAAAAGTCCTGGATTGGATGAGTATACAGCAGAGTTCTACAAAACCTTCAAAGAAGAATTAATACCAATACTTTTCAAGCTATTTCAAGAAATAGAAAAAGAAGGAGCTCTTCCAAATTCATTCTATGAGGCCAACATCACTTTGATCCCAAAACCAGACAAAGATACTTCAAAGAAAGAAAACTACAGACCAATATCTCTAATGAACTTGGATGCAAAAATTCTCAATAAAATTCTGGCGAATCGAATACAAAAACATATCAGAAAACTTGTGCACCATGATCAAGTAGGATTCATTCCTGGGATGCAAGGCTGGTTCAATATACGGAAATCAATAAATGCTATCCACCACATCAATAGACTTAAAGACAAGAACCATATGATCATCTCGATAGATGCAGAAAAAGCATTTGACAAAGTATAGCATCCCTTTATGTTCAAAACACTAGAAAAACTAGGGATAACAGGAACTTACCTCAACATTATAAAAGCTATATATGCTAAACCTCAGGCTAGCATCGTCCTAAACGGAGAAAAACTGAAGGCATTCCCTCTAAAATCTGGAACAAGACAGGGACGCCCTCTATCACCACTTCTATTCAATTTAGTTCTCAAAGTACTAGCCAGAGCAATTAGACAGACAAAAGAAATTAAAGGCATAAAAATAGGAAAAGAAGAAATTAAATTATCACTATTTGCGGATGACATGATAATATACTTAACAGACCCAAAAGGATCTACAAAGAAGCTGCTAGAGTTAATAAATGAATTCAGCAAAGTGGCAGGTTATAAAATCAACACGCATAAATCAAAGGCATTCCTGTATATCAGCAACAAAACCTCTGAAATGGAAATAAGGAAAACCACTCCATTCACAATATCCTCAAAAAAAAATAAGATACTTGGGAATCAACCTAACAAAAGAGGTGAAAGATTTATACAATGAAAACTATAGAACCCTAAAGAGAGAGATAGAAGAAGATCTCAGAAGATGGAAAAATGCACCCTGTTCATGGATAGGCAGAACTAACATCATCAAAATGGCGATATTACCCAAAGTTCTCTACAGGTTTAATGCGATGCCAATCAAAATTCCAATGGCATTTCTTGTAGAAATAGACAAAGCAATCATTGAAATTCATATGGAAAAACAAAAGACCCAGAATAGCAAAAGCAATTCTAAGCAGGAAGTGTGAATCTGGAGGTATAGCGATACCAGAGGTCAAACTGTACTACAAAGCAATAGTAACAAAAACAGCATGGTACTGGTACCAAAACAGGCAGGTGGACCAATGGTACAGAATAGAGGACACAGAGACTAATCCACAAAGTTACAACTATCTTATATTTGATAAAGGGGCTAAAAACATGAAATGGAGGAAGGATAGCATCTTCAACAAATGGTGCTGGGATAATTGGAAATCCATATGCAACAAAATGAAATTGAATCCCTTTGTATCGCCATCCACAAAAATTAACTCAAAATGGATCAGGGAGCTAGATATCAAATCAGAGACACTGCGTATGATAGAATAAAATGTTGGCTACGATCTACATATTGTGGGGTCGGGCTCCAAATTCCTTAATAGGACACCCATAGCCCAAGAGTTAATAACAAGAATAAACAAATGGGACTTACTTAAACTAAAAAGTTTTTTTCTCAGCAAGAGAAACAATAAAAGAGGTAAATAGAGAGCCTACATCCTGGGAACAAATTTTTACCCCCCACACCTCAGATAGAGCCCTAATATCCAGAATGTACAAAGAACTCAAAAAATTAAACAATAAGATAACAAATAACCCAATCAACAAATGGGCCAAGGACCTGAACAGACACTTCTCAGAGGAGGACATACAATCAATCAACAAGTACATGAAAAAATGCTCACCATCTCTAGCAATCAGAGAAATGCAAATCAAAACCACTCTAAGATACCATCTCACTCCAGTAAGATTGGCAGCCATTATGAAGTCAAACAACAATAAGTGTTGGCGAGGATGTGGGGAAAAGGGTACACTTGTACACTGCTGGTGGGACTGCAAAATGGTGAGGCCAATTTGAAAAGCAGTATGGAGATTCCTGGGAAAGCTGGGAATGGATCCACCATTTGACCCAGCTATCGCCCTTCTCGGACTATTTCCTGAGGACCTTAAAAGAGCGCACTATAGGGATACGGCTGCATCAATGATTATAGCGGCACAATTCACAATAGCTAGACTGTGGAACCAACCTAGATGCCCCTCAATAGATGAATGGATAAAAAAAATGTGGCATCTATACACAATGGAGTATTATGCAACACTAAGAAATGACAAAATCATAGAATTTGCAGGGAAATGGATGGCATTAGAGCAGATTATGCTAAGTGAAGCTAGCCAAGCCCTAAAAAACAAATGCCAAATGTCTGCTTTGATATAAAGAGAGCAACTAAGAACAGAACAGGAAGGAAGAGCATGAGGAAAAGACTACAGTAAACAAAGACGAATGGGGGGAGAGAAAGGGAGAGAGAAGGGAAAGCATATGGAAATGGTAGGAGACCTTCAATGATACACAAAATTATAAGAGGTTATGAGGGGCAAGGGGGAGGGAAAAAAGGGAGAGAATTGAACAACAGCAGAGGAGGTAGAGAGGGAAGATGGGAGGGGAGGGGAGGGGTGGGGGGATAGTAGGGGATAGGAAAGGTAGCAGAATACAACAGTCACTAATATGGCATTATGTAAAAATGTGAATATGTAACAGATGTGATTCTGCAATCTGTATTTGGGGTAAAAATGGGAGTTCAAAACCCAATTTGAGTCAAATGTATGAAAGATGATATATCATGAGCTATGTAATGTTTTAAATAATCAATTAAAAAAAGCAAATATATACTTTAACCACAGATGGAGCATGAATTGTAAGCCCAAGATGAACTCATCCACAAAACTTCAGTTAACACATAGGCGTATCTTATTATTTTCTATTGAAAATAGAAAGAGCCAGATACAAGGAATGCAAATCTGTTCTCAATTTTGATAGTTTTCTATGACAGCTATATTTACTCAGGAAAGTATTGGCAATAAATTTTTCAGACCATAAAATCATTTGTTTTGAAACTTTAGTCTCCTTTTTTGATTTTGCAATATTAATCTTTCCCACTGATATTCCTTCCAAAACTTATATTAGCAGGAAACTGTTCTATTATTGATTTATCACTTGGAAACTTTATTATATTTCAGAGGTCTTTTCTTTATTCAGAAATTTGAATAAACTTTGAACACAATTTCACTCCTTTGTCACAATTAAATTGATGGTAATCATTACTCTAATGTCATTACTTTTAAAATTTAATTTTTAAATTGTGATGAGTTTCAGATTTAAAATAAATTTAAAATGAAGTATGACAAATTATGCCAAAACCAGTTTTTAAAATCTAAAAATAGTCTGGGGGAAGAAATGAAAGGTCAAAAATGAAGATCTGCTATGGTCTCTGCAGAGCCCCTCTGTGTTGAGCACAGTCCTAGAGCCACTCCATTAACAAAGCTTAGAGTCGAAATTAACTTTCCTGGACAGGGATTCTCTAAAGCTGAATTCTTTATCATAATTTTATTGTATGTTCATGATGATGCCATTGCTAATTCCTTATATATTGATTGGCCCCATTCACACTATTCTTGTAGATATTTCTAGCTCAGCACCAGTGATTCCACCTGCACATGATATATGGATGTTGAGGAACAAAACATGAGAATTATTATATTTAGGGAAATATATTTATATTTTTTCACTTATAAATATTCTGGCTATAGAAGAAATGCTTGGAAGATAGCTTAGGTATGACATGTATGCCCTTAGAAAATAATACAGCCCTGTACATTCTGCACTGCCTGGGATAGAGCTCAGTATCTTGGCCTGATAGTGCTCAGTGGATGAAGATCAATTTGCTTCTCAGATATGAAAGCTGTGCCAAGAGATTGTAGTTAACTTATCTTTGGCCTTACATATTTGTAACTGTCAGATTTATATTCAAGAATACTCAGTGTTCTCAAGGTACTATCGGAAGTGAATAATTCTATATTTCTGTGACGTTAGGGCTTTCTGGGAAAAGAAAACTAGTACCTGTGTTAAAGGACAAGACTTGGAAGTTAAAGGGTATTAGTGATCTGCTCCCATTCAAAAAACAATAAAACTTCCCCCTGGAAGTCAAACACTTTCATTTTGTGTTAGCAACTTTTCTCTTTCTCTTCTTATGACTTTATTTATATTTCAGAGAGGAATGAAACTAGTCATGGAGCCAGTCATTTGTATTCCAAGGGAACCCCTAAGATTTCTGTCCCTCTCTCAGCAGGAGAGCTTATAGCTAAAAACTGTCCTACTCTTATATAAACTACCAGGCTCATATTTCTCTCCTGAGGCACAAGAAAAGCCCTCTGTGCACACATAGGCTTGATCATCTGGTTATCTTCAAAGAGATTCAGAAGAGAGGAAGATGGGGACATGGGGAACTAACATGGTTACTACTGTACATAATAGTCTTTTTGATCCCGGTATTTCATGTTTCTTTCTCAGGCTGAAATATAGTAAAAATCTATTGTAAATCTTCAAATTAATCCCTAGACAGAAAGCAAATACACTGTAAATGTCATCTTAGTAGTTTTAACACAATATCCAGTCTTCCAGAAAATGTCAACTTGGAAAGAATAAAATTATATGTGTACATATAAATTCACCTCTGATTTTTTTATAAATTACTAATACAATAAAATTATATGTGTAGATATAAATTCATCTCTGAATGACATTCAACAAGGTAATTGCTATTAAAAAATAAAAAGGGATTAACAACAATATGCATTGTCTTTTGTATTCTGTAGGTTTAACTGGTGTCTTCTGGAGCCAAATGTTAGTAAGTGAACTAGGACACAGAAATATGCGGGAGGCTTTTATAGCTGTTTAAACAACACTAAATAACTAACAATGAAAATTCCTACCAATGCTACCATACACAGGAATACATACTGCATGAAGTAAGTTCCAGGAGCAACTGCAAGAAGAAACCAGAAGTAGAGAAGCAAAACTAGGTCATATAGATAACAGAGAAAATTGAAAGAAATTTTTCATGTACTTTTCTTTATGTAGGGTCAATTATAGTAAAATGACACACTCTTGACTGTTTTGCTTTAAAAGAAAGAAGCTAAAGACAGTGCAAAAGAGCATAATATTGATGGTTAATATAACATTTGGGTATATCTGATATGCTTTGGCATGAAATCATCTTTAGTTGGAGATAAATTACACAACCATATTGGGAAAAATAATGTTTAATTTAATGTACAAGTAAAGTTATTATATACATATTTTATATATATATATATATATATATATATATATATATATATATATTATTGATAGGACCAAATCTAACGTTTACAAGTCAGGGATCACAATTACAGATTAAGCAAGATAAGATTTGACACTTGTGACCCATCCATATGAGATATTGAATAATGTTTGCTTGTATTAGTAATAAATTATGTTAGGATATTTTGAAAGTAAAGTTTAAAAAAAAACTTTCCATGAAGAAAGTGTTAAAATAAAAATTTACTCCATGATAAGATAGCATAAAATACAATAATATGCCATGTGTGAAACAATTTTCAAATATGCAGTTGTTGACAGTGATTGTTGGAAAAATCTACATCTTCCTCCTCAAAAGGAGGTTAAAATAAGAATTTATCATTATTTAAAGATAAAACATTTGATCTTCCATTGGAGATTAATGACCCTGGAGGACAGATAGAAAAAGGAGGCAGTACCATATGAGAACGGAAAGAAATTTAGAGCAGATCCCTGAATGGTAATTTTATCCAGCCCCAACCTATTCAAATAGAGAAATGAAAATATATCAACTAAGGAGAGGATTCTGGATTTATGCTTACTCTTTCAAAGCCACAGCCAAAAATATCCCTGAAATCTTCTTTATGGATGGAATGGCCAACCACCAGGGGGTGGTTTCAATCATTTGCCTGGATCTTGGTAGATTTGGTTGGGGGTTGTTTGTTTTTGTTTTTTAGTATTGGGGATTAAACCCAGGGGCACTTAACCACTGAACCACATCTCTAGCCCTTTTCATGTTTTGTTTTGAGACAGGGTGGTCTTGCTAATTGCTTCAGGCCTTGTTTAGTTGCTGAGGCTGGCTTTGAACTTGTAGTCCTCTTGCCTCAGCATCTGAGTCACTGGGATTACAGACATGTGCCACCATACCTGGTGGTAGATTGCATTCTTAAAGACAAACCCTTAAGACATTTGGCCTGGTAATTGAATAGGCTGCCTGATCATTGTGTTAACTTCACACACACACACACACACACACACACACCATTTTGGCCTTTTAAAACATTTTATGGCTGAATTTTATCATCTTTGTAGAACTATTACAATAGGCATCAGTTTTTTACTACTCTAAAATGACAAAATTACATAATAAGGATGACTTTTAAGTTAATGTAGTATTTTAGTCAGCTCTTTCTTCATTATGATCAAAACACCTGATACATACAACATAGAGGAGCAAAAGTTTATTTGAGGCTCATGATTTCAGAGGTCTCAGTCTATGGATGGGCTGATCACATTGCTCTGGGCCCAAGGTAAAGCAGTATATCATGGGGGAAGGGCCCAATGGAAAAACCTGTTCAGCTTATGGTGGGATCCAAAAGCATGGGATCAGAGAGGTGAGGGAAGATAGCCACAGGAAAGATTCACCTGCCAGGGCATTCCCCCAGTGATGCATCTCCTCCACCAATGCCCCACCTGCCTAGAGTTACTACCCAGTCAGTCCATTCAAATTAGGATGGATTGATTAGGATACAACTCTCATAATCTGATCATTTCACTTCCTTTAACTTCCTTAGCCCCAGCTTTACATACAATTTTCTGGCCAACCTGCAAGTTTTTAAAATCCTTTAATTCTGTTTTCTACTCCTGACTCTCACAGAAACCCTGACCAAATGCCAGGGAAATAATAAAAAAAAAAATTCTAAACCTTGAGAATGAGATAGATATCCAAATACAGAAAGCACAGAATCCCAAATAGACAAGGTCAAGAAAGAATCACTCGTTGTTGTTTGACTTCATAATGGCTGCCAATCTTACTGGAGTGAGATGATATCTTAGGGTGGTTTTGATTGGCATTTCTCTGACTGCTAGCGATGGTGAGCATTTTTTCATGTACTTGTTGATTGATTGTATGTCCTCCTCTGAGAAGTGTCTGTTTAGGTCCTTGGCCCATTTGTTGATTGGGTTATTTGTTATCTTATTGTCTAATTTTTTGAGTTCTTTGTATACTCTGGATATTAGGGCTCTATCTGAAGTGTGTGGAGTAAAGATTTGTTCCCATGATGTAGGCTCCCTATTTACCTCTCTTATTGTTTCTTTTGCTGAGAAAAAACTTTTTAGTTTGAGCAAGTCCCATTTGTTGATTCTAGATATTAATTCTTGTGCTATGGGTGTCCTATTGAGGAATTTGGAGCCCGACCCCACAGTGTGTAGGTCGTAGCCAACTTTTTCTTCTATCAGATGCCTTGTCTCTGGTTTGATATCAAGCTCCTTGATCCATTTTGAGTTAACTTTTGTGCATGGCGAGAGAAAGGGATTCAGTTTCATTTTGTTGCATATGGATTTCCAGTTTTCCCAGCACCATTTGTTGAAGATGCTATCCTTCCTCCATTGCATGCTTTTAGCCCCTTTATCAAATATAAGAAAGTTGTAGTTTTGTGGGTTGGTTTCTGTGTCCTCTATTCTGTACCATTGGTCCACCCGCCTGTTTTTGTACCAATACCATGCTGTTTTTGTTACTATTGCTCTGTAGTATAGTTTGAAGTCTGGAGTCAAACAACAACAAGTGCTGGCGAGGATGTGGGGAAAAGGGTACACTTGTACATTGTTGGTGGGACTGCAAATTGGTGCAACCAATTTGGAAAGCAGTATGGAGATTTCTTGGAAAGCTGGGAATGGAACCACCATTTGATCCAGCTATTCCCCTTCTGGGTCTATTCCCTAAAGACCTAAAAACAGCATGCTACAGGGACACTGCTACATCGATGTTCATAGCAGTACAATTCACAATAGCAAGACTGTGGAAGCAACCTAGATGCTCTTCAATAGACGAATGGATAAAAAATTGTGGCATTTATACACAATGGAGTATTACTCTGCATTAAAAAATGACAAAATTATAGAATTTGGAGGGAAATGGATGGCATTAGAGCAGATTATGCTAAGTGAAGCTAGGCAATCCCTAAAAAACAAATGCCAAATGTCTTCTTTGATATAAGGAGAATAACTAAGAACAGAGTAGGGAAGAAGAGCATGAGAAGATGACTAACATTAAACAGGGATGAGAGGTGGGAGGGACAGGGAGAGAGAAGGGAAATTGCTTGGAAATGGAAGGAGACCCTTAGGGTTATACAAAATTACATACAAGAGGAAGTGAGGGGAAAGGGAAAAATAATACAAGGGGGAGAAATGAATTACAGTAGAGGGGGTAGAGAGAGAAGAGGGGAGGAGAGGGGAGGGGAGGGGGGATAGTAGAGGATAGGAAAGGCAGCAGAATACAACAGACATGAGTATGTCAATATGTAAATCAGTGGAAGTGTAACTGATGTGACTCTGCAATCTGTATACGGGGTAAAAATGGGAGTTCATAACCCACTTGAATCAAAGTGTGAAATATGATATATCAAGAACTATGTAATGTTTTGAACAACCAATAAAAAAAATAAAATGTACATACCCTTTGAAAAAAAAAAAAGAAAGAATCACTCCATGACACTTTATAATTAAAATGCCTAGCATTCAGAACATGGACAGAATTTTAATAGCCTCAAGAGAAAAACTTCAGGTCAGATTAGAGGCAAGCCAATCAGAACTACTGCCCATTTCTCAGCACAAACTCTAGAATCTAGAAGAGCTTGGAATGATGTTTTCTAATAAGAAAACTAAGAAGAAACTGTCATCCAAGATTACTATATCCACCAAAGCTATCCTTCAGAATGAGAGGTAAAATAAAAACCTTCCAAGATAAGCAGAAGCTAAAAGAACTCATGACTACTAAGATGTCTATATTAAGGAAAACCAAGAGATACATCCCAAGGCCCTTGAAAAACTAAGATCAAATCAATTTCAAAAACAAGAAGGAAGGAAATAATAAAGATCAGAGATGAAATCAATGAAATAAACATTTTATGTGTTTAGTTTCACTGAATCATTCACTTGAGGATGGCTAAAATCACAAATATTATGTCATATGTATTTTACTAATGGGGATTATGGCCAGTGTCTCATTGGGGAGGTTCTTCTTATTGTCCAGGAGGGTGTAAGCTACCCTAAAACTTAGTCTTAAATAATTAGTGAATAATAAAACACAAATAGTCAAAATATGTTTATAAAAGCGAAGCCCCTGAGAGATCTAGTCCACATGGGTGCTGGAACTAGACAAAGGAAAGATGGCTCTGGTAGTTTATTTAAGGGGGCACATCAAAGGCAGGGATAAGGTTTCAAGGGTACAGTCTTGCTTCATGATGTCTAGTACTCAGCGGTTTGCTTGGCATCTTCTCAAGCCACACCCATCTCAGGTGCTCTGTGGTATCTTTGGCAGAGCTTGAGGGGGAAGTCATCTGCATCAGGTGATCAATCCCAAGGAGGGGTGCCACAGGAAGTTTCTAATGCCAGGCTTATCCCCTCACTAGGCTACAATGTGCACCATAGTCCCCACACAGCCCATGGACAGCTTGTGACATTTTACCATAATTTTAAAAAAGAATACAAAGTCTTTAAGAATAAACAATCCCAATTAAAAAGAAATTCATGCATTTGAGTAATATGACTATTGAAGTGTTTTGTGAGAAAAGTTAATCAATTTTAATTCTTAAGATCTAGAAAAAGGCTAAATTGCCTTCCAATTTCTGAATATTTTTTCAGTCTTATTTCTCATACTAAGTCTGAGATTACCTCAGGTTGAATGATAATTGTAACCACCTATATTATTGTTAATCCTGGATATTGTCCTTGAAGAAATATCCTAGTGGAACAATCTTCATAATCTGGGTTTTTAATAGAAATTTCCACAAAGTCTATAATCAGTATATTTATAATGATAGGAATGAGTGAGTAAGCACAATCAGGCAAAGGAATAATTATTTGTCCAAGATAATTTTAAAATGTTTTATAACAGATCCCTATTCAGCTAAACTAACTCAATTTTGTAATGATTAAATTCCAGGGTCAATGAGTATACTTGTTACTTAAGAAAGTTCCCTGTTACATCCTTGGAGAAAGGTATAACTTTAGAGAAATGTGAATCAAATATGAATATAGTTAGGTCAATTTAAAACTATCCAAATACCCATATTCAAAGATTTCTTCCTGACGGATAAATGAATACATGAAAGAAAGTTTCCAATGGGAAGATCCAAAGGATTAAATATGTTAGTTCTATCATGTTTAACCAGTTTATGGCTGGTATATTTTAATTGAACATACTTAGCTTCTAAATGTTTTTAATTTCAGAATAGCTCTTTCAAATTATATTTTTCAAGACCCTCACACCTCAGCAGACTATTTGAAGGATGGGAAGCAGAACATACATCAAAAATGGGTTTGCATGAATATATGTCTACTCTTATATACCTGTGAGTATTTACAAAATATAAACACTTATTTAATTAACATCACACTGTAAAGACTTCAGGCATTGCTGGACTCAGTGAAGGTTCATTATACAGACAGTTGTTAAGTGAAAATTACTGAACTGGTTTAAATAATGAGTAAATAAGCCTCAGAGTTTAGATTTGAAAGGTACAGAAAGTCATCTACAAAGACAGATCATCCAGGTCAAATTAAAGGATAAAATTACCTGGAGAAATCACACAGACAAAAGTGCTAAGGATAAAGAGAGAGACATGAGAATTTAGAATATGCAAAGGAAAAGCCAGAATGCAGTAGGATGTAACCTGAGTTTGGTGGCAGTGGTCTAGGAGGGAGATGGTAACAATCTCATTATATGCAAGATGAGAGATGAAAGGACAACTAATGAACTTATTGAACATATTTAGTAACATGATAAATTGATCAATTAAATTATAAGACAGGTACTTGATAAGCCAAGGCAGAACAGAAGGAGAGTAATGAAACTGCATAGTGTTTAAGTGAATGAATATCTATGATTGTCTTCACCCAGGTGTGATCGGATTCATTTTAAAAGAGCCAGTACTTGGTTTTAATGCTTTAGTATTGCCATATTGAAATAATAGTTTTAGAACAAGGGGTGCTTTTTTTTCTTTTTGCACTGGGCCCCACAAATTAGGTAGCAGTTCTGTGAAAACCTAAGTGCATTTTTGACAGAAGATGATATTGTATATGGGAAAAAAGATTGAAGATGCAAAACACAAATAGTAAATTTAATAGAATGAGATCCTAGAATAAAAGAGAATAGGATGAAGAACATGGATAGAGGTCTTAGAGTAAATAGGAATGGAAACAGCATTTACTCAGAGAAAAGAAACGTGAGTGGAGCAAGGATGTGGAAACATGAAAAGATATTACATTGAAAAGGAAGAAGCTAAGAGGTTTCCTTATCTTAATGGTCTCTATATTCTCAAGTAAGCAGTTCAGCACTGAGTGCATGTGTTTGACCAACAGAGATTTCAATAAAATGGATGAAAGAAAATGAAGATGAATGAAAACATTTATGAGAAACACAGAGAAAAAGTAAAAGTATGAGCAAAAACTAACCTTGATTAGACAGAATGATGAATATAACACCCTAATGAAGAAAGTTATAACAACAGATAGAGAAGAGAGAAACAATGTGCATTTGTTTTAGCTGTATGTCAATATAAATTTTTGACACATGAACAAATATTCAATATTCTTTAAGATTAATTCTCATTTCATTATGTAGCATTATTGACAATATTAACAGGATAACTTCCTGAGAAAATTGTTATATTTAAGCTCCTGAAAATCCTCTTGTCTACCAGTTTCTTCACATCAAGCTTTGAGGGTTCTTTAGCTCCAATATGTCTTATTCATATAATATAGTATTCATTAATGAAAATTAAAAAACATTGCTACATCAATAATACATAATAGTTTCACAAAACCTAATTTGGAGTAAAAGAAGCCAAAACTAAGAATGGCTAACTTGCTTAATACAAATTTCAAAAACATACTAATCTATAAGGTTAGGTGTCAAGACCGTGGTTACCTTTTGAAGAGAACGGTGAGTGATAACCTGCTTCTTGGGTGTCAGTAGTGTTTTATTTATTGGTCTGGATAGTGGGTACACAGATTCATTGTGTTAATTTATTGCTCTGTCCACATGGGATTTGTACTTTTTTATGTGTTATAAATCAACAAAGAAGCTAAGAAAAACCTTCATTATTATTATTATGAAAAAAATTCAGAGGTGATTATTAGGGAATGTTTTATTACAATGGGAATGTATCTAGCTAATTGGTTGGGCTGCATACTACCTATTGGAGCTAAAGAACCCTCAAAGCTTGATGTGAAGAAAGCAGTGGACAAGAGGATTTTCAGGAGCTTAAACATAACAATTTTCTCAGGCAGTTATCCTATTAATATTGTCAATAATGCTACATAATGAAATGTGGTGAAGGCAATCCCCCTCTCACTGTCTTGACAAGGTCACAGTGAAAATAAGTGCTGGCAAAGCCACTCCCCCACTGTCTCCACAAGTTCACAGTCAGGATGAATGCTGGCAAAGCCGCGCTGGTTGGTGGGAAACCGAAACCACAAGACCATTGTTTTATGTAATTGGGACTTTTCATTTTCATGTTCATGTTCCTGACAGGAGGCATGAGTATGTTAAATGCCAAACCAAATTAAATTTCAGATGGCTAGAACATAACAGGTAGTTCATGCCTTGAAGGCTGTTCTACTACCCCTCAGCATATCAAGGACAAAGTAGAAAGCTGCTCTACTATCTCAGCACATTGAGGACCAAACTGATAATGGACAACAGTCATTCTCTGAAAGGTCATGAGAATTTTAGGCACCACATTGATTATATCAACTAGAACCCAAGCCCATATTTCTGGTCTTTTAGAAAACCTAATCATTATGCTCATTGTACGAAACCCACCATATGTAGTTTCATTCTTGATTAAGGAAAGTTATGTTATACACTTAGGAAAGTTAAGATATATAAGGGTACATTCTTTTCATTTCTATAAACCCTCTTTTACTTCACATAGGGATTTATAATGAACATACTTAATATTGGCGGAAAGTGGACTGATGTTTAGAACTTACTTTTTATTGAGAAAGATTATAAAGATATAAGAACTAGTGCACCTTGACTGAGAAACAAAAAAACTCTTTGAGAAAGCAGCTCGACCAGTTTTATGAGAATAAATTTAGGAATTAATTAAAGTAGCTTTGTAAAAGATACTTTTAGAATAATGTTAGAAGTATTATTCTATTTAGATTCTTGGGTTTAGAATTCTTAAGTTTTTAGTTATATGGGTTTCTGATATGTTTTAAGAATGGTTTATAAACTTTAGGATATTTTAAGTATAAGATTTAAGGGATCTTTTTTAGATGGGAATTTTAGATTAGAAATAAAAGTGCAGGTGTACTTTAAAACTTAAAGGTTAATGATAGGTTAGGAGACTTAGAGTCTACTTACACAGTTTGGCATTAGTTAATAAGAAAATAATACATCTTGGGAAAATCTGAAAAAATGTAAATTAGTGACACATTTTATTAATGATTGATAACTAAAAAGTCACATCCTGGAAAAATGTAAATTGATGTTACATTTTTCTATACCCCTAATTATGGTTAAGGAAACTTTATGTCTTGGCAAAGTTTTGAAATTGTATAATCAATGATGTATTCTGAATCTATAATGATGAGAAAAATTGTAATAAAAGATGACCCAGAGAAAGTGCATTAGAGCTCGCACTCTCTCTGAAGATTGCTCCAACAAAACGACTCCTGTCTCATCTTTTCGCCAACGCTACTCATCCTTCAGGATTCCCTGGTCACCGCTAGGGCTGGACCCCGGCAGAAATGACAAGTCATCTCTAAGAATATTGAATATTTGTTCGTGTGTCAAAAATTTATATTGACATATTCTCAGCTAAAGTAAATGTACATTGTTTCTCTCTTCTCTATCTGTTGTTATGACATTCTCTAATAGGGTGTTATGTTCACATTCTGTCTAATCGAGGTTATTGTATGTATTTGCTACTATGGGTGGATATTTGATGTTTTTCCAATTCTTGCTGTTAAAATGATGCTGTTATAAACATTCTTGTACATTTTCATACACATTTGCCTGCAAGTTTGTTGAGTATATTCTTAATTATAGAATTGCAGGTTATAGGGTATATGTATTTAAAACAATAACAGTCAATTTCAAAGAACTTTCCAAAGTAACTTCACCAATTTATGTTCTCACAAACAGTGTATGAGATTTCTGGTTGTTTCACATACCCATACAACAGTTGGCACATGCTGTTTAATTTTAGCCATTTCGTCATGTTGTATTTGTCTTTGGTATCTTTTTAAAGCTTTCAAATGTGGAGCATCCTTTGAAAAGTTTAATGGTATTTTGGATTCTCTCTTTTATGAAAGGTCTGTTCTAGTCACTTGCCTCTGTC
This sequence comes from Spermophilus citellus, assembly GCF_964194105.1. Lineage (NCBI taxonomy): Eukaryota > Metazoa > Chordata > Mammalia > Rodentia > Sciuridae > Spermophilus > Spermophilus citellus. Next base: position 26,985,075 of record NC_138195.1, on the reverse strand, counting down.
ATTTCCTTTTAGATTTCTGTTGGGAGATACCAAGAATACTCTTAGGACATGATGACGCTATAAGGACACACAGGCTTCAGAAAAATTGTTTTGTTCACAGTTACCTTTATTCCAACACATGGATACAGATTAAAATCAGCAAAAGTAAGTGTACCCAGGATAAAGTCTAAGAGAAACCAGGCAGAAGCTTTCAGATGTACTCTCCCAGTGGACAAGCATAGAGATACACTTAATTATTTCAGCAATGATGTAGGCAAACATGAAAAGTGTTAATCAGCCAGAGGAACTCTCAAGTCCCCCTACCCCCATATCAGGTGGGACAGATGAACTAGAGTGACTAGAGCCAGCTATTTTCTTCTCACACAATGAAAGATTATTAGTGGAGTTGGATATTTCCCTTCCCCCAGGTTTTAGGCTCTGGCGAACTAGTTTCCCCTGAGATAAACCTTGCTAACTTGTTGTTAACAAAGTGATCTGGTCTTGGCTTATTTCAAAATGTTTTTCCCCCTTTTCCTCTGCCAGAAGCACAGAGAGATTTTTTTTTCTCAAATAGTGACTGTGAGAACCTGGTCAAGCTCCTGGAAGTGAGACTTAACAAAATACTGGTCTGTCCCCTATGACTGGGTTCCCCTGGAGATTTTGACTCTCAGACTTTGCACACTGAGTCTCTTGCAGTTCATTACTTACCATTCAGATTTTCCTACTTTGGCATTGGTTCTCTATGTAGCTTCTGCTACCATGAGCTTCTGCTCAGGTAAGCTGCAACCCCCTGTATTCACCTGTCTCTCTCTCTGACCTTTTCCCCTATGTCTTCACCTCCCTTAAAGATCCAAGAAGTTGTTGGTTTTTTAGTGTGTTCAGTCTCCTTATGTGTGGAACCAGAAACAGGAAGTCTGAATGCCATTAGGAGGCCTGCCACTGATGCCCATTGTTTTGCCACCGCTATTGACAGCATCCTTTCATCCTACATCTTCAGCCTCTTCCCATCTTCTAGTACTCTTCTGAACATATTTATACTTCTCTGGTGTTGAGGAAACTCTTGGATCTTTTATGCACTAAACTGCAGATATTTTGAGAAGCCATTCCAGAGGAATATACCTCAACCATTGCTACTTTTTACATACACTGTGCTGGAAAGCTAACTTCAGTCTCCCTGGGCTCTGTACTTGGGGAAGTGAGGCACAACCCATATGGTTTCTATGATGTCCTTGCCTCTGGGACACTGCCTAAAGCAATCAGCAGGCAGCAACACTACACTGAAACCCAGGCCTCTTCTTCTTTTCCTTTTTCTTTTTCATACTATGGATTGAACTCAGGGACACTTGAACAATGAGCCACACCCCCAGCTGATTTGCTTAGTGCCTTGCTTTTGTTGAGGATGGCTTTGTACTAATGATCCTCCTATCTTAGCCTCCTGAGCCGCTAGGATTACAAGCATGAGCCATGGTGCCGGCCTTTTCTTATTTTCCCCCCAATTTTTTTTCACAGCTAGGAAAGTGTTTTAACTCTCCATTCAGCAGAGAGAAAAATTAGCTTTCATATCAGGTATCTTCCAGACTTTATTTTTATGCATAACATTAGTTCATATTCTTTTGAAGAAAATAAAGAACGTTCTTTAAAAGGTTATCTTTTGCAAAAAAAATGGTAAGATTATTGTTTCTGATATTAGGTATTTAAATTCTATTAAGAAACTCAATAGACTGTACTGATATATATCTCTACCATTTTCCTTGTGAATATAAAACCACTGATTTAATGAACAGAGGGCCTGGGAACAAGGAGAAAATAGACAATTGTTGTATTGAATATTCTAACTAAATATGTGAATAAACATACATAGTAAGAAAAAAATGATTGGATTCCTTTTTCGGCACAGGGAATTGAAACCAGGGGCACTCCATCACTGAGCTACATCCCCAGTCCTTTTTTATTTTAAGACAGGGACTCACTAAGTTGCTGAGGATTTTGCTAAGCTACTCAGACTAGTCTAGAACTTGAATCCTCCAGTAGCCAGGATTATAGGCATGTGCCACCACCCCCAGCTTATAATAATTGAATTTTAATAGGAATTATATAAGTCTTTAAACACAGAGTATCATGGTTTTTTATAGATTTTTTTGGATAATATCAAAGATTTCATGGTAAACTTGATGATAAGCATCTAATCCATACAAAAAGTCCTATATGATTATAGTAAGAAATAGTTTTATGATTAATAGGTTTGTGATTTCAGAAAAAAATGTGAACATCTTCCAGGTCAGCCAATAAGTCATTTCTACTACTCCAAGTTGTTGTTGTCACATTCATATTTGTCACATTTTACCATGGAGAAGTTGTCTAAAAATAAATGAGTAAAAAAGAAAAAAAAAGAGTTTTCACATAATATAATACATTAGAAAGTCCTGTTTATTAAATTATTGAATGATGTTTTAAAATAAGTTTAATCTGGTGGGTTAAAATTAATGAATCTATGGAAGCAACGAGATCTTACAATTTTTACTCAGAAACAAGCATAAATCAAAGCTAGATAATTTACTTTTTATTTTATTTGCTTTATAGTAATGGAAATTCAACTCATGGAAGTTCTACCACATCCCCAGCCCTTTTTGTTTTATTTTGAGACAGGAACTTGCTAAATTGCTGGGATTGTCCTTGAATCTGTGATCCTCCTGCCTCAGCCTCCCAAATTGCTGGGATTATAGACACGTACCACAACACTGAGCTAATAGATGGTTTTAATTTAGAATACTCAAAGATTCACAGTGGTAAGTGCAGTATTTCTTATAAAGCATGGAAGTATTTTGAAGGTATTTGAAAGCATTTCAAATTTTCTGTGACTGTATTACTGTCTATTTGTTTATTAATAAATTATAAATATTGGCAACCAAGGTTAACTCTAATCCCATTGAATTTGATTTTAAGATCTTACTTTAGACTTTTTCATATGAGCAGATTATATATGGCCCAGAATTTAGCTGAGGAAGAAAAGCAGAAACTCTGAAGTCAGACAGGCTCGGTTTCTGATATTTCAAAAATTTTGTCATCACACTTACACAATTTTTACCATGTTCATTGAATTCTAAGTTATTTCTAATTATTATATGTATTTGACCTGTATTCCCAAATAGAATAACTGATTTTAAGGTCATGAAATACATTATGCATTTTATCTCATATTTACCAAGTACAGAGTTGTGCAAATTACAAATACATTAGTTTTCCAGACAAAGGATGATGAATTCTTCTACTACTGTCAACTTCTCTAAGTTTATCCAGGATATTTCCTATTAAGATATGTAAAGGTATGGAAAAGATGCTTTGGTTGGATGTAACAATATGATTCCAAAACAATGTGATTTTCACTTGCTGGTCTCACTATGTAATAATACTCTGGAGATTCACAGATGACTCTTATCTATAAGAGGATCATCTGAACAAAATGGGAAGGGAGATGGTTTTTAGAATAACGACATACTTGATTAAAATGAAAAAAGTTCAGAACAGGACTGCCCCAGTCATAAGCTTTCAAGTGGTTAGAATGCAGAAGCAAAAAAGAAAAAAGAAAAACAAAAATAAGAAGACATATACATTTGTTCATTATGGTGGCAGCTGATGTAAATTAAGCATGCATTGCATGATTCCCCTTTGTACTGGGTCTCCTGGTATTTATTCAGGGGGCTTCTTTCTTTCTCCATTCCTTTGTTAAGTGTAAAAAATAGAAAGGGTGGAGATGGGGACAGGAAATCTAAAGATGTGAGTCTATCATCTTCACACAAATGCACATATCCCCGAAGTCTTTCACTTCCCCAAAGGGGCCTATGTGTTTGGAGTAATCTTAGGTTTCCTGAGAAATCCTCAGCTTCATCAATAGAGGTCAAGAGTGAGTGTCTTGCATTGGGACTGTGACACCTCTCTAAACAACCCTGCCTCAAACAACAGGACTCAAGAGTGTGTCTCAGAAGCTGTCCCTTCCTTCACTCCTAAACACTCTTAACCTCACCATTAACATTGGCTTTGAGTCTATTAGATTCAATTTGATTGTGCTTACTTTCTCTTACTGTTTTCATCACAAGAAGGTTACACTCTCAGGTTACTTATGATCTATGGATTTCTAAGCCTTATATGGCTCCATATAATTCTTATTCTAACTCTTCTCAACTCTCCTTTACTCCTAAAACTCTTATTATCTGGAATTCCATCATCACCTCTGTATCTTAAACCTCTCACTGGCCTCTTCACCTTCCTGCTCTACTGACAATCTGGTTTTTCCTGAGAATGATGCTTCCCTCATAGCTCCTTTAAGTGGTGCAACTTTTTTCTCCCATATACCTGGGTCACTGGACCTGAGTGTTGGGTTAATCCTCTTTGTTCATTATTTCTTCTTTTAAATTATTCTCACTTCCTTCTCTCTAAGAAGTTTCCTTCAAGCCCTGAATATCATACCATTCGATTATATTACTTACTTTTTTTTTTTTTTTGCTGTTGTGATCATCTATTAAACTACAGGTTGTTCTGCCTGTTTAGTTCCTGCTTACTGTTACTCCCTCTGAAACTATTCCTGCCTTCAGTTTTAGCGATTTAATCTTTCTCACAACCTCATTTTAATTCCTTGAGCTCTTCACCTCAATGATCTTGTCCCCCATTTTATACTAACCATTCACCCTGTGACCTTATCATAAACCTTTATAATACTGCAGTCTTTGCATACTCTATTTTTATCCATTCCATTTTCTAAACATCATCTAATTCTCCCTGACATATCAATGTCAAAAATTCTTCAACATTGCCAAGATTGTGCATCCATTCATCCTTCCAACCTTTTATTATATCTTACTCCTTCAATGTATTTTCTTTCCTTCTTATCCAGCTGAAATTCCATAATCAATCATTAAACTTATTCACTTATATTTATTCAACACTTTTCTATTTGCATTGCATCATCCTACTGGCTTCACACAAAAAAGAAAATTGTAGAAAAATCCAATTCCTACACACTATATGCCTATACTAATGAGACTGAACAAAACTGGAGGAAAAAAAAACTAAGCACTATGCTTACTGAAGTCACTTCAAATTGATGATTGCACACCTCATGCAGGCCATTAGTCTTGCCCAGCAATCACACCATAATTCCCTCATCCATTTCCTTGCCCACGCTTCTGGGCAATTATGTAGTACCTTCTCTTTGCTCCACTGACTTCTACTTTCTTTTCTATCCATACTCGATTTTATTAAAATGCACTTTCCCATTTTGACAAAAAACTGCAGCAATCATAAAAGTTCAGAGACTTTTACTACATCAATATGCTTACCAGCAAATGAAAAAGGGATATTATCTCTGTTAGCTCAAAAGCTTATCTATTACTTGTCTACTAGATGACATCTCTCCTAGAATTCCATCTCTTTCTCTCTTCATAAAATTTCTCCTCTTTAGTAGGCCATTTTCATTAATGTAAAAACCTGCTGTTAATTATCTCAGAAGATAGATTCACTTCCCCATTTCCTACCACAGCTCTTGACAAATATTTTTATTCTCCTTTCAGCAAGATTCTACAGAAGGGTTTCCACCATCTCCACTTTCTCTCCTTAATCATCTTTTTAAAGATTGTAGTAAAATACACATAAAATAAAATTTATAATTTTAACCATTTAAAGTGTGCAACTGAATGTCATTTGTCAAATTATTGGGCAACCATAATAGCAATCATTTTAAAAATCCAATCTAATTAGTCTTACATCTCCATCCAGTAGTATGCTAGAACCAGTTTCTATTAATAAGATTTAATTATGGGCATCTTTTCCCAACTTTAAGTACAGTGGTGCCGAATTGGTTGGTTAAAATCAATCATGACAGGAATAACCCCACCACAGAAATTGACAAATGTTACTTATCTCTCCACCCCCACAAGTTATAAAATATTTACCAGCACACACTACTTATATCCTTCCACCAAAAGTGTTCAAGGTAACTTATAATCTTAACATTTATAAAAGCTTGGTCAACTCCAAGGAATTCTTCTGTATTACTTATCAATGGCATCTGATACCATTGTTCATTCCTTCATCCTTGAGATTTTTCCTTAACTTCTAGAGTACATTGATCTTCATCAATTGCTTACTGCTTCTTTTCAGTCTCCTTGGCTTTCTTACTTACTCATTTCAGCTGCACTTGTTTCTTAAGTGTGCTTCTCTTTGGCTCTTCCCTCTCTCTGTAAACCCCATCCCCCATGCTATGATCCAAATCTTTATGTCCTCCCCAAATTCATATGTTGAAATGTTAACCACCAAGGTGATGGTATTAGGTGGAGACCTTTAGAAAGTGATTAGGTTCATCAATGGGATTAGCGCCCTTATAAAATAAGCCCAAGGAAACTTTTGCCTCTTTCACTATGTGAAGAAACTACTAGAAAATGCCATCTCTAATGGAGAAAGCAAGCTCTCATCAGACACTGAATCTGCCAGTATCTTGATCTTGGACTTTCTAACCTCTAGAACTGGAAGAAAGAAATTTCTTCTGATTATAAACCACCAAGTTTACTCTAGTTGCATTAATGGACTAAGAAGACATTTCATATTGTCCATATTGTCAATTCCTTCACCTCCTTTAAATCATTTTTCAACTGTCACCATCTTACTGAGGCCTCTGAGCCTAATCTCTCTGTTAAAATGTAAAATCCACTTATAAGAATGCCTAATCCTTTTCCCCTATTCCTCCCCGCACCCCATTTTCCTATGATGTCTATCCCCTTCTATCATATAAGGATAATTTACTTACCTGCTACCTTATTCTTTTTGTTGTTGTTGTTGTTGTTGTTGTTGTTGTTGTTGTTGGTCTTTCTTTCTTTGGGCGGGTGGTGGAGGTGTACCAGGGATTGAATTCAGGGGCACTCAACCACTGAGCCATATCAACAGCCCTATTTTGTATTTTATTTAGAGACAGAGTCTCACTGAGTTGCTTAGTGCCTTGCTTTTGCTGCAGCTGACTTTGAACTCAAGATCCTCCTCTCCTGCCTCAGCCTCCCAAGCCACTGGGATTACAGGTGTGTGCTACTGCTCCAGGCACTACTACTACCTTATTCTTTTTTAAAAGATTTTTTTAGTTGTCAATGGACTTTTATATTATTTATTTATAAGCAGTACTGAGAATTGAACCCAGTGCCTCTCACATGCTAGGCAAGTGCTCTATGACTGAGCTACAACTCCAGCCCCCTACCTTATACTTTATTTCTTGTGTATCAACTACTAAAATGAACACAAGCATCTTTGTTTAGCTCACTTGTGTTTCCCATGAGTATAGTACAATATAGGGCACATTGTAGGCACTCAGAAAACCTTATTATAATGGATGAATAAATACAAAGATTAATTTGATTTTCCTGATGAAGCAAACATCAGGGGTAAACAAAATTTAAAGATAAGTTATAATGAATATTTATAATGATTACATCAAAACAATTACTTCATAAATGTAAATATTTTGTAATTGGAAAAGTTTTTATCTAATATCTTAATAATACTTTAAATTTTTATAGTGTTTATTAGCTTTAAAGAACTTTTATAATCATCATTCTATTATAATATTTTTGTTAGGTTAAAGAGTGATTTCATTTTAAAAATCAGGAACTTATTCAGAAAGGTTAAACCAACTATTCAATGTTACCCTCCTAGTAAGGTTCAAAGAAAAAAATTAATGTTTGGGGTTTTATTCCAAGAACCTCTCACCCAGCCAGGGAGGTAACTCAAATCATGTGCGAGGATGGCCTCCCACAGTTGCAGAACTCTCTTCCTGTGAATTATTGAGAAGCCTATACTCTGGCTTTTTAGCCTTCAAATTTGTGGGTGCCCCTTCTAAGCCAGAAGCTGATAGTGTTATAGAGTATAATACAGCTGCATCCTAAGTTTTCTGGAACTGTATCTAGAAATGAACAAACTTCACACATATAGAGCAAGAATAGTAAGAGTTATAGTATAGTTAATCTCGAATTGGTCCTCTTGAGCCTATCAAGATATGCAAGAAAAATAGGATATGTTTTGTAATTTCTTTCCTGGGGTCAACATGAAAAACCCAAAGAGAATCTTGTAGCTTGTAAAGAGGCAGTGAGTGGGGTCAGCCCAATGTCACTGATATGGGAAACCAACCAAAGAGATTTGACAGCAAGCAATATAACTATTTCTTACAAATGACAAAATGTTAGTCAGAACAGAAGAATAGGGACCATCTATTCCACACACCTCATTTGACTTGTCCAAGATTCAGAGCTAAGACTAGAACCCAGTTCTCCTGATGCCTAGTCTGAAATGCTTTCTCTAGGACTGCACTTTTTTCAATGTTAAGCTGTAAGCCTCTTGAGGACCATGGGAAAGTTTTGTTCACTTTTGTATTTCCAAGACTAACATTTCTTGGCATATAATAGATATTAAACTAATATTTGTTTAATGATTGATACTGAAAAGAGAAAAATCCAGTATGAATGATTGCTATTATGGTTGCCCAATAATTTGACAAATAAAAAGCATTGTCCTAGCTTGAACATTAAGATTACATTTTATTATTTTTCTATTTGTTCTAATTAGTTATGCATGACAATAGAATGAATTTTGACACATCATACATAAATGGAATATAACTTCTCATTCTTCTGACTGTGCGTGATGTATGGATAAGGTAATCATATATGTACATATGATAATAATATCCGATTCACTCTACTATTATTCCTAATCATATACATCCTCCCCTCCCTTCATTTTCCTCTGCCTAATGCAAAGTATCTCTATTTTACCTACCCCCCCATTGTGAATTAGTTTCCACATATCAGAGAAACATTCAGCCTTTGGTTTTGGGGGATTGGCTTTATTTCGCTAACCATGATATTCTCCAGATCCATCCATTTACTGGAAAATGCCATAATTACATTTAAGGCTAATATTTCATTGTGTATATAAATCACATTTTCTTTATCCATTTATCTGTTGAAGGGCATCTAGGTTGGTTCCATAGTTTGGCTATTGTGAACTGAGCTGCTATATACATTAATGTGGCTGTGTCCCTGTAGTATACTGATTTTAAGTCCTTTGGGTATAAGCTGAGGAGGGGGATAGCTGGGTCCAATGGTGGTTCCATTTCAAGTTTTTGGAGGAATCTCCATACTGCTTTCCACATTGGTTGCACCAATATGCGGTCCCACCAGCAATATATGAATGTACTTTTTTGTTTCACATCCTTGCCAACATTTATTGTTGCTTGTATTCTTAATAATTGCCATTCTGACTGGAGTGAAATGGAATCTTAGAGTTGTTTTGACTTGCATTTCTGTAATTGCTAGAGATGTTGAACATTTTTTCATATATTTGTTAGTCAATTTTATTTATTCTTCTTGAAGTGTCTGTTCAGTTTCTTGGCCCATTTATTTTTTTTAATTTATTTATTTATTTATTTATTTTTTATTGGTTGTTCACAACATTACAAAGCTCTTGACATATCATATTTCATACATTAGATTGAAGTGGGTTATGAACCCCCTCTTGGCCCATTTATTGACTGGGTTATTTGGGGGGGGGTTGTTGTTAAATTTTTTAGTTCTTTATATATCCTGGAGATTGAAGCTCTGAGGTGAATGTGGTAAAGATTTTCTCCCATTCTGTACGTTCTCTCTTCACTTTATTATTTTCTTTGCTGAGAAGAAGATTTGTAGTTTGAATCCATCCCATTCATTGAATATTGATTATATTCTTGTGCTTTAGGAGTCTTATTGAGGAGGTCAGTTCCTAAGCTGACATGGTGGAGGGTTGGGCCTACATTTTCTTCTAGTAGGCACAGAGTCTGTGGTCTAATTCCTAGGGCATTGATCCACTTTGAGTTGAGTTTGGTATAGGGTGAGAGATTGAGGTTCAATTTTATTCCACTATAGATGGATTTCCGATTTTCCCAACACCATTTGTTCAAGAGGCTATCTTCTCTCCAATGCATGTTTTTGGTGCCTTTGTCTAGTATGAGATAACTATATTTATGTTACCTTTGGTGTACATATCTGTTTTTGTGTCAGTACCATGCTGTTTTTGTTACTATGGCTCTGTAGTATTGTTTAAGGTGTGGTATTGTAATGTGTCCTACTTCACTCTTCTTGTTAAGGATTGTTTTGGTTATTCTTGGTCTCTTAAGGAACCTTAAGCTCTTTTCCAAGTGAATTTAATGATTGCTTGCTTTTTCTAGTTCTAGGAAGAATGTGATTAGGATTTTAATAGAAATTGCATTAAATCTGTATAACTCTTGGTAGTATGGCCATTTTAAAAATATTAATTCTTCCTATCCAAGAGCATGAAAGATCTTTCCATCCTAAGGTCTTCTTTAATTTCTTTCTTTAGTGTTCAGCAATTTTCATTGTATAGGTCTTTCACCTCTTTGTCAGATTGATTCCCATGTATTTTATTTTTTGGGCTATTGTTAATGCAGTAGTTTTCCCAATTTCTCTTTCAGTGCATTCATCACTGACATATAAGAATACATTTCATTTATGGATGTTGATTTTATATCCCGCTACATTGCTGAATTCATTTATGACTTCTGGAAGTTTTCTGATGGAATTTTTTGGGTCTTCTAAATGTAGAATCATGTCATCAGCAAATAGTGATCATCAGCAAATAGTGACAGTTTTAGTTCTTCTTTTCCTATTTATATCCCTTTAATGTCTCTTGTCTAATTGTTCTGGCTAGAGTTTCCAGGACTATGTTGAATAGAAGTGGTGATAGAGGGCATTCTTGTCTTGTTTCAGTTTTTAGAGGGAATGCTTCCAAATTTTCTCCATTTAGAATAATGTTGGCCTTGGATTTTAGCATAAAAAGCTTTTAAAATATGAAGGTATGTTCCTACTATCCCTAGTTTTCCAAGTATTGTGAACATGAAAGGATGCTGTATTTTGTCAAATGCTTTTTTCCTGACAGAACAATTTAAATTGGCCTAAACAGAAATTTTTAACAAAAACATTCTAGAATTTAAGCTCTTGGGTTTTTATTGTGTCCTCTAATTTTTAAATTATTCTCTATGCTTGAAATAAACGTCACTGTAATGTTTGGTTTCTGGGATGATACATCCCAGATATACCTTCCATCATGGACCATTACTATTTACATTAATATAGGTCAGAGCATACTGCCCTGTTCACCTTTCTAATGCCTATCCTTGAACAATCTAAGATGTCCACCAGAGTCTCTGTCAGAAAGGTAAGAAGGAATCTATCCCTACAAAGGAACCCAAATTATAATCATACACCTTAATTACTGCTCTTAGGAATCTTAAAAGCTCACTTTTCTTATAAGAGTTAGTTGTTTAGGGGATGGGGCAGGGGACTGGTAAACTATTATCAAAGACTTATAACAATTGGGCAAAGTAAAAATTCTGGGTTTTTTGGGGGGTGTGGGTGGGTACCAGGGATTGAACTCAGAGGCCGTCAATCACTGAGCCACATCCCAGCCCAATTTTGTATTTTATTTAGAGGCAGGGTCTCACTGAGTTGTTTAGTGCCCCACCATTGCTGAGGCAGTTTTGTACTCATGATCCTCTTGCCTCAGCCTCCTGAGCCACCAAGATTACAGATGTGAGCCATCATGCCAAGCATAAAAATTCTGTTTTTGATGATACATTTTCCAGGTTATATTTATGAGAGTTTTCACAACCTGTTCTTTAAATCATGGCTTGCTGTCACATCTCTTTGGTTGGTTTCCCATATCAGTGACATTGGGCTGACCCCACTCACTGCCTCTTTACAAGCTACAAGATTCTCTTTGGGTTTTTCATGTTGACCCCAGGAAAGAAATTACAAAACATATCCTATTTTTCTTGCATATCTTGATAGGCTCAAGAGGACCAATTCGAGATTAACTATACTATAACTCTTACTATTCTTGCTCTATATGTGTGAAGTTTGTTCATTTCTAATACAGTTCCAGAAAACTTAGGATGCAGCTGTATTATACTCTATAACACTATCAGCTTCTGGCTTAGAAGGGGCACCCACAAATTTGAAGGCTAAAAAGCCAGAGTATAGGCTTCTCAATAATTCACAGGAAGAGAGTTCTGAAGTGCAACTGTGGGAGGCCATCCTCGCACATGATTTGAGTTACCTCCCTGGATGGGTGAGAGGTGCTTAGACACAGCTGTGTTAGAGCTTTCCATACCCTTTCCCAGGTCCGAGGGCTTGTCTGTGCAGAGGTGTGGCCATTGCCTGGAAGACCCAATTGTTGCCCCTGACCTTGGGATGCTGCCCCCCTTAACCTTAATTGGATGGGATTTTCCCGGGAAGTTTTTGTTCCACAATAAAAGTCCACTCCCTGGCGTGTTCTCTCTCTCCCTAGTCTCTTCTGTAAACCTTGCCACCGCATTAGGTGACTGGAGGTGGTAGCTAGGCGAAACCATCTCAGAGCTGGTATTAAAGGTAATGAGAGTCTTGTCTCTTTAATTTAAAACTCCCTAGCAATTACTCATGAATCGAACCTTCTTTCATGAAGCGCTGGTCGCCTGGCAGATGCAACAATATAACTTCTTAAAATATAGCACTGGCCAAATATACTACCCCAAAATACCAAATGAATGGATAAGGCAAGCAAGAATAAGAATTATATTTATTATTCTTTCATGCTCTTCATAGTAGGTACATAATAATGGTACATAATAATAGTAGATAGAAGAATATGAGAGAAGTTATGAAAGTCATTCTGTTTATCTTCTATGGTGCAAAGCACATTTTTCACACCTTCATCAGCTAAAGGGGCAAGAACTGACTTCATCTTTTATATTGTAAAACATTTCTTTTGTATTTCTGTAATTGTATATATAGCTTTCTAAGACTAGGATAAGACATTCTTGAGGTCGAATCATATTAATATGACCTTGTGCCATGAACATGTATTTGAGAATTAAGAGAGTACCTCTATTTCTTTGTGTGAATAGGTTCTCATTAAGAAGTCCTTAAAAGTCCTCAATAAAAGAACCAACTCCTTTCAAATGCCACAATTACTTCTACCAAATCAGGATTTTTAATTTAATATCATGAAAATGTCTGGGAGAGAATGCCTGCCACTCCAAGAGTATTGATGAATGTTAGAAGCTTAAAGATAATTAGCAGGTTCTAATTTCATTCATGAAAAGATCAACAGGGAAGTGGAATACTATTAGGAACCATGATACAAGAGGAGGAGTTATAGAAAATAGGTAAATAGAGGAGAGCCTAAATATTAAAAGTCTCAGGAAACTAATGCCCAGCAGTGAAAGCTACTAAGTTACCCATCATAACAGCTGCTCTCTAGTCTCCACTGAGAGCAAGACAAATATGTAAGCAAATAATCCCATCATGCTAATGCAAATTAATTACATAATATCCAAATAGTTATAAAATCAGATAGGCTAAGACTCTAACTACTAGTATGCATATATGAATCACAAAAGGACACACAAAGGCTCAACAATAAGGACCTAGAGCTCCTTTCCAAAACTGGCAAAAATATATTTCAAATACAGTTTGTTCTCACCATATTTATATTGTTTGTATCATTTCCAAATATCATATACCAGGTCCTGAAACAAATCTTATTAAAAACTGGTAACGGACACAACTTTGAACCAACAAATTCATTAAATGAGGTTTTAGGTAAGAAGTCTTCATGGCCAGATAAAGTCTGTAAAATAAATTTACTTTATTCACATTTGAAAGACCACAATATTTATTTTAAAAATAATATGTTGAGTTCCTATATACACAAAGAAATTATCTTACAGTAGTTTAACAATTTTTAATTAAAGAAAACACTTTCTTTAATTAAAGAAGCAGGGTTTAAAGATTGTTTCACCACTGGGTTTCCTCTCACAATAAAATATCTAAAGGTATAACAAGTAATATTCTATTCTTTATAGAAGCAAAGGCAAAAAATCCAATATAAATGAAACAAAAACCCAATTCATACATGTGACCATGCAAACATAATCAAGACTTCTTATTTTGAAGCACAGAATCATTGTCACTTTGGGTTATCTACAATACAAAAGAAAGGCAGAACATACATTGAGTATTGACTTTAATTTGTGTGCCATTTTAATTAGAGGGCATTTTGTGTGTTTAATTGAAAAAACTGGTGCTAAGGCAAAAAATATTTTTATCCTTTCAGCTATCTTTGGTATTGTAGAAAATGTTATGAAAGCTGAAAGGAAATATGACATAAATTAGCAAGATATTCTGAAGCAGTTACTAGTGGCATGTAAAAAATGACAGCATAAAAAGTAATAGTGGATTCAAAAATGGCCTCTGAACAATTCATTTCTTAATTCACTTTACCATTTTTTGATCATTGAGCATGTGACATTATATTAATCACAGCATATTGTTAATAACTACAGTTTTGAAGTAATCATAAAGAATGATTATTGGATATGAAAGGAAAAAACAGAATAATGAGGGCTGGAAGAAAGAAATAGAAAGGAAAGCCATACAATGATGACTTTCTTCTCTTCCAAGATAAATCCTTCCCAGACACTGGCCACAGGCAGGGAAAAAGTGTCTCATCCAACCTAGAAGTGGCAGTCTCTAGGAAACACTCATCTCTTCCAAGACGACTCCTCTCTAGGTGCTGTCCACTAACCCCAGCTCAAGAACTCATATTCCTGAGTGCCCAGACTCTCATGCTCACTAAATCTTCCACAACCTATATAAACCCAGTACCCTCTATTATTTGGAGTCAGTCTCATTTTCCACCAGGAAAGTGGATTCCACAGTGTCACTTCATCCCTACTTCCCCTATTCCTGTGTGGAATTTTGTTCCTGAATAAAAAAACCTGAGCTGATTTGTGAAGTTTGCATTTGTCCTGATATTTTTTGCTAACAATGATAATTTTGTAATAAAGCAGACTGCAACACTATAGTTTAAAACTCTAAAACAATTACATTGAATAAAATTAGTAATATGGAGCATTTGTATAACTATCTATGATGTAAGTGGAATAAGTAAAATTTTCACAGAGATGAATCTTACACTTTGGGTGAGAGACTCAATAAATGTAAAAATGTTTTAATATTTACTTTTAATGCATTTTAAAATTCCTTAACTTCTTGTATAGAGAGTACTTAACATTAGTTTATATGTTATTGATTATTTCAAGTCATTGAAGTGAAAATAGCAATAATATTTCTTGTCATACCAATAGTAGTGTCCTGCTAATGGCTTACATAAAATATTTCCTGTTGTCCAGTTTGTTTCACAAATCAATGGAAGCTGGAAGATTATATTTAGCCATCTCATCAAAACTACCAAAAAAAGAACAAGAAAAAATAGCACTTTCTTCTGTCATATCAACATTTGGAGATAATGAATGGGTAAATGAATAAAGGCAATTTTCAAATCTCTTTGGGTATCATCAAGAAGATATGTGGTAAAATGTACCTACAGGATAGAGACTTTTGTGGGGAACACAAAGTCAAGGAAATAAAACCAAAGGCAGTATTATAAAGAGGATGGTTGTATATTATAAATACAGTGGACTAGACTAAACCCATGAGCTATTAAGTAGAAAAGTAGTTAAACTAAGAATGGGGTTGGTCAATAAGGTACCAAATAAGAAATAAAGGTTACTGCTGAAAAATGAGAAAAAAAGTTCAAAATCAAACAAGCAGTCTAATTTTCAAGCTAAAATTTGCATAAAATTGTATGCTCTAAGGAAAGTTCTATATTGAGAAAAGAATCAGATCTATATTTTATTGTATTTTACTGAAAAGGAAATAAATATTCAGTATACTTTTCAAAAAAAATGAAAGATTACTTCATCTTCATTTTATTTGTACCTGAAAGCCCAGAACTCTTTGGAATTTGTTTTTAAGTATAGGTGCTTCTTAGACCAGGTACTTCCTCTGCTGTTCCCCATCCACACATCATAGCCAGCATCTGCCAGAATGAAACCCAGGCTGTTGGGAAGATTTGAAATCCAGCTGCTAGCAGATGTAAGTAAACCATGTTGCAAATACACAACGAGTCTCTGAGCTAATGAGAAAAAAAGCAAAAATTTTATTATTTTTTTTTCTTTTTAAAAATGTTTTATTTATTAGTGCATTACAGTTATACATAAGAAAGTTGCTATATTGGGGATTGAACCCAGGGGCACTCTGACACTGAGCCACATAAATTTTCTTTTTAAGTTGTGTAGTTTCTACATGAAAATCTCTTACCTGAAATGTATGAAGGTTTCCAAGATTTATTTTGCATAAAGGTCCTCCTTTAATCCTACCAAATAGTCAGAACTGTTTAATATAGTTCACTAACAGATTTCTTTCCAATAACAGTTTCAACCAAGTAAATAATTAGTTGATGTCCCACTTAAATATATAAATTTTAGGAAGAGAGAATAACCAAATGACTAATAGTAATTTGGGCATTTATACACATTTTATGTAATACATACCCAAGATATTTTACATGATTTCCTGCTTTATTTTTAATAAAACAATTTTATAATCACATTTTCCAGAGGAATAATCAAAATTGGTATCATTATCACTATAGCCACTGTTTTAATCACCTGAGTTCCCAGAGCCCTAATCTGTACTGACACATTTTTTTAAAAAAAATATGACACCTTTTGAATAATATAGTTTTGGCTATAAGGGAGTCTCCACACTTAGGAGGCGGGAGATAACCCTATACTTTGACTAAGTGACACGAAGATAACAAAAGATCAACTCTTGCTTCAAGGTTAGATCGCTTCTGATGCACTTCATGTTCTATACCAACGATCCAGGTGGAAGCAAGACACTTGCCACCACATCCTTATTCACCCACTTCCTTTGCTCTTTGTCTTCTGCTTCCATCATTATCTTTGTTGGTTTTTTTTCCAATTCCCCCCAAAATCATGTGCATCAAATCCCTGTCAAGGGCTTTAGCGAACATTACCCAGGAGTTACCATCGACAGCGATTAAGAAGCAGACCCTTAAGGATGGGATTATGGAGTTGGATTACTTTCTGATTGATTAACCATATGGATCTGGTTGTAGGTGCAGTATTGAAAGAACCTTGCATGTTGTAGCATTCCAGTGGCTAGAATATTCATGTATAGTGAATTGGAATAAGATCCACAAAAGGGATGATTGGCTTTTACAGGATCTCTGATAGCTGAGACGGATAGGGGAAGTATAATTATGAGGTCTTTGGATTTGGGTGGCTGTTGCTAAGTGCCAGTGGTGTTTTGAAGACAGAAAGTAACAGGGGCAAACAATCACCAATTCAAAGCAAAGTGTGAAAATCATATGGCCTCTGAGGCTATATCTAACCACCCTTATGTCTTATGGCCAAAAGGAAAACAGAGTTGAAAACCTTGGGCAGGACCTAATTGTAAGAATAGCAGAACTGCAGGAAGGTTGAATTCTCATCTTACACAGTATGGTGGTAGAGCGCTCTCTCTCTCTCTCTCTCTCTCTCTCTCTCTCTCTCTCTCTCTCTATATATATATATATATATATATATATATATATATATATATATATATATATATATATCTCCCTATACTCAGGGCTGTGATAGGGCAGAAGTAGGACCCTGAAACTTGAGATGAGGGTGGGTACCTGTGAAGATCTTCATAAACTTGAATTCCACATTTCCCTGAACTCACCGGTTCCACAGAAGTGACCACTCAATTGAGGCATCTTTTTCTACTCCCATACTCTGTTCTGTATGTAGACACTACAGCTATGATCACATATAGATAGGGCAGTGCTTAGGGATGAGAGCTTGGTTTACCCCCATCAAACAAGCTATGTGGGAAGGTGAGGAATACAGAACGGATAGTGGAGTAGGTAATTTATAAGACTAATTATGATCTCAGTGTTTTTTCTCAGGATGGTCCATTGCTCCTTTCTATGTAGAGATTCCCCTCAGTCAAATAGGATTTGTCTCACCCAAAAGATTCCACCTCCCTCTAGTGGTAGCCTTTGGCAGGCAGTGATTAACTGACAGGGAAGTGCAAAAAGCTAGCTGCTTAATCTCAACGTGGGGGCACTCTGTAGTGCTATTCATGAGCTCCACGAACTTCTCTGAATCACATCCTTCCTTACCTCCTTCCACCACCCTACCCTAACGTCCCTTGAGAGTATTCCATTCCCTTGACAGTAAATCATACATGTTCACTGAGAAGAAATAGAAAAGTTAAGAACTTCAGGCCTCACTCACCAATCTATCTTCAGCTGAATATTACCTGAAGCATTATTATTGTTTGTCTTCCCATAAGGAATTCTATACAGGCCAAGGATATAACCATCTTCTGTTACAACATTATATTCTTTATTGGGATAGCCCCAGTAGGAAATGATTTGGCTCTGAATTTAAAAAAAAAAAAAAAAAAAAAAAGCAAACCATTTAGCAAAAATAGTTTGCCCTATCTAATCCATTATGTAATAAGGAATTTTGGTATTCTATCTCAACCTCAGGTCTATGTGCTTTTCTTATTAATTCAGTAATTCATTTAGGTAATATATTTATGGAATGTCTATTAAACACCAGTCTTAAGCCCTAGGGATTCAAGGATATAAAAAAAAATTTAAATCCCTGTCCTCAAAGAGAAAACCAGCAAGAAATACTCCACTATTTTGTTTTCTAACTTCTAATCATTCATACATTTACCTAGCTGCTCATATACAATTTAAAAGTACACGTGTATCCATAAATGTTTTCATGTCCAGGCATATGTCTAATCTTGTATTTTAAATTTATATATATATATATATATATATATATATATATATATATATATATCACATAAGAATGTATAGAAGAGAGAATTTTTATATCTTTCATGAAGGTATTAGTATATTATATATAGTTTCATCAAAGAGACAGACTAAGGCTGAAGGTGAAACCATAAACCACAGCAGAGTAGATTCAAAATATTAGTTGACCCATATCAAAATACATAAGTTCAGAGAGATATATTTGATTATCTATTAACTTAAAAACTCCAAAATTTGAAGAGTAACATTCTCTGTTACTTTAGCAGTTTAGATTTATTTCCTAACAACTTACAATATTCGTATTTGCTTCAGGGTTCACAGGTTTTTGATTTCGAAAGATACCATGAGTACTTCCAAGAATAGGGATAAAATATATCACTGTGAAAAGGCACCACATTGGGGATTTACCTATGAAAGGGAGATATGAACACTTAAATATAATACAAAATATACTCAAAATTGTAGCAAATAATATCATTTATAAAATTGCAGCAAATAATTATGTAGGTTAGAAAGCATCACCAGTTTCAGATGAGAAAATTGAGGCTTTGAAGAATTAGTAGTGCTTAAAGACATATAATGTATAATGAGCAGCAATCAGTGTGTTAAGTTCCAACGTCTATGCTTTTCTTTATTTTTTTTTATTGGTTGTTCACAACATTACAAAGCTCTTGACATATCATATTTCATACATTAGATTCAAGTGGGTTCTGAACTCCCATTTTTACCCCAAATACAGATTGCAGAATCACATCGGTTACACATCACATTTTTACATACTGCCATATTAGTAACTGTTGTATTCTGCTACCTTTCCTATCCTCTACTATCCCCCCTCCCCTCCCCTCCCCTCCCATCTTCTCTCTCTACCCCATCTACTGTAATTCATTTCCCTCCATGTTTGATGTACTTGCTGTAGCATAAATTCCTGCCATGGAATCTCCATCATAATATTGTGCAGCACTACTCTAATAACTTTTTCATATATTGCAAGTTAACTGATGTATGAATTAGATAATATTATTCTCACCAGACTAATATTTATTTAAATATATCTACTTGGTTTTTTTTTCTTTTCTTTTGGAAGGGAGTAGGATGAAGGGGGAATATTTGGAAACTTGGATAATTTTCATTAAATCTTCAGGGTCAGAGTCTATTTTTCTTTTTCAAAAAAAAAAAAAAAAGAGCTTTGGGTCTCCGAAATTCTAGGAAGCCGTAACATTTAAATTCTTTCTAGGAAAATATAAATCATAGAGGCCACCACCCAAATTTTACTCCAAAAAGTGTGGCTCATGGACGTTGTACAACAAGCCAGACACTATGCCTGGAAGGACATTATACAGGAATTACAAAACTTTAAGCTTCATCACTCACTAGCTAGGTTACTTAAGGCAGGTTACTTAAGCTTTATGAGCATCATTTTTCCTACCTATAAAATGCAAATATTACTTTTCAGGGTTGTTATAAAACTTAACTTTGATAAATGTGACATGATACTTTATAAGCAAAATACCCATTACATCAAACCACTTACTATAGCAATTCAGAAGCATAATTTACATGTACATAATTTACATGTACATAATTAACATATCTTTCTATATATTTGTTAAGTTATTCTGGGGCAATATTTTCATAGCTTGGCACAAGTTATATAGATCTGAAAGTTTTAAACTGTTTTCAAAATCATTTTCTAAATTGAAACTTTAATTTGTAGAAACTAGATTTCTTCCCTTTGGTCCAGGTATAGATTATAATTGGTATAATAGCTGTGATTTTCACTGAAGACAACAAGCACATTTTAAAACACTTTTACCAAGATTTGCCTCCAAAGAGGAGAAAGAGCTGCTAATTTAAGTATATAAAGAAACAATTAACATTTAGATTCACATTCTAGATATTCTTCTGGTTGTGATTTTGAACAAGTGTTAGGCAGCAAGGCTACCAAGTTCTCTGTCCTCACAGCCTGTCTCAATTAAATACATGGAACAGCATGGAAAGACATATTTTCTCTTTTGTATTAGCTGATTTTATAGTTTACCACCTACCACTTGCTTCCTAGCTAAGGTTTTAAAGTACTTTGCATTATATCTAGAATGAGTGTATAGATTATCATTCAAAACAAGACACTGTTGAAAATGAAACAATATTTTGATAATTAACTTGGGAAGACATGCATGAAATACTGGACTTTCCATTCATATAAGCTATGACTGCTCGATTTTTAGCCTTATTTCCCTAAATTTTGATAACAAAAAATACAGAAAGATGAAACTCTGACATATACTTGTTGGTATCCTTAAAAACCAACAATGGGAAATGTTAAACTGAATGAAATTGTTAACTTTCTTGTTTGCAGTGAGTTATCAAACATACAAAGCAACTATTTTGAAAAAGTTCACTAAAACGAAGATCTGTGCTATTCAATGTATGGCCACTGAGCACTTGAAATGCAGCTAGTGAGGAACAGAAAATTTAATTTCATTTAAATTTATTCTAATTTAAAAATTAAAGCAAAGTAAACTATTCTGTTAAACACAAATGCATTGCTTTGGTAGGACTACATTTACTTGAACTATTATACTGTATGTTATCATAATTTTTTGTTTTAATTAGTTAGACATGACAGTACAATGATCTTGACATATCATACATTTGAATCACATGGGGTATAATTTCTCATTTTTCTGAGTGTACAGGTTGCAGAATCACATTGGTCATGCAGTCACATATATACATACAGCAGTAATAAAGTCTATTTTATTCTGCTGCCCTTCCTTTCCCCCCTTCCCCTCCCCTTCCCTCCCATCACTTCTCTCTACCCAATCTAATGTGACACACTTCTTTTTTTTCCCCTCACATTATCATACATGTATTCTGTATAATGATGAGGGTCTCCTTCCATCTTCCATGCAATTCCCTTTCTCCCTCCCTTTCCCTCCCACCTCTCTTCCCTATTTAGTGGTAATCTTCTTCTCATGCTCTTCCTCCCTACCCCATTTTGAGTCACCCTCCTTATATCAGAAAAGACATTTAGCATTTGTTTTTTAGGGATTGGCTAACTTCACTTAGCATAATCTGCTCTAACGCCATCCATTTCCCTGCAAATGCCATGATCTTGTTATTTTTTAGTGCTGAGTAATATTCCATTGTGTATAAATGCCAAAGATATGGAACACTTCATGAATTTGCGTGTCATCCTTGTGCAGGGGCCATGCTAAACTTCACTGTATTGTTCCAATTTTAGTATATGTGCTGCTGAAGTGAGCACATCATAAGGTTTTATTGTGTTATTATAGCACATATATAGGGCACATTGTTTTTTCCAATATCATATGTAAATACATCACCAATGTACCCAGCATCAGTAAATATTTTCAGTTTGAATGATTTTTTTCTATTTACAGATGTAACATTATGTGTTTGTATATTTTATGCAGATAGCATGGATTAGATTACAACCTATGTAAATCTGGCTGATAATTAAATTAAAATATTTATCAATATTTTAATTAATTACCTTTTTTAGTTTATCAATAAACTAAAATTAGGCACATTACAAATACAAAATTGAGAGTAGACACAGAAGCTTGTATTACAACCAGATTAGTAAAAAATAAATAAGTAAATAAAAATGAAACAGATTGGGAAAGACATATTTCAGCTTTCAAAATAAATGACTATTTACCTATTCTTCCATCAATGGGCATGTGAGGTGCTTCTTCCTTCTGACTATCATGAATGATATTGCCATGAGCATAGTTATACAAATAACTGAGTTCCCTGTTTTCAAGTCTTGAGTATTCACTTGTTTTAGTCAGCATTTTTGCTGTTGTGACTAAAAAGACCTGATGAGAACAACTGTAGAGGAGGAAGAGTTTATTTGAGGGCTCACGGATTCAGAGGTCTCAGTCCACAGACAGTTGGCTCCATTCCTCAGGGCTTAGGTAGGCAGGGCATCATGACAGAAGAGTGTGGCAGAGGGAAGCAGTTTACATGATGATGGGAAAGTAGAGACACTCCATTTGCCAGATAGAAAATACATACCCCAAAGCCATGTCTCTAATGCCCCAGCTCCTCTAGCCACACCCCACCTGCCTTCATTACCACTCAATTAATCCCATTAGGTAATTAATTCACTGGTTGGGTTAAGGCTCTGGTGACCCAATCATTTCTTCTCTGTATCTTCTTGCATTGTCTCAACATGTAAGATTTTAGGGGACACCTCACATCTAAACCATAACAACATTTAAGTATGGAATTGATGGGTTATACTATTAATTTTATCTTTAATTTTTTAAGAAAATGTTCTACTGTTTTCCACAGTAGCTGTATCATACTACTTTCTAGCCAACCATAGACAAATATTTCAATTTTCCCACATCCTCACTGACACTTGTTATTTTCTGGGTTTTGTTGTTTTAATGGTCATACTAATGAATATGAAGTGGGGATTTCATTGAGTTTTTGTCTTACATTTTCCTAATAACTAGTGATGTTGAACACTTTTTCTTGTGCTTATATTTGTACCTTCTTTGGGGAAAATACCTATTCAAGATTTCTCTCTAGTTGAGTTGTTTGTATTTTTTCTTGACTCAGGAGTTCCTTGAATATTCTATACATCAATCCCATACTAGGTATATAATTGCAAGTATATTCTCCCATTCCATAGATTGCCTTTTCATTCTGTTGATAATTTTCTTTAATGCATAAATTTTAAAAATTTTGATGAAGTCCAGCTTATCTATATTTTTATTATTGTTGTTTGTACTTTTGGTGTCACAGAAGAAATTATTGCCAGATGAAATGACATAAAGCTTTCCCGCTAAGAGAGAGAAAAGGGAAATTGCATGGAAATGAAGGGAGACCCTCATTGCTATACAAAATTACATATAAGAGGTTGTGAGGGGAATGGGAAAATAAACAAGGAGAGAAATGAATTACAGTAGATGGGGTAGAGAGAGAAGATGGGAGGGGAGGGGAGGGGGGATAGTGGGGGATAGGAAAGGTAGCAGAATACAACAATTACTAATAGGGCATTATGTAAAATTGTGGATGTGTAACCGACGTGATTCTGCAATCTGCATTTGGGGTAAAATTGGGGGTTCATAACCCACTTCAATCTAATGTATGAAATATGATATGTCAAGAGCTTTGTAATGTTGTGAACAACCAATAAAAAAAATGAAAAAAAAAGAATGAAAAAAAAAGCTTTCCCCCTGTTTTCCTCTAAGAATTTTATAACTTTAGTTCTTAGATTTCAGTCTTTAATCTACTTTGGTTAAATTGTAGGACATAGTGTAAGGCGAACACCTTCACTGTTTTACATGTGGACATCCAGGTTTCCTAGAATCATACCATACATCTAAAACACTGTCTTTTCTCCATTGAATGATGTTGGCACCCTTGTCAAAAATCATTTGCTTATATATTCAAGGGTTTATTTCTGGGCTTTCTAGTTTATTCCATTGGTCTATATGTCTTCTTTATGCCAGTAGCACACTGTTTTGATTACTGTTGTTTGTTTACAAAAAAAAAGAATATAAAATATCCCATTAATTTTTCTAATGTTTTATATTGGATAGATTAGATATGAGTTATTTATTAACACAAGATATAATAGAAGTAATCACTGCTACTAAATTAAAACATTACTTTGACTTGTACACCTTGTACTAGTGCAACAAGATATTATTCTTTAGCTTAAGTCACTCACCATAATTTTCCATTCATGCTAGCCATCTTGTCAAACACTACTCCATGAACCAGTTATTGATGCTTTGCTTGTCTTCGAGGCAAATTTTCATAAGGTAATCAAAGATGAAAGTGATACATAAGATGTAGTTTTGTACCAGAGCACTAAAATACAGGTAGCTAAAATTATAAATAGTGATTTTTGTAAAAATGATTATCTAGTTAGCAAAAGTACTTAAACACAACATGAAGATATCAAATATATGTATTGTTAACAACATCAGTCTATAATTATAATTTCCTAAAAGGTGACTTGGAAATTGTTTTCTTTAGCTTCTCCTCTTAAAATAATTAATTTGACTCTAGGTACAACATGCAACAATGAAAAATATTATGGCATACCTCTCTCTGCTATTGTGGATTTTAGATGTCCAACGTATTATGTCTTCAAAATAGTCATAGATTATATTTCTTTTATCAAAGGTTTCTAACCAGAGTCATAGAGAAGTTTAAAAAAGAATATTGTACTGGAAGACAAAATTAAAATGAGAATATTGTGGAAAATTTCTTAATAATTTTTTAGTTGCCCATTCTATTAGGTTCTCTTTTACCTTTGTTAAAATCAAAGAATTTAACACCAACTAACCCAGAAAGATTTGAAATTCTGTCATTGGAATAATATATTTTCTCAATACCATTGTTAATGTTTGAAATTGTCCCTTGTTTTAAAAATCAGAAGTTTTTGCTCCCTAATTTGATGCACCATAATGAGATTAAAAATAAATCAGAGACAGGTCTTTCTTCCATAAATTTGTTTTAAAAAGCAGTTGTAAAAGAGATGGTGGGAAAGAATGAGCTTGACCATAAGGCCTTTTACAGACAATAATAAAAAGTCCTGTAGGCAGCCGAATATCTGGAAATTGACTTCCTCATTTAGAAAATCTTCATCTACTTACATGTACCTCAGTCTGAGGACTGCTGGTCTAATTCAATGCTTCAGTTCTTTTGTGGCCTCTCTTATTCCTTGTGCATACAGTTTTTGTTCATATACTTCCCAGTTGAACAGCTACTTCCTAAGGAAATCAATTTCATTTTTAGGTGTGTCTACCTAAAATTATTCCTTAAATATGTGCTTAGAGTAGAACCAGAATCTGCTTTCTTATAATTATTATCAATTGATTTTATTATATGGAGAATATTCAATTATTTTTCTCCCATAGTCTTATCTTACCTGAAGATAATTTTCATGTTCGCCCAGGTTGTTTCTAGGCTAGAAGTCTCTATCATCTTTACCAAATAACTTTAAACCGGTTTATTATGCTAGTTACTTTTTTGGTGGCAGGAGGGGAGGGGGGTAACCTCAGTTTCTGAACTCTCATTTTAAAATCTGGAACCCAATACTACAGAACATGATAGTCTAGATATGGTCTGGTCAGTATAAATTGTATGCAACTATTACCTCTCTTGTTCTGCACCTTATAATTCATTTGTCTATATTTAGATTCATATGTGCTTTGTATCTTGGCAGCTCAATTATACTGTTAACTTATGTAATTAGTTTAGGGTTAACTGAAATTCTAAGTGCTCTCTTCCTGATTCTGTAAAATTATTTTCTAGACATAAAGTTAAGACTGAATATGCTTATACAACTGTCTTTTGGTTAAATTGTTTTATGGGCAACCTGTTGAAATCTTTAAATTTTTATTTTGTCATCTAAAATGGAGCTCTTGGTTTTATGACACCTATAAACTGTTAAAATATGCTATTGATGGTTGTTCAAGTTATCAAGAACAGTTAAATGATAACAGAGTAAGCTGTGCACCACAAAATTAAGTATTCTTTGCTGACTGGCATGTTTTATGTTATTCAGTCCTGTTCTACCATAAAAAAAAGCATTTTCTGTGAAAGGGTATTTAAATTCTGAAATCATCCAAGAGGATTTCCATCCAGACTATCTTGCTGTAAGTATCCTCAAAAGTCTTGTGTACCTTGTAGGCAAACAGTGAACCTTCATAGTGTCAAGAATTCTAACTTTGATTCTAGTTACCAGTGATACTATATTGAATATGAAAATGTTTTTACTTTGTTGGTTCTTAAATGCTAGTGGGAAAAATAAATAAGTACATAAATAAACAAGTAAAAAAGCATAAATAATTTCTAAAAGTGATTGAGTAATATGAAGAAATTAAAACAAGTTAATGACGTAGTCATTATAATGGTGGCTATTTTAGGTCAAGTGTGTAGAGAAAACCTCTTTTAGGTGACTTCTAAACTGAACTTAAGTGACAAGAGGGTGACAGCCTTGAAAATATCAGGAAAAGCAAAAAGGTTCAGGAGAAAGGTAAAGGCAACTAGGAAGAGTAAATATCAGAGCAAGCAACTGTCCCAGCTATATTGCAATTCTAACATTCTTTAGATGACCTATTCATTCCTGGAAATATGCACTATTGCCAGTCACCAACCATGAACCCACTACCCTATATCTATAACTCTAGGCCAAGATGTACCTATTCTGGAAGTTGGGTGTAATGAGAACTCATAAGCCACCAAGTCTACAGCTGTGCTATGGCCACAACAAACCCAAATTCTGGTTAACTGATTTAAAAGGGCATGCTGTTAATCATAAGAAGAAAGAAAATAAGACTGAAGGATTAATACAAATTTCAAACGGGAGTCAAAAAAGAATGCTTTATACTCAGAGACCAGCATAAACACGGTTTTTCACAGCCACAGATAAGTGGAAAATCTGAAGATTTATTCAGGCAACAGAGAGTAATTCAGTTTAGCAATAGCACAGGACACATGAAGATACCAAGATAAGATATAAACATGGTTCGGAAAATATTACTGAATTTTTTTATGCTGACTTAATGCAGTGGAACCTAATTCTATATGAAATTAAGAGGACAATAGTGAATGATCTAGAGGGTGGGTGTAGAACAGAGTTTGGGAATAAAGAAGGCAAAGCTACTGTAAATATTTGGGTAAAAATTAATGATTTATTGAGCTCAAGTAATGAATTAATTTGTTGGAAATTACTTTTCAAAATGCTAAATGTCCTCATTTGGCAAGAGAATGGTGAAAATAATGTTCCCATGCACTTTAACACATTGCTGGTGGAAGTGTATTTGGACAACTTTTCTGTTGTATAATTTGATGGGATTGGATTAAAGATAATGGAGGAATGGCCAGAAAGTTCCAAAGAATGACAGATTTTAAGGATGAAAGATACTATGGAAGATGCTATAGAAGCCTGGTTGACCAATATGATCAATGAATAGAAAAGAGGAAGCAAGAGATAATGGAAAAGACCAGCACAGCAACTAACAAAGAAAAGCCAGGGGCCAGATAGATTCTCAGTGGAGTTCTACCAGACCTTTAAAGAAGAACTAACACCAATCCTTCTTAAAGTATTCCATAAAATAGAAAAGTAGGAAACCCTTCAAAACTCATTCTATGAAGCTAGTATTACCCTGATACTAAAACCAGACAGTCACATCAAGGAAAGAAAACTTCGAACCAATGTCTTTGATGAACATAGATGCAAAAATCCTCAATAAATTACTGGCAAATTGCATACAAAAACACATTAAAAAGATAGTACACCATGATCAAGTAGGTTTCATTCCAGAGATGCAAGGCTGGTTGACATACAGAAATCAATAAAAGGAAATTCAGCACACAAATAGACTTGAAGACACGAATCACATGTTTATCTCAATAGATGCAGAAAAAGTATTAGATAAAATACAGCATCCATTTGTGTTTAAGCACTAGGAAAAATAGGTATTGTAGGTACATACCTCAACATTGTAAAAGCTACATACATTAAACCCAAGGCCAACATCATGGAGAAAAACTGAAAGCATTCCCTCTAAAAACTGGAACAAGATAGGGATGCCCTCTTTTATCACTTCTATTCAACATAGTCTTTGAAACACTTGCCAGAGCAATTAGAAAAAAAAAGAAAGAAACTAAAGAAATGCAAATAGGAAAAGAAGAGCTCAAACTATGGCTGTTTGCTGATGACAGGATCCTTTATTTAGAAAACCCAAAACACTGCACCATAGATAACGTCTAGAACTCATGAATAAATTCATCAAAGTAGCAGGATACAAAATTAATTCCATAAATCAATTCTGTTCCTATATACCAATGATGAATCATCTAAGAAAGAAATTAGGAAAACTATACCATTTACAATAACCTAAAAAAAAAAAACTCCACAAAAACCTTGGATATCAATCTAACAAAGACATGAAAGACCAACAATGAAAACTACAAAACATTAAAGAAAGAAACTGAAGAAGACTTTAAAAGGTGAAAAGATCTCCCAAGGTCTTAGATACACAGAAAATAATATTGTCAAAATGGCCATACTACCAAAAGCACTATACAGATTTAATGCAATTCCTATTAAAATCCCAATGACATTCTTCATAGAAATAGAAGAAGTAATCATGAAATTCATTTGGAAAAATAAGAGACCAAGAATAGCTAAAGTGATCCTTAGTGGAAAAGGTGAAACAGGAGGCACCACAATTCAAGACTTCAAATTATACTACAGACAGAGCTATAGTAACAAAGCAACATGGTGTTGGTACCAAATCAGACATGAAGTCCAATGGAATAGAATAGAATTGTCTCGCACTAGATGAAAGTACCAAAAATGTACATTGGAGAAAAGATAGTCTCCTCAACAAATGGTGCTGGGAAAACTGGAAATCCATATGTAGTAGAATGAAATTGAACTTCTATCTCTCACCCTGTACAAAACTCGACTCAAACTGGATCAAAGACTGAGGTATTAGTCTAGAAACCCTGAACCTACTAGAAAAAAATGTAGGCCCAACACTTCAACATATTGGCTTGGAAACAGCTTCCTTAACAAGACTCCTAAAGCTCAAGAAATATAATCAAGAATCAACAAATGGGATGGCATCAAACTAAAAGCTTCTTCACAGTAAAGGAAACAAGAGCATGAATAGAGAGCCTACAAAATGGGAGAAAATCTTTGCCAAGTGCATCTCGGAACACTAATCTCAAGGATATATAAAGAACTCAAAAAACTTAACACCAAAAACGAAATAATCCAATCAATAACCGGGCAAAGGAACTGAATAGGTAGTTCACAGAAGAAGAAATACAAATGGTCAAATGTATGAAAAAAATGTTCAACATCTCAAGCAATTAAAAAAATGAGCATTTGGGGCTGGGGATGTGGCTCAAGCGGTAGCGCGCTCGCCTGGCATGCATGCAGCCCGGGTTCGATCCTCAGCACCACATACAAACAAAGATGTTGTGTCTGCCGAAAAAACTAAAAAAATAAATATTAAAAAAAAATTCTCTCTCTCTGTCTCTCTCTCTCTCTCTTAAAAAAATGAGCATTAAAACTTTAATTTGCCCATCAACAGATAAAAAATTTGTGATATATATACATATACATATATACACATACACAATGGAATGTTACTCAGGCAAAAAGAAAAATGACTTTATAGCATTTGCCAGTAAATGGATAGATCTGGAGACTATCATGATAAGTGAAATAAGCTAATCCCCAGAAAATGTTTTCTCTGATACATGGAAGATAACCCATAATAATGGGGAAAGGGGAAGAATAGAAGTTCAGAGGACCGGACAAAGGGGATTGAAGGGAAGGGAGTGGGGATAGGCACAGGAAAGACAGTATAAAGAATGTGATATAACTGTCTTATGTACATATATGAATACATCACAGTGAATTCCACCATCGTGTACATTCACAAGACTAGGGCCCTATTAGAATAAAATATATTCCATGCTTGTACAAGTTTATCAAAATGGACTCTACTGTCATGTATAACTAAAAAGAACCAATATTTTTTTTTAAAGTAGGAGAGCAGATTCAAAGGACCATGAAGACCTGCCCTGGCAAACGACTGACATGCTGTGTAACCTTGGACAAACTCCTTTAAACTTAGTGTATTTAACTTGTAAAATGGTAGTGACAGGGGGCAGTTAGAATAGACAATCTCAACTGTCCTTTCCAGTTAAACAATTTTGAGATTTTAAGGCATTTTATAACTGTGAATCTCATTATAAGCTTTTAATTACAGAATAATCTCTCAAAATAGGCTATAAGCAACTTTAAGGAAGTGGTTTATTATCTTATTCTTTCTAGCATATTAGTTTTGTAATATTAAGAAAATTATGATTACAAATATTTGGTCTTTATAGTACACTTGAAATTAATGGAAATACATGTGCCTCCTCTCCTTTATTGTGTATATGTATGTTTATATTATAAAGCCTGGGATGATACTATGTTTTTATAACCTTTTATTTTTCAGTATTATATATTAAGCAGTTTCCCATACAACCTTACAAATTCAAAATCATGTTTTTATTGGATTTATACAGACATATAGGTAGCCATAATCTAATCAAACTTCCATTTATTCCATTTATTAATGTTGTTAATAACATTGCATCATATATATATATATATATATATATATATATATATATATATATATAAATCCTAATGTACACCTATGCATTAGATAAATGTCTCATTTAATGAATACAATTTTTAGGGTTTTTTTTGTTTTGTTTTTGTACTGAGGATTGAACCCAGGGGCATTTAACCACTGAGCTACAACCCCAACTTTTCTTATCTTTTGAGACAAGATCTTGCAAAGCTGCTTAGGGCCTCACTAAGTTGCTGGGTCTAGCTTTGAACTTGTGATCCCAATGTATCAGCCTCCTGAGTCACTGAGATTACAGAGTTTTGATACAGACACACCTTGGATATATTGTGGGTTATGTTTCATATAACTGCAAAAAGATAAATATCACCAAAAAGCGAGTCATGAATATTTTTGGTTTCCCAGTGCATATAAAAATTATGTTTATACTATAGTTCAAGTGTACAATAATAGCATTATGTTTAAATAAAAGATATGCTTTAATTAAAAAAAAAACCTTATTGCAGAAAAAGGCTAATCCTAAAGTTGGAAAAATGGTGCCAATAGACTTTGCTCAATGTAGGATTAACACAAATCTTCAATTTGTTTAAAAAAAAAGAAAGAAAGAAAAAAGAAATAACAGCAAATTACAATAAAACAAGTATGCCCGTGCATTATCAAACTCTACTCCAGAAAATTCATCAATTATATTTTCATCAGTAATATATCAGTATATATTTTGCTCTCTCCTTGCCAAATGTAAACATTTAGCATTTTTTTAAAAAAGGAACTCTAGCAAATAAAAAATCATTTTAATTTGCATTTGAATGTACAAAAGTTAAATGTGGGCTCTTTTATTTTAAAAAATCAATAATTCTATTAATTTATGAACTTTTTTTTATTGTTTATAAGACTATATAATAGGGATATTAAACTTTCGCCTTTCATGTATTAATACACATTTCATTATTTTGAATATAGAAGTTGTAAATAATTGTTTTTCTACTCAATTCCGTCTTTTACTTTTTTGCTTGAAATATCTATCTCCTTAGGCTACATCTGTTCATCCATAGTTTCTTCTAGTTCTTTTATTATATATACATAACATTAATCATTCACCAATTTCAGGCAGTTTTTTTTTCCTGATGTGGACATTAAGTGAAACTCTAAATTTTAAATATTTTCACTGAAATCGGTTACCATTGTTAACTTTTAGTTCTGTCATTCTGTTTTAATAGCTTTTCCTAAGGTAATAATTTACCTGCAAATTCCTTCTTTAACAGTTTAGATTTCTCATTCCTTTTCTTGCTGTTTCTTTGAGAATTTACAGGACAATGTCTGGAGGGGAGGAGAGATAATGAATGGCACGAATCCTTTTCTTAATCATTCTTGCATCCCTTGGAGCTAATGGAATGTGTTCTGTCACAACTTAATATTAAGAGGGAAGGGATCCACGATTGTCTAGTGGACCAAACGTCTTTAATCTATTTAATTTTGGAAGGGATATACCACTACCGCATTTCACAGATGCAGAAATTCAGGTCAGGAAGGTTATGTAACTTGCACAACGCCTCTGGGTTAAAGTGAAATCTCTCCCTGACTGCAAATCCTTTTCTACAGAGGAAAGCTTGTCCTGCCACCGCCGGTGTGTTCCCTCTCTTCGCTTTTGATCTAGAATAGGAAAGCAGTAAAGACCGCAGTAGGTAATCGGTCACCCTTTGGCAAGGCTGTGCAGGTTTTCCGCTGTCGTCCACACCAGCCCTGTGGCGAGACGGGTTCTCACGCTGTCACCCACACAGTTTCCAGGCTTTTCTGGACTAAGGGGAAGCAGATGTTCTGAACTTGGGCGGCGGGGCCAGCCTGTGGTTGTCAGGCGGCTCAGTGCGTGGAAAACCCGGGTTCTCCGCGGGCTCCAGTTGGCCTCCTCCAGAGCCGACTCGCTTCTCGCTCCCGCCACATCTTCTCCGCCCCCTGCAGGCCGGGAGGTGGGACCGCCCGGGTCACAGGCTGGCGACCTAAGGAGCCCGGGCCGGCAGAGCGCGGACGCGGAATCGGCCGCTCAGGCTCGCGGCGCACTCCCCCATGGCGCGCGTGCTGATCGTGGGCGCCGGGCTGACCGGAAGCTTGTGCGCAGCGCTCCTGAGGAAGGTTGTTTCCGGTCCTCTGTACCTCGCCGTGTGGGACAAGGCTGGGGACTCAGGTGGGTTGCCTGTGGCCCAAACCTGGGAAAGGCGTGAGCTCTCAGCTCCAGCACTCCGGGTGGCAGCTCCTGCGCAGTGGGCGCCATGTCACGTGACCGGACACTTCCGCTGTTCAGGAGCCGGCCTGACCGGGAAGGGGCTGTCATTCCCGGGGCCGGGTTCTGCTTCTGCTGCCCAGTTAGGCCTGGGCTGGGGGCCTGGGAGGCGCCCTCTAGGAGTTCGCAAAGCGGGAGCCTACCCATTTTCTAATAAATGGACTTTTGCCTTTACCTGCCTGCCACTGCAGCTTTCCCCAGATTCTGAGCTTCCCCAAGTGGCTGCCCATTGACCATGCCTTTCAAAAACCTAGTTTTCAAAATGCTGTCATTCTCTGGACTCTTGACAGTGTGAAAGAAACGGCTCCGCTGATTCTGCCATTCTGGCATTTCATCAGTCATTTTATTTATCCATCCCAAACCTCCATTCATTCCTTGTATTCAAGTTAACGTATGCACTAGGAAGCGGGAGACACTGCTACAGGAACTCCTTTCCTTACTCCTCCCTACTTTAAAAAAACAAAACAAAACAAAAAAAAAAACTCTAATGACCAAATTATCTGTTTACTTCCTTTTTTTTTAAGAGAGAGAGAGAGAGAGAGAGAGAGAGAGAGAGAGAGAGAGAGAAAATCTTAATATTTATTGTTTAGTTTTCAGCAGACACAACATCTTTATTTATATGTGGTGCTGAGGGTCCAACCCGGGCCACACGCATGCCAGGCGAGCGCGCTACCGCTTGAGCCACATCCCCAGCCCTGTTTACTTCCTTATGATAATGTTAGGTGACAAAGATTTCAACTTAAAAATAATTTTGTTTTGCAGTCAATGGCTTTATTACTTAATTAAAAAAAAATGTTCTAATTAGTTATGCATGACAGCAGAATGCATTTCAATTCATTGTACACAAATGGAGCACAACTTTTCATTTGTTGGTTGTACACGTGTAGTCTCTGGTGCAATCATACATGTACCTAGGGCAATGATGTCCCATCTCATTTCACCAACTTTCCTACCCTCATTTCCCCTCCCTTCCGTTTCTTCCCCTTTGCCCTATCCAAAGTTCTTCCATTCTTCCCATGCAGTGCACCCTATTATGGATCAGCATCCACTTATCAGAGAAAACATGTGGCTTTTGTTTTTTTTTGGGATGGACTTACTTTGTTTAGCATGATATTCTCCAACTCCATCCATTTACCTGCAAATGCCATAATTTTATTCTCTTTTAATGTTGAGTAATATTCCATTGTGTAAATGCACACAGTTTCTTTATCCATTCACCTATTGAAGGACATTTAGAATGGTTCCACAATTTAGCTCTTGTGAATGGAGCTTCTATAAACATTGATGTGCCTGCATCACTATAGTAGTCTGATTTTAAGCCTTTGGGGTATAGACAAAGGAGTGGGATAGCTGGGTCAAATGGTGGTTCCACTCCAAGTTTTCTAAGGAATCTCCATACTGCTTTCCAGAGCGGTTGCACCAATTTGCAGTGCCACCAGCAATGTATGAGTGTACATTTTCCCCCACATCCTCACCAACACTTATTTTTGCTTGTGTTCTTGATAATTGACATTCTGACTGGAGTGAGATGAAATTTTGGAGTAGTTTTGTTTTGATTTACATTTCTCTAATTACTAGAAATGTTGAACATTTTATCATATATTTGTTGATCGATTGTATATCTTCTTCTGAGAAGTGTCTAGTTCCTTGGCCCACTTTATTGATTGGGTTATTTGGGTGTTGTTTTTTGTTGTTGTTTCTTTGTTTGTTTTGGGGTGTGTGTGTTAAGTTTTTTGAGCTCCTTATATATCCTGGAAATTAGTGCTCTGTCTGATGTGTGTGTAATAAAGATATTCTCCTACTCTGTAGGCTCTCTCTTCACATTATTGAATATTTCCTTTGCTGAGAAGTTTTTTAGTTTGAATTCATCCCATTTATTGATTCTTGATTTTATTTCTTGTGATTTTGGAGTCTGGTTAAGGAAGTCAGAACCTAATCCAACATGATGAA
Source organism: Spermophilus citellus (assembly GCF_964194105.1). Classification (NCBI taxonomy): domain Eukaryota; kingdom Metazoa; phylum Chordata; class Mammalia; order Rodentia; family Sciuridae; genus Spermophilus; species Spermophilus citellus. The sequence goes on along the minus strand of NC_138195.1, from coordinate 26,949,930 downwards.
GATTTGAGCCTACTTTTTCTTCTATTAGGTGCAGAGTCTCTGGTCTAATTCTTAGGTCTTTTTTCCACTTTGAGTTGAGTTTTGTGCATGGTGAGAGATAGCAGTTTAATTTAATTTTGCTGCAGATGGATTTCCAGTTTTTCCAGCACCATTTGTTGAAGAAGCTATCTTTTCTTCAATATATGTTTTTGGCGACTTTGTCTAGTATGAGATAACTGTATTTTTGTGGGTTTGTCTTTGTGTCCTCTGTTTTGTACTATTGGTCTACATGTCTATTTTGGTGCCAGTACCATGCCATTTTTATTACTGTAGTTCTGTAGTATAGTTTAAGGTCTGGTATTGTGATGTCTCTTGCTTCACTCTTCTTGCTATGGATTGTTTTGGCTATTCTTGGTCTTTTATTTTTTCAAATGAATTTCATGATTGCTTTTTCTATTTCTATGAGGAATGTCATTGGAATTTTAATTGAAATTGCATTAATTCCCTATAATGCTTTTGATAGTATGGCGTTTTTGACAATATTAATTCTGCATATCAAGAACATGTGAGATCTTTCCACCTTCTAAGCTTCTGTCTTCTTCAATTTCTTTCTTTAGTGTTCTGTAGTTTTCATTGTATAAGTCTTTCACCTCTTTTGTTAGATTAATTCCCAAGTATTTTTTTAGGTTATTGTGAATGGGATAGTTTTTCTAACTTCTATTTCAGAGGGTTCATCACTGATGAATAGAAATGCATTTGATTTATGGGTATTGATTTTATATCCTGCTACTTTGCTGAATTCATTTATTAATTCCAGAAGTTTTACTGGTACAATTTTTTGGATCCTGTAAGTATAGAATCATGTCATCAGCAAACAGTGATAGTTTGAGTTTTTCTTTTCCTATTCATATCCCTTTCATTTCTTTTTTCTGTCTAATTTCTCTGGGTAGAGTTTCCAGGACTATGTTGAATAGAACTGGTGAAAGAGGGCATCCCTGTTTTGTTCCAGTTTTTAGAGGGAATTCTACCAGTTTTTCTCTATTTAGAATGATATTGGCCTTGGGCTTAACATAGATAGCTTTTACAATGTTGAGGTATATTCCTCCTATCCTTAGTTTTAAACAGGGTTGTTGTGAAGATTAGGTGGGATTACATGTAGAATAAATAAAGGGCTAAATAATAATAACTGTTGTTTTATCAAATGCTCTTTCTGCATCTGTTGAGATGATCATATGATTTTAAGTCTATTGATATGATGAATTACATTTGTTGAGCCAACCTTGCATCTTTGGAATGAACCCCACTTGATCATTGTTCACTATCTTTTAAATATGTTTTTACATGGAGGGAAATGAATTTCAATAGATGGGGTAGAGAGAGAAGATGGGAGGGAAGGGGAGGGGGGATATTAGAGGATAGTAAAGGTAGCAGAATACAACAGTCACTAATATGGCAGTATGTAAAAATGTGATGTGTAGCCGATGTGATTCTGCAATCTGTATTTGGGGTAAAAATGGGAGTTCATAACCCAATTGATTCTAATCTATGAAATATGATTTGTCATGAGTTTTGTAATGTTGTGAACATCCAATAAAAAAAATAAATATGTTTTTATGGGATTTGCCAAAATTTTATTGAGAATTTTTGCATCTATGTTCATAAGGGCTATTGGTCTGAAGTTTTCTTTCCTTGATGTGTCTTTGTCTGGCTTAGGTATCAGGGTGACACTAGCCTCATAGAATGTGTTTGGAAGGGTTCCTTTCTTTTCTATTTCATGGAATAATTTGAGGAGTATTGATATTAATTCTTCTTTGTTCTGGTAGACTCAGCTGAGAATCCATCTGGTCCTGGGCTTTTCCTTGTTAGTAGGCTTTTGATGGCATCTATTTCATTGCTTGAAATTGATCTGTTTAAATTGTGTATGTCCTGATTCAGTTTGGGCAACTCATATGTCTCTAGAAGTTTGAAGGTGTCATTGATATTTTCTATTCTATTGGAGTATAAATTTTCAAAATAATTTCTAATTATCTTCTATATTTCAATAGAGCTTAAGAATAATTTTTAAAAACACATTTGTAAAGAAATTTATTTGGGGTAATCTGTGATGAATTGTATTACTTCAAAAAGCTCATTCTAATGCACTGACATTTTCCTGTGGATTAATTCAAGGGGGAAGAATGACTACTGCCAGCAGTCCTCATAATTCACAGTGCACAGCTGATTTGGGTGCTCAATATATCACCTGCACTCCTCATTATGCCAAAAAACACCAAACGTAAGTTAGTTGCAAGTGGTGGAATCAGTTTTAGCAGTTGTATGCTATAAAAGGACACAAATCATTTATTTTTAATTTATTTTAAAAATGCCACTTGTAGAAATGATTATGATATGTCATTGTTAATGAAATTAGCTGTAAAATGTTCACTTGAGTAAAGTAGGAAACTGCAAAACACCGCCCTCCCAGGGTTATTGTGAAGATTAGTTGAGATTATATTTAGAACAAATAAAGGGCTAAATAATAATAATAACTGTTGTTAGTGTTGAGGAAGAGGGAAAATATCTGTGATGGAAGTCAATCTTATCAAAATTTAACATTGATATGCTAAGTACTTTCCTATTTATTTTCATTGACTAATTCTGAGTTACGTGGAGAAATAGGCTTTGAATAATGTCAGCAAAAGCTCAATGAATTCTCAGAACATTTCTGTTCTTCCCCTGAATTGAAAGTTTTATCTAATACAAAATATACAGTGAGTTGTTAATATGAAGATTCCTAGTTATAATTTGTAAATATAATCTCTAAAAATTCCTGACAGAGAATATAGTATTGCAGAGTTAATCATAGTAGGTACTTACATTATATATATATATTGATTTATTTCAGTTTTTATGATGAATTATTATCCCATGGCATTTTGAAGCCTCTGACCTCTCCTATTGAAGGAATGATGATAAAAGAAGGAGACTGTAACTTTGTGGCACCTCAAGGAATTTCTTCAATTATTAAGCATTACTTGAAAGAATCAGGTAGGAATTTGATCTTCTCTGCTTTCTTTTAGAATTAGCATTTTAAAATAAAAGCTATATGTACAATTAAATGTTGATACAATTCAGAAAATTATAAAAAGTATATACTCTTATATTTACCACTCAGCTAGTATTTCTTGTCCCAAAGTAATCACTGGTGATAGTTTTCAGTGTATATTTTCAGACAAATGTTTGTGCTTTCAATCTATTGAGCTGTATGACTATGGTTATTTAGAGTTAGTATATGTTTATATTTGTTTATTTAAAATATATACATATGTATATGTGTGTATACACACACACACACAAAAGGAGTTATTTTACATAAACTATTCTGTACCTTGTTTGGTTCATACTATGGTCTCTGTGGTCTCTGTGCTGTGTTTTCTTTAATGAATACCCATATTATATGGTACATATCTCCCATAATTTATTTAACAATTAACTTCTGTTAAATAATTAGGCTGTTTTCAGGTGGGAGATTGTTTTGGTTTTTGGTTTTACAAACATTGGTGTATGTCTAACCTTGATATAGCTTTGAAAGCATATTTACAATAATATATGATGAAGGAGACCAAAATACTAATTATTGTAGAAATAGTTTAGGAAGCAAAACAAATTTTCAGCCTGTACTTTTCCTTCATGATCTTAAATTTGGTAATTAGCTGAATTATTATTTGTCAAAAAACCCTTATTTTGTTTAGAGAAACAAGTTTCAAATTTTAACAAAACAGCCATGTCAAGCACTGTTTTCTTTTTAAATTTAAGTTGTACTACATATTCTTCTTAAGGAATATCTCCTCAACAGTGAATGAGAATGTCTGTTTTCCCCACATCTGGGTATAATGGAAATTTTAATTTTGCCAACATTATAGGCTTAAAATGGTATCTCTTTGTAGTTTTGACTTGTTATTTCCCTAGTTATGTGAGCATATTCACCTTTTGTTTTGTCAACCATATCCTTTTTTTTTTAAGAGAGAGTGAGAGGAGAGAGAGAGAGAGAGAGAGAGAGAGAGAGAGAGAGAGAGAATTTTTTTAATATTTATTTTTTAGTTCTCGGCGGACACAACATCTTTGTTGGTATGTGGTGCTGAGGATCGAACCCGGGCCGCACATGCCAGGCGAGCGCGCTGCCGCTTGAGCCACATCCCCAGCCCCTCAACCATATCTTTTTCTGTAAATGTTCTATGCCTAATCTTTGCCCATTTTCTATTAGAATTTTCATTTGTTCCTTACCACTTTATTAGTGGTTTTGAAAATGGGTTTTTAAAAAAGAAAATAGAACTTTCCTTGGAAAATAAATGATTTGTTTTTCTAAACAAAATAAGCTTTCTTGACATATCATAATTCAGTTAATTATCCAATTCAGGGTCACTAAGGAAAGGTATAAGCTGAGAATTTGTTGTTCTTCATCATTACTTATTGAAAACCGTAAAAATCCCTGAACAATATAACAAGTATTTACGCAATATTTACAATATATTTGGCATTGTAAGTATCTAGAGATGACTTAAAGTATTCAGAAGTATGTGAATAAGTAGTGTGCATGAGAGGTCAGTGACATTGGATATGCAACAGCAGAAAATAATAAATACCATTTTGTGTTAGTCCATTTTTCTATCCAAGACTCAGACTGTGGTGGTTTATTATTCAAAGTTGTCCAGAAAAATGGAACTAATAGGATATACTGTTGGGTCTCCATATCTGTAGAATAGATTCTGTATTCATGAATTCAACCAACGTCAGATCAAAAATACTGAAAAAAATTGCAGAAAGTTCCAAAGGCAAAGCTAGAATTTGCTACACACTAAATACTATGTTGAATCCATGAGAATTAAGTGATGTGTAGTCAGTCATATCCTGTTATAGTCTCCTGTCATTTCATAGATCCTTATTCTCTCTCTAGCAGTAATTGAGCATTGTTCATGTTGTGTTTTACCCATGTACTATGTAGTTAGACCCAGGAGGGTTGCATCTGTAGGGAACATGCACAGACTTTTTTCCTTGACATTATTCCCTAAACAATATAACAAGTATTTACATAACGTTTACAATGTATTTGGTATTGTAAGAATCTATAGATGATTTAAAGTATTCAGAAGTATGTGAATAGGTAATATGCAAGTACTATGCCTTTTTATATAAGACACTTGAGCATCTGTGGACTGTGTTGACTTGGTCATGGAACCAATGCTAAGCAGATATAGAGGGATGACTCGTGTGTGTGTGTGTGTGTGTGTGTGTGTGTGTGTGTGTGTGTGTATACTGAAAGAGAGAGAGAGATTTATTATATGAAATTGGCTCACATGATTATGGAGGCTGGAAAGTCCCAAGATTAGATGGGTAAGTCAGCAAGCAAGACAATAGAAGAACTAATGGTATAGTTCCAGTCTGAAGACTGGCAGGCTTAAGACTCAAGCCAGTGCTTCAGTTCTAGGCTGAAGGCAGGGAAAAAACAAAAAATCTATGACCTAGTTCCAAGGCTATCAGGCAAGAAGAATTCTCTTTTATCTGGGGAAGGGTGAAGATTTTTGTCCTATTTAGCCCTTCAACTGATGAAATGAGGCTCACCCACATTAGGGAGGACAATCTGCTTTACTCCGAATTTAAACCTGATACTTGAAAACACTCACAGAAAACAAAAACAAACAAAGAAAGAACAAAAACCACTCACAGAAACACCCACCAAATATCTGGGCACTCCATAACCCAGTCAAGTTGACACATCAAATTAACCACTGCAAATAATGACATCATTTTACATATTGTAGAATGTCACCATCAGCTTTATGTTGTGGCACCATATAACTTTTAAAAATTTCATTTCCATCATGATTTTTCCTTGATCCATTTTATATATATATATATATATATATATATATATATATATATATATTTTTTTTTTTTTTTTTTCATTGAAATTCTGAAGTACTTAGTAACTGCATTATATATACATGCACATATATATATGTACATCCTTTCATTCAGTAAGCATTTATTGAGTGCTTAAAATGCCAGACATGTTTAGGTACCAGTGGTAGAAGAGCTAAAGTTGTATGCTTACCAGACCTTAAACTGTACTACAGAATAGAAGACACAGAGACAAACCTACATAAATACAGTTATCTCATACTAGACAAAGTCGCCAAAAACATATATTGAAGAAAAGATAGCTTCTTCAACAAATGGTGCTGGAAAAACTGGAAATCCATCTGCAGCAAAATTAAATTAAACTGCTATCTCTCACCATGCACAAAACTCAACTCAAAGTGGAAAAAAGACCTAAGAATTAGACCAGAGACTCTGCACCTAATAGAAGAAAAAGTAGGCTCAAATCTTCATCATGTTGGATTAGGTTCTGACTTCCTTAACCAGACTCCAAAATCACAAGAAATAAAATCAAGAATCAATAAATGGGATGAATTCAAACTAAAAAACTTCTCAGCAAAGGAAATATTCAATAATGTGAAGAGAGAGTCTACTGAGTGGGAGAATATCTTTACTACACACACATCAGACAGAGCACTAATTTCCAGGATATATAAGGAGCTCAAAAAACTTAACACACACACACATACACACACACACAATAAAACAAAACAAAACAAAAAAACAACAAAACCAAAATAAGAAAACAACCCAATCAATAAAGTGGGCCAAGGAACTGGACATTTCTCAGAAGAAGATATACAGTCGATCAACAAATATATGATAAAATGTTCAAAATCTCTAGTAATTAGAGAAATGTAAATCAAAACAAAACTACTCTAAGATTTCATCTCACTCCAGTCAGAATGTCAGTTATCAAGAACACAAGCAACAATAAGTGTTGGTGAGGATGTGGGGGAAAATGTACACTCATACATTGCTGGTGGCACTGCAAATTGGTGCAACCACTCTGGAAAGCAGTATGGAGATTCCTTAGAAAACTTGGAGTGGAACCACCATTTGACCCAGCTATCCCACTCCTTTGTCTATACCCCAAAGGCTTAAAATCAGCATACTATAGTGATTGCAGGCACATCAATGTTTATAGTAGCTCCATTCACAATAGCTAAACTGTGGAGCCACCCAGGATGCCCTTCAATAGATGAACATGTAAAGAAACTCTTGCCGCCACCAATGGGGCCAATCTAGCAGGATCCAGCAAGGGGCTAAGAGGGATAAGAAAAATAAGACTCATGGACTTAGATTTTGTAGATAACAGCTGGGGTCAGGTGGAGCACTGCTCTCTGATGAAGAAACAAGTCTGAAGAATTCTGCCAGCAATCTTTATATATATGTGTGTGTGTGTATGTATATATATATATATATATATATATATATATATATATATATATATATAATCAGATTAAAGACTGTGCAAGCATTATTCTTTGTATTCATGAAAGTTACAGAATTAGCAACATTATGCAGTTTATTCTGTAGTTATATTCTACAGTTACAATGTGCAATGTTAAGAGATTTGTGCAACTCTCAAGAAAGTCAGTTGTTTAAAGTTCCTGTTATGCGGACAGGTTCGGGAGCTGGTGTAACATTGGGGTTGTTAGCAAAAGAATTCCTTTATTCCCAGGAGCTGTGTGCCTGAGATCAAGATCAAGGCTGATAAGACTTTAGCACAGAGCCTCCTCATGTAGGACATAGCCATAGCAACTAGGCATCCTGCACCTCTGCACAAGAAACTTTCCCAGCCACCAAGCATGAAACAGCCATGAAGTCATCAGAGTCCCCAATCTCAGATACTGCTCTGATAAGTGGATGCTGATCCATAATTGGTGGAGGTGGGGGGAGGGTTGTGTGTGAAGAATGGAGGAAATTTGGACAAAGAAGAGGGAAGGGGAGAGGGCATGGGCGGCAGGAAAGATGGTGGAATGAGATGGACATCATTATCCTAGTTACATATATTATTGCACATGTGGTGCACATTTCTTTGTAGCTCACACAGAATGTAACAGTATCTTGTACATGATAGGCACAGTGATACATCCACATGGTAGGCATCATATACAACCAAAGAAATGTGCTCCATTTGTGTACAATGAATTGGATTGAATTCTGCTGCCTTGTATAACAAATTAGAACAAATTCAAAAAATAAAAAAAAAATAAAGTCCTATGCTTATAGAGCTGATTTCCTGGTAGAAGAACACTTCTTAAATACTTTGTACCTAGTTCCCTATTTCATTAGATTTTTAGGGAGAATATATGTTTATCTTCCAGTTTTGCTTTGGAAACTTATGGGAGAAGAGATTTTTTTTTTGTACTAGGATTAAACCCAGGGGCCCTCTACCACTAAGACACATTCCAAGCCATTTTATTTTTTATTTTGAGACAGGGTCTTGCTAAGTTGCCCAGGCTGGCCTCCAACTTGTGATCCTCCTGTCTCAGCCTCCCAAGTAGCTAGCATTACAGGTGTGCAGAATTCTTTGTAGCTCACACAGAATGTAGCAGTACATGGTAAGCACAGTGATACAGATTATTAATATGGATAATTTATGTAATTAGCATACATATTAGGTTAATGTATATTAGATGACTGTCAGTTCTCATTTAACCAATTCTTAGTAAAAATCTATTTATATTTTCAGTTTGTTGAATACAACCACTTGGGGTTATCATTATATAAAATGTTACTATTTATTTCAAAAAGTAATTCTTTAATAAAGAAGTATATACTCCTAACAGTATATACTCTTTGTACTGGGATTGAACCCAGGGGTGTTTAACCAACAAGCCACATCCCCAGTCCTTTTGATTTTTTATTTTGAGACAGGGCCTCATTAAGTTGCTGTGGCTGATCTCAAACTTGCAATTCTCCTGCCTTAGTCTCCCAAGTTGCTGGGATGACAGGTATACACTGCTCTGGGATAGAACATCTTGTCATTTTAACTGAGGAGTAGTTAATGAGGGAGAAGGTAGTAAGAGATGAAGCATAGGAGTAAGACAAAGCTAGGTGTAAAAGACTTTGTAAGCAATGTTAAAGATTGTACACTTTAAGTGCAGTGGAAAGCCATTCACCAGTTTTATGCCTCTTTCCTAGAAACTTCAAGCCTAATAGCTTGGAAGGAAAACTTCCTTGTTAATAAGAGCAGCTATACCTTTCCCCCTACCTCTTGGTAAATCCTACTTTTAGAGTGGTTTTGACAGATGTCTACCCTGTGGTTCTCACACTTCAACATGCATTGTAGATAACCAGGCTGGGTAGATTGTTAAACATAGAATGCTGGACCTAATCCCTTGATTTCTGATTTGGAATTGTTGTGCCAGGGTCTGAGAATGTGCATTTCTAGTTCCTAGGTATGGCTAGTGCTGCTGGTCTTAGGGAACCACTAGCATACACCTTGCAGAACATCTTGTGTCCACTAGGATTCATTTTCAAGACACTCAGCTGGGGCATGGAGAATTTTCTAGGCCAGAGAACTTTAATAAATAAATAAAGCATCACTCTGGGTTGAGTAATGGAGATGGGGAATGAAAGTTGAAAACACTGATTATTTGCACCTTCCCCAAGTAGCTGCCTTGAAAAAATTCTCAGGCAAGTTGAAGAACAGTTCACAAGCCTTGCTTTAATCTTTGCACAGAATGATGCTCACTGCCTAAAGTAGACATTGACCCCTTGACCTAGTTAACACCATGTTCCCAATGTGACTTGAACAAATTTGAGTGCTTACTATAGGTAGCATTATTCAAGCAACATGGAAAAGGTATTGGAGATCTGACATGAAGGAGCCTAGGATATTACTGGATAGATAATACTCAGGATGATTAAGACACAGCTAAAGCATGCAGATATCTTGAATCAATGTCAAGAATGAGTGGTAAAGGCAGTGATGGTTGAAGGACATCAGAGATAGGAAGGATTCCACTGAGTAATTTACAGAGTGGCCACAGAGGAAGCTCTGTGGACAAGGTTAGGCTTAACTTGGATTTTTAGTGACTAGAAACATGAAAAAGTCCAGGTAATGATGAACATGAACATGATACTTTTTTAAAAAAATATTTCTCATTCCATCTTCATTTCTTTGTTGTCTATACATGAGGCTAAATAAAATTGGATTTGTTTTTAAATCAAAGTTTTCCTAAATTCCAGAATTTGAGATATTAGCATAGTAAACAGACTTAATGACTTAACAATACTTTCTTTCAGTTTATAGTTCTTAATACATTCTTTTAAGCAAATATTGAGTAAATACCTAGTCTGTGTCAAGTACTATGCTATGCATAGAAACAAGCATTTGTGGTTCATGAAACTTAGAATTCAAAAGATAAGACTATATAAAACAATAATTAGGGAAATAGTTATTAAAATGCTTTTGTGATAAATGCTAAGAATATATATATATAAAATATATATATAATATATATATTTTATATATATATATATATATATATATATATATATATATATATATATATTTGGTTGTAGTTGGACACAATATCTTTATTTTATTTATTTACTTTAATGTGGTGCTGAGGATCAAACCCAGTACCTCACACATGCTAGGTGAGTGTTCTACCACTGAGTCACAACCCCAGCCTTCTGATTCTTCTTAATCGAGGAAACTGATCTATTGATGAGGACGTGCATTTCTCCTACAGAGACCTTAATCAGGTCGTTCAAAAAGTAATATTAATTCCATTGATAGAAATTATTATTTTTATTGCTATTACTAGTGAGAACTAATTACTAACACCTTTACTGAAATGTATATATACTTAGTTTGCAAAGATGATGAGCTTTAGAGTTAGCTAGATATACTTCTAAATTATGGCATAATATTTCTTCATCTGTTTCCCCATCTGAAATAATTTGGTATAGTGTGCATGAAGCACTTGGCATATAGTAGATAATGAAAGATAGCTATGCTTACTACTACTACTCCTATTTTTGTTTTACTACTACTGTCATTGCTGTTATTACTTGTAATAGTGTTTTTTAAAATTCAGACACTTATTGTAAGGATGTCAAAAAGGAAAAATTGCCACTAAGAAACTAGGTAAAGAAAGAGAACAGTGGGGACTATAGCAGACAAGTTTGAGCATATTTTTTCACCAGAGTGGATACAATTTACCACTGTTCACTTGTCCCTCATTCATATGGAAAATTCTGAGAATGTGAACACAATTTATATTTTGGAGCAGGTGCAGAAGTCTACTTTAGACAGTGTGTGACCCAGATCAACCTGAGAAATGACAAGTGGGAAGTCTTCAGGGAAATAGGCTACCCTGAGCAGTTTGATCTTGTTGTCCTCACCATGCCAGTTCCTCAGATTCTACAGCTTCAAGGTGACATTGTGAACTGTGAGTCTGCTTTGCTTTTTACCTACTCAGGGAGTGGGATTTCTTCAGTAGAGTGTGAATTTGCTCTAATTCTCTTAGTGAAGTATGCATTATAGATTCTATTGATTTCATGTCTTAAAAACTGCTTATGGCCTAGTTTGTGATATTAGGCCTGCCAAAGTGAAACCCATATAATTGTTTTAAAATTAGTTAAAAGTTGAGCTTTTTTCTTATTATTGTAGCCTTTAATAAGGCAGCATTGTTGATGGATATGCAGTGCTGTTGCCTAAAAGAGTAATTTCTTTGTATGCATACTGGAGAAAAGGAGGTTTTTTTATATATATCAGTTCTTACTTGAGTTGTCTCATTTCCTGTATTTTTGCTCTTTAGTTTGCCCTCTAAGTATTTACTCCCGTTTGAGCAAATAGCCTAGCTTCATTGTGAAAGAGGCACAGAGAAGGGATGGTTGGGAGGATGGGGGTGGGGAGTAAATGATGCCAAAGGAGCTAAAATTATGTTAAAAGAACCAAAATTATAATGAACTAAAATCCAAAAGAAATTTATCTGTCTGAATAAGGAAAGAAAAAAGCGTTCTCTTGCTAAAAATAACAAAGGTATATTTTAAGGAGGAATATGATGACTAGATGAGTAGAAAGACTAGATGAGTAGAATATTATTTCTTATTTATCAAGTCTGATGTCACTATTTCATAAAAATGAATCAGTTTTTATGTAGAGAGAAAGCATTAAACCATTGTAGATCATTTTTAATGAGTCCAATTTTTAAATTTATCAACCTGAGAAATGACAAGTGGGAAGTCTCCAAAGAATGAGGCTCCTCTTGATTCTTGTCCTCATGATGCCAGTTCTTGGTATCCGTAGGGGGCATGACTTTTTAAGTTTCAAATTTCAGTGGATTGGTACAGAGTAAGGGACTGTATAAAGTTACTCTCTAAGAAAGCTGGAATGTGTGAAAAAATGGCAAGGAAACTAATGTGGAATGACATTATCACCACATTCTGTTTCTTTACATCAGCTAAGTCTGATTTTACCATCTACCTCCTCAAAAGATCAACCTTAGTTTAATTCCAACACAAAAAGAACATGATGTGAGTCCTCCATTTTCAAATAAGATTGTGTTCATGAATTAACCTTTTCAAGTTTCAGAATCCCTTCATTTGAACCTGGTGAAATTGTTACATATGGTGATAATAGTTAATGAGTTATCATTAAATTTGATTTCATAATCAAATTTTGTAGTGCCATCAGTAGGCTCTAATAATTCTTAGTATTTATTTCTAATCACCTACTGGGGAATATTATTGAGTACAGAGAATTATTACTCAGTAGACTTAATATGCATTAGAATTTGAAAATTAAGGTAGGGTATTGCTAAAAGTCACTCTCCAATTATGTACTCTGTGTTTATAGGCTTTATATGTTTTATATGTATATATGATTTGTATGTTTCAGAAATATTGTGAAGTAGGATTTTTTATTTGACAATATTTTGCTTTGTTAATATTTAGGTAATTAAAAACAGTGTTTAAATAGTGACAATTACTAGATTGATCTGTAAAAAAAAACATGATTTTATAGGTTGAAATGGTGATAAATCGACAATTTCATGTGATCCAACCAAAAATGCTATACATTGATAGAAAGGTTGAAGAAAAATAATGATTAAAGCCAGTAATTAGTAACATAGACCTGAAGGCTTTTTACAATTATGAAGACTACTTATGCACTTCTCTTTGGATATGTTATTTCTAATTACAGTGCTATTCAGAGTTTTCATGAAGTATAACACTTTAATATCCCAATCTTTTGTCTTTATCTTTTAAATTTATGTTACTTTTATCCTTTATAAGTCTTTGAATGTTTCAATTGGCTTAGCAATATTCACTTTAGATATTAACCTTTGTTTATTTTTTTTTTCAGTACAAAATGTGTGGTGGCAGGAGTGTGTGTTAGGTTTTATTGCTGGGTATGGTGGCCCATGCTTGTAATCCCAGTGATTCTGGAGGCTGAAGCAGGAGGATCACAAGTTTCAGGCCAGCCTTAGCAATTTAGCAAGGCCCTAAGCAACTTATCAAGACCCTATCTCAAAATAAAAAGTAAAAAGGGCTGGGATGTGGCTTAATGGTTAAGCACTCTTGGGTTCAATCCCCAGTACAAAAAAAGGAAGGAAGGAAGGAAGGAAGGAAGGAAGGAAGGAAGGAAGGAAGGAAGGAGAAAGAAAGAAAAAGAAAAACTGTGTATTGAGGTCTGACTTCTTGAGGAAGGAAAGAAGGAAGGAAGGAAGGAAGGGAGGGAGGGAGGGAGGGAGGGAGGGAGGGAGGAGAGAGAAAGAAAAAGAAAAACTGTATATTGAGGTCTGACTTCTTGTCCTTTCCCCAAATAGACTTTAGTCTACAAATAGCAAATTGAGAAATATCCTTTACATGCAAATGCCTTTCCTAGCTGACAACTGTTATCCATTTTCAAGGTTAGGACTGGGGAGTTGGATACCCAAAGTTTTCTACACTGTTCCTCAGAGTATCTGGTACGCTGTTGCCAGAAACTTCTAAATCCACAGACATCACTTTCCTACTAAGACTGGGCACTAGTGATATAGTGACAGCAGGAAGCTTGCCAGCACCCAAAATAGAAATTATAATATATGTGTAAAATGTAGGATTCCTTGTACATATTGTAAGTCCAGAGGTAAAGAGGATAGTATCTGCAAAAGGTGTGTGTGTGTGTGTGTGTGTGTGTGTGTGTGTGTGTGTTTATATGTGTGTATGCTAGGGGGCTGGGGTTCTTAAAACTGATGTTCCTGTGCTAAGTGCTGAGAGAGAGGTTTCAGATATAGAAACTAAGGGAACAGAGGTATTAAGTAGGGTATGGAGGATATATTTCTTTAAGTAGGTACACTTGCTCAATTAACTCTTGTTTTGTCAGGCCGATTTTTCTTATTGATACTGAAATTCTAGCTAATAATGTTCATTTTTAACATAGAATACTCAGGGTTAGAAGAGGCCTTATAGAGCATCTAGTCTCATGTTTTATTCCTTATATGAGTCCTTTTTTAAAAAAATCACTATATTGAGACATGATTGACTTGTGAAAAGACATACGTATTTAATGGATGCAACTTGATAAGTTTGGAAATAAGTATCACTGAAGTCATCTCCACAGTCTACATCATAACCATATCCATCACCTCTAAAAGTTTGCTCCACCCTCTTTGTTTACTATTTTTAAATTTTTCAAAAAGTTCTACTCTATTAGCAAAATTTTAAATATACAATACAGTTTTATTAACTATAACCACTATGTTATGCATGTAATCTCTAAGATTTATTTCTCTTACATAACTAAATTTTGTGCATTTTAGCTAAAGCCCCATGTTTTCCTATCCCCTAAGTCCCTATAATGAGCACTATAGAAAAAAGTCTACTCTCTTTTTAATTCATGCAACTTTTTCTTGTAGCATTGGGATTGAACCCAGGGCCTTTGCACATGCTAGGTAAGCATAGTACCACAAAGTTATGTCCCTAGATTCTCTCTTTAACTCATAAATCTCAATAATGACATCAGTGAGGAATTAATGTCTACCTTTCAGGTTTTTTTTCTTTTTGAGAAACTTAAATTTGTTCTTGTTTGATTATTAAGCAACATTTTAAGTGGCTTTTGAAAGATATTCACTTCCAAAGCCATATATTGCCATCTAGTGGGTCAATTATATATTACAATTCCCCCTAGAATCCTTAGACCAGAGAGGACTATGATTGGAACCTAGGATAAAAAACACTGTGACTACCACAAAACCGCATATCACTGGGAAATAAACTTAGCCCCATGAGAACTAGCTTGCCCAAATGGGCATGATTGATTAGTGACAGAAATAAGGTGATATATGACACACTTTTTTGTACAGAGTCTTTGGTTTTTGTACAGAGTCTTCTGTTTTTCCTCTCATTCTCTTTCCAAATTATATGTACTCTTTAGAATAAAAAAAAAACATGTCTTACATGAAAGAATTTGTTTTTGATACTAGTGTGGCTCGTATTTTCTGTTATATCTTCCTCTATTTTGTTTTTTTTTATGGAAGGAACAGAACAGTTTTATTTTTTCTTCTTTGGCAATTTTTAACAATTATTTATTACATTTATTACACTTAGAGAATAGGAGAACTTCATGCACCATATAGTGAACCCTGATTTATATATAAATAAATATATATATATATATATATATATATATATATATATATAATGGTTCTATAATTCTACTATTCTCTCCATATTAATATTACAGAGATTATCTTTAGTTAATCCTCAAAGCCACACAGGCATCATCATCTCCTTTCTTGAAGTCACAACAGAGATGTGACCTCAGTAGTGTGGCTCTAGAGCCTGTAGTCCTAGTGCTGCTGTTCAGGGCTGTCCAGTACTTACTGTATATTAGACTCTCCCATTACTGATTGCTCGCTTAGTGTCCTACTCATTCTTGATGAAAGCAACAGCTAAAAATAAAATAAAATAAAATAAAATAAAATAAAATAAAAATGTAAGGGCATTTCATGAAGATTTTTACTCCTAAGATTTAGATAGGGTTCAGGAATTTCTGTCTTTGACAAGAACCCTATAGGATACCCCTACCCTAATCTACCCGCCACCCTTTGGCCTGTTTGGGATATTCTGTTTGTTCATATTATTCACCACATTTTACTGTAATTCTTATTTTTCAGTTAGTGTCTTCCCAGTAAATCATAAAATCCATGAGGGAAAAGGTTCTATATAACTCTCTAGCCCCACCCAGCATCAAGCATGATATCACACATAGACCCACAAACTACTAGTGGTTGTTCAATCCATTCCTGTAGGATGGCTGTCTTATTTCACAACTTCATGATAGGTTCCTAGGGTCAGAGAGTTTTAGAGTCTTTTGATCCCTGTTTGGTACCTTATTCATGGTGAAGCTAAGAGAGTGAACCTTGGATGGATCATAGAGTTTTAGAACTTGTAGGAAATTTGGGGCTCACAGCTTCCCATCCACTCTGATTTTGGAGATGTAAAGTGAAACTAAGTCTTTTTTCATATATCTGTGGGTCATTTAGATTTCTTCTTGTGAATTCTCCAGTTAGCTCCTATGCTTCCTTTTCTAGTGGGATATTTGTTTTGGGAGAGTATTTCACATATGATGTTACAAATATTCCCCAGACTATCATTTGTCTTTTTTTTTTTTGGCCAGAGGCAGTACCAGGGATTGAATTCAGCAACATTTGATCACTGAGCCACATCCCAGCCCTATTGTGTATTTTATTTAGAGACAGGGTCTCACTGAGTTGTTTAGCACCTCACTTTTGCTGAGGCTGGCTTTGAACTCGCAATCCTCCTGCCTCAGCCTCCTGAGCTACTGGGATTACAGGCATGCTCCATGGTGCCTGGCTTCTCTTTTGTTTTTGTTTATTATGTTATTTGCTACAATAATTTCTTTGGATTTTTATTTGGTCACATGTCTCTTTTATAGTTGCTATGTTTCCAATCTTTTTTAATATTTATTTTTTAGTTTTAGGTGGACACAATATCTTTATTTTACATTTATGTGGTGCTGAGAATCGAACCCAGTGCCTCACGCATGCTAGGCGAGCATGCTACCATTTGAGCCACAACCCCAGCCCTAGGTTTCCAATCTTGCTAAGAACTCTCTCACTCTAAAATCATATATTTTAGATTAATATAAATCATATAAATCAATTCTTAATTATATTATAATAATTTTAGTTTCTATACTATACAGTTAAATCTTTACTCCTCCTGGAATACATGTTTATGTAATGAGATAGGTTCCCAACTTTGTCTTTTCCCTAGAGTGATACACATTAATCACCACTATTTAATGACATTCTTTTTCCTACTAAATTGAAGTTCTTTATCTACCTTGTGTAAATTTCCATGTAGACTTGTATCTGTTTTCTGTATGTCTATTCCATTTATTTATTCCAAAGTCATACCTTCATTGTTTCCTTTATAGTCACTTTGTGGCTGTAATTCATTTTTAGGAGTCATATATATATAGTATATATAGTACAGTCATATATATATAGACCTGGGACAACTTTATTTATTTCTCAAACATCCCTATGTTGAACTCTATTTTCTAGAGAAAATCACTTAATAACATATTAGTCATTGAAACAACTTTTTAGTCATTTTTGGTTCTTAAAAGTCTCACTTTGGTTTTAAAATAAATATTCACTTGTGTTTATACTTAAAATTTATTCTGAATCTAGAACTCATTCTCTCTACCCCCAGTTCCACCTAGATCTGTCTGCGGTGCCAGGGGCTTGTGGCAGAGTGGATCAGATTTGTTTTCATGTGCATGCCCTTCAATCTCTCCTTAAGGTGGCCTTAGCTTCAGTGTAGTTTCATATCCCTTTGGATATTCTTCCTATATCCATTGGGCAGTAAGGCTCAGAGTAATAAGGCCAATTCTGACTGGTCATTTCTCAGAACCCCTTGAGGGCAGTTGACTAGCACCTTTTCTTAGTGACTTCTTAACCTTCAAGTGTGGGATGGGATCATTATTGCATTTCCCATCCCACCCCCCAGCTTTACAGAGAGCGGGATAACGGAGGAGTAGTGTTGGAAAAAGTTTTAATTTCTGGAAGATAATAATTTCCTCACCATATCTTTATTGATATATCATAACTTAATAAATAAACTTCCCTGTCAAGGAAGTTTACTTATTGACCTTGTCTGTCTCACTTTAGGTCCACACTCAGTTCAAAATCACTTCTGCAATGTTTTCCTGACCCCCAAGACCATGCTGTTTCTCCCATAACATGTTATCCTAATTTTCTGTGCCTCATGTTTGTTTTTAACACATCATAATTGTGATTAAGCAGTGGTTTAATCAGTTGTATAATGTGTTTCTCTCCTGGTGGAATATGAAGTACTTGAAGATAGGAACTCGCTCTGACTCACCCATTCTTGTTTCCCAGGACTCCCTTATGGTGCCTCACATACAGCACGCCTTCGGTCTGTTGTTAATGAATGAATTAACAAAATAGACTCTGAAATTGCATTTTGAAAACATTCAGAGGAAAGAGATCTTAGCAAAACCTTGGAAGTAGAAATGTCTGTTTTAAAATATTAGGGACTGAAAATAGATTGGCTTGGCCAGACAAGGTGTTGTGGTGAGAAATTTTAGGAGATAAAACTAGATGTAGATTTGAGGCAGACTGTGGTGAGCCTGGAACAAACAACGGGGGTCTTAGTTCATCAGACATACTGAATTTATCTTTCGAACCTGGCTGGATATATTTAATGATAACTACCTAATTGTATTGAAAGAAAGAAAACACTTGTCAAACTTGGGGAGATGTTGCTCAAAAGGCTTTTAACCTTAACAAGAACTCTCTCTCGTACCTGACACACAAGATAGCAGCAAGCTGTACTAAAAAATGTATGATCTCTGACCTTATTATGGATTGTAAAATACAGTGATAAAATATTTCAATTGCTTTTCTACAACTTGTAGAATCTCCTATGGTCATTGATGGAAGATGAGTACGAAATATTTTTACTAAAATAAGTTTAAATATTTGATTCTTCTTTGTCATTTTGCTGAGAAGATCTTGATTCAAAACATAGGGGGAAAAAGTTCTTTATTCACTGACTAAAATGGTTCATTCCTTTTTTCAGCAGACTTTCTCCATAGGAGAGGGAATAATTCCCTTTCTAAAGTTCTTTCAACATGTATTGCTGGGTTAGGCTGCCTGCAAACTTATGTACTAAGATCTCAATTTTAGAAAAAACCTTTGTTACCATCATTTATTAAGTCTTGATCTTAATAAATGGTCCTACTTATTCTGGTTGGTCCTACTTAATTTTCGTTTCTTTAAATGCCCAAGAGGCAGCCCAAATTTATCTTTGCCTGTCTTCCACCCTCCACAACACCAACCCCTGGGCCTAGCAGGACAGAGGGAGTCTCTCTAATTAAGGATCCCTCTGGAGAACGAATTAGTTTTGTTGGGAAAAAAAAGATGAGGATAACTGGGAGATGATGATATTTTCAACATCAAACATCATTTGTTTTTCATAACCACCTTATAAAAAATATTATTTTCCTCATTCTATAGAAAAGGAAAGTGAATCTCAGAAAAATTAGGTTTACTTGCCTAAAGTCACATAACTGTTGAGAGGCAGAGCCAGTAGTGGAATCCAAACCTCCAGTCTTTAGTAATTGGTTTAGTGTATTTTTAACTTTTTATATAGCACTAATGTGTTTGAACTTCCCATTGTTGATATGAGTGCATCAGTGATACAAATAGATTAACATTCTTGCTCTTATGTACATGCTCTCAGGAGATGCATGATATTTTAAAGTAGGCCACCAGGATGCTCCCTTATAGAAGGACAGTTTCCTTCTTAATGCTGCCTTATGGACGGTATTTCCTTTAGAACTTAGAACTCTATTTTTCACTCAGAGTTCTTCAATAACAGAAAGGCTTTAAAAAGAAATGTCAATACTAGAGATGGGGTGAGATGAAAGAGCAGAGAGCTATAATTTATTGAATTGCGTCATTAGCACCAACTGAGTCATCAACTGAATTGAATTAAACTTTTTCCTATCAGATCTGGTAAGGACATTAAAGAGAGAGGAAATTTGAGAACTAAGCTTTTAGCTTTCTGGAATAAATCTCTGGTAATTGAAATAAAATATGCCAAATCCAAATAAGGAGTTATTACCAGAATCAACTACTAACTTTAAAGTGGGAAATTCTAAATGTTGGGATTAAAGGAGAGGAAGGGATAGAATGAAGAAAAGAATGGGAGGAATACCAGCATGTTTCATGGGATGAGCTTTTGTCCAGATTTGTTTTCGTTTCTCACAACTGTATCCTATTTACGAAGCTTTGTATTCTGTTGCATCTGATTTTTTAGGGCTATATGCTGACTAGTTATTCTGACCATCTACCTTTTTTCTGAAGCCTTGTAGCCATATTCTAAAATTTTCTCATTCTGCCTTGATGTTTGCTTCTAGAAAAGAATGAAAGAGAAAAGTATTTGAGTAACCAGCACAGAACATATAGTTTTTACTGTTGTAGAAGTCTCTGTTGGTTTGAGGAAACTGTTTAAATATTGGTTTCTTCTAAAATTTGTTATATAAAATAGCGAAAGGAAATCATTGCATGTAAAGTGAAGTTTGCATTTAATTCCTGTGAGTTATTAGACTTTTTTTTTTTTGCATCTCTTAATTCTACTTGCCAAACATGAGAATATGAGATTTTACTCCAGGAAGAGAAATTAAAATCCAGTTTTATTTTTAAAAATGGTAGTTGCCATTATTTACTCAGATGTTGAATTCATTTTTGTCTTCATAAAAATAATGTTCTAACACATGAACATTTACCATGCGTTAGACACTATTCTAGACAGCAGCGAAGCAAACAATAAAAACTCCAAGGAACTTCTACTAGAAAGAGAAGATATAAGTAAATATTTATGTAGGATGATGGTGATGGAAAAAATAATATTTCCTAATATTTTATTTCAGTGAGGAAGGAGAAATGACTAAGTCAATATCTCTATGACATGGTAGTAAGTGCTGTGGCAGAGGGATGGAGCAAGGTAAGGGAAGTGAAAACCGACAAGGATTGCACTTGTACATTGTATGAACAGCTCTGAGACAAGGTGAACTTTAAGCAGCAGATGCCTGAAGGTGGTGAAAGTGTAAGCCCAGAGAATCTCTGAAGGGATATCCAAATAGAAGGAGCTGTAGGTAGAGAAACTCCAAGGGACGAGTAGTTTCACCAGGAGGTAGGGGGCTGCCCTGCAGAGTGCAGGTAGGGGTATTGGCAGGAGATGAGGGCAGAGAGGCAGCAGGAGGCCCAATTACAGAAGGCTTTGTGGACTTTGATAAAGACATTGCATTTTACTTTGCTGAGGGATGATTTGACTTGGAATTGAGGAGATTTATCTACCTATTATACAGTAATTAAAATATAAGAGGGTAGGCTGACCAGATAGACTAATACTATAAAATTAGAGGGCAGAAATGAAGGTATTAACTACAGCAGTACTTGTGGTATGTTGAGAAGTGGTTACAATCTGAATGCATCAGGACTCCTCATTTTGCATCCATTTTCAAAGGTTCAGATTGCTAGAGACAGTTGATTTCTAAGGTAGAGCTGCCAGGATTTGCTGACGGTTTATATGGGGGATATTACATAAAGAAGAGCCAAGAATGACACCACTGTTTTGGGGCTCAGCAATTGGAATAACAGAATTGTTTTTTACCAAAGGGAGAAGACTGAATGAGAAGAAAATTTATGAGGCAGGTAGTGCACTGGGACTCAAGAGTAGGGATTTGGACTTGGGTTGGATTTGAGATACCTAAAAGGGATTCAGCTAGAGATGCTTAGACAGTTGAATATAGGAGATTTCAGAAACAGTGTCTGGCCTGTAGATATTTATTTGAAAATCATTCATGGAGAGATATATTTAATATCATGGGACAGGATGAGATCCAAGATTGAGCCCAGGGAAATTGTAAAGTTTATAGACTAGAAAATAAGAAGAACCAGCAAAAAGGAGTGAGAGGAGGAAGCCAGAGAGTAAGGGAAAAAACCTAGTATATGTGTTGTCCTGTGGACCCACAAAGTGTTTGAAGGATGAAGAAATGATCAGTTATGCCAAATGCTAACTGTAGTTTCTTCTAAGGGTTGGCCATTGGATTTGGCAATATGGAGGACAAAGGTGACATTGACAATAACAGAGTCAGTGGAGTGCTAGGAATGAAAGCCACTTTGGAATAAACTGGAGAAAAAAAATGGAAGTGAGGATGTTGAGATACTGAGTTTAGAAAAGTGGTTCTCAACTTTTTATTTATTATCATTTCCCTAAGGAACTTTAAAATTTTTAAATTTTTTTTCAATTAACAAATAACAATTTTATACATTTTGGGGGTACAATGTGATATTTTAATATATGCACTTCTTGTGGGATAAATCAGGATAATTAGCATATCCTAAGAAGCATTGTTTTCCTAATCCTTCCCCATCCATGAAATTTGAATATCACAGACATACTTCTATTATATATTAAATGTGAATCTATGCTTTATGTATAAAAGGAGTAAGACTTTTTTTGCTTGTAAGAATCAGATTTTTCCCTTTGGTATTAATAGTCCTATTGAGAATGGTGGGGTAGAGATAATTCTTTAGTTTTTCTCTGAAAGGCGCAAAGAATTGGACTGCTGTTTAGAGGATGAGGTAGGGTCACATTTTTGTTGTTTTGTATTGTATATTTAAGATGAGACATATTATGTTTGCGTGCTGATGAAAACAATCAAGTAGAAAAGGGAAAACTGATAATGTAGTAACAAGACTAGACAGTTACAGGAATTTGGACCTTAGTAGGAGACAGAGGACAGGGCTTTAGTTGGCAGCCAGATAATAAGAGGGAAAGTGGATCATAGGTGGGAGACAACTTTGGAGGTGAGACCTGTGGAAATCTCTTCTGGTTGTTTTTCAAATGAAACAAGATACAAAATCATTAGCCAAGACTGAGGAGAGACTAAAGATACTGAAGATTCGAAGAGAGAGAAGAGGTATTATCTAGTAGTGTGAATTGAGTAAAATATAGTAGGAGAGTTAGGTAGCACTAAAACCCACTTGAAGTTAGTGATCACAAATTTAAAATGAAACAAGTAAATATTCTTTTCTCTCTAGGCTTGATCTTTTCTAACCATATTATAGGTTTTAAATATTTTAATGAATGAATGAATGAATGAATCAAGAACTGAATTAAAACTGTTTTTGTTGCCTGAATGTAAATGTTTTTCAGTTTACTACTTGTATGTTTTTAATTGAAGTGCTTTGTACTAGATTTTAAAATTAAGGGCTTCAGATAAAAACATAGAATAGTGCATTCTAGTTCAGCTTTTCTGGTCATAATTAAAGTCAACAGCAGCCTAAGTGCCTTTATTTTGATTGGTGATGATGTTCATGATGAGATAAAGATATAGAACTGATAATTAGTTTTGAATGTTCTTATACATAAATATATATGTAATTTTCATAAAAATGAAACTAGAAGTAAATGCTAGCTTCTTTGAGGATATGGTATTCATTCTTAGACATTTCTAAAGTTCTGAACAATGCTTAATTATTCATGTATCCATTTATTCTTTCAGCAAGCATTTTCTTGGCATCTCTTACCAGTGACAGGAAGGAAAAAATTGAATAAAACATGATTTCTACCTCTAAGTATATTATAGGCATGTAGATATTACACTGTTTTTAGAAGAGGCATATATATATATATATATATATATATATATATATATATATATATATATTCTGTCAAGTATATAAAGATACACACCAATTCATACATTAGGGAACTGGGTTATGATGTAACATCATATAGATTTAACACTGATAAAGAGAGAAGGTTAGGAAATTTGTAAAATGAAAATTTTAAATACATTAGTAAATTCAGTAGGTTATATATAAAATCTTTCTATTAAGCCCTTTGTTCCTTTAATAGGAAATAGTGTGCTCATAGAGACTGTTTTGTCATAACTACAGTTGTGTACTTCATAGAATATTAATTAGACATTACTATTAGATTCTTAAGATTGTTATACTTTACTTTTTCAAGACCTATTGATGCTCTTGAGGAGTTAACACCTTCATAAAATTGGCTATACTTAGTACTTTGTCTGGCCTTCTGAGCGGGGGCGGCTCCTCCCAGCCTGCAGGACACACAGATGAACAGCATGTGGCAGTGTTTGTATGTTCTTCTGAGAGCCGATGCCACAGCCTAAGAGAGTTTGGAGCAGTTCTCTGCAATGATTACAAGTGCATCCCAGGATTATATTTTTAATTTATATTACTATGTGTCATATTTTTTGCCAAAGAGAATATAGAAAATTAATAGGCACTTTGCTGATACAATTCTTAGTAGACAAATTGTCAGAATAAACTTCATTGCTTAGGAAGCATAAATGCGATGTAGTCACTGGATGTGACTATATGTAGGTTGTTGTTGTGGGGGAATTTTGTTTTGGCCAAATGTTATTTTTTTGCAAAATTCTGATAGACCAAGTTTCTCTTTATTTTCATAATAATCCATCCCCCGCAAAAGAACAAGCTGTTAAATTACTGAGGTTCACTTGTATAAATGAATTTACACCTATCTAACTTAACAAATTATGAATTGACTTTAAATTGTAGGTATTACTTCGATAAAATTGGCTCAATTTTAAAAATTTTTTTTTTAGTTGTAGATGGACACAATACCTTTATTTTGTTTATTTTTATGTGGTGCTGGGATCAAACCCAGTGCTTCACACATGCCTGGAAGCGCTCTACCACAGAGCCACAACCCTGGCCCAAATTGGCTCAATTTTAAATACAAAATTTTCACAGAGAATTTTTTTTCATATAGATTCTTTTCAACATAGAAAATATAGTAAAATGGATTTTAAGCCATCCCAAGGGGTTGAGTGTGTGTGTGCGTGAGTGCAAGCATGCATGCGTGATCATTGTCCTTCACATTTTTTGGATGGAGGGGGAGCATGTAGATTAATTTTATTATATTTTGGTTGCTTTATGAACATTCATTGTTGGTTTGGGGAGAATTTGGGGGTTGATGTTTTCTATAAATTGTGCTGTTTTAGGTGGACACAATATCTTTTATTTTATTTATGTGATGCTGAGAATCGAACTCAGTGCCTCAGGCATGCTAGGTGAGCACTGTACCACTGAGTCACAACCCTAGCCCCTAAATGGTGCTTTTTGAATGATATAAAGGCCAAGAAGTTACTGATCTAGTTTTCAAATGTATATCAAATGAGGCAAAACATGATCAATTTGTTGATTACTGAATCATATTCAGTGACGTATCCAGCAAATTAACAGATGTTTCTTTCTGTTCAATTATCCGGATATATAATAAGGGCTTGATGTTCAGTTAATATATCTATACAACTAGCTTGATAAAATATAGATAAACTTATAACCTATTTCTCATGCCTTTTTAAAAATTAATTAAGTTATTTTAATTAAGTATATATGACAGCAGAATGCATTTGATTCATTGTACACAATTGCAGCACAACTTTTCATTTCTCTCGTTGGTTATGCACGATGTAGCATCACACTTTATGGGCAGTCATATGTGTACCTAGGATAATGATGTCCATCTCATTCCACCATCTTTTTTGTCCCCATGCTCCCCCCATAAACGTCCCCTCTGCCCATCAAAGTTCCTCCATTTTCCCCATGCCCCTCCAATTATGGATCAGCATCCACTTATCAGAGAGAACATTCAGCCTTTGGCTTTTGGGATTGGCTTAGTTTTCTTAGCATGATACTCTCCAACTCCATCCATTTACCTGTAAATTTCATTTTAAGGTGATATCACTCACAGTAATTGTAATCTTTTTGAAATAATATGATGGGGGAAAACTCTAGGGACACAGTAGTTATTATCCGACAATAGATTTATAGAGAAAATCTTAATCTGTGACTGTTGTCCTTAATGAACATTCTTACTACTCTTTCACATTTCATATTTGCTGTCATCACAAAGACTTAGTTACCTTTAAGCAAATGTGATTCCTTATTGGCCACATTGCCAATTGCTTTCCACCTAATTATAAAATTATACATCTACTGTGTTCCAGGAATTGTTCCAGATTCTGGGTTTGTATCAGCTACTGACGCCTGTCTCTAGTTCTTAAGGAGTTTATGATGGGAAGACATTTCTGTTGCTCTTCTCTTCCAGTTGTTTCTGAGCTTTGCTGCCCTTATTTATAGCTAAGCTTTAGAGAAGCCTCTAATCATTTTTTCTGTTCTTCTTACTTGTCCTGGCTCTACTGATTGCTAGCTTATGGTCTTGACAGCTTTACTTAACCTCTTTGAGTCTTTGATTCCTTTTTGGTTCAATTGAGATGATAATTCCTGCTTTACCAAGGAATTGGGGAAGACTAAATAAGATAATATATTAAAACATCTAGTAAATTGCTGGCACATGATGAATAGGTCAATGAAAGCAACTGTTGATGGTCTTTAACTTGTATTTGTTACATGCCTGGCACTTAATTACTTAGAAATAAACTTGAGTTCCCTTTCATTCCCTTGCTGCTATCCATTCTTCAAACATATGGTCCAAGGGGAATTTATAACTGGGGTAAATAAAAATAGCTCCAATTTATAAGCATCTATTTTGTGCAGGATAATTTACGTCTTGTCAATAATCCTAAAAACAAACTAGCATTATTATCCCCACTATTAGGGGAAGGCGAGGGTAATGAAAGTGGCTGTCCAAGCCTACAAATCTACGTAGTAGAAGAGAGAGAACACTGACTGCAAAAGCTGTTTTCTTTTTACTATCAGATGTTCTCTCCAAGTCCCTTCAAATTCTAAAAATGTTTAAATTTTCTTTAATGTATGTATGATGATGACAAGCAATAGACATTTTCATTTGAATACAAACTCAAAAATCTAGATGCCCAACAATGTCATTAACAAGCCAAAATATACAGATCTGCATCTTTATAAGTGTGACTATTAGTCCCTAGATGGACCAAAATTCCCTAAATAATCCCCAGGTCTTGCCATCTGCATCAGCTGAGGTTTCATTTTAAGAGAAAGAAAATTCATAAAATTCATTTTAAGAGAAAGAAATTATTTCCTTCCTTACACTTTTGGAAATATTTGAAAAATTTTGATAAAAGCTTATTGCTTTGTTTTTTTATTTGTTTTGGTATTTTGACTTTAATCGTAAGAGGTACACTCTGAAAATTCAAAGTGGCTTCAGCAGTTTCCCAACTTTTTCTTCTATTCTTTTGCACCAAAGGAGATGGACAGCTGATCCAACGCAAGAGTTCCTGATTTGAGAAAGAAGAATTTGTGGATGCTAGAGTGGTTTTCTATGGAGAAATTGAACAAACTATAAAACTAAATACAAATAATTACAGTTCTATATAGAATTCTGAGTATTGGCGTCTAAACTGTCTCTCTGGACAAATGCCAATGTATCTGGACTTCATTTTCCCCATCTGTAAAAATGAAATCATTGAAGACTTGTTCTCCAACATCCCTTCTTAATCTAAAATGATTCTTTAAAAGGACGTGTGTGTGTGTGTGTGTGTGTGTGTGTGTGTGTGAGAGAGAGAGAGAGAGAGAGAGAGAGAGAGAGATCACTGTTTGAAGTATGAGTTATTTGAATACAAGTTCATAGGATGTAGAGATCTAAAAGTGTGTTTGTAAAATGTGAATGTGGGTGAGTGAGAGAGAAATATTTTATTGTTTACAGACACCTTGCTTAACAAACTTGCACCTTTCCTGAATGCATGAGATTTGGGGGAGAAAACTAAAAGGCTCATTCAAACTGGGATTCAATTGTTTCTTTTTTTTTTTTAATAATGGTTAGTTTGTCACTTTTATCCACTAAACTTGAGTTCTCCCACCTTACACTCCTCCAAACAAATGTTCCTTAAGTGAATGAACGAATTAGCAATCTAGTAGCAAAATCTCCAGTGTGCTGGGTTACATATTGCTTGCAACTTGAATAAAGTAAGACTCCCTTAATCTGCATTCCCTTTAGCGTCAACTGTTCTATCACCTGACATCTACCTACACTGTATTAAAGAAAAAAAAAATCAGTTACCAAAGGAAACAATTCCTCTTATCCTGTCCCCTTCACTGATCTCTCATTATAATTAAAAGTCAATTATTGTGTCTTAAGCCTAGCAGAATGATTTTTTGAAGTTTTAGAAATATAAATAATCTTTATTTCTATTAAGCAGTTCCTCTTGTACAATAAAACCACTGAATGAAATGTAGCAGAAATTTGGGTAGGGCTTTTCTCCTGATTTGCTTTTAAAAAAGCACACCTAAAACAACAACAAAAGGTTAACAAAAACCAAAAAGCAAAAGAAGTTTAGGGAGTATGTATATGTGTGGGTAGCTGAGTGTGGGGGCTAGTGTAGATATTGTAAGGAAAAAAGGAATGAGACTTAAAAACACAGTTACGTATTTTCTGAAATTGCTCATCAGATCAGCACCAAATCTAAGATGAGTTTTCAATATTAGTTAAATACAATAGTGTTTTTACATAAAAATCCAGATTTCAATTTGGGTCTAAAAAAACTATTTCTTTTTATGGGTGTCCTTATCTATAACCAGGTAAAAGGATTGGGATGAATGGTATTGCAGGTTCTTCAGCACTGAGCACTTGCTGATTTTGTGTATATATCAACTGATCAGTATCAGTCAATTTTAATACTGACTTTCCGCTTTGACCTTTGGGTGGCATTTCTCTACTTTCTTAAACTCATCTCTTCTGCATTGCTTTCTGTCCTCCTATTTATTTCCTCTAGATACGATTTCCTCTGGATATAATTTATTTTTGTAATGTATATTATGAAAAAAATAAGCAAATTGTGCACTTTGAATATTTTTCAAATAACATTTATATGTATCAGTAATGTGTTTTTATTTATAAATACACATATATTTTTTGTTTTTACTTTGAAACTTTGCACCAAATTTTAGGAGGTGAGATCATACAGGGTGCAACTACATGACAAAAGCTTTTGCTTGTTCTAGTGACTATATATACCTTGATGCATACACAGAGATTTTTTTTCATATGGAATGCAATTTATTACTTCTTAACTATTCAGTGCTGCCAGTACTACTCTATTATATGTGAAATGAAAGACCTTACCTAAGTTGTTAGCCTGTAAGTTTACGTGTATCATTCTTCTCTCCCTATAAATGATTCTGCATCAGCACATCTTAATACATGCTGATGCTATTGTAATATGAAACCTTTGTTGTGTGCTTTTCTATTTTTTTTTGCAAGGTAAAGATTTATTGAGAATTGTGGAAGTCATATGTTTCACATGATTCTATGATTTGACAGTTTTTTAAATCATTTATCCTGCTTATTGTGTCTTCTTCTTGCATTCCACTCTTTCAATCTACATTCTTTTCAAAACTTAATCCTTTTTTAATTGACAAATAGTAATTTTATATATTAATGGAGTACAGTGTGATATTTTGATCTGTGTATACACCCTTGAAGGGTTTAATCAAGCTAATTAACTTTTTATCACCATACCAACTTATTTTTTGAAGTGACATTAAAAATCTATTCTTTTAGCAACCTTGAAATGTGCAATACATTAGTATAAACTGTTGTTGCCATGCAGTGCAATAAATTACTATAATCATTCCTCTAGTCTAGCTGAAACTTATGTCTTTCAGTCAACATCTCTGCTTTCTTCGTCCCTCCTCTTCCCCAACCCCAGCATTTCTACTCTTATGTTTCTATGACATCAGCATTTTTAGAGTCTATATAAATAAAGTCTATAGTTTTTATCTTTCTGTGTCTGTCTTATTTTACTTAACATAATTTTCTCCAGTTCCATCTATGTTGTCTCAAGTGACTGAATTTCCTTCTTTTTAAGGCTATATGTGTACATCACATTTTCTTTATCTATTCAACTATTGATGGACACTTAGTTGCTATTGTAAATAATGTGAAATGAACCTAAGAATGCAGATATCTCTTCTACATACTAATTTTAATTAATTTGGATATATACCTGAAAATGGGATTTCTGGATCATATGGTAATTTTACTTTGAGCTTTTTAAGAAACCTTTACTCTTTTCCACATGTCTGTACAAATTTGCATTCCCACCAGTGATATACAAGCATTCTTGAGGAAAAGAACAAAGCTGGACACTTCACACTGGATGACTTCAAAATAAGTTATAAAGCCACTGAAATGAAAAAAAGCATGGGGCTAGCATAACAGTGGACACTCTGACCAACGGAGCAGAATAGAAAGCCTAGAAATAAACTCAAGCATTTAAAGTTAATTGATTTTTGACAAAAGTACCAAGTGTGCACAATGGGGAAAGGACAGTTTCTTCAATAAATGGTGTTGGAAAACGATTTCCACATGCAGAAGAATGAAACTGTACTCTTATTTCACATATGAAAATCAATTCAAAATGAATAAAAGAATCGAATGTAAAACATGAAACTGTAAAGGTACTAGAAGAAAAAATAGGAGAAATGCTCTATATCATTGGTCTGGGCAATGATTTCTTGGATAAAACTCCAAGGATACAAATAACAAAAGCAAAAATAAGCCAGTGGGATTATATCAAATTTAAAAGCTTCTGCAGAACCAAAGAAATACAGAATGAAGACACAGCCTACTGATTACAGTAATATGACTCTGACAGCAGGGAGCATGCCTTCATTTTTGCATTCCAAGGGACTAGCAAAATACTAGATACTATATATTTGTTGAATGAATGTGCTGCTTCTATAATCTGTTGACTTTTGAATGTGTGGATTTAAATATATCTTATAAATATGTAGGTATATATGAGTAATGATATAAAAATGTAATACAACTATTTATCTCATGAGGTGTACCTAAAATAATTTTTTAAAATTTACTTATTTCATCTTTTAAGTTAGTTAGTATACACATTGTTCTAGTGATGCTAACTCCTTAAAATATTTTGATCTATAATGCTTTTTCCACAGCTGTAGTTTTGCCTACTTATATGACTGCCCTAAGAGGTAACATGTAATCACCCTTTGATTTTTGGACATAGCCATTCAGGCCTTTGACTGATAAGTAAACAGTAGGTAACCAAATTGGGAGAAACAGATTTGGGGCCATAAATGATTTCCACATGCAGAAATAGTTGGGAAATAATAAGAATAATTTAGTTTGATGTTTCAAGAACTAAAATGAAAGTTTTGCCAAGAACTTTCAGAAGTGTCTTGGAAATGCTGAGTTTCTTTAGCCATAGGGAACATTTCTCTGAGGCTGGACTTTTCAATTCCATGATACTATCTATTGCAGCTTACCCAAATAGTTTCTAAAACTTCTGATGACATTCAGTACAGAAGTTACTCTGCAGGAGGAAAATGACGTGGTGTTTAAAATGTTCATTAAATGTCTGTATATTAAGCAG
Source organism: Spermophilus citellus (assembly GCF_964194105.1). Lineage (NCBI taxonomy): Eukaryota > Metazoa > Chordata > Mammalia > Rodentia > Sciuridae > Spermophilus > Spermophilus citellus. Next base: position 26,918,627 of record NC_138195.1, on the reverse strand, counting down.
CTTGTATTATGTATCATTTATTTAAACATAGTCTGTGCTCTTAAAAACAGCACAGTAAACAAGTGACAAAATAAATGAACCTATAGGAATAAGAAGCAATTATTTACAACTGTGTTAGTTTATCAGGCCTCCGAAATGTCTCTAACAGCCACACATCATTATTCAAACATTAAGGGACTGTCTGAGCCAACATGTTTGAAGAAATTTGGGGATGTGTTAAAATAAAAGTGTTTAAGAAAATAAGTTTCACACTTTGTGTGTTAATAATGAATCCCATTATCATGTGTAATTATAATGCACCAATTTTAAAAAAGTAAAAAAAAAAAAACAAACAAAACCAGAAATCTCAGGCCCTGATTCAACTTTTCAATTAAATTTTCATAATCATATTACTATTGCAATTCCTAATTTCTCTGGATACTACAAAAGAGTGTGGTAGTTGTTTGGAATTTGAAATATAATCTCAAATCATGGCTGGTAACACTGGTATCCTACCTACGTAAATCCCAAAGGATTTTGAATTTTCAGCATGAGCAAAATTCCCCCAAATTACAACACCTCTTATCTGCAATCCTAAAAAAAAAAAATCTAAGGTTAAAGTTTATTTAAGAATCAAAGCTAACATAAGGCTGAGGTATAGCTCAGTGGTAGAGTTCTTACCTATAACGTGCAAGGTCTCAGTTTCAATTCCCAGCACCACTCAATAAAAAATTTTAATTAATTAATTAATTAAAAGTCTAGCATTCATGGTGATTTGGATATTAAAGTCATGTGTCATGCAACAATGCTTTGGGTCATTGATGGACTGCATATACAACTGTAGTCCCACAGGCTATGATAGAGCTAGAAAGTTTTTACTGTCTATCAATGTCACAGTCATCTAATCCACCAAGTACCAAGTTTTCAATCCTATGAATATTTCAATAAAATTGGCACCGATGTATTAAAATAGGTTGGAAATCATAATCTAGAGCTTATATGTTCTTTATTATCATTAAGAACTAAACTTCAGATTGTCCTATAAGTAGGACACTAGGACAATATAGTACCTTTTACATATATAAGCCATCATATAAATAGAACATTGGGGCAAATATGATATCTTCTCATACACTACACAGTATACAAAGAAGTGACATTTGTGACCTGTTCAACAATTATTTTTGGTGAAAAGGAGCCAAAACACTTCAAACAATGGATTACATTACATTTTTAAGAATATGTTGTCAGTTTCAGATGACATGACTTGTTTTGACACCGTTTTTGTTCTTGCCATTTGAGAATAATATGACTTCTCATGTCAAACCTTTGACAGTAATAGGTCCCAGAGAACTACACTTTCTTCCTCCTGATGGGTTCTCATTTCGTGATTTTAGTTATGCTAAGCAGATGTCTCTTTTGAAATCCAATACACTGATGAGATAGATCTTTCCTATTTTTGTTCTCACATTTGTGAATAATGCATGCATTAATGATACACAAATCAAGTATTCAAGTGAATAAATGCAATACCATTTTTACCTCTAATAGAAGTGGAATATTTAGAAAACAAGCAATTCATGAACTTGTTAGAGGTATCTGCTGTTTGGTTGAGGCTCATTGGCTCTACTCTTTCTTACTTTTTTCCATTGTTGAACTTTGCCAGATGGATTCATAGTATTATAGTTTGTTCTAACAATGACACATTTATTATCTAACCATATTACAAGAAGAATTTAATTATTTGTATTAAATCTGTAATCATAGAATGTTCTTGCTTGTTTTTTCATCAGTGCTGTTGGTTTCAGAGGCCACTTGATTAGTCTGTTTTCCCTTATGATGCCTGTAGCTTGGAATATAATATTTCAAAGGTGCATGAATCAGAACCAGCAAATAGACTGTTGATAAAAAACATTAAGCATTTGTAGGACTACATATTCCCAAGTAAAAGATCATCATTGGGTCCTTCTCAAGTACTTTTCCCACAACACAACACAGGTAACAACACATAAGAGTTTGTCAGGCAGCAGTGCTGTGTCCTATGTAGTACACACTGTCCCAATGCCCCGTGTATAAGACAGCTATTTTTGAATACTGATAATTTTAAAAACAGTGTGCTCATCAAAATAAAATGCCAACCTGGTTTTGGAAAATATTTTCATGGATGCATTTCTAACATTACATTTCAGTTATGTATGTAATATTTTGTTCAGTTGAACATTTAGTAAAAGGAACTTTTGCAGTAAAGTTCATGTCATTTTCACAACAAATGAAAAAATATTTTCAAATCATTTATCTGTTTTCTCAAACCAGTAGAACCTTAAATCACATTGATTATTTCAGAGTTACTATAGTGGAATTCTGTTGCTCCACTTAAGTTTTTGCAGGTGTTCTATATATAGGGTGATGGGACATAATGGCTTTGAGTGTCACAGCACAGTGCACCACTCAGGTTTGTGGCGATGCTGATGTAAACAAACCTGCACTGCTAGCTGTGTAATAGCATAGCACATGCAATTGTGTACAGTAGATAATGCTTGATAATAAGTGACTCCTACTGGCTTATGTATTTTCCATACTACATTTTATATTGTTATTTTAGAATGTACTCCTATTTATTTTTAAAAAGTTTACTGTTAGACACAATGCTGTGTTTCACTGGCAGCAGCCTCGTACATTTATGTTGACTGCATTTCTTTTTCACATCATTTTATCTTGTACTTTATTTAATCTCATGTTGTTTTGTTCACCATGGCCCTAACTGTAGTGTGTGTTTATATATAATATATGTGTTTATATATTTTTTATATAATGTCATTTTCATCATGGCATTATAAATATATTATAAATTTTATTACATAATATATGATAATATATAATAGGAATATGTGATTATAATATGTATATTTACATATTTACATGATGATGATATTGCCTAGGGCTGCATTTCTTAGAATGAACACAACTTCTAAATAATTTGTTAAATGACACATAATTGCATGACTGTAAATAATTTTGATGTATTTTGTTTAATAATTCACCTTATGGATTTTTTCTTTTACAGCTTTATTGAGGTATGATTGAAAAACAAAAATTGTATATATTAAAGGCATACAATGTGGTGTTTTCATATACGTATACCTTATAAAATGCTTATCACTATGAAGCTGATGAACATATGTGATATTTTATATATGCTAAGTAATTTAGTCCCTACAGGAATTTAAGATGGGGAAATTGAGGGTTAAGTTATTTGCCTAAAGTCAAACAGCTAATGAGTGAGCTTAGATGAGATCCAGGTAGCATGAAGCCAGGGGGCAGGCCTTACCCAACTACACCACATTATTTTCTATTTTTCCTGCTTCTTGTACTAAAACGAATGAACTGGGGGTTTGCAGTTATAATAGTGCCATGCTAGAAAGACAAGATAGACAAATTTTCACTTTCTGTATTTTGATAGTTGGTATGGTAGACTAAATGGACCCTCAAAGATGTCCACATCCTAATTGCAGGAACCTGTGAATCTTTTACTTTATATGACAAAAGGGGCTTTGCAGATATAATTAAGGGATTTGAGATGGAAAGATGATCCTGGATTAACTGGTCCGGCCAAGTATAATCTCCAAAGAGGGGAAACAGGAGAGAAGAGAGTCAGAATCAGTGAAGCAAACTTGATTTCCAGAGCAAAGTTTGAAGTGATGCTCTTTCTGTCCTTGAAGACGAAAGGGGGTCATGAGCCAAGGAATATAGGGACCCTTTAGAAGCCAGAACAGGCCAGGAGATTCTTCATCTTTAGAGCCTTCAAAAGAAATGCAATCTGTGGATGCCATGTTTTTAGTCTCATATGACTTATTTCCTGTTTCTGGTCTCCAGAACCATAAGGTAATAAATTTGTGTTATTTTAAGCCACTGTGTTTGTGGTAATTTGTTTCAGCAGCAATAGAAAACTAATATACCCAATAATCCTTTTCATTAGAATATATTTTTAGTGAAACCAGCTCATTTTCATCTGAGACTGATAGTCATATTGAACATTATAACTCTTTTTGAGTGCTCTAAGTAGGAATTCTTTGTGATGACTATTGCTCTCTCCTCTTATGTTTCCAATTGACTGTTTTTTCTGAGGAGTTGAAAGAATCTTTACGTCTTTATAATTTTGCTGAGGCCAGTAATGATAGCCCAGCTAGGTCTGAGGTAGTTTTAAGTAAGTCACTTGGAAAGTACTAAGGAACTTATTTAAGCTCAGATCTTTTAATGACATAATTCTCTTCACTGTCTAAGGAAAAAGGTTTGACACCTCATAAAGGATTATTTAGATGTATCTTACCATAATTGGAATGAGTAAAATTACTTTGAAGTTCCAAAATGCTGATATTTTAAATCTATTTACTTTTAGATAAAATCTATTTTATCTATAATTAGTTTCACTTAGAATGTTGCAAGGATTTATATGTTAGTAAACTCTTTAAAATCTAGACTATTTGAAGAGACATTTGCATTTCAGATTCATAAAGTTCAAGATAGCATACCAGGGCTAGCATGTGCATGCCAGGACAGGCAGATGAAAGTACTTTAACATCTACTTTCACTTTGAGCTCCGTGATCATGGACTTGGAGTGTGTGCTTTGGATTAGTGCTATCTTAAATCAATGTGAAAGGAGGGAAAACAATTTAAAAGTAAATAAGAGAAGAGAGGTTGGCAGGAAATGGCATCTTTGAAAAAAAAAAAGAAATTATCTCAAGGGGGTTGATATCCCCTTTAGGACCATTGCTTCAGAAAAAATGAAAAAGTCCATGTTCACTCCTCTTCATCCTTTCATTTCCAACACAATAGGTCACATAAACAAATGATATAAATGTAGTTTAGTAAGTATTTGTTGTGCTGCTAGTTCACCATCATCCTTCCAGAATTCTTTCCTTGTTATTTACATAGTAAGGTCTCTTATCTAACCATTGTTTTGGTTTCTTGGTAAGAAGTTACCTTACAACTTGAAAGTCTTCAAAGTAGTATTGTTGAATTTTCTAACACTTATTACCCAGAAATTTTATTTAATCTGCCCAATAATAAGATTATGTCTAGTTAAGAAAGTTTTTTTAAACATTTCTCACCTAAATAACTTCTTATTTAATCACTGACATGAAAAATTTTATGAACAATGTTACATTATGAAATTTCTATTTTTCCCTCACATGAAGCCAATGGTCTAGACTAATTTTAACCATTATCATTATCAGAAATTTCGTGAGTGGTAGTATTTTTATTCCCTTAAACATTGTTTTTTTATATGAAAGTAGGAAAAGAACAATGTCTATTTTGCAGTGAGTACAAAGGGCAAAGCTTAATTCTTAATGACTCTCAACATGTGTCAATGAATTGTCTTTATTTTAACTGTTCAGAATTTTTAAAAGTCACCATTATTTTGAAGTTTTATACTTTTTATTCCTGGTTTAGGTAAGTAAAAGATCAGCAAAGCAGAACTTTTTTTTTCTTTACATAATTAAAATGTTCTGAGTGGGCAAGAGTATCAAAATACTCTTCTGAATTTGAAAGTAACTTTAAAGTCAGATAGATAGAAAAATTGAATATAGGGTTTTATCTGTTAATATGAGTAAGCCATATACAATCATTACTTATAATGTCTAAACCATTGCGTAGTTTTTGATGTGAAAGTATTTGCAAAGTTTTCCGGTCACTAACAAGGTAAATAGTGACTATACTCTGCATGCTTCATAATTATTTCTCAGTGGCTTTGTATTTGTTATGTATATTTGTTTCCTCAATACCGTCCCTTATTCAAGATATTTAATTTCATATGACTGTATGCATAAATGTTTATTTAGTAATTTTTTATTGAATGAATGGATAGGTGATTTAAATTCTTGAAATACCTCAGAATGATCAATTTAACTAATTGTTACCATTCATCAGTGCTATTGATAAAGTTAATATGTTTACTTAAAATTTTAATTAATCAAAGGATATACATTTGGATTTTTTCATGAAATAGCCAAGTTTCACATTATGTTTTCAACTAGACATAATATGGGTTGATCATGGCAAAACTGATGACAAATGATATCTTTTGAAATAGTGAAATTCCTAGGAAACAACTGTCAGCTCTTTACATTATAACAGTCTATTGCTGAATTGTGCTGTTAAATTTATTTTTACTCCATAGCGTTACTTTTCCATTTTTATTAAAGTCTTTCTCTTTTTTATTACATTTTTGGTTAGTATTCTAGAAAGATGAAGAGATAAAGTTTGAGATAAGACAGGGGAACATCTTAGTGGTTGAAAATATAGGCTGTGGTGCTAAATGCCTCAGAATCAATGTGTTCAGAAGAATCACTGCAACTAGGAAGATGTATCAAACTAGCTGCTAATGGTAGAGTGTTACTGTCATTAAACAACAGCCAACTGGGATTATCCCAGGGGCACATGTGTTATATGGTTGGAACACCAATTTTCCTCTCCATGCTGCCTGACACAAATGTCACATCATCTTTCAAAATTTTTTTTATTAAAAGTAGGATTTATACTCAGACAAAACTTTGTCTTCTGTATAAGAACATCCTTTCCATAGTCTTATTTTGCACCTAAACATAAAAGAAGACTAAAATTCACCATTCATCTAAACTTAGGCACCTGAGGAATGGAAGTTCTCTGTCTCCCAGAGTGGTTTTATGCCGTTCATGTACCAATGACTGTCATTTCAAAGTCAAGAATGCAGGGCATCTCTTCTCAGAGTTCAGTGTTATCTGTGTGCCACACATTACACTTTAAGTTGAAGTCATTTTTGGATTATCAAAATGTAGAGGAACTCTTTGTAAGTCAAAACTTTTAGTTTAATAACCAAATAATTTGACAAGCCTTGTTAGGTTTTTCTCTTCCCAAATTTCACCAAACTTTTGCCCAATTGTATAGTGAGGATTATAAAAGTAAATGGTAAAAAAACAGAAGAGCCAGGTTAACAAAAGAGAAGATTAATAAATATCACTTCCTGAAATTGGTACTAATTGCAAAAATAAAACTAAGATATGTGCACCATGGAGTGTTTTTTCTCTGCTACAGACTAGTAAAAAAAGGGAAAAAATGGGCATTTGCCATTTCTTATTATATAGGGTACTTTAAAATGAGGCTAACTTAGAGAAATCCTATCTCTCTGAATAAAAAGAAGAAAGAAGAAACAAAAAGAATAGCTAACTATTATGCTTACTATTCACCAGATACTCAAGGTGTCTTAAATATATCAACTAATTTAATTCTCTCACCAATCCTCATATTATTATTGTCATTTTCAAGATGAAACTGAACATGGAAATGTTCGGTAGCTTGTCCAATGTCACTGACTTTGTAAGTGACTACTCCTGAGTGAGGATTCCCACTCAGTCTGTGTGGCTGCAGGCCTCACAGAACTGTCATGCCTCGAACTTTTCAGACAGTGAAAAATATGTATTTTGAATAGAACATTGTAGAGTTCCATTATTAAGATCCCATAACTTTCCCCAGTTAGAAGCTAAACTTAGGGTGTCTCAGTAAAGCAAATACATGTATTTTATCTGAGGGTACAAATTCCTTTCTGGTCATTCAGAGTTCATGTAATTGGTTGGTCACCAGGACCTGTTTTTTTATAAGCTGGTTCTCATATACACTAGCTTTTTGGAACTTACTGGCCTACAATGTCTTCACCTATCATTTTAATGCTTTTGAAAATTTTTGAATTTGCCATACCTTTCATTTTTTTGATTAATTGACAAATTTATATTTGACAAAGTAATAATATTTTATAAGGCATTTAAACTACTATTGTGTGTATTTACTATATTTTAACTGATTGTTTCTGCTGAATAAATATCTCTGTGTATTGTAGGTTTGCTGTTCCTGAAACATTTTATCTAAACTTCTTCCTCTCCTATTTGTCTTTCCTGACCAGATATGATTTCCTAAAAAATCACTTTTCATTGTGAATTCCACTACTGAACAGCCACTTAACACATCTAAATTATATAATAATAAGAAAGTATGAAGTGGTATTTAAGAAATTTCAGAAAAAGAAGAGGAACTCCTCGATAACTCAGTTTAGAATATTTTTTAAAAAAACATTGGAGTGAATTTCCTCACATGCAAGTGTTTAATTGTTTCTGACAATTATCAGTATCTGAACTTTGTACTTCTCAAATGAGAGAAGAGAGACCTTAGGAGGGAGGCTGAGAATCCTGGGAGCTGGGACTGAAAATGGGGAATGTGTGGAGGGTGGAGCGATGGAGCATGAGGAAGAGACCGATGCAACATCAGGTTAGCAAATGATTTGAGGAGTTAGGCTGGAAACACTGAGCAAACAGATTGCATAAGGACAAAGGGAAAAAGATGAGGATGCACAGGTTGGGATCAGTTTAAATAAGCCCATCTCTTTTAAAATCTCATTTTACTCTTCATGGGTGTGTGTGTGTGTGTGTGTGTGTGTGTGTGTGTGAAAAAGAGAGAGAAACCAACTAGATATTGCCTGACTTTGATAATAACTTTGACCTCATTGTTGTGTATTAGGAAAAGAATGGATTTATATCATTCAAGGGAGACATGCTTGCAAGTCCCATGAGGACCCAGAGCATTTTTATTATATTTTGTGATAACAGTTGGAGATGCTGCTTATCTTATTTCTTGTAAAACTCTGAGGGAAGCCTTCCAAGGCCTTTACTGCTCTTGGGGGCCCTTCATAATCAATGTGCTCCTTCAGCAGTAATTTTAGCATCTATTATCAGTGCACAGGCCTCTGGCAGTGCAGCAGCCTCACAGCTCTGACATCACTGTGGTTCACAGCCCATCATGCAGTGCTATCTAGTGCTCCTGATGATAGTTTGTAAATGCTTAGTTGATTTATACCGACTGGCATTGCTTTTTCCATTTTTTTTCCTAGCAATTAAATTTGGCAAATTAATCATTTAACTTTTTCTGCTGTCTGCCCAGACCTCACCATGAGGTCATCGGTGGCACATGAAGTATGGCTTCCCCTTGATAGAAAGAAGTTTGGTCTGGAATTTTAAATGTGCACATTGTTTGTTTAGATGAAATAAAGGCAAATGAGAGTTTACCTTTTAAAGTGCACTTAATGAATATGCAACAAAATCAAAAAGGAAATCTGTTGCTCCTTATTCACACTTTTGTGATTAGCCCACTAGGCTTATTCTCTTATCATTGAAACTCCCATGCCTGAAGCATGTAATAATCCTGCTCAAATTCAACCTTACACTTACTTTTTCAGAGTTGATTCCAAGATGTTGGGTCTAAGGACATAGACAGGAGCTTGCATTATTCTGATGCTGTAGCTCTTCATTTACTGCACACTGGAATTTTTAGAATACTGGAATTTTTAGGTCACAGGGATCTATCTTCAATCAAGGCATGTAATTAAGAAGAAACTTACTTGCAAGAGACAAGCACATAAATGGTCCCTCAAACAAAATGCAAGCCTTTGCATTAAACCCCTTCCCCAAGATGTTTCATCATGTCCTTGGAGTGGGCTGTGGAGGTCTCCACTTAGTATTCCCCCCATCTCTCCCAGTCCCCCTGTACCTTATACCTCCACCCTTACCAGAGAGACATCAGCTTCTGAGGCTTCCTCCTCTGTAAAAGCCCTCAAATAAACATCAAAGGCAGGAAATCCTTGTTGGTACCCTACATTCAATTGGAGAGCCACAACAAGAATATTTCTCTTTGCTTTCAGGTCAATTTGACCCAGACCTGGACTTCATAAGAATATAGAGATTTGACTTTTAAGGCTAAAGAAGATGCGGCTGTTAGAGTCAGTTGTCTTCTCAAGCTAAAGAGGGTTAGAATTATTTTCCTTTAAAAAAAACCCTGATCTTCTCGCCCTGATTTCCTGATTTCTAATACACTGTAGTACAATGTGTTCTCAAGACTAATTTCTTAGAACAATCTAGAAAGGTTCATGTGCTTCTTATTTTGTTGCTACTTGTCAGAGGCCAAAGGGGTGGAATGTGTCAGACACTGTAGGTCATTTGCATGACATACTCCATATAAATAAAAAAGGATATGTGGGATTCAAGGGTATGTCTCATCCTGTTTCAGCATTCATTTCAAATCATGGCCAAGTATCTGTTTTTATTGAGAAAAGCCAGAATCCGCCAAAATCAACATGAGGTAAATGAATAACATCACAATGAACAGGAGTAAAGACTCCTGTGCTGCTGTCTTATGCCTTTCTGTTATCATCCAAAGAGTCTGGTTTTTACGAAAGCATTGAACTCTTAATTGGAACGTAGAATACTTCTACTTAGAGAATTCAATTTCTGTGTTGATTTATATCCCATTCTGAAACTACACACAAAGTTTAAATATTTTCTTTCCATATCATAAAAATATCCAGATTATTATTTCCACAGTCAGCAGCCTTATAATGTATAAGAACTGATAAGAATTGGCATTTTAAAATTGAAACCATATTTTAGACCCTAAGTTCAAGTTTCAAGCTAGTTAACAAAAGCACATTCATTTTTTTTTAATAGTAAAGAGATGTCTGTAGTGACCATATTCTATCAGAACATGACTTGTAATGATGGTGAGAGAGAAACCTGAAGTTTCCAAAACCCAGTTTCTGATTTAGGATAGCAAATTATCCTGCTTTCTAGCATATTGTCATACACATTGCTTGACTAGATTTGACATGTGAAGAAACTTAGGTGTGGCATGCCCATAGAGTAATGAGGCTTGGTTTTTAAATTAGTTATACCTAATTTATCAAAATATATGTTGTCTTGACAGTTTCTCTGGAAATTCCTACTTACTCCACAATTCACAAAATACATTTTTGTTTGTTTGTTTGTTTCTTTGAGACAGGTTCTCACTAAGTTGCTTAGACTCTCGCTATGTTGCTGAGACTGACTTTGAACTTGCTATCCTCTTGCCTCAGCCTCCTAAACCTCTGGGACTAAAGGCGTCCCACTACCAGTGGCCATATAATATGTTTCTTGAAACTATTTAGAGTATATAAGAATATATTTAGGTATTTGTAGCCACTCCAAAACTTCTTTAAATTGCTGTTGTATTCACATATTCTGAGATGTATGCCTATTTCACTTGTCATGGTGTGGATAAGTTTTCTTTTCTTCTTAAACTATTTTCTACTTTCAAAGAGAGGAGATTTACTATTATTTCAGTTATTCAAAAGAATAAGCTGTGTCCTCTAAATGCAATTCCAGAAAGGGGGCTTTTAAAAAGGGTTACAATAATAGTACAACTGTAACAGCATCACTTTGAAATAATAGTCACTTGGATGTCTTCATTTTTATGTTTGTTGAAAAAATATACTGTGACAATTTACAGCCACATCTCTAAGAATGAGGTAGTGGGTGTCCTGTTTTAGAACATTTTCATTTTCTTAAAAGCTATTCTGATCTCCTTCCTAATAGCTTATGAAGTGCTTATCTTTGATCTTTGGAGAAATATGTGATCTTGTAATTTTGCATGATAATATAGCATATTGTGTTAGCTTTCTGTTATGACAAAATACCTGAGAAAATCAACTTAAAGGAGGAAAGGTTTATTTTACTCATGATTTTAGAGTCACTTGACTCTGTTGCTTTGAGTCTGTGGCAAGGCAGAACATTATGGCAGGGAGTTTGTGGTGCAGTAGAGGTGTTCATCTCATAGTGTCTGAGAAACAAAAAGAGAGGAAGAGGCCCATATTTTGATATCTCCTTCAAAAGCATGATCTCAATGACCTTACTTCTTCCCACTATGCCCCACCTCCTAGAGTTCCCCCTCCCCCCAAAAGTGCCACAGGATACCAAGCTTTTAGCACATGAGCCTTTGGAGACATTAGAGATCCAAACTATAGTTATAATGTAGCTATCCCACAGGCATTTTTTAAAATAAATCATGTCTTAACAAGGTAGGATTTTACAGTATTGAAACACTACCTAAAGTTTTGATCAGATAGTTACTTGAAATACTTCTAATCACAATATACCTTTTACTTGAAATTGACATTATTCTGGTGGAAGTGGTATCTAATTCAATGCATCTTTGTAGTTTATATTATTAAAAGGTAGCTTTCTATAACTTGTGGTTAAAATGTGGTAATGAATGAAAGAATGAATATGAATATTAAAATTACATCATGAATAACATTTTTGATACATTATAATATCTTGATGATTATTTAAAAGTAAATACTTATATAGATATTTATTTTGAATGATTTAGCTTATGAGTATGTTACGATCTAAAATAAAGAAACTGAAGTTGGATTGAAGAAAATATTAGGTGCCCCCATGTTAACAAGCATAATTAGATATTTACAGAGATTAATTTGTAACCGATATATATGGAGTAATTACTGTCCCTCAAGCCGGGCACTAGATACTGATACTATGATCAAAAAACAGTTAGCATCCTTGCTACATGGAGATTATAATGCAGAAACTGTGGGGCTCCAGAGAAAAGACATAAAACTACAAGTTGCTGTCATTCTGAATGTCTGTGTTCTGTTATTTATTTTAAAATGTAATGAACTAGAGTTCTAAAGTTCTACCAGGGCAGAATTTATAATGATTTAATGAATTTTCCATTGTCAGTTGACAATGTTTTATTCCCTGAATTATTAGTATTTTCAATAAATTATGCTGTTTGTGAGTATCATATATGAAATTATTTTGTAAGTGGTAAAATCTCTTACCTCTAAGGTAGTGTTATTGTTCAATAAGACAACATTTTAGCTACATATACACAAAATACAATGTAGACTTGCTTAGGTATGCAGGTATAAGAAAATAACTAATCTGAAGGTCTTTTTCTTCCCTCTCAAAAATTGGAGATATTTCTGCCTGATTTAGCTGGTTATCATATGTCCACCTCACTCAGTCTTTGTAGAAACATTTTCAGAATCCCTTGAAACTACAGTTTATGTTCATTGCGACTTAGAGCTTACATTTTCTGGATGGCATAGATCATGTCACCCCATTAAAGAGAGACTCTCACTATTGTTTATGAAAGCAGGGAATAAAATGAAGTCATAAATCTGGAAGACACCCTATTTGGTCACCTTCTTTTGGGGAAAAGTGAATCCAAATAATTAAGAGGACCAGTTAGCTTTTTAAAAAAATATTTTCTATAAAAAGATGTTATAACTTCCTTCAGAAACCTGTCAGCAGTCACATTCAGCTTATGAAATAGGTTCCTTAGTGTGAAAACTAGAAAAAGGAAATGAAAGAATAAAGTCTAAAGCCATCTCCTAAGTCTTCTTTAATTTTCCCCTCATGTTGCTTAGTTTAAATGCCTCAATCCAGAGTTAAGCCTTAAGATTAAACTGCAACTGCGCATGCTCAAAGCTTAAATCAGAGTTCACTAGGATTTTTTACCACTGGGAATGAAGAAATATTTTATTATTTCTTTCAAGTTCTGCTTCTTTTACATATTTTTGGAAGCATCTCTGAAGACAGACATTGCAAAAGATTTTGAGGAGAGATAAATGGAGATCAAATAGAGTCATGGCAGAAATGTCTTTTCTAAGGGTGAATGAGGTCACATTGTTGTATTTTTTGAAGTCTTCAGATGCTTGCAGATTTCCATTCTGATGACAAATCACAGCTGTTTTTAGTCAACTCTTTTAAATAAAATTCTTTCTTAGCATATGTATTTTAAAATCAGCAAAGACTCAATCTTCCCTTATTTGCATGCAGGACACTTTTATGTGTTTGTGGGAATCACAGGTTAATCTTCAAAGATAGATTTTTTTTCCCAGTCAAAAATCACATCTGAGTAAATAAAAGGCCTTGTCTGACTTTCTACATCTGAGGCTCTTTTTGAGTTTGTATGTAAATTCTTTATTTCCACATAATTACATTAACCATCCTTGAACACCAATTGTATTTTCTTACTGCTGAAACTCCTAAGTGATTTGTCAGGTGCAAAAAGTTTGTAAGAGGCATTATTCTTTGTTTTTCCTCCAAAGTCCCTTGAGGATCCTAGATTTGGAAAACACTCTCCTACAAAATGGTCATCAACACCATCTTTTTCCCTGCCTTTAAAAAAAAGTATTGAAATATCATGTTCATATCGCAAAATTTAAATGTATTATGTACACATCTTGATGAATTTTTACCAGGATAACTCATATTAGTAATATGGGTTACTCATATAACACACACATACACACACACAAAAAGAACGCACAGCTCCTGAGATCCCCTTCCCAAACTCCCAGGCATTCCTTCTCACTCACTAACTCTCCCTTTCACCCATCTCAAGTAGCTATGATTTGGACTTCATAGCATAGATTACATTTTGCCTGTTTTGTGCTGTGTTTCAATTGTGTGCTCATATATGTTTATTTCACTCAGCATTATTTGTGAGAGTCATGTCATTGATAGACACAGTTGGAAATCATTCACTCCTACTGATGTGTGCTATTACATTGTGTGAAGATAGTACACTTGATCCATTTCACTGTTGGTGGACATTTCATTAGTTTTCCAATTGCTGCTATTATAAGTAGTGCTCTCATGAATATTCTTGCACATTTTCTTAGAGACTGATTTGTATACTTTTCTCTTGGGTATACACTTTGCTGTAGGAGATCAACATATTTTAAATTTCAATTTCATTAATGAAGATCTTACATCACTGAGAATAACCTGTTCCTTGGGAATATTCTGGGCATAACAGTGGTACTCCTTTATAGGAATGTTGTGAAAACACCTCATTTTTGGAATTAGCAGTTACAGTAATTGCTGTAACTGACACCAGACATCCAATCCATCTAAACATCTCATTGGGATTTCCTTAAAATACAAGCAGCAGACCTCAACTTTTTCACCATTTTCATCTGCATGTAAGACAGCATCATTTCTCAACTGAGCCCCTGCAGTCTTCTCTCTACACTTTCCAATCTTGCCACTCCCCAATTCATTCCATATTTCTTATTTATTAAAACATAAATAAAATTGTCACTTCCATTCTCTGCTTCCTTCAATGGTTTCTTGTAAAGTTCTACAAGCTTCTTCATACTCTAGCTTTTGTCTACCTGCTAATCTACTCTTCTCACCATCATACATTCTGTTTCCTCATATCAGCTTCCTTGCTGATCTCAAACACACCATACTTGTTCCCTTCTCAGGACTCATTCCATCTATGTGGGATATTCTTCCCCTAATTCCACATGCTCCCCATCTCACCTCAAGACTCTGCTTGGAGGTAACCACTTCACAGAGGTTATTCTTTACTACCCTGTCTTTTGTAGCAGCCCCCAATCCCCAATCAAGTTCATCCCTTTCCTTATCTTACTTTGTTTTAAATTCAAAGCACTTGACATTACAGTCATGTATCAGTTTATCTTGATTTTGTCTCCTCCATTAAAACATAAGTTCCACGAGGGTGGTACTTAGCCAATTCGTTTACTGTTATAGCCCTAAGCTTAGGGTGAACTCTCAATAATATTAGTTAAATAAGTGAAAAACTGAATGGATGGATGGATTAGCAGCATATTATTGGACTACTTTTTTCCCAAAGAAACTGAAAATGAATAGATTTAAAGCTGTGGTTCTCAAACTGGGACCACTGAATTCCTGGAGATCTTAGAAGGCAGCAATGAGGAATCCAGGAACTATTTTCTAAGTTTCTAAAGGTCTAGTAAAAAGCAAATCCTTATTCACAAAAAAGGTATTCAAAAAATAATTAAAATGTTAAATTTTTATGTTAGAGAAAAAATTACATCAACTCAATATAGTAATTCTGGTTGGTTCTTGCTGATCAGAAATTATTCTCAGTTATATAATTCTTATAGAGGTAAACCTATTTTGCTAATCTGTTGATAGAATATACTCTTAAAGGCCATGTCTAGTGACCTTTTTCTCATGACATTTACCCTCCTTTACTCAGTGCCTTCTTTATGAAACTTTTTTCCTTTGATTGCTCTGGAGCTAAATTCTTCTGTTCTCCAACTCTGATCATACCTTCTCTATTCTTTGTTAATTATTTTTTCCTTCCTCCTTAAACATTGGTATTTCTCAAGTCTTTGCCTTGAACCCTGTTTCTTTGTTCTCTCTCCATATGCAAATTTTATCTAAGTCAAGGCTTCCTGAGCTTAACACCCTAAATCTTTACCTATGGCCCCAATTTTTCCTCTAATTTTTAGACATGGGGCTTGCTACTTGTGAAATTCAACTGGTGCCAAGGTAGTGTTGACACCTGCTCTCTTCACTAACCCTGTTTCTCTTTTTATGTTCAGTGAAATGTCATTTATTGGCTTATTTCCTCTGTCATGACCCTAGACTTCCCTAAACTCTTATGAAACTTTTCTAAAAGACACTTTTCTAGAAAACCCACCTGTCACTAGTCAAGTCTAGAAAACCCACCTATCACTAGTCAATTCCTACTTCACTCCATGCTCATAACTGAAACCAATGTCATCATCTCAAGGGTACTACAGGTTATTTCACTCTCCTATGTGAATAAACCTGAAGGGTTCTTGAGTGCTTACCAACTAAAATTGGGCCTTCAAAGACCTATTTTTAAAATCTGACTTCAATGGAGCTTAAAGGTCAAATTGTTCTGTTCCTTTTTCCATTGCCATAGACATCTACTCTCCCATTTCTGCATCTTTTTCCTAATACTGTTTCTTCCTAAGAGAAAGTGTTTCCTTATTTCTGTTAGGATTCAGTTCATCCTTTAAGGCCACCTCCTTGTGTACTTTCCCTTACATCCCCAGCCTGAAGTAATACTTGAGTTTCTCTTTAACAAATGATACTTATACTAAAGAAAAGGCCAGGCAAAAGGAATTCACTTAAAATAGAGACCAACATTTCATAGTACATAAGAATAAAAGGTTTGATTGGGACTGTAATTTGAAAAATCAAACTAAAACGTATTTACTTATAATTAATAAAATTTAGACTATAATTGAAATTATGAACTAATTCTTGGAATGCACAAAGAGCAAAATGTTTATTTGGATTTTAGCATGATTTTCTGATAATTGATAGGATAATCTAATCACAGGATTTTGACTTTTGTAGCACAAATTTTTGAAAGAATATTCTAGAAATATAGTTTTATCTAGACAACCTTTTAGTTATTTATTTTTCAAAGGTATCATGTCAATTTTTTGTCTCTTCTTCAGTTAGCTGGTTTCTGTCTTTTAAATTCTGATGTATGAGTATCTGTGCATGTGATTTGAGTGATTCTTCCCAGTTTGCACTGAATATATGCACACATGCATATTTTTAATTGTCTACGGTTTCTTTTTGTAGTAAATTAGCATTGATGCTGTTATTATTAGATGATCTGTAAAACCCTCTATAATTACCTGCCATTTTATCCTGAAGTTTTCTGTAGTCTTTGTCATGTTCTAAGTGTTTAACTACATCTTTTCTAACAGGTTTTAACTTTCTTGAGGTAAGAATTATGTTTTGTTCTTTTTCTACCCTCCATAGAATTCATGAAAGTAATTTATACATAGTAAAAGCTTTGTAAATAATTACTAAGTTTTATTGTTGATTTGTTCCCCCAAAGAACCAGTCTTTGCCTTTTGTTATATTTCATCATTAGGAACAATATCATAACTAGATTGTGGAAAAATGAATCTTTTGTTTTTCCCATAAGAGCAGCACACTATTAAGTAGTTCCATTCCTAATCAAAGATTCAATTTCAGATATAACCAACAGTGTATCATAAAATATATAAAAACTAAAATTTTCTATGATAAAGTAATAAAAACATTCTGTCTTGTAAAGTTTTTATCAGTGTATCATATACAAAGATCACGTGTGTATTATAATATGGACCTAAAGATGCAAATTTGATTATTCATTTAACATGAATATAAAAGTTATCATAAACATCAATTAAAAATTGACAGCAAATTCTCTTCCTCTTTTAAAATTTAGAAGAGGCCTTGGAAAATGAATTTGATAACCTATTTTAAAAGGTTCCTTCAGGCAAGTCTTAAGCTGACACTTTTACTCCTAAGTAGAGATGGGAATTGGGAAAAGAAAGCAATTCCATTGACTTTAGGTCTGCCTAGTCTTGTAAGGATTATTCAATACTTGTTTTGAAGGTGATCGTGATTTTGCTTTTGCCACTCACTAAGGAGATGATCTAAAGTTTTCCTTTCACCTACTCCTTGCTCAACATAAAGGTATTCAATGATAGAAGAAACAACTTCTATGCAAGAACATAAAGTACTTGTGTAATTCTACTTGATATTTGGTCAGAGAATATTTCACACATCATTGGAAGACCATAAAAAACCATTACCAGGATGTTGGAATAGGCTTTTTAAGGGAATTTCTGGCAGAACATGGTGCTCTAACTTAGTATGTGCTGTTATATGAAAATTTCTGAATGAATGATGGGAAATATGCAGCTATGATTGTGTGGCACTGAGCTCTATGAAGTATCTTGATATGGAGACCACCTACATTGCTAACATCAAAGTAGGAAAAAAATTAACTTCTGTTACTTGAATGCCCTTGCCCTCTCTGTAATGCTTTTCTCTAAACTAACTGGAATTAGAGTGTACCTAATATAATGGGGTTTTTAAAAATGTTCTGATAAATTCAGTTCATAGTTGAGATAAAATGCATACAGCTTATCAAAAAGATGGATTTGAACTATTCTCTTGTACTTTGCTTTCTTTTTAGTATGTGACATGACCTTCTGCCTGTGTGTTTCTCTCTGTTGCCTAGCAGTGCCTATTAACCTGCAGGGACATTGATAAAGGAAGGCTGACCCCTGATGTCCTTCTTTATCTCTCCATATATTCATGATAACTGAAGTCAGATGCTGTTCTTTTGTCCTCACCAGTTGGAATGCATTGGTTCATATACTTTTATAAATATTTCTTACATACTGGGTCAGGTATTTGGACCAGTGGTTTGGAGGACGATTACTGAGACCATTTTCTCAGTTTCTATCAAATAATAGTTTTTAAACTTTTTTTTTCTTTTCATCAAACCTTTTTAAAAAGGCAAATTCACATTTTTATTAATTAGAGAATGAACCAACATGTATTTCTGGAAATGATATGTTATCTCATTAGCTTTGATGATACTCTCTGTTTTAGTCAGCTTTTTGGCTGCTGTCAGTCACTAAAAGATCTGACCAGAACAACTTTAAAGGAGGAAAAGTTTATTTGAGGACTCATGGTTTCAGAGGTCTTAATCCATAAAAGGCCAGCTCCATTCCTCATGGCTCAAAGTGAACCAGATCATCATGACAGAAGAGTATGGCAGAAGGAAGCAGCTCACATGGTGATCAGAAAGCGGTGTGAGACAGACTCCGCTCTCCGGAGATAAAATATATACTCATAACCATACTCCCAATGAACCATGTCCTCCAGCCATACCATATCTGCCTCCAGTTACCAGTCATTTAATTCAATCAGGGATTAATTCATTGGTTAGATTAACTCCATAACCCCATCATTTCTCCTCCAAACCTTCTTGCATTGTCTTACACATGAGCTTTTGGGGGGCATCCAAACTATACCATGAATGCATAGAAACCATAACATTCTGCCCCTTGCCCCCAAAGGCTCACACTCATTTGACAATGCAAAATATGTTTAGTCCATTCCCAGAAGTCCCTATAGTCTCAACAGTTCCAAGATTGATCAAAGCTCAAGTCCAAAGTCTTCTCTGAGGTTCAAAGCAGTCTCACATTGTGAGCGCCTGTAAATTAAAAGTAATTTACAATTATCCAATATATAAAGGCATAGAGTAAACATTTCCATTCACAAAACTAGGAGCATAGAAAGAAGGGATAGGACAAAGTAAGGCTGAAATCCAACTGGGCAAACAAGTCCTATGGCTCCACATCTGGCATCTAGGGCACATGGTATGGTGATGTTCTGTTCCAACGGCTTGCGTAGGTCCATCCCTGAACCCTTGTTAGTTGCAGGCCAAGTCACTTTTCTTTTGGCTTGTCTCTGGTCAATTCCTACAGCTTTCCTAGGATGATATCCCATGTTACTGACATTTCTTAATCTCTACAATCTCCACTGCAGCCTCGGCTTCCTCCAGACATCTCCACATTTTGATTTCTCAAGGGGTGCTCAAAGGGACTATAACGCTTCTGCACTTTGCCTGGCATCCAAGGCTTCCCTTTGAAATCTTGGTGGAAGCCACCATGAACCCCTAACTCCAGCATCCTGTATTCCTGCAGAACCAGCACCACATAGTTGGCACAAGCAGGAGCCAAACCTCCAGGGACCCTGGCTGAAGCAGCCTCTGAGTGTCTGGGCTGCTGAGCACATTGGAAAAACTTCTCAGGCCCACTTGTGTAAGGATTTCCCACTGATCTCTTTTCAAGAGAATTTTCACTTTTACTCCCTTAAACCTGAGGTGGGTGTCGCCTTGCCAGCTCCTGAGATGTCCACAAGACCATTCTTATCAACTCTGGGCAAAGTCTTTAGCATTTCTTTAGTAGTAGTAATGTCTTTAACAACTGCAGCTTCCTTAGCCCAAGTCTTACTCTTGCATTTCAAGTTCAAGTTTTTCAAATATTTCTGCTCTTCTTTCTGCTCCTGATTAGCACAATAAATTTGGCTAAAATATGCCAGCAATATCCATGCCAACATCTGAATGCTATGCTGCCTAGAAATTTCTTCCACTAGATTAAGAAGTCTGTCACTTTTAAAATCAGCTTCAAAGAAAAATCTCAGGACATGGGCAAAATGCAAATAACTTCTTAGCCAGAACAGGAATGGCCTCTACTCCAATTACCAAAAATGTCCTCCTTTTCATCTAAACTTTCTTGAGCTTGGTCTTCACTTTCCACAATCTTACTGGCATTCTGGTCTTCTGAGCTCCCACCAGAATCAACCATGAAGCTGCACTTACAACAACCTAAAGTATTTCCAGCTTGCATTGATAAACATCTCAAAATTCCTCTCATCAATTCCAAAAAGCTTTAAAAACTTCTGAACCACATGGTCAGATTAGTCATAGCAACGACCCCACTCCTCAGATCGATTTCTATTTTAGTCAGCTTTTTCACTGCTGTCAGTCACTAAAAGATCTGACCAGAATAATTTTAAAGGAGGAAAAGTTTATTTAAGGGCTAATGGCTTCAGAGGTCTTAGTCCATAGAGGACCATCTCCATTCCTCATGGCTCAAAGTGAAGCAGAACATCATGACAGAAGAGTATAGCAGAGGGAAGCAGCTCACAGAGTGATCAGAAAGCACAGAGAGAGACTCCATTCCCTAGGTACAAAATATATACACCATAACCACACCCCAATGAACCACTTCCTCCAGCCCCACCCCACCTGCCTCCAGTCACTATTCAGTTAATCCCATCAGGGATTAACTCACTGATTAGGATAAGGTTATAACACAATCATTTCTCCTCCAAACCTTCTTTCATTGTCTCACACATGAGCATTTGGGGTACAACTCATGTTTTTTTTTTTTTTTTTGTCCTCCTCTGTCTCCTATGGACCCATGTTTTGTGATAAAAAGAATATTTTAATTACATAAGGTTTATTATCATTTACATGCAACCAATATAAGAATATTAAAGAAGATATTCAAGAAGAGCAAAACGAAAGGGAAAAAAGTGAAATATGAAAAGCAATAGTGAGAATGAAAGTTTAATGAACATAATTAATTGTTGAATGTAAACAAGAGTTATTTTATAGTTGTTTAAATTTAAATACTAAACAACAAAGAGGTTATAGATACATATGCTAAATGGATAACTAATTTTGAAGTACTATAAAAATAAAATTATAGCTTCTGAACTTACATGGAATTTAGGAAATGTTAGTTTAATAGATCAAGAAAAGGGAGAAGAAAGGACAAAAGAAACACAAGACCCAAAATAAAAAAATATATTAGTAATCATCTTATAAAGAAGTCAAAGTTACATTTAGAAACAAGATCCATTGCAGATCCTTTGTTATGTGCCAGATACTGTTCTGATTGCCATAAGCACATTTACCCAGGCACTCTTACAACAGCCCCATGAGGAAGAAACAATTATTGTTCCTGTTTTTTGAAAGGTTTATTTATTTATTGTTTTTCCAAGTTCTATTTACTTATTTATTTTCCAGTTTTATCCTACTTTCCTTTTATTTCCTTCTTTTTTGTTTGTTTGGCTCTTTTGGATTTTGACATTTGAGATTTTCTTTGCCATTGGTGACCCTTGGTTGTCCATTTATATTTTGAATATGCACCATTAAAATGCTAGTTTGAAGCTGTATACCTGGGCTTGTGGACTTGCACATTTTGCTGTAGAACAATCACACAAGGTTCTGTTTTAGGAATTTTTTTCAATACTGAGGATTGAACTCAGGGTCCTTCTACCACTGAGCCCATTTTATTTTGAGACCAGATCATGCTAAATTGCCCAGGCTGGCCTGAAACTTGGGATTCTCCTCCCTCAGTCTACTGAGTTGCTGGGATTACAAACATGCGCTGCCACCATATTGGCTGTTCTGACAATTTTAGAGCAGACCTGAACCTCCCAATAAGGTTATAATTAATCTACATATTACCTATATATAAATTTAAAAAAATTATCCTGTAGGGCATGTGAGTTTACCAGTTGGTGTCTTTATGCTATTTAGAGAAAACTGTCCCCTCCCTCTGGGCTAACAAAAGCCCTTCCCCAGGCACAGGGCTTGGTAAGGAACATAGGTTGAACTTCATTTGAAACTTCAATCCTTAGCCAGCTATCTCTGGTGAAGATAAAAAATCCAAGAAAGTCTCATGCCTGCTCTTAAATGAGTATGTTTAGACCTTTCTCTTAAGCAGGTCCATTTCTAAGAGATAGACCTAAAAACAGGGTAGGTGGTGGATGTGAAGAGAAGTTAAAGTTCTGAAATTCTGAAAGCTAAAAGTACTAGAGTTCTGGAAGCCATGTAGAGGAAGGAAGGTGAGGGGACTGGCATGGAAAGTGCCTCACGCTCAAGTATGTGGACTTTGATTTAATTACCTGTTTCACTAAGGAGAATTACCCATGCTCCAGGTTTCCAAGCCTACCAAATTCTTCATCATTGCTAAGCTTCTAGTCTTCTGCCAGGAGAAGTCTTCTGATTATAAGGATGGGGGAAGCAAAAGGGTTCACTGGAATCCAACTGAACTGCCCTTTTTTTTTCTTTTCTGTCCCTTGTCTCTGCCTTCATATATACCTGGTGCCTCCAGTTCCTGAATTTTTCTAAAATTCTGCAGTATCCTGCTTACTTTGTTTGCATGCTTGGAATTCTGCTAACTCTACTGAGGGACAATTAGTTTTTATCCATCTATTTTTATAGTTTCCAAAATTTTCTGTGGTGTTTACTGTTTTCTCTCCTCAAACTTTCTTTATTCGTTTGTATTTTCAGTTTGTGTTTATTGTCATTTAGTGCAAAGTAATAAAGAAGCAGAAATAAACATAATACTCAGTTTTTCATGTTTTAATCCAAAATTCATATCTTCTTTATCATTTGGGCAGGGGTTCTACATTTCTGAGTATTTACATTTTATTTGCTTACTTGTGTTTACCACCCCATTTGACCTGAATTATTTTTCTTTGTGAGTGAATTTTTGTTTGCAAGACCTTATAATAGTTGTGAAACTTTTAAATGCAGTTAAGGATTTGCTATATTTTGCTCAAGGTAGTAGTTGCTGTATTGCTCTTACTCTTTTGATATTTTGTGTATAGTAAAAAAGGCTATTGGACAGAATCTGGTTTTGATTTTCATTGGCAGTGGTTGGGATGCTATTGGCCATTGCAAGATTGTAAAGATGAAGTAGAATGAGAGTAAAGTTGCTGCCTTGCTGGATTCATTGCACCTTGGAAGAAACTTCACTTGGACTTCACGTCATCCCACAAATCTTGATTGGCTTTTGAGGGCATTGGGCCAGTTTTTTCAGTGAGTCATATCATAATTTCCTAAGGGACTGAGAAGATCTGGGCAGTTAATGCATATTTTTATTGTTACTGGGAGGTATTATAATCTCTAGTGTCTTCTAAAACTGTGATTTCATGGTGCAGAGGAATAGAGAAATATAACAGGCCATGTTATGTTGTTACTAGTCTAATTGTTACCTACAGCAATATTCTAGTCAAATAAATAAAAAGTAATGTTCTTTAACAACCCACTTGACCTGAATTATTATTCTTTGTGGGTGAATTTATATTTGCAAGCCCTTAATAACAAGTCTTAATATCCAATTTAGTAAGCTAGTGTGATCTCGAAGATCTAAGGATCCCTTCCTTCAGCATAGGCTCAGTTTAAATACTAATATATGTTGCATATAATGTATCTGAATATCCAAGCCATGATTGAAACTCATGAAGCATTACTGTTAAACACAATTCTGTGTAAACACAAATAAGCAAATAAAATAAAAAATTAAAATGAGGCCTGCTAAAACCTACTTAGAGAAAATTGTCTTCCCTTAGCTTTGAACATCCTTCTGCATTACTGTGGTTTCAGCCATCTAAACTACTTAATCACAAAGGTGATCTACCTGCATTTATTTAGGGCTTTCCTGGAGCTTTGATAAATATGAAGAAAGTGTATATTATTGTGAAAAGTGGTGATTTATAAGTTTCCTTATGTTCTAGGTCAGATTTCATATCAGTGATGATTATTAGGATCTTTTTAGGGTGGAATGTAGAATGAAAGAAATAATTATGGGATCCAGTCTCTGGTGCAAATGTCTCTGATGTGCAAGTGTGTGCCTACACACACACACACACACACACACACACACACACACGCACGCACACTTGCATACACCAACACAAAATATTTTGCTCTCAGATAACTTGATCAACTAAAGTTTCTCCTTGCTACTGTTATTATGTGTGATTTAGATGTTCCTTGCCATTAGGTTGTCAAATTGGGAAAATAAATTGTATTATGATCCGCTTTGGCCTAGGGCAAGAATTTCCAGTACTGTAGTTATACCGAAAGGTTAAATATGTAACACAAGACCATATATAGGGCCAATGAAACAGTCTCATTCATCACTATCCAATAGAACTTTCTGTGATGCTGGAAATGTTCTGTATTTGCTCTGTCTGATTTGGTAAGCATCAGTTATGTAAAGCCATTGAGCTATTTTAACTGAAAAAATGAATTTTAAATTTCATTTAAACTTTGAATAGTTATTAAAATGGGATATTCTGTTACATTTACTTAGAAATATAAATCACATATTACATAATTAAATTATTTTTCATGGCAAGCGTAGTTTATAAAACAATCTCTGGTGGCTTGATTATGGCATAAATCAAGCTCTTATTCATTCATTTACTTAACAAATATTAAGCACATGACACATATTAAGTTCTACTTTATACTACCCCATAGTATAGCCACTATACTATACTAGATGCTAGGGTGAACAAGTTGTCTGTTGCTGGACTGGGCTCCAAATAAGTGAAAACCTTTTAAGGTCACAGCAGATAGATAAAGCTGACCAATTGAAGTTGGAAGAGTGAATTGTTCTGCTGCTGATGTAGAACAAGATAGAAAGAACAGGGCCCAGGAAGCCATCAGGGACTCTGCCAACAGCTGGAAAAACATGACAGAGGCCAGGGACCTAAATAATTTTAAAAAAAGAAAAGAAAGAAAGAGACTAATCAGTTTAAAGGAAGGATATGTGATTTAAAATCACCAGAAGTTAGAGTTCAGAAAGCTATGATAGAAACAAGGAAGCCAACCAGAAATTATTGCCAGCTTAGCATATAGTAGACAGCATACCCCAGGAGCTGATGATCAATCAGGATACACTATTTTTCCACAACATAGAATGAAGAGACTCCTGGGTAAAACCCATCTCGGAAGATATAGGGATGCCACTCACTCAATTCCCTTATATATTGTCCTGGCTCAATGGGAAGGGATGAATGAGTGAATTCTTACTTGAGCAGTCAATCTCTTATTTATGCAGGTGATGCTGCAAACACTCAAGCCTTGAGAAGTTCAGTTAGACTGCATTTCCATGAAGTATCAACAAAGGACTTATCTTGACTTCTTTTTAAACTGATTCTCAACCACATATCTATAATCATTTTTTCCTGGATTCCAGTGAGATTTGAAATCCAAGAAAGAGAGGAGAGTCATCTTTTGTTTGGCTCTCTATAATTTAATTTACTAGACATTAGTTAAATGTTCCTGAGCTTGGAACCTGCTGTAAAGTGATCCCTTTCTTTAAAGGAAGTGAAACCGAACAATTTTTAAAAAGTCATCATCTACCCACTTGCTTGTAGGTTTATGCTGACATTTGAACATTTGAATGATTACTTTCAAAAAGTTGCAACTTATTATCAAAAAGTCTATAAGTGTTTAACTTGGTCCAATAGAAAGTAGAGTGTCTTTTTTGTACTTTAGAAATATTATCTTAATATATCAAGAATCAAGTAGTTATTTTCAGAATGCCACAATGGGACATGTGCAAAAGAGACCTATAGCCAATCAATAGCATTATCATTTTAAAATATATTTTTAGGATGAACATTCAGAATTTTCCCTTTTTAGAATCTTTTTTTGGTGTGTGTTGGGGATTAAATTCAGGGCCTTGTACAGACACTCTGCCAGTGAGCTACATCCCTAATCCTCTTTATTTTTTATTTTGAGATTGGGTCTTGATAAATTACCAAGGCTGGTGTTGAACTTGTGATCCTTCTGCCTCACTGGGAGGCAGTGCACCACCACATTTGGCTAGAAAGAAATAACTTAAGAGTTGCATTTCACATCTCTTGTTGCTTGTCTATATGTGATGATTTTGACAACTGTTGAGATAGAAAAGGGTTTACTTGTTTACAGAATTGCTCCCTCTTCCCTGGACAGCTGGTTAGATATATAGGTGCATACTCATGCTAAAGAATGTTCAGAGATGCCACTGCCTCTTTGTGTCCTGTCAAGCAGAGCACCTCAGCCTCTACAGCCAGGAAGTTCTTCTTTGGAGAAAAATCAGTGGTGTGCCCCAGCCCAGGGCCTCCTGCGTGTTAGGCAAGCACTACTGAACCACACTCCAAGCCTGCTGCCTCTAGCTCTGGAAATTTACTTCTCTTTTCCTGCCTACAATAAAATGGAACATCTGCTGGCCACATTGGCAAAATATTTGAAGACTATTGTGGTTTAAAGATCTGGAATGTCCTCCAAAAGTTCATGTGCTGAAGACTTGGTAACCATGTTCAGGGGTCAGGCTTTTGGGAAGTGATTGGATCATGAGAACTGTAACCTCATCAGTGGATTAATCCATAGTTTGAGTGGATTATTGGGAGGTGGTGGAAACTGTAAGGAAGTGGGGCCTCCTAGGAACAACTAGATTATTGGAGGCATGCCCTGGAAAGGTGTGTTTTATACTGGCCTTCTCCCCACTCTTCTGACTGCCATAAGCTGAACAAGCTTTCCTCTGCTCTGCCATGCCCTTATGATTTTCTGCTTCACCTTAGGCCCAGAGCAATAGAGCAGACTGACCATAAAATGAAACCTCTGAAACAGTAAGCCAAAGTAAATCTTTTCTCCTTTATATTGTTTATGTCAGGTATTTTGGTCATAGCAATGAAAAGCTAACTATTATTATAACTATTATTTGCCTATCATAATCTATTGTCTTTCTGAAGCTAATAAGTATCTTCATAAAGGGTTGACCAGTGCTGAGCCTAAAGAGAAAAATTGCCCTATATTTCCTATCAGCAGCATGCTAAAAATATTTTTGTACAAAACTTGATTTTTATAGCATTTCATTGGCTCATGTTTAACTCGTAGTTTTTATAAGAGCACAAGTTTTTGTATTATGGACACCCAATGCCAGGCTTGCTTCATCTTTATTGGTTCAGAATGGTTTTACTTAAAACATCTACACTACTGAAACTTTATTTTTGCTTCTGTTTGCCAACTTCTACAATATTATTGATATTAAGAATTTTTATTCAATATTCCAATATCTATACTTAGTTTGTGCAGGGTTAAATTCTTATGCATTAAATCATTCACTTATTCCTTCATTATGTTTATTAAATCCCATACTTCAAGCACCACCTGTTCTAGCATGCAAATTGTTAATGTATCAATAAATACTTGAGAATCACACTGCAACCTTGTTTCAGGCTAAAGCAAGTATGCATTGGCCTTATTTCTGGGAAGGGTAGTTAATGAACTATGAAAAAGTTCTCATTAAAAGCTGAGTCTTCAAAGACAGTGTTGGGATGATGTTCTGGTAAAGTACCAACCAGCAAGCTGAGCCTGCCAGAGCTTGTTTGAGCATTTGCTTCAGGGTGGAAGTGAAGCAAGAGTTACTGTTCCTTGGGTAAAAGCATTTAACAAGAGTTATGATGGAAATAAGTCCACTTATTGTCTAAAATCTGAACCTCATATTTCTCCCATTGCATTCTAATAACTGTGGGTGTTCCCAAGGTTGACTTAGTCCTCAGTGTTCTGTTCTCTCTGTTCTTTTCTTTGGCAATATGATCCTGTGCCACAATTTTCACTCTTTTTTTTTTTTATTATGGTTATACTTTCCTTGCCCAAGCTCCAGTACTGTATCTTTAGCTTACACCATGATCTGAAGTGTGCTTTAACCCAAATTTAGCACATTTCATTTTCTTCAAAATTATTTATTTGCCAGTTATGATGACTGCTTTTCCATAATTCACACAAGATTCTTCACCTGAAACCTCACACATTTTTTTAAAATTATCTTGGCCTTTTCTATATATTCTAATAATCACAGGCTTCTGTGTCCCACTTCATTCCTTCATATTATTCACACAGACAGACTGGAGTTCATTCATAACACACTAAAACTCTAAACTCTAAGACTCCACATTGTTCCCCATCGTATACAGGGGAAAGTCCCAGCATTTCAGGCCATACAAATCTGGGAACCAAACAAGGTCAGAATATCAGATATAATTGTTTTAGAGCCTTGCTTTTGCCACAGTCCACACCTCCCTTCAATGTCATGCAGTTAGTTCTGTCATCACACAGGCTTCATCAGAGAAACAAGCATCAGTCAGGTTGGGTAAAGGAATCAGAGTAAGACAGGCTTAGGCATTGCAGGACCTGATATAATCACATTTATTTCATCTTATTGGAAACTTCTAGCTTCATGAAAACTTAGTGCTGTCAGAAATTCCCTAAAATTCAATATCTTTGAGAGTTGGGGACAAGGAAATAGGGTATTCATGGTTAGGATCTGAACCAGGAAAAGGTGACTCAGGAATAGGATGACTGGACAGAAAATATTTTAAGCACATTTCCCAGCAAGACCTGAAGAAAACAAGTAGGAAGAACAAGAATCTAGCCAAAATGGAGGGAAGCAGATTCTTCTATGTATCTGGTAAATCAGTATAAAAGAGTGTTTACATACAATCTTGGCAGTTGATAATTTATTTCTTCTACACCTCTTTCAGGTTTGTTTTACAGAAGCCAGCATTCTGGGGACATAATTCAATTCTGGATTCAGAACTTTTCTTCTAGGTGAAGTCTTTTCTGCATGTGATGGGTAAAATATTTATTTAGATAGGTGCCATGTAATGTGTGTGAGATATAGAATGCAAGGGGAAAGATCACCTGCCCTTTCATCACCTCAGCCACCTCTTTTGTTACAGTGTGCATCTGGAATATCCCTGAAGTCTCATTTATTGAAGGCTTAGTTCTCAGCTGGTAGCACTTTTGGGTGGTAGTGGAAACTTTAGGAAATGGAGCCTAACTGGAAAACGTATGTCACTTGGGGTATTCCCTTTAAGGGGATATTGGAACCCTGACCCCTTCCTCTCTCTCTCTTTCTTTGCTTCCTGATTGCTATGAGGTGAGCAGCTGTGTTCCCCCACAGGCTTCCTACCATGATATTTTACCTTGCCAAAGGCCCAAAGTGATGGGACCAAATAACCATGAACTAAAACCTTTGAAACCATGAACCCAAATAAATCTTTACTCCTTTAAGTTTATTTTCTCAGGTATTTTGTTACAGCCACAGAAAAATGACTAACACATCTTTCTTTTTTTTATACTTTAGGAAGCAATTTCACATTTTTGCAGGTATTATTGTCCCTAACTTGAGCTTAAACTAGGCAAATCACCAAAATTGCCTTATCTCTGGGCACATCTTTTGAATTGGTGGGACTGACCTGTCAGAAGACAATTCATAGAAGAGACTAGATAGCATTTCTAGGATGAGAACTCCTTCACAGGGAAAATTAAGTCAGATAAAGTTGAATAAAGCTTATTAATTATTGAGAATAAACTTCTGAGAATATCACTGAATTTGTCTACCAGTAGTTGCCCTTTAAAATACCATGTAAATCTTATAACATAGTAAGCAGAAGAAAATGAAGAGCTGGAAGTCAAGGTAGTCCTGGAAGCCTTTTGAGCAATACTGCTTCAGTACCCATGTAAAATCCATATCACTGAATTGGGAAATGAGGCATTTTCAGCCACTCAGCCACTTTTCATTCAACACAGAGTAACTTTCTATATTTGAATTTCAGAAAACCCAAAACAAACGGTATCTCTTCAGGGACTCTGGTTGAGGGACAGGAAAGCAAGAGGACATAGTGGTATTTATAAGAAATGGGCACAATGTTTGGCAAAGGCAGCAGTGTCCAGCAAGTTATGGTGATATATCAGTTACCTATCAACCAAAGGTAGCTGATAAACATATGTAGATATCATTGACTGAGTTTGGGACATCATGGGACTGGAATGTGCTCTTCCAGAGCAGAAGTGGGAAATGTCAGGCACCTATAGCATCTAATAAGTCTTGTTTAAGAACACACAAGAGAACCCCTGGAGGTCCATGAATAATTGTGATGGGATATGAATGACATTATAGATACTGTATTTTAATAGATAAGGGCATGGGGCTGAATGATATGGATTCTTTTATTTCTTGGGCTTAGAAGAAGTTTTCCTGATTTTTAAATTTACTTGTTAAATACATCTTGAAATGAACAATGATATTTTACGTGTGTGTGTGTGTGTGTGTGTGTGTGTGTTACTTGGAAGTGAACTTACAGCTGTTCTATCCCCAAGTTACATTCTCAGCGCTTTTCTATTTCTTATTTTGAAATAGGATCTTGATAAATTGATCAAGCTGACCTTAAACTTGTCCTCTTACCCCAGCCTCCTGAGTAGCCGAGATCAACGACATTACCACCCCACCCAGCAATACTTGAAATTTTAAAAAAACTTTTAATATATATTTTTAGTTGTTCATGGACTGTGATTTTATTCACTTATTTATATATAGTGCCGAGAATTGAATGCAGTGCCTCACACATGCTAGACACGTGTTCTACCACTGAGCCACAACACCAGCCCAGATATTTGACATTTTTAAGAGAGACATGAAATATATTTTAGAAATAAGGTATATAGTTTTACTTTTATAAGATTAAAGGAATGATAACTGAGCCTATGTAAGCTTTGATCTATTGCATACTAAATGAGATTACATGTGGGTAGTAATATATATAAAACTCTTTTATATAATACCTGGAACACAAGTTCAGTAAATATCAATGTGCATATACTTCTAATCTTCCACTTTCAATCAGGAAGACATTTACAATTCTGGGGAATATAGGGATGGAACTTTTGCTAGGTTTCAAAAAAGAACATCATGTTAAGCCTAAATATACTTCATATTTACCTGTGGAAACTCTGAAATACAAAAATACTTGGGAGGATCCAAGGCCTTCTGAATCAGGGTCTCTAGCTATGGAATTGAGAAACTTTCTGAATATTCCTAAGAAGATTCTGATGAATAGCTAAGTTTTGACTTGCTAATATGAAGGATGGAGAAAGTACTGGTTTTCTGCTTTATGGTGTTGGCAGTCAGGTTGGATTAGGTAGAAAAGTATTCAGTTAAAAACTAAGTACTGGTTTTCTGCTTGAGGGTGCACCATGGTCAAATGGCAAGAGTACTCTGCTGGAATCTATTCTGGGCTTAACCCTGCTAATGGAGAAGGTCATTGAATCTTTTTTATCACAGTTTCCCAGCTGCCTAATGGAGACTCTGATGCTTTTTGGTCAGAGCTGTTATGAGTATTAAAGAAATGATGCATTTGTACTATTGGAGCTCACCTTTACTAAGTGGACTAAGTGTTATTGTTATTCTTACTTTTCCCTTCTCTCTAGGTGAACAATGATTCTTTAAAACAAGTGCTTCCAGGATTACCCTGAGTTTTAACTTTCCACCTACATTTCCTATATTTTTTGAATACTTGCTGTGCCAAACTTTTATGGGCACTCAAGATGAATTTTTTTTTTTTTTGTAGTTCATAGTCTTACAGGGTGGATGAGCAACAAAACAATCTACCAGTATTTATTCATCTACAGTTCTGTTGTGTCACAAATGTAAATTATATGTTAAAATGGTCTGTAACAAGATTTTCTAACCTAATTTACATAATAGTATTTTAGCTTTCTGTTTTATATACACTGATGTATTGAAATAAATTTTTTCTCTAATGTTAATGCAGGAAAGCTTATGGTAGGGAATAGAAATCCCTTATCCACAATATAAATGAACAGATGTATACTATATTTTGCCTGTGGATTATATTATACATATGCATGTAACTTACTGTTATGGATAAATATGTGTACCCTAACACTCAGCTTTTTGAAATCCCTATTTCATGTATTTCAATAAAGAATCTACATCTTAAATTTTACTAGCTGTTCAATTAAAGATTGGTTCTCTAACTTGGCTGAGGTAACAATGAAGAAGTGTCCAGAGTTCTATTTGGCAACACTAAAAGTGAAATTTCTCTTACTATGTTCTAAAACTTAACTTTCAATTAAGTTACATTTGGAATTAAGGTATATCCTAGTTATAAACTTCAAAAAAAATAGATTTATAACAGAAGAATCTTAATGTTTTAACATCATTGGCAGAACTATGGTCTAATTTTTTTTTCTCTGTTATGTAAAATTCAGTGTTCTTTCTCAAAACATGAGAATTGCCTCTCATAATCTTTTGGTATTGGCAGTCAGGTTGGATTAGGTAGAAAAGTATTCAGTTAAAAACTAATTATATGATTTTTTTTCACTTTTTAAAAGTAATTTAGGCCTTTAGACATTTGCTGTTTTAAAAAGGTCTAAAAAAACTTTCTTAACTGAATGGCATAGGCGTCCATGTTGAAAGATTATTTTTAGAGTGCCAGTAAAAAAGATTAAATGACTAAAGAATGATTTGTGGAAATCACTTTTAAATTTCTTTCTTTCTTTTTCTTTTTTTTTTTTTTTTTTTTTTTTTTTTGGTACCAGGGGTTGAACCCAGGGACACTTAACCACTTAGCTACATTCTTAACACCCCAACCCCCGCCTTATTTTTTATTTTGAGACAGGGTCCTTCTAAGTTGCTGAGGCTGGCTTTAAATTCACAATTCTCCTGCCTTAGCCTCCTAGGCTGCTGGGATCACAAGCATGTGGCACCATGCCTGGAAAGTTTATCAATCTTTATGAATATTTGTGTATAAAACAAAAGTCCATTTTTCTCAGTTTGAATTATATACCACATGAAGTAAATATCAAAGTGAACCTCAAGACAACATCGTAAAAATCAGTACATTCAAACCATTTTCATTTCCAAAGCATTGCTAAAAGATAAACCTTTTAGGTATGTTTTCACCTAAATATTATTACCCCATTTTATACCCAGTGACATGGACATCCAAGGGCAATGTCAATTTTGTTAATAAATGGTGCATCAAATAATTGCATGGTGAAAAAAAGTTGATACATTTATTCTTTCCTTATTATGTAAAGCCTGTGTATAATAAAAAGGAGTTCTATACATAAGGACGATAGATTTATGCACAATGAATTTATAATGATTTCCCAGATGTTCATATTTAACTAGCAACCATTAAGAAAAGAGTTAGGCTTTCAAAGGTTATCTTCCTGATTAGCAGCTTTCACCATTTGTAGCTGGCTGATTTTATAGTCTGTCAGGGAAATTAACCATGTCACCTCCAGATTAGTATCACGATATAGACAGAATACAATTTCACACATTTCAATCATATTTTGAAATAAAAACCAGGCATTACTTGACTTTACTTAATGATTTGTATTGTTTCATAGATACATTGACTTCTCCCAAGCCTAAAGGGAAATGAATAGTTTGTAAAAGTCAGTATACAGTTTTTAATACAAAATTATAGCCACCATCTGAGGGGAAACATATGACCACAAAAGCACTCTCAAGGATTTCATGTCCCGTGATTTTTTTTCATAATTTCAAATTTCATTGAATATGCTATTGGGTCAAATTTCATTTTCTAAGAAATGCATCTCTTTGAAATAAACTAATGAAAGAAGGAAGTTCTAAATCAAAAAAACACCAACTTTCTAGACAGACTGAAAATTATAGGGATTTCTCAACAGTCCCAACAATGAAATATGGCTATGAATGCATGTGCCTCCTTAAGCTTGAGTGGCTTATTATAATCAGACTAAATTCTCACACCATGTAAATCCATTATGGTTTATGACTTAAATCCATGAGAATTATAACTGAGAGAGCCTTGCCCAATCAGAATCAAATTTAATTATATCTTCACATTATAATCTAGAGAACAGAGGTTTTAATTTAGAGTGAGCTTTATCTCTTTGTCATGAATGGAAAATAAAGAATCATTGTTTTCTCAATTGTGACATACTTGCTAGTACATATGGGAGCATTCTTATATAAGAATGTATATAATAAGGTGTATTATCATGGGTATATAAGAATACTCCCATATTCCTCCAATGATCCACATTTAGGTGGTCTCCAATCCCACTGTCTTTCCTTCTATGTCTTTTAGTCTTCTGTATAGTTCTCTAGGACTGTTGTAGCAAAATATCACAGACTGGACAGCTTGAAAAAGAGAAATATATTTTCTCACATTTCTGGAGCTAGAAGTCCAAAGTGTTAGCCCCCCACCCATCCCCGAGTTCTCTTTCCAAGAATTGTAGATGGGCACCTTCTCTCCATCTTCACATGGTCTTTTCTACATATATACACATCCTCATGTCTGTGTCTCTAAATTTTTCTTTATTATAAGAACACCAGTTTATATCACACCTCTTTTTTATTGGTTCTTTTTAGTTATACATGACAGTAGACTCCATTTTGATAGAATTATACAAGCACTGAATACATTGTATTCTAATTAGGACCCTAGTCTTGAGGATGTATATGATGGTGAGAGTCGCTGTGGTGTATTCTCATAGGTATATTAAAAAGTTATGTCAGATTCATTGCACTGTCTTTCCTTTTCTTATCCTACCTCCCTTCCCTTCATTTTCCTTGTCTAATCAATTGGATATATTATACCTTTTAAAAAGTGTTATCTCCAGTGTCACATTCTGGAGTACTGGGGATTAGGACTTCAACATATGAAATTTGTGGTGAGGGGCACAATTTAGTCCACCTTCTATGCATTGCTCCCACTCTCTTTTCCTCCTTCACTAAACATTTATTAAGCAGCTACTTGTATGCCAGGTACAAGGAAGAAAATAGTCCGTTTCCTCAAAGATCTTGTGGACAAGGGAAGGAAGTAGTTAATTACATTATAGGTGGATAATATTCTGATCAGGGTACATATAAGATACTATGAAAGAACAGAGAAAGACTATTGAAACTAGCTGTGAGAACTGAAGGAAACCTTTGCTATAGAAGCAGGATTTTAGCCCAAACATGACTGACCAGTAGGAAAATATAACTGAGAGAATGTTGGACAAAGAACCATCACATGAGAGCCCATGGAGGGGACGGCAGAACATAATCACACCCTACAGATAATTTGGTAGAATTTGAGTAAAGCAGTCTTCAGGACTGAGATTGGACAGTAGGTAGTAGAAGAACAGTAAATCAGCCTTTAGTACTGCTTGGAAGCAAAATGTACAAAAACTAAATTTATCCTTAGAAAAATAAGTCATATTAAGATCAAGATAGAAATGAAAAAGTTGGGAAAATATTAGCAATTCATAGTGGAAAAGGTTTGTTTTCTAACTTTATAAAGTTCTACAAGGTTAGGGATGTAGCTCAGTGGCAGAGTATGTTCCAAGCATGTGAATTTCTGGAGTCAAACAGTGGCATGGGATGGGAGGGAAGAAGGAAGGAAAAAGTTGTGCAAAATTACCAGTAATTCAGTAGAATATGAAAGAAATAGACATGAAACTATTATTTTTAAAAATAATAAAAGATAACAAGTGTTAGCAAAAATACAGAGAAATTGGAACCTTTATATACTGTTGATAAGAGTGTAAAATGGTACAATCACTATGGAAAACAATATAGATGTAATGTGATATCTATACTCACAATAGGATAGTATTCTGCTTTTAATGGACCTGGAAAATATTATGCCAAGTGAAATAAACCAGGAACAAAGAAAAATATTGCATTATCTCATTTATATCTGTTTTTACAGAATAATTCAAATATGTAAGATACAAAAAGATAATACAAGTAGATGGGAAGAGAAAATGGGGAGATGTAGTTTAAAGGATACAAAATTACAGATACCTATGATAAACAAAATTAGAGATCTGAGGTACAACAGGAGTACTAAAGTTAACAAAATTGTATTCTGGATTTTTGTTAAATAGATCATACTAGTTCTTGTCACACATAGAAAACAGCAACTATGTGAGATAACATAGTCATAAATACATTAATCTGCTTCACTATAGTAATTATTTGACTATGTATATGCATCCTATAACATCATGTTATAAACCATAGATAGATATTCACAATAAAATTTATTCAAAATTAAAGAGAACAATTTAGTGCAAAAGATAAAAAGAAATGCAAGTTTGTGAGCCTGAAAAAATGTTTAACTTCATTCATAATAAGATAAATACAAAATAAGATGCTTTTTCACCTTTGGTGTTTGTAAATTTTTAAACTTTGATAATACATCATAAAGGTAAAGAGAAACAGGCACTTACCTACATTGCTGATAGGAGTGTCAATTATTCACTATCTTGACAGGGAAATTTGATAATATCCTTCCAAATCCTAAATGTTCATTCCCAGAAATTTCTTTTCTAGGAAATATCCACACACATGTCAAAAGATGTTTATATAAATTTTCATTGCATTACTAATTGTAACAGTGAAATTTTAACATCTAGTAATAAAGGATAGTAAATATATCAAGGAAGATGTAATATATCTGCAATTTATTCTGAAATGAATAAGAACATGATAGAGTGATAGAAGGTGGAAGGAGTAGATAGATACATGATAAAGCAAGTCTATAATAAAATATTATATACTGAAACTAGCTAGCTGACATCTAAGTGTTTAATGTAAAATTGTTCCAACTTTTTGTGTATGTTTGAAAACTTTGTAATAAAATATCATGGAAAAAGATTGGTGATAATCATAAAATCTGACCATCAGGGAGTGGTTTATTTAGTGATGGTACATTCATATCATGGAATACTACAGTTGTTTAGAGAAAGAATGAGACAGATGTTTATGTATGAATAGGGAAGGTTCTCCAAGGTGAATAGCAAAGTGAAATAAGAAAGATGTCAAGGATTGTGTATTATATACCATTCATATAGAATATCTCTTAAAAATGTGCAAAAATTCAGAAAAAAAATCATAACCTCTGTAAAGGGAACTTCGTCTGGAGGACGGAGTGAAAGGTCTATTATTTTGTACATTTTTGAATTTTGTGTTGTGCACTTTACTCAAAGGTCTTTGAGAACATCATAGATATTTTAGGGTAAGATACATTTGATGTTTTTCAATTATTGCTGTGAGCATTCAGGGAAGGTATTATTATTATCATTTGCAGATGAGAAAAAAGAGAGTTTCCGAGAAGCTCAATAATTTGCCCAAGACCATACAACTAGTAAAGAAAAAAGGCACAGTTGGAACATGCAGTAGGAGCACTGCCTGCTAGGCAGAGGAAACAACCTAAACAAAAGGCACAAAGGTGGAAAAGTGAAGCACTTCCTGGGTAACTGTGAGCATACTAATGGAGGATGCATTGTGAAGAGTTGTGGGAGAAAATGAAGATGAAAACTTCAGGGCAGATTATAAAGGAATCTGAGATGCCACATTAAGAATGTGTTCTCTGTCTTACACACACTTAGCCATGGATGATATGAATAAATATTTTAAGTTTGGGGCTGGGGATGTGGCTCAAGTGGTAGCGCACTCGCCTGGCATGTGTGCGGCCTGGGTTTGATCCTCAGCACCACATAAAAAGATGTTGTGTCTGCCAAAAACTAAAAAATAGATATTTAAAAAATTCTCTCTCTCTCTCTCTCTCTCTCTCTCTCTCTCTCTCTTAAAAAAATATATATTTTAAGTTCCTTTTTGATCATAGATGGTGAAGGATAGAGAGTAATTTAAAAAATGGCAAGTTTGGGCAACTGATTTTATTCAGGAGTCACAGTTACCTGTGTTTTTGAGACTTCCTGAAGTAATGGATGGGAAATGTTTTATGAACTGCAAAACACTTTTCATTATAAATTTTTATGTTTACATTTTATACACATCTATGAAGAAGGTCCTACTTATTTGTAATTGAAACTTTAGAAATAGAAATAGACACAAATAATTTACTATAGAAAGAATTATGGCCAAATGGGACTTACGCACCTTTGTCCAATATGTATTGCACATACATGTTATTTAATGGCAAAATTTCCCTTGCATTTATTTATTTTTAGTCATTAATCTTTTTTTAATTGACACATAAAAATTGTACATACTATGGGTTGTTTCCTGCATTCCAGTACCTGCTATCATATTCACTAGAATTCATGTATATACAACATTACTGATTTACAGTCCAGAATGGTTTTGCATTGGTATTTATAAAAGTAAAAACTGGAAACTATGAAAATCCACAATCGCAACATTACATAAATTATTGTACATTTATATTATGGGATATCATGTAGGCATTAAAAAAGTTTTTTGTGGCAAATAAAAAAAGGGACCAAAATTATATCTATAATATCACTGTCACTTTGTCAAGAATGTCACTGACCTCCAGGTTGCTAAATCAGCCTTCATTGTGTTGGGGTTCTTGAGTGAAGACCACTTCATTCCTTGCTTGAAGGGCTATTTTCACTTGGCTTCCAGATCGCCACTGCCTGCTTTATCCTTACCTTGCTTGGTCTTCCCTCTTATCTCTAGACCTCTAAATGTTGGAATGTCCCAGGACCATTCAATATCATCTACCCTTCCTCATCTACACCCTCCTTATCCAGTTTCATGACTTTTAAATCCCAAATGTTAGAGCTTCAGCTTGAGTCTATCCCCTTTTCCACTCAAGAACTCTATCTGCTTATGTAATAAGCACTTCAAACTAAACTTATCCAAGATAAACTTCTGACTTACCCCTTTACATGTGAGTTCCTTCCAGTCTTCGTTATCTCAGAAGATGTCAAGTCTGTTTTCTTGCTCAGGTCAGAAACTATAGCATTGTCCTTGTCTTCTTGTTCACACCCACATCTTGGTTGCATGGGAAATGAGAGAGCTGCTGTAATCACTTGTGGTCTGTATATTTTGAAATGTGATTCTCCTAAAATATGAGAACCTGAGGGTCTCAGAGTAGGTACACAAGGCCAGGAACTTGCCAATGACTGGCCTAATACGAAGGGAGATAAAGCCACACTGAATTCATGTTTTAGAACAGGTAACTTTCTTTCCTAATCCATATTCTTATGCTTCTCATAGTTTCCATTCAAAACCTATTTTTCACTTGTAAAATGGGCATAATAATTGCTGATAGCTCATATAGTCTTTTTATGTGGATTAAATTTTAAAATGTATGGAAGGTGCTAATTAATATAGTGCTTGACAATAGTAAAACCTTTAATAAATAATATCTGTTGCCTGCCTATCATTTATTGTGATTTCTGGTAATACAAATATATCCTCTTTATAATGAAGATATTGCTATACATCGATCACTACTGAGTGAAGCACTTTAGGGATATGAGAGGTTTGGCAAAAGCTTTATTCTGAATCTGCTTGTAATGTGAGTCAGTGGAATTTTTAATTGACATTATTTAATAATTTTGTGCCAGTTTGAATAATTGAAAAAATTTTGAACGGTTTTTAAAAATCGTTTTCTGTGCTATTTTCTTGCAAGTTTATATGAGTTCAGTAAAAACCATCTGCCCAAATGTTTTGTTTTTTCTTTTAATTTTTTAAATGTGGAGTTCTCACTTCTGTTACATACTGCAGTTACATATTATCCCAAGTGTACACTCAGTTTATTTACATATCATGCCATTCTACCAGGGATAATAAAATCCTCCATCTAAAAGTCTAATATAAATTTGACATACTTTCATGAAATGTGAAATGGTTGAGGCTTCCAATCCTAAATTATTTTCTAAATGTTCATGTATATTAAAAGCCTCAGTAGGCACATGTACTCCAAATGTTAATATCCTAGGGGATTACTTACAATGGTCATTTGGACATAGTGAGAAAGTAGACTATGAAAAATTTATCAGAGTTGGAATGGGACTTGATAAGTCATCTTGGCAGAAACAGTCTTAAATTGTTCCAGGCAGATGAGAATCATTCTCATTGCTTTTAAAAATATCTGAGGAAGGCCTGGCTTGGTGGTGCATGACTTCAGTCTCAGCTACTCAGGAGGCTGAGGCAGGAGAATTGCAAGTTTGAGGCCAGCCTGGTAATTTAGTAAGACCCTGCCTTAAAAGTATAAAAAGGGCTAGGGTATACAGTACTAAAGTGCCCTGGGGCTCAATCTCCAGTACCACAAAATAAACAAAACACCAGAGAAAGAAATAAATGACCAGAGGATATCTTCTTTAGTGTTTAATAATCATAGCTATGGAAAAATCTTTTTTATAGGAGTTACTACATAAGCTCCCCTGCCCCACTTTTATTGTGTTCTTGGTAGAGAACAGTCATCTACGTGACTCTTTGCATTTGTTTTCTATTCTTTTTTTTTTTTTACTTTTTAAATTTTACTTTATTTGTAGTGCTAGAGATTGAATCCAGGGGCAGTGTACTACTAAGCTACATGCTACATCTTCAGCTCTTTTTTTAATTTTCTATTTTGAGACAGTTTCTCACTAGATTGCCGAGACTGACTTCTCATTTGTGATCCTTCTGCCTTAGCCTCCTGAGTAGCTGGGCTTACAGGCATGTGTCACAGCCCTGACTTATATTTGTTTTTAGTTGTCCCCTAATCCTTAATATTTTTAAGCAAAACTAATCTTAAAGATTCAATTTGCTATGTTGTGGCTTTTTGAAAATCAAGTAAAGTGGGCATGGTGATGCACACCTATAATCCCAGTGGTGCAGGAGGCCAAGGCAGGAGGATCACAAATTCATGGCCAGTCTCAGCAACTAAGGGAGACCCTAAAAAAATTAGTGAGACTCTGTCTCAAAAGAAAAAATCAAAAGGGCTGGGGATGAGGATCAGTGGTTAAGTGCCCCTGGGTTCAATCTCTAGTAACAAAAAGGAAAATAAAAAATATAAATAAAAATTTAAAAGGCAATCAGATGTCTTGTATATTTTACTCCACATTCAGAATCGAGATAATTATTCCCCCCCCCCCGCCACTCCCCTATCCCTTCTTTGTGTCCCCCCACACTCACACTTTCTGGCATTCATTTTAGCCTTCAACAAAACTTATACACAC
Source organism: Spermophilus citellus (assembly GCF_964194105.1). Classification (NCBI taxonomy): domain Eukaryota; kingdom Metazoa; phylum Chordata; class Mammalia; order Rodentia; family Sciuridae; genus Spermophilus; species Spermophilus citellus. Next base: position 26,877,025 of record NC_138195.1, on the reverse strand, counting down.
TGGCCATTATGATAGGTATTAGGAATGTAATGGGAACAAGACAGATAAACTGTCTATTTTCTTAGTTTTAATTTTGTCATTAATTTAGGATAGTGGCAATATTTTCCTGTCTTCGCCACTGTTGAAGAGCAGCCTGTCACAAAATCAAGATCTTGCAAATAGAAAAAATAAACAAAAAACAATGGGCCATCTAGGCACTCATTAGTGTCATAATATGGAACTTCAAAGTTCTGTATTTTATTAAGTATCACTTCATTGTAAGCTGAAAAGCCACTGAAGAATTCACTTCAGGAATGCATGAAGAAAACCCTATGAGCAATATTAGAAAATGTTTTAAGAACCAACCAAAATAAATGAATGAATAAAAGTGAGTCTTTTGTCAAATGAACATAACATTTTCATTTTTCCGATTGCATCCTGGATTCCAAGGGGACATGTGCAGTGCTTTTTTGAGGATGGGTGGAGAATGGTAGCAAATCAATCCATTGGCAGATTATTTAATGATTAAGCTAACAATAGAAATATTTGACATTATCAACACTGTTGTTTCTTTAAATTTCTGCATGTGTTCTTCTGTAACACAGTGTCTCAAGTACACATTCTTGGATGGAGTAGAATATTGGGAGAGTGGTTGGAGGGGAAATATGGGAAATGGGCTCCCACCAAAAGACAAGAATATGGTGTTCTTCACCAAACTATGCAGAATTTAAAGTAACATTGGCATCAATAATGTCAAATATTCCTCCTGTTAGCTGTTGCAGCTATACCATCATAACTACCACCATCACCATGGCAACTCACAAGCAACTGATTGGAAACACTAGTAAAGACCATTAGAAATTTACCAAATACTAATGCTAAATAACAACAGTAGCAGCAGTCCTAGCCACATTTTCTGAGCACTTAACCATGTGTCTATCACAGTGGCGAAGACTTTAAGGTACATTAACTTATTGAATCATTGCAGTATACCCTTGTTGCAGATAATTGTTAATATCCCCTTATTACAGATAGAGAAATAAAGGCATTGAAAAGTTATACAGTTTTCATTAGGCTTCACAATATGTAAGTGGTGGAGTTATTCAAACACAGGTCTGACTATCTGCATATAACACAAGGATAATCACAAAGATTCCTCTCTAGAGTCTCTGACCTTCTGCCTTATTTAAGAACCCTCAGTTTCAAGCTGTTCATCAGTTGAAATTTGTTATTTTCCTCAAGTCTAATATGTACACAGCTGCCAACTGAAGACAGGATAAGAGACTTAATAATAAAAGCCTCCAAAATACTGCTTGCTTATACTATAGAGGCCATTCGAGATCAAAATTCAGATTTTCAAAGAATGATGATTCATTTTGCAGCTGCAACTGCTAACCATTAACTGATTAACCCCACTCACTATTGACTGTTTACTCTATTTTAAAGTTGCAGAAATATCCAGTTAATCCTACAGTTATCAATTGTAGAGACATTAGATTTACATATAATCACTGCTCAAAATCATGCTTGTGGATGTAATAAGTGGTTACATTCTTTTATCGGTGGATTTAGTTTCCTAGCAGCCAATAATTTTGAACTCTCAATGTGTGCTGCATTGAAATTAAATATTCATTATGATCTTTTGAAGTTTACATTGGAAAGTACTTCAAATACTATCAGTACATCAAATTATAATGTATTGCTTCTCTTTTAAGAAATCTGATAATGGTAATCTGCTGTGAATTTTGCTCTTTACAATTCTTTCATCAGTGCAGATGTTAGCAACTCACATGGGGCAGCTAAAAAATGCCTTCTCATAAAAGCTGTGGAAGAAAGGCAGCCATAAATCATGAACGTTAAATATGGGAGAGCATCTTGCTAGGGCTAGTATAGTTGTTCAAGAACAGATGATTGTAAAAGGAAGGTTTAATACTTCCATTACCGTTAGCTTATCATAGCACTTTCTTATTGATTTGTTTGCAGCTGATTGGACTCCCTTTTTTAGGTATGTCATTTAGTACTTACTGTTTGTATTTTTCAATTGATTTTTTTAATTACCAGAGAAAGTTATTATAGTGTGTGTGTGTGTATATGTGTGTGTGTATGTGTGTGTGTGTGTGTGTGAGAGAGAGAGAGAGAGAGAGAGAGAGAGAGAGAGAGAGAGAGAGAGAGAGAGAGAGAGAGAGAGAGAGAGAGAGAGAGAGAGCGCGCATGTGTGAGTCTTTGGGACAAATATGTTCTTAGACTGTGCATTCACATTTAATTGCGTTTCATATTTCAGCTCAGTGTTCTTGGACTTGACTGATGGTTAACAGTAAACATGTATAATTATTCTTTCATGCAACTTGGCCATTGGCAGTGATTTTCATAGCAGTAATTTAACTGCTGAGGCTGCAAGTCAAGATTCATCAGTTTTATTAGGATGCTGAATCTTAAAAGCTTATAGTTGATGATGTTATTAACTCTCTCTGCATTTCCTCTGTAGTAAAGGAAAAACTAGAAGTGCAGCACTTTTTAATATAGTTCATGTGTGGGTGGCTATGAAATATAGGGATGAAAACTGTCAGAGCTCTCAGTAAGTGACTACCTCAGGTACCTCAACTTGGCCATTTCTATTGCTAAGCATTTTAGTTGCTTCAGAATGTCTTTCATTTTTTAAAAAAGAAATTCACAAAAATTTTTTGTTTGTTGACCTCTATGTTTTTGGCTTTTTAGAATAACTACATTTTTTTTCAGTTTCTAAACATGTTTTCTTGGGGGGGGGGTCATTATTTTTTCCCAACTTCTTTTGAAAATGTTCAAAATTATTAAAAAGTTGGAAAAGGGACCTCTAGTATTCATCTGGTTGTACCAATTGTTACCAATACTTTGGATTTATTTTTGCTTTCTCTATGTAGATATAAATATATAGATTTCATTTCTTTGTTCATTTTTGGGTTTTGCCTGTTTTGCTTGTTTCAAATGCTGAGTTATTTGAAAGTAAGATGCTATGTTGCAAATATCATGATATTTTATTCCTTTATACTTTAGCATCTACCACCTAAAAAGGACATTCTGTTTTATAATCAAAATACATTATTATACCCTAGATAAATAATAATAAACACATACTGCCATCTAACACACAACCACATTTAGGTTTTTTCAATTGTCTAAAAAATAGCTTTATAGTTTTTGTCATTGTTGTTCAAATTTGAGACCCACCTAAAAGTTACTCATTGCATTAGATTTTTATGTCTCTATACCCTTAATCTATACATCTCCTCCCACAATCCCTCCCTGCCTCTACTTTCTCTCTCTCTCTCTCTCTCTCTCTCTCTCTCTCTCTCTCTCTCTTTCTGTGTGTGTGTGTGTGTGTGTGTGTGTGTGTGTGAGTGTCCTTGACTTTTTTTTTTTTTTTTAAGAATTCAGGTCATTAGAATTTCTGATGATCTGGATTTGTCTCATTGTTTCCTCATTAAATCCAGGTGAAACCAATGGTTCTCAATCATTACCATACTTCAGAATCATATAGTGGGGCTTATTAAACAAATTGGCCCCCATGTCAGTTTCTGATTCAATGGGTCTGTAATGCAGCTCAGGCATTTGCATTTCTAACAAGTTCACAGATAATGCAGCTGCTGCTGTCCAAAAGCTGCATTTTGAGAACCACTTGGGTAAACATTTTTGGCAGAGATAATATGTGGATATCTTATAGAAGCACATCAAGAGCATCTTGAGATAGCTTGTTGTACAGTTGACAGATTTGACCATTTGGTTAAGTGGTGACTGCCAGATCTCTCCATTGTAAAGATTAATTTTTTCTTTGTAATTAACGTTATTAATAGGATGGATCTGTCATTAATAAGTGATATATAGGGATAAGGCAATACAAATTTTGGTTCCTTAACAACCAGATTTTAGCTTCCATTGACTATCCTTGTCTAAATCAGTTGTCATTATTTAAAGAACATTTTTTGTTATTTTTCCTCTTCCTCTCCTGCCCTATTTTCTGTCTCCCCTGAATCCTCCCTTTTCTCCCACCTTGTTTCCTTTTTCCTCCCTCTCCTTTCTACTCCTTCTTTCTCCCACACACACATACAGTTTCTTTCTTTGTTTCTATCTCAGTCTCTTTCTTTCACACACTCACACCTCTTCACACACAGTCTGTGCTCTCTCTCCTCAAACCTTTCCCTCATTACACCACCTTTTGAGTTTCATTTTTGACCAAATTTTGTTTTGTTTTGTTTTAATTCAATGTGTTATTTCCTACTATTTCTATTGTTTTTGAGTGTTAAATTTTCCCAGATTTTTTCAGTGAGAACCCCTCCTGGGTCCTTTGAGATAATGCTATTACTGTTATTCAGCATTCCCTCATTCTCATTTTCTGGAGAAAATGAGTACTTTTTCCTCCTAGAACTAATATCAGCCCTTTCTCCAAGGGGTTTCCTACTTAAAGGAAATGTTATTTAGAAGCCAGTATCTGAGTGCTGGGCGTCCTTGTTGCTACTGGTATGTCATTCAGAGGACAGACCTTAGATTTAATATTTTAGGATGATGGATCCTGGTAATACGTCCAGTTCAAAGGCAGCACTATAGCCTTCTTCCTTGCCCTCCCCAAGACTCCACTGGTATCCATATCCATCCCTAGTGAAAAGTGATTCTCAAATAAAAAACAAAAAATTATAAATACACACATACACACATTCACACACATTCGTTTGTTACAATACATACAAAATAGATTCAGAATTACAGCTGTAATACTTCAACCAACAATAACAAACTACTGAGAAAATTTGATTTTCTTACAATTTTTTGTACTTACAATTTAATAGAGTGTATATAATCAGATCTATTTTCAAAGATCTATTTTCTCATTATTTTCTTAGTGTGTTTGTGTTGTCAATTTGATATGCAGTTTGCTATAATTGTTTCTGTCTTAGGGTTTGCATTTTCCAACTATTTTGATTTAATTTTGTGTTTTGAATAGGTAAACTATTTACATAAGTCAAAGTCAAAATTACATTTAAAACTGAAAGGCTTAAATCACATTTATACGTATTAGTTTTCGGTTTCTTTTTCTGTTTTCTTTGACAAAGTAAACGATTACATGCACATTTATCTTTTTTCTTACATAAAAGAAGCATATGATATATATTCTTTGGCAACTTTTTTTTTCTTTTATAAATATATAATCCTGGGAACATCCCTAGCACCAGTTCCAAAAGGTCTTCTTTCTCATGAGTACATATATCCCATTGTGCATGCACACCGTAGGTGATTCAACAAATCTCCTATACATGGGTGTACAGGTTGTTTCCAAAGTTCTACTGTTACAAGTAATGTAAGCAGCTCAGCTAGCCCAGCTAGCATTTTTTTTCTTTCTTTCTTCTTCTTTTTTTTTAGGGCTCTCATCAAGTTGCAATAAAACTATCTTAAGGTTCTTTGGGGATAGAGAGTGGATTTACTGGCTCACTTAAGTGGTTGCCATCAAACCTTTGCTTCGTGCTACTGGGACTGTCCTATAGGCTGCCTGTATATCCCCAGGACAAGGCAGTTGTTGGCTCTCTCCTCTTTGGGACCATTTTCATGATAGACAGACATGATAGCTGTCTTCCTCGAGAATGAGTGATGGGAGAAGAGGAGGATCCATGCACACATCCGAGAAACCACAGTCATTTTATGACTTAATATTAGAAGTGAAATCCAATCATTTCTGCTATATTCTATTAAACTAGGAGTGAGTCACTAAGTCCAAACCACACTTGAGGGAAGACAAGGGAGTAAATTTTACTTCTAAAGTGGAAAAGTGTCAAAAATGTGTAAACATATCTTTTATAAATACCATATTCTCTAATTCAAAGACCTCTAGCTGAATAACATTTGTTATGTGTGTGGACAATACACACTTAGATACTAGTACCTAGTACCTAGTACAGGTGCTGTCACAAATATCACCTAATAGCCATCTTATACTTGCTCCAGAGTAGAACTACACATCTATCAAATTGCAACTTTGTAGTTCTCATAGTTGCAGGTTATAATCAGGTTGTATGACTCTTCACAATATTCAAATAAATTTCAGTAGATCATCTTATATATCACTGTTATTCAGTTTCTTAGCTATTGTTTTAATGATTTGAGAACAACGTGTAAGAGAAAAATAAAGCCCTGGGCATGGTGGTGCATCCCTCCAATCCCAGAGGCTCTGGAGGCTGAGGCAGGAGGATGGCAATTTCAAAGCCAAATTCAGCGAAAAGTGAGCCGCTAAGCAACTCAGTGAGAACCTGTCTCTAATAAAACACAAAATAGATCTGGGGTTATGGCTCAATGGTTGAGTGCCCCTGAGTTCAATCCCCAGTGCTCAAATAAATAAATAAAGCCCATTTATAATAGGAATAAATGGGTGGAGTTACAAATAAAAAGGATTGGCTAAAAATTGAGGATTGTTGAAGTTTGATGACAGGCAGTTATCTCCAAACTCAGTGTACTACTCAATAGACTTTTATGTGTTTCATAAGTTTATTGACATGAAAAGGAAAAAAGGAAAAGATAAAGCAAACCTCTCTATTTTTATTTTATGTCTTTAGAGAGAGAGAGAGTGTGTGTGTGTGAGGGGGGGGGAGGGAGAGAGAGGAATGTAAGTGCCTTTGATCATTAAACAAAACAAAACAAAACAAAACAGATTGCTTGTTCTTCTGAATGCTACCAAGTTTTCTTGATCATTAAAATGAACCTCAGTTTCCTATTATGTAACCCCTCTTCTGTAACAGGATTCTAAAACTTTATTGTACACCAGAATCACCTATAGAACTTTATAAAATATTCCCAGTTTTCAATACCAGCCATCATTATTCTTTAGAAATAGAATAAAGGAGTCGGCATTTTAAGTAAGTACCCCTGATATATTTTATTTCAAAGATAGGTGAACCCCAATTTGAGATATATTTTATTTATATTTTATAAATTTACAATGCGAGCACTTTTATAAGTAAGGCAGTATAGTAAATACAAAACTGAATGTGATATTCCCCTACTATGCTTTATTTCCTCCTGAAACTTGTAAACTTGTGGAAGGGAAAGACTTGCAGGGTTATAATGGAGTAAACAGAATTGGGCTAAGTCCATATTATCCTACAGTCTTTTTGCAGGGAGCAGACATCATATGGGAACAAATTTTTTGTGTGCATAAGCAGAATATGAAAGAGTTTTGAAAATATAGAGGAATATATAACACTGTTTGCTTAAAGAATCATGTGATTCAGGCTAGTTATGGCAAGTACTGGAAATTGTTCATTGTGTAGATGACATCCTTAGTGAGTGCTGGGATTTTAAGTTGTTGATAATACACACGTTTTGAATATAAAATGTGAAAATGACAAAGGTAGTTTACAAAGTAATCCATTGTATTTCAGAAGATCACCTCACTTAAATGTCATGGTGGACCTCAGTGGGAATTATAATGCAAAGTCATTATAATTCTTTGGATGTGCTCAGGAATAATGACAAACCATTAAGAACCCAGACTCGTGAAAACCCAGCCTCAACCATTTGGTTGCTTCATTCATCAGTTAAAATCTATTTTGCAAATAGGATTATTTGCTACTCTGTGCTTTGCTGTGGAGGCATGGTTTGGGGGAGAGAACTAACATTAGTTAAACATCTGCTGTGAAATTTTCACTTTTCTTTACAACAAAATTTTGAGATAGGTATTATTCACATTTTAATGAAAAGGACATAGATTTAAAGACAATGAGTACTAACAACTGATTTATAACAATCATGTGCAGTGTATTTCCAGTGATCAAATGAGTTGCCTTTTAGTATAAGATTGAGTTGTTGAGATTGAATTTTTCTAATAATAGTCAAACAAGAGAAAGCTATTCCTAGTTTGTGAGAAACAAAATAGTAATAGCTGATTTTAATTGAGCATTTATGAATGACATGTAATGATTAGTAGGTATAATTGCATTGCATATGATCTCTTGCCTGGGTTTGTATCTACAGCTTTGAAGAATTGCTTTTTTTTTTTCTTGAATGAAATGAAAGATGTAAGAGTTGAAGTACAACTAAAAAAAATCCACGTGATCAGAGGAGCATTAACAACGTGTCATGTGTTCCTAAACAGTAGTTCAGAACTAAGTCCAATTTAGCCCAAAATCATTCTAGAGAAAAGTTTACTTCTAGTTTAGGACATACTAATTTGAGCAAATACAGATCATTGGTCTTATTTTTAGTGTTCTAAATGGGGCATGTGGCCCTCCTTGATATCTCCAGTGGAATTAGTGTCACTGTTATGGTGACATAAAGAATCACTGACCCTCTGTTTAGACCTCATCAGGGGCTGAATTATCACTAAGTTATTTGAAGTCTTCAGCTGTTGTCCCATTAGTTAAAGGTTCTGTTTAGTGTAACAAGAGAAATGATTGTTTAGAAAATGCTGTTAAAATTGCATTTTGACTCTAAGTAGAGGTTTGCTCTCATTAAATCTTTACAAGTTCATTGTAAAGAATATTTATGATCATACATGTTTGTAATTCTTTCTCCATGCCTCACTTGCCAATAGGGAATTTTCTAAGAAGCCTGCATAGCTTATAAACATATACAAAAATTATTGCTTACCCTGTTATCTGCTTGACTCTCGTCTTGAGACTACAGTATATCCTTTGTGCTTGTCTATTTCTGAAGTGTACTTGGGAATCTCAGCTGGGTGATAAGGAAGCTGACTGCTGGGGCACAGGCACATGAAGACAGATGTGCTTGGTCGGGGCTAGCAGAAATTGATTGCTGACATTATAGGGGACGGGGAGAAGAAATGAAAAGACATTTGACACATAACTCAGGCTGTGTCCATTTCTGGGGCTCATGTCTACCTGGTACTGTGGAGAGAGGGGAAGAAGGCACCCTACACCCTAACCCCACTTCCACAAAAATATAACCCAAAAAACAAGGCCCTCCTAATTTTGTAAGAGCTGGTAACATATCAGCTGTGCACACAGGCCTGAGTCCTGGGAAAAGAGAAAACACTAGAAGGAAATACTAAGGGACCATTTTTAATAAATTTTTGAATTCACTGGAATTAAAAAAAAAAATTCTGCTTTAATGACCTAACAGAGTGTTAAAGAAATGGGAGGCTTTGCACCCTGGGGTGTCAAGACAGTCACTGACAGAGAAATGCCATGCCCAGCTGAGAAACTTGGGAAATATTGTGGCTATCAGAGAGACACAGAGAGAAATAGTGCCTGGCTGTTACTGCCACACCTGTAGACAGGTAACCCTCCACATGCTGCATACTTTACCTTTAGTACTTTAGCACTTATGCTGACGACTGACGTTTGCCTACGTAAGCACACTGCTATTGTCAAGCCTGAGGATAATTACAGTCTTTCCATAGAAATTTCATCTAATATTTTAATTCTATTCAGATTTCCCTAGTGTTTTCAAAATGTATTTTAAAACACTATTTTTGAGGGTGAGGGAATTCTGGGAATTGAACTCAAGGGCACATGACCACTGAACCACATCCCCAGCCCTAATTTGTATTTTATTTATTTTTTTTAAGAGAGAGAGAGAGAGAGGGGGAATTTTTTAATATTTATTTTTCATTTTTTGGTGGACACAACATCTTTATTTTTATTTTCATGTGGTGCTGAGGATCGAACCCAGCACCCTACACATGCCAGGCGAGTGCTTTACCGCTTGAGCCACATCCCCAGCCCAAGATTTTTAGATAATTTTAAATTCATACATCTGAAATAATTTCAGAGAAGTTTTTCAAAGAATTCCTATGTCTTTCACCTAGAATCCCCAGATGCTAAGACCTTACCACATTTGTTTTATCAATCCCGCTGCTTATATACACACATTATTCCTTTCTGAAATGTTTGAAAGTAATTTGCAGAAGTGATACTTCATTTTCTTATAGTTCATTGTATTTCCTTAAATCAAGGACGTTCTTTTATATAACTATAGTACAATTATTAAAATCAGGTAATTAGCATACATATAATATTATCTAATCTACAGACCTTATTTAAATTTTGCCAGTTTTTCTCAGTAACATCAATTATAACAACAAGTACATAATGATTTAATTTCTCTGGCAAGATTCTATACAGGGCCCCATGTTAACTATGTCAATTATGTCATGTTCTGGAAAAGTTCCTTGATTTTTGTCTTTCATGACCGTAATATTTTTGGAAAGTTGAAGAGTCTGGAAATTATAATCCACAGTATCCTTTGATGTTTTTCTGATGCTTCCTCATTAGGTTTGGGTTCTGCAGTTTGGGACAGATGTAAAATTGTGTTCTTCTCAGTAGGTTATGTTGGGAGGGCAATAGTGTTGATCTGTTCCATCACTACTCATGTGAACTTGGTGATAGTAACTGGTGGTGATCTTGGTTAAGGTGATGCTTGTCAGGTTTCTCCACTATTCAGCTGCTAATTTCCCCCTTTATAATTAATAAGCAATTTGTGGAGAAATGCTTTGAGACTGTAAACTTCCTGTTTCTCATCAGACTTTCACCTGTTAGTTTTAGCATTCATTGACAGTTCTTGCCTGAACTATATCCACATAAATGTTATGCTCTTCACTGGGATATTTTGCTTTTTTCCCCTCTCCTAAATGACCTCACAAATACTGCTTCAAAACTCTACACAGTTTCTTGCCGAGTTTTAATTAGTTGGCCAAAAAAACCTTTCTATGATGTATTCTGAGACCAGGTGTTGTTGCATCTCTTCCTGCTTACACCTTCCCTGTGGACAGGTGCTTCAGCTCTCCTAAAACTTCTATTGGTTTAAACCATCAGTTGGTTATGTAAGATATTTAGCATGACATTTTGCTTTGTCCTAGTTTTTCTCCTGCCTGTTTCTGGTTTTAAACTAAAATCTTCTTTTCATAGTGAGGCATATCTTGAGATTGAGCCATTTCTATTTCTTAATTTTAGGCCTTTGATATATTTCTTTGTAAAAGATTTTCTCAATTTTTAGTATTTAATTATTCTAATTGTTCTTTAAAAATACAGGGAGTGTCTTGCTATGTTGCCAGGCTGGCTGAGAACTCCTAGACTCAAGCGATCTTCTTGCCTCAACCTCCCAGGTAACTGGGACTACAGAGGTGTACTACTACACCCAGTTTTTATTTTATTTTTTAATATATAGCTTTTATTCTCCAACTATGCCATTTTCTTTATCCTTTTTGTATCACCCATGTTAGTTTCTGAAAATCACCTTCATCTAAATTTTTAAAATCTCTTTCAGTGTAGGCCACTGTGATTTGAAGCCTATTTCCCAATGTTGTCTTTTAAAACATCAAAACCACAAGCTAATTCTGCATGGTTCTGGTCTAGATCTCTGCTTCTAAGAAACCAACTTATACCATTATCTATAATATTGGTTTTTTCTTTAAGTTGTGTTTCTATAATATTTTCAACAGTTTCAGTTTGTCTCCCAAAAATATTTTAACTCATTTTTTTTAAAAAAATGATTTGCTCATTTTTCACTTACCTTACCTATAAATCCCCTACATGTATTGCTACTATCGACTGGGTTTGTTCTTACAGTGGCCCATTACATGGCCAATTCACTTTTCTCTTTCCTTTCATTTTTATTTTAATATATTGCCCAAGGTATAAATATATTTAATTAGAGGCTCTCAAACTTTCATGTACCTAATCTTTCCTCCCTTCCAGAATGCCTTAATTTTTACCATCTCCAGAGATATATCAATATTCCCACTAGTTCCACATAGTCTCCCTCATAAGAAACACTAGGAAAATAATAGTTATCAAGCTTGAAACCTTCTCTGGCTGGATATCACAAAGGGATACTTTCTTGAGTTTATTATCTACCATTTCTTAAGCTGTATAGCATGTATTTGCCACTCAGCCTTAACCCTTTGCTTCCATGAAACCAAGTGTTCTTTACAAACCAAGTGTTGTATGTAGGGAAAGAGTGGGGTGTCTGACCACATATAGCCTCAAAGTCTTTGAAATTGTGTGCAGCATTTTGTGTGTTTCTTTTTTTTTTTTTTTACCAAATTTTCCAAAGCCTCCTGCCCCCTTTTTTCAAATTCTGATTTAATTTCATACTCTCCAGTACAAAAGCCAGCCAGACTATTTTTTTGTGCACTTCAGTGTGTAAAGAAATAAACTATCAGTCCCTAGAGTGCTATTCTACTTCTGAAGTGTTCATCAGGTCTAGACTTTGCCAGGTTAATGAAATTCTAAATAGTTTCCTTGGAATTGTTGGATCCTTTCCTTATTATGTAATACCCCCAAAGAACCCAGCTTTTTAACTTAAAAATCTTATCCACTTCTTAATCTGAGGGATTTTAATTACTACCTGGGATTCATATATTCTTGTCCATATCACTTTGTCACCTGATCAATTGTTCTCTTCTTCTTATAGATAGATGTTCAAGTAGTTCCCACTAAAAGCATCCTTCTGGGGTCCTTTCTCCTCTTTCAGAAACTGTGTAAGTGTTCTGTCCCCTTTGCCTTCTGCAACCCATATGGAAAGCAAAATAGACAAGTTAAAAATATTTGCCTTCTTTCCCTTTTTTGTCTTTGGCATTCCCTACCACAACTTTTTGAAACTGCTTTTCTCTGTCCTGCCCCAGATTTTCAAATATGTTCTATTTCTCCTTCCTTCAGAGTCCCCACTGAAAGCTGACCCCTGACGTTCATCAAAATCCTGAAACCCCATCCCCATCGAAATACCGAGATACACATATCTAAACTCTCATTTCCACTCCTTTTGGCCCTAATCTTATATTTCCTGTCAATTAGGAAATAATTTGCCATAGCTAAACCCAAATCAAATTCCCATTTCCCTTCCCTTTTCCCTTGCCTTCCTGACCTCCTCTTCTTCACTTCTTCCAGTGCTCCTGCCTTGTATCTATATACTTCCCTTTCTCATTTCCATTTCTACATCCTCTCCTTTCTCCTCAAATTTCTATTCTCCCTTGTCCCCCACTGGTACCCCTTTTGATCTTATTTATTTGTTTGTTTATTCTTCAGTATGCTCCACTCACTTAAATGGAGATTGTTTGGTTTTACACAATCTGTGTGAGACTGTGAGAACAGATTTATTACATACTCCATCTTACAAAGATAATAACTAAAAGCTTGCAAAGTTTTAATTTGTAAAGTCTAACATAACCATTTTCCACAAAAAGCTCGAAACCCAAAGCCCTCTTGCCATACTCAGTTTATGTAATGATTCCTCCTTCTCTCTTGAAAGTAAAGATAAAGATATTAAATTGAGTCTCTTGCCTATTTTTCTCAAATCATACCAACATCTGTGTGCACCTTTCTCAGAAATTTTATTCTTTGGAACAAGTAAAACATTCAATGCTTGAAAAGTCCCTATACAAAATCTTCATCCAGAAGTTGGTACCCGTTTATTATTTAACACTGCTTTGTAAAAACATAGCAGAATGCTTTACTTTAACTTATCTAAAATTAGGTAATGGAAATAAGATTTTCTGTTATCACGAGGAATTATATTGTAGTAGAAGATCTAGAATAAAGAATAGGACACCTTCCCCCTTCAGAGCAAATGCTGAATTGGAAGCAAATCTCATTGTTTAAACTGAGAAAAGCTGAAAGGTGGTGGTGTCTAGATTGTTCAAAAATAGAAAGTGGTGATATTTGGATATTGTTTCTTAGATTCTCTTGATTAGAGAATATAAAGCGTACAGAAACCCATTATGTGGCATTTTGATGTCTTAGAATTTCACTTAACTGTTTAATAAAAAAGAACGAAAACTTCAGTCTGTTCTGGAGAAATAATTCATCTGATTTTGGCAAGCACTTATCATAGCTTCTCTGAAATTAACAGCCAGTAAAACAATGGGCCAGGGTCTCCAATCAAGATCTGATGCCATTCTGATATATCTCCACTATCACTGCTAATATTACCCCTTGAAAATAGTTCCTCTGCCAGGCTGATTTTTGAATATACAGCACTCATATCCAGAAAGGCTTTCATAATTTCTAAACAATATTGAGTCACCTTAGAAACAATGCAATGAATATTTTATATAAGGAAGTAGAGCTTCAAATAAAAGCTCTAATGAAATGCACTTTAATGAATGCAAAGAAAATGATAAATATGGTTCCATTATATTATAGAGTGTTGTTAATTTTATTCACTCACATTGAAGCTCTTTACTTGTGTCTCATTGTCGAGAAGAGAGCCTGTTCACAACATGCCTAAAACAAATGTTTTCTGAGTGAATATATGAACAAATATACCTTTTGTAATATAATAATATGTAATATGATAATAAGAGGAAGTGAAAGCCACTACACTTTTTGATATCTTCATCTTTTACAGTCTTTAACATTTTGTTATGTAACTTATTATGGAACTTTCCCTATTCTGAATCTAATTGCAGCACTGATCAAAATCTGAACATCCTGATTCTTGTTTTCTATGTCCTTTCAAAACCTGTCACTGTAGATGCCTGTGTTTTAACAGAATCCATATGTTCCTATTTGGCTTACCTTTTTTTTTTCTTCCAGGAATCTGCTGTGCACATCATACATGGCTCTTGGCATCTATCTTATAATATCATGACAAGGGTAATCGGTTTTGTTTTAGTTTTAAGAGTCAGAAGTTAAGACATTATCATTGAAATGTCTTCCAGTTCTCCATCTTGTTTATGGTCTTTAAATGTTCAGAATTGTTCAGGAATGTTTTTATAACCCAGTCATCAGCAGTGGTAAAAAGCAACACTGATGACTGCAGCTCTAAATGACTCCACATCTCCCATTACCTCTAAGGAAACAATCACGATATTTGAGATTTGTGCTTCTCAAGTTATTGACCTTACAGTAAAAAGGGAGGATAGAGAAGAGGTAGGGGAGGAGAGAAAAGAATGGGGAACTGTATTGTCCCACAATAAAAAAAAAAAAAAGCCCTAAATAAACTCATAGGTCTTGAGCTAGTTTATAAAAGAGTAGGAACAGGTAGATCACTCATCTTTAAAGAATTAATTTCTCAGAAAAGAGAAACTTTTATATTAGAAAATGACCTAGTTAAGTAAAGGAAAGGGATTGGGGAGGGGGAGAGGGATGAGAAAGGGGTAGCACTGGGAAATGAAATGGAGAAAACTATGTTATATGTGTTTTCGACTATGTCAAAATGAATCCCACTGTTTTGTATAGCTATAATTTACTAACAAATAAAAAATTTAAATTTATTGTGGAAAAAAAGGAAAAGAAAATGATCTCAATGAGGACAGTTTGTGTTTTAGAGAAAAAGAAACAGAAAAATTGATGTCATATTGTAGCTATTCATTGACCAATAGCTGATGCTCAACTTACATGCTGCCCTCTCTTCTTATGTAAAATTTCTGTTAATATCAGAAGATGCTTTGCCTGAGATGTAGAAAAACAAGATTATAATGTGCTTAAGTCCCTATTAAATATCCATTTACTACATTTATTATCTACTTTGCCAGGATATCAGAATATTCATCACTGATAAAAAATGTTATAATACATGTAACCCCTATTAAATATCCATTTGCTATATATTCTAACTATATACATCAGATTATCATAATGGTTAATTTAAGGTTAGTTACAAATAAACATATGCCAGATCCAAGGATGATGTATGCAGTAGGATAGTAAAACTAAGAATTCATTACACTTACATGATTTAATTTCTCATAGAACAGAAGTTGATGTGTGTCAGTCAACCAGCCAGATGTCAGTTGGTGTAGGTAGCACTTGTCCATGATTGTTTCAAGTTATAAAATATACTACTTCATAATTTATTCATTTTCAAATATTCAAAATCCCATACTCAGAACTTTATTATCTGCAGTGGAAAGTGGACTTGTATAAACATGCAGAGAAAAGAAATACCACACCTCTTAAGATTGGCCATTCTGCTTCCCCACTTTCAGGAACCAACTACAAATCATCTTTTAGTAAATATTGAGGATGAAAAGGTTGAAAAGAAGAATTGGGTAATTGCAAACATGCAAAACTGGGGAGCAAAAGCATGTTTAAAAAAATAAAGGGCAGACCAATAATTTATATTTTACTCCTAATAACTACATTACAACTTGAATGTCATTTCAGAGAGCTGCCCTCAATACCTTCCTGTTGGATTTTTTCAGGTGTTTCTCTCTTTTAAAAAAAAAATATTGATTCATATTAGTTACATATAACATTAAGATTCATTTGACATAATTATAAATGTATGGAATATGATTTGTCCATGCCCATGTTCAGTCCCCAGTACTTACCTTTACCCTTAACCTCCTCCATCCCCATGTTCTCTTTCCTCTTCTCTACTCATCTTTATGCTATGTACTTACACTTTTTTTAAATTAGTGTCTTGTGGGTATATATAATGGTGAGATTCACTCTAGTATATTCATATATGTACATAGGAAAATTAAGTCAGATTCATTTCAGTTTTTTCCCTTATTCCCTACCCCTCAATTCCCTTCTTCTACTCCTCTTATTTCTACTTTTTATTTTTTATGGAATCCCTTCATTACTTCTCCCCACCCCTTATTTTAGACTTGCTTCCATATATCAGAGAAGTGTTCAACATGTAATGCTTATTTCACTTAGCATTATAGTCTCCAGTTCCATGGGATGTTTCTTAAGAGCACTAAATGCTCCCTGCAAGTTACTTTCTGAAATATAGTGGAGCATATTTTCCCACATTGTATCCTAGGAAATGCTCTGCAGAGTGGGAAAGCAATGAAACAGGGCCAAGTTGTTAGTAAAATCAATATAAGAAGTTCTCATATCTCTTTTATCATGAAGGACACAATGCATATTAGTGTGTGAAAGTATTTGCTGTATAGCAACATATTTAACTTTGTTACTTTATTTATTCCAACATTTCTCCAAGCTTATTTTCCTTTTATCATTTTTCATCTTATTTAAAGTACTTATTTTGTTTTACCCACTTTTAAAAATTCTTTTCTATTCCAATGCTCTTTAACATTTTATGAGAACTAGTGGTCTCACATTGGGAGACATTGGGCAGGAGCCTCTTCCCTTCACTGTTATGGCCCTTTCTTACCTCTTCTTCACATGGTCACCATTTCTTCAGGAGCCAGTCTCTTATCAATCATAAAGACAACAAGGAATTAATTCTACTTCTCCTTTCACATATTCCACATACAAATGGGGTTAAAGATAGAGTATTTTCCACACTATTTGATTATGATAAGGAATTTTAATAGCTAATATAGTAAGTTAATATGAAATTATATAGACAGTTATTCAGTTTTTAAATATAGTCCAGAGTACTAAATAGGATTTTGGGGAATAGTTGGGTTAGTTATCTAGTTAGCTTGTTAATTGTTACATATTCAAGAGGCTGTGGAAACTTCCTCTACCTCACTTCTGAGTTCTGAAGGAGAAATATAACCCTGATATCAGCTCTGGATATTTGTAGACCTAGTGTTTATAACTTTTATAACTTCCTGAAAAGCCAGCCATTCAGGTCTCTCTCCTGTATGTGCCTATACAATAATTCATCCATTACAGGGCCATTGATCAGGCCTACTCCCTCTAACAGGGACAGATGAAACACCTGTGCAGATAGACAGTCTCATCCTAAAGTATCTGTGCATCCCCTAGGAACTCCAAATCCAGTGCCTTTTCCTCTCTGTGGTGTGTTTTGCAATTGATTGGATAAAGAGAGCCTGGGAACCCTGAAAAAAAACTAGAGCACAGAGTACTAAATATGAGACTGTAGCATGGGCAGTGTTTTCTGACGTGGATTGTTTGTTCTTTGCCTCATTTTCTGTATAAAACGGAGATAATGAGATTTGTCAGTCATACGTTTCCATGACCAAGTGATGTTTACACCTACCCCAAATGTGTATGGCCTTGTGCACTGTTTTAGAGATATAAAAATGAATGTGATATGGCACTAATTGCACAATGTACAGGTATACTATAAAGATGAACACATCTTCTTATAGATAAAAGCCATTTTATTGTTCTTTTATTTTATTTAAACTGATAGAGTCCATTTCAGTCTATTTTGTGGTTCACAACAAAGGAAAATATTTCCAGAAGGTTTTAAATGATCCAGGGTGTTTTTTGTTTGTTTGTTTGTTTTTTTGCCTCCTGTTTTAGTTTTAGTATGTTACAACTCCTAGATGGTTTGTATGCTACAGTTTAGTCATGGAGCTTTAGGCATTTCATGGAATTTTAAAACAAAAACCAAATTTTACTTTGTTGAAAATCCTAGTTTTAGGTGAGAAGAGATTGATGTTTGGAGGCTTTATTGTGTAGCTTTGGACATCTGGGAAGTTGAACAGGCTATACATCTTATTGGATAAATGGATGTTTAAAAAAGAAGATGTATATATTCTTAAGGCAGACTGTTATTGGAACTTGCTGCTTATAAAGTTATTTTGGGGAAAGCTAGAAGACATTACTTGCAAAAAATGTGTTTTACATTTAATAACAATAAACAGAAATTCTTGACTTTAAAAAATTAGACAACTTTCTGTATTATTTATTATTGTTTTGTAATTTGTGTTCAGAGTTGTTGCAAACATTCACTTTTTGTGTGCACAGTTCTTTTATGTCCAAATTGTAGGAGCTCCTACTTATGAGCTTAAAAGATTCAGAGATAAAAGTAAAGAAAATCTTTCAGTTAAAAATTATGTAATGGAGAACTTAGCTACAATAAAAGTAAATGCATAATACATTTGCTCCTTTTAAGATAGTCTCAGGCTATTTATTATTTTTCAAGCTTAAAAATCACACATTAGAGAATTACCTTGAGGCATAGCAAATTAACCTCACTAATTCAGTTTCTGAAAAGGTAAATGTTTTGCTATAGCTTGCTCCAAAATCAGCTTAAATCATGTTATTTGGATGACTATTAAGTGAGCAAATTGAAATTAGCTCTTTACAACATAATTTTCTCCCTATAAAACCTATCCAGAAATCCATATGGAAAGTTTATTTTTAAAAGAGTAAGAGCCTTTTTATATTATCCTAGTCAATTTGCCAATACAACTAGTCTCTGGCCATACAGTGGATAGCCGTCTAGCAATATCTCATCTCTAGTTGTTCCACATAGAAAATCGGTAAAATAGTGAGTGGTTTGATCAAGTCCAGACTTTGGAATTTTGCTTCTTGCCTTACAAAAAAAATTACAGCTGGAGTGTTTTGCTCTTGTGTAGAAAAAACTGTCGAATACAAATTGATGGTGGAAACATGGTTTATATCTCAGATGAAGAAGTGAGCCCTACAGATTCAACAGAAGTGGCCATTTGGTGGGATTAGCTGACACATGCATCTTTCTTACAGGACTGATGCATTGACATGGCTGTCTCTGCAAGCAATATCTGTTCTTGTGAGAAAATGGGGAATTCAAATTGATGGAGTCCTTGCTATTAAGTTTTAATTTGAATCACCTTGGGAACCACAGGCTCCACTTCCATTTTGGCCTTCTCTGTGTTTATACAAAGGGAACAGCTTCAAAGGCCTCATGGTCTAGTATTCATACTGGCCTCATCACATGGAGCTGTGGTTTTGATATTCTTGTTCCCAATTTATCACCAGGATCCAAGTACTTGGGTACCATGGTGATAAAGTGCATTGAGATACATAGGTAATCACTAGTGTACTGGGGGATTGATTTTTTTCCTCTTCCTTTTCTGAACAGACAAAAGCAGTCCTCTCAGAAGCAATGGGAGTAAGAGGACACTTACCATTTACTTTATGAGAACAGCAATGATAAAGGCAAATATGCCATTTAATTAATAACTCTTCTTGGGCAGTGACTATCTTCAAAGACTGAAAGTATTGAGAACCTTAATTGACCTCAATATATGAAGAACAAAGGCCTCTCTTTTCCCATTTTTTCAGTTGGAAGATACAGAGAAGGCCAAATCATTTGCTTACTGTCAAGCTGACTTCAAGTCCATAATAGAATTGGATCCAAGACTCAAAACTCTTGAATTTTAAGGTGAGACCACTGTGCACAGTATGACTTATTACACATAATGATCCACACTTTAATCACTGTCTTGAAGAGCACATTGCAGCTTAAAAGAGGCCATGCAGTTTGAACTGACTACAAAGAATATGTTTTTAAAGTCTTTTAAATATTCAGATGCACACACTTCATTTTAAATGTTGGCAGCTTGACCGTTCACAACTCTGACCCAAATTGCTTCTTCAAACATTTTAATTGAAGCCAAATTACCTCACTTTCCAGTTTTCCATAATAATGTAACACACTCATTGCTGTGACAATAACTATGAAAATTTTGGCTTCTGTACTTTTGCTCTACTAGCCTTCAACCTCTCTCACATTACTTTAATTTTTAATTTTGCTTCCTCATATTTTAATATTATTTATATTTATTTTCTTTAACTTATAACAGTCTTTTCTTTACACTCATTTCTTTGAAGTTTTGACAAGATGACATCTGATCTTTTTTTCGTATAACAGTTTAATTGAGGTGTATCTGACATTTAATAACCTACACATATTTAAAGTGTGCTATTTAGGTTTGTATCAGCACTCACCCACAACACCATCACCCCTGCATTCAAATTTCCTCATGATTCTTTATAATCTATACCTCCTTCCATCTTCCAGCCCTTGCTTGCATCCCCATTCAACCGCTGATCTGCTTTTTCTCTCTGCAAATAGGTTTGCATTTTCTAGAATTTTATATAAATGAAATCATACATTGTGAACTCTTTTGTGTATGTCTTCTTTTTTTTATTGTTGGTCGTTCAAAACATTACATAGTTCTTAATATATCATATTTCACAATTTGATTCAAGTGGGTTATGAACTCCCATTTTTACCCGTATACAAATTGCTGTATCACATCAGTTACACTTCCATTGATTTACATATTGCCATTCTAGTGTCTGATGTATTCTGCTGTCTATCCTATTCTCTACTATCCCCCCTCCCCTTCCCTCCCCTCCCCTTCCGTCTTCTCTCTCTACCGCCTCTACTGTAAATCATTTCTTCCACTTGTATTATTCTTCTCTTACCCCTCATTTCCTCTTATATGTAATTTTGTATAACTCTGAGGATCACCTTCCATTTCCATGCAATTTCCCTTCTCTCTCCCTTTCCCTCCCACCTCTCATCCCTGTTTAATGTTAATCTTCTTCTCAAGCTCTTCGTCCCTACCCTGTCCTTGGTTACTTGCCTTATATCAAAGAAGTCATTTGGCATTTGTTTTTTAAGGATTGGCTAGCTTCGCTTAGCATAATCTGCTCTAATGGCATCCATTTCCCTCCAAATTCTATGATTTTGTCATTTCTTAATGCAGAGTAATACTTCATTGTGTATAAATGCCACATTTTTTTATCCATTCATCTATTGAAGGGCATCTAGGTTGGTTCCACAATCTTGCTATCGTGAATTGTGCTGCTATGAACATCGATGTAGCAGTGTCCCTGTAGCATGCTCTTATTAGGTCTTTAGGGAATAGACCGAGAAGGGGAATAGCTGGGTCAAATGGTGGTTCCATTCCCAGCTTTCCAAGAAATCTCCATACTGCTTTCCAAATTGGCTGCACCAATTTGCAGTCCCACCAACAATGAACAAGTGTACCCTTTTCCCCGCATCCTCTCCAGCACTTGTTGTTGTTGGACTTCATAATGGCTGCCAATCTTACTGGAGTGAGATGGTATCTTAGGGTGGTTTTGATTTGCATTTCTCTGACTGCTAGCGATGGTGAGCATTTTTTCATGTACTTATTGATTGATTGTATGTCCTCCTCTGAGAAGTGTCTGTTCAGGTCCTTGGCCCATTTGTTGATTGGGTTATTCATTATCTTATTGTCTAATTTTTTGAGTTCTTTGTATACTCTGGATATTAGGGCTCTATCTGAAGTGTCTGGAGTAAAGATTTGTTCTCAGGATGTAGGCTCCCTGTTTACCTCTCTTATTGTTTCTTTTGCTGAGAAAAAACTTTTTAGTTTGAGTAAGTCCCATTTGTTGATTCTAGTTGTTAACTCTTGCACTATAGGTGTCCTATTGAGGAATTTGGAGCCCGACCCCACAGTATGTAGGTCATAGCCTACTTTTTCTTCTATCAGACGCCGTGTCTCTGATTTAATATCAAGCTCCTTGATCCATTTTGAGTTAACTTTTGTGCATGGCGAAAGAAAGGGATTCAGTTTCATTTTGATGCAAATGGATTTCCAATTTTCCCAGCACCATTTGTTGAAGATGCTATCCTTCCTCCATTGCATGCTTTTAGCCCCTTTATCAAATATAAGATAGTTGTAGTTTTGTGGATTGGTTACTGTGTCCTCTATTCTGTACCATTGGTCCACCCGCCTGTTTTGGTACCAGCACCAAAAACTCAATTGAGAATACTATCAGCAGAGTAGATCACTTAGAAGATAGAACATCAGACAATGAAGACAAAGTATTTCAACTTGAAAAAAACATAGACAGCTCAGCAAGACTGCTAAGAAACCATGAGCAGAACATCCAAGAAATACGGGATAACATTAAAAGACCAAACCTAAGAGTCATTGGGATACAGGAAGGCACAGAGCTCCAAACCAAAGGAATAAACAATCTATTCAATGAAATAATACGAGAAAACTTCCCAGACTTGAAGAATGAGACAGAATCCCAAATCCTAGAAGCCTACAGGACGCCGAATGTGCAAAATCATAAGAGATCCACACCTAGACACATTATAATGAAGATGCCCAACATACAGAATAAGGAGAGAATTTTAAAAGCTACAAGAGAAAGGAAGCAGATTACATTTAGGGGTAAACCAATCAGGATAACAGCTGATCTCTCAACACAGACTCTGAAAGCTAGAAGATCCTGGAATAACATATTTCAAACACTGAAAGAAAATGGGTTCCAACCAAGAATCGTGTATCTGGCGAAATTAAGCTTCAGGATAGAAGATGAAATTAAAACCTTCCACGATAAATAAAAGTTAAAAGAATTTGCAGCTAGAAAACCATCTCTTCAAAAAATCCTTGGCAAAACATTACAGGAAGAGGAAATGGAAAATAACAATGAAAACCAACAGTGGGAGGTAGGACAGTAAAGGGGGGAAAGTAATCAAAGAGGAAAACAAATAAGGTTTAGTAACATTAATAAACAAATATGGCTGGAAGAACAAACCATATCTCAATAATAACCCTAAATGTGTATGTCTTCTTTACCCAGCATAATTATTTTGCAAATTATTCATGTTATCGCATGCATCATAGTACATCATTTTTTATTGCTGATTAGTGTCCTTTGTATGGATATATAACATTATGCTTATTCACTCATCTGTTGGTGGAAATTTGTTTCCAGTTTGGGGCTATAAAAAACTGCTGTGACCATTTGTGGGCAAATCTTTGTATGAACATATATTTCCTTTCCTCTTAGGTGAATACTTACAAATGAAGTGGCTGGATCATATGTTAGATGTAGCTATAGTTTTTTGATCTAAGAAAGGAATTGGAATTTAAACTACATATGTAAAGTCATTTTTCACACATTACCATTTTACATTCCCACCAGCAGTTTGTAAGATTTCTAGTTCCCCCACCTCTTGGCAACACATGACATAGTCTTTTTCATTTTAGCCTTTCTAACTGGTGTGTAGTGATGTTTCATTATGGATTTAATTTATATTTCCCTAATGACTAATGATGTAAAATCATTTTGTGTGCTTATTTGCTATCCATATGTCTTCTTTGGTAAAGTGTTTATTCCAATCTCTTTTGCACTTTCATTCATTTGCTCCTTTTCTTAGTTTTGAGTCTTAAGAGCTCTTTACATATGTAGTTTAAATTCCAATTCCTTTCTTAGATCTATGCTTTGGAATATTTTCTCTCAGTCTATAGCTATCCTTTCCTTTCCTTAGGAGGATCTCTGCCACACGACCAGCGTTGGCTTCATTAAAGAAGGTTCGATTCGTCAGTAAACGCTAGGGAGCTTTAAATTAAAGAGACAAGACTCTAATTACCTTTAAAACCAGCTCTGGGACGGCTTCTCCTAGCTTCCACCTCCAGCCATCTAACGCAGTAGTGAGGTTTACTGAAGAGGCTAGGGAGAGAGAGAGAGAGAGAGAGAGAGAGAGAGAGAGAGAACATGCCAGGGAGTGGACTTTTATTGGGGAACAAAAAATTCCAATGAAGATTAAGGGGGGGCAGCATCCCAAGGTTAGGGGCCACAATTGGGTCTTCCAAGCAGTGGCCAGACACGCCTCTGCATGGCCAAGCCCTCAGACCTGGAGAAGGGTGGGGAAAGCTCTGACACTGCTGGGAGGTAACTCAAATCACATGCAAGGATGGCCTACCACAAGGGTATTTTGAAGAGAAGTTCTAAATTCATAAATTGAATTTGTTCTTTTCTTCAGAATTAATATTTTATTGGTTATTCCAAATCCTTCCTTAAATGTATGCTTTGCAAATATTTTCTCTCAGTCTGTAGCTATCTTGCCCTTTCCTTAACAGTATCATTTGAAGAGTAGTTGTTTTTTTTTTGTTTGTTTGTTTGTTTGTTTTGTTTTGTTTTTTAATTTTGAAGAAGTCCAGTTTGTGAATTTGTTCCTTTCTTCAGAATTAATATTTTATTGGATCATGACTAGGGTTTTTCACAACACATTTCAAGTGGTACCAATACAAGTAGACACTTGTATTTAGAAAGAAAGAAATATTAAGATTTGCAAAAAAAAAAAAAAAAAAAAAAGATTTGTATTCAGTTAATACACACATTTAAAAATTAATATCTCTATTTTTTTAGGAGCAAGTTATTCTCACAGTTAGACAGATGTAACCTGCAAAATGGATTCAGACCAGTAAGAGAATTCTGTGATCAGAGCAATATTTCTGATGTTAAATATGAATGACTCATATTTGTTTGATTTTTTGAATTGTGTATGAAGTTCACCAAACATACTATCTGCAGTGCCTTTTACAACCCAAGAGAAGAGTGCCCTGGGATGGCAGTGTTGGAGTAAGGTTGATGGAATACTGCAATAATGTTTGGTTTTTATGATCATGTTTTTGATGTTTCAAAGATTTTCTCAAACTTGCCTTCAAGAAGTATTATAAATGTAAGTGTGTCATCTATTTTGAGATAATTCTTATATATAGTGTCAGGTATGGATTAAGGTATGTATTTCACTTATGGAGATCCACTTGTTCCAGAACAACTTGAATAGATTACTCTTTATCCACTGAATTATCTTTGTACCTTTGTCAAAAATCAATTGTCCATATATGTGTAGGTCTGTTTCCAGAGTCTCCATTCAATTAATTATTCATTTTTACAAAAATGCACACTGTCTTAATTATTATACTTTATAATAAATTGTGAAATCAGGTATCCCTCTTAATTTGTTCTTCCCTCTTTTAGTTGTTTTGTCAATTCTAGATTCTTTGCTTTTCAATGTGGCTTTTCGAATCAGCTCTTCAACTTCTACAAAGAAGCTTGCTGGGATTTTGATTTGGATTATATTGGATCTGTAGATGATCAATTTAAGAATAATTAATATCTTAACAATATTGAGTCTCCCGACTCATGAGCAAATATCAAATAATATGAAATTCTTAGGTATAATTCTAATAAAATAAGTGATATATATATTGAACCTTCCAAACATTGCTGAGTAAATTACAGACCTAAATGCATATACATATATACCACAGATGGCCATTTTTAAGCTTTGTCATCTTTATTTGCCTTTTCCCCCTTCTTTCTGTTCAGCAGTCCAACCTCAAAGAAATTAAGGTACAGTAACTTTAAATATTTGCTATTTGTCCCTACCTTTAGTCACAAATGAAAAAGTGATTGATGGAAAGTTTAGAAAAGTTGCATTTATAAATAAATTATTCAAGGAATCATTAACTGCTTTATGTATTACCCAAGCACTTTGTTCTTTTTCTTCTTCCATTTTTTTTTTCTGTCTTCTGGCACTTTCATTTTTCATTATCATCTTCTGCTATAGATAGGAGTAGAGAGAAGAAATGAGACTGAACTCATAAATACTTTTCTGCTCTGTTATTAAAACCCTTTATGGAAAAAGAGATTGAATGCTGTGTTTAGGGATTTCACTTATCCTTCCTGTCCCCATTCTATATCCCTCATTACCATAGAAGTGTGAGGATTGGCAATAGTGGGAAAGTACAAATATGCACATTTAAATATCAAATGCTGACCTCTAAATCTGCTAATGTGATTTATCAGTGAATACTCAGGACATATGTGAAGTGCATTTCTCAAGAGGGAAGCCTATCTTTTTGAAGAAGAATTTATCATAATAATAAAGATTTTGAGTTTTGAAATTGGTTAAATTATCTAATAGAATTGGCTTAGTAACTGTTGAGATTAAAACAAGCTATCACTGAAACCCTCATGAACTTTTATGTTATTCATCCCTCATCCTTAAGATTAATAATTCTTATAAAAAATTAGATTTGGCTCTTATCTTGTCAAGACTTGGTATGAATTATAGCTAGTGTTATGTGAAGACATGACTTTTCAGAACCGTGTGGTATAATAATATTGATGTTCATAAGAGTATCTTTAATAAGACAGTTAAAACTGTGTTAGTGTGTTACTGAGTAACTGTGTTACTCTGGGTGCAAAAAAAAAAAAAAGAAAGAAAGTAAGAAAATACACATTGTGATGCAGTATTCCTAATGATATTTATTATATTCTCTTGGATGTTAAATTTCAAAATTAAGTAATCTGCAAAAAACTCAGTTATTACTACCAAATTTTAAGATTCTCATGTGACTTGATTTAGAGTAAAATTACTTGCATGGTACAAAATATGAAGGGTTTTTTTCCTTGATATTTGGTATGAAGTTATTAATTCTCTGGAAGGAAATGTCATGAACAAAGAACAGCAGGCAAAGAGATAGAACTTGGAAATCATCAAAAAAATTGTATTTGGTCTTTGAGAAATACAGATATAAAAAACACAATTGGAATAATTGAAGGCTTAGTTAAGAGTACCAAGAAAGACTAAATTTATTCAAACAAGTGACATGCATCATATAACAATTAGGAAATCTGTAAGTGTCACCACAGAATCAATAGTCATCAGTTTGAAAAATCATAGTTGACAGGAATTTTTCCAAATAATCTTTAGGAAATCCGCATTTACCGAGAGCCTACTGTGTGCTAAACCCTGGACTACAAAGATGAATAGTCAAGACATGATCTTCAGGCCTTCCAACTGTGTGGTTGAGGGGAGGGACTTGGAAAATTCTCTTCCCAACAACAACAAAAGAAAAAAAGAGTTATAAAGCAAGACAGATCTGACCAGAGCAACCATTTAAGTGGTGTGGAATCGACCAAAGGCATATATAATAATACAAGAAGCTTTATGAGTAAAAAGCTATTGACTTTGAACTATCATCACAGGATGGAAACTTTACCAGCTCAAGATGTTTGAGCACAACCTTGGCCCAGTCATTGGCTGGCCAGTAAACTATATATTCCTAAAGGTGGCCCCTAGCAATCCAGGTTTAAAAATCAAACCAAGAATGAAAAAAAAAAAACCTGAAAAATTAATGATCAGGGTACCAGTGGTTGTACTCTATGGGGAGACAGATTTCACAGATTTAGCCCAGACAAGTCACTAAACAAAGAATAGATTAAGCAAAAAAAAAAAAAAAATACTTATGATAAAAAGCAACAACAACCACCTTCAGGAATCCAGAGTTGTTCCTTTATATTACCTAAAATAGTCAATTTCCAACAGAAATTAGAAGAAAGGCAAAAAATAATAACTAGAATGAAAAAAAGTTGTCAACAGAAGCTGCCTCTGAGTCTCCCCAGATGTTGGATTTAGTAGAAAGACAGACTTCAAAGTAACTTTTATAAGTATGGTGAAAGAAGCAAACAAATTCAGATTTAAAGAATTATAAGAAATTATGACAACATGACTCAACAAGTAATAAATCTCAATAAGAAGGTAGAAATTATTAAAAAGACAAAAAAAATCAAATGGAAGTTCTGGAGTTGAAAATACAGGACCTAACATGAAAAATTCACCAGAATGTCACAAATAGATTTGAGATAGCAGGGAGAAAATCTCTGTACTTAGGACCAATCAGTAGGAATCACCTAATCTGAAGAAAACAGGGAAAAACGGCTGAAGTAAATAAAATAAGCAAAACCATGCAGTGAGCGCTCTCTCTCTCTCTCTCTCTCTCTCTCTCTCTCTCTCTATATATATATATATATATATATATATATATATATATATCAGAAGTTGCAAAAAAATAGGAAAGAGAGAAAGCAGCAGAGAGAAAAAAAATATGTGGCAAAAATAAATAAACAAATAATCCAGATTTGAAACCAAATTACCTTGCAAATAACAAGAAATTCAAGTAAACCTAAGTAGGAAAAAAAAGCCATCCACACCTAGACACATGCAAATCTAACTATTGAAAGCCAAAGAAAAAGGAAAAACAAAAGTTGAAAGCAGTAAGAGAAAAACAGCTAATGACTTGGAGAGGAATTTATGCAATTAATGATTGACCTCTCAATTGAAAGAATGGCGTCAGAGAGCAGTTGAATGAATATGCAATGGCTGAATGAAAAAATAAATCCAAGCAAAAAAATCTATGTCTAGCAAAACTAACCTTCAAGATGACATCCTCAGATTTTATAAAAGACAAAGAATTCATTGCTAACAGACCTGTCTTACAAGAATACCAAAGAATCTCTTTCAGGCTAAAGGAATTCACAGCAGAAGATAACTCAGTCACATATTTAAAAAAAAAGAGTTTGCATGCATATGAATACATACATATATATGTTTTATATATGTTATATATGTGACAATAATAATACAGAAATGGAGAGGAGATGAAACTATTAAAAAGCAATTTTTTTATTTCACTGTAAGGAATTTGTTATTAGTCTACTGTTGATTATGATAAATCAGGACACATTTTATAATTGTTAAAACATCTGTTAATAAAATAACTCCAAAGAAAATAATTAAAAAATAATATAGGACTTAAAATAGTCCACTAAAAATATACTTAACACCCAAAAGGCAGCAAGGGAGGAATAGAAGAAAAAACAGAAAGGAGATAGAGAAAACAAATAGCAAAATAGAAAATTTAAATCCAACTATGTGAGCTGTCTAAACATCTCAGTCCAAAGATAGAGATTGGCATACTAGATTTTAGAAAGGCAAGCAAGATACTGCCTACATATCAAAGAAACATCAGTTTAAAGGTATGAAAAAGATATATCGTGCAAATGGTAATTATCAGAAAGCCGTATAGCTCTATTAACATCAGACAATATATACTATATAAGATAAGAAATATGCCAAAAAAGAGTGATATTCCATGATAAAGGGTCACTAGGCCAGAAATATAAATAAATATAATATAAATATAATATAATATAAATCAATATTTTAAAAGATCCCTAAAATACATGAAGAAAAAACACAGAAATAAAAAAGTGGAAAAAATTATGGAAATGGATTAATTTTGACCAACCCAAAATCATAAGATATTTTGTTGGCAATAGTCACATCTTTGTAAAAATAATTTTAGACAAACATAAGTTCCATTTAAAATATATGCAACTTAAACACACACACACACACACACACACACACACACACATACATATATAAACAGAATCAGGAGTAAACAGTTCTGATTTCAATGCCATAAGAGTTTTAAAGAAGTATGAATTTGACTAAAGTTGCTCTTAAATTTGAGAGAAATAGGAATTTGTCTAAAGTTTCATAAGTATGAATTGATTGCAGATTTCCTAAAGGTTACTTACCAGTGAGTAGGCACCAACATTGAAGAACCTATCAAATTCAGCTCATATGAAGTGCCTTTCCTTTTTTTTTTCCTTTTTATTTATTGTTTTTAGATATACAGTATATGATAGTAGGGTGTATTTTGACATATTGTACATACATGGAGTGCAAGCCATTACAATTTTAATCCCATTCTTGTGGTTGAGCATAATTATACTGGTTGTGTATTCATATATGAACATAGGGAAGTTATGTCCAATTCAGTCTACTTTTTCCTATTTCCGTTCCCACTACCTTCCCTTCATTCCCTTTGGTCTGATCGAATGAACTTCTATACTTCCCCTCCCTATTGTCCCTTGTTATGAGTTAACATCCACATATCAGAAAGAACATTTGGCCTTTGGTTTTTTGGGACTGGCTTATTTCACTTAGCATGATATTCTCTAGTTCCATACATTTACTGGCAAATGTCATAATTTCATTCTTCTTTATGGCTGAGTAATATTCTGATATCTATCTGTCTATATATCTATATCTATATATCTATATCTATATATATATATATAGATATAAAACATTTCACATATTTGTGTGTGTATATATATATATCATATATTTCATATATATATCACATATATGTTCATATATATATCACACTTTCTTTATCCATTAATTTGTTGAAGGGCACCTAGATTGGTTCTGTAGTGTAGGTATTGTGAATTGAGTTTCTATAAAAATTGATATGGCTATATCACTGTAATATGCTGATTTTAAGTCCTTTGGCTATAAGCCAAGGAGTAGGATAACTGGGTCAAATGGTTCCATTCCAAATTTTCAAAGGAACTCCATATTGCTTTCCAGATGGTTGTACAAATTTACAGTACCATCAGCAATGTATGAGTGAACCTTCCCCCCAACATTCCCAATAACATTTATTATTGCTTGTGCTCTTGATAATTCCCCTTCTGATTTGAGTGAGATGGAATCTCAGTGTAGTTTTAATTTGCATTTCTCTAATTATGAGAGATGCTGAACATTTTTTTTACCATTCATATTTTTTTTCTTATAAATGATTGCATGCTGTATTATTTTTCTAAGGTTGTCATAACAACATACCACAAAGTGAGTGGCTTAAACAACAGAAAATACATATATAGTCATAGTTCATGATTTTTACTTTCAATTTTTGAAAAAAAAATTGCTATTTTTATGATTATGTTTGGTCCATAACAAGTAATATTTATTTGTTGTCCTTTTATATCACTGAAATTGTATTGCCTTTTTAAAATAAAACATATTATATTTTTATTTATTTATTTATTTTTAGTTTGAGTATCCATATAATTTTTCACATATATATTCCTAGATATGTTTATACATTCATATGTATATGAATATGCCCTAATGACAAATAACTTCTGCTCATACATTTTCATATATATTCAGTTACATAATAACAAACTATAACAAAAACAAGTTATAAACATCCATCTCAAAAGAAAAATAACTATATACAAATTTACATCCATTTAAATATTTTCACATATACATTCATATTTGTATTCCTATATATGGATAAAAATGTTCAATCCTTAAAACTAACCCTATTTTTTTATATTAGTTTTATACCTACCAATACACCTCAGAGAAACCTCTATACGTATAAACCATAACATTTTACATGAATATACCTATGTATTTGGGAGTATACATTCATAAATTTACATAAAAATCCATAGATATTTTTATATATATACTTATTTCCATAAGCATAACCCAGATTTCATACATCATAACAACATTACTTACCTTAAAAATATCCGCAGATAAAAGTGTATATATATATATATATATATATATATATATACACACTTTTAATTTATATATATATACATATATATATAAATTTTGATATATATTACCTTTATATTCATATTAATTCATACATATGTTCCAGAGGTAACCTGTCCCCTAAACCAAACCTGTAATTCAGAACTAAACCTAACCCTATCCATAATCATGAACCTTTTAAACAAAAATTATAAATATTATTGAATATCAATATGTTCTTTCACATATATATTCCATATATGTTTATATACTTCATATATGTGTGTTTGTGTGTTGTGTGGGTGTGTTCCCTAATGGCAACTCAAATCCTACCCATAAATTTTCATATATATTCAATTATATAATCATATCCTATATCTTACCAAAACTATAAACAACCATCTCAAAAAAATGTGTATATAAATCCATATCCATTTAAATATTTTCATGTATATTTTTACATATATATTCACATTTGTATTCATATATATGGTTAAAAATGTTCAAAGCCAGTATTATCGTGTTATGGTCTATTTGATTCTTGAAATTGAGCAGGGTTTGTTTGATGTATGTAGATACTCCATTGTTTGGGACATAAATATTTATGATTGTTATGTCTTGTTGATGTATAATTCCCTTAAGCAGTAAGAAATAGCCTTCTTGGTCCCTTCTGATTAACTTTGGCTTAAAGTCCACTTTATCTGATATGAGAATAGAAATCTCTGCTTGTTTATGGGATACATGTGAGTGATGTTTTATCCCATCCTTTCATCTTCAGTATGTGGATGATGTCTTTGCCTATGAGATGAGTCTCTTGGAGACAGTATATTGTTGGGTCTTGTTATTCAATCCAATCTGCCAGTCTATGTCTTTTGATTGATGAGTTTAGACCATTAACGTTCAAGGTTATTGTTGAGATATGATTTGTTTTCCCAGTCATTTTGGTTTATTTCTTGTTTTTAATTTGTATTAGTTTCTCTTTGACTATTCCTTTAGTGTAGTTCCTCTCTTCAGGTTTCCACTTTTTTTTCATATTCATGGAATATTTTATTGAGAATATTCTGAAATGCAAGTTTTCTGGTTGCAAATTCTTTTAATTTTTGTTCATCATGAGAGGTTTTTATTTCATCTTCAAATCTGAAGCTTAATTTTGTGGATATACGATTCTTGGTTGGCATCCATTTTCTTTCAGAGCTTGGTATATGTTACTCCAGGACCTCCTACCTTTGAGGGTCTGGATTAAGAAATCAGAAGAAATCTATATTGGTTTCCCCCTACATGTGATTTGATTTTTTTCTCTCACAGACTTTAAAATTCTATCCTTATTCTGAATTCTAGGCATTTTCATTATAATGTGCCTTGATGTGGGCCTGTTGTGATTTTGCACATTTGGGGTCCTATAAGCCTCTTGTATTTGATTTTTCATTTTATTCTTCAGATTTGGGAAATTTCCTATTATTATTTCATTGAAAAGT
Organism: Spermophilus citellus; assembly: GCF_964194105.1. NCBI lineage: Eukaryota > Metazoa > Chordata > Mammalia > Rodentia > Sciuridae > Spermophilus > Spermophilus citellus. The sequence goes on along the minus strand of NC_138195.1, from coordinate 26,843,993 downwards.
TTATGCATTCCTTTGGTTTGTATCTCACACCTTTATCTATCCTGATAAATCTTAAATTTTTTTTCATGTTACCCCATATTTCTTGGAAGTTCTGTTCATGGTTTCTTAACATCTTCTCCATGATCAACCCTATTTTCAAGATTATATATTTTGTCTTCATTGCCTGAACTCTGTCTTCCAAGTAGTCTAGTCTTTTGGTGATGCTTTCTATTGAATTTTTAATTTGGTTTATTGTTTCCTTCATTTCAAGGATTTCAGTTTGGTTTTTTTTCCAGAACCCCTCTCTCTGTATTGAAGTGTTCTTTTGCTACCTGTATTTACTCTCTTACATCATCCTTTACTTCACAGATCAGTTTAACTATGTACATTCTAAACTCCTTCTCTGACATTTCTTTCACTATAATGTCAATGGATTCTGTTATTGGAGTATCTTGATTTGCTTGGGGCAGTTTGTTCACTTGCTTTTTCATGTTGTTTGTGTGCCTACCCATCTAACAGTATGGATCGAAACAGTAGCATTTCTTCCCTGTGGACTTACTGTGGTCCCTGAAGGTTTCCAGCACCTCACTGTTTAGGGGGAGACAAATAATAACAATGACCAATGGAAATAGTTTACAACATTAAAATAAATCATTCCTACGATGACATCTAAAATGTTATTTATTCCAATAAACAGGCAGATATGATCAGTTATTGCCTACAATAAAAACTGCAAGTTTGCAAAAGGGCTTACATTTTCAAATGGTGGATAGGGAGAAAACAGAATTGATATAGGATATGATGATTATGAAGGAGGAAGGGAAAACAGAAGTAAAAGATTAAAGGAAGAGTGAAAGAGAGAACAATAGAGATTGGCTGTTAGCAGAAGAGAGAATCAAGGGAAACAGGTAGGAAAAAAATACATAAAGCAAATTTTTTTGAAAAAACTTAAAAATAAAAATAAAAGAATACAAAACAAAACTAAAATATACTAACCAAACATCTTAGTTTACAAAAAACTAATTCATATAAAATAACTGGCTTCAAAAATGCTAGCGATAAGAAGAAAAAAAAAGAAAACTGTATAAATGCCCATTTATCATTAAGGTCACAATTAAACAGGGAAAGAAGAAGATTAACATTAAACAGGGAGGAGAGGTGGGAGGGAAAGGGAGAGAGAAGGGAAATTGCATGGAAATGGAAGGAGACCCTCATTGTTATACAAAATTTTATATAAGAGGAAGTGAGAGGAAAGGGAAAAAAAACAAGGAGGAGAAACGAATTACAGTAGAGGGGGTAGAGAGAGAAGATGGAAGGGGAGGGGAGGGGAGGGGAGGGGGGATAGTAGAGGATAGGAAAGGCAACAGAACACAACAGACACTAGTATGGTAGTATGTAAAAGAGTGGATGTGTAACCGATGTGATTCTGCAATCTGTATACGGGGTAAAAATGGGAGTTCATAACCCACTTGAATCAAATGTATGAAATACGATATGTCAAGAACTATGTAATGTTTTGAACAATTAATAATAAAAATTTTTTAAACAGACAAGAAAAGAAAAAAATATCTTGATGAAATGTTAAAGAATTCTTTTCTTTGTAGTTCAAAATACTCTCATCTTCTCTTCTCAGTAGTTTCAGGTGGAGTGGAGTGTGATGCTGAATTGAGAGGTAATCCCATAGTCAGAGTTCCTGGAGGCAGGGTTTAGGCTTACCAGGCCTCCAGGCTCTTTGCTGAATGCTAATTAGCCTGGAGATTTAAATTAGCACACTTCCAGAGCCCAGTACTTCCTGGTCCACACTGGAAGACTTTACCCTAGGGATCTCCCCCTGGATTCCACTTGTGTGGTGGGAGAGCCAATTCTTAGTCCCCTACATCGCCTGCATACCCCATGTTTCCTGGTCTCAGTTTCAATCTCCAATCTCTCCCACCCCAGTCCTTCCCAGGGCCAGATTCATCTCTCCAGCCAGTCCTGCAAGCAGTTGGATTGGAGGAGGAGGGTAGAGCCAGATGAGATTCCTCAACCATTTGCCTCCTGTATAACCCTCTCTCCACATTTAATTTTCTTCTGGTTACTTAAACACACTCTGTGTCATGCAGCATGTGTTTACTGGACCAGTATTTCAGGCCAAACTTGGGTTTGCCAGAAATTGGCTTTCTCCATTGACGGCCTACGATTCATATTTCTTCTTCTGTGAAGTGTATGTTCAGTTCTTTGCCAGTTTGTTGATTAAGTTATTTGTTTTATTGGTGTTAAGTTTTTTTTTTTTTTTTGAGTTCTTTGTCTATCCTGGAGATTAATGGTCTAGTGCAGGTGGTAAAGATTGTCTCCCGTTCTGTTGGCTCTCTGTTCACATTCTCAATTGTTTTCTTTGCTGTGAAGAGGCTTTTTAGTTTGATACCATCCCATTTATTGATTCTTTTTTTTTATTTTTTGTATCGGGGATTGAACTCAGGGGTACTTGACCTCTGAGCCACATTCTCAGCCCTATTTTTTTATTTTATTTTTTATTTTATTCAGAGACATGAGTTGCTTAGCATCTTGTTTTTGCTAAAGCTGGCTTTGAACTCAGGATCCTCCTGCCTCAGCCTCCCAAGCTGCTGGAATTACAGGCATGCGTCCCCATGCCTGGTCTATTTAGTGATTCCTGACTTTACTTCTTGTGCTTTGGGAATCTAATTGAGGAAGTCCTTTCCTGAGCCAATATATGGAGAGTTGGACTATTTTTTCTTCTTGTAGGTACAGGGTCTCTAGTCTAATGCCTAGGTCCTTGACCCACTTTGAGTTGAGTTTGTGCAGGGTGAGATAACAGGGGTTCAATTTCAATCTACTACATATGAATTTCCAGTTTTCCCACCAGCATTTGTTGAAGAGGCTATCTTTGCTTTAGTATGAGATAACTATATTGATGTGCGTTTGTCTCTGTGTCTTCTGTTTTTTACCATTGGTCTATGTGCCTGTTTTGGTGCCAATTCCATGCTGTTTTTTGTTACTATAGCTCTACAGTGTAATTTAAAGTCTGATATTGTGATGCCTCCTGCATTACTTTTCTTGTTTGGATTTTTTGGCTATTCTGTGTCTTTTATTTTTCAAAATGAACTTCATGAGTGCTTTTTCTATGAAGAACATCATTGGAATTTTAATGGGAATTGCATTAAATCTGTATAGCACTTTTTATAGTATAGCCATTTTGAAAATATTAATTCTGTTTATCCAAGAACATGGGAGGTCTTTCCATTTTCTTAGGTTTTCCATAGTTTCTTTCTTTAATGTTCTGTAGTTTTCTTTGTAGAGGTCTTTCACTTGTTTTGTTAGATTGATGCCCAAGTGTTTGCTTTTGTTTTTGTTTTTGAGGCTATTGTGAACAGAATAGTTTTCCAGATTACTCTTTCTGCTGATTCATCATTGGTATATAGAAACACAATTGATATATTGGTGTTTTATACCCTGCTAATTTGCTGAATTCATTTATGAGTTTAAGATTTTTGGTGGAGTTTTGGGGGTCTTCTAAGTATAGAATCATGTCATTGGCAAATAGGGAATAGTTTAAGCTATTTTCCCATTCATATTCCTTTAATTTCTTTCTTTTGCCTAATTGCTCTGGCTAGGGTTTCAAGGACTGTGTTGAATAGGAGTAGTGAAAGAGGGGATCCCCATCTTGTTCTGGTTTTCAGAGGGAATGCTTTCCATTTTTCTCCATTTAGAATGATGTTGGCCTTGGGTTTAATATATATAGCTTTTACAAGGTTGAGGTATATTGCTACTATTCCTAGTTTTTCTGGTGTTTTGAACATTAATGGATGCTGAATTTTGTCAAATGATTTTTCTGCATCTGTTGAGATAATCATGTAGTTCTTGTCTTCAAGTCTATTGATAAGATGAATTACATTTATTGATTTCCATATATTGAACCAACCTTGCATCTTTAGAATTAACCCTACTTGATCATGGTGCACAATCTTTTAAACATGTTTTTGTGTGTGATTTGCAAGAATTTTTATATCTATGTTCATGAGTAATATTATTCTACAGTTTTCTTGATGTGTCTTTGTCTGGTTTTAGTATCAGGATGATACTAGCTTCATAGAATGAGTTTGGATGTGTTCCATCCTCTCCTATTTCATGGAATAATTTGAGGAATATTGTTATAGGCTCTTCTTTAAAGGACTGGTCGAACTCTACTGAGAATTCATCTGGTACTGGGCTTTTCTTTGCTGGTAGGTTTCTGATGGCATCATGTCATTGCTTGAAATTGATCTGTTTAAATTTTCTATGTCCTCTTTCAATTTGGGTAGGTCATATGTCTTGTAATTTGTCAATATCATCATGATTCTCTATTTTATTGGAATATAGATTCTCAAAGTCGTTTCTGATTATCATCTATATTTTAGTAGAATCTGTGGTGATATTTCCTTTTTCATCATGAATTTTAGCAATTTGAGTTTTCTCTTTTTTTCTTCATTAGCTCAGTGAAAGGTTATTGATTTTACTTAGTTTTTCAAAGAAACAACTTTATGGTTCATCTGTTATTTGCAATTTTTTGCTTCAATTTTACTGATTGGCTCTGGTTTTAATTATTTCCTGTCTTCCACTGCTTTTGGTGTTGATTTGTTCTTCTTTTTCTAGGGCTTTGAGATATAATGTTAGCTTATTTATTTGTTGACTTTCTTTTAAAGAATGAGCTCAGTGCAATAAACTTTCCTCTTGGTCCCAGAGATTTTGATAAGATGTGTTGCTATTCTCATTTGTCTCTAAGTATTTTTTTTTATTTCATCCCTAATTACTTCTACTATATATTGGTCGTTCAATAGCATATTATTTAGTCTCCAGGTGTTACCAAAGTTTCTGTTTTTTTATTTTGTCATTGATTTCTAATTTAACTCCATTATGATCTGATAGAATGCAAAGTATTCTCTCTATTTGGGGGAAGTTTTCTAAGAGTTGCTTTGTGGCCTAATATATGCTCTGTTTTAGAGAAGAATCAATGTGCTGCCAAGAGGAATATGTATTCATTCCTTGATGGGTGAAACACTCAATATATGTCTGTTAAGTCTAAATTATTAATCATATTCATTAGCTCTATAGTTTTTTAAATTAGTTTTTGTTTGGAGGACCGATCTAGTGATGAGAGGCATGTTTAAGTCACCTAGTATTATTATGTTGTGGTCTGTTTGACTCTTGAAATTGAGAAGGGTTTGTTTGATGTACGTAGGTGCTCCACTGTTTGGTGCATAAATATTTACAATTGTTATGTCTTGTTGATGTATACTTTCTTTAAGCTGTATAAAATGGCCTTCTTTGTCCCTTCTGATTAACTTTGGCTTGAAGTCCAGTTTATCTGATATGAGGATAGAAATCCCTGCTTGTTTATGAGATCCATATGAATAATATTTTTCTCATCCTTTTACCTTCAGTCTGTGGATGTCTTTGCTTATCAAATTGGTCTCTTGGAGACAGAAGATTGTTAAATCTTGTTTCTTAATCCAGTCTACCAGTCTGTGTCTCTTGATTGATAAGTTTAGGCCATTTGAAATCAATTTTATTATTGAGGTGTGGTTTTTATTCCCTGTCATTTTGATTTATTTCTGGTTTTTAATTTGAATTAGTTTTCCTTTTGACTGATTATTCTTCTCCTGTAGTTCCTCCAGTTGCTAGTTTTCACTTTTATTTTTCATTTTGTCTTCATGAAATATCTTATTGAGTATGTTTTGTAGTGCAGGCTTTCTAGTGGTGAATTCTTGTAACTTTTGTTTATCATGAAAGGTTTTCATTTCATAATCAATTCTGAAGTTTAATTTTGCTGGATATAGTATTTGGGGCTGGCATCCGTTTTCTTTCAGAGCTTGGTATTTATTATTCCAAGACCCCCTAGTTTGAGGGTGTTGGTTGAAAAATCAGCTGAGATTTGGATTGGTTTCTCTTTCAAAGGGTATTTGTCATTTGTCTCTGACAGCCTTTAAAATTCTATCCTTATTATGTATGTTAAGCACTTCCACAATAATGTGCCTTGGTGTGAGTCTGTTGTGATTTTGTATATTTGGAGTTCTACAAGCCTCCTGTGTTTGTTTTCCATTTTATTCCTAAGGTTTGGGAAATTTTAGGATATTTCATTGAAAAGATTGTGCATTCCTTTGGTTCATATCTCTGAGCCTTCATCTATCCCAATAAATATTAAGTTTGGTCTTTAATATTATCCCATATTTCCTGGAAGTTCTGTTCATGGCCTGTTAACATCTTTTCCTCATGGTCAACTTTATTTTCTAGATTATTTTTTATCTTCATTGTATGTAACTCTGTCTTCCAAATAGTCTAGTCTGTTGGTAATACTTTCCATTTTTAATATTTTTTAAAAATTGTTTTAGTTGTAGATTGAAACAATATCTTTATTTATTTTTGTGTGGTACTGAGGATTGAACCCAGTGCCTCACACATGCAAGGCAAATGCTCTACCCCTGAGCTACAGCCCCAGCCAGCCCTCCATTGAATTTTTAATTTGGTTTATTGATTCCTTCATTTTGAGGATGTCTGATTCTTCTTCAGGATCACTATCTCTTTGTTGAAGTAATTTTTCACTTCTTGTATTTTGTTTGATTTCATTTCTTACATCATCTTTTACCTCATATATAAGTTTAACTGTAAACTTTCTGAATTTTATCTCTAACATTCCCTCCACTGTAGTGCCAATGGAATCCACTATTAAAATATTCTGTGTTATTTGGTTGGTTTTTCCCCATGCTTTTTCATATTATTTGTGTGTCTACCCATCTATCTGGATGAACCAGATGCTGTAGAGTTTCTACCTTATGAGTCTATAATGTCCCTCTATGTTACTAGTACCTCACAGACTGGGGGTCAGGGGGGAGCCTGTGATAGCAACAATGTATGCAAACAAAATATAGTAGTAGACTAGGTCCTTAATTCCTATTTTAATATATATTGTGTTAATTGGTATGTAAGGATAACGGAATCAGCAATTTCCATCTGCAAAAACAGTAAATAATCATGTATTATGTCTGGATTAAAATCAAACAATAGGTGTTGTCTGTTACTTCTGCAGTGTTAATTATTGCTGTGACATTGATGGTAGGGGTAGACCTTATATACCTCAATTTATATTAAGAAGTTTTAAGGATAGAGTTGAGTATGTGTAATGAAGAAGAGATAGGAAATTGTTGCAGTTTCAAAGAGTGAATGGGGCAGATGCAGTGGTATTTAGGATATGTTTTTAATTTAAAGGGGAAGAAAAAGAATAATATAAAGGGGGAGAGGGAGAATGGAATTTGAGTGTCAGGAATAGAGATGAGAGGGGTAGACAAGAGAGATAAAGTAGCAATAAAGATGATACAAAACAAAATCAAAATAAGTTAATCAGAGACCCTAACCTTCAAAATACAGAGCATAGGAAAATAACACCTTCAAAAAAACAAAAACAACAACAACAAAGGAAAGAAAGAAAGAAAAAGAAAAGATGGAAAAGAAACAAATATAAATATGTGTAAGGAGTCTTTGAATCAGTCGTACACATTCAAATAAAATAAAAATCCAATACAGAAACCCCAAAACAAAAAGCAAAACAGAACTACTACTACTACTACAACAAACATAAAACAACAACAAAAATCGTGAAATGTTAAATTAAGGAGTTGTATCCACTATGGTGGACAAAATAGTGAGTGTATGTGAGTGAGCGTGTGTTCACTGTGCCCACCTGGTTTCTTTTCCTTTCTTCTTGAAGTATGATCTAAGCCTGGGAGTATGGGCTATAGATTGTGCATCTTCCCTTTTTTACTGTGTTGCTCACAGTGTTGATGGTTGGAGTTTAAGACTTCCAATTTCTCTTTTTGGGAAGTTAGTGTGGGCGAGCCAGACTGCAGGCTTGGTGGTGAAATGACTGGGTTGTGGCAAAGCAGCTGGCCACAAGGGGTAGGGGAGGGTCAGGTCTTGGCGCTGAATCCTGCAGGTCTGCATGAGGCTGTGTGCTGTGTTGTGTGGGGCAAGTTGGGGCCAGACCATGTAGGGGACTGGTGGGTCAAGGGCAGGCTACGGGTCCTTCCGGCAGCGGCAGAGCTCTTAGTCTTGCAGGCAGTGGCGAAGCTGTGTGCTGGACCCAGCAGCTGTGGTGGTGATGTGGTGGTGATGTGGTGGTGATGTGGTATATGGGGCAAGCTGGGGCTCAGCCAGGACCCAGGGCGGAGTCCTGCAGGCTGACCACAAAGCCGTGTGCTGGGAAGGACAGGTCTGGTAGTGAAACAGCTGCCTGGCATGCATGCAGCACTATAGGCTGGTGGCTATGCTGCGTGCCTAGTGGCAGAGCATTGGACCAGATCAGGTGGGCTGGGGGCGTTTGGAGAATGGGGACTGGAAAGCTAGACGGACCTGGTAGATGCCAGACTGGGAAGGGAGCCTGGGGACCAAGCCGGTGCTGGGTCGGCAAGTGCTGGCCAGGGTGCACCCCGCCCCCAACCCGGTGCTGAGAGCAAAATGCCCTCACATCCTCTCTTCCAACCTTCCACCCACTACAGCCGCCTGCTCATTCGCTGCTAGCCGTAGGACTCGCGCAGCTGGGAAGAGCCTGGCTCTCTAGAGCCTCTCTAATTTGTGTACCTCCACGCGAAAGGCTCCCAGTTTCTGACTTTCCACAGATTTGCTAGGCTCAGACAGTCCCAGGCCGACCTAACTGCAAACTCATGGATCTGGGTGTCCAATGTGGGTAGGCTCCGCAGCGATGCAGTCCCAAGATGGCGCCTCCATGAGGTAACATTTCTAATGCTCTCAAAGGTAGAAGTAAAACTCAAAATACTTTACTAAAGAGGAAAATAGGCCTGTGCAAATGAGATGAAGTTCTGTCGAGGCAACTATGATGCAAAACCTCAGTAATATAAAAATATAATTCACCAAGACTGAATAAACTTGACAGAAAAAGAGCTCAAACTAATGAACATGTGATTAAGATTGGACTGAAAACTAACATAATGCAAAGATATATTTAAAAGAATGTGACACATTAGTTGTAAGGTAGAAGCCTTTTATTATGATATGCTGGTGAATTTTTATGCATGTGTTCCATTCACTTTTGTTCCTACTATTTCTTTGAAAATAGTGGAAATAAAGAATATATAGAGAAGAATAGCTGATATGAAAAAAGTGATGAATGGGAAATTGGTCTTCTGTAAGAATAAAAAGACTTTGGGTAACTTTTTCCAAATGAGACAAGCAATGATATGGCAGCACAAAAGCATCAATAGTTCTTATATCTAGGTCACATTCTTTGCTTAAACAAGTCTGATGATGATGATGATGATGGTACTGATAGTTCTAAAATTGATGCTGACATTTGTAGAGGGCTGGTGCTTCCTGTTTACGTAGATTGCCTTATTTAATTTTCACAATTATGCTATAAAGTGAGTGTGAAAATTAGCTCCATTTATCAGATTAGAAAGCTGAGTATTATTGTCTTCAGGTAAGAAGCAGGGCATTGAAACTGTCCTACTTACTGCTTCAGGTAGAAACATTAAAATGCTTTGTGTCACACAAGTTGCCAAGGTTTGTTTGGTTTATGAAAATTATAGGAATTCTTTTTGAGGATGCTTAATGATAGTCAAAAACCAAGTAAGGGGGCTGGAGTTGTGGCTTAGCAGTGGAGCACTTGCCTAGCACGTTCAAAGCTCTGGGTTAGATCCTCAGCACTACATAAAAATAAACAAAATAAAACTATGTGTCCAACTAAAAAATAAATATTAAAAAAAAGTAAGGGAAAATTGTCGTTAAAGCAAGGCCAATGACTGCTCTTCTATAACAAAGCAACAATAGCTTATTGAATAATTGCTATATATATTTAATATAATTCTAGATGCCAGAATAGCACATATAAATTTTAAAAAGAATCAAATATATTTAATAAATATAATAATAAATATAATTATAGTTTGTATTTATTGAGCACTTATTATGTGTTCATTTAATCCTCACAATAACCCTATGCAGTAGCTGCTATCATCCTCAATTAATAGATAAAGACACAGAAACTAGTTGACAACAGAACAGGAATTCAAACACATGTACTCAGTCTCCATTTAATCCTCACAATAACCCTATGCAGTAGCTGCTATCATCCTCAATTAATAGATAAAGACACAGAAACTAGTTGACAACAGAACAGGAATTCAAACACATGTACTCAGTCTCCTCATGGTAGCCTGAGAGACAAAATGATGGATGGATGGATGGATGGATGGATGGATACATCGATAGGAGGAAAGAATGGGGTTAAGCAGTTACGGCTATGTGAAGTCAGGTAAAGGGAGAAGTCAATGTGAACCAGTTTGAACAAGTAGCTTCAATGCCCTTAAAGTCATGGACTTAAGTAACCAAAAAAGGATAGGGAATACATAATATGGGTTGTACAGGAACTAACAGAACATTGTCACATCACACAAACAAACCAATTAGGGTCACTCCAAGTGAATTTGGGGCTAAATAAAGACACAGACACAGAAAGCACCTTTTCTTTGGGTTCAGTGATTACCCCTCAGCCACAGCTCCCACAAGGCAGGGAATGCAGGCAAGAAAGAGAGCAAGGAACACATGCTGAACCCTTTTATTGAAGGGAAGCCATTCAAAGGATGTGCAAGGGGTTGGATTTCAGGGGGTTGAATCTAGCTTCATGATGTCTTGCTGTCAGCAGGTTGACTAACATCTAGGAAGGCCACATCCATCTCATGTGCTGTGTGGGGATTACAGGCAGAGCAAGTGAAAAGAAGCTTACATTGACCACCCGAACAGAGGGGCACACGTTGGTTCACTCCACACTGTGAGCTCAATGCTCATAGTTCACACACACACACACACACACACACACACACATCCCATGGCTGGCTTGCCACATCTTCTGATTCTTATCACTCAAAGCTAAGGGGCACTTGATTCCCATGTGGCAGCTCCCAACAGAGCATATTGATGTGAATAATTTATTCATTAAGTCACTCATTCAATCAGCATTTATTAAGATTCTCCTGTAGGCCATGTACTCTGCCATTCACTAGGTTATGAAAAAGTTACAGATAAAAGTTTGGTAAACTTAAACAGTGATTATGCCAGATGATAAGTGCTTTAGCAAAGGAGTCAGGGAGGGCTGGTTATGCAGAGCATAAGTTGAGATTCACAGAAGAAGCCCATTATCTCTGGGTCTTAATGGAGAATCTGAGACTACAGAGTGACATATAAGAGCACATAAGAAATGTCAGGTGATTCCAAATTGCAGGGGTGTTGGAGTAGAAAATAATTGTGGGAAGGGGAGGATAATAGTGACTTGAAGCTGGAAAGGCAACTTAAGGGATGGAAAAGCCTTGGATATTGTGGGAAGAGGAGTTAGGGGGAGGGCAGGCAGTGGGGACAATCCAAGTATATCAACATGCCCAAGTGTCTTTAATGTTCAGAGGCAGATAAGATTGGGATAAAGTAGGGTCACATATTAAATTATATTAGAGTGGAGTCTTTGAGCCTGAGGTGATAGGCATGTAGGGCTCATGTGACATGACTAACCCCACCCAATTAAAATCATTAGTTGGGTCTCAGACTGGCATGCTGTGACCAGAGAGGAACTGATTAATCTGGCAGAAACTTTGAAGATCTATTAACAAGTATCAGAGACTGACTGGATATACGGAATAAGAGAAGGAATAGTCAAATGGGAAACTTGGAAACTAGGAAAACTGTGGCACAGACAGAAGACCTTAAGAAACAAGATCAAGAAATACATTTAAATGAGAAAAATCATATTTTAAATGCTGAGAGGTAATATGAGAGCCATTTCTGAATAGATTTTAAAATCTTTATTGGTAATAGACCTCAGTCCACAAAAGACTTAGCTAATTCTCAATTTGTTTGTTTGTTTGTTTTGTTTTGTTTTTGTACCAGGGTTTGAATTCAGGGCTCTTTACCACTGAGCCACATCCCCAGTCATTTTTATTTTTATTTTGAGACAGGTCTTGCTAAATTGCTTAGGGCCTTGCTAAATTGCTGAGGCTGTCTTTGAACTTGTGATCCTCCTGCCTCAGCCTCCCTAGCTGCTGGAATCATAGGCATGTAACACTGCACCCATCTAATTCTCAAGTTTTAATAAGTATTGGCTTTTAAAATGTGACCAGATGAAAACATAAGTATTATAAGCATTAATATATCTGAAATAGGCACTGGACCGCGTGGCCTCTTAAGATTTCATGCACAAATACATTTATCAGACATATATCATGGAGCTCAGGCCGGTACTGCACAGCAGATGGTGCCATAGTTTACTAAGCAGCAGCATCTGCTCCAGCTTCTAAGAAAGTGCCCAGAAACTTGGAGTAGTTTGCCATTGCTATCACATGTGGTTTTTGTATGTAATAAAAACCACAATTGTTGATTGATTAGAAGTTTTGGGGAAGGAAGGAAGGAAAGAAGGAAGGTGGGGGGACAAAACCCAGTAATAAATTCTGGTCCTTCACCAAACTGATTTACAAAACATCAATTCTGTGGGAAAGTAATAGGTTTCCCATAAAAAGCACATCCCAACCTTAGATAAGTTTAGGATGAACTGATGTAAAATAAGTCACAAAGGTTCTTAGTTTCAGGACTCCTGAAGGACTACACTAGGAACCTCCACATGGAGGTAGGAGTAAGCAAAGTCTCCGGAATCATAAACCCCTGAATTTGTGGAGCCTCTAAAATGACTAGTGTCCTGTGGATGACACTGTATGGAAAGTTAATATTTCATAATTATTTTTAACTTTTCAATCACTTTTTATACATCTTGAATATAGCACTATCATTTAAAAAAATTGATTTTCCCTTATTTTTAATAATCAAAACATGAACCACAATGTTACCATCATAGTCAATGCTACCATTTTTCTAATTCCATAGTTTTTCTTTGTCTTTTAGTTAAAAAAAAGAAGCTGACCAAGTGCACAGGAAGAGACAAATTCCCACCCCCTACAAGCCAAAGATCATGTTTTTTTCTATGATCTCTGGATTGTTACAGAATATATGGAGGAAACCTCTGCAGTTTATATGAGGAATGTCTTGAAACTAATTGTGCCAGGAAATTCTTCTTGGCATACAAAGGTGAGATCAGAGACTGAAAAGATATTGGAAAGAATTTGAAATTTTAAAAATATATTTATTTAGTGGTATTCATAGAAGGTAGAGGAAAAGAAAGGGCACCTAAATGTTTTTAAAAAACCACTGAGGTACTTAGAGAAAATGAAAAACTGGTCCTTGAAGTGCTATCAGATGTCAGGGCCCTGAAGCCAGGATTAGTTCCAGGAACAAGTTTTAGGGAGGAGATTGCTTCACTTCCTGATAGAATGGTCTCCCTCATTTTAGGCAGCACACTCAATTCCATATTCCTTTCTCTTGAGTTTGATAACATTGAAATAGCTCTGTTCGTTGCTGGCCATCATTTTAGTGTGAGACACGAATAAATTTTGAGGTAGGTGAAAATCCCAGTGAAACTGGACAGATTGTGAACATGTGTACACAAAGCTTCATGTTTAGAAAAGTCACAGTAGAACATCAGTGATCTCTTCACACCCCTATGTGTCCAAACTTCCTGACTTCCTAATCCCATTTCACAAAGCCACACTTTCTAGTTGCCTGGATACCAGACTCAGTTTCCCATTGTCTATCCTCCAACTACCTTCAAAATATACATTGCAGGGGCTGGGGATGTGGCTCAAGCGGTAGCGCGCTCGTCTGGCATGCGTGCGGCCTGGGTTGGATCCTCAGCACCACGTACAAACAACGATGTTGTGTCCGCCGATAACTAAAAAATAAATATTAAAAAAAAATTCTCTCTCTCTCTCTCCCTAAAAAAAAATATATATATATACATATATATATATATATATACATATATGTATATATATATATATATATACATATATGTATATATACATTGCAGCCTCCTATTTTATGTGGGGAAAAAACTGACAACTCTACTCTCTGCAGCTACGTTTCATTTCTCCCTTTCCTGTTTTTGCAAGACTTCTTGAACAAGGTATCTTATTTCCTTGCCACCTCCCTCTCCTTAATCCCAGGCATCTGGCTTTAATCATAATGACCAGCAGTAACTATGGCTGGCTTGATTGGGTGCTGACCAGGATCTATCCTGCACCAGGATCCGTGCTTAGTGCTTGGCAACACATGACTTCATGGACTCCTACAATTATCCTGAGTCAGATATTACTCCTAATGAAATTTTGTAGATAAGATGCTCAGATTTAGATGAAGCAATTTGCTACATACAGATACTAGTGACAGAGCTGGGTCAAAGCCCATGTCTGACTGACCTCAAGCATTCTCTTCACTACCTCTTTGTTTACTCAAAGGTGCCAGAAAATTGCTCACATTTGAACTTCCCAAATCCAAGAGGTATTACTATAATCCATTTAATGCACTTGCTCTTAACTAGAAGAATCACCAGCCTTTGCAAATTTGTAGGGATATTTTGTTGGAAGAATACTGGAGATGGGGATGCTAATAGCAAGAAGGAGGAAGGGAGCTATAGAAACTTACTGCAATGCTGAGCACTACCTCATACAACAAAAAAATTATCCTGCCTCAAATGCCAATAATGCCCCATTTAGAAACAATGATAATGGATGAGAATCTAATAATGGATTCAGAAAGCTTAAAGAACTTCCCTGAATCTGGAGCCATAAATCAAACTGAGATATGTCTGGCTCTAAAGTCTATGCTTTTTTCACTTGATCCAACATTATCAAACAGAACATTAAAATATTAGTATAATTTGATTTGCTCACAGAATTATCATATTTTATATGCAGCATCTCAAATATAATTTATTTAGAGAATAGTTAACTAATTTCCTGATTGAATGTTCTTTTAATACATTTAATGGAAATAGCATGTATCATCATATTTGCCAGATTTTCAGAAGAAGGCTAAAACTTAATGAAAGAAGCCATCAAAATTATATTAAATAAAAGAAGTCTGTGTATTCTGGAACGTACTCTCTTCTGCAGTGTCAACCGGGAATGGAAAGGACTCATTTAGGAAAGGAAGAGGTAAAATGAAGAAGTGGGAGAAAAATAGATGAAGAGATGAGAGAGGAAAAAAATACTTGGATATTTATCTAATCGGTCTTATAAACATACTGAGCTCTGTCCATTGCAATATTTGCTTTTTCTGAAACTATGTTTTTAAAAAATAGCTTTGCAAACATTTTTAAATCAAAAATGTTGCTCAAATTTAAACAAAATCCTTTACTTTCTTTATATAAAGGCATCTCCTTAAGGGGCTTATTTCCAAAATACATACCATGTATTTTTTTGGTAGCAGTCATAGGTTGTACTGGGCAAAGACATTGTCACTCGGGCTGGGGATGTGGCTCAAGCGGTAGCGCACTCGCCTGGCATGCGTGCGGCCCGGGTTTGATCCTCAGCACCACATACAAAGATGTGTGTCCGCCAAAAAACTGAAAAATAAATATTGAAATTCTCTCTCTCTTTCTCTCTCTCTCTCTCAAAAAAAAAAAAAAAAGACATTGTCACTCTTGGTAAAAGAGGGTTTTGCTTTTCATAATCAAAGATGGCATACCTGGACCACACACTTGAACATACCTCAAGTGTGAAGAATTTCCATGTACTATTTTTTTGCTTCCCAAGAAAATGCAGTAGTCGTTTCAGCCTCACACACATTCCTATCTTTTTAAAACACACTTGCAAGAGAACATCCCATCTTGAATTGCCTGCAGGAAAAAAGTGTTTTTCTTCTTTCAATTTTCGCAACTTGAATTATATTTAAATTCCCACTGTAGTTGATTTTGGGGGCCTCATAGAAAACATAATCTCAAACTTTAGTGGTGGTAAGAATAACTGGGGAACTTGTTAAAAATGCAGATTTCCAAACTCCGTACTAGAATTTAGTAGTTACTATTACTACTACTACTACTTAGGCTCTGTCAATAAGTTCTTCCAGATGATGGAGAGCATAAGGCTTAGGGACCACACTTGGAAGACAACTAGTTAGGCACTTAGTAGCCCTTAAGAAACAGGTGTTGAATATATGAACGTAACTGGAGGCTGTACTGACATTTCTATTTCTGTTAACAGAGGCTCTTTCCTATAACCACACAAGCTTACAATCCCAGAAGATTCTCTAGCCTCTTCCTTCCTCTAACCTGTCTGCCTGTTTTCATCAGCCTTTGAAGTCTTATTGTGAATCTGTCCCTTCCACTTTCAAGGCTATCATGCTGTCTTAGGATCTCCTGTCTTGTGGATTGTTTTCAGGTTTCCTGGATTCCTCTTACTTCAATTCATCTTTTAAACCTCTACCAGCTTTATTTTCCCAACCCATGCTTATCTGTGTTTAAGGCTCTTAGTGATTTGACCCAACCTACTTCCACCTAATCTCCCTTTCTTCTCCTTCTCTTTAAACATCTTGGTTCACACTCTCATCCTAGTTATGTTTTATATATTCCTGTCTTTGCTCCTCCCACATCCTCTCCCCTGGGCAGGAAAGGGATAATTCAGCAGGCTTGATTGTTTAAGCCCTGCACATTCCAAAGAAATGTCTGTCTTCAGAACTAGCCCCTGGTCAGTTCCTGGGAGATAACCTCTGAGCCCTTAGAATATTCTTCCTGAAAGAGGGTTTTTGTATGCCTGAGCCTTGGCTATGCTGTACCAGTTTGAAGAGATAAATTTATTGTGACAATATAATTTATGGTAAAGGCTGGAATTCGACCAACTGACATCAGTCAAACAGGCCCTGTATGCCTATGGGACTGACTGCCAGTGACAACCCTGGACACCAAAGAACATAGAAGCTACCTTGGTTGACAGTGATGTCACACACCAGTGCTGGGAGAGTTAAGCATGTCCTCTTGAGACTCTATGGGAGGAGGACACCTAGAAGCTTGTACCTGGTTTCTCCAGTACGTCTTCCCATGTTCCTTTCTCTTTGCTGATTATAATCTGTATCCTTTCACTATAAAAGCCACAACTCACGAATGTAATAGCTTTTCTGAGGACTGTAAACCTTTCCTGTGAATCCTCAAGCTTGTTGGTAGTTTAGGGAACCCTTAACACACCCTCATAGGACTGCCCTCTTTTCTGCCTCACTAAATGCACTGTGCAGTAGTCACCCTTTACCATTATTTCATTTTCCTTGGCTTCAATGGGCATCATCATGGACCAACAATCTACCTTCTGACAGAACATCAGAAGGTCAATAGTAGCCCAACTATAATATGTCACAATGCCTGTGTCACCAGTCTCATTTCATCTCATCGTGTAGACATTTTATCAACTCACACTATTACAAGAAGAAGGGCAAGTATGGTAAAATATGATATTTTGAAAGAGATCACATTCCCATAGTTTTTATTATATTATACTATTTTATACAGAATATTATTATAATTGATCTAGTTTGTTAATAGATATTATTATTCTCTTACTGTGTCTAATTCATAAATTAAAATTTATAATAGGTATTATTATTCTCTTACTGTGTCTAATTCATAATTAAACTTTAGCATAGACATGTATACATAGGGAAAAAGCAGTGCATATAGGCTTCAATCTTATCTGTAGTTTCAGGAATCCACTGGAAGTCTTAGAATGGATCGCTGCAGATTAAGGGGATTATTGTATATCCAAGGGACTGTTAGAATTCCTTTTCTTTAGCCAGGCACAATGGCAAATTTACAGCAAATCTTGCTAAGTGAAGCTAGCCAATCCTAAAAACCAAATGTGGCATGTTTTCTCTGATATAAGGAGGCTGATTGGGGTCGGGAGGGAGAGCATGGGAGGAATAGACGAACTCTAGATAGGGCAGAGGGGTGGGAGGAGAAGGGAGGGGGAATGATGGTGGAATGTGATGGACATTATTATCCAAAGTACATGTATGAAGACACGCATTGGTGTGAATATACTTTGTATACACACAGGGATATGAAAAATTGGGTTCTATATGTGTAATAAGAAATGTAATACATTCCGCTGTCATATATAAATTTTTTAAAATTAATTAAAAGAAAAAATTTACAGAAAATCTTTTATGTAGATAGGTTATACATACATAGACTAATACCTAGAAATTAAGCAAGATCATTTGGCTAAGATCTCAATGACTACATTCATACAATTAATGCCAGACAGTGATTAATAAATATTGGTAGAGTTCTGTATATTATCTATCACATATTAAATTTAAAAATTAAAATTGTTATAAAACCATTTGTATAGTACATTATTATTTTTGTAAGCCCCTAGCCACATACATACATATTTGCTTAGGAAACAAATTCAATAATATTTATTAATTTATGGAACAAGTAACAAGTAACTCATTTTCTCCTAATACCCTAAATGGTGATTATATGATGAACTCTGCTACCTTCATGCAAGGAATAAAAAACAGAAAATAGATGTGAAATTGAAAATAAATGTGTATATCCACTGGTAAATGAGGAAGGGATTCTTGATCCTAAATTTTAGTCAATAAATATGTATTAATATATGTTAAAAATGCTACTAATAAATTTATGAAATGATTCTTTGACAGATCTGGGTTCTTTTAGAGATCTGGGTCCTTTTCTAGATCTATTTTACAGGTAGAAACACACTATTTTAAGTATATATGAGACTGTAACACCTAAGTTTTATTTGAAGAAAAAAAATTTTAAATGGAGCACAAAGAAGAAAATAATAACCCATAAGCAAATCCATTATTTTTTAGAGCAGCATTTCCTTGCTGTGATTGAAGAACAATTGTATCAGCAGAGATGTTAGCAGGTTTTCCCACAAAAAGAAAAAGAAAGTTTTGATGTCTAAATAAACTTAACTAAATAAATGTATATTGCATCCTGTCCTTGTTGTAATGCAGATAAGTATACTAAAGAAGCTTTGCAATGAACTCTCTCCTTTAATTCAGTATTTCTTAAATCATTTGCCTCCCAATTCTGTGCCTGGGCAGCCCAAGAGATGTTGCTTCCTGCCTCATTACGGGAACCAGGGCATGGCAACAGCTGCTTTCTCATCTCTCTATATGAAGATACGTCATAAGCCTCAATTTATTTGCCCCACTGCTTGAAACAGTCAGATCTTCAAGACTAACTCTGACTATGACAGGTTCTTCCTGAAATATTAATAGAACTATTACAAGCCCCAGATGACCCAACAGAAGAGGGGATATCTATCCTGATTGATCGACATGGATCACAGGCTGCTCAGAAAGGGAGGCTGAGCACTGTGACCAGGGCACTAGAATAGTGGCAACTAGAATAGGACAAATCACACTATTTGAGTGAGGAAAATTAAATGCTGCAAGGAAGAGAGAAGGGGAAAAGGGAACAAAATTGAAATGTTTAATATGCTGCCTTGTCCTCTTTTTCAATACTTTTTTGTTGAAATGTATATTCTTTGTAAAACAAAAGTGTCCATTCTCTATTCTTTCACAATTAATATAACATAAAGATTTGTTTTCCATTCACATTAAATATCCTTCAGAAAACATGAGCTTTTAGAAATGTATATGATACATTTTATAAATTACCCAGATTTTGATAAAACATTCCTATAATCATTAGGCTTTTAGTTTGTCCTCAGTTTCCACTACTTTAGAAATCTCTGTATTGCACATTCTGCATCAGGAGTTCTTGCTGGTTCAACTCAAAATTCAGATTCACAAGACTACTTTACATCCTTTTTCTCCACAGGATATAGTACAAGAATATCGCTTCCTAGAAGGGTGGTGTTTGAGTCAGCTTTTTCTCTACTGTGACCAAAAAACCTGAAAAAACAATTTTAGGGGAAGAAAAGTTTATTTTTGACTCATGGTTTCAGAGGTCTCTGTCCATAGATGGGTGACTGATTGCTCTGAGCCCTAAGGTATGGCAGAAGACTGTGGTAGAGGAAAGCATCTCAGGACATGGCACCAGGAAGCAGAGAGACAGCTTCCCTCACCACAAACAAAATATAAACCCCAAGGACATTCCCCAACCATCCTTCTCCAGCCACACCCTACCTGCCTACAGTTACCACCCAGTTAATCCCTATCAGTGGATTTATGTGCTGAGTAGATTAAGGCTCTCATAACCCAATCATTTCACCTCTAAACTTTCTTGCATTATGTCACACATGAGCTTTTGGGGGGGACACCTTATATTTAAGCCATATGGGTGTCAGTGATAACTTCTTTTTTATAGGAGTTCTTGCAGTGGTCCATAGCAGCTCACGTACAAGGAGATGAGATACACATCAAGCAAGTGTAGTTGTTCTGAATTAGAAACCTTATTTCCCCAAAGAAGCCAGTTGTTCTTTCAACAAATCTGTAAAGACAATTTTCAGGGTCCTTTCAGAGGACATGTTCAATTCCAAGAGCACCAACCACACACAGGGAAGCCCCATGCTCTAATCCCTATCAGTTATTATAGTTCTAGTCGAGGTGCCACTTGCCCATCCAGGGTCAGTTTTACTATATAAGTCATATTGACTATTTATCAGCATAGTTCACATAAGTCCCTCATCAGGTTTTCAGGTAATTGAAGATCAAATTATCATGCAGAAACAGAGAAATATTTTGTTAACTCTTTATCCACATTATTAAACATAAATCATTGTTCAGGTATTATAATTAAAGTATATTCTAAAAGGTGGAATGACTGATTTAAAGACAATAGTTTAGAAACTCCTGTTGAATACAGCTGAAGTTATTTTCCAGAAAGACATATCAATTTAAAATATGACTGGCCAGTCACTTGTCTCATTTGGGTTGCCACCATCTTTCCAGCATCATTTCTGTCAACCTCTACCTGAATAACTTTCCTCCAGCACTGCTAGCCTCTTTGCCACTCCACCCATTTCATTTACTTTAGCATTTCTTGCTCAGCCGTGTCCTCTAAAATGTTCTCATTTTCCTTCCTTGGAATCATTTGATTAACCTTTCAGAGTACACTAGAAATGATTTCTCATTTTAAATGATCTTCAACCAGTTTCCTTTCAACACTCTGAAATATAATTCTTAACGCACTCCTCTTATGCTCATAACTCTTTGCTCTGACAACTATTTAAGGACTTTTCAAGTTGGTTATTGTTTGGTGAATATGAGCCTGTTTTTTTATACCAGTACATGAATTCTCTGTAGCTAGAGATCACACTTGTAATTCTCTACCTCAGAGCACTTTGAATCATCTATGAGACAGGCACTGTTAGAGGTGTGGAGAACAAGCATCTAAGTATCTAGAACTACACCTGCATATAATAGATGACCCATAAATACTGACTGAATGAGTGAATAAATGCCAAGCCATTGCCAAGCAAGATAAAGGTGCTCTTCTTATGAATTATAAATATTAAAGAAGGGAGAGAATAAACTGACAAATAAGAAAACCATTGGATGTAGTAAATGTTGTGAAGATAATTAAAGTGAGGATGATGTTATAGAATGTTAGGTGCTGCTTTAGTTTGGGTAATCAAAGAAGGTTTTGCTGTGGGCATGACAGCTGTGATCTGTATACTTAGGAGTTGGCCATGTAAAAGTCTGGGAAGAAGCATACAGGGTGGATGTAAAACCTAGTGCAAAGACTTTGATGGAAGGCTTGGGTGTTTTGGGTAAAGACAGGGACATTAGCCTAAGTCCTCGTCAACAAAAGGTATATTTATATTTTCCCTCCTCTGCATTCATGGAACACCAGATATTAAAAGAAAAAAATGCTCTGAGGTGGGCCCAAAGAAATTAAAAAAAAAAAAAACATCTAAAGGCCAGTTCAGCATGAACATTGATGAACCAACTTACTCCAGCCATTGTCAACCCTCTTCCCACCTCTGTTCCCCTAATTATCCTACTCCATGGATCTACATCTGCCCTGAACCCAGAGCACAGAGAGCTTCAGGGACAGCCACCCATCAGTCCCTGATGTTCTTTTCCAAGTCCTTTTTTCAAGTCCCAATCATAATACTCCCTATTTTTATTTCATAGAATGTAAGGCATGTCAGATTTTTAGTCGATATTTGGAACTCCTGTAAGACTATCAGGAGATTGGAATGGCTATACCAAAGTGTAAAGATTCCCAAACTTGAATGATATGAATGCAGATCCTCTAAAGGTCTTGTTAATATATGATTCTGATTCAGCAGATATTGAGTGTGCCTGAGAATCTACCTTTCTAATAAGCTTCCAGGAGATGCTCTCACTGCTGGTCCATGATCCTCACTTAAAGTACAAGGGCACAGAGCCCTGGTTCTGAGTCTTGATTGCACATTAGAGACCATTAAGAAGTTTTAAAATTTCCTGACACTCAGTCTATACCCCAAGGTAGTCAAATCTGAAACTCCAGTATTGGGACTCAGGAAGGAGTATTTGTTTTTTTTTTTTTTGTTTTTGTTTGTTTGTTTGTTTGGTGTTTTTAATTCCTTCAAATGATTCCAATATTTGAGAAACACCAGCTTAGGGCAAAAGGTTGTCAAATTGATTCACCCAGTTTCTTAGGACTCAGGCTAAATTCTGTAGTCATTGATACGCTACCAGGTGTTCTTTTAGAAAACAGATCTCCTAAGAAGAGTAAACCCTACCCTGTCAAAGTTCTAAAAGAAGTCTAAATATAGTTAAGATTTTTAAAAGAATTTATTTGGTTTTGTTTTTATTGAGTGTGTTTGTGCTTTCTCTAAGAGCAGGCAGGAGTTCTTTCTTGCCCCTCGGCTGTCCTAATTTAAAACTTATGTTATTGAAAGAACTTTTCTTTCTCTGAAACCTTTGGGCAAACTGAGGTATAAAGAAAGGAGGAAACTCACTGCCTATGCCTTACAGCTTAACAAAATGAAAGAATGAAATCTGAGGTTTGGGATAAATATGCTCATGTCAGACTAGTGTACTTTCCAGACTCCACACTGAGGAAAAAAAAAATGATACCCTACTGGAGCCCACTGTAATTAACTCTCGGACAGCATTTCCATTGTAAATCCAAGTTTTAAGAGGTTTGTTACTCAGCTGTAAAATTGTGCTCTAGGCTATGGCTTGGCCATAGACAATTTCAGCTTGAAAGAGGTTTTAAAAATAAAAGGAGGTTTTTCTCATTGAACGAGTGAAGTGTGGCTTCAAAAGGAACGAAATATCCACTGTACTCAGACATTCTTTGCATCTCTCTATTTTATCCCAAGGGGTCTTGATTTCTAACAAATGAAACCTTGTTTTCTCACATATTTTTAATCCAAATGTTTAAGTTACCAAATGTTTGGAGACTCTTTGAATTAAGGAACTGTATTTTGAGGATCACAACTCAATAAGAAGGGAGAAAGATGTTCTTTGCTATTTTTCATGTGCACTGCTAGGGTGGGACAGGATTCTGTTCTTGGAAAATAGGAAGTCTGTTGCTCATATTTAAAAGGGAGAAGGGGTTATAAAAGAAAAATGCTGAGTTGAACAATAGGAAGCCTACTCACTACTTGTATGTTTTCACTGAAGAATTCTTAGGGGATTTTAAGATGTCTGTCATAAATATATGAATAGTTCAGAAACTCCTGATGTATACAGGACTGTCAATGTTAAAACAACATTGATCTCTTTGATGTCAACAATTCTGATTTCTGCTTATTAATGTTGGGGACTTTTTTTTTTTTTTTTGAGATAGCCCTTTCCCCATATTGGAAAGCAACTGTTGCTCTTTTCTGGCTTGACTTGTTCTTCCAATGGGTATACCGGTCAGAACAATCTTCGACTTCTTGTAATATATCATCTAATATCTCTCATTAGCATCCCATCAGCTCATAGTGCCTGTTTTCTTCCCCCACCCTTTTTCTTCCTTTGATAGTGAATGTAAGAGTAATCCTCTTTACCTCATGCCTGACTATGGCATAATAAAATCCAGGTGTACACTGGAGCCCCAGAGTAGTTCTGCCAGGGCTTCAGTCTAGAGAATCTTATTATTGGTTAGTAGTGGTCAACCCAAGGACTTCATGTGTCCCAGCAGACCTTAGTAAAGCACATTATCATAACTACATGCTACAATCATTAAGTATAATATCTCCCTTGAAAGAACAAATAATAAAAAGTCATGACATAAAAAAAAAAGATTCTATAAGCAACTACCAATAGAAGGGAAAACAAAGATAGGTATTTAACTTTATTTATTTATTTATTTAAATTTTTATTTATTTATATTTGGTATCAGGGATTGAATTCAGGGGCACTCGACCATTGAGCCACATCCCCAGCCCTATTTTTAGTTTATTTAGAGACAGGGTCTCACTGAGTTGCTTAGTGCCTTGCAGTTGCTAAGGTTGGCTTTGAACTTGCAATTCTCCTGTCTCAGCCTCCCAAGCCGCTGGGACTAAAGGCATGTGCCACAGTGTCTGGCAGGCATTGACTTTAAAAACATATTCTAGTGTCCTTGTCAGTGATACTAGGGGATCCAAGGAGTTCTGGCTATTACAATCAATTTGCTTGGCCATCTATATTCTAACTAAAACAGTATTACCCCACATTTTAGTTCAGATATCTTCTTTAGGGAAAGATACCTCTCCATGCCCCAAAGCCATCTGGGTGAGTGTTCTTCCCTACCCGTTCCTCCTTCCCCCCTCGTACTACCACTGCACCATCCACATTGTCCAAACATAGCTCTTTGGAATTTTCCATCTCTCCCTTCTTTACTAACTAGATTGTGAACTCTTTGGGTTCAGAGACTATGTATCTTATCCATTGTTAGAACCCTACTACTAGGATACTTCCCTAGCATCATACTAAAAGAAATGTATTATACAAACAATGACAAAGTGAATAAATCAATAAAATTGAAACATAGGGATTTGTGCCTAAACAACAACTCTTTAATTCATTTGCCGGTATACTGTAATACATTCTAGTTTTAATTAAATATGGGGTGGGGTGGGGGAGGGGGGTAAATGGTCTGGTTTTGATAAAAGTCTTTTTACCTAAAAGTAGCAGTAATAAAAAGTAGCAAAAATGGTCAGCATTCATTTTGTACTCAGTTGTCACCCATTATTCAAAATGCTTTACCTTTAATATATTATCTAATCTTCATAACAGCCTATATAGTGACCACTGCTATTGTGTATATTTTACAGGTAAAGAAACTGAGCCATGGGCCCAAGTTGCCAGAGCCAGTGGTTCAAATTCAGCCAATGTAACTTGAGCCACCTTAGGCACTATCCTATCTGGATGAGATGAACAGACCCATTGTGGCCCATCCCATGAGTGTGTCATGGCTGACTGATTTCACATCAGGCATTGCAAGTCTTCAGCATTTAGTTTGGCAGCCATCATGCTCCTTGTGACATCAGTTTTCTCTGATGTCCATTTCCTTGCAGTGTACATGTGTTTTTCTTTCAGTTCCTTACTCTTAGTGTTTTATGACTTGGGAAGCTTGAAGAGACAGCTGTATTGTTAATGCAATCCATTACCACAGAGATTTCTGGTCTTTTTTTAGAACGTCATAATTTGTTAAAAGTTCTGGTTTGGGTTTTCCTCACATCTTATTGCTGACAGTTTTAGCAGTATACGCAAACATTATCAGCCATCTCCAGGGTACTGATAGAGATATAAAGGTTTCTGTAATTGTCTAAGATCATTTGCTGCTTTATATAGTACAACTTGCTCACGTGGTACAATTCTGCTTCCAAGTTATTTTCTGGCCCCAGTAGGCTATAAAATCATCTGATGCCACTCTCACTTTAAGGACAACAAAATACTTGTTCTGAATCATTTGCTTTTGTTAACTCACATCTTAAGGGTGCCTGTTTACACTGAGGAAGGGAAAAGGATTATCAGTGATTTCTTTGTTAAACTGAAAAAAATAAAGGGATATTTTTCTCATCATCACTTCTTTCCCTTGCTGACGGTATCAATTTGCAGTACTGTACTCAACTGTATGCTGAGCTCTTTTTCATTTTGAAGCATGGATATTAGCACGTTTTATAAACAAGGGATCATGGTCAATGTCAAAAATTGGTCTGGCCTAAGTTTTTCTTGAGTTGATAGTAATTTGAAAGTTAAGTATGTGTCCAAAGCCACACAGTTTGTTAGGCCCAAGCTGAATCTAGACTCCTTATCTCCAGACAGTGAGTTCTGCACTCTTTATTGTTCTATATTCTCAAATTTTATTTGAAATAATAGTCAATATTATGCTTAAGAAGAGAAGTTACAGAAGAATTCGCTTGGTACTAGCCAATTATTTTGAGAGATCAAAGTCATTATAGATTTAAGTCCACAAAGAATCACATACACATATACCCTCCACACAAATAGCTTTCTAAAAGCCTAAAATAAAGGAATATAAAAACTATGCAATAAGATAAATACTACAGTGACCTAAAGTTAAGGTTGAAAACATATATATGTATATGTAACATACACATATATATACAACTTATGCATATATAATGATGTATACATATAATACATAATATATACATATAAATACTTATAGAGAAACTTAAAAAGGGGTAGTAATCTCCCAAGTCCTTTAGATATTTTTTTTCTCAATGAAGTTAATGTAATACAGAACCTAGGTAAAATTCCTGTTTTCAGGGAAAAATTAGTCTGTATTAGTTTACGAGGACTGCTATTAACCAAGTATCACTAGTTGGGTGGCTTAAATCATAGAAATTTATTCGCTGGGTATTACAGATAGCACAGTTGGTAGAGTTAGAGAAGATAAATGCTAAGTGAAGTTAGCTAATCCCAAAAAAACAAATGCCTAATGTTTTCTCTGATATAAGGAGGCTGATTCATAATGAGATAGGGAGAGGGAGCATGGGAGGAACAGAGGAACTCTAGATGGGGCAGAGAGGTGGGAGGGGAAAGGAGGGGGCATGGGGTTATTAATGATATGGAATGTGAGGATCATTATTATCCAAAGTATAGGTATAAAGACACTAATTGGTGGGAATATACTTTGTATAAAACCAGAGATATGAAAAATTGTGCTCTATATGTGTAATAAGAATTGTAATGCATTTTGCTGTCATATATAAATTTTAAAAATAAATAAAAATAAAAATTCATTAAAATGCAATCAGCAGAGAAGAGTTTATAGAGAATATTATTTTAAAAGTAGAGGAGGTCTATCATCAAGTTTTATCTAATACAGTTTATATACCTAGTCTCTGGCCAACAGTTTGTCAATGTACATATTTATATAGTGGTAAATGATTAACCCATATTAGCATTCATCAAGCAGATATTTTGAAGGGTAATAGAAAAATCATTACTTATTTATAGGATAATTATTATTTGACAAATTTTCAAGAATATAAAACTTATAGTCCTTTGAAACCCTGTGAAAATTTTATTTTAAAATTTAAGCACTATAATAAGTAGTAGAAAATATTTCAAGTTGCTTTATATTATAAAACTTTTAGGAAGGTTTTGTCATAATGATGTAACTCTAAGAAATAAATATTATTTGTCTTCATCTGAGTAGATTTTGTCTGCTACTTTGTAGCTACCTTGGACAAAAAGATTATCTTTGGGTGTTATGAAATATTAAAGCACTGATTAAAGTCTCTTTTAACTCCAAATATATATATTTCACTCTATATTGTGTGTGTGTGTGTGTGTGTGTGTGTGTGTGTGTAGATAGAGCATTTGGCATATCCCTAACATCTTTTTTTAATTTTCATATTTGTTTATTTTCAATAACTAAACTTCACAGAATTTAGTAGCAAATAATAAAGTTTTAGAAATTTAATTTTGTACGTTAGTTCCAACTATCTCTATTTTACAACCTATAAGGCTCATGTCATAGTTTAGCATCAATAAATCTATAAAACTTTATAACAAATCCATTATTCATCCCATGTGATGATTTTTCTTGTTTTTTAAAGGTAAACATATAAGAAAAAGCTTTCTAAACCCTTCTTCCAGATCTTGAAGTGGAATACTATTTGTGGCTAGTCAGACTATGTGGCTCAGACTTTGTAAAACCTTGGGTTGTACTTTCTTGTTTTTATTGAAAATATACAAAAACAAAAGATCAACTTAAACACACATACATAAAAAAAGAGGAACTCACACCACAAATTTGTCAGTCTAATTGAATTTATAACGCTGAAGCATAAGTAACCTAATAATACCTTGCTCCATGCTTCTTTTCCAGTTTAAAATTTTACAAGGATTCTAAGATCTTAATTGAAATAGTCCAAAAATGTATGTGGTACATGGCTTCCATGGGACCAGAACTTGTACATGGTTCCAATATACATAAGAATGTGACCATTACACAAGATACATAGGTCCCATCAGAGGCACAAGAGATGATGGTGTGGGAAAGTGAATAAAGCTCTTATTTGCCTTAGGAAGCTGAGAAAGTTTCCCAAGGAATAGAAACATGTGACCTGTGCTCTGAGCTATGACTACTGAAAAAGAAACCAGCTGGCCTTTATAGAGAGGGCCTACTGGCTTTAAATTTGGTGAACTTTAAAAGGTGGTCAGATCACCTATTTTTACCTCTACTTGCCTTTGAATTGACAGCTGAGAAGTCATCAAGTTTATGCAAGAGGAACCAGAGCCCAATCCAAAGCATTCAAAAGCTTCTCCTCTTTGAGCCTGAGAGCTCAAAACTTTTACTTCCTACCTGGGCTCTGGATGTACCTGGAACTTAAGAGCAGAACCTGAGTTTAGAAGTTCAGCATCCAAGGAGGGATTTTGACCCATCTGGGTCATTGCCATGAACCAGAATTTGCTAAGGACAGATTGGCATCATGAGGAAACATTTCCAGAAGCTTCCCAGGGAGGATAGGGGTCCGTCAGGGCAAATTTCTATGCACCATAGAAACCATTACTCACCCCCTCCTCCACACTCCCCATTGTTAAATATCTTTGCCTCTCCACAAACACAGGAAGTCACCAGAGCTTGGATATGTACCCACTGCCACGTTCTCCACTCAGATCCAGGATAGTCAGACCTTTTCTCTAAGACTAGAGGAAACCAGCATAAGTTCTTTTGTTACAGAGCAGAAGCAAAGTTGTCTTTCCTCTCCTGTGTCAACAGAAAGATCTCCAGTGTCACATTATACAGGATCACTGGTGACTGAGATGAAAAAGGAGTTCAAATAGAAGTGAATCCAAAGTGGTCAAAGGGAAATATAAGGAAACTTCTATTCAGTATCTCTGAATTTGTAGGTGTAGTATCTTTCAGTCATTCATCCACTGAATTAGTGTCTTTGATTAGCAACCATATGTCAGGCACTGTGCTAGATACTAGGTGTAGAAGAGAAACAAAATAGAGGCCACATTCTGGTGGGGAAGAATAATAATGAGATGATTACATATTGTGCTAGGTCCTGTAAAGGTGACACATGGGATGTGATCACAAGTTGGGAAGTCAAGGAGATTTCATGAGTGTAAAGTCATCTGGGAGGCCTGTTGGAGGCAGTGACATTTCAGATGAGACATGAATGATGAGTAGGGGCCAGCTTTGCAAAAAATCAGAGGGAACTGCAAGTGTAATAAAAACGAGAACTCTATATCTTGTAACAACAGCTTGATGTAGATGGCATTATTCTTCATTTAACTAGCAAGAAAATGGAAGTAAGAAGGAAAAGATAATAATCCATTTTTTCTCCTGTCTACCAATAAGCAGATTCCACAGGGGGATGCTTCTCTGGAATACTGTCTGGTCATATCACTTACTCACAGGCTGATAAAATTCCTTTACCTATCTGAGCCTTAGTTTCCATTTTTGTAGGAGAAGCATATAAATCCACTCTTTAGAGGAATCTGGTGAGGATTAAATAAACTAGAAGCTTGCTTAGCACTATGCTGAACTCAAGAAATATTCTGTCAGTGTTAGCTCACTCCTTTTTTGCCTTTTTTTCCTGTGCCAGACTAAAAGACACCACAAAGTGTCTGGGATATGAGGTAATTATTTGGTGGCCATGTATTTCTGAGCTGTGAATTGTAGAGGTCACCTCAATTTCAATTCTGTCTAATAGTCCATTTAGTGCTGTTAAAGGTCTAGAGTGATCCAGTGCCCTTTAATCAAGAGTGCAGTTACGCAGCAACACAAGTGCCTTTCAGTGAACAGAAGGCTGACCTGAAAGTTGAAGTCACTCTGGAAAGAAGTCAGTGGTGTGTCACGTTCTCCACTGGCAGTAAGCATTTTTTTTTCCTCTGCCAAGCAGTGGAAATGCAGAGAGGAGCAAGCCAGGCATTTATTTTCTTTTTCAACCATCATTGAAAACCTTGAATTTCCTAATGGTGTCCTGGGGCTGTGTTGACTCAAACCAAAATTGATTAGTAAGCTCCCAGAGCGCATGGACTGTTTTAGTAGCAGAGGTACACACACCGCCTCTACTGTGGCACAATACCAAACAGACAAAAAGAGCAAACTGCTTCCTAGAGGCTCAATGTTAATGAATTGTCTCTCTCTCAATACCGATGT
Organism: Spermophilus citellus; assembly: GCF_964194105.1. Taxonomy (NCBI): domain Eukaryota; kingdom Metazoa; phylum Chordata; class Mammalia; order Rodentia; family Sciuridae; genus Spermophilus; species Spermophilus citellus. The sequence continues at coordinate 26,813,608 of NC_138195.1, read as the reverse complement.
TTCCAATGGAGGGTAGTGGCTTGATCTAGTACACTGGTTTCTTGATTGAACACTGAATACCCACTGACAATATAAACATCAGAATATGTTTTCATCAGAGGACACAGCTACTAGTAAATAGTGAAGCTATAAAATGCACTTTTAATAGCAAAATTTAAAAAATGAAAGTGAAGGCAGGGGACCCTTATCCTTCTCAAAGCTTTTTGAAAACAGTCACTCCCCCTTCTTCTCCTCCCACCCAACCTACTGCCAGACGTCCTCTCCTCCCTAATTCTTTACCATCCAAGAGAAAAGAGGAAATAAAGCTTCCCACCATATGTTTCTCTTGAACGGTGAATTTCTGGTTTATGAAAAAATATTGGAAGCATTAAGTTTAAGTTAGCTCTAAGGACCTCTGCTACCATGCAATCTGCCCTTCCTTCCTCACTTGAAATGCTGTCTGCCCTCCATTTTATAAGCCATTTTCTAATGTTCCTCAGGGAAATGTGCCCTTTGACTCCTAGTCATAAGTTCTTATCTAAAATATAAACCAGGAAAAAACAAGAATTGAGGAACATATTTGCTCTTTTCAAAGCTGGATTGAGGAATGTTATCATGATTATTTTTTCCTCTTTGTCATAATCCATGCAGTTTTGGGAAATGTACTCAAGGGTACTTTTCTACTGAACCACATTTCCAGCCCTTTTTCATTTTATTTTGAGGCAGAGTTTCACTAAGTTGCTCAGGCTGGCCTTGACTTTGTGGTCCCCTGCTTCAGCCTCCCAAGTAGCTGAGATCAGAGGCCTGTGCTCCCACACCAGCTTGCAAATACTGTTCTTCCTTTGAATCTTTATGTGCAGTATTCTTAGCCCTGTAAGAAAAGAGAATAACAAATTTGACATGGTTCCATTTTTCAGAGTTTGTAGCACTATGAAGTCAAGATATTTATATAGAAAAGAAAATTCCAAGTAGTAGGCCCTCAATAAAACAGTTGTTCCCCAAGTGCCAATAAGAATTCAGCAGAGATGGCAGAAGAAAATACTTGGGTTGGTGCAGCTAGAGGAAACAAGGGCAAATTCCTGAGTGGGACTAGGCCCTGGGGGATGATTGGGTGTGAAGATAGAAGTGTTTAGAGACAGAGGAGCAGACTGGAGGCAGACAGGAGGAGAAGACCTTACAAGAGGAAGAAAGAACTGTGCACAAGGTTCTTTGCTTTAATGAGAGAATGTTTTAGCAAGGTCCTCAGCACCTTAGCAAGACCTTGTCTCAAGATAAAAAATAAAAAGAACTGGGGATGTGGCTCAGTGGTTAAGCACCTTTGGGTTTGATTCCTGGTATGGGGGGAAAAAAGTATGCTTTATTTAGAATCATCCCAACAGGATAGAATCTTGCCACGTGTTATGTTTTGCTATGCTTCTATTACACATGTGCCCCATGCCCCACATCAGCATAATGGATATGGCAGCACTTAGTTTGAAAGTGGATAACAGCCAACGAAGACATTTGAGACCCACTAGGCCAGCATGCCATATAGGAAGGCAAAGCTAACCCCGAGGACAACAGACTACCTCTCACATCAACCCTATTATGGAAGTCCTAGAAGGACAGATTCTTGGAAGGGGGGAAGGATTTAGGTGAAGATTTAGGAGAAATACCCAAATGATTGCCATTTAATCTGAGGGATATACATAAAATAGGGCATTGGTTTGTTGTTGTTGTTGCTTTGTTTTGTTTTTGGAACCAGGAATTAAACCCAGGGGCACTTAGCCACTGAGCCACATCCCCAGCCCTTTTTATTTTCTTTTATTTTGAGATAGGGTGTCACTAAGTTGCTTAGGACCTCACTATGTTGCTGAGGCTGGCTTTGAACTTGCAACCCTTCTGCCTCAGCCTCTGAAACGACTGGGATTACAGGCATGTGTCACCACCTAGCTGGGGGCATTGTGTGTAAGGAGTCCACTTAGCCCCAAACTCTCCAGGTTGGAAAATCTCCAAAGTGACTGCTCTGCATCCATGATACAACCATCGCATGGTATGTGTTCTCTGCATTGCCCACTACCTCTGAGGTCAGATTTAATCTCAAGACCTCTGCAGCTGCTAGAAAAAGTCTGTTGAGAGTTCAGAAAGCTTCGTTGATGGAGTCATTTAGGTACTGAAGATCTATAGATCAGTAAGCCCATTGAGGAAGAGGAATGTCACAAAGCCTCGTGGGAAGGAATAAACATTCTGATAAAATGTACCTCCTGAGTACAAGTTGAAATGCAAATGCTCCACTAAAAATTACAAAATATCAACAGCAACCCCATAGATTCTGCATTTTTGTCCTTATCACATACTTCACACCAGACACAGTGCCTTGCATTGGTTTGAATGTCATTGCATTTATTCAGCAGAAAATCCATTAGGTTTTAAGTGAATGTGGGGCTATATCGGCTTTATTATGCAGTTGAGGCAGCAAATTGTTTTCTTTAATGATTTGCATCATCTTCATCTTCATTGTTTCCACCCCCTGCTGATGATTTTCTCATTTAGGTGAACCAGTGCTTCAGACAATGATCTTATATTTAGTATTATGATTTTGTTACATTTTATTACCTCTTTTAGCCATATAAATCCCCAAACTCTTTACAAAAAAAAAACATAATATGTTCATATTCGAAGAATGCAGCAACTGTGGTGTGTAGTAACAACTGTGTCACCCAAACAACCACAAAAAAAAAACAAGAGAACTGCTTCGAGTTAAAGTTTTCCAGACTGTGACTGCACCACCTGGATCTTGGTCAGGAAAAGAAACTCTTGAAATTTCACAAGAGTTTCAAGGATTTTAGAGCTGACTTTTTTCCCCCCAAACAGAAACTCCATAGATTATTTTTTAATGTGGTAGAGGAAAGAATCTGCCTTTGTTTCCTCTTCTGCTTAATTAAACCATCTAGAGGGTTTACGCTATATAAATCCTAGAAGCATGACTCAATAGAATCCTTCCAAAAGCCACTGATAGTGTGCAAGAAGGCAGTAAAGGAAATATTTTAAATAATAAGAATTATAATAGTGAAATATACTGGTGAACCACAAAGCCACCCATGTGTCTTGAGAAAACCAACATGTTGGAAGGACCAAACTGGCAGTATACCTCCTACCTCACTGTTTTGGGGGGTGGAGTGCAGGCACTTCAAACATAAGGACAATGAAACAATTGATAGGTTTCTGGTGGCCCTGAGATTAGTATATTATAGGAGTCATAAGACCCCACCCCCCACCTAGGTTTGGTTCCAGGCTTGGAACCTCCTGTGCATTCAGGATGAGCTGTTCATTCTGTGTGAATGCTGCCCTTTGAATTGTGGAATGTGTGGTTCTATCTATGCTGTAGCAGGCAGAAGAGCTGGTACCATTACCTGCCTTATATTCTCATGTCTACTATTAAATTGTACTTGACCTTGGGCAGTCATAAACCTCAGTTCTGTCTTACCTATAAATAACCCCCTTAGTTTCTTCAACAGTTCTAAAAATATATCATTCCATATTTCTCTCTCTCTCTCTCTCTCTCTCTCTCTCTCTCTCTCTCAATATTGTTTGGGAATTTTCAAGTATGCATTTCATAGTCATCATCAATATAATACATGTTACAAAATACTTATTTCATCAAGAAAAGATGTAATAGAAAGAAAAGCGGGCTGGATGCATATCTCAAGAAAGCCATCACAACTTTAATTCTGCTAAAGTTTGTTTTATTTAGCCCTCTTGGAAACACAGTTGGAGCACCTTGAGTTTTAGTGCCCAGCACGGGGGAAAATATAAAAGATAACTATTCCTAACTCACTCAGTTGAAATAGGAAATGAGAGTCCCCTGGCAGTAAGACAAACATGAATTCCTTTCAAAATATTAAGAGTTCTGCTTAGGGCTGGTTTCATCAAAGAATGTTCTTGTTGACATCTTGTACAGCTTCTTGTATCACGTAAGCCCATGGGTTCAAACTGTTCCAAGTTCACTGACCCCTTGGGAGCCTTTTAATGGAAGTAGATTAGTATTCTCTTTCAATCAAAAAGACTCAATGATGAATGGATTTGTATTAGAATACAGCAGTTTGGGTTTTTATTTTATCTGTTTTCTGGAAAATTACATAATAGGAGTTTTTGTAGCATAAATATAAGTATAATGTTCATTATCTATTCCCCTATTTTCTTTCAGGAAAAAGAGGAAGGGGAGGGCTTAAAAGTAATTACAAGACCTTGAAGTTAGAGATAATTACAGTAATAATTCCTTTCCTGCATAGGTTCTAAAATACTTGAACTTTTATTTATTTATATAAGTTTTCCAGGAAGCAATAGAAAATTTCCCAGGATTTGCCCCCTTTGCTTTGCTGGCTATCATTCCAATGAACCTTCAAGAGTTACTTCCATACCGTGTAATTCTTAGCAAAACTTCCTTCTCAAAGCTCTCTGAACTGCCCTTTCCTCTGTGTCTCCATAGTGCTTGAAGGAATATGCCATTTTCATGTATTTCTCTTGCTGCTAGTCTGTGAATTCCTTCAGGACAGAAGACACTTTGCTTACATATATGTTTGCTTTGTGTTTGCTCTTTAATTTTCCCCACTTTCTATGATAGTGCCTGACAGATAATAATACTCAATAAACATCTGTTGAATGAAATTGAATGAAAACAGTTATTAATGTAGATCAAATAGTTCAAGTTAATCATGTCCAGACTTGATTAACTCTCAGGAAAATAGCCACACAGATTATCTCTGCTCCTTGTTTCTCTGTTCTCTGCCAGTCCTGCATACACGCCCACCTTTATCCCCATACTTTGGAACAAGTTCTGCTTTTTGATTCTTTAGTCACAGGGGAAAGAAATCTGATAAACCTGCCCATATTGAGTTGTAATTGACTTTAATATATTTCCCCTGAGTGATTTAACCACCTCTGTTTTATTTGAGCCCTGAGTAATTCTTGGTTAGGCCTTATAACTTTGAGTAAGGAGTTGACCTTGTGGGAGGTTTGAAGGTTATAATCATATACCCTACCTCTCCAAATTCTAACTATTGAAAACAGATATAAAGAGCCATGTGGATATTACAGCATTATTAATGGGATCCCAATAGACTCCTAAAGAATAAAGCCTGTGTTGAAGTGGGAAGTGAGAACATGGCTTAAACAGGAAGCTAAAGTTCACTCCTGGTAGTTCTCCAGACATCAGTGAAGCAAATACCTACAGGAAAAGTTGGATCTACACAATTGACTCAATATATTTCCTCCCACTATGCCATCAAAACCTCACTGGAAAAAGTCACCAAAGGCTTCTGCTGTAGTTTGGATGTTGGATGTCTCCCAAAGGCCCCTGTGTTAAAGGCTTGGTCCCCACAGTGGTACTATTATGAAGTACTGGAATCTTTAGTAGGAGGTCTTTAGGTCACTGGGGACATGCCATTGAAGGGAACTGCAGAACCCCAGCTCCTACTGTTTGCTCTTTTGCTTCTTGGCCATAGATGAGCAGTTCACTCTGCCATGGTTCTTCGCCATTGCCATCCAAAGCCCCCACAGAGGCCTAAAAACAGAGGCTCTGGGCTGGGGTTGTGGCTCCGCAGTAGGATGCTGGCTTAGCATGTGCGAGGCCCTGAGTTCAATCCTTAGCATTACATAAAAAAATAAATGAATAAAACAAAGGTATTTTGTCCAACCACAACTAAAAAAAAAATTTTTTTTAAAGAAGAGGCTCTATCTAATCATGGACTGGAACCTCTAAAACTGAGTCAAAATAATTACTTTCTCTTTATAAGTTAATTTTTTCAGGTACTTTATTATAGTTCTGGAATGCTAACTAACATAGCCTTCTGTCAAATCCATTAGTTTTATCTTCATCTTACCTTGATTGCCAATTGATATTTGGCTGTGTTTAATACTCCCTTCTTGAATTCTCTCTACACTTCCAGAATACTATCCTCCTCTGATTCCCTCTTTTTTTCACTAACCATTTTTTCACCCCTTCAGTGTTGGTATTTCTTGAGGTTTGATAATAGGCCATTTTTTCTTTCCTGATGGGTCTTGTCTCAAGGAGCATGAAATAACTAGCAATAACCATAGGTTGGAGTTTTATGGGACTCCTACTTTCCATATAGCAGAAGCATTTCCTGTTTAAAAACTAGGGTCTCTAAATCACAGATCCTAGATCCTCAAGGAATGACATGGGAGTCCTGATAAATGGGATCACTTATACTTCTGCCTTGCTCCCTGAGTTTTACAACTGTTGGGGATGCACTCATTTATAGTGTACACTACAACCTAGAGGTTGTACTTTTAATGGACTCTAGTGTTCATTCTGTCAGTCTAGCAAATTCCTGAGCATGCAGTACCTTAAAAATCACACCAGTGGATCCCATTTATTCATGCCTGCAATATGACAGGAATTGTGTGAGTCACTTTACATCATCATAGTTCCTAATTTTGAATCCTAACAATGTGATGTTCACTTGATGTCATCTCCGTAGAAGTCTGTCAAGAGATACATTTTATCCACATTTTATAGATGAGGAGTCTGAGTCTATTTGTCCACTGTCACCCAACATAATAACAGTGAGTGCCCAAGATTCATACCTAAAGTTAAGACGCTTCCCACTATATTACCAGGTCTTCACATACAGAATCTTTTTTTCTATTGGTTGTTCAAAACATTACAAAGCTCTTGACATATCATATTTCATACATTTGATTCAAGTGAGTTATGAACTCCCATTTTTACCCCAAATACAAATTGCAGAATCACATCGGTTACACACTCACAATTTTTACATAATGGCATATTAGTGACTGTTGTATTCTGTTGCCTTTCCTATCCCCTACTATCCCCCCTCCCCTCCCCTCCCATCTTCCCTCTCTACCTCATCTGTTGTTGTTCAGTTCTCTCCCTTGTTTTTCCCCCCCTTTCTCCTCACAACCTCTTATATGTGATTTCATATAACGTTGAGGGTTTCCTTCCATTTCCATCCAATTTCCCTTCTCTCTCCCTTTCCCTCCCACCACTCATCTCTGTTTAATGTTAACCTTTTCCTCATGCTCTTCCTCCCTGCTCAGTTCTTAGTTGCTCTCCTTAAATCAAAGAAGACATTTGGCATTTGTTTTTAAGGATTGGCTAGCTTCACTTAGCATAATCTGCTCTAATGCCATCCATTTCCCTGCAAATTCCATGATTTTGTCATTTTTTAGTGCTGCATAATACTCCATTGTGTATAAATGCCACATTTTTTTAATCCATTCATCTATTGAAGGGCATCTGGGTTGGTTCCACAGTCTAGTTATTCTGAATTGTGCTGCTATGATCATTGATGTGGCAGTATCCCTATAGTATGCTCATTTAAGGTCCTCAGGGAATAGACCGAGAAGGGCGATAGCTGGGTCAAATGGTGGTTCCATTCCCAGCTTTCCCAGGAATCTCCATACTGCTTTCCATATTGGCCGCACCAATTTGCAGTCCCACCAGCAATGTACAAGTGTACCCTTTTCCCCACATCCTCGCCAGCACTTGTTGTTGTTGGACTTCTTAATGGCTGCCAATCTTACTGGAGTGAGATGGTATCTTAGGGTGGTTTTGATTTGCATTTCTCTGACTGCTAGAGATGGTGAGCATTTTTTTATGTACTTATTGATTGATTGTATGTCCTCCTCTGAGAAGTGTCTGTTCAGGTCCTTGGCCCATTTGTTGATTGGGTTATTTGTTATCTTGTTGTCTAATTTTTTGAGTTCTTTGTATATTCTGGAAATTAGGGCTCTATCTGAAGTGTGAGGAGTAAAGATTTGTTCCCAGGATGTAGGCTCCCTATTTACTTCTCTTATTGTTTCTCTTGCTGAGAAAAAATCTTTTTAGTTTAAGTAAGTCCCATTTGTTTATTCTTGTTATTAACTCTTGGGCTATGGGCGTCCTATTAAGGAATTTGGAGCCCGACCCCACAATATGTAGATCGGAGCCAACTTTTTCTTCTATCAGGTGCAGTGTCTCTGATTTGATATCTAGCTCCTTGATCCATTTTGAATTAACTTTTGTGCATGGCGAGAGAAAGGGGTTCAGCTTCATCTTGTTGCATGTGGATTTCCAGTTTTCCCAGCACCATTTGTTGAAGATGTTATGCTTTCTCCATTGCATGCTTTTAGCGCCTTTATCAAATATAAGAAAGTTGTAATTTTGTGGATTGGTCTCTGTGTCCTCTATTCTGTACCATTGGTCCACCCGCCTGTTTTGGTACCAGTACCATGCTGTTTTTGTTACTATTGCTCTGTAATATAGTTTGAAATCTGGTATCGCTATACCGCCTGATTCATACTTCCTGCTTAGAATTGCTTTTGCTATTCTGGGTCTTTTGTTTTTCCACATGAATTTCATGATTGCTTTATCTATTTCTAAAAGAAATGCCATTGGGATTTTGATTGGCATTGCATTAAACCTGTAGAGAACTTTGGGTAATATTGCCATTTTGATGATGTTGGTCTGAACCACTCTTAAACTCAGAACTGTCAGTGTCTGATGTCCACACTCGTCCCCACACCATCTGTCCTCGGTGCTGCCTTGCACACTAGCAATGTGGCATTTTTTCCAAGTGTGCCCAACTGAATTATTCTTTCCTGGGTTTTCTTCAGAGCCACTGACATCTGTTCTGCAAGTTCAGATTATGCATTTTTCTCTTCAGTGGGAAGAAAAAGGTTTTCACACAGCAATCAGGCCACATAGTTTTTCCTCAAATGGTCCTTAAATAATTTGATAATTTACTCTCAAGCAGCTGCCCATTGTAGGTCCACCAAAGATAACCAAGCTCACATACACAAAAACTACATCTTGACTGTGTCCTGGTCTGTACTAACTTTATTACTATTATTATTACTTTATTACTATTGCTCTGTAGTACAGTTTGAAATCTGGTATCACTATACCGCCAGATTCACACTTCCTGCTTAGAATTGCTTTTGCTATTCTGGGTCTCTTATTTTTCCATATGAATTTCATGATTGCTTTATCAATTTCTACAAGATATGCCATTGGGATTTTGATTGGCATCACATTAAACCTGTAGAGAACTTTTGGTAATATCGCCATTTTGATGATGTTAGTTCTGCCTATCCATGAACAGGGTACATGTTTCCATCTTCTAAGATCTTCTTCTATCTCTCTCTTTAGGGTTCTGTAGTTTTCATTGTATAGATCTTTCACCTCTTTTGTTAGGTTGATTCCCAAGTATTTTATTTTTTTTGAGGATATTGTGAATGGAGTGGTTTTCCTCATTTCCATTTCAGAAGTTTTGTTTCTGATATACAGGAATGCCTTTGATTTATGCGTGTTGATTTTATATCCTGCCACTTTGCTAAATTCATTTATTAACTCTAGCAGTTTCTTTGTAGACCCTTTTGGGTCTGTTAGATATATTATCATATCATCCACAAATAGTGATAATTTAAGTTCTTCTTTTCCTATTTTTATGCCTTTAATTTCTTTCATCTGTCTAATTGCTCTGGCCAGTATTTCGAGAACTACATTGAATAGAAGTGGTGATAGAGGGCATCCCTGTCTAGTTCCAGATTTTTGAGGGAATGCCTTCAGTTTTTCTCCATTTAGAATGATGCTAGCCTGAGGCTTAGCATATATAGCTTTTACAATGTTGAGGTAAGTTCCTGTTATCCCTAGTTTTTCTAGTGTTTTGAACATAAAGGGATGCTGTACTTTGTCGAATGCTTTTTCTGCATCTATCGAGATGATCATATGGTTCTTATTTTTAAGTCTATTGATGTGGTGAATAACATTTATTGATTTCCGTATATTGAACCAGCCTTGCATCCCAGGGATGAATCCTACTTGATCATGGTGCACAATTTTTTTGATATGCTTTTGTATTCAATTCGCCAGGATTTTATTGAGAATTTTTGCATCTAAGTTCATCTTATTTAATATGTACAAAGGTATTGTGAGATATGCATTATCCTCATTTTCTAATTGAGAAAACAGAAACTCCTCTGTTGAGGCAATTTGCATTATTAGATTATGCCTCTTGGAAGTGGCTCTAAGAAAACCTTTACTACAAAGGCCCAGTTTTGTCTACTGTACCAATTTTCATGGTGTCCATGAGTCAAGCATCAAAAAAAAAAAGTATCAGAAAAGAAAGGAAAAATGAAAAGTAGTGGGTGTAGATCACTCCTGGGAGGATTAAACATTTAAGCCAATGGGTAATAGAGTTACTTGTCTGTTTGTGTGTTGAGGGTGGGGAATGGATAGAGTGGACTCCATTGACCTGTGCTACCTACAGCTTTGACATAAGCACCAATCTGGAAACTGTATTTAGCACTTCTTACATTCACTTTAAAGTATTCTAGGTTTTATTTAAGATGTTGTGGGAGGTAGATGAGAACATTTACATTGAACATCACCCAGAAGATAATTTAAAAAGATGCCCTGAGACATCTGAATTCTCCCCAAAAGGCTGCATCGGCCCACCAGGGCTCTCCCACCACTACCCCCGACACCCTTCTCATGGCTCAGCTTCTCATATTCTAGTTCCTTTCAGAAGCTGTGCTCTAGATACTGCACAACCCTAAAGAGTGGGTGCTTTTCACAGAGAATTGTCCAACTAAGTCACTTTGTCTTCCTCAACCATCTTAATGCTCACACCCAAAATTATGGTGAATAAAATTATTTCCCAAATGCCACTTGGCCTGCTTAAATCCTGAAGGTCTGTCCTCTGAACCTGGCCCTCTGGACCTTTATATTCTGATACTGTAGTCTCGAATTTCAGCATTTGTATTCAGAATAATTCTGCTCATTCCCTCTGTTACCCTTTTCTCCTCCCAAGCCAGGTTCTTCCTGACTTTTAACATCCTGCTCAAATTTTACTACCTCCACAAATCTTTCTCTGACAACTTCCCCCATCCTAACCTCTTCTATTTTCAATTATTTACACTCACAATTCAGATGTACTAAGATTCAATATTCTCTAGTTATTTTAAACTACATGTATTTTCATACTTAAACCTCTATTTCTGCAGCTAGTGCTAAGCCTGTATCAATTCACTGTAAATAAGCCTTTACCAGTTTTCAGGGTTATAGATTCAAGATACGCTCTCATATAGTTCTCTTTCCATTGAATGAATTCTAAGGGAACTCACCTGTAGCTTCTTTCCTCACTGACCACTGCTGTTTTCACAACCAATGTAGGATGACTTCCAGTCTCACAGTCCTCTCAGTGCTTGTGCAAAACCTCCCAGCTGCTCCCCTTATGCCTTTGAGCCTGACTTGGAATCCTTTGACACACATACTAACTCTCAGATGGCATGTCAGAGTGGGAATTTTCTGATAGCACACCATGCTGTCTATTCAGGCTAGACTCAAATTCTCTTCTAGAATCTACTCCTCCAACTTTTCTGAGGTTTTCTGTCATCTCATTAGAAAAGACTAAACTTAGAAGGGGTGGGGACAGAGAGCAGGCATCTCATGCCATATCTAGTCTCTCTCTTATCTTTTGCCTTTCTTTCTTTAAGCCCACCTCTTGTCCCAAGAAGACTGCTGATTTTCTATCTATGCCCATTTGCATCACATTCTATTGCTTTCCTAGTGTAAGATTTTATATAACCTCTATATGTTAAGTATTTCCAGCATCTACTGCAATTTACATTTTTTTTTTTTTTTGGCTCTCAAAATTCCAGCTCCTGAAAAATCAAAAGCTCCTTGGAATTAAGGTATTGTTGATTCTGTCACAAATTTCAAGGACCTATTTTAGTCCAGAAGCCAAGAATTGGACTCTTTGCTCTTGGTGTTGTTTTTGTGACCTGCAGAAAAGAGGGGGAGAGAGAGAGAGAGAGAGAGGGAGGGAGGGAGGGAGGGAGGGAGAGAGAGAGAGAGAGAGAGAGAGAGAGAGAGAGAGAGCAAAAACAAAACTATGACAAAAAAAATTCATCCTTCTTTAGTTTATTGTTAGAAATCAAAAGTTTTTCTTAAAAATTAATTTAAAAAATACATTTGATTATATAATATTATTTTACTATAACAGTAGCCTCTATAAGTTTTCCATATTTAATTAATGGCTTCTATTTCTAGATTATCCTCCACTTTCTTAACTGTAGTATTAAAAATGAAAAATTCTTTTTGTTTCCAGCTTTTTTTTTCTTTAACTAGGGATTGGACCTAAGGGTGCTCTAACAAACACTATGGTACATCCTCAGCCCTTTTTACTTTGAGACATGGTCTTGCTAAGTATCCTTGAACTTGCAATCCTCCTGCCTCTGCCGTCCAGCGCTGGGATTACATGCATGTGCTATTGTACCTGGCCCCAAAATGTAAGATTCTTAAGAGCAGAAAACAAGTTAGAGAAGTCTTTTTGCATTCCCTAGACAACTGGATTGATTGATTCATTCACTTATTCATTCATTCATTATGCAAACTTTTATGGACTAGAAAGAGCTATTAACAAGATGAAAATCAGTCCTCACCTGTGATTAACTTATTAGTTAATAAAAATTATTATTTTATCATTAAAGAAAAGAAGAATTTATACAAAAATAAGTCAGCAGAAGAATATAAATCAGAATGAGGAATCTAAGACAGCTTCCTAAAGGAGGTAGTATTTGAGCCAAGTTTTGCAGTTTGGGGGATTTAAACACATGGAGGAGAGTTTTATTCTATCTAGAGGGACTTGCATGTATGAACAATGAAAGCTTGTACATTTAATTTATGGTTAAATTACAAGTATTTAATCATATCCAGAAGAAGTAGAGAGTCTTTAGTGGTCAGAGAGGAACATGGTGGAGAGACATCAGTATTCAATAGATAGGTTGAAAGGACTTTTTATGCTTATTAGGAATTTGAACTTAATTTAAGAAATTATGAGTAATAATAAAAAATAATTTTAAGGAGGAGAGTGTCATGTAAAATATGTGTTTTAGAAAAAAAAATCACTCTGGCTACAATGTGGAAATTATAGAAAATGAATTGTGTTTTTACGGGGATCCCAAATTAGAAGGGACAAAAGTTAGAAAGTTATGGCACAATTCAGATAAGGAGTCTGCTGTGGTTTGAATGTGGTTCAAGTGTGTACTCTTCCCCCACACCCAAACTTTCTGTGTTGGTGACGTGGTCCCCAGCATGGCAGTGGTGAAGATGGTGTGGACCTTTAAGGCCTAGTGAGCGGTCCTTGGGACAATGGGGACATGCCTTCCAGGAGATATTAAGGTACTTCTTGTAGGAGTCTGGTTAGTTCTTACAGGTTTTTTGTTATAAAAGCCTGAGCCTAGCCCCACAGCCTCTCTGGCTTCCTCTTTTGAGATGCAGACTTTCTTCCTTCAAGTGCTTTGTCATTCACTGCCTGCCATGGGGCCCTCGCCAGAGCTGATGCTATGCTCTGGGGGCTTTTAACCTCCAAAAATATGAGCTGCTTCAGCTTTTTAAGTCTCAAAAAAAAAGTAGTCTATGGAATTGGGCTATTAGTTAACAGAAGATAAAACTCATATGGAGTGATAAGAAACAAATAAGACAATGAAATACAGATGAGGGGAAGAGACAGAAGATATTTAGCAGGTGAGATCTTTAGGCATTGGATGTAAGAGTTCAGAAGGAGGAGAATAATGATGAGGTTTCTAAAGTCATTTGGGCAATTGTGAAAATTGTAGTCTTTCTCTGAAAAAAAAAATGAATTAGGGAAGAACAAATTTGAGGAGAAATACCAACTTCAGATTTGGCTGTGTTAAAGTAGACATGCCTGAGGAACATGAAGCAGAGATGCCTAGTAGAAAGCCTCACATTAGGATCTGTAGCTCAGCCAAGTGTTGGAATGGAAATATCAGTGTGAGCCAGCATGAAAGTGATTGCTCACAGCAAGCACGTGGGCACAACAATCAATCAGGAGGAGTGTGGAAACATGGAGAATAAGAAGCGGAGAGCAGAACCCTGTTGAACATGGTGCAGGTGGAGGAGAGGAAACCCAAAGAAGCAAGTAAGAAGGAACTGTTGGAGGGGTGGAGAACCAGAGAGATGGGGTACAAACTCCAGGAGATGAAAGAGATGGGGAGGGTGTGGTCAGCAGAGTAAATGAATAGGAAAGTAATAAGGAAGCAATGGAGAGTGTAATCATCAGAACTCTAGGGCATAAGGACAGAATAGATAATAAGTTTTGCTTTTTATAGATTAATAAGAAGGAAAAGCAGGAATGGCATATAAATGGAGGGACTAGGGGTTTGTTGTTGTTGTTGTTTTTCATTAAAAATCAGATTCTGGCATTAATACCACACTTTAGTCCAGTGAATACTCAATCATGACACATGAATATGAGGGAAGCTCATTTTGGGTAAGTCATACAGAGACTGCTTCCCAAAATGAATAAAATTTTGGTATGATCTATATTATATACAGTGTATACAGAATACACACACACACACACACACACACACACACACGTATGTACACAATATACCTAAGAGAATAATGTTTTGCATCATCAAAGTACATGCTTTCTCTATGCCTTCTGAAAAAGCTTGATAATAATGAAATCTGACTTAGAAACACATATAGGAGAATTATAACCACTTCTCAGTTTAAATGTCATATGATTGAGGACTCCTGTCTTTGCAGAAGGGCTTCTGAACAGTTCCTAATTCCTAAGAGAGGTATGCAGTCTCGTGCTATGTTACCCAAGCTTGTCATTTCTGTCGCAGAGAAGCTTTGAGAAGGGTGTCACTGTAGGCTATAGTAACCCAGCCGCCTCTGCCTCCAAGGAGTTCTTTTCTTCCTTGGGCATGTGAAGCTTCCAGTTGGCTGCGTGGGTACATGAAGCCATCATAGCTAGGAGCTGTGCTCCTTGGGAGCCCCATTAAGACCTGTCAAGGTTTTCCACTTCCTTTCTATGTTTATTAGTCACAAAATAAACACAGTAACATTTGAGGGCAGCTGTTGCATTTCCAGCTTGTCTTGGATTTTTGTTTGATTATATTTCTGATGCTTCAAGAAAGATTTCTTTCCCAGGAAGAAAACCCCCCACTCTGAATTACTTCACATACCATAGAAAGGCAGCACCCAATGCTTGCCTGCCAAGCAGGATGTGAAAGAAGAGAGTACACCCATGCTCCACTGTGGAAATAGAACCACATCCGAATACCCCAAAGCATAAAGCACCAGACCAGAGTCAGCATTTAACTCCTCAACAGAGAGGACAGGCTAAAATAAACACTGCAAATATGCTGGGAGACTTTTAAGATCTTTAAGTAATTTGCCTCTCAGTATAGTTTTTTTTTTTTTTAATCTTGAGAAATATGCCCACTTCCCAGCTCAATAATATGCTTCTCTTCTTCCTTAATCATCATGATCTGTGTAGCACGATTTCGGTGAATCACCATGAACTTGTATATAAGTAGGTGGGAAGGAGGAGCTTGCTCTAAATACATGCTGCATGCTCAGGAGAATTCAAAGGGAAAATTAAGCAAATTTTCTGATAAAGAGATTGTTCAATCTAGGAGTTTATAAATTTCATGGGTTCCCAAAATAGGCCTGGGTGCATTAATAAGCATAGAGAAGAATTTTCCAGTGAAGAATTTACCAATTTTCAATTGGTAAGGCATCATGACATCTCATTTTCTTGAGACAATACTGAAATATCCATCATTTACAACACAATTTTAAAAAAAAAGAAGAAACAATGATTTCTTTTTTTACTCAACTCGGAATTCCATATAAAAAAGTTTGTTTATGCTAATTTATAATTTAAAGAATTATCTCTCATAGGGTAAATTCTTGACTCCCCACCCATTCATCCCTCCTTGGTCCTTTCAAACAGAAACTGAATTTCCTTCCAGCCCCGCCCTCTAAGCATTCCAGAGTCAGAGACTCCTATAGTGACTTCAGTTGGTCTCATGTAGGTCATAGGATCTAAAATCAAAATAAAGGGAAGGATTTTAATTATATAATCAGGGGGATTTTCTTTGTGTTGCTTGACATAAATAAGGAATTGTGTCACCCTCATGCCCAGAAGAGGAACCAGACTCAGGAGAAAGTCATCACCAAGGGCTATGGAGACCAGGAATAAAAGCTATTTAATCCATGGGGTACATGATATGGCCAGTGAGTCAGCCAAACTTGAAGTCTCCTCCTCCTTGTAGGCTTCCCATGATGTGAGACAATTTATTTCTTTATTATCTGAGTCAAAGTGAGTAATGTTTTTCTTTCTTCATATCTGAGAATATCTTGAATGATATATTTATGATTGACATTTCATACTCATGTCTTGGCAGACACTGCAAGTAAATGAAGCCAATGACTGCCTCCATGCTTAGACTGGAGGACTACCAACCTCACATTATCTCTTCTACTAATCCAGCATCAGACCTGAAATCCCAACCATTAAGGACTGCTTTAGGCTACTGCACTATTCTTGGAGGTATTTGTTGGGGGATCAAGATGACTGATATCTTAAACCATGATTCCCAAATACAAATGTTGAGTACACTTAAGTGCAACTCTACAAACATTTATCACGTAAATACTATTAGGATCTAAAAAGACAATAAAATTGAAGATGAAAAAGACAATACTTGCCCTCAGAGAACTCGAAATCTACCAATGGTGTCAGATACACACACAGTGATATACAGGCACTTAAGAAAGGAAGTGTAATATGGAACTGAGAGCCTCATGAGCAGACTTGATTAATTCTTACAAAAGGAAATGAAGAAGATGTCGGACATTTCAGGAAATGGCCAAGATCTGGGTAAACAGGATTTCAAGAAATAAGAGTACAGTTCAGACTATTGAAATATATACTTGAAAGGAACAGTAAAAAAGACTTGGATGTAGAATGTTATACTGGATTCAAATTGGGACAACTAAGTCTGAGATCCACCTCCATCACTTTGGGCATATCACTTCTCTAGACCTCGTTTCCCTTATTGGTAAATTGAGAATTTGAGTGCCTCTTCTATATAGGATTTTCCAACTCTGACACGTCACAATTCTACCAGTGCCTCAAGAGATGATAGTACTATACAGGACCTACTGCATCTTTTTTGCAACTAACTTTGCAATAACACTGTTTGGAAAGAAGGTGACCCAAACTGTATGTACATATTCCTTTTTTAAGTATGAGTTGTTTGAATGGGTCCTGAAAACAATCCTAACTCACAAAAATGTTTTCATCTAATAATAGCTATAGTATCAGGACATCCTTTTGTTGGTTTCATTGTCTAAAATTGCTTTGAGGAAACCCAAAAGATGTTTGTTGTATTTTCTACCATCCGACATACTCACCCGGAATTGCTGGAGCTTATAATTTTAGCAATACTAGAAGGTTAAGTTAAATGCAGCAGTGATGGCTGGAGCTTAAAGTTCTCCATTCTTATTAAACAGCCACTAGCAGGCCTCTGAGGTTCATTACAGCCACACACCTAATAGAAACTCTCTATTCTGAAAGAGTTTGGAGTTTGTAACTGATTTTCTAAGGCTAAAATGGGTTTTGATACATAACAAAAGAGAAATAAACAAAACAAAATGCAAAAGGGAGAAATCTATTGTGTTGCAGGGCAGAATATGCAGAATTGACTTGTGTATATCCATACAAATTTTCTTCTGGCTGTTAGTGCTGAAAATAAGATCTACTGGTGATCAGTCAGCTGGTAGTTTTGGCAAAATACAGAAATCAATTCTAGTTAACTTATGAAAAAGGGAATTTATTATGAGAATATGTATGTGCATATAAAGTATATCTCAAAGAATAAAAAGGAGATTAAAGGATCAGACTTGGTAATAGCCAGACAAAGGTGACTACGATAAGCAAGGAGGAAGAACAGCCTAAGCCTCCAGAAGGCTTCTGGTCAGTCCATACTAATATAAAAAATATTATCACCTATATTCTTTTCATTCTTGCAACAAGACTAGACCAAACTAAGATCACCTGTCCATTCCCTGGTGTTCCAAGGGGAGAGAAAGAAAGATTCTGACCTTTTCCGCTTCTGAATTAGGAAGCATGCTCTCTCCCCAAGATTACCTCTTATACATCAGATTAGGAAAAATTCCCAAAAGGTGGCATTAGAATGGTGGAACAGATCCTGGGCACCCAAAACTGACAGATGGCCCACATGTGAGTTACTATATCTTCAGTCACAAGAAACATACATTTTTATTTAAATTTGCTTAAATAAAAAGGGAATTTGTTAACTTATCTAACAAGTCCAGAGTTGGGACAGTTTTTAAGAGAGGTTGAATCAGCAACTCAATGAAGGCACCAGGTTCCAAGTTATTTCCATTTTCTCCCTCTGCCATCTTCAGTGTCGATTTTGTCCTCCAGCTGGATTGCCTTGTAGCTCCAAGATGTATGCAGCATTTTCAGGCATCCCACTCAGATATGACAAAGTCTGGAGAAGAAATGAGACCATCTTTTTCCAAGTTTCTTTGTTAGACATAGGCAAACCTTTCCAAGAAGCACCCTAGCAGATTTTTCCTCACATCTCTTTGGGTAGGATTGGACTTCAGGAGCATCTATCTATATGCACCAAGAACAGCATTACCACAATTGGCTCAGACTAAACATCCTACCTCATTCTCTGAAAATGGGGACAAAGTCACACTTATGTAAGTCATGAGTCACATGGGGTTAACTGGATACTTGAATGGAATCAAAGTTTTATTATAAAGGAGGGTATAGAGATAAGATTTGGGAAGACTTCCAACAGTATCCAAGATGGTCCATTACCCTAGGATCTGGAAATTCTTTGTAGAAAACTAATCCATTGGATAAACTTTGAATTGGATTTCCTTCAGAGATACAAATCTTAGACACAATAATTATAATAATTCTTATTATAAAATAAATATCTTGGTATTAAAATAAATTATCTTAAACTACAAATGTATCTGGTTTTGTTGATATAAAATTCAGCCCCATCTGGGATTTTAGTGCAGTCTTCTACTGGAATCCTTTCTGCATGGAAATGTTAACAAAAGGTAGGCTTAGGTAGAGGACTGGAGAGGCAGGCAGGCAGGAAGATAACTGCCTTCTCTTCTCAGGCCAACTGATATTTCTTTATGCCACTTACAGATTGAAAACCAATAGCCTATTGATGTCCCACCAAGAGATCTGTGTTATAAAATATAAAGCTAAAATGCCTTAGTTGTATGGCTAGTCTTTTCTCAGGCAGGACCTAATGTGTAATTTTCACTCTTGTTCATGAAGTTGTTTAGTAATGTAAATTATACATTAGCCTCCAAACTGCTGTAAGCATCACCTCTATTATCTGTGTGCTTCATCAATAAATTATGCCATTTCAATAATATGCAAAATCCTATCAACATTTTTGGTCTTGAAATTATAAACCTCAAATTTCTATAAATAATATATGGAAGTGAAGATGGTATCTGCAAACTGATTTTATTATTAGGCACTTAATGGTAATGAAGTTTGATATTAGGTAGATTAATTCTTTATAAAAATCTAGAAATTGATCCCAAATTATCCCTCATTCTTCTCTTTAGAATAAAGATATTTGTCTAATTATAGGAGTAAATGGTAGAATTCTGAGGGAAAAAGGCTATCTCAAAGCTCAGATGATAGTTTTACAGTAGGAACTCTGTTAAAAGATCTCAAGTGGTCTGTCTGCATTTAGGGCTTTGTGGACGCATGTAATGGTCTGTAGCCTGGCAACCTTTTGCATTAGCAAACTAAAATTAAGTGGTAGAAGCTTGGATTGATTGTAAAATAATATTGTGACTGGCTTTGTCAGCCTTGACTGAAATAAAATAAACTTGCTTAAACCTATGTATTGGCTATAGAATAGGGAGCTGGAATTCTGTTTTAACTCAGAGCTGTCCTGGGAGACCCATCTGCTCCATGGTTATCTTTGATCTAAAGGAGCAATCGGGAAGCCTAGAAGAACTGGGAGGAGAGGTTGTGGGAGGAGTCTACTGCTGACTCTCTGCTTGGCATCCCACACATGCAGGGTGTCAAGGAACACTCCCTCTGCTTTCCCATGTTCCTCTCCTTCTTGTCCTCTTAACCTTGCTTCCTCCATTCCCTCACCTAAGCTAATGAGTATCAACACTCTAATGAGTGACTCAGGATCCTATCACCCCAATCTCTGGACTCCTCCCTGCCTCTCTTTCCCTCTCAGTGTCATCAACTCTGAGCATGTTAGATCGGGGACCTTACAGGAAGATCACCTCTTGAGACCTTCTGCTTTTACTGATATTTAATAATGACCATAACACTAGTAACTAAGAATCATGGAGTATGTTATAATAACAACAGGTAACAGAATGTCTCTTCTTTGTAACCTTCCTATGTTGTAGGCAATTTTGCCTGGGTTTTCTTGTTTAGTCCTCTAAAATATGAGGAGCCACTCTGCGCATCCCCACTTTTTATTCTTTTCCTTGCACAACAGCTGTGTCCCTTTTGCTATCCAGCCATCTACTGAGACTCTTTATCTGTTGTCTGAAAATTTTTACTTCCAGATTCTTTCATTGTTTCATTCTCACAACCATCTCTTCTTATTTTATAGTTCTGTTGTCCTTGAGATTTTCCTTAGAATGTTTTGACTTAAAGTATGAAAACATTCCTAGCAATTGTTTCCTTATTTTTTAAACTGTCTTTTGATCTATGTTTATATTTTACATGTTGTTTCTGGTTTATAACAAATACTTGGTAATATGATTCTTATGTGTCTCCCCAATTAATGTTGGGAAAATCTTTGGTTTTCTTTATTTTTTCCCTCCCCCAGGGTATGAGGACAGACAGGGGAAGATGAAAGTTCTGATTTCAGGTGCTCTTCAGTGAAAGGGAAAGGAAATATGTGCTCTCTGAAAACTTTCCCTCTGGTTTTGGGGCAGTGTGCCCCTCCTAGGAGTCTCTATCCTTAGTAATGCCTGTCTTTGAAGTTCAAGAGCTCTTTCTCACTGTTTCTGCAAATGGAGGTGTCAGAGTAGGGAAGTAACAAGAAAGCTGAACGAAAATTAGTTCACCTAATCATACCTATGCTTCTGCCACTGATAGTGGCTGCACTAAATACAGAGCTTGCCTTTAACTGCTCACCCCTTAACATGGCACTCACCGATCTGTGTTTGGGGCTTGACTTCTTCCAGTCTTACTCCTTATCTGACTTCTAATTTTCATCTGATTCAAAATCTCTATCACTTTGATGGCAATGGCACAAATCTTTTCCATTGCTGTGTATTTCAAATTTTTAAAAAATATTTTTTCTACCATTTCAAGAGATTTTGTGTGGGAAGGGGAGGGGATTCCTGCATCCAATAAAAACATATCTTTTTGTGGGTAGAGGAGGATTTAACCCAAGGTTGCTCAACCACTGAGTCACATCCCTAGCCCATTTTTTGTTCTTTTTATTTTGAGATAGGATTGTACCAAGATGCTTAGGGTCTCACTAAGTTGTCGAGGCTGGCTTTGAACTTGTGGTCTTCCTGCCTCAGCCTCCCAAGCCTCTGGTATGATAGGCCTGCACACTACACCCAGCTCAATCAAACATTCTGATTTAATCTTTACTCCCATTTCACAGATGAAATAATAATGGAGCCAAATGTGGAGTTCAGTGATAGAGTGCTTGTCTAGCATGCCCAAGGCCCTGGGTTCTATTCCAGACTTCACACACACACACACACACACACACACACACACACACAAATGAATAATAAATAGTTTAAAGAATGTGTCAACAAATTGGAGATTCTATCAAGTCCTTTGATACCAGAGCTTGTGTTTCCAAATAATATATATTCTAATTTTCAGTACAGACTTTTCATTTAATATGTAACAGACCATGGCTTATTTGACCCACATAAGGTATTATAACTATTGTTCCCAGTTTGTTGATAAGAAAATCAACTCAGAAATATTAAGTGACATGAAATATTACTCAGCACTAAAAAATAACAAGATCATAGCATTTGCAGGGAAATGGATGGTATTAGAGCAGATTGTGCTAAGTGAAGTTAGCCAATCCCCCCCCCCAAAAAAAAAATTCCAAATGTCTTCTCTGATATAAGGGGGGTGACTCAAAATGGGCTAGGGAGGAAGAGCATTAGAAGAAAATTACCTCTAGATACGGAAGAGAGGTGGGAGGGAAAGGGAAGGAGAATGGGAATTGCATGGAAGACGGAAGGAGACTCCCTTCGTTATACAGAATACAGGTATGAAGATGTGAGGGGGAAAAAAAGAAGAAGTGAATCACATTAGATTGGATAGAGAGAAGTGATGGGAGGGGAGGAGAGGAGGAGGGGTAATAGAAAGACAGCAGAATAAAATAGACATTATTGCTATGGGTATATACGTGACTGCATGACCAATGTAATTCTGCAACCTGTACACTCAGAAAAATGAGAAATTATATCCCATCTGATTCAAATGTATGATATGTCAAGATCATTGTACTGTCATGTGTAGCTAATTAAAACAAATTTAAAAAATGAAAAAAAAAGAAATATTAAATGACTAGCTCAGGAACTTACAGTTAATGGTGTTATAGAAAAAAATATTTATTCACATGCAGCAAATAATAGTTGAATATAATAAAAACTCAGGACAAAAAGAAAAGATTAAACTCCTGCACTCTCAGACCTCACAGCATAGGACCTGTTTCCTAATTCTCACCAGTCTAAGAATGTTTGTACTAAGCCTGGGTCCCTTTTATAAAATCTTCTTATTATGGTTTAGATATGAAACATCCCCCCAAAAGCTTGTGTGTTTGGAAACATGATATCCAATGTAGCAATTTTCAGAGGTGAAATGATTAAATCAGGAGAGCTCTAACTTCATCAGTGGATTAATCTGAATGGACTACTACTGGCTGATAATTATAGGCAGGTGGTGCATGGCTGGAGGAAATAGGTCACTGGGGACATGGCCTTAAGTATTATATTTTGTCCCTGGATCCTCTCCCTCTGTTTCCTGGCTGCCATGAGCTGAGCAGTGTTTCTCTGCCATGTCCTTCTACCATGATGTGCCTCATCTCAGGCCCAAAATCTGAGATGCAGTCAGCCACCATGAACTGAGCCTCTGAAACTGAGAGCTCAAAATAAACTTTTCCTTCTTTAAGTTGTTCTTGTCAGGTTTACCTTTTTAATCACAGCAATGAAAAACTGACAAACTCACACCTCGTTAACTAACACACACACACACACACACACACACACACATACACACACATCCTTACTCTATGAGGAGATTGCAAGTGGCAAGACCTGGCTTGTTTTTGATATGACTATATCAAATAATGTATTGATTTTTCATGCAAACATACATCAAAAATTAGCCCTTAGGTTTACAAAAGATTTCCAATATGCCTCAGTGCTCCAAAAGTTATTATCTTTGTTCTAAGGCAGCTTTGCAATTTGCTTGGCAATAAAAGAGAAAGAACCAGCTGTATCAAAGAGAAAACATTGACAAATCATAAGCTCACTGAAGAATCTAATCAACACCAAGCTTCTCTTAGGCAACCACACTGAACTTCAGACTTCCAAATGCGTGTCATTGTCAATCAAAGGAAAAATAGCAAGCCTATGATGAAACAATTGTAAGCACATTGCACTATATTATTTTGATTTGAGTACTGTTACTTTGTTAATTTCACTTTGGATGAAGGAGTATGAACGCAGAAAGCATTAGATAATAGTGTTGAGGGGTATGATGTAAAATTCCATTGCCTCTCCTGAAAAAAAAAAAAAAGGTTTGATCTAAATCCTCACCTACACCCTTCATTACTTATTATTGTTAATAATGACAGTAACAACAACAATAACTATATGTTCACAAGGCTATTGAGATGCTTATCTGGTCTCTAAAAAAGGAATTATTTTCTATTCATTACATCCCCTAGCACCTAACTTTTGTTGTTGCACTAATGAAAAACAAAGGGATTAAATAATAGGAATAATAATTTACATTTCATGTAGCTTAATTAATTATAGATAATTTTTAATAAAATTGCTTTTTTTAATCTCAAATTATTATAAAATAAAGATGATATTTAGATAATATCTGGAAATATAGAAATAATGATATATAGGGAGATAAAGGAACATATTTTGAGAAGTTGAGTGACTGGGTAGCTTACAAGTGACTAAATGATAAAGCCAAAACCTGAATTCCAATTTCTGTCTCAGAACTATCATGGTTATGCTACTGCCTCGCTTCCCCAGCAGTGCTCAGAACAGCAGCTCTGGACCACTGTGCTTTTCTACCCTGCTTCCATTCCTCAGCGGGGAAATTCACATGTAGATAACTGGGTCTTAGGATTCACTAATACTACAGGACTCTTGCAATTTCTCTGCCTCCCAGCTCAACTCACCAGTCCTCAGTATTGTTAACAGAAAATCAGATCTATGTAAAGAGTTTCTGGAGTTTCTCCTTACTTTACTGAAATAATAATTCTCTTCCCATGACCACTACATTAACATGACTTTTCAGTCAATTATTTTGGGTGCCAGTTATTAATGTTTTGCCTGAGTAAACACAACTTTTGATATTAAGAATGTACTAAGAAATTCAGAATGGCTCCACTAAAAGCTGTACATCACTTAAAAATAAGAAATTTCATATGGTTTCAAAATCTCACTTAAGCTCTATTACCTATGGTTGAATTTGGATTAAAAGCAGTAAAGTGCACTGTGCCATTTGGGCCCCATTTAAAAGATTATGAATTGCAAACATTCATTTCAGCTTAATCTTTTCAGTCCATTCATTTTAATGTCCCTCCAAAAACTGAAGACAAGACACATAACCAGAGAGGTCTTACAGAGGGTCAGATTTATATCCTCCCTTGGTATTCAATTTGAAAACTTGGACTTTAAAAACTGTTTTACAGTCACTAAAATAACAAAACCAAGAGTTATAGCTCATAAGCCAACAAAGAAAATGAAGTGGGAGTTGTAAAACATACTCAGTTAATTTAAAAGAAGACAGAAAAAAGAGGGAAACTGGAATAAACAGTAGATGGAAATAGACCTAAACTCAACCTTACTGATCATAGCATTAAATGTAAATGGTCTAAATGCCCTAATAAAGAATGGAGATTGTTAGATTGAATTTTGAAAATCAGGACATTACTATATACTTATAAAAAGAAACACACTTTAAATATAAAGATAGAAATAGTTTTAAAGTAAAAAGGATAAAAGGATGTATCATTTCTAACATTAATCAAAACAAAGCTGGAGTGACTGTATTAAAATTGGACAAAGTAGATTCAGAACAAAGAATATTAACAGCAATGAAGAATGTTATTTCACATGATAACTGGACCAATTCGAGAGAAGAACACTGAGTTTTCAAAATCTGCAGGAGAAAAAAAACTAATAAAACTATAAGGAGAAATTGAAAATTTCACAATAATTGCTAGAGAAAGCAATAGCCATTGTTGATAATTTACCAACAAATAAAATTATCAATGATAACGCACACTTGTACACTATCAATCAATTTGACCAGACTGACTTATGGAAAATTCCACCCAACAAAGGCAGAATACACATTGTTTTCTATGCACCTACAAAATTTACCATTACAAACCACATCCTTGGACCATAAAGGCATGTCAGTAAATTTGAAAGTGTTCATATGCTCTTTAATTACAATGTAATTAAGTTAAAAACCAATAACAGAAATATAGCTGAAAAAATTCTTCTTCAAGTATTTTTAAACTACATAACACACTTCTGAATACCCCATAGGGCAAAGGAAAAGTTAAAAGGGGAATTTATAAAGTATTTTGAACTGAATGAATATAAAAATACAACATAACAATTTCTAGGATAAAACATATTTAGGTACAAATTTATAGCACTAAATGTCCACATTGACAGAGAAGAAAGGTCTCAAATTATTGACCTCAGTTTCTACCTTAAAAATTTAGAAATTAAAAAGCAAAAAAATCCAAAGTTAACAGAAAAAAAGAAATAATACAGGCTAAGGTGGAAACTAATGGCAAACAAAAAACATTTAAGCAATCAATGAAATCAAAAGTTGGTTCTTTGAGAAGATGAAATAAAATTTATAAACCTTTAGCCAAACTGATACAAATGTGAGAAGACACAAGTTACCAAAAGTAATGAAAGAAGTGACATCATTACATATTCTATAGGTAAGGGTATTATGAACAGCTTATGCTTATAAATACAACAATTTAGATGAAATGGACAAATTTCTTTAAAACACATTACCAAAACTCACTCAAGAAGAAATGGATAACCTGAATAGCCCTAGATCTACTAAAGAAATTAAATTTGTAGTTAAATAACCCTCTCACAAAGAAAGCTCTGCACACTTATAACTTTGCTGGGAAAATTCTATAAAGCATTTAAGACATAAATCATAGCAATTATATACTTTTTTTCCCTTTTTGATGCAGGGTCTCCCTGGCCTTGAACTCTGTACTCAGGCAATCTTCCTGCCCCAGTTTCCAGTGTAGCTGGAATATCAGACAAATCACCACAATCCTTTTGAAAAATTGAAGTAGAAGAATTACTTCCCAACTTATTCTATGAAGCTAGTATTGCCTAAATACCAAAACCAGATATAGACATTTCAAGAAAAAAAAACTGTAAATCACTATTCTTACAAATAGATAAAATTCTGAACAAAATTATAGCAAATTGAATCCATTCACATCTACAAAGTACTATGACTAAATTCAAGGTTATTTTAACTTTCAAAAATCAATTTTGGCTGGGATGTGTAGTGCAGTGGTTGATCACTTGCCTAGCATGTGTGAGGTCCTTGGTTCAACACCTAGCGCTGGAAAAAAAAAAAGACAGTAATTTACCATATTAAGAAACAAGAAGAAAAGTGATTATCTCAATAGATGGAGAAAAAGCATTTTATAAAATCCATTATCAGTTCCTCATTTTAAAAAAAAGCCAGGCAAGATGATATATGACTGTAATCCCAGCTGAGGCAGGAGGATCACGAGTTCAAAGCCAGCCTCAGCAACTTAGTGAGGAATTAAGCAACTCAGTGAGACCCTATCTCTAAATAAAATATAGAAAAGGGCTGGAGATGTTGCTCAGTGGTTGAATGCCCCTGAGTTTATTCCCTAGTACCAAAGGGAAAAAAGAGACAGGTTGCTGTCACCTTTTTTATTTAACTTTATTTTAAAAGTTTTAGCCAAGCACTCAGGCAAGAAAAACACACACACGCACACACACACACACACACACGTGCACACACACACACACACACACACACACACACATTATCTAGATTAGAAAGGAAGAAGTAAAACTGTCTTTATTCACAGATGACATAAAGGTTTAAAAAATTCAATTACCCTACAAAAAACTATTAAAATTAATGAGTAGATTGACCAATATATACAATTTAATTTTATATTTGTATACTAGCAAAAATCAGAAATCAAGTTTTAAAAATAATACATTTATAATAGCATTAAAAGGAAACACATAGGGATATATGTAACAAAAGATATTCAAGACTCATATATAGAAAACTAAAAAATTACTGAGAAAGACTAACTAAATAAATGAAGAACAAATAAAAGGAAATACCTTTTACATGGGTTGGAAGACTCACTATTCTCCCCGCATTGATTAACAGATTCCATGCAATCTCAAATTCCTTACAGTTTTTTTGTTTGTTTGTTTTTATTTTTTTTTCTCTCCTTGTTTATTTTCCGGTTCCCCTCACAACCTCTTATGTGTAATTTTGCATAACAATGAGGGTCTCCCTCCATTACCATGCAATTTCCCTTTTCTCTCCCTTTCCCTCCCACCTAATGTATCTGTTTAATGTTGATCTTTTCTTCCTGTTTTTAAATTTAATGTTTTTGTGGAAATTGAAAACAGATTCTAAAATCTATGTATTAATATAAAGAACCTAGAACTGGGAAAACAATTGAGAAAAAAAACAAAATTGTCGTGTTAACATGACCTGATTACACAAATATCATAAATATCCACTAATCAACAGTGAGGTATTCACATATAGACAAGCAGATTAGTGGAACTGAATAGAAGGAGTTTCACATATACTTAGACAAGTGATTTTTAACAAAGATGCAAAGGCAAAGTAGAGACAATAGAGTCTTTTCCACAAGTTGTGGTAGAGCATTTGGATACTATAGGCAAGGGGAAAAAAACTATAAAAAGGAAATCACAAACTCTGATCTTTATTGTACATCATATGAAGATTAACTCAAAGAGAATCATAGACCTAAATATAAAGCTTAAAATAACATTTCTAAAAGAAAATATATAAAAAAAAAATCTTTATAGCATGGGATTAGACAAATTTTTCATAGATATAACACCAAAAATATGATCCATAAAACAACAAATTGAATTGGATTGGGCTCAGAAAAATGACTTCAGCCAATCTTGTTCTTCCTAGTCCTAGAAGAGAAATCAATTTGAACTCTAGGTTTATTCAACATTCCTGTTCAGGATACAAAATATGAATTGTATTGCCTACCAATCCTATCATTATTATTGTTGTTGTTGTTACTTTTAAGTAGATTAGTAATGACTAACCTTTGTATTAGAGTTCAAATTACAAATGGAAGTTCTGGATGTCATACTAATTTTACAGCAGCTTTTCCTACATAGGATGTTTTTATAATGTTTATCTTATATATGAGTAAACTGAGACTCAGAAATTGTCAGGTATTTGTCCAAGACTACATTGCTAGAAACTGTTGGGGCCTGGCTTCAACACAAGTTCCTGAACCTGAAAGCCTGGTTGTTTTTCTCCTGTCTCTTTTACTCTCTATATACAGAATAGTGCACTGGTCCCTGATTTTAAAAAGAATCTTCTTTAAGCCACTTCTTGCTAGATGAGATTAATGTCAGCATTAACTCTTTTAAGACTCCAGGTAATTTACTTAGTAAACCTTTACCTCTGAAATCTATCATGGCTACCATCCACCTTTGCACATGTGCCCAGAATTAAGAGAGACATGATCAATCGCCCTTTTCATCTTGAATGGAAATAAATTCTACCTTAGCCTTTAATGACACTTTGCCATTCTGTTCTCAGACTGCTGTAAATTAATGTAATTCCCAAAGTGACTACCAAATGCCCATGGTGTAACCTCTTCACCCAGTAAGATCTGACCCGATATTCCTCTGATGTTGTCTAAATAGATGACTCACTTCAGGGAGCCTCCCTTTGAATTCAGTGCTCTTGGCATTTGCCCCAGTTCTGTAACAGCCACATACCCCAGGGGTAAAGTAATGGATCTCTGGCAATCTGGCTGTCCCTTTTATTTCTCTTTCACATTTGTTTACACATTTGTGACTGTCCTCTGAGAATGGCACAAAGTAGAAAGGATAATATCTTCCCACTATTCTCTCTGAGGGTCAAAACCACATGGTCTGTCTTATCAGTCTCAGTCAGGTTATTCTTCACTTGTGCTCCTAGATACCGTTAAGCCATTTGAAAGCCTGAGCACAATGTCATTAACAGAATCAAATTTACACCAGTACATTTACTGCAAAAGAAATTATTTGGAATAGGTAAATGAATATAAGTGAGCCTTTCACACTATAGCCAAGCATTTAACATTGCACAGGGGAAGCTATCTAGAGAAATGCAAAACTGTGTTTTCTTATTAGTAACATTCCCAGTCATTTTCCTTGAAAAATAAATTTTGTATCATATTTGCACATTACCTAAGAGACAGGATGGAGCAAGAGGTTTCGGAAACTGGAAGAAAAGTAAAATAGATTAAAGTTCCACATATAGGGTTGTTTTTGTTTTTGTTTTTTTATCTGACTCTAACAATAGTTTTTGCCCTTTTTGCCTTGTATTGTTTCTGTCTATACCTTATATCCTTTTCCTATTGTTCTGGGTGTGTTTAGACTTGAAAACATATCTGCTAGGAACAAAGAGTTGAGTTTCCTACTGTCTTCTAGTAGAGGTAACAGTACAGATCATAGGTATCAGCTGCCTCTGCCACTTGCTAGCTGTTTGACCTACAGGGAACTTATTCATGCTACAGTTCAGTTGGTTCCTATATGAAAGGAGGTCAAAATTCATGAGTCAGTCTGAGAATCATACAAGTCACTATAAAATATGAAAAATAATGAATGTGTAGAAGACACACAGTAAACATCATTTTTAGTTTTTCCTTTAATGAGTCTAAGAATATGACATTTCTCTCTAATGCAATTGTTGATACATTTCTCTTCGTTGGAATGGATCAGTGAATAAGTTCTTATTTGGCGATCAGATTTAACAGGAAGAATGTAATCTTCCACTTCTGTTTGGGTGACTATGGTTTTCTGCTTCTGGAACTTGAAATGAGATGTGATTTTAGTTCTGTTCTGGAATTTATAATGTGAAATGTGTGAGGTAGGTAAAGTAACTTACTTTAAGTGAAAGATTAAGTAATATATAAATGTTAGATACTGGAAACAATTTTCCATATTTATGGCAAAGGTATAGGTATGGATTATCCAAAATCCCAAATAGTTCTTCTGGCTCTGAAATGCCATACTGTCAAAGAAATACAGCTTTATCTCCTGAAGTTCACTCCCTGGCTCCAGCATGTCAGGGCTTTTAGCTTCCTAACAGATCAGTAGAAGAGATACAAACTCAAAGAATCTTCAAGGCTGATAGCATGAAGGTAATTATAGGCATAATTAACATATAGTATACTAGTAAAGATTAGTCAGACATGCCAGTCCTTGCTGAGAATTATAAAGACCAGACATACCCCCACCTCTATTTAACTGTGTTTCTTCCATTTTCTTTTTGAAAAATTGAAATAATAGTGGTACTTGTGGGGAGGACCAGGCACAGATATATGCTTAGTGGATATTAGATATTTTTTGTTAGCTAAGTAAAAGAAACCATTCTGGGTTTACATTTCATTCTAACCACAGGGTAACAAAATGAAAAGATGTAGGCTCTTTACATCAATTTGTTTCATCCATTCTAACTTTTCTTAGACTTAACCAATCTTTATTTGATCTTTCTGAAGGCTTCCCACTTCCCACGTGCAAGAAAACTGAGTTAAGGGGCAAGTTGGTATCTGAATCCTGGCTCCTCCTCTTACTGACTTTGTTGTCTTGGCCAACATTAGCCACTAGATACCCATGAGAGGGGAAAATAATAGTACCTGACCACTGGGCTAAGTTAATACATGTCATGCACCTTGAACAGTACCAGGCAAGTGATAATGTCATCAGTTAGTGCTAGCTAGATTAAATGCTAGCAATTAGGAGTAGCAAAAGCAATGCATCTTTTTCTTTTCTGAAAATAACTGACTTTCTATCCTGAGGACTTTTTCCTTGACTTCCTCCTTTTCTTTTTATAAGTAGTAAAAAAAAAAAAGAGAGAGCAAATGTTATCTCTGTACAATGTACAGCCCCCATAAGTTGCTATACACTTATCCTGTGTTGAAGTATTGAAGATCTGAATAATGATGAATTCCTCCTGGACTTCTGTTTCCTCATCATTCAAATGAGCCTACTTCGCTGAAACAGGATTTTAGTGAATTGCCAAAAGAGCCCCAGTTTTGACACGACACAGTTATGACTTTCAACCTCCACTTTAATTCACATGTACTTCCACATTGAACTGTGATCTTCTTGAGGACAAAGGACCATACCTTAATTCCATATAACTACAGGACCTAATATGTACCCAGAGAGACTCAGTGAACCACCACATAACTAAATGAATGAATGAAAGAATAAATGCAGTCACATTTCAAGTATGGTAATTTCTAGCGCTCTGCTTAGCCATGAATTTCCCAGTTAGTTTTTTTTTTTTATTTTTTATTTTTTTGGCAGTGGTGTGGGGTGGGTACCTGAGGATTTAACAGAGGGGAGTTTACCACTGAGCCGCATCCCCAGCCCTTGTTAGTTTTTATTATAAGACAGGGTCACAGGGTCTCTCTCACAAGCTGCTTAGGGCCTCCCTAAATTGCTGAAACTGACCTCAAACTTGTGATGCTCTTGCTTCAGCCTCCCTAGTTGCTAGATTACAGGCATGCACCACCATGCCTGGCTTCCAGCTAATTTTGGAATTATTCTGGAACTTTTAGATTTGTGCGTACTATTCTGGGTCTTCCTACCCTAAAGTTTCATCATTCCTGCTGTAATTCATTGCCAGCCCCCACCCACAGCACACTGTGTTTTCTTGTCTCTGTGCCTTTATTATTTCTATCCTTTCTTTTTTGAATGCTTTTCCCTCCTTTTCTACATATACGAATTTTTAGCTCACATCTCACATGAATATTTCCTTCTCTTCTCTACATGTCATTTCATCTTTTTCTGACCTCTGTAGCAGCTGTTGACTAAACTAGTTAGCAGTCACTCAACACTGTTTTCTTTTTTAGTTATCATTTTACAAGAAAAATTCTTAACCAGATCGTAAATCCCTTGATAGCAATGGCCATGTCTTCTACCTTTATGTCTCACACTTGGTGACATAATCAATAAATAATTGCTAATGCATTGACTTGTTCCAAACCATGTTAAACATACTGTAAGGCAATGTAAAACTAATTGCAGCACAATGAAAGCAGTAATTTGTGGATAAATAAGAAAATCTGACATGCTGAAACACATCAAGACAAAGAAGTAAGTTGCCAGTAGAGCTTCAGCTATATTATCTCCATTTGATTCTGTAGTTTATTTTTATTTGGCTTGATGCATCTTTTTATTTTGGTTTGACTTGTTCTTTGAAGCAAAAATAGTGAGGGAAGGGCATTTAACTTTAAGTCTAATTTCATGCACTAACAAATAAAAACTCTACTGCAGAATTGTTTATTTTACAATGAAGTATTTCAAAACAAAACACGAGACAACTAATGCATGTCTGCCATCTGTTCTGACAAAGTGTGGGGAAGGTGTAGACGGGGGTGAAGTGCTATATGCACAGTTCCCTTCCTTTTCTTCAAACCTTTCAGGAACATGGTGCTAATGACTGTGGTGTGGATATCATCCATATTTACAGTGTGCAGCAACATATTTGACCTGACTCTCACAATACATGGAGCTACCAAATCCAAAGCAGTGTAGAAAATCATAAATGAGCAGAATGCTAGAAGGTCATGTAAATTCTTGTTACATATATTAAAGTCTAGTGAGTGAGGTTTTTTTTTTTTTAAATGCAGATGAAAGGGAAAGCATTCCCAACCTTTATTCCTGATCTCAGAGCAGCTGAGATGACAGCAGATCTTGTGCCAAGGACCAAGGTTGTCTGTGACTCCAGATATTTCCTCTGCCCCATTGACTAAAAGCATCTGGTGCTATGCATTTTCCTTACTCTGCATTCCTGTGTTAAACTCTTACATCTATTCATTATGTGAATACTACCACCTGAGTAGTGTGTAGGTATTGGCTGGAGGCTAGATCAGTAGCTTCCTTCTCTCCTTAACTTACAAACATTGGCTTTTGATTATATATCCACATGGGAGAATAATGTTGCTTTTGTTAGGATATGACAGAACACTTCAGGATTGGTGCAGGCTGCCTCTACTCATCAGTTAGGCATGGAGCCATCTCCTTCAACCAGCCTGTGCTTCAGTTCACATTGGCATACTGATTTTTTTATAGAATGCATCTCAGAGACTCATAGTCCAGGTACTTTTCATGAAACTACTTCAAAAGTACCCACCCTCTTTTCTAGCTATCAAATTCCTTTTTTTCCCATTTCTGATTTATTTCCTTTATTCCAAAAGTGGACTTCATAGAAAACTGACATTTTGCACAGCTGGCCTCTGTTTTTTCTATTCATTCATGCATCTAACAATTTATATATATGCACCTGGTATGATCAGGCACTGTTATATGTGCCAGGTGAGTAAGACAAAGTCCCATCACTTATGGGCTTCTAACTCCAGTGGTAAATGAATGAAAAAGTAAGTAGGAAAATACATATCATCCCAGGTGATACTAAGAGCTATATAGAAAAATATAATTGCATAAGGGGAAGTGGTTGAAGGAGGTGAGAGAACAAATGAAGTGGTAAGACAAGGTTTTGCATGACAGATGAAAAAAACTGAGTCACAAGAGGGACACATAACTGCCGTAAAGTAACACAGTGAGTGACTGAGACAGATTCAAAAATCAGATGCCTGGCTCAAGAGCCTATGCTCTTCATTGTACCCAGCTGTGATCTTGGCTCTCTGCCAATGTATATTGGATAGCTAAGAGTATTTCCAGGGCAAAGGTCCACACCCACTGTAAAAAGGCACTGCAATCCCCATAAGAATTAACACTGTGCAAGAATCCAAGGAATTGAGGAGAATGTGCATTACCAATGCTTAGTCCTATCAGTTGAAAACACGCCAACCAACAAACAAGGTTTAGCAGATAAGTTCCAAGATTGTCAGTCCAGTCAGCTCATTCTTTAAAAATGCAATCAGTAAGCTTTATAAGTATTTACATAAAAATCTCTGTCTGAAATTATTATATCTGAGTCAAATCTATTATAACAATAATAAGTGCTAATTTCAGGAGACTCCTAAGCCCATAAACTCAGCATCACTCTCCTTGTTCAACAAAGCAGCACTCTCAATGTTCCTTCAGATGCAGCGAATACTAAGTAATTAACCTTAACAAAGTCAGTCTTTGTCCATTTCTACGAAATTAGTTTCTAAAGAAGTGTTAAGAGCACAGGCTGTACCACAGTGTCTATTAATACTCCTGGGTCCAAATAAATAGAGCTTGTCCTTATAATATAAGAGATGTAGAAAATGCTGACAGGCTGTGTGTCAGCGAATGTTCAAGTGTATCTGCAAACATAAGGCAAGCCTCGCCACGCTGTCCTTTTATAACTCAGTGTCATTAGCAGCACTGCTAGGGAAAGGAGAAATTAAATTTCATGGAAGATGGTCTGGAAACATGAAGAGAATAGAATGCCTTGCCCTAAAAAGAACTTCAGGGACTGGGGATCGTCACCAAGGTTCCTTGCATTTCAAAAAGTGATCTTTTTATAAAAGCCACTTAGTGGGGGAAATGGCATTAACTATACAATAGCAACAAGAGAGAGAGGAAGTGACTTTTGTCTTTTGTTTTCAATTATATCTTTTCTGGGATTGCTATCAAGTTTTTCACTCAAGGAAGTCCATATCATGAAATTGGAACACTTGTGAGTCAAAGATTAGATGTTTGACATGTTCTGAGCTAAGTCACAATTAGTATTTTAGTCACCTTTTTGTCACTGTGATCAAAATATCTGACAAGAACAACTTAAAGGAGGGAAAGTTTACTTGGGGCCCATGTTTCAGAGGTTTCAGTCCATAGATAGCCCATCCATTGCTCTCTGGGCCTGAGGTGAGTCAGCAGGTCACAGGGGAAGAATGTGGCTGAAGGAAGCTGCTCCCCTCCTGGCACCCACAAAACAGAGATGGGGACATGGAGAGGAGCCTCAGAGAAGATGCATCTTTCCAGGGCACTTCCCAGTGAGCCACCTTGTCCATGCCCCACCTACCTACAGTTACCATTCAGTTAGTCCATTTAAATTGGGTGGACTGATTAGGTTACAACTCTTATAATCTCATCATTTACCTCTGAGTATTCCTGCATTAACAGGAGCTTTGGTGGGGGAACACCTCATATCCAAACCATAACAATTTGTAAACAGAACACCCTAATGAAGCTTAAATTACTTAATCCTCAGAATTTCTACATATCTGGAAGAATTAGCACTTCAACAGCAGATATTCCATTAAAGGAAATTGAGATCATCAAAAAATCCAATCTCTAATTTCTTGAAGAAAATGTTGTAAAGGCCAAATACATTTTTAAGTGATGTGCTGTATGCCATAGTTTGGTTTTGAAACAGTAACCATCGAAGCCCTCTTTTTTTTTTTTTTTTTTACTTAGGCTTCTAATTCATACCCTTTATTCTATATAAGATAGTTTTTTAAACACAACTATATTGAATAAGGTAGTATTAGCAGAAAGCAAGATAAGGTAGAGAATAGTATACTTCCATTCTTCCTATGGGAAGGCTGTCTTTAATATTTAGATCTATCATTTAAATGTTAAAGTAACCTTTTCAAACAGAGCAGAAGTTAATGAAACAGCACTTTTCCCTTCAAAAGCTGTATCCTTATCAAAAGTTAGCTACTTATGAAGAAGGACAGTGCAAGTGTTAGTTCTAACAAGAGATTTTTAAAAATCTTGCTCTTGAGGAACCTAGTCAAGATGAGGTGACAAGATAGGTACATCAAAGATGAACCACAAAACAGAATGACCTTGTATAGAGAACAGTAATTTGTGAACTTCTGTGAGTACCTTTGTAAAGGAAAAGGAGTGGAAGATAAAGAACATCCTAGGTAGAAGAATGACCAGCAACATAGGTCAGAGGAAACACATTTGAGTCATACCAATGGCCAGACTGGCTGGAGCAGAAAAAGACAGGGACAGTACATTATGCCTAAGTTATGTGAAGCCTTCAATACCAGGTGAAGAAACTGGCATTGCTTTCTATATACAGTAAGAATTATCAGAGGAACATGATTGATCCCATGTGTAATGGAGTAAAGAGTATTTTGAGGAATGAGTACCAGGGATTAAACTCAGGAATGCTCTACCACTGAGCTAATCCCCATCCGTTTTTATTTTGTTTTGAGACCTGATATCACTAAGTTGCCCAGGCTGCCTCCGCCACGTGAATAGCTGAGATTACAAGCATGCACAATAATGTCCAACTCAAAGGGGTATTTGGAAATTAATACAACAATAGGATATAAATTAGAAAGGAGAGTGATTAGAAAAAGGTGCATAAATCCATATGTATGTAAACAGCACAAACTAGGGAGATGGTGGTGAAAAATGGACACTTATATGAGAAGCTTTTTGGAGAAATTGGGACTGGGTCTTCTCTATTTGGGGGATGCCAGTATGGACTTGATCTGATTGTAAGTAGAGAAATGCAAATCAAAACTACTCTGAGATTTCATTTTACTCCAGTCAGAATGGCAGCTATCAAGAATACAAACAACAATAAGTGTTGGCAAGGATGTGGGGGAAAAGGTACACTCATACATTGCTGGTGGGACTGCAAATTGATGCAGCCAATATGGAAAGAAGTATGGAGATTCCTTGGAAAACTTGGAATGGAACCACCATTTAACCCAGCTATCCCACTCCTTGGTTTATACCCAGAGGACTTAAAAACAGCATACTATAGGGACACAGCCACATCAATGTTTATAGCAACACAACTCACAATAGCTAAATTGTAGAACCAACCCAGATGCCCTTCAGTAGATGAATGGATAGGGAAACTTTGGTATATATACACAATGGAACATTACTCAGCATTAAAGAGAATAAAATCATGGCATTTGCAGATAAATGAATGGAGTTGGAGAATATAATGCTAAGTGAAGCAAGCCAATTTCAAAAAACCAAAGGCTGAGTGTTTTCTTTGATATGAGGATGCTGACTCATAATGGTGATGGCAGAGGAGCATGGGAGGAAAGGAGGAACTTTAGATAGGGCAAAGGGGAGGGAGGGGAAAGGAGGAGGCAAGTGGGTAGGAATGATGGTGGAATGAGTTAGACATCATAACCCTAAGTACATCTATAAAGACACGAATGTACAATCAGTGACTTGAAAATTTGTGCTCTATATGTGTAATATGAAATGAATTGCATTCTGCCATCGTGTATAACAAATTAGAATAAATAAATAATTTTTTAAAAAGCAGTCTAGAAGAGACATGGAACAGACTCTCCCCTAGTCTCTGTAAGGAGTATGGTCCCACTAACACTTTGCTTTGGGACTTCTGGTTTCCAGAACTATGTGAGAATATGTTTATACTATAGGCCATCAAGTTTGTAGTAATTTGTATAGCAAACCTATGAAACTAAGGTTAGCTATATTAAAAATCAATTAGCATCAAGCAGCTTTATATTTAGTGGTTTATAAATCTTAAAAATTTATATGGCACTCTGGTGACGAAAAGCACAATGTGATCTTTTATATAAGCTAACATATAATAATAGTAATATTGGCTCTATAAACTAAGTGCCTACTATACATGAGGTCCCCTATAGTATCAGAGACATGCATTCATTTAATTGTCACCATAAAAAAAAGGAGATAGCCTTAAACAACATTTTACAAATGATGAAATAGTAACCAAGTGAGAAACTAAAATCACATAGCTAGAGCCAAGGTTGGACCTTCTCAGTCTTCAGTCCAGTGCTCTATCTATTAAGTACCACATGGGCAGCAGAAAAGGATCACAAGGGAGAAGAAAACCCTTTTCAAAGTCTGAAAATGGAGATTAAAGGTATGGGTTTTTTCCAGAAGACATCTGCATATTTTAATAGCTTCCCCACTTCCTGATTGCTCCATCTTTTAAAATGCAAAGGAATAATAAGGAATAGGAATTAAACTTGGAAAATAAAGATAGTGACAAAACAAAACATGGGTCCAGTCTTTTTTCCTCTGCTTCCTGCACCTCTTGTCCTCCTTGGAGAGGTAAGAGAGAAGTCAATACTTAGATCCTGGGAGAATGGCCCCCCACAGACCAGTTGCACAGGTCTTGGGGCAATGACCATATGCATAATCTCTCTTGTATTACGTTCCTGGGTCCCTATGCACCATAATCAGTTTTGATTCTGAAGTTTTAGAAGCAACAATATGCTTGGACGCAAAGCTAGGAGACTCTTTTGAAATACCATTTGCATAACAAGGAAAATATTTGTTCTTGATGGTCTATCTGTAGATGACAGGGGGCTGCTAATGCCCCACCTTGAGTCATATTGGACCTGCAGTAGACTTTAGCAATCTGAAGTACTTACTATGAGAATTGGTGAGAGTCCTAAGGAATCTGGGCTTGCCTATCCTGGGGCTCTTCTAGATGGACCAGTGGAGCTGCTGAGCAACTCAACTTAATTTCAGACTCAGCAAGAGAAAACAGGAGAGAATAAAACCTCTTAAAATCATTTAGAAAATTGCTGTTAAGGGAATGTTCACATAATGCTTCAGAAGACCATCCTTTCCACAAAGCCTCCTTTCCTGGGATCTCACAGATTATCTGCCTCAATCTGTAACTCCAGGAGTTCTCTGTAATGTTTGTAAAATCTTCTTATCTCAGAACATAAACAGCATCTGTAGTTTATATTTCATTTTATACACATACCCGAAGAATGCTCAGTAAGTATTGGAGATGGAGATGTTTAACCAACCTAACATCCAATTCCATGAAAACCTTGCTAAAGGAAACAGAAGACACAGGGTGTACATTTGATCTTTATGTCAAATGAGAGCCTTTTTAGCCTTTCATTCAGGAGGTGTTTTGTGTCAGATGTTGTTAGCTTTTGATGAAACAAACACCACCATTTAGGATGGCCAGAGTTGAGGAAACACTGCTATTTTCAAAAGCATCATAATAAAGTACATGTTCACAAGTATAGAATGCTATGATAGATTGACAACATTCTTTCCAAACTTTCTAAAATACTCAATTGAAGTTTTAAGCTGTTGTAGTGAGCAGAGCCCAGAGTTGGGACTCAGTACCAGATTTAAGCCCCGAATATGCCGCAAACTATCTGATCAACCTGGTCATTTTACCTCTGAGTCTTTATTTCCTCAACTGTAAACTAAAG
The DNA here is from genome assembly GCF_964194105.1 of Spermophilus citellus. Classification (NCBI taxonomy): domain Eukaryota; kingdom Metazoa; phylum Chordata; class Mammalia; order Rodentia; family Sciuridae; genus Spermophilus; species Spermophilus citellus. The sequence continues at coordinate 26,774,089 of NC_138195.1, read as the reverse complement.
CTTATTATGCTACTTACCAAGGTTATTGTGAAAGCATACGAGATAACATGTGAAAGCATTCGAGATAACATGTGAAAGCATTTAGCACCTACAGGTGTGCCACAACAACAAAAATTCTGTTTAATCTTTAGTTTCCTCAAGGTCAAACATGGCTGCTGCCGGGCCTGGGACTCACTCCTATAATCCAATAGCTGCGGAAGCAACTCAATGGGCCCTTGTCTCTAAATAAAACACAAAATAGAGCTGGGGATGTGGCTCAGTGGTGGAGTGCTCCTGTGTTCAATCCCCCATAACAATAACAACAGAAATGGCTGCTTATTCTTGCATCTCTATCAGGAAAATTTAAAAGTTAGACAAAAATTGTTTCTATTCTGAATTTACAGGATGCTTACTATACCTTGGCTTAATTTTAAGTGGATATTTTGTGTATCTTGAAAGTCCATAGAAACCCATTTTAGATCACTCACTCCAAAAGGGAAAGTGAGTTATCAGACAACACATAAAGTGGGACAGAAATATTGAGATGGTCATATAAGACAGTATTCGTAACTACAGTATATAAAATTATGACACATGGGCAACAAAAAGCCAAAATCATAGAAATTCCAGAGAAAATAGCCTACTGATAATGCTAAGCTTGAAATTTCAGGAAGTGAAAATGAAGAACATTTTTTTTTTTTTGCTCTAATCCTGTGAGTGGGATATTGACTGAAGTCCTCAGCATTGTTTTAGCCACATGGACATTTAAAGGGCTATGGTTTGTGTTTCAGGAGCTGATTGTGGAGTGTTCTCGAGGAACAAGCGTGCCATTTTATTCAGCACGGTTGGTGCTTTGACCTTTTGGGGAAACATGCTGTATTATCTTTCACACTGTTGTACCACGTTTTAAGTTCCCTGTCAAATTAATATAGTGGAAAAAAAGGGAAGATGGCGGCAAAGGGAGTGCATCACCCCCGTGTGCCGCGTCACTGTGTGGGAGAATGACGAGTTAAAACAGCTGAAGGCTCTCTTGTTGGGAATTTCCAGCAAAATTGAGGTGCTCCAGAATCTAGTGGAGGGATTTTCTTTTTTTTTTTTTTTTTGAGTTTTATTTATTTTTTATTTTTTTTAATTGTTGGTCATTCAAAACATTACATAGTTCTTAATATATCATATTTCACAGTTTGATTCAAGTGGGTTATGAACTCCCATTTTTACCCTGTATACAGATTGCTGTATCACATCAGTTACACTTCCATTGATTTACATATTGCCATTCTAGTGAGAGGGATTTTCATCGCGTGAGGATCAGCGGCGGGGGGCTTGGTCGCGGCGATTTCTCCGCACGGAGGGTCGCCCCACGGCCGGAGTCTGAAGCGCGCGCTGGGAAGCGGAGAGGTGGCGGCGAGGAGGTGCAGCGCTGCGGATTCTGTGGGCTTCTGCCAGCGGTGGAATGGCTGCGCTCAGTGCTTAGTTCTGGGTTAGAGACGGAGGAGGGAAGCGGTCCAGTTCGGTTCTCCACACCGGTCAGTCCACGGAGGAGGCCAGCGGCCGCCATCTTGGAGAGCTGACGTAATTATCCCTGTTTTCTACTGATCTCAGCTCATTCAGCTACGGAACAGGTGGTTTCAGGCTGTTATTTGCCTGCGTCTCGCAGACAGATAGCTCAGGCTCAGGGCTAGAGAACCCGCGGAGACGGTTTCTTGGAGCTCGCCCCTAGCAGAGCGTGCTCCGAGCTCTGAGCAGCCGGGTTCTGGCTCCTGGAACTGTTTTGGCCCAGGGCTGGGGGAACCTGCGGAGTCTGCTTCTTGGAGCCCGCTCCCAGCAGAGCGTGCACGGAGCTCGGGGCAGCCGGGTTCTGGCTCCCGGAGCTGCTTTGGCCCTGGGCTGGGGATCCCGCGGAAACTGCTTCTCGGTCTGGGTCCTGCTGGGTGCTGTGGGGGCCAGAGGGGCAGAGTGGAACTGCCGCCTGCGCCCAGAACAGGCCAAGCGACCCGCCGGCGTGGTATCACGTCACCCCAACTGCAGCTGGGGCCGAAGAGAGCAGCCGCCCACGCCTGGATCAGGTCCAGTGACCCGATGGCGTGGTAGTCAAGTCACCCCATTTGGAGAAGGGGCCGAGCAGAGCCGCCGCCTGAGCCTGCAAGGTAGGCAGACCTGCGACCCACCGGAGGGACAGGCCCAGTGGCCTGCCAGCTTGGTGGACACGTCGTACCGATTGGAGTGGGGGATGAGCGGGGCCGCTGCCTGTGCCCGGAAAAGGCCCAGCGACCCACCGGCGTGGCAGTCAAGTCACCCCATTTGGAGTGGGGGCCGAGCAGAGCCGCCGCCCAAGCTCGAAAGGTAGGCAGACCAGTGGCCCACAGGCGGAATGGGCCCAGCGGCCGGCCGGCGAGACAGACACGTCACACTGGTCGGAGTGGAGGCGGAGCAGAGGCGCCGCCCGTGTCCGGAAAAGGCCCAGTGACCCGCCAGAGTGGCAGTCAGGTAGCCCCATTTGGAGTGGAGGCCGAGCAGAGCTGCCGCCCGAGCCCGCAAGGTAGGCAGACCTGCGACCCACTGGCGGAACAGGCCCAGAGGCCTGCCAGTGTGGTAGACACGTCACACCAATTGGAGTAGGGGCTGAGCAGAGCCGCCGCCCGCATCCGGATCAGGCCCAACGACCCGTGGGCGTGGTAGTCACGTCACCACAATTGGTGTGGGGCCAGAGCAGAGCTGCCACCCGCGCCCGCAGGGTGGGCAGACCTGCGACCAACCGGCAGAGCAGGCCTAGCGGCCCGCCAGCGTACTAGACAAATCACCCCAATTGGAGGAGGAGCACAGCCACTACCCGCTCTGCAAGAGAGATTTTTCAACTATACAAGACCAATATAAATAAATAGGGGGAAAATTTCAAAAACACAACAGTTTTACCAAGCAGAAAGAAACGCGAGCAGTATGAAAAGACAAGGAAAGAAAGGACCACAAGCAATGCAGGTCAACTCAACTTTAGAGGAGGTAATAGCTGCAACAGATGGAATGTCAGATAAAGAATTCAGGATATACATGCTTCAGATGATCTGGAGTCTCAAGGAAGACATGAGACAGCAAAATCAGACAATGAAATATCACTTTGACAAGGAATTACATAAACAAATCCAAGAAGCAAAGGATCAATTATACAGGGAGATAGAGGTAATAAAAAACAAACAAATAGAAATCCTAGAAATGCAGGAAGCAATAAACCAACTTAAAAACTCAATTTAGAATACTACCAGCAGAGTAGAACACTTAGAAGATAGAACATCAGACAATGAAGACAAAGTATTTCAACTTGAAAAGAACATAGACAGCTCAGCAAGACAGTTAAGAAACCATGAGCAGAACATCCAAGAGATATGGGATAACATTAAAAGACCAAACTTAAGAGTCATTGGGATACAGGAAGGCATGGAGGTCCATACCAAAGGAATAAACAATCTATTCAATGAAATAATATGAGAAAACTTCCCAGACTTGAAGAATGAGACAGAATCCCAAATCCTAGAAGCCTACAGGATGCCGAATGTGCAAAATCATAAGAGATCCACACCTAGACACATTATAATGAAGATGCCCAACATACAGAATAAGGAGAGAATTTTAAAAGCTACAAGAGAAAGGAAGCAGATTACATTTAGGGGTAAACCAATCAGGATAACAGCTGATCTTTCAACACAGACTCTGAAAGCTAGAAGATCCTGGAATAACATATTTCAAACACTGAAAGAAAATGGGTTCCAGCCAAGAATCATATATCCAGCAAAATTAAGCTTCAGGATAGAAGATGAAATTAAAACCTTCCACGATAAACAAAAGTTAAAAGAATTTGCAGCTAGAAAACCATCTCTTCAAAAAATCCTTGGCAAAACATTACAGGAAGAGGAAATGGAAAATAACAATGAAAACCAACAGTGGGAGGTAGGACAATAAAGGGGGGAAAATAATCAAAGAAGAAAACAAATCAGGTTTAGTAACATTAATAAACAAATATGGCTGGAAGAACAAACGATATTTCAATAATAACCCTAAATGTTAATGGCTTAAACTCACCAATTAAGAGACACAGGCTAGTTGAATGGATCACAAAACAAGACCCAACAATATGCTGCCTACAGGAGACGCATTTGATAGGGAAAGATATACATAGACTGAAGGTGAAAGGCTGGGAAAAAACATATCACTCATATGGACTGCAGAAAGAAGCAGGAGTGCCCATACTCATATCAAATAAAATAGATTTCAAGCCAAAGTTAATCAAAAGGGATAAAGAGGGACACCACATACTGCTCAAGGGAACCATACACCAACAAGACATAACAATCATAAATATATATGCCCCAAACAATGGAGCAGCTATGTTCATCAAGCAAACTCTTCTCAAGTTCAAGAGTCTAATAGACCACCATAAAATAATCATGGGAGACTTCAACACACCTCTCTCACCACTGGACAGATCTTCCAAACAAAAGTTAAATAAGGAAACTATAGAACTCAACAACACAATTAACAACCTAGACTTAATTGACATATATAGAATATACCACCCAACATCAAGCAGTTACACTTTTTTCTCAGCAGCACATGGATCCTTCTCAAAAATAGATCATATATTATGTCACAGGGCAACTCTTAGACAACATAAAGGAGTAGAGATAATACCATGCATCTTATCTGATCATAATGGAATGAAACTGAAAATCAACGATAAAAGAAGGAAGGAAAAATCATGCATCACTTGGAGAATGAACAATAGGTTACTGAATGATCAATGGGTTCTAGAAGACATCAAGGAGGAAATTAAAAAATTCTTAGAGTTAAATGAAAACTCAGACACAACATATGGGAATCTATGGGACACATTGAAAGCAGTTCTAAGAGGAAAATTCATTACTTGGAGTTCATTCCTTAAAAAAAGAAAAAACCAACAAATAAATGATCTCATACTTCATCTCAAAATCCTAGAAAAAGAAGAGCAAAACAACAGCAAAAGAAGTAGAAGGCAGGAAATAATTAAAATCAGAGCTGAAATTAATGAAATCGAAACAAAAGAAACAATTGAAAAAATTGACAAAACTAAAAGTTGGTTCTTTGAAAAATAAATAAAATAGACAGACCCTTAGCCATGCTAACAAAGAGAAGAAGAGAGAGAACTAAAATTACTAGCATACGGGATGAAAAAGGCAATATCACAACAGACACTTCAGAAATACAGAAGATAATCAGAAATTATTTTGAATCCTTATACTCCAATAAAATAGAAGATAGTGAAGGCATCGATAAATTTCTTAAGTCATATGATCTGCCCAGATTGGTCAGGAGGATATACACAACCTAAACAGACCAATAACAATTGAGGAACTAGAAGAAACCATCAATAGATTACCAACTAAGAAAAGCCCAGGACCGGATGGGTATACAGCAGAGTTTTACAAAACCTTTAAAGAGGAACTAATACCAATACTTTTCAAGCTATTTCAGGAAATAGAAAAAGAGGGAGAACTTCCAAATTCATTCTATGAGGCCAACATCACCCTGATGCCTAAACCAGACAAAGACACTTCAAAGAAAGAAAACTACAGACCAATATCTCTAATGAACCTAGATGCAAAAATCCTCAATAAAATTCTGGTGAATCGGATTCAAAAACATATCAAAAAAATTGAACACCATGATCAAGCAGGATTCATCCCTGGGATGCAAGGCTGGTTCAATATACGGAAATCAATAAATGTTATTCACCACATCAATAGACTTAAAAATAAGAACCATATGATCATCTCGATAGATGCAGAAAAAGCATTTGACAAAGTACAGCATCCCTTTATGTTCAAAACTCTAGAAAAATTAGGGATAACAGGATCATGCCTCAACATTGTAAAAGCAATCTATGCTAAGTCACAGGCTAGCATCATTCTGAATGGAGAAAAATTGAAGGCATTCCCTCTAAAATCTGGAACAAGACAGGGATGCCCTCTCTCACCACTTCTGTTCAACAAAGTCCTCAAAACACTGGCCAGAGCAATTAGACAGACGAAAGAAATTAAAGGCATAAAAATAGGAAAAGAAGAACTTAAATTATCACTATTTGCAGATGACATGATTCTATACCTAGAAGACCCAAAAGGGTCTACAAAGAAACTATTAGAGCTAATAAATGAATTCAGCAAAGTGGCAGGATATAAAATCAACACGCATAAATCAAAGGCATTCCTGTATATCAGCGACAAATCCTCTGAAATGGAAATGAGGAGAACTACTCCATTCACAATATCCCCCCAAAAAATAAAATACTTGGGAATCAACCTAACAAAAGAGGTGAAAGACTTATACAATGAAAACTACAGAACCCTAAAGAGAGAAGTAGAAGAAGATCTTAGAAGATGGAAAAATATACCCTGTTCATGGATAGGCAGAACTAACATCATCAAAATGGCGATATTACCAAAAGTTCTCTATAAGTTCAATGCAATGCCAATCAAAATCCCAACGGCATTTCTTGTAGAAATAGATAAAGCAATCATGAAATTCATATGGAAAAATAAAAGACTCAGAATAGCAAAAACAATGCTAAGCAGGAAGTGTGAATCAGGCGGTATAGCGATACCAGACTTCAAACTATACTACAGAGCAATAGTAACAAAAACAGCATGGTACTGGTACCAAAACAGGCGGGTGGATCAATGGTATAGAATAGAGGACACAGAAACCAATCCACAAAACTACAACTATCTTATATTTGATAAAGGGGCTAAAAGCATGCAATGGAGGAAGGATAGCATCTTCAACAAATGGTGCTGGGAAAACTGGAAATCCATTTGCATCAAAATGAAACTGAATCCCTTTCTTTCGCCATGCACAAAAGTTAACTCAAAATGGATCAAGGAGCTTGATATCAAATCAGAGACAAGGCGTCTGATAGAAGAAAAAGTAGGCTATGATCTACATACTGTGGGGTCGGGCTCCAAATTCCTCAATAGGACACCCATAGCGCAAGAGTTAATAACTAGAATCAACAAATGGGACTTACTCAAACTAAAAAGTTTTTTTCTCAGCAAAAGAAACAACAAGAGAGGTAAATAGGGAGCCTACATCCTGGGAACAAATCTTTACTCCTCACACTTCAGATAGAGCCCTAATATCCAGAATATACAAAGAACTCAAAAAATTAGACAATAAGATAATGAATAACCCAATCAACAAATGGGCCAAGGACCTGAAAAGACACTTCTCAGAGGAGGACATACAATCAATCAACATGTACATGAAAAAATGCTCACCATCTCTAGCAGTCAGAGAAATGCAAATCAAAACCACCCTAAGATACCATCTCACTCCAGTAAGATTGGCAGCCATTATGAAGTCCAACAACAACAAGTGCTGGAGAAGATGCGGGGAAAAGGGTACACTTGTTCATTGTTGGTGGGACTGCAAATTGGTGCAGCCAATTTGGAAAGCAGTATGGAGATTTCTTGGAAAGCTGGGAATGGAACCACCATTTGACCCAGCTATTCCCCTTCTCGGTCTATTCCCTAAAGACCTAATAAGAGCATGCTACAGGGACACTGCTACATCGATGTTCATAGCAGCACAATTCACGATAGCAAGATTGTGGAACCAACCTAGATGCCCTTCAATAGACGAATGGATAAAAAAAAAAATATGTGGCATTTATACACAATGGAGTATTACTCTGCATTAAAAAATGACAAAAATCATAGAATTTGGAGGGAAATGGATGGCATTAGAGCAGATTATGCTAAGTGAAGCTAGCCAATCCCTAAAAAACAAATGCCAAATGTCTGCTTTGATATAAGGGGAGTAACTAAGGACAGAGTAGGGATGAAGAGCATGAGAAGAAGATTAACATTAAACAGGGATGAGAGGTGGGAGGGAAAGGGAGAGAGAAGGGAAATTGTATGGAAATGGAAGGTGATCCTCAGGGTTATACAAAATTACATACAAGAGGAAGTGAGGGGTAAGGGAAGAATAATACAAGTGGAAGAAATGATTTACAGTAGAGGGGGTAGAGAGAGAAGAGGGGAGGGGAGGGGAGGGGAGGGGGGATAGTAGAGGATAGGAAAGGCAGCAGAATAAAACAGACACTAGAATGGCAATGTGTAGATCAATGGAAGTGTAAATGATGTGATTCAGCAATCTGTATACGGGGTAAAAATGGGAGTTCATAACCCACTTGAATCAAACTGTGAAATATGATATATCAAGAACTATGTAATGTTTTGAACGACCAACAACAACAAAAAAATAATGATAAGTTATTGATTTAAGAGGATGAAAGTTACCTCTGTAATCCAGATTTTTCTTAATATAGATTGAATTCTAGCATTCTATCAAAAAAAAGGAAAAAGCAGCTTTACATGTATGAAGACATGAATTGGTGTGAGCATATTTTATATACAAACAGAGATATGAAAAATTGTGTTCTATATGTGTAGTAAGAATTGTGATGCATTCTGCTGTCGTGTATTTAAAAAATAAAAGCAATTTAAAAAAATTAATATAGTGAAGTATTTACAGCTGTTTTATATAAAGTTTTACTGATAAAAAGTTCCCCATAAATATGGACTCTTGTCAATTAAAAAAGAACCAATTCATTAATCAAAAGCTTTTTAATCCAAATTCCAACTAAAATATGGCATTTTACACCAAGATCCTCTAATTGTAAGAAGCATATAAGAGAAAACAGTACATTTAAAAGGTTTGGAAATTATCTTCTCAAACAACATGTATAAATCAAGTTTTGTGTTACTAAACAAAACTCCAGTTTTTAGATCCTGCTGTTCAAATCCTCTGGAATTTTAAAACAAATAAAATCTTGACTCAAAAATTACAACATCCCCCAAAAGAATATAGCAGAAAATAAAAATAACTTATCTGAGCTCCCACTCCCCTCTTCAAACATTTTATAAAGTCTAGGAAGGCCAAATTCTCATCCTATAGAACTCTGTGAGAATTCCCATAGGGAAATCTGTGAAAGAATTCAGAAACCTCCCTTGCGGAAATTCTCATAGAGCTACATAGGATGAGAATGTGGTTTATAAACAATAAACATGAAATTCTTTAAGATTTGATCTTTGCCCTCAATTAAGCCTCAGATCTTAACTGGGAAAAGATAATCTTGGGGCTCCAATGTTGTGTTTCCTGGGTTCCCAAGAATTCAGCCTGCCATTCAGCAACTGCATTTCCATAAAGGGATATAAGATTATTTGTAAAATTGCCTCATCCTGTTTTATTTACTTTTCAATATGGTGGGAGCTAGAACACACAGGATAAGTTGAATTTTGTGCAGAGGGGTAATATGATCATTTTTGCATAGATGGATATTCTAAATGCAAAATAGCATATACTTGTAAGACATTTGAAAAAGAGACACAATAAAATGAAGAAATGAAAGTCCTCAAGATATCTGGTAGGCTTTGCCAATGAACTTAATTCACTTGTTTCTCTTTGCAGAGCAAAGAGGGGAAAAAAATAGATCAGGTTATCAGGTAGTGACTGAATAATTGTGAAACCTTCACCTACTTAGAATTCTCTGTATCATTTCCTCTAAGCAGAAGAGAGTGGGAGTTTTTAATGTACTTGAACTCATAAGGCATAGTTGCTATGATGCAAATACAAAAACAGGAATGAAAGTCAGGGTCATGGAAGGTCAGAAACAGGCTTCATCATGCTAACTACCGTCAAAACACAGAAGGTGGAAAGACAGCAAGGCAGGGGGAGCCCCGCAGGTCAGACTCACAGAAGATGTGAAAGTCAGATCAGACAAGGGCTGAACATCTGGAGAACCAGAACTGCTAAGAAACCTTAATAAAGCCTCTCTCCTCGGCCTGCCGTTGATTCAAGGTGAAACAATCCAGGAGCATTATAGAATAGAAACTAGAACAAGACAGCCTTTACAGAGGGCGATGGCTCATACTGTCTGAGTTCTTACCCTGCACCAGACACTGTTCTAAGGACTATACCTGCACCTCTCACTTATTCCTAACAGCGGTTCAAAGACATGAGGTTACTATTATTACTGCTTTACAGATAGCAAAACAGTTTATGAAGATCACATAACTTGCTCAATCACATATCTAATAAATGTGTATGAAAACAGTATTTATTTGGAGGAAGGTGTTTCTTTGGGCACACAGACCAGTGTCACTGTATTTACTGTATCCATCCTATGTTGCCATTGATCAGTCAGTTGCAGAAAAAAAAAATTACTCAACATAGCACTGGTTAACAGTCTAAGAAATGAAGTTTTGAATATGAAATTATAAATCTAGAATTACGAATCTATCTCTTAGATGTAATCACAACCTCAGGATACTCTTGACTTCAAAATGCCGTACAATTTTTTGAAGCTTTACAGTGAGCTCTCTTAATTTCAGCCTGGATTGTTTATCTGGAGATGGGTGGGATCTGACATTGTTTTACCCATTTCTCATAGGTTCATTTGTCCATGTGCCCATGAACTCTAACCTGATCCCCATGGAGTCCCTCGCCTTTTCAGCACACATGCTGGGGTCTTTGTTGGAAGCTAGACCTTCTCACACTGCCAGGAGCAAGGTCTGCCTAAGGTCACACATACTATGCAGCATTTGTGTGTTTCCATCTAGGTATAAATGGTGCTGTGATTGAAGGAAGCATTGAAAAATAGAGATTTCTGGCACTTTTTCAGTCTTCTCTCTACCCATCTCCTCCAGAGCTCTAACACTCACAGCCTGACTTCCTGCCTAGAGTTCTCAAAAGTATCCCTTCCTGCCCAAGATCGAACACCTATTTATTCATTGCAGTAGATGAGAGAAGCACAGAAGCAATCTGGTGGACTAATTACAATCAATTTAAAAGAAACATTTGGTTAACTAAAAGAATCCTTTATAGGCAGGTTGATTGAAGGGACTGTTTCTATACAAGAGAGTCATCTCAATACTTACACTACTTCTAATTCCCACCTGTATTTTATTAAAATAAGAGTTAGCCAGGTCCAAAAGGCCACTGGTGGCTACATTTGACTATAAACTTCAAAAGAGCCTTTTTGCTTTGGTTATTTTCCCACTCCCACAGTGAACAAAATCTCTCTCTACATATATATAGTTTAGGACTCTCACATAAAAAGGCATTACAGTCAAAGTCCAACTTTGAAAATCAATAGTCTCAAACAGTAGTCCTTAATTTTCAAGGGCCTAATAAGTGGTTTGTACACACACGCGCGCGCGCGCGCGCGCACACACACACACACACACACACACACACACTTTTCACATTAAGATCCCATGATGTAAGCCATCGCAGAGCAAAGAAAAGAAACAGCAACTATGCCCTAAAGCCAACCTAAATAACAAACTCATCATTAAATAACAAACTCATCATTCCCGGCTTCAGTTTTCTCATCTCTAAAATTAAGCCATTTGAATTTCCTAATCTCTAACTTCCTTTCAGCCCTAGGACTTTTTGACCATCTTTTCTCTTATGCATGTAGAAAGCTTGTTTTTATTACACTCCTGCAATGCTAATGATACAGTCTCTCAGGACAAGTTTAAATTATAGAAGACCAAATTATGAACCTGTGTATTTCTGCAAATAGATTCAGAGTGTTTACTTCATGGTAACTAGGTATTAAAAAAAAAAACACTTCCTTTAAAATGGAATATGTGTGTACATAGAATCAATCTAAATTATAAAATGACTTTTGATGTTTGTTTTAATGTCTTTAGATAAAGTGTTTTCTATCTGTGTAGTTTTGATGCAGATATAACAGTATCTACTGCTTTCTTTTGAAATATAAAATAAAGCCAGGGTTCTGACTGGCTTACCCCTGAAACTCAAGGGATGAGTAGAAGGTATTGACATGGGGAAACTTCATCACTGTCTGCAAGAGGAACAGAGTAGAATGGGTCAGATCCACTCAGACAAATCATCTAGAACATATTTAAGCATGAGAATTGGAGACAAAGAGAACAAGTCTGATTTGTCAACCAAAAAAAAAAAAAAACCCCACTCAAGCATAGAAAAGAGATATTTGCAAGAGGAAGGAAGAGGCCCTTTAAACTTAAACAGAAAATACCACCCCACCATTCTACCCAAGGGACACTTAACATTTTGGGCGAAGTTACAAATAGGTCAGCTACTTGGAGGAAGACCAAAAATATGAAGCAGACATAGTGTAAGCTCAAACTGGTAAAAACTCAATTCAATATAATGCAAGTTGGTGAGAAATATTTAAAAGTAGAATCTGCTCTATTAGGTAAAGGAATATACTGCCATTCACCATCACTGCAGTGCCAGAAACAAGATTGTTGGTGTACAGGTGCTTACCATTTGTAGAGTGAATGAATGAATGTATGTCAGGTAGTGTTGGGAGTTAAGTTCCAGTTCATCACATCCAGTTAGAATGGCAGCCATCAAGAATACAAACAATAAGCACTGGAGAGGATGCACGGGAAAGGGAATATTTTCACACTGCTGGTAAAACTATAAATTTAGTATATCCACTATGGGAATCAGTTTGGAAGTTCCTCAAAAGTCTAGGAATGGAACCACCATATGATCCAGCTAAACCAACCCTCAGGGATGAATGAAAGAAGCAAAAGCCATCAAAAACTTATAACAGAGTTGAATCATATTATCTAAAATAATGAAGAGGAGCAGGGCAGAAGACAAGATCAAAGATTAAAAAAAAGACATTTACTGTCAGAGAAGAAGTTAGTAAGTGGTATCTGGATGCATCTAAGTGGAAGCTAGACCTTTGTCTCCAACCTCCACCTTGATGCATTATGTGACCTCAGGCAGATAATCTGACTTTTTATTTTCCACATATCGACATTTTTTCCCACCTTTAAAGGTACATAAGAGATTCAGTGAATGGATATTTCTCTTTGGGGGCTGGACATCATCAGCAGATCTGTCTCAAAACATGGGCTTTAAATATTTCCAGTTTCTCATCAGAATCAGTGCTAAGGATGAACATTCGTCAATTCAGCAATTATTTAGAGTGTGTCTGTTTTTTGATGTATTAAATTCTAGGCATGAGTGAAGTTTTCCTCTGTTGAGTATTACAGTATTTTGAGGCATGGTCTTTACAGACCATATGGAAAACTATAGATTATTTAGGATCATCTATTTTCTTTATTGCTCAGTGACTTGAGGCTTGCACACCCGCTCAACTCTCACTCATTTCTCTGCCCTATGCCATTTGACCTCAAATCCCCTTGCTCTATCAAACTACCCTCCTCTAAAGCCATCTATGATTCCTAATCCTAATTGCTCTGGTCTTTTCTTTATTTCTACTTTTATTGCAGCACTTGATATTATTAACTATTCTATCTTTACTAAAACTCTGATCTTCTCTGGTGCTTTGGTGTGATTATTTTTGTACTCTGGAACTCATGATGAAATTCAGTTGCCGTTGTGGTGGGCCAGTGATGGGAGGTGGAGCTTAATGGGGGTGTTCAGTCATGGACATGGAGTGTCATGAATTGATTAATGATTTTCTAGTGAGAGTGAGTTCTTACTCTCATGGGACTAGATAAGTAACCATGACAGTGAAATATTATAAAAATGAGTTCAGGCTTGGCTTTCTTCTGCTTCTTCTGTCATCATACAATCTCTTCTGCCATGAGGTCCTCACCAGAAGCTGACCAGATGCAGCTGCTCAATCTTGAGCTTTCCAGCCTCCAGAACTGTGAGCCAAAATAAACCTCTTAAAAAAATGTATGGGTATACACACACACACACACACACACACACACACACACACACATACACACACATATTTTGCCCATTCTCTGGGTGAAAACCATTGCTAGCTACTCTTCTGACAGAGGATTACTATCCAGACTATATAAAAAACTCAAAAAACTTTAACAGCAAAAATTGTAAAAAAGCAAAACAAAAAAATTAATAAATGAGCAAATGAACTAAACAAACATTTTTCAAAAGAAAAACTGCAAGTGACCAACAAATATATGAAAAAGTGTTCAACATCTTTAGCAATTAGGGAAATGCAAATCAAAACTATACTGAGATTTCATCTCACACCAGACAGAATGGCAGCCATCAAGAATACAAATAATAATGAATGCTGGAGAGGATATGAAGAAAGGAATCACGCTTTTACACTATTGATGGGATCGCAAATTAGTACAACCAGTATAGATTAGGAGTGGAACCCTCATTTGACCCAACCATGCCACTCTTTAGTATTTATCCTAAAGAATTAAAGTCATCATCTTATAGCAATATATGAATACCCATGTTTATAGCAGCACAATTCACAGTAGTCAAACTATGGAACCAGCCTAGGTGTTTGCCAATGGAAGAATGAATAAAGAAAATATGATATATATACACAATGTAGTTTTATTCAGCCATAAAGAAGAATAAAACTATGTCATTTGCCAGAAAATGGATGGAACTTGAGAATATAAGGTTAAGCAAAATAAGCCAGACTCAGAGTAAAGGGTTATATTGTTTTCTCTCACATGTGGATGCTAGAGAGGAAAAAGGAAAATAGAGGTTTGGGGGGATCATATGAAATCAAAGGGAGACCAATAGAGTAGAGGAAAAGAACTAGGGAGAGGGAAAAGAGAAGAGGAAGGGGAAATACTGGGGAATGACATTGACCAGATTGTATTGTTACCTCATGTACATGTACAACACATTAAATCCCACCATTATGTGTACTTACAATGTGTCAATTAAAAATATGGAAAATATTACCCATTCTCAGGTATTCTGTTATGGCAGCCAAAACAGACTGACACTTGGTTTTCATATCAATGATGTAATATATTCCAAAAATTTATAAAATGAGACTGGAATCACAGAGATGTGAATGAAGATCTCATTTTTGTTATCTCCTGAACCTGAGCAAATTACTTAATCCAAGTCAGTTTCTTCCTCTCTAAAATGAGGTGTTTGTAACTTCATTCAACACCCTCCTTTTATTATCAGTATGAAGATTAATGAAGGTTAAAGCCTGGTACCTGGCACATAGTCCAATAATGGGATCAACATGAAAATTCTGTTTTCCCTCCATCTACATGCTACTGACTTACTTCAGACCCTTTTCATCTAATCTCACAATTGGTGCAGTGGCCTTCTCACCTGTCCCCCAGCCCTTAGCCTCTCCTATGTCAATTTCATTCTCTACCTGTGGACTTTCCAGAATAAAAATATGATCATATCACATTTCTTTTTAAAACTCATCAGCGAAATCCAGAGAACTGTTAGATACATAAAAATCCAGAGTCCTGAGCATGATATGACCAAAGCTCATCTCTCCAGCATCATTAACCTTAATTGCATACCCTCTCATAGTTCACTTCAACCAAGTTGAACAACTTGTAGTTTCCAAAGTTCTCCATGCATTCACACACCTCCATGACTTTGTACATGATCCTTGCTCTACTTAGAACATGTTTCTCTCCCTTCTTCTGTCTGGATGGCAAATATGTGTTCTCCAAAATTCAGATCACCATTACATCTTTTAAAATTCTTGCTAAAGCAGACAGACATAGCTCTCCCTGTGAATAAACTTAGACAATTATCTAATTCATACTGTTTTAATTATTGATTTTGCTTATCTATCTTCCCAATTACATTTGTGCTCCATGAGTGACTGTATCTTTCTTACCAGTTCTTTTCATGGGATCTGGTACCTTGTATTCTTAATGCATGTTTGTTGACCTAATTAGGTAAACAATGGGTGTTAATGTTTTGGTAGGAAGGAAATGAGGAAGGAAAGCCAGTTTGAATGTGCAATTGAATCAGCCAGGAGTAAATGGGCAGATCTGCAAAATCAACGATGAAGGCAGTGGAAAACAGAGTTAGAACTTGCCTGACAACAAATATGTATACATGTATATTGTCCCCCTGGTCCAATTAGGAAACAGATTGTACTATCTCAAAAGCAAAGAAATATATAGGAGATATATATGTGTGCTAGAACTTGGACCATCAAATGCTCACACATAAACTATTTGGAGTATACAGAGTGACCACAGAGTGTGATGAGACCACAAGGATTATCATGGGATTGACTTACAGACCCTGCAGTGACCAACTCCTGTAGAACTCACTGGCTGAGATAAGAAACAACAGAGGACACTATAGGAAATAGGCTTGTCTTTTGGATTCATGGGAATTCATCCTGCTCTACAAAGGATTCTGAACTGATCTACATAACATAGAAGAATGTTAAAATCATGTGTTTCTGTGTGCATTTTCATAATTTTTAACTCTCTTCTAAATGTTCCTTTGAGCCATACTAAAAAGAGCTAGTAATATTGAATTATTAAATGTTTCCTAGTGTTATATTTTAGCACTGATCACTGAATTTACTTTAGACTTCATTGTATTTCCATGGGGACTAGTTTATTTTGTGACTTCTTGAAACCAAAATTATAAGTTAGTCTCAGTTGCCACAGCATTTTTTATTTTGATTTAGTAACAAAATAATCAAGAAAACACAATTGATAATTCTATAAATTTACATAATTTGGGGCTTTTATACTGCTATGATCTAAACTCAAGTTTTATTTTCTGAAGTTACAACCAAAAAAAAAAAAAGAAGAAGAAGAATTGAGAAATGCTAAATAAAACAATCATAGGGTAAAATCATTAACTGCTGTGTTAAATTATGATCAAAATTTCAAATTCTCTGATGTAATAAAACTATAAATAAGTTTAGTAACTTGTTAAAATATTTTATGATCTTTACCTGGAGCACCAAAAATAAATAAAAAGTCTTTGTGATTTTTTTCTCCCTTATTAAACTTAGCAAAGAACATTCCTTGTATTCTCCACTGTTTTATGAACATTGCCATCTTATAGATCAAAAGTTGACAAGCCCCACAGTCCAACGGCCACATGCAGCCTGACCTTTGCTTTTTATAAATAAAGTTTCATTGAAACATAGTTATACATTCATTACATATTGTCTATGGCTGTTTTCATAATATATCATCAGAATTGAGTAGTTGCAACACAGACTGTATGGCCCACAAAGCCTAAAAATAATAATTTTCTGGCCCTTTAAAGAAAAAAACATTTTGATTTAGATATTAGTGATGGATATTAAGACAAATAAAGCCTGTTCTTTAGCATATGGAACCCAGAGTTACTAAGCTGATGAACTTTATGGCAATTTCTATTTTAAAAATCTTTTTATTTTTAAGAGATATTTTCAGTCATCAAAAATGAATTTCAACTCCACCAGCAATTTTTTTAACAATTTATTGACTTGCTCACCACCAATACATTTAGAATCTTAATGTGACAGGCATTTTTGTGCATAGTAAAGTGAGTTATTTGCCTCTAATACTTTATTTTATCCTCTGATGGTTATAAGTAACATACATTTTCAGATATAGGGGAAATGGCCTATAATCTGTAACTGATTTCTTGTAGGAAAATGGAGAGTACAAGATATAAAATCACTATTTAAGTCAGAGACCCAGATGACTCATAAAATCTTTCTGGTCTCTATTTAAATCATTTGAAACGGAAATTAATGATTCATATATGTGATAGCTCTTGCAGAAGTAAGAAGGAATAGTGATTCATCTAATATTAGTACATGTACTTTGTTCTTATGGCACAGGATGGAGAAATGCATTTCTAATGCCTTGAAATGTGTGTTCTTGCAGTGTTCCCGTCCTGATTTTGGATCCCAAATGGAAAATAAGGCTAATTAAATTAACTCCCTAATTGCATTACTGTGAAATGTTCACATACAATACCTGAAAATGAGAAATCATTGATTGGAAAGGGTGGCTTCAGTGCACATTCAACTAATGACTAAAGGATATTGGTATAGATTTTTGTTTGTTCTTATCTATACCCTATGTCTAGAAAAGTTTTATTCAGTAGATAATTTCCTGAACAGTTGAACAATTTGGTATAAAATAATATTTTTGTAAACTGAATCATATTTTCCTATTAATTTAAATTGCATTTTTCAGAAAAGGGTCTCCACTAGAGGTTTGTTCCCAATACATTGTTTTTAAAAATACACTCAGCTGGGCACGTGGCACACACTTGTAATCCCAGTGACTGAGGAAGCTGAGGCAAGAGAATCAGGAGTTCAATGTCAGCCTCAGCAACTTGGCAACATCCTGTCTCAAAATAAAAAGGGATTGGGGATATAGCTCAGAGGTAAAGCAGCCCTGATTTCAATTCCTAGTACCCCCCCCAATACCCTCAACTAAAACAAATTATTCTTTTTATAGAGAATTATTATTTACTAATGAACCAGCTAAAATCCTTTTTGGATTAACAGACTTATAAAAAATAAACTATAAGCCAAAAATTTATTTTCAAATTAAAAATTACATTATGGAAAACATCAAATATAGTTGAAAATATAGTTGTTTTAGTCTGTTTGGACTGCTGTAACAAAATACCTTAAGACTGAATAACTTGTAAACAATAGAAATGTATTACTTAGAGTTCTGAAGGTTGAGGAGTGCAAGATCAAGGAGCTATTAGATTCTGTGTCTGATGAGGGTGTATTTTCGTAGACTGCACCTTCTTATTGCATCTTCACATGGCAGGAAGGACAACACAGTCTGCTTCAACTTTCTTAATAAGGGCAGTAATCCCATTTATGAGGAATCTTCCCCAAAGGCACCTCTTAATACTGTCATATTAGGTCCCAACATATGAAATTTAAGAGACATAAAAATTCAGATCATAAAAAGTATTATTCAGTATCTAATATGTGGAAAAGGAGAAGTTTCACCTAATATGTGGAAAGGGAGAAGTTTGCATAATGCTTACAGATTAAAAGGAAGAAAGGAAAAAAGAAAGGGAAAATAATAAAAGCTTTCACATTTTAATGAACACTTCTCCCCACAAAACCACCCTATTTATCTTTTAAATATATATTTTGAAGGCTGGGGATGTGGCTCAAGTGGTAATGCACTCTCCTGGCATGCACGGGGCACTCGGTTCGATCCTCAGCACCACATAACAGTAAAATAAAGATGTTGTGTCCACCGAAAACTGAAAAATAAATATTAAAAAAAATTATCTCTCTCTTTCTCTTCTCTCTCTCTAAAAATATATATATATCTCACTTTCCAGACATCCTTAGCTAAGGTAAGGAAGGTCTCATTTAAGGACTTGCCTTTCCTTTGGTCTTTCATCAGCACACTGCTGGGGATGACGTGGGGGTAAAGACAAGTACACTCACAATCCATCAAAATAGTAAAGAGGACAACAGAGTCAAAGTTCATATTAATCATGATTTTCTTAGATAGGAAGCATTTTACACTGTATGTTAACCCAGTCTGCAAGTCAGGTCACCAGCTTCATTCACGCTTTACACATTGGAACAGATATCCGTGTGTTATGGAACAAATACTAATTCAGAAATCAGAAAGCCCTAATAACAGTTTTCAAGGGAGGGACCAGCTATCCTTCTTATTCCTGATAGTGACCTCCTAAGTTAGGCCAACAGTAGTGGTAGGCACTAGGAGGGCTATAACTATGACTGTCCCATTCCCCATTGTAATCCTAACACTTAAATATTTTTTTTATTTGTTCTAATTAGTTATACATGACAGTAGAATGCATTTTGACACAGTATATATAAATAGAGTCTATAACTTCTCATTCTTCTGGTTGTACATGATGTAGAATCACACTGCTCTTGTAGGCATATCTGATTCCCTAACACTTAAATATTTTTTTCTGAAGGAGCTAGAGATAGTCCTTCATCATTTCTTTATGCTAATACCTGTTATTTTCTCCTCCTTCTTCCCCTTAATATATTTTACCTATTTCCTTAATTTTCACTCTCCTTTCTTCCTCTGTACTATTATTTATTCTCTGCAACACACCATCCCATATATAGCACACCCACCTTTCTTGTTCACAACTTCTCGTATAAAGGAACTAAAACAGTATAACCAGAGGAAAAAGAAATTGCAAACCAAAGTAAACCAACAGCAAAAACAGTAAACCAGCTTTTCCACGTGCAATTTTTTTCATGGAGAGAGGGACTAGACCCTGAAGAGGATGGAGATTATGTGTTTCCATTGCTGGTGGGCTGGCATATAACATATGCACCTAGAGCTTAATAAGAATTTTTTTATGTTGATGATTATGATAGTTCAAGGGAGCAGGAAATTGAAAGAATCAGGGAAGGAAATGAGTCCTGATCTATGTCTGCCAGATTTGTATCTGCAGTCCACACTAAAGCAATTATTTTTACCCACATCTATGAGATTTGAACATAAATCACTAGATATGCATCATTTAGTCATCCTTACAACTTCAAGAAGGCTACGCTCAAATCATCTCTAGGTACTCATCTTCCCTGTGCTTAAAGATCCCCAGAGAAGGAACATTTCCAATTTACCGGGTGCCAGGAAGTTTTTTCTATGCCTAACTATAATTCTTTCTTCTGTAATGTAAGCCCTGACTCTACCCAGCTGACTAAAACAGCTCCTTATCTTCATCTGGATAATATTTCTTTGCCTATTCGAAGATTGTTATTACAGCTTCCCTCCGCTCCAGCATTCCATGGGCTAAATTATCTTAGTTCCCTCCGCTTTGCCTATTTTGTAACCCTTTCAACACTTTTATGCCTGTCTTTAGGATAATCCTCAAGTACACTACACTGTGCTCAAATTACCCAAGAGTAAACTGCATGAATATGGGTAACACTGAGTCAAGTGTCTGGCTTACCCACTTCATGGTTTCTCTTTGCTGCAGTTATCTATGCACCTTGTGCAAAACAAAGCCCCCCCCCCCCAAAAAAAAAAAGAAAAAGCCTTCAGTTTTCCATAGTTTGCTACATTCTGGTATGTTTGGGACCCACTATAATCTTCATACCTTTCAAGTATACTTAAATCATGTTTTCCCATCCTCTAATTCAAAATTATGTTCCTTGGGTATACTATTCCTCCATTTAGAATGTTACTTGGCCCATGACTTAGAGGTTTAGATATCATTTCAAACCCCCACCTATTTGAGTTTTCTGATACCCGGAAGATTTATTAATATTTAAAAAGATTTTGGCTTTAAAACCATTGAAGTTTTATAGTTTCACTAGAATATGTTGATTGTTTCTAAGGACATTATGCACTCTTTCAATGTGTAATATGGATCATATTTCTTTAAAACATTGTTTCTTATTTGTTCTGTTTCATTTTTCTGGTTTTCTTCTGCAGTTCCTATCATGCATATCTCTGACATTCTCTTATTACCTGTAGAGAAGTTACTATGCCCCTTCTCTCTTTTTTTTTTTTTTTTTGATACCCAGGATTGAACCCAAGGGTGCTTAACCATTGAGCCACATCCACAGCTCTTTTTTGTATTTTATTTAATAGAGATACAATCTTGCTGAGTTGCTTAGGGCCTCGCTAAATTGCTGAGGTTTGCTTTGAATTCATGATCCTCCTGCCTCAGCCTCCCAAGTCCCTGGAATTATACGCGTGTGCCATTGCATCTGGCCAAAATAAATAAATAAATAAATAATGCAGAACCAGAGATTGAACCCAGGACTTTGACAAAGTAAGGCAAGCAGTCTATCCCTGAGCTATACCACCAGCCCTCTTCTTCTCTCATTTTAATGTGCATTTGTATGGATAATCCTATTCTGCTGCTCACTTAGTTTCAGTGAATGAGTTTTCTTACATTTTGAAAAGGGAAATATAAGAAAGAAGGTTGCTTGATAAAGAACTTAAGCTCCATCTTTTAAAAAGAATGATCAAAAATATATATCCTCATATTTTCTGTTGTCTCCTGCTCCTACTCCACTTTTAGCTGGATCTTTCTCTATCCTATTGCTCCAGTCCTTGTCATTTGGATTCCTCTCACAGCAGTTTCTCCATGGTGTGGGACAGGACTCTAGTCTTGTTAGGGAGCTTCAGTTGATTAGTTTTGAGATGTTGTGGCCCAGACTGATCTAATACCATGAAACCTTAATGTATCACAGACCTTTTGCACTATATATAATTGGATTGATGAACACACTCTTAGTTCCAAAGCTATACATGAAGATTTACAAGGATAATTTGTCACTTCTATTTGCATTAGATATCTTCTGTGGGCCTTTAATTTTGTATATTGTAGTCCTTCTATTTTTTATAGAATACAAATATGTCTATGCTCCATTTGCCCAGAATCCTTCTCTGCATATCTTTTGAAAAGTAATCAAGTCAATGACAAAATGCTGACAAAAACATCATGCTAAAACATCATATTTTATGGTATTTCCTAGGGCCTGACCACATTCATCCATATCTCTAATGTCTTTTAACCTGTAGAACTGCAAAAGAATTGCTCATGATAATTATGATACTTGTACAATGCAGAATTTTTCATTGTTGGAGGGGAAAATAAATAGTCTCTGCCTAACTTTCAATTTACTAAAGAATTTACTTACTCTATATATGAAATAAGAATTGTAATGCATTCCGCTGTCATATATAAATAAAAAATAAAGGATTTATTTAATTTCATATATAAATAAAAAATAAAGGATTTATTTAACTCCAGTATTCAGTATTTTGGCATTCTTCAGCTATGAATGCTAAGAGTATTTGAATTCTATTCACTTATTCTAATATTTTCTAGGACTGAATTCCTAAATATGTATTATAAAGACCTGTCTCAATATTTATTATGGCTAATTTTTGAAAAAATGGTAAATTATTAAGCACTACTATATTTAGAAGGAATTTATAATGGCTTGATTTTTTTCAACTGATTTTCTCACAATAATCAGAAGTGCATTTCTCCTAATAGGTGTCTCTCCTAAAGGTGAAATCTGTCTTACTAATCAATGACATTAATAAAGTGATGAAAATCAGGGATTGGGAAAGGGAGTTGGGGAAACTTCACATCCAGTATAATTTGAATTCTTGTTTTCTGAAGATAAATTAAAATGTTTGTTAAAGAGCAGAAGAATAATGTTAATCTGCTAGTTGGAGTGCACTGAATATGTCTGTGTATTGTATTTGCTCTATAGTGTTTCTCAAGTCTTTTATTATCAATCTGAATGTTCCATCTATTATTAAAAATGGAATAGTGACAATTTCAACTATTATTACTGCCTTTGCTTCTGTCAATTTTTGTTTCATGTATTTTGGGATTCTATTGTTAGGTACACATATGTTTATTGTTGTTATATTTTCTTTGTGGATTGTGAAATGTTTTTTCTTCAACTCTAGCAAGAAATTCTGTCTTAGTCTATTGTTTCTGGTATTAGGATAACTACTTCAGCTCTTCTATCTGTATAGTATCTTTTTCCAGCCTTTTGCTTTCAACCTATTTGTGTCTTTGAATCTAAAATGTGTCTCTTAGAGACAGCATAGACTAGGATCAGATTTTTATATCCATTCTTCCAATTATGTTAAATAATTACTTTATCAGTAATTATTTAACATAATTACTGATAAAGTAGGATTTATATCTGACGTTTTACTCTTTGTTTTCTGTATGAGTCATGCCTTTTCTGGTCCTCAATTCCTTTATAACTACCTTCTTTGTATTAAATAGATACTTTCTAGTGTACTATTTTAATTCTCTTGTATTTTCTGTTAAAGTATTTTTAAAGGTTTCTTTCTTGATGTTTTCCTTGGGACTTATATTTAACATCTTAATTAATAACAATCTACTTTGGATTAATACCAACTCAATTCCAATACTATACAGAATTTTGGCTGTTATATATCTTTATTTCCTATCCCTTCCTTTGTGCAGTTATGGTCATAAACTGCCTCTTTAGTGCATTTTGTGTATATCAACATAAGTTTATAATTATTACTTTATAACCTAAAGAAGTTTAGTATTTTTGATGTTCAGACCTGCTACCAATGAATTCTTTCATTGTTTTATTTATCTGAAAGTATCTCGATTTCTTCATACTTTTTGAAGGATTATTTTGCTGAAGACAGAATTCTTGGTTGATAGTCTTATATTTTAGCATTTTGAATGTGTCTTGCCACTGCATTCTGACCTCATGATTTCTGATGAGAAATCAGCTAGTAATCTTATTAAAAATTCCTTGAACACATGAGTTATTTCTCCCTTGTTTATTCAAGATTCTTCTTGTTTTTAGCTTTAAACCGTTGGATTATTGCCACAGTCCGGCTGCAGCAAAATAACCGGGAGTGGGGGGGGTGGGGGTGGGGGGGTGACAAACAACTTGTGTACATTGATACAGCAGGAGTGGGAGCTGTTTATTGTAGGACAGGAGGGGTATATATACATTCCACACAGCTTATCTAATTAACATAAACTAGATACAGCAGTCAACCAATAAGGAATCTCCACACTTAATGGCTCGCTGGCGTTACTTCACAAACCACTCCCTCTGGCAAAATGCCAGGCGCTATCCTGACTTGTTTACAGACCCTAGCAGATTATGATGTGTCTAGTTGTGAATCTCTTTGATTTTATCCTCATTATAATGTATTGAGCTTGTTGAAGGCACATACTAATGGTTTTCATCACATTTGGAAAATTTTTGTCATTATTTCTTCTTATATTAATAGTTTATCTACTCTCCTCCTGTTTCTCCCACTATGCTTATATTGGTGCTATTGGTGATGTTTCCCAAGTCTCTCTAACTCTGTTCATTCTTCTTCAAATTTTCATTCTTTTTCTCAATCATATCAATTGATCTGTCTTCAAGCTTGCTGATTCCTTTTTTCTGCCTGTTCAATCTTCTGTTGATCCCTCTAGTGAAATTTTCACTTCTACTATTTTACTTCTCAATTCCAGAATTTCTGTTTGACTCTGTTTTATAATTTCTCTCAATAGATCTCCATTTGGTGAGAAATTGTTCTCATACTTTTAGCTATTTAGACGTTGTTTTCTTTATTTCTTTGAACACAACTAAAATAGTTGACATAAATCTTTGTATAATAACTACATCTGGGCTTCCTACAGGACAATTTATATTAACAGCATTTGCACTGCTTGTTTACCATATTTTATGTTTCTTCAAGTGTCGCCTAATTTTTTGTTTTAAATAATCTCATGTGGCAACTCTTGAATCCAGAATCTCCAACTTCTCCAGGGTTGGTTAAAGTTGCTGTTTTTTTTTTTTTTTCATGTTGTTGCTGTGTTTAATTGTTTTTTGTTAGTGCTTGCTTATTTGATTTTCTGAAATAGTTGTTTGATGTCTGATTTTTTTTTTCTTTTTTTCTTTTTTTTTTTGGTCACGGGCAGCCACTGGAGTCTCTGATGACTTGCTTAGCATTCAGCTAATGATTGAAGAAAAAAAAAATTAAAATGTCTGGAGCCCATAAGTATCCCAGTCTTTTTCCAAAGGGTTTTGTGTGCATTTGGAGCACTCCTTCAAAACTGTAGTAAGCAGTGTGAAACTCTGCCTTAGCTTTCATTTCCTGCTTGCACAAAGCCACAAGGTTAGGCAAAGATGAAAGTTCAGGTCCTTCTCAGGCTTTCCTGAGCACGTATACAGCACTGGGTATGCCCATATCCCTATATAACAGTTTGGACTTCTAGTCTTCCAATAATATGTCTGTGCTTATCAAATACCCCATGAACATCTTTACCCAGTTTTCCCTTTTAAGCTTTTGGTTGGCTATTTGTTTGTCCCAACTGTTACCTGCTACTTCAGGTGTCTATAATGTTAAACAATATTCCCAGTCTTTTCTACAAATGATTGAAAACTGTTTCTATTAAGAAAAATATTTAGACTGAATAAGTTCTGAGTGCAGCACAAAAGAGAGTGTGGTGAATGGAATGTTCCAGGGAACAATTAGACAGGTCAAATCAGACAATTATTTAGGAAGGGGCCTTGGAAGGAACTCTACTCCTCTTTTACTTTTTCTAGTGACCACTCAGCTGCTCAGTTTTACCATGATTACAGAGCTGGTATGAGAGCAATGGAAATAGAGCAAGGTAAAAACCTAATGAAGCTCACTGTTTAACTGATACCCAATCATCTTTCTTGAATAAAATTATCCTGATGTCTGTAATTCTTTGGTTAATTCCCAGAATTCTGAAAAAGTTTTTTCTTACCATTTTATGGAGAAGATATTCACAGGACTTACTCTGCCATTTTAATTACCATTCCAATGCCCTCTTAATACCAAGTATCTTTAATAACATCCCTTACTATATTAAAATGAAATTCATGGATAACAAAGCCGACCAATACAAATAATGCCAAAATAATAATCAATATAATTACCTAATCATATTATGATGAAAGAAAAGAATAATAATTGAAAACGCTTTGATATAACTGTACCAGAAGACAAAATGAAAAATTCAGACACACTGATTTGTAAAATCACTTTGAGTTGGGACATTACAACTAGAAATTATTAAAGTTGTGCTTTTAGAGGGCTCAAATGCCATTTGTGTCACAGATGCTGATACTACAATTTTCAAAAATGTTGAATATTCAATTCTAGATAAAGTACAGTCTTCTCTTGATTTACATTGGATTTGCATTTCTTAAAAAATTGGTGTCTATTAAAACCATAAAAAAATACTTCATTTTTTTGTTTTTAATGTAAAACTGAATTTAGTTCTAGGCTTAAATTATTGCATAGTTTTTTTTTCTTCTACATGAATGATTTGTGGAATAGTAAAATCCTCTCATAGTCTTTCCTGTACCCATTGAACATCAGTAACAGCCCCCAAAATTATTTAGAAACCTTAAGACACCCTCCTCACACACCCACAAATGTCCTTCATAAGCCTCCAAAATGCCCCCTAGGGGGCAGTACCACTCCTTTGAGAACCACTACTCTAGAAGTTTTTTTGTTTTGTTTTGTTTTAATTTCATTTTTGTTTTGCTTTTTAATTTGAGGTACACAATCTTCAGCAAAGGGCACCTAGTAAGAAAATCAAAAGGTGACCAAATGTAAGTGTGCTGTATTCACAGCTTACTTCTATTCTGTCCACATTCTACCTTCTAGGAAACTTGAATAGAAAAATAATTACTAAATAATTTGTATTTTTTTCCTTTTTTATTTTTATTTTATATGATGGTTTCATTTAGTGCATTCAGAAGAACTAATATAGAAACTGATCTTCTTAGAAAAACTCTACTTCCCTTTGTCCTGACACCATAGGTTCTCACAAAAGGGCTTCAATGTCTTTCTGAGGTTGGTTGGTCCAGTTATCTAAGTTTTTTTACTAGATTCCCTGCCATATGTGATCCATATTGTCTCCAAAAGACCCTCACTTTATCCCCTTGTGTAGATAAGTGAAAGTTGCTTATTTTATGGTTGCCATGCATTTCAAGAAACCAACATCGTGATTCTTGCCATTTTGGTGGGCACATCATGCTTTTATCAATTTTCATGGTGAGTCTAAAAACAAAAGTCCTATCAAATGAATTTCCACTTGTTCTTGATAAACCACCACCAAATTCTCCTTCTTGTGTTCATTGCTATTTATGAATATTGTTGCAAATGCTGTCATTGCCATCACTTTCATTTGACCTTCTAAATAAAAGACCTAATTAGTTAGCCTCGGTGTTGCAAGGTGATGTAAAATGCTATGGCTCCTAGCCTGCATTCTAATGGATTCCAAATTACATGCCTTCATATGATGGTCCTTCCTCTACAGCACATGTTTACTGTGTCCCTGATCTGCAACCATATATTCTGAGGCATGTATTTTTGCAGACACTCAACAGCAAAACCAACCTGCTTATAGTTTCTGGACATTCATTACAGTTGTCCCTTTCATATTTGTATCATAGAGTGATTCATTCTCACTTTAGCTTTAAAAAAGAAAAAAAAAAAAAAAGTCTGAATTTGATTCCACCAGAGGGCACCATGGTAAACTTCACTTTCAAAGGAATCCATAATAGGTCAGCTAAAAAATTCCCAAAACTGGGATGTTGAAACAAATGAACATAATTAAAGCAGTAATACCTTTGACTAAGGTATTGATTTCATTGTGACATTAAAATCTCTACAGAATGATTCATTTTGCTAAGGTTTATTAATCATTCACAGGCACAACTTTGCTGAATCAGAAATAGATAACAGGCTTTATTATGGCTAATGTGTGAACTCCACAAACTAACACTCACTCTCTCTCTCTCTCTCTCTCTCTCTCACACACACACACACACACACACAGAGAGAGAGAGAGAGAGAGAGAGAGAGAGAGAGAGAGAGAATAGTTTTCTTGGAGGACAGAGGTCTCTACTTTTCTAGGTTCAAAAAAAGAATGAATGTTTTTTGAATACCAGCAGACAAACAACATCACACTTTTCTACATGCTACAAAATAGCTATCTTCGGTAAAGCTCCAATTTCAGTGTAAACTGCAATTGTTTACTACTAATACACCTTGGAAGTAAATTTATACCATCTCAATTTCAGGCTGAGAAATTGTAAGAAGTTAATACAAATGTATTATGAAAGAAAATGAAAGGGAACTCTTACCTAAACCAGCTTGTAAGAAAGCCATATCTGTAGATTACTTGAGTTAGGAAAAAGGGCCATGATGACATGAAGACAGCGAGCCAGAAAACTGCAGGCTCTTCAGCTAAATAGAGCAGCTTGTTAGTAACCAAATCAAGGCCTCCATGGTTGGAGTAATAAATCCTAGGCACAGTGAGGCAGAGTAAACTGGGCCAGATTCTACTAAGGATTTCAAGTTTTATCTTTGTCTATCCAATTCTCAGGGCAAGTATTTAAGTATGATGACTTGGTCTAGAGAATAGATTTAAAGGGAAGGAGAGAAAAGGTGGAGAAGATAGGGTACAAGAAACTAGAGAAATCAACTAAGAAGCTATTACAGTGTCTGAGAAAGAAAATGGTGATGACTATGAGGTGGACAGAAGCAGCCTGATTGAAGATATGTTTTAGAAATGGAATCTGCAGGACTTGCTGATAAATTAGATATGGATAGAAAATTGGATACACAAAGATGACTTATAGGTTTTCAGTTGGAGCAACTGGGTGAATGGATGCTATTTATTAAGCCTGAGGGAAAACATGGCTTTATAAGATAGGCAGAAGGAATAATTGGGTAGCCAATTTGTATATGATGAGTGTGGGGTGACTGTATTATATCCCAGTGAAATATATTCTGGGCTGCCCCCTGAACTCTCAAGACACAGGCCTCATTTGCACCACAACTATTTTCTCTTCCAAATACCCAGCAATGTTCCGTATGTCTGTGTTTTCAAGGGCTGTGAAAACCTTCACTCTTTTCTATGTTTCCCAGTAAACTACCAGCACCTGTATGGTATCAAAAGCTTTAGGTTCACAGGGAGAAGACCTCAGCTATTTTTCTTACCAACTGCGTAGCTGGGGGCATGTTATTTAACTTCTGGGAGCCCTGCAAGTTTTTGTGAAGACAATATCAGTGATTACATGTAAAAAGCACTCTGTAAATTGTAAGCAGTTACATAAATAGGTAACATTATTCTCATTTCCATCTCAGTTACCACCTCTATTACAAATAATCTGCCATTCATTTTGCCTCAGTCTCTTCCCTTTTCTTCTTGCCTGCTTCTTCTGTCTCCTGTCCCTCTGCCACATAAATTTGCTTTCCTGAAAAAGCCTGGTTATTTGGAGACATCATCACCAGCCAATCAGAGCTCACCATTGTTTCTGGCTGGTAAGCCAATCAGATGTAAGCTCCAGGTCTCTTTTCAGTGTTGCTAGGGCTTCAGGTCTACTTCTAAAAGGCTGACTTGCTTGCTTTCTGCTAGTTCATTCTGTCTCATTCTCTCCCCCCACCCCCACCCTTTCCCTCTCCGTCCTCTCCTCTTCTGTGTTTGGAGCGATTCCAAATACGTAAGCCTTCCGGAAGTTTGGGTTATGGATAAGCAAGGTTTAACTGTGTATTTTTTTTTCCCTTGAGAAATAGAGGACAACTATTCCATGTTCAATATTAAAGCAAGTGTTCTAGCAGCTTAATGTTCCTTGGCTACATAAAATTTAGTTTTGTTTATAGGAGTTTTTTGGTGTGCAATTCCACTTTTATTCAGATGACTAGACATGAACTGGCATTCAAGTTGGCAATGAAATATCACCAGAACCTCTTTGGGCTTTACAAAATGCATTCAAAATATTTTAAAGCTCTTCCAGTTTCTAACTGATGACAGAAGATGATAAATACATTGTGGTTATTATGCTCCTGTTTCTTGAATTTTCAATGGTAGGATTATTGGAGAAAACCACTGGGTAGTGGTGGTTTTAGAAGCATATGTGAGTACCTCTCCCTCAAATCCTGCTTATCTGGGGAAACTAATTAACATGGGGATAATGGCTAGAAACCCTCCCTTTTTAGAGGACTCAAGGGTCCATCTTTAAATACTCAGGGCATGTTATGAAGATTCCCTTAAAGCAGAACAAAACCTTCCAAAGCCCTAAAATCGTTCGATAAGGGGCGGGGAGGGGACCAAGTTATGCCTTTCTCATAACCTTTGCTACCTACTTAAAAACTGAAACTGTACAAGAATTTGCAGTTTAAAATGACCAGAGAAATGGCAGAAAGCCAGAATTCTGTCAGAGAGGGTTTAGAAAAGCTTAATGATTAACAAATGGGTCACTGCCTTCAGGCTGTGACCTTTAGTGCCTCAGTCTGGCTGGGCACAGAATCACAAGCCACTCAAGCAGGAACAAAACTTTATTTTTGAAAAAGCCACCAATACTCCATACGCGCCCGCAAGCCAAAAACCGGTTCACCCCCGCGCCGGCTACCGGAACCGGGGGGCCCGGACCTCCCCCGGAATTCCCTCCTACTATCCTTCCCCAACCAATGGGAACTCTCCAGGAGTCCCGTAACATGAGTCCCATAGCAGGCCAAGGTGAACAGCAAGAGTCCAGTTTCCATATGAATGTAAATCTTAACATAATCATATCATCTCAATGGCTAGCTGGCGTCACCTTACAACCGAAAGTGCCATGCATCATATTATTTGCTTGTGGCTCCTAGCATCTGCCCCCTTCTCTTTAATTAAGCAACAGGCAATGTGGCTAGGGACCGTGCCTGTTAGGTATGTCCAATTCAACATATGGTTCTTACCCGTCATCGGAAAACTGACCTCTAGGCGTCAGCCTCCTGTCTTAGGTTGATACCACTGCAACTGAATCATACCCGTCACTGACTACCGGTCCAGTATATAGCCATACCTGTGGATAGGCCTATGCACCAGTGGGGGGGTGAGGTTCTTTGCCTCACCTCTGTTGGCCCCCAAATTTGACCTTGGTGCCGGTGGGGGGGTGAAGTTCTTTGCCTCACCTCAGTTGGCCCCCAAAATTAGACCATCACTAGTAGAAGGGAGGAGGATACAGAAATGCCATGACATCAAGTCAATAGACGGCTCTTTAGGAAAAATTGCATCACTGGTGACACATCAGCAAAGATACGCCAGCACTACCATAATTCGCTGCATCAACAGATAGAGCACAATGCATACAAGTGATACATAGTCCAGGCAAGTTTTGTAAGCAGTTCAAAGTGGAGGAATCTATCAATATGTCCATTTACTCCCAAAATAAATCGACTCAGTGATTGAGCATTACTTGTTGAGTTATTATTCATTGATGCATCAGTTTATACAGCTTGTTGTGATAATTATTAAAGAAGTTGTAGTTTGGTTTCATCTTTGTCTTCACCGGCACTGGGATGAAAATAGGGATTGACAATGATGTTAAGAAAAGAGAAGAAAAAAAAATGTAACATTTCAACAGGTATTAAGAAAACAATTTTTAGAACAATTTACATAATCCTGAACAGAATTATTAAATATAATGAAAAGGAAAGGTGAAAGTAAACAAACAGATCTGTTAACCTGCTTATTTGTACACATATTAAAACAGTCTTCAACAGCTGTTTACCCAAATTAAATTAAACCATTAAAATCACGTGAATAATAAAAAAAAATTTGGGATCCATATTTTTATGAGCGCTCCTCATATATGATATATGGACATACGCACATACAGACATACGACACAAAACAGAAATGTGCACACGTAACATACAACATATAAGACAATAGTAAAGGCCTTGTAGATTACCTAGGTGAAATCTCCATTGCAATGTTTAAAAAAACTCCATAGTCAAAAAATAAAACTGATCAGAAAAACATTAATTTATGTCTGTATGAGCTCAAAATTAAAATGGAACTTTATGATGTGGGAAAAGCAATAATAAAATAGATATTGAAAAAAGCATCCTGGTTGATCACTGTCGAAGATGTAAGAATAGCCAAGCTAGAGTTCTGGATATCAGCTATTATGGATTTGAGTCAAATCATCTTCTTTTTCTGTAGAAATTGTTTTGGTTAATCTCTCTGGAATCCAAATCGGCTGCTGTTCCTCCTGTGGAAAAACACAGACAGAGCCCCGACTCCAGACTATCACTGAATCCGGACCTTTCCATTGTCCTGTTAGAATATCTTTCCAAAGTACCTTAGGCTTATGTACATTTTTTGGATACAAATGTCTTTCCGCAGCACTAAGTCCCGATGAATCCAAATTTAAAAAGTTTAGAGTAAAAAGGGTTATTTTAAGTTTATCTTTGGGGGATAGATACCTCTTTCCAATTCCCTCCTTTTGTTTTAATAAGTACATTTTAATAGTTTGATGAGCTCTTTCAACTATGCCTTGTCCTTGTGGATTGTATGGAATTCCTGTTATGTGAGTAATGCCAAATGATGACCAAAATTGTTTAAAAGAGGTGGAAGTATAACCAGGACCATTGTCCATTTTTAACTGTTTTGGAACGCCCACAGTGGCAAAATTTTGTAAGCAATGAGCTATAACATCTTTAGTTTTTTCTCCGGCATGAAGGGAGCCCATCAAAAATCCGGAAGAAGTATCAACTGTAACATGTAAATATTTTAATTTTCCAAATTCTGGCAAGTGTGTGATGTCCATCTGCCAAATATGGTTAGGTATCAGTCCTCTAGGATTGACTCCAAGATTAACTTGTGGTAAAAATGTCACACAATTTTGACATTGTTTTATTATATGTTTGGCTTGTTCTTTAGTTATTTTAAAATGCTTTTGTAAAGTATTAGCATTGACATGGAACCTTTTATGAAAATTTATAGCTTCTTCTATTGTGGAGAAAATATGTATGTCATGTGTAGATTTATCTGCCCATACTAAGGGCTCCAGGCATCCTGTATGTGCCCTGATATGTCCTATAAAGAATGGATATTTTCTGTCCCAGATTAGACTTTGTATAGCGGAAAACAAAGAGAAAACAGTAGAAGAAGGTGAAATCCTACCAGCATCTTCAAGGGATACTATAGCATTAACTACATACTGACTATCAGAAAATAAATTAAATACAGAATCTTTAAACATCATAAAAGCTTGTAATACTGCATTAAGCTCTACATTTTGAGCTGATTGTTTGGGTACTAAAAATGTAAAAGTTTGATCAGGAGTAACTACTGCTGCTGTACCATTGTTTGACCCATCAGTGAATATATTTGGAGCATTTATGATAGGGGTTTTTCTTGTCATTTTTGGAAAAACTACAGGATGCTTAGACCAAAAAGACAACAAAGGATTAGATGGTAAGTGATTATCAAATGAAACACTAGTTTTACACATGATTATTGCCCAAGTATTTTACTCATTAGCTAACTCATCAATTTGATCCATAGTATATGGAGTAATAATTTTATTGGGAGAAATCCCAAACACTCCCTTTGCTGCTCTTATTCCTTTGAGTATTAATTGTCCTACAGCCTCAGGATATCTAGTAAGAATAGTGTTAGGAGAATAAGATAAATGTATCCACAATAATGGACCTTCTTGCCAAAATACTCCTGTAGGAATATTTTTTGTTGGTAGTACAATAAATAATAAAGGCAAACTTATATCAATTCTATCCAAATGCATATTTTCCATATATGTTTCAATGGTTTTTAATGCTTTTTTTGCTTCAGGCGTTAATATGCGGGGTGAATTTGGATCTGATGGACCTTTTAGAATATCAAATAAAGGTCCCAACTCTCCTGTTGGTATGCCTAGATAAGGTCTTATCCAATTTATGTCTCCCAATAACTTTTGAAAGTCATTAAGTGATTTGAGTTGATCTACTCGTATTTGAATTTTTGGTGGATGGACCGTGGTTGAGGATAATAGAACTCCTAAATAATTAATTGGAAGATTTAATTGTACTTTATCTATTGCTATCTCTAGATTATAATTTTTCAATAAGTTTTTAAGTGTGGCATAACATTCTAGCAATGTGTTTTTATCTTTATGTGCCAATAACACATCATCCATATAGTGAAATATTTGTAGTTCAGGATTTTGATTTCTAAGTGGCTGGATTGCTTTATTAACATAAATTTGACACATAGTTGGGCTGTTAGCCATCCCTTGAGGGAGTACTTTCCATTCATATCTCTGATCAGGACCTTCATGATTCAGTGCAGGGATAGTAAATGCAAAACGTGGACTATCCTCGGGATGAATTGGAATTGAAAAGAAACAATCTTTAATATCTATTGCTAAAACATGCCAGGTTTTTGGTAAAGCAGACAATTGGGGAATCCCTGATTGAGCAGGT
The DNA here is from genome assembly GCF_964194105.1 of Spermophilus citellus. Lineage (NCBI taxonomy): Eukaryota > Metazoa > Chordata > Mammalia > Rodentia > Sciuridae > Spermophilus > Spermophilus citellus. The sequence goes on along the minus strand of NC_138195.1, from coordinate 26,739,578 downwards.
CCCATAATAACCATCTCATTATTAATGGCTCTTAAATCTTGTAATAATCTCCATTTACCAGATTTCTTTTTAATGACAAAAATGGGAGTATTATGGGGGGATACGGAAGGTTGTATATGTCCTTCCGCTAATTGTTGTCTGACCAAGTCATGGGCTACTTGTATCTTTTCTTTAGTCAGGGGCCACTGAGGAACCCACACTGGTCTTTCTGATTTCCAAGTAATTTTGATTGTCTCAGTGGCCCTTTCTGAAAACCCAATCCATGTCTATTTATTTCTTGATCTATTTGAATAGGTGCTGTCATACCTTGTTCTTGTTCTCTTAATCTTTTTTCTTTCCTAAAGCCTTGTTTAGCCCTAGTAGTGGGCGCGTTAGGATTGATGTTATTTGTTAATGTCAATCCTAATTGATCTAGGACATCTCGTCCCCATAAATTTATGGGAAGATGATCCAATACATAGGGCTGTATAGTTCCTTCACATCCTTCAGGATCCCTCCAATCTAATACCATAGCACTTCTATGGGGATTTGTTGCCACTCCTAGGCCTCGAAGCGTTTGAGTGGCTTGTTGTAATGGCCAATGTTTTGGCCATTCTTGACGAGATATGATGCTGAGGTCAGCACCTGTGTCCAGCAGCCCATTAAAGTCATGTCCTTGAATATTTAATTTTAGCATTGGGTGAGAATCTAAATTTAAAGACATCATAGCCCAATCTACATCTGTGGAGCCTAATCCCTTGGAACCTCTTTCTACATTACAACTGGAAAATTTATCATGCAGGCTGGGTATTATTAATAACTGTGCTATTCTATCTCCTGGTGAAATTACTGATATACCTCTTGGAGAACTAGCTATAATTTTTATTTCACCCTCATAATCAGGATCAATTACCCCAGGACTTATCATAAGTCCTTTTAGTGTAGAAGAACTGCGTCCCAATAATAAGCCTACTGTTCCCTGGGGAAGAGGTCCTTTTACTCCTGTGGGAATGATTTGAACTCCCATCTCTAGAGTTAGTACTGCTCTGGCAGAGGCGCAGATGTCCAACCCTGCACTCCCTCTAGTTTGTCTGATGAGGGATTTAATGGATAATGCGTCCTGGGCACTACCTTGATGGTGCTGCTGGGTTCCTCCATTGCCCCGTATATTTGTGGTTTTGGGCCCTCTAGTCCCTTTTTTGGCAATGGAGCCTGATACCTTTCTCCACGATATCGTGGGTAAACACTTGGTCCTTTTCCGTTTTTTGATAACGGAATACCCTCTATGGTGGTTTGAGAACGGCATTCATTAGCCCAATGTTTCCCTCTATGGCATCGTGGGCAAATACCCGGTATTCTATTCCTTTGATACCTAGTTTTGTTAAACCCTCCTCTTATGGGGCAACTCCTTTTAAAATGTCCTGTTTGATTACAATTATAGCATGTTTTTGGCCTGGCATCTAAAGCCTGTTGTACTGCTGCTAAGACTTGCCCTTGTTCATTAATGTCTCTACATAATTTAATATATGTGTTTAAATCTTCATGTCTCCATGGTCTAATGACCTCTCTGCAGCAACGATTTGCTTGGTCATAAGCCAGTTGTTTTATAAATGGCATTTCCTGTTCTGTATTTCCAAATATTCTAGAGGCTGTCTGAATAAGCCTATCTACAAATTCAGCATAAGGTTCATTAGTTCCTTGTATTACCTTAGATAATTGACCTTGTAAATCTCCATGCCCCTGTAAAGTTTTCCATGCCCTAACTGCATCTACAGCAATTTGTGCGTATACGCCAGGGTCATATTCAATTTGCTGTCTTTGACCCTCATAAGGTCTCTTTCTTAATAACATATCTAGATTTCTTTGAGGGTAACCAGCTTCTGCATTTCGCCTAGCTGTCTCCATGCAAAATTCCTCATTGGCAACCTTCCATAACAAATATTGTCCTCCATTTAGCACAGATCGACACATGTTAGCCCAATCTGCTGGTGTCATGTCCAAGTTGGTAACAGATTCGACCATGCTTACCGTGAAGGGAGCTTGCGGCCCATAGGTTGTTACAGCCTCCTTTAATTGCTTTACTGTTTTGAAATCTAAAGCACGGTGAATTCGTTGCCCTCCTGCCTGCTCAAGTACAGGGCATGCTAATCTTTGGGGTCCTGCCTCAGAATTCCGTCCATCAACTACGGGAGTTGAGGGCCGCTCAGCTGTAGATGGAGCTGTTGGTTGAATTACACCCTCTGGTGATAGAACGGAGTTAGTAGCAGCCTCCTGTTGTAATTCTCCACCTGATGGCTGTTTTTCCTCTAAGCTTTCTTTCTTTAAATTTTCCTCTGTCTGACTAGCTTGAGAGACCTTCTCTTTTGCTTGACCTAGCGTTTTTTCTACCATAGTTTGGACCTCTAACAATTTACTTAACAGTTTTTCGGTTTGTTTTTTACTAGATTCTAATCTACTATAAAGGTAACGTAACCCAATAAGATAGGATAAAACAAAGCCTAAGCAGAATGAAATAAAAACGGAGCAGAGAATGGTTATATCAATTTTCTCTTTCTCAGGGCCGAATAACTTCAAACCTTGAGCCAACCATTTTTCCCAGTTCGCCTGAGAAAATTCTAGGGCTAGGGAGCTTGAAATAAAAACAAAATAAATCAAAACAAGAACACATTGTTTTTTGAAATGGTCACCCATTCTGTTGCCTTCCCTCAGGGGCAAGCAATTTTACTCACCTCTAAGTTTCAGGCGTTCCCAGTCTGGGCCACCAATTGCCTCAGTCTGGCTGGGCACAGAATCACGAGCCACTCAAGCAGGAACAAAACTTTATTTTTGAAAAAGCCACCAATACTCCGTATGCTCCGGCAAGCCAAAAAACGGTCCACCCACACGCGCGTCTACCAGAACCGCGGGCCCGGACCTCCCCCAGAATTCCCTCCTACTATCCTTCCCCAACCAATGGGAACTCTCCAGGAGTCCTGTAACATGAGTCCCGTAGCAGGCCAAGGTGAACAGCAGGAGTCCAATTTCCATATGAATGTAAATCTTAACATAATCATATCATCTCAATGGCTAGCTGGTGTCACCTTACAACCGAAAGTGCCATGCATCATATTATTTGCTTGTGGCTCCTAGCACTTTAGAACTAACCAATTTTAGTCTTTTGGTTATGTTCAAGTTATTTGTATCATGAAAAAAAAATACTCCTTAATACACCCATCCAAAAGAGAAAAAGTGGGGGAGGGGGGTCTTAGCTGCCCACTGATTCAAAGAGTAGCTTTACTGTTAGCATGGAGTTAGTACTAAAACACCAGCCTAACAACTGTTAAATCATAATTTTTTTGTTGTTGTTGTTAGAGTTTATGAAAGGCCCTCAGCGCTACTGCATATCCTGCAGGTGAAATGTACTCAGTTAACATGGTAACGGCTCTAAAAATACCTAGGCTACAGTTTAACCACAGAGTTTCCTCCTTAACGTAAAAGAGCCACCGTCAGGAGCTGTTCGAAAGTGCAACAAAAGCAATCTCTGTCGGACTTTGTGCAAGCAGGCTATTAAATCAGGCCTGGCATGACAATCTGCAGTCATTCTGCATCAAAGTAATAATTAAAGTTTTTAAAGTTTTGCAAGCCGAAACTGCAAAGCACAACACTGCTAAGAAAATGCTAAATTGATAAGCCTTTGCTTCCCTGCTCCAGCCTGCTTTCTGCCCCCACCCCACCCCCACCCCGCCCCAGGTGGACTAAGCAGGGCGTGGCAGGGGTGCAGAGACAAAGAGTCACCACACCATGACCACAGGGCCCCACTGGAAGGAAAACCTGCGGCAGAGGGACCCAAGGGGACGATGGGCAGGTTGCCACGGCTTTCCCAGCAGCCTCTGCACCAGACTTGCTTAGAGGGTGCACTGGAGGCAAAATCGCTCTCCTGGGGTTTCCCAACTGGGCGGAGACAAGGAGGGTGGGGTGAACATTTTCCTTGATGTCTTTGCAGTTAACACGTTGGAAACGTATTGGGCTCTTTAGAATTATGAATCTTGGCTATATGGAGTTAGGAGATTTCTTACTAAATTCTACCGCGTCAAAGCTGCCAGGTCTTGTAAATAAAAATACCTGACATCCAGTTAAATTAGAATTGCTAATAAACAATGAGCAATTTATTTAGTATGTCTCATGTAGTATTTGGAATATACTTATGCTTGCTCAAGTTCAAATACGACTGTCCGATATTTTATCTGCCAACTTTATTTTAATATAAAGTCCTCTTATTTCTTCCTTCTTGCATCTCCTTATCTCCCAAACATCCAACCAACAAGTTAATTTTTACTTGTTTGTTTAGGGTTTTACACTTTGTTTTGTTTTTGTTTAGTATTGCTGTACTCTGCTTTTTAAGCCTTGGATCACTTTAGAAAGGTCAGGAGTCAGAGATGAACTAGCCTTTCCTGAGCTTGTTCTTCACATCAGTATTAGATACTGTTGATGCGTGGTCTTTTTTAATCCTTACAGGTAGGATAGGTACTTATAATCCACCATTTATTGAAAAGGATACTGAGGCTCAGAGAGGTTATGTGATTTCATCAGGGCCATCGTAGCAAGGCCAGGAATAAATTCAGAGTGTGACCCCAATTGGCTGTCTCAGCATTGAGTACATTTGCATTAGTCATGTGTAAATGTGTTTGTTTTTTGTGTTTATTATATACTATGTTCTTTTTCTTAATACACCTCAACCCCGTGGCCCAGATTTCCTAAGAGCTTTAATTGTCAGCCAAATTGGGAACTATTTTCCATTAACTCCTTCTAAATAATAAACCATTTTACTGATCTCATTCCTGTAATTGAACATCTAGTTTACTTCTAAATGCTCTTCACTAGAGCTATTTTAAGGGTGTCCCATGCTATTTTAATATTTAAGTAAACCCAAAGATATAGGTGGTACTGTAGTTATAATCCCCTATTTACAGATGAGAAAACCAGGATCAGAGAGGTTAAGCATCTTCCTTAAAGCCACACAATCTAGGCTTTGCAGCCACGAAGGCCAGATATATATCGTGGTTAATTCACTTGCCAGTGTACAACCTTGGAAAAGGTTCTGAACTTCGATTTCTCTGCAGTATAATTGAAGATATTAGTGCCTCTCTCTCATAAGGAAAGAACTTTGCACACAGTAAGCACTCAACAAACATGACCTTATAAAATAATATCCAGAATTATCTTTACTAGGTTTCTTTGACGTTAAGAGGCATGAGAGAATATTCTAGGTCAAGGATTGACAATGTTTTTCTGTAAAGGGCCAGAGAATAAATATCTTAGCCTTTGCAAGCCAAGAGGCAAAATCAAGGATATTATGTAGGCAATTACTGGACAAGAGAGAAAAATTTCCAAATCTTTATTGACAAAAATTGAAAATTTAATAATTGTTTTGTACAATTTTCTCTAATATAGGCCTATGAACAGAATTATTTCATTGTGGGGGAAGGGATAACATTTCACTTAATTGAAGTTCAAAATAAATACTTCCTATCATCAGAATCAATTGTACATGTCCACCTGTTACGTTTTCTTTGAAATATCTTTTCACACAGATAGGCACTGCCAAATACTAATATCCATCCATGAGCATATGATTTTAATTGAGCATATTCAATGCTTGGAAAGCACCTAAAGAATTCTATTATGTCCTTCTCTTGATATTTGCCTTTTACATGATTATATTACTTACTTCCATTTGAAGGGTATGTGGAGGATCCTCAACTGCACAGTTAAATAAATTTTGAAATTAGAAAATTTCATTTTCACTTGCACCAAGGTCCAAAAAAAGGCATTGCTAGAACTGTAGTTTGAATGCAGAAAATGTATCTCCTGCACATTTGTGTAGAAATGGAGGTCCACTTCTTATTTTAACTTTTCTCAGCACAAATGTAGAAAGCAGCTTGATATCATATGTGAATTGACTAACATTAGTTGTCATTGAAATGAATACAGTATAAATTACACTTTTAACTGCAGTTTTGCCTTGTAATTTTAGGTTGAATTCATTAAAAAACATTATCAAGTCTGTAGGAAAACTTAGTTTCAAAACCATTCATTGTTCAATTATAGTAATTGATGGTGGTATTCACAAAATGTCATCTTTGGCCTTGAGTTCAAAAAACTCGCTGTAAAATATTACTCTTGCTGGAAATTGATTGACTATGTGGTAGAGAAGTAAAATATTGAGATTCTATTCTGATAAAACTTTGTAGAACTAATCATGATTAAATGCAAGAAAGTGAATAGATTTATAGACAGTACTACTTCAATTATACATGATAGATTTCAATATTTCTGACAAAGTCACCAGCTGGTGAATAATACAACAAATAACCATAGGCTCACAAACTATGTGAATTTATACAATTAAACCTTTTTATCTGTTTCAAAATAAATATTTTTTTTACCAACATTAATTGGAACACATCTTAGAAGATTCTCCTTCAGGAGAAATTAAATTAATATTCTCTTAACTTTTTTGAAAACATTCTTGACTATAGTTTTACAATACAGCTATTTAGAGAGGCTGCTTCTTCAGCTAATTCAAACTCAGGATTGACTCCTCAAATAAATAACAACTGAGCAATATCAGTTACATCTGTCAACCCATCAAACATCAAAACCACTCAAAATCATTTCCATTGTTTTTTTTTTTTTTAGTTGCCCCCAATGTTTTCAACCTTTCAAACAACTATTTTCACCAAAAAGCTAATCATCTAAATACGTTTGTTTTCCCTGGATAATTTCTTCAATGGCTACAATCAAACACAATTTAATCTACTCACCATCAGTAAACAGCTTTTTTTTTGCTTGAGAAAGAAATGAGCCACTCAGAAAATTATTTTGGATACAATTTTATTTTCACTTCTTATTTTTGTGAAATTAAGTTGGACATGATGAGATAGTTAATTTATTTTTTTTATTATTGCTTGTTGCTGAAATAGGATTATCATGAGTGTTTTATGTACTAATGACTATGTATACTGTATTTTTTTAGCATAGCTACAGTGTCATTGCATAATAAACAATACTTTGCCATCTAATATAGCAGTTACCCACAGTCCAGGGTACATATCATTTGAAGTTCATTTTTCTTGTTTTGACATGGTGGGTATGAAGTGATAATTTTAATAAATAATGAATTATCCCAGTATAGCATGGCATTTAAAACACAGTCAAATTATAACTGCATCAATATTATTTATAGTGTACCTAGCAGCACTGCAAACAAGAAGTACAACAGATTGGGGCTGTGGCTCAGTGGTAGAGCACTTGCCTAGCATGTTTGAAGTACTGGGGTTGATTCTCAACACCACACATAAATAAATAAAATAAAGGTCCATTGACAACTGAAACAATATTTTTTTAAAAAAGAACATTTTAAAAAAAGATGTGCAACATATAAGGTTTATACTGCAAATATTCTTTTCTGACATTGTCATAGATAACACATAAAGAAGCACACATGGCTATTTTTAATACAAATTTATTTGTGGATACTGAAATTTGAATTTCATTTAGTGTTCATGTGCCACAAAATATTATTTTTGTTTTTATTTCTACCAAGCCCTGTTCTAGTGCTTGTATATTAGCTGATTAAAAAACAAAACTTTGATAAAAATTATTTTAAAATTTAGAAAATATTACACATAATTTGCATTTTTAAATTGACTCTGTTTTCAACATGTAGTAGTTTTTATTTAATCACAGAAAATGAAATCTAGAACTCAAAAAGGGATGGTCACCTGCAATTCAAATTGAATAAATTGAAAACCTAATTATCATGAATACAAGTAACAAGAAATGTTGGCGAGGATGTGGAGGAAAAGGTACACTCATGCATTGCTGGTGACACTGCAAATTGATGCAACCACTCTGGAAAGCAATGTGGAGATTCCTAAGAAAACCTAGAATGGAATCATCATTTGACCCAGTTATCCCTCTCCTCAGCATATATATCCAAAGGACTTAAAATTAGCATACTATAGTGACTTGGCCACATCATAGTTTATAGCAGCTCAATTCACAATAGCTAAGCTATGGGTTCAGCCTAAGTGACCTTCAACAGATGGATAAAGAAAATGTACCTACATACAATGGAATATTACTCAGCCATAAAGAATGAAATTATGGCATTTGCTGGTAAATAGATGGAACTGGGGACTATCATGCTAAGTGAAATAAGCCAATACCAAAAAACCAAAGGCTGAATGTTTTCTCTGATATGCAGATGCTTACTCAATAGATGGTGGGGGAAAGGGGAAGGATGTTCACTGGATTGGACATTGGACAGGGCCAAGTGTTGGGAATGGAGGGGGATGGGAACGGGAAAGACGTAGAAAGGATCCAATATAACTTTCCTAGGTTTCTATATGAATACACCACCAGTATAATCCACATCCTGTACAATCATAAAAATGAGAAGGTATACTCCATGTATGTACATGTCAAAATACATTCTACTATTATGTATAACTAAAATCAACAGATAAAAATTTTAAAAAATAAAACCTATTAAAACTAATAAAAGAGCAAGAGCAAAAAGAAACTTGAATATAAGAAATGTAAGATAAATTTTGATATGTACAAATGTAAATGCATACACAGTTTAGTAATTTTTTTCAATTAATTTTTTTAAATTTATATATGACAGCATAATGCATTACAATTCTTATTACACATTATAGAGCACAATTGTTCATATCTCTGGTTGTATATCAAGTATATTCACACCAATTCGTGTCTGTATATATGTACTTTGGATAATAACGTCCATCACATTCCACCATCATTTCTAACCCCATGCCCCCTCCTTTTCCTACCCCTCTATCTAGAATTCATATATTCCTCCCATGCTCCCCTCCCTTATAATCAGCTTCCTTATATCAGAGAAAATATTTGGCAGTTGGTTTTTTGGGATTGGCTAATTTCACTTAGCATTATCTTCTCTAATTACATCAATTTACCTGCAAATGCCATGATTTTATTCTCTTTTATTGCTGAGTAATATTCCATTGTGTATATATGCCACATTTTTTGTTCCATTCATCTATTAAAGGGCATCTAGGTTGGGTCCACAGTTTAGCTATTGTGAATTGTGCTGCTATAAACATTGATGTGGCTGTGTCTCTGTAGTTTGCTGTTTTTAAGTCCTTTGGGTATAGACCAAGGAGAGGGATAGCTGGGTCAAATGGTGGTTCCATTCCCAGTTTTCCAAAAAATCTCCATACTGCTTTCCAATTTGTCTTCACCAATTTGCAGTCCCACCATCAATGTATGAGTGTACCTTTTCCCCCACATCCTCGCCAACACTTTTTGTTGCTTGTCTTCATAATAGCTGCCATTCTGACTGGAGTGAGATGAAATATTGGAGTAGTTTTGATCTGCATTTCTCTAATTGCTGGAGATGATGAACATTTTTTAAATACATTTTTTAATTGATTGTACATCATCTTCTGAGAAGATGGGTTATTTGGTTTTTTGGTGTTTAGCTTTTTGAGTTCTTTATATACCCTATGATTAGCGCTCTATCTGATGTGTGAGGGGCAAAGATTTGCTCCCAAGATGTAGGCTCTCTGTTCACCTCACAGATTGTTTCTTTTGCTGAGAAGAAGCTTTTTAGTTTGTGACCATCCCATTTATCGATTCTTGATTTTAATTCTTGTGCCATAGGAGTCTTATTAAGGAAGTTGAGGCCTAATCCCACTTGATGGAGATTGGGACCTACTTTTTCTTCTATTAGATGCAGGGTCTCTGATTTTATTCGTAAGTCCTTGATCCATTTTGAGTTAAATTTTGTGCATGGTGAGAGATGGGGGTTTGATTTCATTTTGTTGCATGTGGATTTCCAGTTTTCCCAGCACCATTTGTTGAAGAGGCTGTCTTTTCTCCAATGCATGTTTTTAGCGCCCTTGTCTAATATAAGATAATTATAATTTTGTGGGTTAATCTCTGTGTCCTCTATTCTGTACCATTGCTCTACCAGTCTGTTTTGGTGCCAATACCATGCTGTTTTTGTTACTATTGCTCTGTGGTATAGTTTAGGGTCTGGTATAGTGATGCCACCTGCTTCACTCTTCCTGCTAAGGATTGCTTTAGGTATTCTGGATCTCTTATTTTTCCAGATGAATTTCATGATTGCTTTTTCTATTTCTATGAGGAATGCCATTGGGATTTTGATCAAAATTGCACTAAATATGTATAGTGCTTTTAGTGCTATGATCATTTTGATAATATTAATTCTGCCTATCCAAGAGGAAGGTAGATCTTTCCATCTTCTAAGGTCTTCTTTGACTTCTTTCTTTATGGTTCTGTAATTTTCATTTATAGATCTTTCACTTATCTTGTTAAGTTGATTCCCAAGTTTTTTGTTGTTGTTGTTTCGTTTGGTTTGGTTTTTTGTTTTTTGGGTTTTTTTTGTTTTGGGTTTTTTTTTTTTTTTGAGGCTATCATAAATGGGGTAGTTTTCCTCATTTCCCTTTCAGAGGATTTGTCACTGATATACAGAAATGCCTTTGATTTATGGTTGTTGATTATATATCCTGCTACTTTGCTGAATTCATTTACTAGTAGAAGTTTTCTGGTGGAACTTTTAGGGTCTTCAAGGTATAGAATCATGTCATCAGCAAATAGCGCCAATTGGAGTTCTTCTTTTCCTATGTGTATCCCTTTAATTTCTTTTGTCTGTTTAATTGCTCTGTCCAGTGTTTCAAGAACTATGTTAAATAGAAGTGGTGAAAGAGGGCATCCCTGTCTTTTTCCAGTTTTTAGAGGGAATGCTTTCAATCTTTCTCCATTTAGATTGATGTTGGCCTGGGGCTTAGTATAGATAGCCTTTATGATGTTGAGATATGTTCTTTTTATCCCTAATTTTTCTAGTGTTTTGAATATGAAGGGGCGCTATATTTTGTCAAATGCTTTTTCTGTCTATTGAGATGATCATATGATTCTTATCTTAAGTCTATTGATGTGATGAATTACATTTATTGATTTCTGTTTGTTGAACCAACCTTGTATCCCTGTGATGAATCCCACTTGATCGTGGTGCACGGTCTTTTTGATGTGTTTTTGTATTAGAGTGCACGGTCTTTTTGATGTGTTTTTGTATTAGATTTCAGTTTAGTAGTTTTACTGTACTACAGTAATTATCAATTTGAAAAATGTAATTTTTTAATACACTATCCACAAGGGTTAAAAAAACAATAAACTACTTTGGAATAAATCTAAAAGAATTGTACATGAATAGATCAAGGAAACTCTTAAAATTTCTGAAAGACCTAAAAGGTGACCTGGATATACAGGAAAATATACTATGTTCATGTACAAGGAGACACAATATAGTAAACATGTCAGTTTGCTGCACTTTAATCTATAGGTCAATGCAATTTCCTCATGACACTTGGCAAGTAGATTCTGACATTCATCTGGAAGATGAAATAGTTAAAATCCGCCAAGAAATTTTTTGAGGCAAAAAAATGAGGCCAGGTTACATGCTCTACCAGAAGTCAAGATATATCAAAAAGTTACCAAAATTAAAATAGAATCTATTTTTATAGTAATGATTAAATAGATTAATGGGTCAGAATAGAGAGTCCAGAAGTATACATATGTTATTTAAGAATTTAGTTGAAACATTTCACACCTATAATGTCAGGGGCTCCCAAGTCTGAGGCAGGAGGGTCACAGTTTCAAAGCCAGCCTCAGTAACTTAGCAAGGTCCTAAGGAACTTCGTGAGACCATTCTCAAAATAAAAAATAAAAAATGGCTGGGGATGTGGCACAGAGGTTAAGCACCTCTGGGTTCAATCTCTGGTACTCCCCCACACTCCAAAAAAAAAATTAATTTGGTTGATATGTGGGAGGCCATCACATAATGTGACCAGTATTTTCCTCTCCTTATCAGTTGAGGCACTGTAGGTGATCTGTGATCTGGCCGCTTTTACGTAGCCAAAGACGGTAGCCCTGATCTTGAGAGTAGGAAAAATGCAACCAAATATGTCTTCATGCATAGGCCTGCCTTCCTGTAGCTCCATGGGTCCAGCTAGGCTCACCTGTTTCTTTGTGATATTAATCCTTTGCCCTGTTTGGGATAGAATGTTCCATGGAAACACCCTTTGTGTGTCCCCTTCTCTTACTCTGCCCTTGGGTGTGGCCTTCCTAGCTGTCAGTCAACCTGCTGACAGCAGACATCAGGAAGCTAGAATCAACCCCTTGAAACCTGACCCCATGCCTCATTTGAATGGCTTCTCTTCAATAAAAGGTGTCAACATGCGCTCCTGCTCTCTCTCTGTTTCTGGGGACCCTTAAGGTCAGAGGAGCCATCACAGCGACCCCAAATAAAAAGGCATTTCTGTCTCTTGTGTGTTATTTTGCACAGCCCAGTTCCCCTGGAGTGACCCTGAGTGTTTTAGTCCTGTGGAACGCAGCATTGATATAGGAGACATTTCAAACAGGTGGGAAAAAAAGTATATCTTATTTAAATAAATGGTAAAAAGACAACATTTTAAAAAGTTAGATTTACTTTACCTCACACCATATAAAATAATAAATTTAAGATGAATTAAAGAGTTAATCATAAAAATAGTATAAAAATAAAAATACTGGAAAAATATAGAATATTTATATAATCTTCAATTGGGAATGACTTTCCCTAAAAAACGACAAAATCCCAAAACTAAAAAAGGAAAAGAATTTTGAATTTTTGACTACATAAAATTCAAAATTTATCACCCAACAAAGCAATGAGTTGAATATGTTAACAATATATGTAACAAAAGCAGGACTAGTATACAGGCTATGTGAGAAAAACAAAGACCAGAGTTGAGCAAGCAAAGTATTATCGGCAAGCAGTACAAAGAAATCCAAACATACAAAAAGAGGACCAACTTCCCAATTCTTGCAGTTTTCTATTACAGTAGGACAAATCACCCCAAAATTTCATGACATAAAACAATCATTTATTATGTTAAGAACACTGGGTCAAACATTTAGGCAATTTATAATAGGGAAAATTTATCTCTGCTACACAATGTCTGAATTCTGGCCTGGAAACAGTTGGGTGATGACTGCTTCTGAAAAAAATCTTTGGGTCTATGCTGGTGTGGGCTGGGTCTGACAGCCAAAAACCTAGATTACCTCTGCAGATGACTTAAGCTGCTCCAGAACATGGTGGCTAGGTTCCAAGACTGAGTCTCTCAAGAGAACTAGACATAAGTTATATCATCTTTTATGACCTAGCAAAAAAGTCACATATTACATGCAGTTCTGCCTAGCAACAAGCCTTCTTAGATTCAAGGCAAGGGCATGTACATTTCTATCTCTTTCTATATCCACATATCTTGGTAGAAGGGATGTCAGAGTCACATTTAAGAAGAGAATGGGATGGGGGAGTTTGTTTGTTACTAACATTTTGGGAAAATCAACCTGCCACACTGCTTAAAATGCAAATTAAATGACTACAAATCACTTCTCACACATCAGATTGATAATTCTTCTCATTTTCATTCATTCTCTGGGAGAAAAAGTGAGGAGGAATGAAAGCAATGAAAGATGAAAACCAGAATGATTCTACTGAAAGCACTGTTTTTTCCTGTTTTTCGCTTTGGTCTGTGAGGAATTTCTTTTTGCTCAAAATGTTATTAAAATTGGGCAGTTCATTCGAATATGGAACAATTATTTATCCTCTGCTTAAATAACAATCCAGTTTCACATTTAAATAAGAAAAAGAAATTCCCTGACTTTTAACTCACTCTTCAACATGAGAGCTTGCACACTACTGAACATAAAATTGCATTTTTTTCCCTTGTAGCTTATAGTTGTCTTCCACGGGGAGTTGAATGAATAAGGTTAGAAGAGATGATCAATTTCTGCATGTGTGTTGTGTGTGTGTGTGTATGTGTGTGTGTGTGTGTGTGTGTGTGTGTGTGTGTGTGTGCGCGCACATCTGTGTTCATGAGTGTCTGTTTGTGCGCTTATCTGAAAGGGAGAGGCAGAAAGATAGAAACAGAGAATACACCTGTCTGGTATTTGAGCTTTTCAGAGAACATTTTTTAATTGCATGTAGGAATGTAGGAAAGTAAGAAGTTCAAGCATAGCTAGCCTTTTCTGATTTTAATAACCCATTAAAAACATTATTTGTTGAAAGAATTTTTCTAATAAAAGATTTCATTAAGTTGAATGAACATAATGAATGGATTGATATTTCTGGGTGAAGTTGAGTGTTATGTTGCCTTTTACATGTTAAGTGCATACCCTATAGGCTAGTGTTTTTACCAAGACCATTACAACAAACAATATTTTTTTTTCAAATCAGAAAATATTTATTTATAAGTTTTATGTCTTTTACCAAAGCCATCTGGGTATCTTTTAATATTATAAATGTGAGTGGGTGATTTTATGTTTATTTACGTTCCTGTGGTATTTATGTAATGCTAATTGTATAGTTAGCTACACAGTATGTAGCTGAAGATGTGCATATATTTCATACAACTGGATTGCTGCTTACATTGTTATGCAATTTTCATAATCCCACTCTGATGGGATTAGGGTGGTGGCTGCCACCACAGAAATAAAGGCAGGGACACAGTGTCTAGCTAAAAAAGAAGAGTGCATGCTTTTCCAGACATTCTGGAGTAATAATTGGAGCTACTTTCCCCACAATATCACCGTTTTGACACTTACAAAAGAATAACAGATTATTCATTTGCAATTGCTAATGAAATACAAACACCAAGTAAGCAAATTAAAAAGTTAAATTTCTCACGCAACACTGACTCATCTATATTGCATATGAGAAATAAATATTTTATTTGCTGCATCATTCAATTTAATTTCTCAGTATACATTATTTGAAATAGAGGTGAATTTTTTTTGTGTGTGTGGGATGCCTATTCAGATTTTTTTCACATTGCACATCCCCCTGAGTCTTTATGCAAAAGGAAAAGATAGCACAGTGAAATTGTTACTCAGTGAAAAACCAGAGTGCAAATCAGTTTCCACTCCAGGCAGCTCTCACTTTATGAACTCTCTGATGGTAATCTGGTTGTTCAATTTAGGAGTGTGTATTTCTTTAGAAATGATCTTCTAATCCACTCTCTTAGGTGTGCCCACAAAAGCTTATTTATTATTAATAAAATAGAAATACTTCACATTTGCATGAGTAAAATAGAGAGCAATACAACTGAATGGAAGCAAAAAGTTCTTTTTATATTGGATACTGGCTACTGATGAAAAGTCATATGAAGAGGTGGATGAAATCCAGAATATACAAAGAACTCAAAAAATTAGACAATAACAAATAACCCAATCAACAAATGGGCCAAGGACCTGAACAGACACTTCTCAGAGGAGGACATACAATCAATCAATAAGTACATGAAAAAATGCTCACCATCTCTAGCAATCAGAGAAATGCAAATCAAAACCACCCTAAGATACCATCTCACTCCAGTAAGATTGGCAGCCATTATGAAGTCAAACAACAATAAGTGCTGGCGAGGATGTGGGGAAAAGGGTACACTTGTACATTGCTGGTGGGACTGCAAATTGGTGCAGCCAATATGGAAAGCAGTATGGAGATTCCTGGGAAAGCTGGGAATGGAACCACCATTTGACCCAGCTATCGCCCTTCTCGGTCTATTCCCTGAGGACCTTAAAAGAGCATACTATAGGGATACTGCCACATCAATGATCATAGCAGCACAATTCACAATAGCTAGACTGTGGAACCAACCCAGATGCCCTTCAATAGAAGAATGGATAAAAAAATGTGGCATTTATAGACAATGGAGTATTATGCAGCACTAAAAAACGACAAAATCATGGAATTTGCAGGGAAATGGATGGCATTAGAGCAGATTATGCTAAGTGAAGCTAGCCAATCCTTAAAAAACAAATGCCAAATGTCTTCTTTGATATAAAGAGAGCAACTAAGAACAGAACAGGGAGGAAGAGCATGAGGAAAAGGTTAACATTAAACAGAGACGAGTGGGGGGAGAGAAAGGGAGAGAGAAGGGAAACTGTATGGAAATGGAAGGAGTCCCTCATTGTTACACAGAATTACATATAAGAGTTTGTGAGGGGAAAGGGGAAAGAAAAAACAAGGGAGAGAATTGAATAACAGCAGATGGGGTAGAGAAGGAAGATGGGAGGGAAGGGGAGGAGGGATAGTAGGGGATAGGAAAGGTAACAGAATACAACAGTCACTAATATGGCATTATGTAAAAATGTGGATGTGTAACCGATGTGATTCTGCAACTTGTATTTGGGGTAAAAATGGGAGTTCATAACCCACTTGAATCAAATGTATGAAAGATGATATGTCATGAGCTTTGTAATGTTTTGAACAACCAATAAAAATAAATACATACATACATACATACATACATGCATACATACTTTGAGCAGTGAGCTGTTACCTGAGAAAATTCTGGGTAAGGAGAATAAGTGGAGAAGAGGCGATTTGGGTTTAAAATGGAAGAAAGGAAGTGGCAAGAGTAAACCATCAGTTGGCCGTCCACCTGGAATAGCTTGTCTGTTGCCTGAGCTGGGGAATAAGTGCTGGGTTGTCTGGATGGACAAACAAACCAGATAGGATATTCCTAAGGGAGGGTGAAATTAGATATGTCTGAAAAGATTTTGCAAGTAACTCAATAATAAATTTTCCTCATAGTTAATAAGATTAGCTCTGTTCTAATGTCCCTAAGAAGACCTAGTTAGCCCTCATATGTGAAGAAAAGTTTGCTCTTTGGAATTTACTCTTTAAATAATGGAATGTCATCCTATTTATCATCCCATCATGGAGATCACACTCTAGCAGATGTCCATAGTTACCTGCAAGCAAAGAGTAAACAGGTGTGTGAGGTGGGTGTGTGAGGGCAGAAAAGCAAAAGGAGGATTTATGTTTCTTCATCTACAAATGGTGGAGCCATGGGTCTGGAATATATCATATGAAGGAAGAGTACCCACTATGTTCCATGCTCTAGAGAGATGCTTTGGTTAATTGCATTAGAGTCATATTACATACAAATTGATTAATAACAGAGTTTGGTAACCTGGTAAAAATAGATACCTAGTTAAGAGGTAGAACTTTTTTGATAACATGGTATTTAGCCAAAGGAAAGTTGCATATCTTTCCACACAGGGGCTAAGGCATATTCTTCATTTTTTTC
This sequence comes from Spermophilus citellus, assembly GCF_964194105.1. Taxonomy (NCBI): domain Eukaryota; kingdom Metazoa; phylum Chordata; class Mammalia; order Rodentia; family Sciuridae; genus Spermophilus; species Spermophilus citellus. The sequence goes on along the minus strand of NC_138195.1, from coordinate 26,722,413 downwards.
CTCCCTTCCTCTCCTCTTAACAATTGTACCTTCCTATACTAATGAAGGCTCTTCTGTTCTGTCCTTTCCCTGCAACAGCAACCACATCGCTACTATTTTATTTGCCACTATTTTGTGCCAGGGATGTATACATAATTTTTAGTATAATCAACAGCCCTTTAAGCTAAGTGATATCACCACTTAACCGATGGAGGGACTGAAGTTCAATAAGAAGAAATATGTATACCACATTATATTGTTTTGTACTTATGCACATACATAATCATTTGTGGAGGCTCAGAAATGCAAGTTTCAACTAATTATAACCTCTATCATTGAATCTTTTGTGTTCAACATCTGTGGTGATATAAAGGTCAGATGAGAAATAGAGGGAAATAATTGAAACCTGGTAGTAAAAAATTTACAGTTCAATAGCATGAATAAAATGAAAAACAAACCAAAGATAACAAAGAAAAATGAACCCTGTTTTACTGTTGTGCAGACCAGTACATTAATAAAAGCACCCTTAAAAACATTACAACGAAAAACTGATATGAAGATCAAAAAATAAATGTACATTTCATCAAATCAAGATTTCTGTTACGTTTGAAAGTATAATAATTTTAAGATGAGTAAAATGCTGTAGGCTTCCACTAAGTGAGGGCTAATGCCACTTACAGTTTCCTTCTCCAGTTTATTTGCTTTGGCTTTAGCTAAACATTGTGGGGGTTGTTATTATGTAAACAGAAAAAGAAGCTAGCAGATCTGCAAAGTAGATGAACATATTTTTGAGTGTCCTAGAGTTTACACCACCAGAGTTTGACATTTTGCCTCAATACCACAGATTCCAGGTTCTTGCAAACATTACTTTATGATTTCTAAAACTATAAAAGTCTTGAATTAGAATATTAATTCTTTAAATCATTGCCTCAATATAAAGTAATCCTAGCCATAAATATAAAAAAAGTATAAAATATGAGATGACATGTAATAAAGTTTTTATTGTTATGAATTTTAGAATAACTATATTGCTCATGAATGGCATGACCATAAAGTAATTAAATGGATAGGCCGAGAAGAGTGGTTGTAAAATATGCATGATATTCTGTGACATTTTGTATAATAGCACACACAATGCTTTATTTTCATATTCTTTCCCATCCAAAACTCAGCACTTTTTCTACAAAGATTTGCTTAAAAAGTTTAGAATGCATGGAAATAAGCATTTTCCAACCATATTATGGTGGTTTCCAGTTTTCTGTGTGTGTTCTGAAAAGAGAACAGGAAGTCAGTTGCAGTTATATACTGAAATTTAAAAAGAAGTTTCCTAAGGATAAAATTGACAATAACCAGGGTGAAATTATTTTACTTTACATCTCAGTCCAAAATCTGCCCTCTGCTCTGCTAAGTGTTTGGTTGAGAGATAATATATAGAGACTCGCGTAGTGCTAGATGCATAGTAGGCCTACAGTAGACACTGTTTGAGTCAACCAATTCTTCATTCTTTCAGAAAATAGTTTCTACATCTAAAAATGTTTATTGTTCTAAACCTGTGGTTAGAACTTGTTGCTACAGAAACTTGTTTCTTCCATTTTAAATACCACTTAATGCATTCACTGTTAGGGTCATTAAAAAATTTGGAAAACATTAAAATACATTTCTCTTACTACATACGAACTTTATTGCCCTAAAATATCAATGCTTTCTAAATTCATTCTTCAAAAAAACAGCTATGTTGGGCTGGGGATGTGGCTCAAGCGGTAGCACGCTCGCCTGGCATGCGTATGGCCCGGGTTCAATCCTCAGCACCACATACAAACAAAGATGTTGTGTCCGCCGAAAACTAAAAAAATAAATATTAAAATTCTCTCTCTCTAAAACAAACAAACAAAAAAAAACAGCTATGCATCCAAGTAGATGTAATTTATCTGTTACAGCTTGTATTCAGGTAATGGTTAGCATTCTCCATAAACACATGAGTACAAAACAGTTTAATCCTAACTTTGTATCAAAATATAATCTGAGTGACCAAAGAACAGTACAGAGAAACCCATTTCCTTGATACCTTTTATATTTACACAATTCTGGGATAGCATTAAGAGTCAGAAAATGTGATGCCTTAATACTAAAGGAATGATCCAAAATATGAGTTTTCATTCATTTCCAAAGACAAATCTCTAAACAAGCAGCCTTCTATACTAGAAAGACAGCTAAAAAATGGCACTATTTGTGTTAATTTTTCAAAAAATGATTGCCCAAAACACCTTTGGCATCCTAATACCCTAAACTGTGTCTCATTTTGTTTCCATCCTCTACTCTGAAAACTGACTTTATTACTCAAAGAGATATTTTGATTTAGGGATATTCTGATATATTTGAACATTAGGATGTCACTTTTCAAAACTTTTTAAAATGTATACTCATAGACACCCTGAAGGCTTTTAAAGTCAAATACTATACTATTGGCTTCTTTAATATATTTATATGCCATGGTTAAAGTGTTATGTTTAGCACTTTATATTATCTCACTTAATTCTCCTAACAATTCTTCAAGGCAGGCACTATTATTATTCTCATTTTTAAGGAAAACATGCTTAGAAATGTTAAGTAATTTGACCAAGGTCACACAGATGAATGTCAGAATCAGAATTCAAACCTCAATTTTTCTGATTCCAGAGATGCCTCAGAGGATGAAAGAAATATTTCCCCAGGGAAATCCTACATAGAGATAACTGCTAGAGTGTGTCACCAGTAAATTCTAGATTTATTGCTCACCAAAACTATTTCTGAAACTGCTTCCAGGCTTAATGATTTCTATACCTATAGAGTCCAAGTGAACATTCAATTTATTCCAGGTGAAGTGAAACGAGACTGAGTCTGTGATGCTTTCACACAAAAAGAATGACTCACGAATGGTAGACTATCAAAGTGAACCGACTGGCTGTGAGAAATATTTATGGAAATGGGTCTTTCAGTACAACTTCTATGAACATTTCGAGTAAAGAATAACCAGCCATTCTAGCTAAGACACTGTTGTCTTTGTGTCCCCACAGAGTTAGATGGCCTAATGTAGGAGTTGAATTGGTGCATGAAGTTTCTTGGAATTCAACATAAAAAATAAAAACAATAATAAGCATATCAAGAGCTATTTTCCTTAATCAGAATTTAAATAGTTAGAATACAAGTTGGCCTCCTAACTTCAACTGTTACTGGGCAAAAATCCTTTACAAATTGTGGCAAATCAGGAAATTAGCAATGCTCAGTAGTTAGCTGTTTGCAACAGAACTTCTAGAAGAAAGTTAAGTCTTTGAGCACCAAGTGTCAATGTCTACAGCATTTACTATTAACTATAATTTTGGAAATGGACACCATGTTATTGCTAAAAGATGTTTGCCTTGCTATCAACATTGAAATATTCATTATTATACCCAAAAAAGTCAATATTAGCTACAGAGAAACACAGTTGAAAGCCCCATCTTGTTTTCTTATAAAATAACACAGACCTTTATAAATTGCAAAATATCTTTTCTGAGCCCAAGGATTTGATCTTAAGAGGTTGATCTCTACCAGTCCATGAGAGTAGAATGTATCATACTTTGCTTCAAAGTGCTCTCCTAGAAGAAGCTAGAATATTGTTAAATATTGTTTCAGTCAGGGTCCCAGCAAAAAAATAGATGGTATTTTCAAAAGAGTTTTACTTAAAAAAAAATTAATGAGGGGCAATTACAAAACAGTAGGCAGGGTTAAGGCAACAGTAAAGAATGTTGTGGCACCCAGGGGCTAGTAACAGATTTACTACGTCTAGGCCTAAATGAGTTAGGGAAGAGAAGGTTACCAATACCTCAGGAGAGTTGGAACCAAGGGAGAGGAGCCAACAGAAAGGTACTTAACTGGAGAGGAATTCAGCATTGCATTACCAGCACTTGACAAAGCAAGAAGGAGCAGGAAGAATCAATATTCTGGCCTTCTACCTTGGAATCTCTTGCCTATTTCTCTGGCCAAAACCCTTCAGAAACCTAAGCTCAAGGGGATTCAGTCTATACAAGGGTCTGTTTCCCTGGGTACAGAGCAGAATGTTGGGCAGGGTAGATGTGCACAAGCAAGAGTAACTAGAACAAATAAATTCCTGTTCTAAATGTTTAAACAAGAAGAAAGGAAGGGAGGGAGGGAGGGAGGAAAGAAAAAGAGAGGAGAGAAGGAGGGAGAAGAAACTGACAGATTATGTACATAAATGTTATACTGCCAGATACACTACTAAAAATAAACAAATAGGAAAACTTTCATAACACATAAGTGGATACTATACTATATCACCCATTATTAAAAATCAATTAATAGCATGAAGACTCTAATAGACCAAATAGCAAAATGATAAACAGATTGTTTCCAAAAGAAAAAATACACATGGTCTACAAGATGTAAAAGAATGTTTAGTCTTACTACATTAGAATCAATATTAAATCTATTGTTTCCATCAAATTATAAGGGAAAAGATAATAATATAGTCGAGGGCCTTTAATATACTACTAATGGGAAAGTAGAAAATTGGTGCAGTCATTCTAAAAATCAATGAAACAGTAATTTCACTTCTAATATCCTATTTTAAGGAAATAATTAGAAACCTTGAGTAAGATCTATACACAAAAATGTGCATAGCAGCTTTCATGATAAAAAATATAAATGTCCAACATTAATGAAATGATTAAGCAAATTATACAACATCTATTTCATCAGATTTTACAAAGCCATTAAAAATTATGTTTACAGTGAGGGTTTTTTTCATATGGTAAGCAAAAATTTAATGCAGAAAATTAAATGTACAATATGATTGCACCCTGTTTAGGAAAAAAAAAGGAAATATAAAGAAGAAATACCAAAATGTTAATTGTTGTTGTCTCTGGATAATAAAAATATGATGATTTTGCTTGTCTCACCTTGTTAAATCCTTACATACTTACCAAATTTTCTAAAATTAAGATGTATTCATTAATATTTGTTGAATGCCCACATAGCATCAGTCATTGTCCTGGGATCTGGGTATATGAATCTCATGAGGTACTAGAGTCCTTGCCCCAAAAAATTTAGTGTCTTTTTTCTATACTTTAAGTTATTAAATATAGGATAATGAAGTTATTATTTATTCATTAGGGTAGAAGAGGAGAAGTAGTGTTCCATATATTCTTCATTTGATCTCTTTCCCTCATACCACCTTTTGAGTGAATGGGAATCTTGAAGGTCTTATCTTCAAAATAATATCCAAACCCTATGGAAGGTAAACCAATAACACTTTCAAAAAGAAGGAAAAAAAGAAAAGAAAAGAAAAAAGTAGATCACCTAAGATAGTGTACTCATGACCTTGGAGTAGGCTAGTAGGCAGAGTTATTAAACAGGACCCAAAAATGCTAACTATAAGTGAAAAGACTGATAAATTGGACTAGATTAAAACTAAAACTCTATATACATTAAACCACTCTATTAAGAGAATAAAAATGAAAGTTCTTGAGAAGAAAGCTTTTGCAATTCATTGGTAAAATTCATAGCTAGAATATATAAAGAATTCCTATGTAGCAATAAGAAAAAATCAGAAAACCCAAAAGAAACATAGGCAAAGATTTGAATAGGCAGTCATAAAGAATATCCAAATGATAAATTTAGAAAGATTCCCAGATATTCATTATCATTCAATGCAAACTAAAACCACAACATGATGATATCATTGTACCCAAATTAAAAAGGCAAATAGTAGCAAATATTGACAATGATGTGGAACAATTGGACTTTCATACATCCACCCATGTTGAGGATATGAATTGATACAATCAGTTTAGAAAACTAGTTAACAGTATTCACCACAGCTGAACATATGTGAACCCCATGATGTAGAAATTCCAATACTAAGTATATAACCAAGGAAATCATATACATATGCTCTTCACAGTAAATTGGTTATCACAAAAAAACTACATGTATATCTAAAAAGAATAAATAAAAATTTTTTTAATGCAAAAAAATATTATCATTTGGGGTGAGGTAAGACTGCAGGCACAGAAGAGTGGAACTGGGGCAAAAGAGGAGGTCAGAAGCGCTTACATTTTGGATGTAATACATAAAAAGGTGTGTGTAAGTGTATGTATGCATATTTTTTAGTAAAAATTATGGAAGGACATTAATTTGGATTAAGCTCTTGTTCTAGGCATTGACACACCAACCCAAAATGGAGCCACACATGCTAATGTTCCATGTCAGCAAACTGAAACCTAATAAACAGTTGTTTATTTGCAAGATCTGATATTCTGAGAAATTGGGAGACATGACAGCCCCAAATAGAACAGTTTTCCAAAAAAAAAAAAAAAAAAAAAAAAAACCAGGGGATTCACAGAATTCAATCAAAAGGGGCCTAGTCCACTTAAACCAGCATGATAAAGAAATGCCCTCTGCTTTAATCAATACAAGGAAAGTAACCTGAAGTAACCTGATGCCAACTAACCTGATTTATGTATTTTGCTGTTTCTTTGTTCCTGCTCAACCTGACTTACAAAACTAAGAGCTCTATCATGCTCAGTGGAGCTCCTGTTTTGTAGACTGTATGAGACCTGGTTAATGAATTGTTAATAAAGCCAGATCTTTAAATCTCAATTTGTTAATTTTTTTCTTTAACAATGTATGTACCCACACATATATACATAGAAAAATAAGAAATACATAATATATATCTACATAATACATACATTTTAATACATATATACAGAGAAGTATCTTATGAATTTTCATAATGTGAATTCACACTATAACCAGCAGTCAGATCAATAAACAGAACATTACCTATCAGAACCCCAGAAACTACCTTCTCCCTTTGCAGGCATGCCCTATTTCTCTGCCGGGGTAACAAGCAATCCTGAATTCTAATACCATAGATTAGTTTAGCTCCTTTTGAACTTCACATAAGTAGAACAATATGGTATATATTCTTTGTGTCACTTTGTCACTCAATATTACGCCTATGATATAAATGAGGTTATATAAGGCTGTAGTTAATTAATTATGGGATAGTATTCTTTATATGTATATATGACAATATATTTATTCATTCCACAATTGATAGACATTTTATTGTTCGTAGTTTTTGGTGATAACCAATTTACTGTACTGACCTAAAAGTCAATACAAAATAGCCTCACCACCCACACTTGTTACATCCTTTACCATGCTTTATTTTTATGTATAGCTTTTGTCACCAACTGATACATCATTTACTTGGATTTGGATTTGTAATTTCCTTCTCTAATATTTAAACTGAATGAGAGCAGGAACTTTATCTTTCTGCTCTTCATCTTGAACAGTATTGTCATAAAGTAGATAATGATGGATGGATGGATAGGCGAGTTTGTCACCAAAATATAGGACTTAGGCAGAATTATCATTAGCCTTCTTTTATAGGCTAGGAAATTTAGAAAATAAAATTACAGTAGTAAACCAAAAAAATGAAATTACTTATTTAATGTTTCTCAGTAATGCAGACAAGGTCTCTGTTTCTCTCCCTCCCCCTCTGCTTTTGCCTCCCCTAAACCCACACATGCACGCATATGCCCATATAGATGAATTACAAGGAAAATGAAATAAGAACAATTCTCCTAATTAATGGAACTATGAAAATAAACTACTCTGTTCATTACAATTTTCAGCCATTTTACTCTCATCATAGTAGTAAAATATATTTTATAATGCATGGTGTGTGTGTGTGTGTGTGTGTGTGTGTGTGTGTGAGAGAGAGAGAGAGAGAGAGAGAGAGAAATCTATACATGTATATTTATTGAATACATTTGTATAGATAGATCTCATAATATGTGTATTTATATATAAGAAATATCTCACACATATCTTTTTCACACACATATAAGAATGTATAATAGAAAATTACAGATATTACATAATATATAGAGACTGTAATGAGGCTAATGTCAGAAGATCATTTGTTCATCAAGTAAAGCTTTCAATAAGGCAGAAAATGATGGCTGAAGGGAACAATGACTTTTACATCTCAGTGCAAAATAACCATTCATATCAGAGGAAAAGGCAATGTCAGAGTTTCCTGTGAAACTGAGATCAGCAGGGCAAAGACTGGTCATGTCCATGACTCCAAAATGGGAACTCTGGCTTCATCGTGGTCCCTGTGTGTGGTGGCTGTGCATCCCATGGCAAGTTACTAACCTCTCCAAGTGTACCTTCCTGGAGCTTTAAAGTGAAAATTATAAGCACCTATCCTGGCAGGGATTTTGTAAAAATCAAATGAGATCAGAATGAATATCAATGGTCAGCCTCGTTCAAATGCAGGAAGGACACCTGGAGGCTAATCAGCAGAAATATTAATGAGTACTACCAAGGCCTATTTCAAATGTAAAAGGCCATGAGGCTCACCTGTGGGAACACCTCCAGCCAACTCCTTTGTCCCAGAGGTGGGAAAACAAGAAGGTGGGGGGGTGAACCCAGACAGAAGTTGATAGAAGAATTAAAACTCAAAGGTGAGATAGCCTTGGTGCTATTTTCACAATGCCTGTTTTACAGCAGACTTTGATCTAATCCATGATTTTGATGCTGTTCATAATACCTGTTTTACATAGACTTGGATCTGTGAATCTTGGTGTTATTTTCAATGCCTGTTTTACATAGATTTTAATCAATAATTTTGGTGCTGTTTTCAATGCCTGTTTTACATAGATTTTGCTGCATGCTCTACCCAGAACCATATGTAAATCCTAAGCTAGCACACCAAAAGGGTTTTTGTTTTGTTTTGTTTTGTTATCAGGACCCTTCCTGCAAGATTGGAGTTCTATCTCTTCTCACTTAAAGAAATCCTACTGTGTTTACTCTTCCTTTCCATGATTGGCCATAGATTTTATTCTTCAAAATTTGCAAGACAAGAACCCAGAGGAAATTGGCCAAGTGAGGAGTCTAGTGTCATCTCAAAACTCCAATTTCAATAATTCTGAAAATGTTTGGTAGCCAGATTCTAAAAATATTTGTAGTTGTAATAGTTTATAGAATTATTACTATGCTTAAATAATTCATGGAATATCCTTCCTGCCTCTCTCTATACCTGAAGTTGCTTCTCCAAGGTTTAACTACTGTTGCCACCCACTCTTGAGATCTGCTTATCCCTAACTAGGATATTTGTCACTTATTAAGTAAGATTTTTCCATGTGTTCCTTATCTAAACTAGCTTGCCTAACCATTCAGAATAGAACTATGGCCTCTCTGAAACTCAGATTATTAAGACTATACATTTATGAATAAGCCATTCACTGAGATTGGGATTGGAGATGGAAATTAACAACTGGGAGAAATCTCTTCCTTCACAATCCCAGGATGGAATGCTGCCTCGTTTTCCTAAATATTTTTCTGTCTATTCTAGTTACCACTTAATGAACACCTGTTACATGTCAGGCACTGTACTGTGTATTATTTCATGTCATCCTTACAACAGACTAATACATTTTGTATTAATATTGCCACTTACAAACTAGAGAACTATAATCAGAGAAATTAAGTAGTTTAAGCAGCATCACATTCCTGGTAAGTGGCAGAGTCAGGATTTGAACCCAACCTGTCCAATTCCTTTTCCAGACCTTTGACATTTATTGATTGTTTACCTCTTACATTTCAAGTCATTTTGCATGACTGTATTTAACTTTCTATCCCTTTATGGCTTAATTATTGTGCCTGTCATGAGTAGGGAATCAGCCTACAACGAAGATGACTAAGGTGTCTCCCTGTGCTTAAGGAAGGATTAGGATCCACTGGTGGGAAAATAACAGGCAAAGAAATTACCACATAACATGGAAAATGTAAAAGGTCATAACTAAGGAAGCATCAGTCTCCTCACCTGTAACACAGAAATAATACTCACATTATAAGACTCTTATGATAGAATGAAAATCTGTGTCAAGTACTTAGCAAAAAACCTAGCACATAATAAGTGTTCAGTACATGAAATCCATAATGTTACTAAACAGTTAAAGGACAATAAATAGGATACCAAACTAGAAAAACAAATTAGAGCCAGATTTTGAGAAACCTGACTGCCAGCCTAAAGAGTTTGGACCTTCAGCTTAATAAAAACAACACTAGTAATCACTCTGAAAAAAAATTAGAGCCAATGCTATTTAACATTACCTTTCAAAATTCATGGTAAGTAAGCTGGAGTTAGTGGAAACAGTTGGAACTGGTATAAAGAAATTCTGTATTTAATGAATTGAAAGGAAAGATGATATTTTCAAGTTTGATGCCCTTTATTTCTTCTTCCACAGTAATTAGTGAATGCCAAAGGCAGCAACTGGAGTCTGTGAGCTACTCCTCTCGCTATGCTCTGGGCCTCTTTTATGAAGCTGGCACGAAGATTGACGTCCCTTGGGCTGGGCAGTACATCACCAGTAATCCCTGCATACGCTTCGTCTCCATTGATAATAAGAAGCGCAATATAGGTCAGTACCCCCATTATTTCCCTTAAATACAGTAACAATGCTGGGTGTAGATCATGAAAAATGCTGTTTAATTGAGTGTTGCCATTCTGAACAGAGCAAGCATTTAACTCCAAGCCACAGGGGATAAAATTTAATGTCACATTTGCCCAGTCATAAAATACACAGTGAAACCAGCAAAGTTTTTCAGAAAATCATTCACCACATGGTTCGTATTACCGAGTTCATGAAAATAGTGTCAGAAGGTTTAAGATTTCAAAATGGCCCATGTTCTATTGCTTTAATATGGATCCATGTATATGCAAATATATCCCTCATCGTCTGTTTCTTGGTGGAGTTCCTTTCTGTTTGTTTGGCTTGGGCTTTTTAAAATTTGATAAGTGCTGATTTTTCATTTCTCTGGCTAGAAATAAAAGTGAACTTTACTGTGTTATGAAAATCCTTCACTTCATCATAGTTTTGTTGTTTATTTACATTTCATCTGGAAAAATAGAGTAAAATTACTTTGTATACAGTGTAACTAAAATGATAGGCAATGTTTCACGAGAGCTTTCTTAGAATGCGATGAAATCTGTCTACCCTTCACCTTTTTTATTGAAGATAGTTATAAAAATTAAATTTGAATTGCAAGAAAAATAAAACATTTATTTTAGGCAAAAAATAAATTAATTAATGAAATACGACTATATTCTTACTTGTAGGAGGATTGTGGTGTCTCCCCAAGATACCTTTTTTCATAAATAAACTGTAATGACCTAAAATGACTAAACTCTTGAAAGAAATCATTGCTTCAATGTGTAATAGTGTTTTATGGCCCAGTGATGGTTTCACCAAGCCATTAGTTAGAAGTTTTGCTTGATAAAATCACCAACTAAAGTCTCTCGGCTTGCCAGAGCCTTATAATGATAAAAGTAGTCTGGAGTGTGGTTTTTCTATCAGAGCACATGATCTTAGAAAAATGTTTCTTTTATAACTTAAAACTCCCTAAGAGCTAGACTGTTTATGTTAACATGATATCACATATATGTACAATCAGCAGTTCATGAAATGCCCTATAACAGCAATGGACTCACCATTTTTAACTCCACACTGCTTTGTTCAGAGGAAAGGAAAATAGCCTTCATTTTTCTCAAGTTATATGCTAGGAATTAGACATTATCCCCTGTATATTGCTTCATAAGATATTACATCTGTCAGGGTGTGTCCATCTGTATGTAACAGAAAAAAAAAATAAACTTGTTTAAACAACATAAGGACACCTGGTATGTTATCTGTTATGAACTGAATGGTGTCTCCTCCAATTCATAGGTTCAAGCCTTAATCCCAGTGTGATTGTATTTAGATATAAGGATTTTTAGCAGGTAATTAAGATTACATGAGATCATAAGGGTGGAGTCCTAACCCAATAGAATTGGTGGTCTTAGAAGAGCAAGAGAGAAAGAGTTCCTATTTCTCGGTCATGGCTTTCAAACAGCAAGGAAAAGCCTGGTGAGGCAGCAAGAAGTCAGCTATCTGCAGGCCATGAAGAAAGCCCTCACCAGGTACAAAGTAGACCAGCACCTCGACCTTGGACATCCCAGGCTCCAGAAATGTGAGAAATTTCTGTTGTTTGAGCTACCTAGTCTCTGTATTTTGTTACAGAAGCACAAGCTGACTAGGAAGAAGAGATTGGGGAGACTTTAGAACTGGTTGATACAGAAATTGAGCACTATCTTTAAGGTACCAGGGTTCGTATTTCTCAGCTCTCTTCTATTCTTGATGTTGACATCCTCAGAGGCATGATAGCAAAATGGCAGTAGCTACTGGAATTATACAGAAAACTAACAACATGCTTAGGAATAAAAGGGATCCTCACTGACTCTGTTCCTTTCTACGAATCAAGGGAATTTTTCCAGAAACCCCTTAACAGACTTCTCATATTTATAAACCAGAATTAGGTTACTCATCCAATCCAAAATCAGTCACTGGAAAAATGAGTAGGAATATTCTGATAAGTCTAGACAAATCAACTGCAACTTATATTAGAGTCCTCTTCCTGTTAGTCATGTGAAGAGTCACCCTTGAATATAATAGGGGTTTGTTAGGGAAAAAGAAGTAAGTAATGGATACTGGGTTGACAATTAGTAATACCCATTATCTTCAAGTACAGTCATATATTATGTAGAAGGCAAGTTCTAAAGTTGGCACATAAAGAGAAGAATATTCAAAATTACCTTTGAAGTCCCTTAAAACTACATTACATTTTGGAGAATGACAGAACAACCTTCAATAACATAACAAATTGTTGTGCAGCCATTTCACAAAATTTAATAGATTTCAGTTTCTTTGGGTGATGATAAATTAAATACTTGCTTTGCATTTATAGGATGGAGTGATATTTTCTACTATGAAAGGCACATAGGAAGGAAAGAAATAGCAGTCATATCTCCTAACAGATGAAATCCACTGTACAAATGGAGTGGGATGGTGTGTGAAAGCACCCACATTCCATTACAGTGACAATTTATAAAACTGTGCAGATTTGAAAGAGTGCAACATAAGAATATTAACAAACTCCCACATGATTGACAACATTTGTAATAATAGAATTTTAAAGACATTTTTATATCAACAATCACACAATTTTAAAATTGTTAAGACCATGATTTTGCTACAGCCCATGGTGGTGCCAGTTCAAATGGCAAAGAATACCTGCCTTCTTTTATCAAGTGTTGGAAAATTTATCTTCTATTATGCAAGTTTTAAATTATCTGAAGCCTCCAGTAATGACATTTCCTAACATAGAATCTAATAGCCTTCACTTAAACTGATTTTTCTCACTATCCGGGGCCAGAGTATTAAGTGCATCAGGTTGACCTCACATAATATAAATGTCCATATAATGTAACTCCACTATATTTCATTAATATGATTATTGTTCTGGGTCAGTAAGAGATGTTTCTTTTTTCTTTTCTTTTCTTTTTTTTTTTTTTTTTCATGGTGCTGGGGATTGAACTCAGGGTCTTGTGCATGCGAGGCAAGCACTCTACCAACTGAGCTATATCCCCAGCCCAAGATGTTTTTTTATGTCACTATTGCTACTCCATGCTCACCTTTTATTTGAGGAGTTTGATTAAATCGAGAATGAATACTATGATGCCCATACTCAGCTAATGAAGGGAAACCTTTGTGTTCTATCAAGGTAGAGCAGCAATCAGATAGATGAGGTCTGGCAGGGTTGAGACCACAAAATTCAGTGTATTGGTAAGTCTTTTGAGACAGAAGATAAAGAAATAGCCCATACCAAAGATCGAGGCATAATCATCTGTCAAATGTATGTACAGAAAGCCGCAATCAGAACGAACAGTTCCTTCTGTAGAGCACCTAAATTCCAAGATCCAGCTTCATGTACCAGTATTTATGGGTCTAAATCAATATACTGATGTTTGTGTTTCCAAAAATGTGTTATGTGGAATGCTAATTCCTCACAATGCTCTTTGGGAAGGAACTCTGTCATAAAATGATATTGACCTTTTTGGAAAATTTTAGGAAATATCCCTTTAAAGGATATTCCTATAAAAAAGACACATTTATCTATCTATTTATATATTTATTTATTAGTTCTAATCAGTTATACATGACAGTAGACAGCTCTTTGATTCATTGTACACAAATGGAGCAGAATTTTTCACTTATCTGGTTGTGCATGAAGTAGAGTTACACCATTCGTGCAATCATACATGTACCTAAGGTAATGATGTTCATCTTATTCCACTGTCCTTCTTACCCCTACTTCCCCACTTTGCCCCATCCAAAGTTACTTCACTTATCCCATGGCCGCCCCCCCCCCCCGCAATGTGGATTAGCATCCACTTATCAGAGAAAACATTTAGTCCCTGTTTTTTGAGATTGGCTTGTTTCACTTAGCATGATATTCTTCAACTCCATCAATTTACCTGCAAATGCCATAATTTTATTCTCTTTTAATGCTGAGTAACATTCCATTATGTATATGTACCACAGTTTATTTATTCATTCATCTATTGAAGGGCATCTAGGTTGCTTCCACAGTTTAGCAATTGTGAATTGTGTTGCTATAAACATTGAAGTGTCTACATTACTGTAGTATGCTGTTTTTAAGTCTTTAGGGTAAAGAGTGAGGAGTGGGATAGCTGGGTCAAATGGTGGTTCCATTCCAAGTTTTCTAAGGAATCTCCATACTGCTTTCCAGATTGGTTGCATCAATTTACAGTCCCACCAGGAATGTATGAGTGTGCCTTTTTCCCCCACATTCTCACCAATACTTATTATTGCTTGTATTCTTGATAACTGGCATTCTGATTGGTGTAAGATGAAATTTTAGAGTAGTATTGATTTGCTTTTAATGTTGAACATTTTCACTTCATTTAATCTAGAATTTCCCAAATATATTTGACCATGGACCATTTGAACCCATGAACAGCCTTTAGAAATGATTCCCCAGCACATACTGTAGAAATCCTTGTTTGATGTTGTCTTTTGTGCTTCTTACTTTGGCAGGAGTAATAGACCTTTGATTGGAGTGGGGAGGTCTGGTCCTAAAGGCACTGATGTGGAGATATTTTTAGAGATAGGGAGCCCTTGTCACTCAACAAACTCAAATCTTAGTGGGATTCAAATTTAGGCATTATAAATTTTTAAAAAATCTTTATTATATTAACATCATGCTATAGTTTGTATCTTCAATGTCCCTGCCCCAAAAGCCCATGTATTAAAAACTTGGTCCCTAGCTTGAGTTGTTGGGAACTAGAAGAAACTTTAAGAGGTGGGGCCCAGGGAAAGTCTTCCAGTTTGGGGAAGTATGCTCTTGAAGAGAATAGTGGAATCCTAGCCCCTCTTTTCCTCTTTTCTGCTTCCCAGCCATGGGGTGATCAGCTTTTCTACCATATACTACCCCCAAGATATGCTGCCTCACTACAGACCCAAAAACAATGGGGCCAAGCAACCATGGACTGAAACCTCCAAACCTGTAAACCAAAATAAACCCTAATGTTTATAAGTTGATTATCTCAGGCATTTATTATAGTAACGGAAAGCTAAAATATACATCAAATATTTTTTTTAAATTATCAATACAATTTGTAGAGTGGGAAGAATTTGGACTTAAAAGACCTGGATTCAAAATCTGGTACTGAAAAGTGATATTGATATGCTCTTGCATGAGCTTTGTATTTGTTAGCCTAGTTTTTATGACAGACATACCCAAAACTTTAATGGCCTAAATGTGACAGAAATTCATTTCTTGTGCAGCCCAAACAATAATAGATAGCTTTCTTCAAAGAGGTTAATGATAAACATTTAAGAAGATTGAAACACTAATCACCCCGATTTGATCCTTACACATTATATATGTGAATCAAGTTATCACACTGTTTCTCATAAATACTAGAGAAAATTAGGGGGGGAAAAGAAAATTTTCAGATATCTAGAGCCATACCATCTTTTGACTCATTGTGCCCTTATACATCAAATCACTGAGAAAGAGAATGAAGGATAGCACATGGGAAGACCTGGGCCTACAGGTGATGTACACTAGGTGTGCTTATATTCTGTTGATTAGAACACACTTATGTGGACACACCAATTTGGAAGGGAAGTTGCATCTACCTATGCATTAAGGAAGAAGAAAAAGTGGATTTTGTGAATATCTAGCCAGTTACTGCAATACTTAGCATACCTCCTTCTATAAAAGTAACTGACACAAATGGATGATAAATAGGTTTCAAACACAAGTGCAAATCATTCAACAGTCAGGACCTAGAGCTGAAAATAAGATTGATTCCAAAGCTGAGTATTAGACTCAGTAGAAAAGGATTCTGCCAACAATTGGCAATGTCTTTTATGCAGGGGGAGTAGGGAATAATGCCACAAGTGTGACATGCTTACCTCCCATGTTTACCTGCCACAAGTGTGACATATTTACCTCCCCGAGGTGCCGCCAAGATTAAATTTGTAATCAAACTAGCCAGGAGTCAAACTACCAAAGTTCAACTCATTTTCACCACTTACCTGATGTATGACATTCAGTAAGCTACTTAAACTATGTTTCCTCCTCAATGTGATGAGGGAAATAATGCCACCAAACCCCCAAAGGGTTATTAAGGAATAAATAGTTTAATAGTAAGTCAGTTACCTGTAGCACTTACTTTATAATTAATAATTCCAGGCTTCAATTCAGATATTATAGTCTCCAGAGCAAAAGGACATAAATATAGAAGTCTGACTTAGGTGAATGCAGTCCTCTGTTAGCAGTACAGATAGAAGTCAGAACAAGCAAATTAAATAAATAAGTCATATAAATGACCCTGAGAATGAATATCAGCATTTTAGCATGCTTCTTTTTTCACCATCTGGAAGAGTGTTAATGACCAATAAATTAGGCAGCAGGTAGCAAATCTGAAGAGATTAATATAATCTGTGACTCTAGACATAGGATGGTTGTTACCTACAATTACATAGTTTTCAAGATCTAATCAAAGAAAACAATTCCAATTTATTCAAAAAGAAGACAAAGAAATGAATCGACTTTTTATCAAATGGAATTTATCCTTACAAGCATTTTATTATTAGGTGCCTTGAATGACAAATACTAATATAATATGTAATGCCTTTAATGATTGTTTTATAAAAGATGCAGAAATGTTATTCCATATGGCTGTTTATTACATATACTTTTTATAAAAGACAGGGGCATAATATGAAATCCTGTAAACAGTTGAATTGGG
Organism: Spermophilus citellus; assembly: GCF_964194105.1. Taxonomy (NCBI): domain Eukaryota; kingdom Metazoa; phylum Chordata; class Mammalia; order Rodentia; family Sciuridae; genus Spermophilus; species Spermophilus citellus. The sequence continues at coordinate 26,705,216 of NC_138195.1, read as the reverse complement.
CCAGGGGCCTTAAATCTAGTTGCCTCATGATCACTTAAGCAATTTCATAATTATTCCAATTAAGCAGATAGCCATGTGATTTGACAACATAAAATGGTCTGCTCTAGGATTTGAATAAATGTGGAATTAATTGAACTTGTAGTAAATGCAACCCAGACAGATAAAATTTTATAAATATAAAAGAAAGGAAGGAAAAAAGAAAGGGGAAAGAGGATAGAAGAAAGGAAAAGAAGAACTATAGTCATAAAAAACTGTAAGCTTTCCACCTTAGCCTTTTGTTTAAAAAAAAAAAAATCAGAGATCTCAGATAAACTAGCAATCATCCTAAAATAATAAGCAGTAACTAGTTACAAAAGTCATGATATGATAGACATAGCAATTTGTAATTCAATTAGGTAACTGATGCTTTCCATATAAACTAGTTAGGACAATTTAGTCAACAGCAGTCAAATAGTAATTGCAAGTATACTTCTCATTATTACAATGATGCCATAGAATATCACATAATTGTAGTATCAGATTTTGGCACCGTCTCTCAGGGAGAACAGAACAAAACAAAACAACAATACATTCATATATAACATATATGGACAAATATATGTAAATTCTGTCATTTAAATTAATAGATACAAGGTATAAAATAGATTAGTCTTTATTTCACATAATATTTCTTTATATTTGAAAACAAAAGATGAACTTTTGTTATAGAATAAAATAACATCCCATTTTGTAAGGAGACATTTGCACACAAAGTGAAAACAAACAACGACCACTTTCAGCCTCTGGTTTCTCTGTCAGGCTGTCCTCAGTGGGAAAGATTTACCTCAAGATAACACTTGTCCACCCACTTAACTTTATAAAAATCATGCCAGGGATGGAAAGAGAGTGTGGAAAGTCAGCTAAGTATACCCATCAAAAAATAGACTTTAAAACTATTTTATAGATTTTATTACTGGGATATATATCAGTTCAGCAAATACATTCAATTTCAACAAAATTGAATTCCCAAATATTTGATTATACGTTTTTCATTCTCAATTGCTTCAATTGAACAAATACATATAAATATGTTTTAAATACTTCTGTGTGCCATGCATTGCACTAAGAACTAAGGGTTCGATAGCTCCCACACTCAAGAAAGATGAAGTTTTATAAATCTGTTTAAATGAAAAATTCTTCAGAACTTTCCTTCAGGAAATGGACACATGAGGCTCTGTTGGACTAATGAAGTGCAGTTCGGCAAGAGTTCTCATAAATATAAAGCAATGCACTGATCTATACAGTATAGAGTGATAACTCACACCCGTGATCAAAACCAGAAAGGATCATGTTGCCTGTGGTAATCTTATGAACTTTTCAAAGGATACTTAAGAACTTTTCTCAACATAAACTCAATAATCTCCTTCTTTTAGGTGAGAAAAAGAAAGATGGAGGGTGCTATGGAACATTTAAATCCAAGGATAAATCAGAAACTTTAGTATGACTTATCACTTAACTTTCTTCTGAGGTTTCCAAAAAGTTCAGTAGATGCAAACAGTCATGAAATGTCCAAGAAGCAGTGAACAAAAGGTTAAAGAAAGCATGGAGTCCACAGCTGCTTGACATTTCTATAGGTATAAACAATTCCAAATTACAGATTTATATAGCATCTGCACTAAGTAGCGAAGCCTGAATGTTAAACAGCCTGTCTTTTTTTGTGTGTCAACATTCCACCTTTGTGTTACGCTCGCCCTGAAAATGGTATTTTCACTTGTGGTACTAGCCTGAACTTATGGTTGTAAGCTGCTATATACAAAAGCTCGTCATGTTGGCCAAGAATTGGTCCAGAACGTAAGAGCCAGATGTGTTGGTGACTTAGTGTAGTTTATATCCACTATTCATGGAGGAGAAGGCATAAATGAGAATCAGATAACTGTTTTTGCTGAATAAATTCAGAGACCTGGAATTTACAGGCCACAGATGAGAGCAACAGAAAACACTGCTGCCAGTTTAGAAAGGAAACAGCAAGGAGTAACTCCATTGCATTTGGCTTTGTGAGGAGGTGAGGATGGCCAATGTAAAGCAAGGAGGAAAACAAATCAGCAAAGTACACAGATGGGAATTGCCACAGCCCCTCTGACCTCCCACTAACAAAGGTCAAGTAATAGGTGTGCAACTATTGTATAATGAAGAAACTGCTATGCTAAATGTAATTTCAGCTAATTTTTGCTGTTTATAACTATAGTCCTTTTAATGAGATGGTTCTTTTATCCACTGAGCCCCTGGAAATATTAGATACCAGTTTGACAGGGAGAGTTGGGAGAATTAAATTGCTCTGAATGTAGGGCTTATCATTCCTTTTCTACATTGAAAATGTGAGACATCCTGAGGCATTGGGAAAAAGAAGGAACAAAGAAAGAGAAGGAGCAGAAAACTAGATAACAAGAGGCTCCCTCCCATTTGACCTATAGGATTAATATGTAGGTTTTTAACTGATTTGTTGTATGGTTTTCTTCTTAATCCTACCACAACTCCCTACAGCCTCAACATGCTTCTGGTATGAACAGTTGCTTTATATCCATGGTAATTTTATCTTGGGGTGTATTAATAAGATAGTCCAGGCACTTTCTGAAATATGCAGGATGAAATTCAATAGGAACTTTATGGATTATTTACGTGGGTTCCTCTGTAGAAATTTAGTATCGGCTGCATAAATGGCAATCCTCATGTCTGTTTGAGAACCTTATTTTGAATTAAGACACAACTCATCTCTATAATTCAAATACAAAAAACTCAACTCGCTATTTCTATGATACCTGCAATTGTGTCAATCCAAGAGAGAAGGAAACTGAAAAAAGGCTGTCTCTGTGGGACTGAGCTGTTTTGAAGGATCTGAAGTTAAGTCCTTACTGCGGTCTGAAGTGAAGCTGTCAACACTCCGAGTTGTAAGCCAGGGCTCAAAATAATGTGCACTGCTCTGCTTCCCAGACAAGTGCCTGGTTTTCATCATTCTGGAGGCATCTCAAAACCTTTGCAAGTTGAGAACAGTATTGTAAAACTGTGTAAAACTCAGACAGCTTGTGAGCCTCAGGTCCTGGGAATCAGTAAAAACTTGAGCTGAATAGGAGCTTGACAAGTCTTCATTGTAGTCCATTTTTATCTGTGACCATGACAACACTATCCCAAAGAGATGGGATCATCCCCTTACCTACACCTCCTCCACTTTCCTCACTGTCAAGATTTCTTCAGATCAATCTAAATGTCTCATGGGCTAAAGAACTGCTGTGCCCTGACTTGCAGAGCCTGCTGCTGTTCTCCAAGATTAGCAGCTCTCTCCTTCAGTGGGAGCACGTGCTGTTCTCCATCACAAATGCTACATATGCCTTGATCCTTCTTATCCCGATCAAGATCAAAACTAAGAGATAGACACTAACATCATTGCGTAATAGGAGTGTGTATTCACTGCTTCATAAATATTTACTGGGCCAGTCGACTTTTATGTAATCCTGACATGCCCTTCCCTGGCTCTGAAATAACATTGAGAATTAATACTTCAGCATTGGTCACCTACTTTGCAAGCAAGGAAAAATAATGGTTGGGCAGCAAATTATTTATCCTTAAGACAATCTACGTGTCTGCTGCTGCTGTCCTTTATATCATATTCAATGAATGAGCTCTCTATTTAGTTGCTGAATCTGGAAGCCATTGAAGAGCATATGTGAGTTCTTGGCAACCAGAGTGATCAATCAGAAGCCTCCTTTTGGATGTACCATTCTTAGAACATTGGGAGTACTTGACTCTATGGTATTACCAATAAGAGCTGGAAGTTTTATTGAGCTTCTTTCTTAAAGATGTACAAGTATTTTCAGTAACAATTTTACCATGGTCTCTGGCGAATATACATCTGCTTTGAATGATACCCTATAATATGGACTTTGATTTCCAAGGTTATACTTCAAAGAATCCTGCTGTTCTCTTTGTGAAAGATATTTCTTTTTAATACTTGGTTGAAAAACAACTGTGATCCAGCTGAGATATTTTACTTAGAAAATATGTGATAATTTCTGCAAATGTGTCATTTCTCTGCCACACTTTAGCAGGTTTTTTTTAAAAATCAAAATGACATTAACCTGATATCTTAGATGGAAATCTTGCCACAAATGATGAGTTCATTTTAACTCAAATTTGGTGAATGATTAATTCTTTATTGTATAATTCATAATTTGGTTTTTATTGTCATGAGTAGTCAAAAAGAACCAGTATCATCCAGCATAGTTCAATGGACTTTGGAATCACAGACCTCGTTTTGAACTGTAACTCAATGCTTAAAATTAGGTTGAACCAAATAATACTGCTACTATCTTTGCAGATTATAAATAGTTGAATACCAGTATCTTCATGTGACTCAAATAATCTATGCCCATGAATGAGTTTTTTAATTTCTCTGAGCTTCACTTGCCTGAAATTTTTTTTTGGGGGGGGGGGTAAGGGGATTGAACTCCGGGACACTAGACCACTGAGCCACATCCCCAGCCCTATTATGTATTTTATTCAGAAACAGGGTCTCACTGAGTTGCTACGCGCCTCACCATTGCTGAGGCTGGCTTTGAACTTGCAATCCTTTTGCCTCAGCCTCCCGAGTCACTGGAACTACAGGTATGCACCACCGCACCCTGCTCACTTGCCTGAACTTGAAGTATAATGTCTCCCAGAAATGTTATAAGGGTTGCACAAGATTGCATATCCCAAACTATACCTGACACAGTGCATGCACACAGTAAATGCTGTCTTTATAATTGCCATCTCACACAAATTATTTTATGGTATATGTCTGTCTGTCATGTAGATTTTTTCATTTTGAGATAAAGGAGAAGGAAAGTGCTAATAGTACAGTTTTAGTTACATCTTATAATTTATTTAAAATAATAATACTTACACATTAGGTTAACAAAACAATATCTCATTACCTGAGTAAGGTATTCAATTCAGAGAACATTAACCTAGATGCAATTTTTCTTTTTTTTTTTAATGGAATCCCAAATCATTTTTTGAATAGATTTTTTTTAATTGCAGTATAGAATATCTGAGAAGAATAAGGCACTATGAAGTAAGCTGTCAGCAACTCAAAGAGCTGAGACTAATTCAAGAGCAGGTTTGAAACCCTGACTGCAAAATCTCACCACAGGAAATCACTTCATTGTGTGTCATAAATACTTCATATCAGTTAGCATTTTTAACTCTGTGCAGAATCACCAATCTATCTTTTTGTGTAGATATGATATTATTGAGTCAATTTGGTCTAAAGAGCCCTTTGGCTGATTACCAGTGACTTTCTTGTTATTAAGTGAGATGAGAAGGCTTTGATATGTCCTCTAACATCATACGTGGGCTTGCTATTTTTAATGATCATTGTCCCTACAGACTTCATATATGTGCTCATTTATATAATGAGAAGAATCTACATGTACTGTACAGGACATTAAACTCCCTGCATAATATAAATGAATAGTAAACATTAGAATCTGAAAAGAATCTGTTTAAATTCTATTAATATTTATAACTGATCTGTGGGACTGGGGGAATTCTTCAGTATAAAATATTCCAAATTCCTGTTCGTAAGAATGGACTCATCCTTGAATATAAAATATAGCTTCCCTCACTGAAATAGAATTCTATTATAAATATACCCAGCTAATTCTTTGTTGCTGTTGTTACATATCCATATATTATTTAATAAGGTCAGGAAAGGCATTTCAGAGCCTTGAGCTCACATAAACCTAATTCACTCTTTTTTATTAAAAATAAAATTATATTTACTTTTCCACCATATTCATAATAGTAGCTTCTCAGGAGTAGCTAACAATATCATAAAAATTATGCTCCCTTTGATTTGAGAAATTTTGCCAAAATATCCAAATCCAATTTTTTTTTCTGTCAAACTATAACAGGAAGGGAAATTCCATGTATCTTATTAGGAAAGGAGATAAGAATGTCCACAGTAACCCAGACGATTTCCTCCACAAAAGGACACAAATGTTTTGACACAAACATAAATGAAAATTTCACCATCTGATTTGTTTCAATTTTTTTTAATTCAACATTTTATAATATCAAGGCAAAAGCTTCTCTTTAGTGAACCAAATGAACTAGTGCAAAGCTTTAGGTCAAATCCTCCAGCCCAGAGATATAATTCATCCATTCACAGTATCTTTTCGAACAATTACAAATCTAAAACTGAGCCCAATGACACAACCACAGTGATCAAGTGATATCCTTAGAGGCAAGCCAGTATGCTGGCTCAAGGGGAAAACCTTGCCCAATTCAGGAAAGCAGTCCAATCATAATACCACTTAACACACAAAACCCCACGTAGGGCGTGCTGCTGAGTACACAGAATGACCATATTGAATAAGGACGGTTGCATGTTGCTGGTGAGCACTGGGAAAGTGGAGCACTTTAGTGGACTGTCATCATAGAAAACCAGGCCTTTTTTACACATTGTGGAAGGAGAACTGCTGAAAAAGACTAGAACCAAATCTGAGTTAGGACGAGTCCTCTGCTCTAGGGACCTGAGTAAAGCCCAATTAAAGAACCATTGAAACCCTTCCGTTTTTCTTTTTGGCAGTGCAAATAAAAGCTGCAACAGGCTGAAAATCTCCTTGTGTCCCAGAATAAATAGATGTTTTCATAAAGCTTGGGAGGTCTTAGCCAAAGGGGGGTTAGAAAAAATTCTCTCAAACAGATTCTGAAATATAGGCTGCCCACTAAATGTGGCCTTTTCTTTAAATGGACAGAATTTGTGGAATTTTTAGAGGAATGAATGCCAGGAGGAAAAAAAAGAAAGAAAGAAAAGGAAAGATTTTTCCAGTTCTGTGAGAGTTCTCTCTCTCTCTATATATATATATATAGATAGATAGATAGATAGATAAATTTAACATGTTCTGCACTGATTCTTTATTGCCTACCTTTGCAATTCTGGACTTATTCCTCTTCCAGTCTTCTCTATTTCTGAAGATGGAGCCACCAATCTCCTCACTCTTAAAGGAATCATCTGGTTTCTTCCTCTTCTTCACCTCAATGACCAATATGTAACCAAATCGTATTGCTTCCAAAATAGCCTTTGAACTCACTTCGCTTCATTGCCACTGTTACTACTAAAGCACAGTCTTGTCTTAACTGGTCTCCCCACACTTACCCTCTCCAGTTCAGTTCATTCTTCACATAACCGGATCGTCTTAAAGCCCACATCTGTTCATGTCACTTGCTTTCCTGTTCAAAGCCCTTTAATGCTTCCCCTTTGCACATAGGATTAAATCTCAAATCCTTAACATGGTTTATAAGGTACTGAGTGACATAGCACAGGAGTCAGAAAACTTTTTCTATAAAGGCCAGATAGTAAATACTTAGTGAGCCATGTAGTCAGTTGCAACTACTCAGATGTACTGATGTAACAAAAGCTATGCATATCATATAAAGGGATGAGCATGGTTGTGTTCCAATAAAACTTTATTTACAAACACAAGTGGCAGGCCAGATTTGGCATAAAGACCATGGTTTATGAACCCTGATCTAGCATAGGCCCTTCCACTAGCTCCTCACTCCTTAGCTTACCAACTCTCCAGTCAGATCTCTTTTTTTACCAGGTCAGAGTTTTGCACATTTCAAGACCTTTGTCCATTATGTTTTTTCTGCCTAGACTATCTCGGTTTAAAGGTCACTTCTACAGAGGCCATTTCTGAATTCCCCATCTCTTTAGGTTTTCCTGTTGTACTCATATTTTATAACACCCTATATTTTAATTTTCAATAACTATACATTGATTTCATGTGATCATTTGTTTAATGTCTATTTCACCCTTAAATGGTAAGTTCCATAGTAGATAAATTGAATTCACTTTGTTCATGCTTATATCTCCAGCACTTTGCACAGTGCCTAACATAGTAATTTCTCAATAAAATATTTATTAAGTGAATGATGAGTTAATGAGATCTGATGAAAACATGAAAGAGGAAAACAAAAGATAATAATTTGGGTATCTCAGATCTGAAATATGAGATGCTTTCCTTGAAGTTCATTATTCCCAAGAAATCTGAAATAAGGAATATGAACTAGTTGGGGTAATTAATAGATACAACCCCCAAATCTTAATGCTACCAAGGGTTGACACACTGTGGCTAACACAGTAAGATTCAGGTTGGGCAGCTGTGCTTCAGCTAACAGTTCTGCCATCTGGAACATGAGCCCAAAGGTCAGCATGGGGTAAGAAGAAATGGGGGAAGCACAGCCACTCAACACCCTTGGCCCTGATGTGGTACATATTTCACTTCCCTTCGTAGTCCACTGACCACAGCTGGTTACATGGCTTCAACATCACTGCTAAGTAGACTGGGAATTCTCAGGGAGCACATGGAATATTTGTTGAGTATGAACCATCTCTGCCAGAGAATATAAAAAACTAATCCAAACTTATTTCCCAATATTAAAAAAAAAATGGCTGTGAGAAGGTACTATATAAACTCCATAGGTTGGCATACTATGGAGTATATATTTTAATAATTTTAAAAAGCTTTTCTTAAATTTTAAATTATATCACTTATATGCTTGTATCTCACTTGGTAGTGATAATTAGTGAATTATTCACATGTTTCCCTCAAACTCTTTTTTTACAAAAACCTTCAATGTTTAGGAGAGCAAAAGGCTCATTTTAAAATTTCATGTTATGACTATGATTTTAGTATATACTCTATAAGACTTGGTCATTTGTAAAGAACTGTATAGCACATTTCTTTTTTAAATTTAAAGATCTGGGCTGGGCTCAGTGGCACACGCCTGTAATTCCAGCAGCTCAGGAAGCTGAGGCAGGAGGAGTTCAAATCCAGTCTCAGCAAAAGCAAGGCACTAAGCAACTCAGTGAGACCCTGTCTCTAAATAAAATACAAAATAGGGCTGGATATATGGCTCAGAGGTTGAGTGCCCCTGAGTTCAATCTCCCTTACCCACACCCAAAAAGATCAGAATCCAAAAATTAGCTATTAGGGAAATAATCTTTACAAAAAAGAAATAGATATATGTTCTTCCCCCCAAAAAAATTATTTATGTTCACATAAGGAATTTATAAATTGTAGTCAATGAATATTTATTGCACTCTAGGTGTGAACCAGAGTTTAGGTGAATAAGACAGTCAAGATTCTTGCTTTCATAAGCTGATATTCAACAGAGAGTATTAAAACCTATCCCTACAAAATGATAAAAAAAAAAGGTTTGGATTCCTAATAAGCAAAATCTCAACAATGATATGTCTGATGTTCTATTTTTCCCTGCTGTTACTTAGTTCTGCAAATTTTTGAGGTATGTATTTTTAAAATTCTTTGCAGTGGAATATTTGCAGAGTGAAAGTGCTGGTATCTCAATGTCTTTTTACCTGGTCAGTAATCCTAGTTTGGTTTATAGTAGTCTTTGAGTTATAGAAATATAAAAATGTACCTCCTTTTAAAGGGAAAACTAAGACTCTATCTGCTCCATCAAAAAGGTCAGAAACAATCCTCCAATTTGGAATCATTATCCTGAGGTTTCTCCTCTTCACATATGTAACGGGACTTTAAGGTCTTCTCCTGGCAAGAATCTGGCTCCCAAAGCCTGGTCTACTTCCTGCCCATGCAAACAGAGACAACAGTGAAGGGGGACAGACTCCAACACGAGTGAGTGCTAATCAGTTCTCAAATTGCAAATAATAAAATATGGTTATCCTCTATTAAAACTTATTTCTATATCAAAACCAAAGAGAAATGTCTTCATGCTAAATTTAGGACAGCTAATGTCAGGTGTTTCAAAAGTATAAAGAAATGAAATTAAAAATTAGAATAATGTTGCTCAACCTTAAAACTCCATACCCATATTCTTGTTAAACTGGTCACTGTGAGCTAGGCACTGTGCTAAGTGCTTTATATGCTTACAACTACCCTTTGGGGTAACTACTATCCTCATGTTTAGACAAGATGAGTAAAGCTTAGAGAAATTAAGTAGAACCACGACACATCAGCCTGAGCTTTGTTTGTCTCCAGTACATGCTTTTTTGACAGAAGTGAAAATCTCTATCCTGAAGATCCTCATAAAAACTCCTTAGGGACTGTTATTTCTTGCCCTACCACTTACCCTATAGCACATTGAGATAGACTGATACCTGGCTCTTTTGTATTCCTCCCCAACCTGTATTTTCAGTCATTTTTATGATGAAAGCAACAGTGACTTTTAAAATTCATTCCCTAAAAATTAGGTTATAGCACCAAATGTGTTATTTCAAACTTCATTTGTCCCCCTTACCCATTTTCCCAGATTAAGTTTCATCAAATTCTCAGCATGCCTCTACCATTGCCCTCCTACTCTGCTCTCACCCCAGACCTACCATTGAGAATACTGGAAATGGAAGGACCTTATAAATCTAGTTCTTCTAACAATGACATTATAGGATTCATGGAACAGTTCGTGAAGAACTCAAATTATTAGGAATCCCGAGAGGCCCCGCATCTTCTTACCCTCAAGACCACTTATATCTTGATACATGTGAGCAAGAATGATGTTATCCTAGTAGTAAACTTGAATATACCTTAATATATCTTTAAAAGGTTAAAAATTTCCAATTTTAGATATACTAATTTAGCTATTGTTGGTTACACACAGCTTTCCACAGAGCTATGACATTTGTGAATCATTTATCCATTTCAGTACATGAATGGAGTATCTATGGTAGGTCAAGAGTATTCTAAGTAGTAACAGAACTAAAATTATACCAAGGCATTCTTAAATAATATAGTTAGTACCTTTGCTCACCATACTATAAAATAACTTACCATATTTAACCTCAAAAGTGGGGTGGAACTTAGTGCCTAATATCCAGGGCAAGCTCAAACATAGAGGAAACTCAAATGAAGGGAAGTGTTTCCATCCTCAGGGAGCCTTAGTTTCAATCTCCTCTTTGAGGACCATGAACTTCTCTACTAGTAACATCATGGAGTAGTTAGAGGAAAGATGAACTTTCCTTCATTCCAAATTGTCTTTGATAACTGGAGCTTCATTTTACAATCCTAGAAAGTTAGAACTGAAAAGGGAACTTAGAGTAAGAGGGCAAATGTGAGGAGGGGAAGAAAAAAGAAAGGAAACTGATATTTATAGGAACAATCACACATATGCTTACATAATATCAGAGGCTTCACATTTAGGATAGTTTAGGTTGCAAGCAACATAAAACCCCACTCAAATGGTTTAATGGAAAAAAACAAGGAGAATTTATTGGTACTGTTCTTAAACATCCAGGAGTAAAATTATAGGCAAGTCTGGGGAGATTTAATTGAGAACATGAAAACTTAGCTTCTGTCCATTTTTTGACTGTGCCTTCTGCTGACTGGATTCATTCATGGTGACACCTGTATTAATATGCTACCTGCATTAAGCATTGTAGCTCAGGGGCTGACAAAAAAGAGTACACTTTGGCAAAAGCTCACCACTAACCCTGGGGTTGAATATTAGTGACTTTATTGGCATAACTTAAGTTATGTACACATTGCTGAAACAATTATTGTAGTCAGGAGAAATTGATTAACTGATCAATTTAATCCAGGCCACTTTTAGCAAGGCTGAAAGTAGAAGGGTGACTCCCCCAGTCCTCACAAATTGGTATACTATTGTCATAGAAGATCCAGTGGATATGGAGCACGTGATACTGGCCTCGTAGAACATTCTCCCACATAATCCTTCTAAGTGGTCAAAAGACCTTCATCATTTAGGAACTATTTCAAGCCCTCTCATGAAACCCAAAGCCAAACTATGAGGAGATGATATATTAAAATGACTATGTGTGAGCAATGTGTTGTGTTTTGTCCTTAAAACTAGGAGAGCTCCTTGCCCCCACTTCCAGGCTCAGTCATGCTGTCAACCTTTACCACTAGTAAGTGGGCCATTTCCATTTATCACCTGATCTATTATGAAGTCTTATTTACTGAGAAAATGGGGATGAATACCTGCATCTTACATCTACTCCACCCTCAGGGTTTGTGATGATACTGAAATCCACAGGAAATTATCCTCTCTGGCCAGAGACCTTCTACTGCCACCCTCCTGATCCCTGGCCACAACTTCTGTCCAGCACTCACAGGTATTATGGAAATAAACATATGTATTATTTAGGTCGTTTGGGTTACTGGTGAATGTCATCGCTCACAGCTGGCTGGAGAAAACAGAATACACAATTTTCCATTATTTACTGGAAGATCATTCCCTAAATTTGTATACATCTACATATACTAGAATTATGGGAAAACATATTCTGAAGTTGGAAGTATGAACTTTAGAGGAGTTCTCATTTTTATTTTCAATTCATCGTGTGGGGTTTTCATACTTGTTTACACTTAACTGAATGTCTATCAGAATGGTTATCTTATATGGAGTTGTTTAGAGGATGTCTGTGTCTTGTTAAACATAAGATTTCCAAACATATGTAGCTTCAAATAACAAGGATTACAAATATACATGTATATAAGTTTTAAAACTTCCTCCCCTGGACTTTATTTAAAATAGTAAATGCATACATCCTCAAATCCATTAGTACTCACAGGCCTAGAATAAACAAGTCCAAAAGAAGAGAAGAAACTAATAGGTGTGTTAGTTTTTAAAAAACTAGTCTTTCCAACTTAGTGGCAGAAATGTTTCTTAGGGACACATGTGGAACCCAAGCTGTAATTGTTCAGCGGTGAGCATTCAGTGCTGTCAGATTCTACTGTGCCTTTGCTTTGCCCAGTGCTGCTGATCCTGTCTTGTTTATTCAGGAGATGGGGGAAGGCTTGCTTTATCTATCTGCCCATATTCTTTAGTGATTTCATCCATGTATTCAATAAGTGTTGGCTGCTTACTATTTGCCAGGGCCCGAAGTAGGTGTTAGAAATAGAAAACAGTGTATAATAAGAATTGTAATGCATTCTGCTGTCATATATAAATTTTAAAAAATTAATTAAAAAAAAAGAAATATAAAACAGCATTTCTAAAACTTAATAGTTAAAAAAAAGCACTGATTACAATCATTCTTGCTTTATAGGGAACTGATGTTTTCAAGTCACTTTCTTTTTACTGCTAAGAATCAACCCACAGTGAGGGTTTGAAGTAAGGGATCACTGTGGCACAGAGATCTTTTACTTCCAAGTTCAAGATGAAGTTGTATTGAACAAACTCAACCTGCATTACTACGACATTCCTCCTGCTTGCTATTTTTCATAAGTGTGTTTTGCCTGATGAAGTAGCATATCTAATGGGGTAGGTAGGTCTCTACCACCCTTAAGTAAGGAATATATAATTTGGGGCCTACATTTAGAAACAGCTCACGGGCAGAGTATCTGAAATGTATAAGAAAAGAAAGCTCAAGTCAAAAGGGTGCGTTTGCCAGATTTCTACCATATTCTTCATTATGGAAGCTTGTATTCCGATGCTGTAAATAAGATTCACTGCCGGGGCTGGGATTGTGGCTTAGCAGTAGAGGGTTCACCTAGCTCGTGAGAGGCCCTGGGTTCGATCCACAGCACCACATAAAAATAAATGAATAAATAAAATAAGGTATTGTGTCCAACTACAACTAAAAAATAAATATTAAAAAAAGATTCACTACTAAATGTGATAGAGAAGAGTTTTACAGAAATATTTTTCATATTTTCACACTTCATAATCAATTTTAGAGTTTGAAAATGATTGTGAAGACTATGTTTACTGTGAACTGTTAAAAATTTTACCACAGTAGTACCCAGATTAATTAATTTGTTAATTAACTAAATACACTTAGTTGTAGTTAACAAGATTACACTTCCTCCCTTTCTGGACAAGAGATGTGGGCTTAATGAACTTGAAACTAAAGAGAAAAATCACAGATTTTGTAGAAAGAAATTGGATGTCATCAGCCTTAGACTCTGTGGAGCTGTGGGTAGATTCAAATTGTATTAATTCCCCATGGCTAAAATGCCTTCAACTCAATGAAATCATGATTTCAAGAAAAAGGAAGAAGAAAGAGAGAGAGAAAAGGAAAGGAGGAAAGAAACGTAAAACAAGACATGATTCATAAATTCAGGTACCTCTCAATCTGGAGAGACAATAGACAAATAGACAATTTTATACAACATGACAAAATAAATTTTATACAATGTGATAAACGTGAGTCTAGGGAACACCTTCCTTGGATATGCCTCATTTTCTGAGATTTAGATTTCCCATCAATGAAGGACAGTACAATAAAACCTCAGTAACTCTAATTCTCTGAAATGAAGTGAGTCATGCTTGATAGATAGGTTTTCTAAATAGCACTTGATGAGCTTTTTCTGTGTGCCAAACCCTGAACTTCTCATTTTACATGGATTTAATCTGCACAATAATCCTGAGGTCGGCACTATTGTCACCAGAAAGACAATAAAAAGGCAGCTATATGGGGGAAAGTATACAAATTAGTTTTGTATGTGAAAATGCCACACTTATTAGTAACTAACGGAAAACTAAAGACACTATGCATTTTAACCTACAAGATTAGCAGAAATTACCAGAGTTGGTAAAAGTATAGAGAAATAAGAACTCTGGTATTGGAGGGCCGTTTAGTGATATCTAAAATATCTTTAAACATGCCTACTTTTTGACTTGGTGATTTTATTTCTAGGAACATATCCTACAGATAGTTTCTATAAATTGTCTTAGTCTATTTGGGCTCTCTAATTCATAAACAAAAAATTTTATTACTCACTGTTCCGGAGGCTGGTAAGTCAAAGATCAAGGTACAGGCAGATGCCATGTAGGACATGGGCTCACTTTTTCCTTCAAAGATGGCACCTCTCTCTCCGTGTTCTCACATGGCAAGAGAGAGAAACAAGCCACTCAGCTCTCTTTTATAAGGGCACAGATCCCACTCAAGGGCTTTGTCCCCATAACCTAGACAACCACAAAGGCCCCTCCTCCTAACACTGCAGCAGATAAACGTGTTCGTTGCAGTATTGTTTGTCTTAGCAGCAAAGTTGGAGGTAGGGGATGAAATGTCCAGCTTTGGAAGATCCACTAGTAAACTGTGGTGATACTGTACTATTAAATTAGGTAGATGCAAGGAACTGATAAAAGTTACCCATGATATATTAAATGAACAAAAGTAAGTTAAAGAACAAAAGATGTAGTAAGGTTTTATTTCCGTTTTAATGAAGGAAGTAAATAATCAGGCTCATGTGGAGAAAATTTCTGAAAGAATATCTCAGAAATCTTGACCACCTGTCAAGAGAGAGTGGAGAGTGGGGCTGAGACAGGAAGCATTACTTTCATTTTTCACTGTTTACCCCTTTGTCATGTTTGCATAACCTTATTTTTTTTAACCATACTTTTTGTCATTGGAGAAAAGTAGTTTAAAAACGCCAAAAATTATTTCATATTATCATTCCTTTAAATAATCACACTATAATATAGTCATATTAAGAATTTTGAGAAATCCTATTTAATTTTGCTTGAAGTGGGCACTTCAAAAATATGTTTGTCCATGGGTTGGGGATTTAGCTCAGAGGCAAAGTACTTGCCTAGCAAGCAAAAGGCCTGAGTTCGGTCCTTGGCACTGAATTAAAAAAAAAAAAAAAAAAAAAGAAAGTATATTTTTCCAAGTGAATTTGTTGCTGTTGTTTTATCCAGTTACTATTTTTAAATTTTTTTAAGTTGTAAATGGACACAATACCTTTTATTTTATGTATTTATTTATTGTTTTGCGGTGCTGAGAATCGAACCCAGGGCCTCACATGTGCTAGGCAAGTGCCCTTCCACTGAGCTATAATCCAAGCCTTTACCCAATTACTATTAATGCATCATGAAACACCCCCTGGGAGACACTGTCTTGGACTAAAGTCACTTGACCAGGGAGTAGGCAGAATTTCTAACTAAAAATCCAAAGCCCAAATGACATCCCTCCAAAGTTGGACTGAATGGGGGAAAGGACTTGAACTATTCATGCTAAAGGAGGTATATCTTTCTTCTTAGGATGCAAAAATAGCATTCCAGAATTTTCTGAACATCTCGTGCAGTGCATCATAGTTTCCTAGTAGGATTTAGGTACTTTCTACAGAAAAGGGGAAAAAAGACACTACTAACTTGAATTCTGTTTTCTGTCATTTCAAAGAGTGTCATTTCACCCCTATCATTTCTCTTTTTAATAGATATTTTACCTTTAACAAGGGAAGTAGGGAGTTGTCCTGTAATTTTGGTATCTAATTGCTGACAAAAATATAATTTCCCCATTCATTTATCTTTCCAAATCTTTCTCAGACCTATTCCTTCTTTGGTCACTTCTTTCAATATTATTATCTTCATCTCCCAAATGATGCTATTCATTTATACCTCTTCAACAGTTTAACTGGACATCTAAAGTAACTGCTATTATCAATTAATATAGTTCTATACCTTCAGGAAGCAATATGGAAAAAATTAAAGAAGTATTTCTCCTCAAAACTGAAATAAATAAAGAGGAGGATTGTAGAACCATCTTTTCTCTGTGTCTGGTCCATGCTAACATTTCAGAAGTATGTACTTTCGGAACTATATTTTCCAAGTTAAAACCATAAAACTGTGCCTGCTGGGTGCGGTGCCTGCAATCCCAGTGGCTTGGGAGGCTGAGACAGGAGGATCACAAGTTAGAAGCCAGCCTCAGCAACGGCAAGGCGCTACACAACCCATTGAGACCCTGTCTCTAAATAAAATATAAAGCAGAACTGAGGATGTGGCTCAGTGGGTCTAGCCCCCCTGAGTTTAATCACCAGTAGCCCCCCCACAAAAAAACAATAAAATTTTGTTGAATCAATGTAAGTACTTACTTCAAAAGTCCATGCAGAAAGTAAGGTTGGAGGTAATGAAGTTGCCCGGGATGTATATAAGAAAGACTCTCATAGCTGAATTTTGGCTTCTGTAACCTATATATAAGAACTAGGGCTGAGATGTTTAAAAAGCAAATAAACCCTGAAGGTGGTCCCTCTGAATAATGTGGACTAGTTCCTGATTCTGAGCCAGCGGTAGACACAAAGAACAACAGACATGCTGCCAAGGAGGTGGAATGCCAAAGGCAGAGTGCTATGTGCTTATTTGGCTTGGCTCTGCTAGAAAAGTGAGGAGGGGGAGAGAGAGAGACATCAGGAGTATATTATCTTTCTTAGTTTCCCTTCTCCCTTCCTTTTCCCTTGCTATATTTTCTCATCATCAAGAATTAGATTTTAGTTGGATTCACTGATGTGATTGGCTTATTCTCCATTATAGTTGCTGCTGGCCCCCTGAGCCATATAAAAGTACCAAGTAGTTAACAAGAGCTCTGGTGGCTAGAAGACAAGGCTAGTTGAGCAGCCAGGAGAGGGAAATTTACCACCAAACTCCACTGCCACAAGCTGTGTGGTCCTCAGTTTCTTAACCTTTTCTGCTCACATGAATCTGTTTTCATCTGCACACATCATCAGTGCTACACCATTTAGTGGATAATGGTTCTGTAATTATTTTGCGTGCATGTTGTCCTCACCACTAAGATGTAAACTTGTGAGATGCCTACCATGTACCTCATGGCACCACACATGGCATGGGGCACCCACATACATGCTCTTCTGATTGATTTTATGTTGAAGAAGTGTTTTCACCCCATCTTGTGCTGTTGTTCTGCAAACTATAATGTCTGCCATTCCTTAAATTTCTTTGATTCTCTTCTCTGTCAGAGATGGGATTTAGAGCTGGCTTTGGAGAACACAACCATTGTCCCTTGATAGATGCTGACATAAATGAAATTTATCACATGGAAAAGATCTGAGGGTATCCTCTTAAGTTTGAGCTTTTAGTGTGAATAAGAATAAATCTGGGGTCCAGAATGCTGTGTGACCTCAAAATGTGCATTCCTCATATTATTACATAGTAGAAAATCAGAAATGGTGAGAGAAATTTGACACAGAAATATAAAAAGAATATCTAAGTAATTTTTTTTTCTGTATATCCAATCCTCTAGACAATATTAAAATACATTCTTTCCTCCTTGCTTTAAGTTCCTGTCATCCTATCCTAATATTCATTATGGTTTAGGATTATTTTTCAGCAATAACTATTCTGATTCACTGACTATTATTATCTAACAGTACCAGGTTATTTTAATTGCTATAGCTGTATAATGTATTTAAACATATATCAAAGCAAGACTTCACTCATTTTTTAAAAAAATTTAAATATTCTCATTGTTGTATTTTTCCTTTAGACTCATTTGTCAAATTTCAAAGAATCTTGTAAAATTAATTAAGAATTATTTTTTCTTACTAGTTACTACTGACAGAGAAACCAATCCAATATCAAAATTTTTAATTGGATCAATTTTTGTGTGATCTACTGTTATTTCCAATCAAATCATCTTTTTTCCTCCTTACAATTAAAAATCTTTTTAAAATTTTTATCTTATTGTATTAACCAAAGCAATGGTAAACACTAATGTTAATACAATTTTAGTTTGTTTCTTTTTTTACTGTAAAAATCTGTATTATTTTATTGTAAAGTACCATAAAAACCATCAGCTAAAGAAAGATATTCTGTCTCATTTTAAGGAAGTCATCTTTTTTCACATTGTCTCTTTTTTCCTTGTGAATTGATAGCAAGTATTTCTGGATGCCTTTTGGATGTATATTCAGATAGTCATGTTTTACTTGATTTTTACCTATTAACGTGATATATTATGGTAGATAAATTGTTGGGAAATGTGAATGGCATGTTACTGCATGGAGATGAGAGGCTAGGCTTTACTGCTTGTCACACTCCATGAACACTTTTGTCAAAATGGCAGGAAAATAAGTTTATTCAAAGGAAGGAAGGTTTATTTGAAGGAAGATAGAGTTGCTTCTCCCCAGTTTGATCAAACTGTATAAAGTTCATTTTTCCTTTTTCCGTCGTTCATCCATTTCTTAGGCAGGCAGGCAGACAAATACAGTCATCCCAGGATCCAGGAAGGGTCCTTGAGCTCTGCTGCCAGTAACAGTTATTGATGAATCTTTTAAATAAATATGGTTTGTGAACATCATGGGTTTTCTCTTTATAAGCAACGGAAGGATGAGCTGTATTTTGGTATGTGTGTTTGTACATTATATTAGCTTGACAATTTGAAAAAAAATCACAAGTAAAACAACCATGTCCTCAAAGTTTTTGTTTTGTTTTAATTAATGTTTCAATGTTTAATTAATGTTTCAATTAGTGTTCTCAATTTCCTTTTGTTGTTGTTGTTGTTTTCACTGATTATTTTTGGTTGAGTCAGATTTGATAAATTTTATTTTCAAGAAAAATTGCATTCATTCTTTTAAGATTTAAAAGCTGGTAGCGTGGATTATATACCTTTCTGACTTTAAAAGAGCCTCTCTGTGTCTTGTGTATTCTTTCTGGCAGAGGAAGACAATGGGGATGTTTGCCTGTCTTTAAGTGGAATGGGAAAAAAACAAGCAAAAAGTTTGTGTGTGAGTGGGGGGAGTGTCTCAGTTAAGATGCTAAACCACAAACCTACCCTTAGGCAGATTTGTTGCCAGAATCCATCCTGCCAGCATGCTGTGTACATCTAGTTAAAGTGATTATGGGCAGTATTGCCCAAAGGCATCTGGCAGAAACAAAAGCAAATCTCTAAAGGCATACTTTAAACTCAGGCCTCAAAGAATATCTCAGATAAAATTCCTAGGAACTTGAGCTCACAACAGAAAAAAAAAATACAAATATGCCATTTGTATACAAATTTAACTTTTGACTTTAAATTCAATATGGATGCTGAAGTGTATGTACATTCTTTATTTATTTTTTATTTTTAGTTGTAGATAGACACAATGCCGTTATTTTATTTATTTATTTTTATGTGGTGCTGAGGACCGAACCCAGTACTTCACACATGCTATATATATACACATATATAACACAAAGATTTGGATATAGATATAAACATATAGATATCTCACAGAACACACAAAGGAATACCTGATCATGAGCAGTAGTCATCCAAAACAACTGTTAACAACAAAAACCATAATCTTATCAACCTTACAGGCCTGCAATTTTTGGAATAACCAGGCATGCAATATAAAGTAACTATATTAAATATGTTTAAAGAAATAAAGGAGAGTACTAACAGTATGGCTAGGGAGAAAGAAGCTGCCAAAATTGATCATGCAGATTTGAAAAAGAACCAAATAGAACTTCTGCAAATGAAAATGAAATAACTTAATTTGAAATTTAAAGGATAAATTAAATATCAGAATATACACAAATGTAGGAAGAATGATGGACTGAAAGATACATCAGAAGATATCACATAAGAATTTAGAATGGAGATAGCAAATATTAGAAAGAAATTGAGACACAGAATGACAAGATGAGGACATCTAAGGTCTCTAGTTAGATTTCCATGAAAAGAAAATAGAGAAAGTGGGAGAAAGGAAATATCAGGAGAACCTAAAGCAGAACAGTTTCCAAAATCAGTGACAAAATTGGGTCTTCAGATTCTGGAAACTCAAGGAAGAATTAAAAAAAAAAAAGTCAACAAAAAGAAATTGAAACTTCAAGATGTTGAGTAAAACTAAAGAACACCAAAGTCAAAAAGGAAATTATAAAAGCAGCCCAATAAAAATAAAAATGACTTGCAGAGGACCTGTAGTCAAATTTAGGACTGACTTCTCAGCAGCCTTGGTAGAAGCTAAACTGTTGGAATCACAGCTTTACAATCTCATAGGATATGCTTTTAATCTATTGTTATAAAAAATTATGCTTTACAATTGAGAGTGAAATGAAGACTTTTGCAGGAAAACAAAAACAAAGAGATTGATGGTAGTGATGGTTGCAGAACAGAACAATGTAGAAGCTCATTGAAGGGATTTCAAAAGAAGATACTCAAAGGAAGGGAAAACCCTAGCAGAAGAATCTGATATCCGAGAAGGAAGCTGGAGATAAATATGAGCAGACAATGTCTGTATAAGACAAAACCAAAGAAGTAAAATATTCCTGGACAAAGAAAGCAAGTAAAAGTATTCTAAGGTTCTAATATTATTTAGGAAAAGGATTAAGATTTTAACTTTTGACTTTAAATTCAATATGGATGCTGAAGTGTATGAACACTCTTTTTTATTTTTTATTTTTAGTTGTAGATAGACATAATGCCTTTATTTTATTTATTTATTTTTATGTGGTGCTGAGGACCGAACCCAGTACTTCACACATGCTAGGCAAGTGCTCTGACATTGAACCACAACCCCAGCCTTGTATGAACATTCTTTACAAACTCGTGGGGGAGTGAAGAATGGAATCAGGCTTAACATGGTATAATCAAAATAAATAAATAAAAGACAAATTATTTTTTATTTTTTAAAAAAAGAAACCAACATTGAAAAAAAATCAGACAAATACAAAGCAAAAATAAACTTTAAAGGAAAAACACTTCTAGATGTAAAAAGGTTTACAGCATATTATTTAAATGTTCAAGTACCAGGAAACTGGTAATGCAACTTCAATAGAAACAAAAATTCTCAAACTCAAAAGGAGAAATTGGCAAATTTACCATAATCAGAAGAAGTATTTCTCCTAATAACTGATCTAGCAGACAAAATTTGTAAGAATTTAGTTGATGAAAATCACATAACTAATGAAATTGTTCTGATAGACTTATGTAAAATGTCAATTCAACACTGAGACAATTCTATTAAAGCATACACATCACACTTGTAGGAATTCATTGTGCATGAAGCCATTAGACAAATCTTCAAACATCAAGAAGATCATCGTTTCTGAAAACAAATGAGTTAATATTTGCTTTAAAAATGTCTTTTATTATAAGAAGCATGTAGCTGGATGTTACTATTTTGACTTAATAGAACAATCTTTGTCTTTGATTAAGTAAATTTAGTCTGTTACTATTTATTATTACAACTGATATAATAACTGATCTGAGGAAGCTAGATTGCTCATTTCAAAATAATTTTAGTTTCTATTTGGAGAGTTGGTGACATCTATAGCTTTTGGTTGTAATTAAATGTGACAGCCTTCTTTATTTTAGTGCACTATTGACAGTGGATGATAATACTGGAGCAACTTGTAGGGCTGCTGGTATTATCAATTTCAATGTCCTGAACCTCACCCAAAATTGTAGGTGAAAACTACAATTAATAATGACCATTTCACATTTAGGATGGTTATTATTTAAAAAAAAAAAGCAGAAAATACCAAGTATTGGCAAGGACATAGAGAAATTGGAACCCTTGTACATTACTACTAATAATGTAGAAGGGTGCAGCCACTGTGAAATAATATGGTGATTCCTTAAAAAATTAAAGATAGAATTACCACATGATCCAACATTTGTACTTCTGAATATACACCCTGAAGAAGTGAAAGCAGAACTTGAATAGACACTTGTACACTTATATTCATTGCAGCTTTATTTGCAAGAGGCGAAAGGAGTATCCATCAGCTGGTGAATGATAAACAAAATGTGGTACACGTGTACTATAGAATTTTATTTGGCAATAAAAAGGAATGGCATGCTATTACATCTTCAACATGGATAAACCTTGAATGCAACATGCTAAGTGAAAGAAGCCTGTTACAAAAGGACAAATATTGTATGATTCCACTTACATGAGGGATGTAGATTAGTCCAATTCATAGAGGCATAAAGAATGGCAGTTGCTAGGACTGGGAGAAGGGAAGAATAGAGTGTCACTATTTGGAGTTTCAGTTTGGGAAGATGGAAAAGTTCTGGAGATTGATGGTGGCAATGGTTGCAGAACAATGTGACTATATGTAATGTCACAGAACTATACACTTAAAAATGGGTTAAAATTTTATGTTCTATATTATGCTTTTCTACAATAAAAAAAAAGAAAAGAAAAGCTTCTATGTGTGCCTGTGCCCAGAAATAGTCTGCTCTTGTTCCTGAGGTGTTGATATAATAATCAAATGCTTTTTGAGATGCAGTCCCATTACCCCTTTCAAAAGTCACCCTTGTCAGAACCTAGAAGTCAAAACAAGAATATTATACAGGAATGTCTTACATTCATGTAGCACTTTATATTTGAAGAAAGGCTTTCATGTGGCTTAACCTATTTACCCTTCATAAGAGCCTTATAATGTTAGGAGTATGATTCTCTTTTTCATTGATGGAAGAAAGTAAAGGCTGAGATGAAGTAGTTCAAGACCATGAGGCTGTTAAGCATGCAGGGGTTCAAATTTGTATCTTCTGACTCTACCGACATTGATGTCTGTAGAACTAATAGTCAACTTACTGTGAGCTTCGCATTTGTAAGACCAAAGTGCTTTTCTTGCTTAACTGAACAAAAAGAAAGATAGTGCCATTGGCTTTCCAGTGACCAAGGAATGATGATTCTACTAAATTTATGCTCTGAATCTCATTAACATATTTGAGGTTTTTTATAATTCTCCATTTCCAAACTTTGGTCATGTTTAAACTCTGATTGACTCTTTGTATTTTTGACTTTTACTTCTAAAAATACCCTTTAATTTGGGGGTTGGGGACACTTTCCCTTATACTGATTGTTTTAGGTTGTAGCTATTTCAATTTTAATGTATAATCTCAAAAACAGTTTTTTGTCCAATTCCAAGAACAAGAAACCAGGTTGTTTTCTCATTGTTATGCAAGAACTGTTTCACTGACAGTCTTAAATTTCATTTTTTATTGCTCTCCAAGGAGTAGATGGCTAATGTAAATGGCAGAAACTTGGCATTGCCCCATCAGTGGTATTAGTGACTTTATGAGTTCCCCTAGAACAAACGGTTGGGTCAGTGCGACCTCTTGATTCTCAGCACACAGCTGGCATTCATATCTCTTTGAAACTTGCCATAGACAACAAGCAGAACCTTAGTTCAAATGCTTCAGAACATTGACCAGGTAGCATTTTCTGTCTCTGGGAAGGTTTGATACCAATGGAAGAGGGATGACACTGACACTCTCTTATTGTGAACAAGCCTCCCTGAACTTATTAACTGATACCATGAAAAACATTCACTGAGGCAATATGCAATGGCTTTCTCACTGTGGTGGTATTCTCTGAAATTTTGAGATTTTACACAGTTGGGTCCCTCCCTCTCCATGCCACCAGTAAAGTACACTGACGGGTTTACATTGAATGTTCAAAGAGATGGTTCCTCTGTTTCTTCTTTGAGTTGTTCCAGCCACACTGAGGTGGAAATAGTGGACAGTCTGTCTCACCAGGCATTTACTGCACAGATTCTTTATTCATATCATCAGATTCATACATGTGAAGTTGTTTAAAAGTACTTGCTGCCCTTTAAAAGGCTTGAAGCCTTTTGACTTGGGACTTTCTTCCCTTTTGCTGTAAATCATGTAAGTCAGAGTTCCCTGAGCCGAGTGCGATGGAGAAATGAAGTACAACTCATACCAATAACTTGCACACCATCTCGGCAACACTGCCCTTAGATTGAGTCTATTGCTTGCATTCCCATAACTCACACTTATAGAGTACCTTCTCTGTGCCAGAAACAGTGCTGAACATTTCATGTGCACTGTGTTATTCAATCCACACCATATACCTCCGTGGTCGGTATAAACTTATTCTCATTTTACAAAAAGAAAATAAAACCTTTTGGAATGTAAAGAGAGTAAGTGGGCATAGAACAAGTAAGTGGCTTATGTCCTTTAGACCTTTTTTTTTTCCTGTGTAAAACTGTAAAAACATAGTTTAAATGGTATGACCTTTTAGAATCCCACATTAAAGAATTTTCAGATCTTGCCAACAGTGTCAGTGTCTTAACCACTTTAACATTCTCTTCTTTCAGTACGGAGAGCACCAACTTTCATATTATATTTCATGTATATCTAATCTAGTCTTTTTCCCCCCAGCTTTCTCTTTTGTATGATTTAAACAAACCATAACAGACAAACTTGTTAACATTCTTTTCAAGCTTGTTTTTCCTAATGCCTCACTTGTCCAAAGTTGCTTTCGGCTTCAAACTTTATTCAGTTGTCCTATGTTCAGCTAACGA
Source organism: Spermophilus citellus (assembly GCF_964194105.1). NCBI lineage: Eukaryota > Metazoa > Chordata > Mammalia > Rodentia > Sciuridae > Spermophilus > Spermophilus citellus. The sequence continues at coordinate 26,680,202 of NC_138195.1, read as the reverse complement.
GGGAAAGATATAAATCAAATTCGCATTACTTATAATTATGAAAGTGTAACAAAAACAAATTCAGTGGCAAACAAAAATAGGAAGAAGTTCCCGTTGTAAATGGACCACACTTTTATTTATATTGCTTATTAAAAGATAAAGATATCGTGAGGACAATTCTGTTTTTAGAAAAAAGCTTGCTTTCTTTCTGAAGGCACTAAAGATATTTGTTCTAGAATTTGTATAATTTCAGCAAATATTTTGCAATCTATTTAACATAAAATGAGTAAGTATTTACTAAATATCCACTTTGTTCCCAGAATTTAAGAATATAGACTATGTATAAAAAAGTGTCCCTGGCTGGGAGCTGTAGCCAACGCCTATAATCCCAGCAACTCAGGAGGCTGGAAGAGAGGAGGAGAAAAAGAAAAGAAAGAAAGAAAATTAGAACCTGCCCTGAAGAGCTTGCAATATAGTGGCTGAGGGAAGTCAAACATACCAATAAATTAACTGTACCCAAGATAATATACATTAAGGGTTCTTCCTACCTTCCTTCTAGTTCTTCAGCAAGACCTGACAATTGGTCTCCAAAGCATACCTTCAATCTGTTGTCATCTTCAGAGAAGCTTGATTTTGAATTTCAGAAATAGCCTAATTTATGCTTCAGAGATCGGACTCTCATTTTTTCTTCATTTGTTATCTGTTATTATGATCATTTCTTAACTCTGGATTGAACTGCTAGAGATGCTCCCATGTTACCCACTTTAAGGTGTATCTGTATGTTCTTCTCACACTACAGAGTCATCAGAAATCGGGCCTTCCTTGGTGATTCACACCACTGTCCCTTTTGGAGTTACATACTTGGAGCATAGCATCGAGGATGTGCAGGAGTTAATCTTCCAGCAGTTGGAAAATATTTTGCCAGGTTTGCCTCAGCCAGTTGCTACCAAATGCCTGAAATGGAGACATTCACAGGTAATCAGAGAATCAAGTGGTATGAACACAACCATTTTCATAGGAGTCCAACACAACTGACTTGACTTATTATCCTTCACCACTCTCTAGTATAAAAATAAGCAACAGAATCTTTGGTGCAACCGTGTGTTTGCCTAACAGAGAAGTGTAAATTCTTCAAGTTTCCTCATCCTGATATTTCTCAACAAGAGGTGCATGCTGTTTTTATCAATGTTATGTCCAAATTCTGACATCAGAAAATGTATACCCTGAAATTCCTACCGTAAGCAAAGCAGGTTATATATCAAAATGCAGCTGCTTCTCTGGGGTTTTTCTAAATCAGGACTGTGGTTATATAGAAACCACTATAACCTCCCAAATTTTTGCAATATGTCAAAATAACCTTGTAAGTATATTTTGCTACCACAATTTTCATTTTTATTAAGTTCCCACTTTGGTTTTGACTGCTGCCAGCAGAGCTCTTTAGGGGAGAAAGATGAGTACCTGCATAGAACAGTTACTTGAGCTGTTTTTCAGGGTTAGATAAACCTGCTGATTGCTCCACCAGGTCAAACTTAAAGCTCTTTATACTAAGTAAATGTTGACATTTGGGAAAATCTCTGCATAGAAGAAGTTTGTGAGTATTTATAGAAAAAGTCTTTTGATCTGTAAACTTGGTTGTGAAGTCACTTGGGGGTCAGTAGAGCAAATGGTAGATGGAGAAAAGATGCAGTGAATTGTCCATTTTTTTCCCTGAGATTTCTGAGCCCATCGACTGACTGCCTTACCAGCACTTCTGGTCATCCAAGCTGTGAAGCCTTTGGAAAAAAGCGGTGTTGTGGGAAATTGCAGCAGATTTTGTATATTTAAAGGGCTTTTCAAAATCAGAGGAAATGGTAAATTACTTCCTAAAATATTGCAGCAGGTCTATGTGTTTATCCATATCTTCTCAAGTTAAATTATACAGTGAACCTTTGGGGAAAATATTTACTTAAACATGTCATGGTCACTTAGAAGACTTTGCTTTTTCCTTTTAAAAGCATTGAAAAATCTCAATAGTTAATGTCTTTAAATGATGTTTAACTCAATTTTAGCTTGGCTTGAAAAACGAAGTCAGGGAAATGATCTTGTTATAATTTGAAGCTGGATATATTACACCAAGTCATTTGCAATTTATAACTATTCCTTTAAAAGAACAATAGTTTGTGAGGTTTCTTTATGTGTTTTCTCATAAATAATTCATTAATAAACTGAAAAACGTGGTTTTTAAAATCTACTTCTAAAAATTTGACGTATTAATAAAAATAGATTTGTTCTAGCCATAAAATGTCCTATTCAAAGTTGTGCAATATCACAAAATTTAATAAAATATTCTTTGAACACAATGTACATCCAAACCCTAGCCATAATTTTTATTGCAATTTGGATGTTGAAATTATTCCACTACATTTTCAAATCTTCAGTCATTGGCTACAAAATCGAAAAGGAAACCAGTTGTCATTCAGACTTAGAAGCTTGCATTTTCCACTATACATATACTTCTCTAGTATCTTGAGCATCGTTCTACAGGACATGACATTATTTTGTGTGGCAGAGATCTTCCCTGTACACAATTTATGTGCATATTACATCACCTTAGAAAAAGGAATAATTAATGAAAGGTCAAGAGATTTAATATCATTTAACTAGTTAGTTTTCAGCTACTCTTCTCAAGAAAGCATTTCTCCAAAGGTACATCATAACCTTAAGAATTTGACAGAAATATATGTGTCCCAACCCTTCTCAGTACTTGCAATGAATTCATGTATGTTGTATATTAATATGTTCTAATACAGGGTGATGCAGGACAAAGGACAAAAAAGAAAGATGAACAACCTGGTTATTTTTAACCTTTCCTCCTTTTGGAATAGAGATACACTGCCCTCAAAGGGGAAAGCCCACCCATATTTTTTTTCCAGTTTAGGGCTCCCCTTGTGTTCCTTTCCTTTTTTCTCTCTCCCTGTTTTGTTTCTTCTGTTCTCCACACTCCTCCTCCTTCCTTTTTCACTCTATCTCTGAAACACAAATGACAGAGCCCTACACACCCTCACATCGTGAAAGCTTCCATAGAACACAGAGCTGGTGCCTCTTGACCCAAGCAATGCTGGGTGGTGTGGATTCCCCATCCCAGATATTTCAGGCTGGAAACTTGCCGTCAATTTTATTTTATTTCCCTCTTCTCTTCTTTTGTGATGCTTACACTAAATCCTAGTACTATGGAGGTGGGGAAAAGAAAAGAAAGGAAAGGGACAGCAATGATGTAGTATGCCAAGCCCAGAATAGAGCAATTTAAAGATGTGATATATAATGTGCATATAATGTCAAAAGTAGGCCAGGAGCCATGATGCATGCCTGTAATCCCAGCAGCTCAGGAGGCTGAGGCAGGAGGATCGCCAAGTTCAAAGCTAACCTCAGCAAAAGCAAGGTGCTACGCAACTCAGGGAGACCCTGTCTCTAAATAAAATAAGGCTATGGGTATGGCTCAGTGCTCAAGTGCCACCAAGTACATAAATAAATAAATAAGCAAAAGCAAAATTAGTCTTATGACAATGAACCACTATACCCTAGAATGGTGAAAATCCAGAACACTGACAGCATCAAATACTGGTGAGGATTTGGAGCAATAGTAGCTCTCATTCATTGCTGGTGGGAATGCAATAAAGTACAGACTTTAGAAGACAGTTTAATAATTTCTTAGAAAGCTAGATATATTCTTACTACATGAACTAGCAGTTACTCTCCTTCCTATTTATTCCAGGGAGTTGGAGATTTATGTTCACACAAAATCTGTACATGGATGCTTATACCAGCTTTATTTATGATTGCCAAAACTTAGAAGCATCAAAATGCCCATCAGTAAATGAATGAATGGATGAACTGTGGTACAGTGGAATATTATTCAGCACTAGAAATAAATGAGTTATCAAGCCATAAAAAGATATGGAGGAAGTTTAAATGCATATTACTGAGTCAAATAAGCAAATCTGAAAAGTTACGTATTATATGATACCAACTATTTATGACAATCTGAAAAAGATAAAGCTATAGAAACAGTGAAAAGGTCAGTGGTTGCCAAGGATTAGGAGGGAGGAGTGAGGAATGACTAGGCAGAGCAAAAATGTTTATGGTAGTCCTCTGATACTACAATGGTGAATATAGGTCATTATACATTTGAGCATGTACAACACCAAAGATGAACCTTAACATAAACTATGGACTTAGGGTAATAACGTTGTGTTCATAAAGTTTCATCAACTGTATCAAAAGTACCACTTAGTGGGAGATAATAGGGGTGTCTATAAATGCATAGAGGTGTATATGAGAAATCTCTGTACCTTCCTCTTGATTTTGCTGTAAACTACCTGTATTAGTACATTTTCCATTACTATAATCAAATGCCTGAAGCTAGCTAACTTGAAAACAAAATAGATTTATTAGCTCCCAGTGTCAGAAGCTGAAAGTCCAAAGATCATGGCACTGGCTCTGGTGAGGGCCCTGTTAGCTGTGTCATCTCATGGTGGATGGCATCACAATGGCAAGAGCACATGCAAAAGGGAGAAATCACATGAGGAGACAGGAAGCCAGAGTAGGGAGGGGCTGTTTTATAACTTATTCTCACAAGAACTAACTCAGGGTCCTACAAGAACTACCTTAATTGTTTCTGAGGACAGCACTCCCAACAAACCAACCAACTGCCACCAAGCTCCATTTCTTAAAAATCCCATCATTTCTCGCATTGCCACACCAGTAGGACCAACCTACCAGTGCATGAACCTTTGGGGGACACACAGACCATATTCAAACTTTGGTACTCTTCTTTTATAAAAAAGTCATTATGAAAATAGTAAGTAAATAAATTCAAAATTTTAAATGTTTATTGGCAAATCCTAAATAAATTATTTATAATATATTGATTTTTAAAAGTAGTCACAAATTTAATAATGTGAACCCATTACAATGATGAATATCTCAGAGAGATAAAGTAGCTTTCTTGAGCTCCCATGGGTAATAATGACAAGGCCAGCCTACTTACCTCTCAGCCCTTTTCTCCCCACCATTTCACAGTGTTGCTATAACAAATTACCAGAAATTTTCTGGCTTGAAACAATACAAATTTATTAAGTTTGGGGAGTCAAAGGCAGAAACGAGTCTCACTGGGGAAAGGCAAGGTGCCATCAGGGCTCTAGTCCTTTCCAGAGAGTCTAGAAAGTAATCGAATCCCTTACCTTTTCTGTCTTGTAGAAGCTATACACGCTCTTTGGCATGAGCCCTTCTTCCATCTTTAAAGCCAGCAACAGCAGGTTAAGTTCTTCTCACATGGCACCACTCCGGCCTCTTCTCTGACCTCACTTTTCCTTTAAAGACTTTTGGGAGGACATTGATCCCATCTGGGGTAATCCACGATAGTCTCCCCATCTCAGGTTCAGATGATTAGTGATTTTAATTCCATCTGCAGCCTTAATTCCTTCTTTCCATATAACAGAATGTATGTATATGTCCTACAGATTAAGATGTGTGCATCCTTATTTTTGTCTCTCATACCCTCCTTTCCCCTGGATCCCTTGTAGATCCCTTTAGGAAGCAGTGTTTCATAAAATCTTTGGAGAAGGCATCAACCCTCCAGCTACTATAATGGAGTAGTAGCTGCTCTATGAGAGAAATATGAGAGTATTTTTGTTAGGAGAAGGCCATTTCTTCTTTCCCTGGTAGTGTTCTTCCATGCCAAATGCTGTTTCTATCACATATCCACAATGGCAGCACAAGAGTAAAAAATGTTCATTCATTTATTCAGCAAGCATTTAATGCCTATGCCTAGTTCTCTGCTCTTGCCTAGAGATTAGAATTTGCCAAAGACCTTTTCCTAAGACTCTAAATTGAATTTTGTCTTAAGGAAAATAATGGTGTGTTCTTTGGAGTGCTACTTTTAAATGAGGAGAGTGGCAGATGAAGAAAGAATGTGTCCGAACAACTTGGGAGCTGCTTCTGTGCCTCTGATTTTGGATTTGAATAAAATACTTAAGTAGGTGGTTCAAGCAAACTTAGCAAAGCAAAAGCAGATTGTTTATGGTTCTCAGTTCTTCCTTTTGCAGCTATTTGCCTCCATAATTTAAATGTTTATTCAGTTAATATAATTTGATGCTTAGTCCATGATGCATTGCAGTAAGATTCCTGTAACAACCAGGATATATTAACACTTTCAGCAGAAAAATAACCACTGGAAATGCCTTTCCATGTAAGTTGACAGGGACAGTTAGTCAGTTTGATAGCCTTAATACTCTGGTTGTAATTATTTGCTGTGCTTTCCTTTGTTTCAGTGTCTATCATGGTGCCTTTCTTAAACTATGCTTAATCTCTGATTTGTGTTCAGTTTTATTTTTAATTTTCTCCATCTTTCTTCATATCTAGAAAATATTAGTGGCCCTTTTCTCCACTTTATTTAACACATTCATGAGTTGCTTTATTCTTTAAAATTACCAAATATATTTTCAAATACCAAATAGAGCAGGAGAGGAAATTTAGGGCAGGGGGCAGATGGTAGATGAACACATTAATATCTTTGGTAAGATAAACTGATTTGGACTAGCCTATTAAATTTGTGCAGTAGAATTAGAAATCAATTGTCTTCTATAATTATATTTTTTCACTTAATCTTTTGCTTTAAGACCATGCCTTCTCTTTCCCCTTTCATTTTTTAAACAGAAGGATCATTAACTTTTAAAGGATCTGATAAAAGTCATGAAAATTCTCTTTGTTACAAAAATACATGTACACATAAACACAGAAATTGCATACAATTATAAGGCTTTATCAATAACCTAAAGTTCTTCCATGAGTCCAGTGTTAGGAGTAACTCTATGAATACTGTAACCTGGATAAATCAAGAGCCCCTTGTAGCCCAGTCTCAGAACACTGTTACAGTGAAAGAAATACAACAGTCAAAAGGAACTTAGCATGATTCCAGTCTTTAAACTTTAAAGCATATACAAAATTCTTCATCTTCAGCAGTGCTTTTGAAAATCTTGTTTTTCATTCCTTGTATATATCACTTTTGGAAGCTCCCTCAGATTTTCCCTTTGCACCCTGAACTCTTAATTTCCCATTAAAGTTTTATTGACAATTCACAATGTAGGCTTATCTCCTCCCCCACCCTTTTTCTTTCTTTCCTTTCTTCACACTAATATTCACATTCTGCACTCTTGACTCTCCTTTTTTCCCCCCTCTTAGACATGGAAATCTTCACCCTTTTCAGTAGAAAGTCCTCCTATTTTTGGTTTTTCATTTCTTTCCTAACTGATTACCTCAGTTGGCATTTTACTTCCCAGGAGTTAGAAGGAATAAAAGAAAAAAGCATATATACATCAGTTTAAAGCAAGAATTTTCCTTACAGATTTGTGTTTGGTGCAAGACGGAAGTGACCACACAGAACCACCTGTGGCCACCCATACACTTACATTATTCTCTCATAAAATTTATTTCTGGTGGGTAATTGTATCTAATTTTAGCATTTAAAGTTCAGGAAGTCCTTAATATTTTAATATTTTCTCTTACACATTTTCTATTATCCTCACTTAGTTATTTTAGGTAAATTGGAATTGTAAGGCAGCCAAAGTATTGCTGTCTGCTTCAAAGCTATACCCTTATTTCCACAAGATTGGAACTGTCTTTCTGTGTTAGTCAGTTTTCTATTATTATGAAAAAAAATCTAAAGTAGCCAATGTATATAGATAAAAAGTTTATTTTGGCTCACAGTTTTAGAGGTTCCTGTTCATGATTGATTGGCCCCATTGTTTTGAGCCTATGATTAGGCAGCACTTCATGGCAGGTGCATGTGGTGAAGTAGGAGCATATATCATGAGCCAAGGAGCAAAGAAATAGAGGAATGGGTCAGGGTCCCATTATCTTCTCCAATTCCAGAATGCCTTCAATAACCTAAGGAATTCCCACTAGACCCCATGTTTCAAAGGGCCCACCTCCTACTTGTAACACCCGCTAGACCAAGCCTTTAACACATGGGCCTTTGGGGGACATATAAGATCCAAACTATAGCACATTCCAAGCCAGAGATTTATTCTTAAATATATCATCAGTTGGATCACGTACTTGAAATTTAAGATTTAATTTAGGGTTATAGAAACAACCAAAATAATTTGAACTTAAATCTTTTTAATAAAATGGATGGTCGATCTTGATGATTTTTAAAACAATTTTTAGATATCACTAAAAATATATAGCTAATATATTTATTGCTTTACTGGGGTCATCAAACTGATTCTAAAAGCAGTTTTAAGTCTGGCACCATAAAAGACATTGACCAGTCATTATACCATGTGTATAATAAATATGTAGCCATGATTTCTTGGTCATTCTGCAACTAGGACTTTGACATTTATCTCATATTTATACTTCATGATTTCTGGATTCTTAGTGTGGTGTAATTGTGATCTTGGACTTGGGAGTGGGGCAGACTTAGGTTCACACCTAGACTCCATGCATGCCTTTGGGCAAAGAGACTACAAAACTAAACCTCAGAGTCCTCATCTGTAAAATGCAACAATTGAACTGACCCCTTAGAGTTCTGATTAGAGTGAAAACATCTACTACAGACATATAAAGAAGGTTGTCAATTAATACTATAAATAGTGGCAAGAAGAGAAGAGGAAATTTGAGGAGAAGATATGAAAGTACTTGGTTAGTCATATCTTTGCTAGGAGCTTACTTCTGTGTAGTTCTTGCTCTCTTTCCTTGAATACTTCTCTTCGTGCTCTGCTGTTTCTTTTTTATTCCTCTCTTCTCTTGATAGTTTCTCTCTTCTCTCTGTTCCGCATATACTAGTAGTTCCATAAAGGGATATTTCAGAAAAAGTGATTCAGCCCTCGGGGCTCTGACTCTTGGTTGTACCCACAAAGGCCTCTTCAATAACAACAGAACAAGGTGAGGTGAAGTGGTAGATGCCTGAGGACACAAAGAGCTCTTGCTAGTTGGGTTTTCTTTCTTTTTCTTTTTAAGGTTTAAAGATTTTTTAGCTTTTGCCACTCATTTACAAACTAACTTACACATTTTTCAGCATTTGATGATTTAACACATTTGTGCCATGAGTCAGCATTTCCTGGCATGAAGTTATGGCCACAAGAGTGCTCTTGCCTACATGCCATAAGTTTGTAGTGACCTTTGGACAGCAGCATGGGTCCCTTGGGACGGGTGGATGTGACATGACCTAATTTATCAGCAACAGGAAACCTAGCAGGTGTCAGTTTTAAACATTCCATTGAGTGGTCTCCCCTCTCTGTGTCACAGGCACATAAACCAGCCACTTGTTTAGTTTCCTGTGAGGTATATATGTATGTATATGTGAGATCATCAGCTGAGCAGTTCTGATCACTAAGTCAGGATGTATAGTCACAGCTTAATTGAAGTTTATATGAGCAGATATTGCCTCTTTTCACAAAATTTCATATTATGTGAACTATTAAATGTTTTAATACATACGAGTTGAATGAAACCATTTTTTTCTCAGGCACTCTTTGGACTTACCCTGCCTTGTAGCCACCATCACACTTCTTTAAAGTAACTAATTATTTTGAATAGCAATACTGTATAGAAAACTTTTGAAAGGAGGTTGTGCCATTTGTTCAGTATAAATACCATATGTGTATATGTGTTTACATCTGTATGTATGTGTATATACATGTATGTACATATAGATATACACCCACATGTATACATACATATATATATATACACTTACATATACACAGACATCTCTGTACCCAGAACTAAATATTAATTCCATATATATATGTACACTCACACACGAATGTATGTTTGTGTTTATATAGAAACATATAGATATTAATATAGATATCTGTACCAGGTATGAATACTTAAAACTAGATGGTGAATGTTCTTACGTGGGCATGGATGTCCTAAGAGAAATAGGCCCTATTCCAGCACTATTTCATGAAGGATAAGTCTGCTTGATCTATTTAGAGTAGACACTAGTATTGTGCTACAAAGTTAACGAAAGAAGATGACAAGAACCAGACTGACAGTTAAAATTAATAATATATACTCATGTTTTCATTCTCCACACATTTGTTGAACTGTTACTGTGTGACAAACATTGTACTGAGTTCTAAAAACTCAAAGACATCTTCCTTCTTTTAAGGAGTTTTCCATACAGTCAAACAACAAGGGTGACCAATAAACAGATACATGATGAAGTGCAGTTTGCCGTACAAAAGGTATGCACAATGTATGTGAGCACAGAGCAGACTTGAGGTGGAAGTGGTAGCCTCCTAAAAGATATCCTTGGAAAAGCTAAAAATTGCAAGATGAGGAAGCCAGGCAAGCAAGGGGAGTGATGTTGAAGCAATTTTGCAACAACATATACCCTTTCCCAGAGGCAAAAGTGCATTTGAGGAATGGTTAATAACTCAGTTTGGTAAAAATGTAGGGCACAACTAGAATATGGGACAATGAGGCTGGAGAGAGAAACTGAATCCAGTGCTTCTGGTTTGCCATGCTAAGCTGCCTGGATATTCAGCTAAGTTATGGTGCTGCCAGTGTTCTCTGGCTAGGACATGGTTGCTCTCAGTCAGAAGTGTCTGAAGTAGAGGGTTTGTGGTTTCTGTTTCAGATCTCTTATTCATCCTTTCACCATTGGCTTCGTTGTCTGTTGTAGTACTTCTGTGTGCCATGTTAGACCCCATCAGTATTTTAAGCATATATTTTGTTCTCTCTCTCTCAAAAATGTCATGTATGAAATATGATATGTCAAGAGCTATGTAATGTTTTGAACAACTAATAAAAAAATGTCACTTATTAATCCCTTTTTCCGTGAGGTTCAGGGAGTATGTAACTTACTTACTCTTCTAACTACTCTGTGGATTTTATATTCCTTTCCCCATTGCACAGGGGAGAAAGTTGAGGACTGGAGAGCTCGGGTACCTTGTGTGGGGTTGAGATGCTAAGAAGTAACAAAACTGGAATTCAAACCAACCCTATTTAAAAAGCTTTTTCATACCTCCTTTTACTGCTGGTAATTTTTCTGAGTGCTGGCTTTTTCCCAATTACAACACATTTTTATACCATCTTTCTTTTCCTGCTGTCAGCTAGAAATAATCATAGTTAACATTTTTTATATTCTGGTTTTAGAAAGTACTTTTATACTTGTTTTCATTTGATCCTCCCAACAGTTCTGACAGATCAGGAAGTAAATATTATCTTTGCTTTAAATGAGGAAACTGAGGTACTTATTGAATGCTTTGCCTAAAGTGATGCAATAAAATAAAAATCAGAACATATTACTTTAGATTCAAAGGTCCATTTTCACACCTTATATGAAAAATAGCTAAAAATGCATCATAGAGCCAAGTGTGGTGGCATACACTTGTAATCCCAGAGGCTCAGGAGGCTGAAGCAAGAAGTTTACAAATTCAAGGCCAGTCTCATCAACTTAGTAAGGCCCTAAGGAACTTAGTGAGACACGGTCTCAAAATAAAAAATAAAAAGGCCTGAGGGCATAGCTCAGTGGCTATGCACACCTGAGTTTAATACCCAGTACCAAAAAAAAAAAAAAAAGGATCATATCATAGACCTAAACATAAAACCTTACACTGCAAAACTTCTAGATGAAAAACATAAGAGAAAATCTTTATGACCTTAGGGTTAGTAAACATTTCTTAGAACACAAAAAGTACGAACCATTAAAAAGAAATTGATACACTGAGCTTGATGAAAAGTAAAAACAGCATCTTTGAAAGACACTGTTAGGGAAATGAAAAGATAGCCATAGACTTGGAGAAAATCTACAAAGCACATATTTGATAAAAGACTGGTATATTGAATATATGAAGAATTCCCACAAATCAATAATAAAAGTATATAAACTGCTTAAAAACAGGCAAAAGATTTGAAAGTGTACTTCGTTAAAGAAGAAATTTGAATTTAACCAGGGAGCAATAAAAATGCTACACTAAGAACTTTTTTTCATTATTGAAATAAATTAAAGAAGACCTAAATGAATGAAAAGATGTCATATATTGAAAGACTTGATGTATTTAAGATGGCAGTATTACTCAAAGTGATCTTACAGATTCATTACTATATCAAAACCTGAGTGGTCTATGCAAAAAATGAAAAATCTAATCATAAAATTTATATAGGATTCCATGGAATCCCTAAATAGCCAAAACAATTCTTGAAAAAGAATATCTAAGTTGAATAACTCACATTTTCCAATTTCAAAGCTACTACAAAGCCACAGTAACCAAGAAAATATGGCAGTGTCATAAAGATAGACATAGATCAATGGAACAGAATTGAAAGTCCAGAAATAAATCCATACCCATAGCCAGTTGATTTCTGTGATCCTAAGCACATTCAAAGGGGAAAGAATACTTTCTTCAACATATGGCAGTAGAGCAACTGGATCCATATACCAAAAAAAAAAAAAAAAAAGTGAAGCTAGACTCTTATCTCACACTGCATAAAAATTCATCCAAAATGGAACAAAAACCTAAATATACAAGAAAAAAAAACAGAATGTTCCTTAGGAGAAAAACATAGGAGTAAATCTTCACAATCATGGATTCAGTGATGGTATTTTAGATTTGACAACAAAAATATGAGCAATAAAAGAAAAGGTAATTTGCACTGCCTCAAAGTTCAAAAAGGATTATCAAGAAAGTAGAATGATAACTAACAACAATGCTCAGAATGAGAGAAAATACTGATGAATAACGTATATGATAAGAATTTACTATCCAAAATATATAAAGAGCCCTTACAACTCAACAACAACAACAAAAATACCCCCAATTAAAAAATTAACAAAGGACCTGAATAGACATTTTGCCAGAGAAGAAGTAAAAATGGCCACATGAAAACAGGCCCAATATTACTTTTCAAAGGTGAAATGCAAATCAAAACCACAAAGAGATACAATGAAATGACACCCATTGGAATGGCTATTGTTTTTTAAAATGTAAAATGATAGGTGTTCATGAAATATAGAGAAGTGAAATGATTGTACTTGCTGGTAGGAAAAATGGTTCAGCCACTATCACTAGTGGTTCCTCAATAAATTAATCATAGGATTACAATATCACCCAGCAATTCCATTTCTAGGTATATAATCAAAAGAATTTAAAATGTGTGTAAAATGTTCTTAGCAGCACCATTAAAATAGTCAAAAGGGGTTAAATAGCCCAAATGCCTACCTACTGATAAACAGATAAAAAAATGTGGTATATCTGTATAGTAGAATATGATTCTGCTATAAAAAGTGATCAAGTACTTTTTTTTATTGGTTGTTCACAACATTACAAAGCTCTTGACATATCATATTTCATACATTAGAATCAAGTGGGTTATGAACTCCCATTTTTACCCCAAATACAGATTGCAGAATCACATCGGTTACACATCCACATTTTTACATACTGCCATATTAGTGACTGTTGTATTCTGCTACCTTTCCTATCCTCTACTATCCCCCCTCCCCTCCCCTCCCATCTTCTCTCTCTACCCCATCTACTGTAATTCATTTCCCTCCATGTTTATTATCCCGTTCCCCTCACGACCTCTTATATGTAATTTTGTATAACAATGAGGGTCTCCCTCCATTTTCAAGTACTTTTTCATGCTACAACATGGATGAACCTTGAAACAATTATGCTAGGTGAAAGACACCAGTCACAAAGGCTGCATCTTGAAAGATTCCATTTTTATGAAATATCCATTATAGACAAATCCAGAGAGAGAAAGCAATTTATTGTTTGCCAGTGGATATGACTAATGGAAAATTTCATCTTTGTGTAATTTATTACATACAAAAAAAGAAGAAATATGGAAACAAGTCAGAACACAAAAAGATACTGAATATCATTGGTCATTAAGGAAATGCTATTTTAAAACTACCATGAGATACCATGACATACCTACAAGAACGATTCAAGTCAAAAATTCTGAAGATGCCTAGTACTAGAAAGGAAAGGAAGCAACTGGAACTCTCATGTATCACTCTTGAGAATGCAAAATGGCACAGCCACTTTGGGAAACAGTTTGGCTGCTTCTTACTAAGTTAAATATACTCTGTAACCTAGTGACCCCATTCTCTGGGATGAAATGAAAATATGCATCCACACAAAACCTGTATGCAAATGATCGTAGCAGCTTTATTAATAATTGCCCCAAACTGAAAATAACTCAAATATTCATCACCTGATAGTTTAAAATTATTGCACATTCACAAATAAAAAACTACTTAGTAATTTTTAAAAAGAACAAACTGTTTATTAATACATAAGTGAATCTCAGAAGCATTATCTAAATGGAAGAAATTGGACTCAAAGTCTATTTATATGACTTTCTGGAAGAGACAAAAAGAATTGGTAGTTGTCAAAGACTATGATTCCAAGGATGGATTAACTTCAGAGAAGCAGAAGGAGGTTTGGGGAGGTGATGGAAATGTTCTCTATGTTGTTTGTAGTGGTGTTTACATGACTGTATCCACTGACAAAATTTATAGAACAGTCCACAGAAAAGGATAGATTTAACTGTATGTTAATTGTACCTCAATTAAGTTGACTTTAAAAACCACCTGTGCTTTGTGTCCTCCATTATTATCTCTCTGCGGAGAAGAATTGGCTCTTATTTTCTCAGTACTAAACGTGGAAGGAAGGCTACTTCTAGATCTGAAGATCAGAATGGCTTCCTTCTTTTTGTGGCAATCTCACAGCCCAGACATAAGGCTGTTGGGTTACTTCAGCATGTATGAGAATCAAAGAAATGTCAGTGGGCAGACTGCAGGGTAGTTCAGAGGAGATAGGATGGGGATTGGGAGAAAGGATGCAGGATTCATTCAGTGGGGAACTAGGCAGCTGTTGGCTTAATTGAGGGAAGAAATAGTGGTAAGGCTCCATTGAGGAGGAAGAATGATTTTTACTTTATCTCTAGATTGGCCATTGAAAGCATTTTTTGGCCCTCTGTATCCTAGAATCTCAAGCAATTGGGTCTTTGAGAGATTGTAAAGGAGCATTCATATTTAGGTGAAAACCAAAAGATTCCACATCTGTCGTATCACCTATCAGAAAGGAAATGGATTTTGAACCCTCACAGCTTTCATAGTGTTCAGCAACTGCTAGGAACAAAAAGAACTTTGAAGAATTAATGAATGAACATGCTAAAGCTTGCTGAAGGGCAGAACAATATTCTATAAAATTAAAAATGCTAAAGGGAAATTGATACAACTATTGTTTTTTCTGTTATTACTGCAACAGTACTAGAGAAAGCCATATCTTATTCTTTATTGTGTGCTTGTTCTAAACAAATGCTCATCAAAACAGACTACTCAGTGTTTTCAGGACCTTAAAAGATAGAATAGATCTAAACAGATTCAATGTAGACCTCATCAGTTAAATATACAATTTCAGCAAAGTATATCCTTTGCAGTTTGAGCCCACTAAAGCTGCTACATGGATCATATAATTGATTTGTGGCACATTCTGCCTGCATTTACCCAATGGTTTATTAAAATAGAATAGACAAATACCAATAAACTGAAAAGCTCCACTGAGAATTCAACCCAGCCACGTCACTTTCTTCATATCTAGGGTATTGCAACCAATAGTGATTTTATGGCAGCTCCCTAGTTCCGGACTCAGAGCTTTGTAGCCAGGAGTCCATAATATAAGCAACACTTTCCCTAAAGCACGACAAAGAAACGGGATTATGAAATCACCATTAAATATAATAGAACACTGGAGAGATGGGTAGAACAGAGGAAAGATAAAATGATGAACACAACACATAACAACCAATTAAAAATGTACCATCTTTGCAGGAAAGCACCTATGTATTGATAAAACAGTTTATGAGTATTAAGTACTATAGCATAAGACAATATAGGACTGAGACCCTCAAAAATCAGTGACCAAAAGAGGTACAACATTCAAAGAAATAAGACTAAAAGTAGTCTAAGTGGTATAATCAGCATCCCAATTTTATCATTATTATCCCAGTAAATCAGTTATCTTCAATAATATGCAGTGTGTGGTTAAGAGATCATTTAAGCATCATTTTTCTTAATACTATAGCAAATGCATTTCATGTGTATATGACATCTGTCATGCCATAATAATTGAGCAGAGAAAAATGTTAAGGAATAATTTTAAAAAGATAGAGACATAAATTGGCCAGGTCACCCAGAAAAGGTTATTTCTTTACTCTCTGACACCTACAGCTTTCTAGGATATATTTGCTTTGTCCTGTTGTTTTTAGGATGGTGGCAAGTTCAACATAGTAGCGACTGCATGGTAGAGCAAATCTGCTCACCTTTTGGCAGCTGGGAAGAAAGAGAGAGGAAGATGAGGGGCTTTACTTCTTAAAGGCTCCATCACTTCCCAACAACATCATGGGCTGGTGACTAAGCTTTAACACATGGGCTTTTGAGGGACACTTAATCAAACCATAACACTTACACACTTTTCTATATTGTACATACTTTTCAAGGTATTCTTGATAATAGCACTTAATGAGATGAGATCTTCACTTCCTATATGAAATTCAGGCTGATTCAAATATTCTTGATGCCTTTGCCCAGTGTCTATAGAAAGTGATCCAGAAGCAGGCGGGTTCTACTCTCTAGGAGTGATGATGGATAGGTGACAGAGTAAGGATGGTGGATAACAGAATAATTGTTGATCTGTGTACAGCAATTCCTCACAAAGAGGGTTAGAATGGTGAGGTATCAAGTGTGATGAAATAGGAGGCTAATAGCATAGATACTCAGAAAGAACAAGAAAAATATAGAGGCTGAGAAACCAAAGAAAATTATTTTAAAAGAGAAAAATATCTACCACATTTAGAGATCCTTTGAATGCTGAAAATTTAAAACTTTCAACAGTTTAAGTTCATTTTTTGTTGGCCTGCCTGCATACATTCTTTGAACAAACATTTATTCAATGTACAATAGAGTAACCGATACCAGGAATACAAAGATGAATAAGACACAGCCCCCATGGCTTGCTATTTCTGAGGACTCAAAGGATTTCAAACGTGAAACGTCTCTTACCAAATTGCATTCTGATGAGTTAAGTGTAGAAAAATCAGCAACATTTTATTGGATTTTTATCAAACCCCAGAGGGATTTTTTTAATAGAAGAAAGGTATAGGAACATTGCATTTTGAATCTGGCTGACAGAAAACATCTTGTATGTTAAAAGAAACAAAAATCTGTATTCAACTTTCATGTCCCAGATCTTCTTTCCTGGATCATGGAAATGTACTTAATGATTGATAGTATTGTTCACTGTTGACACACTCTGAAGTCCCATCTTTCTCAGGGTGCTTGGACTAGTTCCCTATCTATAAATATGTAAACAGATATTTTCCTTGACATCAGAGTAAGGTCTGGTCTCTCTTATTTATTTATACTTCTCCCTGTTTTTATAAACAGGAATGTGATTAATGCTATAATCAATGCCTTGAGAATATAGTAAGAATGGGGAGATACATACAGAGAATCAATATGAACCACCCTTCCCCTGTAAGACACACGCAATTTTAAGGTACGCATTTATGCCACATTTAATTAAGTCTTTTCTCCCCAGTCCTATTTCCCTCCAAACCTTTCATGGTTACTACCTGAATATTTAGTCACAGGTGAACAAATGAAGAATGTGTTACTCTAGATCCTTGTTCCATCTTGATTAATATTTGTATAAAAGAAGCTTGTGCAGATTTCTGGAAATAAAGTTCTACACAAGATTTCATTCTATTTTTAAGCAATGACTCATCCACTCGACAACTCTGAATCTCAGTGCTGCCTGAGATTACTGATGCTTTTTCACAGCTTACCTTAGCTCCTCATTCCCCCCAGTCCCTCTTCTGGAAAACATTCTTCAGGCTGGCAGAGACTGTTGTTTTGAGACACATCAAGCCTCACCCCAAAGCAGTGGTTTTATGCATTTTTATTTTTTGAACCAGCAAAGTCCTTCTTCATGTTGTAAGAACCAATTTAATCTTGTCATATTTTTATCCTTGTATTAGTCACTTTTCTGTTAGTATAATGAAATACCTGAGATAATTTCCTTATAAAGAGAAAAGATTTATTTTGGCTCACAGGTTTAGAGGTTCCAGTACTTGATCAAGTGCCCCCCTTGGCTTTGGGCCTGTGGCAAGGCAGCACGTAGTGGCAGGAGCTTGTGGCAGAATTGAGCCACTCATATCCAGGAAGGGGGAGAGAGAGAGAGAGAGAGAGAGAGAGAGAGAGAGAGAGAGAGAGAGAGAGACTGACAGACACCAGAGTCCCACCTCTCAAAGGTTCTAGCTCCTCCCAGTAGCCACACCCTGGGGATCAAGCCTTTAACACATGGGCCTTTGGAAGACATTTCAAGATCCAAATGATAGCAATTCTATAATTAAAAATTTTAAAAACAAAAATAGAGCTATGAGAATTTTACAAAGAATAAAACTAATAGTAAAGATATAATACATTCAGCTCTATGAAAAACCTTATAATTCTTCTTATTTTTCTCATCTTGCCATGGATTGCATTTTGGGATTCACTGCCTTTCTGCTTTGCATAGAGGCAATAAAAGAATAAGTTAACCAAATATTCAATTTCTGCTCTTTATGTACCATGGCATGGGTTGGGTTTATATTGGCAGCAGAGTAGAGGAAGGCGAGGAAGTAAGAAAGTGTATGAATCAGCTCCATACCCTCTCAGCCTTCATAACTATTCATTATTGCCAGTGTGGTCAATACCTCACACGCACACAATGGATAGGGGAAATGCCAAAGCAAGGAGATTATTACTCAGAAACTGCCCCAAGCAAGTTAGTGTATGACTAAGAGACAATAAGATTTCCCTGAATTTAGAGACAATTGAAGTAGAGAATCACCCTCAGATACTGAAATGGATAAAGATTTTTTTTTTTAAAAAGTGCACTGTATTAAAATCACAAGTGAATGTCATCTCTATCTGCTGTCAAGACTTTTACATGCCCAAAACTAATTAAAGTGACCCACAGGAATGTAAGAAAGCAATAAAATTATTAACAGTCTTTTACAATGCCTGGGTTTTGTTTTAAAATTTTTGTTTTGTTTTTTGTTTTTATATGGATTAGCTCATACATGTCAGCCTTTCTCCGGGGGAGATACATTCCAAGTCCCTCAGATTCCGGAAAATACAGGGAGTACTAATCTCTATATATACTATGTTTTTTCCTACACATACATACCAATGATAAAGTTTGATTTATAAATTACGTACAGGGCTGGGATCGTGGCTCAGTGGTAGAGTGCTTGCCTACCGCTTGCCTAGCATGTGCGAGGCCCTGGGTTTGATCCTCAGCAACACATAAAAATAAATAAATAAAATAAAGGTACTATGTCCAACTACAACTAAAAAAAAATATTTTAAAAAAATTACAAACAGTAGGAGATTAACCAATGACTAATAATAAAAATAGAACAAGATGACAAGATGCTGTAATAAAAGTTATTTGAATAATTGTGACTGGCCAGGTGGTGCACACAACAGGGATACACTGGACAAAGAATGATTTTCATCCTGTGTGGCTGAAAAGGGGCAGCATGAGAAGGATGGCATGAGATTTCATCATGCTACTCAAAACAGAATGCAATCTAAAACTTATGTATTATTTATTTCTAGAATTTTAAAATTTAAAATTTTTAAATTTTTGGACCACAGTTGACCATGGGTAACTGAACCATGGGAAGTGAAACCACAAACCAGGGGCTACTAAAGTACATACAGGGTTTAGTCCTATCCACTATCTCAGACATCCACTGGGGGTCTTAGAATATGTCCCCTATGAATAAAAAGGACTACTATAGACAAGAAACAGGAGGTCAGTATTGGAGAACTCATATTGGTTTCACATATATGTTTACATTTGGAAATAATTGAGGGATGTTTTTCACAAGCAAAGATAAAGCTTTACCAAATGTGAAGATCTTAAGAGAAAATCTAAAAATCTGCAGAAGTGCCTTCCTTCCCTGTAAGTAGTGACTGTTTCAAAGGCCGGAAGAAGTGCCGAGTTTTCCACCATGCGAAGCTCTTCAGCCAAGGTGCAAGTGCAGATGATGAAACCACAGGACATTTCCCTTACACTAAAACGATGGATTGATGGATAAAAGAAAGAAAGAAAGAAAAAACACTGCATCTTAGATTCTATTTTTAATTTAGAATTAAAAAAAAATTAAGCAATTGCCCTCTAGGATCTACATCTAGAAGAAGACACATGATGCCCAGGGTTTAGGCTACAAAAAAAAATGGATGGCTGCAGCTGAATGCAGAGACTGGGGAACGTAGCTGTGCTAGCCACGTTACAGTGATATTTATTGCTTTTGTTAGTGCTTGGTTCAGAGCTCCATACGTTTTGAATCATGTTCTCCAACTCCATTTTTCCCACAAGCCCTGATATTTTTAGTGTGCAGTTTTGTTGAACTATGGCCCAGCCAAAACACCTGCATTCTATTTTCTCATGGCAGGCAGAGCATTGGTGTGACCCATGGAAAGGCAGCAGGCTGGAAGAGTGTTGAAGAGGTTATGAGGAGGAATTGTAACTGGGCTTTCAGCATCAACTTGAGGAAATGGCTCTGATGTGATCCTATTTCTTGGCCTTAAAGTATCTCTGATTTGGAGAGGAGGGATGCCTCAGGCTACCCTGGCTTAATGGGAAAGGAGAGAGAGAAAAAATAGTAAAGAACATGTAATTCTCTTATTTCTAATGACATGTTTGCTCTGCAATCTTCTAATCCAGGACTGGTATACAGGATTCCTCTCGAGTGCCAGCCCCAATTGACTGGTAGTGGCTGCCTGAAGCACTGAAGCCAGGAGGATGCTGAGGCCATTTCTGGGCTCAGTGGAAAAGAATGCCACAATTGATGAGTGCTGTCTGTCAGGAGTTGCAGCACATGGGTCACCCCGCTAATCTATGATGCAGTTGGGGAAATTTGCCTACCAAGATGAACGGTCTGGGAAGACAAGCAGACTGCGCTCTGAAATCGGTACATTTACCTTTGCAAATGAACAAATCGATTCTCTGATCACCAGTCTGTCTCTGTCAGTCTCACCTGCGGCTGCTCACTTGGGTGAACTAAGAAGATGGAGAGCATAAACCAGCAATGCTGAAGACATCAGCAGTCCTGATGCTGAGATGCCCTGCACCTGACAGGTCCTGCAGAAAATATCCTATCGCTCCTTCATTCTGTCTTAACTTGATATAGATTTACTATTGTGTACTTACCATATCATGCCCCTTACCTCATTATTTACCATATCTCATCAACAGTGAGATGCCATAAAGTTAGTACAGACCAGGACACAGTCAAGATGTAGTTTTTGTGTATGTGAGCTTGGTTATCTTTGGTGGACCTACAATGGGCAGCTGCTTGAGAGTAAATTATCAAATTATTTAAGGACCATTTGAGGAAAAACTATGTGGCCTGATTGCTGTGTGAAAACCTTTTTCTTCCCACTGAAGAGAAAAATGCATAATCTGAACTTGCAGAACAGATGTCAGTGGCTCTGAAGAAAACCCAGGAAAGAATAATTCAGTTGGGCACACTTGGAAAAAATGCCACATTGCTAGTGTGCAAGGCAGCACCGAGGACAGATGGTGTGGGGACGAGTGTGGACATCAGACACTGACAGTTCTGAGTTTAAGAGTGGTTCAGACCAACATCACCAAAATGGCAATATTACCCAAAGTTCTCTACAGGTTTAATGCAATGCCAATCAAAATCCCAATGGCATTTCTTTTAGAAATAGATAAAGCAATCATGAAATTCATGTGGAAAAACAAAAGACCCAGAATAGCAAAAGCAATTCTAAGCAGGAAGTATGAATCAGGCGGTATAGGGATACCAGATTTCAAACTATATTACAGAGCAATAGTAACAAAAACAGCATGGTACTGGTACCAAAACAGGCGGGTGGACCAATGGTACAGAATAGAGGACACAGAGACCAATCCACAAAATTACAACTTTCTTATATTTGATAAAGGCGCTAAAAGCATGCAATGGAGAAAGCATAGCATCTTCAACAAATGGTGCTGGGAAAACTGGAAATCCACATGCAACAAGATGAAGCTGAACCCCTTTCTCTCGCCATGCACAAAAGTTAATTCAAAATGGATCAAGGAGCTAGATATCAAATTAGAGACTCTGCGCCTGATAGAAGAAAAAGTTGGCTCCGATCTACATATTGTGGGGTCGGGCTCCAAATTCCTTAATAGGACGCCCATAGCCCAAGAGTTAATAACAAGAATAAACAAATGGGACTTAATTAAACTTAAAAGTTTTTTTCTCAGCAAGAGAAACAATAAGAGAGGTAAACAGGGAACCTACATCCTGGGAACAAATCTTTACTCCTCACACTTCAGATAGAGCCCTAATTTCCAGAATATACAAAGAACTCAAAAAATTAAACAATAAGATAACAAACAACCCAATCAACAAATGGGCCAAGGACCTGAACAGACACTTCTCAGAGGAGGACATGCAATCAATCAATAAGTATATGAAAAAATGCTCACCATCTCTAGCAGTCAGAGAAATGCAAATCAAAACCACCCTAAGATACCATCTCACTCCAGTAAGATTGGCAGCCATTATGAAGTCAAGTAACAATAAGTGCTGGCGAGGATGTGGGGAAAAAGGTACACTTGTACATTGCTGGTGGGACTGCAAATTGGTGCGGCCAATATGGAAAGCAGTATGGAGATTCCTAGGAAAGCTGGGAATGAAACCACCATTTGACCCAGCTATCGCCCTTCTCGGTCTATTCCCTAAGGACCTTAAAAGAGTATACTATAGGGATACGGCCACATCAATGATCATAGCAGCACAATTCACAATAGCTAGACTTTGGAATCAACCTAGATGCCCTTCAATAGATGAATGGATTAAAAAACTGTGGCATTTATACACAATGGAGTATTATGCAGCACTAAAAAATGACAAAATCGTGGATTTTGCAGGGAAATGGATGGCATTAGAGCAGATAATGCTAAGTGAAGCTAGCCAATCCTTAAAAAACAAATGCCAAATGTCTTCTTTGATATAAAGAGAGCAACTAAGATCAGAACACGGAAGAAGAGCATGAGGAAAAGACTAACATTAAACAGAGACGAGTGGGGTGGGAGAAAGGGAGAGAGACGGGAAACTGTATGGAAATGGAAGGAGACCCTCATTGTTACACAAAATTACATATAAGAGTTTGTGAGGGGAAAGGGGAAAGAAAAAACAAGGGAGAGAATTGAATAACAGCAGATGGGGTAGAGAGGGAAAATGAGAGGGAAGGGGAGGGGGATAGTAGGGGATAGGAAAGGTAGCAAAATACAACAGTCATTAATATGGTATTATGCAAAAATGTGGATGTGTAACCGATGTGATTCTGCAACTTGTATTTGGGGTAAAAAATGGGAGTTCATAACCCACTTGAATCAAATGTATGGAAGATGATATGTCATGAGCTTTGTAATGTTTTGAACAACCAATAATAAAAAAAAAAAAAAGAGTGGTTCAGAGAAGCCAAATTCTGAATGTAAAGAAGTTTCTGCAAAGGCTTAACCAATTTATTTCTCTTTGATTTCCTTTTTATTTTCAAAAGAACTATGTGTGAATAAGTCTAAAAGCACTTTTCTAGAAAATATAAAAAGTTTTATGTTATGTTGACACCACTTCTTTTCTTTCTCATTTGTACATAAAATATTGATGCCTCTTCCAATTGGTAGTACTTTAGATTCAATGAAATATGGTATAATTTGCATCTGTAACATAATAAATGAGGAAATGTAGCAGCAAGAACATGATTATTTATAGATTGTTCACATCTCTTTAATAAGCTAGTTACACATCTAGGATTAGAATTTATAAGATTTAATTTTTTGGTGGGGGGGACCAGGAATTGAACTCAGGGGCCCTCAACCACTGAGCCACATCCCCAGCCCTATTATTTTATTGATTTCTTTTAAATAAATGACAGAGGAATGCATTACAATTCATATTACATATATAGTACACAATTTTTCATATCTCTGGTTGTATATAAAGTATATTCACACCAATTCGTGTCTTTATACATGTACTTTGAATAATGGTGTCCATCACATTCCACTATCATTGCTAACCCCCTGCCCCCTTCTTTCCCCTCCCACCCCTCTGTCCTATCTAGAGTTCATCTATTCCTCCCATGCTCCCTATCCCTACCCCACTATGAATCAGCCTCCTTATATCAGAGAAAACATTCGTCATTTGTTTTTGTGGGATTGGCTAATTTCACTTAGCATTATCTTCTCTAACTCCATCCATTTACCTGCAAATGCCATGATTTTATTCTCTTTTATTGCTGAGTAATATTCCATTGTGTATATATACCACATTTTTTTAAAATCTATTCATCTACTGAAGAGCATCTAGATTGGTTCCACAGTTTAGCTATTGTGAATTGTGCTGCTATAAACATTGATGTGGCTATGTCCCTGTAGTATGCTGTTTTTAAGTCCTTTTGGTATAGACCAAGGAGAGGGATAGCTGGGTCAAATGGTGGTTCCATTCCCAGATTTCCAAGGAATCTCCATACTGCTTTCCATATTGGCTGCACCAATTTGCATTCCCACCAGCATGGTGAGAGATAATGGTTTAATTTTATTTTGTTGCATATGGATTTTCCGTTTTCCCGGCACCATTTGTTGAAGAGGCTATCTTTTCTCCAATGTATGTTTTTAGCACCTTTGTCTAATATAAGATAATTGTAATTCTGTGGACACTCTGTGTCCTCTATTCGATATCATTGGTCTACCAGTCTGTTTTGGCGCCACTACCATGCTGTTTTTGTTACTAAAGTCTGGTATAGTGATGCCACCTGCTTCACTCTTCCTGCTAAGGATTTCTTTGGCTATTCTGGGTCTCTTATTTTTCCAGATGAATTTCATGATGGCTTTTCCTATTTCTATGAGGAATGCCATTGGGATTTTGATCGGAATTGCATTAAATCTGTATAGTGCTTTTGGTACTATGATCATTTTGATAATATTAATTCTGCCTATCCAAGAGCAAGATAGAGCTTTCCATCTTCTAAGGTTTTCTTTGATTTCTCTTTTTAGGGTTCTGCAGTTTTCATTGTATAGATCTTTCATCTCTTTCGTTAAGTTGATTCCCAAGGTTTGTTTTTTTCTTTTTCTTTTTCTTTTGAGGCTATCATAAATCGTGTAGTTTTCCTCATTTCCCTTTCAGAGGATTTGTCACTGATAAACAGAAATGCCTTTGATTTATGGGTGTTGATTATATATCCTGCTACTTTGCTGAATTCATTTACTAGTTCTAGAAGTTTTCTGTTGGAACTTTTGGGGTCTTCTAGGTATAGAATCATATTGTCAGCAAATAGTGCCAATTTAAAAGACAGGGATCACTGAGTTACTTAGTGCTTCACTTTGGCTGAGTCTGGCTTTGAACTTGCGATCTTCCTGCCCTCAACCTCCTGAGCCACTGGGATTACAGGCGTGCACCACAGCGCCCAGTGAGATTTAAATTTTTGACCAGTTCACTTGAACATCATCTAGTACCATATTTCAGAAAGGTTGGTTTTAAGTAACCAAATTATGGACTTAGTGGCCCTCCAGAACTGGCCAACCTAAAATGCAGCTGCTCTATGCCAAACCAGTGAGATTGTTCTATATGGGTAAATGTCATAGTCCAAGGTCATGCTTTACCTGTCAGCATAGATATGGAAGGAGGAAAGGACATTCAACACATAGTCCTGATTTTTTTTCTAACTATTAACTATAGTTTTATATAAATACTCAGCCTACTTATCTGGGGTCCTTCTTTCTTTTCATCTTTAGTCTCATCACCCCAGATACTTATTTATAAATTTTTAGTTAATAATTATGATGATACAAAGAATCTATTAGGCTATAACATATAAAAATTGACTATGTTTTATCAGTTTTTGACTTACAGAACCAGCAAGTTTGTGTGGTTCAAAGTAATACATAATGAAAAGACCTTCACCTAAAGCAGTTCATAGAGATAAGAAAATAGCCCTTGTTCATCATTATTGATAGCCTTCCAAATAGCTCTTCCATTTGCTCTTTGACCCAGTTCTACAGGAGCCTTGAATAACATTTTTTGTGTAGATGTATCTCAGGAAGACCTTTATTTGATCAGCTATGTATACAATATTGTATTTTGTTTTTGTACTAGAAATTAAACCCAGGGGTACTTTGCCACTGAGGTACATCCTTAGCCCTTTCTATTTTTTAAAGTTGCTAATGCCTCACTAAGTTGCTGAGGTTAGCCTTGAACATGCGATCCTCCTTCTTAGGCCTCCTGACTCTCTGGGATTACAGGGATGCGCCACTACATTCAACATACGGTGCTTTTTTTTTTTTTTTAACTCTAAATATCTATTGCACACTTTACTATAATAAGGGCTAGGCATTGTTCTCAAATTGAGCTACAAAGATTAGTGAATCACAGTCCCTACTTCTAGGAGCATGTAGTCCAGGAAGAGAGACTAGGCATGGAAATAATTACAGTGCAAAAATAACAAGTAACACAATAGACATAGATAACATGTTGAAAAGGTACTTACCTGGCAGAGCAAAAAAGACCTCAGAGAAGATGACTTTTGTACTGAGTCTTGAAGGATACACAATTTAACTTGTTAGAAAAAAGGAGGAACAGTACCATATTACCCAACAGAATGACTTCTTCAAAGCCATAGAAGCATCACAAAGAAAGGTGTGTTTGAAGAACTTTAGTTTGAAGATAGATAGGACATGTGGCAAAGGTGAGGAAAATGGCAGGATATGAAACTTGAAAGGAGGTAATATGGGGCTGGGGATGTGGCTCAAGCGGTAGTGCGCTCGCCTGGCATGCGTGCGGCCCGGGTTCGATCCTCAGCACCACATACCAACAAAGATGTTGTGTCCGCCGAGAACTAAAAAATAAATATTAAAATTCTCTCTCACTCTCTCCCCTCTCTCACTCTCTCTTTAAAAAAAAAAAAAAGAAAAAAGAAAGGAGGTAATATGCCTGTTATGACAGGTTTTCCATGTGGGAGCTTACATTTTATTCTGCAGGTAGACAGAAATCACAAAACACATCCATGTGGTTTTAAATCCCTGAGAAATAAAACCATTTTTTCTGTCTCGAGTTTTTGCATCTAATCCAGTCATCATCTAATTTTATAGAAACATTACCTTAGCCACTCTAGACCAGGCAAGGGTTCTTTCTGACCAGCACTGGCCCACATATGAGCCAAAGCAACCAGGATTTCCAAGGAGTAGTTTCAGCTCTGACATCTCTCTTAAACACAGGCCTTGAGACTGTGGTTCCTCACTGTGGCTGGAAACATAGCCAAAGTCTGCATTACTATGACAGATTGTGGCTTTGACAATTACGTGCTCCTCTGCCCCTTGACTTCACATGGCTGAAGGAGCTTGCCAACACACACTCTGTGTTTTCATATTTTCCTCATTGGGTAATTGCAAAATGGGTGATTCCACCTAAATGCAGTGAGATTGATTTCATCCAAACTGCAGACTGGCTAATCAGTGGCCCAGTTTTCTATCCATGTGATCTGTCATCTGGCATTTACTACTCAACTAATTAAATTACACAGCAGTGATAAATTATCAACTCACAACTGGGCAGCACTTTTTCCCTTAAGCTCCTTCCTGCTTAATACTTACAGGTTTATGCTATGGTTTACCCGTACAGAGATGTCAGCAGGAATGTATCAAAACTTAACAACAAATGGATATTTATGTTATATGTTTATAACACATACACACACATATATGTGTGTGTACATATGAAGATGTATTAATGAGTTATCCCATTTGGGCAAATTTTCCAGAAGTCTAAAGCTAAGTGACTAATCAAACATTTTTGTTTCATGTTACTTTAATTGAGCATTTATGGAAATGTTTCTAAAAGTGTTGGAAGTGTGAATTCTAGAGTCAGCCTGCTTTTTTAGAATCAGCCTCCCTATTTATCTGCTAGCTTTCTTTCTTTTAGAATCTCAACTTTGTATCAGTACAATGAGAATAATAGTGACCACCTCATAGGATTACTTGTGAATTACGTGCATATAAACATTCAATGTGCAGTGAACATTCAAGAAATGCTAGCGCTGAATAATTCATGCATATTAGAATTGGTTTTTGAAAACTGGGGCCATCATTGTGAACATTAATGTTGAAGGAAAACCAATAGCTGATACCTTTTGGACCTACTAAGAGCTAGAAAATTATTTGTCCCTCCACCAAAGGTTTCTCAATGCCAGGATTCTTCCCCGTCCTGTTTTGAATTTTTATACACAACCCTTGCTTTCTATAACTTAACAAGTTCTGAAATTGCTAATATTTAGGAACTTAGACATTTTCTTCCTTCCTTAGTGTTTCACTGGCAAATCAGATAATCTAACTTATTAAAATTCTGTCTAAAGAAGGAGTCAGAAAGCTCTAACTGAATACCTGTTCTCAAGTTTCAGTGTCTATACTATGTGCTATTTATTTTAGCCACTAAAAAATCATATCTGCTGGTTTCAAGATTATCTACTATGTGTATGATAAATGATATTGCTATAAAATGACCTCCAGAAAAGTGAAAGGATGCTCTCAATGCTATGTTTGTATCTGAGTGACACAGGTGTCTAGAGGGCCATATCTTTAGACATTCAACAAGAGAATCTTAGTAACACCTCTTTTGCTAAAGCAAAACATAGCATGTAAATAAAAATGTCTATACAAAGCTTTTTTGCACTTAAAAAAATTTGTAAAAGCATACACTAACTCAGACTATTTAGAACCAAAATCTCAGCATCCTAATCGAAATAGTATTTATTACATGTCTTGATTTTCTTCTCTGATTTTTAAACAAGTGAATCCTCATAGGCCTTACCCTGTTGCTCTCCATGAAAACACTGCTAAGAGGAGGCAGAACTGCCACAGGGTAGTCTATGTGAATGATGTCCCTGAAGCTATACCACAAAACAAACCTAAATGAGACTCAATTATAATAAGTTTGCATATTTTGTTGACCTAGGGAGTTTGGGGAGCTTCCGTAGCCAACTAACTACCTCAGTGTCCAAGATAACTATGCTCCCTTCCCACCCATCCTTCTCACTGTGGATGCTTATTGGCACCATCCATGCTAATTTTAAGAATTCCAGGACATAATTTCTGTACTCCCCTATCTATCACTTCGAATATTATAAACCTGTTTCTATAAAATAAATCTCCACCTTCAGTTCATTCACCACTTTTCAGCTCATAAAGTAATCAATTCTGCATTTTCAATGGACATGTTTATTGGCTTTTTTTTTTTTATTTTGAAACACCATATCCCCACATCTGACCTCCCTGCCAGCTCTCTTCCTCCAGTCAACCCTCTTCCCAAACACACATACAGGCACATACACACCAATATCTTACTTACTTACTAAGTAATATCTTACTTACTAAGTGTACTTACACTTAGCTCACTCTTGCCCATAGACTAGGCATTTATACATGCTGCTGCTTCCCCTTGGAATGGGCCTTTCTTACTTCCTTGATAGCAAAGTCAAACTTATGCATACATCAGACTTCTATAGTCACCTACATGGGTTGATTGCAATGAATTCATTCATTCATGAAAAGCAGTCTGCAAATGAAACATGTTCTGAAATATAGGAGGTGCTCTGAAAGCAGAAGGGAGCCACTCTCTGCCTTCATGTCAGTCTTTCTTTTAGGACTAAGAGCTCCTTTAGGACAGGTGTTTGGCAGTTTAAAATTCTGCTGCTCCAGTACTCAGCATAGGGCCTACCTCAGAACAGAACTCAGGAAATGGAAGGAAGAAAGGAAGGGAAGGGGACAGTAGGGGAGAGGAGGGAGGAAATGTGTCTCAGTCCTTCTGTCCTGCTATTGACAAGATAACTTATGAACAAACAAACTTATTTCTTATAGTCCAGTAGGCTAGAAAGGCCAAGATCAAGGTGCTGGCAGATTCAGCGTCTGGTCAGATTGTGTCTTCTTGCTGTGTCCACATGGTAGAAGAGACAACGTGTTCCCCTGCCCTATTTTGTAAGGACGCTTGTCCCTCATGACCTACTCACATCCCCAAAGGACCCTCTTCCTGATACCATCACCTTGGGGGTTGGATTGCAACTAATAGTGAAGTTCAACACACTTCTGATTACCTTGTCTAATAGTTGAAAATTTAAACTTTTTAAAATGTCATTGTGAACAATTGGGCTAGGAGAGCAGTGTGGGCTCCTGGTTTTCTTTTTTTCTGATGTTCCTTGTGAGAAAGCCTTCTCTAAACGGGTGTTGCCCGGACAGCACAACAGAGCACAGAATGTCAATTTAAGTCTTCCCCCCCACACACTTTTTCAGGTTACAAATGCTGCTGCCAACTGTCCTGGTCAGATGACTCTTCGTCTCAAACCTCTGCTCGTGTGTGGAGGGGATGGATTCACTCAGTCCAACTTTGATGGCTGCATCACTTCTGCCTTAAGTGTTCTGGAAGCTTTAAAAAATCATGTTTAGTACCTGTATTCTTATTGTCTACATTTTATTTTTGTTTTCACAATTTTCTGTGGTCAGTTATTTAGTTTCTATTTTGTTGAGAAAACTTCCTGGAAAATTATTCTTCACTTAAGGTCATTTTTCATATACAGTATAAAATCAATTTTATAATTGTGATAGTTATAGCCCATATAAGAATGAAAACTATTTGTACCTTACACCTTTCCCCACTTTTCTGAATTTCTGTGACCAATCCTTACTGGAGGAAAAATGGTGCTTTAGAATGATAAATAGACTCCCCCAAAAGTTATGTTAAATCAGAAGTAACAGTTTGTGTGCCAAAACCTCTATTATCCTCTTGAAATCAGTTCTGAATAAAGAATAATCATCATGAAGACCTTGTTTTAGGTCTTCAACTGTGTCCTTCAATTAACATTTTTGCAAATTACTGAACTACAAGATTTCTCCGAACCTAGTATAATTTTTCTTTCTCCTTTTCAAGTTATTAAATGATTTGAATTGTAGGTTATATGTGTCATCATTTTAGGTTTGCAGTGTGGAGGGCAACTTGACTGACAGAGGAATCTACCTATAGATTTTTAGAAAATAGCAAGATTTAATTTGATTTTCCAAGTCACATAGTACTTGCTATACTTAAAACAAATCTGTCTTAATATGAAAGATAAAAATTAAATGGAAACTGAGAGGAAACATATCAGTCTTAACATTTGTATATCCTGTGGCTGGTGCTGTTACATTTCTGTACTCTCCAGCATGTGCTGTGGCATTTAGACTGTGTCAAGTTTAATGAGTTTTTTGTTGTCCAACAAAAAAATTACTGAACCAGAAAATAGATGCACTTAAAATAGTTCAATATTTGCCAACTTAGTAGTTCAGCATATCACCCACATGCTTCAATGGCTTGACCCCCATGACTTGCTGGCTGAAGAGAAATTATCCCTGGCCTTTCACATAAGCTACCTGTTGCTAATTTGAAAAACAAAATGATGAGTTCTATTTTATATCGAAAGGAAAGAAATTGTTGCAGCCTCCTAAACTAAGTTTGGCAGAAGACTTCTTACCTCGATAGTGTTTAAGGATTTACACCTACAGGCCCACTCTTATATGTACACAAATACAGGTACATGTGGGACTTGCTTAAGTATCTACAAAGTGGATTCTGTGATCCTATTGTTTCCTTTTGGCAATTAAATGGTTAAAAAAATTAAACTAAAATGCCTACATATGGTTAACGTCTCTTATTTTGAAAATAGAGAAACAAAAAAGAAAATTAATGCAGTTTCTGGAATAAAATATTGAAAAGTAGTGAGTTTGTTTATTTGTTTGTTTTTCATCATTGTGGCCCATGTTTGATTAACATTTGTCTTTCTATTGATTTTTCTCTTAAAATGTGGTAGAAAAGTCACTCAATCTAACTTGCATTTTCTTTTTTTTTTTTTTTTGGGGGGGGGGGTAGGTACCAGGGATTGAACTCAGGCCACATCCGCAGTCCTATTTTGTATTTTATCTAAAGACAAGATCTTACTGAGTTGCTTAGCGCCTCACCGTTGTGAGGTTGGCTTTGAACTTAAAATCCTCCTGCCTCAGCCTCCCAAGCCACTGAGATTACAGAGAGCATCACTGCACTCAGCCCTAACTCATGTTTAACAGATATAACTCATTAAATTGACAGCATCCTTTAAGAACAATGCTGTAATCATTTCATGAACTTACATCCTAGAAAGGAGGAGAGGAAAGATTCATAAAGGGGGTTGGAATTACTTAGAGAAAGTACTTTTCTACGTCATGACTAAAAACTCTAAGATCTCTTCATTCTAATGTCACTTTGCTATTTTAAACATTTTAAAAATCCCTTTTACATTTGGATTTTCATTTGCCTCTTCCTCTTTAGAAGTTAAATGGAATATATCTCCTGCTGTCCAGAGGGCCGAATGTGTCAGATGGCAGGACACTCTAAAAGACCACAGGGTGAAGCTATCAAGCTCCCCCAGTAGAATGGGGTCAGCAGGCTTGGGGTCAGCAGGCTGAACTGGTTGCTGAGGTGTGTGTATTTCAACCCCACAAGACCACACAGCACCACCATATTTCCAAATAAGAACTTTTATTAATCAAGCCAGCCAAGGAAAGCTGCTCTGTTTTGAAAGGAGCATATTCAAGTGAGAAACGGCTTGAGCCGTGGGGTGATTTAATACTTGTTAGCTGATAAATATAGCCTTTGCCAGAATAAAACTTTATGATGCAGTGTTGAAAAGCTTAATTACTAAACTGTCTATGCACGTCTTGCACAGGCAGCAAGGGTGACAAATTATAGCAGCGGAATAGTATTTTTCACCTTTGGCATTTCTAAAGGGGAAAAGTATGCCTCAAAAACGTTGAGAAAGCAGTAATAATCCCAGACCACATATTACTGAGGGGAAAAAAAGACACTTCATTGAGTCACCAAGACTTCTGCACGAAATGTCATCATCTCCACCCCCCCACCCCCGCCTACCCACTACTTTGTTAAGAGAACAGGTCAGTTTTACATTTATTTGGCCTTTATACTTATCCAAGCATGTGAGTATATATATATATTTCTTTTCCACTTTTCATCCTGCAAAATAAGCAGAACAGGGAATTCTTGTTCATATTAAACAAATAAAGAAACTGAGTCGAGAACTTGACCAGCTAAGGTCATACAATAATATCCCAGGACGAGAACCCAGGCTTCCCATGACCCGTTGCTATTTACTGGCACCATGCTGCTGCCAGATGAACATGATAATTAAAGCTGAGCTGAAATATTAGTTGGGGGTACAGTCAGCACCATGTGGTCCTCTTATTGATGTTTCATTTCAGAGAGCTAACACTAATCCTGATGTGATATATATCGGAGTCTAAAATGGAGCAAAGTCTCCAGAAGTACTGGCTAAATGATTTATACTCCTGTTATTTTCGTTCGCTGGTTTATTTCCTTCTTTGGGGGGCACTCACTGTGAGAAATAGCTGCATCCTAATGACACTGAATTTCCACCCAGCAGTAGCTGTTTGGCCTACAGACTTGCTCTGTGTTCATCCTTCTGTCTGTATTTCCCTTTGTGTCTTTGTTCTCCCTGTTTCATTCTTCTCTTCTCTCCCAGTTTCTGCCATTTCTTCCTACTTTTAATTTTTTTCTTCTGTTCTTCTCCTATGCTCAATTCTCCAATCTCAGAAAAACCTGGAATATAACGTAATTATATTATGATTCATAGTATTTGGTACTTCCTTATTTTAATGTATCAGAGTTTTGCTTTGTTCCTAAAATTTAAAATTCTTGATTTTGTTTGTTATTCAAGTGGATGACCCTCGATTTGATTTTCAAAAGAGATGCAAGAATTTAAAATTGACTGTAGCTTTCAAGAATCCCAGTGCTAATAACAACAACAACAAAACAACAAAACTTGTACAGTTTCTTTTCTCTACTTCTTTACTCCTCCTATCACATATGTACAAAGCATAGTGCCAAGTTCTCTGGCAGACATAAAGGAATGTAACCAGCAATACCCATCCCAAGATTCTACCTAGGGAAGGCAAGACCCAGGGACTGGGAGGCAGGGTAAAGATACATTGCATTAGTCAGTTTTCCATTACTATAACAAAATATCTGAGGCTGAGTACCAAGAAAAGAAGTTGATTTTGTTCACACTTTTGGAGATTTGGTTTCATCTTGGCTCTGGTGAAGGCCACAGGACAGAGCATCACAAATAGTGGGAATACAGAAGAGAGAGAGGTGACAAGAAGCCAGGAAGGGACAAGTCACAGTCTTACATGCTAGGCTACCACTGAGCTACATCCCCAATCCTTTTTATTTTAATTTGAGACAGAATCTCACTAAATTACCCAGGAGAGCTTCAAACTTGTGATCCTCCTGCCTGAACCTCCTAGGTCACTGGAATTATGGTTGTGTACCACTGTGCCTGGTTTAGACTGCACCTCTTAAAGGCCCCACTACCTCTTAACATCACCACACTGAGGATCATGTTCCCAATACATGAATCCTTAAGGGACACTCAACCCATATCCAAACCATGGCATACATGTTGGTACAGTGCAGGCAATGAATAAGATGCTAGATAGTCCTAAGAGAAATGTTTCCTTGAGGAACAGAGGGTCCCTGAACAGACACAGAGATACATCAGTCAAAGACACCAGACAGCTTCTTTCCCCTTTACATCATAACTGGGCAGACCTAGCTGACTTCAGGAATCCAAACTGCATATGGGTATAATCATGACAAGCTAGTTGTTTCTATGGAGAAGCCTCAGAAAGTATGCTACGGCAAGAGGAAAGAGCCCTAACAAACCTCATGCTATCTGGTGAGACTAAGCTGCTCTATTCCAATCTAGAATGTACTGTATTTTAGCCAGAATCCTCTGACCCGATAAGCCAGGAGAAGGTAAAATGGTTGTGTGGCCCATATTTCCTTCTAAACAGTAAGTATTATGTACTTCAGATATCACAGCAGAATCCATCAGAAGAATCTGCTAAGGAGAAAGAATCTCTAAGAGATTGTTAATTAAAAAGGCATTGAAATGTCTAAGCCTAGAGCCATTAGGAGACCATTTAGACCAGTTGTTCTTAACCAACTTAAACTTTGAACTCATCTGAGAAGCTGTAGAAAGCTATGAATCTTCTCATAACAATAACAGAAACAACCATACATGTATGGCCATAGAATTTGCATACCATTTAAGGCCTACTAACTAGCTGCTTCTTTTTGTAAATAAAGTTTTATTGGAATACAAGCCTGGCCCACTCATTTCTTATTGTCTATGGCAGTTTTTTGTTCTACAAAACTATAAAAAGTGTTTCAGATATAGGCCTTATTGTTTGAAAAGTCTTAAATAGTTACTATATGGCCCTCTAAGAAAAAGTTTACTTACTCCTGTTTTAGGAGATTACAAACCTATAAAACTATTTCTGGACATTCAGGGGTCTAGGGACCCCAGATTAAAAAATTCCAAATCTCAGTCCTATCACTTTATGTAAATGCAGGATTATTCTAGATGCACACACCTGATACATTGTTCCTTGATCCTGTGCCCCATTATAAATTCTTTAAGGCAAACATGTAACTTTGCAGTTAAGAACATGTCCTTTGGGGTTTAATAGATCTACTTTTTAATATTGAGAAGATTTTGCTCCTCATAGTGTGGTCTTAAGGCATTTAAACAATCCCACTTAACCTCCTTTTTCATCTGAAAAATGAGTTAATGGTAGCTACTTCATAAGGTAGTTACAAGGCAAGTTGCATATAAGTTTGTGTTAGGAGAGTATGGACACAGTTAAGTGCTAATAAATGATAACTTATGATGATGTTGGTGATAAGGAAGGAGGAAGAAGGAAGAAAGGTTTGAGAAGATCCTCCTGGTGTCTCTGAGGCCTCTGGGAAGGTGATTTCTTTGGCATTTCCTGATAGGAGAATTTATGCGCTGAAAGCAAACTATGGTGGAACTCTGGAACTTACAAAACTCTATGAAACAGAATAGCAGTGTCTACCTGCAATCGACTATAACATCTTCCTCTTTTCCTGTTCCAGTCCATAAAGAGACAACCCGCTTAGAGAAAATTCGGTGTGCTCCAGTGTACCTTGGAAAGAAACCAGGAAAGGTCATTACCAGGCATAAGGATAATATGAAATAGAAGCATTCTAACAAATGGTCTTTTTTCTTAGCAAGTGTATGTACTGAATGCAAAGAATTGCACGCTTGGATTGGATTCTGCTGAAGATTATTTACTTAATCTCTGAAACACTGTGAAAACTAGGAGTGAGTTAGTTCACATTCTTAACATGTTTGGCTAAGTATGCAGATTCATTTCCTGTCCCTGGCCTTCATTTTAAAAAACTCAGTTCCCGGCGGTTTTCATGACATCTGAATCCACTACTTACTAGATGTAAAATCTTGGACCAGTTTCTTATGTCTTATGTCTTCATTTATAAAATGTGGATACTAATTTTACCTACTTTAGGATTATTCTGATGGTGTTTAGTATTGTGCTCTGCATATAGAAAAATCTTCAGTAATCTCAGCTGTAGCTACACTCTCCATACATCATTTCTATTTATAGTCATTAGGTAATCTCAAAGCTCTTACTTTATGCTGCTTCCCATTATTTGGTGGAGAAATGGAGGGGGAGATGGAAAACTGCTCTACCATTTGAAATAGCCTAATAAACACATGTATTTCACTTCTTAACATGCTACATACTATTCAAATTTCCTGCTGAGGAAAGCCAGAAATTCAAGTAGAAAAGTAAATCTAAGTACAGAAACCTGCTGAGTCTGTTTTATGGTGTTCTACTTGAAAAGCTGGAGTCATATATACTGAAATTAAAATTACGAATAATTGAGTTACCTAGAAAAGAAGGTTATGTGAACTTCAATTTAAATACTGATTAACTAGAAATCCTTTTTTGCACCAACTCTTGCATTACTATCTTTCCAAAATGCTTGGTTCACTGTTTTCTTTTTTACTTTAGTACCAATGATATAGACAGTATAATAAAGTTGAATGGATTTGCAAAGTCTTGATGTCAGGGTTTCATTAAAATGTAGTAAGCTTTTTGGAGACAGAGATTTTTGTCTTTTTTCTTCACCTTAAAATCCCCAGTGTCCAAAAAGTATGGGCCATTGAATGAAGGATTCAAGAACATTCAGACCATCAGCAATTAGGAAACTATACAGGATTATGTAACTAACTAACGCAGAAAAAAAATAGACAATTAACAATTTGAAGTCTGACAAGGTACAAATAAAAGAAAATGGGGGAAAAATTGAGTCTTACCTGTGAATGTATAAGCTCCACAAAAACAAAAATCATGTGAGACTTACTGAAAGTATATCTTCAAACCCTAGTAATGCCACATATTAGCCCTTTGAATAATTTTTTATTGAATAATCAAATGATTTAAAGAATCAAAATCTAAGTGAAAATGAGTACTACATTCTTTAAAACTCGAGAAAACTATCCTAGATATACGACATGTAACACGGGCCATCTCTGTGTACTTGGTGTTTGTATATGCACATGTGTGTGCCACAGTGGTGGTAGGGAAGGTGAATAATATTGTTCTTTTGAAAATTTTAATCAGCATGGCTACTATCGTGGCATATTCTGCTATTGTGGTTCATCACTAACCAGCAACATGCAATCAGGGTTAATTGGCTAATATTTTTATTTTCTTGATATTCTTTATTAAAATTGTTCTAAAGGTAACAGGAGTTAGGCTTAAAGTCGGACCCATTTCTACCAGACAGTTGTCAACCTCAAATGTGCACCATACACTTTAACCATGTTAGTAAGCCATGTTTATTTACCCTTTGGGAAATAATCTATTTACTGTGAACCAAAAGATGGTCAGATTAGTGAATGCATTGTGGAGGGAAAAAAAGGCAATGTCACTCAGTTGACAAGTTAGTTCTATAAATAGGAAAGAGCTAAGAGAATAAATATTAATCATTGAAATAGTAAATGCCTTATAATTATTTCAATAGTTGCTGAAATTATGTGACAGAATTTGACATGCATTATATACTATAACAAATATCACAAGAAAGAATAAATCAGTAAAACCTTTCATATTAGACTTGGAAAAAGTTAAAGATTCTTGCCTCAATGCTCTAAAATTTCTAGTGTGTGACCTGGAAAGTGCATAAGGGGTGTGAATGTTGAGAAAGCAAGATGATCACTCATTGCTGTCAATATGGTTATAGTCAGGAATTCAAGTAAACTAACTTATAAATTAATAAGAAGTTACTGGAAAGGCTAAACTATAAACATTTAAGATCAATGGCTTTTCTCCATGCCATAATGGTCAATGTAAATATGTTTTATGCATAATGTTAATAGAAAAAAACAGAATACAAAGAAATAGCCCCAGAAAAATATATACAGAATTTATACAAGAAAAAATTTTAATATTTTTACTAAATAATATTTTTTAAAGATTTGAATAGGTGGAAAGATATAGTGTCCTTAGAGAGAGATAGTTGAATATTATGAATTCTTTCTTATTTTCTCCTAGTTAATATATAGGTTATGCACAAATAACAGTGGGATTTCTAATCTAAAAATTGTTTTCTTTAAATCAATCTAGAAAAAAAATTAAAAGGTAAAAATAACTAATAAGTTATGAGCTATAAGGTAATAACTATAGAAATTTTATCCATTGTAAAAATATTAGAGGAGATAAATCAGTTTACCATTGGTCCAAGAATTGACACAAATCAATAAAAAATAAATAGCTATAACACAGCACTAATGTGATAAAGAAAGAAATACAAAACCAATGACAAGGGAAGAATTATTTAACAGATGATTTGAAGAAAATTGACAAGCTATTTATTTCTTTTAAAAAATCAGCTGTGATTCTATTCTTACCAAACAGTATTTGCATTTGAAAAGAGAAGGGCATTATACATCAGCAAGTAAAGAATGAGGCCAACCTTTCTATTGCTCTTCCTCTTAAAATCTTGTTTAACAGAAATCTTGTTTAATAGAAAAAAAAGACAAATGCAAATGCATATGAACATGTTTTATCTCATGATTGATCAAAATGTGTACCTATGTGTATATGTTTGTTTGTGTATTTAAAATCATATTCTGCCTCATAAGTAAATAGAAAAACAGAAGTTAAAACTACAATGAAATGTGACTCTCAACCTACCAAAGTGGTATCATTTTTAAAAAGACTAATTGTAAAAAGAAATTTTTTCAAATGACTGGCAGAAGAAAAAGCTTTTGCAACCTCTTTGCAAAGTAAATGACAATATGTATCAAATGTGTCTTTCTTTTTTTATATCATATTTACTTTTATATTTTCAAATGTGTTTTTTGAAAGCATGTTTTTTAACTTAATGACTCTACATCTAGGAATCTGGCATAAAGAAAATACTCAAGAATGCAGACAATGATTTATCTGCAATATGTTTACTTAAGCACTAGTTACACTGGAGAAAAACTGGTAACACTAATAGGAAATGGTTGAATATTTTCTAATAGATCAAAATAGTGGAATTTAATGTAGTGATTTTAAAAAATGTGCTTTCAAAAGCACATGTGTCCATCTGGAATATAACTTCTGATACAGTAGTACAAGAAAACCCACAATACAATATGCTCTTTTCTCTTTCACAACATAAAGCGTGTGTAATATGTGTTTATGTGTATACATAAATAAAAGCTAAAAGAAAACATTAAAATAAAGCCCTTAAAGTGGTGGGATTTTGAGTGGTTTTTTTTTTTCTTTTATTTTCTGTATATTTCTCTGTATTTTTACAATGAGGGGCAACCACCAATTGGCTTTGTCTTGCATTGATTCAGAGGGCAGAACCAAGCCTTATAGCAACAGGAAAGCTATTGAAGCTAATATCAGAAAGAAATTTCTAACAAGCAGAAATTTCCAATGTGGAGCAGACCTCTGGAAGCGTCTGCCATCAAGAGAAGTGTTCCAGCAGAGGCTGGGAGGTCACCATCCAGTGTGTGCTCCACAGTGGGGAAAGGTCACCCAACTGTGCTTCCCAACCCTGGCTGGGCCACAGAATCACCTGAGGAGAGGATAGAGTGCAGATTTCTGGGTCACAAGTCCTGTCTGACTGAATTGAAGATCCAGGACTGTGATCTGGGGATCTGCATTCATCTATAGTTCCCTAGTGAATTCAGCAACCTGAGACAAAGTGTCTACAAGTGAAAACCCCCACCTTAGACTGTTAAGGCTGCTTCCAGATTGAAGACTCAAAGTGGTTCTGCAAATCAAAGGGCTACAGATTACCTATCTGTGTTATTAAACACACACACACACACACACACACACACACACACACACATTATAGATGCAAAGATGCAAACGGAGGTTGGCTGAGGTTGGAGGGGACTCATCTGAAGTGTAGGACTGCAAACTGTTTTTAATAATTTGGACATTGAACCTCTGGTCTACTGGCCCTTGCGTTGTAGCGTGCATGAGAGAATGTTCTTGTTCTTAGAAAATACTTATTGCAATATTTAGCAGTAAAAAGGCATTTTGTTTATGACTAACTCTGAATAGTTCAGAAGAAAACAGTTATTTAGAGGTAGATAAAATAGAAGGCTAGATGAATTCAAGAAAAACTGTAAATAGGACTAACCTGGAAATTTAAGCCAAAGATAAGTGGGGATTTTGTCCCCTTTTTGCATCATTTGTGTTTTTAAAAAATTACCTTTCAAAAATGAGAATCAAAAGACATCAAGGCAATTGCAATCTCTAGGCTACCTGAATTAAAATCATCAGGGCTGTTTTCTCATGGATTCATTTATTCAACCAACAGGTGATCAAGGACCTATTCTATACCAGGCTGTCCATTCAAAGCACTTAAGGTATATCAGGGATCAATACAGTTTCCTGTCACATAGTGGTTACATTCAAGTAAGGTTAATGTAAAATTCAGATTCATGGGCCCTGGACTCACTGAAGTAGCATTTCTGGAGAAGGGATCAGGAATCCACATTATACTAAACATTCCTAAGGAGCTGCTCTTATGTACTAATGTGGTGTTGTTTTTAAAATATGGACTTTAACCTGTAAGTGGTTCACTATGGCAATTTAGGAAGCCAAGATTTTCTTTTCTAATTAAAATAACTGAGAAAAGACCATGAAAAATAAAATTAGGATACTGAAACAAGGAAAGAGTAACTACTATTTCACAAAACTCTTGTTTCTGTGCCTTGCATCACAAGGTAAACTGGGTTTCATCTGGAAAATAATTACTAGAAAATACTGTATATAAAATACACCGCTGATCCAGTTCTTCCCAGCCCCCTGCACACACCAGTTCTTTCTTAGTCCAAATCTGGAAGCACAGAGATCCTGGAGCACAGAAACCACTTAAGAGGGACAGTCTGTTCTGGGAAGTTGACTCACAAGGAATATCCCTGATATGATAATACTTCCTTTTTCTTCTGGGCTGAGCCTGGAGCAGCATTCTCCCACAGATGGCAATGTCTCTAGCACATGTTGCCTCATTTTCTTTGATAGACATGACATGGCACACCACACTCTCTGTCCCAGCACTGAATGGCAGAGGTAAAGCAACAGATGAAAGGAAATCCTAGGACCAAATGTTGCCATTTTTGAGGATGGTTTTTTGAAGAACAGGAACATAGAACAAAACAACCAGTTTTTCAGGCCAAAGTGCTGATTCAGGCTCCTTATAGCAGGTCAAAACCACATGCAACCCCTACTTTGTGACCCAGATAAGAGATACCCATTGTCTTAATCAAAATGAAGCAGTATGGGGTGAACAAACCCGCGAGACAAGTTGAGAAGTCCACCCAGGCACTCTGGGAACCCAAGAGCCTGTTGAGCTAAGCAGGCCAGGGATGTTACTGTGGTTTACTTGTGAGCTGGTGCGGAAGTTCTGCTGTCACTAAGAAGAGAAATCCAAAGGCTAGTTCAACATAAATGCCCATCCCCAGCTCCCCGGGTGCATTGAGGGCAATCACAGGTGAGTCATAAGCAGGGTGGAAAAAGTAGAGATGCCCTCCAGAGTCCTGAGACAAGCTGCTTTTATCAAGCAAGAGAGTGTCTCATAAGGAACTGAAAATGGAATTACTCAAATCAAAAACTGCTGTCCTCACCAGTATGATTCCTTTCCTGACCCAAGTCTGGGAAGTGCCACCATAAACTCCCCAGATACACATTTGCTCATCTGAGAAGGACAGCACTAGACATTCTCAGAGGTACTCAGTGGCACTTTCACAGCATGGGAAGCCAAGCCTCTTCTACCTCAAACCAAATCACTGAGATGCTTGATTCTGTACAGTTGTGGTAAAAATGCCCTCCATCAAAGACAGGCTACAATACCACAAGCCAAAGATAAATAACAGAGGAAATGATCAAGAGTGTGACCTCTTGCTGACCCTTGGAGCTAAATCTTTGCTAGACCTCAGAATATCAAAGAGGCTACCAGCCCGCCAAGAGCGATTTATGCATTAACAACATGGAAGCCACCTGAAGCAGCAGAAGCCTGGCTCTCCAGAAGTCTGAGGAGAAAGAGCCCAAAGAAATTTCTGGTTCTAGCCTCCAAAGCAAGGGTTTATTCACACTTCAAATGAAGAAATCCTTTCCCTTTAAAGTAATCCAGAAAAGGTATTTTCCATTTGCTCAGGAGTTGGGATTGTGTTATTTCCTGTCCCGTATTGAGATATTAGCATTTGAAAAATGTGGTCTCCCACCAACTAGCAAAGAAAATGAACTGAAAATGCAAGGGCCTCCCCCTCCTCTTCTTCCTCCTCCTCCTCCTCTTGCTGCAGATTTTGGTTATGGATTCAACTCCGCAAACATGTGGAGCGTTTGCTATTTGAGAAGTATTGTGCTGAGTTCTCAGAGGATGCTGGGTAGAGCAAGACTCAAGTTGTTCATGGAGGGAAGCACAGGTTCCTTTCTCAGAAGAATGTCGCTGACTCAAAAGACTCCAGGTTACTACTTTCAGTTTAGGAAACACTGAGACACAAGGTAGCAAACTGAGACTGAATCTAACAAGCAAGAGTTGGCTCCTAAATTGCTGATGGAGTGCCTAACCTGAATGCTGAGGCAAATGCAGTTAAATCCTCAGAGTAAAAGGTAATAAGAGAAACCAGAAGGCAGAACCTGACCACACAAGGAGTTCAAACAGATAAAATTTGCATTTCCTAGCTCCAAGACACTACAGAGTAGCAAGGACAGAGATTATGGGTAGAGGTAGGTGCCATTATCTCTTTCCTCTTGTCAAAGAGATAGTCTCACTCCTGGAAACCAAAAAGGCCTTAGTATTTACAAAATGTTTGTCTTTCTGGGTGTGGTGTTACATGCCTGTAATCCCAGCAGTTTAGGAGGCTGAGGCAAAAGGATTGCAAGTTCAAAGCCAGCCTCAGCAACTTGGTGAGGCCCTAAACAACTTAGCAAGACCCTATTTCAAAATAAAAATTTGTAAAAAGGGCTGAGGATGTGGCTCCTTGTTTAAGCACCCCTGAGTTCAATCTTCAGTAACCCCCAAAAAAGAGTTTCCCATTGGACTAGAAACAGAAGAATTAAGGCTAGATTTGCTATAGCTGTGCCTTTTTATGGGGCAAACCTGGAGCTGCCAGGGAGCCCACAAGCTCAAGAATAAAGTTAACACCATGAAAAGTGGAGCCAAGAGACGGAGACAAACAAACCTAAGGACATCATTGCACCGTGAACCCTGACCTGGCCATTTTAGTTTTATGAATTAATAAGGTTCTTATTTAGCTTAAGTGAACTTGATTTGATTTTGAAACTCTAATTCTAATGAGAGAGATATACAACAGATGGGAGCTATGGATTCGATACACATCCTCCAGCCCTACCCCCACCCCACCCCACCAACCGGCCCATTGCACAGCCAAGTCTAGTCAGGGGAAATTCCATTTTTTTCCTTAATCAATCATAATACCTCAGCCCTGGAGGTGGGAGGGCATTTGGAAAAATATGAAGAACTTACTTGTTGGTGACTGGAAGTGGGAGCACATCTGGCTTTTAATGGGCATGGGCCAGGGATACTAAATGATCTGAAGGGTTTAAGATCATTCTGCCTGATGAAAGGTAGTCCCGTCCAAAACATCAGCAACCGCACCCTTGAAAAGCCCTAATGGAGTGAAAGTAGATATTGAAATCCAACTTAGAACTGGAGACAAGCCTGAACAGAGATCTAGTTGGTATTGCTTTAATAGAAGAATCAAAAAGAAAGTCAAAGCCTAAGGAGAGTAGAAAATCAAAGAAAATACCGTCCCTCATGCATCCTTCAACCAGTGTCAACCATTCACAGAACTTTTTTGTTTACTAGCAAAACTTACCCCAAAGTTTTCCCCCTATGATTATAAACTCATAGAACTGCTTTCTTCTCATAATATTTAAA
Source organism: Spermophilus citellus (assembly GCF_964194105.1). Classification (NCBI taxonomy): domain Eukaryota; kingdom Metazoa; phylum Chordata; class Mammalia; order Rodentia; family Sciuridae; genus Spermophilus; species Spermophilus citellus. The sequence continues at coordinate 26,635,748 of NC_138195.1, read as the reverse complement.
ATTGAAATTTCTCTAAGAACAGCCCAACCCCATCAGGCTGTGTCCTCTCTTCAGTGTGACTTCTGTGTCCCTTAAGAAGACACTTGAGTCATGTGTCTTCCTAGATATATCCCATTCGGATTTTTTGTTCCCCTCTTCCTCCTGTTGTCTCTGCCTCCTTTCTGAGGCTTCCCACCAACAACAATCTTTTTGAAAATGTACCCAAACTCAAAATATGAAGGTTTGACTTTATTGTTCAGATCCCCTCAATTTGTAGGTTTTATGCTCTCCTTGGTTAAGCTTAAATTACAAATTGGTAGGGTTATTCTCCAGGAGGGTAGCCACTCCTTTGGTTTTATAGCATCTTATATATGTTGCTTCTTGAGTTTGAAATAATGTGTCCTCAAACATCTGCCAAGTGTCCAGCATCTTTGCCCTCAAAGATTTGTAACTCATTGAAAACAACTTACAGTATATCTGTTTGGGTCCTTTAGAAAATAAGCAGGGGATGGTATTCAGATGGCGATGCAGGTCTGACACCTGCACCAGGAAAGAAGGAATGAAGGGGGTCTCCACAGGAAGAGCCCATCCCTATAGTACAACCTCAAAATGATCTCAGCTTTGCCATTTGAGAGCCCCCAGAGCAAAAATCCCCTCCTAGAGAAAAAAAAAAAAATGGCCCAGGAAGAAATGGCCCAGATCTTGTGCTCAGTGGCCGACTACCAGCCAACTACCTTCCTCACAGCAGTTTCTCTTAAAAGAGGATCTGAGTGTTGTACCTACTAACAGACACATTGGACATTGTGGGTAGTTTTATAAGGGAAGTTGCTTGACATAAGGTGTGTATGTGTGCACACATTCATGCTCAAAAGAAAGGAGATTGCCTTGAAAGTAGGAGTCTGAACTGTGACATGATAAAACAGTGGAAACCACAATAGAATCTGTCTGGGAGACCAAGTCCCACCCCAACTTCTAGGCTTTGGGTTCAGTTGAAAGAGAACAATTTCACACCCCTTTCAAAAGCAGAGGCATTAGAAATGGAGCTGCCTGGCCCCGAGGGCAAAGCATTCTGGGAACACAGGGCATCCAGCATGCTGTGTTCACCGTAAAGGGGAAAAGCCCTCTGTTTTGACCAGGAATCAGGGGAGTTATTTTGGGAGCAGCCTCGTCAGTGACCCAGATGTCACCATTGGAGTTTCCAAGTTCTGAAGAACACAAGCCTTGAGAGTGCTTTTCTTCAAGGGGCTTTTTGTACAAACCTGCTACAAATCCAGCATTCATTCTCAGCGGAGCCTACAGAGAGGGGGGCCATTATCATTACAGAGGGTGAGCCTTCCTGGGAAGTGACTTGCCTGCCCACTCGGGACCGTGGCTTACTGTCACATGACTATATGGCCTGGGGAGAAAGCACTCGGAATTTGCACATACACATCAAATTTTACAAGTCTATCTTTTGGTCGGTAAAGTGCCATATATTAAAAAGCCCAAGAAATGACAACCATTTTTCTAATCCTTATGATGTTTTCTGAATGAATTTCTCTGATGTGAACTGCTTTGTGCTGCCTACTGGGGAGATGAAGGAAAGGAATCCTAGCCCTAAAAGAATGATTGATTAATTCCCCTCTCAGGCCACCTGTGAGTAATCCCAGACTCTCCTCTTACTTGAAAGGGAAAGATAAATTAGTTATAATAACCAGAATTATTTGGATCCTTCTGCATTATCTCATTTTATACATAGGATAACCCTATCAGGAAGGTATTGCTGGGGCTGAGGGGGGAAAGCAAAAAGATATTATGCCATTCTCCTCCTTGGACAGATGAGGACACGTAGACTCAGAAAGCTTAAGTAATTAAACTAACTAATCCAATCAGCGAATAGTTCAGCTGAGACTTGAACTCTGGTCAGTTTGATCTCAGAGCTGTACCCTTCACCATGTTCTCCTACTTCCCCATCAGGGCACTCAGGGCCGTCCAGGTTTTGCACAGCATGAGTTTATACAGTTTGAGGTAGTATAAGTGTGAAGGGGGAGAAGAAGGCTTCTTTAAGAAAAAGTAAAAAAAAAAATAGTATCATATATATATGATATTTTATAATATATTTTGTGTATATATATATATAAACAAAATTCAATATGAGACCTTAGAAGGCAGAGAAGATGGAGGGTAGGCTTCATTAGTCTCACAGTAAATAACTTTTGACTGTATAAAACCCGTTGTTGCCAACGATATTATTAGGAAGAAGAAGAATTCTTCAAGTTGACATGCATGAGAATTTCATTGATGGTTTGAGAGTTTTGGATTTCCTTCAGATATCAAAGTTGTTCTAGACATTCAGAGACACCACATGACCCTTTCCAGCCACCATATAGTGTCTACATCTGAGTCACACACCCTCAGCTCAAATTCTCTTCTTGAATTCCACTTCCCACCTGCCTCATCTTCTCTTCAGTTATCCTTGCATTTCTGTTGGCCATACTTCTGTCATCTTCTTCACAACATTGATGTCTTCTGCCAGGTTGGAAATGGGGATTTTCTTCCTCACTCAGATGAGAATTGGATTCTTTGGCAGCTCCTCCTTCCTGTGTCTTTTCAATTTCACTTTGCTAACTGCACAGAAGGTGAGACATTCAAAAATGATTCTCAACCAAATGGTCTTAACCAATCACTGAGTTTTCTATAAGATGCTTCTTGAAAATGATGATTACAATAATTTGGTATGCCTTAGACCATATTTTAATGCTAAGTAGGTAGAAACCAGTATGTAATGGCATTTGCTATTATTCACATGAAATTTTGAATTAGAAAATGATTCAAGTCCACAGGGTGGATGTTCAGAGAATTCTAGGACATCCAAAATGCTCTTCAGCTTAAGGGATTTGAGCTCACTGGCAACAGAGCATTAAACCACAGTTTTCCCCCCATGTCCTCACAATCATTGCAGCAGAATTGTCTAGGTTCCAGTGATGGGACTAGCCTATCTTTCCTAATATCCACACATCACAAGGGTGGATGTAGCCACTAAAACTCCCAAAGTAAGAGTACCTCTGCAGAAGATGATCAAATGGAGCCTATCATGGCTTCATAGCCAGCCCATAGGCCTGGGACTTGGTCCTAAGCACCCCCTGATCTCACCTTGAAACTGGGATCTGTCACTTTCCCCATTACCTCAGTTTGCCCACTGATAAAAGGTAAGAATGAATATTTGCAGTCATCAAGTAATGATTGCACTTTGGATGGAAATCTCCCAGTGATTAGTGCAGTCATGATTAAAATGCATAACTGGGCTCTACAGTTTAAATACATTATCTCATTATATTTCCCCCAATTGTGCTAGGAAGATGTGATATCTTCTTTGTACAGCCATGGAAACGAAGGCTCAGAGAAATTAGTTAATTTGCCCAAAGGCACCAGAGCAGAGTCAGGGTTTGTACCTGACCTCAAAGATTGTTCTTTCTACCATTCAAGTTAGATTTGATTTAACAGGATCTATACAGAATGCAGAGTCCTGAACATTTGTACTTAGGGTCCCAAAGTCCTCTGAAAATGTATACCTAAAATCTCTGATAGGAATTAATATTAATGTCATTGTCAGTCAACAATATTTAAAACAATATTTACCAGGAAGAATGGCAGTAACACTTTTTACTCCAAGCCCCTTTATACTTTCTTAAAGTACTATCTATATTTATTGTTGCATTTTTACTCTCCCAGAAATACTTTGAGTTCTTAGAGAAAAAGGAAACTGGTGCCCATAGAGATCAAAGGACTTGCCTGATCAATTATAAGGTACTCTGACTCTTCACCTAGTGGAATTACTTTTGTGGGGAAGGATGTGTGCTTAAACATGTCTGATTTAATTATTTAATGTATTTTTAAGGTAAAAAAATAAGTGTTTATCATAACAAATCAAATACAACACACTTGCTTTAGAGGTTAATCACCTTCCTCTTTTCTTCTTCCATTCACACGTGCCTCAAGTTATCCATGGTCATGGCTCCGTGTACAATCTTCCACTCCAGACTGGAATTTCGTGGTAGGAAAGATTATATCATTGGCTGAGTAAAAGGCAGTTCCTCCAGGAAGTCAAGAAGGGTGATATTACAATTTTGGGCACACGAAGCCATCGGAGATGCTCCCACTGACTCTAGACTCTGTTTCTGCTTCCCACTTACCCCATGCCTGATTCTCCTTCCTAGTCTGGTCGCCCAGCCTGGATACAAACGAGGCTCCAGGGTTCATTGCCACTGGCGAAGCTTGACATGCCCTCAGTTTGTCACCCACTTGACGCAATATCTGTTCATCCGAGTGCTTTAAAAAATTGTGAGCCATACCCACTCTGTCACCCTAGCCAGCTGCCCATACTTCCTCTGAGGGTGTTGTGGTCTCTAAGGATGATGTTATAAGATCTTTGAATTAGGAATGAAATCCTGGTGCACCCTGTGCTGCATATAAATGCCCAGAGTTCTTCCATCAATCCCTTTCTGCCATTCTCCTGACCATGTAAGAGTGTCTCTTGGGCTCTGTCTTAAGATTGTTTTACAATCACTTAACTTACACTCACATCACGTCAATTTTGACATCATAATGTGATTTGTATTGATCTGAGGCTGCCATCAGGATGAGCTCATAACTATATCAAAACCTCTGTTGAGTAAATAAAGAACTTATTTTGTATGTGGAGGATGATGGAGCATGGAAAAATCACAGAAAGGGACCAGAAAAAAATACAAGCTCAGTGGGGAAATTTTAAACATCAAACATTTTTTTTTACACAAAATACCAAAGGTCACTAGTCTCCCACATCAAATACACAGACAATTTTTTTAAACAAATCCATTTCAGTCTGAGTCTTGAAACAAGTCTAAAGTATGTGATTTTGCAAAGATGATGCTGGGGTAATTTTAATTTTGTTGGTTTTCAAATATGAAGGAGGAACAATTTGGGATGTAAGAAGAGTGGGGGAGGGTGAATGGCCCTTCAATCCCTTCAGAGTGGTTGACATTTGAATATGTGATCCCGAAGTGCAAAATTCCAGAATCACATTCATTTGCCGACCTAAGATATCGCCAGTCGGGCAAAACAGGCTCGGAAATGTGGCTTCGTGCCTGCTTTCAAAGAGCTAGCAGTCCCCTTTGTATTCAACTAAAGCTAAGTTTAGCACCCCACACTTTGCCCAAGATACAACCTCCACATTTGTCTTGGCAACAGTTCAAGGAGGGGATGGGATTTGGTGGAATGAGCATGAAAATGATCCTTAGTCCATATCATCCTGTCTGCAGAAGGCGGATGGAGACGGAGGGTTTTCAGGCTGAGTTCCCGCCGACCTTAACTGGAATAACTTGCTCTCTTTCACATCTGCAGCTGTGTCCTCCTCAGGGAGTTGTCCAACTAAATGTGATTTTAAACATCTGTCAGCTAAATCAGAGCTCCAAATTTAGCACTCGGGAACATTATGTGGATTTGTGATGCTCGCTGGAGAACACTGGATCCATAAACCAAGCTCACATGAGACAGCCGGGTGGTACTCTGGTTGGTAATTTCATCTATGACACATTTAATTTGGCTGTACATTTATGAATGTTATGTAAAGGGAAAGAGTGACCATTTCCTTGCTGAAATTCTTTCTGAATTGAATGGCTGCAAGATCAATAACAAGAAGGAAAAGCCTCTACACTGGGAACCCAGACTATATCCATATCCAATCATTTGCCTGGAATTAAAAAAAAAAAAAAAAATCCCCACAGGCTGGTTTTATCTGAATTTCCTGAAATTCTATTTTCCACCCCAAGCCAATTTTCTGATCCAGTTAAAACTTTGTTCTGCTATATCCAATCCCAGAAGAAAAGAAGTTCTGCATACAGTCGTCATTCTAATTTGTCACCTTTGAAGATGTCAAATTGTATGTGAAAGTCCTCTGGCTTCTTTTCCTTTGTTGTATTGACCTTCTGAGATATGTGCTGCTGTTAAGGAAAATTAGGAGGCCAGCTCTTTGCTAAGGCAAGTCTCTGTGATTAGCTAGGAATTCCGAATGCATATGGCAGTTTGCAGCCAATCCTATTAATTCCCAAGATCATGGTACCCTTAAAGGGAGACATGGGGAGAAATAGCATTACAATACAAGATGGGTTGGCAATAGATGATTTATTGCTGTATAAAGCCTTGTGAATTTTCTCTACTCAGGTTAGTGCAAAGTCTCATAGCTTTCCACATTCATTTCTCATTAAGGCTTCTTTGGTTTCTCAGCTGCGGATAGTTACCCACTTCTCCCAGCTGCCAAGGCAGGTTGTATGCCTCTGCACTGGTATTAATGTGTGGGGTTGTTAGGGAGTGTCTTCAACACTGTGATTTCTATGGAGGCAGCCATGGTGTTTGATTTGTTCTGTATACACAGGATTAGGATAGGCCCAAAACTCCAGTCCACTGACATTGTACACATAGTGAATCAGTGCTTGAGTGAGGGGCACTAATTTGAACTGCTTAAGAATATGCCATTTGGGGCTGGGGATAGAGCTTAGTTGGTAGAGTGCTTGTCTCCCATGTATAAGGCCCTGGGTTCAATTCCCAGCACTGCCAGAAAAAAAAAAAAAAAAGAATATGCCATCTCAAGGCAAACAGAGGTGGTTCAGGCACATGGTTGATCAAGAGAGAAAAAACCTTAGAAATGTGCCATAGGTAAATCACAAGTAGATCATGCAAACATGCCCATAGACAGGGAATTCACTCAACTTAGGTTTCTCTTGCTGATAGAGGAAGAGAAGGCCTGTGAGAGAAACCAGAGACTAAGTGAAGACATTTATGAGCCAGGACACAGGGAGGGAAGTGCCATATGTATGGGGTTGTTTGAAGGGGCTGAGCAGGAAGGCATGATAATTATTCCCTCTATTCACCCTCTTCTGCAATGACATACCTACCTTGTATTGTAGCTGGTGAGTTAGGAAACGTAGCAATATTCAGAGGTGAAAAGATTGGGTTGCGAGAGAAAGATGTGACCTTATCCGTGGATTAATCCATTTGTTAGATTAATAATTTAAATGGAGTATTGGGCGGTACCTAGGCAGGTGGTACATGGATGAAGTAAATAGGTTACTGGGGGCATGAACTTTGGGAATATATCTGTCCCTGGCCCCTTCTTTTCTTTCTGGAGCTGCCATGAGCTGAGCAGCTTTTCTCTGACAGACTTTCTGTCATGATGTTCTGCCCCACTTCAGGCTCAGAGCAATAGACTCTGCCAACTGTGGACTCAACTTCTGAAAGCATGAGCCCCAGATAAACTTTTCCTCCTCTAAACTGTTCTTGTCAGGTATTTTGGTCACAGCAAGGAAAAGCTAACTAACACACCTTGGGAGTCCATATAAGGGAATAGTTAAATAACAGCTACTATAGCGTCAGACAGACCAGGATCCAAACCCCTAATGCTGAGGTGAATTATCCTGGAAACATAGCTGAACATCTCTGAGCTAGCTCACTAGGGTGGAAGGGATTAGACACAAGTATAAGTATCTGACACATAGTTAGTGTTCTGTGTAGTCAAAATTATCATCATTACTATGTTTAGTTTGGACTCTTGCTTACAAGTAATAAAAATGAAACAAAGCTGATTTAGGTTAAAAAAAAAAAAAAGGTGTTTTTTTGTCCCTGGGCTTTAGGCTGGTTCTGTCAACTCTGCCCTTCTCTGCACACCTGTTTCACCCTCTCCCTCAGCTTCTTAACTCAGGTCCACATCATGGTTGGAGAAAAGCTACCTCCTGACCCTTAAACTAGCTTGCTGTAAGTTCAACTACTCCAAAAAGAGACCAACATGAGTCCTTTTCCTGTCTTCAATTTCACGCTTCTGGGGGAAAGTTTCTGAGGAACTCACCTTGAATTGGAGCTACTTCTGTCCACTCACTTAGTGAGGGTGGTGCATGCACAGAGGCAGGGGTCAAATGACTCCAAGGCCCCCAGAAGGCAACAGACATGAGGCAACAGACATGGAGGGAAAATAGATGTGGGAGAGAGATCGTCACAAGATGGACAGATGCTGCAAAAATCACCTTCAAACTACTAGGATCATGAAAAAGGAACATTTAAAAATGTGAAGCAATACACAAAATGCCCTTCCTTATGAAAAAAAAAATATTTCATACATATTATGATCATAAGCTATAAAGATTTATAGGGAACACAAAGAAATTGTTGTTATGCTATGGTGATGATTTTTTAATGCCCTTTGATTTAATAACAAAACTCTGCTGAATGTGGAAAGCTCCTGCAAGGATTAATAACCCTTGAGCCTTTGCCACCTAACACCTTTAGCAGGGATTAGTTGACAACTGGCTGAGAGCTAAGCCCCAAGGGGACAGACCCAGGCCAAAAAGGGGAGGGGGAGGCCAAAAAAATGCCCCGAGTGCTGGAGGCCAAGTGTCTTGCTCTTCACAGAGTGTGGACACTGAGGTCCTCTCTTCCTGGAAAGGGAGAAGCCTGGCTCAGAATTCTGAAGCTTCCATGGTGTTTTCGCAGAACATCAGTAAATTCCAGGCTGGAGACAAGGCAGCTACTAGAAAACTCCTTTGGTAATTAAAAAATAAAGAAATAAATACGCACTGGGGACATTGTGAAAAGGCACCAAGTGGTTTGGGGGGCAAGACTGGTGACAGTTTCCAAAGGCCCCACAGACATTCTATAGAAACAAAGAATCCCACGCCCACTCCAGCAGCCTCTGAGCCCATCTGGCACTCTGTCCCCAGTTCCCACCCTTGGGCCCAGTGAGGATGACCCGGGAAAAGTCTTCCCATTTAGTCTTTGGCACCCTGCTTCTGCTAGCTTGAATGTCAATGTGCTGCTTCTTCTAATGTTTCCCTCAGGGATTGGGTAGGACAGATAGTCACTGTCATGTTAAAGCCAAAGACTTATGAAGCAACTTTGTGAGCATTGTGAGAGCTTAACTCCTACCCCAGAGACAGACCCCCTGAGACTCTTTCCTGGACAGAGACCGAGGCTCTGAAATGCAGTGGGTAAATCACATCCACAGCTCCGTCTGCAGAGGAGACGCAGTACTTTTGATATTGCTCAAGTTAGCTGCCCCAAGACACTGCCCAAATGTTCCTTTAAACACTGCTTTTATCTTCAACAAAACTATATATGGCCAGAACTCCAGAAAAATTCACTTTAGTCTAAGGGCTTTGAGGGAGTGTTCAAGACCCGGCTTTACAAGATTCTAAGGTCTGCTGCTGGATTTTACCTTGATCACAACCCTTAATGTCACCCACTTGGACAGTTCCTGTGTCCTATGGAGGATAGACCTACACAGCTATCTGTCTAACACTTATGAAACAGCCATGCATTCATTAAGGTAGTGGATTTAAAAATTGTCATAAACTTTATGGCTTTAAACAAATGATTATCTTGCAGTTGGGAGGTGAGAAATCTGAAATGGGTCTCATGAGATGAACTTCAACATGTCAGTAGGGCTGTGTAGTTTTCCAGAGGCTCCAGGTAAAACTCCCCTGGAGTCCCCCCTTTTGCAGCTTACAGAGGCTTCCCACACTCCTTACCTGGTGGCCCCTTTCCATCTGCAAAGCCCACCATAGCCTGTCAAGTTTCCCCCGGCATCATTCCACACTGACTCTTCTGCCTCCCTCTTCAACATCTGAAAGATCCTGGTGATTATCTTGGGCCCTCCCTTGTCATCAGGATAATCTTGTTTTAAGGTCAACTGACTAGCAACCTTAATTCCACAGGCAACCTTAATATCTCCTTGCCCTGAGGCATAACATGTTCTCAAGTTCTGGGGATTAGGATATGGACATCTCTGACACAGGCACTATCCTGCCCACTGCAAGCATCTATTATGTGCCAGGTTTTAACATACTTCACTTAATCCTCACTACAATCCTATGAAGTAGGTACTATTGTTATCATCCCCATTTTACAGATGAGGAGATTAGGACTCAGAGAGGGTCATTGGCCTAAGGGCACACAATAAATGGCAGATCAGGGACTCAATGTAGGGCTTGTCCAGCTCTGTCAGCCAATTTGACAAACTAAACATGTTCTTCCTACCTTAAGGGCTTCATATATGTTGTTCGCTCTGCTCAGAACCCACTTCCCTTCTTTACCTAGTTATCTTCTTCTCATATACCGACTGTCACTTCCTCAGGGAAGCAGTCTCTGACTTCACAGATGAAGCCATGGACTTTATGTATCATAATTATGCTTTATTATTTGTGTGCATTTCTTTCTGCAGAATAAAATTGCTTCTCCTTACCAGGGTCCTGCATGAACGAACCTCTGCCTTCTCCAGCTTCATCTTCCTCTCTGCCTTCTCCCTCACTCTGGCCCTACTCATCTTATTTGAGCAACTTGAACTCACCAAGTAGCTCCCCACCTTAGGACCTTTGCACATACCTTTCCTCTAACTTGACTTTCCCACTGCTTTGCTTGATTAATTCCTTACTCTTCAGGCCCCAGCTTACATGTCACTCAAGAGTAAGGCTGGTCCAGGATTACAACTTCTCATGGCCTGTGTATTTCCTTCAGGGTGCTTTATCACAATATCATGGCTATAATTACATGTTTATTTGTGTATTTATGTGCTTAATATCATCCTTGCCCCTATGCCAAATTTTAGGGCCTTGTATCATGTCTAATAATAAGTATCAGAGGATACTTAATATATTCGTGAAATAATGTAATTTGAGTCTGTCCTTGGTGTGGCTTTGGGGACATGGAAAACTATCAAACAGTCTATTTAGAGATACTGGGAAACTGTGAAATATTATTGCCTTTGATGTTCATAAGAAGTTCAAGACTCTTCTTTCTTTCTGCCTTTATGCACCATTCTTAATTAGCGAGACTGGTCAAAATCAGAGACTCTGAATAAAACACATAGGCCATTGTAGGAAAATATAAATAAGCCTGTACTTTGGTAACCACCTCTTGTTTATTGTTGTACAAGGATAGCTCTGATAGCTGAAAAACAAAGAAATTGGTCTAGTGGATCTCAGGCATCAGTGTACATGAGAACCACTAGGAGTTCTTTATCTGTATTTCATGTGCAGAGATTCCCAGTCATAGTTCTGGAGTGGGGTCAGGGAGTTTGCATTTCTAGAAAGCTCCCACCACAAGGTTGGATGCTGATCTTCCTCCTGGTCTTTGGGCCACACTTTGGCAGTGGTGAGTGGTTCTCAAACTTTGGTCCTTACTACCTAGAGCCCACAGTTGAAGTAGGGTAGACCCCATGGCTGTTTTTACCAATTCTCACTAAAGTTTCAGAAACACTTGCTTTCAGACTTGGCTGCACATTGGAATCCGCTAAGGATTTTTAAAAACTACTAATGCCAGCATCTCACCCCTAGAGATTTAGATTTGACTGATCTGGAGTACAACCTGAGAGAAGGTTTAAAGCTCCCTAAGGGATTTGAATGCATGTGAAAGCTTGAGGTCTTCTGACCTAGAGTAGTGATTCTCAAATTCAAATGGCATCAAAATCACCTGGATGGACTTTTAACCCATGAACTCTTAGGCTGCACCCTCAGTTCTCAATTTAGTAGGTCTATCTGTGGCCTCAGAACCCGTATTCCTTACAAGTTCCCAGTGGTTGTTAATGACCCTGACCCAGGGACCACACTTTGAGAGCTGCCGATCTAGGTGAGGAAAACCAAATAGATTGACTTTTCGGATTTGAAAGCTCATAGAAATCATTGAGGATTTTGTAATTTGTGTTTGCAGCAAGATTTATGATAGGGATAAGGAATTGCAAGATTGTATGTTATTAATAAACTCTTTGGTGACACCTTTGCTGCTAGACCACAGACTTAACATTGAATAGTGCAATCTGGACTATTTGGGTCCTAGTCCTGGGACAGAATGCAGTCTCCATAGTGTTGCTTACTTGGGCCATGCAACGGGCTTTGTATTGACAACCCCAGGCAATAATAAAATGTTCCTTTGTAAGCCATTGTTCTCTCTGCATAAATTTTCCTCAGCAACTTACAGAATAAGGAGGCTGATACAGATTAGGTTTTAAGTGTTCTTATGTCTCTGGCCAAAAACTATCTTCATTTCACCATGATTTGCAACAAAACAATACAAATGACAGTAACTTGGGTCAGCTGCTTACTGTGCTTGCCTAATTACCATATAGTAAAAGAAAAAATAGTCAAAACACATGTCAGATTAGCTTGTGTGAGCTTTATTTGATTACAACAGTAACCTCCATTCTGTAGGCTAACCTTCATGGCTGGTTACACATGTAAAATGGTTGTCTGCTCACAACTTAAAGACATCAGAGGGAACGCTGGGTATTAGAGACATGGTAAATTATCCAATGCATTGATTTCCTGCAGTCAGGAATGGTTAAAGCTGAGATTGCTATTTTAAAGGATAAGGATCTGTCTATATTCCTGCTTTCCTTGCTTCCAATATCCTAGCCATGAGAGGGCGGAGAGGAAAGGCGAAGGAACAGAAAGAAAAAAAATGGGATTTATATAAACATGATAAATCTGTTATATTACCTACATTACACACTGGATGTGTTTAAAAAAAAAAACAACTCTCAATTCAGAGCAATTGCTGCAAATCACACATTCCTGATTGTATGGCAGTATTCCTGGTGGGAAAGCCAGAACTAGTGAAGGATGGATTTTAGCATGTCCTATGTGCTTATTTATGGTGCAGCACATCATCAAACAACACTTCACAGGCTCTAAGCTGGCAAACTGGAAGGCTTTGAAGAGAAATAATGAGCTGAGAGGTTCATGACATGCTATTAAAAAGTTTGTGATTGGATTTGGAAAATCAGATGGGTCTCCAAGGGAAAGGGACCATTTCTGAGCCATTGCACTTAGAATATTTTTGAGCCCCAGAGCAGATATTTATGAGAAGGGAGAGTTGTTTTTGTCTCAAATCCAGGTTCTGACTCTGATGTGTAGCAAGGAAGCCGCTTTGCACTGCAGACCTGAAGTGCTGGAATTATCCATGATGTCACCTTTTTCTACTGATCTGCCTACCACCGCACAGAGGCATACTATTAGCTCTGTGACGTTTTTTTGCTTAATTCTCCCACATGCGGGCTGCAATTCCAGCCAAAACAAAGTCGGCAGGAGATTTCACAGCCACTGAATTGCTCAAGGTGCTCCAGGCTCAGTGAGATGGGGAGATCAGGTTGGGATTCATGCATTAGGAATGAAAAGATGAACAGAAAGGAAAGGCAGCAGGACAGTGGGATTTGGGGTTGCCTGGTGTGTGAAGCTTTTGGTCTTCCAATCAGTGATTTGATGTTCCTTTTTCGCCTTGGAGATTTGCAGTGCTTTTCTGGCATATGTGATGGAATAAAGCACCCAGTTTCATTTCCAGTGGTGAACCAGGGAGACCTGCTAGCGAAACTATAAAGACATTTTAGGATATGAGTTAATGAAAGAGAATAGTATTTAAAAAGAAACACACACACACACACACACACATACACACACGCATACACACACTCAGAGTAATACATAACTAGGCAAGCTCAAGATGAAGTTGGGTGAAGCCATTTTCCCCATTGCAGTGACACTTTAACTCTTTAGATCCCGGAGTTCTCCTGCACTTATGCAGCCTGAAAAGATGGTTCCACAGCCGCCACCATAAGGCTAAGTGGCACAGTACGTTGAATCAGGAAGGTCTAGCACACTTGATGAGTGCTATGATCCTAAGCTCAAAGCACAGGGTCTCTGAGATCCTTCTGTCTCACTCACATTTCCCCACAAGTTCCATAATAACAAACACATGACCCTTACTTCCAGATCTTCGGGATTGACTGCACAGTAGGGCTGAGCCATTGCTCCATGAAAGATTATTTGTGATCATTAGGGAAAAAAGAGGGCAGGGCTTAAAATGATACACTAATCAAAAAGGAACAACTGCTGCCGCTTCTCCAGCTTACTTCGCAAAAGTCACATGGAAGATGGTCCATTTCCAAGTCTGGTCCAGCCAAACTCTCAGATGGAGAACTATTTGTTTCTTATGGGCAAAGCTGTTTTTTTTTTTTTTTTTTTTTCTTCTCTCTCTCTGTCTCTCTCTTTCTCTCTTGCCACTGTGGGAAAATGAACTTTTTTTCAGTCACCCCTGACATCTGACCACTCAACTGATCACGAGGACACTGCGGTAAACCACAACTCAACTTGAAATTATCTCTCTTAGGCACTGTTCCCGTACTTTGGATGGCACCATCCCTGGCTCTCAGCTTTGCCTTTCCTCTATGGGGTCTCCATTTCCCTTGTCTACTCAAAGGGAGTGGTCTTGCCCGGATGTCTCCAACTGGGCTTGTCCTCAAAGTAAGCAGAGTGCCAAAATGACACCAGTTTTCCCAGCCAAGCCCTCAAAAAATGGCCCATTTATACATGGTGTCCTAAAAAGAAAAAAAAAATAGCATGAAAACTTTAAACATCCTGCAAAGGGAGGGGGAGCGCCAACTCTCTTGATTAATATTGAGATGATCCAGCAGGGTTTATACATATTCCTTCTGTTTGAATCATCTTGTTTTTTGTAGCTGTTTTACACCTCCAGGATCCTGCCATCTGCCTACTCTAAAGAAACACAGCAAAGCCTTCCAAAAACAATGGTTGGGAGGGAAAAAAAAATGTGATCAAACCCAAGAAATCGACTTCTCTGCACCCTTTTGGTTACTGCTGCTCTTCCTGGAGAGAAGACAGTGTGGTGTGGCCCAGAGGTTCAAGCCGTGGTGGGTTCACCTCCTAATAAACCCCCCCTGCACCCTGTCATGCCATCAGGCTGACAAGAGAGAACTTGGTGTACAGATCTGCCTGCCCTCTTGGCTGAGAAAGGAGGAGGAGAAGGAGGGGGTGGGCGGCGCCCTGGGCAGTTATGTCCTACTCAGATCTGGTGTGTGTCACTGGAATATAGGTCAACATTTGCTGGACACCTCGAGGCAGGCTGGAAGCCTGCAGACCTCAGAGCAGGCCCAGGTCTCCCCACCCACGTTCTCTTCTTGCACAAAACAGGTTAACAAGCCCAAAAAACATGGAGAGAGTCCTGCAGGACAGATGAAACCAGTCTTCGAATTTTGCACACAAATCTGGGGAAATCTAAAGCTTAGCAAGGGCTTTATCAGTCCTGGGGTTGGGCCAAGGTGCAGGCTGTAGTTCAGATGGCCTAGCCAAATGCAGCTGCTGGCTATTCACGCTTCCCTTGGGGACTTTTCCTCAACCCCTCATTTAGATAGTGGAGTGGATGGGTAATGTGCACGTAGCCACTGAGGATGATTCGAAAAGCAAAATGACTTTCAATTACCATGCAGTTCAGGTGGAGGCAGAGAGTACAGAAAAGGTTTTCTTTCCAACAGCAAAATGAGGTGGACAGAGAGCTGCTGGCTTTGCAGAGAAATGATTACTTTAAAGGGCTATTGGCTAATGCTTTGGGCTGGACACTTAGGCTCAGCTACTTCCCTTTCCCCCACAGTTCATAGAGGGATAAAGATGTTACATGAATTGGATTTTTCCTTGTGAATTAAAACATTGATGTCCTGATTTGGGATAACAAGCATTGCCAAGTTAGTGCTGAGCAGACAGAAAGGAATAAGTCTAAGGCTTTTGCCTTTGGGGATATGCAAAAAATATCAAAAAAAAAATGTTCCATTGATTGTCCAAGGTCATTGGGATGTGCTTGCTCAAAATGGAACTCAAGATTCCCAAATCTCAGTGTCTGAATAATTGTTCTTTAACTAAAACAATGAAAATAAAGTGAATTGGCAGAGGATATTGTTCCAGGCCAAGAAGTTCAGAAAGCAAGCAGAGCCAAGAAAAATGGGATTTTCTGTAGGCTGACATCAAATGCCTCAGTAATAATCTTCTAAATTGAGTTTACTATTTTCAACACAGGCATATTTGTGATTTCCCATCATGCAAGTTAAATTTAAATTTAGTGAGTATTGCTGAGTGTGGTGGTGCACACCTGTAATTCTGTCTCCTCAGCCGAGGCAGGAGGATCACGAGTTCAAGGCCAGTCTGGCCAACTTAGCAGGACTCTGTCTTAAAAATATAAAATAAAATAAAATTTTAAAAATAGTATCTGCTAAGTTCCTGCACCATGCAAGGCATTTTTCCACAGATGTATGATTTAGTCCTTAGAAAACCTAGAGGGTCAGAAATCATTATCACTATTTTACTAGGATTAAAGTCCTGCTTGAGGGCTGGGGATGTGGCTCAAGCGGTAGCGCGCTCGCCTGGCATGCGTGCTGCCCGGGGTTCTATCCTCAGCACCACATACAAAGATGTTGTGTCCGCCAAAAACTTAAAAAAATATATATTAAAATTCTCTCTCTCTCTCTCTCTCTCTCTCTCTCTCTCTCTCTCTCTCTTTAAAAAAAAAAAAAAAAGTCCTGCTTGAGGTGTAAGTAGAACTGAGACTCAAACTCAGCTTTCCTAACTCCCTCTGGGTTTCACAACCATTCAGCTTATAAATAGCATCTTGTTTTATATGTTCATATGTAGGTCGATTGTTGTAAATTTAAGCTTCCATATAAAAACAACTATGAGCTAAAATGGAGGTTTCTTTAAATTACCTACTTACAATATTGTTCCCAAAGATAAAGATTCTAAGATGTATTTGTATGGGTCATGATTAAATAGTGCATAAGTTTATAAATAAACTCTATGAGAAGTTACATAACCTGATTAAAATCTGGTCTGGTATTTAAAATGCATTGATATATCCAGATATAAAGTAGTTTAGACCTTATAAGAAAAGAATATTGGCTTAAAAATTTGACAATTTACAGATGTTAGCAAACATGTGATTCAATGCTAAGTGCATATTGACAAGGCAGGGAGACAGAAGTTAATTCAGTCAGCATCTCAGTTGGAGAGGTTGTATGCCAGCCTTTCTTAAAATAGAGAGGGACATAGTGTAATTGTTTCTCTATTTTTTGCTTTTCCTTTTAGAAAAAGGAAAGATATGGGGATAGGAGAAATAAATTAAAAGTTCTAGGAGTACTGCTGGGCACTGTGCACACCTGTAATCTCAGTGACTCTGGAAGCTGAGGCAGGAGGATCACAAGTTCAAAGCCAGGCTCAGCAACTTAGCAAGACCCTGTCTCAAAATAAATAAATAAATAAATAAATAAATAAAGGGCTGGGAATGTGGCTCCGTGGTTAAACACCTCCTGAGTTCAATCCCTCCCGCAAAAAAGAAAAAAGAAAAAAATTAGTTCCAGGAATACAGATGTGAAAAAATAGACGGCACTGACGCTCACCATCCAGGAGGGGAGGGAGACATGTAACCAAAACATAATGAGGGATGAAGAAGTAGGAATGTGTGGGAGACACAAAAGCAGCACAGAGAAGGAAGTCATGACCCCCAAGACAGTGAGAGAGAAGGGATGGGGTGGGAAACCCCCACAAAGAGGAAAACCGGACCTAGAATTTAAAAACTTCAGCCAAGTGGGTAATGGAAGAAAGGAGAAGTCTGTAAGAAAAACACGGAGCATGAAACAGGTTGACGTTTGGGGCTTAGGAAGAATCTAAAGCTGTTGCAAGGGACAGCACAGGATAAGTGTGGGGAGAAACCGAGTAGTGAAGTTGCTAGGAGGTTGCGTGTGCGAGGAGCCACCCTCTGGTTTTAAAACCAGACATGAGTTTCTGAAAAGTTGCTTCTGTGGTGTACGAATAGTTGGTCATCTGATCAACAAAATGAAAAGCTGGTTGTTTCCAAAAAGTAATTAAATAGACAAACTCCCAGCATAATTGCTTTTTTTTTTTAAGGAGGAAGAAATAAATAGTTCCAGATATGAAAAGGGACAGTGAAACACAAAAAGTAAATATTTAAAAATCTTAAGAGAATCACATGAACAACATTAGGTCCATATATTTGAAATCTTGGATACACTGTACAATTTTTAGAAAGCATAAATTGTGAAAGTTAACTTAAGAAGAAATTGACACTCAGTAAACCTATAACAAGGAAAGGGGGAAATTAGGGCTGTGGTTGTGGCTCAGTGGTAGAGCACTTGCCTCACTTGTATGAGGCCCTGGGTTCCATTCTCAGCACCACATAAAAAGAAATAAATAAAAATAAAGGGGAAAAAAAAGACCATATCAAACTTAAAAGAAAAAGGGGGGAATTAAATCAATAGTGAAAAATATGTCATAAAGGATTACTAGCTCCAGAAATTTTAGAGACAATGATTTTTTTCCCCCAAATCAAAGGAGTCAGGCTCAGCAACTCAGGAGGCTAAGGCAGGAGAATTGCAAGTTAGAGGCTAGCCTCAGCAACTAAGCAAGATAAAAAATAAAAAGGGCTGGGAGTGCAGCTTAGTGGCTAAGTACCCCTGGGTTCAATTCCTGGTACCAAAACAAAAACCAAAAACATATCAAAGGAAAATATAATAACCTTTAATATTATAAATATAAAAATATTTCATAATATTTTACAAAGTCAGATAAGGAGAGAATGATTAATCTTGCTTATGGGCAGAGATGCAAGAATGTTAAATATTAGTAAGTGATCCAAAGTGACCATGAACAAATATCATAAGATAAATATCATATGGCATTCAAGAATTGTTTAACATTGAAAAATCAATTATGTAAGTTATCACATTGACATACCACATAGACAATGAAAAATATTTAATAAAATTCTGTACCTACTTGTGATTAAGAAAAAAATTGTTTTTCATACCAGGTATTGAACTCAGGGACACTCAACCACTGAGCCACACCCCCAACCCTATTTTGTATTTTATTTAGAGACAGGGTCTCACAAGTTGCTTAGTGCCTTGCTAAGTTACTAGAATGGCTTTGAACTCACCATCCTCCTGCCTCAGCCTCCTGAGCCACTGAGATTTACAGTCGTGTGCCATCATGCACAGCTAAAAAAAAATTCTCTTTTTTTTCTTTTGCCAACTGGTTTGAATCATAGCTCCATGGCTTATTAATTATTAAATTTTAATTTGGGTAAAAATAATCTAAGCTTTATATGAAAAAGGAAATGAATAGCTTAAAGGAGGAATGAGAGTGGAAGCGAAGGGAATAATTAGGAAGAGGTCATTGTAGCAAAGCCAGGTAGGCGATGAGAGGTGTAGAAAGCTGGAAAAAAGTCCCCACGGTGGCAACAGAGGAGAGAGCAGATTTCAGTGTCAACTAAGGGAAGATTGGCAGAGCCTGGTGATTGACTAGCTGTGGGAGGATGGTTGTAATGAAGACAAAGGAGACTATTATGACTCTCAGCTTTCTGGACTAGGTGGCTGTTTAGATGGTAATTCATTTAAATAAAAATAGAAAAAACAGTTTGAAGATTTGTCTGAAATTAGCAAGGCTTTCTTGCATGAGGGGTGAAAAAACTGTTTAAGAAAACTGAGTGCCAGTAGCCTAGAGTTAAGTTTTTGTAATCACTGGGTATATCGATATCAAGAAAGAGAGAGGAAAAAAAAGGAGTCAGTGGGGATACCCTGCAGCTTTCAAAGGCCAGACTAGCACTGGGCCTGGCAGAGTAGCCACTCAATAAAGGTTTGAGTAAGTAGTCCAAAGCTCCCAGTAGTTTGCTTAGTATATGGATCTGTAAGGAGAGGAAGTTTTGGGATACCCGGAATCAAAGAGATAAGAAAAAATAAAGGTTACTTCAAATAAAGATTACATAGACATAAGTAATGCCCAATAATGGTAACAATCAGGATAAAAGTACTTCTAATGTTGAAAACAGACCAAAGAGAAAAAGATATTTCTACTTTTTTGTCTTCTTAAATTTTGCTCTATCATATATTTCATTAAGTATTTATGGGTAGTTATTACATTTTTGCATTGAAGTTAAGTTTTTGTTCACCAAATGTTTAATTTTATATATAGCAAAACATAATATTTCAGTCCTCACTGATTCCAATGTGCCCAAGGCCCTGGGTTCACCTGCAGCAACTTCCAAAATTGCCTTTTTCTTCTTCCTCCTTCATTTCTCCAATTTTCCCTCTCAACTTAATAACATCCATGGATGTCCCATCCACTATGCTGTAGCTTGAATATGTATTATAACCTATAGAAACAAACCATGCCAAATCATTATTTTATTACATAAGCACAGTGCAAGCAAATAAATGTGTACACCATCAAGAAATTAACTGACTAAACATTGCCACTCGGGCTGAGAAAAGAATGGACTCAACTGTAGGACTCTTCCAAAGTAGTAATATCCACTGAAGGCAGCATCAGGCATCTATGGAGAGGCTTTGGTAATAATAAGACCAGTATTCTTCAAAATGGTTGAAAATAAGGAATGCTAAAAAAGTCTGAGTGGCCCAGCTAGAGTTTGGGTGTCCATTTCATAATTGCCTGGTGCTTACACTTCAACCTCTGGGACATCAGATTTCAGATGGCATTACCCAGGGACCAAACTCATATCAGAAGGAGAATGTACTAGAACCCTTTGCCAGGAACAGTCTCCTGCTGATCCAATCCAAGTGGCAAGATCCACAGCAGGACAAAGGAACTTTTGAAAGGCACTTGAAAAGAGTTCAGTTACTCTGCGGTTAACCCATCAAAGGCGTCTTCCTGTAACCCAGAGGACAGCAGGCCTCGACATGTGCTGGCCATTTGGAAAACAGATTCATACAGAGCAGATCAAAGATTTCAGGAGAGCCCCTTGCCTTGAAAAGATGAAGCCTTATGAAAATCATTAAGCAATTCATTGATATTTATTTGCTTACACTGTGCTTCAGCAAAGCAGGCAAGAAGATGAGGATGAGAGCCATTGACCCAGTTTCAGAAGGGGCCCTAGCTCAGAAAAGAAGGGTTCCCTTACATGCCTGAGTTTAAAGAGACTTTTAAGAGGACATCCTACCACATGGCTGGCATACAAGGCTGTCTTGGCTCCCTTCAACTGTGAATTAGGTTAACAGCCACCTCAAGCTTCTTAGAAACCTAGAAATCCCCAGGCAGTTAGAGAAATTCCATGGAGCTAAGAAAACCTTTGCAATCTCCAAGCTTTAATCAGAAAACGATATTTCCCAACATCTTCTTTTCTCCATCTGTGGGACTTTGTGTAATTTACTCCCAGCCTCATAAAACATGGGTGCCCCATAATCTGTCCTTCTCAATGCACAAAACTCTTAATTCATGTCTGAGATCCTGTAGACCAGAAAATGAACAAAGAGCAAAGCCGTATTTTCACCTTGGAAATTACCAGGTTATCGTGCATGGAGTTTCTTCTAAAACCAAACTAAGTCCTCCACCCGATAGAGGGAACTTTGCTTGCTTTAAAGTTTACCAAAGTAGTCCCTTCTGAGCCTCAACTTCTCCTTTATGTGGAAGCAAAATTCCTTTGATCAGAGACCAGTCCAACAGAATGCCATCATCCTTACACTTGGGGCTTTTGAATGCTTGTACTTGCTTCATCTGTGCTGTGGAAGGTACCCGATGCAAAACCTCTGAAGCCCAGGGGGCCCTGGGGAGGAAGCTGACTCTAAGGAATTGGACTCCACTTCTCCCACATTACAGAGGTTGCAAATCTACCCTCAAATATTCAACACATATGTTCTGAAATTCATTAAGTCCAAAAATTAAGAAACAAATTTTTAAAATCCAGCATTGGTTCTTGTACAAAGCAGATAGTCAAGAAATGCTTGTTGACTGTTTAATTTGTTAGCTGATAAATGTGAGAAATACAGTCTGCTATGTACCACCGGACAGCTGATGTTGCTAGGAAGACATTTGTCTCGTTTGCCATTATGCAAGTTTGAGAAAATGAATTAGCCAAACCCTGCCTGTGTTTGAAGAACAACCTTTCTCAAAAGCTCTTCTTAAAACTCTCCTCTTTATTATTTGGGGATGGGAAGGACACAAATGTCACTTGGCTTTAAATTGTCTATTAACTTTTTATTATCTCCAAATAAATTCTCAAAGGGAAGAATTTTGTCATATTATGTATTTTCTTATATGGGGGGGGGTGTCTTTCATGATCCAGGATTCTTGCTCAAAGCAAATACTAAGTAATTGTTGACCACGGACATTAGAAGTACAGTTTGGTTTGTATCATATGGTAGCTAAGCTTGCAATACACAAAAAGTACCATTCTCTGCTACTTTCCTATACTTAGAAGATATATTATTTTAAAAAATCTTTTTCTGTGATTTCAAGGTAGTTTTGGACACCAGTACTTAAATATTTATGCAGTAAGATAAGATAGCAAGTACATAAATATTATTACCACATATATTGCAACATGGCTGTGATATTTTCTGTTGCTTGATGGAGACATTGGCTAATTCCTAATAGGCCTCATGACAGCTGTTTCTATAGTAGATGGAGCAGTCTTAATTATAATTACTTCATCTTTGTAGATGAAGTAATTAGTCTTCTCAGAGTAGAGTATAACCCCTTCCCCACGGTTCACTTTCTGTGTATTTAGTTACTTACAGTCCTGTGGTCCCAAAATACTAATATTTGTCTTAACTCTTTTTGAGGGGTGTGTGTGTGTGTGTGTGTGTGTGTGTGTGTGTGTGTGCCTGCCTAAGAGAGAGAAGAGGGAGACTGCATTCACATAATTTTTATTAAGCATATTGTTATACTTATTTTATTATTAGTTACTGTTGTCAGTTTCTGACTGGACCTAATTTATAAATCAAACTATATCAAAGGCATATAAATGTGGAGAAAAGCACAGTATATAGAGAGTTTGGTATTATCTGCAATTTCAAGTATCCACTGGGGGTCTTCAGATGAATCCCCCCAAGATAAGGGAAGATGTTGTACAAGATCTAGTCTATGATGCTTTTTTGTACTGAAGGAAGGAAGAAAGAAAATTTTTAAAAAGTAAAAGAAGAAACTCTATTAAAGTGTCTATATATGTGATTTAACTGTTTATTAATACAGATATGAACATATTAAAAATGTCAATATAGTATATTTAAAAGAAAAGAAAATCATTCCCAGAAATATAATTTGAGGATCTTTCTCTCATAAGACTTGGTTATCAATAACCACTTTACCCAACTCTGACTTCCAAGTCTAAGAAAAACTCAGTCTTTCAAAATTAGAGACCTTCTAAGTAGTTCTGTAACTTAGTGGCACCTTCAGTGGGGATGCTCTTCAAGAAGGAAGCCTAGGAGATGGGCATCTGTAGATGCTGGTTCTGGTCACAGCTAGGCCACTAGCTAGGCCACATCATTTAGTGGTCCTTGCCCTGGACTCTGCAGGCATCACCTCCCTCTGTGCATCACTCTATCAAGGTGGGGGCTGTTTATTTTATTTGCACAGGGCTGGTACTTGCATGATAAGTGCTCAATGCTTTTTTGCGGATTAAGTGACTTACTATATCAGCTTTATGAAATCAATGCATAGTGCCACTTACTGTGTGAAGAACCTGAAGTGGGAAGAGAAGAAGGAATTGTTTGAGGACTCGGTAGAGTCTGACCCAAACTGCTGCCTCCTTGGCCAGTGTCTGTGTTGAGCAGCCCTTACTGGGGCACCACCCTCCTCATTATGTCTGAGGGCTATCTTCAAGATAAACTTTCCTTTCGCTGGCAGGTTAAAGAAACTCTTTCCATCCCTTGAGACTTAGCTAAAAAGGCTAAACCATCAAGACCTATAAAATAGTGTTTCCCTGTGACCTTCTTTCTAAATCAGGAAATGGTTACTTAGGCCCCATAAAGCCAGCTCAGAACTCAACCTCCTCCTCCTTTATCAAGACTTCCTTGACTTGGAAAGTGGTTTCTATGACAAGAAGTGTGCCAACAGTTTTTACAGGCGCCAAAGCCTCCACCTCTTTCTTAAAGGAGACAGGACTTTTTCTTCTCCAGAACTTGATGATACGGTTAAACAAAACCCAACCCTTATCAAACAATGGTACACCACAGGTTCCTCAGAGTATTCTAGAAACCTTGCCATATCTTAGGTTTTTAACATAATACATCAAACATGTGACATAATTGTTTACTATCAATCATCACATAAATATTCTACTCAAAGACCAAAGATTTCTAAAGAGGTAGACAGTAAGCAGAGAGTAGCAAAAACTTACTACATATAACTTCTTAATTAAGTAAATGTATTATGTTTACAGCAGCCCACAGTTATAACAAGACCTGAAATAGCACATGACTCCCCAATCCAAAACCTGTGTTATAGTGAAATTTAGTACAATAGGATTCCACATATGCAATAATTTTACCAGATGAATCAAGAGAAATATTGGTACATATTGATCATTTTTACTGAATCCACACAGTGACAAAAATCAATGGAAAGAATTTGGAGGGAAACTAGTAGTAGATTAATTGCTCTGTGATACCAATGGAAAAATTCCTGAATCTGGGTGGATGGGTAGATGGGGTACATTGATAAATTAATATAAACACATTTATAATGCTGCAGTTGAGATTACAGTGTTATCCAGGAAGCTTCCATGCATTCATATTAAATAAGATATTATATGTAAATCACACCACCCAATGTTTGGCATGTGACTTTGGTTTTGTTTTAGCTGTAGTCACTGATTCCCACTGAAGCTCTTGGGAGGAAAGCTTATAATAAAATTATAAAATTGGATATCACCCCTGGTTTGACCATGTTTATCATTAGTGGAATTTATTTTGGATCTATGTTAGAGATGAATTTATTTCTATGTGAACCCCATAAAACACAACTGTCAAATATGTCCTCTCCTCCATGCCCAGACTACTGAAATGTCACTCATTCTGCAAGGCTTATCTTGAACGCCACCTACCCCATTAGGTCTTTCTTGATCTCTCCTCGTAAACAAACATTTTCTTGCTGTATCAAGCCTTAAAAACATTTGTTCTTGCCCCCCAGATGATACTTACCTGGCTCTGCCTGTTTTATTACTATCTCTTTGCTTTATCCCCTATTAGATTTTAAGGCCCTTGAAAAACAGGGATCAGCCTTATCTTTATATTTCCTACAGGCTGAGCACAGGGTGTTGAACTTAAGAAGCTCAATAAAAGTGTGTTGAGTTGCAGTGAATCGTGACCCTCCCTGGCTACCAGGCCCTCAGCCAGCTTTGGAGTGCAGGACACAATAGGTCCTTGTATTCACTGCTGTGCACACCCACAAACATACACTAAACACCTGCAAACACAGGGACACTCAGTTACTTGGCAAATACTTGCCCTCCCAGGGTGTCTTCCCTTTTGAAGAGTCTTCTCTGTCTGACAGCTGGCCTGCTGCTCCTTAGATGGGCACTCCCTGGAAAGGCCCATCTCTGCAGAAAATGGCCAAAAATCACCGCACCAGCAACCAAGGGCAGTGAAAGGGTGAAGAGTCAATGCCAGGAATGTGCTTTCAGGCTTAAAGATGAGAGGGAAACTGGGGAGCATTGCAAAGGGGGCAAATGTCCTTGCATTTGCACTGATGCCTCCTCCCTATCCCTTCCTGGTCCCTTCTCGTGTCCTTCTTGACCCCTCCTTCTCCTTCCCCTGCACCCAATCCTCCACTGTCATTTGGTCTTGCAGAGCTTGGAATTCAATCTTAATCCCCAGGGAGGGGCATCCGCTCTGGGGAGGTCACGACTGTCTCCCACTTCCTCTGTGGGATGCTCTCACAAGATGCTGTGGCGGCAAAGCTTGCTGCTCTTTATTAAATACAAATTGTACTGACCAGTTTCCAGGAAATTTAGTGGAAAGTTGATTCCCCCCAAACCCTCAAGACATTTCCCAGATCCGGAGAGGATTATTATTATTGCTATTATTATTTACAAAGCCCACATCTTTAAAAAAAAAATTTTTTTCTTAAAAGAACAAGGTAGAGCAAGTATAAGCCTGCAGCTTCCAGAATATGTGCTGACATCCTGCTTTCTTCACAGGAATAAAATAACTTGGCAATTCTGTTTGGATGGAAATATAGAGGGGAACTGGCCTCTTCTGGAAGTCCAGACAGGTTGCCAGATTTGGCAAATGAAAACCTGGGATGCCTCATTGAACTTGAATTTCAGATAAGTAATGCAAAATGTTTCAGTGTAAGTATGTCCCGTGCAGTAAGTTTCAGTGTAAGTATGTCCCATGAAAACATTTTTTTTATCTGAAATTCAAATTTAACTGGTCATCCTTTATTTTACCAGGCAAACCTAATCCCAGAGAAAGTCAGGACAGTGAAGAGATCTCCACCAACAAAAGCTTCTTTTAAAGCCCTGGCTGAATGGCTTTGGACGACATTTCAACTCAGGCTCTACATTTTCCCTGGAGTGTGAGCTCAATGTCATAGAATAACAATTGGGAGAATGAACATTCAGTGAACATTCTGCCCCTTCCCTGCCCTCCACAGCCTGTGACAAAATGTTCTCTCTTAACCAGCTGAGGAGTAAAAAAGTTTTCTCTTTAAAGATATTTTCCCCCTCCGCTTTCACTGTTTCTTGGATTTGCTGGATAACTGCTTTTGATAATTGTTTGCAGACCACAGCCCAATTTGGCCTGCCAACTATGGAGGTGTGGTGGTGGGCTTAATGATAAAGAGTAAGGAGATTAAATCAAGTAGTCCTGGTTTGGGATTCCAACTCTGCTACGTCCTGCCTGAGAAACATCAGATAAGTTGCTTAACTTCTCTGGCCCTCAATTTCTTCATCAGTAAAATGAGGGGCTCATGGAATTGCATGGAGTGACTTAAGATTGAAGCAGGCAGTACTTGTCTCAGTATCTGGCACATAATTGATACTTTTTTTTTTTTGTACTGGGATCAAACCCAAGGACACTCAGCCACTGAGCCACATCCCCAGCCCTTTTTATATTTTATTTAGAGACAAGATCTCTCTAAGTTGCTTTGCGCCTTGCTAAATTGCTGAGATTGGCTTTGATCTCCTGATCTTCCTGCCTTGGCCTTCTGAGCTGCTGGGAATACAGGCATGTGCCCCCATACCCAGCGATACTCTTTTAATATTAGTCTGGTCAGACATGGTGGCAAACATCTGTAATCCCAGTGACTTGGGAGGCTGAAGCAGGAGGAACGCAAATTCAAAGCCAGCCTCAGCAATTCAGTGAGTCCCTAAGCAACTTAGCAAGACACTGTCTCAAAATTAAAAAAAAAAAAAGGAAGGGATGTGGCTCAGTAGTAAAGCACCCCTGGGTACCAAGGATATATATACACACACAAACACATTATTTTTTTCTTTATTGTGTCACACATCACAGGTGACACTTAGAATTGAGTCTGTCTGAGTCTGAGACTTGGAAACACAGGAACACAGGTTCTAGAAGATTATTAAGTCCTTGGATTCGAGGAAAGGATAGCTTGGTTGAAAGATGGTTCCATCACCCCCAATCCTGAGGACCTGGTCTTGTTCCGTCCTGCAGCAGCCTGGTGAGCTGATGACCTCCAAAGCCGATCATCCGATTACCGATGGACTTGGATTAGGTCACCAAAAATTTACTCATAGTCAGAAGGCTACTTTAAGAAGTAGGAGGAAGCAGGAGAGAAGAAGGAGTAGATGGAGACAAAAAGAGAATGTCTGGACTGTGTGTTTATGGGAATCCTTGTCTACATGGGCATGGAGGCCACATGTTTGGGGCAGTTGTCTGGGTGCCATTTTTCTGGTGATTGTTCAGGTTCCCTCCCCTCAAACCTCCTTTGGTGGTTCAGGTTCAACTGAGGCCCAGGTAATCTAGGCCTAAACCAATCAGATCATCAGATCCCCTTGACCAAGACATGGGTGGAAAGGTGGACACAAGATTCAAATGGAGCTAATCAACTCCCAGGCTTTATGTTATTTGGAGATAGAGTCACAACTTGCCTCCCTGGCTCCTAGTACTTGATCTTGGAATCAGCCCATTCGTAGCTTCTGGCACTCTTTAGGCCAGTCTCAACTTGCTTATTTACCACCATTCAGGGGTTTCAGCCTTCAGCCCCTAGCAACCCTGACATGCTTGTTCCCAGTTGTACTGCCTTACAGGGAAATTGTGACTGGCTGATTATGTACAAGTGATTACCTGGCCCTGTGCTGAGAATTTCACTCCATGAAATAATCCAGCAAACCCATTTTACAGTTGATATGACTGAGACTCAGAGGTTGCCATAACAAAATCCTACAGACTGGGTGGCATAAGCAACAGAAACTTGTTTTCTCATGGTTCCAGAGACCAGGAGTCAAGAGATCAAGGTGTTGGTAGGGTTGCTTCTTCAAGACCTCACTCCTTGGCTTACAGTGTGTCTTCATGTGACTTTTTGTCTATACAAAAATGTGTCTATGTCCTACCCTCTTCTTCCCTTGAGGAGCCCAGTCATAATATACTAGGGATCGCCAGTTCTAGCGACCTATTTGAACTTAATTACCTCTTCAAGGACTTATTTCCAAATGTAGTCACATTCCATTGAAAGGTTAGGTCTTCAACATACAAATTTGGGGTACTGGGAGGGGGACAAAATTTGGTCCACAGAGGTGTAGTTAAGCCACTCACTCATTCCAGCTCATACAGCTGCATACACTGAGGAGCTAAGACTCATACTCAGGTCTTTGTGCCTCCCAAGTACAGAATTCTTTATTTCTTGTGACTTCCATTTTCTCATCCCAGCCAGACCCTCAGGAACCATCTGGCCAAACAACACCACTGCACCTGCTAGGCTGGGAGCCACCAGACACACAAAAGGAGAAAGATGCATGGCTATACCTAATGTATGACCCAGGACAGACAAGAAAGAAAGCAAAAACAAGAGCATAAATTATTATAAGAGCCACCGTAATCATTTAGTAAATATAATTCCTTTCTCTCCCTTTGAACAAGGCCTATAGCAGCATATGAGAAGCAGCATAAGAAAGAGATGAGGAAAACACAAGCTGGTTGCAAAGGAGGGTGAGATTGCAATCAGTGAGGGTGGGGTTGGCAGTTGGAGAAGGGGAAAGAGAGAAGGAAGATGGGATCCCCAAGGGTTTCCAGGATATGTTTGCACACAAGAATCCAACTGAAAGGAGGTGAGTCCTGGCTTTACCACCCCTAGGCTTTGTCATCATAGGCAACATACTTAGCCACAGTTTTCTCATTTTTCAAACGGGAAGACAGATGGAGCATGCCTAATCTGAAAATCCAAAAGCTGAAACTTTTTGAGTGCCTACATGAAGTCACAAGAGGAAAATTTCACACTTGACTGCATGTGATGGGTCACTGTCAAAACACAGGCAAACCAAAAATATCGTGGAAAATTACCTTTAGCTATGTGGTTAAATTGTATATGAAAAATAAATGAACTCCTGAGTCCCATCCGCAAGATATATATGAAAACCTTTCAAAATCTAAAAAATCCAAAATCCTGATCCTAAACATTTCAGATAAAGGACACTCCAGTTATATGTCTGGCTTTCATAGATCTCTTGTGAGGAACAAATGGGATACTACTACTATTAGCTACTATTTCCTAAGATGTCTCAAGAAATGGGTAGAACTTTTGTAAAAAGAGAAAGGGAGGATAAATTGTAGGTAGAACTGAGATTCACAGTAGGACTGAGCTGAAAGAAGCACCTCAACTACTCACTATAATTAATAGTAAATTAATTTTTTAACCCACTTGAGTTGGGGTACTCTACTGCTTATGTACAGGGTATTCTGATACACTTCCATTAACTGTAATTGTTAAGTCAGAAGAACATCCGGTTTTCAGAGGCTATGAATTCATATCAGTTTAAAAGCACAAGTATAATCTGAGAGAAAGAAAGCAAAATTCTAGATCTGAAGAAAGTGTTAAATGGATGGATTGATCAATTGATTGATTGGGGAGTTGCATGCTCAGAGATGAAGTCTGAAGTCAAAGGGGAAATGCATAGAGAATGCAGAGAAAAGTCTTAGTTAACTGGACTCTACATTAGCAGGAAGAAATGGAAATCAGTGAAGGGGGGGGGGGAGCTAAAAATGCTTCAAATGCTGCCATGCAAACTAAGGTCAAGTTTCTGTCACTATAACAAATATCAGAGACAATCAAAAATAAGAGAGGTTTACTTTGGCTCACAGTTTGGAGGTTTCAACCTATGATCAATGGGTTCTGTGGCTTTTGGGCCTGTGGCAAGGCAGCACATTATGGTGGGGAGCAGGTGGTGGAGCAGACCATTCACCTCATGGCCTAGAAGTGAATTAAAGGAAGAGGAAGGAACTAGGATCCCATGGTCCCCTTTGAGGCTGCACCTCTCAAAGACCTAAAGACCTCCCACTAGGTTTCACATTCCCAACAGAGCCAAGGGTTGGAGATCAAGCCTTTAACACATGGGCATGGAGGACATTAATCCAAACCATAGCATAGACCAAGAAGAGGATTCCAAAAGAAAGGTGTTAAAGTCCGCATCAAATTCCACAAAGAAACAAAGTAGGAAATTACAAAGATGTGGTTAGGTAGAGAAAAACTACATGGTCATCATAGGGAGAAGATTAAACAGAAACAAATACAGTTTTAGTGGAGTGGAGTAGTGTTAACGAAAGCCAGATATGAGATGTGAGTGGAAGAGAGCATTGAGCAGCATCGATGAAGTAATGGGACCTCCTTGCAGGAGGATGATAGTTGTGGAAAACATCACTCTGTTTACCAGTATCTGGTCCTGCTCCTCTTGCGGTCACATGGAAGATGTTTCTTCTCAATGCACTTGCATTTTGGAAGAGCCATGTGGCAGTTCCTTAGTAAAATTTTTCTGGGCTGAAATAGTAAAAAGTCCATGCCTATCCTTTTAATCTCTCTTTGTCATAGTGATCAAAGAGGAGGCCCTGCACATAGATAAGACAGCCAAAGATTGAAGGCTGTTGACTGACTACTGAGGGTCTACTGAATAGAGGAGAGCTACTCTCAAGGAAAGTCCCTCATCTTCTGTGGCCATGCACAAGAACTCTCAGTAAGTCACTGAGGTATAAGTGTTGTTTGTTACCACAGCAAAACCTAGTTCTATTCTTACTAATATAGAGTGAAAGGGTAGGGGGAGGAGGAAAGAGGCTAAAGAGTGTAACAAAGTTGAGAAAAGGAGATTTTTGGTTTTGTTCTTGAATTTTAAATTTTTGTGGAGGATGAGAGCCAAGCATGTTTATTAGGAAAACTGAAAGAGCCACTATAAAGGAAGAACCTGAGGATGATAAAGCAATGTCCTAAAGAGAACAGAAGATACGGCAACACATAAGCCATGAGCCCTTGCCCTTCATCTAAGAAAGGGGTAAAACTCCAGACTCAGGAGGAATGCCCGGCAGCCTGAGTTAGAGGGGAAGTTGAGGGAGCCCACGCACTTGACTTCAGAGACAAGCAAGCAAAGGCTGGAATTTGGAATCCCTGGTGTGGAGCAATTTCAAGGGATGACGAGCATCTAAGACTGAAATAACCATGCGTGCGATGATTGCCTTTGCACATCAGTCTCCTGGCAGCTGTCCATATAAGATGACTGGCAAGGACTGGTACAGACTGCATTTCACTCTTTGGGTTTAAATTCTATAGGCATTCCTTAAACAGAATCCACGTTATTTAAAAATGAAATACATGCCCAGAAAGGGTTAAAATTACTCCTTTTCTTGGTTCTTGATCCCCACCCCCACTGTTTGCCTATGTCCTTTAACTAAATTAGTTATTCCATCGACAGGCCAGTGCTGGTCCCCACACAGAATAACACATGCTGTGCTCTCTCTGTACGTGCACTGATGATGAACTTTGACCACACATCCGCTGCAGAGAAGGAACTCGTTCCCAAACAACTGAACTTAGCCAAGGATTCAGGGTTCATCTCTACCGTGGCCTACTTTTATTAGATAGGCTGCTGGAGAAGCAGAGAAGTCAACTTGGTTATTATTTCTTTATCCCCAACTATTCTTTTCATCTGCTTAATATTATTCTAAGACTCTGTTTCTACAAATGAAAATTTGGATTAAAACCAGGATTCACTCTCCTTTACCCATCAGCCATTGCTGTATCTGGGCTGAGCATGTCTTTTTACAATGTCTCTTCTCCAGGCACCTTTCTTTGATTTAAATCAGTAGCCAACAAACATTTTCAGTAAACAGCAGATGGTAAATGTTAGGCTCTGTGGGCCATAGCCTCTCTGTTGCAACTACTCAACTTTTCATAACACAAAAGCAGCTAAAAATGACACCTACGTGAATGAGCATGTTTTGAGTTGCAATATGTGAATGAGCATGTTCCAATAAAACTTTATTTACAAAAACAGTCCGTGGGCCCACGAGCTAAATCACAACCATTTAAATCATGGGCCAACCATGGTTTAAAGCATGGCTTAGCAAGAAGGTGTCAGGTGAAGTGACAGATAAAAACAATTGCATGGAATTGGAAGGTGAGCCTCAGGGTTATACACAATTACATATAAGAGGAAAGGAGGAGTAGGATAAAAATTATATAAGTGGAAGAAACGATTTTTAGTAGAGGGGGTGGAGAGAGAGAAGGGGAGGGGAGGGGAGGGGAGGGGAGGGGGGATAGTGGAGAATGGGATAGACAGCAGAATACATCAGTCACTAGAAAGGCAATTTATAAATCAATGGAAATGTAACTGATGTGACACAGCAATCTGTATACGGGGTAAAAAATGGGAGTTCATAACCCACTTGAATCAATCTGTGAAATATGGTATATTAAGAACTATGTAATGTTTTGAACAACCAACAATAAAATATTATTAAAAAAAAAAAACAAGTCTTTTAATTTGTCTACAACTCTTTGAAGGAAAAAAAATAAAGCATCTTGTTGGGCTCTTATTTCTTCTGCAGACAATACTATGGTATTTTCCCCCTTCTGAAACATTGCATTTTAAGTTTTTAGGTACTCCCATCAACACATTCCCCCCACCACACACACACACACACACACACACACACACACACACACACACAAAGTTGAGAGGAGCATTAGAATTTAATTCAGAGAAGAGAGAGTTAAATGGCTAAATATTGGAGGGTAAAAAGTATCACTTGTCTGCAAACACAGCCTCTTCTTTAGAAACTGATTTACCCAGACATTGAATTGATTATAAGCTATGGAGAGTAAAAACAAATTTGCTGACCTTTATTTCAGAGATCAAAGGTTGAATTTATACCCTGTAGGATGGTTCTGTTAAATTACTCCCAAGCTGCCTGGTGACATATCTTCGAAAAATATTTCTCTCCAACTTTATCAAGTGTTCTTTGTGTTCTGAAAACATGATTTGAAGTCCCAGCTGGAGCCGAGATCTCATGAGTCTTAGATAGCTGAAATTCTTCTCCAACTATATCCAGAGACATATGGTTAGTTAGGATAGATATTAATTGCAGGGGCTAATATCTTTGAGTTGAGATTGAAATTAACATTTTATGCTTGATAATCAAGAATTGCATGAACCACACAAAGATAAAGAGCTAAAATTGTCTATTTTGAAGTCCTTGAGGTTGGATTGAATAAATATGTCTCAGATAGTAATGCCTGGCAATGACTGAGTGTTCCCAATTTCTTTGCCTCTAAGCAATATCTCAGAGCAGAACCCTAAAAGTTCAAAAGTTAAAACTTCACACAATTAGTTAAAAACAATAACATTTTTAAATTTTTTTTTTTAGTTGTAGATGGAAACAACATCTTCATTTATTCGTTTTTATGTGATGCTGAGGATTTCAAACCCAGTGCCTCAGATGTGCAAGGCAGGCACTCTACCATTGAGCCCCAGCCCCAGCCCCCACAATAATATTTTTTAAATAAAGCAAATTTCTGTCTCTTTAATTCTAGCTTAATCAAAACCTTCTAATAGCAAGAGTTCACAAAATTCATTCCATGACAAAATTTCACCAGTTGTTAGTAAGATGAAAAAAAAAATTAGGATGCTGATCATAAGTATTTTATATAAGTTAATGCATTTCAGTTAAAAGACTATCCTTGGGGCTGGGGATGTGGGTCAAGTGGTAACGTACTCGCCTGGCATGCGTGCGGCCCGGGTTCGATCCTCAGCACCACATACAAAGATGTTGTGTCCGCTGAAAACTAAAAAATAAATATTAAAAATTTTCTCTCTCTCTCTATCTCTCACCTCTCTCTTAAAAAAAAAAAAAGGCTACCCTTGTGTCTGAAAAAAAGACCTCTCTATTTGTATATTAAATAATTAAATTTCACTAATTTTAATTATATAGTTATATAATTATTTATATTTACTTAGTAACATAATATGTTAGTAACTCTATATTAGTTCTTAGTAATTTTAAACCATAATTCTACTAGTTAATGAAAAGAAAATTGAGACTAGTGAAGGGTATTATTGAAACTTTAATTTCTTCCTTTTGCTGGCTCAGTAGGGAGTAACAAATTTGGATTTTCATTCCTCTAAAGAAATGTATGTCACTATAAGCCCCTAAGAATCTGAAATGTAAGACAACACTAAGTTCAAGTTTTTGTCTTTGGGGAATGTGTGTATACTGTTGAAGAGGTCTCACCGCTGAGGTAGTAGGAGGTAGATATTAGTATGCATTATTTATTGGGTGTAGAAACTGAAGATTGTTTTTTCTGACTCTAAGAGAAATCCGCACAAATGCCATTCCTTTGACATCTTGACCACAGTTTGTAGCCTATGATAGGAATGCCTGAAGCAAACAAATGGTGATTTAGTCATTATATCCAGTAAGA
This sequence comes from Spermophilus citellus, assembly GCF_964194105.1. Taxonomy (NCBI): domain Eukaryota; kingdom Metazoa; phylum Chordata; class Mammalia; order Rodentia; family Sciuridae; genus Spermophilus; species Spermophilus citellus. Next base: position 26,601,261 of record NC_138195.1, on the reverse strand, counting down.
CACCTGTCAGGTGAACTTGTATTTGTTCTTTATCCTCACCAAGGTTTAGTTTCTTAATCCATAAAGGGAGATGACATTGTGTCCAACTTCAGGTGGTAGTAGAGGATTAATGAGATAATAGATAATATATACTTTAGTTACTTAACATAAAACAAGTTCTCAGTGGATGGTCTCTGTTATTATTTTAATTATGTTTATTTTCATCTCTTTTTGTGTGTGGGGGGAGGGGGTTCGGGATTGAACCCAGAGACACTTTGCCAATGAGCTACATCCCCAGCCCTATGTATGTTTTACTTTGAGATAGGGTCTCCTTCAGTTGTTTAGGGCCTCACTAAATGGCTGAGGCTGGCCTTGAATTTGCAAACTGTGCCTCAACCTCCCAAGTTGGAATTACTTTCCCATTTTGTGAAGTTACAATAGAAATAAAATTGCCCAGGTATTTTTATCAGCTAGTGCCCATCAAGTGATTGGAAGCTTTCTGCTACCATAATCTTTTGTCTTAGAGACTCCACATCTCCTCAAATAGTGTGATGCTATCTCAGGAGCGGGAAGTACTGAAGGGTTAACAGTATTGCTAACCCTCTCACCAAGTGAGAGAAACACAACAGCTGAGGACAAGCCCAAAGGGCCAGGACTCCCACGCAGACATATACATTTAAAATTGCATATAACTTGGAGGAGTCAAGAGAACTCCATGAACCCCAATCAAGAACATTGTCTGATGTTGAAACTAACAACCACCAACCTATATGTCAGTTATCACATCTTCTTTAGACATAAGGAGCCAAAAACCACTCAAAGCCCAAGAAAGAAGTAAGATTCTTTCATGAGCAGTTTATCCTAGAGATAGAGTACCCCCTCTGCCATAACACAGGAGCCTCTTAGGCATCTTGGAGTAAGAAGTTCTGCCAGACCTCATAGCCAGGGCCTGAATCTGGAGTTTGGAAACCATTCCTTCTATTTTTCAAGTTGTTTATCATATCATCTCATGCTTTCATTCCCCTGTTGCCATGCTCTGGAGATATCCACCCAAATTCATATGCTGAAGCTTAATTGCCAATGTAATAGTACAGCTGACCCTCTAAATCCATGGGTTCTACGTCTGCAGATTCAATAAACCATGGATACAAAATACTTGGGGGAAAAAAAAGTCTGTAATGAACATATACAGACTTTTTTCTTATCCTTATTTCCTAAATAGAACAATCTATTTACATGGTATTTGCATTTTGTTAGGTATTATTTGTAATCTAGAAATGATTTAAAGTATATGAGAGGATGTGTGTAGGTTATATGCAAACACTCTGCCATTTTATATCAAAGACTTAAGCATCCAAAGATTTTGGTATCCACAAGGGATCCTGAAACCAAACCCTTGTATTAAGAGGTGAGGCCTCTAGGAGGTGATCAAGGGTTAAAGGCAGCTACATCACTTGCCATGTAAGAGCGCTAGAAGAAGATGTGTGAGGTAGAGTCCTCGCCAGAGAGTAAATCTGCTAGTCTTCAACTTGGATGCCCAGGCCTCTAAAACTATAGAAATAAATTTCTATTATTTATAAATTAGCTGTCAAAAGTTATTTCATTACGGCAGCCCAAACAAGCAAAACTCCCTTTGTGCATCTACTCTGTTTTTGTTCTCTCTCTCTCTCTCTCTCTCTCTCTCTCTCTCTCTCTCTCTCTCTCTCTCTCTTTCTCTCTCTCTCCCTTCTTCTCCCTTCTTTCTGAGTGCTCATTTGGGACATGGCACAATATAGCTAATTTAGCCCCTGTCTCCATTTTCTCCCATTCAAGTATTTATACCAACTGGAATGTTCCTCTTTGGGATTTAAAACTCCTAAAAGAAGGGATCTGGTTGTTTTAACCAGGCTATGGCTCCCCTTGGGACCAGATTGTCTTAATCAGTGGAAGCCATAGCATGGGGAGTGGTGGGGTTCTCAAGTGTGCAGACATGACCACCCAGACCACTCATTCAGGTCACGATGGGGTATAGCAGTAGAAAATGGGTCTATTGTGTGCCTGGTCTCTAGGAGAACTAGAAGATGAATGGATAATGGTCCTTTGCAAATCTATCCCCACCATGGAAAAGAAAACTAAAAGCCATGTATACATAGAAGGTACATATTCCTTTTTTTTTTTTTTTTAGAGCAACATATAAATTCCTGGTTTCACATTATGTCCAAGTCATTTGGGGAAACACGTCCAACAGTGGTTTGTGCCTGTTTCATACTTGTTTTATTTTATTTGGCAGCAAAATGTAGATCGTGTTTCGAATAAAAGCCCAGTTCTTTCCTTTATACGTTTCATTAAGCATTATATGCTGTTCCTATCCTCTTTGTCAATAGTCACACCAGGCATGCTTCAAAAACTCCTTTTGTGGGAATATTTTTGCTCATTTCCACGTTATGGTTTTCTTGTAGCCATGGAATAAATCTAACATTTGACATGGGGAGGATTTGGGGAAGATAGAAGTCACTTACCAAATCCTTGTTGGTATCAATGAATTGATAAAATTGCTTTTTCTCCATGCTGTTTAGGAAAAAAAAAAAAACTGCTAAAGCCGAGTGTAGTGGTGCATGCCTATAATCCCAGCAACTGGGCAGGCTGAGGCATGAGGATCATTAGTTTGAGGCCAGTCTCAACAATTTAGCAAGACCCTCAGCAACTTAGTGAGATCCTGTCTCAAAATAAAAAATAACTGGGGATGTAGCTCAGTGGTAAAGCACCCTGGGTTCAATCCCTGATATAAAAGAGAAAAGAAAAGAACAAGCTTATTGGGAAACTTAAACTTGAAATATTTCTAGAAAGGAGAGAAAGAAAAGGAAGGTTAAAGTCTCAGCCAAGCTCTGCCTCTCAAAAACTGTGTGTTCTTAGGCAGGTCACATAACCTTTCTGGGCCACAGCTTCTCATTAATGATGTAGGGGGTGATACTGCCTTGAGCTTGTTTGAGGACACAATGAAATAAAAATGTGCCAGCACCAAACTATGTTCATGATTAGAGAAGATGCTTTAAAAAGTGGAAAAGCCTAGTTAAAAATCTCTCCTAAGCTCAGGAAGCTGACTAGTTTCCTTGTTTGCCCTCTGACTCTCTTCAGTGGTTACTGGTGGCCTTGGAGGTGGGTGGTTCAGGACCCTTTACTAACTCTGCACTGTTCCATTCCCCACAATCTGATAGGACAGATCCTGTCCTATTTGTTTCCCTGCTGGCCCTTGGATCAGTCACCTCAAGGGTGAAATCTCACCTCCACCTCCAATGGTCATTTAAAAACCAAACCAGCCAATATATGTTGACACCTATTGTTCACCGGGCATTGTGTTAAGCCAGGACTTTACAAGTACTAAACAATGACAGCAATATTCTGGGTGGTCTTTTAAGCACTTACTTCAGTGGTGTCATTTGATGGGCATGACAAATGCCTGAAATACATACTGTTTTACTCTCCTTCTTATAATTTAAGAACTGCTGCAGAGAGAGGCTAAGTAACAGCCTGCTGGTTGTGGAATCAGACCATGAATCCAAGAGATAAGGAGGGCCTCATCCCTGACTCTGAGGAGTTTGCAGTCCACCAGGAAGAGGTTTGTATATCCCCTTCCACTAACCATAACACAGATGACCACATCTCAACCCAGTGCCGAGAGAACTGAGATGGGAGCTTGATTATTCTGCCTACTTCTATTAGAACAGCTTCAAAGAGAAGTTAACAGGTGGTTTGAACCTTAGGCATAGAGCCAAGCTGACCACACCTCCCATGATACCATCGATTTGGACCTACCCACCAGGATTTCAGATATGATTCCTCCCATAGTTTTGAGTCGTCACATACATCCTCATGTCAGTGAATTTGAGAAAAAGAAAAAAAAAATCTCAGCTGAATGGTGAAGTACTTAGTGCTTAATACCTCTAATAACTACTGCTCAGCTTTCCAACCCTCACCCTCTCACCCTCTCACCTCAGGCTGCCCATAACAGCTGACACCTGGTTCAATGATGGCAGGTAGATTTCAATTCATTTGCCTACTCCAGTCTACCCAGGGTGGTCACTAGAACTCTGGGTTTAGAAGGATCCGGAAACTGTCAGGGATCCAAGGGAAATGTGTCATGGTTGACTAGTGATGCCTGACACAGGTCTGGGAGTGGGGAATTATGGTAAGCATGCTCATGTATACAGCCTGAATCTGATCCAATGTGTTTGCTTTACTGAGGAGGAAAGAGCACTTCAGAATGGAAAGGTGAGTGCTCAGAATCACTTAGCAGGTTAATGGCAGAGCTACCAGGTTTCCAGTGTTCTTTCAATTACACCTCAACTCCTATTAAGTGAGAATTGGTGTTCACAAGATCAGCAGCAAAAACCAGGAAGAAAATTACATTATGCTTAGTACAGTATTTGCCTTAAGTGTATTTCATTCTAATTCCTTAAAAGCTGCTGATCCATGTAATGTAACTCTATTTATCGGAATATCTGATTATTCAGAGCATTCCCTGACTCGGCTGGATAATAGCAAATAAGCATCCCCTAGGCGAGTAGCAATTTATTCCAGACAAGAGAAAAGAAGACAGGTCAAGGGCTGCATGCTTTTTTGTGTGAGGCTAGTGACAAACGCTTATGTAGTGGTACTGTTTAACAGTCTGACCTGGGCTTGTCAGTAAAATGTGACAAAATAAAAGGCATTTGAAGGAAAGATGGCTCTCTATAAACAGCAAGCTCAGCTCAACTAAACCTTGGTGGCCAGGTTTCATCATCTCTACACATTCCTGAAGTAAGAGCTAATCAAGATGTGAGTCCTGAGGGACAAAGGTGAAAAGGAAGACCGGAAGGCCTGCCAAGTGGGAGATCTGCATATCCAAAGGCTTCCTGGCCAAAGGAAGTAGAGCCCCTGGGTGGGGGGCACTTGGAATGTGGGAAGCAATTGAGAAGCAAATGTAGTTTAGTGAAAAGAGTTTGGACTTTGCACTTCCTTGGACTTTCAACTTAATCCTACCTCTGCCTTTTACTAACTGCAGGATCCCAACTCCGAGGTTTCCCTGAAACCTCTCCGGGCCTCGTCATAAAAAAAGAGACAATAGCACCTGGATTCCAAAAATTGAGTGAGATCATTGTGTCAAACATCCATTCACACGGTGACTGTCATTTATAGGTGCTGGACAAATGGTTAGGTGTGTAATTAGTTAATAGATTTTGTGGTGAAGACAATACTGGGCCAGAAATGAAAAGCCCTGAGTTTTGGTCCCAGCTCTCTTACAAAGGCACTGGAGACCTTGGACCCTCTGCCTTGCAAACAGTAAGCATTAAATTAATAGTTTACAGATTCAATGGATAAAGAAATAAAACAATCCCCAAAGGATTTTTATATAAACTTGTTGGACCCCATTTCTCTCATCTAAGGAAGACTGATTTCTCAGACCCCTTTTCCTAATAATGTTCTTTTGATATTTACACACACAACTTACAGTATTACAGGCATTTGAAGGAAAGATGGCTCTCTATAAACAGCAAGCTCAGCTCAGCTAAACCTTGGTGGCCAGATGTCATCATCTCTACACATTCCTGAGCACTGTCCTTGGCATGAGACTTGACCCCAGCCCTCCCTGGGTGAAATCACACCTGAAATCTTCACCCTGCCCACCCAGAAATCCTACATGCTCTCCTTCTTGGAGCTGACACCAAGAAAGCAGATTTTAAAGCAAGTGACAGCCAACAACGAAAGTGAGGCCTGAGGATGTTCCCAACCTGCATTAGTTCATAAGCAACTCTGTCAACAGCACTGTCCTCTGTTTGAATGTGCAGCCCTCTCAGCTATGAACTGGGGTCTTCCAATTAAAACCAATTCTCCATCTACTCTTGGCCTGCCCTGCAGCCTTCAGGTGGTCCCCAGCTTGTTTAGCAGAAGGGAAGGGCAGGGAGGGTGTGCTAAGCCACCAGGGTCCCAGCTCAACCAAGGGATTGCTATACTTTTCATAGTTTCCTGTTCCGGGAGGAGGAAATTCCCTTGGAGGGTGGGCTTCTACCCCAGAAGGCAGCAAAAGACCTCAGGAGCAGGGAGACAGCAACAGTCAGAGGATGAGAGTTCAAAAGGAAATCGCACAAGCTGGAAGTAATTGATGTGTCTTTAATGCTTCAAATATGCCTGCTTTTGTTTATTTTTTTAAGCTCAACAAGTCACAGACACTGACTATAAATCAGAAGGGTAAATCAGATTTTGGTTTTTCCCCCCATTTGGTACTCCAGCTTAAGAGGAACTTTTACATGTCTTTTAAAGATAAAACTTCAGAAAGCCCTTGCTCTGTGCCCAGGAGGCAGGGAGAGCAGCCACTTGACTGGGGGCTGATCAGCACCCCTCACAGATGAGACAAGAACCAGGAAGTAGGATGAGGTTGGAATCAGGCAGATAAGTTTGCTGGGAGCTGATAAAAGCAAGGAGTCATGAGATCAGAGAAGCAAAAGGGGCCCATTTGTAATTAACATGAGTGCCAACAGGAAATCACTGTGGGTTTCTAAGCAGAGGATGAACATTGGAAAAATTCTGTTGATGAAAGATGTATCCAGTATCTCTTCTTGCTGTAGATTAGAATAAGTGGTAAGAAGGGCACATGGACCTACTAGTAGATCAAATTCAGGCTTAAAAATAGCAAGGATGGGGGTTAAGTTGTCAATTTTTAACCCGTGCTTTACTCAAATATCAAGAATTTGTTTTACCAATGTGTTTTACTATTTTTTTTATTGTTATTTGTCTACTTATTCAACAAATGATTATTTAAAAACCTACTGTGTCCAGCCTTCTGGAAGATACAAGAGAGGAAGAAATTAATGGTCTTATCAACATAAGTGTATAAAAATGTGCTAAAAAGAACAAATAAGACATAATTAATTGAGGAATAGCGCAGATACTATATGATACGAGCAATCTGTTGAAGAATTCCCTGAGAGGTAGGAATTTCTAGAAAGAACAGGTTGATAGAAGGTGCATGCTCTTCCAAAGGGAGCTTCCAAACTAGGGAATAGAATTGGTGAAGATGTTCAGGGAGGCATGAGAGAATGTTAGAGGCATGTTGGGGATGGAACCCTGGCTTATCTGAAAAGGAAGTATTCAAATGCTCTCCTGGAAGCAAAGAGGAGAACTTCTTGATCTTTGAGACAGAGCTCACCATTTAAAATACTTACTTAATGCTGATTTAATGATGGGCCACAATGTTTGGGGTGGGTTGGAGACAGAAGAACTGAGGAAGTCAGTTAGGCCCTATACCAGGGATCCTAAGCCAAAGAGATAGTACAGAGAGGCTGGGCCAGACATAGCCTCTCATAACAGTGGGTTCCTGATGGCCCTTCCAACTATTCCAGGGCCCAGCCAGCTGTTCAAGCTGTCCAAAGAGCAAATTGAACACCAGAGCTCCAAATCCCTCATCATGCCAGGAAATGAATACTTCTGGTGCCTAAGAGGAGCCTGGAGAATAGAACAAAACCCCAGCAAAGTGTGCTTCCCATCTGCAGCCCACATCCCCCACCATTGTGGAAAGGGGGGATTAATGAAATACAGACCGTCCAAGGCCTAGCCTTATATTATTCATTTTTCTTGGAAATGTCTAAGGTTCTGTGATCCCTTTCTAATCCCATATGCCATACTTAGCTTATATTTTGACAGGCCCTGGGCTGGCTGCTTGGGCCAGCATCCATTGCCTTCAGTCTGTGCTGAGGGTGGGCCACAGCAGCCAGGCGAGACACTCATTCCAGGTGGCATCAGTTAGCCCCAGAAGCCCAGCTCTTTGGCACTAATCACAGAGCAGGAAACCAGAAAATGGGGGTGTCTATTCATTTTTTTCTCTTTAAAAAAAAATGAAGGCAATGAGAATTTTTCTCAAGTATCAAACTGAATCCGATTTTTTAATTTAGAAAGGCCATAAGAACAGTTATCTGCTCTGTAAGTGTTCTGCCCCTAGAGTTTCTCCACAAGGAGTTTCCTTTTTTATTTTCCTGAATGATTTATTGTTACCCACTAACATGCATGAAGGATTCCCTGCTCTGAACCAAAGTTTTCTTGTTTTTTTGTATCAGATGACATCCTTGGGTAAGGATCACTTTTTACCACTGGGAAGATAAGATGATGCTTTCAGGGTGCGCTATATTTCTTTTTTTATTACAAATGTTGAAGTAAAACCCACAGAGCTTTTAAATATTTTTACTCAATTAACCAAAAAGTGATACCTGCAAAATTTATCAACCCATCCCCTTCCAGAGGCCTTCTACCCAAATCAGTGTCACCTACGTCACTCTTGTTCCTGACTGTCCTGTATTGTTTACTGTTATTTGCTGCTTTGTCCTTGTTTTCTATAGAATCGCTAGTGTTGGTGAGGAGTGTTATCTTCGATGTCACATCTTGTGAGTGCCACCCAGCAGGGTGTGGTACAAGACTGACCTAGGAGTCTTCTAAAAATCTTGTTTAATAACCCCCCCAAATGGATGTTCAGAAACCATGATGGTTTTTGTCAGGCCTGATCCTGCTCTCTCCCACCAACCCCTGCATCGGTACACATTCTCTCAAATAGTTACTATTGCCTCTTAGAATACCTAGGGCCCTTCTCAGTTACTCTAACTGATGCCTGATGCCTGAAAATCAGATCACATATCATACCTTTCTCTGGTTGCATCCCTATACCAGCAGATGCCCAGAGTGCATAGTACTCTGTTGGTTGTGTTTGTTTTGTTTTAAACTGGGGGTTGAACTCAGGAGTACTTTACCACTGAGCTACATCCCTAGCCCTTTTTATTTTTAATTTTCAAGACAGGGGCTGGGGATGTGGCTCAAGCGGTAGTGCGCTCGCCTGGCATGCGTGCGGCCCGGGTTCGATCCTCAGCACCACATACAAACAAAGATGTTGTGTCCGCCGATAACTAAAAAATAAATATTAAAAAATTCTCTCTCTCTCTCTCTCTCTCTCTCTCTCTCTCTCTCTCTCTCTCTCCTCTCTCACTCTATCTTTAAAAAAAATAAAATAAAATATGTTAAAAAAAATTTTTTTTCAAGACAGATCTTGTTATGTTGCTGAGGCCTGCCTCTAACTTGCAATCCTCCTGCCTTGGCCTCCCTTACCACCATGCCTAGTTGAGTTCGGTAATTCTGGAGTTGGACTTATTTCCAGATGAAGACAGAGTTCTAGAGAAAATATGGTGAATATCTGTTTCTTTTTTTTTTTTTTAATTTGGTTGAAAGATACAGTATGGAAATATGTGGCTTTTATGAACTGCAGTCATTTCCAATCCATTTTAATCATTACACTTAATATTTTCTGTCTTACATATGACCAAGTAATGAAAAAGTAGCAAAAATTACAGATGGTTTCCCTGAGTAAGTGCCGCAGATAATGAAAGGTTTAAATAAGAGGAGCAGCAACAGAGCATCTATCTAATGCACAAAACAGGTGCCCAGTTCCCAAAAGGATGATCATGGATACATCATACCTAATCTAAGTGAAGCCCTCCTCCAGAGTTGGCTGTCAGAGCCAGGGAAGAGGACTTCCCAAGGCCATGTTATTTCTGTTCCATAGAACTAAAGACTAAGCCTGTCAGTGAACAGGACCTAAATGATCATAAATTTTGAAAGTAAAGTCTTGGATTTAAATTCGAAAATCTGTAGTTTATCAGCTGTGAAATCTCAGCCTTGTTGAGTTGTGTGAGACCCTCAGTTTACCTTCTTTGCTTTGGTTTCCTTACCCAGAAATGGGACTGATAATAATTACCTCATAGTGTTATCGAGGACATTCAATGAAATTATAAAGCTAAGTAGTCTCTAGCTTATAGTAAACACTCAATAACTGATAGACACTATTATAATATTTATCAATAATATGAATTGTTGAGCTGGTATATAAGGTATATATACCATATATATGGTATATATATAAGGTGTGTGTGTGTGTGTATATATATATATATATATATATATATATATATATATATATATACATACTACAACTATATATATATATAGTTGTAGTTGAACACAATACCTTTATTTTATTTATTTATTCTTATGTGGTGCTTAGGATTGAACCCAGCACCTTGAATCTTGAATGTGCTAGGCAAGTGCTCTACCGCTGAGCCGCAACCCCAGCTCCTAACAGATTCCTTTTAACAACTGAATTATATAAACTTATTAAACGTAAAAGTTCATAGAGTTCATTCATTTGTTCCACTGCTACAAATGGCACCTAAAATGACATATAAACTTTGTAAAGAAGAATTTCGAAAATATATTCTAGAATAGCCCATTTTAAAAACATAGCATAAAACAGAAAGAAAAGTGGAGATTTAAGTGAAAAAGAAAGCTAAACAAAACAATGCCAGAGTCATCAAACAGAAGGAAAACAATACCAATGAGTGTAAAAATATTAAGTGCATGTGTCTGATTGTGGCTCACTTAGACCCTGACAGTTGAATTTTAAATGATTTTACAGAGTCAGATCTCCTTTCAGCTGAACAAAGCCTAGGTCCTATGGTGAGTAAAGGAACGAGAAAAAGTAGTAACAGTTGCCAGCTGATTTTGGAGCAAAAGTCATCTGAGCAGGGTGTCTCTTCCATTCTGTTGTGTTTGGAGCTCTTTGTCCTAGTACCTGGCTCCTAGTCTCTAGCTACAGTGATTCTTCGGACATAGGTGTATGAAAAATTTCTAGCCAATATGGGCAGGTCCAGATTTTCAGTATCTTTTTTAAACAGACTTGAAAATTAGAGGATATCCTATAACTACCGCCTGTGAAACAGGAGACAGAAACAGCAGAGCCAAGAAATGGAGAGAAACTGAGTCCTCATAATCCCCATGAGCCCTGAATCCAATTGTGCCCAACTCAGCTTTCCAGTTTATACAAGCCAATAAAGCCCATTTTTCTTTCAACCAGTTTTGGTTAGAATTTTGTTACCTGCAGTGTGACCCATGTTATAAAAATCCAGCATCAGATTGTTTTTTAAAATTGAGAAATACCTGACTTTAAACTAGGCATAAGCAAATCACTGAAAATGCTATGATCACACTTGAAGTGAGTTCTGGTTGAGCGTGAACATTTCTATCAGTAGTTGATCCACAAAATTGTGATGCACCTTCAGAAACAAACAATTAAACAAATAAGACATCCAATTTATGCTGTGTGGCCATATGTATTCGCTGGGAAGTTTGGGGAGAGAAAATAGGTATCTGAATTCAAGATGGAGGTTCTGGCAGAAACATGGGGCAGAGTTTGAGAGGTCTCTTCAGGAAATTAGCTGGTGAGGCAGCTGTTCTACATCTGCCTGATCAGGAAAAGCAATGGGGTAGTTCACTAAATGTTGAACAAGGATACTTGCAATGACTGCATTATTTAAAGCTTCTGTGACTTCTTATTTGAGAGATTTTCCCAAACTTGGGAAGAAGCCCTTAGGGCCAGAAATAAAGGGGTGTGATTCTTCTAGCACACAAGGAGAAGGAACTCAGACAAACAAGGAATTGTAGTTTCATGAAACAGGGACTGTACAAAGCAGATGCATTAGGAATTTGGGACCAGCTTAGGACAGTACATTGTTTGTTCAATTCCTGGTAGAAATCCTGCCCCCCAAATTATTTTTAATCTTATATGGCAATATACTTGCCAAAACAGCGCTTTGATGCAATGTTAGCATAAAAATCACTTAAAGCAAGCACAGTGTAGAAGAATCTTGGAACTCAAAGTTCCCTCCCCCAACCCCAGTGAGTCCAGTGCTGGGTCCAGGCAGGATGGAGTACAGGGCAGGGCGATGGCAGGCTGAGAGCTGGGGAGATGACAGGGGCAAAAGCCAAGCTTTTTCTTTATGTTAAAAGTTCTGCATTAGGACTGACATTCTTCTGAAGCATGCAGTTGGAGTATCTGGCACTATTTAGTTCTGCTTCTACTCGGTAAACATCAGAAACTATTTAAAAAAAAACAGGACAGGATTAACTCAGCCCAGCACATATTCAAATACCAAGGTTTGGGTCCCTTGGGCAAGATATTTGCCAACTACAGAAGACCAGTATTCCACCTGGGAAGCCAAAGCAATCATTCCACACCTTAGTCCCTTCCTGTGCCATAAGATGGCTCATTTGAGTACTTGTGCTAAAACTGTGCTTATAGCAGAAAAATATTTTTAGTACATTTAATCCTCATTTTGTATGGCAAACAGAAGAAGAGGTCTGTCCCTATGGTAGAAAACACGATATCCAAAATGAAATGGCAGTTCAGTAAAAAGCAGAGAATCAATCCTAGACCATTGCCCAGAACATGACAGGCATTGACAGCATTTTAAATGAGTGAATAAAACCATGAGCAACTGAATGAATGTACCACTGGGGTGGTTCATTTGTTGTGTCATTTAAAATGAGACCTCAAAAAATAACCACCTGGAGAATTTTTAGAGTTGGGACTGTTGTGCTCAAATCCAAGACCCCCCAAAAGATCACCAGAGAACAAGATCGATGTAAGCAGCAAAGAGGTATTTATGGCGAGCTAGCTCGGTCCTCCGTGCACACACAGCAATAGGTGATGCTAAGAGGCTGGAGCCCAGGATTTGTAGCAGTTTTATACACTCTTTGGAGAAGGCAGGGACCCCCACATACATCACAGCATCTCTTAGCAAATCATCACACACCACGGGGAAAATCAAATAACAACTCTAAAACATGATTAGCGTATCAAGTGGCAGGAAAGAATCTGGAAAGAATTATTGGTTAGTTCAAGGGGTTGACGCACTTAAAATTGATTGGTTTAAATCGTGAGGATGTCGCAAGGGGGGGTACGTGCCAAGCTGCAGGGCTTCTAGTTTAGATATTGGTCACCACACCTAGGTGGGGGCCATCTGGAATTTCAGATATGTGGATATCTTGGTCTATCTTAGGTGATCACCATCTGTGGCTTTTCCGAGAACTGTTTCCACAGAGCTTTTCTGTGGTATTTTCCTGACTTTAGGACTACAGTAGGTCAGGGGTTAAGTTTCAGAGCAAAATGAGGTCCCAAGTAGAATGAGATTGCTTACATCTTTCATTACAAGATCACAGTTGGTCAATGAGACCTATAGTTATGGCATGCCATCTTGCACAAGATGAAAGGTGAAGTACTAAGGGGAGAGAATTTAAAAAAAAATGTAGTAATAGTAAGTTATAATATATCTGATCCCAGCTACTTGGGAGGCTGAGGCAGGAGCATTACAAATTCAAGGCCAGCCTCAGCAATTTAGCAAGGCCTCAAGAAGCCTAGCTGGACCCTGTCTTGAAAAATAAAAGGGCCTGGGGATGTGACTCAATGTTAGAGCATCCCTGGGTTCAATCCCCAGTACTGGTTTCTATTCATACTTCTGTGCTAATATGGAAGGAAGGACTGACATTGTAAATTATTCCCTGGGTGAAATAGGGGACACAGAAAACATCTTGCAAGGATTCAGACAGGTTCTGGGAGATGAAGTTCACAGAAGTCTTATCACAGAGATGACATCAGTGCAGGAACAATTTGGATCTGTGGAGAGGAGCTAGGCTGGACTGGCAAGGGAATGTATGAAGTGAATCCAAGTCTGTGACATATTTGGGGCCAGACTGACATCTAAACATCTCTAACCTGCTCCTGTGTTTTGTCTTTCCTGCCATACTCTTGGTTCAAACCTCTGAACCAGGATCAGGCCTCAATCTCTGGCCTGAATTGCAGCTTCTCCTCACCTTTACCTCTTCTGATCCATCATCCTCCAGGTAGCAAAAGTGATGCTCTTAAAAGGCCAATGTTTACCGGTTTTCTTCCTCACCCCCAAAGCCTACAACAATAGTCCTTCCTTGATTTTAGAAGAAAGTTCTAACTCCCTAGACTTTCATGTCCAGCAGGATCTGGTCCTTGTTTTCTTTCTCTCATCTTTACCTTCCCAGTTCCATTCCTACCCCTCCATACTCCAGATATTTTGACCTTTTTGCAATTCTGAATCTGGGCTACACACATGTTATTTCATCTACCAAGAAAACTTTCCTGTGTCTTTCACCTATCCGCAGGGCAGATTTCAGCTGAGATATCAGTTCCTCTACAAAATCCCTGGACTTCAGAGTCTTGGGTATGTGACCCGCCTTTGTTCTTTCACAGTGTCCTGGGCTTCCTGTTCTTAGAGATTGTTATACTAGGGCTGGGGCTGGGGCTCAGCGGTAGAGCACTCGCCTAGCATGTGTGAGGCCCTGGGTTCAATCCTCAGCACCACATATAAATAAATAAGATAAAGGTATTATGTCCAACTACAACTAAAAAATAAAATATTTTTTAAAAAAGAGAGATTGTTGTACTGTACGATCATGTTTCAGTCTTACACCAGACTGCAAGCTCCATGAGGAGAAGCTCTAGGCCTGTCTGCATCACATTCTGTTCTCAGCATAAGTCCAATGTCTGGTACTTGTTAGATATTCAAGACTTTCGTTGGATGGGTTGATGGATTGATGTGTGGATGGTTAGGTGGATGGGTGGGTAGTTGTTGTATAAATAAGTTGGGAGGAAATTGAGGATTGTGGAGGGCCTCAAATAATGCGGCAAGGATTCTGAATTTTGCCTTGAAAGCACCTAATGATTAAATTGTTTTGAATACAAAGTAGGACAAAAGACAGGACGCTGGAACATATTCAAAAGAAAAAAATAGGTACAATTAATTTTATATGATGGGAAATTTGGAGAAAGGAGAAAATCAAAAGGTTCATTTCACACACACAAAAAAAAAAGGTTTAAAAGAGGAGGCATGAAATCAAGTGCATGCACGGTCTAGAAGTACATCTTAAAGAACGTACTAATATTTGAGGACTTTTAAGATTAGATTCAATCCAAAATTGGTCATCAGAACCAAGCACTGACTGTCCTCCTTCAGCACCATGTAATGAAGTCTGGAACATGCCTCGCTCAGAAACATGCGGACATAGAAAAAGGGGAACACAAAGTCCCACAAACAGTTTGACAATAATTCTGTCCACATGATATTGAGTCACATTGATGTGATTGGCACAGAGAGAGACCCATGGGTCAGTAGACACTCAACCATGAATATGACATGGTTATGACGCTCTCAAGCTAGACCAGCAAATAGGCAAGTTGGTCATCAAGCTACCTGACCTGCAGAACTGAGCTGGTCTTTCTTTCTTTTTTTAATTTAATTTAATTTTTATTTATTTTTTTAAATAAATGACAGCAGAATGCATTACAATCATATTACACATACAGAACACAATTTTTCATATCTCTGTATAAAAAGTATATTCACACCAATTCGTGTCTTCATACATGTACTTTGGATAACGATATCCATCACATTCCACCATCATTGCTAACCCCCTGCCCCCTTCAACCCCCTGCCCTATCTAGAGTTTGTCTATTTTTCCATGCTCCCCCTCCCTACCCCACTATGAATCAGTCTCCTTATATCAGAGAAAACATTCACATTTTGGGGGGGAGGATTGGCTAACTTTACTTAGCATTATCTTCTCCAGTTCCATCCATTTACTTGCAGATCCCATGATTTTATTCTTTTTATTGCTGAGTAATATTCCATTGTGTATATATGCCACATTTTCTTTATCCATTCATCTACTGAAGGGCATCTAGGTTGGTTCCACAGTTTAGCTATTGTGAATTGTACTGCTATAAACATTGATGTGGTTGTGTCCCTGTAGTATGTGAGCTGGTCTTTCTTAACAAGACCAAAGAAAAGAGAAAAAGAAAGAAAAATGTAAAAATGTGACAACTGTTCTATTATTATATACACAGTCAGTACCATGAAGCAGAGGCAAAAAACCCAGGCAGACTGCAAATGCCAGAAAGGTCAAAAGAATCCAACCAGTTACCTGACGTCCTCTCTAAATGCATTGGCCTGGGTAACTCCTGAGCCTGACTCTGCATTGAGTCAAATATTGTTTGGATTAAAATATTAAGCTAGGACCAACTTGACCCACACTATTAAGATTATAAGACGAATGGAAAATTGCACAACTGAACATTTTCTTTGTCTTCAGAGCCTGAGGGTCATAATTTGTAGGAATCACTGTGCTGGCTTGGATACAGATTATTTACTAAGCGTTGACAACTTCTCCAACCTCATTTAAGATGGAAAAGAAGTCTCAGTCCCTCCCAGGGGAGTGATAATATAAGTTAGGCAGGCAAAGAATTCAACATAATATAGACAAGGTGTGGCTATAAAGTAATGACAGGGAATTTTTAAAACAAAAATACCAGAACTTACTGTTCAAGAGAGTTGTTCTGCAAATCCATCGCCTCAAGGCATGGTACAATTAGTTCAGAGATATGTCTATTGCTCAAACATTTTTGGAAGCTGTCTTCAGACTTTGAGAAGCAGTGTGGTGTAGTAAAACAACATAAATGTGAATTCTGACCATTACCAGCTGCATAACCATAGGCGATTTCCTAATTTATCAGTTCCTTAGGTTTTTTTTTCCCCTCTCTCTTATAAAATGGAGATAAGATACCATTCCACAGTTATTTGAAGATCAATGAGATCATACATTAAAAGTACCAGACTTAGAGGCGGCTTGCCACCAAGGGCAGCCTTTATTAGCTCAGTTTTAATTCTACAGAGAAAAATCAGCCTTGTTAGGTTATTCATAGAATATTTTGACTAGCAGCAGAATTGAATATTCTTTTGTCCATCTGATGATATAGTCCTTGTGTAAGTTTCTCAGGGCTGCCATGACATAGTATCACACAGTGGGTGGTTTCAACAACAGAAAGATACTCTCTCACAATTCCAGAGGATGGTCAACGACAGGGTATCCACAAGCCATGCTCCCTCCCAAGAGGATGCTTCCTTGTTTTTTCCCAGCTCTGGTGACTGCTAGCAATCCCTGGTGTTCCTTCTCTACCTCAGTGTCCCTCCTCCTTATAAAGACACTAGTCAGAGTGGACTTGGGTCACACTTACTCCAGTATGATCTTAACCTACAAAGACCTATTTTATACCTACAAAGACCCTATTTCCAAAGAAGGTCACCTCCTGAGTTTCTGAGTGGACATGAATTTGGAGGACACTATTTAATCTAGGACAGTCCCCAAAATCAAACTCCAAAAAATTTTTATTTTTCCATTCTTGAGGACATTTTTAAAAAAAAAACATGACTCAGTTTCTACCAAAAAAAAAACAAAACCTAACAAAAATATTAAAAAGGAAGAGAGAGAGAGAAAGTTTCAGATAGGCTGTAGGTGGAGACAGCTGGTAGCTTTATTGGAAAATATGGCTTGACCATCACTGTGATTAATTTAAAGTCATCATGCCTGACTCTGTCTATATTTTCTTATAACTTTTAAAACTTCAGTTAAATTACTCTTTGTCTCACCATTGAACTTCTAATGGCAAGTGTACTCTGGTGCCTATGCTAGAGAGCTGACACTTCAGTGGGACTAGGAAAGCTGGTCCCTTAATAACACTAACATTAATGATAATAATGAAAGTGGAATCTTCCGGTAAATGTGAGCTGGCCTGAAAAGATTCAAGCTGAGTGACCCCTCTTTTCACTTCTACTCTCCAAGGTTTATGTAGTTAATACAGTTACCATTTGCAGAAACATTACAAATTTCTATAGATAAGAGCATTTATATTTCTTTTGATGCAGACAGTCAAAGCTGTTCTCAACTCAAGTGAAACTATTCCATTGAAGAAGGCAGATCTAGGATAAAGACAAGTGTTTTAAAAGAAGACTGAAATTACTATAGAGCTAAAAATTTCAAAACAGTGGAAAATTTCCCTATAGCCAACATTTGTAAAAATCAACTCTTTAAAAAAAAATGTGAGGACTTGAAAGCAGGTTCCTTAAGCATCTTCATGATGACAGCAGAAACTAGAGGCTCTGTAGAAAGAGAAACTCTGGAGTGAACTAGATCCCAGGAAAATGAAATGCCACCCCCCCATCAAGGATTATAGAATTCCCCTACAGAGATGGGGGAGTGTAGCAGGGTTGCAGCAAGTTTTCGATAACTTGGTGTGCTGATAGTCTGAGGGCTAGAGCAGTTTCTGAGCCTCCAAGGAATGGCTTGTCAGCCCAAGAAGACACCATTCTAGGGTGAGCCCTGATACCTGCTGAGATAGCCAAGCCCAAACAGAAGGCATAAATCTCAAAAACTATGAAGTCCTAATCTGGCCATGGCTGGATAAAAGAGTTAAATTGTGTTCCAGATCAGATTAGGATTCCTGCACTCTCGGTACCAAAATCTAAATAGTCCAAGGAGATTTGTCAGAGACTCTGATAAGACAAACAAATATTCTAGAAGCAGCAGCAGAAGATGGTGGAAGAGTTGGGCCAAGGGAGAGTTCCAGAATAAAGAAAATCTTCAACCAAGAAATGACTGAGTGTCATGTTGGGGAATACTCTGCTCAATTTTTGAGCCCTGTGATTTTTAGCCATGGCAGATTCTACATGCTTTATCCACTTTTATTCTCTTCTACAACATTCCTTTGATTCATGCTGACCAGAGTTATTTATGAGTTGAAATCAGCCTCCCAAGCAGGCAAGGGAGCAATTGTCTCAGGTCTCTGGGTGGGAACCAAAAGTGTTTCACCCTCATAAAGTTCCCAAATTCCCTAGGGTCTAAGTGATCTTTGATATGAAGTTTACACTTGGAAAACTTATCTAAAGGGAACTTAATCTTGAAAAGAAGGAGAATGCTTGAAAACTGAAATACTGTAAGAGGCTAGTCATGATAGACTGGAATGCCTGGGAGGGCAAAGCAGGTAACCTCAACAAATGAAATGGAGTTAGACAGCAGTGAACAGAGGATGCAGAGGCCACATCAAGCAATACCTAAATATTTAACCTAAGAAACTGCTAAACTGAATCCAGAATGGCTGCGCTGCTCTGTATTCCCACCAGCAGTGTATGAGAGTTCTGATCACTGTACATGCTGGGTAGCACTTGGGGTAATCAGGCTTTTGAATTTCAGCCACTGTGAGAGTTGAGTAGTAGCACATGATTATGATTTTAATTTGTATGACCAATTCAGTTGAGAGTATTTTAATGTGTTTATTTGTATGTCTTCTCGGGTGAAATATCTATTTAAATCTTCTGCCCATTTGGAGGGGGGTTATTTATATTTTTTATTACTGAGATTTGACAATTCTTGACAAATTTTTTTTCCTTCTTTTGATTACTAGGGGTTGGATCCAAGGATGCTTTACCTCTGAGTACATCCCTATCGTGTTTGTGGGGTTTTTGTTTTTTTGGTACCAGGGATTGAACTCAGGAGCACTTAACCATTGAGCCACATCCCCAGCCCTTTTTAATTTTTATTTAGTGACAGGGTCTTGCTGAGTTGCTAAGTGTCTCACTAAGTTGTTGAGGCTGGCTTTGAACTCTTAATCCTCCTGCCTCAGCCTCCTGAGCCGCTGGGATTACAGGCGGGAGCCACCATGCCTGGCATTCTTACCCCTTTTTAAGTTATTTGTTTGCTTATTTAAGATAGGGTTTCTCTAAGTTGCTGAGACTGGTCTTGGATTTGCCATTCTCCTGCCTCAGTCTAGAGTCTGTGAGATTATAGGCATGCACCACTGGGCCTGGCAACATGTCTTAATATCATCTTTATAATATAGCCCTTATCAAATATGTGATTTTCAGATATTTTCTCCCAGCCTATAACTTGTCTTCTCAATCTCTTAATAGTGTGTTTCAAAACCATGTCTTTAATTTTGCTGAAATAAAACCGATCTTTTTTTCTATTTTATGGATCATGATTTTGGTGTTCTAAGAAATCTTTGTGTATCCCAAAGTCATAAAGAGAGAAATTCTCTTGTTGTTGCTATTGGTTTGTTTTCGTTTGTTTGTTTGCTTGTTTGTTTTAGATAATCTCCCCATTTCATAATGCTGGAAATAACTTGAACTTTATGAACATTCCAGGTAGATTAAACTAAACTCATCTATGGACTCCATCTGTCTCCTGGGCCAGCTTCTCCTTCTAAAATGGCCCCTCATATTTCTTTCTACTTTTAGGTCAGGCAAGGCTACAAGTTCCTTGTTTAACTTCTTCCCAGAATATGATATTTCACAAAAACTTTAGTGAGTCTTATTTGGGGGTCATTTTTTTCTTACTCAGAAGATTAACATCATCTTTTTAAAAAAATTATTGAGATATCTGAATATTTTATTGAGTATTGAGAAAAAGAATAAATGATGGCTTAGTTCACCTGAGTTTGGACGTGCTTGGAATTCTGGTCAGATGAAAATGGTATCCCTTTAGCAAGACATATTAACAATCCATTCCAGCAGCCAACAATTACCAAACTTTAATGAGAAAGTCGTGGGTGAGATGGAGTTAGGGGAAGCAGTAGAGAAAAACCAGATTTTTCTGTTTAAATTTTACTTTCAGGTGAGTAGGGTCTGTCTGTGCCAGTTGGGGCCCTTTCTTCTTCTTCAGTGCTATACCAGAATTCAAAAGGATGATTTCAAAAGCACTTGACTAATTAAATGCTCTTCCTTTAACACTGGGCTCTCCAGGGTAGTATTTTTAATACACTGAAAGAGATAAAGTTCTGGCCCTGGGCAAACGTGAAGAACATTTTTGTGTAGTCAACACAGAGAGTGTTCTTAGTCCTTCTGGCATTGTTCTGGAAATCCACACGATGCAGGAAATTAGCTGTCTCCAGTCCAAACACTGTTCACAGGAACCGTTTTTACAAACACAGTCAGATACCGCTAAAATGCAGGGTGCCATTCAGAATGTGTGATGCATCCTGAGGGCGCTGCAACTTCAGAATGTCACTGTGCGTGGCTAGTCCAGGGTGAGGAAAAGCAGGACTTCAGCAGAAATTTACAAGGAAAAAGCTTGTCCCACTGAAACCATGACAGCATCAAACTTCTGGAACCCAAAAGGAATGAAGACCATTATTGAGCCTCAATGCTCTGAAAACACATAAAACTTCTACTATAGGTGGGATGCTGGTTTTGATCAACAGACATAAACTTACCTTACAGACGTTGCTATTCTGTTGACTGTTGCAACTGGGGTTCAAAAGCTGTTCTCATCTCTTGTAAACAGCATTTCAAAGAAGTGAAAGTTTCCCATTTTCCCTTAAAAAAGAATATTGCTTCGGAACCCCTTTCATCTCCTCTTCGAGGATGTGGTATTCTCAAAGCAGAAGGATGGATTGTCCTTCCACTAAAGCCATTCCATGCTATTATTTTATTTTTTAAAAAGAAAAGGACCTGCAAGAGGTTAAATGCCTCCAAACTTTTAACTAGTCCATAGTTAGGTCTGAGTGCCCTTTGGAATCTCACATCCTTGATTTTTTATTTCAAGTACCTTGGCCCCTTTGTACCTCTTTCAGAATTTAGTACTAGATCTTGATCAATTCATCAGAGGCAAAAATGAAACCATTGATTCTTATAATTAATCCAAGGTGGGGCAAGTTTGAAATCTAAATAAAAAATGAACTGAGGAATAATTATCCTAGCGAACTCCATTACAGCAGAACTTGAAATAACTATATAGGGTCTGTTGATTATCTTAAAGGGTCCTCTGTGTCCCTCACAGAGAGTGAAACATGAGATTTAGGGGTTTTATTTATTTTCTTTTCCTAAAGTGTCTGGAAGGATAATTGTTTGGCTAGAAAACAAATTAATTGCATTTTACTTAGTAGCAAACACATCTTAGCAAACCATTTAAGTTCACTTTAATGTTTTAAGTGACTTGGTTTAGTAAGGAAAGTGCAAGCCTTGGCTTTCATAGACAGGGGTTTGAATAGCAGCCCTGTCACTTGTCATTTGTGTGGCCTGAGCAAACATTCTGACCTCTCTGGAACTCAGCATCCTCACCTAACAAGGGGGCTGCTGACACTCAGCTCAGAGTGTTGCGGTGAGAATCCAACCACCCTTGAAGAGCTCAGGAGCCTGGCTTCCTGACATCTGTCCTCATAGCACTGCAAATCCCATCCCCGCATTCAACACCACATTTTACAATAGTGGATTTCATCTTCTGATTTCCCCCAAGACCCTTTTAGGAAAAGGTCCTCATCTTCTTGCTCATCTTTGAGCATTCACCTGCCATGGCTTGGTACAGAGGAAGCAGCCATGGATATTTTGGGAAGAGGAGAAAATACCAGTTGTTGAGCATAGTGAAAAATAGTAAATCAATTAAAGACACAGACTTGGGGTCCAAGTGGATTTCAAATTCAAACCCTGTTACTTGCTAGCTGGGTGACTTTGGACAAGTTATTCAATTCTATGTATAGAAAGGAGATAATACCTAACGCAAAGGGTTGTGATAGCAATTATGAGATTACTTTTACATAGCATAGGAGTTGGCCCATGACAAATACTCAATTATCTTTACTTTTATTATTATTATACAGTTCATTGCAACTCTCCTGGACTCTGATTGGTAGTTGGCAATGTTTGGGTAATAACTGCCTTGGCCTTCACTGAATGAAATATGCATGAAAATCATGCAGGAATTACTTTCTGCTATCACTAGAAATAGTTGTTAAAAAAAAAAAAAAAAGCAGCGCTGTCCTGGAACTCCACACAGGAGGGAATGAGCTGCCACTGTCTGAGCAAGTCTGACCCTGTTTGGAACATGAAATTTTAATGGGCTCAGGCAGACATTTGAATGGCACTTATCTGTATATACGAGCATAAGGCTTAGGGTTCTGAGGCTTTGAGAGATATATACCAGACCCTGCCCTCCAGGAGATGGCAACTCATCAATCATTATAAAAACAGAAGGTAGAATGTGATCGAGTGCTCTGGCCACAGTGCAGACCCCAGGGTGGACAGAGGGGTGGCTTGCTAATGAGGGGAACGGGCTCTGGGTTGAAATCACTGTGTCACTCTCTACTGGCTGGGTGAAACTGTCTCCTCATAAAAGAGAGAACACACCTGCCCTACAGAATGCTGGTGAGCACTGAATGGGAAGATACTGTGGAAAGCTGACCATAGTGCCTGGCAAGTGCTCAATGACTTTAGTCATCACCACTGAGTTGCTGCTATTATCCAGCTAGTATTATTTTAACTGAATAATAATAATAATGTATTAATACAAGGCACTACTAGTATATTAAAACAAGTCTATGATATACCTCTACATTCCTATAGTTGATAAAATCTTAATCAACATACAGCTAATAGCACAAAAATATTATTTGTGACATGACAAGTGCTTCATGGGCACTCTGGCATTTGAGCTACATCTTGAAGAATGGGGAGCATCAAAGCAATATTATGCTACTAGGTATTCAGGGAAGGAAAAATATTTTTTTTATCTGATGCCTTTCCAAATTTCTGATCAGTTCTAAGTTTTATAGTCTCTGATGTATAGGACCACTTGCAGGAGTTTCTGAGGCTAACAGGTTAAATGAGGATGAGGTCCCAAACCAAAAATTGTCACAGGAATGAGGGAGATGAAGGAATGCATGTTCAGCAGGGTCACTGCCTGATTTCCCCAACCTGAAGTCCCTATGAGAACACAGACAGAGCTGAGCAGAGCACTCAGCCCACTTAGGAATATTTGCTTCACAATTGCTGTATTTATTAGTATTTATGCTGAAAACAAATTCCCCTTTGGGACTCCCATTCCACTCTATTGGCACCTGGTGGATCCTTTAGTATTTAAGTTCCTCTGTCTTCAAAGATCCACATCAGAGTCTTTCCTGAGGCTGAGGACTGAATGTACTTGCACCTGGGAATTTCCCTTGTGGCCAGAAAAACCCAAAGGGGAGAACTTTTCACGCATAAAAGAAATTGTAAAGGAAGAAGATAAGTTGGGGAGATAGGGAAGGGGTGGTGTGGGGTGGGGTTTTGAGGCCTAAAAACCACACATAAAGATTTAAATGAGCTCTCCTCCACTGTCTTCCCCAGCCCCATTGGAAGGCGACACTGTGTGCGCCTGACACTTTGTACATGTGCAGGCATTGAGAAGAGTTGCAATAAATCAGAGCTGAAATTTGTACTGATGTCTCAAAAAGTGTTTCATGAATTTGTAAAATAAATCTGAGGCAATCCTTCTCAAACTTCAGTGTACACAAGAATCACCTGGAGAGCTACTGGAGATTTATATTTCCACCCCCAGAGAGCTTGATTCAGTAAGTCCAGGATGGAGCTCCAAAATCTTTATTTTTAACAAGCAACCCATGTAATTCTGGTGCAAATCGTTTTTGAACTAGTTCAAAGTTTTCTGGTCCAAGGATTAGGAATTGATGGTTTTTTAAAAAATTATTTATATATATTCTGTCTTGTTCTTTTTGAGTTAACTTTTAACTGTTTCCTCCAGTTTTCTCATTCACGATTCCCATCATTTACACAGGTGGATTTTGTTTTCTTTTTTTCCATTTTGAGGGGCTATTTAAGTTTCTAAACACTAAAATGCCTTTTTAGGGGGTAGGAAGGAGTAGGGCAAATGTAGTAGAGACCACTTCATCATGGTCCTTAGGTAGAAAAGCCAGAGAACACCAGAAAGGTTTCCTCTCCGGGACTATCCCACCAACAGTCTACACTGAGGGCTGTCGGCTGAGTTGGATCAACCTGTGAGTTGGCCCTTTCCCGAGAAGTGCAAAGCCCTGTGTTCAGCTTCTGACAGAACACACGCCGTGGCGGATCCCAGGGCACGGAGCACTGTGTGTGATCAGCTGTGTACAAGTGTGAGGTAAATCAGAGGCACACAGGCACCCAGGGAAGAGCCAGATAACACAGGAGCCTGCCCCGATCCTGCCATCCTGGGATTTGCTCTTTCTTGGCTTCCAGTGGAACAACCCAGGCGCCTGTTGTAAAGGAAGGAAACTTGATAACATGGATCACCATGTCCTTTGTGCCCCTTACATTTGAAGTTGAATAAACCCTGCTTGTGGATGAGGAGGCAGAGGACACAGGAAGGATCCTGGGTCTTAAGACTGGAAGGACCCAGTTTTCTCAGGAGTCTTGCTATGAAATGCAATGTGTGTGTGTGTGTGTGTGTGTGTAGGGGGTGGGGGATGTCAAAATACAGACTGTGAACTTAGTGGCAGCGATAAATATCTTCACGAAAACATTTTCTTATCTGGTAAATTCTCAAAGCTGCTAATGATGACTAAGTAACTCTGAATCCTGTTCCTTTCACATTTCTGGGTTTCAGTTTATTTGAAATAAAGATTTTGGAGTTGCTCATTTCTATGACAGAATGAATGTTCTGTCCAAGCTATACCTGAGAGGCTTCTTAGTATCAGCTATGACAATCTTCAGAAGCCGAAAGGTTAGTTATCTATTAATTGCATAACAAACTACCCCCAAACTTAATGGCAACCATTTTGTTACAATTTAGTAGGTCAAGAATTTAGGAAGCTGGGGTGTGGGAACATAGCTCAGTGGGAGAGTACTTGCCTAGCATGCAGAAGGTCCAGAGTTCAATCCTCAATTTGATCCCTGGGGGAAGATAATTAGGAAGCCAGGCACAGTGGTGCACACCTGTAACCTCAGCTATTTGGGAGCCTGAGATAGGAGAATCACAAGTTAGAGGCCAGCCTGAACAACTTGAGGAGACCCTGTCTCAAAATATTTTTTTAAGGAGTGGGATATTGGGGTGGGATAGATCTGAGGATGTGGCTCAGTGGTACAGCACTTGCTTAGCAGGAGCAAGGCTCTGGGTTCCATCCCAAACACACACACACACACACACACACACACACACACACACACACACAAAAGGGTTTAGCTGGGTGATTCATCTCTAAGGCTTTTTGATGTCAGCTATTGCGGCTGGCAGTTCCATTTCTGAGATCCTTCACTCAGCCATCTGATGCTGCAGTCTACCTGTCTGTCTCCCTCTCGCACACAGACGGAGCAGCTCATCACTAAGGTACCTCAGAAGGGTTTGTGCTTCTTGCAGCACAGCAACCTCAAACATAGAGGCTCAGTGCTCCAAGGAGCCAAGGCAGAATCAAACTGCTAGTCCTCTTCCAGCCAGAGCTGGCACAGCCTCACTCTCTCTGTAGTCTATTGATCAGGATGTTACAAACCAGCCCACGGTCAAGGGGAGAAGGAGAACTAAGACCCACTGTCCCACAGAAAGAATATCAGAATATTTCCAGTCATCTTTAATCTGCCACAGTCAGCCTTTTAACAGAAAATAGAAATGTATTTCCAACATGATTAAATCTATCAATATCAGTGATTTTTTTTAAGTGGGTTTTTTTTTTTTTTTTCCTCCATGAAACTCTAAAGATTCAGTCATCTGAAAAGCAACCAAATTTTTGGATATCTAACTTTTTTTTTTCCCACCCCACTGTGGCCTCTGTTCTCCACACTTAAACAAAAAGCTGATTCCTAAGGAAGGTCAGGATATGAAGACACTGTAAATAGAGCAAAAGCTATTTTTAAACAGAAACTGACAACTGGGAAAAGAGAAAAAAAAAACTGACTCATTTTAATGTAATTGATTCTTATCTTTGAAAATGCAGAGTCCTTGCCATTTCAGAAAGAAATGGTACTGGGAGCCCTGAGAAAGTGGTCAGTCACTCCAGCTACAAAGCATTGTCACTGCCGGCCACTTCAGGGGGCCTGGAGATAAGCTCATTGTTCAGTGCTCTGCTTGTGGTATTCAGTGTGACACAGATGCCACCCTTGCAGTCTACACACAAACAGTTCATTGTTGCTCTGAGTGTAGCAAATTCTTTACCATGAATAATCTACTACAACAAATGCTCTCTTTAGTTCCTTCCCTGTTGTTGAGAGTATTTCAGCTCGTAAAGAAATCAGTACTCAATAGGAATTAAACGCTGGAAAGGCTCTTTCAACATTGCTACAGAGAAGAAATGGAAAGGCACGATTTATCCTACAACTACCTCGAAAAGAATGAATGAAAAGATTTAGGCCACAGACACAAAGTGCTACCACAATAAAAAGGTCCTAGGGCACCAGGGGTCTGGAGTCCCCTCATCTAGGTTTGTATCCAAACTTCATCACTTCCCATCACCTGGACCAGTAAGGGAACCTCTTAGATAAGGAAAAGACCACAATTGGAACATCTGGCTCAAAGGACTGTGGCTAAAGGGTTAAATGAGATGATTCTTGCAAAGTGCTTACAGGCAGTAAGCCCGTGAGAGCAGTAAGCTGCTATTGTTGTTACTGTTATCATCTCCTTGTGGACTCACACTGCCCCTCAGATAGGTAAAGAAAACATGATTTCTTAATTTCTCTATTATTGATGTAATATTCCTCAGGAGTCCCATTCCACATGGGGTAGTTGGAAAGATTTTAAGTATGTCAATTAATGGTACCTCAATCCCTTCTGATTTGAATGCATTTCTGTGGGAGACGACTCCATCTTGTTTAGGTCTTCTCTGTTTCCTTCCCTTCCCTCTGCTTCTCCCTAAAGCAGAGTCAGAGTATATAAATGGTACCCCTGTCCCCTCCTCTGGGTCTTGCTTAACTATGCACAGTGAGCTATGCCTTGGCTTGGGCTGCCACTGACCATGCTGATAATCATGGACTCAGCCATCTGCTTGCGGACCTCTGCGGGTGTTTCTGGCCCTCCCAGCACTTCTGAATCCCATCATGGGGCATACTGGAACTTTTTGGAATTTTCTGCTTGCCATGCTCAGGCCCTAAGGAGCTGAGAGCCCTGCCTCACTGTCACCACCCTATCACTGTCACTCCAGCCATGAGCCAAATGTTGAGTGTCTCCAGGGACAGTGGGTTTCTATGAGAGGGAGGGAGGCACAATTTTGCCTCCTGGAGACATTTGGCAATATCCGGAGACATTTTTGTCACAACGTGGGAGGTACTACCAGCCAGAGATACTGTTAAACATCTTATAAAGCACAGGACAACTGAGCCACAACAAAGAATTATCGGGCTCAAAATGTCAATAGAGCTGAGGTTGAGAAAAAAATCTGCCCTAGAGGCTCTTCATACCCCTTCCTCCCAGGCCACCCTGAGGATAGCAGGCCACGAGGCTTGAGATTCTCAGTCCTCCCTAATTGCCCTAGAGGTTCCTCCCACAGCCCGATGCTCCCTCTCCCACAGGAGAAGAGGGCAGGTAAGGACAGGGCCCCTCACCACCCTGCCTTTCCTCTGTCTCTCCTCTCCCCCTCACATTTCACTGGGGACAGAAACACTGGGCTTTTCTAGACTTTCCCATGTGACAGAGATTTCCCCAGCATCACTTTCTCCTCCTTTGGAAGGTGTCCCTTGCCTTGGGGACTTATCTAGGGCCAAAATGAGGCCCTAGGTAAAATGGAGAGAGAGAGAGAGAGAGAGAGAGGTTGACAGCACTGAGGAAAGATAAAATGAGAGATATTTCAAAAATACCTTTTGTACTTTTATTAATATTAATAAATATTATATAACCAGCTACTTTCCTTATGCCAGGCATAAGACTTGATAAAATATGCATTGAATGGAACTACTTACACTATAAAGAATTTATTACTACAAAAAAATGTATTTTCCAGGTGGCCTTCCCTCTAATACTCGTGGGATGCTCCCCATAATTCTAACCTGACTGGAAGCCCCCCAGTTCCTAGGCCACACTCTTGCCTCTCTCCAACGCTGAGCCACAGGAGTGCTTTCTCGGCATCTGGCCTCCCACGTGTTGGAGGCTGCCTGATCTCTTTGCCGCAGGCCTGAAAGCTGCCTGAACTGACTGAGGTGGTTCAGAGCCCAGTGCTACCCAAAGAGCGGAGTGATGAGAAGCACAGGCTCTGGGGATGCTGGCTCTGACCTCTGCTGGAGGTGGCACCAGGGGTCAGTAACTTCATCTCCCTGAGCCCCATTTTCCTGAACTGTATAATGGGGATGGTAATTATAAAAACTAGATAGGGTGTGAAGGCAGTGACTAGGGCTGCCTTAACAAAATACCACAGGCTAGGTGGCTTAAGCAACAGAAATTTATTTTCTCATCTTTTTGGAATTTGGAAGGCCAAGACCAAGGTGCCAGTGGGATGGGTTTCTGGTGAGGGCCCACTCCTTGACTTGGAAATGGCCTTCTCACTGTGTCCTCATATGGCCTTTTCTCTCTGCAAACTCTGGGAGCAGAGTTTGCAGAGAAACTCTCCCCTGTCTCCTCCTCCTTTTCAAGGCCACCAATCCCACTGAATTAGGGCCCCATCATTAGGAATTCATTTAACTTTAATTACCTCCTAAAGATCTGATGTCCAAATATAATCCCATTGGAGGCCAGGACTTTAACATGAGTTTTAAGGACAGGACTCATCAGTCTGTAGCATAGACTATGCGATCACTCACATTATGTTTTTGAATCTAGAAAGCACTTAGTAATTATCTCTGGCTATCATAGTTATATATATTGGTGATGTTGTTAGGAGTACAGGACACTATCTATTCAGGATGGTGACATCCACTATGAAAGGAGCTTATTGAGCAGGGACTAGGGAAGGAAGATACTGCGCTGTCATATAATATCAAACCCAAACAGCTGGACCCCAGGAAGTGCCCAAGGAAAGTGCCGGATTTGACTGGAAGGAAGAGGTAGATACTTTCTTAAAGGAACTAGGTTACGTATGCTGAAAGAAAACGACATGCATGGATTTAGTCCACAAACATAATAATAGCTGTCCTATATTTAACACTTACTATGTGCTAAACACTTGATATACACTCTCTTTCCCCCAACTACCCGAATAGATGAGGGAAACTGAGAATCAGAGAAAATCAATGGTCTCACCAAAGTTACACCGTGATTAAGTAGCAGAAACTTGACTTAGTTTCAAGACTACTGGATCCCCAAATCATAGACTTTAGTCTCCTGTATGTTTAGGGTTGTGGACGTGGAGATCAGTCATTAATAATTAGAAAAAATTGCTGGTCTCTAGTAACACGCTGTTCCTGAAGCTGAGGTATAGAATTAGCTCCTGCAGCATTTTGAAGGAACTAGGACCCTGCCTCCAAACATATTGGGCTGAAAATTAATAAATAAATTAAGGAAATGAAGAGTCTAAGGAATTTGCATCAGTTATCTATTACTGCATAACAAGTAGTTGACTCCAAAATTTAGCAGGTTAAAACAGAAGCCATGGGGCTGGGGATGTGGCTCAAGCGGTAGCGCGCTCGCCTGGCATGCGTGCGGCCCGGGTTCGATCCTCAGCACCACATACCAACAAAGATGTTGTGTCCGCCGAGAACTAAAAAATAAATATTAAAAAATTCTCTCTCTCTCTCTCTCTCTCTCTCTCTCTCTCTCTCTCTCCCCTCTCTCACTCTATCTTTAAAAAAAAAAAAAAAAAACAGAAGCCATTTATTCTTTCTTGCAAGTCTCCAGACCTTTTGGTTCATCAAGGCTGGGCTCAGCTCCTTGGCTCTGCCTCAAGCTATAAATCTGGATGCCGTTGGGTCTGGGATCCCTGGTCTTTTGGCCTTCAGGCTACAGGAAGCAGCTACCTGGGGGAGCTTTTCTGATAGAGATGGGAGAAGCAATGCCTCTTTAAGCCTGAGTGCTGGGTTAGTACATGTCACAGCTGCCCACACTCCATTGGCCAAAGTGAGTTTCAGGCGGGTGGGAAATTGACTCTGCCCTTTGTGGGAAGGCTTGCGAAGTCACATGGCAAAGGGCGTGGACAAAGGAACAGCTGAAGAAAGGAGACCCATAGTTCCATCTACACAAGACATTTCTGATTGAGGGGGAGAGCAATTATGTAAGGGGGTGGAATGGGAAGAGAGCATCTATAAAACCCCATTAACTGTCAAAAGATTTGCCACAAAGGGCTTTGCCTATGAATAAAACACCACATTTCCTCATTTCTCTAACTGAGATAATGAAAGACAAACCCTCCCAGCCTCCCACTTTCCTCTTCCTTTTCCTTAAAAAGTCGACAAAATTGTAGGATGCCAAAATATTAGGCAAGCCTGGCTAAAAAGAGAGATCCCTCAAGTCTCAAGTTTCAACCATCTATAAAATTAGCATTTGGCAGATTTCTGTAAGAATCGTGTCCCTCTGCATCTGGGTCTGAGTCCCCGTTTTGTGTTTTATCTACACCTCTATAATCTCCACGCACAGACACGAACCCAGCTGCTGGACCCATTGGAGCAAATGCTCTAAGAAAACCAAAGAGGAAAGCCCCTAGGAACATAAATCAAAACGGCTGGGGCCAGATATTATTGCACAAAGTCAGGATAGGCCTCTAGCCGTGTCACATTACTAGATAGAGCTATATTTACATTTCATTATGTGGGCTCAGTCACCCCAAATGATGGTTGTTTTGAACCAGGGAGATACAGTTCCAGTGGAAGGATGGATTGGTCTGTCTTTTCAATTGAGAGCTCCCTGGTACTGTTTTCTGTTCTGTCATATTCAAACAAGCTCACAAGCTCTACAGTGCCAAATATCACAGTGCCCAAGGAACAAGGAAACTAGCTGATCTCTTTCTTGACGTCCAGGCAGCATCTGGTTACCCTCCTGTTCCCAATTTCTTGTGAACTGTAGGAAAAGTCGTCATGTAGTGCAGTGTGCGGGGCAGTATCCAGGTGCCTTCTTGGTCCAATTTAGAGGGCCTTCCAATCAGCAAGAACCACCGATCTGAGTGCACCTCACACTGTTGCCAGGCAACGGAGGGTAGCCAAGGAAGGAAAAAAAAATGTGTTCTCTGCACAGAAAGCAGTGCTGACTAGCCACTGATGGCTTCAGAGCTCTTGTGGATTTCATTGCACTACAACTGGGGAACTGGGGGTTAAAAGTTTTGGGCTTTACTTATAAAAACATGGACCTAAATCAGATAACTAATTTAGAAGCAATTACAATGCATTTTATTCTATTCTTTTGCCAAAGAGTACCTTATCTGAGCTTGCTTTCCTTTTTACTTTTCCTTTTAAGTCTCAAAAATATCTCCTCCTGAGGCAGGAAAGAGGCACAGACCATGCATATGGGGAAAGGGGGTGATCCTTGCACTGGATGCCCATGTTAAGCTGAAGAGGGAATTTAGGTCCAACACCCACCAGGTCTTAGACTTGCTCAAGTATGCCCGACCAACCTCACATTCTGGTGGGAATTTTTTTTTTTTCTATGAACATATGGAGTATGTTAGTGTTTAGGAGGCTGTTAAGTTAAAAAGAAAAAAAGAAAAGATTCTAAGGTCCAATATTTTTTTATTATACCAAGTCCTAGCTAATTTTTTTTGGGGGGGAGTTGCTTTTTAATACATTATTCCTGGTTATTTAAAAATAAATATATTTTAAAAGGTGAAGACACACTGCTAGCTAAAGCAATGGTTCTCAAACTTTTGGGTGCATTCTTTTGAGAGTTTGCTTATATCTGAACTTCAATACAATAGGCCTGGAGAATAGTCCAGAAATCTTTATCTTTAATCCTTTCCTCCCCCCATACAATGTGGTTTGAGGAACAAGTCTTTGAAAATCACTGGTCTGACCACCTTTGGTTGACTCCTAATGTCACTTGTTTTTTTGGTCTGATAGTACTGGTGAATGACAGTGCACTGCCTATTCTTGTCTTTCAGAAAGCATTTGCTTCTCGCTGGCCACACAGGTTTGTTAAGAGAGAGAGAGGAGAGACAGAAATGGCTTGGATTGGAGACCTGAGCCACTTTATCCTGGAACTCAGACCAACACATTGGAGATTTCTGGACCAGTGCTTCCAGACCAGGAAAGATTTTGCATTCTAAGTTTAACAATGTCTGAAGATATTCAGGACGAAGAGTACTAATAGGACTTCAATAGCTCGGGAAACAAAAGCAAGAATTGACAAATGGTGTTACACCAAATTAAAAGGCTTCAGCACAGCAAAGGACACAATCAACAGATAGAAGAGACAACCTGCAGAAGGGAAGAAAATCTTTGCCAGTTAGTCATCTGACAAGAGAATTAATATCCAGAATGCAGAAGGAGCTCAAGAAAATATACAACAAAAGAACAAGTAATCGAATAAAAAATGGGCTAAAGATCTGAACGAATAATCTCAAGAGAAAAAATACAAATGGTCAATAAATACCAGGGAAAAATGCTCAATATCTTTAGACATCAGGAAAATTCAAATCAAAACTACATTGAGATTCCATCCTCACCCCAGTCAGGATGATTATTTAAAAAAATAATAATAATAAATGCTGGTAAGGATGTGGAGTAAAAGGTACCTTACATTCTGTTGGTGGGAAGGTAAATTAGTATATTCACTATGGAAAACAGTATGCAGTTTCCTCAAAAAAAAAAAAGTTGAAAAGAGAATCACTATAGGATTCAGCTATATCATTCTTGGGCATTTATCTAAAGGAAAGGAAGTCAGCTTACAAAATAAATACCCACATACCCATGTTTGCTATGATACTCTTCACAATAACTAAAATAGGGAATCAGCCTAGGTGCCCATCAACAGATGAACAGATCAAGAAAATGTGGTATATCTACACACACCACATAAAGAATGAATTAGTGTCATTTTCAGGAAAATGGATAGTACTGGAGGACATCGTGTCAAGTGAAATAACCCCGACACAGGAAGATAAATATTACACAATTTCTCTCATACATGGAAACTAAAAAGATGACCTGAAAGCAGAAGAGAGACTATTAGTGAATGGGAAGACAACTTGGTACAAAGGGGAGAAGACAAGGTAAAAAGAAGGATGGATATATTTAAGGCATGATACGTGCATGTGTGGAAATTTCACAGTGGAACCCATTCATTTGTGTAATTAATATGTGTTAATAATAATTAAAAGAAGAGTGCTACTGCATGTGGTAGGTAGAGACAGGGACAGCCATGTATAGAACAGCCTTCCACAAGAAAGAATTCTCCAGCACAAAATGTTAGCCACAATAAGGTTGAGAAATCCTGAGTTAGACCTAGCCACTCTTTGAAGGGAACTTGGAGAGTGTGTGCCTCATCTCTGTGCTCACAAGATACACTGAGACCCAGTGGTGGAGGGCCTAGGACTGCATTCCTAGGTAGGTAGACACAGTTCCACATTTAGCAAGAAGAATAAAGATTAGCCTAGAGGATACTAAGCAATGATAACCAATGCAAAACAAATAGTTTCTAGTAGACACCTGCATGGGTCTACACTATGTAGGTATAGACATACACTACCCTTTTAACACTAAAGAGTTTTAATACTAAAGAAACTGCTATAGTAGATCTGCTATAGTAGATCAGTGCATCTAACTAATGGACTTCAACAAGAATGTATTTTAGCACAAGCTCATTAAGAAGTAGTTAGGAACATGGACAAAAACAGTAGAGTCCTTGTCCTCAAATAGGTTATTCTCTATGAATCCCATAATAGAGAAGGGCTAAAAGACATGGGAAGAAGGATTAGAGAAGCATGTGTAACATTTTTTTTTTGAGTTTGGCCTTTAAAAAGAGGTATGATTTTGACAGCAGGTTATTCAAACATGATTCAAATGCAGAGATTCAAAGGCAAAATGTCCAAGGTGGTGTTGGTGGAGGTGATGGCCCCAGAAGAGTGACTGAGTGACATTGAGATGTGAGGAATGAAAGTAGGGTGGCCCAGTTGGGAAGGCTCTGACTGCTTGGATAATGTGTTTGATCTTTTTTTCTGCAGGAAATTAGAGGCCACCCAGGTCCTAGGTCTCAGGAGGCTCTAACCCCTAGTCTAATCCCTGAGGTCCTGAGCAGTTCCGGGGCAGAGTCTACAAGGCAGGTCAGCACCTACTTGTCCTGGAGCCTGGCTTCACACTTCCCCTCCTCAGCTCCCACTTTGCAGCTGCAGACTTAGCTCTCCAGGCACCCTGTTGAATACTGAGCTGAGTTGACTGAAAAGAGATTTTGGTTGTTTGTAGTTTATACCAAGAGTATAAGGAGAAGAATTTCTGCTTCTCCTATACAAAAACATCCCCACCCTAAACACCATAGAGCCAGGCTCCTGTTTCTCAGTAATCCGACCCAGGTGCACACCTATCATCCACAGAGCCAGTGAAGGAGAGGTTACCAGGTCAGGGAGGGGTGGAGGTAAGTTAGCTACCCATGCTGTCAGGCTGAAATAATGGTGCTAACTTCATGTCAGTAGAGACTAAGTATTGGTTGCTTTTTTTCAACGGGGTACTTCTGTCTAAACTACCCTCCATCTTTAAAATTATCAAGTAATTTCTCAATTAAAAGTATAAATACAAGCTTGGTGCAGTGGCCCATGCCTGTAATCCCAGTGGCTCAGGAGACCAAGGCAGGAGAATCGTAAGTTCAAGGCAAGCCTCAGCAACTTTGAGGCCCTAAGCAACCCAGCGAGATCCTATCTCAAAATAAAATTTTTTTTTTAAAAGAGCTAGGGAAATGTCTCAATTGTTTAACATGCCTGGGTTTAATCTCCAGTACCCCTCTCTTCCAAAAGAATAAAATACAAGAAGCAATTTTCATATAAATATGAAAAAGTATAAGTAGAAGGAAGCACAAAAAGTAACAGATAATCGCTTGCATAAAGAGATCCTTGAAGATCTCCGTGTGGGAAACACAGGGTCCTGGCATGTCCTGGGAAAGAAGATGGAGGGAACCTGGCTCACTTATTGGGAAGGTCCCTTATCCACTTGTGCTAGGTTCCCCGTTGTTACTTATTTCTGTGCTGTGGGCTTAATAAACTCACTCTGTCAATGATCTGGAGGCAAAGGTAGGAAGGAGAGCACACTAGGCTGAGAGTTCCACAGCAGGCTCTGCCAACAGGGGACACAAAGAAAGGTAGAGAATGGACACAGGAGCGAGAATCAAGTCCTCAGGTGGCAGACTGGTACCCAAGAGGGGGCTCTAGTGAGCATGCTCCATCCCTTTCACTTCACACATGAGTGAAGAAACACCCAAGGGCTTACTGGTGCAGCTGGACTCCCTCTCTCTTCTGCTGCTCATTTTGAACATTGACAGTAGTTTAGATGGAGACACTCTGATGACTGAAGTGACAATGAAGATTGTGTGGGCTGCTGTAGTCCAAGGGCACGCCCAGCTGTCTTACTTCTTTGCCCTCCTGTATTTTTTTTTTTTTTGAGAGAGAGAGAGAGAAAGAGAGAGAATTTATATATATATTTAGTTTTCGGTGGACACAACATCTTTGTTGGTATGTGGTGCTGAGGATCAAACCTGGGCTGCACACATGCCAGGCGAGCGCGCTACCGCTTGAGCCACATCCCCAGCCCTGTATTTGGTTTTCTTAAGTTGGGGGAGAGGGGATCGAAAGATCTATCATGCTTTTCTCTTTCTTTCTTTCTTTTTTTCTTTGGGCACTAGGATTGAACCCAGGGGGTGCTTAACCACTGAGCTACATCCCCAGCCCTTTTTATATTTTTTAAAATTTTGAGACAGGGTCTCCCTAAATTGCTTAGGGACTCAGTTGCTGAGGCAGGCCTTGAACTTGCGATCCTCCTGCCTTAGCCTCCCGAGTCTCTGGGATTACAGGCATGTGCCACCACTCCTAGCTTTCATGCTTTTCTTAAGAGCAAAGTACATTTCATCCTATAAAACTCGCTGGGTTAATTCTTGTGATTTAATCAGTCTGCAATACATGCAATTTTATCAACTATCATCTTGTACACCATAAAAACAGACAATTTTAATTTGTCAAACAAAACAAAATTAATTAGAATAAAAGTAAGTTAAAACATGTATAGGGAAATTTTTTTTTTTATATCTCTTTGGGAGCACAGTACAGGATATAATTCTTTAATTTCTCCCAAATGCTCCTACTTGCCATGGCAGGTCGACATGCTGTACAATGTTCATCCAAAGAAGGGAACTGCAGAGTTGCTGGGAGGTAAGAGATGAGCTCCCTTTGAAGGTTGGTGTGGGTGGGAAGAGTAGGGAGCCACCCCACAGCTGCAGAAGCTGCCAAAGTCCCTGGAAAAGGAGCATAAATCCTTCCCCCACACATGTCACTGTCGCTGAGCCAGGCCCGCTGGGTCTAAGATCAGGAGCCCTTAGAGAAAGCTTCTGGCATGGCTCTGTGCCTCCCCTTCCAAGCCCTAAATCAGCCTAGAGCAGGGACAGGTCTGCCATTAGTCCCATGAACTTTTCCTCTGCCCTGGACCAGACCTATCCTGGACCTCAGGGCCAAGAGGGGGGCCGTTCACTATGTAGTGTGGGTGGCTGCACATGATGTGGCAAACATAGCTGACTCATTGCCCCCCAAGAGGAAACCCAGCTCTAAGGGGTGAGCTTTCCAGACCACGAACCATGATCTGAGAAGATGGAAAATAAGCCAGCACAGTTGTACAGGAGCAAAGGCTAGGGAAAGGGTGAACCCAGAAGAGTCTGTGTCCAACCAAGCCAAACCACAAGGTGTTTAGAGGATATAAGAGACACAAATCTTATAATATACAGAAACTAGAAAGATCAGTGTGGAAGAAAGATGAGCTTCGATATTCATTATAGCATGCTTAGAAATTACATTTTATTGTCATGGATGCATGCAACATTTTTTAACAAATGGGAAGGGGGAACACTAAGTTGATCTACCCTCAAGGAAATCTTGCTTCACCTCCCTAATTCACTCGAATCTCTCCTTTTTGTGTTGCATCCTTGAATTGCTTTGCCCATGTTCCACCTGTGTTCCTAACTACACCTAAGTTCTCTGGGTCAGGCCAGAGTATGGGCAA
Organism: Spermophilus citellus; assembly: GCF_964194105.1. NCBI lineage: Eukaryota > Metazoa > Chordata > Mammalia > Rodentia > Sciuridae > Spermophilus > Spermophilus citellus. The sequence goes on along the minus strand of NC_138195.1, from coordinate 26,563,768 downwards.
GAAGAATATGGTGGAAGAGTTGAACGTAGCTCAGTCTCAGGCAAGTTGTCATGATCAGACCAGTGGGAGATGGAGAAGTCCAGTTCTGAGAGCCTTGAAGAATAAGGCCATTGCTCTACCTTGGGATGAAAATCTAGGGAGACAAATACACCTTGAGGAGTTAAGCAGGTGTGTACGACAAAGACAGGGAAGATTCCAGAAGTTGAAGAAAGGGAACCAGAGAGGAGGAACCCCAAACAGAGGCTGCTTCCAAACAGAGGCTTACCCCTCTGTCCCTACTCATGGCCACACTTCCTGCCACCATTTAGTGACCCTTGACCCTCAGAAAGAGACACAGCTCCGACTATGATATTTTGAAGGAGGTGAGGGGCACTCAATCAGTATTTTTAACATGCCCACCACCCTTGATTGGGACAGAATAACATTTCTCACATCTTAAGAACAGCATAGACACTGTCACTGTTCATCCCCCAGTCCTTGGCCACCTGTAATGCTCGTCAAAGATTTGTTAAGAGATAAGAATGATTTAAGATCAGCCATTCATTGTTTAATGCCAACATTTTTGTTCCTGTCAGTCACTTTGAAACTGTCATCGAGTTAGCAAGTATTTAATGACAGCCTACTGCACGCTGGGCACAAGGCAAGGCAGTGTGAACGTGGCGGGGTATGAGACCAGGAGCAACTTCCCATCCAGCCTAAGGGTGACTGATTCCTCCCTCGTACCTTCCCTCCCTCTCTTCCTTTTTTCTTTCCATTCTTCCTTCCTTCCTATTTTTCTTGTCTTGGAAGAGTAATTTTCATAGGTTGAAGTCAAACCCCATTACATGTTTTCCATATAGCAAAGTTATTACTAAATCCCTGTAGAGATCCAAATCATTCCTCTTTTTGGTTTCCTCAATCCTTAGATTGAGTAAAAGAATAGAATAAAAGAATGGTAGCACTCACCTGTAATCCCAGGGGCTCAGGAGACTGAGGCAGGAGGATCTCGAGTTCAAAGCCAGCCTCAGCAATTTAGCAATGCCCTAGTAACGTTTTGAGATTCTGTCTCAAAATAAAATACAAAAGGGGCTGGGGATGTGTCTCAGTGGTTAAGTGCCCCTGGGTTCAATCCCCAGTACCCAGTAGATTATTGACACTGCAAAATCACAAAAGGAAAAATTTGAATAATTATAAGATTAATGATCTAGGAAAATAGTATTCAAATGTTAGCCTTTCTTAATAGCTCCTAATCATCTATGAAACATTAAGAAACTGTGTGTACTTTCATATGTCTATTTATCCATAAATACATTCTTTTAGATGGACACATACACACATACCCATGACCCATATACACACAGGTCTCTAGAATGTACAGCAATACCAGCAAAACTTAATATCGTTAGAACTTGATGTGCCCTAAGAAAATCTTAAGAAAACTGAATTGTAGATCATCATTTAGTCATGATCAAACAATCAGTTTAGGAACTAGAACTCACATTTGTCAGCTACCAGGGAAAGAACGTTTCCATGGACATCATTTTAAGACTTCGTTCTAAATTAAAAGTAAAGACTCTTGCAACTACAAAAAGTACTGAGCTTTCAAAGAGCAATTAAAAAGAGACTCCAAAAGCATGAGCATTTTAACTAGCAAAATAAAGGTCAGATGAACAATGAATAAAATATTTTGTTCTTCTTACTTACATTGCTCAGCTGGTGACTGCAGTCATAACTGTCTTTATTGTGCATTTCCTAGAAATTGAATCTGACTTTTTAAAGCACTAAATCATTCCTTTTGTAATAAACTCCAAAAGGCATACAAATTAGTGTTTAGGTTTTATTGTGTAAGATGTCAACCACTGGTTGCATTATCTGGGTGGTTTATATATTGCACTCTTGCAGCTCAAATGCTTTTGGAGATTGATCCAAAGAGAAAGGCCACATAACCACAGTGTCTGTTTGACAATCACCTATAGTATAGCAGTCTGCTTGTAAAGCCTGACATTTAAAAAATAGAGCTGTAATGGAATATATCTGACATGAGAAATAACATATTAACATCTTAGTCAAAAACCCTAGAATTCTGCCATGATAAGAAGGGATGTTTTAAAAGATACCCTGGTTGCTGAACATGGTGGTACACACCTGTAATCCCAGTGGCTCAGGATGCTGAGGCAGGAGGATAGTGAGTTCAAAGTCAGCCTCCACAATTTAGCAAGGCCCTAGGCAACTTAGCAAGACTCTGTCTCTAAATGAAATATTTTTTAAAAGGGTTGGGGATATTGCTCAGTGGTTAAGCACCCTGAGTTCAATTTCCAATACCCATTCTGTCCTCCAAAAGATAACCTGGCTGAACAGTTTATTAAGATGAAAAGAGTATGATCTACTGGGCCTTGAGTAAATTTGAAGTGCATTTTCAAAAACTTTAATAAGATAAACAACTGAGACTTTATTTTCAAATAAAGAACATGGCATGTGTCAAACACACACCAATATTTTAGGGTTGATAATGCAAGAATATGTTTGTTTTTATGTAAATTTAATACTAAAAGTCCATGAATTCTTAATATGCATTATTAATGCAAATGGCCAGACTTATCCATGTGAAAGGGTTGCCTGGGATTTTGCAGTTGAGACCCTGCGTTAAGAGTGAGAAAATGAGAAATCAGCAGAATTTGGAAAAAGAAAGTTACTACTCAGAACTATTCAGATTTCCTCAAGACAAGTGAGTTATCTCAATTCTGCATGTATTATTCTAAATCAGCTAGGCTGTGCTATGCAGGTAATATACCCCTAAATTGCACTGGTTTAACACAGACTTTTTCTCAATCCCACTAGACCACTGCACACAGGTCTTCCAGGGAAGCCCAGGGACTCAATTTACTTACATCTTATACCTACAAAATCTAGAACATACTATTTCACATGGTAACACCAGAAAGAAAGTTAATGGTAGTGCATCAGCTCTTAAATGCTCTTGCCTATTGGCCACCTACCTGTAAGGGAACTGAGAGATGTGGGGAATACATAGACAGTCTATGAGGAGCAAATGTTTGTCCCACCATAGGAACCTAATCTGCCTCCATCAAAATGCATACTAGGAGTCTTGTTAAGGAAGTCAGATCCTAAGCCGACATGCTGAAGATTTGGGCCTACTTTTTCTTCTAGTAATCACAGGGTCTCTGGTCTAGTGCCTAAGTCTTTGAGTTGAGTTTGGTGCCAGGTGAGAGATAGGGATTTAATTTCATTGTGTTGCATGTGGATTTCCAATTTTCCCAGCACCATTTATTGAATAGGCTATCTTTTCTCCAGTGTCTAGTATGAGATAGCTGTGTTTTGATCATATCTGTGTCTTCTATTCTATACCATTGGTCTATGTGTCTGTGTGTCTTCTATTCTATACCATTGGTCCATGTGTCCGTTTTGGTGCCAATACCATATAGTTTTTGTTACTATGGTTCTGTACTATAGTTTAAGGTTTGGTATTGTGATGCCTCCTTTTTCACTCTTCTTGCTAAGGGTTGCTTTGGCTATTCTGAATCTTTTTTTTTTTAATTAATTCCATGATTGCTTTTTCTAATTCTATGAAGAATGTCAATGGGGTTTTAACTGGAATTGCATTAAATCTATATAACACTTTTGGTAGTATGGCCATTTTGACAATAATTAATTCTGCCAATCCAGGAGCATGGGAGGTCTTTCCATCTCTAAAGTCTTCTCCAATTTCTTTCTTTAATGTTCTGTAATTTTCATTGTAAAGGTCTTTTACTTCTTTTGTTAGATTTATTCCCAAGTATTTTATTTATTTATTTATTTTGACAGTACTGTGGCTGGGGTAGTTTTCTTACTTTCTCTGTCAGTAGATTCGTCACTGATATTTAGGAACACATTTGATTTATGGGTGTTGATTTTATAACCTGCTTCTTTGCTGAATTCATTCATGAGGTTTTAGAAGTTTTCTGGTGGAATTTTTTTGCTCTTCTAAACATAGAATCATGTCATTGGCAAATAGTGATAGTTTGAGTTCTTCTTTTCCTATTCATATCCCTTTAATTTTTTTCTCCTGCCTAATTGCTCTGGCTAGAGGTTCAAGGATGATGTTGAATAGAAGTGGTGAAAGAGATCATCCTTGTCTTGTTCCAGTTTTTAGAGGAAATGCTTTCAATTTGTCTGCATTTAGAATGATGTTGACCTTGAACTTAGCATATGATGTTGAGGTATGTTCCTACTATCCCTAGTTTTTCTAGTGTTTTGAACATGAAGAGCTGCTATATTTTGTCAAATGCTTTTTCTGCATCTATTGAGATGATCAAAACATTCACTGGAGAAAAGCTAGCCTATTCAATAAATGGTGCTGGAAAATTGAAAATCCACATGTAACAAAATGGAATTAAACCCCTATCTCTCACCCTGCACAAAAATCAACTCAAAATGGATCAAAAACTTAGGCACTAGACCAAAGACCCTGTGATTACTAGAAGAAAAAATAGGCCCAAATCTTCACCATGTTGGCCTAGGATTTGGATTTCTTAACAAGACCCCTAAAGCACAAGAAATAAAATCAAGAATCAATAAATGGGACAGATTCAAACTAAAAAGCTTCTCATCAACAAAGGAAACAATCAATAGCATGAAGAGAAAGCCTACAGAATGGGAGAAAATCTTTACTACATGCACCTCAGATAGAGTATTAATCTCCAGGATATGTAAAGAACTCAAAAAATTTAACATCAAAAAAAAAAAACAATCAATAAATGGGATAAGGATCTGAACAGATATTTCACAGAAGAAGAAATACAATCGATCAACAAATATATGAAAAAAATGTACAACATCTTTAGCAATTAGAGAAATGCAAATCAAAACTAGTGTAAGATTTCATCTCACTTCAGTCAGAATGGCAATTATCAAGAATACAAAGAACACTAAATGTTGGTGAGGATGTGAGGGAAAAGGTACGCTTATACATTGCTGGTATGAATGCAAATTGGTGCAACTATTATGCAAAGCAGTATGGAGATTACTCAGAAAACTTGGAATGAAACCACCATTTGACCCAGCTATCCCACTTCTCAGTTTATATATCCAAAGGACTTAAAATCAACATATTATAGTGATGCAACTACATCAATGTTTATAGCAGCTCAATTCACAATAGCTAAACTATGGAATTAACCTAGGTACCATTCAACAGATGAATAGATTTAAAAATGTGGGATATATATATAAATATAAATAAATATCTATATTTGATGAAATATTATTCAGCCTTAAAAAAGAATGAAATTATGGCATTTGTTGGTAAATAGATGGAGCTGGAGAATATCTCAAAAAACCAAAAGCCTAATGTTTTCTCTAATATGTAGATGCTAATTCACAATGGTGGGCCAGGGGCTATAGAAGAATAGAGTTACTTGAGATTAGGTAGACAGGAGTGAAGGGAGGGGAAGTGGATAGGAAGGATAGTAGAATGAATCAGACATTATTACCCTATTACATATATAACTATACGACCAGTGGGATTCTACATCATGTATAACCAGAAGAATGAGAAATTATACTCTGTTATATATGATGTATCAAAATGCATTCTACTGTCATGTATAACTAATTAAAACAAACACAAAATTTTTAAAAAGTGCATACTCATCATTCTCCTAGAAGGTTTTCCAGCTTCCCTTTACTATATTAGACTCTGATTGATACCTACATGAATGTTAGGAAGTGATTCATTCATACCCATAACAGGATACTCAGGAGCCTCTTTACTTGCTTTTTAAGAGTCTTAAGAGCCTTCTTAGCAGATATCAGCCTTCCTTGAACTGCAAAGGACAGGGGTCTACTGCCTTAGCTCTCCTCAATTCCTAAGGTAGCCACATGTTTCCTAACCCCAGGAAGATGTTGGTTGGTTATGAGCTCAGAGTGCTCAAACTTTTAAAAAGGGTTTTGTTCTTTTCCATACAGGGTTCGCTTTGTACCATTACTTTGTATTTCAGGACATGGATGTGCTTACGTTAATTTGATGATTCTCTCTAAAAAGAATACATAAACTATGCAATTCTGCATTCATTCTCAACAGCCTCAGTAAAGTAAGGTTGCTGAAGCCCTTACCATTCCCAGAAAAATGGGAGTGGGAATATTTCTGGGCTTCCAATCTCGTTCTTTTTGTTTAAACTTTGCCCAATTTTTTCCCCCATGGAGAAATCTCCATATAATATTTTCCAACGGAGTTAGCCAAGAACATATCCTAAGTGGGAAGCGTTACATGTGTTACCATTTAGCACTGATATATCACTTAAACACGCAGGCAATTGCAATGTGCTTTACCCAGCAGTGTGAACTCATGCATATGGTGCTTGGATGGGTGTCTTGGGTTCCCTTCCAGCTCCCAAGCACATTCACGTTATGACCTTGATTAAGTTACTCGACATTTTTCGGCTGGGTTTCCACAAACAGGCAAGGGATGACAGAGATGACGTGTAAAATGTATATTCTTTGAGGAAGGGTATGGTGTGACTGAATTGAATAGTGGGGTGTGAGTACTTGGCTATGCATTTCTATGATATGTGGCACTTATAAGAGATGTTAACTTCATCCCAAAGACTTAAAAAAATGGTACAAGCAGATTGCATTCTGATTATTCTGCTAAGATACACAAAATAAGAGTGGTCTTCTAACAGCTTCTTCCATCGTCCCCAGCTCCAGAATTCCTTACTTAATGTCCTAATTTCTGTATTCATGTATTAGAAAGTGGTGGGCTTGTCTCAAGCCTGCTTAAACTCTCTCTGCGTTGAGTGTGCTAATCAAGCTGGAAAATGTCCTCATTTCATTTTAACAGCAGATTTAATTTTATTTATTTACTTTCCTTATCTCTTTTGGTTTTCCCTCATAATCTCTGGACTGGTTTCATTAGAAATGCACAGTTGAGCAACACTTTCCAGGAAAGAAGGGAACCTGCTTCCTGGAAATGTTAACAGACCCTTGGTGAGAAAAGACATCTCCTTTAAAAGTAATTAGTAAAATCAAGACCAGGGAATGCTTTTGGCAATGTTTCTCAATGTGCTTGGTAAGGTTTTAAAAGGGTGTTGATTAAAATTGTATTGGTTTTTATAGGTCTGTGATGCAGATTTAATACCGTTTTATCTCCCTTGTTAAGCTTAAAACTGCCATTTTTATTTTCTCTAACTCCTCATCATATAACAGATCCTGAAACACCTAGGATAACCCTGACACCAAACTACACAGTTGATTCTGGGCTTTGTCAAAGAACGTGTCCATTGAATAAAGAAAACAATGCTCAATTGGCACTGGGTCCTTATGTTACAAAATTAACCACATGAGATGTGAAAGGCAAGTTGCAATCACATTGTGGAAGATTCTGAAGCTCATGATGGAGAGTTTGGAAGGTATTAAGGAGAAGATGGAGCTCTGTTAAAAACTCGACTGTGTTTGACAAGATAAAACTGCTACTCTGAAGAACAGTCTGGAAAAGAAATATGAAAAAAAAATAAAAGAAAGAAAGAAAGACCAGTTAAGGGAGCAATATTTAAAATGAAACGAAAGCTAGTCAGTAGAGTGAGAATAAAGAGAAAGCAATAAACCAAGAAATAGTTCAAGGGTAAAATTAGCAGCTCTGTGACCAGCGGGGTGAGTTGGTAGGAACTGAACAGTGAAATGCCAGAGATGGTGAATTAATGAAGCTGTGTTGTGCAGATGGCAAAAGGCAAAACCAATACTTCCAGATCCCTCCCTCCTCCATTGCTGTTTTTCGTGGTACACCTAGTCTGTGTTTGCTGAATCATTTACAATCTGTCTGTGTTGTTTACCGTGTAACCTTGGTCTCGGTGACTGTATTTCTGAGCAGGGGATGCTAACTAAAAGGTAGATTTTTAACTTTAATTTTATTTATTTTTACAAAAGAGGTTCTTTTTAAAAAAAATATCTTTAGCTATAGATGAACACAATACCTTTATTTTGTTTATTTAGTTTTTTTTTTATGTGGTGCTGGGAATCGAACCCAGAGACAAAAGAGGTTTTTATATAGTTACCCTTATCTCAATTGACCTAAGGCAGGGCACCTATGTACAAAAAGATATGGAGTTACTGAAGACACTCTCTTTCTTCTCCACAGGTGCTGAGCATTGATACCTTGGTGGCCAAAAAACTACCTGAACACTTAAGACCCAGAGTGCCTTGGGACTGCAGAGAGATACCTCCCAGGGCAGATTTATAGCTGCAATCAAGAGTTCCAGAGGATAGAGCTTTAAAGATAAACTTGGATACCACTAGATTAGCTTGGCATGACATTCATAAATAATAACTTTACAGTTTACTCTCAGCTGCATGCAGCGTCTGAGCAATCTTCCTGGACTGCTGCACAGTTGACCTATTTATTTACTCCCCCACACGTACCATGGGCCATCCTACCAGTGGAATGAGGCCATAGACATAATAGTAATTCTTATAAATGTATAGGAAAACTTGGTAACTGAATTTTGAGTATTTGGTCATTTGGCAGGGGGAAAGGGGGAAAGGAAGGGTGGGGGGAGAAGAGGAGGAGGGAAGAGGAGGAGCTGTTTCTGTCCTCCAGCATGATTATACAAATCAAACAAACTAAAAAAGAGACACACACTGACTATTCCATTCTATTATCTCTCCAGCAAAGATCCCCACGAGATACTGGAGAGATTAGAAAATATAACCTAAGCCCAAAGAGTTAAAGGACTGTTCAAGACAATAATTGTCTGTGGGAGTTATAGCAAGTGAGGGACCAAGGCTTGGGTAGTAGAATGTGGTGTCATCAAGGAGCTGGAACTTGAATAAGGCCTTCAAGAAAACATAGGTTTTTAGTGGGTAAAGGAGACAGGATATTTGGGAAATAAGACACATGAGCTCAAGCAAAAGAGCATCTGTGTTAACCAAGCAGAACATCTTACTCAAACTGGATCCAGATAGGGAATCTATTAGCTCATGTCATTAAAAAATTCAGGATTCTGTCTTTAAGGAGTTAAACATCACTACCAGAATGTGTTTCCCCCCCCCCCTCTCTCTCTCTCTCTCTCTCTCTCTCTCTTTCTCTCTCCATCTCTTAGTTCTTTTTTCCCCTCTGTCTTTGCTCTATGTTCAGGAAGGCACTCAACATGTTCCAGGAAAATGGCCACCAGTGGCTACATCCTGTCTTCTCAGCTGCCCCAGGAGAGCAATGGAAAATACCACTTCTCTCCAGTGGATCCATTAAAAGTCTCAGGACTGCCACTGAGTGAACAATGTTAGAATACCTATCCTTCTCTGAACCGATCACTTGATCAGGAGGATAAAATATAATGATGGGTCAAGCCAGGGGTGCATGGATCCAGGAAAGGGGGTCAGACATAACTGGTTATTGTTGCACATTGCTGCAAAGGCAAAACAAGAGTTGTCCACGCTAGCATTACCTCACTTGGATGTTCTATAAACCAGTTTTATGATGAACAAATAATAACCTAATAGAAAAATGCAAAAATATGATAGGAGGAAGTAAGTACAAGAATAAGATCAGTAGTAATTAAAATGGTATATATTTTTGTCACAAAACATTTTTAACAAGTCAGTCCAACTGAGTCATAGTTTTCTAAATGTCTATGAAGTGACGTGAAAGTGAAGAGGAAGACTTCATCTATTTGATAAGTTAATTCTATTAGAGCAAATTTACGTATCTGCTAACATGAATGTATGGTTAAGTAAAGAAGAGCCTCTCATTTCCTTTATTAATGCATTAATTTGTGTAGTAAGTGCCTTCTACATGCAAGGCATTCTAGCTACTATGTCTTGTATCCAGAAGGAAAGATGGATTTGGCCCCCTACATCTGAATAATATCACTCTGGAGTGACAACTAATAGGCATCTCCTTCATTGAACCCCAAATCTGGGTCAAGCTTGTGAGCTAGGTCATACATACACTGCAAGGTGAATATTATTGTTACTGCTTATAGAGGAGATTCAAAGAGTTTCTTTAAAAATGCTCTTAAGTCACACAACTAGTAAGTGACAGTAAAGCAGGAGTCAAAGCCAGCATGTCCAACTCTAGATCTGTGTTCTAATCACTACCTGGGCTGCCTTTCCACAACTGAACTTGCTGATATGGCTTCCAAGGTCATTAACCTGAGTCCCAACTTACAAAAAAAGAAAAGAAAAAAAGATTCACCGTTGATGAAGTTACTTGTCAGGAATGAGTTTCTGGTTTGCCAAAAGTAATAGTTGTTCAAAAAAATAGTTGTTTAAAACCCCTCTCTCTCTCTCTTTCACACACACACACACACACACACATACACACACACACACACACACACACATACACACACACCACTGTATACTACTTATATATGATTCTGTTTTTTTTGTAAATTCAGTGTGATGTTACATTCCCTAGACTTTCAATAGTTAAAGGAATGCTAGAATGTGTTCTTTTATCAAGTGAATAACTTCTTAATGTGAATACTTTCTATATTACTTATAATTCATTATTTCAGATACAAAAATAGGCAAGTTATCCCGAAGTCTGACCCCTATGTATTTTGAATTTTAAAAAATGTGATCAGTGTTGTAGCGCCGGAAAAGAATAAACAGTCAAAATGCTAAATATGTTATCTGAAACTAATGTTGTTTTGAACTTTAAGCCATCCTAAACATGAAACAGCAGAGCTGGCTCAGAGCTGGGAACAGAGGTAAGGTATAACCCATTACCTGGGGTAATACTTTTTTCTAATCCTTCATTCACATTAGCTGTCTCCCAATCAACAATTCTGAGTTCTGATGTGGTTGAATGTATTTGTGCACAGTGACCCTTGAGTCTCATAAAAGAGGCAGTTAGCTTTTGACCAGCTCTGACTAATGTATGTGGAGAGATCCCCATAAAATAAACATACTTCAAGTTGTTTGCCCAGTAATGGATATTTGGCCTACCCCCATCCTTCCCTAATGCCAGTACAAGTGGTGTTTGAAGAGCAAAGCAAATTCCATTTCAGTCCCAAAGCTGGATCTGATGCACTTTGGCTAATGTTCCAAACTTTAAGAAGCAGTTCCACCATAGAGATCTTCTCAAGCAGCTCTTGGGTTGGCCATTATTCTACTAATGCAGCAATTATTTTCATCTACAGAGAAAATACAAAGGCTGCTGCGGCCAGCTGAGAAGAAGAAAGAGTTAAACTGTACACAATATGGAAACCAAATAGCTAGAACCAGTAGCTGAAAGAAAGGGAAAATAAAGCCTTCCTATATCCCTTTGTCCCACTCCCAATCAGGAAATGATGCTCTGTGTATTTGACAATGTTCTACACGTTAAAAGCCTGAACATTCCATGTACCAGTGACCCATAGTACCTCAAATGAATTTATCCTAAAGAAATAATCAAACAGATGCATCCAAACTTAGCTATGTTGATTGTAGCCTTACTTAATTAGTGAAAAATAAAAAATGACCTAGATAATCAACTATAGGTATATTCATTTTCTATTACCATTAAACACATTACCACTGACTTAGTGGCTGAAAAGAACAGAAATGTATCAGAGGTCAGAGGTTCAGTGGGCTTGTCTAATTTCTCTGCTTTGAGTCTTCACCAAGCTAAAACCAAGGTACTGGCAGGGTTGCATTCTCTTCTGTGGGCTGTAGAGACAACAGGTCTTTGCGTACTTTCAGTAATGGGACTGAGGACCCCATTTGCTGGCTGAGGACCACTGCCAGCTGAGAACTGTTGCCAGCTTCTAGATCTCCCACATTTCCTGGCTCATAGCTCCTATCCTCCATTTTCAAAGCCTGCAGCAATGAATGACCCAGTCCTTGCTACATCACATCATCTCTGACCTGTGCTTCTGCCTCCCTTTCCCCACTGATACATCCATGTGATTTTGAGGGGTTCACCAATAATCCAAGATGCCCTCCTTCTCTGAAGGTCGGTAACACTAATTCCATTTGCAAAATTCTCTTTGTCATGTAATTTAACATATTCACAGATCATGCTGATTCTTGGGAGCCTACAGGATATCAGTTAAATAAAGCACAAAATATGTATGAGATGAAGTGAAATATACATAAAGGTCATGGTGTTAAAAATATACAATAGCATAGAAAAACAATAAATAAAATACCCACATTGAAAAACATTAAAATAAAAAAAAATCAGGCTACCCAACTGTATGAATGATTTCATCCTATGTTTTAGTAGAGTGAACAAAAATCTATACTTTGATATGTCTGTATGTCTATATGTATATTAACCCAATATTTATGTCTTTTTGTGTGGAAAGGTCTACCTAAAAACGTTGAGTGGATATTTTTAAGTTGGAAATTTTGGGTAACTATTTTTAGATTAATATATATTTTTGAGCTTACCTAAAATAAGTTAAGAATAACATTTACAATGCACATACATAAAATTTAAAAATAAAGATTTCTCTTGCAAATTGAACATAGTAGGTACTCCTCTGTCTAGCAAAGTGGCCTTCCCTTAGCACTGAAAATCTCTCTTCCTACACACAGTGATATCCTCATTCTCCTGGGACTGAACCCAGTTCCCACGGATGAACTCAATTCAAGCTAGCCAACTCTAATTCTGAGAAATCCATCTTCAGTCCAGTGTCTCAGTTGCTAGTAAACCAAGTTATAAAAGCAGAACCTCGCTGGCTTCCTACAGCTGCAATAATATATTGTTGCTTAATGTCATCTCAAAGAAATATTCTGTCATGGTGCAGCCAGAGACATCCATATGTCATTGTTGGGTTTGGTTTAAATTTCAGATAGCTAAAAATAAGTCTTTCTCCTCCTTTTGGTTTTAAAGTATAAGCAGATCTAGCTTTTGATGTACAAAGCTTATAAACGAAACAATTTGCTGTCCCCACCCAAAGACAGCTAATACAACTCCCAAAAGAAGGGTCTATCTTTAACAGTTTACTCTATGTTCTAACTGTGGTTTCCGTAAGAACATACTGTATACAAACTTTGTTCCTAAGGTTATTTCTGTTGGTGCCAAATTGACTTCGATTCACAAAAATCATGTGGTGCATTCCCATGTAACTTGGATGTTTTGTTCTAAAGAAAACAGAGGATTTTTCCCCCCTTCGGCACCATTTGTGTTTATGGAAGATCTACCTCCACTCTGAAAACCATACTTAGAATCATTCACCAAACATGGGCTTACTTCTTATAGCAAAAACTTTGGCCATCTGAGACTAGATTGCAGACTACGTCGTATCAGTGGCAGACTGGAGGTGCATCTTATAGTGTTATTGTTAATCAATGGGGGCTCTCCTACCAAAATCCTGCGGTACAAAATCCTTGGGTCTAAAAGTCAGATGTGACCATCAGCTAGTTATTTAACCTCTACGTGCCCTGATTTATAAAATGAAGATCATATCACCTACATCCTAGGACTACTTGATATCTAAATGAATTGAACAGATAGAGCCCTTGGAGCACTATCCAGTTTGTACTAGTAATAATGTACTGCTGGTTGTAGCAGAACCACAGAATGATAGAACAGTAGTTGCAAAGGAACCATAGAAAGGAGACAGCAGTACTACACAGGATATTTTGGGGCCGGGGGGCGGGGGGTGAAGCAGAGGAGGGAGAGAAATACCACTCAGGCTTCTTGAAAAGAATCTTACCCCACATTATGGTTTGGATATGAGGAGTCACCCCCAAGCTCCTGTATTAATGCAGGAATGTTGAGGGTGACATGATTAGCTGTCACCTAATCAGTCCATCCTAGCTTGAATGGGTTGACTGGCAAGTGACAGTAGGTGAGTGGAACATGGGAGCATGACAGGAGGAGGCTGGTCACTGGGAGCGTGCTCTGAAAGGGCTCATCTTCCCTGTCACCTTCCCCCACCCCCCCATCTCCTGATCCTGCCATGAACTGAGTAGCTGTCCTTTGCTCTGCCTTCCCCCATGACGTGCTGCCTCATCTCAGGACCAGAGCAATGGGGTTGGCCATCTCTGGACTGAGACCTTGGAAACCATGAGCTCCCAATAAACTTTCCCTCCTCTAAATTGTTCTTGTCAGGTATTTGGGTCTCAGAAATGCAAAGTTGACAGAATGGAACCACAAAGACTGCAGGAAGCTGAAGTTCTACTAACTAGCTGGGCACCCTCCTACATCAGGTCCTTTGTCCTGACGTTTCCCTGGACCAGTTGCTTCACTGAAATATCCACATGGTTCATTCTCTTACTTCCTTCAGGACCTTGTCTTAGTAATGATTTTTTCAGTAAAGACTACCCTGATGCCCCAATTTAAGATTTCACCCCCAAACTAGCACTACCCATTCTGCTTACCTGTTTTCTTCTATTGCATTTTGACATAATTTTAGCCTAATATTTATTGTTTACTGTTATGTAAGTTCCAGAGGGGCAGAGGTTTCTTGCTATTACATTCTTGACACCTATAACAGCACTTGACTCATAGTTGATCTCTATAAATATTTGCTCAGTAAGTGAATGACCACTATGATCAAGAGAGTAGAGTTGTCTAAAATGTGGTGGTGGTGGACATTACAAAGCTCCAATTCAGAGATCCCTAAGCAGTCCTAGCGAGAGCCCTAAGTAGTATGTTTCTCCTCACCAGCAGGGTCCCCTGTAGAATTTTCAAACAGGGCAAGGGAAGCAGATCAGGGTCTGGGATCAGAAGATCACACTCCAGTCTCTCTGCTCTCCCTAACGGTCAAGTCACTTCCCCTTCCAAATGAGAACCAGGTGATTGGTCAAGGCTCATGTGCATATAAAACATCCACATTTGTGCGTGGTAGAGGTCAGCATTGATTTACCCTTGATATGTTCGGACTTCTTCAGTTGCCCTTCTCAATGCTTCTAACAGAGCCTGGCAAGTATTGGTAAAAAAAAAAAAAAAAAAGTCACATTTTATTTCTTATATGCAACTAGCAGAGCATCCAGGTTCTGGATCTACAAGATTGCTCCAAGAATCCCAAGATATGCAATTGTCATTTTGTATAAGAACTTTCAAGAATCCCACAACAAAACCAGTTTAGTCCACTGACAAATTCAAAAATCTCTTTTGCGTTTCTGTTTATAAATCACTGGATATATTTTGTTGTTGTTAGAGGAAGAAAAAAAAAAGGTGTGTTGGCCTCTCTTAGCTCTCTCTGACAGTAGTAATGTATTGGCTCAGAGGCACCAATGTCAGAAAGGGACCTGATGACACTTAACATATAAAAATTACCCACCGTTTTGGATGGAGTGAGATTCCCGCTGCCTTTTGGCTAGCTTTCAGGGCAGCAGCTGCTGAGGCAATATTAGCATCTCTACTTCCTGTCTGGGTTTTCTCCTCTGTTCTGGGAAATGGAAGGCTCATAGGAGATCTAGATCTTGTCTTCTGCTACTTGAGCTATCAATAAGGTTGGGCTTGTATCTATAATTCAGAAGCCCTCCCCAAGATTTCTGTGAATTCATGGGTTGGGAATACTTTTGGTTACTACTTATATTTTTTAGGGGCTACTTCAAGCTGCTATACTAAAGAGACTCAAAGCAGCAGTGACTGAAACAAGGTGGGAGTTCATTCACTCTCTCTCAAGTAATGCCCCAGCGGTTTCCAAAACAAGGGAGGTTAAGCCAGCCTTCAACACACAGCTTCCCTGCCTGAGTTCAAGGTGATGGATGTAGCTCCTACCATGACACACCTTCATCCCAGACAGCAGGAAGAGGGAAACAGCGTGCAGAGCTTGTGTCCATGCCTCAAAGGCACCATGTAGAAGTGGCACTGTACTTCTGCCCGTACTCCATCCCCTAGAACTTGTTGAATTGCACATCTAGCTGAAAAAAAAAAAGGCTCGGATATGAGGAGTCACCCCCAAGCTCCTGTATTAATGCAGGAATGTTGAGGGTGACATGATTAGCTGTCACCTAATCAGTCCATCCTAGCTTGAATGGGTTGACTGGCAAGTGACAGTAGGTGAGTGGAACATGGGAGCATGACAGGAGGAGGCTGGTCACTGGGAGCGTGCTCTGAAAGGGCTCATCTTCCCTGTCACCTTCCCCCACCCCCCCATCTCCTGATCCTGCCATGAACTGAGTAGCTGTCCTTTGCTCTGCCTTCCCCCATGACGTGCTGCCTCATCTCAGGACCAGGTCATAGATCTAGCAACAAAAAAAGAAATTTTTTTGAGTACAGGAAAGAGAAAATGCATGTTGGAGGACAACCAGCCATCTCCATCACAGATCACCTCTCCAGCCACTCGAAAGTACACCCATACCCTTCTTCTCACAGAATATACTGGACCCATCCCTGAGGGACTCAACAGAATGTTCCATCCAGTTATTACATCTAGCTCCAAATCTAGGTTCCCCCACGGGATGCTGTCTTTCCATCAAGACTTGATATGGCTCCTCATGGTCTGTGGAGGAGGTTTTTGCCACTTACACCCATGCACATGATCTACAATGGTGGAACAGAAAAGAACAGATTATGACATAAGACTCCCATTAGAAAAGGGAAAAGGAGAAAACCCAGCAGTCATCTGTCCATGGCAATTACCAACATTCCTCTTCCCTGACTGGATGAATTTCCTTGACGTGATGGTGCTGAGAAGTTCTTCCTTCTCCCGTATTCTGATTTGTCACATCTGAAGGGCATGTTAAAGACCAGGCCCTCCTCGGGAGCTACAAGGCTAATTCATTTCCTGCTTGGGGCATATTTGGGGTTGGGGGTTGAGGTTGTTTTAGGGATGGAAGAATTACAGGCTTTTGGAAACCAGACTTGTGGTTTCTTTGGCAATTAAATTCCTCAAAACTATTTTTTGGCTTCTGGCTATTTGGTTCCAATTGGTTCCATGTATATGCAACTGCAGCCAAAGAATTTATCCAAACAGGGATTTTTATTTTTTAACTGATGGTATATTTACTGGTCTTTGTACTCCACACCCCCACCTCCAACCCCCACCTCTGTCTCTCTTTAAAACTGTAGCTTCCCCAAGATCATGTGACACCATAGGTTTGAATGGAAAAGCAGCACCCTTAACCTGATTTTAGCTCTCACTGTTTGGACTTACAAATCTTACTGGGAAATGATGTGAAGTCTTGGGGCTATAACAATATCATCTGATAAAGTAGCCTCTTTGGAATATATGTAACTTTTTATGTCTAGCTTGATGTCATCAATCTAAGAGTAGCAGGAAGTTTCTAGAATAAATCAACATTCTAAATTTTCCCTTACCAGTTTTACTAACGTTTCTAGATCTGGTATCATGCCGTTTATCTTCCAAAGTTTTGTTGGAGATCATTTTTCTGAACATTTTTCCAAGGCACAGCAAGAATCAACAAATTTTCAATCTGTAGTATTTTTCTCTGCCGAATGCTACCCAACCATTAAGCCACTTGTTTGGGGGTTCATTATAGCAGTCTTCGTCTTTCCTCTTCCTTATCCTTCTCCTTCCTTCTCTTTTTCCCCCTTGTGGTACTGGGGATTGATTCCAGGGACACTCTACAACTGACAAACTGAGCTGCATCCCAGACCTTTTTAATTTTTATTTTGAGACAGTGTCTCACTAAGTTGCATAACTCTGAAATGAGAATGTATCTTATAATCAATGGCACTTCAGTCCTGTGTCATTGTTTAATTGGTCATGTTTTTCTTCTTGAGGTTGTATAAAATAATTGTTTTTGCAATTTCTGGCATCGCATTAATTTTTTCTGATGTAACAGTCCAGATGTTGTCAATCCAGGATGGATAAGACAGATATCATCCTCAACAGGTGAATCCCATACTTGGGTCCAAGGTGGCTGCTCCAGCTCTTCCCATCATTCACTAGCCCACAAAAAGTACATGTTCATTCCCTTTAAGGGCACAGCCTAGAAATAATATCTTTTCTACCACATCCAGTAGCCGTTTCACCTCAGTGACAAAATCTGACATAGACAGTGTAAAAGAAGGAAAGATTTATTTTAGCTCCCAGTTACAGAGATTTCAATCCATGGTCAACTGGTTTCATTGCTTTAATCTGAGGTGAGGCAGGTCATGGTGGAAGAGCACTGTTTTAGTCAGCTTTTTCACTGCTGTGACTAAAGGGTCCATCCAGAACCACCGTAGACAAGGAAAGGTTTATTCAGAGAGGCTCACAGTTTCAGGGGTCTCAGTTCACAAGTGGCTGGCTCCAGTCCTCGGGGCTAAAGGTGAGGCAGGACATCACAGTGAAAGAGTGTGGCAAAGGGAAGCAGCTCACCTGATGATCAGAAAGCAGAGAGAGGCTCACAGAAACAGAGGAACTCCACCCTCCAGATACAAATGTATGCCCCATAGTCACGCCCCTAACTAACCACTCCTTTCTCCCACACCCCACCTGCCTCCAGTTACCACTCAGTTAATCCCATCAGGAATTAATTCACTGATTAGATTAAGGCAATAGCCCAGTCATTTTTCCTCCAAACCTTCTTGCTTTGTCTCACATGTGAGCTTTTGGGGGACATCTCATATCTCACATCCAAACCATAATAGGAATGACAGAGAAAAGCTGCTCAGCTCATGACAGTCAGAAAGCAGGGATAAGGGGCCAGGGACAAGAAATACCCTTCCAGGACACACCCCCAGTGACCTACTTCCTCCAACCATGCCCCACCACCTGTAGTTTTCACCACCTGCCAACAGTTCATTCCTCTGTGGATGGATTAATCCACTGATTCAATCAGAGACTGTGACCCTCACACTGCCCCATAGCCCCACCTCTGGACATGGCTGCACTGGGGACCAAGCCTTCAACACACAAGCCTGTGGGGGACATTCCAGATCCAAACCATGACATCATCTTAAGTCACGTGGTTGCACAAAACTTCTTAAAAGAATTACACCTGCCATCTGTTCTTAGATAGCACCATTTCCAGAAAAACATGGTAGTTCTTTTATGGTTAAAAAAAAAGGGGGGGAGGCAAGGGAGAATGGATACTGGTAATCACCTAGCTGTCCTTACCACACCTCTACCTCTAAATTCCTATTACTTTAGCTAACGCATTATCTCCCAGTTTACCAGTTCCTCCAACCCAAAGTGAAACTCAATTGGTTCCTTGGTCTCCCAACATGCACTCACTAAAGGCAATTTTGCATTTAAAAAGACAGGCTTTACTGAAGCCTGGCTACTGGGAAGAAAGATTTCAAACTGAATAGTAGATGTCTGTACGGTTAGAAATCTGTCCATGGATGGCCTAACAACCACATGCTGGGGACTTTTCCAATTTCTCTCCCTTCTCACCCTCTCTGTTTTCTTCTTCTTCACCACACTCAGTCTGTTTCCAGAGCAGAGCAGGTTTGCTCTCCTCTTCACTTCCTTGAGTCCAATTAGCCCACCCTTAAGAGTCTCACTTTTATCATTGACAGCCTAAAAGGACTTTCTTCAATAAAGATAGTTATCCTCCCTGAAAGGAATTCTGACTGAGCCAGTGGCAGACAGTGTTATCACGCTACTTCAGGAAACTTTCAGGGTGACAGAGAAGGACGTAGAAGTCAAGGCCAGATGCCTAAAATCCCAGCAGATGTTAACCTGGCAGAAACCTAACATGGAAAAGGCAAACCTCCGCAAGCTGAGTGCTGTCTTAATGCTTTGTGAGTCATTTGGAGACAAGGTATTTATTTTCTGCCTTGTTAGCCCTCTAACAATATAATCTTCTGTATTTGTTCAGCAGTTTCCTCACGAAGGCCTTTAACAATGTCACCCACCATCTACACATCAACGAAGACATCTGTTCAGTTGTAAAATCTATATAGTTGTTCCTTAGATGCCAGTGATTAGGTATCGATGAGACCCAGATTTAAAAGGCAACCATTTATCTTTCCCCTCGTCTCCCTGGTTCCCATATATCAGCTGTTCATATTCGCTTTCTCAGTGCCTGCTGTCTGCTACTCATATTCTCTTTCCCCACATTTTATTTGAACGGAAAACATGTCTGTCAGTGCTGGCATCGGAGCCCATGGGGACCCATCCAGCATGGGCCCTGACACTATCAACGATTTTCATCCAGTTTTCCCAGCATCTGCAGTTCATGACTATGCTTGGGATTTCCAATGGATCAGATCTCAGATCTCTGCCAGCATCTTGGCACAGACATGGTGCGGGGGGGTGGTGGTGGTGGTGGGGGGGGGTTCTAGCATGCCTTCAACGGTATTACATAATTCTGGGCATTCAAGGGGTGGTGAGAGTCTGGTGGCCTCATGCCACCCATTGTCAGCCTCCAGGTTTGGGTCAGTTCCTGTAAGTTTGGGTCAGTTCCTGTAATGGTTGACTCACACCAACAACAGCTCCTTTTAATAAGAAGTAGGACTTTTAGGTTTTGCTTTCATGGAATTATATGTGAATGCCTCATATGGTCAAAAGAAAGAAGCTCTGCACGCCTATATTTAAATGCTACAAGTAATTCCCGCTCACTCTAACTCCATCCAGATGTGGGTACTCTGTGCCCATGTAAATTAGATGGCTTTCTTTCTTTTCGGCCTTGTCGAGAATCTGCACTCTGACTCACCCAGGAAAAAAAAAAAAAAACGGAAAGAATGTGCGGCAACTACACACAGGACATGCTATTTTCATAGTACAATCTCTGTTGAAGGGAAAATCAGGGCTTTTGTGTGGCAAACAACAGCATTTGCATTTCGAGGGGCTAGACACTATTGCTTAGTATGAACCGAGTCAACCATGGCCTTTCCTCCTGGCTGTCAGCTATTCCCATAGTTGAATTTCTGGTTTGGGTTCTAAGTATTCTTGACTAGGAGCCACATCTGTTCTCTGCCCCCAGCCTTGCTGTGGTGACTTTCTAAAAGGGAAGAATTATTTTGAGATAATGGGCCCTCTGTAATGCCTACAGCATTTTCCATTCTATTCCTCTGTCTCTCTCTCTCAAGTAGTGAACTGAAGTCAGGCAAATGTGGGCACCGAAAATTCCGAACACAAAAAGCAATTCACATTGCCCATTGCGTTTTGTGTTCCACAGAGTGTTGCATTTAAAGCACATCCTGCTAAAGGCCCATTTCACTAAATTGGGCTCTTACAAAATGGAAAAGATAAAGAAGACGAGGAGAAAAAGGCAACCCGTCTCTTTCTTGGCCATTCTTGACTCGTTTACTGATTGCTCTTTGGAAAAGCCTGTTCCATGCCTGACAGAATGGGATTAATCTTCCAACCACCTTCACCCCCAATTCATCCTGCCTCCCACGAGTGAGTAGGAAGAAGACCCATAAATGGTGGATGTGCCTATAGGCAGCAAAAGAACTGACACTGCCTTTTCACAGGTTGGTGTCTCAGCAGCCCCCAGAACCTCACTCCAGCTCTGCTAGAAACCCATAGGTCTTCCTTGACCCCCAGCTCAGAATCTGCCCAGACACCATCTAGGTTATTGTACATATGGGTTTATTTATCCCTAACTGAATGTGAGGCTGAGAAATGAAAATCGGGATCAATTTATAAATCATAACTGAGACTCACATGTCACTAACATAAATGTCTTAGAACAATAAAGACATATTACGCTGACCAAGTTCTTATAACTTACAAAATTTCTTAGGCAATATCACATTTGATTCCTGTAGCCATTCTGTGAAGCAGACAGGGCAAGTTTAGTCCTCAGGCTTTACAGATGAGAAAAATAAAACACAGAGGAAAGTTTACTACCCAACCCTGCTGCACTCCTGACCAGAGAGAGAAAGGAAGCAAGCTTCTGGTTTCCAAGCCCAGGATTAATTTCCACTGTATTTTAATGAGATGCTCCAGAATCAACTATCTTCACCTTCTAACTGTCTCACAGGAATTTCAGACCTGGTGCTTATTTGGGAGTAGAGTGACCAGCTTCCCCAGTTTGCCTGGTACTCTTTGTGCTAAGACTGAACTGTCTTGGGCCAAACTAGACAGCTGGTCACACTAACAGGCAGGACTTCCGGCAAAGTAGGGTCTATCCCAACAACACTTCCCCTCAGTCAGCCAACACTGTTCTCTGGCACTGTGTGGTACTTCCAGAGGACACCTTTACCAATGCTTCCAGAGAAATGAAGACATCCTAAGGGTTTTCCCCTGCTTTTTGTGGTACTAGGGATGGAACCTAGAGCAGGTGCTACATTCCCAGTCCTTTTTATTTCATTCTATTCTATTTTATTTGGGGATAGTCTCCCTAAGTTGCAGGGCTTGCCCTTTTGATGAGACCCAGGGATCCTTCCATAGCACTGTCACTGTAAAGGCATCCGTGACAGCTGATTAAAGGAACAGCAGCTCTGCCCCTCAGAGTGTGTCCTGCATCAGTAACGATAAAGTCATCTTGCCCCAGGGAGTCAGAGAAGAGTCCTCCCACCTGGCAGAACTGAAGCCCTGTGAAACCCTGTCAGCACGGGGAAGATGGTGGGAGAGCAGGGAGTAGAAAAATAAGAGACTTGTGTAGGATGCTAACCCCCAATGACCTCGAGTTCTTGAGATGGTTTATCTTTGATGACTGAGTTTACGCCACCAAAGAGAGACCGATGCCAACCCTTTCACACAGCTCTGTGCACTAGCTGCCCTCCTGCTCAACACAAAACAGGGCCTCTATTCCCTATGCCTTTGATGCTAATGACAGCCTGGACCACTCTCTGTATATCAGCCCAAATGTGACCATATGTACCAGAACCTTTAAAAATGTTCACACCCTTAGGCTCCAAAAATTTGCCTTGAGAAATGTTAGCTTAAAAGAATAACCATAGCTACATATATTAATAGACTATTAATCAGTTTATCATAGCAAGGATATCATATTTCCATGTGCCCTTGGTTTCTGGGGTTTCAGGAAGATCTGGGTGTGCCAGGAGCATGGCGGGTGGGACCAGCTACAAGGCAACCTGAGCTATGTTCACTGTTGAGGTCCAGAGTGGGCAGGACATGTCTGGGAACTGACAGGACAGTAAAGAAGTCCCTGTCAGGGTTAGGGGGTGAGAGGTGAGCGAGAGGCTGAAAAGCACCCTAGGAAGTGGTTCAGCCAGAGGGAAGAAGCCAAGCTTGTCAAGGTTGGCCTTAGGAAGGCATAGGGATACTGAGGCAGAACGAAGAGTATCATCTTGAATCTGTCCCCAGCCCCAACCTGGAGGCAGACTTTAGACCTAGAAAAAGGGAGAGCTTTATTTCACTGAATGCTGACACACCCTAGGCACCAGGGAACAATGGCTTGGGAAGCCTAAAAGGCAAGTCTTGTCGAGGAGAGAGCTGTTCTCCCACTCTGCTCCAAGACTGCCCTGTTCCCATGAGAACCACAGGCAACCTCTGGTCCAGAAATGCCACACTAGAGCAGTAGAGGCTACAGGGCTACTCAAGCCATGCAGAGGTCACCCTGAGGGCCAAAGCAACTGAGCATCAGCAAAGACTAATGGAGGGCACCGTTCCTGAGCCCAGGTGAATCTGGAAGTCTTGGGACCCTGAGGAGTGGGGCCAGAGTCAGGACACTGAGATTAAATATCATAATTCAGAATACGACATGCCAGATTTCCAACATAAGAGATAGTAGAAGGAAGGACATGCCCATCTGAGGGAATATTATGTAACCATTAAAAACAGTGTTCTAGTATGATATTTAACTACAAAATATTATGGTATATTAAGTTTACAGAAGTTTGTAATATATGACATTTGCAGGTAAACCAAAGGCCTAAAGTTTTCTCTGATAAGTGGATGCTAATCCATAATGGTGGGGGAGCATGGGATGAGTGGAGGAACTTTGGATGGGACAAAGGGGAGGGGGTATAGGGGTAAGAAAGATGGTGGAATGAGATGACCATCAGTACCCTAGGTACATGTATGATTGCACGAATGGTGCGATCATACTTTGGGTACAACCAGAGAAGTCAAAAATTATGCTCCATTTGTGTGCAATCAATCAAAGAACATTCTGCTGTCATGTATAACTGATTAGAACAAATAAATAAATTTTAAAAATAAATAAAAGTTTGTAATACCTACTTGTGTATAAATACTATGCATGTATAATATATACACACACCTATAGTACATGCATGTACGTATGCATTTGATAGATAAATAGGTAGGTAGATATTATACACACAGATGTCCCAGACCTTAACCAACAATTTTTAAAATAATGATCAAATTTATCTCCTGGTCTCCCGTACTAGGATCTAAGCTCCATGGGAAGAACTTTATCTGTTTTGTTCACCTTGGTATTCCCCCCCCCCACTCCCTTAAAAAATCTTTCAATTCAGAGTCTTCATGTGGCTAGGAGCAGGGTGCAAGTCTTGATCCTCCCCATCCCAAAACCCCTTTCTTCCCCCCCTGGCCACACTACAACCACAGCATTCACTCTCACCTTCATATTCTTTAATCCCAGAAGGATATCTGACTCATGATGTACATTTAATATTTCTCAAATAGATAGCCATCATCTCCCAAACTCCAAACTGGATAATATCTGGAAATTAGGCCTTCCCAAAATATTCCCTGATAATTTTAGGAAATCTCTGGTCTCTCCTATAGTCAGTCCCACAGTAAGCCAGCCACAGCATCCTCCTCCTGATCCACCTGTGATCCTCCACATCCTAACTATGACACATCGTGATCACCACTGCTTACAGCTAAAACCCTGTCATCTGTGCCAACCCCTCACTTCCAATCTTTGAAAAGCCAAAATATTTCTGGGTTTGTTTCAGAGGTGAGAAAAATGTCTGCCTTTCCAATTCTGTACCACATTTTGTCACTAAGCCCCAAAGCAGCTCTGCTTTGTCTAGGGACACACAGCCTCTCTTAAACAGTTCTGTGATTTTGGGCCCTCATTCCTCTAACTGTAAAAAGTTCAAATTCAATAAAAGGCTTGGGTGGGAATAAGACACTATACCATTCACATCAACTTTTCTGCTCTCCCCATCAATCCAAACTCTCCTCTCCTGCACCAATAACAAATCAAAACTCCCCTTGCATTATAATGTGCAATTAAATACCAAGGAAAGGAAAAGTAGGAGCATGTTTGTAGCATTAACGGCAACTGATACTCAGCTCCACACATCAAGAATGCCATAAAGTGTAAGAGACAGTGTGAGAGAGAAATGTAAGGGTTCCCAGGGGGATCATAAGCAGCCATTCTTTTCCCTACTGAGGTCTGAACCGGGTGGAGAAAGTCCAGAGGAAGAAGATGGAGAAGACTTAACTATCACCTTCCTTGATAGCAAGGCTGATCCACAGTCATTCTGATGTGTGTTGGCTTATATCCGTGGGTAGATATTGTGTTTAGTGGGTATTTCTAGACCTGGGGGGGGGGGAACCATGAAGAATAAGAGACAAATTTCCTTCTAATGATAGAGATAAAGGCTATACTGAGATGTAGAAATGATAAAGATCCTAGATCATGGGGCTGGGGATGTGGCTCAAGCGGTAGCGCGCTCGCCTGGCATGCATGCGGCCTGGGTTCAATCCTCAGCACCACATACAAACAAAGATGTTGTGTCTGCTGAAAACTAAAATGTAAATAAAATATTTCAAAAAAAAAGATCCTAGGTCAACAGTTGTTGTTCTTGGGTCGTGATTATAGGTAATTTTTATTTTCTTGTGTATCAGTTTCCACTTTTTCTATAATTATATAGTATATCTGAAATCAAGTTGGACAATAAAAATAATTAATTAGAATTATATTTCAAATAAAACCAATAAAAGGAATGAAAAAGAAGGAAAATCCCAGAGCCACCGAGTTCCTTCCTGGAAGACAGACACTCCTTGCCAACTGATTGTACTTCATGTGGGTTAGTGGCCTTTACAAGTGGTTCACTTATATCACAGAAGGAATTTTAAAACTTGGGCTCAGGAGATGGCTCAGAAAGTTTAAAGACTAAAAATCCAGTAAGAAAATGTCCACTTGAAGCTCTCCAAAGATGATGAAAGCCCAATGACCTTCTCTAATCAGTTATGAAGATTCCATGAGAATCAAAGTTTGGCCGGACTGTAAATCCACAGGGCTCAGATTTAGACTCTTGCTGGGCATGAAGATGTGGGGTGCCACGGGTAAGGGGAAAGAAGAACCCGACCCAGTATGTGCTGATATGTTTGTGAATATGCATTTCAAATATCATTGACCATAGAAACTTTATTCATCTTGAAGGACTAATGTTGTACAAATAAAATTTGAGTAAACCTGAGATCCAGGATCACTACCTTGGGTAAAATCCACGAGTCATTCAGAACAACCATGCTTACACTTTCTATGGCTGTGGCCTTTGGTACTGTATCCTGAGTATTTTCAGAAAAGTTAAAAATCCACTCAGATGTTCAGTGCAATAATCTGCTATCTAGGACCACAAGTCTGTTTATTTTCATTCTGTTAATTTTATTGCTCTATTATCTATAATTCCAAAATCATTTTTTACACTATCAAGGACACAATGAAATATCTTCCTAAAACCACAGCTTTATTTTTTTATCATTAGCTTCTCTTTTGATGGACTATAGAATGATGGCAAATAAGACCAAAAAGAAAGTCAGTAATGACTGACAGAAGATCCTAGGCAGGAGACAAATCAAAAACCTCAATTTCAACAATACCTGTTCAATCACTTCTAAATGACAGCACTGCAAGAAAGTATGAGCTATTGATTTTATGTTTTTGATTGCTTTTATATTTCAAAAAATAGATTCCTTTGTTGAATTGGAGTTTTAAAGGCATCTGTCACAAGAGTGAACCTCTTGTGGGCCTCAGATATAACTTTGTATGGAGAAAAGTAGATGGCGAATTAAATGCTATAAAGACATACACTCTTGCAGGCAGATCATACTGTGAATGGACTGTTTTCTTAGCAGATCCTAAACAGACAATAAAGAACTAGGCAAAAAAAAAAAAAAAATGATTTCAATTATCATTCGGATCTGTCCAGCCAACAGCTAAAACAAGTACAAAGAAAAACCAAGGCCAAAGAGAGAGCTCCTATGTGTGAGGTAATCAGATTCATCCAAGAGACTTAACTGTGTCACCAAAGCTGCTTAATGACAAAGTACTTTTCTTTGTTTCAAACCTATTTCTAGGTATAGGAATATTCATAATGAATGTGATTGAAAATGTATTTATAGCAGCCTTGCAAAAGTTCTTAAGTCACCCAAAATGTCAATAGAGTGTCATTCACACTAAAGACTACTTAAAGCTCAGAACATATATAATCTTTGATGTAAGATCCTTTTCCCCTTGTGAGAAAATTCTACAAAGTTCTTCCTCAAACTAAATTACAAATTTGTGGTTCTGCACAGCAAAACTCATAGCCACTGAATCCAGTGGCCACAAGGAGAAATGATACCTAAACGTGTGCAGGTGAGCGTGCAAAACACACTTTAGATTGAGCTCTGGTACACACAATAGGGAAGAACAATTAACAAACTACTTCAACATATGCCCCTACCTTCTAATTGGGTTATTTTCATTGTGTTGCTTAAACAACATCCCCTGACATTCTTGTGGTCATCAGTAAGAGAATATTGGCCTTTGTAGTCTACAAGCCTTCTATTTCACAAATAGGAGCCTGTCTTAGCAAACACTTTCTCAAGAGGCCATAATTAAAGAACTCTTTATTCTTGAAAACAGAATGTCAATAGAAACATAATTAATTAATCTTTTCCCCTACTGTGAAAATTGGTCTTCATTTGTTTTTTAGAAAGGACTTTAATTTTGCTGTGGGGAGGTTAGGGTGGAGTCTGTACTGCATGGAGGGGTAGGTGGTGGCTCTTTCAAAGACGTTGGAATAATAGCTATAATGGAGGAGAGCTCTGGGAAGCAGGCCCACATCAGGTGCAAACTGTGTCTTCCTTTCCCTGTTCCTCTACAACCCCTTCCTCATTCTGACTATCTTCTCAGATTCTAGATGCTTCCCAAGCTTCAAGCTCTGGTCCCTCTCCATATTCACAGAAATATTTTTAAAAATTAACTATAAAGTGGCAATATTTGTAGCAGATATTTTACATATGATGAGGTAGATGTGTGGACCCTGGAGTGTCAGACACAAAAAGGAGATTGAAGGATGAAAAGAAAAGAAACAGAATGAGAAAACCTACAAATTCCTGGCAAAGCCTTCTAAATATAAATACATGTGCAGGTTAAGAATACTTATCTGGGTACAGAATAGAAGATACAGAGACAAACCCACGTAATTACAGTCTTCTCATATGAGACAAAGGCAACAAAAACATATATTGGAAAAAAGATAGCCTCGTCAACAAATGGTGCTGGGAAAACTGGAAATCCATAAGCAATAAAATGAAATTAAACCCCTATCTCTCACCATGCACAAAACTCAACTCAAAGTGGATCAAGGACCTAGGAATTAAACCAGAGAACCCTCCACCTAATAGAAGGAAAAGTAGGCCCAAATCTTTATCATGCCAGATTAGGTCCCAATTTCTTTAATAAGGCTCCTATAGCGCAAGAAATAAAATCAACAACCAATACATGGGATGGATTCAAACTGAAAAGCTTCTTCTCAGCAAAATAAGCAATCAGTGAGATGAATAGAGAGCCTACAGAGAGGGAGCAAATTTTTACAACATCAGATAGAGCACTAATCTCTAGGCTTTATAAAGAACTCAAAAAACTTAACACCAAAAAAAAAAAAAAAAAACCATCAATAAATGGGCCAAGGAACAGAACAGACACTTCTCAGAAGATGATATATAATCAATCCACAAACATATGAAAAAATGTCCAACATCTCTAGCAATTAAAGAAACACAAATCAAAACTACTCTAAGATTTTATCTCACTCTAGTAAGAATGGCAGCTATTAAGAATATAAACAACAATAAGTGTTGGCGAGGATGTGGGGGAAAAGGCACACTGATACATTGCTGGTGGGACTGCAAATTGGTACAACCAATATGGAAATCAGTATGGAAATTCCTTAGAAAACTTGGAATGGAGCCACCATTTGACCCAACTATCCCACTCCTTTGTTTATATCCAGAGAACTTACTATACTATAGGGACACAGCCACATCAATGTTTATAGCAGCACAATTCACAATAGCTAAACAGTGGAACCAACCTAGATGCCCTTCAGTAGATGAATGGATAAAGAAACTATGGTATGTATACACAATGGAATATTACTCAGCATTAAAAGAGAATAAAATCATGGCATTTGCAGGTAAATGAATGGAATAGGAGAATATCATGCTAAGTGAAGTAAGCCAATCCCCCCAAACCAAAGGCCAAATATTTTCTCTGATACATGGGTGCTGATCCATAATGGGGATGGCGGGGGCAGGGAGGAGCATGGGAGGAGTGGAGGAACTCTAGATAGGGCAAAGGGGATGGAGAGGAAGGGAGGGGGCATGAGAGTAGGAAAGACAGTGGTCAGGATATCATTAAGTACATGTATGAAGACATGAACTTTGTGAACAACCAGAGACACGGAAAATTGTACTGTATATGTATACTATGAATTGAAATGAATTCTGCTGTCATGTATAACAAATTAGAGTAAATTAAAAAAAGATTTTAAAAAAATCTTTATCTGAAATGCTTAGGAATAGAAGTGTTTTGGACTTCTAATTTTTTTGAATTTTGGAATATGCCAATTATAAATGAGATATATTAGGGATGGGAACCAAGTCTGAACGTGAAATTCATTTATGTCATGTGCACATTTTACACACATGGCCTGAAGGTCATCTTATGCATATTTTTAGTGTGCCTACACTTTGCCTGCCGCCTGCCACATAAGGTCAGGTATAGTATTTTCCCCTTGTGCTGCTATGTTCATGCTAAAAAATTTTGGACTTCAGAGCATTTCCGATTTTAGATTAAGAATGCTCCAACAGGATCTGGGAGGGTGGCTTAGTGGTAGAGTGCTTGCCTTGCACGTGTGAGGCACTGGGTTCGACTCTCAGCACTGCATATAAATAAATGAATAAAATAAAGGTCCATTAACAACTGAAAAATAAAAATAAAAAAGAATGTTCAACCTGTATGTGTGTGTGTGTGTCCTTGTTGGGAGGGATACAGTAAATGAAGGGACTGAGGGACTGAACCTCCATAGCCAAGATGGGCAGGGGAGCTTTGGGGATCAGCTGAGAAGGGTTTGAGCAGGAGGAACTTGGAGCATTACCCTCAGACCTCTGGACCCTCGGCTTCTGAGGTCAGACTAGTCTCAGCCAGGATGACACTGGGAGAGGGAGTGAAGCTTGGGGAAGCTGGTGGACTCACCAGAAAATGACTCACAGGGACTGCAGGGATGTTCATCTGTCAAGAGCGAATGTGGAGAAGCCCGAAGTTTAGCGAATAAACATGAGCCCCTATGAGCACAATGAGATTAATATAAGAGCAAGATATTGAGAACAAAAAAAAGCAAAGGCCAAAAGAGAAAAAAAGGTGCATTTAGAGGACAGGAGAGAGCATACCATTCTTGTTTATGGGCACCCTGGATATATGAAGCTGTTTTTTCTTCCTGAAATTCCTGATCCTGGTTAACCTCTGCACAAGAAGGTAGGTCCTGTCCCTGTGTATGGGAGTTGTGTTGCTTAATTAGCTTTGCCTTCCATTAAACCACAGGATCCAAATCATGTAAAATTTTAGGGTACTTCCATTCATAGGACAAGTCCAAAGCCATGGATACTATGTTTATGTAATACGGATCCATTTCAAAACAGAACATGAGCCGTGCCTTGCCTCTTGCAAAAGCAACCCTATCGAATCATAAATAAGTTTACACAGTCTTCATCACTCTGTGACATGTTTTCGTTTTGTTTGGTCCATGTCCCAAATTGTATTTTGTTTGAAATTTCTGCTCGCTTTCTTTTGCTTATGAAGAACTATTTAAGGCCAAATATCAATTTTCTCAAACACTCTGGTTAAAAATGAATTATTGATTAGAGGAAAAGTAATGCTATCATCCCAGCTACCTGCTTTTCTTCTGAGGTTCCAGCTGTGAGCTAACCAGCAGTCCTTGGTAACTTTTGTCTGAAAAACAAATGTATCAAATCAAAATAAGGAAGGAACAGAACTTGGAGCCAGTGGGTATGGGAGAGAAATGGTGAGGGGTGGAAGCGATGGCGATCTGTCAAGATGATGTTACAGCAGAATTGGCCGTGGCAGTCAAAAAGATTCTTTCCTGTGGAGGCTTATGTAGATAATGGCTGGTAAAGGATTCATATAATCAGAGGTTTTGGTGAGTGGAAGTCAAAAAGGACTAAAAGAAGAAACAAGAACACACATTTGACTGCAAACAGCTTGGCTCTGGATCTAAATAGTAAACCATGCTACCCTGCTGGGAGTCTGGGGTAATCTGTGTGGAATATAGTCAAGGGAAAAAATAATTTCTGTTTACAAGCTAGATAAACTTGGATAACAGAGATGCTCTTACATTGAGTCACACAAGGATGGCTAGAATTGACCATTGGAAAGAAACAGGAATTAGCAAAACAGAAACCCGAGGCTGAGCTTTTTCCCCCTTGCGTAGAGTAGGTACACCAACAGAAACAGACATTGAATGGGAAGTTTAGATATGAATTAAAATATTCAAAACTCCTGAAATTACTTACATAGCACCTAAAGCCCCAGTGATGTGTGATACTCCTTACCTTAGTGTCAGAAGATTAGACCCAGGGCATCATGTCCCATGGCAGGCAACAGTTTTCAATCCAAGACAGCCATTGGCAGGGGAACTTCTTTTTTTATGTAAATTTTTAAAATTTATATATGACAGCAGAATGCATTACACTTTTTATTACATAGATGGAGCACAATTTTTCATATCTCTGGTTGTATACAGAGTATATTCACACCAATTTGTGTCTTCATACCTGGACTTTGGATAATAATGATCATCACATTCAACCATCATTAATAACCCCCTGCCCCCTCCCTTCCCCTCCCACCCCTCTGCCCTATCTAGAGTTCATCTGTTCCTCCCCTGCTCCCTCTCCCTATCCCACTATGAATCATCCTCCTTATATCAGAGAAAACATTTGGCATTTGATTTTGGGGGATTGGTTATATTCACTTAACATTATCTTCTCTAACTCCATCTATTTACCTGCAAATGCCATGAAGGGGAACTTCTTATTTAGGAAAAAGAAAAATAAGAGCCATTGTAAATCTGTAGGAGGTTAGCATTTGTGTCATTTTGATCTTAAAAACAAAGTGACTGAATTTCCCAGTTAAAAGAAATAAAGAAGCAAACATTTTGGATGCTTCCCTACCAAAGATTTAAGGTGAAACACTTTTCCCCAGTGAGGGTTCAGGCCAAAATCAGTGATGTAGCATACACCAGTGATGTCAAAGACTCAAGTCCAACATGATCTCCAAGACCCGAAGATGTCCATGGTCCAACACTATTAGGAAAAGTAGCATGAGAATCTATAGAGGTTATAAAGTCACTTGTGGCCTGAAAAGGGGGCCACATAAGAAGGCAGAATTAAGGAGATGAAGGTAGGAAGTAAACTCCATTTATAAAACAATTCTAGAAATACTATTAATTTTATATATTTTTATAGATACAACACTTTATGATGCATTTTTTGTAAGTATTATCTCACTTAATTTCCATAATCAAAAGACCTTTCTTCAAATTCCATCTTCATCAATTCTTAGCCATGGCAAACTGAGGCTAGTCACCTTTCCAACCTGAAATTTCATCATCTGTGTAGAGGATAGTAAAAGTTTTGACTTGCAAGTATTAATGTAAGGATTATATGAGGTGATAGATTCAAAGTCTTACATGTGGTGCCTGAAAAAAGTTAATAAGTATTTAATACATTTTACTTATTTAAAAAAATATATCAATAGATCTCATGGTTACCTTGTGATGTATCTAGGGAAAGTACCACCATTCATGTTACAAGTGGGGAAATCAAAGCTCAGAAAGCAACTGGCCTAATATTGACAGGATACAGGCCCTCCAAGAAAGAAACTAGAAAATATGTTACCCGGTGAAAAATAAGAGGGCCCTGGACAGTGGCATTCTGGAGCTACACATGGATATGTTTTCACCCTGTCACAGCTGGGGAAGGGTCACAGGGGTAAATGAGTTTCAGATTTGAAACCAAAGGAAAACCTGATAGAAAGTCTTCCAGTGTTTGCTTGGCAACTCAGAGGCAGGGCCATGCTGACTCTCAATAGGAAGGTTTAAGTCTTATGGTTGAGAGAGATAGCAAGGTCCAAAAAAGGAAGGAAGGGGCCTTGTTCACCGAAGAAAGATGTACCACGGAGCCTGGGCACCCTCACTCACGCTTGTGGTGCCGCTGGGAGAGCACTTCTTCCCACGCACCAGCACAGCCCAGGGCACTTGGCTGCCCTTGGCCACATCTCCCAGACAGTACCGTAAAACATCAACCTTCTGGAATCCCCATGCACTGACTCACTGTGGAGAGAGCTGGTCCTTAAAGCACCCAGACTTTTTTTTTAATTACTATTATCACTGTAATGAAAAATATGTTAATGGGTCACAGTCATTCCTGTCTTTTAAAACATAGTACATTGAATATAACTTAGCTTTTCCTTGATAACTTTAGGACACCACCATAAACATCCATTATTATTCTGGGTTATATACAGCCATCCTCTTGAGACATTTTGAAGCATGTTAGAAAAAGGGTTTCCACTGAGCTAAATATTTCCAGACATCTGACCAAGTTTTCTAATTACTTCTCTGTGCTTCTTTTAATATAATTTTCGTCTGGTCTCTTACGGTAAGTGCTCTCCTGCCTTGACTTGCCTATCTCTGTCTTCCATCTTCTCCCTTAACTTGCCTTTTCTCATCTCCTACAGGAGCAAAGCTTTGTAAAGAGGTTGTAAAATATGTACAAATAACACTTCTGAAGGGTGAATTTTATGGCATGTGACTTATATCTCAATAAAACTATTTTAAAAGTGCATTGCAGACCGTAAAGTCTTATAAAAGGTAAGATATCACATCACTCTGTTTATATTGATAATAAACTATTTCACTCTGTTATTTAAATTTTTTTTTTTCAAAAAACATAAATAGGCTCTTAGAGGGGACTTTGAATTCCTCTATCTGTAGTTCCTAAGAGGTCGTGTCTGGTCTTTGAGCTATCTATCTTTTTGTCATTTAGATTATTTTTTGGCTTTGTTGTTAATCCTGAAAATGAAATTAATTTTAGTAAGATGTGGTATGGTCATACATTCTTTGATTAAAGCCTCCTTCCTCACCCTTTGTTTATTCTTGTGGCATTTTTCGATAGTCTACTATGTGCTAGGCCCCAGGAACAAAAATAACATAAATCTCTAAGTGTCTCATGGATTTTAGATGTAAATCACTAAAAATTATGAATTTTAATGCTCCTGGATTTTTTTTTTCTCCATCCCAGTTGGTCCACTGTTGAAGAGTTGGCCCATGGAACAGGGATTCCTGACCAGAGAATACTGATATGTAAACAGGGGGCTTCCTTCTAGTGCATTCTCTAGTACCTTTCCATAGAGCATCTAGAACGGTGTTACTCAAGGTACAGTTCCCCAGAACAGCAACAGCTGCCTCACCTAGTAGTGTGTTAGGGATACAAAATCTTAAGCTTCACCCAAGACCTATTAAACTAGAAGCAGCCTCTTCACAAGATGCTTAAGTAGATTCATATGCCCATTAAAGTTTGAAAAGCACCAATCTACATAATGTTGTACACCAGCATGCCAAAAACACCTGGCGCTTCACCCACTGCAATAATCATAGCTTTCAGAGCCCTTGGATGAATGGTGCCAAATACAAGGGGCCACTTTTTGACACAGGGGCACATCCCACCAGCCAGTCACCAGAGACAGTCTTGGAGGTGCTGAGCAGATGTTCAGCTTCGTCCTCAAACAATCAGAGACCACTGCTGTTCTCTCCACCATGCCTGTCAAGTTCAATGACTCTTCTTCAGTGACTCATCTCTTCGTACACATGTGTTGTAATTTTCCTTAAAGACCAGCTTGTCAGCAGTATTGAAAGCTTGGTCTTTTTCCTTTGTTGCAAAACTTCATCCGTATTCCTGGAAATACTCCCCAGCTCAAATTCCATTCTAGTCTTCCTGACACCATTTCGTTCATCCACTCATTCACGTGGAAAGTACTTACTGAATGCTTACTAGGTGCCAGGGACAGCCACCATCTCCTGTATCTTCCAATCAATGACCACCACATAGACATACACATTCCTTGTCTGCCACCCAACCTGCTTGCTTGCTTTCCTTAAACACTTGGTTTCTACTTCTTAGGTAGTACTGGACATATTTTTTGTTGTTGTTGCTCTGAATAAGTTTCCCTTTTCCATATTTTTATTGGTGGTGCATTATAATTATTTATTGTATTTTTTCTTTCTCTTTTGGTAGGCTAGGGATTGAATCTAGAGCCTCACTCATGCTAGGCGAACACTCTATCATTCCAAACCTGGACACATTTTTAAAGTAGAAAGTAAGACTTCCATCCTTAAAAAACTAATACTATAATTGAGAGGGCAAGATGTGAAATTTTGAGATAGATGAAAAATAAATTCTCAGCCCCATGGAGGGATAACATGTGCTATATGATAGTAGCACTGGACTATGCATTAGTCAGGAATCTGTCAACCTCCTTCGGGATCTCGATGAGTCTCTTTGTCCTTTTACTGTTTTCTCATCTACTTAAAAAAGGTGTTGGGTCATCTAATCTCAAATGAAACAAAACAAAACCAGATAAAACCCTACTTAATGCACTGAGTCTCCATCTCACCCCAGTTAGAATGGCAATCAGGAAGAATACAAAAAGAAGTAAATGCTGGTGAGAATACAGGGGAAAAAGAACCCTATAGACTGTTGGGGGGAATGTAAATGAGTACAGCCACATGGAAATCAGTGGTGATTTCCAAAAAACGCATCTCAAAAAACTAAAAAGAGAACTACCGTATGATCTATACCAGAAAGAATTGCTGTCAGTGTACCATAGAGATATCTGCATACTCATGTTTATCATGGCACAATTCACAATAGCCATTATAGAATCAGCCTAGATGCCCATCAATGGGTGCACGTGCACACACACACACACACACACACACACACACACACACAGAGTATTATTTAGTTATAAACAAGAGAAGAGCAAAATCATCATTTGCAGGAAAAAATGAATGAAACCAGAGATCATAATGTTAAACAGAATAAACCAGACTCAAAAAAACAAGTGTCTCGTGTTTCCCCTCACATGTGGAATCTGGGAGGAGAGGAAGATGATACAAAAGTAACAGGAAGACTTTTAGAGAGGAAGAAGATAGGGAGGAGAGGGTAAGGAAGGAGAATGGGAGGTTGTGCATGATCAAAGTATGTTATATGCATGTACAGATACGCCACAATAAAAGCCATTGTTCTGCATAATTAAAATGCACTTACAAAAAAATAATCCCTCCCAGTCCTTCACAACTCAAATGACCAAGGATGGCATCCTAACCACATATATAAACACTGAAGGGATTAAAGAGACTGCATACTTTCCTGATTAAGATCCTAGTTTTGATATCAGACAAATCTATAGCTTAATATCCTGGAGTTCTTTGGCAAGTGACTTGATCTTCAGTTTTTGCATTTGTAAAGTGGGGGTAATAATGGCACCGCCTTCATAAAGTTGTCACATGGATCAAATGGACTCATTTCTAAACCCTTAGCACAGTGCCTGACAGGAAGGGTGTGCTAAAGAGATGATGATGGTGGTGGTGTTGGCAGTATTTTCAGAAAGGTCTTTGTAAAAACATACTATCCATTCAAGTAAGGATAAAATTAAATCTTCAGTTGGGAGAACTGACCAGCTACATGATGTAAATTATAATGAGACTGATAAACTGGCAGCAGAGAAACAAAAGGAAGGTATAGTAAGAAGTGGGCAAGATGAGAATATGGCTAAGTTGATGGACAATTTTGCTGGCCAGAATGGATAGGGAAAGGGAGACTTCCCTAACACAGAGCTAACTGTGATGGAACAGTGTTTGTGGACAGTATCTCTGCCATCTTCCTGCAAAGGAGAAGAGACACTGGAGACAGGGAGGTCAGTCAGGAGTCTACGGTCACTGCTGGGTAAAATGCTGAGACCTGTAGTAGGGGACAAAAAGCCAGGGAACAAGATCCCCCTAAGAAATTCCTCTTGGTCTCCTACACCCATCTTACACCATTAGTATTTCTTCCCACCCCAATTAAACCTGGAGGAAACATGTGCGTGGAAGGTATTCAAGGAGCTGAGATCACATCCTGTCTTCTAGTTGTGAGTCAGAGAATCCCGTCAGAGGGTATTGACGGTTGTGAAGCACACCATGTCACTCTCAGCCTGGCTGTGACGAGAGCTCTTGTTGGATGAGAGCAAGGGCCAAGCCCTGCGGGCATGGCAAGGCCTCCACAGTGCCATGTGGTTGCTATTACTGAGCATAAACAATAAACCAAGAGCTTATACAGACTGTGTACATCCTGGTCTCGTTCACAGTCTGTACCCAAGGGCTGCCCAGAATAGACACCGCCCCAACATGATGATGGGATGCAAACACTGTTTCCTAGACACATCCCAGAGGTAGACCTAAGGAAGAACTTCACCTAAGTATAGACCAAATTGATCAGAACTTTGCCCCTGGGGTTATCACCAATTGTTTGCTTCACTTGGATTTGGTGCATTCTGAGGTAGAGTCTCTTCTCCACAGTTTCCTAGATGCTAACAGTGTCCTGGCTCTGTACTAAAAACAAAGAAACTGTCACATTGTCACATGATAAATAGAGAGGTATCTGGTAAGGTGGGACATCCTCAAGACACACACACACACACACACACACACACACACACACATGCACACACACGCACGCACACACCCTTTCCCTCTTTCTCTCCCCCCCCCCACATCTACGTTGGAATCAAGCATAGTCTCATTGTCCACAATCCCAGTAATCTTTCTGCCAGATAAAAGATGTGATGGGAGATGGATGCAAGCTTTCAAAGTAGTACGTGGGGCCCCACTTCCTCTGCCATAACCAGATGAAGAATAGAGGCAATCATGCAGATAATGAGCCTGGTTTCTTTAAGAACATCACAGGCAGAGTTATCTTCATCCCTTTCTTTCTTGGCCTTAACTCAGGGGTTCAGCAAGCAATCACTGAGTGCTGGCTATATCAACAGATGATGGATGGATTCCACAACGTCCCTGGTAATCTGCTCAGCAGGTGTGGTGTAGGGAGAAGGAGAATAGACAGTGACACTTAGACAGGATCATGGATGATGAGCAGTGTGCTCCAGTCAGAAGAGCAGTCAGCCCAGGTGGAAGGAACTTCATGGTCAAAGGCCCAGATGAAAAATCCACTTGGAATCCAACCCATTTGTTCCTGTGCTGTCTCCTGCCAAAGGCATGGTTCAGCTCTCTGGAAAGCTTTTTTTTTTTTTTTTAAGAGAGAGAGAGAATTTTTTAATATTTATTTTTTAGTTTTCGGTGGACACAACATCTTTATTTTATTTTTATGTGGTGCTGAGGATCGAACCCAGCGCCCCACACATGCCAGGAGAGCGCGTTACCGCTTGAGCCACATCCCCAGCCCTCTGGAAAGCTTTTGACTACCAGGATGTGTCTGGGTTCAATGACTGCCTCCACACTCCAAGGAAGGCAGGATTTGAGTTCTGTATGGCTACTGGGATAATAAGATTCATAGGCATTCTCCAGCACAGAATGATAGCTCAAAGGGTAGAGGGCAAGCACCATCTACAAAGTCCACTGTGATTAGCTCTAGGCCCTCTTCTGCCTTGTACAGGAAGGTTGCCTCTGGCCCAGCATGTTGCTATTCCTTAACGTCTTTCTACAAACAAAAATGTCAACTGCTAGGAGAGGAATGTAATTTATATATGCCTGTTCTTGTTTCACTGTTTTACATAATAATTCAAAAGCCTCACGTTCCATCACTGAATAGCAAAACAGTGGTACTTTGGCATTAGGCCTACTTGCCCAGCCTTTCTGTGTCCCAAAAATGAAGATGAAAGTAATAATACCCTATCTCACTGGTTCTAGTGAGGGGTTAATGAAATCTGCTATGTACAGAAATCTATACACGGTAGTGAGCAAAGCCTGTTCAAACTTTTTATGAAGGGCAATATGCTAGAGTCAGACCAAGTGATGGATGGACTGACTTTAGCCTCTTTTTTCCTGTTCTCAAAAATAAAAATGATGATAATAATAACAAATTCATGAAGACTGAAAATAATGTCATGGACAGGAATGTAGCTCAGTGGTAGAACACTTGCCCAGCACATTCAAGGTCCTGGGTTCAATCCCCAAAA
The DNA here is from genome assembly GCF_964194105.1 of Spermophilus citellus. NCBI lineage: Eukaryota > Metazoa > Chordata > Mammalia > Rodentia > Sciuridae > Spermophilus > Spermophilus citellus. Next base: position 26,524,576 of record NC_138195.1, on the reverse strand, counting down.
TAATAATAATAACAACAACAACAACAACAATAATAATAATAATAACAACAACAAAACCAACAATAATGTAGCCTGCCCAGCATAGGATCTGGCTCAGAACATTTGCTTAATAAGCAACAGTCATTATTAATACCATCACAATTATTTATGACATCATACAGCATGGCCTATATGGTAACATTAGTGATTCCTAACTTGGTTGGTCTCTCAGAAACTAGTAGATAGATTAAGAACATAAGAAACCACAAAAATGTCTATATTTTAATCATTTATCTCACACACCCTGATGTATAAAGCACATTCCTTAGCTCATTTGCACTCACCACGCCAGTCTTATGAGACAAGCAGAACAACCCTGTTAGATAAGTGTTGTTATACTACTGTGCAAGCATTTGCCTCAGAAAGGTTAATTAACTGTCTTGGTCACACAGCAAGTTAGTGACAGAACCAAGACCCAAATGGAGGACTTCTGGTTTTGTGTGGAATGCACTTTCCACCACTTTATGCCCTGTCTCCATTATATTGTTCTCATAGTTAATTCAACAAATATTTATTTGTTACCTTTCATGTGTCAGTCACTATAAGTTCTGCTGGTCCAAAGATGAATTGAATAAAGTGCTTGCCCTCTAACCAAAATAATTCAAGAAAACATTCCACTCTGTCTCCAGGGAATTTAATAGAAAATACTTTTACCCATTACTGGACTCTCAGCATTTCAAGAATTGTATTCACAAATAAGATGATCAAATTTAAAATGGGACAACAACTCTCATTTGAGCCATTGCATATAAAATTAATATAATAACATAAAAATATTAAAATCATTAAAGTGAATTTTGAAAAGCATTACCTTTTAACTTGCTAAATTTGTTTTATTTTTCAAATTAATTTTACTGCTAATAAGATCACCCAGTTTGCCAAGAGGAATCTAAATTTGATGCCAACATGATTATTTACAACATACAAATTAAAAAACAAAAAACAAACAAACAAAAAAAACAGCTCCTAACTTTCTCTGGGTCTGGGTCTCCTTAGACAACTTTCCTTCTATATTTGCTTTGACCTCAGCCACTGTGAGAAGAAGATATAAAACACTATGGGTTCCAGAATGTTCTGTCCTTGGAAGATCTCCATTTGGAGTTTTTGGCCAAATGTACCATTAATTCCCCTATGACTAAGGCACTTTGGGGTCAGCAGAACTTGGGGTCTACAGGGATTACAGAAAAGGGACTCAGTGCAGAGTTCACGCCAGGGCTACATGTTTCAGAAACTTGGGGTAAAGCCAGACCCTGCTGCAGGGATTCAGAAGGGCCTTAGCTCAGGGAAGCTTTTTCATAATACAACTTTCTGAAGTTAACATTGTTCTTTTATTACCAATAATAGCAGCTACCACATAATGAGAGATGAGTATGTACCAAGAACTTTACATATAAATCCTTATAAATAATAAAGGTATTATAATTCCTCTTCTACAATGACACACTGAGGCACAGAAAGTTTAAGTAATTTTTCCAAGGTCATATAATAAGAAGCAGAGTTGGTAATTGAAACTAAAACTGATCTTATTCGGTTTTTCTCTACCCATCTGCTAGTTCACCCAATATCTTTCCCCAGAACAGACTTCTAACCCTCAAGTCTCCATGTCGACACAGGAAACTTCAATTGTTGGTCTAAACATATTTTCTAATTACCACTTACACACCCAGCACTATATTAGGCACTGAAGAATGTTACAGAAAAATTCTGGGCTTGGCTTATTCTTTGACTTTGGGAAAAATTTGCCTTTTTGGACCCTATTACCTTTTTTGCCAATGATCTATTTCTCTGGTCTCTAGGCAGGATATAAAAATTAAAAGTTTCTTTCTGAGGCATGCGGAGAGATAAATGAAAGATTTTCTTCAGTCAACAACTCATAACTATATTAACAACCATTCTGAATCACATAGGTCCCAAACAAGATAATCCATGTCAATGTGACAATTTAAAGTGTCTGATAAAGAAATTTGAGCTACTGCATGTCATTAAGCAACTACCAAAGCTTCCCCTACTTTACTTAACATTGCCAAGATTGCTTTTGGACTTTCTCTGGAAAAGACCCTGAGACTCTTGGCTGGAATTGGGTATAGATTCATAGTATTATGAGATAGCCAGTTTGAATCTGTTGTTCCATGATCCAAACCATAGCATGAGGGATGACAAGAGATGAAATTAGAGGATAGTATTTTGACAAAGCATATTGGATATTATAATACAATGTTATATCTAGAAAATGAATGCATTGCTTTCACAATACAAACTTTGAAAATAAAACTTGATAATTTCTTTGCTAGTGGGGTACTCGTATAAAAAAAAATTCAGATTGAGAAATGCTGTTCCACATATATTTGAGTCAGTTGAAGTTGCACTGGCCTTGATTCCATGACCAAGTTCTCAAATTCATGCAAAGATTCATTCTGTTTTGAAATTCTAAGCCATCATTTTAGTGAATGAATTTAAGATGTTTGGTTTTGTTTGCTTCATTTTTCATCTTCTTCACTTCAGGGAGACATAAACCAAGGTTTTTTTCTCCCTAAATAGCTTAGAATGGGTGGGGGGCGCTGTGCATTCCAACAATTTGTGGAAGATTTCTACACATTCACCAAATTCCACTCAACTTGGAAAGCAAAAAAAGCATGGGCATGCCCAGTTCATGAAGCAAGAATAGGTCCACCTCTGATTTCACACAATTGAAAACAGATCCTAGCCATTGACTGCACAGAGTAAAGGCGCATATGCATTCCTCCCGCCTCTCTCCACCTGCCCACACCACTGAGGAAAGGACCGGCACCTGAGCAATTCATCACCTTTAAAAAGTTCTTTTTTCATTTTTAATTATTTTAGTTGTAGATGTACACATACCTTTATTTTATTTATTTTTATGTAGTGCTGAGAGTTGAACCCATTGCCTCACGCTTGCTAGGCAAGCGCTCTATCACTGAGCCACAACCCCAGCCCTAAAAAATTCTTATTTCATAAGGAAACTAGGATACATTAGGAGCTCATACCTAGTTTGTGAAACTCATGGTGAACATTGATAATTTACTAAGGAAGAAAAGAAGAGAGAGGGAAGCAAGAGTCACCTGACTGGCAAAGTAGATAAATCCATCTTTCTGATAGCAATAAGAAATGAGCATGGATCAGACCAGCAAGAGAATATCTTCAGTGTCCAAAAGTTAAGAGGGTCCTATCAAGGAGTGTGGGGAGCATTAGCCTCAGGCCTTATGTATAAGAGGGGAATCAATACTCCACATTCTCACCAGTATCAATTTGTTAAATAATTTAAATAAACCATAAAATTCCCTTTGACAATTTATATTTTCATCTTCTGATATATCAGCTTCTTTGAGGAGCCCTGACTAAGGTTATTAAGGTAGAAAGTGGGGATATAATGGGAACAAACAAAATAGATCACTCCGGAACTAAAAACAAGAAGCAGTTCTTGACGCCAGAAGGAAAATGTCTCCAGGGAGATTCATGGAACAAGGACACCTAAGTAATTTTAAGCATGACACTTATATTCTACAGATTTTATATCACAAATCCAAGATTTTACTTGAAAACAATTATTATACAACTGAAAAAAAGTTTTAAATTATATCAGGAAAAAAACCCCACCTCTTGAGAAAAGTTTTTAAAACTGCATAGAACATTAAAACAAAACATTCTATTAAAAAATTTAAAAAATTCTTGGAACAACATCTATGAAAATACAAAATCCAGAAAGATAAGCCCAACATTCAAAGCTGATTTGTCCTAAGGGCATTTATCAGTATAGAGTAAAAGCTATAAATCTAAACTAGAGTTGTTCAGACCTGTGGGTGAGGTTAGTCAAGGTGAAGAGCATGCCATAGTGGATTCTCTGGTAAATCACCCACCTCTTCAACTGGGCCCCTGGACTTCAACCCACCTTCCTACAGATTTACAACATGGATGGTGCCCTTTGAATGGTCTAGAGAATATCAAATTTGAACCTGAATTTAGGTTGTCCTGCACTGGTCTTCCTCCATAGGCCTGAAAAAACAATAATACCTCCTCTGAAAGAAGTCTTTCTCATGCCAATCTTAATCCTCAAATTATTACTACAAATAACTTCTGCTCCACAATGTCCCAGACTGATTTATAATATTAGAAAAAAATAGTGGCTATTGGAAGGGGGATGGTGGCAATGATCAGGAAGGGCATGGGGTCTTTAGGGACTTGGATATAGTCTATATCTTGATTCCTTTCCTAGAGAATAGAAACAAATTGAAAGAGTGTAGCTACTGTAATTGTCAAACACAGATGAGGAAGCAACTATTTACTATGTCATTATACTGATATAAGGAAATACTTTAGAGAATAGAAAAAATTTAAATAAGTGAAATATTCAATTTGAAAAACAAAATTTTCAAAGCTGGAGTCTTGAGAATAAAAATTAAATGAACAAATTTAGTAGTAGATTATACTTGGATGACAAGAGAATTTGTCAAGTAGATGAGAAAGCAAAAGAAACAGAAGAAGCAAACAAAACAAGCCGTGGGAATCAAGCTAGAGCAGTACTTGGAGGGAGATTTATAGCCTCAAATGGACATATTTCCTTCTACTGAACTTGTGATATTATTTGCTGTAAGATGTGAAAGTATTTTATATACATCTGAGAGGAAAAAAATGCTTACAATTTAACTGACATGCTATCAATATTTAAGATGCATCTTAGATTCAGAAATGTGAAAGTACAACACGTTCATCTTAAAATATCTGAAATATGGCATTTAAAAAGTAGAAAGACTCAAAATCAATAAAATAAGCAGTTAAGAAAAAAGTTTCAAAAATCACAAAACCCTAAAAAATACAAATAATGAAAGTGGTAAAGATGGGAATAAAAAAAAATAATATGTGAAAAAAAATATTCAATAGTATCAACAAAACTGATGATTGTTCCTTTGAAAAGACTAGGGAAATCAAGAAACCACTGATAAACTGACAATTTTAAAACAGAGAAGATCTAGATGTCAGGAATAGAACCACAAGTTCTCTTTAAAGATCTTGTATACATTATAAACATACTTACATAATATTATAAGTGACTTTATGCCAATAAATCAATTTTTGATGTAATAGAAAAATTTTAATCTGTATGTCTCATAAACATTGAAGAAATTGAGTCAGTACTAAAACAACTCTTCTCTCATCAGCAAAAAAAAAAATATATAGGTGCAAATATATCAGAAAAAAGAATACTTCGATATTAAGTCTTATGCTCTGTTTGGGGGGAGAGGGAGGGGATAAGGAGACACTTTTCAACTCATGTGATAAGGCCAGCAAAACAATTCTGTATGAAAAAGGAAAATTACAGGCAAACTTCACATCTGACAATTTCAAGAAAAACTGCAGGGGTTAACGAAAGCATAGATAGAAAGGATAACATATACTGAGCAACTTGGCTGCACTCCAAGAATTCAAGATTTGCTTAATATTAGAAAATAAGTAAATGTAATTCACTCCATTTGTAAATTAAAGAATCATATGATTATTTCACACAGAAAAAAAGAAGCATTGTTCAATAAAATTCAATATACGTTCAGAAAATTATATGCATATCATGCAATTGTGCATATAAATCCTTATTGGAGAAATACATATAAAATAGAATAGCCTTTTCTCTTTCCTTTCTTTCTTTTTCTTCTTTGGCAGCTTCCTTAGTATAAGAAAAGATAGCTAAACAAAAACAAAAACAAACCAACCTACATAAAAAATGTCATGCTCAGTGGTGAAGTGTCAAATTTTTTCTGTTTGAAGTCAGGAAAAAGACAAGGATGCCAGTTTTCTTTCATTTCCGCTGATCATTTAACTGGAGGCCCTGGCTAGCATAATAAGGGAAAAAAAGAGAAAGGAAGAAAAAAGTAAGAATCGGGTAGAAGGAAACAAAACTGACATTATTCATGATTATATTATTTTGAACATAGAAAACTCAAAAGAAACTACATTTAAAATTTCAAAATTAATACAAGGATAGTAAAACTCAAAAGAATTTACATTTAAATTATTAGAAGCAATAAAATGGTTTGGTATACTTGTTAGATGCAAAAAATCATAAAAATCAATTGTATTATTATAACTCATCAATTAAAAACTAAAAAAATAAAATTTTTGAAAATATGCCATTTACAACAGCATCAAAAACATCATGTTTTAGAGAATAAACTTAGGAAAAATTGAGACTACAATGAGGAAAGTTAGAAATCCTAATTGAGAATCACTGAAGAAAGGAAAGACATTCCATGTTCATGGAAGGGGAACAGTATTACAGAATGTTGGTTCTCACATTTTCCTGTAAGTCACTGTAAATCCAATGGGTTGTTTTGTGGAGTGTGACAAGATGATTCTAAAATTTATATGAAAATACAAGGGGAAAAGCAAAGACATTCTCAAAAAAGAAAACAAGGTGAAAGAATTAGTTCTATCAGATGCCACACTTTATTTTAAAGCTATAATAACTAAGATATCACCCTTATTTTAAAGCTACAGTAACCAAAACAGTGTAGCACTATTCCAAGCATGACAAATAAAACAGTAAGATGGTAGAATGCAGAAACAGACAATGTGTATTTGGATTTGACTTATGAGAGATGGCACTGCAGATGGTCTTTTAATAAATTATGGGGCAGTTGGGAACCCATTGATAAAACAAGTCAATGGTTATCTAGCTCATGCCATATATAAAATAAACTCCAGTAAGGTTATAGAGCTAAAGGTAGAGAACAACCTTACAAAGCTTTTAGAAGAAAATTAAGTAGATCTTCATGACTTGAGGTAGAGAATTATTTTTTAACAAGATGGAAAAGGCAATAACCATATAGAAAAAACACTGATGAATTTGACTCCCTTAAAATTGAGAGTTTCAGTTTATCATAAGATACCATATTGCAAGGCTAAGCTTCAAAAAGATAGACATTATTTGAAAGACATATAACACCAGAATAAGTAAAGAACATCTACAAATCAAATTTTAAAAGACAGAAAAAAAATCAAATGGTCAAAAGGACATTCATAAACAGATATTTCACAAATAATAAACACAAATGAACAATACACATGTTGAAAAGCACTCAATGTCATTAATAATCAAGGAAATGAAAATTGAAACCAAAGTAGTATACTATTACCACACACACACACACACACCAGATTGTCAAAAGATTAAAAACTCTGCCAAAACCAAAATGTTGGCCAGAGTGACCCTTAGGGAAATGGTTGGACATTACATACCTATCTCCCACCACCCAGAAGTCCCATGGCTGGGTATACACACTAGACTGGAGAAACCCATGCATATATACTCTAGCATGAGAATAATGTCTATGCAGCATGCAGTAGTGTCTATGCAGCATGGTCATAACAACCAAAGAGACAACCCAAGTATGCATTGTATTGCCGGCAATTGTCCACTTGATGGTCAAACTATCAAGATAAAAAGATGATTACATGAAACAGGATGGTGGTTCCCTCCAGGGGCACAGGAAAGTGCTGTCACCCTGAAGGAAACCTGGGAAGTTTCTGGAATGTTGCCAGTATTCTGGTTCTTGGCTTGGGTCTGAAAAACAGGCATTTATAATTAATCATATTATTGTGCATCCGTCTTATATACTTTTCTGTGTGATTATTTCACAAGTTTTATAAGGTTAAATAAGAGGAAAGAAAATCATCTGACCCTATAGTTGCCAAGATTTCTTCCATTGTTGACTCCTTGTTTTTCTGTTTTGTTTTGTTTTCATTTAGACTCTAAACCAGAAAATTATACAGGAAATGTCATCTGGCAGATGATCTGGCTTTTCAGAGTCAACAGGTAAAGACACCTAACTGTAGACTCCCACCTAACAGGCACCATTGTAAGTTTCAGAGCCCCCCCCCCCCAAATTGAAAGTAGCTAAGAATCACACCATCCCAGACTGGCCCCTTAGCTCTATAGGGAGAGAGAAACAGTTAATTCAGTCTTTGTGGACAAGGTAATTGTGATTTTTTTTCCAGAAGATGTAGAGGTGAGAGGCCAGGCCCTGGCCCCAATTAGTGCCGAATGTCCCTTTTAGAGAAAGAAAAAACTAGTAACCTCTTCTCAGTAACAAACTCTTTTATCAAAGCTCCATCGAAAGGCTTTTGAATAATAAGTCAATTAGTTAAAGCAGAATGTCCAGATCTTCAGCTCCTCTTGGGGCAAGCAGATGTTTCCTTCTTTAATGGAAATGCTCACACAATTCAAGTCAGGTGCCTGCCAGAAATTAAATTCCTGACCACAGTACTCCCATCCCTCAGAAAGTGGAATAACTTGAATTCGTTGATTGAGTGAACAAGTATGGAGCAAATGGTATGAGTCAGGCACCTCCACTAAGAGATGGGGAAACAATACTGAAAGGCAAGGTCCTACCTTGCAAGATGCTCGGAAGGACAGTTAGACAAATAAGCCACTAGCATACCATGAGAATGATCACTCTACAGACCTGTAAGTGCTGGGGTAGCATTAGAGAAGCAGTTACCTCAAAGAAATCATCAAAGTAGTAATGTGCTCAATGATCCAGGAATCTTTGAGGATGGTCAGTTGATTAGACAGAAAGTCATACTTTTAGAACTCTAAATTTAATGCCTTTGAATTCTCTGACAGATGCTATCAAGATTTCTATGGGCTGGGGTTGTGGCTCAGTGGTAGAGTGCTTGCCTAGCATGTGTGAGGCCCTGGACTTAATCCTCAGCACCATACATACATAAATAAAATAAAGGTATTGAGCCCTCTACAACTAGAGAGAGAGAGAGAGAGAGAGAGAGAGAGAGAGAGAGAATTTCTATGGGCACATGCCCGTAATCCCAGTGAGCCTTAGGAGGCTCAGACAGGAGGAAAGCGAGTTCAAAGCCAGCCTAAACAAAAGCAAGGTGCTAAGTAACTCATTGAGACCCTGTCTCTAAATAAAATACAAAATAGGGCTTGGGATGTGGCTCAGTGGTTGAGTGCACCTGAGTTCAATCCCCGATACCAAAACCCAAAAATTTCTAAGGGCAAACTTTTCTCTGATGATGTCTATGCAACACCAAAACAACTCACTGACCCATTCTCAGTGGTACTGGTTGCTATTTCCATTGTTGTTATTTTAATAAATTTACAAATCAATGAATTTGATAAGAGATTGAAAGGGACCACAACATCTTTTTTAGTGATGAAGATTGAAAGCCTATACCTAAAGGTAAAAATTTCATATAGTTAAAAATAATCCTGGGGGGGGACTATTTCATCCCTAAGTTACAGCATATAATAATTTGTGTATATACAACCACATTCAACAATTCTTAGGCATATTAAAGTAGAAGGACCACTGAGCTAGACTAAATAAAGAAAAAAAAAGTGAAGTCTCATTAAAGATGTCTGGGCTCTCAAATAACTCTAGCTTTAACATAATTATCAAATTCCTAACAATGAATGAAAGATGGTTGGAGAATTCTTCAGTGTTCTAGTTTAGGTGCATGGTTTATTGTATTCTGTTTTAATCTTACCACCTCTAACCTTAATTATTATTGCAAGTTAATCCTATGAGGGGACTTGATTCCAGAATCAACATGTAATGACATATAGACACCCATGCTAAGTATTTTCTTCATGAGTACAAGATACAAGGGTCATCTCGGTAATTTTTCCCTGTTACTTCCCCCAAATGATGATAGCTTGGTGCTATTAAAGTTCATTTCTAGAAAGATAGCCCTATCCTCTGAAAGAAAAAAGTTTAACTAGGTTCAAGACAACACCTAAATTTATATTTATTCAACTCATATATAAATATATGAGGGGGGCAGTGTTGCTTAGAAACTACCTATTTTATCTCCCAACCAACAGGAGTGGAGGATGTAACATAAAGAAAGAAAAATTGACAAGAACTAGACCTGTGTTCTACTCTCAGTGCTACTATTGAGAGAATCACTTTACACCTTTAGGGGTCCAAGTTTACCTACTTGTGAATGAAGGCTTGAGTGCTGTTTTAAAAATATAATCCCACCTAACTTGGGCTGAATAACCTTGGCCAAGTCACTTAAATTTTTCCATGTCTTGATTTCCTCATTTGTTAAATAAAGACAAAAGTTTTTACCTCAAAGAATATTGCAAAAATTAATGTTACAAATGATTAAATGAGTGGTTATGTGAACATATACACAAAAATATATGGGGGGGGGCTGACGGTATACACTCAGTAAAATTAGCTGCCATAAGAATATTATTGTTATGTTGTGATTCTTCCCTCCTGTGAGTGAGACCCAGAGTCCAAACCAAGGGAGTATCAGAAGTTACAAAATGGTTACTATCAATTCAATATTCTGTGAGTGTCTAATGACCATATGTATCCAAGCTAAGCCAGATGCTCCCTCACTACCACACACTCCATAATGTTCCAAAATGATAGATGCTCATTTTGCCCACAACTGAAACATTAAACTGCCACAACTTGAAGGAAGATAGGCAACTCAGTGAAAACTAACGGTCAAGCACCTTTTTCTACCACCACTGATCTTTTTCTAATGAGATAAAGGAGCTCTGGGAAACCAACCTAATCAAGAACAATTTAAATTTTGCAAATGGACAACAAATTTCCATTGTAATCACCCAGATCTCATTATAATGAACATGCATGAGATGTAGCCTAGTCTGGCCTGCATAACTGCCTTCAAAATATCCTCATAGGGAATCAGACTAATTGACTTCCAGTGTCCCTTCTAACCCCAGGATGCTAATATTCCATTGGCTAATAATAAGTTTAAAATTTAAGAAGTCAAATAGAAAATAAGTAATTTACAAATGTATTCAGGGTGTTTGCTCAAGATTTGTGGAGAGGGTTCAGCCTAGAACTTTATATTTCTCAAGCCACTACCTGTGCCTTGGCTTGATCACTTTCATCTGGTTAATTTTCTTTTTAACACTGGCTTGGACTCATTTTGGGGAGGCTTGTTTGTTCCTCCAGATTATTAATTTTCAACTTGTTCAAATAAACCACTTGCCTTTCCAACCTGGTTTGATTAAATCAGTGTTACCTCCTTCCAGAGAAACTGTGCTGCAGTTTGGTTTTTCAGAATCCTCAGCTCCTTCCGATTGCAATTACCAGCTACCCTGCGCCTTCTCGATTTTAATTTCGGCCTCTATTTAAAAAAAGAAAGGAGGGGGGAAAAAAAGGATGACATTTAATCCTTCCAATTAACATTTTGCAAGAGCAATCACTTCATGTCTCCCGTTTGTGTGGGGCTAGAGGAGAAGAAATAAAGGGCCACATTACATCATACGGTGGCTAAAAAGAAACACTTTGAGCTATGTCACTGGGGACATTCCCTGCAAAACCAGAATGTCTAGTCACTTTGACCTACAGCAAAAAAGTATCAAATAACTAGGACAAGTGCTCATGCAAACAGCTGATCAGGTCATTAAACCCTAATACAGCCACTGGATGAGCATAGCCATATTCAAACCTACTGATTAAAGAAGCAGTCTGGGAAAAGAGAAGAGAGGAAAGGTTTTGTCTGTTTTTCTTTTTTAGCTTTATTTTATTCTTTCCCAGAAGGACCTGAAAACTCAGGTGAGAGCACCCTTTGGCCAGTTTGCAGAATCCCCAACTTCACAATCAGCAGAATCTTTTTTCTCTAAGAAAGGGGAAACCACTCACTCCTTTGCTTCATGACTGCTGCTGCTGGGAGCCAAGCTCATGGCTACCTCATGGTTGAGGCCCTATTTTCTGTCAGTGCATTTATGGTTTGTACAGAGAAAATGATAGCATTTAAGTGGGCAAAAGAAAATCTCTGGTCAGGAACCAGGCAGCTTTCTATTAGAACAGTTGTGCTAAAGAGCAGTTGACAACTTGAGGCTCGTGCAGCTGTTCTGGGTAGATGAGATTATCAGGTGGATCAAGACAGTGATTAAGAATAATAAGAGGAGCTAACATTCTACTGCCCTGAATCTATGGCAGTCCCCCTGTTAAGCACTTTATGAGTATCAGCTTATTTAATAACCTTGGTCACCCTAGGAAGAGCTTCTATTAGTATCCTCATCTTTCAAATAAAGAAATGAAGGCAATATATCATGAGCTATGTAATGCTTTAAATAATCAATAAAAAAATTTCTCTCTCTTTAAAAAAAAAAGAACACTGATACTTTAATCAAATTGATGAATAAATGAAAAAGTCAGGACTCAAAAAAAAAAAAAGAAATGAAGGCATAGAGTTATTAGTTAGCTCAAGGTCACAGGACTAGAAAACTGCCTTTGCTATTTAGCAACACACCCACCATCTATTCTTCTTCTGCAGCATCTCTGATCAGACGTTATCTCCTTAACTTCTTTCAGAATGACTGCAGCAAGATGTCCCTCCCTTATGAGGCGCACAAGTTAAGACCCAATGACATATTCTGCCTTTATTTGAATAAAGGCATATGCTTTTTCAAAAGTTAACACATTCTCTCATATGGCCCTCCCCCACAACATCTTATCAGGTAAGACAGGGTCATTTATTTTGTTTCTAAAATCCATTAGAAATTATATTCAGTGACTAAGCATTCCCCATGATTAAACTTTTAGACGTTTTTCAAATCAGTAATTGTCAAGATAGAGTAAGTCGTCAGTTTTACCCATTAGTGGAAGAGAAATAGACAGCCGCTGTATTTGAAGCAGAGTCTGAATGTGAGCCGGGAGAGGGAAGGTGCACTAACAAACCACAGGGACCACAGCCAGCACCACCCCCAAGAAGCCTGGAGACTCTAGGGCTCAGAGAATGTTCTGGGTGTCTGCTCTGCCTATCTCCACAGGCTTTTGAACACTAGACCCTGATACAGTAAGTGTGCCTGGAAGATAGAGCCATTTGGGAAGTTGACATTTTCCCTAAGTTCCCACCCTTCTGATTTTCACTCCTATTTCTAAGGAGTGGTGTGAAAAATACAGGCTCCAAAGGCACCCAGCACCATGATCACATCCCTGCTCTCCTACCTACTATAAGTGGCAAGTTAGCTTGCCACTCCATGTTTTCTTCTGAAAAGTGGAGATATTGGTTGAGAGGATTAAAGGAAATAATACACATAAAATGCTTAGCATAGTTTTACTCATTAAGCATTGAAAGACATGATCCTCATTTCTATCACTGATGAGCTTTCATATTTGCTATGGTATATGGACAAAACTGCTAATACACAATGTTTGGAGACTTCAAAAAACAAAATTCCGTACCTGTGGTCACATAACATCAGGGTACTATCTCAAGGTTTTGGAATGTGTTTAAAAATAGGACCAACAGACTGGGACAATCACACACTTCACTGTGTCAAAAATGACTCACTTGGGTTTCCCCTAGGGATTTGTCCTTTGAATAATCTTGGATAGCAATTTAATAACTTTAAAAGCAGATTTTAAAATGCACTCCAATTACAAAATTTCTAGGCAGTAAAATACCTATCAAAATGATAAGGCTAAACATGGGGACTAACATTTAAGACTTGTCAGAGACCTGAATACAAGCTTAGTTTTTGAGTCAAGTGGACTTGAGTTTGAATCCTGTCACTTGTTCAATGTACGAAGTGGGGCAAATAATTTTTGCCTTGGTACCTGCTTCCTCACTTATAAATTGGGAACCCTAAAAGTGCCCAATCCATAGTTTGTAAAGTCTATGAGTTCATGCAAGTGAAGTCCTCCTGTAGGACTAAACATAATAAGTAACCTATGTTTAAATATAATAAGTGACCAAGAAATGTTACCAAATCGTGGCGATGAGGTGGTCATAATGATGCTGCTGGTGGTAATGGCAATACTGATGGTGGTGGTGGTTGTAACGATGGTGGTGGTGAGTTGGTCATAAAATGATGCTGGTGGTAATGGGGATGATGGTGGCGGTGGTGGTTAAGAGTTGTGGTAATGCTGGTGGTAGTGGTGGTTATAACAATGGTGGAGTGAAGCTCTCACAACATGACGCTGTGCATCTTCCCTGAGTGTTCTGTAGTAGCAATGCTCTCTCCTTGACAATTACTCACTCACATTTCTATCTGAATTTAAGAAACCCCTCTTCCCTTAAGCTTTCCTGGCCTCCAACATGGAACTGGTCACTTCTAATCTTATGCCTTCTGTTTCTCATATCAGTGTCCATCCTAGTGCCTATAATTCCTCACCATAATCTTATATCTACATTTCTAACTTTTCTACTAGAGTAAGTCCCTCCTTGAAGGTGGGAAGTTTGTTTCTTGGTCTTTGTACCCCTAGTGCCTCATGCAGTGCCACACACATGACAGTTTACTTAATAAGCATTTGGGGAATAAATGGTGAAAGAATGAGAGAGTAAATTTAAAAAAAAGTGAAACAACGGGCATTAAAAGCAATATATATAAGTCTGCTCTGCAATTTTAAGAAAGATATAAAACTGGGAAAGGTCCAATATACTAAATTTGGAGAAAAAGTAAGGGCAGTGAGGTTTTACTTCTTAGGCTCATGGAACACACAGATAAGCTGAGCAAGAACACATTCACAAAATAGTAGAACAATCGATGCTCAAGGCCTGCAATCCTGAAGTTAAATAGTCCTAGGATGATAAAATCAAGGGCTGCTTTCATTATAAATGAATATATGAGTCCAAGAGCTAATTCAAGTGGAAACCTGCAAATAGACTTTCCAAAAGTTGAAAATAATTCACTGAAGGTTGACCCAAGTTCCTTTAATGTTTTGTTTACTTCAACAAATAACTAAGGAGCACCTACTTATAGGCTCAAGAATGAAATACAAACACAAAAAATACAGCTGCTGCCCTAAGGAAGCTTGTGTTCCAGAGGTAAGACAGATATGAGCAATCATTTACATAGGACTTCTCAAATCATCCAAAGCAAGGAAACCTTTTCTATTATTTCGTTTTCTATATGTCACAGATGGATACTCTTAGAAATTAATAAAAATAAGCTACTGAAAAATAAAATCATACAATGATATACAAAATCCGAGGCTCAAACTTTCCTGTCAGTCAATAAGCAAAGACATCGTCAAATTGCTACAATTATTACTAAATATAGGTACCATCAATCTCTGTTACAGGTCTACAAACACATTTTGAGTACTATTGATACGTAACATGATAAGTTAATTATATTAACAAAGAGAATAGTGGAAGAATATGACAAGAGGTTTGTAAATAAATTTAAATTATTTGAAAACCATACCTATTTGATTAATATATTTTCCCCAAAGCCTATCTACCACTCACACTAAAATCCTATTTTTCTCTTCCTCTACAGAATCCATTTTCTTAAAAATGTAGCCCATATTTGCTGACACCTTACCATGCTGGAGCTATTTCATAGCCTAGAACAAGAGAGGATCATGCAACACCTCTTGGTATTTCTCTTTTGATATTTTTTTTTATCATGCAATGTGAGATACCTATTTATCTCTTTTTCTCATTAGATTTTAAGCTTCTCAGGCAAGAACTTCATCATTCTTGCCTTAATGTTCTGCACAACACCTCTTAAAACTTCAAACTTGGTAAATACTCATTAATTGCTTGCTAGATGAGTGGGGAAATGAAGTAATGAATGAACAAGTGAATATACTTCTACTCAGTACCTCCAAAAAACACATTATTAGGATGTGCTATGTTTTCATTTATTTGATATCAAAGGTTAATGCTTCCCTTCAGACTTAAGCTGCTGGAATCACTTAATTTTTCTATATTTGGTCCACATGTGAAATTCCAGCCAACATCAAATGAAAGTTTGATTAAACAGACAGGAACAACATGTGTGATGGATGTCAATTCCCCCCAGGGCAGGATGTGGGTCTGGAAACCAGAAGACTTGACACTACAGAGCTGCAAGTTCTCAAAAAAGAGTCCATGAACTATGCCCAGAGAGAAACAATGTGGACTTCACCTCCAGCAAAGGAACAGGGCAAGTTCAGAGACCTGCAGGTATCTGGATGGAGTCCTCAGAGGTGAACCTGCTCTTTGCTCACCCCCCACATCATTAGGGTAGAAAATGGAGAATTCGATGGTGCTGCAAAAATATTTCCAACCTAAGGAGGCAAAAGGAGACAGTAATTTCAGTTCCAAGGTTATTCTAGCTTCTCAGAACCTCTCCTTGCCCTTGAAGACGGTTTCCTGGAGCAGCTAAGATTCCCGGGATTCTGCAAACAGCTAGAGTTATCTGGTGAGTGATCAGAAGGCTCCTGGGAGGTGGCCCAGCTGGGATTCCTTCCAAACCGTGTCTGCACCACCTGTAACTCTTCACTACATATGCTTGCCAGAAGATCGTCCCAAGCCTGGTGGGAGGGGGAGAGCTGCCATTCCAGATAGAACTACCAGCCAGCTTTGGCAGCAGAAGAGCGTCCTTGTGCATTGGGAAGGAGTCAGAGCTTCCAGCTAAGGGCACCTCGCCAGTCATGGTATGCAGATCTGGGACTTGTGCCCATGGAGCCTGCCCCAACTTGCCCAGGAGGGAGAGAAGCCAGGGAGAGATGGGAAAGGTGTTCATTCCCCAACTCCTTCCAGTTCCAGCCAGCTCCAGGCTCCTTTGAAGTTCTGGGCCAGGGGGCATGGCCAGTACTGATCTGGGCTTTTATTTTTTTATATTTTTATTTTTTTTTTTTCAGTGAGCTTCTGGGATGTAAGCTCTTTTTCTCTGGAAGGCAGACCAATGTAAATCAAAAAGCATGAAGTTTGGAAGTAGATAAACCTCAATTTGAATTCTGGTTAGGCCATGCACTGGGTTTATAAACCCAAAAAGTTATTCGATATCTCTGAACCTTGGAGTTCTTACTTGTGAAATAGCATATACTAATCCTGAGTTTCTCAATCTCTGCTCTCTTGACATTTAATACTAGGTACTTTTAAGCATCGTGGGGATGGGAGGGACTGTCCTGGCGCAATAGAATGTTTAGCACCATCTTTGGCCCACCACCCAGATGCCAATCGCACTCTCCCCCAATCAAAAATGATTCAAGATATCAGCAAATATCCTTTTGGGGTGTGGCTCATTAGCCCCCAGTTGAGAACCCCTGATCTAACTTAATCCTTAGGATTGTTATTTAATACACATGATTGCAAATATGGAATCCAGTACCTATGAATGAATGAAAGAAAAGCACTCAAGAATTATTAACTTGTGTAGCAGATTCCATTACTGCCCTAGGCATCTCTCTTTACCTCCATGTACTGATGGCCATTTCCCATGAACTCCTGGGACTCTCTGGCCTAAAAAGTACAGTGAGTCTCTGCACAAAGTAAGTTAGAAGTTGATTCCCCCAGAAGTAAAAACACTGATGGACAATGATTTGATGGGTAAACACCCCAGCTTCCTAGCACCTTAGATCATTCTGAGGTGTGTTCTATACTGTCCCCAGAAATCCCCAGTGAGATCACACCTGGTTTCTCAGGGTGGTAACTGGCTCTACCACACACCCCCTTTCTCTATTTTATTCTCCTATTTTCTGCAGATATTTCTAAGATCACTTCTCAACTTTGCACAACTTCCTTTATCTTTCATGCGTTTCTTTTAGTAAAACCTAATAAATAAAAAGTGTGACTTTTATTTCTATAAATGTTCTCCCTTGCTGATTCATTTGGGCTTCTCATTAGTTCTTAGGCAGATCATGATGTTTCAGAATTTTTTTTTCAAAATATTGCAAATAAGCTACTGTTCTGCTCTGGGGATTTCTGAAAATAATGATCAACATATCCCATACAGTTTCAATGCAGGTAGAAAAAAAGGATTCTCACTTCTCACTGGGCCCTAAGCCCAACCTATCCCCCACATCGTTGTCACACAGCTTCCTTTAAAAATGCACACCAGATCATGTTGGATATGAATCAGTGATCTTGTCTAGTGCTATAACCTCAGTCCCTACCATGCCTGGCACATGGTAGGGACTGGTAATATTTGTTGAATTACTGAGTAAATGTCTTTCTCATGCTTAAAATCTCTGGATGCTGTTATGGTTTGGATCTTAAATTCTTCCAGAGGCCATGTACTAAAGACTTGGTTGCTGGTCTATGTTATTACTAGGAGCTGGTAGAACTTTTAGGAGGGGAGTCCTGTGGAAGAAAGTTAGGTCATTGGGTGCATACCCTTGAAGGAGATATCCTGATCCTACCCTCACCCCACCTCTTTGCTTCCTGGCTGCTATGTTATGAGCAGCTTTGCTCCAACCTTCACTTCTGTCATGTTGTACCACCTTGCCACAGACCTAACAGTAACCACCAAGTGATCATGGACTAAAATCTCTGAAACCAAAAGCCAAAATAAATCTTTCCTCCTTAAAGTTGTTTATCTCAGACATTTTGTCATAGCAACTAAAAGCTGACTAACACAGATGGCTTCCCCATGCAATTAGTAAGGGATAAAGCTCAAACTTCTTCTTTAAATGGTACATTATGTAGAGGCTTCATGTTCTAGTCTCTGCTTCCCTCTTCAACGTCATCTCTCACCACTGGTCCACTTATTATTCCAAGACCTATCACAACCTGTATTTTAAACATCCCATACTATCTGTGATTCCTAGAGAGGTGTGTTCTTTTTATGGATGTGCTTTTCAATATGCTGCCCCCTGAACTTGGGAGGCTTTTCTGGCTCTTTTCTCTGTTGATGCCAATAGGTTCCTCAAGAGGCTGTTCAATTCCAACTTATTCCACATGGTCTGCTTGATCTCTGTGAGTAAAGGTAGTCTTTTTCTGCTCTCATTAAACTACTGTAATCTTGGATTTTCCCATTAATCTTCCCTATGAAGGAGACAGAGACAGAGAGAGAGACTTAACCTAAGGGATCACATCTTTATTTTGTAGGTGTCCTCCATAACCAACTCATTTTAGCTGTTCAGAAATGAGTGCTTGGGCATTAATTGAAATATTTGACTTTTCTCTGTAATAATGTGTCAAAGAGGCCTTAATACATTTTATCCTCTTTCCCCTATCAACTGACTTCAGCATAGAGAGAATATTGGCGAATCCCAGAAATTCTCTAACTGCTAACCACCTTCAAAAAGACAAAACCACAAGCTTAGGCATCACCTAAGCTTCCTACTGTTGTGCTTTGACTGTTCTAATCATGGGAAGAACCTAATGTCTCAGCCAAAGAATAATGTGACATGCCACCCATGCCTATCAAGAAGCTTTGGTGTGTGAACACAGACTCCTCCCATGTTGCACAACCAGGTGGGGGTGGCCATGAGCATACAGAAAAGCTTTTGCAAGGTGTTGGTCATTGAGCTGAGCTCTTTCAACCTAGAACAGCTTCCAGACTGAATGCTGACAAATTCAACATTCGCTCAACATTAGGCCTTGCAGCTTGGATCTTGTGCTTAGTACCGGTGAGCTGATTTCATGGAAACAGAGGATGGAAAACAGTCGACGATGCATTGTTTCTGCTCTAAAGACTCCCATAATTCTACATGGAGACCATCTTGAGAGAGAAGGCTGTAGCTGGGGCACAATGACCTCTGCTCCACTTCCCACCCCTCTCCTACTCTCACCCTCCTAAGACAAAGCTGTCAGAAGAACCCCAGACATTTCCTTCCCAAGACAACTCTGAGATTTGGACAAAATTTAATCACAGGCAAAAAGAAATTCTATTGGTGTTGAAGAATATAAAGAAAGAAGAATTCTCATTGTATTGACTCAATCACGCAACCAGCAAGCACCAAGCTTCTACTCACATGACCAACTCATGCATCAGGGGTAGCTTGTTTGCACCTGCAAGTGTCTGCTCTTGGAATACCTATAAGGTTCACCTCCCCTCCAAGACAAAGTGCCTTCAAACTTGATGTCTGAAAATTAATGGCTGTTCACATGATACTAAATCCCCTGTATCCTATCAGGAAGAAAACAGTACTTGAAGTCTCTTTTGTGAAGTTTTTCTAGCTGAGCTAAGTCAATCAGAATCCATTTTCAACAAAGTAGAGCTCATAGGTCCTCCGGCAGGACCTCCTGCAAATTCTTTTCAGTTCTAACTTCCTAACCTTTGCATACTCTGTTGATACCTGGTTTTATTTTACAAAAAGAGTCATTCAACCACTACATAATTGTCCCCAGTTCTCCAAGTCCTTCAATCACTGGACCACATGGGAACCTGAATGATATAGGAATATTGTCTTTTTCTTCCTTTGTTAAAATGGTTTTCACATGACAATATATGATAATATAAGCCATCACAGCCACACATAGGAGTATGAGCTAAACAGCACAGGGGGGGTCCCCTCAACTCAACAGGCAGTTGTTTGGGATAAGATTCTAGGAGTTGGTCCATTGAAGGTCATTGAAGTTCAATGTGGAAACAAAGAGACTAGAACTTCCTCCAAAAGAATCCTAGAGCCACCAAATGTCCAAACTGAAAGCAATTCCCAGAGACACCACCAACATCTAATTTACTCAATAGCTACAGTTGCTTCCCTAAAAGCCAGGGAAGATTTCTGAAGTGCTCAATTCCTAACAACAGGGAAGAGGAACTCGGTGCCCTGATATCCATGCTCCTCCTACTCCACACTACCTCTGATTGAGCTCAGCCACTGATGAATTCAACCTCCTGAAAAAGTCTGCCTGTCACTGGGAGGTCCGGGCTTTGGCAATGTTTTAGCTCATCGTTTGGATCTGTGAGAAGAAGATAACATCCTTTTCTGTGCAAGTCCTATTTCTTCTCTTGTTACCTTCTTACCAATAAAGCCATGTGGACCTTATCAGAAAACTCAAAAAGTTATTTATCCAGAGCCTTACAGAAAAATTGCATGAAATAATTAGGGGCAGGGTAGAGAATGGATGCAGTGTTCCTGAATATTTTGTACTCATTTAAAATCTCCCATCCGCTAGTGTCCCTGCAGAGAGATCTCAAAAAGGAAATGATGGATTTCAAAGTTGGAGTCTTAAACCGATCATTTTGAAGTCAACACACCATATAATATCCCATCCTCTGGGCCTAACATTAGCCAAGGCAATCTCCTTCAGCTGAAGCCTTCCTGGTACCAGCCTTTCCTGCGGAAGATAAATACGAATCCAGCTAAAGAACTGCTACTGCTGTTATAAATATATATTATTACTTGCAGGGCTCCACAGAAAGAGAGGTAATTCTCTTTTTATGTGCAGTAGTGACAAGGATGTTTAAATGTCCTCTTTATTTTGATAGTATTTCAGAGGGCATTATGCCACAATCGACTCAGATGGATTTTTGTTAGCCAGAAGGCCAGTGCCTTCCCTATCAAATCGTCTTGATGTTGATGGACAAAAGTTTTCAAAATGGGAAACAAAACAAAACCTTAACCCCTTTTTAAAAGTGGTTATGGCTTTTACTGGGAAAAAAAATTTAATTCTGCTGGAAAAGTATAGGGTAGAGTAGCTTTGCAGAATTGTATCAACAGCACCAGTGATTTAAGCTTGTTTTTACCTTAACGGATGACCCTAACTCAACGGACTTCTTTTTTCCAAAAGATGCCAAAGATTTCAAGTTCTATGTGGTTTTCTTACTTTTTTATATGACATAACTAAAATATGATGAATCAGTCGGACTTTAGACAGATTATCACAGATTATCAGGTGAATTTATGCACAGAAAAAAAAATACTCCCACCTCCGAACGAAGTGAGAATGAAGAAGAAATACATACAATTTCTTTCTTTTTTTTTTTTAAAGAAATTCAACACAAGAGCATAATTACCTTTAATAATTTCAAGTAGCCTATGTTCATGGGTAAAATGTACATGAAAATATTCAGAATACATTTTATTTTCAAAAATAAAAATATCTTACTGAGAAGATATCTAAAGTCATTTACCTGAGAATTCATATATGTTTGGTAAATTGATTTACTAATCAGAGAAGAAACTACTAAATTTCTCTACTCTCCTTTCCCCCATCACTAAATTCTCTTTTCATTTTTTTCTTTCTTTTTCTTTTTTTCTTTGTTTTAACTAGTTACACATGACAGTACAATGATCTTGACATATCATACATTTGAATCAGATGGGATATAATTTCTCATTTTTCTGAGTGTACAGGTTGCAGAATTATATTGGTCATGCAGTCATGTATATACCCTCAGCAATAATAATGTCTATTTTATTCTGCTGTCCTTCCATTTCCCCCTTTCCCTTCCCTCCCCTCCCATCACATACAATTTCTTATAATAATAATTGTTATTTAGTGATTATAAATGACACAGCCCATTCTGAAGCACAATGGTGAACAAGTTAGAGACAAAAAAAAAAATCATCAATCCTTTTGATAGTAACTCCTAGAAATAACTCCTAGAAAAATAAAGGAAGTACAATGTGTATTCCAATGTTAGCCAGAAAGAGGAATAAGGGACTACATGCATGAGAAAATGAGGATTGACTAAATTCATTGTCATTTGGCTAAAGTAGGAGAGAGTTTGGGGACAAAAACTAGTAACAAACTCCATGTCCAATAATAAAGACATAATGTAGTGAAACAGCATTGATTTGATAGACTATACATTCATTAAAAACAATAAAAAGTTTAAATTTTAAAAAACTTGCATAAAAATATAGAAAATAATTAAAATAAAGTGCTGGAGTACACAAAACTGTATTATGTTTCAATTGCAATAGTTTGAAAATGTGTCATTCCTCTGCTGAAAGCCTTCAGGGACTCACCATAGCCATCAAGTCTCAGCACAATCTCCTTAATAATGCCCATCAGTGCCTTCTTTTGCAGGGGGCTCAATTCTCCTCATTGTCTATCTACCCTGGCTCAGGGAGTTTGCAGACCTTAGCAATTGCCCAAGCATATCCCCTTCAACAATCAGGAGAGGCACCTCTGAGACCTTCCCCACGAGGCTCTGAGGAGCCATCTTCACACTGCATTGCAGGGACTGTTCCTTCTCCAATTATCCCACGGAGATGAGAACTTATCTGGCTTCCTTGCTTCTGTGGTCCAGAACTTGGCATGGGGCTTGGCACAGGGAGGAGCTCAGGGGTATGCATTGGATGGATGCAGAAATAAAAAAGTGATCAATGAATGAACTGGTGAGAAGAATCTGAACAAATATCATTGCCACTAGCCTCCCTCATTTTAGTGAATAGCTGAGTGCATTTATCCCTGTGGGCCATGCAGTGAACAGAGATCAGAAGGAAAGACAAAACATAAAAGACAGTGGCATTGGGGGGTAATTAGCAGATCCCTTTTCAAAATTATTTTAAATACTTCAGGGAGTTTGCAGGATGAGGGTCATAGCTTTATTCATATATAAATCATACACCATAAAGCTCATCCATTTAAAGTATAAAAAGTAATGTTTTTTAGTTTATTCACAAAATGTAAAATGATCACCACAATCAATATCTGAAGTTTCATCACCATAAAAAGAGACCCCATGCACTTTAGCTATCATCCCTGACAATCTCCCTACATGCATGCCAGGCAACCACAATACCACTTTCTATTTACTTATTTTGGACCTAATAGGTAGTCATTTTTGGATCTAATAGGTAGTCATTTTTGTCTGGTTTCTTTCACTTAGCTTCATGTTTTCAAGTTTCATCCACATTGTAACTTGTATTTCATTCCTTTTTATTTGGAATGATATTCCATAAAAATAATAATATATAAATAATATAAAATAATAATATTCCATTGTGCGGATGTACCACATTTTTCTTATCCATTCATCAGAGGATGGCTATTTGGGTTGTTACTAGCTTTGGATTCTTATAAAAAAAATCCTGCTAGGCACGGGCACGTGCACATTTCTATGAGGACCTAATATTTTCATTCCTCTTGGATTTATACCGAGGAGTGGAATTCTTGGTCCACATGGTAATTCTATGTTTAGCTTTTTGAGGATCTGTAAGGTTGTTTTCCAAGGTGGCTGCACCATTTCACATTACTTCCAATAATATAGAAGAGTTCTGATTTCTCCACATCATTAACACTTATTTTTCTGGTGCTTTGATTATAGCCATTCCAATGGATATAAAATGGTATTGTGGTTTTGTTTTGCATGTTCTGATGACTAATGGTATTGAAAATCTTATGTGCTTATTGGTCCTTTATATATTAGACACTATTTTAAAATCTTTTTTTAATTTAGAAAACTGTTTAGAATGAAGAAATGGTTTATTTTTAATCAATATGAAGTAGATAGGTCACTCAGACTTTGATGATAATCACAAAAGGCAAAACAAACCCATAACACTTCTCAGAGGAGGACATACAATCAATCAACAAGTACATGAAAAAATGCTCAACATCGCTAGCAGTCAGAGAAATGCAAATCAAAACCACCCTAAGATACCATCTCACTCCAGTAAGATTGGCAGCCATTAAGAAGTCCAACAACAACAAGTGCTGGCGAGGATGCGGGGAAATGGGTACACTTGTTCATTGTTGGTGGGACTGCAAAATGGTGCAGCCAATTTGGAAAGCAGTATGGAGATTTCTTGGAAAGCTGGGAATGGAACCACCATTTGACCCAGCTATTCCCCTTCTCGGTCTATTCCCTAAAGACCTAACAAGAGCATGCTACAGGGACACTGCTATATCGATGTTCATAGCAGCACAATTCACGATAGCAAGATTGTGGAACCAACCTAGAAGCCCTTCAATAGATGAATGGATTAAAAAATGTGGCATTTATACACAATGGAGTATTACTCTGCAATAAGAAATGACAAAATCATAGAATTTGGAGGGAAATGGATGGCATTAGAGCAGATTATGCTAAGTGAAGCTAGCCAATCCTTAAAAAACAAATGTCAAATGTCTTCTTTGATATAAGGGGAGTAACCAAGGACAGGGTAGAGACGAAGAGCTGGAGAAGAAGATTAACATTAAACAGGGATGATAGGCGGGAGGGAAAGGGAGAGTTAAGGGAAATTGCATGGAATTGGAAGGTGATCCTCAGGGTTATACACAATTACATATAAGAGGAAAGGAGGAGTAGGAGAAAAATTATATAAGTGGAAGAAACGATTTATAGTAGAGGGGGTGGAGAGAGAGAAGGGGAGGGGAGGGGAGGGGAGGGGAGGGGGGATAGTGGAGAATGGGATAGACAGCAGAATACATCAGTCACTAGAAAGGCAATTTGTAAATCAATGGAAATGTAACTGATGTGACACAGCAATCTGTATACGGGGTAAAAATGGGAGTTCATAACCCACTTGAATCAATCTGTGAAATATGGTATATTAAGAACTATGTAATGTTTTGAACGACCAACAATAAAATAATTTAAAAAAAAAACATAAGGGACAAAACAAATAATAAGCCTTCTTTTGGGAATGAGTGAGGACAATAGTCCCAGAATCAGGTGATAAAGTTCATTTCTAACTCTGAGCAAATTATTCAGCCTCTCTGATCCCTGGTTTCTAGATCTGTAAAATGAACTAGTAATATCACCTATATCATAGGGTTGGTTTAATGATTAAATAAATATCCATATAAAGCTTATAGGATGGTTCCTAGCACACAGTAAGAACTCAATAAATTCTTGGTGAAGGAAACTAGGTTAATTACAATTAATCTTTTTTTTTCAACTATCAAAATTCTAGGAAGCTTTATTATGCAAATGAGCATCATAATCCCAAGGGAGAAATGTTTGTTGTCCTCACTTAATTGATGATGCAATCTTGTTTCATGGGTCATCTGGCAGGACAAGTGGTCCAGGAATATGCTTTGGAAAAGGCTAATTTACCTCTCCTCTCTTTAAAAGGTCAGGAAACTGAGGCCCTAAGAGGAGCTATCCTAGGACATCAGTCACTTGATAACAAATACAAATAGAAGACCCAAGCTCCCCTGGTCCCCCACTCTTTCCATGAACTTTGAGATCTTTCCATGAACTCTTCACCTTGGGAGTAGGCAAAGATGTCCTGTGTTCCGCCCACCTACCTATTTAGCTCACCAAGGTCAGTTCCTGCCGTCTCAGACCATTCCTTACATTATCAGGAGCTGGAGCGAGAGAAATGGAACCTCATATAACGTATGTCTAAATACATGACAGGTCCAAGTCAAGCTAACAAACTGCTGAAGTAGGTATGTTCTATCCTCCTTCCACGGCCAGCAGATCTTCATAATGACCTGAAAGGACAAGTTCAACTTCAGAACCACTCAGTGTTTCTCAGTGAGCAGCAAGTGTGAGGTGAGACAAGGCTGAGGCCAAGGCCACACCCATGTCTTCCTATCCCATACTGTGAGGGGAGGGACATTGTTCGCTTGCAGATAGACCCACACTTGATCTACAGGCCCCTGTGACTGTGGTCTCTTCATGCCCCCTCAGAATGGGGATTGTGTCATGAACAGTGTGGTAGACTCTCAAGTCAGATGCTGGGAAGAGATCCATGTGTGGAGATGGTTCAAGGCTGCTTGGGCAGGATACAGGGGTCCCAGACACCTGAAGTGAGAGGTACAGGAGCTCTAAGAGGTCAGAGTACCTCATCCCTGCAAACTCATTGCCCTGTAGGAAGAGCTACAGTGGAGTAGGACCAGGGCAGGGCTCTAACTGAGGAGCCCATGTTCAAGGGCAGAGCTGTTCACTCAGTCCCTCTCAGTGCCACCAGGACCATTGCAGAGAAGATGCCTCCAAAGAAACATCTGTGAAAATGAGATTGAAAAATCTCCTCCTTGAATGTTGTTGTTGTTGTTTGTTTTTTTTTTTTTTTTTAACTGAAACAGCTCTCCAGATCCACTGGGGATGGCTAGCCCAGAGATTATAAGCAGCTATGCAGGGAAGATTCCATGTGACATACTGAGGCATACTAGGGGCACACCAAGGTGACCTGGGGACACTTTGGTCAGACTTCCTCTGGTAAATTAGGGAAGATCAATAAAAACCAGAAGGCAACTCAAGCTCACATTATCTCTGGATAGTTTACTACATGTAAAAAATAAGAACTTGATGATGGCAAGCAGATTGTCCATTATTATTAATATGATCCGAGCCTGCTCTATGGCTCCTCAGCTAGTTGGAAACATATTTTCAGTTCTAATATTAAAACCTATTAGGATTTTTTTTTTTTTTGCTAAAGCTAATACAACAATACAGGTCAGATCCATTATAATGAAAATTTCAATTAAGAAAGTGCCATATGTGCTACTATAAAGAGAGAGAGACAGGGTGGGGAGGGGAGAGGGAGAGAGACTGCAGTGGCACATATAGCTGGGATGACAATGGTTTCATCCCCTGCAGGTGCATGACATAATCATGCCCTCAGCCTCTGTCACTGTGACCATATTGGAATAGGAAATTCCCTTCTCCTCCTCCTTTAAGTCTTATGATGCTCCCCTCTGTTCCCAATAATCTCCTGTTCTCCACTGTTTCCCCAACCCTGAAGACCTGACAACTGATAAAATTGATGTTTGTTTGTAGATCCCTTGGGTCACAGGGCTTTTGGTATCCCAGAAAGTAGGAACTCTGAAATAGGACACACACAAAAAAAAAGAAAGTAAAAGAATGGAAAACTAAAGAGCAGGGGCCTGATGGGCACAGTGACACACACTTGTAATCTCAGTAATGTGGGAGGCTGAGGCAGGAGGGTTGCAAGCTTAAGACCAGTCTTGGCAACTTAATGAGACCCTGTCTCAAAAGAAAAAATGTTTTTTAAAACGGGAGTTGGGGATGTTGCTCAGTAGTAGGATGCCTCTGGGTTGTCGATCCATCCCTAGCACCTAAATTTAAATATATAGATAGATAGGTATATAGATAGATATCAGGGACTCAAATTGAATTGTAAACTCCACCTCTGGCCTGTTGGGGCAGGACTCATGGGTTTAAGAACCTAACCTCTGGGATGAGACTAGCTGAGTTTGGTCTCGTCTCTACAACTCCCTCTTTTTAGAACAGTGAACAATTTACTTCATCCCTCTGAGCCTCCGTTTTCTCATTGTAAATGGAGATAATAACATCGGTTTTTCACATGCCTCTGGGGAGAAACAAATGAGATAATGCATGTTAAAGCACTTAGCAAGGGCTGGTGGACAGAAAAAGTCAGTCCCTATTGGTAATTATCTTCATCTTTATCTTTACGTCATGGACAGGCAGTAGTTGGTGAGAAGGCACACAATTTAACAGGAAATCTGGATCTGTCATACCTCTAAGCCTTTGGGCTACCCAGTTCACTTCTGTTTCCTCATCAATTAGTTGAAGATCACCACACACCTCAGGTTTCAGGGAACTAATGATAGTGAAAGTGTTTGCAAACTATGTTGTGATTCGCAAGCATAGTTTAATATAATCACTTCCAAGCCAGCACCAAGTCCCTAAAAGTGTTGGACACATGTCATCTGTAAGAGTCTGTTCAGAATGCAGACTGACTGTCCGGGCAGTTGAGTAATACCTAAAAGCATTGTAAGAGTCCAATGATACAAAACAAACAAGTCCAAAAATGTAGAAACCTGAAATCAAAAGGTCTGAGATGTACAGAAGAGTAGTGATCATGAAGGCACTGTCTGACTGCTTCACTTAATGACTTAGCAGCTTTCAAATAGGTTGTTTATACTTTAAAAACTCATAATTGATATTTAATAGCATGGCCGACTTTCAGACCTAAAGTCTATAATGGTTTGTCTCTCATGATTATAATTCAAGTGCGATGGTTTGAATATGGTTTGTCTTCAGCAATACTCATATTTAATTGCCAATATAATAATATTGAGAGATGTGGGCCCCTTTAAACAGAAGGTGGGGTCATATGACCCCTGCCTTCATGAAGGGATTAATGTAGAACCGGTGAGAGTGAGTTAGTTACAAAGCAAGTTCTGCTTCCTTTACTCTCACATGCTTCTTCTCTCACCGTGTGATCTCTTCTACACATGACTATTTTCCCTTTCTGCTTTGAGACCTTTGCCAGAGGACAAGCATCATGCTCTTGGACTTCTAGAACCATGAATCAAAACAAACCTCTTTTCTTTATAAATTATCCACTCTTGGGTATTTTGATACAGCAACAGAAAACAGACTGAGGCACCAAGAGTTAAACAGGTCTGGCTTTGCTGACATGCACCACGATGGCAGTCATTCTTGAGCTAACCAGACCTGACCTGAGTGTTCTGCTGATGGAGGCAGCCAGTGAGCTGACCACTTGGCTCAGTTCATGGCATTTTCAACCTTCTGGTCCCAGTTCCTGGCTAACAATGATGCCCTCTGAAGGCCCTTTCAGCCTGGTCATTCTCCAGGGCAAAGTGAACTGATTATTTACACATCACTTTTCTTTTCTTGGACTCTTGAGTCCTGGGAGTGTGTTAAAACATTTTTACCCTGAATCTTTCACTTGATAAAAAAAAAAACCTCAGGGGAAATGGAAGAGGGGGAGTGAGTGTTGAAGAAAAACAGAAGAAGGAAGAGAAAACCAGTGCTCCCCCATCTCTGCCACGCCTCCCCAGGTGAAGGAAGGGTGGCGCCATGGTTGCACCAACGTGGTTCTGAGGCGGAAGCAGTTTGGGGAAGCAGCGGCCTGCAAGGCTCAGGGGAGCCACCAACCCCTGAGGGAGGTGGCCCTGGTAAGAGGCTCAGTCTCAGCTGACCACGGGGAGGGCAGCCCACGTGAGGAAGAGCCCAACACCTGGAGCAGGAGCTGAAACCCCAGGCCCAATGGAGAGTACCAAAGCTTGGAGCCCATCCTCCCCTCCTGCTCTGCTCTTCACCCCCATTTCCTCTTAGCTGTGGTTAAAGAAAAAACACCACGATTAAACCAAGGCCCCTCACATGTGATTTCTACCTTCCCATTCAATTAGGGGCGGCCTTGAGCCTCTGCGCGTCCAGGCACCCCATCCCCACCCTGGCTGCCCCTCTTTGTCACTATCCCCCTCCTGCCCCTCCTTCTGCTCTCCTGGTCAACCTTTCTCGTTCCCAGTCATCTTTTCCAGATGCCTTGAGAGATATTTTCTGATTTCTCTGCTTCTGGTTTCAGGAACTTAGAAGCTGGGTTAAAATCTTATATGGAGCCGCCCAAAGGCTCTTCTATTGGTCAGGAAAGAATATGAGTGGTTGGTGTTTTAATAAGTGAAATCAGCATAATGATAAAGTCATTTTCTTGTGAATTTTCCAAGAATGCAGACTACTTCTATTTCTTTGCAGCCTCCATAGAGTCCAGCATTGTGCCTACTCAAATATCTGTTAAATGCCTCGGCCGATAAATAAATGAATATGGAAAACAAAATGTGACTTTATTTCACTGGAGCACATGCAGCCACCACAGTGTCAACTGAGCCAAAGAGCAGAGATACACATCTTTAGAGAATCTTGGAAATTATCTGGTGAAGACATATATTCACTTAACAGTTAGCATAAGTGTTATTCAAATGTAAATGCTGCTGCTAAGGTTTGTTCTCTTCCATGGGCTAACGTTTTCCTTGTTGACATTACTAATTTTCTTGCAAACCCTCTTTTGTAAATACAGGCAGTCTGTAAATTCTGTTCACGGAGCTCATGTCCCACGGTATCGCTGGGTTACTTTACCCATCCCTCTGCCCTGCTGGATTCACTTAGCTTATTCTTTTCCACAAATGTGCATTTTATGCCTTTCCCATGCCAATCTGTATGCTGAGGGCTTCTGACAAATTACCTAAGAAGGTACTGTTATTATCTCTACTTTTCAGGTGAGAAAAACCAAGGTCAAAGTTGATCAGGTAGGTTCTCCAACTGTCCCAGTTTGCCCACCACTGAAGTAGTTCCCGAGACATGAGCTGTGCCATTTTGAAACCAGGACATCCCAGGCAAGCTGCCCCCGTTTTCCAGAGACTGGGGAATTTCCCAGGAGATGGGCCTTTCAGTGCTAGACTGGGAAATCCCCATGCAAGCTGGATGAGTTGGTCACCCTACTCCAGTCATGTGCTTGAAGCCACACAGCTGGTTCACAGTGGAGTCAAAACAGACCCATCTGATCTCCAGGGCTCATTTAAAAGTCCTGACTTGCCCAGTCAACCTCTAATCCTACCTTTCTGGCTACTTCTGAAACATTGCATAGTCGTTGCCCAAATAAACACTATGTTAGTGAGCTCTTCATCACTGCAATATCCAAGATGATCAACTTAGAAAGAAAAAGGCTTATTTTGGCTTATAGTTTTGCAGTCCATGATTGGGTAGATCCATTGCTTTTAGACTTCTGGTGGGGGTGGGGCAGTGCATCTGGGCATAGTAAAACTGTTCACCTCATGGCCAGGATACAAAGGAGCGAAAATGAACTGGCGTGGTGGCACACACCTGTAATCCAGTGGCTCAGGAGGCTGAAGCAGAAGGATCACGAGTTCAAAGCCAGCCTCAGCAAAAGAGAGGCACTAAGCAACTCAATGAGACCCTGTCTCTAAATAAAATACAAAATAGGGCTGGAGATATGGCTCAGTGGTTGAGTGTCCCTGAGTTTGATCCCTGCCCCCCCCAAATGAGAGCGACCAGGGTCCCACAATCCCCTTTAAATGCACATCCCCAGTGACTTAAAGCCCCTCCTAGGCCCCATTTCTTAACATTTCCACTAACTCCCAATAGTGCCGAGTGCCGAGCTGGGAACCCAGCTGATAATACATGGGCCTTGGGAAGACACTGAACATCCAAATAATAATAACCACCCTCCCCAAAAATCTCTTTCCCTGAAACCAACTCTGCTAACTCCAACTCTGATAAGGAATAGCTAAGAGCATTCTAATAGCCACTTCCAAATCTCTCAAGTCCTCCCCTCCTTGTAATTCCTTCACCACCAGCCTGGCCCAGGTCTTCATCTCCTGGGTTACCAGGACTAAAAGGTTTCTCTGTCTCCAAGTGTCCATCTGCACATCATCCTCAGATTCATTCTCTAGAAGCCTAGAAACTGGAAGAACTCACTGTACAACCATTCATCTCACATGTTAAATAGTGAAGGCAAAGATATTTAAGTGGCTCCTCCATGACTGCACCAGGGAAGAACCCAGTGAATACCTCCATCTTCCAAACCTATAGGCCAGCATGCTCCAAAGGACCTGCCCTCACTTCTCCTGTGGTTCCCCTTGGCCACAGAATAAATCCAAACTCCATATCCAGAGCCCCTCCCAGCCTCCTGGCCTCCCAGCAAGACTGCCAAGTGCCCTCTCTGCTCTGCTAGACTGGTCTGGTCCTTGCAGCTGCAACCTCTGGATCACCTCTTCATCGGCTGCTGTTCTTGCCCCCCTCCCTATCTTCCCTCCATCACTAAGTAGGGTTTTATCAAGCCCCTACTATCAGCAAAGGTTGCTCTTGAAAAGACACAGAGGAAGAAGACACATCCTCAAACAAGCACCTTACTCTTCAGCTCAGTTTCCCCTGCCTCACACTCTCCCCTGACCCCTTTCTTCACAGATTTCTAGAACAGGTATGTCTGTATTGTGACTTGGGGCATCAAAGCTATTCAATCTCATTTTCTATCTGGCCCATGTAGGTGGGTCTCAATTTCCTAAAAAGACTGTCAGGTCTTGGGGACAGCATTGCTGGAAAACCTTTCTTCTCCTCCCCACAATACGTCTGACCTTGTACATAATCACTGCTCGTCGAGCTGAATTAAATCCGTCACAACAGTTTCTCTGTCACAAACAATTCTATGTGACAATTTCCCCCCTCTGGATTCAGCATAGAGAGCAGTCATTTTGCCGAAGAAAAACTTGACTGGGTACTATTTTCACTGCAGTCTAGAAGGACTAGAAGTTGAGATCAAATTGACCCATTTACATTTCTTTATTCCATCTCTGCCAAGGAGCCTGCCTCCTTCCCATGCTCTTCCTCCACCCCCAGACATCTTGGAGAACCTAATCACCACCTTCTGAGTTCTCCTTGTCACCTTCCACCCCCTCAGCCAAATGCACACACCACCTCAACACTGAACCACAAATCAAAATCTTAAAGTTCAAGAACTAAAAAGAAGGAGAAATTGAATCATTTTCCCTTGATGCAAAGTACTGTGGATATTCCTGAGCAGCCCCAATGCCCCTTACAAGGTCCTATTACTAAAGCCAGGGCAAACCAAGCGGGTTCCTACTTCCCTCACCAGGTTGAACAATAGGTCATAAATTCTACTGCCCGGATGTGAGACCTTGGGCAAGGAAACTGCTCCACGGCTCTGAGATTCAGATCCCTCAGCTACAGAGCCCTCTAGCCTAAGGACCCGCCAGCTCACACATCCTGTGACTCTCATTCCTGGGCCCTCTCTCTCCACAGCATAACCTGCTCCAAAAACAACTCCAGCGCCAATAAATCTTCCGTCACCAAACATGGTTCTTCTGTTGCCCTATAAAAGATAGGAATATTATTTCTTTTTTATTTTTTTTAATTAAGTTTGAGGCTGAGAAAAGCTCATGAAAATTGCTAGCTCACCCTAGATGGAAAGGCACCCCCTGTAAAAGGGCAAACAAGCCTCAGGGGCTCTCAACTGTCCTTTGGAGGCAAAGCTATTCTAAAAACATTGGCAGCTCGATTTCAGCAACTGTTCATCATCCCCAAGCTGCTTCCCATGTCAGAAGAGAACAGTCAGGACACCAGGAGCCGCCCTCTGAAAAGTCAAACCCAGCTTTGGCAATTTGTGGATTCCTCCTTTGAATGACACACAGGGCGCCTCGGGATCCCACTGGCCTTTCCTTGCAAAGAAGGGAATTCTGTTTAAGCCACAATTCGCCTTCTAAGGAGAGTAGTTCTTGATAAAGAAGAAACCAGCTGGGTGTGCAGCTCTGTGGTAGAGCCCTTGTCTGCTATGCACAGAGCCCTGGGTCCAGTCCCCAGCCCCACAGAATAAATAAATAAATAAATAAATAGGAAATCCTTTGGATCTGCTGAGATTCTTAATGAGTCTGAATATGCAAAATGGGTCCATAGCTAGGCGTGGGGGGGAAGAGTTGAATTGTTCTGCATAACTAATGAGAAAAATTAGAATTCATGGGAGGAACCCAGGAAGGGGGGGAGTGAGAAAAAGATGGGAAGATGAAGAGAAGAAGCAGGTGAGGCTATTCTATGTGAAGTTCACTGCCTACTGAAAAATCCCAGGGACTGGAGGCCAGAACCCAGATGTCTATCTTCAATGCAGAGTTGTATACCATTAAAATAACACCCCCCCCCTCCATCTTCCTCCCAAAGTCACTATAAAATCTTCCCTAAAAACTCCCCCATATTTGAATGGATTTTTTTGTTTATTTGTGTTGCTGGAACTCAGGGAAAGGTTCCATTTCAGGTATGAGTCAATGTAGACTAGAACAACAGAAAGAGTAAAAACCACAAAGAAAAAAAGGAGAAGTTGGCAGCCAGGGTATTTAGAAGAAAATAACCCCCAAAGAATTTGGAGAAACTGTTGAATATTCACTGTGTACTGAATTGGAAATAAGACCACACACACACACACACACAACACACACACAACACACACACACACACACACTGAGGGAACATTTGTCCAGGTCTGGGCCCAGATGCATGGTTAGGCTGGCTGGCTCCCCTCTGAGGAAGGTGAGAGAGTCCTGGCCATTGGCCAGAATTCAACATCATCCTCGGGAGAGGAGGTACCTGCTAGCTGTGCAGGAATGTGGACATGCACTCCAGTTGCCCCTCATGGTAAGGGAAACACAGCAGGAAAGTTTGGCTGGATGAGGTCTGGATTTTTTTTTTCTTGATGGTCTAGTGCTTTTACATAGAAAATTTGAAAATGTCTAAAAATCATGGACCTCAAAGATGGAAGTTGACTTGGCCTCTAAATACAGCCCCTGTTGAAGGCATTAGAGAGTGTGTGAATATACTCCTAGAAAAACTGAACCAAGAAAGGAGTGAGAAGGGTTAGATGACGGGAAAGAACCAAATTCCTGACAACCAGACTATAATCCCAGAGAAAAAATGGAGACTAGCCATGCAAACTGACCCTTCTATCAATTGTTTTTGAGAAAGAAACTGAGGGAATGAGGAAAAGGTCAGCAAAACCTCAGACAGAACATTCAGGTCCTAAAGCTTCTACCTTCCCACGTTTTATATCTTCTTTTTTATTCATTTTCTCACATGCACTTACGGAATACCCAGTAAAAGCCAGATAGATACTGGATTTTTGGAAATGAGACGAGCAGGCAAGACCCGGTCCTCCTGGACTTACCACAGGAGTAAACAAGGGGGAAAGTGCATGAGTGAGTGAGATGGGTTTAGGCTAACTAAGTGTCCTATGATCAAAATGAAGCAAAGAACCACAATGGAGAACAACGTGGGGTGGAACTGCCTTAGAGAAGTGGTCAGGGAAGGCCTCTCTGCAGAAGGCTCATTTGAGCTGAAAGTAACCAAAAAAGAGCCACCCTTAAGAAGATACTGAGGAAGGCATCCTGACAGAAGGAAGGAAATGCAAAGACCTGATAAGGACAAACAGAGCCATGGGATGGAGCTGGAGATGAGGGGGCCCGTGAAAGCCACCATAAGGCAGCCATCTCTAGCACACTGCCATGGAAAGGGAACTCTTTACTGGGCTGGGAAGGCCATTTTTCCAAGAACGGAATCATGGAGTGAGCTCTCCACCCATGGAGGAAGCTCCAGGAGGGGTGCTCACTGAGCAGGTCCACCAGATGGCTCCGTGTGAAGACTGGCCCTCAGCTTTCTCCTCCCATAGCTGACGTTTTTCCTGTTCCAAGGTAGCAGCAATTTTTTTTTCTTCCCTCACTGAACAAAAGCTTCTTTAGGGAACAGCCACTTCACTTTTTTTTTTTTTTTTAAACAAAAGGAACCAAGAGCAACCAGCATAATAGGGCAGCCCTGGCACAAGTTGCCACGGCCATC
This sequence comes from Spermophilus citellus, assembly GCF_964194105.1. NCBI lineage: Eukaryota > Metazoa > Chordata > Mammalia > Rodentia > Sciuridae > Spermophilus > Spermophilus citellus. The sequence continues at coordinate 26,488,860 of NC_138195.1, read as the reverse complement.
CTAATGGCTGAAAGAACAACTCCTGTTAGCCAGGGAGCTCCTCCCTGCCTCATTCTCAAGCCCCCAGGTTTTCAAAACCCTTTGTTGAACCCACTGGTTTGGTCACTCTCCTTTCCATGTAGATAATCCTAGGAGGAAAAATGAAAACCAGCAGCCCAGGCCACAGGCCAAACGCCAACTCTCCAAGGAGGAGACTTGCCCAGGAAGTAATGACTTCTAAGCACTGAGCAAAATTTGGAGTGCTAGTGGGCGTGAGAATGTGGGGCTGAGAGAGCCAGAGGGGCAGGATGAAAAAGGCAGACGGAGGACTTGCTATTTTCACCAAGATTTCCTTGCAATGGTATGTATTATTAAATCAAGACAAGAATCGCTCCAGATGAACATATCCTAGAAATGTTGTTTGGTGTGAAAGAAGGAGTTTCAGAGGCCAGCATCAGCCAGCACCCGGAAGCAGAGGGCTGTAGGTCTGGTTAGTGGGCCAGCAGAATTTATCAAGGAGCTGCTGGGCCCGAGGAGCCTTGGGGGACACTCTGAAGAGTCCAATGGGAGAAAATAACCATCTTTCAGGCACTTGCAATTTCATGTCAGTCAAGGGCATTCTCTCCCATGGGAATTCTCACTTACTGGAATTCTTTCCCTTGTTTTCCACTGGTTTGGATTGGCCCCATCCCTCCCCTGAGCTCCCACAGTCCTTGGTACATGTTAGAGCAGATCTGGCCCCAATAGATGAGGACCTCCCAGAGTCCAGGCCCCCATCGTCATCCTTGTCTGTGTGCTCTGCCCCAACCCAACCCCACACACAGCACCTCCCAAAGAGCAGGGCACCTGGCCACAATGTCACTGAACACAATTTGATGAGGAAACTGGAAGCACAGGTTCAGAACCCAGGGGACAGTCTGTGCCGTGAGGAAAGCATCAAGTGACGTTGAATCTGGAAAGCATCTCCTCTGCATGGAAAGGCCAGCACATGGGTAGCCTTGAGGAATGGTACTGGGTTTGTGTGGTGCTCCTATGGGACAGAATTTCAGAAGTGGAAAATTTAAAAAAGAAAAAATTATTAGGTCCCCCTTGCCCTCCGTTTCTTCCCCATGTCCTGCCATTGTGCCTATAATCTTTAAATGATTCAAACTCATGAGAAAGGGCAGTGAAGGGACCTATTTTAAGTGTAAAGCTGGGAGAGCAACTTGTTTAGGTATCTCCTTTTTTTAAAAAAAAAAAAAACAAAAAAACAAAAAACAAAAAAAAAAAAAAAAACAAGGAAAACAAACCCAGTGAGTTTCAACCTGACTCCAAAGGGTTTACGTTAGGCAAACCTTGTCTGGTGGCATGGAACTAGGGGACACCTTATAGCAGAATCATCAGTTCTCTTCAAAATGCAGATCCCAGGGTTCCACCCACACCTACTTTGATCAGAATCTTGGGGACTGGGGGTGGATTCCAAGAAGTTCCCCAGGTGGATTCTTACACCCATGCTTTAGAATCTCTGATCTCTAGGAAAAGATTAAAAAGTCTCTGGCTCTAGAAATGGATGGTGGGGAACTGAAGTGGACCCTCTCCCTAGAGTGGAAAGGATCATTTCAGGAAGCTATGCTCTGGGACAAGATAGGGAACAAACCCCTCATCTTATTGTTTTAGTCAGCTTTTTTGTTGCTGTGACCAAAAGACTTGATAAGAACAATTAGAAAAGGAAAAGTTTACTTTGGGGCTGGAAATTTCAGAGGTCTCAATTCAAAGATGGCGGACTTCATTCCTCAGGTCCTGAGTTAAGGCAAGACATCATGGCAGAAGAGTGTGGTGGAGAAAAGTGGCTCAGAACATTGCACCAGGAAGCCGAGACACCCCAAAGGCATGCCCCACCAATGACCCACCTCCTCCAGCCACACCCTGCCTGCCTACAATTGCCATTCAGTTAATCCCTATCAAGGGATTAACACATTAATTAGGGTTAGGCTCTCTTAACCCAATTATTTTACATCCAAGCTCTCCAGCATTGTCTCACTCATGAGCTTTTAGGGTACACCTCATATCTAAGCCATAACTGACATCAAACACATGATTCAAGGCTGCTGTTCTGCTTTTTATCAGTATCCATACTACCGCTGTTGTAACCAGAACTTAGGGACCTTCCTGCGGTAACTGGCAAGGGTGAATAAGTGAATGGGCAATGGGGGTGGGGAGGACTGAGAGGGCAGGAGAGAACAATATTGTTCTTAAATTTATATATTTATATATAATATATAAAATACATATTTAGCAGTACTGTTAAGGTTGTTCTTAATGCTCTGTTCTCTTCCATTCCCTGACACAGGTAAACACACACACACACACACACACACACACACACACACACACATAAGGATCTATATGTCATGATTTAGTTCGTTTTGACAACTTTGGGGCAGTCTAAAGGTGAAGAAATAACCTTGGAACACGAAGTTATGTGATGACTTTTCTATTTGACCAAAAAGAAAGAAGAAAAGAAAAAGGAGGAGGAAACAGCCAGGAAGGGCCCCTGGGTTAATGTTTTTGTAACAAGGAGGAAGAGAGGCCTGCTCTGCTGGTCCATTATCTTTTCATGAAAGTTATGAGTGTCATTTCTCCAAAGACACTCATCTGGAAGAATGGCGAGATTGATTATATTATGATTATACAAAGTGGCTGTACCATTGTACATTCCCCACCTGCAATACATAAGGATTCCATTTTCTGTTCGTTCTTACCAACACATTTTTATCTGAAGGAGAAGATGAAGATGAAGATGATAATAATGATTGTCACTTTAGTGGGTATGAAGTGGTATGTCTTTATGGTTTTGATTCATATTTCCCTGATGGCTAATGATGTTGAGCATCTTTTCATACGCTTATTGACCATTTGAGTGTTTTATTTGGAGAAACATTTATTCAAATCTCTTGCCTATTTTAACTGGGTTTTTTTTTTTTTTTTTTTAGTTGTAAGAGTTCTTTTCTGAGTTTTAGACCCTTATCAGCTATATGATTGGCAAATATTTTCTACCATTATCTGGGTTGTCTTTTTACTTTCTTGATAGCAACCATGAAAATCAAAAATTGAATTTTGATGAAATCCAAACTTATTTTTTATTGTTTTGCTGCATGTATTTTATCTAAGAAATCACTGCCCAATCCAAGAGCAAAAAGATGAACATTTTTGATGTTTTTTTCTTTCTTTCTTTTGTATTCGTTAATGTTTATTTACCAAGAAAAACTGTTCCCTAGCCCACGTACTCATGGTTTATAGTTCAGGAGCACAAGTTAATACAAACTTCTAAGGAGCGCAATACAAAGAAATTCTTCATATTCCAAAATCACTTTGCACTCTGAAAGATACCAGCCCTCCTAATCTTCTCAAAATCTTTCATGGAATCATAATTTCTGTAGAAATCTGCGTAATGCCTTCTTTCCTGGCTCAGCCACACCAAACCTATAGAGAGCTGCAAACCTCAGAGCAACCATGAATGCTCCAATAATATGCAACTGCAGATGCTTGGCCAGAAGACCCCACATCTGAGGTTTCATCAAAGCCCCGGAAGCCATAGCAGTTACTATCCTCCACACCAATGTCCTTCTCAGTTGATGGAGAAATGGATGGTCTGATGTTTTATTTTAAGAATGTTATAGTTTTAGCTCTTACATTTAAGCCTTTGACCAATATTGAGTTAATTTTTATATATGGTATGAGGTAGGGGTCCAGATGTATTCTTTTGCACAGAGATATGCAATTATCTCAGCACCACTGTTGAAAAGAATTCTTTCCCCATTGTCTTAACAAGAAGACACATTGTTGAAAAAATGTATTTTTTAGTTGGACACAATAGTTTTATTTTGTTTATTTTTATGTGGTGCTGAGGATCAAACCCAGGGCCTCAAACATGCTAGGCAAGCATTCTACCACTGAGCCACAACCCCAGCCCAAGAAGGCACATTTTTAAGACAACATACATCCATTTGACAGTCTAGCCATGGCAAAGACAATCACCCCCACAGTCTGGAATATGACAGCCAGGAATGCAGAAATTGGCTGGAGTATTTGTATTGAGTACCTACTGCGTAAAAATTCCAAGGGCATAATCTCAGCCCACCTCTTCCCTATATATATATACTAGTGATTTTTTAACCTCATTTAGGGTAAATAATCCAGTGAGATTATGGAGTTCTTAATATACACACTATTCTGCTTAAAATATTAAAAATTTCACAGATAGTCCCAACCAAGAAGTCTACCCATGGACCCTGGGTTAAAATTCTGTGCTCTTCTTTCCTTTCCACAGAGCTCATCCACCACCAGGGTTCCAAGGAACACCTCTCAATGCAGTTAACTTACTCTGTTTTATTTGCTTGTTTGTTTGTAGCCCAATCCTCTCCATTGAGCTTTACATTTCCACTTACCTCCCCGGGCATCTCAAGCTCAACACATTCAACTTCTCCTCCTCCCTCCCCCCACCCCAGCTCATAACCCCAACTTCCCTTTTTCTGGTCACAGTGCTGCTCTTCCCATCACCAGGCTCAAATCTCAAAGTCATCTTCACTTCTTCTTCCTCTCACCACCCCTCCCCCAACATCTAATCAGGTTTACATAATTGTTCCCTTTATTCTGACCACCTGTCAGTAGCTTGCCTGGTACAAGTGCTCTCATTCTGAGACTGGGGCCGATGCATTAGACGTCTGTGGATCCTTGCTCAGGTCTTTCCTTTGGGTTCTTCACTTTCTAATTTATTGGAGAACCAGATTTACTAGCTGAGAGAGAGATTCAGAGCATTTCACTCTGTGGCTCAAGGAATCTTTGTGGCTTGTCATGATCTTCCAAATTTAGTACAAATCAATTGTCCAGAATTCTAGACTTTCCCTTCTTTGACTTCAACCAACCATCTGGCCTCCTCTCCCAACTCATCCCAGAGACTCTCTACTCTAATTAAGTGTCCCCACTGACATTCTCTGCACTTCTGTGCCTCTAACCTCCACATGTAACCAGCAAGCTAATCCTGCTGGCTCAGTCAAGCCCTGTGCTGGGTTGCTACTACCTCCCTGAAGCCAACCTTCATTGCCAGCTGGAGGAGCATCACCCCATCTCTCCTCCCTGTAGCAATTTACTTATTTCTATGTGACATTTACCATTATTGTGCCTCTTTCATTCTTCTGAGCACACAACACGATGTCTGAACAAAATCCAGCAGTAGTGCTCAGGAGGGAATGTGAATCAGAATCACTTAGGGAACTTTGTCAAAATTCCCTGGTTGGGACCCAGAACCCAAGATCATGAAGAGTTTCCACTGACAATTCTGATGGACATCGCTCAGTAAGAACTATTTATCAAATTTTAAAATGATTGTTAAAATATACTCAACAGGGGGCTGGGGTTGTGGCTCAGTGGTAGCATGCTTGCCTAGTATGCATGAGGCACTGGGTTCGATTCTCAGCACCATATACAAATAAATAAAATAAAGATCCACCAACAACTAAAAAAAAATTTGAAAACATATATATATATATATATATATATATATATATATATATATATATACTCAACAGTTACTATGTGCCAGGCACTGTGAATACATGATCTCATTTAATCCTCACGGAAACCCTGTGAGGTATAAGTAATTTTATTTTTCCTTTTTTTGGATGAGAAAACTAAAACTTAAAGAGGCTAAGTTATTTACCTAAGGTGGACCATTATTTAAAAAAAAGAAAAGAGAATTACATGGGATAAAGCTCCTGAAGATCATTTATAAACTATTTCAGGAATTCAACAGTGATTTTCCAGGAAAATCTAGGTGCAGATTTAGGCGTTTTGAGCTGGTTTCTCTTTTTTCTTAACTATGTGAACTAGGACAAATTATTTGTCCTCTCTGAGCTTCTGTTTCCTCTTCTGTGGAATGAGCATAAAATAATTCCTATTGTAAAGTAATAGGGAGGATTTAATGAGTTTAACATGGGAAATATGAATGACGTGTACATAGCAAATGCGTAATAGGTTTGCTCTAAGTATTATAATAATTATTTTATTTAAAAAATATGCATCAACCCAAGGTGTTCATTCTTAGCCCGAGTCAAAAGTGTTGAGCTGAGTGTCACAATAGTTTAAATAAGTCACAGGTAAGACTGACTCTCAGTCTCCCAGGTAGGGCCAGAAATAATAAACAGAGTTTTACTGAGGGACTCCTAGATGTCAGGGGTTGGAATAGAGAGGTAATAGAGATACAGTTTCTACCTTCAAGTGGTTTATAATTTTTGTTACTGAGACCAGAGCCACTCCACCCAGGGGTATTTTCCCATTGGCCTGGAGACCTTGGGATCTTGTGAACTAGTCATGTCAGGAATTTCCTACTTCTGAACTTAGGAGTGACCAGTTTCTACAACAAAATATTCCTCTTCCAGACAATGAAGACAGAAATATGGAGCCACCAGGGGTTCGACCACTTCTACCACTGCCTGGAATCTCATAGTTCTCTAACTTCCCTTTAACACTAACCAAACATGGTCTAGTTCTGCTTTCTCTCCTTCCCAAATGTACTTTGGGGTGAAGAAAAGAGATGATTGTACATGATTATAATGTATGTTCTTTTGCAAAAAGATACACAATATTTCAGCTATTGCAACCTGCATTAGATTGCAAGGCTATTTTAATTTAACTCTGGAATTTGCATAGCATTTTTAAAATTTGTAGTTGTTTTTCACATACACCCTTTCAGGTAGGAATTATTGTGTTCACTTTATAGATAAAGAAACTGAAACCCAGTATGGTGGCCCATGCCTGTGATCCCTAGCAACTCTGGAGCTGAGGCAGGAAGATTACAAATTCAAAATCAGTCACGGCAATTTAGCCAGGCCCTAAGCAACTTAGGTGAGACCCTGTCTCAAAATTTTAAAAAAAAATATATATAAAGGGCTGGGGATGTAACTCAGTGGTTAATAAACTGAGCATCTGAGAGTGTTTGTAATTTTCCTAGGGCTTCTTAGCCAAAGAGCACCTTTGACCAGAATATCTGGGAGGGTTTTCCAAAGGAATAAAAAGTGTGGGTGGAGCTGGAGAAGGGACACCTTCTGCCTGTCCCTCTTCCTTCTGCTGTTTGCCTGGAATGCAGACATTACACTTAGTGTGCAAGTAGCTGTATCGTGACTTTGAATCTGGAAGCAATGCAAAAGAGATGGCAAAGCAGAAAATCCAAAGAAGCCTACACCACTATTGTCTTGCCACTCCCGACCAGACCGGATTGCCCTGTCTTTGGCTTTTTAAAAAACTATGTTCAAGATACTGTAGTGGAGCTTCTGTTCCTAATAACTATAAGCAATTCATCTAGCTATATAAAACTGTTAACAGTCACCAACAGGGACATGTTTTACCAAGTGATATCATATCCTGCTAAGTGTACCTGGGATCCACTCCCCTCTTTTTAAAGAGGGACTTAAACTATTCTCTCCCACCTAAGCTATTAAAATAAAAATGATAAAGTACATAAATACACATTTCTAGGTCTTCAGGATACCTAATAACACAAATGCTATGATTAAAACCAATCAAAAATATCTGTATCTGAAGGAAAGCACTAAAATGTAATATACAAAATGAAACAAATTTAAATTGGCAGAATCATGATTCATTCTTTAAAATATATTTTCAAAGTTGGCTTTAATATTTTTGCCTTATCCTTTGAATCAAAGAATCAAAAAAAAACTGCCAGGCATAGCCAGGCACAGTGGTGCACACCTATAATCCCTACTGCTCAAGAGACTGAGGCAGGAGGATCAAGAGTTCAATGCCAGCCTCAGCAAAAGCAGGGCACTCAGCAACTCAAAGAGACCCTGACTCTAAATAAAATATTAACAAGTCTGGGGATGTGCCCCTGAGTTCAATCCTTGCTAACAAAATATAAAAAAATAAGTTAAAAAAATTTTTTTTTAAATTATAAAACTTTTTAGATGCCAGGTTCTCCAGTTTAGTTGCTATTAAAGATCTTCAATTTGCTGAGGAAACATGAAATATAAAGCTGTTGAGTGTGTGAGGCCATCTCTCCTGATAATGATTAGTATATGAGTAACAGAAGGAATCATAATTTATATTCACTGTCTTAAACAAAACTGGGGAAGAAAAGGCCCCTCCTTGAACTCCAGGGATTCCTAGGGTCATCTGAAGAGGGACTGGGGTAAGGAGGGGTTCTTTAGGCCTGCACAGCCCTCGTGGCCAGATCACACCAGAGAAGGGGCCTCCCCAGCCCACAGACCTCCTGCTTCTCCTATCAAGAACACACAGGAAGTGGGACTCAGTCTCAATATTGGTCCCTTAGTCCCAATTTCCACTTACTTTTAGGGTAACAGCCCACTGGGGACAATTCAGGGCTCTCGAGACCACCCTCTCCTGGTCCAGTGGTATCTCTGATTTCTGAAGACAGCGTTACACTGCGCTCTTGCTTCCCTTCTGAATTCGTTCTTGTGGGCCGCACGGCCTCTCGTGGGATTTCCCCTGAGCTGAGCTGTGTGTGTTCTGTGGCAAGCGGCAGGTGGGTGCCACTCAGGGCCAAGTCCACTTCATTTGCTGAGTCATCAGGCCTGAGCCTGTGAGAAGAAAGGAGGTGTGGGCCAGAGGGGAACACAGTGTGGAGGGCACATGGTGTGGCCATCACCCTTGTCTTCCTGGGCAGTTGCTGGCATTCCCAGGTCAACCCCTTGGCGAGACTCATTGTGGCATTATCGTCTCCAAGGGTCGATGCAATGAGTGGAGGCTCCTGGAGTTTCCTAACTAGTCAAGGCCACACTGCAAGAAGTGGCTGTGAGCTCAGATCTGTTTCACCCCCAAAGCCCACAGTCTTTTCTGGGTTCAATGGCCTGCCAAGCACATGGAAAACTTTTAGTATACTTCCTAGTTTAGGTTCTTAACTTTATTTATATGCAGAAACACACTGTGCTTGGGGGATGATAACAGGGAAGAAATCCATTTAGCTATCCAAACCAGCACAACACAGGAGTTCACAGACCACCTCTGATGCCTGGCTGTCTGGTCCTGCTCCTGTGTGAACCTGGACCAGTTTCTCAGCCTCTCTGTGCCTTGAGTTCTTCATCTATCTGCACGTGGCAATGATTGTCACCCGCCTGGTTGCTTTGAGGATTGAATGAAAAGGTAGAATGCACTTAAAGCAGAACCTTCTGCCAAAGACTAGTTTTGAGAGAGGACTGAGGAGGGAAGAAGGAGCAACGAGGGGGAATGAGGTGGATTCTGCAGTCCAGATGGTTGAGGCATGTTGCAACTTTGCCACTCTGGGACACTTACCATGTCCTGTAATAAATTAAATCCCAAGTCCTGCTTTACAGAATGGGATCACTTTGTTTAATTTAGGCTTTCTCTAAATTTATGTACTACGCCCTTCCTCTCTGAACACTTATGAATGTCCCCTGGGATGGGGCATCTGCCAGCAACCTCTCCCTCACCTGAGCCTGGGGAGCCACTCGGGTGGCACTTGAGAATCTTCTGGTCCCACTGTAGTTTTTTTGTACCATGTTACTCAAGAGCCTGGTGGGTTTTTCCATTGGTCATATGTATGTTGGCCCCAGGGTTACATTTGAAGCTGATGAGTAATATTTAGAAGTCCCGCCACTTCCTAGTTCCTCTCATGGATATGTGATGTGGGCCAGTTAATTAACCTGCTTGGGTCGAGTCTTGCTTTCTACCAGAGAGAGAATCAGGCATGCAATGAATATAACTGCAACATCCTTTCAAACACAAGTTAACTGCACTTTGCTAAAAATGTCATACATGACCCCCTAGAACCAAAAGCAAAACACGAGAATAATTAACAAGACATAATAATGAACACTAAGACATATTTACTCACAATTAGAAACTGAAAGACTGAATTAGTCTTATAAAAGCCTGCAGGGTTGTTATGGTTCAAGGTGTTCCCCCCAAAGCTCACTTGTGAGACAATGCAAGATGTTTAGAGGTGAGATGATTGAGTTATGAGAGCCTTGACCTAATCAGCTCATGAATCCCCTGATGGGCGTTAACTGGGTGGTCACTGTAGGCAGGCAGGCTGTGGCTGGAGGAGGTGGGTCACTCTCATTCTTGGCAACCATGCCTGACCTGCTTGTGTCCACCACGCTTCTTTGCCATGATGCTCTGCCTCACCTCAAGCCCCGAGGAATGCAGCCAGCTATCTATGAAACTGTGAGCCCCCCAAATAAACTTTTCCTCCTCCAATTGTTCTTGTAGGATCTTTTTGGTCACAGCAGCCAAAAAAGTTGACTGAAATAACGGTTATATACTTTTCCACCAGTTAATGAGTCTGTGAGATATGGCAGCCCAGGAGGGGTTGGCTAAAAACCAGGAGACTGGATACTAGGTTGCACGTGGCATAGGAAACACAACCAAGGCACAAATGAAAGACAGTTGTGTCTAGAAAAAACACAAGTATAGGGTCTTCAGGAGAAAGCAGCAAAGTGATTTATCAGGAAAGGTCAGACCAGGCCCAAGACTTCTGAGACAGAATTCATGAAACTATTTAAAAAAAAAAAAAAAAAAAAAAGACCTTTTTAAACTGAGGTTGCCAACATCCTGCTTTGCCAAATAATTTTTTTAAAAAAATCATTAGCCACTATCATTGCTTTTTGTTAAAGAAAAGTGATGTTTTCCAGCATAAAATTAAGAAGGACTTAATTTCAGAACAAAAGACTTTTTTTTGTTTATTTTTTGAGGCACTCAACCACTGCACCACATCCCCAGTCCTATTTCATATTTCATTTAGAGACAGGGTCTCACTGAGTTGCTTAGCACCTCGCCGTGAGTCTAGTTTTGAACTTCCAGTTCTCCTGCCTCGGCCTCCAGAGTTGCTGGAATTATAGGAATGCTCCACTCACCGTGCCTGGCTAGCTCTTTTTATTTTTTATTTAGAGACAAGTTCTCACTGAGTTGCTTAGTGCCTCGTTTTTGCTGAGGCTGCTTTGAACTCATCTTCCTCTACCTCAGCCTCCCGAGCTGCTGGGATTAAAGGCATGCACCACCATGCCTGGCATAAAAACAGTTTTTAAAACTGAATAAATTTAACAATGTGAAAAATTTCATTATCTTACCCTTTCTTTTCTTTCTCCCTCATGCATTCATGAAGATTCTGTCTCATATGGTGGTAGTCCAAGGGTTAGTATTTGGGAATGACTACTTTAGCAAAGAGTCCAGCTTGAGGCTAATTACCCTTTTCTCTGAGGCTCAGCTGTCATCCATGAAATGGAAATAAGATGTGCCTGGATGTCCCATCTCAGGACTGTGATCCATGACATGATCACCAACACATAATGTCTCTGGAACAGGTGACAAAGTATACAAATGTTTAGGATTGTGATTCTTTCTCAAATTATACACTTATTCCCAAACTCCTGGATTTTCACTATAAAAATTTTCATTTCAGAGAAACAGGAATTGCCAGATTCTCACACATTTTTCCCATTAAGAAAATAGAACATGAATTGATCATTTATCATGAAGAACAGAAAGTTGGATCTACAGTAAGGGATCAGCATCCGAAACTCATCCAGTACTCAGGGATCCGCGATTCCGTCCATTCTTAGGTGGTTTGGTCCCACCTCAACCAAGTCACACAGGTGGGAATCCCTACCATTGTTAAAGATTCCAAAAGTTGCCCAGTCTCAAGATTCACAGACCACATGTTTCATTCTTCTCTGTATCCACAGAATTGAGAACAATGCTGAGAGAAGAGCGGGGATCTCTGAGAATGCTGGATAATGAGTACACAGAGGACCCGGCTCTGGGAAGTAGTTTCCAGTTTAGTATCTTCATCAACAAACAGGGAAGGCTAAGACCAGGTACTAGCTGACAGGTAGCAGGCAGACGTGAGCGGTGGACACAAGAGGGCTAAGGGGATAATTCTCTGGACTGGGCCTGCTGTGCTGACACCCACAAACTTTCTTTTAAAAGATCAATTTGCCTGAGGCCACTCTGGCCCTCTCTTGGCTTAAGTCAATAGGAGATGCCGTGTTCCTGTTACTGCAGGAGAAATAGACTGTGGGGCCCCAAAACTCCTCCAGCCCCAAAAGAACACAAAATACCCTGAAGGGAGACTTTTGTGACCTTTGCACAGATCAGATTCTGGGAGGCAGGATAATTAGAAACAAAGCCCCCTCCCCCAACCATAAAATCTGTAAGAACTAGTTCCAATTAGAACCCATGGATGGCTCAGGAAGCTGAGGCAGGAGGATAATGAGTTCAAAATCAGCCTCAGCAAAAGCAAGGCTCTAAGCAACTCAGTGAGACCCTGTCTCTAAATAAAATACAAAATAGGGCTGGGGAGGTGGCTCAGTGGTCAAGTGCCCCTGAGTTCAGTTCCTTGTTCCCCCCACCAAAAAACAAAAAACAAAAAAACCCAAACATGGGAGCGGGCCAAGTGACCAGAGTTCCTTTTGGCTCTCTAGCATGTCATTATAATAGTAAAATGTCCCCTCCATGAAGTCAGACCATGTGTAGCTGGGGCTTGGAAGCTACATACAATCCTGCTGTCAGTCAAAAGTCAAGAGGTGAACCTGGACAGGACTCTCTGCAAACATCCCTTTGACCCCCCAATAAAACTGAAGGATAAAGGGGGTGAGTCACCCCTCCTTTCTGAGAGGACCCACTCTTCCTTTCTCCTTTGCAAGTATCCCTTTTTCTATTTTCCTTTCTCTTCTTAAAAAAAAAAAAAAAAAAAAAAAAAACTCCCACCTGCTACTCATTTGAAATTCAGGCAAAATTGCAAGAAGGTGTGGTCACAGATCCCTGTGACTGCTTGGGCTCCCCGGGCAGATCTTGTTTGTGACATTAGAGAGATCACAGACATCTGAGGTTACAAATATTGTTGCGGGTGGGAATATAAAACAGTACAGCCACTTTGGAAAAAATGATTTGGCAGTTCCTCAAAGAGGTAAATACAAAATGATCAAATAATTCAGCAGTTACACTCCCAGAGAAATGAAAACAGATGTTCACCCAAAAACTTGTACACAGATGCTCATGGAAGCATTATTTATAATTCATGAAAAGTAGATGCAATCCAAATGGATAAACAAAACGTGGTATATCTGTACAATGGAATAGTTTGCAGCAGTGAAAAGGAATGGAGTAGTATTATCTGCTTTACTGTGGATGAACCTTGAAAACATTAGGATAAGTGACAGAAGCCAGGCGCTCACATCATATATTATGTGACTTCGTTATATGAAATATCCAGAATACGAAAATTCATAGAGACAGAAAGTAGATTGATATTGTCAAGGATCAAAACTATTGCTAGCAGGTATGAGGTTTTTTTCTGGGGTGGTAGAAATGTTTTGAAATTAGACAGCAGTGACGATATTCTAAACTCGATGAATAAGCAAAAAAACTCTGAAGTGCATACTTTTACAGTGGTGAATTTTGTGTTATGGGAATTATAGCTCAATTTTTTAAAATTTTAAGTATAAAAGTTTGTCAGAAATAGAAAAATTAGAAGTGACAACAAGTGGAATTATATTTTATTGAATCAGCCTAAAGAAATTAGTTGGTAATTATCCCTCCTCACCTTCAAAAGAATTTTTTCCTGCCAGAGCTATTTAAATTTGTGTTAGTAACTTTATTCTCTTTACTGCACAGGTAGATAATATGTGCTCAATAAATACTAAGTTAATAAATATATATGAAAAGCCTACATTCAATTTCCTAATAGGCAAGATTTTTTTTTAAAAAAATGCATTATTTTGAGGAAATAGCAGGAAAGTCTTTTTGTCTTCACTCCCAAAATTGTTATTGTTGTTGTTATTGTTAGTATTATTATTATTTTGATGCCAGGATTGAACTCAGGGGCACTCAACCACTGAGCCACATCCCCAGCCCTATTTTTGTGTTTTATTTAGAAACAGGGTCTCACTGAGTTCTTAGTACTTTGCTATTGCTGAGGCTGGCTTTGAACTTGTAATCTTCTTGCCTCAGCGTCCTGAACTGCTGGAATCCCAGGTGTGTGTCACTGCACCCAGCCTCAAATTGTGTTTTTTTTAAATTAATAAACCCAGTAGAGTGGCCCAATTAAAATCTGAATAAGTACCAGGATTCTCAAATGGCTGGGGATGGAGAGTGGTTTTCAAGTCTAGAGAACTCTTAGAGCACAAGAGTTTTACTCAATGAATTATTTGAAGTGAGGATTCCCAAACTTTGGGATGCCTTCAGTTCTATCAAGTAAAAATCTTTAAATATTTTTTAAAGTTCTCAAAATAAAATTAACCGGGCATCTTTAAGTGGTGAAAGTAAGCCTATTCTTGGCAGCCTGATTAGGTAGAAAATGACAGAGTACTGAGCAGACCAATCATAAGCAAGAATAGGGACTCCAAAACATTTTTGAATGATATTGATTTGAATGATATATTATTCAACACCAGTGAACAGTTCTGAAGACCCAGGGGCTGTATCTAATGGGCACCTGAGCTGAAATAGGGTGCCCCAGCACTTAGCAACCCATGTACCCCGAACCCTTAATTTATACAGGAGGAATCCAAGAGCTAAGACTCCCAGGGACCAGACCCAGACCACCCTGTGGGTGAGGTTCTGAGCTGAGCCCAGGACCTAGACTCTTCGGTTGCTGGGTTTGTGTGTTCCCACTGGCTCCTTCCGCCAGAATTCTATACATTATGCTATTTTCAGGCTGTGTAGGATATGCTGAGAAAATTTTGGAATTTTAATGCAGCGACGGTGACCATAATGGGTTTCCTCCAGATTCACAAATTTTATAAATACCATAAGTGCAGGTTTGGCCCAGATTCAATAGCCAAGAAGGAAAAAAAAAAAAAAAAAAAGAAATCCTACTTGCCCATAGGCCCTCGTCTTGGCATGGATGTCTGGAACGATCTGAGTTGTAATTCTTCCCATAAATCTAGCTATCCCCTTCAGGTGGCAGGTCCACCCTTGGACACAGCCTCAGTGAATGCCACTCATTCTTTGAGTTGATGGGGGTTGGGGGGAGTCAGCTTCTACTTCAGGTTTTGCCAAAAAACAAGTCATATAATTTATAGCAGAATGAAGGAAGGTTTAATCTGCAAATTGGCTGTGTATTTATTTTTCTAAGACATAAGTGAAGTGTTCTTGGGAGGTAACACCTCATGGCCAAGTGTCAGCTCTCTTGGAGGCAGGGAGGGTACGTTTCTGGGGAGAAGCTGCCGTGGGCAAGAAACAGGGCAGCAATTGGATTTTGCTTGCCGGGCACCCACTCTGCCTTCCCTTGATAACAAAGGCCCCAGTTCTCCTTTGGAGAACACTGACTCCTCCCAGTCAAGCAGATTTGAACAGAACTGAAATTAACCACCTCCTCCTCACCCACTAAAAAGGCAGTCCTGTGCCTGAGGCTTGATCAGCTGAGTTCTTCCCACCACCACCACTGTGACTGGTCCAGGGATGGCCACATGGAAATCAGGGCAATGAGACTCTACACTCAGGCTTCTTTTCTTTTTTGCTTCCTGAAAAAAAAAATGGGGGCAAATAATTTTTTTATTTGTTCTAATTAGTTATACATGATACCAGAATGCATTCTGATTCATTGTACACAAATGGAGCACAACTTTTCATTTCTCTGGTTATACACAATGTAGAATTGCACCACACATGTAGTTATTCATACATGTATCCAGGGTAAGGATGTTCATCTCATTCCACCATCTTTCCTGCCCCCATGCCCCCTTCCCCTCCCTCCCTCCTTCCCCTTTGCCCAATCAAAGTTCCTCCATTCTCCCCATGCTCCCCACCCCCTTTATGGATCAGCACCCACTTATCAGAGAGAATATTCGGCCTTTGGTTTTTGGGGATTGGCTTACTTCACTTAGCATATTTTCCATCTCCATCCATTTACCTGCAAATGTCATAATTTTATTCTCTTTTAATGCTGGATAATATTCCATTGTGTATATACACCACAGTTTCTTTATCCATTCATCTACTGAAGGGCATCTAGGTTGGTTCCACTGTTTAACTATTGTGAATTGTGCTGCTATAAACATTGATGGGGCTGCATCACTGTAGTTTGCTGTTTTTAAGTCCTTTGGGAATAGACTAAGGAGTGGGATAGCTGGGTCAAATGGTGATTCCATTCCAAGTTTTCTAAGGAATCTCCATACTGCTTTCCATATTGGCTGCACCAATTTGCAGTCCCACCAGCAATTTATGATTGTGCCTTTTCCCCCACATCCTGGCCAACACTTATTATTGCTTGTGTTCTTGATAACTGCCATTCTGACTGGAATGAGATGAAATATTAGAGTAGTTTTGATTTGCATTTCTCTAATTGCTAGAGAAGTTGAACATTTTTTTCATATATGTGTTGATCAATTGTATTTCTTCTTCTGAGAAGTGTCTGTTCAGTTCTTTAGCTCATTTATTGATTGGGTTATTTATTTATTTATTTTTGGTGTTAAGTTTTTTGAGTTCTTTATATATTCTGGAGATTAGTGCTCTATCTGATGTGTATGTAATAAAGACATTCTCCCAGTCTGTGGGCACTCTCTTCACATTATTGATTGTTTCCTTTGCTGAGAAGAAGCTTTTTAGTTTGAATCCATCCCATTTATTAATTCTTGATTTTACTTCTTGTGCTTTAGGAGCCTGCTTAAGGAAGTCAGGGCCTAATCCAACATGATGAAGATTTGGACCTATTTTTTCTTCTATTAGGTGCAGGGTCTCTGGTCTAATTCTTAAGTCCTTGATTCACTTTGAGTTGAGTTTTGTGCATGGTGAGAGATAGTGGTTCAATTTCATTTTGCTGCATATGGATTTCCAGTTTTCCCAGCACCATTTGTTGAAGAGGTGGATCTTTTCACCAATGGATGTTTTTGGCACCTCGGGCTTATTTTGATGCACAATTTCATTAGATAAAGCTTCTCTGCTACTTGAGTCACAACAGTGGTATCCTATGGGATGACCACAGGGAGAAAGCCTAAGGTAAGTCTCTCTTGACAAAGGCAATTTATGGAAGAGCAAAGCCAACAGATGGTGAGCAAGAGAAGGATGGAGAAGAGGGAGACTCAATGGACACCTGAGTCCTCTTCCTGTTTCCTGACTGGAACCCCGATATAATCCCTGGAGCCCCAATAGCCATCTTAGACCCTGAGATTCTTGATAATAGAAGTCACAAACTAAAGTTAGTGGGCAGAAAGATAGAATAAGCTTGATCCTTGACCACACTGTGAAGTTAATATATTAAGATGAGACTGCCCTATCCTGTGCTTGTGTGTGTGTGTGTGTGTGTGTGTGTGTGTGTGTGTGTGTGTGTATTAGGTCTATAGCTAGACATTGATTACTAGTAAGCAAGTATAATTCTTAATTGGTACAGGCCTTATGTCACACAATCCAAAATAATGTCTCCTCATACTGAACACTGAATAAAAAGGTCGGAATACTACTTAACACTGAATCCAAGTTGGCAGATGTGCCCACCAAACATGCATTGGTGAAAAAATCACCTCTTCAGCAAATGGTGCTGGGAAAACTGGAAATCCATATGCAGCAAAATGAAAGTATTCTACTTTACTGCTCTGATCTTCTGAGGAACTGAAGAAAAATTTAGTGCCTCATGAAATCTAATATTTTTAAAATAATACTTTTTTATATTACCAAATTCTGAAAGAAATGTAACCAAAATTATATTTTTCCAACATAATTCCAAGAATCTTAACTGTGAGAATATGGAAAGGCTTATTCAATATTGAAATGAAAAAATTAAAAGGAGTAAAATTGTCTCCATATTTCATGCTATTAAGAAAAATTCAAAATGTGAAGCACTGTTCCAGGAGAAGCTGCATTTTGAAAGATGGGTAGGATTTAAACATTGGAGATTAAAAAAAAACAGAGTAAATATTTTCTATTATTCTCTTTACCAGTGGGGATTCCCTCGAGAACTGATCCACCTTTAATAAAGTTTCATTATGAACGCGTCTGCTATTGCTTATTTAATAAGAACTGACACAAAAATTACTGCTCCTCCAAGGAAAGATGTAGCATTCAGAATCACTAAGGGCTTCGGCTTTTTTCTGCTTTTTTTTTTTTGGGGGGGGGGGTACCAGAGATTGAACCCAGGCAAGAGTGCTGAACCCCTGAGCCACATCCCCAGCCCTTTTTATATTTTATTTAGAGACAGGATTTCGCTAAGTTGCTTAGTCCTTACTAAGTTGCTGAGGTTGGCTTTGAACTCGCGATCCTCATGCCTCAGCCTCCTGAGCTGCTGGTATTAGAGGTGTTCGTGTCTGTACCCAGCTTTTCTGCATTTTCTCTGGATAAAAACATGATGTTCCTCCATCTCAGTTTATACCTTCCCAAAATGTGGGTTTTTATAAAATAAAAGAAAGGCAAATCTTGAAAACTCTGCAGAACTCCTTTCCCCACCAGTTTGCTTCTCCAGACTCACTTAAAATCTGTGAAAACCTGGATGACTGGCAACGGCCACAAATTCCGGCTCTCCAAGTGTCTGTGATGCTGCCCCTTATAGGAGACATTCCTCGGCCCTCAGGACCCAAGGGAAATTTGAGATGGCAAGTATTCCCAGCATCAGGCCGCCCGCAAAAGTGAAAATCATAAATGAAGGGCAAGGATAATGTCCCCAGAAGAAAAGATTTTGTTATCTGCCTTGAAATGTCACTGATGGGATTATTCATTTCCGGCGTGGAGAGTCTCAGGAAGCCTTTCACCCACTTACTTTCCTAGAATGTCCCAACGCGTGTACCCTTTTACATACTCTCACCCGTCGCCCAGAGCTGGGCCTTTAGGACCCAATAAGGTGAGGACCAAAGGACCATTATTTAAAATCATCTTTTACTGAGTAGGACTCAATATCTTCTCAGCTGGAACCATGTCATTTCTAATATCATCCTCATTTTAATATAAAGGTTTTCAAATATAAAGGCTGTAAGTTCCAGGACTCGTTTAAAAGTTGGAAAGCCTTGTGGGGCTCCATAGTGCACGGGCCTGTAATCGCAGCAGCTCAGGAGGCTGAGGCAGGAGGACCACAAGTTCAAAGCCAGCCTCAGTGAAAGCAAGGTGCTAAATAACTCAGTGAGACCCTGTCTCTAAATAAAATGTAAAATAGGGGTGGGGATGTGACTCAGTGGTTGACTGTCCCTGAGTTCAATCCTCGGCACCAAAAAAAAAAAAAATGTTGGAAAACCTTGGATGGCCTGGGAGGTTCAAAGTGCCCAGCACACAGCAAGCACTCAATAAACACCAGCTATTGCTAAACCATTCCTCTTTCTCTGTAGCTGACAGAACTCTGGGAAGAATCATTGAAGGACAAATTCAGAAATTCTTGGAATTATTGTCAAACAGATCCTGAGTAGGGCCTCTGTGGGTTTTGGCATTCAGAGGACCATCCCTTGGTCCAAGTGGGTAAGCCAAGCACTTACTCCACAGATCTGGGCTCTGAGCTCCATCCAAAGAAGTTCAAAACTGTAACTGGCAGACCCAATGGCTACTTCATGGCTACATGGACCATGTCACCCATAGGGACAACATTTTTTACACCAAACTGCTCCAGACTGCAACCTCTTCTTCCCACCAGACACGCATGAAAACATCTATATGTGCATGTTAAGCAGCAGCGCCAAGAGAAATGGTGGACTTAGACCTTAAGATCATAGGACAGAAGACATTGCCCTGCATGAGGGTGGCCAGGGAAGCATTCACTGAGGAAATGAGATTTGAACTGGGTTTTGAAGGATGAATAGGAGTTAGATTCGTGGCTAAAGAAGAGCAGATTCCTTGGGTAGAGTCGAACACAGCAAAGCTGCAGAGGCAGGAATGAGCAAAATGGAGCCTGTTGCAAGTAACAGAGCTGAGGAGCTGCACAGAGAAATGAGGGGAGGGGAAGGGGCGGGTTGTGGATGGCAAAGATACTGAAGATCACTGAGTCGGAAGGGACCTGAGAGGACTGCATTCATCTTCCTATGAACAAAATGGCGTCTGGCACAGAACAGTTCCAATAAATACCCACAAGGTGATTCTACTATCATGGATAACTAAAAAGAACCAATTAAAAAATAATAAAATAGGATAAATACCCACAAGTGAATCAGTGACTCCAGAAGCAAAATCAAATGGGATCTTTAGATGATTTATCTGACCAGAAGCATTGGAGCAAAAAGTTGAGACTGGCTCCAATAGTCCAGCCCAAGGGCATAAAGAACTAAACTGAAAGAGCTGGGGGTGCAACGACATTAGTGACCTTGAGAAATATGACAAAGGAAGAACTCAAGAACTTGGAAATCAGCAAACTGTGGTGATGGGGCCACATTAATGTTCGTAGCAGCTCAATTCCTAATAGCTAAGCTATGGAACCTACCTAGGTGTCCTTCAATAGATGAATAGATAAAGAAAATGTGATATATATGGAACTGGAGAGTATTATGATAAGTAAAATAAACCAATCTCAAAAAATCAAAGGCTAAATGTTTTCTCTGATATGCAGAAGCTAACACACAATAAAGCAGGGGACAGGAGGGAGAATACAAGTTCATTGGATTAGACAAAGGGGAATGAAGGGAAGGGAGGGGGATGGGGATGGGAAAGATAGTAGAATGCATCAGACATAACTTTCTTATGTTATTATATGAATACACATCCAGTGAAACTCCACACCATGTACAACCACAAAAATGGGAAGTTATACTGCATATATGTAAGATATGTCAAAATATACTCTACCATCAGGTACAACGAAAAAGAACAAATTTTTTTAAAAAGGGCTCAGAGACTGGCTGCATAGTAGAAGGAAGGCGAATTCCAAAGTGCTTCAGGTTTGGGGTTGGATAATTGGCTAATGGAGAAGCAACAAGGACCGACACTCAGGAACAAGACAGAGAGGGGGACAGGTAGGCACAACAAGGCCAGTTTTGAACACGGAGGTGGTGGGTGTGCAGCCGAGGGCAACCGTCCTGTCCTCTTGTGGAGAGAGGAGTCTAGAAATAGATGTGGGCCCCAGGAGACTCCCCAGCTCCAAAGTCTCTTGTGTTAGACTTTGGTTCCTTAGACGGCATTCCTCACTTAGGTTAAGCTCTTCACACAGTGTTTTCCGAGAAGCTGGGATTCAGAAAGCACCCTGGAAGACTCTGCTTTACTCTAACATCTGCTGTGAATGCACGCATGTGGGTGCTTTCTGAGGATGGAGGTCCCAGCGCCACTTCCTTAGAGTTACTTGGGAGCAGGGCCCAGAATCTGCATTTCTAATTTGCTTGGGATTATTATGATGCTCACTGGAGCTTAAGAATCACGCACACGAGGAAGGAAGCCTCTCAATATCCCACACTTACTGCTTCCTGACCCACCCCATGGAGCTCCACCCAGGGTGATGGGGTAAACCTCAGAGCCATGGAGAGGATGGCCAGGGTTCAAATCCCGGCACTTCCCAGTGTTGTGCCTAGATGAGTCATTTAATTTCCAAGTCATTTAGTCTCTCATATTCCCTGATCTAAAACAGAGAAATTATAATAGTACTAACACATGAGTTTCCTATGAAGGTTATTTACATTAGCATAAGTAGAACAGTTTCCGGTGAGGGCACTCCAGACATTTGGGTGAAATAACTCTTTGTTATGGAGAACTGTCCTGTGTTTTGTAGGACACTTAATAGCACCCCTGGTCTTTACCCACTAGATGTGGTAGCACTCTCCTCCCAATCATGACAACCAAAGATGTCCCCAGACGTTGTCTCATGTCCTCCACTGGACAAAATCAGCTCCTAGTTGAGAAGCACTGAAGCAGAGCAGTGGCCAGCCTGTGGGAAGGACTAACTGAGACTTAGCTAACAGTGTTTCCTCACCATTTGGTAGAAGTAATGTTGAACCCTTTCCATTCATTGGCTCATTCTCCTAATAGCCTAATAGCCCAATGAGTTATGTATCTTATCTTCATCATTATAAATAAAGAAACTGAGGTTCAGAGTGGTAAAAATCTTGCCAAAAGTCACTCAGCTAGCTAACCGTGGAGAGGATCTCCAAGCAAAGTCAGCTGGACCCTCAGTCCTGAGCTTTTCTTGCACTGATACTGTTCCAAATAATCACACTCTCAACAGGTAGCCATCAGGGACACTACCCTTGTTACCCTTTTCTCCATGGCCAAGAGAGAAGTTGCAGTCACCAACACCCCTGTGGCCTTGCATCAAGGTCATGTACCATCCTCCCACCCTGAATCCTGAAATTCTCTAGATTTTACCCTATGTCTTGGTATGAACTTCAGGTCACAGGAACCAATACCTCTTGATGTCCTTACTGCCTGGGTGAAGACCATCCTTTGAATGTTCATCTGTCATGAGTGGATCACCTCAAATGTTCCTCTTTGTCTCCTTGGGAGTGTCCCCTAGGGGTTTACTCCCACATCTCTGTTTCCACAACACAAACATGGAACATAGAAGTAAGAAACATGTGGACTTTCTGTTGGATGAATGGATGGATGGATGGATGGATAGTTGGATGGATGAATGAGTGGATGGATGGATGGATGGATGGATGGATGGATGGATGGGTGGGTGGATGGGTGGGTGGATGGATGGATAGTTAGATGGATTGATGGGTGGATGGATGGCAGAATGAATGGATAGTTGGATGGATGGATGGGTGGATGGATGGCTGAAGGGATGGATAGTTGGATGGATGGATGGGTGGATGGATGGCTGAATGGATGGATAGTTGGATGGATGAATAGATGGATGGATGGATGGATGGATGGATGGGTGGATGGATGGATGGAGATGGAAGGATAGTTGGATAGTTGGATGGATGGATGGATGTATAGTTGGATGGCTAGATAGAAGGATGGATGAATAGTTGGATGGATGAATGAGTGGATGGATGGATGGATGGATAGTTGGATGGGTGGGTGATCTGAATACCAGACTCTTAAACATATTCATCCAGGTCAGCCTTGGCCCTACTCTCATGTTCTATGAACACATGAAAGTTACTACAAGCTTTCAGGGGCTCATCCAAGTGGCTTTACTAAACCTAAATAGCCCATGGAAAATGATAATGAAGCATCTGAATCCTCCAAACTGGTAGGTCTGCTGGGGTCATTGGAAGAGTTCCTTGCCAAACCTGTATGGAGAAGTAAGGGTGCAACCTGAATGAGTAAACTCCCAAAGATACCATCTTCTCCTGGCAAACTACTTTTCAATCTATCCCATCATTATGGCTTTGGTATCAGATAGACATGGGTTCAAATCCCTGACCATGGGATTTGGGAGCAGCATATCTTACTTATCTGAGCCTCCATTCCCTTCTCTGTTGATTTGAGGTTTCAGTGTATCAAGATACAGAACATATTTATAACCATGCCCAGCACACAATGAGCACTATTATTAATACTATTTTCTTGTTTTTGTAATAAGAAGAATTATTTCATTGTAACAGACATTAAAATAGAAATTTGGCAAAGGTACATTCCAAAGACATACCCAGGATGAAATGCACATAATAAGAATTCGAAAGACTGCAGTGGTTGTTATTCACCATCTGGACCATGAAGTGTCTTCACTTGATAAGAACATGCCATGTCTGTGCTTCTCCAGATGCAAAGATAATCTGTGGTAGTAGGACTATGCAGACACTAGGCAGCAGGGGAGAAGGGAGAAGGCGGAGACCTCAGACCTGGATCTCATGCAGAGCCCAGTCAGCCAGCAGGAGAAAGGGGGGAGCCATAATATATGACCCCTTACTTCCTGCCGCGGTGCTGAGAGCCCATTTTCAACCCGGCCAGCGCCCAAGTTGTTCCCTTCTATCACAGCAGAACACACATAAAACTGGGGCTAAAACAGGACCTTGGTGCGTCCTTCCTCTTAGCTGCAGTATCCTGAAAACTCAAGCACTGAATGTCAGTCACACAGAGTCCATCTCCCCGGAACCTGGGAAAGAGAAACTTTCAAAAGATAAGCTCATGTCTAACCGCATAACTTGTGGTATCATTTCATAATTCTAGACTTTCATAATCTGCATTTTCCGGGTAGCCGGCATGATGAAAGTGCTGTGTAATTTGCTCAACAAAGTCCTCAGGAGGAATCTGCAAGGTGCTTCGCTGAATCGAATTGATTTTCAAAGAATACACAGAGCTTGATTTGAAATCAGTTTTAAGAACGCAAAAGTTGTCTTTGCTTCCTTGAATTCCCGTTTTCATCTCCACCTCCTACCACTTTGCCACCTCTTCCCTGGCTCTTCTCTGCCCTTCTGGCTAGGAGGTCCCTCTCCTATTTTCTACAGCAGATTTCTTTTTTTTTTTTTTTTTTAAAGAGAGAGTGAGAGAGGAGAGAGAGAGAGAGAGAATTTTTAATATTTATTTTTTAGTTCTCAGGGGACACAACATCTTTGTTGGTATGTGGTGCTGAGGATCGAACCCGGGCCGCACGCATGCCAGGCGAGCGCGCTACCGCTTGAGCCACATCCCCAGCCCCTACAGCAGATTTCTTCATGGAGAAACTAGACCACTTCCTCTCTCTCTAATCTCTCTCAAATTTTCAACCAGATTATTTCCCCTATAGCCTGGAAAAGAAGCTCAGGTCTCCTCTGTGCTAAAAATAAAATTAAAGAAGAAGAGAAGAATCTACCGAGAAAACTTCCTCAGTTCCACTCTCCCCTCAAGAATATCATATTTGTCACCTTCTGTCATCTACCAGTGGTTCACAAATTGTGGACTGGTGTCCTCCAAGCCCCCTTGAAAACTCAGTTTCCTAGGCCCATCAAAAAGATTTGACCCAGGAGGTCTGGGGTGAGGTTGAGGAATTTATATTGTCTAAAATCCCTCCAGGTTATTAGAATGTTCGGCCAAGTTTGAAAACCCCTGGTCTACAAACCCTACGTTTGTTTCATTACCACCCGCTCTAGACACCACAAAGCCAGAGAGACACCAATGACTTCTCACGACCATGATCAATGGCTGACTCTCAATGCTCATTCTTGGCTTCTCCTTCTGGACCTTCCCTTTTCTCCTTTCTGTAGTGAGCCCTTTAACCATGCTCAGATCACAAGGCCAGGCCTCGAGCCTTCAGCCATATCCTCTTCCTCCTTTGTCCCCCTGGACGTGAGTTCATACCGTGATTTTTGCTGTTCATTTTTTGAAGATCTCAGGGGGTCAAATCATTTTAATAGGCCTGAGAGGGACTTCAGATCCATTTCTCCAGCCCTGGCTGCTCCCTTGAACCAGACCATCCCCTTCATAGGCGCTCTCATCCTTCAGTTTAGCAAGTCCCAAAGTCATTTCTCCTCCAACTCATCGCCCTTCAAAAACCCCCATGCCAGTCAGTGGCTTCATTTCTCCAGTGGTCCGTCTTCACAGCTTTGAAATGTCTCTTCCGGTACTTACCAGCTTTCCTTCGTGCTCATCTCCTTCTGCCCCAAGAGCCTTACCAGGACCATCTCATCTTCCTGGTATGCCCTCATCTCCCTCTCTCATCTCTATTTCTCTAAATCATGGACTTCCAAATTCTACCTCCAAGGAGTGGGAACCATGGTCCTGCACTAAATTCTATTCTTCCACAAACTTCTCTCACATTGACTTTAGCCCATGGTACTGACTCCTTCCACAAATCACTGTCAACATTTACCTTCTCCATTTTCCTCTCATACTCTGTCCTTACCACTAGATCATGAGGGTTCTTGGAGGGTACGGACTCTGTCTGATGTCTCCTTAAAACCCCATCTTACAGTAGTATTTCTACGTTTAATAAATATTATTGGTCACATTAATACAAACGAAACACTTTTTTGCTACTCCAAAACAACAGTAAGCCTAATTATTTGCACGAAAGACAAAAGACTAAAGAACTGAGCTTCATTCAGTAGGTAGAACGGTTCAAACTTCTCCCTGTTGGCACAGCTTTCCTCCAGGCCTGTGTGTGCCACCATCAAGTCTAAGCTGAGGGGAGTGGTATTGGATGCCAAAGGCAGACACCTAACCCAACTGTGCCAGGATGACGCGGTTCCAGTGTATCTCATGACACAGCTCCTCCTACCCACCTGGCTATGTCTCCTGTCCTAGGTGTACCAATCCAACTGTGTAAACCTTCTTCCCATTTCCATTCTTTGCTGCCTCTACCCTGCAGGTTCTTGAAAGTTGCCATTAATTGAAAACAGGTGAACAAACACAAAGAGAAGGCATAATTATGTTCCAGGAGGGAGCCCGGCAAGCAGAGTCAAAGGCAGCTGCTGAATTTTGAATCTTGTCCCAAGTGCTGGAAACCAGGGTCAACCAGCCAGACTTCCTCCAGCATTAAAACACTGCTCCTTTATGCAGACGCCCTTCGCTGGAAAGCACCCCCTCTGAGTTGACTTCCCAGTAAGACGCATTTGCTCCCTCCTTAGTAGTTTGCATTATAGTGACTATGTAAGTCAGATGTACCAAAGACAATCTCAATTTCTAATGCTCTAGGAAGCATCTAAATAGAGTCTTTAGGTGGTGGGATTTTTTTTCTGGTAATTATCACTTAATATTTTTGTATTTCATAATTTTTCTACGATTGTATGCATTGTCTGCCAGGCACTCATAATAAGTAATTATAAATTCGATATTCTAATAATCCGGGGGAAGCATACATATACAAAGAACCCCTCTCACCTATTCACATCATTTACTCTTGTTTAGTAAGATGCTTCCGTCTGGGTTTGGTGAATTTGCTTACCACCTGAGCTCTAACCTTTCTCTAGTCAAGCTTGCTAGAAAGGAAGCCAACCAGAGGCAAAAAAATGCCCAAAGACTTTTGCTCAGCAACAGCACTTTGCAACTAAAATGATCAAGACAACTGGGATCCCATTCAGAACATGAAAGACATTTCAGGCAGTTTGGCTACTGTGCTAGTCATCTTTTCATCCATGTGACCAAAATGCCTGACCAGAACAACTTAGAGGAGGAAAAGATTATTTCAGGCTCACAGTTTCAGAGGTTCAATCCGTGGTTGGCCAACTCCATTGTTTGGGACTGTGCTGAGGTCAAACATCATGGCGGGAGCAGCTCACGGCAGCTGGGAAGCAAGCATAGCAAGAGTGAGGAGCCAGGGACAAGATACAATCCCCAAAGGCACAGCCCCATGACCTACTTCTTCTAGCTATGCCCCACCTGCCTGCAGTTACACCCAGTAGTCCATTTATATTATTAATTCATCATATGGATTAATTCACTGATGAGGTTACATCTCATAATCCAATCATTTCACCTGAGGCATTTCTGCATTGCAGGATGCATGAGCTTTGGAGGGACCTTTAAAGATCTGAGCCATAATAGCTAACTATGCTCGCTAAGCTTATTCTCCAAACCCCCAAATGTGGTCTTAGGGATGTTTTTTTGGAAGTAGAAACTCTGCCTCAGACATGTGTGTGGATACCTGTCTTTGATTAGGACAGAGGAGTGAAATGACTCAGATATATTTCTAGAAAACTCTGTAGGCAATTTAAAAGAATGAAGTGGGTCTCTTTGCACTAACAAGGAAAGATCTTTAAGATCTATGAAACGAAAATCCATGTGAATGGTGTGATCCCATTTTTATCAAAGAATTAAGGCTAAAAGTTTTCATACATGTAAATACATAGAAAAGGTCAAATATGATAGGGATTACCACTTTCTCGGAAAAGGAGAATTGGGGAGAGCAAATGAGAGTTTTCGTTTCGCCCTGTATTAATTTTTTAATAGGAAGGATAGAACCATGACTTGCTTGTATCATTTGAAAAGTTAAGACATTATTAAAAGAATTAAGAAGCATCTAATGATAAGACGAAATCTGCAAAGCCAAACAGAGAAAGTTTGGATTTGATGTGGTAGCAAAGACATGAATAAAACGATCCTTAGAAAATTAAAAAAAGAAAGAGAGAGAGAAGTATCTAAGAAGGGTAGTAAATGACCTACGTAGCTTATTATCCATGCCTGAAAATAGTTAAAATAATTTCGGGGTAGGGAGGAAAAAACAGCTTCAAGTAATCTACTTTTCTTCATCTAACCTATCAACAAGTCTAGTCGGCTCCTCCTCAAAACACGTACAGTTCAGCCGCTTCTCCCCCAACCCCGCACTCCACTTGCCTGAGTGCCACTCTCCCTCACGTGCATGATTGCAATGGCTTTTCCTGCTTCTATCCTTGCACTTGCACCTTCAATTTTCCACACTGCTGGTGTTGAAAAATGTGACTTCTCTACTAAGAAACCTCCAATGGCTTTTCGTTGATTCAGAGGAAAGGTCAATGGTCTCAGAGTGGCTACAAGGCCCTTTAAGCCTCCAATTGTCTCTCCAACCCCATCTTCTACCACACATAGCTCCAGCCACACAGGTATCCTGGTTGTTCCAGGTGCACTCCTGCCTCAGGACCTTTGCACTTACTGTTTCCTCTGCTTGAAAAGCTCTCTCCCCAGACTTCCTCATCATTTTCCCCCCCTCAGTTTCTTCAGGTCTCTGTTCAAATGTCATCCTCCGGGTGTGGCCTTCCCTGCTTGTCTTAAACACTCCCATTTCATTTCCATTTTGCTTTCTGCCATCATCAAACATTCCATGTATTTTATATCTCCATTTGTTTATTGTCTGTCTTCCCTCACCAGAATAAAGTTTCTATTTCAGTAGGTGTTTGGTTTGTTTGTCTGCTTGTCTGCTTTTAATCAGTTTGATTTCTTGCTATGTCATAGCAACTAGAGCCATTTCCTGGGCCATACCAAGTGCTCAGGAATGTCTTGTGGAATGATGAAGTTGGAACAAGGCTTCGGACTTAACAGCCTTCACTCTTGAATCAAGCGAGTTTCCTTTTGTGCGGTGATGGAAGACGGCTCCTTCCCTCTGAGAACAATGTTAGAGATTAATGGATTAAAAAGCCCAAACACTGGGCATGCTTGGCAGAGAGGTATTGCATAAATGCACACAGCAGCTCCTTGGCTGGGGGCATTCCTTCCTGCTCTCTGTCAGCTCTATTTGTCAGGCCTTAGGCCTAGAATAGGCTTCCACCCTGTGTCAGGAGAGACTGCCCACACATACCACCGGGGCAGAGGAAGGAGGCTCTGCCCCGAAAGAGAGACTGCTGGGCTGTTGCACAAACCACAGAAAGGGAGCCCTGCTCGGGTCAGCCAGAGCAGATGAAGCAATTGAGCAGAAACACAGCAAGGAAAAGAAAGAAAAGGCTCAAGACTTATCGAGGGTAAGAAGGGAGGAAGAAGGATGTCATTGCCCCCTGACATTTGGAAATGATGGCGGGGGGGTGGGTGGCATTTTGAGGGTGGGCCTATCTGTAGTCTCAATAACTATCAACTCCAGCACTGCTGCTGATCCTTGGCCTTTGTCATAGCAGTGAGCTGTCCAAACCCATACACACTGCTTCTCAGGTGCTCAGGTCTGTACTCACCCACCTCCACTTGTATGGTGATGGGGACACATCAGGGCTTTGAAGTCAGACAAACGTGTTCCAATGTTGACTAGCAACTCCATGAGGGCAAGTTGTTGAACCACTATGAAATTCCCTTCCTTCGTGTATCAAGTAAAATGGGAATAATATCTATCATATGGGAAATTTTTGTGTGTGTAAATCAAAACATATCTACACACACACACATTACACACACACACACACACACACACACATCGACTCACACAGAGAGAGAGAGAGACACAACTAGAAAATAATGAGCCCTCAGTAACTAGTAGCAGTAACCATTATTAGCGGCAGTACTATCCTGGCTTGTTTCTGTTGCTATTATTGAACACCACAGACTGCGCAATTCATAAAAATTTATCCGGCTCATAGCTCTGAAGGTCCAAAGTCAAGGGGCAGCATCTGATGAGGTGCTTCTTGCTGGTGGGAGTTTGGGCAGAGTCTCCCACAGGTGGAGCAGGGCATCGCATGGGGAGGCAGACCAAGCGTACTAATTCAGGTACTGGTTCAGGTCTATCTTCTTCTAAGGATGCCTCTAATGCCACCAGGGGGGCCCCACCCTCATGACCTCATCTAATCCCAATTACCTCTTGCAGCAGCTACCTCCAAATACCAGAGTTAGATTAAATTCCCATTGTCTTATTACTTACAATAGGGATTCCTTTTCAACATGAGCTCTGCTGGGGACATTGACCCATAGCTAATAAGAAAATAATAAAATACCACCAATAATAAAATAATAATCAGTTTGAGCCTGTGCAGACCCAATTCAAATTTCAACTGAAATGCCCAGCATTCTGTTATGTTACTCCTCCCCTCATTCTTTCTGAACTGTTTCTTTCTCAGAGAGTTCTGGAGCCCGTTACCAGTAAACAAAAGCAATAAAATGAAGGCATCATTTTGTTTCCTAATGTCATTTTTCACTGGGGCTGAAATGAAGGTCTCAGTCACAAGAAGATCTGCAGCTCATGTCATCCTATAAAACCTAAAAGAGGAATCCACATCTGATGAAGTTATTTTTGATAAAAGCCTTTGGTGACCTCTGGTCTATTAGGACAAAGACTCTAAGGCCTTCAACGCCCTTCAGATCTGGCCTCTATTTCTCTCTCCATCCTTCCTGGCTACACTAATCGGTTGCTGCTTTCTAAAACTCGTTGTCTCCTCTGCTAAGCATAAGCCTCTCATAGCTCTTCACTGCCCAGCCCTCTCCAGGTCCCAGTGGAATTAGGAAGATATTGTTTTCCTAAGAAAGACTCACTAACCTCCAAGATGGATTTGGGGGATGAGGTCCCCTAATCAAATGGTCTCATGGAGGCCCACTCTTTTCTTTACAGACATAACATTACTGTTAATTTATTATTTTGCACGATTCCATTAATAAGACATCAAGTTTCCTGAGGGCAGTGACCTGTCGCTCTTTCTCATGGCTGAAGCAGTCCCCAGAGCTTAGTAGGGCTGGGCATAGAAACTTGCTTCATAAATATTTGTTGAATGGGTGAGTGGAGGAATGGATGAATCGGCACTGCTTTTGTCTGGTGGTTCCCAGCTTGGATCCCTGAAAGGTCCCTCTGGAGAATATGAGCCATTCTGAGCCAGAAAGGCCATAAACAGCAATACGCTGAACAGCAGAAAACAAACACTGTGTTTTAACAGAGGGGAGGACTTCTCCCACTGTCACAGGGTTCGTCTGCTGCAAGCCATTTCCACCAACCAGAGGCAACATTCAGCTGCCAGTGTTGAGGGTGAGAAGAGGACTTCTGCAGTCCCCTGGGATCCACAGAGCACTCACCGAGTCTAGCCCTGCCCTGCCCATTATGGTATAGCTACTGGTCACATGTGTCTATCCAGCTCTGGAAATGGAGCCAGCGCCATTTAAAAGTCATTTAAAGTGACTTTTAAATGTTATTTTATTTTACAATTGGCATTTAAACATAAAAACTGACAATGCAACTAGAAAAAAAAATTAAGTATGTTTGGAACAACTTGATCTGTGGATCTACTGTTTCAACATTTTAGTCTAAAGCTGAAATGCAGGTGAAGTAATTCTTAGTGAAAATTAAACATCCCATTTGAAATGTGCTATAGACGTAAAATATACCAAATTTTAAAGACTGTACCAAAAAAAAAAGCAGATTATTTCATTAATTCTTACATTCATTACATGTAGAAAAAATATTTTAGAATATTAGGCTAACTACTATACATTACTAAAATTAATTTTATCTGATATGGCTGCTAGAAATTTTTAAATTGCTAACGTGAACACGTTGTATTTCTATCAGTCTAGCTTCCCTGGATGACTGATTTAGAGAAAGAAAGATGCGAAAACATACTCCTTTTAAAACAAGAACCAAGTTTTAAACAGACCTCACAGAGGTCCGTGTTTGGAAGAAAGGGACAATTAAAAAGAGAATCTTCCTTCTTTCCACAAAAAAAATTACCATATTAAATCCTGAAGTGTAGACACCTGAAAAATATCAAGGATTGTGGGAGAGAAGCATGGTTTATCTTCTCCCCCAGAGAGCCGTAATGTTCCTTGCCACCATGAGGGAGCTGTAGATTGTGCTTCTTTTAGACTGAGCAGCCTGGCATATCAGCTAAGCCGGTAATGAAATGATGATAGTGACTATAAATTACTCTGTTCTTCTGAAGTACCTTTCCTCCATAGATCTTGCAAGCTTTCACAAATGCTAATTAAATCTTTCACAACAGCCTACAAGGTCAAAGACTCACCTCTGATTGACGGGTGAGAAAGCCAAGACCGCAGTGGTGATTTGCCTAGGGCCACAGAGCCAAGCTGGGAGGATGCAGAGTCACTGAGCTAGGCTGCTAAACCCTCCTGGGAAGATGCCAGCCAATGACTCACAAAAATGATTCTGTTTTCCCAGAGCACCAGCCCCCACTACACTTTAAATAACCCCTTCTTTAAGGGGAGTGATATTCTTCCGTAAAGGACAAAAAAAAATCAACAAACAAACAAGAAGAAAACACCCTGAGTTTACCAAGTACTTCCTCCATGGAGAGCAGAAGATTAGAAAGCAAAGTCAGGGTCAGTACAATTTGACCATTTCTTTGCAGAGGGTCTAATTTGGAGCCTTGCCACACAGATGGGTTCTACTGATCAAGAGCATTTGGTCTTACCTGGGATCTCAGGAATGCAGAAACTCAGGCCCCACTCTAGGCCTACTGAATGACAATGGGCATTTTCACAGGCTCCCCAGGATTTGTGCACAGTTTAAAATTTGAGAATCACTGATTGGAGGACATGCGTTGTCATTTCACCTTCTTTACTACGAGTGATTTAGGAAAATTAACTTATGCTCTCTTCAATCTCTCTCTCTCTCTCTCTCTCTCTCTCTCTCTCTCACACACACACACACACACACACTTTTAAAAAAATCTCCATACACTTCCTCCTTTTAAGGGCCTCAGTACCTTCTTTTTTGCTTGCTCATGGATACAGGTCACCATGGTAGCAAATTTAGGCAAGCTTAGCACTCTGTTACTCAAAAGCCACTGAGTGGGCAGGCAGTGCAAACTCAAACGCTGACAGAGGCCAGGCGGGCACCGTGGTCAAGTGAAGGGCCACGTTCGTCTCACAAAGGAATCACCGTGTGCAGGGCGGACACATCCTAGATCATTCTAAACCAATGGAAGAGTGGTGCCTTCCACCAAGTCTTATGCTTATCTCATTTTTATAAAATATGCTCATTCCTGTTTTCCCAGTTTTGATTGAAAAAGAAATTATGAGAAACTGCCTGTTTCCTTGAACACTTCTATATCAGCAATCTAACAGCACAAGCAGAGCCACCTTCTCTTCATCTGAGGAGTGTCAGAGGCTGTGTAGAAGTGGTGCACTCCCTTGTGAGGGGCAGTGGGCCTCAGCCCCAACCATTGTCTCCATGCGGGAATTTGGGTCCATTTTACCGGATCCTCCCATTTTTTAAAGAGAAGCCGGAAATCTGGATTTTTATGTGAAATTTCTCATTTTTTAATGTTGGCAACTGATTGAATTTCTTTAAACACTGTGCAGGCCAAGCAAAACACATCTGCAGGCCAAAATCTACGCCCTCTGGACTGTGGTTTCAATGTCCCTTAGAGCAAAGTCTCAGAAGAGCATCTTGCTATTTCAGCCCAGGTTAGCTGCCTATCCTGAGTTCCAGGGAGTGGGGTCAGGATGCAAAAACACCTGGAAGAAGCGTAACCTAAGCTCACCCTAGCAGCAGGGACAGGGTGGGACCCATATCCAAAGAAATGGTCATAAGATGGGTGAATACCCCAGTACGTGGTTTACTCTGAAAAATATGAAAGTAAAGATTCTAGGGGACACTGACTGATCCACACAATGTTTTTAAAAGTTAGGCTCATTTGTGTATAAATTCACCTTTTGAGTGCACATTTCTTTGAGTTTTGACATAGGTATGCAGTCATGTTCCATTACCACAATTAAGATACAGAACAATTCCATCATCCCCCAAATTTCCATTAGGACCTTTTATAGGCAGATTACTCCTCATCTCTGGCAACCACTATTACGTTCTTTTTCCCTATAGGCTTGCCTTTTTTCAGAATATTACTTAAATGGAATCATACAGTTTATAGCCTTTTGAGTCTGGCTTCTTAGTATAATACATTTGAACTTCAACTATGTTAGTTCATTTGTCAATAGTTTGTTCCCTTTCGTTGCTGAGTAATTTTCCACTGTATAAAAGTATTACAGTTTGTTTATCCATCATTCACCAATTAAAGGACATTTGGTGATTGCACATATAGCTACCATAAATGTTCAGATAGAAGTTTTTTTTATAAACAGAGTTTAAATTTGAGGGGACACAACCCCGGAATGGGATTCCTGGGAACTAGGATAATCGTATGCTTAACTGGTAAGAGAGAGCAAAGCTGTTTCCCAAAGTGCCTAAACCCTGTGGTGATCCTTACAACAATATTTGAAAGTTCTTTCTGTTCTATTTTGTCTCTAGCACTTGTTCTTGTCAGCATTTTGTTTTGATTTCATTGCATTGTTCTTCATCCCTTCGGATGTAGTATACACTCATTTTTGATTAATTATGTTAAGCAGAATTAATCCTCCAGGGTCTCCGCATGAATAATTACATGTGATCTCTGATACAGTGTCTTATCCTTGCACACACTGATCCAGCCATCTTCAGTATATTCACATGTGTAATTAGGTAAGTGATTTTTAATTCCACCCGATTCAAATCCCCCTGACGTGACTTATTGCCATTATGCTACTGAGCCTTGAGAGATTATGGTAAGTGCCAAGAAAAAAAAAATGACTTTGAACTGCTCTTTCACCAGTTAAAAATAATACAGAAACCAAATGTAAACATACAAGAAGTGGTCAGACTCGGGTTACATATTCACAGTGTTTGGTCAGGCTGAAGCTGTGCACAGCTGCAGAGAATACCTTCCACTTATCACTGTTTCCAAACCTCCCTACCTGGACGAGGCTTGACTGGATTTACAAGAGACCTTTTGAAAAGACGCAGAGAAAGCAAGCAGCACACATTTCCTGGCAATAAATTTAAAAGGCTACTAAGACATTCCAGAGATTTTCACTCAACATTCCTCTGTCCAACACATCTGCAATCTGCCAGTCCTTAAAAATTGGCATTTTTGCATCTTCATCTCACAAACATCTTGGAAAAGCGCCTTTCCACTTTGCCTCCGTGTCAGATAAATCTAGCTTTCCTCCATTTTTCAAAGATCACAGAAATATAATGTTTAATTTATATAAGATTGAGCTAACTAGAGCGGAAATGAATTTTCAGAGAATTTGCTTGCCTCATTCTTCCCTTTCAGATGATTCCATTCTTGAAATGGTCCTTTGATTACATTCTCTCAGTAAAGAGGTGTCCAGTAAAACTAAGGAGCTCAGTTATGAAATTATATTAAAGCAAAAATAGTACATTAAAGAAAAAGAGCTGTGACCGATGGTGTCATTGACCACAGTCCTTCACAGCTCCCCATGCTACACTGCATTTTGTCACATCACTGCCAGTCTCCTGGTAAAAGGACAGAGTATGTATCTCCCCACTTCCCTCCATTGACTTGGTTCAGCCATGTGACTTCAGAAGTGGTGGTATGCTAGTTCTGACCCTGGGCCTCAAGAATCTTTGTTTCTCCTTGTCCAACCATCCTATGCCATTACCATGAGACATACATGTCCTAAGTTGTCCACGGTGCCAGGACAATGAGCAGAGTTTAGCCAGCGGCGTAGCCCCATCTGACCCACAGACCTACATTGAGAAGCAGAGCTGCCCAGCCAAGTCCAGCCTCCATCAGCTGAACCCCAGCCAACACTATACGTGAGCAGTAACAAATGTCTTTTTCAGCCACTAAACTCTGGATTGGTTTGTTAAATATCAAAAGCTCACTGATAGAAGCAACATTCCTGAATTATTCATTTTACCTGAAGAAAAATAATGTCATCGACTTAGCACTTTGGAACTCTGCATGCTGTCCGTATGGGGCTTTCTTAAGGCAAAATGGGGCTTTAAAATTTTTTGCAAGAGGAGAAATTTAAGAGAGGTCTTAGTGGGTCAGTAGGGAGGAAATCTCATTCAGTAAGTAAGCCACCTCTTGATCCTGATGCGTGGGCCCGGGGGCTAAGGTTGCTCAGTACCACAGACTGCTCATCCTCAGCTCTCCCTCTTGCCCCTTTTCTCTGTCTTGTGGTAGTGGCTCTCAACCAAGGCTGATTTTTCTCCACAAAGGACATTTGACAATATCTGGGGGGATCTGGGTGTTACTGTCAGCAGAAGTCACCACACAATGCACAGGACAACCCCCAACAACAATAATCATTTGGCCTAAAATGTCAATCAAGCCCTAACCAAGAAACCCTATTCTTTAGTTTAAA
Source organism: Spermophilus citellus (assembly GCF_964194105.1). Lineage (NCBI taxonomy): Eukaryota > Metazoa > Chordata > Mammalia > Rodentia > Sciuridae > Spermophilus > Spermophilus citellus. Next base: position 26,452,608 of record NC_138195.1, on the reverse strand, counting down.
TCGAAATTATTAATTCTTCCCTTTATAAGAGTAAAGTCTGAGGAATTGTATGACAAAAACTTAATAAATACCAAAAAAAAATTATCTTCTATTTAAAAATTCAAATCAACTTTTCTATATATAATGTGCAAATAATTAATGCACACTTTTTCTATAAATATCCTGAGCAAGAAATAGTTAACTGAAGAAAGCCTCTGAATATTTCTGCACCTCTAAAAGTCATTATTAGTACTTTAAATTAGCTGTCAAGAAGGTCCCATTTGATTTCAGACATTTTTTAATAAGTAAACAAACAAATAAACAAAGGCATTTATTCCTAATGAGCCTCCCCACCCTCTCCAGCCCCTCCCTGAGGGCACTAAAGATTTATAACACAGCAGTCACAAGGTCTGGCGTGAGGCCATTTTTAATGAAATTGCTGTATTATGACAATATCCTTTGGTGCTTCAGTAACGAAACCCTCTTAATGACATCCTAGGGAGACCGGCTTAATATTGAATTCTAGCCTCAATGTTTTGGATCTGTGCCAAGAAAAATAACCTGATCCCCAGAATCGAGAATTGATGGGGGTCCTCGGACTGGTGAGTTGACTGTGGTTGAAATAAACGTGTGGAAGGGTACCTATGTGGCTGTTTCAGACAAAAGACTGTATTTGGATAGAATGTCGAAAACAGTGGAACTGGCAAACCTGAAAAAGCTCCTGAGTTTCAGTGAGGGAAGATTTTTAATGTATTGATGTGTGTGGTGGGTTCCAGGGAGGTATTTCTAAAGACATGGGGAATTTTGAAATAGACGAAAAATTCAACAACAGAGGAGACCCAGAACAATCCCCTCAAGATGAGGAGAGAATGTGTGTAGAACAGCATTTCAAATCATGGGCAATGGATAAAGTAACAAAATAGGAACCAGAAAGCCGTAATCGGACTAAAAGGGGAAGGTGAGATCAGAGAATTACCATGATCAGGGTCCTGGGCACCCAAGGTAGGTAAAATGGGCCTTGGTATGTTCATTTCTCATGACAGGAGGACCAAGTTTTGATTGATTTGAAGAATCAAAACTATAGGAGTAGCTTAACAGAATAAGGCTGGGGAACTATTTTTTAAAACCTTTACTATTATTTATTTGTGCCAAGCTTAAATAAATACCATATTGCTAACTCTACTAGAAAACAAGTCTGTTCATTCCATGAAGTGGCAGCACTTTAAATAGACAATAGAGTCTACTTCGGTGGTAGATTTTAATCTACTCTCCACAAGACCCTGAGATTCATTGAGACCCACAGCAGAGGGAAGGAGAGAGAAAAGCCAGACAGATGTCTGGGGCTCAGAACGTCTCACCCCCCACCACCACCTCAAAAGCTCCAGTTATCTGCCTTAAACATCAGCACTCTGCCTAATTTTTCATGTGAAAAAATAGATTCTGCTGCTCAAGAAAGTTTGAAAAATCCATGCACTAAGAGGTAGTGGGCCCGGCTGGGGAGAAATATTGCTGGAGGAGTGAAAATGATCAGACCATGACCCAAGGACCAAGAGTCTCTTAGAGACATTAGAAATTTTTCTGAGCAAAGCAACAGTTGAAAGTAGGCCTGTGCGTTAGAGGGGTCTTCCCTGGTTTCATTCATCCGGGAAGAGACTTTTTTGAAAATGAAGTGGGATTTTAATAAATATTTATTAGGTTAGAATAAGAGGCATAAGCTGATTGCCCTCAGGTAAATCAGAATTCATCCTAAGTAAGGTAGGTACTTGATCAGGTTGACAGGGGCCCTAGTGGGAAAGATAGGTCAATTTTCAGTTTCATCACCAGTGTGAATTGCCGCTACATTGATTAAAAGGGATAGGGAAATTAACATAATTATATAATCAGATACACACACACTGAGGCCAATTTTGCCTACCACATGGGAGAAAAGAGCGAACATTTCCCTAAAATTTCTCTAATATAGTCAAGCACAGTGGTACCCGACCGTAATCCCAGTGGCTCGGGAGGCTGAGACAGGAGGATGGCAAGTTCAAAGCCAGCATCAGCAATGGAGAGGCACTAAGCAACTCAGTGAGACCCTGTCTCTAAATAAAATACAAAATAGGGCTGAGGATGTGGCTCAGTGGTCGAACGCCCCTGAGTTCAATCCCTGGTATCAAAAAAAAAAAAAAGTTTCTCTAATGCAAATGTCACAATTTCACATTTATAGACCCTCTTTAGAGCAAAGAGAGGGTACCTGGAAAAAGTCCAACTAAAGTCACTAAAATGACAAAGAAGCTTAGTTTTGTGACATGGATAGTGACCAGGAACAGATCTGGTTATCCTGGCAACCATTCTCTGAGCCTGAGGAATGCCAATCTGACTCACAGACGGTACGTTTACACCCCTCCTCTTTAGCACTGTTGGCCACTACTGCACCCCCAGTTCCAAAGCGGTCCGTATTCTGTTTGGGCGATAGTTAACACGTCTAACCACTTCACCGAAAAACCAACAAGAGGAAACCACCAGTGAGAGAGAAAGTTAGCTTATTACGAGTTCTGGCCACCTCACACCTTGTGTTTGCTCACTGAGTTTGCCAGAAAGTTCCCTTCTGACAGGCTAATTTACAACTTTCCTCCAGCTGCCAAATCATCACCCAGTAGACTTCTCCTATTACTTCTACTCTGCTACCCATCGATGGCCTTCTCATGCAGCATTAAACAAAAATTCTCAGACCAAGCAAAACCGGGGCCTACCCCAGGCACAAATAATCTACCTGTCATTCACCAGCCACAGCTGGCAATTGACGACGATAATGCGAACAGCCAAGTAATTACAGCAGAGAAGTTGGAAGAAGAAATTTATGAGTTTCGATCTAAATGCTTGGCATGCTGTATCACTAGAAAACCAAGCTCCTCCAAGTCCAGAGCAGAGCACTGTAAAAAGCGTGCAGATTAAGGGCTCTAAGTTACATATCAAGGGCCCTCATTGTCGTCAAAAAACATTTTCTTTACAAGCCATTCACAGTTCCTGGCCCTCAACGGATTTCTGGATTTCTCCGTAAGGGACATACAAAGACAGGAGGAATAATATAAGCCAACAAACCACCAGCATTGCAACCCAGACTTTCATGCAAATATCCTTGTGAACAATATGAATATGGCAGCCATCTCCAGGGTAGAGTTAGGGTTGATCTTTCCTTCCTGCGGGCTTTCTGTGTTTTCTAATTATTCTGTTATAAACACATATGCCTTTTTTTGTTCTGTTTTGTTTTGGGTACCAAGGATTGAACTCAGAGGCACTGGACCACTGAACCACATCCCCAGCCCTATTTTGTATTTTCTTTACAGACAAGGTCTCACTGAGTTGCTTAGTGCCTCGCTTTTGCTGAGGCTGGTTTTGAATTCACGATCCTCCTACCTGAGCCTCTGGGATTACAGGCATGCACCACCATGCCCACCCACATATGCCTTTTATAATTCAAAAAATATATAAATATTGATGAAAAAAGTTCGGGGAATTGGGATTCAAATGCAAGTCTCTCTGATGATGAAGTTTATGTTCTTTCTATTACTCATATTACTCATTTCTTTCATTACCTCTCATTTATGACTATACTCTTGTTTATTTTTATTTAATAAACAAGTAGAGTCGAATGTATGCCAACTACCTTTCTAAGCATGTTCAGTGTGTTAACTTGGTTAAACCTCACATCATGTGAGAACTACTCATAATCTCATTCTACAGATGAGAAGACAGAAAGGTTAAGTAACTCACCCAAGGCAGCACAGCTGATGAGCACCAAAACTGGAATTCTTCTCCAGGCAGTCTGACTCCAGTGTCTGAGCTCTCCGTTACTCTGCTGAACTGTCTCAACCTTTTCCTATTTAGGAGAGATCCTCTCAGGCCCTCATGTCCTTTTCTAACCTGGCCAACCCCCCATTGCCTGTGTTAGTGTCAAAGCAGGACAGGCAGCCCCAAGGAGCCTTTTAAATAAGAGAATGACATTGCTGGATTACTAGCATAATCAACTCTAGCCTCAAAGCCCCAGGATAAAGGGGTTCAGAAGAAATCCACTCCAGTCAGTATCCATGACAATGAGGAATGAAAGATGGGAAGGATCCTGCTGCCTGAAAAACATCACCACGTCTTTCTCATCTCCTCTAGCATAGACTTCAACTGCATTCCTTGAAAATATTTTTGCCTCCTTGATTTCTCCCTCCTCCTCCATTTTTCTTAAAAACTTCTCTATCTAGGGACTCGTCCACTCCGACTTGATTTCCTCAGACCTCAGATTGTCGTCTGCGGATTCAGAGCCTGGATTTGAAGATCTCCATGACCCATGCCGTTGGTGTCAGGAGGTGTGGCTTGCTTCCAAGCCCACTTGATCTTCCCCAAGAACTCTGATGGGTGCCCGTTGGCGGGGACAGTGGGTTATCCCCCACGTTCCAGGTGAGGACCCTGAAGTTCCTCTCTAGCAGAGAGGAAAACCCAGATCTGCTGATTAGAAAAGCCCAGAGTCCTCTCCTCTAGGCCTCAAAGTATCACTAGGGGCCCTTTTAAGCTCCCGACCTGTGCTTCTGGGCTGCCCCCTGGATTCTGGCCCCCACCAGGGCAGTGCTCTTTGTAAAGCTCAAGCTACCTGCTGGCTCCCAGAGCTGCTGGAGAGGCTCACTTGGCTGCCTTTAATTTCCATCCTCATGAGTCTGGAACACCAGAGCCAGCCATGGAGACCGAGAACAGATGTCAGATTTGGCCTGGGATTTCTGGGAGCAACATCTGCTTGGCCTTTTCCCGGCTTGTTTCTTCCCTCCACAGCTGGCTGTCCTGGGGGCTCCAGGCCTGAAGAGGAAGGGTGCATGGGGGCGGGGGATGGGGGTGGGGGTGGGGGTTTGCACGATTATCTTGATCCTGGATCGGCTCCCCCTCCAGCTTCCATTTGTCTCTTTATGTGCATCTGACATGATACTTCCACGTTCCCTGTGCCATGAATCTTTAGCCTTTCTTCCACAGGGTCCTTGCCCACATAACTGGAGTCAGTGGCTGAAGTGGAAATAAACTTGACAGGACTCAAAATGCACACGGAAGCCAGATCAGTATAAAGCCTCACAACTTGAGCAGGGCTTGGGGCCAAAGTTGTGCACCCTAATTCAGTAAAAATGCACTTGCTTGGGACAGTCCTCGTTTTCACCTGCTGTCCAGGTTTTAATTTTAATAGCATCCCCTTTCAATGATCTAACACTTATCAGCTTTTGACAATGAATGATATGGCTGCCCTGTCTATGCTATGAGATCAAAGACTACCAAATCGCCAGATCTCTAAACTGGAAGGCAGGCCAAAGAACTTTCAGCTCAACCTCCCATCCAGAGCTTGAAATCCCCTTGTAAACATCGTGATAGATTCTGAGCTCTATTAAACAGCACATTTGGTCTCACGGCTTCATAAAGATTTTAAGTCGCTTCATATGTGTCTGTTGGGTCTCAGTAGCTCACAGCACTGGAAGACTTCATAAGCATTAATAAAGGAGCAAACGCTGCCAGAATGACTTTAGTGCACATGATGCAGGAATGTTAAGCAGAAAGGAGAGGGAACTGTTATTTCCGAGTAGCCACCATGTGTCATATTCTGTGGAAGATGTTTTCCCTTACTTATCTCCTTGTAGGGAGCAATGTCAGGAAGTGGGTTATTTCCCTTTCTGGGGATGAAAAAAAAAACTGAAGGAAGAAAAGTACAAGCTAACGTGGGCAGGGCTGGGATTGGAACCCTACTCTTTCAGAACTGGAGGCTTAGAGATGCTGTTCTAGCTGAGCCTGTGGCCTCCCACCTTGCCTCGGCCGCCCTCCCCATTCCTTTTCTCCATTGGTATTTGAGGTGGCAAGACAAAAGATGTCACAGTTAACTCTCCACGCTTCCACCAGACAGCCTCTCCTATAACCTGTCAAATTGCTGAAGCATGCACTTCTTCCATAAGGACAGAGACGCAGCGCTCCATGGAAGAGATTCTGTTAAAGTCTACCTCTAACCTAAAAGCGCCTGCTTGTCTCAGCCCGGATATAACATGAAATCACTGCCCAGTGAACAAAGTTGTTGAATAACTTCAGTGTGCTCATTCCTTTTGAGGGACAAGGCAGGCCTGGAAGAGAGGAGGAGAAAGGGAACTTGGAGCTGTTCTGTTGCCTCTGGGTGACATTGCCACAGCCCCCATTTCCTGCCTGTCATATCACTCCAGGGCAATGTTGTCTGTGAAGATACTTCAGATCCCCAAAGTCAGATTCTCTTGTGACTGGTCACAGCAAGAATTGAAAGGCCTGGGCAGAATTACAAAGCATTTCTCCAGCTCTGTAATATTGGGAAGTGCTTCCTAGACATGCGGCTGATAGGAGTAGAGCAGCAAGGGAGCTGCCCGCAGAGAGGCAGCACAGGAAGCCGGGAGCCAGGGCTCCACAGACTGACCCAGCAGAAGAGCGGCAGTGGCAGTTAGCTGAGGTCCACAGGTGACGCCGAAAGATCAGGGTGATAGAAAACTAATGCCGCCCCTTGTCTGAGTCCCCTTCTGTTGCTGTAACAAAATATCCCAGATTGAGTAATTATTAAAAAAAATAATTGACTCACAGTTCTGGGTGCTGAGATAACCAAGAGCAAGGTGCTGGCATCTGACAAGGGCATTCTTGATACATAACATGGTAGAGGGCATCACATGGCAAAACAGAGCTTGGGTCTCTCCTCTTTAAAAAAAATAAAATAAAAAATAAATAAAAAATAAAATAAAATAAACCATGAGCTCTCCATCCTCATGATTTCATCTTCTCTGAATTACCTCCCCAAAGCCTCTACTTCCAGAAAGCATTAACATTTGAATTTGGGAATAAGTTTCCAATGCATGAGCTTTTGCCTCATTAAATAAAGTCTGCAGAAAACAGAAGGAGGCATGTCAAGAGTGAACCAGAGTACTTTCAGTGTCACACATTTAAACTTTTTTTTTTAAAGAGAGGAGAGAGAGAGAGAGAGAGAGAGAGAGAGAGAGAGAGAGAGAGAGAATTTTTTATTATTTATTTTTTAGTTTTCGGCGGACACAACATCTTTGTTTGTATGTGGTACTGAGGATCGAACCTGGGCCGCACGCATGCCAGGCCAGCGCGCTACCACTTGAGCCACATCCCCAGCCCAAACACACACTTAAACTTGAAATGAGCATGTGTGACTTCACATATGTTTGTGCAGGAGTGTTTGGAGGTCCATGTTCTACAAACATCAGTTGATAAGTAATCATAGAGTGCCGCGTGGTGGGGAGCAAGACAAGCTTGGTTCCTAGTATGAAGGAGCGCACAGGATCATGGACTCTGATCTAGGTCTAGCTCCTGTGTTTTGAGGCAATACTACCTAGGGAAAGAGAACAGCTCAGGGACTTTGTTTAAGTTCAATGGGGTCAAAGCACAGAATTTGTACTATTATAAAGATGTTAAATTGTTTTGTGATTTTTAAAAAAATGTGTGTATTACATCAAACCCAGGATTTTCATAGATTTTTATGGCTTAAGACAAAATAGTGAGTCAATTCAAAACCAATGTTAAGGAAATAGAAGTGTTACCATGAGACAGCAAAGCTTGTGAAAAGACACTTCAAGTAGCTGAGATTTGAGAATCACTGAGATAACACATGTCAAAATAAAAATGCACACAATCCATAGAAGCAGAAGGGTTTCTAATGACCCACAATGTGCATTTGCTCACTCGCCCCCCCCCGCCCCCCCAGCAATGAGGTAGAAAGCAAGGAGCGTGTAAATAGCACTGTCTCCAGCTGCACCCACTCTCACTGACAACTTGTGCAGTGTTCAGGAGACGCTGTGTACTGGTGCCGTGGGGAATCTCAGCAAGAGCAAGACCTGGTCCCTGGTCTAAAGAAAGAATAATTTAACAGGAAAGAAAAGACAAGCACACAAATAACTGTAAAATGAGATAAGCCCCAAAGTGGAGCTACAAAGTCCCACAGAAGAAGCTCAAAGGAGGGATAAGTCACGCCTGCTGGGCAAGGTCAAGAAAGACCTCATGGAGATTTGAGATGGCATTTGAGATAAACTGGGAAAGATGGGTAGAATTTCAACAACCCCCCAAAAGGGGGAGGGCTGGGAGACATTCCAGAGGGAGAGAAATGCTTGAGCAATGGTAGAGAGACTGGGAAGTGATAGGAGGGTTAGAAAGTCCCTTCTGTCTATTTAGCTGGGATGTAAAATGTGAGTCAAGCAGAGGATTAGGGGGGTTGTAGTATAGCTGGCGTCCACTGAGGATATTCTACTCAATGTGATGGAAATGGTAGGGGTTGAAGGCGGAGGTGGGGGGGGGGGGTGGAGAGGACACAGAGTTTAAAAGATAATTGGAGCTGCCTGCACTAGAGGAAAGTAAGCCTGGACATGGGGTAGAGTAGAGGTTATCATCATCCCAGCCCTAGTTATTGCAGGGCGAAGCACAATAAAATTGTGAATTTAAAGGATCAAAACTGGTTAAAACTATGGGAGATGGATAGGAAAGTTACAAGGACAACTAAGTTACTAGACTCCTCCTGATACTCTGACAGACACATGTGCTGGAAGTGATGTTTAAATGCCTTAGGAACACACCTAAGAGACCAGGGGAAGTGAAAAGAACAGGAGACCAAGCTGGATCCCTATTTTATTTGCACATGCAAATTAAGGCACAACCAAAAACCCCAGAATAAAACATCAAATGCCAATGGTGAATTATTAATTGTTCCTATATATACAAGTATGAGTTTTTTCAACAGGGAAATTAAGTTACTTTTATTTATTTATTTATCTTTTGGTAACAGGAATGGAAACCCAGAGGGTTTAACCACGTCCCCAGCCCATTTTTATATTTCTTTTAGAGACAGGGTCCCTCTAAGTTGCTTAGGGCCTTGCCAAGTCACGGAGGCTGCCTTTGAACTTGCAATCCTTCTGCCTCAGCCTCCCAGGTAGCTGGGATTACAGGCATGCACCACAGTGCACAGCTTAAGTTACTTTATGAAGAGCAAAAAGTATGCTTTTTAAATTGCAAAACGACAAAAATAAAACAGAAGAATTTTTTCTTTTGTATTTTTTAATAACAAAGACATTATCTTAATAACCTATTAGTTCAGTAATTTGCTAATCCATCAATGGGGGCAGAATCCTCATGACCAGATCATCAAGAGAGAAGATTTTAATGTGGTTGAGAATATTAAATATTGTGGAAGCCCGAAAAGTGGCCCCCAAAAGATATCTGGTCCTAATACCTGGATCCTGTATGTGTGACCTTCTGGTGCGGGGGTTGAAAATGTAAGTCAAGGATCTTGAAATGGGATGATCTTGAGCAAGTTAAGGACCTACTGATCTGCATTATTTAGGTGGCCTTAACATGCCATCACATTCATCCCTACTAGAAGGATGTTGGCACAGATGGAGAAGAGGAGAAGGTGAGGTGAAAACAGCATGAAGAGATTTGAAGATGTGGCCCAGCCACGAGGACTACCAGCAGCCACCAGGAACTGCCAAGAATGGATTCTCACCAAAAGCTTCCAGAGTGACCACCGAATGCCTCTATGTCACTAATACCAGGCTTCTGGCCTCCTGGAGCGTGGAAGAAAACATTTCTGCTGTTTTAGACCATCAAGTTAGTGGGAATGTGTCTTAGCTGCCACGGGAAACTAATAATGCAAGTATGAAATGAGAATTCCTAGTTTTCAGCTAAGATACCATTAGAAGCAGCTGTATAACAGCAGATGAGCTAAAAACTTAGCCCATTTCTTTGTCTGTAACATAAGCTAATAATATCTGTCTTGTGGAGTTGTTTCAAGGTTATATGAGTAGGTTTATTCTGTGTCAAGTTCTGGAAAAATGTAAGAGATTATCCTACGGAGCTGGGCATCCAGGGCAATGAATGATACACAATAAAATACTTAATTGGTTAGAAATAGAACAAAGACATCAAACGTGATTCAAAGGTTCAAAAGTAGGACATAAGGAATGAAGGAAGTTCAGTAGAGGAAAACATGTTTCTCCAGTATCTATAATAGGCCAGGCCCTTTGCTAGGACTGGAGGATTATAAAGATGAGAAAATGAAGGTGAATCCTGCCCTGTGGAAGTCTGACAGTCTAAAGGAGCATTTTTTCAAAGTGTGTTATTCAAAGACCCAAAAGGATCCCAAACCAGGTGCTGTACTCTATATCTGTCTTCTCCATTTCCCATCTCTTCCCACACCCACATTTTCTGGAGACTTAAAACATGTTAGTTAATTTGAGTCCCATTTCTAATAAATTGACCTGCCTTTAATTACCCTAGGATTTTCTGAACTTTCTTGACATGCACAGTTTAACCTTTTTTTAAACAAACGGAATAAAATTCCTCCCCTTTGAGTTGTTATGATGTTTAAATGTAGTAATTATAAAGTGCTTAATAAATGTAGTAAGCAAAGTAACAATCCCTCAACAGTCCACACCCCCATCTCCAGAATATGTGAATCTGTTACCTTACAGCTATGATGAGAAGGGAAGTTTATTCTGGATCATCTAGGGGGTCTTAAGCACATGAGTCCTTAAAAGTGAAGACTCTTCCCCAGGTGTGGTCAGAGAAAGAGAGTGGAAGAAGGGTCATGGAATGTGATACTGCTGGTTTTAAAGATGGGAGCAGGAGGGCCGCAAGCCAAGGAATGTGGACAGACTCCAGACACTGGAGAAGTCAGGGACACAGATTCTTTCCAGAAAGAGCCTTCAGAAGCAGCACAGCCATGCATGTTCTAGAACTGTGATGCTATTGCCTACTTCCTCCACTCACTTTAGTCCATGGTCAGCACAGACGATATATAGGAAGGTTCGGCTACGTGGGAAAATCCTAAGGGAGTTTAAATTAAAGATACAGACTCCAATTACCTTTAAATCAGCTCCAGGATGGCTCCTCGAACCCCCAGCCTCAAACTACCCATTAAAGTATCAAGGTTTACTGTAGAGGCTAGTGAGAGAGAGCGAACACGCCAGGGAGAGGACTTTTATTGGGGAACAAAAAATTCTGGGGAAAATCCCATCCATTGAAGGTTAAGAGGGACAGTGTTTCAAGGTCAGGTGCAACAACTGGATCTTCGAGGGCTATGGTCAGGCACGACTCCACACAGACAAGCCCTTGGACCCAAGAAGGGTGGGGAAAGCTCTAACACAGAGAAGTGTATCTGAGCACCTCTCACCCAACCGGGGAGGTAACTCAATCACGTGCAAGGATGGCCTCCCACAACTCACTAGTTGTTTGGTTAGTGGCCTGAGGAAGTCACTAAAACTTGCTGAGCCTCTGCCATCTCAACTAAATTGGGAGTGATACCCTGCATCGAGGGGCAAAAGGCTCACTCAAATCTCATATCCATTGTCCTTAGCTTCTTGTGCATGGGCAGGAGGTGTCAGTAATTCTGCAGAAATAGCTAATTCAACACTAGATTATGTCCCTTCGCTGATCAAAATCTTCCAGATGTGCTCCATCTCACTCACAGAACACTCTGAAAGGCTTCCTCCATTCTCAAGTCCTCGCAATACTCTGACCCAATTTCCTCTCTGATCCTCCTCCTTCTTCTTTGCCCCTGGCTAACTGTGCTCCAGTCACACTGGCTATCTTGCTGTTCCTGGATTACACCAGTTCCAGCCTCAGGACATTTATACTTGATGTTTTCCCTAGCTAGAACCCTCCCCTGCCACACCAAATCCACACAGCTCACCCCCTTGGGTCCATCTTCCCTCAGATATTGCCTTTTTCAACCTTATTGAAATAGCCGTACTCTTCTTCTCACTCCCCCCTTCTCTAATTTCCTCCATAGTAATTTCACATACTGCATATTTTATTTCTCTTTCCTCTTTCTCATCCTCCTCCACAACTTCTCTTTTTCTTCCTCATCATCCTCGTCCTTTCTCATCTTTTATATACGTTGTTGGCTGCATTGGAATGTAAGCTTCATGTGAGTTCTTCATGAAGTAGGTGCTTGAAAAATATTTTGGGTTGAATAAACAGTGTGTAATCCATCTATAATCAAGAAATAAATGTTAGCATTGCCTCCAAAGATCCATCCTTTAAGCTATAGGTGGGAAACAAAGTTGAAAGAATAGTAATCAATGTGGCCAAGGGTCCCAGCAGCCAGCTCTTGTCTCTTAACAGAAAGAACCCAGAGAGAACTGGTCTTCTGATGTCTTGTCCTTCCTAGTTTGAGGCAGCCTCTAAAAACCATAAGAACAATTTGTTTCAGTACTTCAGTACTTCCGCTTCCAGGCCCAGGAAAGAGCAGGAAATGCAGGGGCGTGTGAAAATCGAGAAAAAAGAAGAATTAAAGCCACTACACGTAAAGGGCTTAGAGACTTCCTCTGTAGCCTGTCAGGGCACATGCCTCTCAATGTGCTTTCACTGAGAGCCTGCAGGGACCATTCTTAGACAGAAAACCAAAAATCTAAAATATGAGTGCTAGTTCTCATTCATCCAATACAGATTTACTCAGGAACTACTGTGTATTTGTACAAGACAGGTGTGGTTCCTGCCCACAGGGGTATAACATAGAAGGGTAAATTTAGATTCTACCTGCCCACTATCCATGCTGAGCATGGGTCCAAGAAGGGCCCTAGGACATGTCTTAGATTTTCGAGCAATTTTAGATAGGGTGTAAGGTAAGCTTTAGAATCCAGCCAACCAAGACTCCAGTCTTTGCTACACTTATTATTATTAGTCCTCAAGGAAGGACTGTATTTATCTCATTTGTCACTGTATCCATAGACAAGTGCACAATACTCTCAATAAACCTAAGGGAAAAAAAATAAATTTCAAAGCCACTGTTTCTTCATTTGTCAAGTGGGATTATAAAGCCTACCTCATGAGGCTATGTGAGGATCCATTGCTCATGAAGTACCTGGCACGTGCTAGACACTCATTTCATGTGAGCTGCCATTTTTGGTAACAATGGTGGTGGTTTGGTGGTAGAGGAGGTTCGTCTACCACGCGGCCTGCGCAGTGGTTTCATTAATGAGGTTCTGGCATTAAGTTAGTTAGAAGAGATCAAAATAAAACACACAGACAGTACCTTATTTTACATTGCTAGGTCCGAGACGGCTCACCTCCCTGTTTCCCCGCCTTCAGCCGCCCAGCAGGGCAGCGAGGATTACTCTGGGCTAGCAGGAGAGAGAGAGAGCGAACACGCCGGGGAGTAGCCTTTTATTTGGGGGGACAAGAGATTCAGGGGAGAATTCCATCCAATGAAGGTTGAGGGGGGGCTGCACTCCAAGGTCAGGGTCAGTGATTGGGTCTCCAGGGTCAGTGGTTACGCACACCCCCACACGGATGGGCTCTCTCATCAGGAAAGGGTCGGGATAACTCCGACACAGCCAGAGTGCCTCAGGCCCTTAACGGGAGTCACCCAATCACGTGTCAGAATGGCTCCCCACAGGTTCGGTCATCTCTGGGTAAATTGCAGCACATTCCTGTCTCTAATGATTTGTTCCACCTGGAATTTTGGACTAAGTCTGGCCTGATGAGTTGGATCTCAGGGTGAGCCAATTCTCTTGGATAAGTCCTGTTCGGCTGAGCCAGAGCCTCTGGAGAAAGGAAGGATGTGTTTTATATCCCAGCTGCAGGGGTATCCAGCAGCAGAACTGAAACAGCATGACCAAGTGCAGCCCTTCTCATTTCATTATGGGGCAGGAGTCAGGGGAGGCCAGTTTAATTGCAACTGATAAATGGTAAAGAACGAGGGCAGGCAATGAGAATAATTTTACCAGTCTGTTCTCCATTTAATTTTCAAATCTGGGCAGGAGAGGGGAGGTCCTAAATATCCTTTTCCTAACTATATATCATGTGAGGTGCAGCTAAGCTTCCCTTGAAACCCATTCCCTCAATAGGTCAACAAGAGCCATTTACCAATATGCAGGGATTAAATTTTTAAAAATAGAGACTTAAGGTCTTTGTAGAAGCCAAAAACTCTATGAATCTCTCGATACTTTGGATGTTTAGCTCAGAATCTACTTGGTTACGAGGTATTGATCTCACAGCTTCAAGCTGAGCCAGACCTATGGGAATACTCTGCTTTTCCTGATATTTCTCAGTACAGTAACACTATACTGGAGATCTCTTCCAGAAATAAAGGCAAAGAGCCTTAAACTCAATGCCAAAGACGTTTGTGAGAAGACTAGGGTATTAGCATCCTTGTTTGCGAGAATCATTTTAGAAGCGGTTGCTGAGACACATGGGTTTGGCATCTGCAGTTTTGGTGGAAATGGGGAATGTCTTCTCAAAGAAACAGAAAAATACCATGACAGGAATGGTTTTAAGCAGTTGCCACTATTACTAGGTTGAGTCATTTATGTTGCCTTTGTCTTACTTTTATATACCTAGCTTTAAATTAACAGCTCTAATAAACAGCAATTTGGTTAGTAATGAGTTCCTTTGATTTTTTTAGGACTATTAGTTGGTCTTCTGAGTTCCTCTTCTCTAAATGACCAACAATTCCTCACAGCTGGGGAAGAAAAGAGCTCAGAAAAAAGAACACAGCTCAGAGCAAATAAACCATTTCAAGTCTTCTCACAAGGCAAGAAACACCTGTCATCCATTCATCCTTTCACAGGGGATGTGCTAACTGTGTAAGGAATTGGGTAGATAAGAGATGGACAGTCCTTCTGGGAGTTAGCATTCAGACGGTCTCAAAGAAAGATCAGCAATCTACCAATCAGAGAAACAATGGAGAAGCAGGCCAGGTATACAGGCTCAGCTTCATTTGGGGTTTTGCTTGATTAAAGAAAAAGTTGCCTGAGCCACTCAGGAGACTCACAACCAAGTTCAAAAGGGTACAATGATACCCATGTTCTTGAGCTAAAAATATTTTTCCCAGAAATCTCCCAGGTAAAGGCACTCAGTCAGCCACATCTGGAGGTCACCACATCTTGAGGTTAGCTGGAATTTGACTAAAAGAAAGGAAGGTCTGTATACTTCAACAGCCTTGTTGTAAGCAAGGTGACTTCAGCCCCTGCCCCCACCTTAGGTCTGAATTGAGAAACCCTGAGATGACCACAGCCCTAGGCCACCGTGTGCAAAAATGGGAAATGTCCCTTACCAGGTCCTCCTCTGTGTTAAGCCAGAATCATCAGCCTCTAGAATCAGGAACTGAGTGGCTTGACCATCTTGCACGTAAGCTGTATGCATTGGTCCAAAGGAGACCAGTGAGCAGCAATTCAATTTAGAGTTCACTGAACCCTCTGGTTTGGGAAGGAAATTGCTAGTAATCAATTGCAGCAAGCACACAGGCTCAGGGCCAGGAAGAGAAAAATCACTTTAATGGGCAAAGCAGATGTTACTAAATTCATTGCAAAAGTGAGATGGGCACAGAGCCAGGCCTTGCATGAGAGATGCTGATCTGTTCTCCTGAATGAAGAAAACAGAGACACTTCAAAAGCGGGGTCTATGAGGGAAGCCAAAGGTCTGTGTCCCTGTTAGGTTGAATAAAAGAAAATTCACCCAGGTGTTCAGGTTTCCCAAGCCATCATGAGGCTTAAAGCTGTTAACATCTCATAAGGATTTTAAACAAATCCAGAATACTAGCTTAAAACTGTCTGGGGAGTCTTCATTCAGTTCAGAGGAGCGTATGTGGTAAAGTAGATAGAACATGGGATAAGAACCATCAATTTGTTGGTTCCACAATCAAGAAGTTGCACAACTTGAGCAGAGGACTTCATTCCCCTCAGTTTCCTGAGCTGTAAAATGGGTCTAATCTTAGCTGTAAAATGGGTTAGTGATAATGTCTATCACTAATAATGACAGTGTCAGAGAAGGGCACTTAAGCAATAATATGTTCTCAGAGGCATCACAAGACTAGTGGCACTTGGATGCAGGGAGAACAAGCTAGTGACTTCACAGGGAGAGTGGGGGAAACCTGTAGTCCAGTATCTACTAGCTTTGCCAGGGCCTCTTAGGGATTGATTACTTCACAGGCCAATTATTTCTGTATAGGTTCATCGAATATCTCAGGTGCATGCGTTCAGAGAGTCCAATGTCACAGCCCAAAGAAAGTCATTACATGTACTTAGAACCTTTTCTTGATGTAGCTTTCTAATGCAAGCCCCTGGAAAAAGAGTTGATCCTGATTCCCCAAATCTGAAATGTTCTTTACTTATCTAATTCCCACTTATTCTTTTGAGGGCCAACCAGAGTCACTTCTCTGAGAATCACCCTAGATACCCCTGGGCCTCATGTCCCTACTCACATAGTATTCAGGTTGATATCAGTGGCCTTAAATCCTTCCTGGAACAAGACATGTCCAATTTTAAGCATGACATGTCCAACTTTAAGCATGCTCATTAAAAAAAATTAATGCTACTGGCTCAATTATCTGACTTAGAGTAGTACTAAATGGTCTTAACTGATATTCACCTGAATCATGGGGGTCTTCCACAAATATTTTGCAACTCTGTGGGCATCAAGTATTAATTGTGCAATAGTTAAAGTCTCTAAACCAGAAGGTGGAGCAGAGGGCTCTGTGGCTTGACTAGTGGTATCTACTTGAGGTAAGTTCCTCACTCTTCCTAAGCACTAGTTCCCTCATCTATAAATTGGAGACAATAACATGCCCTCTCCCTAGGGCTCATGTCACGATTCATGAGCTTGGTCCTAGGAAGTGCTAAGCACTACAATGCTGGCCGCTTAGTAATGGTCATTCTCCTCGAAACTTCTTTACCCGCACAGGCAGAGGGGGTGGCTAATCCACGCCCAGGCACAAAGAACAGTAAATTGCATTCACACCCTCTGAAATTTCCAAACCTCGGGCTTTTTCCATAGAGTGGACACTCTCCAGAAAGCCATGTCCCACTGAAAATGTGTTTCCAAGTTGCCATCAACTTTAGAATGTTCTTGATAAGCAAGCAAAGCTGCAGAGGAACTTTGGCAATGAATTTCTGGGGGCTGGTGAGAGGAGGATGTTTACCAGAGTGCAAAGACCAGGTCCAAAGCAGAGAATATTTTGGCCTAGAAAGATCTTGGAGAAGGCATTTTTTTTTTTTTTTTTTTTTTGCCAAGCACAGACTCCATTCTCAGGTCCTGAAGTCAGCATTAGAAACTAAACAAAACCTTCCCGGGTTCACATTTGTTTACTTTTGGCAAAATGCAACTTCCTGTTTGAAAGGAAAAGGGCAGTAAAGCTTTCTATAGCCTTCTCAGACATAAAGTTTCGACTGAAAACAATTGATTTGATAAGGATAAACGAATCAAACATGCACAATGGGGGATCCCTCTTCCCCTCAAAACGTTCAGGTTTTAATAGGGAAAGCGCTCAACAAACCAAAACAAATATTTTTTCAACTGTTGGCTCGTGAAGATTGTTTAGGCCATTTCTTCTCCTGTGAGCAAGAAAAACAGACATCAGGAGGGAGCCAAGTTACATGTGCTGTGTCAGAGAAGTCACTTCCACACACTTGGGGGTTGAAATTTCAGTTACATAGAAAGTCAGAATGTTTAAGTTCCCACAGTCACTTAAACCACATTCCCTAGCATGAATACAAAACAACTGGATCCCAAGTCCTTTGGGGTCCTGAAATTTCCTTGAATGGCACCATGCCCTGCACCCAGATTTGAAAATTGATTGAAAACCCCTCATAGCAAATCCACCATAAGCCTTCTACAAGGATTCCAGATAACATATTCTCCGTACGCGGGTATGGAGGGATGAGTTTTTGTAATTAATTGTTAGAGCACCTCGAGAAGCTAGCATAAAATATGGATTTATTTATCATGAAAGTGCTGTCTACAAATCTTGAATCCCTTTATCATATAGTATTAAGTTGGCATAGGACTTTAAAAACCATCTGGTCAACCTCTCCCTGCCCACCCATATACACATACATAAATAACGCTGGTGAGTAGTAGAGAGGTCTGGAGAAGTTTCCTCCCTAGATTGTAAATTTGCTTCTTAAGGCCAGAATGATTTTGCTTATCTTCCTGTTCTGTAAGGGAGCACTAGGAATGCAGTAAGGACTTAGGACAATGAACAAGTTGAAGAGCTGTCCTAGTCTGCAAAGTCAGGGTCAGCACATAGGACTCATGACTCTCAGTTTCGTGTGCTCCCCACAGTTCCAACCCTGCCCCGTGTATCCACTAGCTATCAAGGCTGAATAAGTCACTTAGAGTTCTTTTCAATCACACCCTATGCATTGAATTTTCCAACCCTTCTATAAAACACATTTGAATGTTGAAAAAAAGTCATGAATGTCTAGTTGATGAAAACACATGAATAACTAAATACCTTTCCTGAGCGATTTCAATATTTCCCAGAATGGAAATATTCTTCCCATCTCTAGAAGGCTGGGTTTTAAAAGAAGTAGATTTGTGCATATTCCATCCATTCCTTTAACCCTTCCCTGTCGATGACTAATAGGACAATCAGGACACAGGAGAGGAAATTATGAGAGATGTCACTTCCCCTCCCCTCACAGTGCAGCCAGATCTTGTCCTACAAACCAAAGCAACCAAGTCCATCAGCTACTTAAACCCTTAAGGAAAATGGGTCCATCTTGGCCCACAAGGCCCTCACATATGGCTTCCACCTGCCTGCCTGTCTTATCTATGGCCACTCTGCCCGGTTTAGGGACTTAATGAGATCTTTCATGACTTTACACTTATGGGTGTGCTCTGTCTGGAGTACACTTCACTATCACTGTGATTACCATGACCACTGCTATCACCACCACCGTTGGAAACCACCATCACTACCACCACCATAACTTAAAGCCAACACACCACCACCACCACCATTACCCCTTCACCATCATTACCACACAGTTACCACCATCTCACCAATACCCTCTGAAACTTGAAAAAAAAAAAAAAATTCTTCCTGTCTTAAGAACCAGCTCTAAGGGCTGAGGTTGTGGCTCAATGGTACAGCGCTCACCTAGCACATGTGAGGCACTGGGTTCGATCCTCAGCACCACATAAAAATAAAGAAATAAAATAAAGGTATACATACATGGAGTATAACTTATTCTTAAAAAAAAAAAAAAAAGAACCAGTTCTAAGGGAACTGTGTAAATGTTTCCTGATTCTGTACCCAGCGCCTCTCTGAGCTCCAACGGTCTCTTCATCTCAACTATGTAATTGCATACAACACGCTGCATTGTAGTTTATTCGATCACACATCCTTTCTAGGAGCCCTGTCCTCTGCTGTGCCCTGAAACTCTGAATAAATGAAAATATTTAGGGAGAGTCTGACCATACGTTATAGAACAGCAAGGGTCAAAGGAAAAGTGTGTGAGGACTGGCGGCACCCAGAGCAGGGTGCGGTACCTCCAGGCCAAGGCCAGGTGTCATATATTACTGACCTTGCCCCTCAGCAAAACTCTGGTGGTAAGTTCTTGCATAGCCTACCTCTATACTCTTTCTGGGTTTCTCACTTTGATTCAAATAGTCATTGAACAAAATTAGAGGGTACCTATTCCGTCCTAAGATCTTGGGCACATTAGGGAAAGAAACAACCAAACTACTCTTACGCAGGACTAGAATAGGTGGGGTGGAGTTATATGGGAAGGGTATTTGGGGTCAGGGGAGGATCCAGAGGAAGTGGGGTTTAGGCTGGAATCCGACAGTGGGTAAGGACTAGCCGAGTAAGGAGAAAGAAAAAGAGCAATGAGAGAACAGATATTTTTGTTCTCTGAACACACCAAGATTTATCTCCATTCATTCCCTTGCACTTCTGTTCCTGCTCCCAGGTCTTCATTCGGGCGTCAGCTCAGATGTCAACTTCCCAGATAAAACCGTTCATAACTACCCAACTAAATAAGCCCCCTTCACAGGCACCGTCTAGCACAGTGTTTCTCAAACAAAAGCTAGCAAAGGAATCCTTAATACAGATTCTGCCGGGCACACCATCACACATCTGTTATCCCAATGGCTTGGGAGGCTGAGGCAGGAGGATCATAAGTTTAAAACCAGCCTCAGCAACATAGTGAAGCTCTAAGCAACTTAGCAAGATCCTGTCTCAAAATACAAAAATATAAAAAGGGCTGGGGATGTGGCTCAGTGGTTAAGTGGCCCTGGATTCAATCCCTGGTACAAAAAAAAAAAAGATTGCAGATTCTGATTAGTAGGTCTGGGGACTCTCCTGAAATTCTGCATTTTTAACAAGCTTGTGATGCTGACAATCCAGAGACTATGCCTTGGGTAGCTCTGGCTATAATGCATCATCATGTCTGAATTTCTTCATGATTCTTATCACTATATAAAATTATTTTGTCCATCATCTTTTTTCTTTTTAGTTATTCTCATACATACAAACCACTCTCACTAGAATGTGAGTTGTATGGCACCACCATATTCCCAGGACATGGCATGTAGTCATTGCATATCAAATATGAATGAATGTATGAATTGATTAATCAATGATGTGGAGTTTGACCTTCTATCCCAGGACTTGACTTCCCTCCTTCAACCCGGACTTCCATAATAGGATATCAGCATCTCATACCAACAGTAGGAAATCTCCAATGTCAGCCTACACCATGACTGAGGGTTAGCACATGGCCTGAGTTTCAAGTTCCTTTTTTATTATTGCATCCCAACTCTGGGAACATGCTGTACCCCTTCCTGCTTAGCTTCTGATGTAAGCCCTTAGTGTTGTGGTCAAAGCTGCCCTCTCCACCTGAATCCTGACTCAACGGAATTTTTGGATTCTGCGCCATATGTTCTTTTATCTTTCTGAACTTCTCTAGGCCCTCTGACCAAAAAGCTCTCAAAATAATCTTAAAAACTCCTCTTTCTGGTCAGATAATGCATGTCATTCTGCAGCTCAAAGTGCCTTTCAATCTGGGATTGAGCAAAAGTTCCAATTTTTCCAAACCTTTTAACTTTTTCCAAATATTCTTTTTCTTTCTTTCTTTTTTTTCCCTGACATCAATGGGGACAAATGATCATGGCCAAGCTTTCTGGAATATCATCTGAAAGTAAAGTGCTGTGCCTAGTACAGGGAACTCCAGAGGACAGACATGGTCCCAGGCCCTAGAGACCTAAGGTCTTGTCACAGAAGAAAAGCAGCCAAAAACAATATCCTAATACAGAATATAAAGAGTGCCAAATGGTGGTTCCCAACACTTCACCTTACTGTGGCAAGCAAGGTGGCCCCATGGAAGTCTATTTTACTTTTTTTTAATAGCTATTTTTTAAAAATTAACACATAATAATTGTTCATAATTATGGGATGTAGTGTGATACTTCAATACAAAAGTATACAATGGCAATGATCAGGTCAGGGTAATTGGTATGTCCTTCGCATCAAACATTTATCATTTCTTGGTGTCAGGAATTTCAAAACCCTCTCTATTAACTATTTGTAAATGTAGTAGTAATTGTTGTTAATCATAATTACCGTATGGATCTAGAGAACATTAGAAGTTACTCCTTTTATCCAACTGTACCCTTGTACTTGGTAACCATCATCTCTCCATGCTCCCTTCTGACCTTTCTCAAGCTCTGTGTATTCTACTTTCTACTTCTCTAAGATCAATTTTTTTGGTTTCCACATGTAAGTGAGAACATGCCATATGTATTTGTCTTTCTGTGCCTGACTTACTTTACTTAACATAATGCCCCCCAGCTCCCTGCATGTTGCTGCAAATGACAGGATCCCATTGTTTTGATGATTTAATAATATTCCATTGAGTATCTCTGCTGTGTTTTTTCTTTGTCCATTCATGTGCCAATGGTCACCTAGGTTGATGCCATATTTGGGTATTGTGAACACTGCTATAATGAACATGGAGTACAGATGTTTCTTCAACATACTGATTTCATTTCCTATAGATATTTATCAATTAGCGGGATTACTGAATTTTATGGTAATTCTATTTCTGACTTTCTGGGGAAATACCATACTGCATACTGCTTTCCATAATAGCCACACTAATTTACATTCCCACAAGCACTGTATGAGAGCTTCCCTTTCTCTGCATCTTCACCAGTACTAATTATTTTTTGTCTTTTTTTAGTAGTAATCATTCTAGCTGGGTGTGATGATATTTCCTTGTGGTTTTGATTACCATTTCCCTGGTGCTTAGTGGAGTTAAGCATTTTTTCATATATTTATTGTCCATTTGTATATCTTCTGTTGAGAAATGTCTCTTTCGATCATCTGCTTATTTTTTAACCAAATTACTTTTTTTCTTTTATCGTTTCTGAGTTATTCAAGTTCCTTATATATTCTGGATATTAGTCCCTTGTTGGATGAACAATTTTTGAATATTTTTCCCATTCTGTAGGTTGTCTTTTAGGAAATCCATTTTTTTGACACCATTTTGTCAGGTCCTAGTTACTCCCACTGAAAATTTCTTCTTAGTCTCTTACAACAATTCTCCCCGTCTTTGCCTTTAAATGCTAATATGGTTAGGATTTAGTTGTGGGCCTTTTCTATCTCTAGATTTCCCTGTTCTGGGAAATCTCAACCATTTACATGACTTTAAATACCATCTCTATGCTGACAACTGCCAGATTTCTATCTTTATTCCAGACTTTTCTTTGAAGGATAGGGTCGTATGAACAACTGTTTGGTTAACATCACTGTTCTGTCTTACAGACATCTCAAACTTGACATATCCAAAACCGATGTCTTAGATCTCTCTCTCTCTCTCTCTCTCTCTCTCTCTCTCTCTCTCTCTCTCACACACACACACACACACACACTCACACACACACACACATATACACACACACACTCATGCACACACATGT
This sequence comes from Spermophilus citellus, assembly GCF_964194105.1. Lineage (NCBI taxonomy): Eukaryota > Metazoa > Chordata > Mammalia > Rodentia > Sciuridae > Spermophilus > Spermophilus citellus. The sequence goes on along the minus strand of NC_138195.1, from coordinate 26,429,907 downwards.
ACACACAAACACAAATGCATACACTTACAGGCACATACAACCCCCATTTAAAACCCATCCCCCTCCCACTTCGTCTTCCATTTCAGTAGTTATTGTTGGAGGGTTTGGGATGGCAGCATATAGAATTCTCCTCTCTTGCCACTTCTAATCCAACCAGAATCAGTTAGAAATAAATTACACAAAATTTAACACGAAATGATTGAACCAAGTAAGAATTGGATTTTGCTATTGTTTTGGTTTTGTTTTTCAGAAAAGAAGTGTGGTTTTTATTTTTCAGAAAAAAGGTGAGACGGTTGATCTGGATCAGAAGTCAGGCTCATCTCTCTACACCCTTAGTGATGACCTTTTCCCTCCTGCTATTGTCTCATGCCCTCAGGGTGGCTACTCCACAGCAGCAACTGGAATTCAAGCAAGAGTGGGGAAAGCAAGGGAGAAATTCATTTGGCAGTTGAATTCACTTCCTTTCTCAGAATCTCTGCCCCGCAAGTCCCTCTTAGATCTCATTGGCCAAAACTCTGTCACATGGTTACCCTTAATTGCAAGAGAAGATAGGAAATATAGAGGCTTTTTTTAGCTAGGCATATTGTCACTCTGAACAACATTTATATTATAAATGTTATATAATTTCCATTACATAGCATTATGTTAGGAAGACGAGGAGAATGGATATTGGGTAATCAATCTGAGAGTCTGCCACAAAATCTACCAGCAAGTTCTATGATTCCCACTTCGAAAATACATCATGATTTCATCCCCTTTTCTCCATCTGCACTGCCACCAGCACCATGATCCGTCCTACCAAGTTACTGCAAAGGCCCTTCAAGATGACGCGATTCAACAACTGCCAACCTCCAATCCTTTCTCCACTCAAAAGAGTATTCTTTTAAAAGCATATATCAGATCATGTTAATTCTTCTGTTAAGACTCCTATAACTTCCCACTTCATAAAAAAATAAAATCCAAGCATCTGTCATAACAAACAGTCCCTGCATGATCTTTCTAGTGGCCTTTCATTACACTCTTTATTCTTTCATTTTCATGCATTCATTCACTGAAACATATTCATTGAGTGCCTGCTGTATTCAAAGCACCATTTCAGGTACTGGAAAAAAGTAGTGAACAAATTGGGGGGAAAAAAACAATCTTTCTTCATGAAGTTTACACTGTAGCATACAGATAATAAAATACATAAGTGAAACAGCGTGCTGGGTGGGTATTCATCACTCAGTTTGTTCCAGATGCTCTAGGTTTCTTTGGTTATTCCAACTCTTTCTGAGGACCTCATGTGCCCCAAATGCTCTTCTCTCACCAGTCCCACAACCCTGCCCTTATGTCTTTGGGTGTCAGCTTAAGTTCCCTTCTCCTGGGAGGCCTTCTCTGACCAGACTTTTTAAAACAGGAGTACACTAGCATTCTCTGCCTAAAGAGAATGTTATTACATCTTGAAATTGGATGAATGAATGGGTGGATGGATGGATTCACATAGTAACTTGTTTAATGCCAGTCTCTCTCACAGAAGACATACCTCTCTAATTGCACTGACCGTATCTATTCTCTTCAACTTTCTTCACACCCAGAGCTTAGAACAGTCAATGTCTGACAGTGGAGGCACTGGATAGATATTTGTCAATGGATGGATAAATCTGTGAATGAAGGAAGTGAGTGTGAAATGTGCCTTTAAAACCAACATCAGTGTTTCTATAGGAGACAGAGCAGAAAAGTCTTTCTTAGAGTAAACTGTGTGGAGGAAAACCAAAGGGCAGGAATTGGCTCCGTGAGGCTGATAGGCAATTAGCCACTTTTCCCTAGAATCACAGAGGATGATGGGTAGACTGACGACAGATGAGGGAAGATCTCTAATTTAAGGTTTATTTGAAGCAGCCTTAAGAATAATTACAAAGGCCAGATGCAATGGTGCACACCTGTAATCCCAGTGGCTCAGGAGGCTGAGGCAGGAGGATCTCAAGTTCAAATCCAACATCAGCAAAGGCAAGGCTCTAGGCAACTCAGTGAGACCCTGTCTCTATATAAAATACAAAATAGGTCTGGTAATGTGGCTCAGTGGTTGAGTGCCCCTGAGTTCAATCCCTGGTACTGCCCCCCCCCACAAAAAAATTTTAAATAAATAAATAACAGAAAGCAAACACATCTTAGAAGAGCTCCATATCAACCCCTAAATCCAACCCAAAGTCACTGCAACATGCCACTCAAAAATCAAAAGACAAGAAAACTTCACCAATAGGATTATTCCATGTTGGACATACAAATCACCTCTTTCCTCTTAATCGACTTAAGTATTTTTTAAAAACATTTTTTCTGATTAGAAAAAGTATTATATATTATTAGTAAATTTGGAAAACATAGGAAATGACAAAAGAAATTACTATCAGTAGATGCTTTTCTCCAAAGGGAGATACTTTTCATGGTGGCTCTGCATGCTAGATGGAGGGGATAGCAACACCAGGGACTCAGCGCTGGGTGATCATAGGAGATTGACAACCTTGACTCCAGTGAGTAGTACCTGGCATGTGACATTGAAAAGTCACATTGTCCCTCTACCCTTGGTTTTCTCATTGGTCAAAGAAAGGATTTTCTGATTCATGGTATTCAAAGTATATTTCTTAGAACCCTCACGTCTCTTCATGCAGCTGAGAGCCATAACGATCTATATTTCATTATTGAGTTTTGGCACAGTTTTGTACACAGGATTTTGCTGTGGTTCTTGTTTTAGTTTGTTTTGTTTTTAACAACAGATGGGGAGACTCAAACAAGATCACAATTCATTTTTCCAGATATACAATAAAGTTACTTCCAGCTCGAACTTTTGATGATAATTCTAATTCCCTCTGGTAAAAATTGATGCAATCATGATCTGGACATAACTGAATTTTCCTTTTCCTATAGGTCTAGAGAAACTTACCTAAGGATTCTAAAAGTATCAAGATATTCTAAATGAAATAACTTATGCCAGATCAGCTATAGCTGTATGACTTTGGGGACAGCATTTAACCTCCCATACTTTTGTCTCCTCATCCTTAAAAATGGGTCTACCAAACCACTCTGGCAAATGCAGGGAAAATGAAATTTTATCATATTCACAGAAGTGCCTAGCACTCAACAAGGAATAGAACAGTAGCTTAAATTTCCTGACTGCTTTCTGAGAGCTAGGACCAGTGCCAAAGTTTGGTATACATTCCATTATTATATCATTCCATCTGCACATGAGCCTAGGAGACATTTTTATTATTGTTGTTGTTATCACTACTATTATTATCTGTCATTGTCCCCATTTTGCAGATGGGAAACTGAAGCTTAATAAGAGTAAATAATTTTTTTTTTCAATTTCACCCAGAGCTTAGAGGTAAACCCAAACAGTCAGATTCATGAGGCTGTGCTATGAAAAGCAAAACAATCACAGTAATAAGCCTCGCTGCAGCTCACATACTTTGAGGCCTTGTTCCATGGCAGATCCTGTTACAACAGCTTTGACTCATTTAGTTCTCACATCCCATAGAGCAAGCACTACTTTGACAAATTAGGAAACTGAGACACAGAGATGCTAAGTGTTGTAATATCTCCACTGCCTTTCTTTGGTTGACTGCTTAGAACTGGCTTCAATTCTTCAGAGTTTCTGCACTGGATATCAGGAGTCTACACAAATGATTATGTAACTGATCCTTCTGAAAACATGAAATAAGAATTATCTTCTAAAGTGAGAACTCCCGGAGAGGGGGTGCATTAAGTCAGGATTTACATCGGCAAGAGGTAATTAACAAAGTCTCCTTCCTTCCTACCTCCACTCATCCAATCAATTATGGTTCCTGCAGTCTCACCTCCTGAATAGTTCTCACCTCATCCCTCCCCCTTCATCCTACCTTGACTGCTCTAGCTTGGTCTATTTTGTGACTCAGAAGGCTCCCACCTGGTCCCCCTGCTCCAGTTGTGACACTCCCCTAACCCCCTTGAACCTACTCACCCTCCACACTTTAATTTCCCCACTAAAATCCCTTCAATGGCTCCCCCATGACCTATGAAATCAAGTCCAAGCTCTTACCCACATTTGTGTTTCCAATCTCATTTCCAAGTTTAAAATGTGTATTCTAACATCAATAAATTGGTCATAGATCCTCACCCACAATGTCATTGCCCACCACTGTGTCTTTGATACACCTTCTCTCTGCATAGAAATCCTTTCCATCTTTCTATATGTAGTTAACTCTTGCTCTTTCTTCTGTGAAGAACAAGGATACATGAATATGTGAAGTATCCCGTGAAGTATCCTTGCTCCAAGATCCTAATAAACCCTGCATTCTTACCATCCTCAGATATCTATTTACCTATCTGTCCTACCACACTGCATAATTGTTGTATTCTCTTGCATCCAAGATATCTATATGTGCAGTGAGTGATATAAAATAAGCACTCAAGTACTTCTGAAATAATCAAATCTAAGTCAGGAATTGTAGGGGGAAGTACTTAAATTCTTAGCATATCGTCAGTTATAATTAATATTCATTGAAGTCTCTCAATTTTGAATAATTACAGTAAGCACCTAACATGGGCCATTTGCTTTTCTAAGTCTTTGTCTCATTTAATATTTACAATAGCCCTGTGAATTAGGTGCTGTGAATTACTTTCCCCAATTTACAGATGCAAAAACTGGGAGTAATTAAGCAACTTTCTTTCCCAGGGTCACAGATTCAGTAAACAGTAGGGTTACAGTCTGAATCTGACTCCAGGGTCAAGTTCTGAACCAATAACCACAAACCAGAGTGCCAGCCAACAAGCATATATCAAAGTGAGAACTGTCATCACTGTGTACATGGGGCAAAAATAAGGGGATGACACCTGGTTTGGAAAGAACCAAGACAGACTTGTACTCTGCACAGAATGTCAGCAAATTCCGCTGGTGACAAGAATAGTTATTTGGCATGTTTATCTACATGTAGCTCCAATCCTGCAAAATGAGGAATTGATCCTATGGTCAGGTTAACGTAAGCCACCATTTAGCAGTTAAAGGCAAAGGTTTTTGAGTCAAACAGACCTATTTAAATCTCAGTTCCATTCACTGCAAATAATTGATCTTCTCCAAGACTCAGTACCTTCATCTACAAACTAGAGATAATGATACTTAACCAATTTTGAGGATTAAGTGAAATAATGCAAGCTAAGTATCCAGTGATGTGCCTGACACAGAGGTGCTCAAAACAGCTGCTATTACTTTTTGTTATATGTAGTGACAATTATTTTTTCCTTCTTTGTAGTTTATCATATAGTTTTGATCATACTGTATTTTTAAGAATACAGCTAATTAATTTTTTTAAACTTGAATCAATCTTTTCCTATATTTGTTTTGATTATAACCTTATAAAGTAATTCTCTACTTGCCAAAATTAGTCACCTATTATTTTCTATTGAATTTATGGCTTAATTTTTTTTACATGTTTGCAATACATGTAAAACCTGTTTGTGGGTAAAACATGAACACTGAATATCATTCCCATTTCTCCCCAGCTCTTGTCTACTTATTCCAACCATTAATTAGGTAATTCATTAATTAGGTAATTCATCTTTTACCCACTATACTATACTTAGCCTTATTTTATTTAGGACTATTTCTGGACTTTGGATTTTGCTCCATTATCTGCCTGAACATGGAACAGTATCAAATTCTTTTCTCAAGTATGGTATTTTTATGATATTTTAAAATATCTACTAAAAATAAAAAAGACTGTACTTAAAAGCAGCTGCTACTATTGTGATACTGACTATTATCATACAAGCGCCAGACATCATTCCAGGAAGGGAATGTTATGCAGAATACTTGGGTGCTGGAAATCCATCCCTGCCTCTAGGGAAGGGGATGTCAGAATCTGGAAAGACAACCTAAAAGCAACCTGCAGAGACTTGGTTGCAAGTTCTTGACAAGTAGAGGGGAAAGCTCAGCGTTATTCATGGTATGGTTTAAGAAAGAAGCCCTGGAAGTGTCCGGTTTCACCCTTCGTTGGATTTCATTTTAATAGTTAATGGATCAGAAATGTTAAGGGTGGATCAGAAAATAAGGTCTTCCAGGAAGATAAATCTTTACAATCTCTGCTCAGGACAACACTGGAGAATAATTTTCCACCTGGCTTCACGGAAAGGTAATATTTGCATCCGTCTAGTCTCATCACCGATACTAATCAACTGCTGATCAACTTAGTCTTTGCAAAGACGGTTCCTGCCACAAAGCATGGCAGGCAGTGAATTGGGGTGCTGCCTCAGAGCCTCACTCATAAAGACTACTCAAGTGTCTCTAAAAGGTAGAGTCTTGTGATTTAACTAGGATAGGATTGGGGCAAGTTGAATGGATTAGAATATATTAAACAACTGACAGGGAAAATCCTGAAGATTCCCCAGGTGCCCACAGTCCCCAGGCCTGCGCTTTCCCTTCTCCCATAGCTATTCCTCCCTTCTTCTCCTCCTATCCATCCCACTGCTCATGCTGTCCATGTCCAGGGACACCATGTTACAAATATAGGCCTCCGCGAGGTTGGTTAAAGTCATCTCACTCCTGTCTTTACCATATTTTTTGATGAGAAAAATCATTTTCACATTCTCTAAAATACTAGTTTGGAGTGTATCAAGGAGTGTTTGTACACTTCCTTGACTCAACTAAAGTAATACATATTGTTAATATTTCTTGAGCGTGTAATATATACTCATATTTCTGTTGACAGGTTTTATTTCTTGCAATTTTTTTTTTGTTTTGGTAAAATATGCATAATGAAATTCACCATCTTAACTTCTTTCAAGTGCACAGTGGAGTGGCATTAAGTACATTCAGAATGGGGTGCAACCATCACCACCGTCCGTCTCCAGGACTTTTTTTCACCTTATAAAAATGAAACTCTGTATCAGTTCAGGGTTTTTTACAGAACTTTATGAATTAGATATTATTATTATCCTCATTTTTTTAACCAAGGAAACATACCCTGAGAGATTTAAAATTCATCCAATTCACACGGCTAATAAAGGAAGAAAAATGGTTTTCAATCCTAAATGTACTAGAGTTTACACTAACAATCTTAACCTAGAACCTTCTTTCATAAGCCAAAGCAAACTATTTCTTGGCTGTCCTATAACAAAAACAACTCAAGGGGCTCTAATTTCAGATTATCTGCCCATAATCTGAGAGGTCCTTTATCTCTTTGAGATAGATTACAAAACACAAACTCTTCCCAGGAGACACTTTCTTTTTCAAAACCTGCACCCACAGGTGAAAATGAAGAGGAGCATGAGCCGAATGCCCCCAAAAGTCTGCCCTAAAGTCAGGGAGTCAGCACAGCTGTGCAGTTGGCCTCCAGGCTGCCCACAACTTGATCTGTTCAGCCCATTCCCTGCTTGCACATTCCCAACAATGCTTAAGTCCAAAGCTGCCCCAGGAAGTCCTGTGATGTGTCAAGATAAGGAGTCACTAAACATAAGGCCCTTTCCTAGAACCATTGTTTAGATTTAGTTCAGGGGTTTCTGCCTGAGCACGGCAACACCATTTTAGAAATTTATAGTAGAAGGACAGATGGCAGGGTTCTGCCTGTCACTTAGCTGCGGGCACCATGGGAAAATTTAGACATCTGCATAATGAATGAAAATGCTGGTTAGATGCACTCACATAATTCCATGTGTCCTTCCTATTAGGAAACAATACAACACTGGGTTCTTCTTAGTTCTTAATTACTGTAACATGCATTATCTCAATTAATACAACACTGGGTTCTTCTTAATTCTTAGTACGGTAACATGCATTATCTCAATTAATCCTCACACCTATTCCGTGACGTGCATACAGACTAGAGAACTGAGATCTAGAGAAGGTAAGCCACTTCCTCAGTGTCTCACAACAAGTTAGTTCCAGGGTTTCAATTAAGGTGGTCTGACATTCTTACTCTTGACAGTTCTACATCCTGTGAGAAAAACATCTAAGTCTTCAACATGGTGCAATGCAGCCATTTTCATCCATGGAGCTGGGGATGTAGCTCAGGGGTAGAGTGCTCAACTAACATGGACAAGGCTCTGGGTTCAATGCCAAGTACCACCCAAAAGGTCCATAGTGCTCCCAGATGATTGCTCTATGCTGTCCTATAACCAAATTCAGATTTGAATTTTCCCCGTCTGTTGTGTTCCATATTTTTCATTTTTTAAAGTAACTCCTTGCTAGAGTAAGATCCCACAAAGTGTTGGGTCCAATATCAGCTGGTGGATATTTCTTCAGTTGATCCTGAATCTCCATTTTGAGCAGTGATGTTGATCTAAATTACACCGAGCAAGAATGATACTATCCAAGACCACACATATACAACAAAGTACGCAGAATGTGGAAATGAACTTATAATAACTTAGTGATTCCAGGAGGAAATTTCTCCCTAGTATATCTCAGAAATTCATGTTCACAAAGTACGCAGAATGTGGAAATGAACTTATAATAACTTAGTGATTCCAGGAGGAAATTTCTCCCTAGTATATCTCAGAAATTCATGTTTTTCTAAACCCCAAATTGCAAGAAAATTCAGTCAAGAAACTGAGAAAACGGGAAAAAGTATAACTTCATTGTAAGAACTAAAATTTAGCAACTAATATGGAGACATCACCAGTTTGAAGGAATCCACTGGAAGCAAGTAGAACATAAGGGCCAGAATACATGCAGCTAAAGGTTAGGGTGACATTTTCAGGAACTGGTAGATGCCTACATAGGATGGAAGCCAATCCTGTCCAATCAATCAACCTTGCCAATCAGTCAATCTTGCTTGTAGCTGTTGCTATGTTAGAAATACACATTTGTGGACCTCAATGTAGACAATAGTGAGTCATTTTGGAAAAACTTAATACATTTATATATATATATACACACACACACTTTATGAAAATCCTGAGTGGTGTTCCAAAACATAAAAAATTTGTGAACCAAATTAGTTCTTAAATCAGCAATTTCAGTTTCAAATACCACCCAATAATGTTTGCCAGCATTTTCAAGCAATGGAATGTTTGCTATGGGATACCATTCATGGAAAATGGTACTAATCTTAGTATTTCTTATTTATTAAATATACTGTTTGATATCAGTGATAATAGATAAAGAGTATGAAGACTGTTTTAGTATCTTTAAAATAGCAGGATTTAAGGAATTCCTAAGAATTCTGATTTCTAATCCTCAAAGATTATCTGTTGAAAATCTGGAAACACACTAGAACTTTTAAATGAGATAAAGTGGATTTCAAGTTCTGCGTGCTCAAAAGCACGTTCTTTTCAACATTCAGAAGCCACAGCTTCAGTTCCTACCAGAAGTTGTCCCACAAGCTGATGGCTAACATGTCATTTCTGTTGTGATCTCTCAGGTAAGAAATTAGGATCAGGGTGAACTCCAGTGTCCTCACAGCAATACAAGGAATTCTGTGTGCTTCTGAAGAAGTGGTGTCAGATTATAAAATATCAACAATCCATACAGGACTAGTACCAGCAGAATAAAGCCAAATCTACCCAAAAGGGGGAAAAAAGGAAGCAATCACTATTTTTCCAGACAACATGTGGACTTTAGATAAAAGTTTCCAAATTTCTACAGCAAAGGTCTAGAGAAAAACCTAGCCCAACAGATCAGACAACATCAGAACCTACAAGCGGCCCAAAGAACATTCCACATAAAGTGAGCCCTGAAGGATCCCTGAGAAATAGGCAAGGTGCCAGGGAATTCAGGACAAAAGAGAGGGAATTCAGGCCAACGGCCTCCTCTTCTCCCTCATTTTGTACCTTCCACTTTCTGTTTGTGGCAGATGTTGAGCTCTACAATGCCTTGGTGAGGCCCTCCCCTTTGTTTGGAAAGTGCCTCTTTTTGAAAGAGAGAATATTACTCCCATGATAGTTTCTGTATGAATTTTTTATGGATTTTTTTATACTCTTTCCTCTGCTGAACTTGGCCAGTCTACCTACTCACTTATATGACTGTATATGGAAGTTAAATAAATAAATACAGGTATGTATATCATGCCAAAAAATTTTTAAAAATAGTTTGAAATTAACAATTTACCAAGAAAAGGTTACTCTTGTAGAAGACTATAGTCTAGGCATGGATATTTTATGGAAATTCCTCACTTACAAACATATCCTACTCACAAAGCTAACTCTTTTAAAAATTTCTTCACGCAGCTACTACCCTCAAAATGGAACTTTAAGAAAACAGTCAGGTTATCTTTGTGGAAGGACCCATGGCAATCTTTTCTCATTCCATCCAATGTGCGTATATTACTACCAATGTGTGGTCTTGTGTAGTTTTTATTTTGTTTTATTAATAAATCTAAACTTTTCTCCAGAAAAAAAAAATATCTTGCTTGTAGCTGTTGCTATGTTAGAAATACACGTTTGTGGACCTCAATGTAGACAATAGTGAATCATTTTGGAAAAACTTAATAAATTTATATATATCTGTCATTAGACAGTTTTTTAAAGAAACAAAGAGCAGCCTTCACAAGACCATTCCTAATTGCAGCAGTCAGCAGAAATCAAACAGGCCCCAAACCCTCTCCACCAGAGTGACCTGGCACGTATTGTCTAGGAAGAAGAACTTGATCTTTATATTGTGAAAAATGGGAAATCTTTGGAAGATTGGTATGCCATGCCTAAGGTAGTATTTTTTTTTTATCTCTCCAAAATTCGATGTTACAGTCATCTGTCAGCCAGCTATTGGCCCATTACCCAAACTACTTCTCTAAAACTCACTTTTATGTTTTCAGTCAATTCTTTCATATGGGGGAAAGAGGTTATAATACACTATTTTATAAATGGCTGCCAAAGACTTTGTGGGTGGAAGAATACATGGACAAGTCATTGAAGTTGTCTGACCTTCAGTTTTTTCATCTATAAAATGGGGGGGGGGATGCCTACCACGTGACAATAAGTATAAAAGTCTCAGCAGGGTGCCTAACAAGTAAACATTAGCTCTCCAAATGTTAGCAGATCTCATCGTTGTCAACATCACCACCACTATCAATCCCCACCACCATTATCATCACCAGCAGCAACTCCAACATAGGCCACCAAAGCAGGCCTTGCCGTGGGCCCTGAAACCACCCTCCCCAGGCAGATTCTTATTGTTCACCATAGGATTCCTCAGTGCGTTCTTCTCCAGCCCAGAGGAGATCCAGAGTCTGGGTCTGAGAAAGAGTTTGTTGAAAGAGTTGTAAATAATTAAGGCGGCTGAGGGCGTTGTCCAGGAAAAGCAAATGAAGTGCTAATTCAAGCACAATGACAATCCCCAGAAAATTTAAACTGGTTGGACATTCTGTGTTATTGGAGTGTTCCTTGCAAATGCTCATCTACCCCATTTAGATTCCCTTCACAAATGGCAGCTGCCCACAGATATCCTTGATGAAATCTACCTTAAGAGTATTGTTCAGAAATGAACATGTTCTGGGCTCCTCCAAGGACCAAGTTAAGATCATTTGTTCCCTACTCTATTCATCTTTCACCCCCAAACACATTCTCTCGCAGGAATCTTCCTCTTTAGAAGTTCCTCTCCTGGGTTTTAGAGAACCTTTTGGCTTGAACTCTTTCTAAAATTAAAGCCAACTGCTGTTGCTCTTAGATGCAGGGATACTTCACTCTGGCCAGAGCTGACTATCACAGACACATCCCAAACCACATCAGTTCTTATTGTTTAAACCGTCTTAAGCAGCTGTTAAAACATACCCTAAGATATCAAAGCCACTCTAATTAACTTCCTGCTTCTCTGGGACTTCAAAGTCTTTCAAAAAAAAAAAAAAGAAGTTTTAAATAGAGTTTTTATAGAGAATTTGACCTAATATTTAAAGAAAATGTTGTAAGCTTGCCCAAGATACTCTAACTTCTCCTTCCCTGTCCCACCCCTGATTCCCCTCCCCACCCTACACTAGCCATAGAGTTCTGCAACTAACTGTGAGAATCAAAGGGAAAATCTTAGATCTACCATAATCTAGAAGGTAAATCTCTTCCCATACACCCACCTTATTTCTCAGGTTGGTCACTAAGTCCTACCTGAATGGCCTTCCCAACCTGCCAACCATTTGACCATTCCTTCAAGACATAGCTCAAAGGCACCTTCCCTACAAAGTGTTCCTACTTTCCCAGGATGAGGATACCACACCCCTCCGCTGGTGCCCTTACAATCCCCACATCTCTGCTTGGCTCTCATCACAATGAACTGGAATGTATCCCCGTTTATATGTCTGTCTCCCTGTCTAGACTGTGAGGTCCACAGGGCAGGGACTGTTTTGTATTAGACTTTTGTGTTCTCACAGCCTAGCAGAAGATTCTGCATATCCATGGGCAGGGCTCGATAGATGTGTGATAAATGACTGAGTTTATCACATAGTCATTCTGGGCAAAGTTAGATTGGATTTTAGTAAATTCATTCCTTATTGGGTTTTGAATTTTGCTTTACTAGGGGTACACTTCTCTCAGTAATAGTCATAAAAATTAGCCAAAACTTGGAGAAAGAGAGAAAGAGGGAGAGGTGGCACATATTTCCAAAGTCACTCAGGGATTTCCTAGGAGGATATACTTAATTTATCTCATTGTTTGCTGTTGACGAAAGACAATTCAGTGAGGTTACTGTTATCCTGTAGATTGTTGCCTATACAGATGTAATTTCTGCCGGGTAGAACAGATAACCCTTAAGATTTACGGCCTGTTGGACGTTAACCACTTTATATATAACTCTACAATCTTATCCTAACATTTCTTTATTAAATCACCTGTAAATATCTTTACTTCTTAGTCTTTGACCAGGCTATAACAACTTACTGGTTCCCTTGTTAGTTCATGAGTTAAATAAAATCCTTAAGTTCTTTTTAATGTTTTCCTGAGTCAAGATCTACCTTTTAATTTTTAATTAAACCATAGTTACAATTGACCCTAGCTATAATTGACCAGAGTTATACTTCAGAATGACAATACAAAACAAAAAGGTCATTAGGGTAGGAGAGGTGAAAGTCCTGGGCTAGGACTAAGAGCCTGGCTCAGGGAGAAACTTCCTATGACCTTCAGAATCTTCCTTTCACTTATCATTCAAATGGGAACAGTATCCTCAGCTCCCCATGTTCCTAGCAGTGTTATTGAGATATGCAAATGGGACAGTTTGCTTAAAGAATGTTGAAAAAGTCTAACATACCAGTCCCTGGGAAGGCAACGTGGAAAGAGACTGGAATGAACCCCGGGAAGGAACTGTACCACCCCCCCGGGAGTTAAGCCACTGTCCCTTCTGCCCAGACGTCGGCAAGAGCCTTCTGAGGCTTCCACTCATTCTTGCCTGCATTCTGTCCACTCTCCACACCGCAGCAGTGTTCTTTCAAACCCCTGAGAGGATGCCCCTGCTTTGAGACCCCCACAGCTCTTCAACACTCGAAGGATAAACTTGAAACCCTTTTCCTGCCAGCTAGTCCAGCCCCGTGGCTTACCCTCTGCACTCACCCCTACACTTGTTGCTCCAGCTACAGAGGAGATATTAGGTGCCCCAGATGTTCCTCAGTTTTTTCACCTGAGGTGACAAAGGTGAGACTATTTATTATTATGCCTGTACACACTCATTCCCATCTCTGTGTCTTTATATTACTGGTTTCTTTTTAACTTAAATCTCTCCCTCTAGGAAAGATACTCTCTGCCCACTCTCTAAAATGCATATACTATTCCTCTCTCCCTGGGCACCTTCTTCTTTTCCTTGAAAGTAGTCCCCAGAATGTGAGTACAGTCATATGTCATCTGTCTCCCCTATCAGGCTGCATTATGGTTTGGATATGGATGTCCCTTACATGCTCATATACTAAAGCATTGGTTGCCAATCGGTGATACCCTGGGAGGATACCCTAGTGGAAGGAAGTTAAGTCATTGGGGACATGCCCTTGAAGGGGATATTGTGACCCTGCCCTTACTGTCTCTCTGTTCCTTGGCCTCCATGGGATAAGCTGATTTGTTTTACTACACATTCTGTTCCATAATGTTCTGCCTTGTCACAGGCCCCAAAACAACCAAGCTGGTCAACCAACCATGAACCGAACACTCTAAAACTGAGCCAAAATAAAACTTTCCTCTTTTTAAGTTGATTTTCTCAGGTACTTTGTCATAGCAACAGAAAGCTAACACAGACTATAAGCACAAGGACAGACTATGTCTCTTCCGTTTGCCTGGTGCCTGGTTCCTAGTAAGTGCTTAGTACATGTTAATTGAATAAATAAGAGTGAAGGCATAAAACATCCAGCTGGCTTCAAGTAAAGGTGGGCTACACAGTTCATACACATTTCTGAATCAGTGCAGTGCAAGTTCTTCCATCTCTAGCACATGTTTCCAAAGACTAAGAAGAAAAACTCCCAAGCTCACAAATCATGGATTCTGAGAGGCCTCTGAGAACAGAGCCCCTCAGAAATGTTCTGCTTAAGGAACAACAAGTAATAACAGGACTCCTCACCAACTCTTCATTTCGTAATTCCAAAGATACTGAATCTCTTTATGAGGAGTGAACAGCCCTTCCTACCAAGAATTAAACATTACCCAGAAACATGACTGCTTCTGTACCCAAGGGCTAGGTTTAAAGGAGATGAAAGAAGCAACCAACTGGAATTCAAGAATATTTCAACAGCACAATGGGGAGAGAAAATCCCAGGCTGTCCCACAGGACTCCACCCGCCTGGTTTGCTTCAGGGTGTCCAATTACATGGCTCCCTCTCCACGGGCCCATGTTTCTTAATCAGAGCCAAAGGGCAAAGCTCCACTTTCAGGGGCTCAGGGTTTACAGTTTCCATGATCACTCTTCCCAGCCACTCCAACCACTTTGGCACAATGCTCTCAGCCCCACAGGATGATCCTAGGGATTCTGGTCCATGCTGGTTCAGCACAGCCTTGTGTGAGGAGAGACCTTGAATGGGCAAGCTACCAAGAGTAATGATGTGCTTGGCTGCCTTATCAAGGATGTCAAGCAGCACTAAAAGAGGTCATGGTGGCCCCAAATTGTCCCCTGGAAAGGTTCTGATGGGCCAAGGGCCAAAAAGGATTTTGCTCACCCCATGGCTGACCTCCACAGAGTTGTTTTAGATCAGATGTTGCTGGAAACCTGCCACTGGAAGCCCTTCCCCTCAACGGCAGGGATGCCAATAGGGCTCTCTCCTTTGGGGGAGAAAATATTCTAGTACAACTCAAGAGAGTTTCATCACAGATGCTCCAGCTAGAGTGCCAACCAAGTGCTTTCCTTTTCCCAGGTACAAAAGGCACTGTTCTTCACACACACCCCTCTCTGCCACCTTTACCCAAAGGCCAAGCTTCAGCCTTCGAAACCAGGACTCCCACTTTACAGCCACCCAGACTAGCCCTCAAGTCTTTACTAGGGAATCCACATCAGTGCTTCTTATCATTCCAGAACCTTCACATCCAATTAAGTGGCTCTCCTTCTCCCCAATGCATTAAACTCTTAAAACATCTTGAAACTCAGAAAACGACACATATGAACTTGTTACCATGCTTTGTTTAATTTTTTTTCCTTCAGAAATATTCTTGTAGCTAAAAATAGAACATTTTCCATTCTGAGGAACAAGAAGCATCCATGGGAATTAAAGTAGTGCTTCATGCCTCTCCAGAAAATTCCTGCCAAACACGCACACTCAGACTCACACAAGCCGCTAGCAAGTTCTAAACAGATGCTTTCTGTAGGTACAGCGGTGGTCAGGAGCCAAAAGCCCTCTGTTTATTTTCTATCCAAGAAAGTTATCAGGAAAAAAAAAAAAAAAAAGCAAAAGGGCACTTCAAGAACACGTTATAAGGAAAAATCTAACTTAATCTACGGCAAGGATTTTGAAAATAGACCCATTGTCCACCCCTCCTCGCACCCACCATCATCCCAGAATTCCTCTCAAGACTTAACTCCTCTAAAATTCCAAAGCTTGTCTCTGAACAAAGTTCACAGCCTTTATTCTAGCAAGCCAGTGTTGGGTGATTAGCCATGAGGTCTCTCTGAACTTATCCTTTCAATGGACTGAGAAATGGCAAATTTGGGAAAATACTCTCAATTTTTAATACCGAGGAAGTACAGATAAAGTCAGACTAGGATAGAATGTCAAAATAACAGCAATGCAGAAATTACGTTACTAGCACAAGATATGGGAACATTCCGTACACTTTTGACTGTTCTAAAAATGCTGTTATTCTCAGCTTCTCTAGAATCCCTGTGATAGGACTTACATGGGTTCAATGATGTTTCAAGTTTTTATATTTGAACACACAACCCATTGAATATATTCTGCCCCTCCAAAACAGAGATTTGGTACCCAGGAGGCAGGTAGGCCTGCAGGAGCTATGTTTTTACATGTTGCTGGTAAGAATTTAGATACTGTTAAGAAAAATGAAAGGTCCCTTAAAAATAACTGAATCTATTACTGACCCCAGAAGCAGGAAATACCAATGAGCCAATCAATGTTAGTGAGAGAAGGAAAGACTGATATCTGAGAAAATAAGGGAAGGAAAAAGGGTGTAGGAGACAGAGAAGAACCAGGATGTCAGACACGAATGGATGGGCAGGTGGAGGAGAACAGAAGCAAGCAGACTGAACCATCAGGGACCATAAAGAGACAAGCACGGCAAGAGAGAGAGAGAGAGAGAGAGAGAGAGAGAATGGGGAAAAGAGAGAGAGAGGAAGGTAGGATACCTATGGGCAAAGGTCAGTTATGTACCAGTTGGGTCACTTGGGACTAGTTTATCACTCTGAGCCTCCATTACCTCAATATTAAATAGAGATAGTAGCCTTTGTTCGTTCATTTGTTTGTTTGTTTAATTTGTTCTAGTTAGTTGTACATGACAGTAGAATGCATTTTGACACATTGTACACAAATGGAGCACAACTTCTCATTCTTCTGGCTGTACATAGTGCAGAGTCACACTGGTAGTGTTGTCATACATGTACATAGAGTAATAATGTCCATCTGAGATAGGAACCTTTTATGAGGAATGATGCAGATTAAATGAACCAATACATAAAAATGCTCAGAACAGTGCCTGGAGTTGAGTAAGCATTCAACAAATGTTGGCTATTATTACTTACTGAAAGATAACCACGTTGCATATTTCCATTAGAGAACCTCAACTTTTGAGTTAGACCTCCAGTGATATGGCCCTTGAACTCTTCTAGTATACAGAGATGCACAGAAAGCATGAGGAAAGCCAGGTGAAATGGGGCATGCTGTAACCCCCGCAGCTTGGGAAGCTGGAGCAGAAGGACTGTGAGTTCAAGGCCAGCCTCAGCAAGTTAGGGAGGTCCTGAACAAGACCCTATCTCTAAATAAAATATTTCAAAAAGGGCTTAGGATGTGGCTCAGGGGTTAAGTGACCCCTTGGTTCAATCCTGTGTCACACACACACACACACACACACACACACACACACACACACAAAGCATGAAGGAGCTGTGATTTCAAGCAACTTCTGGTAAAGGAAGGGACTAATGGAGTAACAGTACCCATGCTAAGGGGTACTCGGAACAATTAGCTGGCTCTGAACAACAAGAAGAAATTCATAGCTGCTGCTTTGTCACACTGCTCTTTGAGCTTCAATACTTCACTCCTTAGGAAAACATTATGCAAGCAACTCTTGAAGCCTGCACACATTTAATCTTGCCCAGACTCTCTTTCTAGTAGCAACTTGAGCTCCTTCCACCAACCACACGATTTTATAGCTGCACCAGCATAATTATTCAGGACATATTCCTTGTTCTGAAGATCCTGCCCTCCTGGGCTTGCTCAAACTGCTTAACTCGGCCTAGAAGTCCCTTTCCTATTTCCTTAGTCTAGCAAGATATTAGTCATTCATCCTGGCCAAATGTTGTGCTGGTTTTTGTGTCTTCTCTTTCCTTCTCCCTCTCTGTCCAGCCAGATGAATCACCCTCGCCTTTGTCCCCTTGGCATATCCATGGTAAATCATATACCTTGTAAGGGACTGGATTGTGTGTCCCAAAGATGATATTTTGAAGGTCTGACCCTTTGAGTATATGACTTTACTTGGAAATTGGGTCTGTGCAGAGATAATCCAGTTAAAATTAAGTCATTAGAGTGGGTCCTAATCTAACATGACTGGTGTCCATATAAAAGGCACAAATTTGATCTCAGAGACAGAGATGTGCACAGAGGAAAGACACAGGGAGTAGTCCATGGGACAGCAGAGTATTGGTGTGATGCATCTACAAGCCAAGGAATGCCAAAGTCAGCCAGCAAATTACCACAAGCTAGAAGAGAGGCCTTGAGCAGATTGTCCCACACAGCCCTCAGAACCCTGCCAACATCTTTATTTCCGACTTCTGTCCTCCAGAACTGTGAGGCAATACGTGTCTGTTATGTAGAGACTCTCGGGGTGTAATATGTTGTCGTGGCAGCCCTAAGAGACAAACACATACCTCAACCCCACCCAGCACATGTACTTGGTTTTCAGGCAAGATCCTTGAGGTCAGGAACTATTTCATTTGCCCTTGGATCTTTAGTTTTCTTACGTTATCTGGCAAGTGAAAGGTTCATTGTACTCTAAATTCTTTTTTAGCAACCCTTCAGAGGTCCACAGTCTAGAACGGGGATCGATAAAACCTTGACTTGTAGGCTAGATTCCACTTGCCACTTGCTTTTGTAAATAAAATTTTATTGGAACACTGCCATGCTCTTCATTTGTTTTGCCTATGGCTGATTTCATGTTATAATCTCAAGGTTGAGTAGTTGCAACAGAGACCACGTGGCCAGCAGAGCCTAAAACATTTACCAAAATGCTAAGGAGTACTCAGAACAATTAGCTGGTAAAGGAAAGAACTAATGGAGTAACAAGAAGGGAAAAAACATTTTGCTGATCTTTGGTTTAGAAGATTTTATATATGTGTGTGTGTGTGTATGTATATCTTATTTTATTCTTTCACTATGATATATATATATATATATATATATATATATATATATACACACACACACTATTAATATAGCACAGATAGGTGCTGACAAGGGAATAACGGGTTGAATCGGTTATTAGAGAAGGTAACATGTGAACACTGAGAGAGATTTTACTTAGAAAAAGCAAAATACACAATTCACTCACTCTGTCGCACCACGTGGACTAACTATTTGGCACTTGTGTTTGCAGAGTGGCTAACAGCTGGAGTGGGGAGCCAGTTTATGGTAGTTAAGGGTTGGAGTTGGAGATCCAAGGAAATGATGACGGGTTCTCTACACATTGAGCTTGACTGGCCAGTGGCATATCCAAGTAGAGATGTCTGACCAATGTCTGGACCTTGCTGAGAAGTCTAGGCTAGAAACACAGATTTGGGACTTAACACAATAAAGAGGAAGCTTCTGTAGGAAGAGAGATTTCCCAGGGGGAAAAAAAAAGTGGGCAGTGTGGAGAGAAGATAGTGGCTTGTGAAATTCAAGGGAATTTCAGAACTTAAGCAGTAGACAAAGAAAGACGAGTGCCTAGAGCTCTTCGCTCAGAGGAGAGACAGAAAGAAAGGAGGGAGTGGTATCCCTGAGGCCCAGGAGAGAGGGCCTGGCAGTGCCAACTTCTGCCAGAAGCCAGGAGAACCAGTTCATCAAATTTTCCCACCAAGAGGCCACAAGACCTAATGATAGTTGATTCAAATGCTTATCACAGACACAAATTATTCCTCAGACCAAATCATAAGGAAGAGGGCATTGTGGTTATCACCAAGAGAAAACAGTAAACAATGAGAGAAAGGGAAAGAAGAAACCAAGAGAGAGAGAGAGAGAGAAAGAGAGAAATTGAAACAGCAAGGCTGAAATTATCATCACATCACCCATAAAAATCTAAATGTTATGTTCTTTCTACATAAACTCTATCATTTATCTTAATTCAACATGGCTGACCACTTTTTGAAGGAATGCCTGCCATCTGCGATAATACGGATGAAACTAGAGAAGACTATCTACGCTAAGTGAAATTAGCCAGACGCAGAAGGATAAATACCCACCTAATCTCAAGTGGGATCTAAAGAAATCAGAATCAGACTCATAGATGAGAGGAAGGGTGGGTCAGTCAAAAGGTACAATGATTCAGT
This sequence comes from Spermophilus citellus, assembly GCF_964194105.1. Taxonomy (NCBI): domain Eukaryota; kingdom Metazoa; phylum Chordata; class Mammalia; order Rodentia; family Sciuridae; genus Spermophilus; species Spermophilus citellus. The sequence goes on along the minus strand of NC_138195.1, from coordinate 26,409,824 downwards.
TATAAGATGAATAAATTCTGGAGATCCAATGTAAAACCTGGTAACTATAGTTAATTATAAAGTACAATATACTTGAAATTTGCTGAGAAAGTATCTTTGAAGTGCTCTCAACACACACACACACACACACACACACACACACACACAGGTAATTATGATATATGGAATATGTTAACTATGGTAATCATCTTGCAGTGGAAATGTATATCAAAACATCACATTGTGCACTTGAAATACATACAACCTTTATTTGTTAATTATGCCTGAATAAAGCCAGTGGGAAAAATAAATTCAACAGGGCTAAAAATTAATCAAGTGCATATGATCCATTCCCTCAGACAGCCCAACCAATTCAACAACTGACTTAAAGCACATTAACAGGTTTTAAAGTAATCCCAGCTACAAATTATTGACTGTCTGCTCTGAGCCAGGTGCTATGCAAGTTGCTTCAGATGGATTACCTCATTTGATCCCCACTAAAACCCTGTGTGGTGAATATATAGTAAAGTACAATCTATATTTTTTTTTCAGATGAGGAAATTGAGGCTTGAAAGGTCACAAAACTATACACCATTCTGGAAAGGCACCAGTGCAGAGGTCATCTGAGAAGGAAGAAATCAAAGTCAGTATTTATTGTGTGCTTATTCTGTGGAAACATTACACATTTTATATTCTTTGGGTCGTTTAAGCCTCATGACAATCTATAAGGAATGGAACTTGGAGAGGTTTGATACACGCCAAAGGCCAGAATTGAGTAAAAAAAGTCCTTGATGTTCCAAAGAAATCTCTTTGAACTTAGAAATAAACTAGATATTAAGCTATTGGAAGGGAGAAGCAATCTGAGATAGTGATAAAATAAAATAATAATAATAACTCCAGTTGCCTGAAGAGTTCCTCTGACCTTGACTGTCAGAAACAGGACACTCCCCACAACCAGTATCCCCACCTAAGAGGGAACCCCCCCCCCCCAGAAGCTGGCAGTGGCTTCAAGCTCCTTCTCCTGTGTAAGGAGGGCTTGGGGTCACATGACCAAACTTCCCTCCAGTATGGAAAGTCACTGTTTCCAAGCCCATGATAGACTCAAGAGAAAAAAAGGGACTTCAGTAAGTACTTATCACTTTAAGCACTTCAACCAAAATTAAGCAAGAGCCCCTTAAAATTTTTTTTTTTTTTTTTTTTAATGTTCCAGTTGTCAAAAATCACATCCCTGTTCTGGGAGGACTTTGTTCTGCAAGGTTCTCCATTACGGCTTTACACAGCCCCTGCTGCATCAGGTCAAAGTGTGGATCCAGGCCCTTCCCCTGCCCTTAGTCATGCATTCATTGCACAGAGGAAAATCCTCTGAAATGTAGGTGATCCATTTTAACACTTGGAAGATGATCCTGAAATAATTGTCCATGCTAACAAGCAAGAGGAAAGGCCTGCTTAAGAGCGATCCAGGTTCATAATGCCTGATGGAAGGCAAGAAATTGGATTACTTGTTGCTTATCATGTTTCTATTTAAGGATTTGGGTTCTTTGTTGTTGACTCTGGTAAAATAAAACCAGACTCTACTAATAGAAGGTCTCACTGCTTCTGGAAAATAATCTGGCAATTCTTACCATGAGCTTTAAAACAAGTCAAGCCCTTTAACCATGGAATTCTCCTTCTAAGAATATAAGCTTAGGAAAAGACCAAGAAAAGCAGGCTGAAAGAAGCAGTAACATGTATAGCTTAAGCTCTGAATTTATAATGCCTGTACTCTAGTGCTCACTGAGATGAGCTACCTCATCTCTCTGTGCCTCATCTGCAAAATGGAGATGATACTAGTCTCTGCATCATGAAATTGTTAAGAGGATACTAAAAGTGTTACATAATTTACATGTGTTTTCTCATTTAATTCTCAAAAAACTCCATGAGGAAGGTAAGAAAAATACTGGCCTGACCTCGTCAACAGTAAACACTCAGTTAAATGTACATTACAAAGACACAAAGATGTTCATCACAATATTATTTACTGCAATGAAAGTTTGTCAAAAATTGCTCAGTAATAATAGTTAAATAAATGATATTTCCATGTAATTAAATTGTTATTTAAAATGTTTTCAAAGAGAAGTTAATGAAGCGGGGGAGGGAGGTCATCAAATAGTGAGTAGGCTGAGAAGCAGCATGGACTCTAGATCCAGATTTTTACATGATATTGGAGTGGATAATAAAATGGCAGCCTTTGACCAAATTCACTCTTTGGAACACATATCCCTCCACAGCTGCTGGGAATACAGCACACAGCTGCGTCCCTCGTTGGGAATTGTTCTTGGCCCTAGGAAATAGACTCATCCAAAATTAGCTTCCTCTTGAGGTCCAGTGACTCTCTGATTTAAGGATACAAGAGCCCGCCCACTATCTTAATTTGGGACAACTCTAAAAGGTCAGTCCGGCTCCCGAGCTTCCCTTATGACCAGCTAAATCCCCTTGAGATTTAGAACAGTAGATCTATCTGTATGATACCATAATGGTAGATATGTCATAATAAATTTGTCCAAACACATCAAGAAGTACATAAGTGAACCCTAATGTATACTATGGACTTTGAGTGATAACTTCATGTCGAAGTAGATTCATCATTTATAACAAATGTACCACTCTGGTGGGGGATGCTGATAACAGGGAGGCTATGCATGTGTGGGAAGAGTATGCAGGATATCTCTGTACCTTCTGCTCAGTTTTGTTGGGAATCTAAAACTGCTCTTAAAAAAAATAAGTCTATTAATAATATAGATTATGGAGGAATATATCTGAATGATGAAATTTCTGAATTTTCTGAATTCATCATTGAATCTGTAACCTATTTTAAATAAATAAAATTATTTTTTTAAAAAGGCAGGATCTTCTCTAGACTGCTATAATTAATTAAGCCTATGAATTTCAATACATAGATTTTATTTTTCTTCTTAATATCAGACTAGAGTTTCTTTAAAAATACATAAACTTTTTTTTGTGTTTTTTTCAGTACTAGGGATTGAACCCAGAGGCGCTCTACCACTGAGCTGCAACCCTCAGCCATTTTTATGTTTTGAGAAAAGGTCTCACTAAATTGCTTTGAACTTGTGATCCTCCTGCCTCAGCCTCCTAAGTAATTGGCATTATAATGTGAGCCATCTCACTAGCAAAAAATACATAAACATTTTTATTGAAACAGTATTGTTAGTAAGCAATAAGCCTAGATTAAATAAACATACTCTTTGGAGAATAAGCATTTCAACCCATCCACAACTTAATTGATCTGTATATCCCAAAGATCCTGCGGCAGCTAAAATCCAACTCTGTACTTTTGGAGAACCGTCCTCATATCTTGTGCTACTTACCAGTCATACAAGAAAATTGGCCTCCTTGATTCATAATAGACCATTAGTGTTTTATTTTATTTAAATATTGTCCACCTGCCTACTCACCCCACTGTCTTCTCAGATTCAATTCTGAATAGTAGTGAAAGTCTCAAGAGATCCTCTTCCTCAAAGAATTAATTGTTCTTCATAGAAGATATTCAAAAGAATGTCACAGAGATCCTGACGACTGTTTCTGACGTCATGAGAGAAGGTGATATGTTCTTGGAACCAAAGCTCAGCCACCTAGCGTACCTGTGTGGAGAGGGCAACGACTGGAATGCATCAGCTTTGGGTGTTTATTTAAAACAAAATCCACCACACACTTTATGGTCAATGTAATCCTCTAGTCCTAATACCACAGGTCGTCAATCAACAGCTTAGATTAAAAGCTAAGAATAAAACTTGAGAAGTAACTCTTCAAGGCTCACTTTGTACGTGTAAGGACTGTGCATCTCCTCCTATGGATAAATGCCGGATTATTATAATGAGACCAGAAAAAGTCAACTAGATCCACAGAGACTGGAGGTAAAAGAAAGCACTTGGGGAACACGTTCGACCAAACAATATATACACTCCTGGATGAGTGTTATGTAACCACTGATGAATGGAGAAAGAACAGGCAAAGCTGAGGCCTTACATTTTTTGTACCATTGATTTTACTTTTATGGAGATGTACATTGTTCTTGTATGCATAACAATCGGATGTCTTACCACCAGAAACATCAAGTGCAGCCTGATATGGTAAAGGATATCTAGACTAAATGTTTCCATGTTTACAGAAGAGATACTGCATGAAGTCTACAGAAATGCCTTATTTTTAAAATGGCAGTCTTTTGCCAAACATGGTTGCACACACCCGTAATCCTAGCAATTCTGGAGGCTAAAGCAGGAGACTCACAAGTTCAAGGCCACCTTTGGTGACTTAGCGAGACCTTGTCTCAAAACAAAAATTAAAAAGAGCTGGATATGTAGCTCAGAGGTAAAGTGCCCTAGCACTACCAAAAATAATAAAATAAAATGGTACTCTTTTACTAATCTCAATTTTGGGAGCCTACCTCAAAAAAATGATCAGAAAACATGATCAAAAAAATGGTCAGAAACATTGGGAAAAAAAAACATGCACAAAAAGATCAATCACAATGCTATTAGTTATTTACCTTAATGGCAGTGAGAATAAGCTAAATATATACAACACTAAGAAAATGGTTAAGCAAACTCTACTATATCATTGAATTCTTGTTTCTGAAGACTTTATAATAACAGGGGAAAATAGTCATCATGCTGCATGAACTAAGCAAGATATACAGGTCTAAGCCTGATGTAATATACATAACTACATATAAAATATACAGTAGCCAAATAAGTGAAAACCAACTAGAGAGATAAACAAATGCCATCCAGCGGGGGTTGTCTTAGAGCAGTGTGGTTTCACATGGTTTCTTCCCCTTAATTCTCCTTGTCTGTATGTGACTGATTCCTTATAAAAGTTATAAACCCCATATTATTAAAAAGAAAAGGAGGTGGAAGAAAATACCACTCTGGCTTCTGAGATGATGAGAGAAAATAAATGGAGGACACACCTGAGGCATCACTGAAATCAGTCCAGGCCACGAAAGTGGAGAGCAGAAAACCAGCCATATAAGAAGTGCACCTAAGAGTACTTACCTGTTCAAATCAGGGTGCAAGGGTAGGCACAGGGAGAACCTGAATTAAGATCTTATTTTGAAATGTTAATCAGTGTGACGCCCTCGTGTCTCTTGTCATCAGAACTTTTCTTCCTTTCAATCAGCTGTGTTTTCTAGGACACTTGTTCAGAAGATAGGGAAAATCGTGAGACTGTTCTTGGCCTGGGTTCTAAAGCCCAAGACCACAGAAGGTTGGGAGAATTGAGGAGATGAAGTGAGAGATTGACTTGTTCACTCTCAAGAGGTGAAAGCATTGCCCAGACGGATAAAGGGAAGAGTTGGAAAGAAAGCTCAGAGAGGATGGACATGTGTGGGTCCCTGGCCATGGGTCCTGCAACCTGGTCCCACCCTTGACCATGCAGGGATGGGAAGAAAAAAGCCACAAACCCCACAGGCCCTGAGAAGTATCCTTGTCCCAGGCAGAGTCACAGAAGCTGCAAATGCCACAGTGGAAAAGATGGCATGAAGGATTCAAGCAACTCAAAGCAGCCGGCTGGATTTTCCCATTCCAAAATGACGCAGAAGAGAAGTTGGATTCTGAATGACCGAGAGTAGCTCAGGAGGAGTGAATACTGCCAGCACCCAACACCCAGCACCATGTAGAAGCAAACAGATTTCCATGTTAGCAAGAGCCCACTGAGTGACCCAGGAGTTTAGAAGTCTCAAAGAATTTTTGTGCACTGGAAGATGCATCCAAGAAGGACACAGAATAACAGAAAGAGCCATCCAGCTCTGAAAGGGACTCTATCATGAGAACAAAAAAATACCAGCAATGCATTAGCCCATGTGTCCTGATGACCAGGATCAGATAGAATAGTGGCCTTTTCAGGGGTGACCTGTACAGAGGGAAGATGACACCCAACATATACACTGTCTCCAGTCCAAATGGTGGCCATATGTAAGCCCCAGAAAACACCGTGTAATCACAGGGAAGGGGGTAGCTGAGCTGACTGAAACTCAATTTCCAATACCCAAAGGAATGGGAGCTCAAGCTATTTCATTGATTCCAAGATGTCATTGACTGTAAAATGCATCATTAATTTTTGTACCACTAAGAAAGAAAGATGTCTGCAATTAATCTATGAAACAATGCTTTCTCATCACTCCAAATTTTTATTTTGTATTTGCTGAAATATCTCTTTTAGACTTGTTGGGACATAGATTTTTATTACTTGTCATTCCTGTGCATATATAAACAGGAAAATAAATTAAGAAATTCCTGAAATGTCTTCTCATTTAGAGTCTAACTCTTCTGAATCAATTTTTCTCCACACTGTGATTCTGTGTTGGTAATGAAATGTTTCTTACAATGTCTCCACTATTGGGTCTGGGTTTTCTTCCAAGATGTTGCCCATTCCAAGGGGTTTAATGTGGGTACATTCTTGCTTGGCATGTACTAAACAAGCAATACTTTTTTACATAACTCAGTAACAAAATATGTCATAGTTTCATATATTTAGACCAATCTACTTTGAATCTAACCCTGTATGACAGTTTTGCTTTGAAATGATTCCTTGAAACAAAAAGTTTGCTTTAATGCAAGTAATTTGAATAAAAATTATTAGATTATGCTCTTCAACCTAAAAAAATTGCTTTAATAATATCGCATGGACAGCTCACCACTCTGCTTTTGAACTTTCCTGTTCAGAAACTATAACTTTTCATTTTGCTACTGAAACTTAGGCCTTGAAAGTCATTTCAAACAGCAACTATACTCAACCTAGGTAATAGCAACAATGTTCATAGTTCCACTGAAGGGACAACAATATAAATACCTATGGCCCAGTTTACAAATGGGCAGGCAGAGCCAGATATGTGCACTGCCACTCAACCAATAGCAATTCAAAAATGCCATCAATATGATCCTGATTTCAGAAAGGATAACATACTAAAAGAGTGTATGTTAGAATTAACAAAATATGGCAATTTGAGTTAAAGAAAACTTTAAAGCGTATTTCTTGCACACTTGAGCCTATAGAATAAAGTTGTACCCATTAAACAAGTATAAGGCCTCTCCATAAGTGCAGTGGGAAGGTGTCACTCACCTTTTAAAGGAGGTTAACTAAGAATTTCATGAGCAGGCTGGCCACAGGGTAAAGTCTTAGAGTCCTTCGTGCAATGTGGTCTCATGATTTCTAACAAAAATTGGTTAAACAGAAACAAAGACCCCTGAGCTGCTGATGTGACTAGAGGTTCTATGGCTTCACACAGGAAATGTCACAGAATTCTTTTTTCTTGTTCCTTCAAAGAAGTAGTAAATGTCTCATTGTTCTCTACTCAGGTAGTGAGTCTTCCTGACAGATTATGAACCACCTTCATAGTGTGGCAGCAACCCTGTACTTAAGAATAAATAAATAAATAAACGGTTGGGGAAGACGCATAGGTGTGCAGTTGAGAGCTTGGCCTTGGCCTCGGCCTTGGAGTCCACCTGCCATGGGTTTGAGTCCCAGATCTGCACTTACTTATTTGTACAAAAGGTATTTAATCTCTGTGGCAGAGACTATCTAGATATTCACCAGTATTTCCTCCCTTTCTAGGATAATGAGACCAGATTTCCTAATCACCCTTGGATTTAGGTGGAGCAATGTAACTGATTTCTGGCCAATAGAATTTGGTCAGAGGGATATACCATTTCTGGGCCTGGACTCTACATCCTTCCGTGTGACACACACACCCCATCCTCCCTCCTTTCTTTTTCCAGCTGCCACCAGAGCAGGAATCTGAGACCCTAGACATGGCAACACAGTCATATGGAAGGAGCCTGAATCCCTGAATAACTCTGTGGAGTACACACCCTTGACCATTAAACTACATGGACTTGGCATGTTACAGTACTTATCACATCCTGCTTAATGCATTCTGTATGCCTCAGATTCAATTGGCTACTTAAAGGAGTCACCACAATAACTTCCACACAATAAAACACAATAGTGGCTATGCCGTTATTGTGGTTGATATTATCATTATTATTACTGAGGCAAATAACTCAGATGTAGATTTCAAATAGGCAGGCAGCTTTTTGCAGCATATCTTAGAGGGAAACCAACTTTTATAAATATCAACTGATTCAGATGATACATAAAGTGAAATTTGAGCAATCACATTTTCAGACACTGAAAACAGTCTGCAAATAATAACTAATAAAGACTGTGAAGCAAGGAAGTAACTGATTCCTGAGCAGGCAGAGGAGGTTAAGGTCCAGATGTGGACTCAAAGGGAGGTCAGCAGAAGCTTGAAGAAGAAGAATTCAGATCTGGCCAGAACAGAAACCCGCGCCCCTGAGCCACACTGGGCAATGGTTCTCAGCAGTTCCTCGGGAAAGAGGAAGTGGTTGTCATCATCAGAATTGTATCCCCTGAAGACATAATGATTACTCTAAAATTAAACTATGCAGTTCCTTCTTAGTAGCATGGTTCAGTCGTCATTGAATTCCTTTATCATTTACATAAGTTAGGGTCTCAGTTAGTAATGCCCTTCAGAGACTATGAGAGTCAGTCCCATCTGTCATTTGGAGTTGATTCTGGTAAGGAAAATGGTTTCTCCTTATTCCTAGCTGTGCATGCAATGAAGTCTACTGGCATTTGAGACTTCCCCCAGTCAATCTTGTCATATGTCTACTCACTTATTCAAAAGAAGGTAGCCCTCCTCTGTGCCAAGCCCTGAGTTAGCTACAGGTTATACAACAGTTGCAAAACAAATACAACTCCTGCCCTCAGCATTCTTACAGCTTAATGAGTGGCTGAGGACACACACCAGAAATAGACAAATAAACCAATAATGGCATGTACTGAAAAGGTGCTCTGAAAGCAAAAATAAAAAAGAAGAAAGAGGAGTGGAACCTAGGCAAAGTGCTACAAAGCATAGAGAAAGATCGAGGGCAGGGGAGAAGGCATTTCAAAAAGTGCAAAAAGTCTGCTGTAATTGGAGTCCTTTTCCAGGCTCAGGATGAGATGGAAAGGTGCAGTGTCACAGATATAGCTGGAGTCTAAGCCAAAGACATAGCTGGGGTCCTTTCCAAGTGCAATAAAAACCACTGGAGGGCTCAAGAGGGTGCCTTGATGTGATCTGATTTATAATGTTTAAACTTCTTCAACTGAAGAACTGACTAGAGGAGACAAAAAAAGAAAAAGAAAGGAAGAAGGGAAGAGAAGGGAAGGGAAGAGGCAAGGAAAACCCTCTAAGAGGCTATTTCAATTCCCAGGCAAGAGATGGTGGCTGGCTGGATTGGATTAGCAATGCTAGAAAGTGCACATGAGAGAGATTTTGTGGGTGAACTCTTCAGGGCCTGCTGGTGAGGGAGTAAGGGCAAGAAAGGGATAAATGTTGACCCTCAGAGTTCCTGCTTAAACAACTGGGCATATGAATGAGTTTCTTACTGAGATGGGAAAAGGGGTGGAATAAAATGGTTTAGGAAATGGGAAAATCAGAAATTCCACTTTGAATTTGTTCATTTGGAAACATCACATAATCCTGGAATCCCAGCTTTTTTTTTCTGAACTTAACCTCACATTCTCCTCAACCACAACTCTCTGATAATCGATTGAAACTTTTTTTCTTGTGCTGAGTAGCTGCTAGTAATTTTTCTGTTACCCATTCCCTTATAATTTAAATCATTTTACCATATATGTGCCTTGTTTCCTCAAGAGATTTTAGGTGCCCTCAAGACATAAATTCCTGCAGCCTTTGGCAATCTGTCCCCATGCATAATAGATGCTCAATACTCTCATTGCTGGGGTGGCTGCCTTTTCCTCTTCTAGACAGCATCAGTTCAAATCTGAGTTCTTACTTCATCTTCATTCCTCCCTCCCTCACACCCTATCTATTGCCTTCAGTTTCATCAGCATTGCCAGTTTCAAAAGGGTTTTTTTTTTTTTTTATGGTCTTCAAGAAGGGTTTTTTTTTTGGGGGGGGGGGCGGGTAGTGGTAACCAGGGATTGAACTCAGGGGCACTGGATCACTGAGCCACATCCCCAGCCCTATTTTGTATTTTATTTAGAGACAGGGTCTCACTGAGTTGCTGAGCATAGCACTTTTGCTGAGGCTGACTTTGAACTTGCAATCCTCCTTTCTCAGTCTCCCAAGCCGCTGGGATTACGGGCGTGTGCCACTGCACTCAGTTTATGGTCTTTTAAAATATAAAATAAATTGTGTATATATAAGATATAGAACCTGATATTATGAGATGCATACAGAAGTAAGAAGATTACTACAGTGAAGCAAATTCACATATCCACCTTACATAACTGCCTTTGTTTGCTTGTTTTGGTTTTGGTGGCAAGAACAACTAAAATCTACTCATTTTAATTTTGAATCATTAGTACAGAACAATTTTTTTTTACCAACTCATGCTGTAAGTTAGATCTCTAGAGTGTCCATTCTCTAACCTTCAACTCCCCATTTTCTCCCTTGCTCCACTTCAATATCTCAACCACTATTTGTTCTCTATCTCTGTATATTTGATTTTTTTTTTTTTATTCTGTATGTAGGTAAGATTATGCAATGAATTTTGGAGGGGTGTCTATCTTATTTCACTTAGTATAATGTCGTCCAGGCTCATCCATGTTGGAGCAAAAGGCAAGATCTCATTTCTCTTAGGGCTGAATAATATGCCACGGTGAATATGTGCCACAGTTTCTTTATCCATTCTTCCACTGACAGACACTTAGGTTGTTTCCTTACCTTGGCTTTTGGAAACAATGCTATAACAAACATGTGAGTGCAGATATCTTTATGAGGTAGTGATCTCATTTCTTTTGGGTATGTGCCCAGAAGAGGGATTGCTGGGTCATACGGTAGTTCCATTTTTTCCCTATGGTCTTCTTCTTTGGTAATATTTGCCCCAGTGGCCTTCAGACTAGCTTGATCTTTGTGGTTTCCAAAAATCTAGAAGATATTTGGATATAATCTCAAGAACTGCTATTTCTCACACTGCAGCCTTTGAGAGTGGCTCAGACATCCCAGGAGTAGCAGTTAGGTTTTTCACCTCTTTTGAAGAGCTATCTATGGTTTATTTTTTTTTCCCTAAACACTCTGTTGAATGGAGAAACACAAGACTTGGAGTCATTGCTAAAGGGAAAAGTCAAATAGTAATAATACTCCAGGGACATCCAAAGTATTATGAAAAGGAAAAGTTTAAGTGGAAAATACCCACCTATGGAAATAAAACTGCCAATACCTGAACCTAAGTATGAAACCCAGTTAATGAATGTGAGAAACAGTAGAAGCTCTTCTGCCATTGACTCCACTCTCTGGCAAATAGTCCTTGATGAATCCAAATTTGCACCGGGATTTGAAACTTTCCATGCTCTTGTATTTCATCAGCTGCTTTGAGTTACTTTTAAAGAAACACATTTTTAATGACAAATTTCTGACAGAGAATGCAGTGCAGATGTAATTCTTTGAACAATTATTTCTTTTGTTGATGGCTTTTTTTTCCCTTCCATAGTATCCACTTGCAATTAAATAAAACAGTAATCAGAACTCTAAATTCACTCAAAATTACTGTCCCAATGGTCACCTCCACAGAACCTTCAAATGTCATTGTGGAAAGAATGTCTTATCAGAGAGCCAATGTACTAACACAGAAAATCTTAGCTTTTTCTGTTTTGGAGTTATATATTGATAATGTGCAGAAAACTTGTGATTAGAAAACCATCACAGTGAAATAAAAATCCAAGGCTGTAGGCCATAGGATAGCTTAATTTTCTTAAAATAAAAGAAAGGGTTTTTTTAAAATTTATACAAATTACAAACACATTGAAGAATTTAGTAACAAATATGTAGAAAGACACAGACTAACACATTTTCCAGTGTAGACATAATTGTTCAGTCTCATTTAGTCATGACAATAGAGTACCTTTCTGGGTCTTTCCCTAACCAAGACAGGATATGTTTAAATATGATGTTAACTCATCCCAGTTGAACCTCTGGAGCTTCTTACAGTGATTCCAGAATGACCTCCTCTCCCTATTGCATCCTCCTCTTTCCCTCCCCTCCTCTGGTATTCCTGACTTTCCTAAAAGTCACCATGGTCTTGCCACAGAAGCAGTCAGCTTCCTGAGTTACCAGACTGCTTCTTCTCATGGCCCATGTGAGCCTTTCATCTAAAGTTATTTCTTATCTTCTCCCTTCTTTTTTTTTCCTTTTATTCAAACTACACTATTTTCTCATCTTGCACCAGGTCTCTTGACTTCCATTTCCCTCTTGCTCTAATTCACATGGCAAAGCACTTCCAAGATGATATTCCTATGGGTCCCTGATAAACCACTCTCCAGCTCCTGAAACTCAGTGGATCACTTTGCCCACCCAGGGCTCATTGCAGTCTTTAGTCCTGAATTACCTTTCTCCTTCAACATGCATCATCCCCCATCCAAGTACTCTCAGAACCCCAACCAAACTGAATCGACTTTAGTTTTCCTTATATATTGTGTCCATAGTCCTCCACACCTTCAGTTACACTGTTTGCCATTCCTCTCATGCTTGTATGTCCACACCCCATCCATCCTCCATGTCCTAATTCAAGAAAAGCTAGTATACAGATTGAATCTTGAAGGACAGCTTCAGGTCCAGAAGAATTCTAGAGTGTTAGAAGAGCTCCTGGAGCTGATTTCTATCACTCAGAGTGTTCTCTTTCTCCACACGATTGACTCCAGAATATGCCCACTCCCTACAATAAAATCATACCGTTGGTTCTTTGTTCACCAAACAATTGAACTGAGAAGTGAGTGACACTGTCACCATGGACTGTTTGAAAGAGGAAGTGGACATGTAGGAGACAGTCTACTCAACATCATTTGTAAATAGTTAATTGCTCATGACTTGGGAAGCATTAGAGGAAACCTGCTTGTGGTGATGGAAGATAACCCTGCCTCTAGGAGAGTCAAAGTGAAGAGATCTCACCTTAAGTTCTCCAGCTCTGGACATTCCTGTCCTGCACCAAGAAATTCACACTCCCATTCTACCAGGTTTCCTAGAAAGAAGAAGGCAGATTGAGAACCACTGACCAGTGATGAAGACAGTTTTAAAGTCTTATTGCCTGCCTGAAGGTGGATTTCCCTGCCAATAGTTTAAGCGAGGTCTTTTGATTTCAAGAACGCCCAAGCTAACACATATAAAGAGTGGTGTAGGGACTAAGGCTATATGGAGGGATCTCACAGAAGCCCAAAAGCAAGAAACTATAGCACACCTGGGTGCCTCATGAGATCTGGAGCTGGGAGACCACCAGGAACCAAGGTCACTTTATCTCTTAGGACTTAACTGTCTTTTCTCAGCACATCTGTTCTTCTCTTTGTCCTATTTCCTCATAGTTTTTCTTTCATCCCTTTAACTTGTACTTAGCCTCTTAAGATCTCTCTTTCCCTGACTTTCCCTGTGATCTTCATGTCCATTCTCTTACTGGCTCAGTTTCATCAGTTCTCCTTTGCTGTGAGAGCACTGTGTATCAACCAGAAACACATTTTGAGCAAGGTCATTGATTAGCCTTTTGCTGAATCATCCTTAAGAAACCTGTTATATACATATGTGTTGGGGCAGTAACAATGGGGACAAAAAAACATAATAGGTAACTAGCTGTGAGAAGTTTTTCCTCTTAGAAGGGACTTGTGCTTGGGACAGACTATGAGACTTCACTGGTCCAAATAATAAACATGCTGTAGACTTTGAGTGTGGCAGCATAGAGGCCATATCAGAGCTCCTGAGATCTCCCTTCAGTGAGCATATTTTTGGGTAACAAGAAAACCTGATCCCTTTCACAGTTTGGGAAACTATCCTACTAGGCTCATCACTAGGGTTAGCTCTTTAAACCATTCTCCTAAACACTGTTAAGTTCTGTTCTGGTTTGGATCTGGAATGTCCCCAAAGGCTCATGTGTTGAAAGCTTGGTCCCTAACACAACAATCTTCAGAGGAGGGGTTTGGGGAAAGTGATTGGATCATGAGGGTTTCGAGCTCATCAATGGGTTAATCCATTGATGCACTCATGGATAATGGACTATTGGGAGGTGGTGGAAGTTGTATGAGATGGGACCTAGTTAAAGGAAGTAGGTTCTTGGGGACATGACCTTAAAGATTATACCTTCTCTCTGTCTCTCTCTGTCTCTTTCTGTGTGTGTGTGTGTGTGTGTGTGTGTGTGTGTACCATTAGCCAAATATTACTTCATTTAAGTTGACTTTCTTGGGTATTTTGTCACAACAACAAAAAGCTGACTGTTCATCCTGCTCTACAATGACAACAGAATGGCAGTGACCTACCTCAACTAAGAAATGCATTTATTTCTTATTTCTTTCTTTCTTTAATTCAAAGGGACTGGCCTTTTGATTAAAGCTCAAAAAAAAATCTGATAAACATTCAACATGATACCTAATTTTAAAAAAATGCTTATTAATCTAGAAATAAGGGTAACAAAGATAAAACCCAAACAAAAGAATGTAAAAAAATCAACAAATATTATGGACATGGTGATAAGGATATAAGAGATAAGGATATCTTCTCTCGCCATGAATATTAACATTGTCTTAAATTTCTTTTTTTTTTTTTTTTTTTTTTTTTGTCTGTGTGTGTATGTGCTGGGGATTGAACCCAGGGCCTTGTGCATGCAAGCCAAGCACTCTACCAACTGAGCTATATCCCCAGCCCATTGTCTTGCATTTCTAGCCAGTGAAATAAAAAATGAAAAGAAAAAGGAAGATACAGCTTCATTGAAAAGAAACAAAATTGTTGTTTACATATAATATAATTGCTTATCTAAAAACTCCAAAACAATTAATGAAAAAACGATTAATCTGAAAAATAAAATTTAACACAACAAAAAGATATAAAACCAGAAGATTTTTTTTCCTAAATAAAACAGAAACTAGGGGGCCGGGATTTTGTGGCTCAGTGGCAGAGCGCACCCCTAGCAAGGGCGGGACCCAGGTTCGATCCTCAGCACCACATAGAAATAAAGGCATTGTGTTATGTCCATCTACACCTAAAAAAATAAATATTAAAAAAAACATAAACTATATTGAAATTGGATCAAGATACTAGACTAAATGTAGACAACCTCTGATTCTCACACCCAAATTTTCTTAATATTACAAAGATAAACCAAATGAGCATTGGAAAACAGAAGAAAGTCTCCTGTGCAACAATAAATCATGAGTAATTCTTTGAAAAGAGAAATACACACAAATGAAAAATACTATGAAGAATAGAGCAGAACACAGGAAACTCAACTGAGATTGAACAAACACAAGAACAGGAGTCTTACATCAATCAATATGTGACCAGAACCTCATAAGCAAATTTCATTTATGAATTGATACACGGTATTTGAAAATTGAATCCCACAGAATATTAAGACAATAATATGTTACGAGCAAATATCATTCATTCTATGTATTCTATTTAGAGTACATTAATGTAATTCAACATAATGGATCAAAGTAAAACATATACAAATTTTAATAGAACTTAAACTGTCTTTGATGAATTTCAATAGTCATTCCAATTTTAAAAAGAAAAAGAAAAGCTTACAAAGAGATGTAAGTATATATGACAGAAACCTACAGTCAGCATCATATCAATGCAGAAATATATTTTTAAAATATTTTTCAGTAGTAGATGGACACAATATCTTTATTTTATCTATTTATTTTATGTGGTCCCAAGGATGGAACCCAGTGCCTCACACTTTCTAGGCAAGTGCTTACCACTGAGCCACAACTCCAGTCCCTCAATGCAGAAATATTTAAAAAAAAAATTTCAATAAAAAAAATCAGAAAACCTGCTATCTCTGAAAATATTTTACTATCAATAATAACAAATTAAATACAGAAAAACTTATAATGACATATACATATAAGAAAGAAAAAGACATATAATTATTATTTGTAGACAGTATTATTGTCAACTAATACTAATACTAATAAAATAAGGAATAAATTAGGAAATTTCTGGAACTGATGAGAATAAATATGGCTAGTACCAGATCAACACAAAATTCAACAGAATTTCTAATTATCTGTGTTAATCAGTTTGAAAGTTAAAAGAAAAAAAGATACTATTCATAACAGCAACAAACTTTGAAAAAAATCCAATAAGAAACATTCAAGAATTACATGAACTACATAATAGAAAACATAAATAATTGGAGATATACTATCATTTTAACTGAGAATATAGAATATTTTTTAAAGCTAATCAAATTTCTAAAAAAAATTTTCTAGAATTTAAAAAACGGATTCTAAATTTCATATAAATGAAAATAAATGGGAGAATCGAAGATTTTTGTTTAAATAACAGTAAGGAGGCTGGGTATGGTGGCACATGCCTATAATTTCAGTGACTTGGGAAGCTGAGACAGAGGATCTTAAGTTCAAGGCCAGTCTCAGCTACCCAGAAAGGCCCTAAGCAATTTAGTGAGACCCCGTCTCAAAATAAAAAATAAAGAGGGCTGGGGATGTGGCTTAGTGGTAAAGTGCCCGTAGGTTCAACCCCCAATACCAGGAATAAAAATAACAAAAAAGTTAAAGATGCATCAAATTTAATAATGAATAGAAAGGTAGCTTACTGAAGCAAAATAAAGTGCTACAAGTACATGAGAATATGAAATATTACAAAGGCAGCATTTCAAACGAGTGAAGAAAGGATAGTCATGATAGTATGAAAATAGATATTCATTAGATCACCTCCTCATGCCCTGATAAAAATAAGTTCCAGATAGATGAAAAAATAAGATATTTAAAAATAAAATGTAAGTTTAAAAGATAGAAGGTCTCTATTTATACTCTCATGAATGTTTAGTGTGGAAGAGAAAACCTAGAAATAAAAGTGAAAATAATGGCCTTGACTACACAAAAATACTGAACATATATGAACTAACAAACACCATGAAAATATTAAAAGATAATTAACGTACAATCAGAAATGAATACTTATAATTCAGAAAAACTACAAATAAGTAGGAAAAAAGACAATTCAATAAAAAATACACAAAAACATGAAAACAAGCAAATCACATAAGAAAATACAAATGGATGATAAACAAAGATTTCCTCATCCAATGAGGAGTCAGAAAAATGCAACTTAAGAAAATAAAAATATGACTTCCCCTAAAATAAAAAGAATTTAAGAGATTAATAACACCCAATATCAGCAAAACTACCAAAGAAAATTTATTACCAGAAGTAAAATTTTAAAACCGTGGAAAAACCCATCTGCATAATCATTTAAAAGCAATACAACTAGCATTTCCACAATTTGTGAATATACAAAAGACTGTGTAAAGATATTAATTGAAAGCCAGGCACAGTGGCATATGCCTATAATCCCAGCCACTTTGGAGGCTGAGGCAGGAGAATTACAAGTTCAAGGCCAGCCGCGGCAACTTGGTGAGGCCCTAAGCAACCGAGCAAGACCCTGTCTCAAAATTTTAAAAATTAAAAAGGGCTGGGGATTGGCTCACGCCTCTAGGTTCAAACCCCAGTACCAAATAAATAAATAAATGTGTATGTGTGTGTGTGTGTATATATATAAGTGTACTACAATTATGTGTATATATAATAAGTGTATAATAATTCATACATATATGTATGAATTGAAGTATTTTTTAAATTGTAGTACACCTATTCCATAGATTCAAGTCTACTGATACCACAACTGCTTCACTTTTCCTCCCTCACAGCTGCAAATGGATGAGGCCTATCCTAGGCCATGGATCAGTTTTACAGCCTCCATTGCTAAGAGTCAGAGTCTAAAAGGCAGAGATAATAAGAGCAAAACTCACCACACTCTCCAACACCCAGACTCAGCAGCAGTTGACAACTCCAAGGGTCAGTACAGAGGGACTGTACCAACCAACAGAGCTTCAACACCAACACTACAGTTACCAGGTGATTAGGTAACACCTACATCCAGCATATCACCAAAACATGGAAAGTAAAATGAGGTGAACAGACCTCTGCCATGTTTGTTGAAATTCCTGACTATGAACACAACTCTGTTCCGCAAGCATGTTGACTCTACCTGGCGTTGGGTGCCGGGAGTGGGGGGGGGGGGGAGTCGTGGATGAGGGAGACACAATTTACAATTTCAGGAAATTTATGTCTTTGTTTTTGCTTTTTATTCCAGATGCAGTAACAATTGTTAGTTCCTGGGGAAAAGCTAGTTACTCTAAACTAGCCTTGTTTGTCAGCTTTCCCATTCGTGTGACAAGATACAGATGAAAGATATTTATTTTAGATCACAATTTAGGAAGTTTCAATCCATGGTTGCTTGGCCCTTTTGCTTTGAGCCTACAGAGACACAGTCCCTCTTGGCAGGAACACATGGCAGAGGTCTGTGCACTTCATGGTGTCCAGGTGGGAAGCAAAAAGAGAGAGGAAGGAAGGGGCTGAGGTCCCAATATGTCCTTGAAGGGTCCTGCCCCAATGACCTAATTTCCTTCCATTAGGCCCTACCTCCTAAGGGTTCCACTACTCCCAGGAGTGCCCCAGGCTGGAACCAAACCTTTGGCATAGGGCCTTTGTGAGACATTTACAATCCAAACCATTATACTAGTGGTTTTCAAAATGAGGTCCTGGTCAGCATCTCCTAGAAATGTAATAGAAATGTTGATTCTGAGGTCCCATCCAACCTACTGAATCAGATTCTCCGGGTGCAGGGAGTCTTCCAGGTGATTCCAAGGTACATTTGAGTTTGAGAGTCATTAGCCACTACTCTGTATTAAGTAGAAGAGTAGTGCTTAAATTATTTTTCTTGTAAAAATTTTGCCCATCCCCCAAACCCAAAGGCCAAATGTTCTCTCTGATACGAGGATGCTAACATACAATAAGGTGGGGGGAGGAAGAATAGAAGTTTATTGGATCAGACAAAGGGAAATGAAGGGAGGAGGGATGGAAATGGGAAAGAGAAGAAAATGAATCAGACATAACTTTCCTTTGTTCACACAGGAATACACGACCAGGGTAACTCCCCAGCATGTACAACCACAAGAATATTTATACTTCATGTATGTATAATATGTCAAAATACACTCTACTGTCATGTATATCTAAAAAGAACAAAAAATTTTTAAAAAAAATCACATGAGAAACCGCTGTATGATTTGTATATGCTATTTGATTATAAAATAGCAGAACACATTTTGCCCATCTGACTTCTGGAAATATCCCATTACCATAGATCTACCCTATATAGAATGTTTCTGTAGCTGAAACTTAATTCATTTACTGCTACATCAATGCATGATTATTTCTTGAGCCCCTATTATTACTGTGGATAATCCTGCAGTGAACAACTCCATACATAAAGCTTTTGTTTTCCTCAATTAATTTAATGGGATAAATTTCCAGACATGGGATAACTATGTGGGGAAAACAAGAATAGGAACATCTTTATAGTACTTGTTGCACATTGTCATGCTGCTTTGTTAAAGATTTTGTCCTCAAATGATGCCAGCTGCCCTGTGAACGTCACAGTATCATCATCAACTTCCCCACATAGGGCACAATCATTCAACTTTGATGTGTATAAAATGTCGCCCCTCCGGCTTTTCCATTCTACTTCCTTTGTTCTCTAATAAGGTTGTAGATTTTTCCCATGTGTGTCTTTAATATTCACATCGCCTGTTGTGTGACTCATGGGGTGACCCCTTGGTTAACAAAGATAGCACTTTAAAAAATACCCACTCAAGCAGCCCTGCTTGACTCTGGATACAGAAATGTCTTCCAGGTACGTAAAATTGTGGAATTAAGCTCCTAAAGATAAGGAATCATTTCCTCATTTGAGCCAGTGGATAGAATTCCTATAGTAGTATCTTTTTTAGTTTTTCCAGGGCTACCGCTAGCCCATATGGAGTCTGTGAGAATTAGGAAGAAAGATCTGTCTTCCAGGCATGCAGTTCCAAGTCCTCGCCATGACACTTGATGAACAAAGGGGACTGGTCCCCACTTGCTCCCTAGTCAAGATGTCCTTGGACAGCAAGCAATCTCCTTGACCTTACCTTACCACACCAAGTCTGTCACTCTGAGTTTCTATGCAGAACTCCTGATTTTCTGAAAAACAAGCCAAAACGGGAGAAATTCTGACATGTCCCTATTTCCATGGCTTAAACTTCCTGCACAATGACTCCAGGTTTGGATGGCAGGATTGAGGGTGAGGACACCACTTCTGATTGTCTTTTCTGTGGTTTGGAAGAAGCCCTGTGCTTAGACAGTTGGGTCCTAACAAGGACCCAGGCGTTGGAGGTTGGAGCTCTTGAAAGTTAGTGCTGTGTGAGTCGCTGCTTCCCAGGAGTGAGAATGAAGAGGCTGTTACAAAGGTCGCTTCAGTAAGGCTGAGGAGATGCCTGCAGCTCTCCTTCCCATCAGCTTTGGCTCCTTCAAAAGAACTGCCTTGCCTCGCCCCTGACCAATGACCGCTTGCCATTCTCTTTCTTCTAGACATAGACACACTCAAGACTTTCCCAGCTTAAAACAAATATCCTTTCAGCCCCTCTTCTAACTTCTGCCCTTTCTTCTTCTTCTGACAGCTAAACTTCTAAATGAATTCTATACAATAATCTTGGAGCATCTGTGTCCCCACCCCCACTCCAAAACTCATAAGTTGAAAATTAACACCCAGTGTGATAGTCTTAAGAGATGGAGCCTTTAGGAAGTGATGAAGTTACGAGGGCTCCACCCTTTGAACGGAATTAGTGCAGGTTGAAAGGAGTCAACTTTAACTTCCTACCGTCTGAGAACAGAGGAGACACCCTCTTTAAGACATTGAAAGGGCTGGTGCCTTGATCTTGGAATTCACAGCCTCTAGAACTGTGAGAAATAGATTTCTGTTGTTTGTAAGCTACACAGTCTAAGGCATTTTGTTACAGCAACAAAAACAGACTAAGAACTCTACTTCAATCTCCTACTCAGTGCAAGGTAATCTGGCCTCCAGCACAATTCCTCTCCAACTAGTCTCACCAAGACTGTGAGCTTAACTCCTTAATTGCCAAACCCAGTAGACATTTTCCACTCCTTGTTTTAAGTGACCTACTTAAAACCATTGATCTTATTTCCCTCCCTGAAATTCTTTCCTCTGCAGTGTCCTTGATTCCATCACATGAGAATGTATATGCTCCATGAAGACATGAATCTGTGCGTTGTTCACTAATGCATCTCAAGTTCCTGGAACAGTGCTTGGCCCATTATAGGCTCTGAATAAATACATGTTGAATTAATTAGTTACTATTCCCTGTTTCCCCTGCTTTTCTGGACCTTCTCAGTATCCTTCTAAAAAAGCTTCAACTTTGAAAGATCAAGTAACCAAAGACTATCATTCTTACTTCTAGCATCCCTGAACTTGTGCACAATGAAAGATGATGTGATAGCATACATTTCCTTCATCTCCAACTATACCACAGTAATATAGGAAGTAATATTATCAGCATGCAGGTCCTTGACCATCATTCAGATTTATTATATATAAATATAAACATTCCAGACAGAGTAAAACCTTCAATGCTGCATGTACAGAAAATATCCATTAAAAAATAAATACCACTATAAAAGTAAAATTATAAAAACTACAATTGGGAAAGGGGCCAATTTCATGTAAAAAAAAAAGCAATTAAAGGATTTCAAACAATTAAATAATGAAATATGTTTCAGTCCATATAAATATTAACTGATATAGCTTATAGATGTAAAGGGAATGTTATATATTTTTAGCATGAGTATTACATCCTTTAAAGGACAAATGTTTATAAAATTATATATAATAATCATATAAGTTAAAATAGTAAAAATAAGAGTATAAGCTTAGTCTTGTGGGGTTTCTTGGTATACCGGCATTCATAACAATAAATCAAATCATTTTAATGGCTATGTTAATTATCCATTATTTATTGCATTAAGCCACAAATTTTTTCAAGAAATAGTCCTATCTGGGATCTTTTAATGTCTTGTGAGGATAAACTGAAAGGAACATGTAAGCTTTGCTTCCTCAGTGTCAAAAGCAGGAAGCTCTCCAAAATCTAGACACAACAAGTTGTCTTTAGTGTAAACATAAGAAAGAACCTCATGGATATAGAAAAGCAAATGGAAAGCAATGGGGTACCCCAAATACCTTGATCCCTCACGGACCTCAACTGAAAGCAAATAATTCAGTATTGTCAGCACGCAGGTCCTTGACCACACAAGACAACTGGGAAGACAGAATACCAAGGAAGGATTGATTCTATGCTGCAACAACAAAGTTCTCAAACCGACTACTTGGTTTTAATAGTAATCATAAAATAATAATAACAATTACATTTGAAAATAAGAATTCAAATGTATTCTTTTGTGTCAGAACTTCATTCTGTGATAATGTATTCATTTTAGACCAAATACAGATCCTAACGCCAGAACATTCATCAAAATTATCTATTTATAAATCCTTCTTTCTTTGATGACATCTTAATATTGAGAAATTAGAGAAATGATAACACCACAGTGATCAAAATGCAGACTATGGAAGAAGACAACCTAGTATCTTCAGCAAATTAATATAATTCTGAAAAGAAAAGAAAAGATAAAGGATGAACCCACCAACTGAGCCACAGCAAAGAGAAACAAATGTCTTTTCCTTCGGGACCTTCATTACCACTTGCTCCCCAAACAGTCTTGCCTTATGTCTCTCATCTCCCCTCGTGGTGTATGCACACAGCACCAAATGCAACACATTCCACCACCTTGGTGTTCTAGATTCCCCTTCCCTCTCTATGCTTTCCCAGGGCAACCCTTTCCCTGCTTCCTGCCTCCTAACTGCCCTCCATCTACACCATATTTCCACACTGCGGTAGATCTCGGTAGAAACTTTCATTAATCCTCTTGCCAGTTCCGATGCTGACTGCTCATCCTAAGCACAAGGCTGGCCCTGATTAAGTCCCAAATTTTCTAGCCTCATCCCTTGTGCTATTCCCATTCATTGGTGCTTCAAACCCACAGAGGTGTTTAGAATTCCTTGACTATAACGTAAGCTTTTTCCCCTCCAAGTCTTTTACCATCTCTTTCAAAGTGACGTCCCTCCACCCTACTTTTTCCTGCCATAAATCTCCGATTCCTCATTAAGGAGCTTTTCCTGAAGTCATCTCCAACTCCCAGACGGAGGTTTGTGCACCTTGCCCACCTGACCTTATCATAAAGAGCTACTTCATCCCTGACCACATGGCACTCATTGGTGAGACGTTCCTCTCCCAGTGCCCTTCACCTCTCACTCATTTCTTAATCTGTTCTGTATTACAGAGGTCTAATTTTCCCAGGTTCCCTCTCCTCTAGTTCTAGATAGGTTTGGACAATAAAAGACACTGGTGAAAGATTGAAAACTCTAGGACTCGGGTAGCCAGAGTGGCCTCCCACCCCCTCAGCTTTCTGTGATGTTCAAGAAATAGAACATGTTCCCTCTGCAGGACCAACTGCACCAGTCAGGCCCCACGGTGGTTCCTGGGCTCTGGTAATACCATCTCCTCCCGATTTAGCCCTGCCCTAGGGAAGTGGAAATTTCTTCTCTTACTAATCCCTAGATTGCCTCACCGTCCTCTCTGACATCTCATATAATCAATTCCCTATATTAAATATCTTCTGATTTAAAATGCAAAGGTAGTTTCTGTTTTACTGACCAGATCCTAACTCATATACACATTAATACATTTCTCTCTATAGTATACGTGAGATATAATCTTGCCACTACATCAAAATCCTCAAAGGCAGAAACCATGTATGCAACCAGTGCTTATAATATTCATTTAATATTCATTAAGCTCTGTCTTAAGCAAAATCCATACACCTGTAATTTATATATTAGGGAAAAAAGAAAAGGGCTATGTCCTTTAAGAAGCAAGTGGCTCCCACTCATATGAAATATTATAATCAGGCCAAGAAAGAAGAAAAACAAAGTCAGGGCCTTATACAGGGGCCTCTACAGGAACTGATGGAAAATTTATCCAAACCAACCATGACCCCTGATCTTCTTTATTAAAATCAACCAGTAATCCATTAAAAAGTTTCAGCCACGGAAACAGGATATTCTTTCCTTGTGATTCACTTTACCCAGAAGCCTCTAGCTTCCCGGAATTTGTGTTAAATAGTAGCTTTCAAAGATGATAATATTTGCCAATAATCCCTGGGACACTACTACTTTACATTTCCCTAAAACAATAAGGGGATTATTTTGCCATATTTATCTCTTCTACAGTCTTTTCCCTATATTAGTGCTTCTTCTGGAATTCAGTAGCAATATGTGCCCATTAAATTATGAGAATAACTCTATTGCCTTTTAAACATCAGTTGTCAATTAAAGTTGACAAACAGACTTCCTGACATTCTCATGAACATCTTACTCAGCATGTGGGTACTCATTTCCCACTGGTTTTGAGAAATACTGGTCACAGACAGACAGGCTGACTGACTTAAGAATCTGATTTTTGGCAATTTCTCAGAATTTCCTACTCAATTCCATAGGTTTGCATCATTGTCCCAAGCAACAAGTTTAACATTATGAAGAAAGAAAAAGTGATGCTGTGACTATTATTGATCTAATCAAATCCAATGACTCTGTTGATATCTGGTTACTTTTCTTCTCTGGCCTTTTTTTTAAATCCTGAGTATGCTCTGTTATACTTCCTTCCTACTGCCCACAACTTGGTATGTCCAGATTCAGGCTTTCCTGCAAGATCAGTGAGAATGTCAGCATCTCAACTCTTTGCAATTTCCATGATGTCCAATTTCTCTCTGTCTTTAATGTAATCCCTTCTCTGTTATTTTTACACTGTACTGTAGACATAACTGTATACATGTTAACTTTCCCACTGTACTGTAGATTACTTTCTCCTTTTCTTATTTATTCTTTTTAAATACACATGACAGTAGAGTGTATTTTGACATACTATTCATTGCAGATTCCTTTTAAAAATCATATATATATATATATATATATATATATATATATATATATTCTTATTTTGTTATCCTTAAAAGGACTTTCAGAGTCTTGAAGATTACCATAAAGTGTTCATTGAATAAATACATTTTTTTCTAGATATAAATTGCAATACTAGGTAAATGGGTACTTACTTTAAAGGGACAAGGTTTTATACTTGTTCATACAGTATTTGATACATATTGCCAACTCCCGTTATTTTCTAGCTCAGGAAAAAGCCTACAAAATTCCTATCACAGGAATGCAAGCTTCTCTATTGGTTCTTTCTATGTCCCCTCTGCCTGGTCCACAGTAAGTTCTCAATACATATGGACTAAATAAATCAAGCCAGGCATAGTGGTGCATGCCTGTAACTCCAGTGGCTCAAGAGGCTGACACAGGAGGATGGCAAGTTCAAGGCCAGTCTCTGCATTTAGTGAGCCCCTATCTCAAAATAAAAATACAGAAGGGTTGGAGATGTAGCTCCATGGTAGAGTGCCCCTGGGTTAAACCCCTAGTACCACAAAAAAAAAAAGAAAGAAAGAAAGAAAGAAAGAAAGAAAGAAAGAAAGAAAGAAAAGAAAAGAAAGAAAAGATCCAGCTCAATTTCTTTGAAATTTTTTTCCTAATGTCCTCAAAATTCTTTTACGTTAATGTTAGATGTATGTGTGTATGGATACATATATTCATACATATATGTGTATATATGATTTAATCATCCAAAGAAACAATTTAGTTTCCATTTATAGATGAGGAAACTGAGGATCAGAAGATTTTCATTAATCGGGTTATAAGCTGGTTAAGTGGCAAAACTTGAATTCTGACTCAAGTATGCCAATTCCAGCCAGGCCCTGTGGCACATGCCTGTAATCCCAGTGACTCGGGAGGCTGAGGCAGGAGGATTGCAAGTTCAAAGCCAGCCTCAACAATCTAGTGAGGCCTTGAGCAAATCAGTAAGACCCTGCATCTAAATAAAATACAAAAAGGGCTGAGGATGTGGCTTAGTTGTTAAGTACCCCTAGGTTCAATCCCAGGTACCAAAAAAAAAGTATACCAATTCCACAGGGTTCTTAATACACCACTGTCTTTTATCATTTCCAGAAGCTTCAAATTTTGCTCGCTTTCCAATATCAACAGCAGAATAAAATATTCCTTCCAGGGTTAGCATTAATTTTAATACCTACATTTCGTTTCTCGTTCTATTCTTTACTGTGTGGTATGCTCTGCTTGGAAACACATTCTGCCAATAATGAGAGTTTTCATTCTAGTTTTGGAGTGCCTTGGCTTCCTTTTCCATATATGAACTCATAATGTATTTGTCTTGGAGTTCTCTCAATTCTCATAGTTTACTAAATTCTCCCAGAACACACTGAAGTTGTTCTCTGTTCACACTTCCTGCTTCTTACTGATCACCTCTCTCTTATGATGGACCATCTCTTTTCTAGTAATGTTGCATTTAGCATAGATTAACTAGCTCTCCTTAACTTTTAAAAATTATGCAAGTACGCATGTATGAAGAAGTAACAACAAATCCCATCAATATATACAACCATAATTCACCAATTTAAAAATGTGGAAAAAAGATTTAAAAAAATAAAAATTATACTAGCAATATATCTTCATTACAGGAATATTAGAAAGCACTTATAAATAAAAGAAAGTATTAAAAACTAGAAATATCAACAGCCAGAAAAAAAAACTATTAATATTGTAGTTTTCATTTTGCTCTATTTTTATCTATAAAGATATATCTGTATATAGTATATGAGTACAATTTTTAGATAAAATTATATTTTTCATACAAGCAATTTTTGTTAATAGTTTGTCATTCAAATAATTAATTTCATTAATTAACTTCATGGATATTAAAAATAAGGGCTTTTTGCAAAGAATAAGACTTGTCATATGTTCTAATAAACCTCATTAATTATATTATTCAATTACCTTTACAGTAGCCCCCCATTATCCATGGAGAATATGTTCCAAGACCTCCAATTAATGCTGAAAACTGTGATAGTGCCAACTATCTATCTATCTATCTATCTATCTATATGTATATATATATATATAGAGAGAGAGAGAGAGAGAGAGAGATGAGTACACTCTTTTTCTACATATATGATAAAGTTTAATTTATAAATTAGGCAAAGTAAGAGATAATAGGAATAACTAATAATAAAATAGAACAATAACAATATACTGTAATACAATTGCTAGCATCGTTACTCTTGCACTTTGGGTTCCTAATTAAATAAAATTGATCATAAGCACTATAATACTGTGGTAATTGAGCTGATAATCAAAATGTTTACTAAATTACGAATGGGAGGGTAACATATACAGCATGGCTAAACTGGCCAATATGGTGATCCTAGACAGATTGGAGTAGTAGCAGTACGGTGGGAGATTTCATTACAGTATTCAGAACAGCATGCCATTCAAAACTTGTGAATTGTTTATTTCTGGAATTTCCCAATTAATTGTCTCAGACTAGAGTTGACTGTGGATAACTGAAACAGTGAAAGAGAAAATTACATATAAGGAAGGCCTACTGCAATCATACATACTTTTGTCTCTTTGGTTGGTTAATGACTCAAGGGAATATTCTAACATCCTTGTTTGGGTCTTTTCCTTCACACATCACTAATGATATTTCATTATTTTATAGTTACACTATTTGGTCCATATAATGTCATTAGGTGTTTATTGAGGTTTGTATATGTTACTAACAACAACAAAAAAAAAAACACTAATCTTCTTTGTTCTATTTGTTGATTCTTTAGGATGTTTTTGTTTTTCTTTTTTGTTGTTGTTTGTTTGTTTGTTTAATACTAGGAATTGAACCCAAGAACGTGAATTACCACGGGGCTACATCTGCAGACCTTTTTATTTTATATTTTGAGACAGGGTCTCGCCAAGTTGCTGAGAGTCTCACCAGTGTGCTGAGACTGGCCTTGAACTTGTGATCCTCCCACCTCAGCCTGCCAAGTACCTGGATTATAGGTATGTGCTATTGCATTTGTTGATTCTCATAAAAAACATAAAACATTCTTCTGTTAAAATTGAGACTCCCATTTTATTTTTGCTTATATTTGTATGTGTGTTTCTGCTAATTCTTACATTTTTAACCCAGGGTCTAGAACAGTGCCTGACACATTGGGGATCCTCAATAATTTGATCATCAGTCTCTGATATTTTTTTCTTCTAGAGAAATTTGAAATGTTTTAGTTATACTACTGCTTATATTTGAAAAAGAAAATAAAACTACTTAAATCTATGCTTCTCTTTAATATTTCCACCCTCTATCTCAAATGAGCAGTATCTTTTGTCATCTCCTATACCTTGTATTCCCTCTTATTGCCTCCCTTTTACCTGCTAGCTAGCCAATTTGTGGGTAGTAAGATTTCAATTTTTTTTTCCAGTACCAGGGATCGAACCCAGGGGACTTAACCACTGAGCAACATCCCCAGCCCATTTTTGTTTGTCTATTTTTGAGACAGAGTCTCTCTAAGTTGCCTAGGGCCTTGCTAAATTGTTGAGGTTGGCTTTGAACTTTCAAACCTCCTGCCTCATCCTCCAAGTTGCTGGGATTACAAGCATGCGCCACCACATCTGACTAAGATTTAGGATTTGTGTCCCAGTTACATTATTATTATATGTTTATAGTATGTTTTATTATTTACACATTTAAACATTTTTTTCAGTAATGTGGTTTTTGTAATCTTTTTTGTGACCATATTTATCACACTCTTATGTGCCCTATTCTAAATTTAATTGATTTGATGGATCATTATCATCACCAACCCTTCCATACCCTGATTTGCTCTTTCAAGAAGCTTTATGTATTTATATTTAAACTTTTGGTTGACTGTAGTTACTTTTTTCAGAATGGATGTATGGTGTAGCATATATTTTGAATCTTTGAGTGTCCAAAACTAACATACCATTGTTTTGTGAATGACAAATTAACTGAATGTAGAATTATTTGGTCATAAATATTTGCAGATTCTTCCCTACTAATTTTCTGCAGTCAGGTATAGGGAGTATAAGTTTGAAGGCAACCAAACATAATAATCAACAAAAAAAAAGTATGTGTGTGTGTGTGTCTGTGTGTGTGTGCACACATGTGAAAGAGAGAGATCAGGCCCAAGTGAATCCTAAGAAATTTAGAGAAAGCTTTTGAGAGAAGTTGCTCTAGATCTTGAGATATTAAGTTGAAATGTAGGTATTGAGTACTTACCATGTGCCAGGTACAGAGGGCATATTTGAAAATGATAGAGACACAACCCCTACCCTCCTGAAGCTTACATTCTAGTGATGAATTTGAATTTTCCAACCCAAGTATAGGTAATTAATTCCACAAAACTTTAAATTTAAGAAAGTCACCAAGATATTTCTGCATGTTGTTAACATTGTCTTTGATGTTGCATCATGAGCAGCATAATCTGGATCATTCTTTTATTCATTTTTGCTCTCTTTTATTGTCACCAATTACCCACAGATTTTGCCATTCATATTTATCTTGAGTCTCTTTTATTCCTTCTAATTCTCTAATCTCTTTGTCTTCTGTTGTACTTAAAGAGCTTATTATACTCATCTTTCACTGAACCGATTTGATTCTCTGCTGTGTTAATTCTGCTCTTGATTGCTTCTATGTCATTGTTATATCTGTTATGGTCTTACTTATTCTCTTACATTTCAGACTTACATTTTCCTTTTATTCTGAATCTACTGTCTTACCACAGTATCTTTTATCTCTTATTGAAAGAATTCACAATTTAAGTGCCCTGAAAATGCTAAGCAAAGACACCCTAAAATATCATTGTCCTTCCAGAAGTATGCTCATCTTTGGTTCTGAGATGCTAAAATACTTCATTGTATGGGGCAGAATTTTGTCATCTATCTCATTTGGGTTTGGCTTTATTTTGTTGTTGTTTGCTTATTTTTGACCTCATTCATTTGATTTAAAAACATGTTTATTGAGGATCTTCACAGGACAGGCACTGGAAGGATAATGGTGAATAGAAAGTATCTTGGCACTAGCTTGCATTTTAGTCTTCTAATATGAAAGAACTTTAAGCAAGTAAGCTAACAAATATCCAATATGAACTGGGGAGAGTTACTGAAGAAAAAGATGAAGTCATCCGAGAAAATACTTTGGTAACCAGCTTTAGATTGGTGGATTCAGTAGACCACTTGAGAAGTAGCATTTAAGGTGAGATTTAAAGGATGAAACTGAGTGCTCATTGTGAAGACAGTGTGAAGGATTGGAAAAGGTTAAAAAATATATCACAAAGGGGCTGGGGCTATAGCTCAGTTGGTAGTGTGCTTGCCTCACATGTACAAGGCCCTGGGTTCAATCCCCAGCACCACATACAGACTAAAGGTATTGTGTCCACCTAAAAAAAATGTTTAAAAACATCACAGGAGGGGGGAAAATCCCTGAGGCCAGAAACACGATTGTTTCTCTCTACTCTAACCACTCTGAGGGAGACAAAGTTAAATAAACCCAGCACATCCTCAGTCTTATGTGAGCTTGGATGTTCTTGGCAAGGCAATACTAAGTTATTAGGAGAATACATTATACTCCATGTATGTATAATATGTCAAAATACACTCTATTGTCATGTATATCAAAAAAGTAAAAAAAAATTGTAAAACTCTTAAACAACCACAAAAAAAGAAGTTACTAGGGTTATCAGAAAAAAAATCAACACATGGTTTGAGTGATGCTTCAAGTTCATTTAGGACTGCTGTGTGAAGAACAGGATGGAAAGATAAAAGCAGATATAGAGGGCTAGTCAAAAATTCAAAAGAAAAATTATAATAGTTTGCATTGAGGCAGAAAGACTTGGGTTACACTTTGACATTAGAATGTTAAATTAAATTGATTGGGTTAAATTTGGGGGGGGGTCATTAAACAAGAGAAAGAAATTACCAGGCTTTTGGCTTGAGCAGCTGGACAGGTAGTGGTTGCTATTTGCCAAGATGTGAAAAACTAGATTGAGAACAGGTTTAGGGCAGGAAATCAAGAGTTCAGTTTTGATATGTTGATTTTGAAACACATGGGGAAAAACAAATGAGATTGAGACTCTAGGGAGAAATAGGGATGGAAATATGAATTAGGGATTAATCAGGATACAGAAGGTATTCAGTATCATATGGATGGACTGGAACACCTTGTGTAAAAGCACAGAGGGAGATCGATCGGAAGGCACACAAACACCACAGCCAGAGGGACCCCCAGGTGTAGAGATATTACTGAGGACAAGGAGATGAGAGGAGAACCCAAAGACTAGAGTCCCAGAAGCCAAGCAGGGCAGGGGGAGCTTTCTGCAAGGCATGGGTGATGACCATTTTCAAGGGCAAAGTCAAGATACTTCTTCACATTTTTCCTCCCCAAATCTCCTCCAAATAACAAGCAGAATGACAACAGAAACACACTTCCCAGCTTTAATGAATTGGACACATCTGTAAAGCACAAAAACATGAAGATTGAAAGGGATGGTAGAATATTTATGACTAATCAGAACAGTAGGATGTGAGATTTAAGTGCATGCAGGAGGAGGTACTGATGAAAAAGTCCATTTATGCTGCCAAACCTTGGAAATGCTCAGAAAGTGAAGTTGTCTGCTTTGCAAAGGAGGCAGAAAACCAAAAACAGAGCTTTGGGAGTTTAGATCTCTTGCTTCATAATGTGAGTGGACAATGAAGCATCTCCAAACATTTCTACTAAGGTGAAAAAAGAGATCCAAACAAACTTAGAAAAGGAAATTGAAGAGAGGAAAAAAGTGAAAAAACAGAAGAAATTGTAAAATTTTTAAAAAGCTAATTTCCTCTCAAAATGATGCTGTCTATAAATTAACAATAGTAATAACATAAAAGGAAAATTTAGAGAATAAGAATGAGACCCTAGAAATGTAAATATAACAAAAAGGGCTTTTTAAAAAAATCAGTAGAAGGATTGGAAGATAAAATCAAGAAAATCCCTCCAGAAAGTAAAACAAAGGGAGAAACTTTTTTTGTTTTTGTTTTTGTTATTTTCTCTTGATTTTTTTTGTAGTTGTAGATGTAAACAGCATGCCTTTATTTTATATGTCTACTTTTATGTGGTGCTGAGGATCGAACCTAGTGCCTCACACATGCGAGGCAAGCACTGTACCACTGAACTACAGACCCAGCCCCAACTTTTTTGTTTTTAATTAAAGTACTGATCCAATGAGGCTGCTCTAAAAATAATAATAATAATAAATAATAAAGTACTTATCCAGAAAAGGAAATCTAGAAAGGAAGAACAGAGAAAATAGTGGGGAGGAAATTATTTCATACACACACACACACACACACACACACACACACACACACTTGATTCCAAGAATTAAAGGATACCTAAGACACATGATTGTGAAATTTTAGAACACCAAAAATAAAAAGAGTCTAAAAACTCCCATAGAAAACAAATCCCATAAAAGGAAGAGACATCCAAATGTCACTTTACTTTACAGCAGCCATTTCAGAGGCAGTGCACAGAGCAAAGGTGGGGGACTGGCTGCCTGGGTTTGAATCCTGACTCTACTTGCAACCTGCCCTTGCTCAGTTAATTCCTCATGTGAAAACATCCATTATGATAACCATCTCAGAGTGTTGTTATGAGTAATAGATGAGTTCATATTTTTGAAGTGCTCAGAAGAGTATCTGGCACCTAATATTTGCTATTTAACTCTTTTCCAAATGAATTTAAAGAAGATAAATTGAACAAGTGTTTTCAAGTTATGAAGGTCAATGAGTTACCACTCAAAGTCAACAGGTAGTTAAAATTCTTCAACAGGTACGTGATCAGAAAAAAAAGGAAGTCTTTTCAGGCATGCAGAACTTAGTTTTAAAATTCACTTTCTCTATGCCTTTCCTTGGGGAGCTCCAGAATTATGAGCATCACTAAAATAGGAGTCAACCTAAGAGGAAGATACAGTAACCAGGAAATGAAATATAATACAGAAGAAAAGCCAAGAAAAGGACCAGGGTGAAAGCAGGATGGCAGGCATAAAGAGGAACCTATGAAAATCAAAGGAATGCTTTCAAGGAAATAAATGAAGTGGGTGGTTTCATGCCAAATTTGACCATGAGGAATATTATACTGAGAGGAGAGAGAAAAGGTAGCAAAGGTTACAAGGAAATGAAATAAACATAAATCAGGCAATGACTATAGGAAAAACAAAATGTGATATAAGAAAGGAAACAATCATTATGCTACTTGGCAAAGAAGGGGAATATTGATTTAGTCCAGTGATGCAAATACTTAACTAAAAATGGTGACTGTAGAGAGGAAAGCTGCATTTCCAGTTGCTCCTTGGCTAAGGATTCAAGCAGCGGGAGATCACTGCTTCTCAGCAAAGTGGGCAACACTTTTTTTTCCATATCAGGTAAGCCAGTTGTGGCAGTGGCGCTGGTTCACCGCAAAAGGGAGGGATACCCCAGAGAGAATCGTGATGGACAAATTGTCATGGAAAAACCTGTAGATCAGAAAAGCAGACTGAACACAGCTGATCCAGAGGCTACACAGCAAACTGGTAATTTGAAAAGTGCTGTTTCTCAACTGGTCACAGAAAGCAGAGGTGAGAGCCATCCTGAGGTGGCCTTGCAGAAGCTGCTGCTAAAAAAGCCGGGAGATCACACAGCAAACACTGACATGGTGCCCCAGCCAGTGCCTAACAAGTGGCTTAGCGTATACCTAGAAGAATGTGAGTGGAACAGGCTCAGAGAAAAATTATACCCAGGGTGATTCAAGTCAGAAATAGAAAGGGGAGTCCGACTTGCTTTCTTTTTGAGTATAGTGCTTATGTGACCAGCGGAAGCAGGTTGGGAATCTGAACAGACTTGTGTGAATACAGTCAGGAACCAAGCCTAGGAAGTCTGTATTGATGGACAGCGAAGAGTGAGAGACCTGTGGAGGGTCAGCTCCCCTGCCTGTGAGTAGAAATCTCAGGATCCAGACTCTGAGATCCAGACTCTCAGCAAAGATCAGCATCTGCCAGCCCTAGATGTTGTGTTGATCTAATCTCTCCAGAGCAGAGACCACCCCACAAAGTCCCTAAGGCCTGATTAGACCAAAGCCTTACCAGCCAGAACTCCTCTCTTAGAATACTGCAATCGCCTCAGCCTGGGAGTCATTTGATCTAATCTGTGCAGATAAAACTCCAACAGCAGTACTTCCCATTCCGTCATACCTTATACTGGTGAGAAGGAAAGCTAAGACCATTTCAACCAGCTTCAGTATTAGAACATTCCAACTGGCAGCTTGGTGAGCAACACAAAAAAGAGGAAGGGGCTTGCTCTCTCAGCACATAGCCCAAGAAGAAATGAAAAGAAAGACAGTTGGGCATAGGCAGTCACCACTCATCCTAGCCAACAGTTTCGATAACCTCAGTGGAGAAAATTCTATAATTTTTCATTAAGATTCTTTCTATCCGTGTGTGTGTGTGTGTGTGTGTGTGTGTGTGTGTGTTTTCTTGCTGTGATGCTTGGTTTGTGGACATATATATACATATAGATATTTGTTTCTTTCTTCTCATTTTTAGCATTTTTTATGATAGTTATTTTTCTTTGTCTTCTGAGGGTTAGGAAATATTTGCTTATTTATTTTTGTTTTGTTTAGTTTTGATTTTCTTTTTCCTTTCTTATCCTACAAACAACCAAAGTCTCTAATCCTCTCTTTCTTTTTCCCTTTACTTTTTCTATTTTGTCTCCTCCTTCTTTTAAAGTCATCATTTGCTGTATCTCATCTACTTTTTCTCTTTTCACATCTTGAACATTCTAAACTGTCTTTTACTTTCCTATCAAATTTTCTTTTCCCTTAATGAGATAATTTTCTTTTCTCTTGTTTTCTGTATTTTTACCATCTTTAAGAATTATTAAGTTTATATAACTCCTGCCCCCACCATTCATGTTGTGGAAGTTATTATTACCGTGCATGGCATGGTTTATACCACTTGTTTACTTTAATGCCAGATCTAGTTCACAGCTATTTATTGTTTTTTGGGTTTGGCAACTGCTAATTCCACCACTCCTGTTTTTGTGGTAATTAGTGTTATAGAGGCCATAATAAGCACTGGGTATTGATTTTAATGCTGTATATTGTTGGCTTCAGTTGTTGCTATCATTTGCTTCCTCCTTTTCTGGGAGGTACTAGGAATCTACAGGAACACTGCAACAATTCATACGATAGAGACTAATCTGCTGACCTAAACTGAGCCAAGAGACAGTGTACCTTGCTCACACACAAAATAACTACACTCAAACATCAGCAATAGTTTAATACAAAGAATAGAAGGGATAAAATCTCCAAACTAGTGGATTCTAAGTAGAAATGGCTGTGTTGGGGTTCGTTTCCTCTCATGTGACAGCTACTCCCATGGCAAAAAATAAAAAATTAACACAAAGGCTGTGGATACCACACCTATGAGGGGTCTTGATCTAGATCACTCTAGGACACTATGGCAAGAGGAGGCTCTATCTTTAAAAGGCCCATGCATAAGAGTGAAGAAAAATCCCTCATAACACATGCATAAAATCCAACACAGCAATACAATATGAAAACACTAAGTAACATAATGTATCTTAAAGTTTATAATTCACCAGCAATTGACTCCAAAGATATCAAAGTGAGTAAAGTACCAGATAAATAATTCAAACGAATGATAATAAAAATGATCCAGGAATTCTCGGAGAACATAGGGAAAAAACTGATTGAATAATGGAAGTCAGTACAAAATATGAATGAGGAATTCACTAAGGAGAGATATGGAAAAAGAACAGAAATCTTGGAAAAGGAAGACAACAACTCAAATAAAAATTTCAGTTGAAGGTCTCTGCAGTATATTAGACCATGCTGTAGGCAGCATCTCAGAGCTGGAAGAAAATGTGATCAACTTTCGATATTCAGACAGTACTAAAGAAAAGAAAGTAACCATGACCATAACATACAAGAATTCTGGGACAACATTAAGACAACTTAAGAATCATTGGAATTCAGGAGGATTGTGAGATGTATGCTAATAGCATGGAAAATCTCTTCAAGGAAATAATAACAGAAATTTTTCCACAGGAGAATAACATCAGGTTACATTTAGAGTCAATCAGAATTACTTCTAATTTCTCAGCACATACTCTAAAAATCAGGACACCTGGGAATAATGTGTTCCAAGCCCCAAGAGAAACTGTCAACCAAGATTGCTATGTCCAGCAAAACTATCTTTCAAAACTGAGGTAGAAATAAAAATCTTCCAAGATAACAAGAAAATAAAAGAATTCATGACTACTAAGTCAGCACTACAGAAAATAGTTAAAGAAATACTTTGCACATAAGAAATCAAAAACAAACCCCAGAACTCAAAAATAAACAAATCTTATTTGAAGAGTAGCTAAACAAATCTAAATTAAGCATTAGAAATAAATCAAAATGGCAGGAATTAATAATCATCTTTTTATGATAATGTTCAATGTAAATGGTGTCAACTGTCCAATTAAATGACATAGGCTGGAAGAATGGATTAAAAAACAAGAACCAAATATATGTTGTTTGCAAAAGACTCATCTCACAGGCAAAGAAAGCCACAGGTTGAAAGTGAAATTATGGGAATTAATATACCTTGCAAGTGGAGTCTGAAAACAAGCAGGGTTAGCTAATCTGATATTCAGCTAAGTAAATTCCAAGCCAAAATTAATCAGAAGATAAAAAGAAAATCAATTCCTACTGATGAAGGGAAAAATCAAGCAAAAAGATATAATGATAGTAAATATTTATACCACAATCATTGGTGTAACTAATTACATAAAACAAACTCCAATGCCATCTTCCCAAGATTTGTCATACCATGCACACTTGAATATAAGAGTCCAGAAAGTTATACCTAAAGTATGAAGACCTAAAGTATACCTAATCTAGACATTTATGTACCAATGATGGAACCAAAAATTATTAAATTATTAAATAAATTTCCAAAATGTATGTAGTGTGCTATTATTTGTACAAAAAGAAAAAGAAGAATTTATATATGCTTAAAATGTCTTTAAGTGATGCATACAAATTGGTGTCAGCAACAGAGTTGCCTCTAAGGATAACTGAGGAATGTGTTATAAGATGGTCTTTCTGATTTTAAACAATGTGAAGATAATGCTCATTCAAAATATATTGAAATTAAATTTATTTTGTCTAATTATGTCTTGTTCCATGTTTACAAAGGGGGATTTGTCTGCTTTTCCTATAAGTTCCATTAGCTTTAACTCCATAGATTTGAAGCTCTATTAATAAATACATGTACATTTAAAGAAGCTTTGGCCTAGAGTGGTTTCTCACCCCTGTAATCACAGAAACTTTGGTGGCTGAGGTAGGAATATCACAAGTTCAAGGCCAGCCTCAGCAACTGAGTGAGATCCTGTCTCAAAATAAAATAAAAAGATCTGGGATATAGCCCAGTGGTAGAGCACCCCTAGGTTCAATCCCCAGTGCTACAATAAATAAATAAAATAGCTATGGTTTCATATTATTTACTCTTTATTACTAGAATATATCACTCTTTTACTTTTGTAATATGCCCTCTTCTTGTTTCATTGATACCAATGTAACCACTCCAGCTTTCTTTTAATTAGTAGTTGCATCATATTTATTTTCTCATTCTTTCACCTAAAATCTGTATGTGTTTTTATATAAAAAATGAGTAGCAGCATGGAGTTTAGTATGGTTTTTCTTTTTATCCCAGCAAACAATCTGTCTCTTAATTGAAGTACTTAGATCATTTATGTTTAATGAATTATTGATATGGTTGAATTTTAAATTATCTTATTGTTATTTGTTTCATCTGGTTTTTGTTCTCTTTTCCACTTTCCCTGTTTTCTTTTAGATTGTTTGGATATATTTTTATGATTGCATTTATCTTCATGAATGGCTTAATTAACTAGATCTTTTTGTGTTTGTTGCAGTGTGATTATTCTAGGATTTACAATATACTTTTTTTTACAAATTAGTCTAATTAAAGACATTATACCACTTCAAGTGTAGTGTAAGAACTTTATAATATATATTTACATTTCCTCCCTACCATTTTTATATTGTCACTTTAATTCAAAATATGCTAGAAATACTATAGTATTTTGATATTATTATTATTAAATAGTGAATAATAGCAATGGTTCATTTTATGTGTCAACATAGCTATGCCATGGTGCCCAGATATTTGGATCCTTTGACAAAGATGTGTTTTAGATGAGAGTAACATTTAAGTAATTGAAATTTAAATAAGCAGATTACCCACCACAAAGTGAGTGTGTTTCATCTGAAAATTATTTGCATGTCAGAATAGAGCAAGGATTGACATCCCCTAAACGAGAAGGAATTCTGTCAGCAAACTGCGATGGTAATTTTATGTGTCAACTTGACTGGCCCATGGGATGCTAGATGTTTGGTTAAGCACTATTCTGAGTGTGTCTGTGAAAGTACTTCTAAATGAGATTAACATCTGATTGGTGAACTGAGTTAGCAGATGGCCCTCCTCAATGTGTTGGAGGCCTAAATAGAATTAAAAAAAAAAAAAAAAAGAATTCTCTAATAATGGAGAATTTACTCTCTGTTTCCAAGCTGGGACAATGGCCTTCTGCATTTGGACTGAAATTTATGCCATTGGCTGTCTTGCTTCTTAGACCATCAGACTTAAAACTGCACCACAGCTCTCCTGAGACTCCAGCTCCCAGCTTGGATTGAAATTGCAAATCTTCCTTGGGTCCCTACCTGCTGGCATATCCTGAGACTTACCACACATCTACAAATGCATGAACCAATTCCTTACAATACATCTCAAACTGTCTGTCTGTCCCTCTTTCTATCTATCTCAACACAGACTCAGACATACAGGTAAAGACATACAGATGAATCGCACTGGGTCTTTTCCTTTGGAAAACTTTTGATGTTACATGGAAAACTCAATCATGTTTTAAGGAAGCTAAAAAATTGAAAAGATTATTCATATTCCTTTAATTTCTTTCTTTTGTCTACTTGCACTGGCTAGGGGTTTCAGAGACTATGTTGAATAGAAGTGGTGAAAGAGGGCATCCCTGCCTTTTTCCAGTTTTTAAAGGGAACGATTCCAATTTTTCTCTATTTAGAACAATGTTGGCCTTGGGTTTAGCATATATAGCTTTTACAATATTGAAGTATGTTCCTACTATTCCTAGTTTTTCTAGTGTCTTGAACATGAATGGATGCTGAATTTTGTCAAATTTTTTTCTGCATCTATTGAGATAATCATGTGGTTCTTGTCTTTAAGTCTGTTGATGTGATGAATTACATTTATTGGTTTCTATATATGGAACCAAATTTTCACCCCTGGGATGAACTCCACTTGTATTTACATATATTCTTTTATTTCTAATGTTCTTTATTTCTTTGTGTAGAGAGGAAGAAGGTATAAAAGTTATCTTCAAGAATAGGAATGTAAAAATATTAAGAAAACATAGAAGAATAGGGGATAGGAAAGGTAGCAGAATACAACAATTACTAATAGGGCATTATGTAAAATTGTGGATGTGTAACCGACGTGATTCTGCAATCTGCATTTGGGGTAAAATTGGGGGTTCATAACCCACTTCAATCTAGTGTATGAAATATGATATGTCAAGAGCTTTGTAAAGTTGTGAACAACCAATAAAAAAAGAAAACATAGAAGAACAGTTAGGTGTTGGTAAAGTATATTTCTCATTTATGAGACCAGGAAACACAGTTGTATTTTACCTTGCAATGTTTAGCTGTTATGGTACAGGCACCTTGGATGTGCATAAGTAATTAAATTAATATAATAAATATTAGAAATAGAAAAATGAGTGAATGAGATGTGAAGAAGTAGGGACAAGGGTAGATTTTCCTTTTCAATTTGATTTTTAAAAGAGAAGGGAGAGAGAGGAGGGGAAGATGGCGGCGAAGGGAGTGCATCACCCCCGTGTGCCGCATCACTGTGCGGGAGAATGACGAGTTAAAACAGCTGAAGGCTGTCTTGTTGGGAATTTCCAGCGAAATTGAGGTGCTCCAGAATCTAGTGGAGGGATTTTCATCGCGTGAGGATCGGCGGCGGGGGCTCGGTCGCGGGCGATTTCTCCGCACGGAGGGTCGCACGGCTTGTTCGGCGGATTGCCCCGCGGCGGGAGTCTGTGGCGCGCACTGGGAAGCGGAGAGGTGGAGGCGAGGAGGAAAAATAAAAGACCCAGAATAGCAAAAACAATGCTAAGCAGGAAGTGTGAATCAGGCGGTATAGCGATACCAGACTTCAAACTATACTACAGAGCAATAGTAACAAAAACAGCATGGTACTGGTACCAAAACAGGCGGGTGGATCAATGGTATAGAGGACACAGAAACCAACCCACAAAACTACAACTATCTTATATTTGATAAAGGGGCTACAAGCATGCAATGGAGGAAGGATAGCATCTTCAACAAATGGTGCTGGGAAAACTGGAAATCCATTTGCATCAAAATGAAACTGAATCCCTTTCTCTCGCCATGCACAAAAGTTAACTCAAAATGGATCAAGGAGCTTGATATCAAATCAGAGACACGGCGTCTGATAGAAGAAAAAGTTGGCTATGATCTACATACTGTGGGGTCGGGCTCCAAATTCCTCAATAGGACACCCATAGTGCAAGAGTTAATAACTAGAATCAACAAATGGGACTTACTCAAACTAAAAAGTTTTTTCTCAGCAAAAGAAACAACAAGAGAGGTAAATAGGGAGCCTACATCCTGGGAACAAATCTTTACTCCTCACACTTCAGATAGAGCCCTAATATCCAGAATATACAAAGAACTCAAAAAATTAGACAATAAGATAACAAATAACCCAATCAACAAATGGGCCAAAGACCTGAACAGACACTTCTCAGAGGAGGACATACAATCAATCAACAAGTACATGAAAAAATGCTCAACATCGCTAGCAGTCAGAGAAATGCAAATCAAAACCACCCTAAGATACCATCTCACTCCAGTAAGATTGGCAGCCATTATGAAGTCAAACAACAACAAGTGCTGGCGAGGATGTGGAGAAAAGGGTACACTTGTTCATTGTTGGTGGGACTGCAAATTGGTGCAGCCAATTTGGAAAGCAGTATGGAGATTTCTTGGAAAGCTGGGAATGGAACCACCATTTGACCCAGCTATTCCCCTTCTCGGTCTATTCCCTAAAGACCTAATAAGAGCATGCTACAGGGACACTGCTACATAGATGTTCATAGCAGCACAATTCACGATAGCAAGATTGTGGAACCAACCTAGATGCCCTTCAATAGACGAATGGATAAAAAAAAATGTGGCATTTATACACAATGGAGTATTACTCTGCATTAAAAAATGACAAAATCATAGAATTTGGAGGGAAATGGATGGCATTAGAGCAGATTATGCTAAGTGAAGCTAGCCAATCCCTAAAAAACAAATGCCAAATGTCTGCTTTGATATAAGGGGAGTAACTAAGGACAGAGTAGGGACGAAGAGCATGAGAAGAAGATTAACATTAAACAGGGATGAGAGGTGGGAGGGAAAGGGAGAGAGAAGGGAAATTGTATGGAAATGGAAGGTGATCCTCAGGGTTATACAAAATTACATACAAGAGGAAGTGAGGGGTAAGGGAAGAATAATACAAGTGGAAGAAATGATTTACAGTAGAGGGGGTAGAGAGAGAAGAGGGGAGGGGAGGGGAGGGGAGGGGGGATAGTAGAGGATAGGAAAGGCAGCAGAATACAACAGACACTAGAATGGCAATGTGTAGATCAATGGAAGTGTAAATGATGTGATTCAGCAATCTGTATACGGGGTAAAAATGGGAGTTCATAACCCACTTGAATCAAACTGTGAAATATGATATATCAAGAACTATGTAATGTTTTGAACGACCAACAAAAAAAATAATGATAAGTTATTGATTTAAGAGGATGAAAGTTACCTCTGTAATCCAGATTTTTCTTAATATAGATTGAATTCTAGCATTCTATCAAAAAAAAGGAAAAAGCAGCTTTACATGTATGAAGACATGAATTGGTGTGAGCATATTTTATATACAGAGATATGAAAAATTGTGTTCTATATGTGTAATAAGAATTGTGATGCATTCTGCTGTCGTGTATTTAAAAAATAAAAGCAATTTTAAAAAAAAAGAGAAGGGAGAGTGATAACCAAATGGAATAGAAAATAGAGAAGACTCTTTTTTATTTTTCCTCCTTTTATTTTAAAAAAGAAAAGTTTTTGTTGTTATTGTTTTGTTTTGTTTTGTTTTGTTTTTTTACCAGGGATTGAACTCAAGGGCACTCAACCACTGAGCCACATCCCCAGCCCTATTTTATTATTATTGTTGTTGTTTTGATAGTCAGGGTCTCACTGAGTTGCTTAGCACCTCACTGTTGCTGAGGCTGGCTTTGAACTCGTGTTCCTTCTGCCTCAGCCTCCTGAGCTACTGGGATTACAGGCATGTGCCACAGCACCTGGCAGAAAGGAATTTCAGAATATTTATAGACCCCAAAAATTATCCCAAAGAGAGTTGAATGTTGAAAATAATACAAGAAAGTCAGAATCCAATTAAATATTATCTTTGTTCTGGGCAAGAGAGGAATAAGAGTACTGGAGAAAATTTCTTAAGAAAGAGAATTTTTTTTCTCTAAAATTAGAGGGAGTCAGGCTGAGGGAGACTGAAAGTTGTCAATGGCAGAGATAAGAAGGATAGGAATGCAGTACGATGGCCTTAACTTTCTCAATTGGTAGAAGGAAGGGGGGGGGAGAGAGAGAGAGAGAGAGAGAGAGAGAGATATGAGGAAGAGGGTGGTATGAACTGAGAATAACAATGAACGTCAGGGGAATGGAAGAGAGGTGGCCAGAGGAATATGGTAGGATGCCAAGCAGTGCTGTTTATAAAAGGAATTGCTACTCACCACCCATCCCTAAGTTCCAAAATCCTAAGTGTGAGAAGGCAAGTGTACCGGATAAACACCTTCCCTGCCCATGCTGTCAGATGGTCAAGGTCATGTTGGATGAGAAAGGCAGAAATAGAGACAGCACCCTGGGTCACTTTGCACATTACAGGTCCTCACTGAATATGAAGTTTCCATTTCTCTACAAATGACTCTCGCACCACAGGATCAAGTTGCTGAGTGTCCAAGCAGTGTACAAATCTGCTTTAATCACAAGCAATATGGAATTGCTTTGAAAAAAAAATGCTGCATAGGTGGTGTCAGAAGGTAAGGAAGTGAGAATACGTTTAATAACCTGTTTAAAGGTAAAATTTTTATAAAGGGTTTTTTTGTTGTTGTGTGTAGTTTGTCTCACAATACACGATTTACACAGTAACATTGCTAAATATGCCTAGTAGCAAGCCATGTTTTACTATACTGTTTTACTCAGTTTTTTCGCTACTGTGATTAAAAGATCCGACCAGAACAATTTTAGAGGAAGAAAGTTTTATCTGGGGGCTCATGGTTTCAGAGATCTCAATCCTTAGATAACAGAGTCCAATTCTGAGGGCTCAGGTGAGGCTGAACAGCATGGCAGAAGAGTATGGCAGAGGGAAGCAGCTCACATGATGATCAGGAAGCAAAGAGAGGGACTCTACTCACCAGATACCAAATATATACCCCAAAGCCACAGTCCCAAAGAACCACTTCCACCAGCCACACCCTACCAGCATTCAGTTACCACTCAGTTATTCCCTATGGGTTAAGGCTCTTACAACTCAATCATTTCTTCTCTGAACCTTCTTCATTGTCCCACATGCAAGATTTTGAGGGATACCTCAAATGCAAAGCATAACACTATACTGTATTCAAAATTATACACACAAACATCATATTTTACAGATGAAGAAACTAAGGTATTAAGTGTGTAAGACCACAGAGTTAGTAAGTAGTGGCACTGAGAATCAACTGAGTGGCTTGATCCATTGTCCAAATCTTGAGCCTCAGACCATTTACTTGAAATACATTTTTGTACATTTATTCATTATTCATTTTATTAATGCATATTGATCAGTTTTCCACTGGAATAGAGAAAGAAGGAAGAGTGAATTCTTCACACTAGCAACCTTCTTAATCCTCTCCCACCTGTCCACCCTGTGCTGGTGGACCTCTAGCCAGCATCTGAGGGTAGATTGAGAACACAAATGTAGAACAATGCCTATCACATGGAGTCTTTGGTGAGGTTCTCTTATCAGAATAATAATACATCTTCTGCTTTCTTACCTCAAAAGGTAAAATCAAGTTCCTCTTCAAGTTTTTTTTTTTTTTGGAAACAATTAGATAGAATATATCTAATAGAAATATAATGCAAACCATATGTGTCATTTTAAATTTTTCAGTAGGCACACATTTTAAAACAAAAAGAATCTGGTGAAAATAATCTTAAAATATATTAATTTAACCAAATAAATCATAAATGTTATCATTTAAATATGTAATCAATATAAAATTATTGTTGAGCTATTTTACATTCTATTTTTCATGCCAAGTCTTCAAAACCTGGTGTAAAATTTATAGTTGCAAAAATCCTCCCTTTGGACTGGTCACATTTCAAGTGCTCCATAGTGACACATGGCTATCGGCTATAGAATCAGATAGACTGCAGTTAGAAAAGTATTCATTGTGAAGCAAACCAAATATAAATTTTGGGCCTCTCCAAAAATTCCATTCATAAGTTCTAGTAATGTTCCTTGGAGTGAAAGCGCACAAGGGGCACTTAACCATTGAGCCACATCCCAACCTTTTTATTGTTTTGACACTGGGTCTTGCTAAGTTGCTGAAGCTGGCTTTCAACTTGTGATCCTCCTGTCTCAGCCTCCAAAGCTGCTGGAATTACAGGAGTGTGCCACTGGGCCCAGCTATATTTGAGATGATTTTAAGACACCTACCATCCTCAATGACA
Organism: Spermophilus citellus; assembly: GCF_964194105.1. Classification (NCBI taxonomy): domain Eukaryota; kingdom Metazoa; phylum Chordata; class Mammalia; order Rodentia; family Sciuridae; genus Spermophilus; species Spermophilus citellus. Next base: position 26,364,915 of record NC_138195.1, on the reverse strand, counting down.
TCTAGTAATCATACTAATTATTTTCTAATGTTGTTTAAACTGTCTGTTACCAAATATATTTAAGTCTTTTTCTTGGAATCATCATTAAACACTGTGGCCTTTGATTCCCAGAATCCTTCCCTCTGGAGAGTGAAAGTAGTCAATCCTTACTCACTTCTGTGGGTCTGGAGTCTCTTCTATTTCCCTTAAATTATCAGAGATTACTAATAGTGATTTTGAAACTTCATTTACAAATCTTTGGCACCCTGAAGATTAATTTGTTTGGACTTTTTAGGTAAACATTCCCTATTTGCTTCTCCCTGATCAAACCTTTTACATCAGTGATCCTCAAAGTGTTTGGCCATGTGATTTCAAGATTTGTTCAGTAAAACATCTAACTATATTTGTTGTCAGTAATAAAATTCACTTTTTTTTTCTTTTTTTTTTTTTTTTTGGTACCAAGCTTTGAACTCAGGGGCACTTAACCACTAAGCCACATCCCAGCTCTTTTTATACTTTATTTAAAGACAGAGTCACACTGAGTCGCAGCCTCACTAAATTGCTGAGGCTGGGTTGATACTAACAATCCTCCTGCCTCAGCCTCCAGAGAAACTGGAAGTACAGGCATGTAACTTGGTGCCTGGCTTAAAATTCACTGTTAATATTTTACAAATCTTTTACCCACCACCATAAACTTGACATCTTCCCAATATTTAAATGCTTTTCTGGTATGCTTAATAGTAATGTTAATAAATGTGATTTTTATGTTGTATAATAAAATGTACCCATATTGGGAAGATCTGGAAAACTCAGTGGAACTTTTTCCAAATAACCACTGGATAATATTACAAAATCAACCATGGGTAAAGGTCAGAGACAAGATAATGGAACACTACAAAAAATTCATTGTGGGTTTTAAATTCTACATTGCAACTAATCTTTAAGAAATCACAACTTGGGGTTGGGGATGTAGCTCAGCTGGTAGAGTGCATGCCTACCACACACAAGACCCTGGTTCAATCCCCAGCACCAAAAAAAAAAAAAAAAAAAAGAAAGAAAGAAATCACAACTTGACAAGTTTAATAGTATCAAATAAGTATATGTACAATTACCTGAAAAGGCTTTTAAAATAGCTTTCTTTTCTAACGACATGCTTGTTTGAGGTCATATTTTCTTCATATATTGCAAATAAAACTGTATCATATCAAATATAGAAGCCTATCAAAACTCAGTGGTTTTCAAGCATTCAAAAGACATGAATGCTTTTTAAATGCTTATCGCTAAAATTTTTGGTTTGAAAAATATAGCTATTTTTATTAAAATACATTACATGCCAAAATGTAATAGGTTTATTGTTATTTTTAAATTAACAAATATTTATCAGATAACAAATAATGTCTGTTTCCATATCAGATATGGTAAATATAACAAAAGCTATTTGAGGTTTTCAATAAAATTCAAGAGTATAAAGGAGTCCTGAGACCTAATAGCTTGAGATCTTCTTTTTATACCACGGTTCTACTTATATCAGTTCAGAGATGATATCTTCAAAAGAAAAAAATGAAAGGTCTCAATTTTTATGGAAAGTAACACATATAACATAGTACTTAATGGCCCAGGCTTGGCAATCAAATTGACCTGGCATAATTGTTAGCTTTCCGTCACTGTGACAAAACACCTGAGATACTAAATTTAAAAGGACAGGTTTACTTTGGTTCACAGTGTTGGAAGTTTCAGCCCAGGGTCAGTTGACACTGTTGTTTTGGGCCTTTGAGGACACAGCATATCATGACAGGAGCACATGATAGAAGAGGCCTTTTCATCTCATTGCAGCAGGGGAGCCGAGAGAGATACAAACAGAAAGGGGTCTGGGGTTCTACTATCCCCTTTGAAGGAACACCCCTAATGTGTTTTTTTCCTCTATGCCCTACCTTTCAAAGTCCACCACCTCCCAGTAGCACCTGAGGCTGGGGATCAGATGATCAGCACTCAACATACTGGTCTTTGGGATATTCAAGATCCAAACTATAACACCTGCATTTAAGTCCTGGATCTGCCATTTATGATCTTCTATGTTCAACAAGGGCTTGAGTTTTCCATTCCTCAGCTCCTCATGTGTAAGATGTATAGAACTAGATTTCCTACTTTATGAGAATTAAATGCAACAGTTGTTAAACTTTTAAACCAAGAATTGTCATTGCCATTACAAGAATTTTTACTACCTTTCAAGGGTAATATGGTTCTAATATAATAGTGGGAGGTATCCAAATCCTTGGAGTTTTCCTCCTTTATCAGGAAGCTGTTTCTGCAAATGCAAAACAGCTACATTTTTCTCCAAACTCAATGTTTTTTTTTTAATAGATTTCTCAATACAAGCAGCATTAAACATTGCATTTTTTTTTCTATTACAGTCTTTTTCTGCTGAAAAAAAAAATGTATGACATCTGTATAAAAACTATCGCAAGAGAGAGGATCCAAGATGGCGGGCTAGAGGGAGGCTGCATTCTATGTCACTCTGTGGCCTGGGAGTCAAGTAGTGGGAATACTGTTTCTCCTTGAGTCATTAGAGGACTCACGACAGCTGTTTCCATGAAGGAGTCATGGCCACGGTCCCCGCACAAGTCTCCAGGCCTCAGCGTCAGCACAGGACTCCCAACCACTTGCCCACACGGGACCTCTTGGTGCCTGAGCAGGAGCACTAGCAGCAGCACCAGCACTGGACTCTCGGCCACCTAACCTCCCAGGAATCCTGGCTTCTGCTCATATGCAGGACACTCAGCCACTGCACATGGGATGCGCAGGAACTCCAGCTGCCACTCCTGTGTGGACCCCCATTTACCAACGTGAGGCCCCCCCTGGTCGCCTCCATCTTGGGACACTGGAACCATTGCCATAGTCCCCTACATGCAGTAGCCTGCACCCGGGGACACTGCACAGGGTGTGGAGACAGCCGCCAGCCACAACACTGTATTCCCCAGAACTGCATCTCAGAACATGCTGCACACCGACACTCCCCAGCCCCACCCAGTGCCACACCCATCACTGAAAATAGCTGTCTTCATCTAGGGACACCTTCATCACCATCTTTAGTTGGGGCAACTCCCAGGCTGGGACACAGGCTGGGGCTTGGAAGCAATATCAAGGTACCGAATGCCCCCAACTCCCCCCTCTCCCCAGCAGCCACTAATCTGGCACAGTGCTTATGGCTATGCCTGGGTCTATAGCTTGCAAAACCTGGTCCTGAATTGCCCAGTACAAAACATCTCTCTGCAACAGGTGCAGAGCACCCAGAGCACAGCCCACAAGACATCGGGAGAGAAAGGTTCCTGATTGGGAAGTAGAAAGGGAGGGGGTGAGTGATATACAGCTTAAAGACTAAATTAGAGGCCAGGAATTATAAGGTTTACAGTGATATAAAGAGATAAGACCAGGTGCCCACATCACAGGAACAGGCCCCAAAGGAGATCCTTGGGATGCTATCTCCCAATGGGGACCAGCAAGTGCTATACCCCACCTCCAGAAGCAAACACCCCCCCAGACAAAACTTCCCACCCTAATAACCTTCATCGTCTTGAGGGTAGAGATAGCAGCAAACAACAGACAACCCCACCTATTGGATGAGAAGGGACGCAGGAAAGATACTGATCTTATACAAAAACAATCCTTGTATCATCCTTCGAGATTCTCTCTCTCTCTCTCTCTCTCTCCTCCCACCCTCACATCCCCAACATTTTCATTAATTAGGCTACTGAAGACTGGGATGTCTGAATAGTTTATTACAGTTGTGTTGTATATTCTTTTACCTCCTATTTTTACATTTTTTTTTCTTAATATTTATGTTTGTTTTTTTGTACTCTATTATCTTCCCACTTACTTGTCTTCCCAAAATCACTTTCTCTGTCTTCTCCTGCTACTAACAAACTTCTTTAGATTCCTCTTTTATGCTTTCTAAGATCAAATAACTGTATATCCCTACCTCCTACTCCCTCAACATCTCATCCTACACCTCACCCCAAGTTCTTTGTTCACCATCAGAAAACGCAGATCCTTTTGCAAACTTACTGTTTATATTATAGATAATAATTGAACTTACCATTTCTAAATATTGTGACAAAACTGTAAACATCTTAATAGCAACTATTTGGTTTTAGGTTGTATATTGTTTGTATTGAGATCGGTTAATATTGATCTCCCCCTTAAAGGAGAGGTATTGGAACCCTCTAAGAACACTATAAGCCTATAGGATTAAAACTGTAATGCCTTGGATCCACACTACTAGAAGGGAAGACATATGAACAGCATGAATAAACAAGGGAAGAAAATGCCCCAAACCAACCAAGATACTATATTATTGGAATCCGTAGCCAGCACAACAGAAGAAAATATGGAGAAGTGTGGGAGACCAACCTTACACGTGACTGAGTCACACTCCCCGGCTGGGTGCTGAGGCACTCAGTCGCAGAAATGTGGCAGAGCTTTCCTCACCTTCTTGGGTTCGAGGGTCGGTGTCTTGTGCATGGGTGTGTCTTGCTACAGCCCCACGGGTAGAGCTATGCTCACCTGTTCCTTTGTAATATAACCCCTTGCCCTGTTTATGATAGAATCTTCCATGATAGTGGCTTGTGCATCTCTTACTGTGCCCTTGGGTGTAGCCTACCCAGGTGTCAATCAACCTGCTGACAGTGAACACATCATGAAAATAGACTCAGCCCCCTGAAACCTGACCCCTTGCCTCATTTAAATAACTTCCCCTCAATAAAAGGGGTCAGCACGTGCTCTCGCTCTCTCTCTTTCTGTGGACCCTTAAGGTCAGAGGAGCCGTCACAGCGACCCCAAAGAAAAAGGTATTTGTGTCTCTTGTGTGGTTATTTTGCACAGCCCAGTTAGCCCAGTTCAATTGGAGTGACCCTTGAGCCTTTTAGTAGAGAAAACAGAAACCACGCAGAGAAGGAGTTCAGGATGTACATAATTAAAGTGTTCTGTGAATTAAAGGATGATATGAGAGAGCAAATACAAGCAGCAAAAGATCATTTCGATAAAGAGCTACATAAGCAAATATAGGAAGCAAAATATTACTTCAATAAGAAGACACAGGTTCTGAAAAAAAATACAGAAATTCTTGAAATGAAAGAAATAATAAACCAAACTAAAAACTCAATAGAAAGCACCACCAATAGATTAGGTCACTTGGAAGACAGGACCTCAGGCAATGAAGACAAAATATATAATCTTGAAAAGAATGATGATCTCACAGTGAAGATGGTAAGAAACCATGAGCAGAATATTCAAGAATTATGGGATAACATAAAAAGAACAAATTTAAGAATTATTGGAATAGAGGAAGGCATAGAGGTCCAAACCAAAGGAATGAACAATCTATTCAATGAAATAATATCAGAAAATTTTCCAAACATGAAGAATGAATTGGAAAATCAAATACAAGAGGCTTACAGATGCCAAATGTACAAAGTCACAAAAGATCCACACCAAGGCATATTATAATAAAAATGCATAGCATACAGAATAAGGAAAGAATTTTAAAAGCCTTAAGAGAAAAGAATCAGATTACATATAGGGGGAAACCAATTAGGATAGCTGCAGATTTTTCAACCTAGACCCTGAAAGATAGATGATCCTGGAACAACATATATCAAACTCTGAAAAAAAAAAAAAAAGGATGCCAATCAAGAATCTTATATCCAGAAAAATTAAGCTTTAGATTTAATGATGAAATTAAAACCTTCCATGATAAACAAAAGTTAAAAGAATTTACAGCTAGAAAGCCTACACTGCAGAACATCCTTGGAAAAATATTCTATGAGGAGGAAATGAAAAACAACAATGAATATCAGCAAAAGGAGGTATTACACTAAAGGAAAAACTAATCAAAGGAGAAACCAATTCAAGTTAAATACCAAAAATAAACAAAAATGACCAGGAAAACAAATCATGTCTCAGTAATAACCCTGAATGTTAATGGCCTAAACTCACCAATCAAAAGACATAGACTGGTAGATTGCGTTTTTTAAAAAAAAACCAACAATATGATGCCTTCAACAGATTAATAGGAAAAGACATCCACAGACTGAAGGTAAAGGTTGGGAAAAAAACATACCACTCACATGGACTGTGGAAACAAGCAAGGGTTTCCATCCTCATATCAAATAAAGTAGACTTCAAGCCAAAGTTAATCAAAAGGAATACAGAAAGACACTTCATACTGCTCAAGGGAACCATACATCAACAAGACATAACAATTATAAATACATATGCCCCAAGCATCTACATTCATCAACCAAACTGTTGTTAAGTTCAAGAGTCAAACAGACCACAACACAATAATTCTGGGCGACTTTAATACATCTCTTTCACCACTGGATAGATCTTCCAAACAAAAGCTGAACAACGAAAATATAGAACTCAATAATACAATCAATAACTTAGACTTAACAGACATATATAGAATATTTCATCCATCAACAAGTGAATACACTTTCTTCTCAGCATTACACAGATTCTTCTCTAAAACAGACCATATATTATGCCATAAAGCAACTCTTAGCAAATATAAAAAAGTAGAGATACTACCCTGCACTCTATCAGATCATAATGGATTGAAATTAGAAATCAATGATAAAATAAAAAATAGAAGCTACTCCCATACTTGGAAACTAAATAATATGCTATTGAATGAATGAACAATGGGTTGCAAAAGACATCAAAGAGGAGATTTAAAAATTCTTAGAAGTAAATGAGAATGCTGATACAACATTTCAAAATCTCTGGGACACTATTATGGCGGTACTAAGAGGAAAGTTCATTGCATGGAATTCATTCCTTCAAAGAAGAAAAAGTCAACAAATAAATTACCTAACATTGTATCTCAAAGCCCTAGAAAAAGAACAAATCAACACCAAAAGAAGAGACAGAAAATGAATAAAATCAGAGCTGAAATCAATGAAACAATTGAAACAAAAGAAACAATTGAAAAAAACAAAAAGTTGGTTCTTCAAAAAAGTAAGTAAAATCGATAAACCCTTAGCTAATGAAGAGAAGGAGAGAGAAGACCCAAATTACTAACATCTGTGATAAAAAAAGGAAATATCACGATGGACACTACAGAAATACAGAAGATAATTAGAAATTATTTTGAAAATTTGTACTCCAGTAAAATAGAAAATATCAAAGGTACTAACAAATTTTTAGAGTCATTTGGTTTGCCCAAATCAGGATGATATACACAAGTTAAACAGCTCAATTTCAAGCAATGAAATAGAAGACACCATCAGAAGCCTACCAACCAAGAAAAGCCCAGGACCAGATGGATACACAATTGAGTTCTACAAGACCTTTAAGGAACTAACACAATACTCCTCAAATTATTTCATGAAACAGAAAAAGATGGAACGATTCCAAACTCATTCTATGTGGCCAATATTATCTGATTCCAAAACCAGACAAAGACATATCAAAGAAAGGAAACTTCAGACCAATATCTTTAATGAACATAGATGCAAAAATTCTTAATAAAAGTCTGGCAAATTGAATACAAAAACATATAAAAAATATAGTGCACCATGATCAAGTGGGGTCATCCCCAAGGATACAAGGTTGGTTCAACATACAAAAATCAATAAATGTAATTCATCACATCAACAGACTTAAAGATAAGAATCCTATGATCATCTCAATAGATGTAGAAAAAGCATTTGACAAAATATAGCACACCTTCATGTTCAAAACACTACAAAAACTAGGGACAACAGGTACTTATCTCAACATTGTAAAAACTATCTATGCTAAGCCTCAGGCCAACATCATTCTAAATGAAGAAAAATTGAAAGCATTCCCTCTAAAAACTGGAACAAGACAGGGATGCTCTTTTTCACCACTTCTATTTAACTTAGTTCTTGAAACACTGGCCAGAGCAATTAGACAGAGGAAAGATACTAAAGGGATATGTATAGGAAAAGAAGAACGCAAACTATCACTATTTGCCAATGACATGATTCTATACCTATAGGATCCAAAAAAATTCCACCAGATAATTTCTAGAACTAATGAATGAATTCAGCAAAGTAGCAGGATATAAAATCAACACTCATAAATCAAAGACATTCTGTACATCAGTGACAAATCCTCTGAAAAAGAAACTAGGAAAACTACCCCATTTACAATCATCTCAAAAAATCAAATATTTGGAAATCAACTTAATGAAAGATGTGAAAGACCTCTACAATGAAAACTACAGAATGCTAAAGAAAAAAATTAAAGAAGACCTTAAAAGATGGAAAGATCTCCCTTGCTCTTGGATAGGCAGAATTAATATTGTCACAATGACCATAGTACAAAAGCACTGCACAGATTTAATGCAATTCCAATCAAAATCCCAATGAAATTCCTCATAGAACTAGGAAAAGCAGTCATGAAATTCATCTGGAAAAATAAGAGATCCAAAATAACTAAAGCAATACTTAACAAGAAGAGTGAAGCAGCTGGCATCACTATACCAGACCTTAAACTATACTACAGAGCAATAGTAACAAAAACAGCACGGTATTGGAACCAAAATAGACTTGTAGACCAAAGTTACAAAATAGAGGACACAGACACAAACCCATATAAATACAGTTATCTCATATTATACAAAGTTACCAGAAACATATATTGGAGAAAAGAGAGCCTCTTCAACAAATGGTGCTGGGAAAACTGGAAATCCATATGTAGCAAAATGAAATTAAACCTCTATCTCTCACCATGCACAAATCCAAACTCAAAGTGGATCAAGGACCTAAGAATTAGACCAGAGACCCTATGCCTAATAGAAGAAGAAAAAGTAGGCCCAAATCTTCATCATGTCAGATTAGGCCATGACTTCCTCAACAAGACTCCTATAGCACAAGAAATAAAATTAAGAATCAATAAATGGGATGGACTCAAACTAAAAAGCTTCTTCTCAGCAAAAGAAACAATCAGTGAGATGAATAGAGAGCATAGCAAATTGGAGTAAATTTTTACCACATCCACATCAGATAGAGCACTAATATCTAGGATATAAAACAATTCAAAAATCTTAGCACTAAAAAAATAAAAATAAAAAAATAACCCAATCAATAAATGGGCCAAGGACATGAACAGACACTTCTCAGAAGTAGCAATCACTTCTCAATCAACAAATATATGAAAAAATGTTCATCATCTCTAGCAATTAGAGAAATGAATCAAAACTAAGATATCATCTCACTCCAGTCAGAATAGCAGCTATTATGAAGATAAACAATAATAAGTGTTGGCAAGGATATGGGGAAAAAGGCACACTCACACATTGCTGGTGGGACTACAAATTGGTGCAGCCAATATGGAAAGCAGTATGGAGATTCCTTGGAAAACTTGGAATGCAACCACCATTTGACCCAGCTATCCCACTCCTTGGACTTAAAAACAGCATACTGCAGAGATGCAACCACATTAATGTTCATAGCAGCACAATAATAGCTAAATTGTGGAACCAACCTAGATACCGTTCAATAGATGAATGGATAAAGAAAATGTGGTATATATACACACCATAGACTATTACTCATCATTAAAATAGAATAAAGTCAGGGCATTTGCAGGTAAATTGATGGAATTGTAGAATATTATGCTAAGTGAAGTTAACCAAAAAACCAAATGCCAAATGTTTTCTTTGATATGTGGATGCTGATCCATTATGGGGATTGGGGAGAGCATGTAAGAAATGGAGGAACTTTAGATAGGGCAAAGGGGAGGGAGGGGGCATGGGGGTAAGAAAGATGGTGGAATGAGATGGACATTATTACCCTAGGTACATGTATGAAGACACAAATGGTGTGACTCTACTTCGTGTACAGAGACATGAAAAATTGTGCTCTGTATGTGTAATATGAATTGAAATGCATTCTGCTGTCACAAATTATAATAAATAAATTTTTAAAAAATCACAAGTGGAAAAACATCCTATTGCAAACACTGCATCAAAGAGTTAATATAAGCAGACAAACAATTACCAAGTGCCAACTCTGGAGATGAACTTGACAGTTAGCTAATGATGACTTTACTATGTTTCCAAATTACTTTTACTGCAGATATACAACTTAATGGACTCAATCAGAAAACTTTTCTATGTCAATGCATATAGTATCTTGGACCTTTGTAATCCACAGATAGAACTTTCAAAACATGTTTTAATCCTATTTAACACTGTAACAGAAAATTCTCATAATTATTACAGTTGGACCTGCGATAATGGTGATTCCTTAATATAATTGACAAACAGCAGGAACTTCATATTTATCTGTGAAAGCCTTATAAAAGCACTTGAATTAGTATTCCAGTAAGGCTTCCTGTAGCTAATTACAGTCAAATACATTTTCTTTTCAAAGCTTCATCCACCTTTAAGACTCTAAAGCCATAATTAAAATTGAATATTTATCCAGTTATCTTCAAATGTACTACTGTCCCTTCTTTTTGTCATTTCCATTCTTCAAGTGCCCATTACATGTGTTCTTTTTATTTTAGATAATGAAAATTTTAGTCGTAAAATTTCCATGTGATTCTTTTCTTAAGTTTATTTCTCTGCTGAGACCATCTATCTTTCCATTCAAGTGTTTATTTTTATCTCAGTGTATAATTATAATAGTTGTTTTTACATCTGATAATTCCAACATCTGGGTTATCCTGCAGTTGGCATCTTCTTGATTATCTTTTTCCTTGGGAATTTGTCACATTTTCCTGGTTCTTCCTATTTAAGTAATATTGGATACTGAGTCATACAGACTCTGGGTTCTGTTAGAATTTTCTGGAAAAGGTTGATTGATTGATACAGGCAATCAACCATTAGGCTCAAGATTGTAATTTACCGGTGTGAGTAGAAATTCCAATCTCAGTTTCATCTCTGAAAGCTTTGCTATGCTCCTTTGGGTCTGTTCTGTACATGCCAGCTCAGGGGTGAACCTAGAACTTGTGGAACAAAGAATTAGAGGATCCCTTTTTCCAAACTCACTTTTCACCAAGATTTTCCCAATCCCTCACCCATATCTCCCATGCCCTCTGGACCCTAACTCTTTGGGCCAGAAAACTGTATTTCTCTGTTTTAGCTACTCATGGCACTGTGTAGCTCCCCAAGTGGGGCTCATCTTAAAAGAGAAAAAAAGTAAAAAACAAAACAAAACAAACAAAAAACAACAACAAAAGTAAGCAAACGACAAAACCCCAGCAAATATCCCTATATAGATTGCTTTTCTGTTTTGTTCCTTCAGTTTACCTATTTTTGTTTATTTTCAAATTCTCAGATAGTTACTTTTTGTCTTTGGTACATTTTTGTCTTTAGCTGTCATTAGCAGGAGAGATAAATTTTAGTTGTTTTATTCTGCCTTAGGGGAAACCACTAGTTCCTCTTCCTACTTCCCCAAAATTTATCTTTCACCCGTCTCACGACAGTACTCTGCTCTAGCCTTTCTCTTCCCAGTTTCCTAAATGGCCAAGTTGGTTTTTACATCAAGCCATTGTATCTGCTCCTCTCCCTGTTTAAAATGTATGACCTTTTCTGACTTCTGCACTATTATAATCTCAATGGACTTGTTGGATGGCTGGTAAGCCTGCTAAACTGAGAATTGATCACTTTTTTAAACAGTCTGGGTATTCCAATTCAAGCAAAAATAAGCTTCTTAGGTGGACTCAACACCAAACTGGCAAATCAAGAAGTTTTCATTCAGAGTCTTGAGAGCAAAATGTGTGTCAATATCTTCCTATCTTACCTTTTAAGAACTTCACAAGTTGGATACTTTCTTTTTTATAGCTTGAACAATTTTAAAATGATTATTATCTTTGATATTCATTTTGCAAAATTTGTACCTTTCATTGAAGTTTGCTTTTTTTTTTTCTGTCAGTAATAAAGAGTATTGGCATGACTCCACAGCCTGTAAGTTCCAGTTTTCTCTTTTCTGTGTGCTTTGTAAATTTGATTCTGCTTAAGAAATAGCATGTATAGTATTGTTGGAATAATACACTGTCCTGGGTTCACTTCCACTTCCCAACTTCCTGGTTGTAAAACCTGAGTAACTTAAGCACCTTGACTTCAAGTTTTTCTTTATGGGATAAAATCATAAAGGGTGAAGCTGTGTATGTACTGCAGGTTCAAAAATCATGAAACAGTTATTTATTATTTTCCTAATACTCTAGCAGCCTTCCATGGATAAAAAGGTAGTTTGAGCTCTGCAGAAGCTTCTTTTCCTCCTGCTTCTGCTTTTTTGCTCTCTCTGCCCCTTTATTTTAGCTGATACATAGTGAGCTGAACTCACAGAATTTCTATGAATTTTAAATAGAAGTCTTCAGGTTTTCTGATGTAGAACTGTGTTTAACTTTCTGGAGAAAGATTCGATTGTTTGTCACTTTAACATACCCCCTAGCCAAGAGTTTGCCTAATTAATGTTCATAGTGATATTTTTGTTTTATCTTTATTGGATTTCTATAGAAACGTTATTTTCCTGTTTGAAAGTTCATTTAAAATACAATACTACTAATCATAAGAAGCCTATGCATTATTCATTATTAATGATGACTACACACAGTAAACAAGCTATTAAATAATTACGTAAAGAGCCACTCGTGGTTCCCTTGTTAAAGATAACCAAATAAAAATTTTGGCCTTTCCTGCCAATAACGCGTTTGTGGAAATATTAAACTAAAAATTTAAGTGATTTTCATATGCCTTTTGGGAAACTTAAATATACTTGTCTTCCTTAAAGATAATAGGGATTTATAAATGGGGAGATCTCATTTCAAAAACTTGATCATAATTGAAACTGATGATTAGCAAAAAGTAAATAATGTTCTGATGAATAAATAGTTGCAAATTTCCATAAAGTTAAAGTTCTTGGATCCTTGAGGTTGGGTGAACGCTTTTTGTGAAACAAACAAACAAAAACTCTCTTTTGCAAATTGGTTATTTTTCCAGATTTTTGGTTATGGGTTAAGAATTAAAACATATAACATTGGGCTATAAATCTCATCTGTTTTCTTAACTCAAAATTTATAACATTTCCTATAAGTAAATCATAAATGACATTTCCTTTCAGCCTTACAGAAATATTTAAATCATAACAGAACTTAAACTTCTTAAAGTAGTGTTTTCAAAATGCACACACACACACAAAACTAAAAAACTAAATTCTGAGAATCAAGAGGAAGAGTGTTTGCACAGGTTTTAGCAAACCAATTTAGAAAACAAAATGGTTTAGAACATTGTGGCTATTTGGTGTATTCTTAAAAATTCTCCCTTGGCATACAATTAATAATTTTGAAACCCAGAAATTAATGAACAGAGTTGTACAACATTAGAATAAAATTTTATAGAGGATTCTGGGTGAGTTGTACAAGATTAGAATAAAATTTTATAGAGGATTCTGGGTGCATCTTGTTGATTGAAAGGGTGAAAGAAAATTCTAATGTTACTGTTTCAGTAGTCTATCCAAATCTCACTCTCCCAGTGAGGCCTATCCTGGATTGCCCTATTCAATAATGCAATCTCTCTACTCTGCAATCCTGATCTCCCTTAACTGATCACATTCCCCCAATTGCACTTATTACCTGACATATGGCATGCTTCCTCTTAACTATTTTCTCTTGCTAGAATGGAAGCTCCACAAGGGAAAGGATCTTCTGTTCATGCAATTGTACACCAAAGTTATGTAGAACAATGCTTCAGTAACCTATTTCAGGAACTATCATTCAATAACTTCTGGCAGTCTTGCAATTTAGTTTATAGCATCAAGTTGTTTAAAAGATATTTCATTTTGCTTCATTCTTAACTCCCTCTTTGTTGTTGAAGAAAACCGTTCCTGATTTTCTCAAAACACTACTTTAGTCAGAATGCTATATATGCTGTAGTAACAAGTTGTCCCAAAGTATGTATAAACTAATTGTGAGTTTCTTGCTTGTGCTAATGTCATACAAGTTTAGTGTGGGTGGAGAGAATTTGAAGGAATTCTGCTCCATATATTGACTCAAGACTCAGGCTGACAGCTGTACCACCTTGAACATGTCAAACCCTTGGTCACACAGTAGGCAAAGAGAAAAACTGGATGGTACAGGGGATTTTTTTCATGCCTTTATTTAACTTGTATTTCATTGGAATGAACTAGTTTCATGCACCCCATTTAACTCCAAGTGGGGTGGAAATCTAGGGATGTGTGGAATGTTTGGCGATCATCACTGTATCATATGCATCTCGTATCTCACAGCATATCATTATTTCAGAAAAGTCTGTTTCCTCTACTGGAGTATAAACTCTTCCAGGGCAAGGACAGGGTATGTTTCTTTTGCTTACTAATGTGTTCCAAATACCTGTTATATATAGCAGGCACTTGATAAATATTTGTTGAAAGAATAAAAAGCTAAAAAACAAATAGTCAAAATAATTAACCTTTTTAATTTTTAAAGGAAAAATACTCTCCATAGGAAGGCATTTCTATTCTTATGTCCATCAGTAGCCAAATGGAACTCAATATAAACATTTTCAAAACACCAACTTTGGTTTAATGCACAACTTTTAAAATAACTCATTAATGCATATATCAAGATGCTACTAACAATTCATTTATATTCAAGATTCGTTACCGTATGTCAAAGGTCATCTATGGTTAACATTTTCATTACAATGAACTGTGAAATTCCAGTGAGAAATGTTCACCTGAACCAAACTATTTAAAGTTGGAGTTTAGCATTCTTGAAAATCTAATTCACTCATACACACACCCACAAACATACACATGCACACACTTACAAACTGCTCATTAGGGCACGAGGGCAATTTAATGGACACAGAAATTAGATTTTGAAAGGACATTTGTAAATGTGGGATACTGTTTGGACAACTCTATAGAATACGCAGAAAATCCTAAAGGCGCATATAAATAATAGCCAGTGATAGCTACAGAAAACCACACCTAAACATTAAGAATTTCACTAAACAAATTTGGCAAACTGAATCACTAGAGCCATGACTACAAGCCTTGCTCCATTCCACACAAACAAATCTCTACATTATAAGAATCCACATGCAACAGAGAAAATATAAATTATTTTTAATCTTAAAAAATGAGAAATATAAATCCTTGTTAAACACTTCATTTAAAAATAGGCAGCTTTATTTTAAAATGTGGTAATGCTCAAAGATGGCAGTTAACTTCACTCATATATGTAAAAATCTTTTAAAGTATCAATACATTGGTTTATAAGTTATATACTGCCCTCAGCTAAAATGTTTTTTCCACCAAAATTCTCAAATAATTGTCAAAAAGAATTGTATGTTCTAAACCCACCTTAGTACTAAACATGGTTTCAGAGGAAAAAGGGGTAAGTATTCATGAAACTTCAAGTTTTTGATATAAGTCACATGAGCACAGATTTGAAGACAACTGAGTGATAAACCAGTGATAAAAGCAGTTTTACTTTTGTGTGTGTGTGTAGGAGTGTGTGTGTGATTAAACTAATTTGCTCGAAATTGAGCAACTATTTGGGAACTATAAAAACCAAAGTTATTTTTTCCAATCTAAAAGAGGAATACTCTATAAGTATAATATGAATTGTAATGCATTCTGCTGTCATATATATATAACAAATTAGAATTTAAAAAATTAAAAAAAGAGGAATAGAAAGGTGATGAAATTAACAGTGTTTCACGCATTCTGCTTTGTTTAAAATGGCTCTTGAAGTTAAGCTTGACTATGCTAAATAAATGTAACTTTTACTTAGACATGTAGTTAATGCCAACAATATTTAAACATTCATGATTAACCGACTGAATTGGAAAGGACTCTCAGTGACCACACAAAATCTGCTTCTGTAGCATTAGAAAGTGATCAACTTACTGTTCACTTTCTGAGGCAATGGAACATTCTACAAATTCATGATGGAAACACTAAGTTAAAAGGCTTTGAGAATATGCACAGTATAAATTCCATTTTTAAAGAAAATATATACATGAATATACAGAAAAAACGATTGTATAGTCACTAAAATATTAATAATGGCTATGTCTCCAGGTGGTGGGATTATAATTATTTTGTTGTTATGCTGGGAAAGTATTCTAAAAATAGACAATTTAAGAACCAGAGTACTACCAGTGAAAACTATTTTGTCCTTTCCTTTCTTCACATTACAAACATTTAAAGCTACCAACCAACATCAAATTTGTCACAGTGGCTACCTACATTCTAACACACTTAACAGATCTTGAAAGATGGAAGAACAGGCTGGGTGCAGTGGCACATGCCTGTAATCCCAGTGACTCAGGTAACTGAAGCTAAAGGATCACCTGAAGCTAGAGGATTGCAAATTTGAGGCCAGTCTCAGAAAATTGGTGAGGCTCTGTCTCAAAAATAATAAATAAAATGGGCTGGGAATGTAGCTCAGTGGTAATGTACCTCTGGGATCAATCCCCAGTACTGGAAAGAAAGAAAAAAAAAAAGTTAGATTAAAGTAACTTTACCTGACCACCAATCTACCTATCATTACAAAATTCTATAGGAAAATCAGTGTCTACTTCTCATCTTCAAAATTTTTTCTCCATTATCTTATTTACTAGTTTTTAGGTTCTGTCCCTATATCAGTTTGGACTATTACTGTTCTCTTCAAAAATATTTCTCTCTACACTAGCAACTGCTAATTAAAAATTACATGTTAAGCCATTTTTAAGAGTAAACTTTGGATGTATTGCTAATTATCTGGCAAAAATAAAAGAACCAAGAGAGTTTCATGTTAACAGCAAATTGAACATTAAGGGTCTTGATTTTTTGGAAGCCTGCATGTTAAACACTGGTGATTTTTAAGTTCTCAATGGAAATGGTGATGGCATTCACTTGAACCAAGCTAGCTCAGATTACAGCATATTGAGGACATGATATAAAACAAAATGCCAGTAAACTCCTATTTTTCAAACATCACCAAAATATCTTCTTATAAATCAAAATACTTTGACTCCAGTATTATCTCCAACCATAGTAATTAGTACTCCTATAAAAAGTGTGTGAATACACACATGCCTTCATACTTCTTTACATTATTACACATCATTCACATTACTTTTAAAAAGTCACACAGAGAACATGTAAAACTTGAAATAACATTAAATTCCACCGTTACATTAGTGGTCTGTCTACTTTTGTAGAACATTTGTACAAGCTATACTTTTACTTATTACCTTATAACGTTTTGTTGAAAGGATATGCCTTAGTCTTTAATCTTTCAAGAATATTAACAAATAACAAGATTAAATTCAAGTACACAAGTCCTTTAGACTATTCTGGAATATCAATTTTTATATGGCACAAGTCACACTGAGTAGATGACGCTTCCCATATGTTGATGGCAGAATACAGAATTATAAAGAAAAGCCACATGAGTAGACATATACTCTACTCCGAAACTGACAAAGGCTATTCTTTTAAAATAAATAGTAGGTTTTAAAGGACAGCAGAGGGGGGAAAAGATAAAGAAAACTTCTTAATCATATTTGGCTGCCCATTATTTAAAATTTCAATGGATTTAAGCAATTGAAATTATAAATACTCTCATTTAATAAAACACCCACACAATGACAAGAATGAGACTTTAATCAGTTTTAAGTGGAGTTTATAACACTAAGAGATAAAGGGTTGTTAACAAACACAATAACAAATGGACATCTGATTGGTATGAGGCATTATCCTGTACACATTTTTTTTTTTTTTTTTTGTGTATCCTCAGTGCATAGCATTTACACACAGAGCCACTGCTGCACAGCACAAGAGTATCTGAAGAGGCTGAATCAGAGTAAGGCTGTTTAACAGACTGAAATTTTTTAGTATATATATTCTATATGAAAACAGATTGAACTTTTGAACTGGCAGGTAGAAGGCAACTCTGCCAAATACTACAGTTAAAGCCCCCACTTTAGTGCACAGTTCCACCCCTTCCATCTGCATGCATGACACATTAACAGTATTTAAAGGTAAACGAGGCACTTTGTGGCAACCACAGCCATCGTTATGAACATATTGCACAAATTTTCTATAACTAAACATGTAACTTGTACCCTACTCATATTTTTAAAGCTGAAACATTTGATGCTGCCGGTAAACTCCACTTACGTGTTTATAACCTGTGCCACAGCAAAGAATGGTGATGCTGTTTATTCAACTACCCTTTCATAATTATGGCAAAAATGTTCAAGAGGAGTTACAGAGGACTTGGTATGGTACAGGGCCCAAATGTAAGCTTTCTTAAGTGATGTCTTCAAGTAACTTCAGACATGTAAGCTGCTGCACATCCAAAAAGTCTAAGAAAACATTCCAGAAACTTGGGAGAGATTACCTACAGAATGTATTTCAGGCTAATTATGAATACTGACATAAATAAAGTTTAGGACTTGAAAACCTTTCAGTCATAACAATTCTTGTCAAATTCTAGGGGTATGGTAACTGAAATAAAGGAAGGAGAGTATGTATAATATATATTTTTATATATATATAATATATATATAATGCCATTTTTCCATTTCCAATGACTACACCATAAAATGTAAGCAAGGCTTCTCAAAAACACTGAAACATTCAAAATCAAAACCCTCATTCAGACCTTCACATTCCAAAGGAAAAATAATAACAGTGCAAAAGCCCATTATAATATCATTATTTATGACCTGGCCCTCCATGTTACATACTGGAACAATACAAGTCATGTTTTAATATGCTGTGCCCAAAACTATAATAAAGAACAATATTAATAACTAATTTCAAAACAGGAATAGATATCTCATTTTAGTCAATTATTTTCAGCATTTATGAAACATAAGGTGTCATAAATTTCAATGGTGAGATTTTAGGAATAGATGTCTCTGGCTTTACCAATTTAACTTATGAGCCATCAATACTCTATATATCAGTGTTTAATTATAAATGTGTAAATCCTAGGAGCTTTGTTAAAAATTTAAAAACTTTGTTGAGTGAAATTGATGAGGTATGGAAAACATCCATTATTTACCAAGAAAACTTTAGATGAAGTTCTGCCTAATCTATTTACCATTAAAGTCTATAAATGCTGCTGTAGTAGGTCCTATGCAATCTGTATTTGTAAATTATAACTAGTCAGACCACAGCTAGTGGACAATTTCAGCACCAATAAGTTATTGAAAATGGGATTCTACACCATTAAGAAATATAATGGCTAGGTATTCAAATGTCAAGGTCAAGGTATAATTTGAAAGATACCAAGTTTCTGGGGGAAAATCCTTTTTAATAGTATCTTCACATTAGCTTTACAATAGTCATTGTACTCTGCTAAAAATCATATGCAGTCTGGGCATATCAAATATATGATGTTTAAGAAGTGAAATTGAAGCCCTAGTCCCAATTCTAACACTATGAAATGACTTAACACTGCACGTTAAAAAAAGAAAAACAAAAACTATTCAATAGCAAATCAATAAAGCCTATGTAGAACAATTTCTACTGAAAAATTAAATGCCTTATTTGTGCAGTGTTGAAAATTTACTGCAACTCTAATTTCCTTTTTAACACAATTTTAATATACACATATATGTATTCAGTATTCAAGTAAAATTCCCTAACAGTTAATGACATTTAAAAAATGTGCAAAACTGCAAAACTCATTGTAATAGAATGTGTAAGGTCAAAAGGGTGGAACAGCTGACAGCTACTGGATTGAATAAGTGCATCATAAATCTTTGAAGAAAAAAAAAAACACTTACTGTAGAATCTGAAATTGAAATTTCCTGTGCAGCATTACAAAATATTTTATATTTAATGAGAAAAAGGAAGTTTGCAGGCAGCACATAGAAGCATCCACAGCAGGTATATGATTGAAAACTAATAAAGTAAGTGTAAGTTGTTGACTGATGTAGGTACTAATAGCTTCCGACTTTTAGCACTGGCCTTGATTACACAGGAGATGGAGCAGTCATTATAATTGAGAAAACATATTTAATAAATCATTGTCAATTTTTATGTTTCAAGCCCATTCTTTGTTGATAGCCTCCACATTTATATGGTTAAGTCATTGTTGCTGTGTTTCTTATCTATGCCCACATTGTTTCTATATCCCTTCATTTGTGGATTCTTAAGATGTTTCGAAAGGTTCATTCCTGTACCCCAATACAAATTCATCCTTCTAGCTGCCTTTTCTAGCACCAATATGCTTTAAAAAAAAAAAAATGCACAAACAACAAGCAGTGACAGCGGCCAATTCCTCAAATGTCCAGATTAATAATGATAGCATGCTAAAGAAAGGTGCGTGTAAATAGCTGGAGATGGTATATGGTCCAGAGTCCAGCATAAAATAAATTCCTTTCTGAGCATTCCCTCCATTCCCCCAACCCAAATACATGCATTAGAAGGTAGCAAAACCCTTTAGAAACTTCTCTTAGCCAACTGTGAACTTATCTGTTGCCACAAGTGCAAAGGGGTAGGATGTGAACCTGTAATTCACAAAGCTCTTTAGACCACTTAGGTTGGTGACAGAACACAAAAGGAAAAATTCCTACGTATACACATCAGTCTGCCTCCACTTTTTATAAAACTGAAATAAAATGGGAAAGTGCCATCTTTATTTATCCTAATTGAATTTTAAATGTCCTTTTGACACAAAAAGTTATATACATGACACAGCTACACAACCTTTTTTTTCAACTGGACAACAAGTGTCAAAACCCTGTGGATGTATAGGGTAAAACAAGATTGGTCAGGAAAAGAGAATTGTTCCTATAACTGGTCATCTGACACAATGTCCTATTGCCATTTAAAAAAAAAAAAAAAAAGGTCCATTTTCAGTTTATTCAAGTTTGTTTTCATGGTATTTTTATCCCTCTTGATAAAAAAAAAAATCAGACTTTTGTAATTTGTGTATGCTGATCTTCATCAAAAGGTTCATTCTCTGGATCAGAGTCAGTGGTGTCAGAATATCTATAATGATCAGGTTCATTGTCACTAACATCCGGTGTTACAGAAGTTGAACTGCTAGCCTCTGGATTTGATGGCTCCTCTACTGTTTTTGTAAAATACAGTTTCACCTAGAAAAAGAAAATTAAAAATGAAAATCCATTATTATGACTAATTTTAAGTTACTTATAAAGATGTATATTTTAATAGATTCATTTTAAAATACTATAACAAACATATCTTTAAAGAGCAATTGCCTTTCAAATAACCCTCTTCTTATTTAGAGTTCCTACATATTCTTTCCTGCTAAATACTGAAAAGACAAACTGGGATGTTAATAAAATATTTTTTAAGATACATAAGCTATAAGCACTAACTAAATAATCCTACAAAGAAATGCAGATTGAAGATCATCCAGTATTCACATAATGTAATTTTTCAGTCACAAAGTTCAATTCACAAATGGCTCAATTCTGAAAGAATGTTTCTCTCATTACCTGTCTAAAACTCAATATATTTTCTGATACTAACCATACTATACAAACATACATAGTGATTCAATGATGCATACAGCCCTAAAAACTTCGCCTAAATTGAGGAGAAGGAAGTTAACATAGACCATATAGTGGCCTAAACAATGGGTCAATGGCCTTTGTATGCGTAGTTAAAATAATTGTTCAAAAACCGCTGATATATTAGGTATTTCCATTTTAATGGGAAACATATCTGGTAGACAACAGATATGGGATCTTAATCCCCTGCTTATTCTGTGGTATCTATAGCCTCTCCTCTATTATTCAAGAGTCATCATCAATTCTTCTTTTTTTAACAACCAACATCCATTTCATCAGTAAATCCTTTAAGTTATATCTTTAAAATACCACATATACCCAATCTGACAGTTTCATTACCCCTCCCTGACACTATTCTCATCCAAGCAACCATTTCTCACCTGAATGTTTTAAACCACTGCCAACAGCCTCTTAACTGATTTCCTAGCTTCCACTCAAAGACAAAATTC
Source organism: Spermophilus citellus (assembly GCF_964194105.1). Taxonomy (NCBI): domain Eukaryota; kingdom Metazoa; phylum Chordata; class Mammalia; order Rodentia; family Sciuridae; genus Spermophilus; species Spermophilus citellus. The sequence continues at coordinate 26,342,961 of NC_138195.1, read as the reverse complement.
AGATTATATATTTCTTATGCTGAAAACATAATGTCTCCACCCTAGGACGGGTTTTCTCATCCACTTCCTTTGGTCAAAATGACTAATGTTACTCAAATATACTAAACTTATTCCTATCTCAGGGCTTTTGCATTGATCTATACTTCCCTTTTTTCCCAGATATTTGTATAACTCACTCATCTCATTTACGCCTCTACTTAAATGTCATTCACTTGATCAGGCATTCTCTAGCTATCATAGGTTTAAAAAAAAATGACAAGATTACTCCCGTTTCTATTTTTCATAGCACTTACCATGTATAACATTGTTAACTATGCACTGACAACTAAAATAGTTTTTATTTGCAATCACAAATATAAAACTTTTGGTAATGTTAAAAGAGAAAACAATAAAAGTAGAAAGATATTTTAAAGTCTAATCGTTGAGGAAAATTCAGATTTAGAGAAAAGAAAGGAAATGGAAACCTGTGAATTCTAAAGGAAACTTTTAAACACAAATTTAAGATCCAAAGGTGTTTAATGTTAGATCTCTTTTCACTTATGAACATGTAGATCTCCCTCTCCATTTTAAGTATTACTAGTAATGTGTTTATAAGCTATTATTAGATTTGTTACAATGGAAAATACATAAAAGAAAACAAGATATGCTAAAAGATTAAAAAAAGTAGAATAAGAAATGGAAGAAAATGGCAAACAACCATTCAATGTTCACATATCAATTTTCTTAATCTGAAGAATTCTTGTCTATAAATAGAAATACATGCACACCCAACCACATACACCCCTATCTCATATAGACAAAAAATAAAATGAAGCCAAACAATTGCAAGACATACATGTGGAAATAGAAATAATTTTTAAAAGGGAATAACAAGGGAGGACAATCAGAAAGGGCTTTACAGAGCAGATGAGACTGAAATTAAAGCTGGAAACATAAGAAGTCAGGAGACATATAAGGGTCTGGGAAAAGGGTAGGGAAGAGAGGTAGAGGAAGAAAGAATAAAACTGTAAACAGTAGAGGCAGAAGTGTTGCATTCTGCAGAACTGAAGCAAGACCAGTGTGGCTAAATTTTGGGGAACAAACAGAGAACGTAGCTAGAACTGAGATGGGAGGTAGGTCTGTGCTAAATCATATGGGTCTTTATAGTACCTACAAGGTCTTTAAAAAAATGTTAATAATAGTGAAACAATCAAATCTATTCCTATGATCACTCTGAAGACTTGAAAATAAATTGAAGGGGAGACAAGAGTGGAAGTGGTGAAAACATTCCACACAATTTATTTTCTAAATTGACCAAATTATGTGCATGTATGAATATGTCACAATGAATCCCATTATTATATATAATTACGATGCACCAATAAAAATTATCTAAAAATCATTCCCAAATGCCTGAGCTTCTATTCATTTCTTTATTCCTCAATTCTTACTTCATATCCCACTCACCTAACTCTTCTTCTACACGTCTACCCCAGATTTCATCAAATAACAATGAAAAAGAATATGCTAAGGAAAAACGCAGCTTTTTTTAGTCTGTGTGCATAATAGTATTTCATTATAAACTTGTAGGTTATTGCTACATAAACACTACTTCTTTTTTTTTATTTGTTTTAATTGGTTACACATGACAGTACAATGACCTTGACATATCATACATTTGAATCAGATGGGATATACTTCTAAGTAATGAATAATTTAGTTTAAAAATGAGTCAAGATAAGTTCTTCAGTTCTTTACCCTAGAGGACAAAACACACACACACACACACACACACACACACACACACACACACACACGGATGCATGCATGTCTTCACCAATACATCCCAATGCTTTTAACTGACCTTAAAATTTGGAGAAAAATATCGGTTGGCCTTGTCTTTATTTGCTTTGTCAAGATCATTTTTTGTTAAAGTAAGAACTAGATATTCCTTGTCATTATCTGCACGTTCTATACTGCAAATACTATCGATTTCTTGATCACATAGACTTCCATTTTCTACTCTTTCTGAGGTTTCCTCTGGTCCTGGTATGAAGAACGTATTTACCCAAAAATGAAACATTTTATCCTATGAAAATAAAAGAAACAAATTACTAATTTTTTTTAAATGTCACCTGTAAATACTTGCCCCAAGAAGTCAACAAATTAAACTATATACATTCGATATTTCAAATAAAGGTAAATACAATCTGTGGGTTATCTGCTGCATTTACATTTATGAGAATTTTTCTTTCAAAATTTTAGTTCAAAAATATAATCTCATAAGATCAGAGATAACTTATTTTTGTCTTAAAATTATAAGTAAAATATTCCTTTTTAGTCCAATACTAGCTTTAACCCATTAAATCACAAATTTTCAATTCTGCATCAACACAGGTACATTAAAATAAGTTGGAAATCAGGGGCTGGGGATATAGTTCAGTTGGTAGAGTGCATGCCTCACTAGGCCCTGGGTTCAATCCCCAGCACCACCCCAAAAATAAATAAATAAATAAGTTGGAAATCACAATCTAGAAATTATACATGTGTTAACTAATATCAGTTAATATATTATAATTCTATTATAATTACCTAAGTCTGCTATATATTATATAATTCTATTATATTACATATAATACAGAATATATATGCAAGTTTTTATAGGTATTCTGCATCTGGGATGATGGGACAAAATGGGTTAAAAATGTTTTTGAGTTTATGCATTTGTAGGTATAAACAAAACTCAGATATTTTTCATAAAAGTTCTTGTGAGGTACTTCCCTCATGAAGCATGGCAAATACATTTTTACTTCTAAATCAATATTTAAATCTAACTGACTCCATTTTCTTCTATGAAAATGTATGCCTGAAAACTTTCATAATAAAATGGGAGTGGGGGAGGTTACCAATATAAAAGTTAAGCTTGTATGGTCATTTGACAGTTAATGATGTAAAGCCTTGTGGCATCTTATCTGGTGCCTCACACTGCCATATAAACTTTCTATTTTAATTTACCTTGAAATTTTTGTTTTTTTCCTCAAGAAGATGCTAAGACTCTTTAAGGATCTTAAGTTTCTTTCTAACTCATAATATACCTACCTAGCAAGAGAATCTTATACATGACAAGTCCTTTTAAAAATTGTTAATTACAGGGCTGGGGTTGTGGCTTAGCGGTAGAGCACTCGGCTCGCACATATGGGACCCTGGGTTCAATCCTCAGCACCACATAAAAATAAATAAGTGAAATAAAGGTATTGTGTCCAACTACAACTAAAAAATAAATATTTAAAAAAACTTGTTAATTACAATTATTTTAGCAAAGTCACAAGTTAGGAATTATATTTTACTTAGAAGAAAATAAGCTAATTAATAATATTTAAATTTCCAAAAATGTGGATTTCTAATATGTACTGATTATACTAAAACTGTTTTTTGTTTAAATCAGAGCAGACAGTTAAATAAGACAGGGAAAATCATGTAGAATTTGAAACTAATGTAAAGTAATCCAAGACATACAAAAATATAAATATTTAATCTTCGATTTTATGTGCTAAGTGTGAAGTACAGAAGAACTAAAATTAACACCTTCCTACAAGTACAAAGAAATGGTGAAGCAGGTGTGTGTTTTTAAGAGCAAAATATAAAATTTTATGTGTATTATGTATGTCAGAGTCTTATAAAGTACAAGAGAGGAAAAAAAAAACCCACAAAAACCCATAGCTTACTAATTATCTTGATTTTGAAGCATTTGCTAAAACTTTCTGGATTCCCAAAAATTATTATTTCAAAGCTACTGAGATATATTTAATTTTTATTTAAACACAGGAGTAAAAAATGTATTTCTGGTGAAAAATATAACTTTAATATTCAGTGATTTTTTTTCTAACTACTTGAATTCTGAATAAAGGAAATAACATTTCTGATAAGTCAGAACAGTGTTAAAATTTTTAGTAATAAATGAAACTTCCTTTTATTTTCTTTCAAAAGAAAAACTAAAAATTGAGAAAACTAAATCAATCTGACATGTCTAAAAAATAGTACTGTTTATATATCTAGTATGATTAATGAGGCAGCAACACCACACAAAATCAGTGCTTTTTTGCCATTACTACCTAAAAATTTTGCACTTTAAGCTCACTTTTAATGTGCACACTTAATATTTTAAACCAAGATAGTTTATTTTATAATCGAGCTCTTGCCTTCTCTAAATACAGCTTAGTAAAACACAAACCTCACTTTCTAAACCTGCATATTTAAATACCACTTTTTTCATTCCTTATTATTTCCTCTCCATAACTATTTGTCTCCTAGTTAAAAGGCTAAATATTTAGTGAATCTGGGAAAACTAAAAATAAAGCAACCAATTCTCAAGAAACATAAAATGGGGAAAAGTGGCTTGTGTCAGTACACAAGACCACAGAAAAGATCTTATTGCTGTCTATAAGTCTAGCATTTTTTAAACCTATGGTCCCATGCTAATTTCTTTTCAGTTAATTCACCATCTTTAGGGGATTATAAGTGACTGAATGGGAGTATGTACACAATCTAACACTTTTACAAAACTTCTTTGCATAAACCAAGTTAAGAAAAATTAATTTCGTGTTACAATGTCATATAGTTTTCCTTTTAACAAGATTATTTACCATTGTGATGTTCCATTGACACCAAAAGAAAGTAAAGCATCTGTATATTTAACTATGTTCAAGAAAGCTAACCACAGTTAATTAAATGTTCATCATAAAATAAAATACAGCTTTTAATCAATCTCTCTTTATAGAATGACGTCTGGCTTTAAATAAAAGATCCAGGGCTACTCTTACAGGTATGGCTATTTTGATAATTTCCCCCCAAAAAGTAAAGTGCAAACCTTTTTTAGCATCTTGTTCTGTTTGTGGAAGAACTCTACTTTGATGTCACCACACACAGGCAATGGCTGAGGGAACTCAAAGTACATGAACTTGTCTTCCCGTCGTGTGGGTCCTGAATTGGAGGAATATATCTTCACCTTTAGCTGGCAGACCACAAACTGAGGATCTGCATGGTTAAATACATACTATTTTACTTCACAGGAAATGCCTTCAACTGCCAAAAGCTATTTTAATGATCAATTATCAGCAATATAATCAAAATGGTAACTACGCATCTGTAATCCTGACTAAAATGAAATAGTGGAAATAAATGAAGTCAATGACATAATCAAGGTATGGTTTTCTACGATTTGAATCTATAAAATAAGGTTCCACTGGTAGGACAGTCAATTCCTGTCTCATGAACCAGTCCCAAAAATAGATATCTAGCAATATATTAACATCAAGACTTGACTTTTAAATTATGCTAAAAATCTTAATATAAAGTAGAAAATTAATTTTAATAGTTTTCTGGAATATTTGTGAATTACATAAATGGTAACTTTTAAAACATTTCCTTTGGTGTTGTGAAGGCTCTAGCCTGTGCCAAAAATCACAAAATAAAAATTATTACATGTTCGCAAGAGGAAAGAATATATAACCTATAACAAAGTCATAATAAATTCCTCAAGCATAAGACCTAGTATTTATGAAAATATTACCCATCATTCTTTTTTTTATTTAACCTCTAAGCCCACATTTCATTTTAAAAGTATATAAAGTCACCACCATGAGAAAGAGGAAATGATTTGAGATGTCTGCTAAGAAATGATCTCAAGTGTAAATTGCAGCATAAACCTCCCTTCCCTCCAAAACACAATTAATAACCATTTTGACTTTGGGCTGTATCTGTTTTTAAATAGTTGGTATAGTATAACTTCTCAAAATTCATCCTACTTTTATGTTAGCAATTTAACTAAAAAGGTGATACAGTGTGGAAGAGATTTTTGTTTTATTTTAAAATTCTACTCAAAAGTTCATTTATATCTAATAACTTCAGTGACTGAAATGAAAGATTCATTAATGTTAAGATTCTACAACTTTAAAAATTTCAAATTAAATAACTTGCCAATTCATTTGAGGCATAATTTATTTGTAGTATACTGAATAATTTTTTTTAAAGTCCATTGATTAATCTTAGGAGATAATAAAGTCTCAAAGGAAACATGACAAGACAATAAACAGAAAAAAGAGCTTGCATATAGCATATGAGAAATATATAAATGTTGTATATGTGTATGTATGTGTATGTGTGTACATATATATGTATATATCAGTTAAAATCCTCAGCACCTCAAAAGGCACTATTATCCTTCAAGGAAAAAAAAAGTTTCAGATTTATCAATGTGACCCAAGACTGCAAATGAGGCAAAAAGTCAAAGGAAGCTGAATGAAATTTCCATTTAATTAATACTCATAAATGTTTGCTAAAAGTGTATGGGGTTATTCTAACATGGATTTGTTAAGACACATATCATGAGGAAAGGTCACCCCAAAAAGGGGAAATGCTACACCAATAACCTGTCAATAAATTCCACTCCGTTGACTAAGGTTCAAAGTACAGGGAACCATTTTACAAGTCTTTATGTGATACTGAAATTTTCATGGGAAATCTAGCTTGAATAAAGCAAAAGACCAAGTTATGACTTCAAAGCTGTGATAAATTAGTCAAGATGAAAATGTTTTATAATCTTATTAATTTAAATCCTACTAATTCAGAATCTGGTAATACTGATTTTAGGATCTGAAAAAGAAAACTGACAGTATAATCCAGATTTCAAAGAAACTACATCTGAAATGCACATTTTCAAGAACTTGAGAATTGTTACAAACAATTCACAAGCTAATTACAAATTGGCATTATGCAGAATATCCTCTAAAAGCTAGGCTTAAAATGTTTTACTAAAAATTAATAAGTTGGTGTCGGACGCAGTGGTGCACTCCTGTAATCCCAGCGGCTCGGGAGGCTGAGGTAGGAGGATCATGAAAAAAAGCAAGGTGCTAAGCAACTCAGTGAGACCCTGTCTCTAAATAATATACAAAATAGGGCTGGGTATGTGGTTGAGTGACCCTGTGTTCAATCTCAGATATCAAAACAAAACAAAAATTAATAAGTTTGCCAGGTACAGTGGTACATGCTTAAAGAGCTGAAGATGTAGCTCAGAGGTGAAGTACCCTGGGTTCAATTTCAGTACCAAAAATTAGTAAGTTTCCTCAAATCATTAAGGAAAATACAATATGAATTTCACATTTTAGATAAAGCCTAACTTATCATTAGTCTAACATTAGTGTGGTCTTTTAATTCTTTGATGAGACTGACTGTTCTAAGGAAATGATAAGAGCCATACCTAGAGTAAATAAAAATCAAATTTAAAATTTCCTAGATTTATAGGTATAGATATGTGTATGTGCAGAGACAGAAACCCACATCGGCCAACTTTATTAACATTCTTAACCCTTTTAGAAAATAAAACAGTAACTTTCCCTTCATTTCAAAATATTAAAATAAGAAAATGGTTGCTAACCCCCGACAACTTTGCAGATTACTTTTCACCACCAGCTTTCTTCACTGATTCCCTTCTTCTTCCTGAACCCAAGTTGCCATTCATCATCTCAGTCCTCATCCTTTGCTTTACTCCAAGTCTTCCTATTCCTAACTCCACAACATATTTACATGAAAACGTTTCAGAAGTCTTATCTTTATGCATCCCAAAATACCAGATATCTCTCGCCTCCATCTGAACCTAAATCCCAGTAGTCACTGAATATCTCCATGTGAAAAATTCACTTTCATCAGATTTAAAACATGTTTGAAACCAAAAATTAATCTCAGACTCACTTTTCTTTCTTCTCCTTCCTGTGAATCATCTACATGAGCAGGACTGAAACTTTGATGAAAATCTTTGTATATCAAAAGCAAAGAAAAAAATAAACACCCATTTGCTTACTCTAGCACATCTGGCATAAGACTTTTGCCTTCTTCAATCTATACAACTGTCCGAAAAACATGGTTTAAATCTCTCATACTATTGTAATACTATATTTATCAAACCAAGCCTGAAATCCCCTTCAAGACTCTCTAACTCAGACATTCCATTCCTATTCTATGCTCTTTACACTTCTCATCCAGTTCACTTCCTTCTGATGTGCTTTAGTTCAAAGCTATTTCCTATTACCTGCAATACTTTCTTCAGATTTAATGCCAACCTAAACTACATGCTTTCCCCAATATTCAATAAAGAGCTGGTGAACTGCCAGGCACAGTAGCACACACCTATATAATCCCAGCAACTCTGGAGGCTAAGACAGGAGGATATCAAGTTTGAGGTTAGTCTCAGTAACTTATACAGGCCTGTCTCAAAATAAAAAAAATAAAAAAGACTGGGGATGTAGCTCATTGGTAAAGTGCTCCTGAGTTCAAGCACCAGTAACTAAAAAAATGAGAGAGACCAAAAAAAAAAAAAAAAAAAAAAGTTTGCCCACACGCAGGCTGAAGAACTTCTTTCATGAAAATGTGTTGACAGTTTCCAAACTTTCTTTTTGTGAAAAATACATTAATAATTTATAAATAAAGCCTCCAATTTAACACGATATTAACTGTATTTTAATACACAGAATTAAATTAGTATATAAACAAGAAACCAGAATATCACAAAAAATTTAGAAATATTTCAGTAGTTAATAATTTTAAGTCTAGAAATGTAATGCTGTGAGAGGGTTTAAATATGGGCAGGCCAAGTAGAAATTAAAAAAAATTTGCTAGAGAGGTCAATGTAAAAAAATTATACTAATGATTACTGAACTGAATGTTCTCTCTTTTTCTCATTATCTCCATAAAATCTTTCATTTGGCTCTTAAAATCTATCCTATAGGAAGTTTATTTTCTTCCTTTTCATTTCCTCTGATTCTGCTAAGTCCCTACATTAATCACCTCAAACACCCCAGTGCCTCGCACTCAACAGTTTTAAAAATTGTACTGAGATTAAAAAAAAAAAAAAATCAATGCAGTTCTTAAGAAGCCTATCTGTGATCTTTGATAAAGTTGCCTTGCTCTTAAACAGGAAAGATCTGGTAGATAATCCCATCTACTTGTCAAACATTAAAAAAGAAAAAAAATAAGGAAGTAATTTTCTAGGTACAAATTAATTTAGGGACAAAATATGTTTAATTTAAACAAATATTTTCAAGAAACAAAGCTTAAAGCTAGAAACCTAGCCAGGTGTAGTAGCGTACACCTGTAGTCCCAGTAGCTCAGAAGACTGTGGTAAGGGATCTCAAGTTGAAAGCCAGACTCAGCAACTTAGAGACAGCAAGACCCTGTCTCTGAATAAAATATTTTAAAAAGACTGTGGATACAGCTCAGTGGTTAAATGCCCCTGGTCTCAATCCCAGGTACCACCAAAAAAAAAAAAAAAAAAGCTAAAACCACTAACATTGCAAAATATCACTGAAATATTATTAGAGTTGTTAAAAGAAATAATAAAGTGGTATCTTATCTAGAAACCACATAATTGTCCTCTAAATACTAATAAAATATATTTTTGAACATGAAAACATGACTGACCACTTCCAGGTTGTATTTAAGTTCCAGGATTAAAAACCGTTACGAGTCTCTTGATCCAGGTAGTAAGCTTCCCATCAGTCTAGCTAAGAACTCTAGCCAAGAATAGCAGAGAAGCAGAATAGGATAGGGATGGATGAGGTAGGCTTACAAAGGTTAAGATAAAAGATAAATAAACTAGAAGCAGACATCAGGACATTATTTATACTTAGTATTTATTTAGGAGTTCCAGATTTTAAAATCTCTGTATTTTATTTGATGAGAAAACTCAAAGAAGGGTAGATGGTATGACCAGGGTTGTATAGTACATTAATGACTGAGCTACGATTGGAACTCACATCTGAATCCAGGTCTTCTTCCTCACTTTACATACTCTGACTCAGTCTTCCCCACCCCACCCCTACTCATTATACTTGAGCTTGTTGCCAAGTCCTATCACTTTCCTTTCCTTTTCATTGTTCTGTCACCATAAATGTAAATATCTAATATTCTTAAGATGAAAGAACTAGTCCCTGCCCCAAGACCATAAACTGATGAATCTCATTGTCACTCTTATGTTGAACCTCTATGAGATAGGTTTTTCAGTCATCTGCTCAGAATTTAAGCTCCATTTGGTGGTTGTAACACAAAATACTTCCTTAATAAAATACAATTTGACTTCAAAAACATTAAAACCCACTGTTCTTGGCTACTCAGTCCAAGGAGATGAACAACAGAGCCAATTAATTTGGATACTTCAGAAATAAACTCATTTGCATAAAATTTTCAATGTGGTAAATTTCTTTCTAGATTTTTATATACACTTTTGCATGTGTTAAGAAAAGTATTCCAAAATATAAAAGGATGAGAGAATTTAGAGCACTTACTGCAAGTTCCGCCACTGAACATTGGAATAGTTTCAAACATCATCTTGTGAAACAACAGTGCCACTGGTCTATAATCCAGATGATTCTTTAACAGGTAGCTATAATAATACACATAGCGCCTCTGACTGGGAATAGTTACTCCCTGGTGGATAGAAAAAAAAAATAGAGAAACAGAGAAAAAAAGAAAGAGAAAAGCCAAATTCAAATGGAAAGTTCCATTATAGTTTTTCTACTAAGTTGCTATGGTAACTGGGTTGTACCCATTGGAAAACATATACATATAAAAAAATTGACCTTAAATAATTAATACTTAAATCCAGTTCAATAACAGAGTAAATCAGAACAACATCAATACAAAGAAAAATATCTGAATAACTTTACTTCCTTCAAATACAATAACACCTCATTTATTCAAAACTCACAAATATGCTCTGACCCTGATCCAATTAGCAAAGGTCACTGCATATCCAAAAATAATTGTCAAAGCCCTCTCAGCATTATAGCTTTGTTCTTTATACCAATATATCCCACAAGAATTTATGGACTCTTATTAAATACACAATTCCTCACAAATTTTTCCAAGCAAAAGTATATCAGAATCAGCAGATTAGATAATGCAAACTGCCTTTTAAGAGGCAGACAAAGCAGTAGGAAAAAGAAACATTGGCTTTAGAGCAGGAAAAAAAATAGGAGTATTCAGTTTACATAAACGAATCCAATAGTCCACTAACAAAGTTACTTAAAGATGTCTCTGTCCCATACATCTCTTTGTTGGAGAAGCAAGGAGAGTATAAAATGTTTTAGAAAATACCAAGTATTAAAAATGCTTTAAATATAATTAACATATTTAAAAGGAGAACCTGAATTTCTAAAAAAATTGATGTATGCAATAATATGTTCACTAATGAAGCTGAATAAATGAGGTATTAAAGTCCTTATCTAAGGTTTTTTTTACTACAAATGTGACTTAAGAAAAATTCAACTTAGAAATATAAGGAAAATAATAAACAACATTAAGTATAATAGTTAGAAGAAACTTATTGAAAAATCATTCTTTAAAGTATTTAAAAATTCTCATAGTATTTCTTTTAAGTTATCATTAGCACCTAAACTTCCCCAATGTGTTAAAAATTCTGTACACAAATATCCCTTTTTCAATGAAAAATATAAAGCACATTTTTGTGAATTTAAAAACACACATGCTGAATGTCACACTAGTATAATACAATCAGTACTTTTTAAGAAGATACTTACTATAATAGAATCAGTGTTTTTTTTAAAGGTTAGCATTTTATTATAAACACACATACACACACAGTTGAAAAATGGATATAAACCATTTGAAATCAGAACAAGTGATTTATGATTTTGGTCACAGTAAAGAACAAACATTTTATAGTCAGAAGACTTCTATTTGAATGCTCATAGTCAAAACACAAACCCCAATTTGTTTCCTCAGGAAACTGAGGACAATATCGTGTACCCTTCCTTCGTAACAGGATTTTTGTGAAGAATAAACACCAAAGCAGTTAAACAAAAGCAAGCTAAAAACTACAAATGATATATAGTTAACAGTCTTAAAGTTTAATAAAGTCTACCTGTGTTAAGATATAGTTCTGGGATAGCTGGAATTTTATTTGTATGTATTCTTACAGGAACAGTAGTAAAGTAGCACTATTTTGAAGAAGTGTTAAAAAAATTAACAGTAAAAAAGTGTCCTTAGCACTTAAAAATGTTTAGGCTCCAGATGGTTTATCAATACATTATTTTATGCAACTTCATTAAACAACTTGTCATTCATTTTTTAAAATATCTTTTTAGTTATAGATGAACACAATATCTTAATTTTTATGTAGTGCTGAGGATTGAACCCAGTGCCTCACACCACTGAGCTATAATCCCAGCCCCTGTCATTCATGTTTATCAAAATAAACTCAGAGAAAATAACAGATGGAATATAGATGGGAATGATACTTTTTTGAACCATGTGAATTTATTATCTAGCCAAAAAATTAAATAAATGTAAAAAAAAGTCAGTACAAGTCTATAAGAAACCAAGTTGTAAAGTTATCATTTGTTGGGACTTAATGGATGGTAGATATTTTTTTCTTTATCTCCATCTTTGGCACAGGTTTATATGCGATAATAAAAGGTTTTCAGAGCTTTAAAGTTTTCTCAAGTGGCAAGTGACTGTACATCTATAATGTAGGTGTTTCAAGATTCAGTTAATCCTTAACAAAAGGAGGTAGGCAAACATGTGAAGAATATATGAATTTACTAGTTGTCATCACTGAGCGAATAATTTACGTGTGAATACCAGCTGAATCTAAATTATAAACTTCATAACATCCATTTAATCCCTATAGTTCTTTCTGCTATGGAAGGAAACAAAGCTCAGAGTCAGTAGTGATATACACAGAGTTATAGAGAAGTTAAGGAACCTCAGCAATATGGCAAAGGTCTAGGCAGAAGAAAGGAGGTCAATTTATCTTTCATACCACTATTGAACTAATTTTATAAAAGTATAAGATAATCACATTGCTGATTAATTCAAATTAAATTAATTCACATTAAATGGTATCTTGGTGTCCACCCAAACAAGGACTTATCACATAGTATAATTCAATCACATAAATATAGAGCCCCAACCTCTTTTTCCACTTTCACCTCTCACAATTCTCTTGTGCCAACAATTACTCCTACTTTTGGTCAAACTATTTGATTTCTCCTAAATTGTACTTTCTGGTTTGCTCTTTCTAAAAAAAAAAAAAAATCTTTTCTCAGATTAAGATGTAACAGTAAGGAGGCAGTCACCTATTGAGTTTTACATATTTCCTAACATGAGAAACCTTTCTAATGTCACCTCCACACTATAATTCTACCTCCTTTTTAATACTTAAAAAGCTTATGTTTCTTTTCTGTCTTCCCTTGATTGGCTTTAAGAGAGATACAATGATTTTATTGGCATTTTCATATTGTCAGTGTTTAGATTTATTAGTTCAAATGGTTTACTGTTTCCCAATTCATTATATTATCTTTGTTAATTCTTGTTATTAATCTTAAAACCTCTAAAATGAATCTGAGTTTCCTCACTGACTCAAAAATTGTTTAAGAACATGGTTTTAAATTTCCATATAAACTTCAACTAAACTTAAAAAAAAAAAACTAAATTATAATCAAGAAATGGGGCTTGTATAATTTCTATTTGGGAGTTTTGTTTTTTGTTTCTTGCAGATGGACTAATGAATTATTAACCTTGGTAACTATTTAGTGGATGACAGAAAAATAAATACATTCTTTGGGCTAATTTTATCACATTATTCAAACCACCCACATATCTTATTGTGTGCCTTCTTGAAGTATATTAAAGGCTTCTGCTGTCATTAATTTTTTAATAATTTTTCCATTTCATTCACCTTTTGCTTGATACATTTTAATGTTAGTATAGCACCCATTAAGTTCATAATTGCTAATATGTGGAGTATATCCTGTGTTAATATAAAATGACATGATTGATCCAATTACACACTTTTTGCTTTAAAATCTACTCAGATACTGAGATATCATCATCCTCTTTTGAGACTTACATTTTCTGATTTGTCTTTAATCAACCATTTATTTTTAAGCCTTATTTTATGTAAATCTCTTTTATGTGATTACTCTTAGGAAAGAGACTTTAAAGCATAGATTACACACCTTTTAAATCTATAAATACTGCCACAATACTGTCAGACTAGACTATCACCTTAATACCACAACACACGATGTGTAATATTTGTTCATATTCTATGTGTCAATACTCTCAGATCACCTTCCCTAAGATAAATTCACAATCTGACTCAAGTTCAAAGAGTGATTTTCTAGCCAAGCATGGTGGTACATGCCTGTAATCCCAGCAACTCAGGAAGTGGAGGCAGGAGGATCACAAGTTCAATGCCAATCTCAGCAACTTAACAATGCCCTAAACAACTAAGCAAGAGTTGTCTCAAGATAAAAACTAAATCAGTGATAAAGCACCCCGGGATTTAATTCTAGTGTCCGTCCCTCAAAGTGAGTTTCTACTTCAGTACTTTTCTGGCACTTAGAAATAATGTAGATGTTTCAACATATCAGTGTTTGCTTGAAGCCTACAAAGCTGTATTTCAGAATGATCACAATAAAATTATTATATGGATTTAGAAATGGCTGTTATTGTAATGACAACATGTAACAGTACTGTTATTATTTGCCAATATTCTACATATACTCCTAACTCTAACTCAACAAGATGTTATCACCTCTATTTTAAGGATAAGAAAACAGTCTAACTGCATGTAATTACCTCACTCAAAACCAGGATTTGAACCTAAATGTGAATGAGTTTGAATCTCTTACTCAGGAGTCCTTACTTACGAACAGCAGGTGTATTAACTATGTGATTTGAATGAGGTCATACCCTCGTTAAGCTCTTATTTTTCACATCTATGAAGAATCTTCAAAGTTTAGAGCATTATTATGCTCCAGTTCTATGAAAGTAATTATGAGTTCCATATTAAAATAGTGTTGCATTATCCACAGAATCCTTCACAATTAACTGTGAAGCAGACATCTCTGCCCAGCATCTTTTCTTCCTGCTTTTTGGGAAGTTATCATTCTCCCTGTAGTTTAGGGATGCTGAATTTTTTTCTTAACCTTCAGATACTTGTCCTAATCAGAGAATTCCATTTTCTGGTCAGAATATTTGGTTCAGAAATGGGCACATGCACAGTCCAGGAAAATCATAACTTAACTGAGAAATTTTCGCTCAAGTTGTAGTCTCTTCCTGTTGCAGTTGACGAAGTAGTTAGAATGCAAGCCTAAAGCTACAAGGAACAATACCTTGCCATTACTTACAGAGAGAGCCTATATGAAAGTATGAAGTATATACAGAAGAAAGAAGAGGAGGGAGCAAGGAAGGGAAAGAGACTCCTGATAACTGTTTAGCATATAGATCTAGGCCAAAGCTTTTAAGTTATATAAATTAATAAATGTCTTCTTTTGTTTAAGCTTACTTGGAGAGTTGGGTTTCTGCAAGTTGAAACTGAAAAAGTCCTCATACAGTGTAAGGTAACTATTTTTTTCTTTTTTAAGTTTCAGTTTCTACTTTTGCGATAGAAATAACTTAGGAAAAAAATTAGACAACAGAAAGAACACTGGGTTTGAGGTTAACTAAGAGATATAGTTTTGAGTTATTTGATAAAAAGATTATGACTAAGGGCAGACTACTCTGCAGATCTGTTTATTATTTATATTAGAATAGTTTTTAATTAAATAATCAGATCCTTCAAGGTATAAAAATTCTATGGTTCCCTGAATCTACAGAATGGATAACAGATTTAAATAGCATGTATCACAGGAACACAGTTTAGCCCAGCAGAATTAATGTTAGGAAAAATAAGAATGTTACATTAGGGGGTGGCGCTGTGGCTCAGAGGTACATGGCTCACCTCACACATACAGGGCCCTGGATTCGATCCTCAGCATCACATAAAAATAAATAAAATAAATATATAGTGTCCAACTACAACTAAAAAATAAATATCTTTAAAAAAATAATATCACATTAGGAGTTTTTAAAAAACAATATACCTTATGTGTTTCAAATGAAGAAATACAAAAAGTTCATTAGGTTACAATATAGGAAAATTTAGTAAACCAATTAGAAAAAAGTAACTTGATTATGATATTAAGTCATAAAAATTCATCCCCCAGGAAAACTAAAAAATTTCTTCTTTAAATTTTCATTAAAGGTAGGATCGATGAACTCATGTACAGAGTTCATGATATATAGGAACTTTTTCTCTTAATAACTGATTTGGAAACAAAGAAAATGAAAGCTGCCCGATTCCCTCCCAAAAGAAGTTTAATGAAAGAAAATAAATATTAATGCTTACTTGCCACTATTCTGGAAGTGGGAGAGGGTGGTAAGGGAAAAGAAGAAAATAGCAGTGATTCTATGTAGGTTTGTCATAAAATGGAAATTAACCTCTTTGAAGTTGGAAATTTTAGGAATCATTCCAAACTATATACTTACCAGCATTCTTAACATGCTTTAACTCTTTTTTCATAGTTGACAATAAATGGGACTTATCTTTTATAATACTACAAATTAAGTGTAGATGCACACAGTGTTGGGCACAGGAGAGATGGGAACCCTGAAACATGCTTTCTTAGAGGGGGAGGGGAAAAAACATAAATGGCTTGCTTTTGGATAATTTAGCATACTCATAGTCAAATATCAAATATACAAATGAATAACCCCAAAGGAAGCCTAACATACCTTCATTCTTAAAAGATATTGAATAAAAGGGGTCGTCCTTCCCTTGAGCAGTTACCTCACGCTCAGAAATTTTTTCTTTATAGAAGGTATCAATTGCTTGACTTCCCTGCAACAAGTCACAGTCTCAAGTACTAATTAGACACTCCTAATATAATGCTACATTTTGTGGTCAGCTTGCACCCAAGACCCTGCCATGTAATTTACATCACTGCATGCTGCAGATATGTCATAACTGGGTTAGATTGTAATAGGTCAGAATATTTTGAGAGTCTCTGCAAAGTCTACCAATTTTCATGAAAACTACCTCCTTTCTCTTCAAAACAAATTGAAAAAAGATTCTGCTCCCATACGAATGTCACAAGAACACAACTTTCTTCAGCTTCTTATGTTTCTCTATAATTAAGGATATAAGTAAAATAACATTTAAGACAGTTTTAATGAAATTAATTCTATACAAACTGTAAAATAGATAACATATATTCATCTCCTGTAATAGTGGTTCACAGTTTAAAAAAGATGTGAATGCACAAGCTCAACTTAAAAGGAAATATTATCAGATGTTTTAAGAAGAAAATTACTTTAGATAATCATATTTATGATTATCTGTGTATTGTGGCACACTCCTATAATTCCAGAGACTCAGGAGGCTGAAGCAGGAGGATGTCAAGTTCAAAGCTAACTTCAGCAATTTAACAAGGCTCTAAGCAATTTAGGGAGATCCAGCCTCAAAGAATAAACCAGGCATGGTGGTACATGCCTGTAATCCAGCCTCTAATCCCAGTGGCTCAGGAGGCTGAGGCAGGAGGATAGAGAATTCAAAATCAGTCTCAGCAACTTAGCAAGGCCCTAAGCAACTCAGCAAGACCCTGACTCTAAATAAAAGATATTTAAAAAGGGTTGGGGTTATGGCTCAGTGGTTAAGGACACTGGGTTCAATCCCTGGTACCAAAAAAAAAAAAAAAAAAAAAAAAAAGAGGAGGAAGAAGAAAAAGGAGGAGGAGAAAGAGGGAGGGAGAGAGGAAGAAAAAGGGCTGAGGATTTAGCTTAGTGGTAAAGCATCCTGGGTTCAATTCCCAGCAATCCCCCATATACGTGTGTATATAAAATATAAATATATATAAACAAACTACACACATATACACACATATACTTATGTATATATATAATATACATATGTTGTTGTGTACGTTACATATATATACATACATATATAATTTCACTAGAACTCTAACCATCACACAAGTGACATCACTGAAAGCTTTAAGACAACTAAATTGAAGAGATTTTGAGAAAGTGTACAGCCTTAAGTTTACAAGACCAATACCCTCAACTTGTTCTCTTTCTCCTTAAATCAGGGGTCTTTAAATGTTCTAGCATCTGTAAAGAATATAAACCAAGGAGGCTAAGGTTGTGGCTCAGTGATAGGGCGCTCACCTAGCTGGGTTCAATCCTCAGCACCACATAATAATAAATAAATAAAATAAAAAGGTATTGTATCCACCTACAACTAAAAAATATTTTTTTAAAAATAAACATTTAAGCCAGGCATGGTGGTGCACACCTGTAATCCCAGCGGCTCAGGAGGCTGAGACAGGAGAATCAAGAGTTTAAAGCCAGCCTCAGCAATTGCAAGGCGCTAAGCAACTCTATGAGACCCTGTCTCTAAATAAAATACAAAATAGGACTGGAGATGTAGTTCAGTGGCCAAGTGCCCCTGAGTTCTGTCCCCAGTATGCTCCCCTAAATAAATAAATAAACAAACAAACAAATAAATAAATAAATAACATTTAAAAAATAAGAATATAAAACAAGGAACCTTCAAAATAGACTTATTTCATCAGTATTATCTAAACTTTCAGGAGTCTATATAAATTATTCTGAAGAATCTCAAAATTCTTTTTTAGTTCAAATATTTGTGAACTTGATAATGTAGAAAGAAATTTAACAATGCAGCAAGGGACTCAACTTTTACTCTCAATGTAGTCATTGACATATAGATAATACTGATGACAATATTTTACCTTTCTAGACCCATTTTATCATCTATAAAATAAGAAACTTTAGAGGGGGTGGGGAACCCAATAATCTTAAGAGTTTTATCCATTATTCCTAGTTTTCTAATGCTGTTTCAAACTAAAATGTAAATGCAAACATTAAGTAAAACACAATTTAGTCAACATCATCTGCTCACAAATTTATTTTTTGCCTTTTAATATACACACAGGGATAAAAGGTAGGAATACATTTCTTCAGGACCTGTGAATAATTCATCCAAAACATGGTCTAGGTATATGAACTAAGCATGAGCTAAGAACAGTAAATCTCGATGATTCATTTTATTCTGACACTAAAAGTGATCAACTTAGCTAAAGTGATCAACTTAGCTAAAACCACTTAACTGTGCTTTTAATACCTTGTAACAAATAAACTTGACAATTTTATCAAATACATTCCTGGCAGTTCGCATAGATCTACATTTTCTACTTCCTACTAGCCCATCACATTCACTTGGGGGAGATGCCAAGAGAGAGTAGTTCTATATTACTACTTTTTATCACATGACACTGTAGGATTTATGTTTTATTTTCATAAATACTTCTCTAGCAATCTTTTTACTCTGGCCCTATCTCACAATATTCCATGGGGCTTCTTGCCATTTCATTAAACACCCCTTCCTCACCTCTAGAGAGAAACAGAACTGACAATGTTACCAGATTGTGATGACTAAATATGATCTGACAAATTAAATATGTCTTCACTTTTTGATTATGAAAATTTCTCTTGGATTTAACTTGAACTGGATAGACACAGAGAAAGTTTGAGCATCCTTAGATTTTACCTTTATCTTGAACATGATGAGACAGATTATCCCAAATGCTTCTTACATGGCAAATTATCACCATCAGCAGCCTATAGCCAACTATTCAGAAGAAGCACTTATTATCAGACAGAGTATATATGCACATATGGAAGGGAAGGTGTGCTTAAGAGGAAGGAAACAGGGAGAAGACGACAGTACATTTGAGAGCACAACTTAGAAAAGCCCAGACCATTACAAAACTCTTGTTTGACCCAACTCAAAATCTTGAATAAAGCAACCTACCAGGCTACTGGTTAATGTCAAACTAACAAAAAGCCACACAGTTGAACATGATGAAAGCAAACATCTCAGAAAGAGTCAAGCACGTTTGTAGCAGAAAAATGTTTCAAAACCTCTAGAATTTTTTTCCAGGTGGACATATTTTTATTTCATGAAGGGAGACACAATTCAATCTACTACAGGCTGACTGATTCACCCAATAAAACGCATAGGACATGATATTCATTTGTATCACAATGAGATGTCAAAACCTCTATCACTGACTTTTTTTTTTTTTCTGAGACTATAAAACAGGTCATGAAATGACTGGAAATTCCACCTCCCTTCAGCAATATGACTTCTTAGTGCGCCCAGCTAGTAGTTTTCATCAAATACATACATGGTCACACAATCAATGAATGATGCCTATCTTAAGAGTTATTTTTGAAAATTTTGGGAAACATTGATAACATTTTCAAAATGGCGAAGTTTCTTTGCCAAGAAGAAACCTCAGTATTCCGTAAAAAACAGTACACCTCAATGTCAGGCAGCGCATCTGCTTTTGCTGCACTAGCGAAGACAGAAGCTCTCCATGCCATCGTCACTCACTGCTTTATTCATCCATGTGCTTCAGAGAGGCAAGACTCACATTAATCCTGAAAGAAACCTTATCTGTTGTTGTGAAAGTACTCTACTGCTTTGTAAGTGCCAAGCTTTGAATCATAGCCTATGCAAGAACTGTCATGAAAAAATCTGTTGTAAAAGTTGCTAAATTCATAAAAGCCAAGACTTTAAATCAAGACGTTCTCAAACTCTTTTAAAGAGTTTAACTCTTCAACTTTAAAACTGAAATGTGAAATCATAATGCTTTCCGTCATAACACAGCACTAATGATGCAGATACTGCCAAAAAATTATTTCATTAACTTGAAGGCAAGGAAAATGATGCAGCATGAATTTATCTAAGAGTCTTGACATACTCTTATTTCTTGACACAAGCTTACTTTCATTGGGCAAAGGAATCTACATTTTCCATTTGGTTCTTTTATTTGTGAGATTGCTTTTGGTGAAAACAAGTGCTGAAAAGCCTAAGTCGAAATTGAATGGATATCAAAGATGGCAGGTAAGTTGCAAAGTCAAACAAAATGGCACAGTTTTTACTTTTTACTTTAAAAAGTTAAATAACATTAGCCCATTCCTTAAAATTTACTACTAAGAAAACTAAAGTTTAATTTTGGTTAATTTATACCACTTTGATTTATTCATCATTCTCATATACTGTGGCCACTGATATTTGTATGGAAAAAAAACTCATAAATAAATTGAAGGTTTCTTTTATGATCTATGTTCTTAAATAAGTTTCAGTGCAATTAAAAACCATAAGTAAATTTTTTTATGTATCCATGCCTATGTTTAATGGGAAAACACTTAAAACTTTCATCAGATTTGGTACCAGGGATTAAATTCAGGGGCACTTAACAACTGAGTTACATCCCCAGCATTTTTTGTATTTTATTGAGAGATAGTGTCTCATTGAGTTGCTAAAATGAGGCTGGCTATGAATTCAAGATCTTCCTTCCTCAGCCTCCCAAGCCGCTGGGATTACAGGTGTTTGTCATGTCTGGCTTTCATCAGATTTTTTAAAGCTATATAACATGAACAGGTTTTTTTTTTAAGCTCCTAGCTTACTAAATCTAGCGTTCTGCTCATCACACAACTTTTATACTTTACCAAAACAAAATTTTTTTACCCGACTTTTAATACCCAATTTTGTGAACTATTTCCAATAAATGGTACTTTGACGTCCTTACATATAACTCAGAAAGTCACAAAGACAAACAAATGGTTAAAAAACAAGAGGTGAAAAAGAAACTGATACAACTACTCAGCTTAAAATGATGAATATGATAACCTCTATTTGTTTTGAAGATGAATGAAGAAGAAATTGACTTATCCTGGAGAAGAATCTGCCTAGTTATAAAATTATTAAAACTACAACAAATTTTTGATTAATGTCTCTCTCCCTAAATGAGTTTTCTCCATCTGGAGAGGTTTGGGTTTTGTTCTACTTAAAGAAACGCACAAAAACTCTTTTTAATACAAAGGATATTAAAAAGGTAATATGTTTTATTATACTTACCATCCAAAGAAATTGACCCTTTGAAAAATCATTGTAAAAACCTTTCAAGAGTTTGCTTTTTGCCCTCAAATGCACTAAGTTAAATTCGTTGCTGATTTTTAAGGTCTTTAGTTTTCTAAAAGACTGAAGAATCAGATTAATTGTAACTCCATTTTATAATTATTCACATGAAAGAATGAATTTTATTATAAATGATCACACTTTATTAGGTAATAATCATATTCAGGTAATTATCCCAAAACATTTTATTCTCAAGCAAGCTTCAGCGACAGTAAGCTTACTTTTGATTGATATGCAGGGGTGTTTTTGATTGGTTTGTCTGTTTTTTGTATACTGGGGATTTAACCCAGGGATGCTTCACCACTGAGCTACACTTCCAGCCTATTTTATTTTTTCTTGTGAGATAAGGAAAGTTCCTTAGGGCCTTGCTAAATTGCTAAGGCTGGACTCAAATTTGTGATGCCCCTGCCACAGCCTCCCAAGTTTGTGATTGTAGGCATGTACACCATGGCCAGCAATATGCTGTTTTTAAAATGCTATTTTATAAGGATTTTTGTAAGACCCAATATGTAATAAAGTTAATGGGTAAGATTTGCTATCATGATATAAAAACAGCAGCATGATCTGAAAAATTAAATGAATTAGATACCTGTTCATACAGAAGTTGGGGCAGTACTTGATTAAAATTTTTGAAAGAAATTAGGCATTAACAACTATCTTTTTAAAATCTCTTTTCTAGAGGATGGGAGTAGATGGGAATAGGGGGATATTACTCAAACTATACAAAGTTTCGATTAGGCTAGATTAATAAGACCTGGAGACTAAAAAAACAGCATGATGACTACAGTTAATAATAATGTACTACAAACTTGAAAATTGCTAAGAGAAATCCTAGCAGCTCGGAAGGCTGAAGTAAAGAGGATCATGATTTCAAGCAACTCAGCAAGACCCTGTCTCAAAATAAAATATATGTGGGTGGTGGGGCCACATGGCTAGAGATATGGCTCAGTGGTTAGGCACCCCTGGGTTCAATCCCCAGTACCAAAAAAAAAAAAAAAAAAAAGAAAGAAAGAAAGAAAGAAAAGAAATCGCTACAAAAGTATATCTCAAATGCTCTCCCCACAATAGGGAGAAAACAATAATTATATGAGGTGATATGATGAGTAGACTAATTGTAGTAATCATTTCACAATACATACATGTATCAAAATATCACATTATATCTCAAGAAAGGTGAAGGGGAAAAAAAGAAAAAGAAAAAAGTCTGTCTTGCAATAAATTCTTGGATCTAGAAGAAGAAAGGAAGAAGAGAATATAAAACTTACCTTTTTGTCTCTGGTCCTTACTTCCCCATAGAAATCTAGGGCCTCTTGTGCCTTTAAAAATTTGCCCCGATGTAATAAATATGCACAAATCATTACACCAGTCCGTCCCTTTCCAGCTTTACAGTGAATTGCTGCAACATGATTGTCATCTTCACTTAGCCATTGGTCAAGATCTTCACAAAAGGGTTTGATAAGTTCTAGCTGTGGTGGGTTATGGTCTTCAAAAGGATACTGTGCAACTGTGGTAAAAAGATAACCTCAGAGTAAGAAAAAAATCTCTCCTGAATTTTTAATTAAAAGTAGGTAAACTTTAGAAATGTTGCATTATAAACGTAAGTGTTTGAAAGAAAAACTAAATACAAATTCCTTATTGCTCATTAACTTTCTGATTTTTGAAGAGAGAATATTCTACTGCTAACTTCTAAAAGTACCCAAGCATTATGTTTCTCACTTCATGAAGGAGGAAATTGCTGTAAGACTGGGAGCAGAGGTCACAATACACCAGAAGTATACCTGAATCCAAAATGAAATGTCACCTGGGTCTCTAAATGCATTTTCTAACAAAAAAAAAAAATGAATAACAATATTTATAATACTGCATCATGACAAAAAATATTTCAAAGAAAGTATAGATTACCAATAGAATCAACTGTGGAAAGGACTATATTTTAACTTCATAAAATAAAAATGCTGTGGGAAAAAAATGTGCTCTATATGTGTAATAAGAATTATAATGCATTCCACTGTCATATATAAATATAGATAAATAAATAAATGAAACTGAAGCAGGAGGATGGCAAGTTTGAAGCCCACCTCAGCAACTTAGCAAGGCCCTAAGCTATTTAGTGAGACTCTGTCTCAAAAAATAAAAAATAAAAAGGCTAGGGATGTGCCTCAGTAGTAATGTGATTCTGGGTTCAATCCCCAGTGCCAAAGGAAAAGAAAAAGAGAGAGAGATGGTTTTACAAATCTTAGTGTTATCTATACATGACTCGAAAAGCATTTACAAAAGAAACTGAAAAAAAATTACTTACAAAAGATTACAATTGTAGTAAAGTTATAAAATGAAGTTTCAGATTTTTTCACATAAATTATTAAAAATCCAAGACTTCTCTGTTCCCTAAGTTAGAGTTGAGGTTTTTTAAAATCTGCCTAGAAACAGGACTTTAGATATATCACTATTAAATTTTTATCATTTAGTATATGCATTGGTTTCAATCTATTAAGAAGATCCTTAAACATCCTGACACCAACGTACTAATTATTCTATGTCATCTAAATATGTGAACACTATGTCTTGAATCTTCAAGTCATCATAACATAGTAGAGACTACAATCAATTAAATCCTTTGGTATGACAGGAAAGCTCTTCTGATAGATAATGACTACTGTTACATACAGTTAGTGGGACAGTTTTCACATAGTCATTTGCATAACTAGACCATTATTTCATCTTCATTTCCTAAATGGCACACAAAAACATTCAGGAAAATCTGTTAAATATCTCTTTAGAGATAAACCTTGCCAGACATGGTAGTACACTCCTGTAATCCAATGACTCAGGAAGCTAAGCCAGGAGGATCACAAGTTCAAAGCCAGCCTCAGCACCTTAGTAAGGCCCTGAACAACTTAGGAAGAAGACCCTGTCTCAAACTGAAGAATAAAAGGGCCTGAGGATGTGGCTCAGAGATCAAGTGCCCATGGGTTCAATCCCTGGTACCAAAGAGAGAGAGAGAGAGAGAGAGAGAGAGAGAGAGAGAGAGAGAGAGAGAGAGAACAAGAAACCTCAACCAATGGCATGCTTTGTCTAGTAAGCAAAAACCTAACTCTACCTACCTACCTTCCTACACACACACATACAAAACCATTTTTAGTGAAATTAAACTGACTGTTGGTAATTAATGCTTCAGAATTCTCAGACCATCTATTTAAAAATCCACTCTAGATTTTCAGGAGGGATCAATGGCAAATATGCCTATCTGAGGCTTACATCTGCAAGCTTCTCAAACTCTCTAGTTCTCTCATGGTTTAAGAGATTCTACAAATAAAGTGGAAATTTCTGTTGGCTCTGAGACAGAATTTACCTATGCCTGGAACAAAATTCAGTTAAAAAACAGTTCCCGAAGCAGTATGGAGATTCCTTAGAAAATTTGGCATGGAACCACCATTTGACCCAGATATCTTACTCCTTTGTCTGTCTATACCCAAAGGACTTAAAATCAACACACTAGGGGCTGTGATTGTGGCTCATTGGTAAAGCACTTGCTTAGCACATGTAAGGCATTGGGTTCAATCCTCAGAACCACATTATAAAAATAAATAAAATTAAATGTTCATAACAGCTGAATTCACAACAGCTAAATTGTGGAACCAACCTAGATACCCTTCAATAGATGAGTGGATAAAAAAAACTGTGGTATACACATATAATGGAATATTACTCAGCACTAAAAGAGAATAAAATTTGTGGCATTTGCAGGTAAATGGATGGAGTTGGAGAATATCATGCTAAGTGAAGTAAACCAATCCCCAAAAAACCAAAGTCCAAATGTTCTCTCTGATATGTGGATGCTAATACATAGTGGGGGGGTGGGGGAGTGGAGGAACTTTGGATTGCAAAGAGGGCAGGGAGGGGAAAAAAAGGGAGAGGAGGGAAGAGGAGGGGAGAGGAGAGAAAGGGAGGAGGGGAAAGGAGAGAAAGGGAGGAGAGGGGAGGGGACGGGCAGGAGAGGGGCAGGGACGGAAGGAGAGAGAAGGAAAGGAGAAGGGAGGAAAGGGAAGGAAAGGGGAGGGGAGGGAGATTGGGGGTAGGAAAGATGGTGGAATGAGACAGACATCATTACCCTAGGTACATGTATGATTGCATGAACGGTGTGCTTCTATATTGTGCATAATCAGAGAAATTAGCAAGAAGACCCTGTCTCAAACTAAATAATAAAAAGGCCTGAGGATGCGGCTCAGAGATCAAGTGCCCATTCATGTACAATGAATTCGGCTGTCATGTATAACTAATTGAAACAAATAAAAAATAGTTCCATGCTTTCACCTAAATGGCTCCTCTTTATCCATGTTATTTTATCCTTCCTATCTTTAAGTCATTCCTCAAAGCAGAAAAGTAGTTCTGCTTTCTCTCTGAAACTGCATACTGACATCAAATGCTTTAAACAGTAGGGAAACCCCCTCCTTATGATACAAACACAGTCTAGTAATTTCTGTCTATTCTACACTTTATAGTCTTCCAGACAATAGAGAGGTTTATATGATACTTTTTTTCTAAAGTACAACAGCAAAATTAGTTTTTCCAAGTTGTCTAAGATTATCCTTAAGGTAAATATTTATATCCAATCATGATAACTCATTATTGTTATGACAGTACAATATAGTCTATTGGTTTTAAGTTATACAACATACTACAGTACATTTATACATACCTCTGCAGTTAAATTTGGCGGTGTCATAATGTCTTTCAGCACATCTAAAAGAAAAATTTAAAGTGGCATAAATTACCTTTTGTACTTGGGCATAATAACAAAAAGTTTCTTGAATCAGGCATTATGCTGAGTATTTTATATTCACTCTTTCATTTAATCCCAAGAATTCTGTGAGGTAGGTACTAAAACTATCCCCATTTTATGATTAAGGAAGTGAAGGTTTAAGATGTGAAGTATATGCAAATAGAGCTTATACATTTTCTTATCAAATTTGTGATGCCCTCATCATACAGCCCTACAAATTAAATTGCATCTATAATTTTCAAATTTACAGAAATTCTACATGTTATTAGAATGTACTTTTTTATTTCACAAGTACCTATAAACAAGTAAATAATTTCATTGTTGTCTTTATCTCACCAGATGAGCACATACAATTCTTAAACTATTATTTGAAAACATGTTAAAAATATTAAAAGCAAAAGGACAAAAGAAAACTGAATGATGCTAATCTATTTGGACACGATGCTTACTAAATTTTTTTAAACCAGACCTTTCTCCCTTTAGATAAACCAAAGTCATTTTTAGTGAATCCACTCTAGATTTTCAGGAGGGATCAATGGCAAATATGCCTATCTGAGATTACATCTGCAAACTTCTCAAACTCTCCAGTTCTCTCATGGTTTAAAGGGTTCTACAAACAAACTGGAAATTTCTGTGGGCTCTGAGACAGAATTTACCTATGCCTGGAATAAAATTCAGTTAAATAATCTCTCAGATTATAAATTTTAATATCTGAAAGCAATGAAAGAATAAGTAAAATCAATACAGGATAGTAAAATTCTAACATTGCATTCATAGAGCATACAAATATTTGTCTTTTTAATGGTAGTGATGTCTTTGTTATTATGTACTGGCTTACTCATAATTGACAGTGTGGTCAGCAGCATCATAGTAAATCCAACTACCACCAAACCAGATTTTTAAAACTATTTAAAATAAAAATCAATATTTTAGAACAAATTATGATCTACTGTTCCTTAACCTACAATTCCAAAATCCTAAACTTACAAAACAGCTAAAATTTTCTTTTAATTTATGGCAATCTCAATTGTAGAATCTGATTTGAGGTTTTAAGATTGTATGTAGTCCTTAATTAATATACTTAAAGAGTATATGCTTCTGTATTGCCTTCCTGAAAACCAAAAAATTCAGAATATTAAAACATAACTAGCTCCAAAATTTTTAAATAAGCTACTGTGAACCTGTATTATACATTTAGAAATATGGAAAACATTTATAATTCCTCTAAAGTTTCAAATTCACAAGAAAATTGAACTAATTATAAATTAAAACTGTTAAAAAATTGGTCATACTTATAATAAATCGACTTTCACATTACCACTCAAAACAAAGTTTTTTTTCTTTTTAGTATATTGTAATTTAGAATACTGAGTTTTGCTAAAAAGAAAATGTATTTAGTAATGTCATATGTATCCCTGTTAAATAATTCCATACAAATGTGAAAAACATGATAAACAGAAATGACCAATAAAATAGTTAAATTTTATACTTTCTTTAGCAGACTGATCAGTAGTGGACAATCCATGGTGCAGTATTTTAAAAGGAATTCTGTAAAGGCTTAGGAAGTGGGATATAAGGCTATAAAATAACTCTAAGAAGCTAGTTTCATAACAGCTCAAAAGAAAATAAATGTCAGGGGCTGGGGTGGTAGCTCAGTGGTAGAGTGCTTGCCTAGCATGTGTGAGGCACTGGGTTTGATTCTCAGCACTGTGGAGGGAGGGAAGAAAGGAAGGAAGGGTCCATTGACACTAAAAAATAATAAGAAAAAAGAAAATAAATGTCAGTTTCATGTAGATTCAGTTCTCTAAACTTCCCATACTTTTTTCAGGATATCAAAATGTTTGGTTTGGGAGCTGAAGGTTGTAGCTCAATGGTGCAGCACTTGCCTAGCACACATGAAGCCCTAGGTTTGATCCCCAGCATAGTACTCTAAGATGAATATATGGAGGGAAAGAGGAATAACAAGTACTAAATGCTATGAGATGTGCAAACCTTCTAAGAATTTTTATGTTTTTTTTTCATCCTCACAAACATGTAATAATGACTAATATTAGCCTCATATTTTTATGAGAAAGCAGAACCTTGCCCCAAATCACAATATATAAATGAAAAATCAGAACAAGCTCAGTATCACTGGTTACAAAACATTTTTTATTACTGCATCATACTTCTACTTAGAATAAAAAACATTAAAAGTTTTAAATATGAAAGCAAGTTTATTCAAATTTTAATCAAAGCCACCTTCCTACTCAAGCAATATTTGTCACAAAATACAAAGCCAACCAACAGTGATGATAAAAAACAAAAACATTATGATGATCTTTACAGGTAAGTATGGGGGTCTGGAAAGTATAAGCTAGGACTGGTGGTGGTGCAAATGCTCAAGGTAAGGGCTAGAAGGGTAAAGACGAAGACTCTGCTCTCCCTAAACACATGTATGCACACACACAACCCCCCCCCCAACAAAATTTATTTTATATTTTTTGTAATATATTAGTGATAAATCTCAACATATTAAAATCAAAGATACTTAGAAAACAATTGGGATTTAATCATTTCAATATCTTTATAATTAAAACTCAAAAGATATAATTTTTTATTATTACCCTTTATACTACTTATATGAGACAAGAAAAATGAAGAAGTACTGAGGGTTTTTTTTTTTTTTTAAGTGGTAGTAGGCAGAGTGAAGAAAGGGATAAGAATAGGAAAAATTTCCAAAGTGATACTTGCCATATAGTTAGCTAAGCAGGTGAGTCTCTTCTTTACTCTCTACAACATAGCTACGTTTATCTTACATAGGAGGAGGGCCAGGGTTGTGGCTCAGTGGTAGAGCACTTGCCCAGCAAGTGTGAGGCACTGGGTTCGATCCCCGGCACCACATAAAAATAAAACAAAAGTATTATGTCCATCTACAGTTAAAAAAAATTTTTTTAAAAAACTCAATATGAGAGGCTAGGGATATAGCTCAGTTGGTAGGGTATTTGCCTCACATGTACAGTGCCCCAGGTTCAATCCCCAGCACCTCCACCAAAAAAAAAAAAAAAAAAAATCAATACTAGCTAAAGTTTTACTACAAAAGGATTAAGTATATCAGCAAAATATGCAATGAAATATATAAATCTTTTGAAAATTAGCATTTGGTGAATACTAAGGTTAACTATATATGACTTTATTCCTATCTCCCTTCCTTCCCTATCATTACCAGTGTATAGATTATAAAGAGAGAAAAACAAAAATAAAAAGTACTTGTACCCTAAAATATACTGATTAATTTAACAAGCATCAGTATATTTAAATTTTGATAATTCTATAAGGCTAATTTTACCTAGTATTAAAAATAATTTAGTGAAAGCCTGAAGAAACTATAGAGACATAAATATTTAGTTATTACAAAGTTCACATTATGAATTCTTCTTCATCCATGTATGTCATAATTGCAATTGCTATAAAAGACTTAACATATTATTAAATGTGGGTATACCTAGTGTACATATTTTAAGATCTTCCTATCTGTATGTTTCCAAAGAAAAAGATATCACATGTAATTACTATTCTAAAAATTAAAGAAATAAAATAGAAACAACTGTTAATGATGCTAGACTCACTTACCCAGAACCAGATATATAATAAGCAGGGGTGGAAAGAAGGTAAAGGTTGGAAAGAAACATCAGAAACATACTACAGACTGATAGCTCTAGAAACTTTTCAAGAGAACAAAATTGGGGGAGGTTAAAACAAAAAATAAAGGGAACACTGGCATCAACAGTGGATGGATTGCTACTATGACTGTTAACTCTCTTAACTTCTGTAGGCTTCATATTCCCCATTTGAAAATGAGAAGGTTATACTAAAAGATTTCTTTCAGTACTTTCCAGCTCTGAAAGTCCACAATTCCATGTGAGGAGGGGGAGTTAATATGCATTAAAAGCTATTCTAGACTAATAAAGAGTTATTTCATTATCTTGGGATTCCAATGTTTGGAAATACAAATCAGGCATTCCCATTCCCAGGCTATCCCCAAAAGCCAATTTTAACCATAATAATGTAGTAAGTGTCCCACAACATCAATAGTACAAGCCTAAATCCTAAGTTCCAGAAAGCAGGAAGCCACTACATACAGGAATGAAAACAATTTCCTTCCCTTTAGATATGCTAAACTAGAATAAAATTATGACAATTGCAGAATTTGTCTTTTGACCTCCCTTTTAAGATTCCAAATCCCCAATTCTGAGAGTCTAAGACTGACAAGATCTATTTAATGGATTTCAGCTTTTGACAATTCTTTTTTGTTGTTGTTAATTCAACTTCTGAATAGAGATGTTCAAAAAGCACAAAGCTATGTGGTTTTTATTTTTCTACAAAAGAACAACAAGGCAGTATAAGAAAGGTTAATCTAGAATAGATGACCCCTAAATGCACAGATCATTTGTAAACTGGGCTCACCTAAACTTAAGCATGTTTTATCACTGAAACTCCCCAGGCACACATACACACATCACAATCTGACAAAAATAAATGATCTGCCACATTCCAAACACTATTATGCCAACAATCTCCTTACTTGCCATTCACTCTGCTATGCCATTTTCCTTCTTCCTTGGCCTGGGAGTCAGTCCCTACTGATTCTGTTCACTACAACTCAAATATCCTTCCTTTATGAAAATTGTCAAATGGAACACAATTACTATTTCTACTGTTCTCTTCAATGCCTTCTTGTATTCAAGAATTACATCTTCTATTAATACTTTCTCTAATTTTCACATTAGACGACAAGCTACCTCAGGACTGAACTGGTATCTTATCCTTTCTGTACCCACGTCCCAATGTGTTTTATAATGTCTAACATTATATATATATATAACATTTGATAAATAACTCTACAAAAACAATTGTGACCAAGTATATAACTTTATATATTTTTTTCTATTGTAATCATTTATAAATAGAAAAAAATAAAGGCCAGGTACCAGTCTTTAAAATGTAATGTTTTTCCAATTTTTCAAAAATTAGAAAATGGTTAGTACTTTGAGAAGGAAAAATAGTCTTCAAGGGAAAAATCATTTAAGAATTTTTTTCCCTTCCTTCCCTTCTTTTTTTCCTTTCATGTCTCTATTCCCAAAGTCAAAAGAAAAAGCAGAAAATTAAAGATAAGGTCAACTAGCTCTATCAAGTAGGCAACCCTTAAAACCCTGCCCAAGACAATAGAAACTATCTAATTCAACAATTTTAGATAACATATCTTATGTTACAAACCAAATACTCTAATACCTTCTTCAATCAATTGATCAAGAGACTGAATAAACAAAATCATATCCGCTCTGGAGAATGCCTCCATGGAAGACATCTTAACAGAAGCTCTCCTATGGATTACACTTCAAATAACCACAGGGTTAGGGGCTCAAAAGTGGGCTAGATGCCAAGTCATTTAAAGCAGATCAAGTAACGTGAATCTGTGCCAACATTGTTTTATCTCATCATTACACTTTCTAAATGATCTAACAGTGTTCTCAGTCTTCTTCAACTAATTGTCTTAGGAATACAATTCTAGTAAAATATATATCTTTAACTCTACCTTACTCTAACAAAAAAATAACTTTCACTTATTAGTTATTTAGAAGATATTTGCAAGCGTACAAATAAGAAAACATACTTACAGATTGTATATCTTGTAATGGTTTTTATGCTTTGAATCCAAAAACCTTAAAACAAAACAAACAAACAAAAAGCCACCATTAACAAAAATGAGCTAACATTTGAAATTACATTAAAAACTATTGAGAAGAACCAAAAGACAGATTCTATTTTTCCTAATCTCGAATACCCTTAAGTAAAAATAAATAAATAACCCAAATAAATAATCATGTCATTCTTAAATAATTACTACATTACATAGAGTTATACAATCTGAAGTAAAGCCAGAGCTTTTCACAGAATATTTTCCTTATCTTCTCTTTTTGGAATAACAAAACAAGATTGAGCAGTAAGAAATAATTTATTGAAAAAGGCAGCATTAGTATTTAACTCAAGTTCACCTAGCTCACACAAATTTGCAAGGTACAAGAAATCTAGTACTCTTAAAATTCAGCCATAGTTTTCTTTCAAACAAAGAGCTTGACATTAAGATTCAAGCAGCAACTATTAACTCTGTAAAAGTTATTGTTAGCATTTTCACATATATACTCTTATTTACTTCTCACAAACTTCTGAGAGGATAGCTTATTCACATTTTACAGAGGAAAGAGATAGATCTCAAAACTAGTAAGTAAAAGAATCAAAACCAAAGACTATGCCTCAAGACAATTATGGAACTAAACAGTAACAATTACAGGTACCACAAGTCTTTACTACATGTAGACACTTATTTAAAGTATTCTATGTATGTAAATTTGTTTAATCCTCAACCTTATGAGGTAGGTAATTGAAGAGTTATAAGAATATAATACTGAAGAACTATCAGAAAAAAATATAGAAGACAAATGATAAACAGAAAGCTTTATTTAAAAAGTGAGTTTTCAAACAAAAAGGGACATGAATACCCAGTAAAATTTTGAAATTTTTGAATGCTGAAGAGACAAAAAGAAGACCCTATAACACTGCCGGAAACATCTGCATAAAAAGAATGTGGAATCAAAATGACAGTGCCCCCTTTTCCTGCCAACAGTAGAGATTCAACACAGAGGCACTTTACCACTTTACCATATCCACGGCCTTTCTTTTTTTTTTTTTGAAACAGGGTCTCACGAAGTAGCTGAAGCTGGCCTCAAACTTAAGATCCTCTTGCCTCAGCCTCCTGAGTCACTGGGATTAGACACATACCACTGTATCTAATATCTTTAAAAAATATTAGGCAAAACATTCTGATTTTCATGAAAAATATTTTCAGCCTAGAATTCTACACCAAGACAGTCTATAAATCAAATGAGTATTAAAAAAAAGTTTCTTAAAATAAGCAAACTCTAAAATAATTTTACTTTCCTATAGTTTCCCAGGAAGTTACAAAGATATGCCAAAACCAGAGTAGAAAACAATGAAAACTGATGACAGGTTCCAGGAACTGAAGAATCCAACTCACAGGAGAGGACAGGTGAATCCCCAGAATGATGGTGAAGAGGCATCAAAGACTTCTATATAGCAAGTCTAGAGAGCAAAGATCCTTGAGAAGATAAAACTGACAGGACACCAAATGTGCTCAGAATTGGGGTGAATTTGTGAATTAATTAAAATTAAGAACATAGAAAACTAAACAAGTAAAAGAAAAAAATGAGACCTTTGTAATTCCAGGGAAAACTAAATATGTAGGAAAAAATATTAGTCACAATATACTATATTGCTAGCCAGGAATGCCATTTATCTAGTAATAACCACATAAAAAGCTCAATATAACCAAAACTACAATATAACTATTAGAAGGAGGGAAATTGGAGAGGAAGTCTAAAAATATGTGTGTGATGGGGAGGAGAAAAAGAGTCCATGAACTTGAATGTGAAAAAAACCATGTTATACGATAGTACAAGCAGTACTTTAAACTATCACTAATAAAAGTTACATATTTCATTCACACTACAATTCTTACAGATAAGTTATAAAAGGTTTAGCTGAGGTGAAAAGGCAGAGATTAGAGAATTAGAAATCTGAGTTGGTAAAACAGCTAGCTAGAGTCTGTAAAGCAGGGTGCCAGAGATGTGGTAGGTAATGTATAGGAAAAAGGAAAAACAAGTTTGCATAGATTTCACCTCTGGTTTTTGGCAAAGCGCTGGGCTGCATATATGCAGAATCTGAAATTATAATGAGAAGACACCAGAGGCAGTGCAATATTAAAAGAAGCTGGAATTCTGGCCCAACCAGAGAGGAAAGACCTGAGTACCCCTGATATTCAGCTGAGACCACAGAAGTCCCACTTTAGAAGTAGGGACCATAAGACTGTACAAAAGATAAATCTGAAATAGGCCTACCTTAACAAAGAAAACCAAGCCTAACAATATCAAATCAACCATTAATTTAAATGCCTGTTAAAATGAATCTCAGTACCCTCAGAGAAAATAACAATCTGAATCCCTTCACATTCAAGAACCAATTAAAATTTACTAGACAGGCAGAGCAGAAAAATATGACCCATAACCAAGGAGGGAAAAAAAAAAGTCAACAGAACCAGTTCCAAAATACGTACAAAAATGTAAAGGAAAATGATTAAAATGAGTGAAAAGATGAAAAGTTAAAAAAAAAAAAGATATAGACAATCTAAAAGAAGATGCAGTCTTCAAAAGTCTAATACCTAAGAAGAAAAGTCTATTGGACAGCCTCAACTGAAGACAGCAGAAGAAAGGTGTGGCAGATTGTATTTCCCAAAATTTCACTGAACAAATATTTGTCAAGCACTTGCCAGAGCTACTACAGAAACAATAATAATGTAACTTCAAGTACTGACAATTGCAATTATGAAGGCTCCTTGAGAAACCCAGTGGAGAACCTTTTTAAGATATCCCATTCAAAAAACAGCCTAAGGACATTGGATATCTCCCAATAATCCTAAGTAGATGAATCAGAAAAATTAGCATCTGGAAAAGCAAAATTATTTGCTACATCCTTCTGTAGTTATTTGGGAACCATATATATTTCCCCTGCTATATTCACATTTAATCTACACTTGCTTAGAATCTGAGTATAATTACAATTGTTAGAGCTATTACTAATACATGGAACCATTTTTTAAATACATAAATAATTCTTGCTTTAACCCCATTTAAATAGGTTAGCTCCAAACATCCTAGACCTTAACTACTATCTCCCATATATCCAATGACAAAGTAAATATGATGGTGAAACTTAACT
Source organism: Spermophilus citellus (assembly GCF_964194105.1). NCBI lineage: Eukaryota > Metazoa > Chordata > Mammalia > Rodentia > Sciuridae > Spermophilus > Spermophilus citellus. The sequence goes on along the minus strand of NC_138195.1, from coordinate 26,307,460 downwards.
CTTACCTTCACATAACAAAAGAACCAAAATAACAGCTTCATATAATCCCACTGAAAAAATAGTGATTCCCAGTACTCAAGAAAATCTACTCTCTCTAAAGAGGTATAAAACTAAAGGGTGAAGAAATAAGCCATAGCAGAAGTGACCTATAACTCGACAAAGAAATTCTGGTCATCAAAAGTAATATAAGAGGGCTGGGGCTGGGGCTGGGGCTCAGTGGTAGAGCACTTGCCTGGAATGTGTGAGGCACTGGGTTTGATTCTCAGCACCACATATAAATAAATAAAATAAAGGTCTATCAACAACTAAAAAAAATTTTTTAATTAATATAAGAAATGTCACCAGGCATGGTGGCACACATCTGTGATCCCAGCAGCTCGGGAAGCTGAGGCAGGCGGATCAAGAGTTCAGAGCCAGCCTCAGAAAAAAAGGGAGGCGCTAAGTCAAACACTGCTCCAAAGAAGTTGAATCATTTTGTGCTTTTACCAATAGGCCTGAGCTTTCCAATTGATCTACATCCCTGCCAACCCTTGTTAATCCTGTGAAATTTTAGCCATTCCAGTAAACATCAAACAGCATTTCATGTTTTAATTTTCATTTCCCTCAAGACTGATTTGAAACATCTTTTCAAATGTTTATTGACCATATATTTATCTCTTTTGTAAACTTTGTATCTTTTCCTGTTTTTGTCCGTGGCCCTTTCATTTCCTTAATTGTGCTCTTCAAAGAGCATAAGTTTTTAATGCTGATGAAGTCAAATTTGTCCACTTTTTCTTATAAAGTAATTTTCTATGTCTAAGAAATAGAAATATAAGATTTCTATTTCTAAAGATCTTCAACTAAAGATTTTCTTCCATATTGCTATCTGTAAGTTTTATACTTTAAAACTTCACTTTTATGTTTTGATGAGAGTTATACATCAAGGTTTATTTCGTTTTCTGTGTTGTTTGTTAAAAGACTCTCCTTCCCTTAGCAAGACCCTGTCTCTAAATAAAATGTATAAAAAAGGCTGGGGATGTGGCTCAGTGGTTAAGTGCCTCTGGATACACTCCCTGGTACCAAAAAAAAAAAAAAAAAAAAAAAAATCCCTTCTTACCACTCTGAATTCTGCTGACCATACCTCTCAAACATACTTAAGATAATCTGCACATTATGGGAAAAGGTAAATTTTATATAAGTTTATGCTCTGCTACTTATAGATATGTATTACTCTATGAGTCATCTATTTTTGTAACCATCTGTGGTCCGTCATTTATTTTAATTCACACTTCTTACTAATGACGGTGATAGGGAGGGAGACACTGAGATTAGGAAGTTCATTTGTACTATTTCAGCCAATCTGTGAATGTAAAAACTACCCTGTGGCCTTGCTGTGGTCCACCCTGCCTGGTGTGGAACAGATGCCTGTCTTGACACCCACCCTCGGGATGGAGTGGAACTCACTCACTGGTTCTTTCATCTCACCCTTAACTCCAGCACAGCCCTGTGCTGTTGGCCTGCGGAGGGTGTTCTGGTGAGGTGCCAGTGTGCAAAGGGAACTTTAGTTTTTCCTCTGGTTTTAATTTGCTGCCCATTTACTTACATGTGTACTGTATTTGTTTACAGACTGTAAGTGGATGTATAATTTAAAGCTTGGTTTAATAAACATTTAACCCATCCAAAAAAAAAAACTTAATCTCAGCATCTTTGTCAAAAAATTTTTTGTGGAATCTCTATTCTATGCCATTAAGTATTTAACCAACAGAAACAAAAATATGTTCCTGAAGTCTTGTACATGAATGCTCATACCAACTTTGCTCATGATAAACCCTGAGAACAATACAAGTGTTCACCACAGGTGAATGGATACATAAATTATGCCATGTACATACAATATGAATTAGCAATAAAAACAAATCACAGAAGCCTGGACTGGTGGCCCACACCTGTAATCCCAGCAGTTTGGGAGGCTAAGGAAGAATGGCCAGTTCAAAGCTAGCTTCTGGCAAATTAGCAAGGCCCTAAGTAACCCAGCAAGACCTTGTTTCTAAATAAAAATTTAAAAGAGGGCTGGGGAGGGCTGGGGTTGTAGCTCAGTGATAGAGTGCTTGCTAGCATGTGTGAGCACCACACATAAATAAATAAAGGTCCATTTACAACTAAAATAAATATATATTTTTAAAAAGGGCTGGGGATGCAGCTCGGTGGATAAGTGCCCCAGGGCTCAATCCCAGGTACAAAAAAAAAAAAAAAAAAAAAAAAAATGACAGTCAACAACTTTCCATGTCTTGGGTTTCACATCCGTAGATTCAACCAATGGCAGATGAAGAGGGAAGGTTACATGTATTTCATTTTCCTTGTCATTATTTCCTAAACAATACAGTATCACAACTATTTATATAGCACTTACATTGTGTTGTAAATATCTAGAGATGATTTAAAATATACAAAAGAGCTGGGTGAGGAGGCACATGCCTGTAATCCCAGATACTTGGGAAGCTGAGGCAGGAGGACTGCAGGTTCGAGACCAGCCATAGCAACTTAATGAGACCCTGTCTCAAAAGAAAACAGCTGGGGATGTAGCTCAGTACTAGAGTGCTCCTGAGTTCCATTCTTAGTACTGTTTAAAATGTGTGTGTGTGTGTGTGTGTGTGTGTGTGTGTGTGTGTGTAGAGAGAGAGAGAACATATATGCATATACTACACTATTTTATATAAGGGACTTGAGAATTTTGGTATAAGCAGGAGGGTCCTGGAACCAATGCTATGGAAATCAAGGGAAGACTATACTGTTAACAAGCAACAAAGAAAAAAAAATTGTTTTAATAATTTTTTAGTTGTAGATGGACACAATGCCTTTATTTTGTTTGTTTATTTTTATGTGGTGCTGAGGATTGAACCCAGTGCCTCGTACTTTCGAGGCAAGCGCTCTGCCACTGAGCCACAATCCCAGCCCAAAGAAAATTTTTAAAATACTACTCTAAGAGAAAGAAACCAGCTAAAAAATGAGTGCATACCATATGACAATATTTATAAAAAATTCTAGAATAGGCAAAATTTATCTACAATGATAGAAAGCAGGTGACACAGATGGGTACAAGAAAACTTCTTGTAATAGAAATGTGCTAAATCTTGATAGTGGTGATATTTACATGGGTGGATGGGTAGGTACGGTTACATGACAATTCATTGAACAGTATACTTTTTAGGGTACATTTTACTCCTCAATAAAACTGAGCAATAAAAAAGTAAGACGAATAGCCTGATTTATAAATACGTTGGTAAAATGCAACCTACTTTTTAAAAAATTCTCAAATTTATTTTAATACTAGGGGACAGCAATAGAAGAAATTCATCATCTTAAGAACTTTTAAGAATAAGCAGAACAGCACTGATTATCTAGAAATATATATCCAATATGACTTTCCACAATGATGAAAATGTTGTAGAACTGTGCTATCCAATACATATGTAGCCCCATGTAGCTGCTGCATACTTGAAATGTAGCTAGTGCAAATGAATGAGTCACTTAATTCTTGTTAAGTTCAAACATAAATAGCTACATGTGTCTACTGGGTTCAGAGATCTTTAAAAATTCACTGAACACCATACCCATGCCTCCTACTCATGTATAGAAATGGTATATTCTTGAAATAAAGCATAAAATTGAAAAACAGGAATACACTAATAATTAGGGACTTCACAATTTTTAACAAAATGCAGTTTTCTGTCAAGTTGTCTTGATATGCTTGGTTAATTTTATCATTTGATTAATGAAAATAAAGAAGGAAACTACAACTTTGAATATATTTTCAACAAAGAATGAGGAACAAGTTTGAGTGGAAATGCCAGGAAACAGAGAGAAAGTGTTCATATAATTTTAGAGTTCACGTCAGACAAGGAAGGAAATACTGGCATAGTTAGATATGATACAGATCAGTAAAAGAGATTTCAAAAGCTTCATTTAAATAACAGGCTATGAATTCATAAGCAACATAAAAGGAAAGGCTATGAAGGGGATTTAACAACTAAAATTTTGTACAAACAACTACAAATAATTCTAGTTTTTAAAAAGACAAACTTTTTAGAAGACCAACCAATTTAGCTATGAAGACTTACTTACAGAGCTTAGATTTAAAAGATAACATTTATAATGGCCAAAAATAGGAGAAAATAATCATAGATGAATACAAAATGGTAGTATTTATAAAGAACATAGAAATGGTATTAAAATAAAAGGCTGAGGAAGGGGAAAGTAAACCCAACAGAACCATAAAGAAATTAAAATAAATTAGAATTCCAAAAGTTGACAGCTATACACTGCTAGAAATCTCTCACTACTTGAAGGGGGCTGGGGGGGGCGTGGTTTACAGGGGATTGAACTCAGGGGCACTCAACCACTGAGCCACATCCCCATCCCTATTTTGTATTTTATTTACCAACAGGGTCTCATTGAGTTGCTTAGCACCTAATTTTTGCTGGGACTGGCTTTGAACTCACAATCCTCCTGCCTCAGCCTCCCAAACTGCTGAGATTATAGGTGTGCTGGGATTACAGGCATGCACCACTGCAACCAACTCACTGCTTATTTTTGTAGTCACAGAATTCAAATGGCCAAGAGACACAAGACATTATAAGACTGCCTGCACAAAGATTTTTCCTTATTTTTAAGAGAATTTGTTTAAAAAAATCATTAAGAAAAAAAAAATCTGGAAAAAAAAAGTTGAAGACAGGGTCAGTATACACATAAACATACCCCAACAAAAATATATAATATATACTGCCAATAAAACAGCAAAAAGTCGCTTAACCTCACAAGAAATTTAATCAAATCACACTTTTTGCCAACAAACTACAACCTCTATAGACATTTAACTTTTTTGTAAAGAAGGGAGGAAGCACTCAAACATTTTGGCACTAATATACAATGCCATTTTTTAAGGCAAAAGTTTAAATCATGGACTCAATTGACCTAGCAACTCCACAGCTTTTCCTTTAAGAATACATTTGCAAAATAACACCAAGATACTCATGTGAAGATATTTATTAGAGCACTGTTTTCATGGCAAAAAAAAAAAAGGAAACAAATATTCATTTTATGGCAGTGTTAATTATGGTATGATAATAAAATGAAATTAAAGGTAGTCAAAAAAAAAACAGCAGATGTCCACGCCAATATAAAAGATATATTGATTGAATGTAAAAAGGAGGTGTAGAATTGTGTGCAATATTTTTGCATCTGCTCTTTAAAAAGTTTATGAACAATAAAATCATTTTTTAAAAAATTTTAATAAATGTTTGGGAATAGGGTCTGAAGGTCAAGAATATAAAGTAGGAGAAATTTGTAGGAAACACTTATCATCTCTTTAGGCTGCTCAGCAATCAAACACCGTTGCAATCTAGAGAGAAGTTCAAGAGATCAGAAGAAGGTATTTCTTTCTTCATCTTTCATCACATGTACAGGCCTGAGGCCAATTAGGCCCTTCTGCTTTGGACACTGAATTTTAGTGTGTGAGGGCAACAGGCAGGCGTTAGGGATTCTTCATAGACATGACCGGTGTTGCTGAGAGTTCATGAGCACAGCCTGCGCTTTAGCAAGTATCCAAGCAGCAACAGTCTAAGCAGACTGATCTTGTTACAACCTCCTGGTCATATTTTGCTTCCCTGATCTTCTGTCCAACTTCTAAACCAGGTTCTCAAGCTATAAGCTGCCTAGTACTTTTCAAAAAAATTCCTTTCTAATTAAGTTTAATTAGTCCCTTTCTATCCTTTTCAACCAAGAACTCAAACTACCTTTTTTGCCCCCATTACTTTCCTATAGCTTGAGTGAGCGTTATAGAAATCATATGCCTCTCTAAAAACTGAACTTCATGATTTCTTAGCTAATACTGTGAGCAACAGTCAGGCTGATAGCAGAATAAACAATCTGGGTAAAAGAAAATAGTACAGCATTTTAAAAGTGGGGGGTGGTGGTGAGGGTTTACATTCTTTCAAGGAACTTGAATATTACTTAGGGAAACATTCATCATGGCTGTCCCTCCCACTTCCTCCTCTCTCCTCCCAAAGATTTCACACCCACAGTTGGCTCATTGTCTTGAAGGTCTGACACAATAGAAAGGCTAAAAAGGCAAAAAAAACAGCACTTTCCAAAGGGAAATGGGAAATTTTGCCTATAGATACTTGGAAAGTAGAGACTAAAAACAGAAAGGCAATATTCCCAAAACCTGGGTTATCTAAAATACATTTTTCTAATGAAACTATATTTTATTTCAAATAATTTCCATATACAAAAATCTTTTTACTTACACATGAGAACAAACACTGTCTTCATTTTTAAACATACATACATATCTATGTGAAGTTTAATTTATGTTAGGCACAGTAAAATATTAATAAAATACAATTATAAAATATACTATAATAAAAGTTATATAAACATGGTCCCTCTCCTGAAAAAGTAAAGATGAATATTGATTATTTCCAGACCATGGTTGACCCGATTAACTAAAACCTCAGAAAGCAAAACCACAAATAAGAAGAGTAACTTGCAGCCACATTAAAAAATAAAGAGCCAGGCATGCTAGTGCATGCTTGTAATCCCAGTAATTCCAGAGGTGAAGGCAAGAAGATGACAAGTTAGAGGCCAGTCTCAGCAAACTTGGCAAAACCCAGAGCAACTTAGACCCTGTCTCAAAATTAAAAATAAAAAATAAGACTAGGGATGCATGTAGCTCAGTGATTAAGGAAAGCATCCCTGGGTTCAATTCCCAGTACAGGAGGAAAAAAAAAAAAAAAGAAAGAAAGATCTCTGCTAAATGGTTAAGTATATGAACAATTATCAAAGCTAGTATTATTATAACTAGTTTTGTAACTCCATTGTTTGTTTTCTATATGACTTAAGACATTAATGCACTAAAAATTATTAATCTTGATACATAATGTATAAGGATGTAATTCTGTGATATCAAAGGCTGAAAGAAAAGGAGAAATGGAGCTGAATAGGAAATAAATTTTTATATGCTACAGAAAGCAAACTAATACTAATTGAAATTAGTATTGTAACTTTTGGATGCTAAATGTAATCCACTAAGAAAATAGCTATACAACATATACAAAAAGGAAATGATAAAAAATGTAAAACATTTCATTACAAACTATTAAAAGAACACAAAAGACAGGCAGAAAATGAGGGATAGAAAAGTCATAAAACATACAGGAGAAAAATGCTAAAATAGCAAAAGTTAATCCCTCTATATCAGTAATAAACTTACGTCTAAACATAAGTGTACCCTGAACAGCCAAAAACAACCAACCAACCAAAAATCTCTTTAAATATCACAACAGAGATGGAGGAAGGAAACTCTGATTTCAAAAATTTACAACAGTAATGGAAATAAAAATTTACAATGGTAATGGAAATAATGTAATCTTGGCAAAAAGACAAAGAGACCAATGAAATACAACAGAGAGCTCAAAAGTAGGTCCTTCATTAATTGACAAAGATGTCAAACCCATTCAATGAGAAGAATGGCAACATATAGTGCTGGGAAAACTAGATATCCATATGTAAAACTGTGAAACTGGACCTGTACCTCATACCATACACAATATTTAATTAAATGTAAGAGCTAAAACTATAGAACTCTTAAGACAAAAACAGGAGTATTCATGGTTCATGATATGAATTTGGAAATGATTTCGTGGATATGACACTTGAAAGCGCATCCAAGAAAACAAATTATACTTTAACAAACTAAAAAGTTTCTGCACAGCAAAGGATACAACTAACAAAGCAAAAAAGCCACTCAGAGAATGGAAGAATCTAATAAGGGATTCATATCCAGAACATATACAGAGCTCCTAAAATTAAAAACAAAAAAACCCAAACCTCCCAATTTATAAATGGGTTAAGGACTTGAACAGACATTTCTCCAAAGATGATATACAACAGTTAAGTACATAAAAATGTTCAACATCACCAATTATTAAGGAAATGCAAATCAAAACCGTAGTGATGCCACTTCACACCTGCTAGGATGGCTATTACTTTTAAAATAAAATAAGAGTTAGTGAGGATATTGAGAAATTGGAATCATTGTAAACCACAGGTGGAAGTGTAAAATGGTGGATTGGGGATGTAGCTCAGTGGTAAAGCGCTTGCCCTGTCATATGCAAGGCCTAGGATTCTATCACCGGAAAAAAGAAAGAAGCATAAAACGGTGCAGTCACTATAAGAAACAATATGGCAGTTTCTCAAAAATATTATCAAATTACTGTATTATCTAGTAATTTCATTTTGGGGGGTATATACCCAAAAGAACTCAAAGCAACACATTCAGAATTATTCACAACAACCAAAAGGAACCCAAGTGTCCATCAATGGATGGATGGACAAACAAAATGTGGCATACACATACAATGAAATATTTATTGTTCAGCTTTTAAAAGTTAATTCTAATACATGCTACAAAATGGATGAACCTTGGACACATGTTAAGTAAAATAAGTCAGTCACAAAAAGACAAATATTGCATGATTCCATTAGTAGAAAAGTCAAAACACATAGAGACAGAAAGTAGAACAATGGTTACTAGTAACTGAGTGGAGAGGAGATAGTTACTACTTAATAAACTTGGTGTTTCAGTATGGGATGATGAAAATATTCTAGAAATTGATAGTGGTAACAGTTACAAAACAATGTGAATGTGCTTAATGTCACATGTACACTCAAAAACGTCTAAATGGCAAATTTTATCTTTTTATATATATGAAAATATATATTACTACAATAAAAAATTACTCTCCTCTGGCCCTATTCATAATCATATTCTTATTTCTGCTTCTCCCCAGAGATACTTAATTCAGTATTTCTAAATATTATTCATTATATTGTTTGCCATGGATTTATTACCTACGTCTTTCCTATCATGGTAGGGCTGGCTTGCACAATTAGTTGTACCCTCGTACCTTCCTTTTTTTAAAATCCGACTAATAGTAATATCACAATTTGGGGTTAAATCAAGGAACGCTAATTGGTTTGGGAGTTTTGGTTTTGTTTGGTGCTAAATTGCTGAGGGTGCCTTTGAACTGCAATGCTCCTGCTTCAGCCTCCAAGCTGCTAGGATTACAGGTGTACACCACCACCCCCAGCTAACTAGTACATTTTTCTAAATTTGTTCAGTTTTCTAAGAATCTACTTCATTTTCCCCCCAAATATTTCAACATTCACCTATCAGTTCAATTTTCTTTCCTGAAGTCTTCTGGGCCCCTGTTCCAAATAGAGCTGGTAGCTCTTTAGCTTGTAGCTCAGTTGTCCTGTACGGGCTTTCCTTTATTGCTTCTGACCCTTCTCCTTTCCTCAGTTTATTCCTTTGTTTCCTGAAAGCATGTCTTCTAAAACACTCCTAAGAAATGTTTGTTATGGTTTGGATATGAAGATGTCCCCAAAAGTTCAGGTGTAAGACAATGCAGAAATGTTCAGAGGTAAAGTGAGTGAATTATCAAAGCTGCACTTGATCAATAAATTAATCTCATATGGATTCACAGACTCTAGGCAAGTAGGGTGTGACTGGAGGAGGGGGGGGTCACTGGTGGAATGCCTTTGGGATTTAGATTTTGTGCTTTGCAAGCATTACTCACTGCTTTCTGTCTTGCTGCCATGTCCTAAGCTGCTTTCCTCTGCCACACCCCTCTGCCATGATGTTCTGTTTCACAGCTATGGAATCAGTTATGGACTTAGACCTCTCAAACCAGGAGCCCTCACAATGTTGTTCTTATCAGATTTCTTGATCCCATCGTTTTGAATTCAAGAGCATTTTCTCCCATTCTGGAAGGTTTCACCTAGAGAATTCTAGGCTACAAACAGAAGTTTTGAGGTAGTGTGCCACCATCTTCATCCTTTAATTCTCCTACCAGGAAGATACATGTCAATCATGTTCCTAATCTCTCCTATAAAGAATCCTAAAAAACTTTTAAGATAGTCTCTTTATTTCTAGTGTTTTAAAACAAATTTCATAATAACTTGCCTAGCATGGGTCCTTTTTCCATTTATTCTGCTTGATACTATGCAGGTAGTTTCTATCTAGAAACTTGAATCCTAAAAAAATTTTCTAGTATTAATTCTTTCATGATCTCCCCTCCTAGATTGTTGTTGTTCTGGTTTTTTGTTTGTTTTGTACTGGAGATTGAACCCAGGGGCATTTTGCCACTGAAGTATATCCCTAGTCCTTCTTTGTTTGAGACAGGGTCTCACTAAGTTGTTGAGAGCCTTACTAATAATCTACTGAGGCTGTCCTCCAATTTGTGATCCTCCTGTCTCAACCTCTCAAATTGTTGGGATTACTGATGTGTGGCTCTCCTTTTTTTCTCTTTATGAAGCCTGTTGTCTAAAAGTAGATCTCTACACAATGATTCTACAGTACATTCTTAAATAATACAATTCACAAATACTATTCTACAATACTGAGTATCTAAAGCAGGCTATATGTGTATTAACAAAGCAAAAGCTCATACACATAGACTTAATTTTGATTTTATGAATTTATACAGAATCAACATTACAATCTCAAATGCCAAGTGAACAGAGTTTTGGCAGATCCTTCAACTTTTTAAAAGAAATTAGAAATACAGCCTTTTACATAAACTTTCCTGATTATTTTTAAGTATAGACAATAAATCCCAATTTTAAACACTATGTGTGGACCAACACTGTATTAAGCCAAGGGAAATGAACAGGCTAGACTAGCCCAGGAGTTTATAGGTTTTGTCCTCAGGTATATGAAATAATATAATTATTATAAAAATCAGCTTTAGAATCTAACAGACCCAGACTCAAACTTTCAACCTCACTATTTACCAGCTGTGGTTATTAAAAGGAAATACTTGGAGCTCAGTCTTGCAATAATTAAAAAAAAAAAAAAAAGACTTATCCATTGTTTTATATGCTGAGCTTCTTTACCCGTTGTAAGTATTTGTATTACAGGTTTAAGAATCTATGTTCTTCCTTAATGGCCTGTTATATACATTTTTATTTCTAAAGAAACTTTTCAAATGTTTTATTAATTCTATGTTCATCTCTCAGAAATGAATACATTATCAGCTTTGGAATCTAACAGACCCAGTTAAACTTCCTTTAATAGGGATAGATTTATTGTAGAGATTTAATATAACGGCACATGTAAACAACTTATACAAATTATACATGTAATTAGTATGTAAATAAATCCATGAAAAATGTTATCTACTATTAAAATACCTAAAGTAAATTGGTTCCCAAAATAAATATAAACATTGTTATAAACACTGTCTAATCCATTGAGGGTCCTTATTGAGAGCAGGGGGCGGTGGAGGAGAGAGTAGAGAAGGGTTAGGGGAGGAGAAAACCAAGGCAGACAATGGGAAAAAGAGTTTTCTTTTGGAGCGACCAAAAAATGTTCTGCCATTTGACAAAGGTGGTAGTTGTATTGTGAAGGTACCAAATGTCACAGAAATCATACACTGTAAAATAAGTATTTTGTTATGTGAATTTCACTGCAATGAAGGAAAAAAGTGGGAAACAGGGAGACAATATAGGGGGGGGGGGGAGTAAGAAACTGTTAAAAAGGTTAAATGGGCCTGATATTCCTTTCTCATAAATTATTTTTAAGTCTGCTTCTAATCTCTTTTCAAATTCTCTTTTTAACAGAATAGCCAATAATGATAATGGTTATGGCAAAACATTTCCTTGTTAATGAAAATCCATTTATGGGCTACAAGTATAGCTCAGTAGTATAGAACTTGCCTGCACAAACCCCTGGGTTTGATCCCCACCAAATAAATTGAGAGAGAGAGAGAGAGAGACAGACAGACAGACACACACACACACACACACACACACACACACGGAGGAAGAGAAGGAAGAAAGAAGAGAAAACCAACATAAGATTCAGTGTGACTGAGAGATGAACATAGAATTAATAAAACATTTGAAAAGTTTCTTTAGAAAGAAAATGTATATAACAGGCCATTAAGGAAGAACACAGATACTTAGAATGGGTAAAGAAGCTCAGCATATAAAACAATGGATGTCTTTTTTTTTTTAATTATTACATGTCAGAAGACTGAGCTCCAAGTATTTCCTTTTAATAACTTTAAGAATCTTCCCACAAAAAAACTTTCCAATAAAAAAGGAAGTGAATAATTTCCTATAGATCCAGAAAAGAGGAAAGCATTTTTTTTCATTTTCAACATTTCCCAAGTTATGCTCCAGGATACACTGTTTTGAAAAAATATTTAATATACCACAAAAAAAGAAAAGAAAAGAAAAGAAAAGGGAGGTGGAAGGAAAAGAAATGAAAAGGAAAAAAGAAAAGTTACATACTACAATCTTACTCTTGGAAGATTCACAATGCATTGCAAAAGTTTACAGTAGGAAAGCCAGTTCATCATTATTAAACTTATATTTTGATTTATTAGGGACTGAACAGTTCCCAAACTACGCCTCTTAAACACATGAAGCACCAATTTATTAAACTCTTTAGATTTATACCAGATCACATATAAATTATATAATTAAAATATCAGCCCAAGGAACAACATTAAGATAATCAATTATCTGAAGAAAACTTTCATATTACCACCAAGCAAATGCAAGAACTTAGTGGCAAGAAATAAGGAGGAGAAAAGATAGTAGTTAAGAGGAAAAGGAACTTTGGAAGAGTTAGCTCTTTAATTCCCCTTCTATGAGATGTCTCTGTCCTACTCTTTCAGTTCTGATTGCTTATGAAGCAAAACATTTGCAGTTAAGATGTTTAAAAAAAAAAAAAATTCAGTTTGGTTCACTTTCCCCCTTTCCTTTGATTTTTTTTTTCACATTAATTCCTGATTCTTGATGGTTATCTCAAATGGAGAAGTTAAACATCGGTAAATATTTGCCTCAAAAATACTTTGAGTATCTCAAATGTAAATTCTCACATTGCCATAACAAAATATGCACCCTTATCAATAATAATACTGGATCATTACAAATATATAATTAAATAATAATGGATAGTTTAAGCATGAATATATTTGAAATTTAAGTTTATTTTACTCAAGGAAATGATGTAATAATGACCACAAAGACCAGACTCTGCACAACATTTCCTGTTGGGTGGGAAATCACAGGGAAAATATGGAATTAGAGAAAAGGGAATAATTTTAAAAGCCCTTTGGATATCCTGACACAAAGGGAAGGCAAAGAAAAAATCTAACTGAAAATGATTTTAACACAAAAACAAAGGTATGTGAAAATGAAACATTTCCACTGAGACATTATCAACTTTGAACCAAAAATAAAGTCACTAGTGATTATTACAAATGTGGCTGATACAGTCTGAAGCAACCAAAAACAACTATTTAGGCACTGGATACATCAACTGATCCCTTGGAGAACTCAATCCTAACAGGAATATTACTAAAAATTATGCTTTCATTTTAGTTTATAGAAAACACTACATCTTCCTTCCTGGTTACTGTTCATCCTTTTGGTTATAAAAGGGGAGGAGACTGAGTAACAGAAACTATCAATGTCTTACTGGCCATTTACTCACCAATCAAAAAAACAAAACAAAGGCTGGGTGTAATCCCAGTGACTTGGGAGGTTGAGACAGGAGGATCAGAAGTTCAAAGACAGCCTCAACAATTTAGCCAGCAACTTAGCCTAAGCAAACTTAGCCAGACCCTAAGCAACTTGGCAAGACCCTGTCTCAAAATAAAAAATTAAAAAGGGCAAGGAATATGGCTCCATGGTTAAGTGTTCCTGGGTTCAATCCCTGGTATAAAAAAATAAAAAACAAAGACAGCATATGCTTTATTATTCAGCTGTTAATTCTTTATTGTTGTTATACTAATACCAGTATTATAATGGGTGACAAGATCAGGTGGCTAAAGGAACCACTGGCTAAGTAACAATCCAGATACAAAACATTTTTTAGGAAAAACAGTTCAGGAAAAAAAAAAAAAACATAAGCCTAAATAAAACAAACTACATAGATTAAAGATACACAGAATAAATTTCAACTTTGGTTACTTTACTTTGTAAAGTAAATATGTGAATCTTTTAATTCAAAGGCATAAAGACAGGAGTTATGAAATTAGAAGATGAGGGACAAAAATAGTTTCCAACAGAATTTTTTTGAAGTTATTATAATCTAAAGGTGTAAGCTCTAAAAACTAGACTTCATCGGTAACCTAAAAGATTATCAGTCACCCTTGGTGACTTATTCACACTAAATATAATATAAAAATTATCGTGCCAGATTAATTTATCATGAGAACCTTATACACATTAGAAAACTTGCCCTCTATTCAGAATACTCATACTTTTTCAGTGTGACTACAGGAATAATCTGGTTTGACTGACTTAATACTCGATTGAGTACAGGATTATAGTAATGTCAAGTAAATCATCTTTTTTTTTAAACTGGGAATTGAACCCAGGGGCACTGAGCTACATTCCCAGACCTTTTTACTTTCAAACAGGGTATCACTAAGTTATTGAGAGCCTTACTAAGTTGCTGAGGCTAACCTGAAACTTTCTACCTTCCTGTCTCAGCCTCTAGAATCACTGGCACTTCAGGGTTGCACCACAAAGCCAATGAATTAAGTCATCATGAGATATCTCATTCAGACCATAAAGAGTCTGATAAACATTTCCACATCACAACTGAAAATACATGTCCAGTGAATCAATGGTACTATTCATGTCCCAGACTTGCCACCTCTCATGATTCAAAATTTACCTTCCTCATTTTTTTTTTCTTATGGCCTACTCCATTTTCTTTAGGTGTGTTAGTATCACTGACAGCTATATCCCTGCACTGTGTCTTACCTAACTATGAGAAGGCAAATTCATTTTCCTATTTTCAAGTGCTTAACAGTACCTCTGACATTCCCATGTACCACCTAGAAATTTAATAGACGGTACAAAGAGATGATAATGATATCTAATTCTGAACACAATAAATGCCAAAAAAATTGAACGGAACGCAACTCAGTACTGCAAAAATGTAAATAGACTATAGTTCCAATCAAGTTGCTAAAAATTAACCACTTAAAAAAGCAACTTATACGCAGCTCATAAAAGGGCTTAATAGTCATATACTTATGCAAATATTATAAAAGGATTCTACATCTGTATGATGCTTTATAAATTACAAAGTACTTTCCCACCATTCCAAAACTTAATTCCCACAATCACCAACTATTTAAATTAAAAGGCTACACAAAGACATTTATGAGAGTATATGAAATCCAGAATTTTAACTTTTAAAGTCATTAAAGTTTGTATTGACAATTTAGTGTTAATTTAGTCATGAATATATATTTTTGTTCTGAAATCAGAAAAAATTAAGATTATGCACAGCAGACAAATTCCCATGTAGTCTTGGGTCATAAATGTTTTAAAAAGTAATATTTAAGGGGCTGGGGATGTGGCTCAAGTGGTAGCGCACTCTCCTGGCATACGTGAGAACTAGGTTTGATCCTCAGCACCACATAAAAATGAAATAAAGATACTGTGTCTACCTAAAACTAAAAAATAATCTTGAGAAAGACACTGTTATGAACTGAATAATTATTATACTTAGAAAATTATGCAAAAGTGTTCAATGATTAATCTAGGCTTCGAATGCCAAGCAATTCCTTTCTTTAACCATTGTGCCAAACACTTTTCAGATTCTTGGTACAGGTGTGCCCCATTAAAAGCTATTCTACAAAAAACTGCATAGTATTTAATCTACCCAAGGATTTTCACCCTAATCCCCAACTATGGAAAAACAGAAAGACAAAAATCATATTGTAATGGAATCCAGGCACTAACCTAGTGAGAGGCATTTTACGGAATCTAAGAAATCACATCATCTAAGTATTTAATTAGGTTCTCATCAAATAAGCTGTATTCCACTGAGTTAACATCAAGTTAAAAACAGTAAGTTAAAAAAAGGAGTTACAGAACATAATAAAGCCTACACCACAATGTTTTTCTTTTTTGTGTTTTGGAAAATTTTTCTAAGTGATAATATAAATATAATACATCAATATTTGAAATAAAAAAATCAAGAGAGTTCTTACCTTACTACATCATCAATATTGTTCCTGTATACGCCTTCAAGTCTTTCTGCAGGAAATCCCATAGCAATAATGTTTGGATAAATATCTGAGTACTTAAATTAAGGAAATATCTGAAATATGCAAAATGCAAATATGCACAATTTTAAAACATTGGCTAATAAATAAAAAGGGTGTCCCCACTACAGCAAGTTATAAAACTGTGTGAAATATATCTGTAACCTATGATGCATAATTAAGAAATATTGGTAAATACATTATTTACAAAAAGATCCTCAAAACAATTTTATAGCAAAATAATGTTTAAACCCCTCTACTTAGTACACTGAAAATGCACCTAAAGTAAAAGGTAATTTCCACATTTTTTAAAATATTTATTTATTTATTTTTAGTTTTCAGCGGACACGACATCTTTGTATGTGGTGCTGAGGGTCGAACGCGGGCCGCACACGTCAGGTGAACGCGCTACCGCTTGAGCCAAATCCCCAGCCCAATTTCCACATTTATAGTATCTATGTATTAAAAAAAGAGCAAAACCCTAAGATTTTGTAAATTATAAAACTAATATATGGGGGGATAAAAACAAAAAAAATCTGCACTTGCCTGAAAAGACTTAACTGTAAGCTTCTAATTTTTCATGTTAAAAAAAGCACTATGGTATAAAAAGTGGATGAGTCTCAGGAACTGGCTATACCTCTAACTAGTTATATAATTTGGAGAAGTCATTTAAACTTTCTAAACCTCAATTTCCCATTTACATAATGATTATGTTCAAAGAGATAAACTCTTAAAAGTCCCTTCTAGTCCTGGCTATGACTCGATACATCAAGCTGAGGTTGAAATTTTATTATTGTCACTTCTAACCAATGTAGTCAATATTTAGCATGCCCATTATATTCAATTATGCTATACATTACATGAAAACAAACTTCTATACTCAAAGTATTCCCAACTACCTACAAAAATCACCAACAATCTAGATTCCTGATTCTTGTCCAGCACACCAGCTTTCATTTGCTCTTATTCTATCAACCTTCTCTAATCTCATGATTTTCCAATACAGATCTTTCATACCAACCAAGTTAATTTGTGTAAAGACTCCCATCACTAAAGATTTCTGCCTACCTACTTTTGAATCCATTTACCTTCCAAATACAATTCAAAATTCACCTGATCCAGTGCCCTTCTCTATATCTTTTGAATTTAGTCCTGCAAGACCTTATATTATCAATTTCAATGTTATTATGTTCTCCTCTTCTTCTTCTTTGTTTTGTATTGTTTTTCTTCCATGTTGGGAATAAAGCTAGGGCCTCAAGAATGCTAGGCAAGCATTCCACCGAGTCACATCCGCAAGACACATCCCTGGTTCTCAACATTATTTTCAATCCAAACCTACCAAGAGGTTTCATTTTAATATCATAAGAAAAGGTTATCTGAGAATTATATGTTCTATAAGATAACTACTAGAGAAATTTATAAATACTTTAAGCAAAAAATACACAAGTCAAACTATACCATCTTTAGTATACATCTTTTGGTTACATGTTTTCTTGAACACCATTCACACACACATTTGCTTAAATCTGAATTTACACACACAAATAAATGAAAACTAATAAAAATGGTTGCTTAAAAGAAAATGGAAAGGGAAGAGAGAAGCCTAGGAAGAACAGATAGAAGCAAGACTGCTGTCTATATCTTTGAATAATTTTGAACTTTTTGTTTTATTGTGTGTGTGAGAGCAGTGCTAGGATGAACTCAGGGTCTTGCACATACTAAGCATGTGTTCCACCACTGAGTTAAAAACCCAGTCCAAATTTTGATCTTTAAACCATTAACAATTTTTTAAAACATCCCACACAGGGGTTGGGGGCATAGCTCTGTGGCACAGTAGTACTTGCCTAGCACATGAGACTGAGTTCAATCCACAGTACTGTTTAAAAAAAAAAAAAAAAAAGATTTGTGTTTATAAAAACCTGTATTTTCTAGGTCTTTTCACTGAAATGGCTTATAAGCAATGTCACACAAACACTCCCAGAGCTCAGATTTTGCCTCTACCAATACATTAAAAGGTACTAACTTCTTGGGAAGAGATGATGCCAGATCTGGGGCAGGAAAGTTCATGTGAGCATACTCTTCTGTGGCTGAGAGCAAGGAAGGAAAATAGAAATGAATAGTAAATATTAAATGTCATATGAGTTAACATAAAGGAGGTCTCAATGGCTATAATAATCTGAGCATCACAGAAAAAATTTAAATGAGTAAATTAAAACAACCTGAGAGCTGGGAATATAGCTCAGATGGTAGAGTGCTTTCCTAGCATGACAAAGCCCTGGGTTCAATCCCCAGCATCACCATTAAAAAAAAAAAAAAAAAAAAAAAAAGAATAAAATGAAAATTCCTAAACCTATAAAGATACTCAAAACAATTAAAAAGTTAAAACAACAACAAAAACCCTTTCATCTGTCACCTTTTGAGATGGTGAAGTGAAGAATAGTTCTTCACTTTGAAAACTGGCAACAGTAGGGGATTCAAGTATTTAACTTGCTTTTTCTATAGGAAATACCTATCAGGACAACAAAACAGTCCACTTCATAAATTCTGCTTGAGGGAAAACCAGAAACTAGTAGATGTGAAAAGGACAGAAACAGAAGTCATTATTTTATTGGGTGTAGTGGCGCACACCTATAATCCCAGCAACTCCAAAGACTGAGTTAGGAGGATTGCAAATTCAAGACCAGCCTTAGCAATTTAGTGAGGCCCTAAGCAACTAAGCAAGACCCTGTCTTAAAAAATAAAAAGGGCTAGGAATGTGGCTCAGTGGTTAAGCACCCCTGGGTTCTAGCCACAGTACTAAAAAATAAAATAAAATAAAAATACCAAAAAAGGACTGGGGGTGTGGTTCAGTGGTAGAGCAACTTGCCTAGAATGTGAAGAGCCCAGGATTTGGTCTCCAGTACCACCCCCCCAACACACACACACAAAGTAGTCTCATTTTGCAAGCCTTATTGATATAGGTAAAGATAAATAATAATCAACCCAAGCAAGAGGCTGAGGGGGAAATAGGTTTTCTTAAGAGTCAAAATGATACTACAGAAAATACTTTCTAAAGTAAGGAGACAAACATAGATGAACAATGGAAGAAAAAATTGTCATTGCCCAATCTCAGTGGCCAATCTCAGCATTACCAAGAATCAGAGATCAAATAACTTGATATAATACAGTATAAAGGACTGAGAATCATCTCTGATTACCAAGTATCTTGTACTTAAATTCACTTTTTAGATAAAAAGTTTAATTTACAGAAAAACACAGAACAAGCTAAATGACATTGAGAAAGTAAATCACACATATTAAAAGGTCAATAGGGCATGACCCAGTCTCTCAACAAGTCAGTACCATTTTTTTTTTTTTTTTAAGAAACAGGTGGCTGCCCTTGATTTATAAAATCTTTAGATTCCTAATGGCCAATATCACCAGTGCAATGGTAGCCCACATATTATTTTAGACAAACCAGTCATAAAAAAAAAAAATTTTAAAGCCAAATAGAGAAACCTTTAATATAATCTGGGAATTAGATGAAATGAAAATTTCTTGAAGTGAAAAAGTAGACATTAAGACCATGAAGGGCAGGTTTCAAAATAGAATGTAGTGTGATACCACTTTGATAAAAGAATATGTATACATAGCCATGCAGATAGATATAGACAAAAAGACTACAAACTAAGGTACTAAAAGTAATTATCTCTAGGTAGTAGGAATTTTTATGATGTAGTATCAGTTCTGCATATTGTTTTTTTTAAAAAGCTTAATTTCTAGGGGCTGGGATTGTGGCTCAGAGGTAGAGTGCTTGCCTACCATGCTTGGGGCCCTGGATTCGATCCTCAGTACTGCATAAAAATAAATGAGTGAAATAAAGATATTGGGTCCACCTACAACTAAAAATAAATAAACAAAGCTTAATTTCTATTTAAAAAGTTTTGGCCAGGCGCAGTGGTGCATGCCTGTAATCCCAGCAGCTCGGGAGGCTGAGGCAGGAGGATCATGAATTTAAAGAGCCTCAGCAAAAGCGAGACCTGCTGAGCAACTCAGTAAGACCTTGTCTCTTAAATAAAATACAAAATAGGTCTGGGGATGTGGCTCAGTGGTTGAGTGCCCCTGAGTTCAATCCCGGTACCCCCCCAAAAAAAGGTTTTAACAAAAATATCAGAGACTTAAATAACATTTACTTTATTTAAATGTTCACCTCCAGCCTTAAAGAGTTCTTATTAGAAAGACTCCGAAAGAAAACCATTAGGATTACCATTGCTAACATCACGAATATTAGCTATATCTACCATTATTCTAAAATAACAAAGTCGCTTCTTCTAAAACTGTAGCTTTTTTAATTATGAAAATGTTTTGGTATATTATATTCACTAATGATGGAAATACACAGAAGAGAGCAGAGGTTCAATCAAGCCTAAAGCAATATAATTCTTAAACTGAAGAATCTACTTTTTAACTCTCCCTTGAAGCACAAAAACATAAGATGGGAAATGGAAAAAATGAGGCCCCCAAGAGCAGCAGAAGAAAACCTAAAACAGTGGCAGCTATCACCAGTCTGGAATTATGATCTAAAAAGTGATAAATACATTTTGGTCAAAAATATAAATTGAAATTATTTAAGATTCCCTGAACATTACAACAAAAATCGTTTTACTAAAGGAAGGAATACTTCTTACCATTAACAAAGTTATCTGAAACTAACTTTTTCCTAGAAAAGTATAAAAGTCTATACAGCCCCTTAAAATGTGGTCAAACTAGGACTAAGCTCAAATGTATCCCTGCACTATAAATACTAATTAATGAAGCAAATAAACTGGCAAAGGATTTGGTTAACTTACCAATTAAATACACATAAATGGATGTTAAATACTCATTAAACTCAGCTGGCCCCCTTCTTCACATAATTATTCAAACAAAAATTGAACATTCTGTGCAAGGGGCACAGGAAAACCCAAGGCTAAGCAAGCAAAACTTTCTGCCTTCAAAAATTCCTATTCTCTCAAAGACACACACAGAGACCCAAAATGGTACCAAAGGTCTTATTTTATAAAAGATCAAGACATTTTAAGAGCTAAAGAGAGAGGGACTTATTCTGCAGAGGTAAAAATAAAGCTTCACCAAGTAGGTCATATATATCCTAAGTGGTGTCACAAACCTGTAATCCCAGTAATTTAGGAGGCTGAGACAGGAGGATCTTAAATTCTAAACCAGTTTAGACAACTATGTGAGATCTTGTCTCAAAATAAAAAACTAAAATCGGGGGGGGGGGGGGGGGGGGATATAGCAATGGTAGAGCACTCTTGGGTTCCATCCCTAAAACTACATAGACAGAAATAAATAAAAAGAGGAGGTTAAGTTAGACATCAGTAGATAAAGAAAGAAAAGCAATCAGAACATTCCAGAGGGTAGGAATATGAAAATGCAAGAAATATTCAGGAAAAAGAAGCCCAATGGAGCTCATACACAAAGATGCAAAAACATCCATTGCATCAGTTTTAAGGATACTAGGGCAGGGAGTTCAATTTAATCAGATTTAAGGAGTCCAAGACTAGGATTAACATGGGAGCTCTTTGCAAAAGCAAAGACTTTGATTGTGGCCCTGTTTCTTCCTTTAAAAAGGAGTTCAAAGAGCTGAAAATGTAACTCAGTGGAAAAGAGTTTGCATAGCAGATACAAAGCCCTGGGTTCAATCCCCAGTACCCCACCCCACCCCCAAAAAAATTCAGGAATGCAGACTTTTTACAGTTTCATTTTCTTTCAATTCCTACCTTTCTTACTTTACAGTTGGAGATTTTACTAAAGACTTTAACAGCCATGACAAGTTTGAAAGATGTACAAAACTAGTCAACTAGTATCTGTCCAATATCCCATATCAGTATGCCAAATACATTCTCATTTAATCCTAACAAGTAACATTACTATTTCATAGGTG
Organism: Spermophilus citellus; assembly: GCF_964194105.1. NCBI lineage: Eukaryota > Metazoa > Chordata > Mammalia > Rodentia > Sciuridae > Spermophilus > Spermophilus citellus. Next base: position 26,285,416 of record NC_138195.1, on the reverse strand, counting down.
AAGAAATTAAGGGTCAAAAAGATGAGTAATCTTCTCAAGATCCCAAAGACAATAAGAAGTATATTATAATTCAAACCCAAATTAAATACATAACTACAAAGTCCAAACTCTCTATACAATACTGCCTCAAAGAAGACAAAGAATTTTGTATTTCCAAATAAAGGCAACAAGTTCAAATAAAAGTGATTAATATTAAAACTGAAAAATTTATAAGAGCTGATACAGTATAAAAAAGTATACTTTTATTTCCAAAACTGATTACTACCTAAATGAGTACTGAATCTTGAAGCAAATAGTTCTTAGGACAATAATTATACCAACAAACAAAATGTTTCTAATGTGTTTTTGCTTCCCCACACAATATACTTTTGATATTTAACCGCTTAATTATTTAACCACAAAAGAACTAATATACACAAACACATATTTGCCTGTACACACACTCAGCCCTCTCTATCTTTGGGTTCTACATCTGCCAAGTTAACAATCCATAAATTGAAAATATAAAAAAGAAATGGTGTCTCAATATATACACTTTTCTCATCCCTATTCCCTAAACTACACAGTATAACATATCATTTACATTGTATATTATAAAATATCTAGAAATGATTTTAAATACATAGGAGAATGCATAAGTTATATGCAAACACTACACCCTTTTATATGAAGGACTTAAGCATTCGTGAATTTTGGTGTGGGGGGTTTCTAGAATACACTCCCACAAATACCAACTCTGTATGTTTCGATTTCTAATACAAAACAGCCTTAACCTAACACAGTGGACAACCTTCTGAATAAGTTATAAAAAAAATGAAATAATGACTTTAAGTAGTAAGCATAAAGAATTATACTAACTAGGTCACTAAAAGAAATCAAGTATTTCTGGATCTAGAGATCGACTTGCAAGCAGTGTGGAATAATGGTTAAGAACAAGCTCTAGCTAGGTGCAGTGGCACATCTATAATCCCAGCAGTTTAGGAGGCTCAGACTGGAGGAGGGAGTTCAAAGCCAGCCTCAGCAACAAGTGAGGTGCTAAGCAACTCAATGAGACCCTGTCTCTAAATAAAATACAAAATAGGGCTGGAGATATATATGGCTCAGTGGTTGAGTGCCCCTGAGTTCAACTGCAGCTGCGGGGGAGGGGGGGGGGGGGAGGAAGGGGGCACACGAACATGCTCCAAAGTGAAGTTGCCTGAACATGTCCTCCAGTTTCACCTTCTGTCTAACCCTGAGCATGCTACAAACCTCTCTGTCAGTTTCCTAAGTAAAACAGGGCTAATAAAGATACTTAGCATATATGGTTTGAGAGGAAGATTACATGACTATATGAACACTATACTTAGAACATAGTTACAGTTATCTATCACCTGAACAAAATGATATAGATTTATTCCATAAGTGTCTACCATAACTACTTTTTTTCAATGATGATTTATGGAATAATCTAATCCTTCCAAAGAACATTAAAGCCTAACAAACTTAAACTCTTCAAAATTGTTCCTATATCAATTTGCATTTTAAGTATTCACTATAACTTAAGAACATATGTAAAATATTCCAAAAGAAGTCCTTTTCTCACAGTATCAGTAGCTACCATACATACAAAAAAAAAAGATGAAAAAAAATGCATACATGGTACTTCCTATTCTACGTAGGTTGGATGGCTACCACAAACAGGGGAAGAGCTGAGATTCACTGGACAGTCTTTTCCCCCATTGCTGGGCTAACAAGTACAATTTGTTTTGTTTTGATAGATATATAATTTATACACAATACATTATCTTAAGTGAACAGTTCAATGAGTTTGGGGTTTTGTTTGTTTGTTTGTTTTTGTTTTTTGGTACTGGGGATTGAACCCAAGAAGAGATTAACCACTGAGCAACATTCTCAGCTCTTTTTCATATTTTATTTAGAGACAGGGTATCATTGAGTTGCTTAGGGCCTCACTAAGATGCCCCTGAGGTCAATTAAAAAAAAAAAAAAGGATCACACAGCTAAACTGATAGAAGTGAAGAAACAGACTAATAACAGAATACGAATGGAAAGAAAGATTTCATTATATTTCCTGGGAATTTCTGGAGTTTTTTCCCTGTTTTCTGCCAGTGCTTTCAACCAGAAGACAGCAGAGGTTCATGTGAGGGAAAACAAATTGAGCCACTGATTCACAAGTTCTATCAGGTTTACATTTCTTTCAATAAATTTTAACAATTTAAATTCAACAAGTACTTTCCAAGTATGTCACAGTTATGCCATATTATCAACCTCTCTAATAAAATTATGCTTTAAATACCATTCTCATGGATTTCTATGACTTTCTTACTTGGTGAAAAATTTTTTATTTCTTACTAGATTTAACTTTTTCCTATTAAGTTTGCTGAATGTTCATAATGGGCTCTTGTTTATAAATTGAAGATTCATACTGAGAGGAAAGCAGAAATAGCAGTTAACTTGATTTTTCCAGTTGATAAAGTGCTAACTGTACATTATTTAAGAAAACTCTGTCATATATAAAGCACATAATCATTCCTACACAGACCAAATCAATACTTCCCAAAACCTTATTTTCCAAAGGAAACGGACACAAGAAGTTTATTTAAAAAAAAAAAAAATGTTAAGAGGAGGAGTACTCCAAAATGGGGTTTCAAGAAACATGAAGGAACATATAAATATTTACTAGGTGACAGGCCCTGTGCTAAGCACTTAAAGAATGTTGTCATTTAATACAGAAGACTCCAATCCCAACTTTCAATTTAAATCCTATCACTTCATAAATCACTTACTCAATCTCTGGGCCTCAAATATTTTTGTTTTGTTCTTCTGTTAAAAATAATAATAATAATAATAATATTGGTTGTTTCAAAGACCAAATAAGATATGCAAAAGTATTTTTAAATTTGTAAGACTGCAAAGGGCTCTGTAATTGTAAATAAGTTTATTAATATTAAAAGTTGCATGAGTTTAAAACCTCCTGTTATTTAGATAAAGGATCAATACAAAGAACTCAATGTGGTGTTTTTATAAACAAACAGTAAAAAGAATTCTGATAAACTAATTAATTTAAATTTACTTTAACATAAATTTAAGGTTCATTTTCATACTTTTTAGATATCTGCTAGCAATGCCAAACCAGAAAGGAAAACAGACTGCCAAATAATCTAAGAACTCTACTAAAGTTTTCTACTTCTCCAAACAAACCTGACCTCATATTTTTCTTTCATGTTTTTATAGCATATGACTTATGATGACTAATAAATCTGCATGTATTTTTGCTTTGAAGTAGAAGTTTAGACCTCACTTTTAACTCTTCAAAAGTTAATATTAAGAATTGCTAGTAATTTTTAATATTTTACAAGATGTTGTGTCTGCCGAGAACTAAAAAATAAATATTAAAAAATTCTCTCTTTAAAAAAAAAAAAAAAAAAGAATTGCTAGTTATTGGAGCTGCGGTTGTGGCTCAGTGGTAGAGCCATCACTAGCATGCATGAGGCACTGGGTTCAATCCTCAGCATCACACAGAAATAAAATAAATGTATTGTGTCCACCTACAACTATATGTATATATACACACACATATATATTTTAAAAAAGAATTGCTAGTTATTATTCTACTTAATAACAGTATTATAAATTAGCTCATTTGGTAAAAAAATCTGCAACCTGTAAAAAACAATTATGAAGCTATTAATGCTATTTCATCTAGAATTCTCACTCTAGCAATATAAAAAAATAACCCCCCAGCATGGAAATAATCCTAACAAGGTACAGATATTTAACAAGGTACACAATATTTAGCACTGTGTGATGAAATTGTACCTACACAGCTTTAAAAAATAAGTATGCTGACAAAAATTATATCTGTGAAAAAACAGATCGCCAGTACAAAAAAACACTGATTATAACTATGTAATAATATGCATATATACACTAACAGAAAGATAATTTCCAATTACAAACATCTGAAATAATTAACTTTTTTTCCAAAGGAACTCCTTAAAGAATAATTCCTTAAGCAATTCAAGGCCAGTAAGAAAGAAATTAATTTTTAAAGGAACAAAATACTCAGTACTTCAGTTATTTAAATTTAAGCAAATTAAACTTCACAAAATACCTTATCAAGACACTAACAATGTTAGTAACTCTAAAATCCAAACATAATTTCCTTAATGTATTAATTAGAGGCTTATTAATTCTCAACTAATTTAATCCACTTTGTCCATAGCAGTTGTTAATTATGAAATAATGTATCTAAAATGCTCAAGCCTACATCTGTAAACCTCTAAAAAGTTAAGTTGCCCAACTAACTGGTTTTAACGAGTCCACCAAACGATTACCTTCTTCCTAGGTCTCTGGATGAATACGATAAGAATAGGTTCCTGTTTCAGAACTCTGCTGCTGTACATACACACATACACACACACACACACACACACACACACCTCTCTTTCTATGGTTCTGTTCCCACTAAAACACACTGATGACTAATAAGAAATCAAACTAAATATGGTTATATCATCATCATCATAAGAGTTTTCAAAAAGATTATCATTTTAATAACATGTATTAGACATACTTCAAGAGCATTGTACATATGACTTAAGCTAAATGATCTTACTTTTCTACAGCAAAAAAAAAAAAAAAAAAAAATGGCCAAAACATTTTTTTCTTTAGCAAAATCATACTAACACATGTAAGACTGTAAACGTTAACAATGATCCCATGTTAGCATAAAGTTCATAGCTTTAATGCTCTAATATTTATATTCAATGCTACATCTCTAAGTAGTTTCCATACCATTTTGCTTATAAAAGGTATGTATTTATCATTTATTTTACCAAAAATGATTACCCCCAAATACTAGGTTTTGACTACTATATGCAACAAGATATAAGACTTGTTATTCAAGCAGGTTCAAATTGTTATTCAAATAGATAAAAAGCCAAAGGATGCATCAATAATTTGAGAATAAAGACCTAGCAACAGCCACCTTTAATCCCTCTGACTGAGAAGTCTGAGGCAAGAGGACTGCAGAGTACAAGGACAGCCTCAGCAACTTAGTGAGACTCTGTCTCAAAATAAATAAATAAAAATGGCCAGGCATGGTGGGGCCTGTAATTCCAGCAGCTCACAGGCAAAGGCAGGAAAATGGCAAGTTTAAGGCCCTCAGCAACTTAGTAAGACCCTAAGCAAACTCAGCAAGACCTTGTCTCAAAATAAGAAAGGCTGAGATGTGGCTCAGTAGTTAAGCATTCCTGGCTTCAATCCCTGATACCAAAATATAAAATTAAATTAAATTTAAAAAAAAAAAAGGACTAAGGGAAAGTGCCTCCAGGTTCAACCCCCAGTACCAAAAAAGAATAGAAAAAAAATAAAAGACCTAGTAATATTCAGTGCCAATTCACTCAATATTAGCTGCATTCTGACAAAAAATAATAATATATCACAAAATTGCCATCTGTAAAGATCTTGCAGATGAAATCATGAACAAATTTACCAATATTTGAAACCTACTATACACAAGGAATTAAGAAAACACATTCTGGGCTAGGGATGTGGCTCAAGCAGTAATGCGCTCGCCTGGCATGCGCGCGGCGCTGGGTTTGATCCTCAGCACCACATAAAAGTAAAATAAAGATGTTATGTCCACCGAAAACTGAAAAATAAAAAAAAATAAAAACAAAGAAAACAGACTCTAATACAAACATGTCTCTAGCTAGGGGTTTTTTCTTTTTTCCTAATAATTTAGCCAAAACTTTTTAAAATTGATTCTTACAATCAAAATTTATCTTTCAAAGATAAAATATGTTAATTTAAAAGCATTTTCAAAGCCAAATGCCGTGGCACATGCCTATAATTCCAACAGCTCAGGAGGCTGAGGCAGGAAGATCATGAGTTCAAAGCCAGCCTCAGCAAAAGCAAGGTGCTTGAGAGTGAGACCCTGTCTCTAAATAAAATAGGGCTGGGGCTGGGCTCAGAGGTTGAGTGCCCCAGAGTTCAATCCCTGGTAACACCCCCCTCCCCCAACACACACACACATACACAAGTATTTGAAAAAGAAAAAAACCTAAAAAAGTTACACTAGGCTATTTCATTTTACACTTGACTTTAATATAATAAATCAAATTTCTTTAACCTATACTACAAGCCAGAATATCATTTGGAAATGACTCACTTTTTTGTCAACTGGCAATTACAAGTTTGCTTAATTGTAGTATTTTAGTGTTGTGTAAAATAATATGAACTAGAAAAAATAATGTGTATTTTGAGATACGATGGCATATGTGGACATTTATTACTATACTAAAAGGAATATTACTGATTTTATAATTGCCTGTTCTAATATAGTAAAATGATTCTTACTCCCACTAAAGGTAGTTGAATCATTAAACTAACTTTATACTCACTTGTGTAATGAATTATCAAAAAAAATTGAAATCACATATTCTAAAATGTTAGTCAAAATCCATACTTTAGAATGTAATAATATGCAATTTTAATATGAAATCTTAAAATATACTAATAGATCCTGATTTAAACAGATAACACTCTTAATTTTAGCACTAAATGGATACCATTTTGGTAAGAATTCGAGGAGGTGTGGAGGTAGAAAGGATAGTAGAATGAATCAAGCATTAATACCACATGTGTGTATTTGGCTATACAAGTGGTGTGATCCTACATCATGTACAACCAGAAGAATGAGAAGTTATTCTCTATTATGATGTGTCAAAAAGCATTCTACTGTCATGTATAACTAATTAGAAAAAAAGAATTCAATTATTGCAGGTGGAAGGGAAGCAGGATTACTGATCAAAGATCAGATGCAAAATTTTCACATTCAAAAAACATACAAAAAAAGCTTACAAAATAGTTCAGCTAAAATTTAAAAGAAAAAAAAACTAAAGGAAATAAACTTTTCAACTAGTAAATAAAATTTAAAAATTTAAAGCATATACAAGTTTAACACACATGAAGACAAAAATACCAACAGCTGAAAGGGAAGAAAAGGAATGAAAACAATGGTCAGGAACTCATTTTAACACTTGGCACCATTTAAATTACTATTAAGTAAACATAAACAGAATGCTAAAGACTTTTAAACTTTTAGTGCTTGGATAAAAAAATCTCACCAATTTATGTCTCTCTTAATATACAAGATACCACTTATGAACACATTATCTATTCAAAACGGTCCAAAAGAGAGCTGGGGATACAGCTCAGTTGGTAGAGTGCTTGCCTTGCATGCACAAGGCCCTGGGTTCAATCCCCAGCACCACAAAAACAAAACAAAAAGGTCCCAAAAAGTACCATTTTCACATGGCCTTGACAAAACTGATTCTAATAAAACAACCTACTTTCCTCATAGACGTTAATCTAAAAAATGGGCAAAACTTTTCTTCTACAAAAAATATAGGCCTCAAACACAAAGCTGCATTTGAGAGTTAAAATTCAAAATATCTAAACTTAAATGTTTCAATCATATTAATCATGTGGTATGAGAAAAAACTCAAGAAAATAAAAATGTCAATATAATAAAGAGATTAAAATTAATCCAATTCGCCAGTACAATGGCACAAACCTGTTACCCCAGCAGCTTGGGAAATTGAGGCAGGAGGATCACAAGTTCAAAGCCAGCTCAGCAATGGTGAGGCGCTAAGCAACTCAGTGAGATCTTGTCTTTAAATAAAATACAAAATAAGGCTGGGGATGTGGCTCAGTGATTGAGTGCCCCTGAGTTCAATCCCCAGTTCCAAAAAAAAAAAAATTAATCCAATTTTATTAAACCAAGGAGACCATTATTTTAATTTTTTTTAAAGTTGTAGATGGACAAGAACAACTTTTTTAAAATTTACTTATTTTTAAATGGTGCTGAGGATTGAACCCAGTGCCCTAACAGGATAGGCAAGTACTCTACCACTGAGCAACAACCCCAACCCCACCCCCACCAAGAAGACAATTTTTAAAGGCTTTTTTTTTTTCCTGTGGTGCTGGGGATCAAACCCAGGGCTGTGTGCATGTGAAGCAAGCGCTCTACCAAATGAGCTATCACCAGCCCTTTTAAAGGCAATTTTTACTACAACATGTTAAGATTAAGTTCTTGGGGGTAAAAAGGAAATAAAATCAGAAACTGTTTCTATAGTGGCATAAGATGCAACAGCAAAATTTTAAATGGGGAAGCTCATATGTAGAGGAAACAAGAGAATATAAAAAATACTTAAAGTGGGCTGCGGCTATACCTCAGTAGAAGAGCACTTGCCTAGAATGTGTGAGGCACTGGGTTCGATTCTTAGCACCACATATAAATAAATAAAATAAAGGTCCATCAACAACTAAAAAGTATTTAAAAAATACTTCAATTAAATCTTTGAGGAATACTTATTAAATCAATTTCCTGGTTGAGTTCTATAAAAATGAATTCCTGCATATCTCAACTTCTTTGGTAAACTACAGTTTAAAAATATCAAAATCTTGTATAATTTAATATCTCAAGTTAAAACATAATACATCCACGTACGTATCCAATCTAGTAAAAGCAAATGACTAAAAGCCAGGCTGTCATTACATAATCTTTAGTTCTTAATCAGAATCTTTGTACTTTAGTAGAAAAATATAAACACTGGCATAACTATTGTTTCATTTTTGCAAAAGCCTAAAAGTTGGCCTTAAGTCTTAAAATATTCTAAATAGTAGAGAATTCCAAAAACAGATGTCAAAACTACTTATATCACTAAATTATCTTAACTTGTTTCTACGTTTAAGTAACAGATGGCAGGCCTTAGTTCTTGGACACTATGCAATAATCACAATCTGTGTGACCTTTTCAGTACTAAAAAGAATCTAGTCTTAATAACCAGCACCTAAGCATATTTTATAGTATAATACATGATCTTGACCACATCCTAGGCATGAAAAACTGTATCATACCTTTTAGTATACTTCCATTTAATATATTTCCTCCAAACTTGTCCAAGTAGGTTACTCAGATGCTAGACTGCTTCGCCATGTTGTCAAAAAAGTATAAATGCATACACATATAAAATATTCTGCCATCACTACATTTTTATTAGCACCCAAGAAGGTATACACCATACCTACACCAAAATTGCCTTAAGAGTTGAAAAAATTGTCTCATTTAAAAATACTATTCTAGCAAGTAATTTTGTTTTTAAAAAGAGACAATTTTATTTCTACCTCAATTTTTTTTAGTTTTAACTATATCAATGATAAATTTCATTGAAAAAAATTAAAATAAGGTTAAGATTATTTCCATTTGGAATCAGCTGATAGATTCCAGATCCTTTTTGTATATATAAACTTTATTCTTTTTATTTTTTAAAAAATAATTTTGTTTCATATTTAAAGCCCTGGTATTAATCAATGATTCATGTTCAGCATTATTTTAACCATTTGCCATTATAGAAAGAGAAATTCTTATTTGTGTTTTAAATAAAACTAGTGTAGGAAAGTCAAAAAAAAAAAAAAAAAAAAGATTATTTCCAGGGACTGAGGTGTGGCTCAGAGGAAGAGTGTTTGCCTAGCATGCGTGAGGCACTGGGTTCAATCCTCAGCACCACATAAATATAAAATAAAGATATTGTGTCTACCTATAATTAAAAAAATAAATAAATAGATTATTCCCATTTAAATATCCTGACAAAATGTGACAAAACTAATTTTTGACCACAAGTGGTATTAGTGATAAATTAATAAACTTTGATCAATAAATATCATACCAATTACTTAGGTAACTAGGCAAATATAAACCATATTGTTGAAACAATGCTTCAGGGAATATAACATCACTGCAAACCAATATCCCTTCTGATTAACAAAATGGAAACAATAGGGTTATAATCAATTCAAATTTTTAAAAAATAACATGATAATTTATTCAAATTCTATTTCACTTTAATTTCAACACAATATTATAATCAGATCAAGGTATTTTTTATGCATTTTAGATCAAAAAGTAGCTAAATTTTATTTTGATTCACTTAAGTAAAACATGCATTAAGTATTTAATATATAAAAATAGATTTCCTAGAAGTTAGGAAAAAAAGTTTGAAGACTCCAATACTTACAGATGGAGATTTTTAAAAATGAAAATCTTTTCTAGTATGTGTTATCTTAAATCTACTCTAAAGAAATATCAAAAAGGGGGCTGGGGATGTGGCTCAAGCGGTAGCGCGCTGGCCTGGTGTGCGTGCGGCCGGGTTCGATCCTCAGCACCACATACAAACAAAGATGTCGTGTCCGCCGAAAACTAAAAAATAAATATTAAAAATTAAAAAAAAAGAAATATCAAAAAAAAAAGCCAAAAATGGAAACAAGCCAAGAGCACAACAATAGGTAAATAAATATTTGACTGTTTCATGATTTAAAATAACTGTAGCAATTATGAAGTGCTATGGAAATTGTATAAAATTTTTTAAAAAATCACACTCTTTCAAACTTACTATGAATTCGATTTTTAAAAATACATGAAAACATGAAGTTTTAAGAATATAAGACAATGGCTGATAAGATTTCTTTTATAAAAATATGACTAAGTATAGAAGCAAATGGAGTTTATATGTGAAAAACACAATAAACCTTATTCAATTAAATTAAAGCAACAAGTATTATTATTTTTCATAGTAAATCTGAAGCTATCATATAAATAGTCATTCTGGTTTCAAAATATGAGTATCTTGAAACATTCCCCCATTAAAAAAGATGTTAAAAATAAGGCCTTAAGAAAGCAAGAACAAATCTAGACTTATATGTAGGAAATGCACAAAGTGATCGTAACATAAAACACTTCTTGTTAAAAAGTTATTATTAAATTGTAGTATAAAGGTATATTAAGAATTGTAATGCAAAAAATTATGAATGTAATGCACTCCACTATTGTCATGTATGTAAGAAATAATAAAAAATTTAAAAAATAGAGGTTAAACTGCAAAAACATAAAAAATAAGGCCTTGATATTTTAACCTATGTATATAAAATAGAAGGCAAACTAAACTAAATCAAGCAAACAAAAAATAATAAGAGCAAACAATCTATTCCTAGAATCCTTTATAATTATGTGTATGTGCCCTAAAAACAAAACAAAACCAAAAAATTCAGAATCCACTAAAGCTACTCCATTGGCATCTTTCCATCTCTGGACTAATCTAAAACCTCATCCTACTTTCTTCTAAAAACTTCACTTCAATGCAAGTTTAATTCAACAGTCTGACAGCAAATTTAGGGCCCAGGAAAGAATGCAAAATATGCATCAGAGAACCTTAGAGTCAAGTCAGCTCGCTTTTCTTTATCTGGGGAGATCTGAGTTGACAAGTTTTTAGAACTTGTCAAGAAATTTACCATTATATATGAGTACAATTTAACGTTATTTTACATCTGAATATAACAAAAGTAGCTCTAGAATAAAAAAGTATAAAACTAAAAGAAAGTTTACTTAAAAACTACTGGGATATTTTTTAGAATTTTCACTTGCTTTCTTCTGATAAGTATATCCACCCTGTTGCAGTTCTATTAACAATCTTCTGAATACTACATACAGTGCATCACACTTACAAATGTTAACTAAAAACAACTCCAACCTTTTCTAGCAGAGGTTCAAAACTTTCACATCAGCCAAAGAAAACATGAGCCCTCTTCAAATAAATCTTTTTTGGTTACTTAGGGATGCCTTTTGTGGACAAAGTAGTTATAAAGAATATGGGCCTAGCCAGGGGCAGCGGCACACACCTGTAATCCCAGAGGCTTGAGAAAGCTAAGGCAAGAGGATTACAAATTGAAAGCCAGCTTCAGCAACTTAGTGAGGCCTTCAGCAACTCATCGAGATCCTGTCTTGAAATAAAAAATAAAAACGACTAGGGATGTAGCTCAGTAGTTAACCATCCTTGAGTTCAATCCCTGATACCAAAAAAAAAAAAAAAAAAACTATATACGGGCTTACCAGCAATCAGAAAATCTAGATGTCAGGCCTTGCTCCATCATTTATTAGCAACTTGACCTTCTTAAATACAACTTAAAGGCAAAGGTACTTTAATAAAATGCCATATTTACTATAGTCCAGACACTTTATACCACATTTGGGTCTAGATAATTCTGTGCTGGAGATGAAAAGGAGGGGTTCTACGAATTCTAGGCCTCAAACCACTAGCAGCCACTAATTAACAACCTCTCATCCTAATTGTGACCACCTAAATGTCTGTGACTGCCAAAACTCCCAGATGAGGTAGGAAGGGATCATCCTTAGTTGACACCAATACTCTGAAAATACCTTATATTTCTAACATACCTAAAAATGAAAAAAAAAAAAAAAAAAAAAACTGTGGAAATTGGGTTCACTAAGGTTAAGTAGCCTGTCTTTTAATACACAACTGAAAGTGGCTAAACAGAAATTTAAGGTAGAATTTGGATCTAACTGACTCCAAACCTATAGTCCTGGCATTACATCATGCAGCATTTCATTTTGCCTCATCTATAAAATTAGGATATTTTCTATTTCAAGCTATTTAGGGTTCACAGATCAAATGAGATGATGCATGTGTAAATTTTATTGAAGAGATTAAGGGTTAACATATTAAGGGTCTGCTTGGTGGAAGATAATGTAACATAACATTCTCACAAGTGTGATTCCCAGACCATCAACCCAGACCCAGTATTACTTGGGAACTTAGAAATTTTCAGAACTCAATCAAAACCTACTGAATCAGAACATCTAGGGTTGAAGCAAGAAACCTGTGGTTTGGCACACCATCTAGGTTATTCTGACAGACACTAAAGTTTGAAAACCACTGATATAATGGTAAATATACTATAACAGGTGCCCAAAACACCCTGCATCCTTCTCTGGACTCAATATTCCACTATCCCTTAACAAGTTACTGATTCCATTGAAGCTGTAATTCTTAAATGTAAATGAGTAAAATAATGCCGACTTTTGTCTCTTAGGTTGCATCTGTTTTTCTTCACAAAATCAAATGAGCTAATGATTTAAAAAGGGCTTTGAGCCAGGGAGGGTGGCATTTGCCTGTAATCCCAGCAGCCCAGGAGGCTGAGACAGGAGGATTTCAAGTGTAAAGCCAGCAGCCTCAGCAACGCTGAGGGGCTATAAGCACCTCAGTGAGACCCTGTCTCTAAATAAAATACAAAATCAGGCTGGGGATGTGGCTCAGTCGTCCAGTGTCCCTGAGTTCAACCCCCAGTACCAGGGGGGAAAAAAAAAAAAAGAAAGGGCTTTGCTAATCAAAAAGTATTAAATAAGACCCTAAAACAGTATATGCTAGCTAATTCTATGACATTAATGAGAAGAAAAATCTTTTAACTCAAGTCCACAATCTTTCATAATTGATTTGATCAAAATGTCGAAAAAAATGTATAACATGGCCAAATTAAATCTACTAAAACAGTTTGCACATTGTTGGGGGAGGAGAGAAGCTCAGATTCCACTTTATCTGACAGACTAAGACTAAATTCATAATTACACATTAAAAAAATGAAACAACTCAAAATCAAGCTGAAAAACATCCCCAAGGGATGGGAATGCCTATCATGTATAAGGTCCTGGGTTCAATCCCCAACACTGTAAAAACAAATGATAACATCCCCAAATGTTGGTCTAAAAACAGAAACAACCAAAACCCTTAAAAAGAATTATCTCCTGTGTGAGGTGGTGCAGGCCTATAATCCCAGCTGCAGGGAGGCTGAGGCAGGAAAAATCACAAAATCAAGGTCATCTTGGCAACCTAGCAAAACCCTGTCTCAAAATAAAAAGACTGGGGATATAGCAGCGGTAAAAAGTCTCACTAGTTCAAGATAGTGAGAGAACTTTAAATGAGGGGAAAATACTGCATTTAATAAAAGCAAAAATTGTTCCTTACTTTATAAGAGTATACTATATTTATGAATAATTTCAAGACTACATTTCATTTAAAGATACCAAACTCAAACCACAGGGCATTTCCTAATACCTTAAATAATTACATGCTCTTCAAAAGATTGAAAAATATTAACCATAAAATTAGCAGAATGTAATCTCTGCAATCACTAATAAATCACTTCAGCTTGAAAAACCTATAAAAATCAAAAGAAATAAAAGTCAAAATTATTCTGAACAGCTTTTATGATGCTAAACAGTAAGTTCTAGGAAGTTATATAATGCAAAAAATAGGTATACTCAAGACATTCATTTACACAACTCAGCTTTGCTCAAATGTCAGAATGCACAATTCAATTCTACAACCTAGACTTATACCAAAAATACAGCTGTATTACGAAACTGTTAACAAAATATGTTTTAAAAAAATCACAGAGTCAGATAGTGAATAATTAGTGTCATTCATTCTGCAATATAAAATTAACAAGCAAAAAAACTCACTGGAATTGAAGTACTTTTTTTTTTTCGTTCTCAGGACTGAACCTGGGGGTGCTTTAGCACTGAGCTTCATCCCCAGTCCTTTTTGTATTCTTTATTTTGAGATATGGTCTCACTAAGTTGCTAAGGCTGGCCTCCAACTTGGGTTCCTCCTGCCTCAGCCTCCCAAATTGCTGTGATTACAGGTGTGCACCCCTGTGCCTGGCTGTGAAGTGCTTCACAACTGAGAATGCTATGAGAGAGATGGAAACAGTATAGGCAACGGAAAAAACTACTTATCCCTATGCACATGTAATGGCTTTACTGGGAAGATCTGAAACTTATTCCATTCATCCTTATACTTGATAAAAAGAGTAAACAAAGGAAAAAAACTTTTGGCTCTTTCTTCCCATTTCTAAGGCCTAAAGTATACTGAAAATTTTGGCCAAAAGTAAAAATAGGACACAATAATACAGAGGCTCAACACTAAATTAAAATTCCTATATTATCTTAATACATTGAAGATTTATTGTGTAAATTTTATTGTAATATATATAACTTGGCATTCGGAGATGCATGATTCCCTTACAAGGCTGAATTTAAAAGGAAATGTAAAGCCAAGCACGGTGGCACACATCTTTAATTCCAGCAGCTAAGAAAGCTAGGGCAGGAGGATCACCAGTGCAAAACCAGCCTCGCCAATTTAGCAAGGTCCTAAACAACTTAGTGAGACCCTGTCTCAAATAAAAAATACAAAGGGCTGGGGATGTGACTCAGTGGTTAAGCACCCCTGGGTTCAATTCCCAGAAATAAATAAATAGATAGATAGATAGATAGATAGATAGATAGATAGATAAATGGAAATCTAAGAAATATATATTTACTGACAAACAGTTTACTATCTCTTGTATTATACATTCAAAGTTTTATTTCATTTGAGGCATGAGATTACTTTTTGTGAGTAAAGACATGAATAAAGCCAACCTGTCTTTAACACTAAAAATTTAACTTTGTAACTAATTATTTTTAAAATTCTACTTCATTATGCTATAAAGTAAGTTTTCATGGTTTTTTAAATATTTTTTAGTTGTACATGGACACAATATCTTTATTTTATTTATTTATTTTTATGTAGTGCTGAGGCTTAAACCCAGTGCCTCACATGTACCAGGCAAGCGCTCTGCCACTGAGCCACAACCCCAGCCCAGTTTTCATCTTAACTTAGTATTTTAAAACAAATGCTTTTTGATTAGCATGTCTAACTTTTCTTTAGTCAACAGCATGAGTGAGCAGAGTTTTACCCTGTGGTAAAGAGCAAAATCACAGATATACTACACTGTCAGCTCCTAAAAGAATTTACTTATTTAAAAAAAAAAAAATTGTTATAGATGGACACAATATCTTTTTCTTTCTTTCTTTATTAATTATGTGGTACTGAGGATCAAACCCAGTGCCTCATACTTATAAGGCAAGAATCCGCCACTGAGCTACAACCCCAGCCCAGGAATTTACCTATTTTGTTGTTCCGTTTTTATGGTGCTGGGGTTAGAACCCAGGGCCTTGCACATGACAGACTAGAGCTTTACCACAAAACTACATCCCCAGCCCAAATTCCCCTATTTTTGGTACTGGGGATCGAACACAGAGATGTTTAACCACTGAGCTACATTCCCAGCCCTCCTTTTATTTTTTTACCCAGGCTAATCTAGAACTTGTAATCCTCCTGCCTCAACCTCCCAAGTACTGAAATATAAATATATATCAGCTACTATCTAAGTATTTACAATGAGGCAGGGCAGGTATAATATATGTTCAATGAATTACTTACATTACCTCATTTACTCAAGATATACTTTATATGGTTGGTACCATCACCATTTTACAGATAAAATAGACTGAAATAAGTTAAATAACTTACTCAAAGTTATCCAGCTACTAAATAATGAGCCAGAATTACAACATAGGCAGTCTAGCTCCAGAGTCCACACCAGCCTAAAATCTAAAATGAAGCAATATAAACACTTAAAGAGTAAAGAGTAGATAAAATGGTCACTATTTTAACGTAATTTGAACAGACTTGACTTGATGAAAATTATAAAAATAATATTCTCCAAGGTAATTTCTTCTTTAAAGAAAACTCATTTTTTAGAAATATTAAGAACAGAGTTTCCTAACTTTATATATATTTTTTTCAAAGAATTCAAACATCAATACATTTGATTCACTGTTCATATTCGAAGTGATGACTACTGATGATAACCATATGCATAATTGTTTAAAAAATAATTCACAGTCTTCTTTTCTATGCTATATACAAGAACATTGTTTTTTTTTTTGAGAGAGAGAGAGAGAGAGAGAGAATTTTTTAATATTTATTTTTTAGTTCTCGGCAGACACAACATCTTTGTTTGTATGTGGTGCTGAGGATCGAACCCAGACCGCACGCATGCCAGGCGAGCGCGCTACCGCTTGAGCCACATCCCCAGCCCCACAAGAACATTCTTTTGCTAGCAGGTTAGCCACAATGCCATCTCTCCATAGTTTAACCACTATCAACAGGTGTATACCTAATATCTTGATAACTCCATCCATGCCCTAATGTCAACCCTGGCAAATACAGAGTCTGCCTTAATTATTCTGAACTAAATTAAGACACTCCAGCCAAAATAAATTCATCCTTCAATTACCTCCACTCAAGATTATTCCACTGCAAATTACTTTAAAAGAATGAAATTACTAATACCTCTTCTTCAACTAATGAAAAATATCTGAAATTAAAGGCAAGGTGAAGAGTCAAATCCAATACACTAATTTCACCTTTCATGACAAATATATTTGCAGTAATGAACGCATATATCCTCAATCCTTAAAAAGACAACCATTATTCACCGACCAAAACACTTCCAACCACACCTAGCAAGAAATATATGTGGAAGTAATATGATCTATGAAAAAGAATTAAGGGTAAAAGTTTGCTCCACAAATCCTTAGAAATTTAAGAAGCTATCAAGTAATTTCAAAGCTGTCAGACAGAAAGCAACTGTAAAACAGAACTAAATATTTGCAAAATCTTTTTTTTTTTTTGGGGGGGGGGGGGGATGGAGTTCCAGGAAGTGAAGCCAGGGGCGCTTAACAACTGAGCCACATCCCCCGCCCTTTTTATTTTGAGACAAGGTCTCACTGAGTTGCTTAGGGCCTCACTAAATTGCTGAGGCTGGCTGTGAACTTTTGATCCTCCTGCCTCTGCCTCCTGAGTCTCTGGAATTACAGACATATGGCAGTGAGTACGGAAATCATTTCTGATCATAATCTCAAAAACTGATAAACTTATCCTAATTCACTGTCTTTAGAACCAACCCTAAAACCTTTTCTTAATGAATTCAGGCCACAAATGAACTCTCCAATGCTGACTCTGAAAATCCAGTTTGTCTAAGGAGGAAAAAAAGGAAACAAAGGCTAAGAGTAATGAGTTCTACACATATAAGTTCAAATTGTGTTTTGAAGCCAATGGTTTCTATAGAAAAGGAAGCAGTAACAAATACATTTCTTAAACAACATTAATAACGTACCTTCTGAAAGCTAAATCCTTACAGTATGGCAGCGGCCTAACATTTCAAGCATATAAAAAACTGTCATATGCATACACACACTTCTAAATTTCTCTTTACAAACTGAATTCACACACATTATCAATATAAAAACATATCCTACACTTTTGCCTTGGATACTGAGATAAAAATTTAAAAACTAAATGATTACTCAAGACTGAATTAATGTTGAAACTTTGTGAATTGATTTCCTATAATAAATAATTCTTCAATTAAAAATCACTGCAGTGATTACTTTAGAAGTAGCTTTAAAATTCTTTAAAGGTATTAAGCTATTACCAAAAGAAAAAATAGCAAGAGGGGGCAAATTCCAACATGAAACATTTGAAAATAAGAATTAAAGACTTCACCTCCAAAAAGTAAGCCACTTCATAACAGTAAGAAGTTTATACATTTTATATAGTTATGAGAAAGCAGATAAAACTATTCTGCACAAAAGTAATACTAGCTGCCTTTCTCATTTATTAAAATTTTAAGATAATACTATGCATCTTTCTCCTTTTTCTAAAAAAAAAGTCTACAAATAAGTGGCTATATCTCAACATATTTATCTTTAATCATTTAGTAAGTAATATATTATAAGTAACATAAATCTACATAAGATGACTATATTCTTGTGCAACTGACAATAATAAAATTCCTTTTTCCTTATATCGAGTTAAAATTTAAGTTGTAAATTACTCCTTTCAGATGCACTTTCTTCTTGAATAAGCTTTACAAAATGAAGCTTGTAAATTATATAGCAATTAGGTCATCCAGTTGTGTTTTTCAGGAAATACAGTTTGGTAGCTACATAAAGATAGTGAAAAAGATATTTTTTTAAAAATTTCAATAACGACTTACCTTAAAAAAATAGCTAACTTTAATAATTACTATACTCCCTTTAATTTAAAAATACTTCCCATGAACATGAGCATTTGAAAATATGCAAATCTATCAAAGGACAAAAATCCAAGAGACACCTAAAGTTTCCATGCATTCTAAATTCTAAAGACACTAAATCTTTTAGTCTCCCATTGGTCACTACTTTCCAGACTAACGTTAAGAATAAAACCCTACTAAAAAATTCTTAGAATAATTTGAAAAAATATCTTAAAACTGAATTACCATTTTAAACTTTCCTCTGAGAAATCAATTATTAACCTTTCTTTAGCAAATACAATTACTCCATTCATTACTTTTATAAAGGAATTTAACTTTTACCAGGCTAACTGCTGAAATAGACACTACAACCTGCCAGTCTTCAATGACCATTTTAATTCCAGTTCCCAGCACAAAACATTAAAAGTGAAACCAAGGAAATCAAATTGCTTTGGTATATCAAAATTATTGGGAGTGCAACTAACAAAAGAGCAAGAACTTCATTAACATTTCCTTTCTGGCTTTTTCTCATATCAACATTGGCTCAATAAAACCACAATTATAGAAATTAAGAGTCATTATTCATTTGAAGCAATATTTGATATTGCTTTATACACATACCATAACCAAAAGTAGTTTTAGAGAAAGTTCTTTAATTCACATAAATTATCATGTGCAGAGGCCCAGGAACTGTGAAATCAAGGAGAAATTGCCCATCACCTCACTACTCACATAAGAAATTGGCAAAATTTTAAGATCTTATAACCCTGACAATTTTAAATCAAGTGGAAAAAGCAAAAACAGCATAATTATACTGTGAAAGCTAAATCTGTCTACCAGCCAGCATTTTAATAATTTCTCTGCATGAGTTTTTAAAAGTTAAATAGAAATTTAATTTGATCTTATATATCTAGATGACTGTTAATTCAAACCAGTAATAAACTGCTTTTGAAGTAAGTCACAAATCAGAATTTTTCCCCAATAATCTTTTGGGCAAGGTGGTCAAGTTCAGCCTTAGCAGTTTTTCAATTAATACAGACTCCAAATTTTCCAAATACTCTCTTAAACTTAAATTTTGTTCAGTACACTTCATTTCAAAACAAAAACTTGGGCAAAATTATCTGTGCACCCTTATATGCAGCTATTATAATCCAAAAGAATAAAACCTCTTCCAAAATAAAACAATTTTTTAAAAAATAATATTCCCCTCAATTATTATTAGCAGGACATATAAACACTTTTGTGCCATTCTACTTTTGAACAAAATGCTTACTAATATCTGCTAAGAAATAATTTTTATTCTGAATAAAAGTCATGCTTTTTAATGTGCATACATAGCTTAGTGGTTGAGTATTTGCCCCAGGTTCTATTCCCAGCAATTAAATATATATATATATATATATATATATATATATATATATATATATATCCTTATGCAATTACATAATTTTAACTAAATATTGTCCACTGCTGCAATTTACAGCACTAAATTTTAGATCTTAACAGAGGCCTTGAGAAATCTTAGATTCAGTCACTTTGGACCAATAACAATTCTGTTTTCACACATCTTATATACTGCCCTACCAAAAGCTCTCAATTCCTTTCTGCAAAAAGGAGGGCTCTATCCCCATTCCTAATCAAAACCAATTAGCTATACCTGAAACTGCAAAGATTAATGCTTTTCCATGACCACTAACTTTTGAAGTACAAAGGCTTAACTTTTAGAAAAAACTAGACACCTTTAAATTATTGGGTCTGTGTCTTATTCAACAAGCTGACTCAGTAAATTTAATCCACTGCATGCAAAAAAACTAACAAACCTACAACCTGAAGCTGGAGTAAGACTCTTGCCAGCATTTCTGGATATAAGCTGGTAATTTATACAGGTCATTAGATCAAATCCGAATAAAACTAAGATATACCCAAAAGGTGTCAGAGCACCTGAAATCTAAAAAGCACCCCCCAAAAAAGTAGCAATTTCAGTTTACAATACTTCAAGTAGGAGCTGAAGTTTAACCTCTACAATCACCATTTGCAACATTCAATACCCTTGAACATATACATTATCATCCGGGATCAAAAACTGCTCAATCTCCATTCTATTAGGTATGCCAAGACCACTGAACATAAAATGCTACAGAAATGTACATTTCATGGCCCAGCCTACATCATCCCATCATCACCTCATTAGAAAAGAAAAAGTCCAATTTAACAAAGGTCTAATAAGAGTTCCCTATAAATCATATTATGGCTCTATTGATTTCAAACTACAAAACTTCTAAATACAGTTCAAAGTTGTTAACTTAGTTTAAACACACAAACCTACTTTGTCCTCAGATGCGCACCATATATGTGGAAAATGATTCTGCTTCTAAAGTTATGCAAATCAGTCCACACTTCACATTTTAAAAGAATCTATCAATGCAACCCAGGAAACTAAAAACAATCACTGCAAGATTCTGATGCAATATGCGTACGTGCAACACTAATTTTCATTTTAATCTAATCTATACCCTTGATCTAGGGCCTAAGCCAAGATTTAATCGAAATATGCTCAACCTCAAAGCGTGTACTTTTTTTTTTCATTTAGGAGACCGGATTACCGAGCTCACTAATCCACTAACAGCGTACAGTATTCTGTATTAACGGACAATAGCCCTTCGAAAGACCACATAGACTGAGAAACCAATTTGCCTTGACACTTGCAACCAGGCAAGAGTTCCATCTAGCCGAACACACCCTAGGTTGAATGCATTCACACAAAATATATGGTACAGAAATATGATCATGGTAAACGTTACAGTCACCCAAACTACGGAAATTTTTCGCATCCGTCTACTCCCACGTTATAAAACAGTGACAGAAAAGCAACGAGTAGCAGCCTCAGAAATGGATACAGGTCAAGTCTAAGTCGAACCCATCCTCTTGATATCTCCTTTTGTTTCTGCTAACGATCTCTTTGATGATGGCTGTCATGTCTGGGAGCCTGTGGCTGAAGAAAAAGGAGGAAAGAGATGGCAGAAGCTGCTGGTGGCGGGGCTTCTTCTGCAGGATGGAAATGGCTCTGGACTTGGCGGTCGCTGATGCCCCTCGCTCTGCTGCCGCTTGGCTCTGGACCGCAGCCGGGTAATGGCTGCTGCGGCGGCTGCTGGATGGTTGCAGAGACTGGGCCTGCCTCTCCTCAACAGCCAGGGGCCTGGCAGCGGCGGCAGCGGAATGGGGAGAAGACGAATAATCCTCGGAACGGCTGCCTCCTCCAGCGGCCTCCGGAGCCCGGGCCAGGGGGGGTGCGGCGGCGGCGGAGGGAAGGTTTAAAACCGGCCCGGGTCCCTGGATGTGCCGCCGCCGCCGCCGCCGTGTTGGAGGCAGTAGAAGAGGAGAGACCAACTCTCCGGCGTTCCCAGCCCTGGAAATGGTGACAGGCGACTCCGACCCCCTCCCCGGAGCTGCGGCCGCAGCCGCTGCCGCTTCTCCCCCCCGCTCCAGGAGCGGGAGGTGCCGCCGCCGAGCCTCAGCCGGCTCCCGCCCGAGCCCACGGCTTCCACCTTCCCTTTCAGGAGAAGCCGAGGAAGAGGCTGCACGGTTAGAAAAGACCAAGAGGAGGCGAGGAACGCCGCCGCTGCCGCCGCCGCAGGCCGGCCGGCTCCCGGAGGGCACTGCCCCCGCGGCTGCTCACAGGCGCTGAGAGGGGCTCTGAGCCGCGGCCGCCGCCGTCTCTCATCTCCCTCGCCTGAGCCGGGCCTAGCCTCACAGCGGCTCAACTCTCAAACTTCCATCATGGCTGCAGCTTCCGAGAGGAGAGAACTGAGCGCAGCCGCGTCCCAGCGTCCGAACGCGTATCCTGCCGCAGTGCACAAAGAGTCCCGCCACATCACCGTCCGCCGGCCTGCCCGCCCCCTCCGCCGCCCGCCGGGAGCCCGTGCGCCTCGGGAACCCGAGGGGAGGGGGAGGCGAACGAGGGGAAGCCGAGGCGGCGCTGGGGCTGGAGGAGGGAGCAGCTCCCGGGGCGAGCGCGGAACCCCCAACCTGCAGGCGCTACTGAGCATGCCCAGTGTGACTGCCGGGGGCTCGCTCGGGCTTGTTCCGAGACGCCCGCTAAGAACTGCACTGGCCACGGCCGTCTCTGCAGCAGCGCGGCTGGAAGGTGGGAACGAGCTGAACCTCCACCTCTGCCCAGAAACCTAGCCCAGGCAGGGTAGGCTGTGGCGGAGTGAGGGTAGCGGCGGGGGAGAGATGGTGAAGGACGAGCTGATTTCTTTGAGAAGTGTCACCGACTCTCGGGTTGAGGTCACCTGTATTCACAGGTGACAATGACCAGGTGACCGCTCTGGTCAGTGTATAAGAAAATGCAGCAAGGACACCCGTCCCCTACGTTTCTCTGACAAGGCCTGGATTCTCACTCGGTTTGCACTATAGTCTGATCAGTCATTGGCAGTAATTTAACCGTATCAGCCTTTATATCCCTTCACTCCCCGCTCCGTGTCCTCAAGGTGTCAGTCTTAGCACAAAGAACAACCCCCTATTGTGTCTCCAGCCGTGTATCACCTCATCCGGCTCCCATTCATTGCCCCACCTTTCTCTTCCCAGGCAACTCGATTCATTAGCCCTAAAACGAAAGCTACCAACCGAACGCGCTCATTGTGCGCGCTAATATGGACACAAACACATCTCCCCAAAATTTCCAGAATCCAAAACACAGCTGTCTAAGTAAACTGAAGAATCTCGGTGAGTGGGATGCACCCCACTCCCCTCCATCGCCTCCCGGAGACAAGCATCTCTCCCCTCCAGGTCAGGTCACCGCATTGAACTCAAGCTCAGTCCTTACAGGCCACCTCGCCCCGCCCCTTTTCGGCCGCCGAGAAAATCTGGTAAGCCGGATCGCCCTGGGCTAGGTTCGGCGCTCCCGCAGCCGGACCGTGCAGGCTCAAGGACCGAGTTACGGGGTCCAAGTGTAAAGTACAGAACGGTAGGAAGCTACAGCCCTGCGAGTAGGCGGAGCGAGAAGGCCTAGGAGGGTTCAAAAGGGGGTGGAAGGATACACGAGCGACAGTCGGAACTACTTTCAGGAGGGGATCACGTGTGTTCCTAGTTGGGGAACTTTCCAAATTCCCACTCCCCTCTAGTAGCTCCGGAGGCAAGTGCTATGCTTCCTTTGCTTTAGGTGCTCCCGCCCCGCATGAGCATCAAACCGCGAATTCCCCCAGGGTTGTACCGGAAAAGGGAACACAGACCAGCTTCCCGCAGAAGCGTCTGAAGAGCCGGTTACACAAGCACTCTCGTCCAAACACCACTGGGGAGACTTACCATTCTTACTCCTCACCTGCTACCCACAGAACAAGCCCAGAGGCTGAAACCTGAGACTCCTTACCCTCTATCGCCTGCAGGATCCCAACCAGGGGAGAAGTGCTGGGCCCCAAAGGTCTGACGCATCTCTTATTAATTAGGGTGAACCCTAGGATTTCTGAGTTCGTGGAGTAAAAGGGTATCTTTTACTGCAGCCCTCTGGTTGGATTTGCCGATGCTACAACTTCCAGTCACTACCTCTGAGCTGGTGAGTGCGCTTCGCCTACTGTAGTCTCAGCCATAATGACTTACCAGGTTGCAGACCCTAGGCAATGGTCGTCAGCCCAGAACAAACCTGTTAAATTTGCTTACAGCCAGGATTGGTTGACCTATCCTCTTGAGAAAGCTAATCAGAAATAATGAGAACTGGAGCCTATACCTCCAATAACCAGCTACAAAGCAAGTAGTCCACCTTCTGCCTGGAGAGAATGGGCATCAACACCAACCTAAGAATTTCTTTTTCTTTTTTTTTTTTTCTTTTCCCTAGGGAAGTACAATTTAAGGTAACAATTGGAGTCCAAAAGTATCTGACTTGAGACCTAGGTTGAGGCACTGGGTCATTTTAGAAAACCGGGAAAACAGGAATCAATTAAAAATGTATTGCAATAACTATGAGTAGATGCCTGGAAAGGTCTCAAGGATTTATGAAATGTATAAGAAAACGACTGTATATGTGTACATCACAGTTGAAGCAGCCCCTGAAGACTGGAAACCTCAAGAGGCCTCGCTCAGAAAGCCACAGGCCATTACCTAACTCTGTGACTACTAATTAAGCCAGGGATGTTTACAGTGTTCTTAAAGATCTGTGAGGCTACTTAAACCTTGCATTTATGTATGACATTCTTTTAAGAAGGGTCTGCAGGAATTACCAATCTTCTGAAGCTTCAGTGTTGATATTTATTGGAGGCTGATTTTCTGCATGGTCCTGGTCCCTTGCAAGAAGCAGGGACTATAAGTGGGAAAGGAAATAAGAGAACAATCTGGAAACAGCAGGAAAGAGTCCTCTCTTTGGTTTCCAAGGATGCAAATCCTGCCCACACAGCCTGAGTGAGAGAGATTTCTTTATTTTACAAATATCCAAGGGTAAGATGTCCCTAATGTCTAGGTGTTCTACTAGACTGCATGGTAAAAACCTGAGTTGTGCTCAATTTAGTGTTTACTACTGCTTGGTGGGGAAACTGGAAATGAAGTTAGATCAAGGGAAGTAGACTGGAGAGGATAAAATGTCCCATATTTGTTTCTCAGGTTTCTGATCTGTCCCCAGAGTCCCTGTTATTAGCACTGCCCTACTCTGCCTCTCCCCCTCGAGCCTACACAGTGTAAGGATTAGTCTCAAAGCATGTGAGAAGCTCTGAACTGCTTCCTTGGAAGAAAATGAAACAGGGTTCATTCCTATCCTTTTTGGGTCTTGGGCTTGAAGTGAGAGGATCCTTTTGATTTCCTTGGCACAGTTACTCTGTGCATCACCAGGATTGAAGTGCAGGAATATGAGACCAACCCACAAGCACTTCCATCTGACAGAAGCAAATGGGAAATGAGTCTTTTGCTGCTTCTCTGAACATCAGGTCTCTCTACTTCTCTCTAGTGGTGAATGAAAGGATCACCAATGTTGGCAGATAATCAGCCAGGCTGACAGCAACATCAGATTGTTGTTGGGGGTTGTTGCATTAAAAACTCCTCCTTAGGAACAGGGATAGTTCAGTTGGTAGAATGCTTGCCTGGCATGCACAAGGCCCTGGGTTTAATCCCCAACCCCCACACAACCAAAAAAAAAAAAAAAAACCACCACCTTCTCCCTTCCTGGTGTTTACTATATTCCTCAAAAAAAATACTGATATAGCTTTTTCCAATTTTTACTTTTCTTCACTTTTTCCTTCTACTCAGGGATGTCCTTATCCATGTGATAGAGCTGAAACTTCTAATGGGCTAGCACCATCTAATGCACAGAAAAAAATGTTTTAATATATTTTTAAATTCAAATCAATGTATCTGCTTAGCTCTACATAAATTACAATACACTAGTTTCCAAGCACTTCATTTCCTTACCTGTCAGTGTGCAGAACACCCTAGGGAGAAACAAGCTTGTAACAAAGGGAGAATTATATAAAGCTTCAGGGAGACTAACTACATAGAATAATTACTGATCATGATAAACCAGCTTTAATTATGGTTTCTAACAGCTGATTCTAAAACTGTATTGTTACTATAGCCAAAGTTTGTCCAAAGAAAATTCCTTTCTTAGTTTCTCTGATAAGTGAACTGACTAGGAACTTGATGTGGGTGATATAGTTGATGTGCTCTTTGGAGGTTCTGATGCTAAAATGCTTTATATGAACTCTGTGGCTATAGAATCTTTCTCATCTCCTAGACACTGACCTTTCAAGAAGAGACCTAATTGAATGGCTTTAATGTTTAAGCAATCTTCTGTATGTTTTATGTTTAACCAGTATTTTCTAAATAAAACAATAGAAAAAAATATAACTATTGGTTTGAATTTAAACTGCCTCATTCTTCCAAGGTTCAGAAGGCTTTTTCCTTTTTCATTTATCCTAGTAATAAATTTTATTGTTCTTTTAAATAAAGATGGTTTGCCTAAGACATTCTCCAGAAAGCACTGCTATGGGTCATACAAGTAACTATTTTCTAAAAGAAAATTTCCAATTATTGTCTATAAGCTTTCCGCGTCCTAAATCAAGCCATTCAGATGGTACTCTGTCACCTTTCACACCCTCAGGGAGATGCACTATATGAGATCATCGTTCTCAGAGAAATAGGGGTTGGCCTTGGTGCTCTTGGGGAAACCCACATAGCCATTCACTATGTCCAAATGGCATTCAGAAATCATGCCTGTAACCAGGGAATTAGTCCCTGGGAATTAGACCTTTGAATCAATTTCTCTTAGGAAAAGACCTAACATGACAAAACAAAACTTTGTTTCAGTCTCCAAGCTAACTATTGGTACTGCACTTTAGTCTTAATACTAACCCTACTTCTAGTCCTATGAACTATAAAAGAAAAAAATATATAACTATTGGTTTGAATTTAAACTGCCTCATTCTTCCAAGGTTCAAGTATACTGCCTTTTAGTACTTCCAATAATAGAAAGAGATAATTCCAATATGGGTAGATATTGGGACATCTACCAGGTGTTTCATAGAGTAGTTCACATTTGACTAGGTAGGTATAGAAGGAACATTGAGAAAGAATTAAAGTTGACTATTGTTTCACTCTTACTAATCTTTCATTTCAGAACATCCTACTGTCCTCTGAGGCATCAGTTTTTCTGACAACAAAGACTACTTTTTTGAAAGAGAAAATACATAATACAAAATCTGTTTAAAGTATCTTTTTTGTCCTCTTGATGGTAAGGAATTCATTTATTTAATGATTAAATCAACAAATATTCAGGAATATATTATGTGTCAACACTATACACATAATAGAACAATGACTATGGCATACAGGGTCCACCTTTTTGGAATGTAGTCTGCCTTGAGAATTTGATTTTTTTGGCTGATACCGTTACAACCTCTTTATAGCCCACAGAGTGAAGTTAAAGCAATAGAGAATAGCCTGATATTTGATAACTGCTTCAATGATTTATTGCTTCATAATAAACCACTTTAAAACTTAATGACAACCACCACGACTGGGATAGAGATGAGGTTGGGGGCAGAATCCAGTAGTTCTTCAGCTCTCCAGTGATATCAGTTAAAGATAGACATGTGGTCCACCAGCTATGAGTTTTGCAGAGTCTGGAATGTTCAAGAAACTCTACCCACATGTCCAGCACCTCAGGGGGACGAGCTGAAATGGGTTGGAGCTTCTCTTCGTGTGGTTACTCATTAGTTCTTGGCTTCACTCTCTGGGGTTCAGGCTAGGACCTTTGGGTCAATTTTATTTTTTTCTATAAGAAACTGCCTTTCCTGGTAGCAGAATACAACAATTACTAATAGGGCATTATGTAAAATTGTGGATGTGTAACCGACGTGATTCTGCAATCTGCATTTGGGGTAAAATTGGGGGTTCATAACCCACTTCAATCTAATGTATGAAATATGATATGTCAAGATCTTTGTAATGTTGTGAACAATCAATAAAAAAAAAAAAAAGAAAAGAAACTGCCTTTCCTGCTTCCTACCCATAGAAAGTAGGAGACCAAATGCTTTTGCTCACTTTTAACTGTCTCTTTAGTCCACACTGGTAGCACTTTTATCCATAGATTCTCTTTCAAATTTTGTAAGTTTTGTATTATTCTTACTGGGGTTCCCTCCTTGCCCAGAAAGCAACATCTATAATTTTTTCAAAAGCAAACATGTCTACTTTGGGTGTTACTGTAAGACAAGTCCTTCAGATTCTTAGAAACCCTTTTGTCTAGCTGAAAAGTAGTATCTATCACAGCATTGACTGGATCTTTACCTTGTGGTCACCTTGTATAGGTGGTCCCTGAAGTCACTTCCTACTTTGAGACTCTTGCTGGCTAAAGAGAGCCTTCTAGGCCTTGTATCTACATCCAACTTGAAAGACTGAATATTTCCTTTTTAAACACATCTCTCTCTAGTGATACCATTATACATTGCTCATGCACCATTCACATAACTAAAATAATCCAACTGACACTTTGAACAGTGAGCCTGAACATCTCCTTTGCCAGAACTGCAGGTTCATTAGGTACATTTTTTATCATGTGTTTTACTACACACAAGTGCAACCAAACATTTTATCATCCATAACACCTTTTCTCCAACCTCCAATAGCAATTTTCTCACTACTTTTATGTCCTCCATTAAGAGTCTTCTCCCACTGGGTGCAGGGGCACATGCCTGTAATCCTAGCAGCTGGGGAGGCTGAGACAGGAGAATCACTAGTTCAAAGCCAGCTAAGCAACTCAGTGAGACCCAGTCTATAAATAAAATACAAAATAGGGGTGGGGTTGTAGCTCAGTGGTCAAGTACCCCTGAGTTCAATCCCTGGTACCAAAAAGAAAAAGACTTTCCTCCCCTAACTAAGGAAACATATCAACCAAGTGCAAATGTAGGATCCTGGATTGAATTCTGGGACAGAAAAAGGACATCACTAGAAAATCTAGTGAATTTCTAAGGTCTGTACCTTATGTTCATTTTCTGGTTTTGACCATTTTCTTTCTTTTTTCCTTCCCTTTTCTATGGTTATATAAGTTATTAATATTTGGGATACTGGATGAAGAGTATATATAAACCCGTAACATTTCTGCAAGTCTAAAATTGTTTCAAAATAAAAATTTTCAAAACCTAATTAATTTGTTATTAAAGAATTTCTCATCATCTTTCCAATATCCACCCAATGCCTTAGTCCAAAGTCTATACCCTAAAGTTTTTATTATATTATAATCCAACTTTCAGATACCAATTTCTGTTATCAATACTGCATATAGCATACTACCCCAAAATGCAGTAGCATAAAATGGCAATACCAGTATTCTGTGAATAAGTGTTGACAGTTTGTCTCTGCTTCATGTGGTGATGGCTGGGTTGGCTTCACTGGGGCTAGAAGATCCAAGATGGCTTCAATTACATACCTATTGCCTCCACTAGAGTAGCTGGAATAGCAAGAGGCTAGCTTAACCTCTCACTCTCTCCATAGTAACTTTCTCTCCAGAGAGTATACCCCTCTTTAGCAGAGAAGTCAGATTTCCTCACATGATGATTATCTTTCAAGAGAGCAAAACTAAAATTGGCAGGCCTAAGCCCAGAACTATTAATAGCATCAGTTTTGCTTCATTCTACTAACCAAAGCAATAATAGGGTAAAAATTCAAAGCAGGAGAGAAATAGTCTCCCTTTTTTTGGGGCGGGGGTACTAAGGATTGAACTCAGGGGCACTGGACTACTGAGCCACATCCCTAGCCCGATTTTATATTTTATTTAGAGATAGAGTCTCACTGAGTTGCTTAGCTCCTCATTTTTGCTGTGGCTGGCTTTGAACTAGTGATCCTCCTGTCTCAGCCTCCTGTGCTGCTGGGATTTCAGGCATGTGCCACCTTTTGATGAGAGCGAGATATATATGTAAAGGGATGGAGAGATGGACGTTGGTGGTAATCTACCACAATGCTCATAGCCCTCTCCCTATAAATAACTCCCAGAAACACAATTTTTCATAGTCCTTCTCTCAGGTCAATTCTGCTACAATCCTATCATTTAGGAATCCTCACAACTTTGGAGGTAGTGGCGCACTCCTATAATCCCAGTAACTCTGGAGCCTGAGATAGGAGGATTGCAAGTTCAAGTCCAACCTGGGGAATTTAGCAAGACATTACCTCAAGCACGCGCACATGCGCGCGTGCGCGCGCACACACACACACACTCACATACACACACACATTAAGGCAGAAAATAAGTGTCTATTATCAAAAGAATATCAAATAATCAGGGAGAAAGCTCAGACCTAATTCCATTTTTAAATAAGTGAGCATACTAAGGACTTTCCATCATTTAGGTTTAAAGGTCTGTTTGTGTCTGCTTGAGGCCAGGTCTTGCTAAATTTCCCAGACTGGCCTTGAGTTTGCAATCCTCCTGTCTCAATCTACAGAGTTGCTGGGATTACTGAAGTGTACCACTGCATCTGAGTAGTCTTATGATCCAAGACCATTCTTATAAGAGCTAGAAGAAATGTCAAAGACCCCCTAATTTACCAGTCCTAATTTACAAATGAATATACTGAGACCTAAGGGGTTACATGCCTAGATTACATAAAACTCAGTGAGAGATCCTTGACTGGAGCCTGGAAAATTTCCTGATACCCTATTCATGAATAAAGAAGGAAGAAAACCTAGCTTTTATAGAAACCTGAACAAGTTAATTAGAGAGAAAGTAGACTAGCAATGGCTTTTAATGACATTTTCAAGCCTTGCACAGGAGTGAACAAAGGAAACAAGGAATCTGTCTAAGTAGAGATAATAAATAAGGTTTGGAATAGGGAAAGGTAGAGATAAGTGAACAATATCATTACTGATACTCTCTATCCTTAAGTGTCCTAAAATTAGCCCATGAGGATTAGGATCTTAAAAGTCAAACAACACCAGGCCTGGTGGCACACGCCTGTAATTTCAGTGACTCAGGAAGCTGAGGCAGAAGGATTGCAAGTTCAAAGCCAAGCTGGGCAACTTAGACTTTGTCTCAAAATAAAAATTTAAAAAGCTGAGGGTATAGGTCAGTGGTAGAGCACCCCTGGGTTTAATCCCTGGTACTGCAAAAAAAAAAAAAAGAAAAGAAAAAAAGTCAAACACAAAAACATAAATTGTCTTGTGTTTTAAGTTTGCTTCTACATCCTCAGTTGTTGAGATCATTGGAAAAGTACCTTCCAAACAAGGATATAAAGGAGATAGCGGTTATGTGTTGTGTGGGGACTGAAAATCAGAAAAGAACTGTAGTACTGTAAAGACCCCCGTCTTTCAAAGACGAAAACACCAAGAACAAAGGGAATGCTGCCACCTGCTGAAGAGTTGGAGTCAGTGAAAGTGCTGCCACACAGTTATAAGACAAGCCTCTTTATCAGGGTTCAAAATCAGTTAACAGAGCCAGAGGTGACCCAAGCCTGTAATCCCAGCAACTCAGGAGGCAGCAGGATCTCAAATTCAAGGTCAGTCTGAGGCCAGTCTGAGTACAAAAGTTTAATTCTGGATTTCATCAGGCCAATTTGTGTTGGAGAAAGGTTATCTTGTCTCCGGCATAAGGTAGCAAATACCTGATTACTACTCCCCTTTCTTCTGCCAGTATTTATGCCTATGAGCTTTCAATTTTCTCCCAAGACCTAAATCTCAAAATACAAAATATACTTAGTTGAATGGAGCTACAAATGATATGAGAAGAGAAAGCAATACTACTCTGGTTAAAAATTCCCTTCCCCAGATGAATCTCTTTTCCCTACTTTCACTTTTACCATTCTTCCTCTTCTGTTCATATACAAATATTCATATGCACACATAGGACATTGCAAGAGAAGGCTGGGAGACAACTGCTTTTATACAGCCCTTTTTTTCTCTTTCAACCATCTTTTCACTCTTGTCTCCATCCCTGTCTCCTATTATTTTCTTTCTTCCTACCCCCATATCCTCCTCCTGACCTTCAGATTTCAAGATTCCCCTATTAATATATGAGAAACTAATATGAGTAGGAGGCCTGGTGGGAAAGTGACATGTGACTGGCCACTTTTACAGCTCCAAGGCCACAATTCAAATTCATATGTGATGCTCCTATATATATATATATATAGTACCAGGGATTGAAACCAGGGATGCTTAACCACAGTTATATCTCCAGCCCTTTTTTAAATTTTATTTAGAAACAGGGTCTCACTAAGTTGGCTTAGGGCCTCCCTAAATTGCTGAAGCCAGCTTTGAACTTACCATCCTTCTGCCTCAGCCTTCTGAGCCTTTGGAATTACAGATGTGGGCCACTGCACCTGACTATATTTACTTTTTTGAACCTGACCTTGACAGACCACTGTTTAATTCCATGGTTTCATGAAATAATAAAGTACTTCTTATGAAAATATCTTATGAAAACAATATTTTAGAATTAATAGAATAGGTTTATAGGGTAAAGTACTCCTATTGTGGTTTAGGTTTGTCTGTCTTATAGAAACTTCAGAAAGAATTCTATAGAAAAACCTAATGCTGTCAGACCTACCTTAGAAGGAAAATTTTATGTTTTCTAAATATAATAGAAGAATAGTACTCTTCTGTGGCTTCATTTTACTACATGTGCTGCATTTCCTATAAGATGCACAGTTTTACATTACAGAAAACTCTAAAGGAAAAGAACGTGTGTAAACAAAGGTCACAGTACTTAAAAATTATTCCTTAACATAAATTTCATAAAGTCAGGGAACTGGGAGAAAGCTAATGGATGGAAACAGTATATTTTCGAAGAAAACAGATCCCTCATTTATGTAACTCTGAGCCATGTCTTACCTGAAATTTCTTTTCTGGACACAAACTCTTATCTTGGTTATTTCCCAGAATGTAGCCCCAGGTCACTGGCTGCTAGAGCTCCTGAGATCACTCTTCCTATATCACCTGCTGAAGCAAGTAAGAGGAAGGCCTTGATTTAAAACATGCCTTACTATTAATGTCTACATCTCAAATCCTGTTTATCTTACAATGTTGTTATATTTTATCCTATCAACTGGTCTGCTTTTCCTTATTACTTGAATTTGGCACAATATATTTTTGTTTTTAAAGTAGAATTAAACTGTCTTGCCTTAAAATGGCCATTATGCAATTTTCAAAAAATACTCCGTCCTTTTCAACTATATTCAGAAATATGCAAAGCAAAAGATGTTTTTTCTAAGAGTAAGTCCTTTTGGTAGCTTACTTAGTTTGGGTTTGTTATCAGAAGCTAAGTCAAGCAACCCTGATCCCTGGTTTTCCCAAACAGCGTAGAATATTTCAGAAATCTTCTCCACTAAACATCTGTTTATTTTGCAATTAAGGGAAGGCAAAGAAAACTTTTGTGCTTCAGGGCACAAAATGTAATGAATTACAGTGATGCCTATGTACCATCTTGGTTGATGTGTACCACACCTTTAAAGAAAGAAATGTAGAATTCATGAATAAAATTACATCCAGAGATCATCACAAATTATAGAAAGAAATAAAATCTCACAGAATTCTAATGGGTTACTATTCATTGATAATCAATTCTTTGAATAAATTTTTTCATAAGATTTCTGTCAAGTTAACGCACATTTGCAATCCCAGCTACTCAAGAGGCTGAGGCAGGAGGATCTCAAATTCAAGGCCAGTCTGGCAGTTTAGCAAGATCCTGTCTTTCCTTTTTCTTTTTCTTTTCTTTTTTAACCCAAGGGCATTTAACCTCTGAGTCACATCCCCAGCCCTATTTTTTATTTTATTTAGAGACAGAGTCTTACTGAGTTGCTTAGCACCTTGCTTTTGCCAAGGCTGGGTTTGAACTCACCATCTTCCTACCTCAGCCTCCCCAGCCACTGGGATTACAGGCATGTGCTACAGCACCTGGGTATCCCAGCCCTTTTTATTTTTAATTTTGAGACTGGGTCTCCACAAGTTGCTGAATTAAGTGGCTTCGAACTTGCAGCCCTCCTGCCTCAGCCTTCAAAGACCCTGTCTTTAGGGGGAAAAAAAACCCTAAAGTTAAAAGACACCTGACTTACATATGTGGATATTCGCAGGGAATGTTTCCAAGTCCTTGAGAGGTATGACAATGTCCTCAATAATGTGCTTCAGTCAATCAGTCACACAGTTTAGGCCACAATAATATGAGCAATTCTACCTCTGAGTATGAACAACAGAGTTCTGGTCTTCAAACTAGAGACCTGAGACAATTTTTGGATTTGTTTGGTTTTTTTGTTTGTTTGGTTATACCATTTGTTTGTTTATTTTGAGACAGGGTCTCACTGAGTTGCTTCAGGCCTCACTAAATTGCTGAGGCTGGCTTTGAGCTCTCACGATATTCCTGCCTCAGCCTCCCAAGCCCATGGGATTACAGGCTTGCACCACTGTGCCTGGCCAAAACACTTGGTTTTAAGAGAATCAATATCAACCAGGCACTATGGCACATGCCCATAATCTCAGAGGCTCAGGAGACTGAGGCAGGAGGATTGTGAGTTCAAGGCAAGCTTCAGCAACTTAAAGACATAAGCAACTCAGTGAGACCCTGTCTCTAAAAAAATACAAATAGGGCTGGGGATGTGGCTCAATGGTTGAGTGCCCCTGAGTTCAATCCCCAGTACCAAAAGAGAGAGAGAGAGAGCTAGCACAAGAGCGAAAGCCTAAGCTTGAGAAAGAATCAATTCCAGATCTTAAACTGCCACTATCTTCTCGCCTAAAGCTCATCTACCTGAGAACCAGTAGGATTAAGTGACCCTGTTGGTTCCTTATCCCTATCTCCCCTTTCACAATGACATTCTCATTAAAAAGAAAAGGCATCTGAACACTAAAATAATACAGTCAGTCCTTCAAATCCCATTCTGCATCTGGATCCAAACAAAGGTGAAGGAAAAATTGTGGGGGGGATTGTAACTGTACTGAACATGTGCCGACTTCTTTTCTTGCCATCATTGCCTAAATATTCAAGTACAACAACTATGTTAATAGCATTTATACTGTATAAGGTATCATAAGTAATATGGACATGATTTTTAAAATATTTATTATTTGCAGATGAACACACAGTATCTTTATTTATTTTTATGTGGTACTGAGGACCGACCCAGTGCCTCACACATGCAAGGCAAGTACTTTACCACTGAGCAACAGTCCCAGCCCCATATGGACGTGATTTAAAGGGTACAGGACACCAGGCACAGTGGCGCATGCTTGTAATCTCAACTGCTCAGGAAATTGAGGCAGGAGGATCACAAATTCAAAGCCAGCTTCAGCCATTTATCGAGGTCCTAAGGAACTTAGTGAGACCATGTTTCTAAATAACAAATAAAAATGGGGGGCAAGGGTTGTGGCTCAGTGGTAGAGTACTTGCCTAGCATGTGTGAAGCACTGGATTAGATTCTCAGCACCACATAAATAAATAAAGTCCATTGACAACTTAAAAAATATATTTAACAAAAAAATAAAAATAAAATAGAAATGTGCTGGGGAGGTGGCTCAGTGGTTAGGTGCCTCTGGGTTTAATCCCTGATACCATAAAATAAGAAGAAGAGGAGGAAGAAGTGGAGGAGGAGGAGGAGGAGAATAATTCTACTTTTACATTACAAGGAAATTACTTCTGCCTGGCACAGTGGTGCATCCCTGTAATACCAGCAGTTTTGGAAGCTGAGAGAAGAGGATCACAAATTTGAGGCCAACCTGAGCAACTTAGTGAGGTCCTAAGCAACTTAGTGAGACTGTCTCAAAATTAAAAAGGCTGGAGATGTGGCTTAATAGTAATGCACCACTGGATTCAATCCTAGTACTAAAACAAAAAACAAGGAAATTACTTCCTTTGCAACTACTCATATATGTTTAATTCCAATTTTAAAATGTACAAGGAGGGAAAAGGTTTTATAAAGTGTTTGTAAGGTAAGCTAACAAAAAGTTTAAAGACATCTATCTAGGGGCTGGGGATGTGGCTCAAGCGGTAGCGCGCTCGCCTGGCATGCGTGCGGCCCGGGTTCGATCCTCAGCACCACATACCAACGGGGATGTTGTGTCCACCGAGAACTAAAAGATAAATATTGGAAAATTCTCTCTCTCTCTCTCTCTCTCTCTCTCTCTCTCACTCTCTCTTTAAAAAAAAAAGACATCTATCTAGAAAAATTTCCATACATGTACATAAAAACAACATATACTGTATAA
Source organism: Spermophilus citellus (assembly GCF_964194105.1). Taxonomy (NCBI): domain Eukaryota; kingdom Metazoa; phylum Chordata; class Mammalia; order Rodentia; family Sciuridae; genus Spermophilus; species Spermophilus citellus. The sequence continues at coordinate 26,248,942 of NC_138195.1, read as the reverse complement.
GGCTGTTCATGTATTTATTATTTGAAATAGCAAAAAATTAGAAGGAACCTAGATGTTCATCACTATCTATAATAAAATGTGATATTTTTATATGATAGAACATTATACAGCAGATTAAAAGAAATAAATCAGGTCAATTTAACACCATGGAAATATCTCAAATTTGAGCAGATACTAATTAAATCTGGTCCTCAGAATTAAAGTAAAGTTATTTTTCTCTCCTTTCCTCTCCTTCTCACAACAGAGAAGCCAGTCCAGGAAGCAGAAAATCTTTACGCTATGTAGTATCACCTAAACCTTGGCCTTAAAGCAGAGAACTTTGGGTGTGGAAAATTATTATATCACGTTATGATCTCGAAGCCTCCCTAGTTATCTGAGGTAATTTAATGATTACTCCTGGTGTGGTTATAGAGGAGATTAAAACAGTCAAAGAATCAACTAGGAGGAGAAGGATTTCCTCCTCATCTATATGGAATCTCTACTTACCTGGAAAGAGAAAGTAAGGTACTTATTTACTTATATTATACAAGAAGGATGGATAGAGGAAATATTAGTGACCCAGTAAATATCCAGTGGTGAGATAAGCAAAACTTACTCCTAGCACAAAATTATTTCTACAATAATAAAAGCACGTTAGGAATTCATTTTTGTAAGAAAGCAAAATCCATAGTGCCTAAGAATAATAACTAAGTTCTTTGACTATTCATATGAATTTTATTCCTGTTCAATCTACTCAAACTTTTGATTACTTTGAAAATTAAGCCTTATTTTCTCATTGACCCCATTAAATTTAATAATAATGTAAAATAGGAATGTAATAAGAGCAATAATAACTAACAATTTTTATCATACACTTAGAAATATATGGGATCATTAAAGGATATATATTGTCTTATGAAGACCCCTAGCATGTTTATATTTTTTCTTTTTCTTTTTTTTTTTTTTGTACCAGGGTTTGAACCCAGGGACACTTAACCACTGAGCCACATCCCCAACCCTTTTTTGTATTTTTAGGGCCTTGCTAAGTTGCCTAGGCTAGCTTTGAACTCAAGATCCTTCTGTCTCAGCCTCCCAAGCCCCTGGGATTATAGGAGTGCGCCACTGCACCCAGCTTACATTTTTTCTCTCCTAAGTCTCTGTAAACATGTTTCTATAAGGACAGTGTGGGCTTAGCATTGTCATAGAAGTAATAAATACTTACTGACTAGTAGTAGTATGGTTGCACACTAATACTAAATGATCTACAGGCATGATCTACTTAAATAGCTTTCGTATAGTCCCTACAATATAATCCCATATTGCTTCTCCACCACATGTATTAAAATCAGCCCTCTCTTATAACAGCTGAGGTTTTGTCATTTCTGCATTGTTTCATCTAAGGTTTCCAGTATCTTACGAATACATTCCCATTAGACCCATCTGTCAGTTCACCAGTCATGCCTGGACAGGTTCAAATCTCAATGGTAAATGAAGACTTCATGTAAGTACTTCCACCAGAGAAGAAAGGGAGAAAGGAAATTCTGTCAGATTGACAGTATTCGTTAATCCTTAGTGTGTATGTGAAAAGGTGAGTGTTATAGCCCTGGATATAAAATTAAACTGGATTACCATCTGTTAGTGAATATTTCCAACTTTTTTTTTGGCAGGGGTGGGTACCGGGGATTGAACCAGCTCCACTACTAAGCCACATTCCCCAGCCCCTTTTTATATTTTGTTTTGAGAGAAGGTCTCACTAAGTTGCTTGGGGCCTTGCTAAATTGCTGAGGCTGGCCTCCAAGTTGCAATCTCCTGTCAACCTCCTGAGTCACTAGGACTATAGGTATTTGCCACCATACCCAGCTTCAATTTCTTGTTGCATTCAATACTTTTCCATTACTCCAATTCAGACTAGATCAGAAACTCTTAGGTGTTGGTTTACAAGAAACAATCTGAGTCATATTTTGCTTCCTTATTCACCATTCCCCCACTGTCTTACCCTGATACAGAAAATACTTATGTACATTCAGATCACAAGTTCCTTGGCAGGCTTTGCATGGAAGTTTAAAAGTACTTTCAGAGTTTGATTTTGAATTTTGCACTGCCACTTTCCAGTTGTGACATCTTTGGCAAGTTATTTAATCTCTCTGTGACCCAGTGTCCACATCTGTAAAATGGGGATAATAGTATCTACCTACTAGGGTTGTTAGGAGGGAGGGAAGGAAGCAGGTGGAAGGGAGAGAGAAAGTTAGAACAAGCCTGGCACATAGTAGGCAGTGTATAAGCTGTTTCTGAATGCAGCTACTGTATTTTACAAAATTATACTGTCTTTGCTGCCATCACTAATATCTTCCATATTGTTATATGATAAGCTTTCAGTTAATACTGAATGAATGATGAATAACTATCAGCAAGTACTACATGAGAAATAAGAAATGAAGAATTCCCCTAGTTCTTCAATATCTCCCTATAAAATACTAATTTTTAAGATAGTTTGTCTTTTATTAATGAGATCTTATGTCACACCAATGTTTCAGTTAAGTTCATTTAAATAAGATGCATTTGGCTGTGAGTCACTCTAGAATCAGGGCTGGTAGTGTGAGAACAGCCCAATCACACTGACCTGTCACATGCTTAAGTCACAAGTACAACATTATGACATGAGCAAGAAGGCACCCAACCTCTTTTTCCCCCATTCAAAGTTCTCTGTTAGAGCTAGGTTTAGAAGATGTCACCTCCCCTGTGGACCAAATAGCTCCCAGGCACATATCTCCTAAAAACTGAAAGGATGTTAGTTTCATCTGACCTGTGCAAAAAACAACTCAGTGTGACTTCCCCAAGAACAAGTCATTCACTCCTGGTCAAAAGGTACAGTAACATTTAGAATAAAAATTTCATCTAGACTCTATAGTTTAAGCTCTGACAACTCCTAAGTACATCTTAGTTTTTATTTCTGTGAAGCTGCTCCCACTTCAACTGAAGTGTCTTGGAGGTTTAAAAAAAAATATATATATATATATAGCAAACTTTTGTACTTTGCACTGCTAGTACTTTTGTACTAGCTGTTTTTTACACAGCAGATAAATGGATAGATATTAAGTACTTATAAATTCAATGGGTATAAGACTACATGTTTCTTCAAATACAAACTTAAACACAAATATAACGTATCAGCTGAATATAATATAGTACTGAAATAATATCCATTTGTTACTTTATCATGTGTCATGTTGTATAACATTCTATTTCTACACTTTCATATGGGATGTTTAATAGTAGTAGTAATACCAGAGATTGAACCCAGAGGCACTTAACCACTGAGCCACATCCCCAACCCTTTTTTATTTTTTTATTTTGAGTCCGAGTCTCACTTCAGTTGCTAAAGGCCTTGCTAAATTGCTGAGGCTGGCCTCAAACTTATGATCCTCCTGCCTCAGCCTCCTGAGTTGCTGAGATGATATTTTGAAAGATCTTAATCACTATTTCCATCTTTTGTTTTCCAAGTAGAACATTAACAGAGGAAGTGTCAAGCATAGTTAATATTTCCTGCCCTGAAAGGGAAAAAAGGGAGCCTTTATTAATTACAAACCAAGCAATTAATGTGTTTTTTTCCTTAGTTGCAGCACATAAAATAACAAAAAAATTCAGAATGTGGATACATAATTCTATTCATATGGCTAATTTTTCTTTCAATAAATACTGATAAGTTATTTTCTAATATTTTATCTCTTTTAGTTTTCTCTGAATGGAAGTGGCCAAATCACAATTGAAGTTTAATTTCAAAGATTGTCCTGATTACCTCTGGATCAACAAAAAGCTTTATTAAAACTCTAGTGTGAGAGAAAAGAACTACAGTATGCTTACTCTAGATCTGGGATAATAACCTTTTTATTCCCTACTGAGTCAAACAGTTAATTCACATCTTCTGGCTAACAATGACAGAACAAAAGCATGATCCCAAGGAGAAGGGCAATGCAGAACAGGAATGACAATATAAGGAAAGAATGGGAAATGAAGTGAATAAAAGAAAGGCAGTGTCCTTACTTAGCAGTTTCTGGTCAGGCATGATGGTCCACACCTGTAATCCCAGCAGCTTGGGGAGGCTAATGCAGGAGAATCACAAGTTCAAAGTGAGCTTCCACAACTTAGTGAGGCCCTAAGCTACTCAGAGAGACCCTGTCTCTAAATAAAATATAAAAAAGGGCTGGGGATGTGACTCAGTAATTGAGTGCATCTGGATTCAATCCCCAGTACCAAAAGAAAAGAATTAGCAGTTTCTTTGTCTCCCACACTACTTATTAACCCAACCCCAACTTTCATAGATGTATGCACAGGAAGGGAAAAAGAAAAGAGCTGGGATGAAATGAAAAAGATTGGGGTGGGAGGACAATGTCCATCTGCTGGAGAGCTCTAGGGCATAACATGATATCACCTTAGGTACTGTTTTTGTCAGCTATTTTCACTGCTGGGACTTAAAGAACAATTGTAGAGGAGGAAGAGTTTATGTGAGGGCTCACAGTTTCAGAAGTCTTGGTCCATAGAAGGCCAGGTCCATGCCTTGGGGCTCCAGGTAAGAGAACTGGCGGAGAAAAGCAGCTCACATCTTAATCAGGAGGCAGAGAGAGAGAGAGAGAGAGAGACTCCACTCTCCAGATACAAATATATACCCAAAGCCACTCCCCCGAAGAACCACTTCCCCCAGCCACACCCTACTATACTTCCACTGATTAGGTTAAGACTCTCACAACCCAATCATTTCTCCTCTGAACCTTCTTGTATTGTCTCACAAGTGAGCTTTTGGGGGACACCTCACATCCAAACCATAACAGGTACCAAAGTTCACTGACTGATATATGCTAGAGTAGTCCCCCCACTTGAGAGAAAAGCCTAGATTCAGTCCAGTTCCACTCCAATTATGTGAACTAGCTTTTTTTTTTTTTGATACTGGAGATCGAATCCAGGAGTGCTTAACCACTGAGCTACATCCCCAGCCATTTTTATTTTTTATTTTGAGAAAGGATTATCATTAAGTTCTTAGGGTCTCAATAAGTTGCTGAGACTGGCTTTGAACTTGCTATCCTCCAGTCTTATCCTCCTGAGCACTGGGATTACAGGCATGCACCATTGCACCTGGCTCTTTTTTATTTTTTTATTGTGAGACAGGATCTCACTAAATTGCTTAGGGCCTCACTAAGTTACTAAGGCTAGCTTTGATCTTGCAATTCTCTTGCCTTAGACACTTGTACATCAGTGCACCCAGCTCCCTTCTCCACAATTTTATGTATTCAACACTATCTTCATTTTTCATATACTAATGGCCTATATGTGAAAGAAACGGACTATGGGCTCCTAATCACATGTTCTCTTTCAAGCAAGCTTTTCAAAGACAAAAAATAAGAAGAATTGGTTTAAACATGACCTAAGTTATATATCCTTTACTTACAGTAAAACATTAACCAAATTAACCAGGGAGACCAACACAAACTAGTGGAATCGCTTCCTTTTCTGCCTGGAAATCAACTAATAATGTTAAATTCTGCACAAAACACGTTCAGATAGAATTATGAGGAATCCAGCACAGTGGTACACAGCACTTGCAATCCTAGCTATTCTAGAGGCAGAAGCAAGAGGAATGCAAGTTCCAAGACAGTCTCCTCAATTAGCAAGACCCTGTCTCAAAATAAAAAATAAAAAGAGCTGGGGATATAGCTTAGTGGTAAAGTACCCCTGGGTTCAATTCCCAGTACCAGAAATAAAGCAAAACCAAAAATATTATGAGGAAAGTAGTGATTCAATTGGAAAAATTGCCAATATGTAGTGCCTGGATTTTTTTTCATGATATTTTGGCAATTGTCTTTGCTCAAAATGTTATAACAAAATACCCTAGACTAGCTGAGACAAAAGAAACTTATTTTCTCACAGTATTAGAGTTTGGGTAATCCAGGATCAAGTTACAGTTGATTTGGTTCCTGTTGAGGGCTCTCTTTCTGGCTTGCAGATGGTCATCACTGTGTCCTCATAAAGAGAGAGACAGACAGGCAGAGAACAAACAAGCTTTCTGGTGTCTTAAAAGGGCATCAATCCCATCATGAGAGACCCATTTTCATGACCTTATCTGACCTGAATTACCTCTCAAAGGTCCATATCCACAGGCTATTAAATTGGAGGATTAGGGCTTCAATTTAGGAATTTTGAGGGGACTCAAACATTCAGTTCATAACAGCAATAAAACATCATGTAGCTAGGTGCATACCTGTAATCCCAGCAGCTCAGGAGACTGAGACAGGAGGATTGAAAAGTTCAAAACCAGCCACAGCAATTTAGAGAGGCCCTAAGCAACCTAGTAAGACCCTGTCTCAAAATATTTTTAAAAAGGTCTGGGGATGTGGCTCAGTGGTTAAGCACCCCTGGGTTCAATCCCTGGTATTAAAAAGAAGAAGGAGGAGAAGAAAAAGATGTCCTATCCAGGTCTGGATAAGGTTTAGGAATAACATAACCTACTCTGTCTTTTTCATTGAATGTAGCTATAAAATCTAGACAGAACTCACGGACCAGCTACCCAAGGACTGTGAAGGATAAAAAGTAGCAGGTGGACTGGGGAAGAAGACCAGAATTCAAAGTACTACTGAACTAGCAGTGAGTTTCTGTTTTTGTTTTTTCCCCCACTAGAGTCCCCTGGTTTAGATCTCAGAAAGTTTGAAACTCAGAACCTCAGAATTGGTACTCTAGGGCACAGATAGAGATCAGAAAATAAATCAGTAATTGCCAGGTGTTGGGGTGGAGGAGAAAGAATAACTACAAAGAAATAACACATGGAATTTTTTAGAGTAATGGAACCATTCTGTATTCCAATTGTGGTTGTGTTTATATAAATCTATTCTCATATTAAAATTCATAGAACTGGGGCTGGGGATGTGGCTTAGTTGTAGAGTGTTTGCCTGGCATGCATAAGGCCCTCAATACCAAACAAAAAATAAAAATTCACAGAACTGGGCAGACATGGTGGCACATGCGCATAATCCCAGATGCTCAGGAAGCTGAGGCAGGAGGATCGCAAATTCAAATCCAGCTTCAGCAATTTAGCAAGACCCTGTCTCAAAATAAAAAAGGGCTGGGATATGGCTCAGTGGTTAAGTGCCCCTGGGTTTAATCCTGGAACCAAAAATTCCATAACAAATAAAATTCACACTTACATACACAGTCCATTTTACTGGTTGCTAATTTGAAAATAAAATTAAAATGCAATGTGTTGCTTTTTATTTGAAAATAATTTTTTTGTCAGAATAAGTATGCATCAACAGATCACCATGGGTGGAATTCATTAATTCCTTCTCAACTATATTTTTGAAATATAAAATGCAACAGTATTAGAAGCCTAGGCTTGCTTAGATTGGAGTTAGATATTATTTCTAGTCAACATTTTATATTCTCATAAATTACATCCATAGCACTCAAAAGATACTAATGATGCTTCTATAGAGGTTGTGGATTCAATAGCACTAATTCATTGTTTTTCTTGCTTTTAAGAAGCCACATGGTCCATGTATTTTTATATATTTTTGGTACTGGGAATTGAACCCAGGGGTGCTTTAAGCACTAAGCTATATCCCCAGACCTTTTTTTTTAACTCTTTTTTTTAAATATTTATTTTTTTAGGTATATATGGACACAACACAATGCCTTTATTTTTATGTGGTGCTGAGGATCAAACCTGGGTCCCAGCCGGTGCTGGGCGAGCACTGTACCACTGAGCCATGATCCCAGCCTACCCCAGGCCTTTTTATTTCTTCATTTTAAGACAGGATCTCTCAAAGTTGCTGAGGGTCTTCCTAAATTGCTGAGGCTGGCCTGGAATTTAGGCTTGCCAATCTCCTGCCTCAGCAGGATTACACCACTCCAAGAGGTTACACCATTCTTAAAGCATATACTCCATTCCAGATTCACAATCGAGTTATGCAGACAATCTGTGCAGTCTCACTGGTGAGAATAAAGCTTTCTATTCTTAGGAAAAGACTTAGGCTCAGTGAAAAGACACTAAAGAGTCCTCTGAACATCAAATGGGTTGACACAGCAGTTGGTTAATTCCATGCCTTTAGGAACTTTCAGATAAATTCAGTGACCACTTGGTGGGGCAATTATGATCACAATCACAATCATTTCCTAAATGTTTAATGTGTGACCCAGTTCTATTACATACATTACCTTCAATCCCACCTACCAACTCTATAATGTAGATGCTATCCCCATTTTATAGATGAGGAAATTAAGGCTCAGAAAGGTTAAATCACCCAAAATGTATAAAGGGACCAAAGTGTGATTTGATCCAGGTACTCTAATTCCATAGCACATCTACCTACCTTTCTTTCTTTACTGGAAGTGCTTTACCACTGAGCCACTTCTTTAGACCTTTCTTTTGTTTATTTCAAGATAAGCTGAAGTTGCCCTTGAACTTGTGATTCTCCTGCCTCGCCTCCCCAGTCACAGAGATTATAAACATGCACTGCCATGCTAGCCAGCACACCACGTTCTTACTACCATTCCACATTACCTTTGGCTGAAAATTCAATATTTAGTATTCCTTTCAATTCTAAGAATCTGTGATTTAGGGCTGAGATTGTGGCTCAGTGGTAAAGCGCTTGCCTAGCACAGGCGGGACCTGCGATCCTCAGCACCACATAGAAATAAAGGCATTGTGTTGTGTCCATCTACACCTAATAAATAAATATTTTTTAAAAGAATCTGATTTATTTAATTTTGTCCTCCTAGATACCTATCTATATCTTTCCTATTTCTACAACACTAGAACAGTGGTCTTTCTCAAGGAAAAAGATGACACGTGTTTTACCTTTTTTTTTTTTTTTTTTTTTTGGTATCTGGGATTGAACACAGGGAAGCTCAACCACCAAGTCACATCCACAGCCCCTTTTATATTTACTTACAATTCACTCAAACAAAACAAATTGGTCATTGTATCTCATAGCTTTAGACATGATTCAATTAATCTGTTTTACCTATTTATTTCCAATAGTCCCAAAGAAGGGTCAGGGGTAAGTGGCTTCTTGACAACTGGTCAGTAAGGACTGCATGAAGACAGACTATGGAAAGCCAGTTAAATAAGCATAAATTGGATTAAGTGATGAAGGAAATGGAATGTGGAAGATGGGACACAATCCAGCCAGAGGTTAGATATCCAGATGGAATTCTAACACTGTTTTTAGCTAGTTAGGAGTCATTAGCATCTCTTCTGCCTGCCACAAAACACCTCGGGGGAATACATCATTGTTGAGGAGTCACGCCTTCCATTTCCTTTGCCTCACCAACCCCCTTTCCGATCCCTCATTAACATAAGAACTCAGAAGACAGAAAGAAATGGGTGTGGGCATGCCTTTGGCATTGGGCCTTACTAGGGTATTCAGAGCATTCAGAAAAGTGTTGGTATTTAAACTTAAGCTGCTGGCTAGAATGTGGGAAGATTTCTGAAACTCTTATCAGGTGTACTCTTCTGAAGGAGAATGGCAATTTCAGCCCAGCCAACTTAGTGCACTCAAGTTTCTTTCTGTGACTCAAATTACAAGTTTGCCTTTAAAAAAAAAAAAAAAAAAAAAATATATATATATATATATTTAGGTTGTAGTTGGACACATTTTATTTATTTATTTTTAATGTAGTGCTGAGGATCAAACCCAGGGTCCTGCATGTGATCTGAAAGTGCTCTACTGATGAGCCACAAGTTTGCCTCCCACCACCACCCCCTTATCCCTTTGTTTTGTTTTCTCCATTCTAGAATCAATGACAACAAAAGGTGGGTGGAGGGGAAGGGGAATTGTTGTGTTGGGTTTTTTTTTTTTTTTGGTACCAAGGATTAAACCGGGGTGCTTAACCGCTTAACCACTGAACCACATCCTAGCCCTTTTTGTGTTTTATTTTGAGACAAGGTCTAAATTGCTTATGGCCTCACTAAGTTGCTGAAACTGGCTTTGAACTTGTGATCTTTCTGCCTCAGCCTCAGGAGCTGCTGGGACTACAGGTGGGAAGGGGAGATTTTTTTGCAGGGGGATGGGGTTCCAGGGATTGAACTCAAGGGTACTTGATCAGTGAGCCACCCCCCCAGCCCTATTTTGTATTTTATTTAGAGACAGGATCTCACTGAGTTGCTTAGCGCCTTGCTGTTGCTGAGGCTGGCATTGAACTTGCAATCCTTCACCCTCAGCAACCGGGGCCGCCGAGATTACAGATGGGTGCCACCATACCTGGTGCACTATTACTTTTTCACTGTAGGTGAAAGGAAAAGACCTAGCGGATACTTCTCTCTTAAGCACCTAGTATCAGCTGGCTTTGCCCTTGCTTTTGCCTTTGGAAGAATTTCTTCCAGTTTCTGGACAGGAAATATCATTTCTTTTTGCTCAGGAAATCTCTTTAAATTGGGGAATGTGTCTGTCAGTTGTACATAGAAATATTTAACATTTTTGTAAATGTGATGTGCTCAGATGCATTAAATTTTATATGGAGATTAACAATTCTGATGCTATGATTATCTCTGAGGATAAAAAAAAAAAAGGTTGTGGTTTGGAAAGAAATGATAAGACATGCCAAGGTATTGACTTCTAAAATCTGAAGTCTTGGGCTGGGGATGTGGCTCAAGCGGTAGCGGGCTCGCCTCGCATGCGTGCGGCCCGGGTTCGATCCTCAGCACCACATACCAACAAGGATGTTGTGTCCGCCAAGAACTAAAAATAAATATTAAAAAAAAAAATTCTCTCTCTCTCTCTCTCCTCTCTCACTCTCTCTTTAAAAAAAATAAAAAATAAAAAAAAAATAAAATCTGAAGTCTGGTTAAGCATCTGACTTTTATCTACTAATTTCTTTTTCTTGTATAAAACCCACTCAGCAACCTAAGTAAGGAAGTTTTCCCCAAGTGATTTATGAATGGGGATCAAATATGGGGCAAATCTCTAGCTTAAAAAAAATCAACAGCTCTATGAAGACTTATATTCCTATAAGTGTTTTAGTCTTTAGAACTCCATCACAGCAAGGACTGTGTAAGTTCAATAAGTGGCTGTTATTAGACAGATGGGAATAACAGCCAACATTAATGATGGTCTTCAGTGAAATGAGAAATATTCACAAAGATATTTTCATGGATAGATTAATATTTTAAACGTAATTATCTTGGGGTGATAAGGATTGAACCTTATAGGTTTTATGCAACTATCATAAATGGTATATAGACTACTGATCAGTAAGATTTAACAACAGGGATGTATTAAAATTTGGAATGAGAGAACCAAGAGGTCAAAGTGACGGAAAGACCTGGCCTCTTTACAAGTCATAGAAGATAAACATTTCACACAAGATGTCATGGAACATCTTAAAAGGTGAAATCAACATGAAGACACAAAGGAGATATGAAGAATTATTGTCCTTATAGGCTTCTGGGAATGAGAGGATATCAATCCATAGTTTAATGAAAATATCATCTGACATATTATAGTATTATACCTGAATGTTTATTGATTATCTACTAAATGTCAGGCATTAAACTCAGCATTTTATATGCATTGTCTCATTTAATCCCCAATGCAGATCCATAGCATGTGTACTGTACTATTCCCTTTTTTGGTTGGGGGAGCAGGTACTGGGGATTGAATTCAAGGGCCTATTTTTGTTTGTCTTTTCATACTGGGGATTTTTTACCAGGGTTACTTTACCACTGAACTAATAGCCCTATTTTGTGTTTTATTTAGAGACCTGTCTCACTGAGTTGCTAAGTGCCTCCCTTTTTTAGCTGAGGCTGGCTTTGAACTCACCATACAAGCATGTAACACCACACCCGGGTTATCTTGTTCCCATAAAGGTAGTAAACAGCAGATTTTAAATTCAAACCCAGATCTGTAAAGATCCATGTTCTTGTGTGTGTGTGTGTGTGTGTGTGTGTGTGCGCGCGCGCACTGGGAATTGAACCTAGGGCCTTGTGCATCAGAGGCAAGCACTCTGCCAACTGAGCTATATCCCTAGTTCCACCAAAGTCCATGTTCTTAAGCCTGGAAATCATTCTGATTCTGTTTCTGATGGACACATCAAGAGCAGACCTGTCATGACAGGGCAATAATAATTGTGGTCAGTAAAATTATTTCTTTACCTGTTCTACTTTTGTATCATTTATCATTCCTCCACTCCACCACCATACATCTCTCCAGAGGTTAAATCTATAGCAATACGGCCTGAAATTACCTATTAGATATATCAAATTTTGAAAGACCCCCCCACCAAAAAAAAAAAGACATTTATTGGCGAGCATGGTGGTGCATGCCTGTAATCTCCAGCAATTCAGGAGGCTAAGGTAAAGTTCTAAGCCAGTCTCCTCAATTTAGTGAGACTCTGTCTCAAAATAAGAAAATAAGCTGGGCTGGGCACAATGGCAAACACCTGTGATCCCAGCGATTTAGGAGCCTGAGGCAAGGAGGGTCACAAGTTCAAAGCTAGCCTCAGCAACTTAGCCAGGTTCTAAGCAATTTAGAGAAATTCTGTCTCAAAATAAAAAATAGAAAAGGTTAGGGATGTGGCTCAATGGTTAAGCACCCCTTGGTAAATCCACAGTACCAATAAATTAAAATACAGAACAAAAGGGTTTGGGATGTAGTTCAGTGGTAAAGTATCCCTGGTAAAAAATCCCCAGTATGAAAAAACAAACAAAAATTATTAATTAAACCCCTCCTACTGCCTAGACACCCTCTTTTCCTGAGAAGTTCATATCTGATAGAGTGCAGACTCAAACTGTGATTTTGGGAACTAAGCATCATGCCAATGCTAAACATAGTGAATCACAGGAGCTGACAGAATGTACATAGACTTTAAGTGAATTTGTGCTTAGAAAACAAAAGATCTTAAATTCTTCTTGCTCATTTATGCTTCAAGTTTACAAGTTATTCTGGCTAATAGAGAAAGGGGATCAGAGAAATAATTCATGCAATCTTAATTTTTAATATGTTAAGTACCAGTACAGAATCTCTTCCAAAATTCTTCCAAGGGCATTTTCCTAGAATCAGGTAAATGAGAGCAAGCAAGTGACCTACTTACAGCAAAAATTGCTCCAGGTTATAAAGGATGGGAAGTCAAGTGCATCCTGGAAACCACAGCATCTGGTCTTGTTTTATGCCTCATCTATCAATCTGTTGTTACAGGAATTGAGAATTAACATTTCAACTACTGATTCTTCTATTTTGGCTAATGAATTTATATCTTTGTTATTCTTACGCTTCCCTCATCTTCCATTAAAAAAATATGAAAGAGATTGTATGAAGGTCTCAGATGAACTTCACTTTTTATTTATGCCTGAAGTTTTCCTAATGAGGCTATAGAAAGGTTAGCCATTTTCTTGAAGCAATTCCATTTTTCATCAATCCTAACTTTTTTTTTGGCGGGGCGGGGGGGGGGGGCAGTACCAGGGATTAAACTCAGGGATACTTGACCACTGAGTAACATCCCCACCCCTATTTTGTATTTTATTTAGAGTCAGGGTCCCACTGAGTTGCTTAGCACCTCGAAGTTACTAAAGCTGGCTCTAGTCTCAGCCTCCCAAACTGCTGGGATTACAGGCGTGCGCCACAGCAACCGGCAATCCTGATTTTTCATGGAAAGTTGGTTTATTTTTGGTACCAGGGATTGAACCCAGGGATACTTTACCACTGAGCCACATTGCTTTGTATTTGATCAAACCCCAGCCCTTTGCTTTGTATTTTTCTATTTCAAGACAGGGTTTCACTAAGTTGCTTTGGACCTTGCTAAATTGTTGAAGCTGGCCTCAAACTTGAAATCTTTCTGCCTCAGCCTCCAAACCATTGGGATTACAAGTGAACATCACCGCACCCAGCTTTGAAAAGTATCATTTGAACAGTATATTTTCAGTACTGTGGGAAAGCTGAACAACAAAATGCTGTAGATTTTTAAATAAATATCTAAATTCTAGAAAATGTTTTTTGTAGCAGAAACTCTAAAAAACATACAACTGGGCCAGGAGCCTGGCACACACCTGTAATCTCAGCAACTCAGCAGGGTAAAGTAAGAGGATCCCAAATTGAAGGTGAACCTCAGCAACTTAGAGAGGGCCTGTCTCAAAATAAAAAACAAAAAGGGATGGGGATGAAGCTCAGTGATAAAGTACCTCCGAATCCAATCTGGGTTTAAACACATACATACATACACACACAATTGGCAGTACTGCTTGAAAAAAAGTGTCACATAAAAATGTAAGATGGATTAGTACTACCCCAATGAATAAAAACTAATTTTCATGTACACTTATTATACTATGTGTAAAACTTTAAAAAACATAAAAGTATGAAAAGTAGATTTACAACTATATGTTCTTTGAATTTTAATGTTGTCTTTTAGCTCTCCATGCTTTCTATAGAATGGAGTTATCAATTTATCTTTCCATTTGTTCCAATCAGTTGAAATTTTAATTTTTCACTATTTTTTAAAATATGTTTTTTTTTTTTTTTTAGTTTTAGATGGACACAATACCTTTATTTTGCTTATTTTATCTTTATGTGGTGCCGAGGATCGAACCCAATACTTCACACATGTGAAGCATGCACTCTACCTCTGAGCCACAACCCCAACATCAAATTTTTCACTATTTTTGCCCTGATTCTATCTTATTAAATTGGAGCTCAAGTATATAATCTTGGTCTTTTTCAGTGCTTTCATAGCTTCAGGTATAGCTCCATATTCTTGTTTTATTTTTCTTTCTTCACCCATTCATTTACCTTGTCAAAATAATAATTAAGATTATTCCCTTCTGATAAAATACTTGAAAAAGAACAAGGTTATTATTATACTGATCACTGCTATACAATTTCATCTATTTGTTGGAAGTTCGCTCTTTCCAAATCACTGTCAAGTGAATTATTTCTAATGAGCAACAAATAGAGTCAGGTTTATTGTGTTTACTTATCCAAAGATTGTTTTATTCCAAAGGGATCTTACTCCAAATGTCCTCATGAAGCCTTCTTGATTTAATTTCTTAATGTATCTCAGTTGGCTTACTGGTTCAGATGACCAGATAAGCCTTTTGAGATAGGGTGATAGATTTTTGCAAATATACATCTAAAATTTTCACTGACTAGGGCAGAACTATTTATACCTGAATCATCTCAGTTGTTTGTCAGTTTATTTATTGGCTGATTGGCTTAACCAACAGAAATTTATTTCTCACCATTCCGGAGGTTGGGAAGTATAGGACCAGGGTACTGGCAGATGGTCTGTCTGGTGAAGGCATTCTTTCTGGCCTGCAGAAAGACATCTTCTTATCATATCCTCACATGACAGAGATCTCAGATGGTTCATAAAACTGCAGATCTGGGCCCAAACCTGGAACAATTGGATGGGAGCCTCTAAGTTTAGGAGCCAGGAATCTGCATTTTGCCAAGCTGTCTGTGTGAATGTACACACAATAAAATTGAAGAACAGCCAATCTAAGGACTTCCTTCCCACCAGGTATTCAGTGCATTGATCTAAGCTGCAGAGCAAACTAACCACTCCTACCTTCTAACGAACATGGAAAATTTGGTTCCATAGGGGAGAACTGTTATAACTGTTTCAAGAAGAATTGGTGTAAGTTTTTTTTCTTCAGTAACTATAATTATAATACTGATTCTAAAAAGGAGCAAAGGGGGCTGGGGATGTGGCTCAAGCGGTAGCGCGCTCACCTGGCATGCGTGCGACCCGGGTTCGATCCTCAGCACCACATACCAACAAAGATGTTGTGTCCGCCGAGAACTAAAAAATAAATATTAAAAATTCTCTCTCTCTCTCTCCTCTCTCTTAAAAAAATAAAAATAAAAAGGAGCAAAGGCCAAAAAGTTATAATTTCCTGATTAGTACTGCACATAATGAATTATTTATTGAATCCCTACTGTGGGCCAAATGTGATATTCTGTGTTGCCAGGGATTATATAAAGCTATCCTGGGACGAAAAGCATATGTTCATCCTCTCTATTTTGGAAGAACATACTTGATTTAGTGATTGCTGGAAATGAATGTGCATAGTACATAGAAAGACACTAATGTGATGTGTTAGGGCCCAGACATAAGAAATTTCCAAAGGATTTGCTACAAGGAAACATTAGATCCAAAAGGTAAAGGCAAAGCACTAGGTAGGAATGAGCAGCAGCATTTATTTTGGACTAAACTCTTCCTGATCAGCCTTGATTTTTTTTACCCAATAGTTTCCTTTCCTGTGAAAACTTCCTTTCCTTTGAAACCTCAGATATTAGGTAGATGAACTGAAAGTAGATTAAACATATTGAGAGCTCCACTTCATGGTAGGACTTGTTTAGTATGTCCTTAGTATAGGGTGTGTTTTAGCATTAAAAACCCCCATGCTGGGCATGTGCACATAGCAAACAAGGCCATGCATTCAAGACAGCAGGAGTTGGGGAGCTACTGCTCCCCCAGGAAGCAGTTGGGATAGAGGGTAGAGGAATTGGTAGTGCAGCTCACAGATATTTCTTAAAAAAAAAAAAAAAATTGAAGAAAACGCGCATTCCCCAAATCCTTTCACTCTCAAGCAAACTGGATAGGTTTGGTCATCCTGGTAAGGTGCTTAGTTGAAGTTTCACAGTAAATAATGATAATCTTTTGCCTTCTTGAATTTCTCAGTTTATTTTCCTTACTAGGGGCTATGATTACCCTAGTTGGCCTCAAAACCTAAGGTTTTTTCCTTTCATAACACCTTCTTTTGGGCCTTGTCAAATCATATCCCTGTGAACCTCCCAAGCAATGACTAAGTTTGGGATCATCCCAGAGAACCAGCGGAGAGTCTCTTCCAAGCCTGCTAAGCACTGATGTCCTCTGCTTTTTTGTGAATATTTTCCTGGCTTCATAATATCCTGTTCTTCTTAAAGACCTATCTTCATCTCTAAATAATTCATCTAGTATTCCCAAACCTAGCTTCACATTACTTTTTTTTTTTTTTTTAGAGAGAGAGAATTTTTAATATTTATTTTAGTTTTCGGCGGACACAACATCTTTGTCTGTATGTGGTGCTGAGGATCGAACCGGGCTGCACACATGCCAGGCGAGCGCGCTACCGCTTGAGCCACATCCCGAGCCCCCACATTACTTTTTGTGGCTCAAGCGGTAGCGCGCTCGCCTGGCATGCATGCGGGCGGCCCTGGTTCGATCCTCAGCACCACATACCAACAAAGATGTTGTGTCCACTGAGAACTAAAAAATAAAATATTAAAAATTCTCTCTCTCTCTCTCCTCTCTCACTCTTAAAAAAAAAAAGATGTTGTGTATGCCGAAAACTGAAAAAATATTAAAAAAAAAAAAGAAAATAGACACATATATAGGAAGCCTTAAAAACAAAAAAGGTCTGGATGTAAAACATTAACCGCTTATAGTATTAAATTCCATTCTATTCTTGTCAATGAACTATATACTACAATATTACAAGATTGTAACAGTGGTAGCATTTGCTAATTCAATAATCAGGCTGCAGAATTCTTTAGCTATCCAAGACGATCCCTACAGCAGACAAATACAAACTGCCTTCCCGAGGAAAATACGGAAGGGAATTGTCTCATGACTTTATAGTCTCACCGCCTCTATCTAAAGGAAGTGATGCCTCTTTTATCTGGGGACAGGGCTAATGTTATCTCGCCCCATCTCGCCCCCAGGCAGTCTGTGTAGTCAGAAGGTGATGGCTTTCAGTTTGTTCCCTTAGGACCTCTAGTGTCACGTCGCTCATTCTAGAGGATAAGGAAAAAAAGGAAAAGGGAAAGGAAAGGAGTGGTGGAGGTGAGAAGTAAAAATACGTGAGAGAAATAAAAATATATAACATATTACCAAATACCCTATTCCGTCCCAACTGCCAGTCCTGCCTGCGTGGGCTGCTCAGTCACTTCGTCAAAGGCTTTTCAGGCGCCACCCCCAGGTGTTTGTCAGTACAAAAATGGGAGAGCAGGGTGAGCTCACTCTAAAAACTAAGACAGATGGTGAGGGGTGGCCACGCGCCTCGAGCTTTGGCTAGACAGAGCAGCAGCGCAAGGGACTGCATGGGGTGATGGGAAAGAGTCAAAATCAGCTGGCGTCAGGAAAAAGATTTTTGTTCTTTGCGTTCTCAAGAAGCCTCCCTTATTTGTTAGTGTTGCTCCCAGCAGGCCAACAGGGCAAGGACTTTATGTGATAAGCGCCTTCTCCAATTCAATCTGAGACACAGCAGCTAAACTTTGATCCCTGGAAAGCTGTTTGCAGACACTTTGGCTTCGCGGAAAGACTCAGCTCAGCGAGTACCAGAGAAAGCACGAGACGCGAATCCACTTGCGTGCAGCGGCAAGCCATTTCTAGGACCCAACTGCGCTCCTTCCGGGCCTGCGCCGCGGCTCGCGCACGCTCAGTGTAGGGGGCGGGCCGCGGCTCCGCCGGAAGCGCTTTCTCCCAGGCGGCATTCCCTTCCTGTGCAAGGCCGGCTGAGGGCTCCTGCTGCTGCTGTTTCTTCCTCCGGGTGAGTAGCGGGTTCCCGCGGGGCCTGGTGAGACTCATACAGGATCTCTCCGAGCTCTCTTAGGGACTGGCTCCACTCTGGGAAAACCCACCGGAAAGGTCACCTCGCCCTCTTCCAAGTCCCACCTCAGTGCCGCCCCCCAGCGCTCCGTAGCCCTTGCTATGGAGCGGATTAACCTCCAAGGGCGTCCCGGGCCTCGCCTTGGCTTCGGGCCCGCCCTGGGCCCTGGGTCTCTGTGGGCGCAGCCTAAAGACTTATACCATTCCCAAGGGAATCTCTATAGACAGCCTGGACACTGTGGAGGCTTAGGGTCGTCCCGGACGACTTCAGAACTAGGGTTCATGGGCCAAGGCAGCCGGAATGAGCCGGGTCTGGTTGTTGCACTGGTGCTTCTATTATTTTGTGCAAAAGTAGAGGTGTTGTGTAACCCAATTTTGAGGGCTGGGCAGGCTTTCACAGAGAATGATGATGTTAACTTGTCCTCTCTGTGAAGGCAGGAAGGCCTTCATCGTAGGACCTTGAAGTCTGTGAAACTGGGACTTTTTGAGTTTGAGAAACCCGTTGTAAAAAGCTGCAGTGACCCAGAGAAATAATACAGCATGAATGCTATACTCTCGTCTCTTAATCTGCCAGTAAATTGCTCATAGATGAGGTAGTATGATCTTAAAGTTTTCCATCCTGAAATCGAGAAATCAAAATAAACCATTTGGAATTCAGGGTTGCCTAACAGATAACTGAATTGCCGGAGTTTTGCGATACATAGAACTGAGTATATGTACATCTTTGTGTATTCGTTTTGTTGAACCTAATGTTTATGCAGGATAGAAATGCTTCCATCCTGTTATGTGCATTGGCAGCTTTTATTTGTATTCTTCTGGAATGGTATTGTTTCTGTAATAGCCTTACCTTGGAAGTATATCAGTGCTGTAAGAATGTGCTGTAAGTGCACATCTCATCTACAGATAAAATGTAAAGTATTTGCAGTTACAGTCTACAAAGCAAGAGCTTTCAGTTTCATTTCAGGATTCTGAAGTCATTTAAAAAGGTAGACAATATATAGTTTTAGAATTGCCATTAGTACACTGCTGTACTATTATGTTAATAATTTTAGAATAGGAAACTATATAAACTGGTTTCTTATCTCGGCATTTTAAAATAGGATTAAAAATTGTAACTATCTTGATGACTTTGGAATGTGCTTTGGAAACAACCTTAATTTGTTCATGTAGTTCAGTGAACATCCAGTAGATGGCAGTTTATCACTACCAACTCAAACTTTATAGACCAATGAAAATGTTTTATTGGAATGTCACCACTTTTCACAAATTGTTAATAAAACTCCTACTTTGCCTACTGGATTATTTTCATCCATGAATTGTACCTCAGATTATGCTGCCACACATTCCTACTGCATTTTCAATTTTATTCTGATGGAATAAAGACTGAAGAAGTCAATTTTTCACTTTGTGTGAGAAGTGTTTTGTAACCCAATTTTAAAAATCCATCCTGATGGAAAAATCACACTTTGATTTGTTACCCGAGGAAAGATTTCAGTTATGTGGTTTTTTTTTAATAGCTCCATTTTTAAAAATAATTCATTATAATTAATATAATTAGTTTCTTAAGTAGTTAGGCATTATTGTATATCCACTATATAGTAAGCTTTGTTGTATATAGATGTTTAATAAATGGCCATTGAATGAATTAAATTGTTTAATATCCTTGGGCCAAAATTTCTTCATCCAAAATGAAGGACTTCAGTTATTTGTTGTGTTTAAATTATTGTATTTTGGTACTGGGGATTGAAACCAGGTATGCTTAACCACCTCGCCAATACCCAGCTCCCTCCCACTTTTGTATTTTATTTAGAAACTGGGTCTTGCTGAGTTGCTTAGTGCCTTGCTGAGTTGCTGAGGCTGGCTTTGAACTTGCAGTCTTCCTGCTTCAGCCACTGGGACTACAGGCATGCACCACCATGCCCATCAGTTATGTTTAAATTAAGTAATGTAATTATTGTGAAGTGAATGGTTCTGAGTAATAATGTGAAACCTTGACTTTTGGAAATTCTGCAGAAGTCTGACTTTGTTGATTGGAAAATTTTTCTTCAGTAGAACAAATAATTTTTGAATAGTCTCTCTGTGTGACAGTTGTAAAGATGTGAATAAGATGAAAATCCTGTTTATGAGGATTTAAACTCTAGTTGAGTAGAATAGATATAAATCCAATAATGATTTAAAATAAGACATTTCTTAAAATTGTGTAGTAAAACTAAATAAATAATATAGAGAGTTAATGTGATTTGAAAGGCTTTATGGAGCAGATAAGGTTAGTGTTTGAAGTTTGTATAGAATTTGAGTCATCTTAAATGAATGAGGGGAAATGGCCCCTCCAGGGCACAGACAAATATAAGACTGAAGGAGAAATTTGGCATTTTCTATGCCAGTGACTTCATTTGTTGAGAGTTCCTATTGAGAAATTTGAGAAATGGTCAGAGATAAAAGGCTTCAAAGTGACTCTTTGGAGCTAGATGAGGATAGGTTTGAATGCTTCGGAATCCTGCAAAGGGAAAGCTTTGAAGTCTTGATAAGGAAGAAATAGAGTATACGTGAATGAATAGGAGGTCTATAATAGAATTTTAAAAATTAAAAATATTGTGGAGAGATGTTCCAGAGGGAAGGAGTTGAAGAGGATCTTTAACTTAGAAGAGAAAACAATAATTTAGAGCTGGAAGGACCGTGGATTTTAATCTCTGCAGTACCTAATTTTTAGGTGCTGTTAAGCTGTTTGCACAATTGTGATTTACTCCTTTCCACTTGAATGCAAAATATATATTCCTGTGTGTGTGTGTGTGTGTGTGTGTGTGTGTGTGTGTTTTGAGTGGCATTGTTTGAAAATGAGATCCTATTCCCCAAAATGCAATTAGTCACATCATCTCTAATAAGTTTATTGTTTTATATACTTATTGCCTTTGACAGTGAAGTGCATGCCTCACTGTAAACCCAGCTTCAGTTGTTGTAGCTGTTAAGGGATATATACTTTATGTAAAAGTAAGCATATTACTTCCTTCTTCCCTGCTTTATTTTTGTGATAGTTTTCTTGATTAAATCTTTTGAAAGTTCTATTGTTTCATATTTAGCTGGGTTGTTGGGAGCAATAGAGGGATCAAAAAATTTAATATCACTTATTAATTGAGAAAATGGAATACTTAAAATTAACCAGGCTTCAAAAACTTTTAAAAGTAGGTATGAGAAAAAATAAATTATTTCATAGTTTGAATTTCACTCTCAAAAATTATCTGGTATATAGATACCTAATTGAAGAGATAGATTGTCAGCATCATATTAGTAAAGTATTTCATTGTCAGGCAGCCGTTCTTCAGTTAGATTAGTGTAAAGTCATTATTTCCAGATTTCCAGATTCTCTGGAATATTTATTTAAAAACTGAAAGTCACTTAAGACCATGTTTTTCAGTAAAATTATTCTACTCCTAAATAAACTTGTTTTTAAATCTACTTCAATTTGTAAGAAAAGCTTTAAATGTGTTTGTTTATTTAACATTGAAAATCCACTTCTCCTTAAAAATGAAACACATTTTTCTAAGGTAGGTAGTGTTTGAATTTGATTAGAACTTAGCTTCTTGCTTAGTTCAAACATTTTAATAGTCTCTCAATGTTAATGAATATAGTTATTATTTAGTGACATTTCTCTTTGTTTTTTAAGGTTAACAATCAAGATGGTACATGCTGAAGCCTTTTCTCGTCCCTTGAGTCGGAATGAAGTTGTTGGTTTAATTTTCCGCTTGACAATATTTGGTGCAGTAACATACTTTACTATCAAATGGATGGTAGATGCAATTGATCCAACCAGAAAGCAGAAAGTAGAAGCTCAGAAACAGGTATGACTGAAATGTTTGAAGATAATTTCTGTTATGGCTAACAAACATTCTCCTTCAAAACTAAAAATAGAGTAGAATTTTAAATTAATAAGTTATATAAACCTCATAAGAAATGCAATGGTACTGAAAATGAAAGTCACTGAGATAACAGGCATGTGCCACTATGCCCAGCTGAGTTGTGACTCTTGATTCATTCAATAAGCATTTATGCTTGGTGTTAAGGAAAAAAGATAATAACTCTTGTTCTTTCAAAATGCAGCAGACAAATGTTGAGAAGAGGGCTGCATTATAAGCATATCTCTTTTTTTTTCAGTAGTAATATGATTTATCTTCATTGGCTTACAGTGTACCAGCATATTCAGAAATTCTTTTTTCTTTTTTTAAAAAATTAATTAATTAATTTTTTAATTATTTCTTACCTACATCACAATAGAGGAGTGCATTAAATTTATAATTTTTTTTGCATTACAATTCTTAATACACCTTTATACCACAATTTATCAAATCTCTGTTTGTATATAAGGTATGTTGACACCAAATTCACATCTTCATGCTTGAATTTTGTGTAATGATGACCATCTACAGGCATACCTCTTAAATCAGTAAAAAGTGAAAAATCACAGTTTCATTAACACTGATAGTAAATATATATCTGAAAAGTAGTTTTGATATTTATGAATTTATTTCCAAATTTGATTATAAAATAATTGGCTCAAGGTCTACTTATATCTTTAGCCTATTTATAACATGCTGGGAAGTCTGAGCAGTGTAGGTTGAAAAACAAAAGACTGACCATGGCCAGGTACTCTGGTGCACACCTGTAATCCCAGCAACTTGGGAGTCTGTCATAGGAGGATTGCAAGGTTGAGGACAGCTGTGGCAACTTAGCAAGACCCTGTCTCAAAATTTTAAAAAGGGGGTAGGATGAAGCTCAATGGTAGAGTGCCCCAGGATTCAAACCTCAATACCATCATAAAAAAGAAAAGAGAAAGAAAAGAAAAAGCACCTTATTATATATTATATACCTCAGTGTAGCTTTTTTTTTTTTTTTGCCATCTAGAGAAAGTCAGTTTGAGTCTCAGGTTAAGATATTGATAAGATATATTATTTTCAGCTTTTTGGGAGGTACTGAGTTAGAACTCAGGGGCACTCGACCACTGTGCCATATTCCCCAGCCCTATTTTGTATTTTATGTAGAGACAGGGTCTCACTGAGTTGCTTAGCACCTCACTTTTGCTGAGGCTGGTTTTAAACTCATGATCCTCCTGCCTCAACCTCCTGAGCCACTGGGATTATAGGTGTATGTGCACCAGTGCACCCAGCCCAAATATGGATGCTAAGGGCTATGTAAATAGATCACATCATTAAGCCTTTGGTGAAAATTATATGTATAATATTGTTCTAAATATTGGGTATGTGAAGTGTCAGAATACTGTCCTCATTGTGCTTATGGTAGGGAGAAAAAACTTGTTGTGACAATATAAATTATAGTAGTAAGTGGCATATGCTAGTTGTCTAATGAGTAGTATAGAAGACAAACTGGCTTTTGGAGAAAGGAATAGTTACCATGATTGAGCCAATTGAGTATGGTTTCATGAAAGAGCTTGGCTTCTAGGTTCTCAAGCAAGGACAATAGTAAGTAGAAAGAACATGAACACACTCATAGTGGGGGTAGAAATAGCAAAAGACC
This sequence comes from Spermophilus citellus, assembly GCF_964194105.1. Taxonomy (NCBI): domain Eukaryota; kingdom Metazoa; phylum Chordata; class Mammalia; order Rodentia; family Sciuridae; genus Spermophilus; species Spermophilus citellus. The sequence goes on along the minus strand of NC_138195.1, from coordinate 26,224,870 downwards.
TATTAAAGGAAATGGCAAATGGTCTAGTCAGGTTGGAGAAGGAAGGTTTATGTAATTAATTAGGTGGTAGAACCTTCAGGGATATGTAAGGACTACATGCTTACGGGTCCTAAATATAAAGTTTGAGATTAGGGTTTTACTTTTTCTTCAGTCTTTAATTTTCTGGTGGGTAAACTGAGGCTGATTAAAAAATGGTACAGTATTTTAAAAGTCCATCATCACCTGAGGAGACATGCTTTTTGCTTCTAATGTTATCCTGTTCCACACTAACTTACTAGTGTTTAAAACATCAAGAATGAAAAGATTATCCTGAGTTTTGGGTGTCTAAGGGCTGTAGCTTCTCTGCATTCTGTTCTTCACTACATCCCTGACCAACTATTGAAATACACTGTTGAGCAGTTGAAGATTTCTGTGTAGGCAATGATAAACCATTAAACGTATTTGAATAGGTGGGTAGTATGCAAAGCACTGCTTTTAGGATAATTCACTTTAAAGTGGTTTATAGGAGGAATTGAAGTCAAAAGAAACCAAAAGGGAGATGTGTTAGTTATAAACTACAAAAATCCTGACAAAGACCTAGAATAGGGGAATGAAATAAATTCAAAGGAATGAATGCAGGAAGCACTCTGTGATGATGTGAGGAAAGAAAAAGGACATTGTTTAAAGGAATCAAAGATTTGTCTTGATTCCTCAAAGACTGGCTAATATTTTTATAGAGGTTTGGAAATTGTTAGGGCAGGTTTTATGAGGTGATGACTTTTGAAATGTGCATATTGAGTTTGTTTTGATGGTAGGGATTCAGGGAAAAGTGTTGACACCAATTGAAATTGTAGATCTGAATTTCAGCAAAAATGTCAGTCTTAGGGGTACTTTCTTATGCCCATAAGTAATTGGCATTGGAATCATTAAAGTAGTGAGTCTTGGTCGAAATGGTGTAAGTCATAAGATTTTTGCTGTGTATGTGTGCATCATTTATAGAGCTTTTTCCAGACCACTCTCCAATCTTCACCACCACTATCCAGAATTATACATTCAAATACTTGTTGAGAGCTTTTGATATAATTGTCATAATAATCAATGCTGATAACTCCACTGAGAGTGCTGAGATCTTCAAAGGAAGTGTGATAAGTAGTAGTCTAAAGAGTAATCCTTGACACATTCTCATCTTTTAGAGAATGGGAAGATGATATGAAGCCAGTGGAGAAAGACTAGGTCATTCTGAGTTGCTACATACCTTAACTGAATTTCCTGTTTAGAAAACTAAGTAAACTTAATTTTATATATATATATATATATATACACATATAAATATAATTATTTTTTTTAATCCTCTTTTAAAGTATTCATGAGCTGTCAAGAAAGTAAGGAATTCTGACTGGGCACAGTGATACATGCCTATAATTCCAGTGATTTGGAAGCTAAGTCAGGAAGATTTTGAGGCCAGGCTCAGCAGTTCAGTGAGAGCCTATCTCAAAACAAAAAATAAAAAGGTATGAGAATGTAGCTCAGTAAAAAACACACTGGATTTGATTCCCAGTACCAAGGGGGTTGGGGGAAAGTAAGTAAGGAATTCAGGTAAGAAATACTTCAGGCAAAAATTCAGAAAGGTAAGCTGAACTTGATGACTCACTTTCACCTTGAGGGAATTTGCTGAGCCTACTGAATTTTCGTTGTCTATTCTTATGACTCCAAGGAACTCAGGATGCAAAGCACAGAGCCAGTCCAAGATAGAGTCTCATAGACAGCAAGGTAACATAAGAGTATCCAGAGATGAGTAACTCAAAAGATTTGGTTAAAATTTTAGTTTAAGCTGGGCAGGATGGCACACAACTGTAATCCCAGTATCTCCAGAGGCTGAGGATCACAAGTTCAAAGCCAGCCTCAGCAACAGTGAGATGCTAAGCAACTAAGTGAGACCCTCTGAAATAAAATTCAAAATAGATCTGGGGATGTGGCTCAATTGTCAAATGCCCCTGAGTTTAATCCCCAGTACCCATCCCCCACCAAACAAAACTAAACTAAAATTTTTAGTTTATATAGTATCTTAGCAAAAGAACAATATGTTTTTAGAGAATTGAGCAAACAAAAGGACCTGAGTCTCTGCATGAAGCAAATAATGGGAGGGTAACTATATGGGAAACCATGGGTAGGAAAAAACTAGTAGAGTTTGATGGGTGTGGTGGTGTATGCCTATAATCCCAGACTCGGGAGACTGAGGCAGGAGGATCACAAATTCAAAGCCAGCCTCAGCAATTTAGTGAGGCCCTAAGCAACTTAGCAATACCCCATCTCAAAAACAAACATAACAGGTTGGGGGTGTTGCTCAGTGGTAAAGCTTAAATAACCAACCAACAAAATTAGTAGAGTTTGTTACTCTGGTGAACATCTTCAGGATATGTCTAATGTGGACTTTGTGACTGACTTCTGTCCTTGGTAGAGAGGGGAGGAATGACACTTTTGTAAGCATATGTCCTACTTTCAGGAAAATACAAGGAGGAAAGAGGATTTTTCTTATACTTATTTGTTTCCTTTGAATTGCCCTCAGCTCAAATATGGCATTCAGCAGAGAAAAGTGACTAGAATAAAGCCAAGATATTTAAGGTACTGATTATTGTCATTTTCCCCTAATCCCCCATGTAGCATACAGAACACTGAAGACTATAATAATGGTTCCTTAGGACATTGATTATCAACTGACTTGTCTGTGTTCTGGAAAGAAAAAAAATTGAGAAAATTGGTGGAATGGGGAATATAATTTTAGAAAGCTCTAGAATTTTTTTTTTTGTTTATACCCCTCCTCACATTCTTTCATACTATCTGGAGAATAACTTTTGTATAAAGTCACCATTAGCTAAAGGAAGAGGTCGCAAAAAAGGATTGGTGTGAATGTGGTATAGAGTGGCCAAGAGAAATATGACCTAAGAAAGTGTAGTAAGTTTGGTCATTTAGTGGGGGGCAAGTATAGTTTGAGGTAACAAATATGAGCATTCCAGCCAGGTGAAGTGGTGTACACCTGTAATCCTAATTATTAAGGAGGCTAAGGCAGGAGGATTACCAAGTTTGAGGCAATTATTAGTAATTTAGACCCTGTCTCCAAATAAAATTTTTTTAAAAAGGAGAGCTGGGGATATGGCTTAGAGGTAGAATGTTCCTGAGTCAATCCCTAGTACTGGGGAGGGAGTTGGGGGAGGGGTACGAGGAGGAAGTAGATGAGATTACTAAAGAAGGTGTGTAGTAGATGGAGGAAGGTTCCAGAAGAACCAGGAGGAGTTGGGATTAGTAGTTAGAGGAACATTTTAAGGTTGAGCTAAATATTTTTTCTCAGTAACATGAAAGGGAGTGGAGGAGGTTGAAAACCTGCTGAGGTAAATAAATGTTTGAGCAGTTCAATGGGATTAAATTATTATTGACCATAGAACATTAGGGGATAGTTGAAGAAATTGGGAACTCAATTGGATGTTTGTTTTGTGGTACTAGGAATTGAAGCTAGGGCCTCACACATGATAGGGAAGCCCCTCTACCTTTAAGCTACAATCCCAGTCCTTGTTATTCAAGCATTACTTAGCAGCTTAGTGTCTGGGAGTATGGTAGTGCTGAACCAGCATTGGGGATAATGCTAATTAGAAGTGTTAAAGGATTCTGAGGAGGGTATTATCTAACTAACCACCTTATAGTTCAGCCTATGTAGGAAGTCAGATATTACCAGATAGGAGAATAATTCAGTTGGAGAATTGCCAGGAATTAAGGAATTATAGTACACTTTAAGAGCAACAATCAGATGTGAATGAGAGAGAAGAAAAATATGACTTTGGTCAGAAAGAATGTGGAATCTAAAAGCTTAGATTAAAATACTTCTTAGAGGTTGCCAGATTATTAGTAGACCTCATGTGATTTTTTTTTGGGGGGGGGTATTGAGTATTGAACCCCCAGGGCCACTTGACCACTAAGCTACATCCCCAGCCCTTTTTAATTTTTATTTTGAGGCAGGGTCTTGCTAAATTGTTTAGGACCTCAGTAAGTTGTTGAGGCTGGCCTTGAATTTGCAGTCCTTTTATCTCAGCCTCCTAAAGAGATTATAGGCGTGTGCCACCATACTTGGCCCTTATGTGATTATAAAGGCATTACAGTTTGAAAGGTGCAAGGTAAAAGATGGCATAGTTGCACTGAAATCAGGAGTAGTAACCTGGAGGTAGTTTTTGTTGGATTAAATGGGATATTTGTAAATAACTTCTAGTTTGAAGTCAGGAAAGCTTCCGGTTTGTGAGAATGTAGGATATTTAATGGTTCCCGCAGAATGTTATAGAGGGACAGGAATTTTCTGGATATATGCTGCTGTTTGGATCATACTTAAATGTAATAGGAGAGTTTTGATAGACATCTCTGTAATAAACAGTGGATATTGTTAATTGGGACATTATTATTATTGTTATTATTATTATTATTATTATTATTATTATTATTATTTTTTGTACCAAGGATTGAGCCCAGGGGTACTTTGCCATCAAGCCCCATCCCCAGCCTTTTTTTATATTTTATTAAGGTCTTGCTGAGTTGCTGAGTTGCTCAGGGCCTTGCTAAGTTGCTCAGGCTAAGTTTGAACTCACGATCCTCCTGCTTCAGCCTTGTTCACTGAGATTACAGGTGTGTGCCACTGCACCTGGTTGGGTTGTTATTTTATTTAAAAGCTTTATACTAGGTATTGTGGCACTTGCATGTAATCCCAGCTATTTGGGGGAGGATAAGGCAGGAGGATTGCAAGTTGAGGCAATTTAGGGGGAGGCCCTTTCTCAAAAAAGAGCTGTAGATATGTTAGTGCTTACCTAACATGTGCAACGCCTGAATTCAAGCCTCAACATGACCAGTAAAGAAGAGCTTTAATGTACAGGATGAGTGATTCATACTGGAACTGTTGTGGGCATTTATAAATGCAGTATTTTGTTTGTCACATTAGTTAGACTATGTACTCTTCCTGAGATAGATTTATTTAGTAATAAATCACAGAAAAGATTCAGTACCCAAAATTCATCATATACAGGAAGATAATGTACATAACTGTGTAACTGTGGCCTTAGTTTTCTTCCTGTTTGTCATACTGTCATTACAACTATAATCTTACAAATTTTGTTTCCATTATTTTGAGAGAAATAATACCTCAAATGCTTTATAAAGAACTGTACACTGGAATATTAAACTGAAACTCTCAGCTGCTAAGTAATTTTAAAAATAGCCATCATATAATGACAATTGGAAGAACTATCATTTGTTACCCCAGAAAACAGTTGTAAAACTGTATCACTGTATCATCAATCATGTGACTTTTAAAGCGTATGATTTATTGGAACCAAATCTTAGAACAGTAAAAGGTAAGGTCAATAGGAAATTAAGATAGGAAATCCATAAGGAATGTACAGTATTGTCTGAGTGAGAGAGTAGATAGAGGAATAAGGAAAGAAAAGCAGTAAAAAAGGAAACAAGAGGAGGAGAAAAAAAACTCAGTTTAGCATTGAGTTTTATACATAAGCATAGTAGAAGAGCACTATAGTACAGATATCTTACCCAGGAGCTTTCAGAACCCTATGGTAATATCAGATATTACCCTAATATTACGACAATAAGTACACTACTGCTAACAAAGAAGTTTCCTGTCTCCACATTTCCTAGAAAAAGATGTTTCTAGTCTTTATTATAAGTTTGTGATAATAAGGGCTTATACTTAACATGTAAAGATACTCAAATTCTCTGCTAGTTCTGCTTTAAGTGCATTTCTTAAGATAGTTTATCAATGATTTCCTCTACCTACACTTAAAATGGAGCAGTTCAGCTGTGACCTCAGTGAAAGAATCATAGGTTGTCCTTGTTTCTGATCTTTTTAATTAGTTCCTCTGTGTTTTTCATTTTAAGTTGTTAAAGTAACTTCCTAAAATTATTCTTCCAAAAGGACAGTTAATCTTACGAATCTTTTAGAACCTGAATGAAATGAGTGTTACGCATAATAGTTCCTTTTCCTTAATTCCTCCTTCCCCATTCTAGGCAAAAATAGTAGTTCACTGTTTCCTATCCCACTACTTCTTCTTCATTTTTTTTCCTATTCCACTTCTTAACAGCTTTTAATAATTGTACTTCACATGAAGAAGAAAAAAAATAGCAAGAAAGGGTAATAAAGTAATGTGAAAGGGTAAAAAAAAAAAAAGTGTAAAATAGTTTTTTTTAAAGAGGGTGGGTATTCAGTAAAAAGTAATTTTCCTACCTATCTGGTTTTTTTTTTGGTACCAGGGATTAAAGCCAGGGGTGCTTAACTCCTGAGCCACATCCCCAGCCCCTTTTTTTGAGCTTTTTATTTTGAGACAGTATCTCACGAGGCTATTTAGGGCCTTGCCAAGTTGCTGAAGCTGTCTTTGAACTCAGAATCCTCCTGCCTCAGCCCTCAGAGCTGCAGAGATTATAGGCATGTGCCATCGTGCCTGGCTCTTGGTGCATTTTAGTCGTATATAGTGCTGGGTGGAGGGGGGCTTTCTTGTGCATTATAGAATGACTAACAGCATCCCTACTTCAATGGTCTAGATGTTGATAGCCCCTTCTTCCCCATCTCCAAGTGTGCTAGCTAGAAGTATTTCTAGACATTGCCAAATATCTCCACGGGACCACATTTCCCCAGTTGAAATCCACTGTTTTAGAGCATTGCCCTGAAAGAACACATGTAGGATGGCTTCACATTTATAGCAGCATAATGAAAAAGAAGAATAAATTAATGTCTTTACCAGTGCTAAAATAAGATACCTTCCATAGCTGACACATAAAAGCTTTACAGACAGTGAAAGAGAAGGCATTTTCAAGAGGTAAAGGAACCTGGAAAAGGTTACTTATTTCATAGGAAGTGAAAAATTGAAAATTTATTCTATGTGATTATCTGATGACTTATTATTTTTTAGTTGTAGTTGGACACAATACCTTTAGTTTATTCATTTTTACGTGGTGCTGAGGATCGAACCCAGGGCCTCGCACATGCTAGGCAAGTGCTGTACCGCTGAGCCATAACCCCAGCCCTCCCCCCTTTATAGCACTTTTTTAGAAGAGGTATTACCAGGATATGACTAACACATATTTCTCCTAATAACCTAGCTAAACTGTAAACATAAGCTCTGTGATATGAATTTCCTTTATAGAACAGCGATATCCCTGACAAACAGCAAGATCAGCAAAAGCATCTTAGGAAAACGTAACAAAAATTGTAACATTTTAAAACATGATATACTAGAGTACCTTTATTCTAAAATGCTCACTTATTTGAAATTTTAATGTATATATAGATTTATGAGGGTTTTTTTTTTTTTTTGGTGGTGCTGGGGATCAAACCCAAGGTCTTGTGCATGTGAGGCAAGTACTCCGCCAACTGAACTATATCCCCAGCCCTCTGCATTTTAAGTAGAGAAACCAAGGCAAATATGTGTGGTGGTTAGAGTATGGGCTCCATAGTTGTATGGCTTGGATTCAGATCTTGCCTCTTCCATTTGTTAACCTTTCATCTAAGGCAAATTACTTAATCATGCTAAGCTTCAGTTTCTTTTTCCTTGATAGGGGAAAATTCATTCTACTTTATAGGATCACTGAAGATTCAGTGACTTCATCTATTTACTCTTTTGGCATAGTATTTGGCACACTCAGAAAATGTTTGTCTTCAAACATTTGTTGCATTGCTAGAACTCATAGATTTAAAACTAATTTTGCCCTACTTCCAGAATACACACACACACACACACACACACACACACACACACGTTAGAGTCATTTTATTATCTTTGGTTAACTAGATCCAGAAGTTGACATTATTATTATTTTAGTTGTAGATGGACACAATACTTTTATTTATTTTTATGTTGAGGATTAAACCCAGAGCCTCTCACACATGCCAGGCAAGCATTCTATTCCTGAACTACAACCCCAGCTCCCAGGAATTGACTCTTAACTGAAAGGGACAGTGTCTCAAAACATTTTAAGTTAGATATTTACAGACACCTGTCGTACATACCTGGATAATTTGAAGGCAGTTGGATATCTATTTTAGATTCTCTGCTAATTTAAGGAAAGAAAAAACAATTGTACATTTCTTGGTATCCTTAGCTACTTGGACTTTTATCTTGAGGTTTTACCTTTTCTTGTATGTTCATCCTAATAGGTCAGAGAAACCACATTGTACCCTAAGGTCTCCTTGAAACCATAGGAGGCCATATTATGAAGTACATCCTTTCTTCAGTATTGTATTCTATTTTCTCATTTCCCAAGAGCTGGTTAAATTGCCCTGGTTTCTGTGGAGTGGAAATTTTTTTCCTATAATTCTTAGTGTCTCACAATAGGGAAGGATAAGACCAAGAAACCTAGAATAGTCCTTGAAAATTCTTGTTTATTTATTGCTTTTTAGATTATCTGTCTTTCTATCTTGAAATACCAGTAACTAATATCAAACCAACAATGATCGCTTGTTTTTTCTTTCTAGGCAGAAAAACTTATGAAGCAAATTGGTGTGAAAAATGTGAAGCTTTCAGAATATGAAATGAGTATTGCTGCTCATCTGGTAGATCCTCTTAACATGCATGTATGTATCCTTAATCTTATTATGATTTATTTATTTTGGCTAGTGTTCTATATTAAAGGAGTGGAAGATTATGAGCAGGTTCAATGATTCTCTAGGAGGAATCACAGGACTTAGAACATAATTGTATTCACAGGTATGATTTATTCTGGGTACAAGGCAGCATCAGCAAAGGGAAAAGGGAATGGAGTAAAGTCTGGAGAAAGGCACAGTCTTCCTAGAATTCCCTCCACTTGAAGTCATAAAGACGTGCTTAATTCTTTCATCAACAAGTTGTGACAACACATGTGCAGTATTGTCTTCTAGGAAGCTTAATAGAGACACAGTCCAGGGTTTTTAATTGGGGGCTATTCATGTAGTCCTCATCTTCCTTATGTGTTTTGAAATTCTAGACTCCCAGAAGGAAAAGTGATATTAACCATAAACCACATCATTGGCACACACTGTTTAGGAACAGTGAGCTGTTGTCAAGGAATTGTGAGAACTCTCAAGTTCCCAAATGCTAGGCCTGCTATGTTACTCTTTTCTGAACACATTTTGAACACATTTGCCTAGGAAAACTTGTAATTTTATGTATTTTTCATTGTTTTATAAAACTTCTTTCCTCATGTGGGTGTTTTGATTTGTGTAGTTTAAATCTAGACCTTTTTTTTTTTTTTTTTTTTTTTTTTGTACCAGGGATTGAACCCAAGGGTGCTTCACCACTGGTTTCTCCACATCCCCAGCCTTTTTATATTTTATTTAGAGACAGGGTCTCACCGAGTTGCTTAGGGCCATGCTACATTGCTGAGGCTGGCTTTGAACTTCTGTCTCAGACTCCTGAGCCTCTGGGATTATAATCATATGCCACTGTATCCAGTTAAAATCTAAATTTTTATGGTATGTTATTGTAAGCAACACAGGATTCTGAATCCCAGTTTTTCTATTTGTGACCTTGGCAAATGGTTTTCTCAAGTTTCAGTTCTGATGTCTATAGCCCAGGGATAATAGCATAATACCTGTCTATCTATATACTTCATAAACATTTTTTTGAGGATTAGATTAATATAGTTTATAAACTCCAAGATGCTATGTGAATACTTGATTAGCAACAGATATAAATATGCTAGAATATATTTATCTAATACATTAATGTTATTGATACAAATTGAGTAAAATATGGTAGAGCCATCTCTAAATCTAGAAAATAAAAATGTGCAATACCTTTTAATATTTGTGTATAGAGAGACATATGTACACATCCCTAGATTTAAGCCTCTACTTTAATTTGATTTATGACTTTATAATGACATCTTTTAGGGCCCTAAATGTATCTATGTGTGAGTTAGTCTACAATAAGGGATAGTATGTTTTCCCAGCTATTATGAATATTTTCTTCAGATTTAGCTACTGTTTTACATCCCCACCGGTTATGGTTTGGATTTGAATTGTCTGCCAAAACCTCATGTGTGAGACAGTGCAAGAAGGTTCAGAGAAGAAATCATTGGGTTGTGAGAGTCTCAACCTAATCAGTGAATTAATCCCTGATGGGATTAACTGAGTGGTAACTGGAGGCACATGGGGTGTGGCTGGAGGAAATGGTTAATTGGGGGCATGGCTATTGGGTATATATTTTGTATCTGGAGATTAAAAAATATTTTATCTTTTAATTTTGAGATAGTGTCTCTCTATCTTTTCCCACTGCCCCCTCTTTGCTTTCTGATCATAATGTGAGCTGTTTCCCTTTCTCACGCTCTACCACCATGATGTCCTGCCTCACCTAGAGCCCAGAGGAATGGAGCCTGCCTTCTGTGGACTAAGATCTCTGAAACCGTGAGCCCTTAAATAAACCTTTCCTCCCCTACAGTTGTTCTGGTCGGGTCTTTTTAGTCAGAGCAGCGAAAAAAAGCCGACTAAAACACCATCCCACTTTTTCCCCTAAGTTATAAAAAAAAAGTAAAGCAGTGCTTCTGAATGACCCTTTTACTATGCTAGCTTAGAACTAGGTTGATTTCTTTTTCTCTTTCTGTTTTTTTTTTCCCCCTTGGAGGGGCAGGTACGCGCAGCACTGGGGATTGAATCAAGGGCCTTGTGCACTATAGGCAAGCATTCTACCACTAAAGCTACACTCCCAAGACTCTTCCTTAAAGTTTATTTTGAGACAGAGTTTCAATAAGTTGTCCAGACTGGCCTTTAACTTGCATCCTCCTTCATCAGCTTTCTGAGCTGCTGGCATTATAGATGTGGGCCCAGCTTATGGGATGGATGGATGGATATACACACACACACACACACACACATACATACATACATACATATATATACACACACACACACATTAATATTAAATTATAAACATATATAAATGTCTATATAGATATATAGATACAGCTTTTTTTTTTTTTTAAGTCCCTTTTAGCTTTATTTAAAAGAAACATTTTGATTCAGAAGGTTTTCCATGTCTATTTGAAAATATGTTGTGTTAGTCAGCTTTTTGTTTTGGTGACCAAAATACCTGACAAGAACAACTTGGGGGAAGTGAATAAACTCTTATTTTAGCTTATAGTTTCAGAGCTTCTTTTGATGGTCTGCCAGATGTTCTGGGTCTAAGGTGAAGCAGAGCATCATGGCCTAAGGGTGTGGTAGAGAAAAGCTGCTCACTTCTTAGTGTCCTCAAAGCAGAGAGAGAGAGAAAGGGGAAGGGGTTGCACGGAATGTGGACCTTCACAGGGCATTTTCCCAGTGACCCACTCTTCCAGCCATGTTCCACTTGCCTAGTTACTACCTAGTTAATTCATTCAAATTAGGTTGGATTGATTAGTTTACAGTTCTCATTAATCTAAGCATTGCACCTCTAAATATTCCTAAATTAACACAGGAACTTTTTGGGGAAATCTCATATCCAAACCATAGCATTTATTTTTCTTTTTGTTACTTAGAATCTAGCCCTGAGGTGCTTTACCCTGAGCTATATTCCCAGCCCTTTTTATTTTTTATTTTGAGATAAAGTCTTATTGAGTTGCTTAAGCCCTCACTAAGTTGCTCCTGCTGGCCTTAAATTTGCACTCTTTCTATCTCAGACTCTTGAGTTGCTGAGATGGATTACAGGCATACAGAACTGCTCCCAGCACTTCATAAGTTTGACAGTTTTTACTTTTGATGAATAAAAATCAGAAGTTCAGTGTGATTAGTATACACCTTATCTCTAAAATTCCTATTGTGTTGATAATATCTTATGTAAAATAGGTACATTCCTGGCAAAACTCTTCCCCATCAGCTGGTGCTAATTATCCTGAGCTGTTTCTCAGTATTCTTGTGGAAGTGTATTTTCTACTCAAATGGAATGAATTCAGTTAAATTCTTAACCCCACATAAAACACTGGCGATTGAACCCAAGGCCTCTCCCATAAGAGGGAAGTGCTCTACCACTGAGCTACATCCAGAGCCATAATGCTTTATTTAATTTTTTTTTAAATAGAAAGAAATTGACTTCTAAATTCCCTTTTCAAGTGTCACTGAGCTTATTAATGTCATTACTGCTGCAAAGTGTTTACTCATATTAATATACAATTTTAACTTTTTATTATTTATCTGTAATTACCAGATTATGTAATGGTTTACAATTGGGGGTGGATTTTTTGCTTTGTGAGTATACATTAGTTGTAAAATTTATATTGACTTTAACTTTTTCCAGGTTACTTGGAGTGATATAGCAGGTTTAGATGATGTCATTACAGATCTGAAAGATACAGTCATCTTACCTATCAAAAAGAAGCATTTGTTTGAAAATTCTAGGCTTCTGCAGCCTCCAAAAGGTATGGTAAAGAATATATATTTGCCGAAAGCATTAAAAGTCTAGAAGACATTATAACTTTTAGGCCTTAGAGAACTGTTTTTTGTTTGTTTTTGATGAAATCAGGTTCTCCAAACACAATGCTGCGATCCAGTGAACTGTTGTATAAGTAATAATTTTAAAATAATTTTTTATTCTGTTTACTTATTTTGGTACCTGGGATTGAGCCCAGGGGCACTTAACCACTGAGCCACATCCCAGGGCTTTTTATTGTATTTAGAGACAGGTTCTTGCTGAGTTGCTTAGGGCCTTGCTAAGTTGCTGAAGGTGATTTTGAATTCAGATCCTCCTGCCTCAGTCTCCTGAGCCACAGGATTATAGGTGTCTGCCATCACCCCCAGCCTCAGTCATTTTTTTTAATATTTATTTTTTAGTTGTAGTTGGACACAATACCTTTATTTCACTTATTTATTTTATGTAGTACTGAGGATTGAACCCAGGGTCTCACATGTGCAAGGCGAGTGCTTTACTCTTGAGCCACAACCCCAGCCCCCCTCAATCATTCTTTAGCTTCTAAAATTTTTATAAATTATTTCCTCATTTGTAGTTAGTCACCACTTTGAAACCTTGAAACTTAAGCATTGAGAATGTTTATAACTGCATTTGTAAGTATGATCCTTTTAGTTTTGTTTATGCATACAGTCTTATTATAGGCAATTCAAATAAAGAATGCAGAATCACTTTCGGGAAGGAAAGTTGGTTGCTTTTCAAATACACTAATAAGATAGTATATTTGTCACCAATGAGGATTATTTTAAATTGGAATATGTATGTATCAATTAGTCTTGTCTTTCTTTTTTTGAGTGAGAGGGATACTGGGATTGAACACTACTGAGCCACATCCCCAGCCCTTTTTTTATATTTTATTTAGAGACAAGGTCTTGCTGAGTTGCCAGGACCTCACTAAGTTGCTGAAGCTCTGAACTCAGCATCCTCCTGCCTCAGCCTCCTGAGCCACAGCGAGTGCTGTATTGTCGCGACCCCCTTGCCCGCAAGGAAGACGCAACACCGGGAATCTTCTTACAGCTGTTTATTCAGGCTCTGCAGAGTTCTTCCTCCCCCGGAAGCCCCTCCCAGCCTTAATAAAGTATCCGAACACCCAATGTGAAGCTGCCACGTGGAGCTTTCTCATAGGGTGTCAAAGAACCAAGTGCCAACTCTCCCAAAGAAGGAGTTGTTTGTCACAGACCACAACGAGGCCGGCGCCATCTTGTAATGGCGACCGGTCTGAAGAAACGGCTCACCACAGTTCCCCCTTTTGTTTTCTAAAAACAACACAGGCGAGAGTAGAGGTCCTATCCCACTGTGCAGAAGTGGCTGCATAGTATGGCTCAGCACATACTTATATATTTCTTGCAGATAGAATGGAAAGTTACCAGTAGGCGGGAGCAAGGGCGGGGGGAGACAGAAAGTTCTTGTTAACTCATACCAAGCCTTCAACCAGGAACCTTATCGGACCCAAGCAGGTCAAGACGTTCCCACATGACCGTTATAGGCTGAATAATATGAAAACAGACACCACAAGTCCTTCAAGGCCTGGTGAGCTGCCTCAAGGCCTTGTGAGCTGGCCTCTTTGACGTGCACAACAAGAAACCAGGGCTGGATCCAAGCCCTGGGGGCCGGGGGGAGTCCGTGCCAGCAGTTCCCCCTCTTTTGTTTGTGGCACGTCAAAGGGAATCAAGTAGCCCCTGTCTTAGGTCGTTCACTGCCCTTACAGTGCTTACCCGTCTCTGGGGAGGCCCCATTCCCCTGTCTTAGGTTGCAGTGCAAGCGTGAAAGTTGCCCGTCTCTGGGTACTACAAGATCAGCTCGTTGTTGCCAAGGCGTTTAGTGGTATCTATTCAGCCAGTCATTATTAGGTCTTTAATTGGTTCCGGTTCAACAGGGCATAGAGTCAGAGGAGAGGAATAATAAAAATAAGGAAGAAAAGGGGGCAAAAGGAGAAAGGCATGAAGCAGGAATCATTGTAGAAAAATCATCTTCGAATTGGTCGGAGACAAACTTCAGTAAGATCATCTTTGGTTTGTAGGCGTTGATAATGGACCTGTATTGGCTTAGAAGTCAGAATGTTAATTTGGTCTTTAATAAATTGTGTCATTCTCTTGACAAGGCAGGGGCCTACAGCAGCTACAAGAAGGAGACCGAAAAGCGGTCCCATTACAGTGGACATCAAAGGAGTCAGCCATGGGGTATTTTTAAACCATTGTTCAAACCATCCTTGTTGTGCTTCAAACTCCTTTTGTCTTTTAGCCAATCTTTCCGTGACCTTTTCTATAGTTTTAGGATTACCCCAGTGTGATCTGCATAAGCATAACACTGTTCCTATAAAGCTATACATAGTTCTCCTTCCCTTACGAACAATAAATCTAGTCCCCTCCTATTTTGTAACACAACTTTTGAGAGGGAGGTGAGGGACTTTTCCAAGGCGGTAATTGATTTGGCCATGGCTGTTAAATCCTCATTCATAGCCATTTGTAGATTTAGTAATTGACCTCCCTGGACATAGGTGGCTGTCCCTGTTCCTATTCCGGTTGCTATTCTGCCTATGCCCAGTAGGAGGGCAATAGTCATAGTTATGGGTTCTCTGGGGAGCCGAGTATGTCCCTCAAGGTGTCCCAGGGTGTAGTCTGACCCATGATAAGATATCCTCGGCCATAGTTGTACCAACACACAGAAATCAGTAGTTGTATTTAAGACTGCCATGGAAACACAGGGAGTTAACCCAGTATTGCAAGCAAAATAGGACCCTTTGGGACCCCACAAATAATCAGATTGAGATTGATTTATTGGTCGGGTGATGTTGCAGAAATGTTGGCGTGAAAGCGGCACCTTTCCCAAGCAAACCCCTTGCCCCATGACCTCCGTGATAGTCAACTTATAGCTGGGCAGAGAATAACATTTAGGATCTGCAGTGGTATTAGAGGATAAATTAGACAGTATCGTTACCCCCTCATAATAGGGCGGCCTGGAGGTCAAGCATAGCCAGCAATCTTGGGTCCTGTTAGGATTAGTGGCATTGAGAGCGAAGAAGGCTCCTTGGACCAAATTAAGAAGGCGATCTCCAGTTCCAGGGTATATGGGCTCAGGGGCATAATCAAAGGTTTGATAGCCCATAGTTTTTGTTTGACCGCTGGGGGAAGGTTTTACTGTTGGGGCTATGGGCTGCTTGGGTCCAGATGGGGCCTTTTGGTCTCCGAGCACCTGATTAGGTCCTATTAGACTTCCAGTAGGCTGTTCTGTGGTCAATTTGAGCCGAAAAAGCAGGCCAGGATTGTACTGTCCGGGGGTGTAAATACTCAGCCCCCAGAGATATCCTTAAGTCCAATCTGGTTGTTGTCTTCCATTGGAAGTAAACTGAATAGTAATATTTGTTTGCCAGAAATGGGCATAGTCATTCCTAGGTGAATTCTTAAGTCAATACCCATTACTAGAGGTTTCACATCCCCAGGAGGCACAATAATAGGCCTTAGGTCCCTGGCAGCATCTATATATTTTCCCCTCCTTTATTTTTTGTAGATAAATTTTTAAATGTTGATGGGCTCGTTCCACAATAGCTTGTCCCTGGGGGTTATAAGGAATACCTGTTTTGTGTTCAATCTCCCATTGGGTGCAGAACCGTTGAATTGTTTGGCTTATATATGTGGGTCCATTGTCTGTTTTGAGACAACGTGGACTGCCCATGCAAGAGAAAGCTTTTAAGAGATGTCCAATAACATCTTTGGCCTTTTCTCCAGTGTGTAATGTAACAAAGATATAGCCAAAGTATGTATCAATAGAAACATGTACAAAAGACAGCTTACCAAAACTAGGGAAGTGGGTAACATCAGTTTGTCAGATATCATTGGGGTGTAAGCCTCTAGGATTAACACCCAAACTGGGGAAATGAAGAAATGGAGCACATACTGGGCACAGGGAGACAATTTGTAAAGCTTGATCACGCGAGCATCCTGTGCGGAAGCGTAAAGATTGTGAATTTAGATGGAATTTAGCATGGAGTTGTGAGGCCTCATCATACTTGGTTATAGTGTATACTAGGCCCATATTATGAGTGGCAGCATCTGCTTTAGCATTACCTTCCGCCAGAGGCCCAGGAAGCTCCGAGTGTCCTCGGATATGTCCAATGAATAAAGGATCTCGTCTAGCCCAAACAAGGAGCTGAACCGTTTGTAATTGTTCCATGATAGTGGATTGCCTGCCAATATAAGGGGCTGTTTTAATAACTGAGGCTAACTTAGCAACATAGAGACTATCAGTATACACATTAAGTGGGATGGAATTGTATAGTTTAAGGGCCATAATTAGAGCCTCAACTTCTGATCTTTGGGCAGACAGTTTAGGAACAGGGTGTCAAATTACTTGAGATCCATCAAAAACAACAGCAAACCCCCCTTTTTGCTCCGTCTGTATAAACAGTTTGAGCTCCCGAAATAGGCTCTCTTTTAATAATTTTAGGAAAAATGATAGGACATCTCTTAAGGCCTTCTAGAAGTTTATGTCGGGGAAAGTGATTATCAATTTTACCTTTGAAAGTACAAAGAAAAAGACACCAAAGATCATGTTTTTGTTGTAATTTTAAAATCATATCTTGGGTATAAGGTTGAATGAGAATGTCAAGAGTCTTTTTAAATAGTGCATCACCCAAATATTTGGCTTTCCAGAGCAGATTTATCACCAGTTCATAAAAGGGAGTTATCACCCGAGAGTTAGAAGCAGGTAAATGGACCCAATAGATGGGACTAGTCTGTCAAAACACTCCAGTAGGAGTTAATTTTGATGGCAGGATTATAAATGATAGGGGTATAGAATAATCTATCTGGGTAACCTGC
The DNA here is from genome assembly GCF_964194105.1 of Spermophilus citellus. Lineage (NCBI taxonomy): Eukaryota > Metazoa > Chordata > Mammalia > Rodentia > Sciuridae > Spermophilus > Spermophilus citellus. Next base: position 26,207,625 of record NC_138195.1, on the reverse strand, counting down.
ATCTCTTGTAAGGCTGTTTCTATTAACCTGAGTGCCTTCAAGGCTTTTGGAGTAGGTTTTCGCAGGGAGGTGGGTGAGGGGCCTCCTCTCAAAAGGTCATACAGGGGTTTAAGTTAGTAGTTTAATATACTTAATGTTTAATCAACAATGTGAATTTATTTACCAAAATTAATCCCTATCTTAAACAGTAAGAATTGTTAGGCAACAAGGATCTTTCTGTAAAGAAATAAACTCACATTCCAATAGGTGTTTGTCATGTCAAAATATGGACAAAATTTTAGCTCACATTAGTATGGTTAAATTAGGAAAATAAACTGAAATATCTTTAAGTTAATTATAGTCAGTTTAGTATATGAAATTTTTTCTCTCTTTTTTGTTTAGATAACAATATAAAAATCTTTTTACTTAGGGAAATGAATAGAAAGACCTTATTTTACCCAAAGATGATTTCTTTCTTCTTCTTAGGATCCATGTGTGCTTTGTCTTTGTTGGAACATCTTGTTCTTTAAAAAAAATACACTTTGGAACAATTTCTGAAAACCTTAGGATCCATAAACAAATTATTATACTTTGATAAGAAATATCAATGAAAATATAGTTAAAACCCTTAGATATTTTGTAGAAATAATTATAATAATTTATCATCTTATGAGTTTAAACAGTAACTTTGAGAAGGAGAAACTACGTGATTGCATTTTCACTTAAAAGCAAATTTACAGTAAACACATTTATCTCAAATATCTGTAACTGAAAAGGCAGAGTATCTGATAAATGTAAATATAAAACATAAATTATGGGTTTTCTGTTGAAGAAAAACAATTAGGCAAATATATATTAATTAATCAATTAGGCATGTGCTAATTAATTTATAGATTAACAAATATAGGTTATTTAAATATCTAAAAAATATATATTAAGAATAAGAACTTAACTTATAATTGTATTAACTTTATGTAACCACGTGGTCTTAAAATATTTGGATCCATGTTAATTTATTTTTAACTAGGAGTGCACTCTTCTATGTGACGTCACTTGATGTACTGAAATAAGATCCTTGAGTATACATTTTTATTTTTATAGTTAGCAATTAGAATAAGGATTTTTTGGTCATCACAGGAACCTTGCCGGCTTGTTCCTGTGGCAAGCAAATGCATCCTCATAACTTCCAAAATTAAAAGTAAAATATAAAGAAGCATATTTGATATCTCTCATCAATAGAACATTATTTAGTAACACAACTACAGAGAAAAGTCAGGTTATTTAACTTGGAACTAGCATAAATTTAGGACTGTAACATAGAAAGCTGTGGAATTAAATTTTGTCTGAAAAAGATATCTTTTGTTAGCATTGATAGGCAGGCATGTTTCAAAAATATAGGCTCTGAGTAGCTCCGGTAGAAATCTGAAACACAGCAAAACAGGTCAGTGGCTGGAAGGCGGGACTAGAAGTCCTGTCTGAGTGACTGTGGAAGAACCAATCGGCAGCCCCCAAAAGTGTGGGAGGTGGGACCAGGAAGCCGCTCTTCTGGCTAGGCACCCCATGGTTACCATGGTGATGCAAGCAACATGGAGTCCGCTGCTCATTTTGGAGGCAAAAGTTCCCCAAGGTTTCCTAGCCGATTGCATTTTGTTTGATTTTGTCTGCATTTTTCCCCGCCTGGCCAAGATCTTACTGCGGTAGCAGCTTGTTCTGTCTCTGGACCGCCCCGTACACTCTGGCTTCCGGGGCCCGGGGTGGGCCCCTGTTCCCGTTTCCCGGCTGCAGTGGGCGTCCCTGAGCATCAAACTTGGAATTACGCTCGCTGCTGTAGCTATCTGAGCATAGACCCCAGGACCATAATTAATTTGCTGATTTATGATAGCATATTGTCCTGAGCCTGTTAAAATTTCAAGGTTACACTGTGGGAAGCCGGCGTCCTGATTGACTCAGGCTAGCTCACGACACCTCTCTTGATTTTCACTTGTCCACAACAACAACAACAACAACAACAACAAAAATCCCTCCGGACAATACAGCCCTGCAAAGTTGTTGCCAGTCACTAGGTGTCAGCTGATTGGCAGAGAAAAACTCGAAGAGAGTCAATGTAAAGGGGGCATGGGGTCTGTAATTAGTAATTGCCTCCTTTAGTTGTTTAATGTCCTTAAAGGCTAAAGAAACATACACTCTGGCCGGCTGTCCATCGGCATCCAGGTTTTCAATTACTGGAAAAGTTTGGGATATCTTAGGCTGCCACTGAACACCCCCCCTGCCTTCTGGGGTTGTCCTCGTTCCAATCGGGGTTATAAGGAGGGAGCGCAACAGGGATCGGGGCCGTAGATGCTTTAAATCTTGACTTCTTCATTCGACCCTCCAGTTCCTCTATCTCCCTTTCCAGTTCCTCCTCCTGCCAGCTGTTACCATGGAGCCCAGTTAGTAACTCCCTTATCTTAGAAATGTACTCAGCACTGTGAAGCCCAGCTCAAGGCCAGGGGCCTTGTTACATATTTGTGTGAAAAACTAGTAAGGGAGTGTCTAGCGCCTGGAGTGCTGATCTTTTCAGACAGTAGCCAAATAAAACAGGACACAGCAACAAAAGAAACACAGAAAACAAAAGTGAAAGTACACAGTGCAGCTGCAATAAAATATGAGGCTCTCTCTTTCTTAGTAGAGGAGCTGATTCCGCTTTGGTCGCGGGTCCCACTAACCGGGACTATCAGGTCCCGCCCACCGGGACTATCGGGTCCCACTCACCGGGACTGTGGGGTCCCACTTACCGGGACTGTTCAGTGCACCACCTCTGACGACTTGCAAGTTTTGATTTTCCCGGGTCTCGGCACCACTTGTCGCGACCCCCTTGCCCGCAAGGAAGACGCAACACCGGGAATCTTCTTACAGCTGTTTATTCAGGCTCTGCAGAGTTCTTCCTCCCCCGGAAGCCCCTCCCAGCCTTAATAAAGTATCCGAACACCCAATGTGAAGCTGCCACGTGGAGCTTTCTCATAGGGTGTCAAAGAACCAAGTGCCAACTCTCCCAAAGAAGGAGTTGTTTGTCACAGACCACAACGAGGCCGGCGCCATCTTGTAATGGCGACCGGTCTGAAGAAACGGCTCACCACACTGTATGTCAGCTTAGTTTTTTCTTTCTTATCCTAAATCTTTTATTTGCCTGTAGCACTTAACAAGTAAAACCCTCACAAAAAACATCCATCTTAAAAAGAAGTATGAATTTTTAGGCTTCTACAAAGCATAAGATAAACATATATTTGTTTTGTTTAAATTGGTTATGTAAGTGCCAAATTAAGCTCAAGAAACTAGTTAAAAGATTGTGAAACTAAGAATTAAAGCAAAATGCTTTATGATGTTAACTTATGGACTACTACTCATTTACCTCTCTTAATACATACTAACACTGTTTAGACCACTAAACTGCTAAACTCACTGATAATATGTCAGTTGAATCTTAAAAATGAAATATAACATACATAGATAAAATATTTGAGTGAATAATTATAAAGGTAACATGTAACTATCACCCAGGTTAAGAAGTACAATATTGATATCTCCTTATGTATACCTTATTTATCATAACTCTATCTGCCAGAAGATTATGAGATTTAAAAGCCTTCATTTCAAGTTTAATTTTCAGACACTAGCAACTACTTACTTAGTAACACTAATTTTGATTTACAAAGAGAAATAATTGGAAAATATTAATCTTCTGTCCAAACTACTAGGAGAAAAACATGAAACGATCAACGAATACTTTGAAACAAATATGGCATTCTAAAAGTAGTGCATATGTTTACAATGGTGTAACTGTAAAGTGTACAAAATACAGAGGCTTTCATATGAATGGTTCTAAAAATTCTGATATAATTAATATTTACATATGAATTTGCTAGTAAATGTGCAGCCCACATTATTATATGATCAAAAAATGAGATATAATAATTCCACAACACCAGCAATGATCCATGTGTTTTCAGCTTTAAATGAAATGTCATTAGATGACTATTCTTTATTGTTTCACATGGCTATCCAAAAGAAAAATGTCAGTTGAAGGATCAGATTATAATTGACTTAAGTAAATTTTAAGCAGCTGTAAATGGACTTGAATTAAAAATCGTAAATTCTGCTTGAAAATATTAACTTGTCCTGGTAAAGTTTATGGAGTTAAATTTCAAAATCAGCTTTAGAAATGTTTAAAACTTGGGCTAGTTGATGGCCAAGCGCAATGGCACACGCCTGTAATTCCAGCGACTTGGGAGGATGGGGTAGAAGGATCACAAATTCAAAGTCAGCTTCAGAAATGGTGAAGCACTAAGTGACTCAGGGAGATCCTGTGGCTCAGTGGTCGAGTGCCCCCTGAGTTCAATCCCCAGTACCAAAAACAAACAAAACTTGGGTTAGTTTGATGTTGTAACATGAATCTTAAAGAATTGTGATCAATAGAAAAATATGTCTACTCTTTAGGAAAAGTTTGACCATTATTTTGAGATGCCTGATGTAAAAAAAAATATATAAGGTTTATGGAAACAAGCTCAAGTTTTTTATTTAAAAAAAAATTGAAAAGTGGGCTGGGAATATAGCTCAATGATAGAACTCTTGCCTAGCTTGCTCAAGAACCTGGCTTTGATCCCTTGCATGGCAACCAAAAACAAATTCAGTTTTTTGACATGTGTTTTATATAAATATTTTATGCAAAGTATTTATTTTTTTCCTCAGTTTGAATTTTATTTTTATTGTCCAACATTAAGAAAATTTGTATATCTCCATGGGGCTGGGGTTGTGGCTTAGCGGTAGAGCACTTGCCTACCATGTTCGATGCCCTGGGCTTGATCCTCAGCACCACAACTGTCCAACTACAACTGAAAAATAAATATTTTAAAAAAATTTGTATACCTTCATATCTATTATACTTTACTCCAAAGAAAGCAAATATTTCATTATCTTGAAGATAATAATAAAATAATGTTAATTTTTCAGGTGTTCTTCTCTACGGACCTCCAGGCTGTGGTAAAACATTAATTGCAAAGGCTACAGCTAAAGAAGCAGGCTGTCGGTTTATTAACCTTCAACCTTCAACATTGACTGATAAGTGGTATGGAGAATCTCAAAAATTGGCTGCTGCTGTTTTCTCCCTTGCCATAAAGCTACAGCCTTCCATCATCTTTATAGATGAAATAGGTATGTTGTTTTCTATGTGAGCCTTTTGAAAAGTCATTTTAAAGGTAATATTTAGAAAACCAGATTTAATTTTTAACAATTGTTAGGCTCTGCTAATGAAACAAAAGGCATAACTCTCAGCTGAATATTCTGTATCTCATATCTGTGTTTTGGAATGAATCATAGCCTTTTCATACCCTTGCTTGATAGGCTTTTCTCTCTTAATAGTATTCAGTGGAGATATATGTACATGTTTTATTATGCATATATGTTTATCTAGGATAGGTTCCTAGAAGTTGAACTTTCTTCAACTTCACTAGGATTACAAGTTCTTCAAAATGATTATACCTAGACACTCATAACAGTGAATTTGTTTCCCAGCATACTAAGATTTATTTTTTCAGACATTACCATTAATTTTTGCCGATTTGAAAACCAAGAATTATCACACCATTATTTTAATTCATGTTTTACTAATCACTAGTAAATTTGGATGTGTTAATATGTTGATTCGCTGTTAGGGTTTTTTGCTTGTAATTTCCAGTTTTTCTTTGGGGAATTTATATTTTTCTGGATAATTCGTTGTTGATGTTTATTATAATTACTTCAATTTGTTTATAGTAGTTTCTTTTACAATGATTTAAATGGCTGCAGTGATTTAAATTTGAAAGTAGTCACGTTTATAAGTATTTTTCCTCTGTGATTTATGCTTTTTATGTCTGGTTTACAATACTTTACACTATCCCCACAAATATTCTTAAAATTTTTTTTTATTATATGGTATGAGATAGAAATCCAATTCCATTTAGACAGCAAACTTATAAAAGAGACCATCCACCAGATTGCTAAATAAAAAGCACTAAATTGCATAGTAGAAATAAATCTGAATACATTAGCTGTCATAAAAATAGCAAATTAACTACACTTCCCAATTAAAGAAATAGATTGAAATTATTTTTAAATCTAGCTATATACTCTCTTTTTTGAGATGCATACCAGAACCCCAAATATTGAAAGAATAAAACAATGAAAAAATTCCCAAGGCAAATACATAACCAAAACGTTTCTTTTGCTACAGATTAGAAGTTCTTTATTCTTCTTCTAGTGAAACATTTAACATACGTACTTGTCTTTTTCTTTGGTATGGGGATTGAACCCAGAGTGCTTAACCTCAGCTCTTTTTATTTTTGATTTTGAAACAGGGCCTCACTAAATTACTTAGGTCCTTGCTAAGTTGCAGAGATTGGCTTTGAACTGGATCTTCCTGGCTTAGACTCCTGAATTGCTAGGATTATTGGTGTGTGTCATTGTACCCAGCTATACCTACTTTTCTTAAATGTCTAAAGCCTAATCATCGTCTCTGCCCTCCTTGTAAGCTATATAGTGACCTTAGAACTTCTACACATTGATAATTCCCCCTAAATTTTACATGTTTTCCAACATTTTTCCTTTTTTATATCTTACCTATTACTGTTATTTTCATTGCTTTTTCACCTACTCACATTTGCCAGTTTTTTATTCACCAGTGCTTCTTAGATCTTGCCTTTTCTGGATTTAATTTTCTTATTAAAGTCTTAAATTTCTTTCAGCAAAGGTTGTAAGGAGTGAATTCTTTCTGTTTTTAGATGAAAGAGTGTTAATTCTTTCTGCCTTATCTCTTAAATGATACAGAATTATTTTCCCTCAGCATTTTGAAGTTTCAGTTTCCATTGTTTTTCAGACTTTCTTGTTGCTTTTGAGAAATCTGCTTATTGCCTAAGATATCTAAAGATTTTATCTTTTTTCTCTAGTTGTTTAGGTGTTCTATTTGCTAAGCCTAGTAAACCCACAGTAATGCGTTTTGATCTGAGAATTCATGGCTTTCATTACTTCTGAAAAATTCCTCAGGCCTATGTATTTTTTGAATGTTGTAATTCTTCCAGTGCATAAATTATATAAAGGGTAAATAATTAATTTCTAAAGTTAAGGACCTTTTTTTTTTTTTTTTTTTAAAGACTCCTTTCTACGGAATCGTTCAAGCTCTGATCATGAAGCTACAGCCATGATGAAAGCTCAGTTTATGAGTCTCTGGGATGGTTTGGATACTGATCATAGCTGCCAGGTATTTGAGTAAAACTTGGTTACACTAAACTGGTTGTTTTATTATTAATTGGAAATGTGGTGAGCCACTTAATACTTCCATACAAAAGTTTTTTTCATAATATTTATACTTATACTGTATTATACTTATCACAATATAATGTGTTCAGATACATAATCTTTATACTTTTTTTTTTTAAGAAAGAGTGAGAGAGAATTTTAATATTTATTTTTTAGTATTTGGCGGACACAACATCTTTGTATGTGGTGCTGAGGATCGAACCCGGGCCGCACGCATGCCAGGCGAGCACGCTACCGCTTGAGCCACATCCCCAGCCCCCATCTTTATACTTTATACTACTTGTCTTTTCAAAAAATACAAGTGATGGGGCTGGTGCTGTGGCTCAGTGGTAGAGCGCTTGCCTAGCATGTATGAGGCCCTGGGTTCGATTATCAGCACCACATACAAACAAATAAATAAATAAAGGTCCATCAATAACTAATAAAAATATTTTTAAAAAAACACAAGTGACGAAAATTCAAAAGAAATAGTTTGTGTAAATTATCCATTTTGAGGGTTTCACGTTTAGTATTGACAGATCGTTTAAGTACCTGAAATAGATGGTGATGGAAGAGAGAAAACGAGGGTAAAGCCCCTCTTTGGAATTTTCAGAACCATTATGCCAAAGAATTGACTAGTGTCTGTGGGTGTTATTATTCTTTCTTTTCCTTTTGAGTCTTACCCATAATTCCTTATAGTTTTTCAGTTCTGTGTATATGTATGTGTAGTGCTGGGTTTGAAATTTTGAGCCTTGTACATGCTAGGCATACTCTGCCACTGAGCCCTACTCTCAGTTCTTATGTCCTTTGTCTTCTCATTTTACTGTGCTCAATAGCTGCTGAAACTTGTATACTTTCTCACTTACTGTCACATGAGCCTTCCTTTAGATTTCTTCGTTTATGCTAAACAGTCCTTTATCTAGACTTTGTCTCTTGCTGCTACAAGGATGTGGAAATGGGTGAGTTCTCTTGTTATGCCCCTAAAGAGAAAGTCAACTTTAGTGTTCAGTTTTCTTCTTTTGTGTTCTCACTTTCATTTACTTGATCTCTGAATATTTCATATTTTTTGCCAGCTTAATGGTGTTTACATGGGTATGTTTCGGTATGCTAGGGAAACGCAGGGCCTAACACATTAGGCAAGGCTCTACCGCTGAGTTGCATCCTCTGCCCTCAATGATGTATTTTAAAAGTAAAATTAAAATTCATTTTGCATTTTATTTTTTTCTGCATATTGCTGGAAATAGAAATCCCAGAACCATTTTCCCATAGTTTCTTCATGAATTATGTCACATGGAAAAATTAATGTTACTTTAGCTTTTTTTTTTTTTTTTTTTTTTTGTACTTGGGGTTGAACCCAGGAGCACTTAACCACTGAGCCACATCTGCAGCCCTTTTTATTTTTTTTTATATTTTTACTTTGAGGCAGGATCTTGATAAGTTGCTGAGGGTGGCTTTGAACTCATAATCCTCCTGCCTCAGCCTCCTGAGCCTTTGGGATTATAGGTGTGCACTACAGCCCCTAGCTTGTTTTGTCTTTTCAAAAAAACACAAATATATTTGAAATCACATCTTTCATAACTTTTTTTTTAGACACAGATAGGAACAGAACCCAGGGCCTTGTGCATTCTATCACTGAACTATACCCCTGACCCTTTTTTTTTAATATTTATTTTTTAGTTTTAGGTGGACACAATATCTTTATTTTATTTTTATGTGGTGCTGAGAATCAAACCCAGTGCCTCACGCATGCTAGGCGAGCGCTGTATGACTTGAGCCACATCCCCAGCCTCCCTTGGCCCTTTTATCACTTCTTAATAATTCAGCTGCATTTCTTTAATTATTCTTTTTTCTCCTTTCCCCATCTCCTTTTGGCATCCAGTTAGATGTATGCCTTTTGATTTTCATATTGTTTTTTTATACTTCATTCTGAGTAATTTCTTTACCTCCTTTTGTTGTTGTTCAATTTGATAAATCTGTGTTCTTTTGGAGCTCTTCTACTGTAAAGGAAACATTGATCTTATTTTTTTAGATTGTTTTTAGAGGAAATTTTTTTAGATTGTTTTTCAAGTCTATTGGGTCAATTTTGATAGGCTCTTGCTGGTTACTTATGTTCCCAGTTCAATCAGAAAACCAGAACTGTGACATCAACTAACCAACTTTAATAGTTATTCTGTACTGTATAGAGGAAATAATTTATATGAAAGGGAACACTACCTCGGAATTGTTGTAAGGAACCAGTCTGAGTACAGCGCCTTAAAAGGTGCCTGGCGTAGATTTATAACTCCATAAAAATATATTAACATACTGATTTTTATAATCTGTATTCAATAAATCTAACATATGACTCTGTACGTCTATATTCTTGTGACTTTCTATCATTTGTAGTTTGAATTTATAGCATTTTTTTTTGTTGTTGCTACTTAGTGGATACTTTATTTGATAGAACTTTGTGAATTCTTCGAAACTCAAGTTGAAGGTTTGTTGCTCAAAGGAAATTTTGTATTTGCCTTCTGCTGGATTTTTTTTTTTTCCCCAACACAGATATGTAAATTCAAGCCAGGCCCAGTGGCCCACTCCTTTAATCCCAGCAATTTGGGATGCTGAGGCAGGAGGATTGTAAGTTCTAAGCCAGCCTTGGCAATTTAGCAAGACCCTGTCTCTATAAATAGAATATAAAAAGGGGCTGGGAGTGTGGCCCAGTGGTTAAGTGCCCCTGGGTTCAAACTCCAGTACCAAAAAAAAAAAAGAAGAACAAAACAAAAAATAACCCAAATATGTAAATTCCAAGATCCAGCATGTTACCTGGCTACAAATTGTGAAATCTGAAGAACTTTGTGTGCATATATACCACCCCTTCCCCATGAAGGCATGCTTTTACTAAGTGAATTTTCTAACATTTGACCACTTTTTGAGCATGTAGTATGTAATGAGTCCTGGCTTCAGGTAGAGTGTGCTCTAATAAGGTGTTATAACCTGAAAGATATTCAATACATACCATACATTCTAGGTTTTATACATGTCTATAGGGTATTTGGTCAACTTCTACTTTTGCTTGCTTACTTTATGCATAGGCTTTACTGATGGCCTCAATTCCTTTTTTTTTTTTCTTTCTTTTTTTTTTTTATTGGCAGACTTAAAGATCATCATCATTATTTTGGTAGCACTGGGGCTTGAACCTTGGGGAGCTACATCCCCCACTCCTTTTTTATTCTATATTTTGAGAGAGGGCATCACTAAGTTGCTGAAGCTGGCCTTGAACTTGGCAGTTCTCCTGCCTCAATTCCCAAGAAGCCGGAATTATAGACACATGCCATTATACTGACTACAGATTAATTTGTTTGAGATATTTTTATATTTTATTATTCTTATATGTCTTGTTGCCACAGGGCTTTAAGGGTCTCTTAAAGTTCACCACATTACCATAAATTAAAATTCTGAACCACATCAATTTGAAGAAGAAAATTAGGCCACATGTCCTAAATTGCCTTTATGAAAAGTCTATTTTTTATGAGATTTTGAAATAATCTTTAGCTCTATTGAATGGTTAGAGAAAAAAGCACAACATAAATTTCACAATGGTATTTAACTCAGACAATTTAACTCAGACAACCCATTTGAGAGAAAACATTTTAATTTCAGAATATAGTGTTCATCTATTTAGGGCAGAGAATATTTAGTCATTTCGATATAGCATACTCTAGAACTGCCTGTCTAGCATGTGCAAGGCCCTGGGTTTAATCCCCATTATTGCAAAAATAAGCAAAGAATAGAAGTAGAATATAAGATTTGATAGATATTTTAACTTGTTATGAGATTATATTTCAAAAATTAAAACCTCTTGAGCTGAGGAGGTCTAGATAGTTCTGATACAGCACAACTGAGTTTGCAGAACAATGAGTCCTTATTCCATTGATAGCAATTGCTTTTTTGATTATGATGAGTTTTGAATTGAAGAGCCAATAGAAGATGTTGCTATTATATTAAACTCCAGAACCTTTTTTTTTTCATTTTAACATTTTTTTTATTGGTTTTATTTTTTAAATACATAACAGCAGAATGCATCACAATTCTTATTACACATATAGAACAATTTTTCATACCTCTGTTCAGAACCTTTTTTTTAAAAAAAACTTTTATTGTGTGTTGAGGGGGTTAAAATTGATATTAATAATTTTAAATAAAAATTTTAGACATGTTACTTTGCTTTTTCCGTATTTTTTGTTGGTTTATTGTAGTTGTACAAAATGGTGGCATTTGTTGTTACACCTTTATATATGCACACAATAAATAATATAATTTGGCCAGTATAATTTCTCACTATTTGCCCTTTCCCTCCCTTTAGATATATTTTACTTTCATATGAATTTCTCAGATCCCAATTACTTTTAATTAACTAAGCAAGTCTGTCACCTGGAGGAAAAATATATATACAAATATAAATTTAGGAAATGTTAGCTTCACAATGTAATGCATCTCCATGCTTGGATTAAGTGACCCTAGAATCCAGTATTGATGCTCATCCCCATTTTTCTTTACTGGCATCTTACAATTGATAAAATTATTAAAAAAGAAAAAAATTCTACCAAACAAGTGATTAAATGGATTAACTGCATAAGATAAAGAATACATAAATGTTTTTACATATTAAGTATCAAAAGAGAAATTACAAGTGATATAGAGTAGCTTATTGAATACTGACTATACTGAGTCGCAGAAAATCATAAAAGATATTGTAGTTGAGAAAATATTTGAGGGACTAGGGTTGTGGCTCAGCGGTAGAGCGCTTGCCTCGCACATTCGAGGCCCTGGGTTTGATCCTCAGTACCACATAAAAATAAATAAATAAAAAAAAATATTTGAAAAAAAATTAAAAATGGGTAACATTTTAAGAAACATTCTAGGTAATAAGTAGCCTAAGACCAAACAAAAAACCCAGTAGTAAGGTGAAGTGCTAGAAAACAGAATCAAGGAATTCAAAGCAATTTAGTTATATAAAGGACTTTCATGATGATAAAGCACGAGTGATTGTAGATACTTACACCTTCACTCAAAGAAGCAAATGTTAAAAAGTGATTTTAAGGATAAAGACAGAATCTTAACACATTAATCCTATTTAGTACAAATGAACTAAGAATTCAAAATGGGAAACAATATTAATTTTTTAGTATTTAAGCAGCAAAAAAGTCATCTAAGATATTGTTAAAACTTTTTAAAAGTCTTAAAACAGATAATGAAGTTCTTTACCCATTCACATTTAAAATAATCAGATCTAAATCTATGACTCAAAGCAAAAACCCTCCTATAGCACAATGAAACACACCTGCAATTCCAATGATTTGGGAGGCTGAGGAAGGAGGAGCACAAGTTCAAGGACAGCCTCAACAATTTATCAAAGCCCTAAACAAGTTAGTGAGACTCTGTTTCAAAATAAAAAATAAAAAGGGCTGGGGATGTGGCTCAGAAGTTAAGTGTTCCTGGGTTCAATTGTGGTACCAAAAAAACCCCATGAGAATGTGTCCTCATTTCCATTTACAGTGATGATTTTCTTTGGGTAATTTACTATATTTATTTCCATTGTAACCATATACTGGAAAGGTAGTTAGGATACTGAGCTCCATCTATTATCAGAGAAAAGATAATTTTAATGTGAGGAGTAGAAGTAGAGGCCTGGAGAGGTAGCTCAGGGGTAGAGAGCTTGCCTAGCACGTTCAAGGCCCTGGATTTAATCCCTAGTACCACACACACACACAAAACAAAACAAAACAAAGTAAACAAACAAACAAACCACAATGAGTAAAATATAAGATTTGGTAGATATTTTAACTTGGCCTGGGAATTATGTTTCAGAAATCTAAGACCTCTTGCACAGAAATAAGAATAGAGAAATGTTTCCATAAATACCAATAAACTTCATTTTGGATAGCAGATGTATGCTATTACTAGATTTTACCCAAGTATTGATCCCCCTGCTTCAGAGATGTACTTCTGAATAGTTGTTTTGTTTGTGTCTTAAGGTTTAGTTTTTTCTACTTTCTACATCCTTTATAAATTAAGTTATATAGACCCAGAATTTGATAGGACCACCAGCAATTTTTTTCTTTGGTATTAAAAATTCTTTTATTTTCCCCTCATACATGCTAGGCAACTGCTCTACCTAGCTAGCCCGCTACACAGCATTTTGTTGTTTCCTTTTACTCTTCTCTTTTTTTAGAATTGGATTGCTTTATGTTTAACTTTTTTTTTTTTTTTAAGCTTCTATTTTCTCTCTTTCTTTCTTTCTGGTACTAGAGATTGAACTCAGAGGCACTCAACCATTGTGCCACATCCCCAGCCCTATTTTGTATTTTATTTACAGACAGGGTCTCACTGAGTTGCTTAGTGCCTCGCTTTTGCTGAGACTGACTTTGAACTTGCAATCTTCCTGCCTCATCCTCCCGAGCCACTGAGATTATAGGCGTGCACCACTGTGCCTGACTTTATATTTAGCTTTGAGAAGATATTGCCTACAATGCTGATAGTCTCTTAAGACAATGATGTGAAATCTAGAGGGAAAAAAGTACATTTTCAGAATCCTCATACTTGTGGAGAATTGATTCTCTTCATATTTATTATTAAAGGACATGATCCCCCACTGTCTATACTCCCAAACTATATTTAAGGTAAGTATTTTGTAAAATACAACAACCCTCTAAAAAATCTTTATAATTCTTTAATAATGACACTTGCAACTGAACAGTACATGTTTTAGTTACTAGACATCCAATGAAATGCATGAGTCTTTCCAGATTGGTTATTATTTTATTTAGGATTAACTTTACTTTTTTCTATAAATACTTGAGTAATACTGGATTAAAACTAGAATTCTTAAAGGATTCAGTTTAAAAACCACTTAATTTTCTTTACCTTCGAAGTCCTAGTAATAATAACCTCAAAGGTTATTATTGATATATTTAATACCTTGTGTTTTTTTCTGTATTTAGGTCATAGTAATGGGAGCTACTAATCGTCCTCAGGACCTTGACTCAGCTATAATGAGAAGAATGCCTACAAGATTTCATATCAACCAGCCTGTAAGTGCTCTTGATTTATAAAACAGTTAAATATTCACCTTTTAAACAAGTCTTTCTGTGATTTTTAAAGAAGGAATGTTTTGTTTCATAGGACTCATTTATGACAGGCAGGGAAGGAATGGAGCAGGAAATTCCACAATTGCTTCTTTGAGCTTTCCTCTCTCTCCTTTGCTTTTTTTTTCTTTTTACCCTAAGATCAGTGGGTTTTGCTTCTCTTCCAAGAATATAATTACATCATATTTGCCTAGTTATTTTAATGATTTACTTTAGGAAGATATGTTAAAAAATCTAAATTATATTTTTAGATTAGCAGAGAATAAAATTGGGGAAAAATATTAAATACTTATTTTATTCTGAAGGCCTAGCATGAAGAACTACTTGGTTTTGATTAATTATTGGTAAATGTAATCAGTACTTCTCTCTGACTGGATACTAATTCCCAAAGCTAAAGTATTATATATGCTTAACTTAATGCAAATTTGTGGCTCATGTTGAACCATTACTGCCTTCTTTCTAGCTTTTTTTTTTGGTTAGTTAAGATGTATCCTCAAATAGATGATTATAACTTTTTGATACCCTTTAAATTTTGCAGAAGATCTTAAAATATTGAATTTTGTATGTCTTCATATTGAAGAAAAAAGAAAAAAACAGATTTCCATGGTAGAAGATATGTTCCATATAGTCAACATGATATACTTATAGTTAGTTTTTATTCCTTTCAGGTTTGGTTGTAAAAATATATATAATTTCATTTGTAATCCTTGACTAAAAATTATTTGTCCCATTTATATTCTGAAGCTTATCATATCAGTTTGTTGCAGTAAAAATTGGCCTTCTAAAGTTTGATGATTGTGACTCTGTAAAATTAGTCTGATAAAGTATTTGCTACAGTTAGAATCTCTGGTACTTCTGGTTCCTCAGAGAATATGCACATATTTAGTTACTATATTTGAAAATTACCTGATAAATCAATGAAGAGATTTTTTAAAAAACTTGATATAGGAGAGCATAAATTATATTTAGTATGATGAATACTTACCAAGTATTAATATTTGTCAGATACTTGCTGGTTCTGGTGAATGAAACATTGCCCTTTTTCTCAAAAGAACTTTGGGTTACTGGGAAAGCAGACAACATAAATAATGTTAACATGTTTTACAAAGGTATGTTCAAAGAACCATGAGAATCTGATGAAAACTAATAATTTTGTCTATGGAGCCCTTGGATTTACGGAATCCAGTTGGATGTTGAAGGATGGTAGGAATTTAACAGGCAAATAAAATAAGGGTTCTTCCTACCAGAATGAACAAAGGCAGGAATAGTTTGAGTGAGCTTTAGGGGTAGCTCTGTTAGATACCAAGGAAAATAGAGATAAACCTGGAAAGATTGACTGTAACCAAGTTTAACTTCATATGCTTTATGCAAGAATGTTTTATATTTTGTAAGCAAAACATTTTAAAGTAAATTAGGTTTCTTGTAATTCTGAATCCCAAGATTACTGACTTTTATCAGTAATTCATTTGGAGTCCCATGGACAACAGAGGTTTTGATGAATAGTATTTATCAAATAATAGAAGATACCTTGTAGCCCAATAGAAAAAGAAAGGTTTTTGATGTACAAGCGAATAGAACTTAGAGTACAACATGGAAAGTAATCTTTTTTGAAGTTATAATGTATTATATGTTATCAGACTAATTTGTAACAGATTTCATCAAATTTGTTATAAATTTGTGTATGGATAACATAGAAATTGGAACTTCGTTACTTCCTTTTCATTCTGTTTTAAATGAATATGCACATATATTAGAGGATTTTCTTTCCTGTTTAACTACAGTGTCAAAGTGTAACCTTATCTTAAAACTCCTAATCAAATAAAATGGTTATTAACAGAAGTAGTTATTGGTGATCACATAACATACCAAGTGAACCTTCATTACTCAATACATGTGAATTACAGAAACTGTAGAGTTTTATTTGGTTTTTCAGGTAATTTGATTTGAAGATCATTGTAATGAGCATTTTTTTGTCAGTGGTTCAAGAGGATTAAGGATGAATTCTGTCATAATTCTAAAAATCTAAACTGACGTCAACTTCTTTCAAAACCTTTGCTGGGATTGTAGCTCAGTGGTAGAGCACTTTGCTAGCATGTGTGAGGCATTGGGTTCGATCCTCAGTACCACATAAATAAATAAACAAAATAAAGTTATTGTGTTCATCTACAACTAAAAATATTTTTTAAAATCTATATAATTATTCCCTAAGTGTAGTTTCTAATATAATAATGTGAGGTATCACTGGGGGAAAATTATTGGAACTAAATAAAAATTCACTGATAAGTGTTAGTGAACGTGGACATTTTATGTTAAATGGAGGAGAGGTAAGTGTTGCCCCAACCTCCAGTTACTAGTAAAAAAACATCTTATGGCAGCCAGGTGCAATAGTATATTTCTATAATCCTAGCTACTCTGAAGGCTGAAGCAGGAGGATTACAGATTTGAGGCCAGTCTGGTGAATTTAGCCTGTCTCAAAAATAAAATGAAAAGAGCTGGAGATTTAGCTCAGAGGTAGAGCACCCCTGGGTTTGATTCCTAGTAACCCCCTTTCCTCAGTCCCTCTCAATCTTAGGGTAGTAGTGAGTTTTCATAAATTTCGTAAGGAAGATTGTAGAGTTATATAGGAAACACATTGTAGTCTTAGATATTCCTTCACTCATTCAGTAAATATTAAGGGCATATTCTTTCCCATACCTTATAGGCACTGGGGATACAGAATAAGAAATAGAATTCAGTGGCATACCCACAGATGATTACTGTAGAGTATCAAAATAAGATCTTGCTTTGATCTCTACCAGAGTTTCTGTTTTGTTTATTTATTTATTAGTACTGGGGATTGAACCTCGGGGTGCTCTACCATTGAGCGATATCACCAGTACCCTGCCCCGCCTTTTTGAGAGAGGTTTCACTAAGTTGCTGAGACTGCCCTCAAACTTGCCATCCTCCTAAGCTTCCAAGTTACTGGGATGACAGTCATGTGCCACTATGTACAGAAAGTTTCTGTCATTTTGTTTAGGTATCATCACATAGTTCACAAGGGAAGAAGAATTAGGAAAACTAATTGGTCCTTTAAAAAAAATGCTAACTGAAATTATTCTGCATTTAGGCTCTAAAACAAAGAGAAGCAATCTTGAAGCTCATCTTGAAAAATGAAAATGTAAGTAGAAAATAATTTTTCCTCATTCTATAATGTGGTGTTTATGTTCATAAAATTATTTTAAAGAGGAATGAATGAGGTGTCTGAAAATCATGTAATTTTGAACTTGATCAAAATTACTGTAAAACTGTAGTTTGCTCCTGTAACTCAGTACCTTTGAACTAGTTAAGGTGAGCTTCATGTTTTTGTATTAATACTCTTTAATATTTTTTAGACCATTCTGTGGTTACATAAGAACATTTATTTTTGTAAAGAAAATAAATTTTTTGTTTTGCGTCTTGTTTCTACTTAGTTGAAAATATTTTTTGAAGTTGGAATTTAGATTTAAGAGAAATCTTCAATATCTTAAAAAAATCTTTGTTATTTTTATGTGGTGCTTAGAATTGAACCCAGTGCCTCACATGTGTGAGGCAGGTGCTCTACCACTGAGCTACAACCCCAGCCCCTTCAATATCTTTTGTATTTAAGTTGTGTTTTTTTAATAGGCCATATAGTCAAATGTTTCAAACATTAAAATACATATATTGAATGGTATACAGGGAAAATTCTCCCTTCCTTGTATTCTGTACTTTGAAATTGTTGTTATGTCTTTATAAGCAAATTAAAATATAGTGTTATTCCTCCTTTTTTAAAAAATATAAACCATGTTAACAAGTCATTTCACTATTCTGGTCATTGCTTTCTTATCTTCGAGGTCTTTCCATATTAGCATATATTTTTCTTATTCTGCTCTCTCTCTTTATATTGCTGGGATTCTATTGTATAACTACAATGTAATGTTTTTAATCAGTGCCATATTGAAGGACATTCAGGTTGATTCTAGTCTTTCATTATTATAAAAATATTGCATTGAATAACCTTGTACCAGAATATTAGTAAAGCAAATTTTTACAGAAGAGAAATCGCTAAATCTAAGGACAGGGTATTTCTTTCTGTTTTGGTAGCTCTTGCCAAATTGTCTGTGAAAGTTTATTCTCATACTGGCAATATTGGAGTACCTCTTTTCTTATAGCTTCGGCAAAGAATGTTATAGAATTTTGTGCCAACATGATGGGTTAGAAAATAGTTATCTCATTAAAGTTTTAATTTGCATTCTTTAGAGATGAAGTGAGTATTGCTATATATTTTTAAGAGGAGTTTGACTTTTTTTTCCCCCTATAAATCCCTCCACGCTCCCGCCCCCCATTTTTTTTGTACAAAGAACTGAACCCAGGAGCACTTAACCACTGAGCCTCATCCCTAGCCCTTTTTATTTTTTATTTTGAGACAGGGTGTCACTAGGTTGTATACAGTCTTGCTAAATTGCTGGGGCTGGCTTCAAACCTGTATCCTCCTGCATTAGCCTCACTCATTTTCTATTGAATTGTTCCTTTTTATAAAGATTTGTAGAAATTCTGTATTAGGGAGATTTGTCCTTTGTATGATTTGACAAAGTTTCCAAGTTCATCTTTTGATTTTATTGATAATTTTTAAGATCCTTTTCTCTTCTCAGGTTTACAAAAGAATTTTCCATATTTTCTAAGTTCTTGTTACTTGTTTTTCTAAAATTCCATATATTTTTAATTTTAATATTTTTATTTTTAAAGTAAAACAAAATCAAAGCCATCAAGATATTATATATCTCCTGATGGAAGAATATAATTTCACCTAAGAAGTCCTGTCTCCTCTCTCTATCAACCTGAATATATATTTTTTAATTTTTACTTTAAAAATATTTTTAGTTGTAGATGCACACAATACCTTTATTTTGTTTATTTTGTTTTTTTAAAATGTGGTACTGGGGATCGAACCCAGTGCCTCACATGTGCTTGGCAAGTACTCTACCACTGAACCACATCCCTAGCCCCCAAATATATTTTTGATATCTAAACTCACTGTTTGAACTCAATACTAAAACTAAGAAAGTAAAATAGATTTCCCTAGTCCAGGATATTTGTATGTCTGTGGCTTACTTCCTTTCTTGAACCCATCGGTATCTACTTCTCCTTTCATATCTCACTTCCTAACTTCCCACATTTCCCATTGTGTTACATCTGTAAATATTTCATTGTATTGTATTGTATTTGTATAACCTTGTTAATAATCCATCTAACAAAAATTTAGTTATCATTGTCTAATCTGTTCAAATTTTTAATTGTCTCCTAAATGTCTTGATTTTTTTTAGCGGTTTTTGTTTGACTTGATTATCTATATTGAGTTCATAATTTGCAGTTATTTGGTACTTTTTTTAAAGTCTTGTTTAATGTATAAACTAAAGTTTCATTTCTCTTCTTCTTCTTCTTTTTTTTTTTTTTTTTTGGCTCCCCCTCCCTTTTGAATTATTTTCCACCGTCCAGATTTTGCTGTTTATACAGACAGTTACCCTCTAAATTTGGTAGTTGGGTTAGGAGACTGGTAATATTTAAGTTCAGGTTGATAGAAAAGACAGGACAGGACTACTTCTTAGGTGAGCTTATATTCTTCCATCAGGAGATATATAATATCATGGTGGCTGTGGTTTTATGTTTTATATTTAAATCTTGGGTATAAGGAGCTAGATATGGTGGCATGCATCTTTAATCCCAGCTATTGGAAGACTGAGGCTGGAGGAGTATGAGTGCAAGGAAAGCTAGCCTGGGCAACTTTTGAGACTATCTCAAAATTGAAAGAATTTTTTTTAATTTGTTCAAATTTGAAAATGTATAAAAAAAGACAGGATGGACTGGGAATGTAGGTCAGTAGTAGAGTGCTTACCTAGCACATGTAAGGCCTTGGGTTCAATTCCCAATATTGGGGGGAAAAAAAGGAGAGGACAAAAAAGAGCTGGGGATGTAGTTCAGAGGGTTCAAATTAATAAGTAAGTAAGTAAATCTTTGCTGTATTTGGAATTTATCTGAATAGGTAATGTGCAGTATGAATCCAAATTTGCTTTTATTTTATTTTTTTTAAGATGGGAATTCATTTGTCCTAACACCAATTATTGAATAGGCCATCTTTTTCTTTATTGAATTTTCACATTTTGGCTGTGTTTTGGACTTTGAATTCAGGTCATTGGTCTTTTGTGTTTGTGTACACTGGCAACACACTGTTTTAATTATTGTGGCTTTATAAGTTATAATATCTAGTGGAACTACCCCATGTTGTTTTTCTATCCCTATTATTTATTTATTTATTCCTATTCCCATTCTATCTATCTATCTATCTATCTATCTATCTATTTATTTTTCATGAAGTTTAAAATCAGTTTGCCTTTTGGAGGGAAAAAAGTTAATATTTTTAGTGGATAATTATTCAAGAGAATTGAGATCTTCTTGGTGTTAAATCTTTCTATCCCATAGCAAATATTCTTTCTGATTAATTCTTCCTTATGTTTCAGCAGGGTTCTAAAGTATATCAGAATAACTGTTCTAGTCATTTTTCCATTGCTATAACAGAAGCTTATTTAGCTCACAGTTCTGGAACCTGGGAAGTCTAAAGGCATGGTGACAATGGATAGTGCGGGCTTTCATACTGTATATAATGGCAGAAAAGCCGAAGGGCAATTGAACACATGTGCAAAAGTAAAAGTATGAGTGGTGGATCTCTCTAACAGCCTGCATACTCAGTAACTTACCCACTCCCATGGTGACATTAAACCATTCTTTTTTATATATATATTTATTTTTTAGTTGTAGTTGTACACAGTACCGTTATTTATTTATTTTTATGTGGTGCTGAGGATAGAACCCAGGGCCTCGTACTTGCTAGGTGAGTACTCTACTGCTGAGTCACAACCCCAGCCCAACATTAAACCATTCTTGAGGGCTCCAATCCCGTGAGGTCTCAATACTACTGAGGTGAGGATTAAGTTTCTGACACATGAATTTGGGCCACTTACTTAAAGCAGAGCAGTAATATGAAAAAGATTAAAGAACCTATCAAATTACAAAGATCAGAATAAATTACAAAGATTACAGATCCATGGTTTTAACCATTTTGGGAGTGGTAGAGTCTTTTAAGAATGAGATAAAAGCTCTAGTCTTTCCTAAGACAGCAACATATTTGCATGGAATATTTTGTTTGATTTCAGAGAAATTCCTAAATCTTCCATATTAGTAAGGAATTCCTGTCTTAGATAAAAAATGCAAATTACATTTTGCCTTTTAATTGAATATTTGGTAACTGCTTTCAGAAAGATATTGTGTAGTTGCAGTACTATTTAGATAAAACACAGTTTATAAATCTTTCTCAAGAATAGACATCAGCAGGAGAAATAAACAGAGGAGATAGGTCGACTATGTTGTGCCTAGAAATTGAACAGATATTAGGAGATAGTTCTTGACAACTTTGCAGAGATTTCAGATTATCAGTATAATTTATTTAACTTTAAAAAAATGTAATGAGATATTGTATTGCGTAACTGAAAGTTAACCATGTTTTTAAACCACATGTATGTATCTAGTAAAGATATAGATAATGTAGATGATTTATATATTTAAATATATATCAACAGTGTAAATGATGAAATTTCTGTTTCAATATTGTTTTGTGTGATTTTTTTTTAATAGCAATGTCTTTGGAAATTCTTTTAGAATTACATTTGTCATGGGCACAGGAAGTTTGTAGCATTCTGTTTCTTATTCATGAAAGCACAAATGATTAGTCTCTAATCAGTTTTATGATGCAAAATATGAGTGTTTTCCAGATAATTGCTGACATGGGAACATCTCATTTCCTACTAGCTAATATTTATATGCTGAAGGCAGATTGCTCCTTCAATAAAATATGAAAGAAATTTATTTACTTTTTTTAAAGATGCTTCACATCAGTAGCACAAGTGAGTACCATTGCTGTTTTTACATTACTGAATAAATAAGCGTTTATTGATAGAAATAAAGTAGCAGACTTTTATATTTTTTGAGTTTATGTTCTCTGAAGAAAAGATTGATACTCTTAAAATGATCCTGTGTTCCACTCTTACAGTTCTTTATTAATAGATATTCCATAACATTATTTGCTTTCTTTTAAAAAGAAAGGGTAAGCTGGGTGCAGTGGTACACACCTGTAATCCCAACTACTTGGGAGGCTAAGGCAAGAGGGTTCAAAGCCAGCCTGAGCAATATAGCAAATCCCTGTCTCAAAATTTAAAAAATTAAAAGGTCTGGGGATGTAGCTCAGTGGTAAAGCTCCCTTGGGTCCAGTCCCTAGTACCAAATAAAATAAATAAGTTTTTAAAGTAGGGTAGTAGTTTTGGCTTAAAATTTTAAGTGTAAAAAGAATTAACGCTAATAAAATTTATATAATAAAAGTATCATGTCTGACTGTAAAGTAAGGAGGTCACTTTTTTCCCCTATACAAACTTATCTGAATTTAAACAGAAATAATTAACAGGCATGGGCTTCAGAGACAGACCTGAGAGTCTCCCATATTCTGGCTTGACCATTCCCTGCTTGGTCATACTGTTCAGTATATTTATGCCTCATTTTTTTTTCCTTTTGGAAATTAGATGCCAACAATCTAATGGAATCATTTTGAGAATTTAATTAGATTTTTGTATGTAAACTACTTAGAGTAATATGCATATTAAGTGTACAGTTAATTTTAGGTAAAGTAAATACCTATATAAACAAGTGCTTTTCTTTCAAGTTATTTTATTTATTTATTTATTTATAAAGAATATCACATGGTGCTGCAGAACACAGGAGGGCCTTTATTTATTTATTTATTTATTTGTTTATTTATTTATTTATTTATAAAGAGAGAGTGAGAGAGCCAGAGAGAATTTTAATATTTATTTTTTAGTTTTCGGCGGACACAACATCTTTGTTTGTATGTGGTGCTGAGGATCGAACCCAGGCCGCACGCATGCCAGGCGAGCGCGCTACCGCTTGAGCCACATCCCCAGCCCTCAAGTTATTTTAGAAGTCTCTTAATATGCTCTAATATTGTTACCAATTCTCAAAAATCTTCAATTTGGGAATTGGCTTTATTGCTTAATGAAAAGAATTTCCATTCATGATTTGTCTAATGTCTATTATTCTACAGTAAAAAAAAGAGGGGGGTACTTTTGGAGTGCTTGCTATGTACCAGCACTGCTGTGAATTGTGCCTTGTTTTATATACTACTCAGTCCTACAAGGAGTACATATTAGCTCTGTTTTATAGTTGAGGAGACTGAAACCCAGACAAGTTATATAAAAATTTGTTCAGAATCACACAAAGAAGTGATGGAACCTTTCTCTGAACCATTAGGCTATGCTTTCTCTGTTAACTAACTTGCTCCCCCATGACTAGAATTTTCTTTTTTTCTTTTTCTTTTTTTTTTTTTTAAGTTATAGACAGACAACTAACTTCTTTCAAATTTAGATCAAATTTAGCAACCTATCTCTACCCACACCCCTATCACCATCTAACCTACTTTCCTGAAGTTGACAGTGAATATCAATTTAATTAATATTTGAGAGTAGATGCCTTACATTTGCATAGGTGTAGGTTATTTATTTTTTACTATTACAAATGTTAAAGAAATTGGATCCTTGTATGTATCTGTTGATGTACAAAGAAGAGTCCCTGAAACAAAAAAGTGAAAACTACAAAGAGAATAGACAAATCTGACTATAACAGACTTAAATCTTCTCTATGACAAGATAACATGAACAAAGTGAAAAAACAAGTCATTGGAAAAACATTTACAACCCTATAACCAAAAAGGACTAATATCTAAATTATATGCCGAATTCCTGTAATGTGTTTGCAAGGTTTATGTGTGGTTATAGTTTAGATATGAAGTATCCCCTCCAAAAAACTCATGTTAGGCAAATCGGGAATGTTCAAAGGTGAAATGCTTAGATTACGAGAGCTAAAACCTAGTGAGTGGGTTAATCTGCTTGATGAATTAATAATTTGAAAGGACTACTGTACTCTGTGATGACTATAGGCAGGTAGGGTATAACTGAAGGAAATGGGTCACTGGGGGCATGCCTTTAGGATTTATATTTTGTTCCTGGCACCTCGAACTCACTCTCTGCTTCCTGACTGCCACGAGCTGAGAAGCTTTCTTCCACCATTTCTTTCCTCCATGCATTCTACCTCATCTTGGCCCCAGAACAATGGAGTTGACTGATCATGGACTGTGCCTCTGAAACTGTGAGCCCAAAGTAAACTTTTCGTCCTAAGTTGTTCTGGTCAGGTGTATGAGTCCTAATACATGTAAGTACATTAGATCACAGGTGCAAATTTTAACTGGCTGTAAGAATTTATTCTTTGATGTTTCAATATATGAGACATGTTAAAAATATCCCAATATTATTGTGAATTTGCCCATTTTTTTACATAATTATGTTTTGGGGCCATGATGTAAAGGTACAGGGAGTTTTTGTCTCTTCTGGTATATTATTTTTTATATAATGATTTCTCATCCCAGTTAAGCATTTTGCATAAAAATGTTTGATCTGATGTAACGAGAACTATATTAACTTTCTCTCAGTGTTTGCTTTGTATGTCATTTTCAACTTTAAACTTCTTTTTAAATATAAACAAAGCCTATTTTCTTTAGCATAGTTGTGAATTTCAGACCTCAGCTACATTTTTACTACATACACATAAACAACATAAACACAGAATATCTTGTCATTTCCTGATTTATTCTATTTGTGATGATTACTGGTAAATTTGTGTTTATTTTTATTTTAATCTTTCCCATGCCTTTGCTTTCTACCCCTACCCCCTAGTCTTTGTTCATTAGTATTGCTCTTGCATTTCTTACTCCCTTTTTTCCTCTTCCTCTCTTGATTTCAAAGCTACAAATTCTCTTTGTATGCTTTAGTGGTAACCCCCCAATTTTTTAGATATAAATCTAATTAATAACATCTCTTCCCTCTTTCCAGTGCTATTATTATAAAACCTTAGAAAGCCTTAATGGCTGGTCAAGGTGATGCATACTTATAATCCCAGCTACTTGGGAGGCTGAGGTAGTAGGATATATCCTTGGCAACGTAGCATGAGCAGATATAGATGGTAGTCATGAATATATCTTCTTGTTCATTTTTTTTATCCATAAGTTTATGATGATGCTTTTATTCTCCCAAAGCTGTTATTTGGCCTTGACTTAACTGACTTGACTATAAGCTTAGGATGGAGAGTAGAACTGTAAGCACTAAAATAAAGCATCACATTTAAAAGGAATGTTAAATAGAGTGTTTTGGTTTTTGTAATGGACTCTGGACTTAAAAATGCAAGCTCTATGCCAAGTATGTTGAATATATTATAAAATATGTCAATTTGATATCTTCTTTAGAAGTTCAAAAGTGAACCCCAACAGTGCTTGAATGTCTACTCTTCTTCATCACTCCACAGTGTATCCAGTAAACTAACTTCTATCATGATAAATGATAATGAAAATTGAATTTCAAGTTTCTAAACTTTGTGGTTATTGAAAAAAATTCTAAAATTTGAAAGTACTTTTTAATGTTTCTGCTTTGACAATATGCTTAACTTTCTTTAACTCTGAGACAGATGTTTGGAAGCATCCTTTGCAGTATATTTTATATTTGTTTCTTAAGCACGTTTCATGTTTGTTTAAGGTGGATAGGCATGTAGACCTGCTAGAGGTTGCCCAGGAAACTGATGGCTTTTCAGGAAGTGACCTAAAAGAAATGTGTCGAGATGCTGCCCTCCTGTGTGTCAGGGAATACGTTAATTCTACATCAGAAGAAAGGTATGTATATATTTAGACTTGTTTCTGGTATTTATCAAACCTTTTAGAGCTTTTAGTTTTAGTTTTTTGAAATTTTGCTTCATAATAGTAACCCTACTTGGGGAATAAAAGGTAAATTTGAATAAGCAGCTCCCCTTTCCCCCTTATTTATTTCCCCCTTATTTCTCCCAAATTTCTAAAGGGGAGTTCTAAAGGAAGGAAGAAAGGGCAGTGGAGAGGTTCTAGGGGACAAAAGCTGAATTTCTTCTGGTAATCCATGGCGTGGGTCCCAGAAAGCTGACAGAAACCTAGGCAAGCCCGTCTCTGTTAGGAGAGTTCTCTCGCATACCTAGATAATTTTTGCATCTTAATTTCCGTTATATAGAAATGAATGTCTTGTTTTCCAGGAATTTCATGTGTAAATGAAAGGGGTACTGAATCTTTAATTTGTTAGTAATAATGTTATTAAACAAACCATTTGTTACTAAACCAAATTTTCTTGAAACTAATTTCAAAGTATGTTAAACTTGAGAATTAAATTTTGTACTATTCTTAATTTCAGCAAGAATACTGGTGGATTGGGATAATTCAGCCCTATTAACTTTATCCTTTAAGGAAGATTCTCAAAAGGTCACATGCCCTGAATAAGTACTACTATGCATTTCTTTTCAGAATAGCAACCCTTTAACAAAGAATTCCTGAGACTCTTAAAACTAGTATTCTTTGCAGGGGGGCTGGGTAGGTTGAATGACTTCTCAAACTCTTGCCACTTTGTCAGTTTCCCTTCTTGAACTCCCTGAGGATCTTAGTCCAAGTGATCCTGATTTGCCTCTGGTAGTTTTATACTTACGTATAGGGTGTTACTATAGCACACTTCTGCAAAACCTTTGTGTGTGTGGGTATAGAAGGGTTTGTGTGAAAGCTACCCTATCAACCAGTAGCTATGTATGCAGGATTCTGGTTCCATTGATAGTACTTCCTCAAGCTCCATTGTGAAGAAGTTGACACTCTTTATTTGTTGCCAGATTAATCCAGCTACTTTAGCAAGTTGGGGAATACTTTTGACCTCTGCAGCTAAAGAATCTGCCTTCCAAAGGTCTTTATTGTTGTCAAATATGGAAAAATAAGCTGGGTACACTGGCATACGCCTATAATTCCAGCAACTTGGGAAGTTGGCGCCAGATAATTGCAGGTTTGATGCCAGCCTCAGCAACTTAGCAAGATTTTCTCTCAAAATAAAAAAGGACTGGGGATATAGATCTGTGGTAAAGCTCCCCTGGGTTAAGCCCCCAGTACAAAAAAAGGAAAAAAAAAAAAAAAAAGAAAGTAATAACCTATACAACATAAATTTTAAGATTACTTAATAAGAAGACATGTTTTTCTCTTCTGAAATTTATATATTTCAATATTGAAAAATCCAGCTAATAGACTTGGGTTATCAAAACTTTCCCTATCAATTTTTTTTTCCATCAAGTACCTTTGAACTACATAGGAGGCATAATATGCTTAATTTTTTCCTCATGATTAAGTGGGGAGGACTTGGATTGTTTTTTTTTTTTTTTAATGATGTTTTACTTCCAGTTTGTAAAAAGCTAAACATGTAGATGAGTATATACCTAGAAATGCTACTTTTCAATTCCATTTTCATAGAAATAACTTTTAATTTTTTGATGGGAATTATGTATATACCTATTTGGATAAACTGACAATACTGGGTAACATCTTCATTTTTTGGTAATATTCTGTACTTACATTATATTCTTGGTATTGATTTCCTATCTTTTAGCAGTCAGTGTCTTTAAAAAATCACTTATGACTTGAGTATGCATAGAATTCCTGAAAGAATTTGCTGTGTTAATTGTGGTTGTTTTGGGGAAAAGAGACTTTATCATTAACAGTCTTATTTTTCTACCACGTGTATTTTTTAAGATGTTGGTAACATATTTTAGGGAAATGTATTATAAAATTATTTGGATTTGTTTGCATTTTAGTCATGATGAAGATGAAATTCGGCCTGTGCAACAGCAGGACCTCCATCGGGCAATTGAAAAGATGAAGAAATCAAAGGATGCAGCATTTCAGAATGTTTTAACACATGTTTGTTTAGATTAAGAGTAAAGATCATTTGTACAGTTTGGTGATCTAGTTCCGTGTGCCCTCTTATTATGGAAATAGAGTGAAAGGAATGCTCTTAAAACATTGAGGGAGTTCTGTGTTTATGGTTTTTTACTCTGAATTCTAAGTTATTGAGGTATAGTTGTTATGTAAATGGCATGACTACTTTTCAGAAATCATGAGGAGGAACAATTTGATCCAGCCCAAGTGTGGGTGCTTGCGTTTGACCTCTTTAGCCATATGTTGTTATAGCCTTATAGAATCTAAGCTGGTCTTAAAGTAATAAATGATTCATTGGGTCATTAGTGAGAAATGGGAATGTGGTAGGTGCTGGTTCCTAGATATGTATGTATGTGTGTGTGTGAGAGAGAGTATGTATGTGTGTATATTAATTGTATATATCCACTCATTTTTTTATTGACATTCTGTAGATATGTTTGAATATAGAACTTTTTTTTACCCCAACTACTGAATCCAAAAGTACTGGAATAGTATATAGCAAAACTAAGATTTAAGGTTGTGTCCAATAGGTACAGTGATTCAGTCATTTCCAATTGTCATTTGTTTTATCTTTTTTAAACTGAACATTTCTTTGTCTGCAGTTGATCAGTTGAATCAGCTACGTCTGAATATATATTCGTGGCTTTGTCATAATGGCTGACAGGATAATGAAATAAAAATACTTGTTCAGTGATCAGCATTGGATAGTTGTTAGGCAGACATGGTCAATACTGATTTTGCCTCTTTTCATAAGCACATTGAGCAGACTTTTTAAGTTCTAAATTGATTGATTTAGGTGGATTGAAAGGCTTTCAAAAGAATAAGTTTGAAAAATTTCCGTGCCCTTCATGTGCATGACTTATTTTCCTTTCTTCTTTTAATGTAACAGTTTAATGTTGTAACCATGTGTTTCTTAAATGTTTGTCCTTTAATTATGGTCAAATATAATTTGGTCACCAAAAATGAAATGATAGTTTAAAATAAGTAGCTATTACTAAATGTACTAAGAATACTCATTTTGTAGCTTTAATTTGAAAAATTTTCAATGTATTAAAAATTGTGGCCTCATTAAGTACAAAACTACACATCAGAATTCCTATATTATATCTGTAGTTATTTACTGCTTTGTAACTACATACAAAACTTATTTTTAGTTCCAAATCTACTAACCAGAATTCTATTATAGGCACCTAAATACATAGCATGAGTAAAATGGCACGACACAATCTTAAGGTGCTTTTTGAATCATCAGAAAGATTAAATTAAGTTTTAGATGCTTTTGTTTTGATTATATTTTTTTGAAAACTCAGTTGTTGTTAATGAGTTATTGGATTAATTTAGTTTCTTTGATAATGTCTCTCACAAGAACCTATTGAATAGTTTTTTCTTTAATTTGTACTCTGGTGGGATAGAGGTTGCAGAACACTTTGGTAACAGAAAGCAAGTTATGAAAGATTGTAAGCATGATGGAAAAAGGAATGCAAAATATAAGATACCAAAAATTTGAAAAATTGTCCCATTTTTAATAACTGTAGTATATATACTAGTGTTTTATAAATGTGTAATAAAGGGGTCCCTCTTGATTTTTCTCCACTTAATCCTTGGTCTTTTTCAGTTATTTTAAATGTTATAGGGGTTTCGGGTTATAAAACTTGTATTTGGATAATTTTTATCTGGCAATCTAGATTTCATATTTTAATAGTATACATTTTAGTATCTAATCATTACTTTGTTTTAATATGAATTTCAGTTATCATTTCATTTTAATCTAATGGCACATTGTTTGAAAATCAGTGGTGATATATCCCCTTATGTCCTTTTTATCTTAAATTCAGAATATCCAATTGTGGTAACTAACTGAATTTGTCTTGATTTTTGTCATCAAATGAAACCAGAGAAATACACTAATCCCAATCACTGTGACTCTTGTAGGCATATTAAGGCCATAAAGATGAAGAAACTATTTTCCTATGATTTTAAAGAACTTTTAATATTATGTAGTTACCTCTCTTTTGGACTCAAGTTTCACATATGTAGTCTGATCTCTGATTTCTGAAAAATTTTGCTTTTGGTAACACTTAAGAGTACTCCTGGATTCAATCCTCCATACCAAAAAAAAAAAAAAAGAAAAGAAAGTACTTTGTCTAAAATCAGACTTCTTGAATTTAAATTCAGGCTTCCCATTAATTAACTATATGTTCTTGAACCTTTACCATTGTTTGTTTCTGTATTTTAGATGCAGGGACTTGGCTGTATTTCCTAGGCTAGCCTCAAATTCCTGAACACAAATGATTCTCCTGCCTTAGCCTCTCATGTAGCTGGGACTGTTTGTACATACCACCACTGTCTTAAACTGGTTACCTTGTTTAAGCTTCAATTTCTCATCTATAAAATAAGGGCAACAGTAGCACCCACCTTACAGGGTTTGACAGTGAGGTAATGCACATAAGGCACTCATCACAGTGTCTGACACAAACATAGTGCTGAAATTTTAACTATCATATTGTTAAGGTTATTACTTTTACACATTTATACACATCCTGTTGACCAGGTTCAGTCTCCATGCTTAACCCATTTTCATCATCCCTAGGCCTGCACTCTGAGAATTGAGATTAAAAGGATCACTTGTGTGGTGTTTCTCTAAAAGTTTCATTGTCAGAAGACTTCTGATAAGTCTGGTGTGTCTCATGCTTTTCCCATTCCTTTTTTTTTTTTTTTTAAATATTTATTTATTTATTTATTTTTAGGCAGACACAACATCTTTGTTTGTATGTGGTGCTGAGGATCGAACCCGGGCCGCACGCATGCCAGGCCAGCGCGCTACCGCTTGAGCCACATCCCCAGCCCTCCCATTCCTTTTAAAATAGAAGTTAGAAACTCCAGTGTTTGAATCAACCCAGCGTTGCCTTTACTGTTTTTCCATTTTCTGGCTTATCCAGGCTCCCACCTGCAGATAGACCCAGAAAGCATGTTATTAAGAGCTGGGTTAAGGTAACCTAAACATTCTGTGTGAACCATAATAATCTCATGGCGTTGGTGCTAGATGCACATGTCTCCAGCCTTGACTGTGTTTGAATAAAAATGACAGCAGTGTCTTGTGTAGGAATTTTTTACTGGAATAATGTTGTCTGTGGGCAAATATTACAGCTTTCTTCTGATAAGGAAAATAAATTGGATAATTTACATTTTATGATTTTGTTCTTAGTTGCTCTTTCAGTCCGAATATTGAGTAGAATCTTTGTTTGTTCTAATTAGTTATACATGATAGTAGAATGCATTTTGACATATCATCATATATGGAATATAACTTCTCCTGGTTGTACATGATGTAGAATTGATTGTGTAATCATATATGCACATAGGCTAGTAATGTCTGATTCATTCTACTATCTTTCCTATTCCCATTCCTCTTCCCTTTCCCTCATTCCCCTGTCTAATCCCAAAGTACCTCTATTCTTCCCTAACCACTGCCCTGCTTATTGTGAATTAGGATCCACATATCAGAGAAGACATTCAGCCTTTGATTTGTTGGGATTGGCTTATTTCACTTAGCATGATATTCTGTTCCATCTATTTACCAGCAAATGCCTTATTTCTTTAGGGCTAAGTAATATTCCATTGTGTATATGTACCACATTTTCTTTATCCATCCATCTGTTGAAGGGCACCTAGGTTGGTTCCATAGTTTAGCTATTGTGAATTGAGCTGCTATAAACATTGATGTAGCTGCCTCACTATAGTATGCTGATTTTAAGTCCTTTGAGTATAAACCGAGGAGTGGGATCTCTGGTCAAATGGTGGTTCCATTCCAAGTTTTCTGAGGAATCTCCATACTGCTTCCCACAGTGGTTGCACCAATTTGCAGTGCCACCAGCAATGTATGAGTGTACCTTTTCCCCACGTACTCACCAACATTTTATTATTGCTTGTATTCTTGATAATTGCCATTCTGTCTGGAGTGAGATGAAGTCTCAGTGTAGTTTTAAGTTGCATTTCTCTAATTGCTAAAGACGTTGAACATTTTTTCATATATTTGTTGACTGTATTCTATGAAGGATCTGTTCAGTTCTTTAGCGCACTTATTGATTGGGTTGTTTTTTCTTTTTGGGGGGGTTTAGTTTTTTGAGTTCAAAGCTGTATCTGAGGTGCAGGTGGCAAAGATTTCTCTATTTCTGTAGGCTCTGTTCATGGTCTTGATTATTTCCTTTGCTGTGAAGAAGCTTTTTAATTTGAAACCTTCCTGTTTATTGTTTCTCTTTTTTTTTAATTTTAATTTTAATTTTAATTTTTTTATTGGTTGTTCACAACATTACAAAGCTCTTGACATATCATATTTCATACATTAGATTGAAATGGGTTATGAACCCCCAATTTTACCCCAAATGCAGATTGCAGAATCACGTCGGTTACACATCCACAATTTTACATAATGCCCTATTAGTAATTGTTGTATTCTGCTACCTTTCCTATCCCCTACTATCCCCCCTCCCCTCCCCTCCCATCTTCTCTCTCTACCCCATCTACTGTAATTCATTTCTCTCCTTGTTTATTTTCCCATTCCCCTCACAACCTCTTATATGTAATTTTGTATAGCAATGAGGGTCTCCCTTCATTTCCATGCAATTTCCCTTTTCTCTCCCTTTCCCTCCCATCTCATGTCTCTGTTTAATGTTAATCTTTTCTTCCTGCTCTTCCTCCCTGCTCTGTTCATAGTTGCTCTCATTATATCAAAGAAGACATTTGGTATTTGTTTTTTAGGGATTGGCTAGCTTCACTAAGCATAATCTGCTCTAGTGCCATCCATTTCCCTGCAAATTCTATGATTTTGTCATTTTTTATTGCTGCATAGTACTCCATTGTGTATAGATGCCACATTTTTTTATCCATTCATCTATTGAAGGGCATCTGGGTTGGTTCCACAGTCTAGCTATTGTGAATTGTGCTGCTAGGAACATCGATGTGGCAGTATCCCTGTAGCATGCTCTTTTAAGGTCTTCAGGGAATAGTCTGAGAAGGGCAATAGCAGGGTCAAATGGTGGTTCCATTCCCATCTTTCCCAGGAATCTCCAAACTGCTTTCCAAATTGGCCGCACCAATTTGCAGTCCCACCAGCAATGTACAAGTGTACCCTTTTCTCCACATCCTCGCCAGCACTTGTTGTTGACTATAGAACTATAGAACTCAATATCACAATCAATAACCTCGACTTAACTGACATATATAGAATATATCAACCATCATCAAATGGATATACTTTTTTCTCAGCAGCACATGGATCCTTCTCAAAAATAGACCATATATTATGCCATAGGGCAACCCTCAGTAAATATAAAGGGGTGGAGATAATACCATGCATTTTATCTGTTTCTCTTTTTTTAATATATACATTTTTTTAGTTATACATGGGCACAATAACTTTATTTTGTTTATTCATTTTTATGTGGTGCTAAGGATCGAACCCAGGGTCTCACACATAAGAGGCAAGTGCTCTACCGCTGAGCCACAACCCCAGTCCCTGTTAATTGATTCTTGATTTTACTTCTTGTGCTATAGAAGTCTTGTTGAGGAAGTCATTTCCTAAGCTCACGTGGTGGAGATTTGGGCCTACTTTTTCTTCCATTAGGCGTAAGGTCTCTGTTCTAGTGACTAAGTCCATGATTCATTTTGAGTTGAGTTTTGTGCAAGGTGAGAGAGAGGGATTTAATTTCATTTTGCTACATATGAATTTTCAGTTTTCCCAGCACCATTTGTTGAAGAGGCTATCTTTTCTCCAGTGTATGTTTTTGGTGCCTTTGTCTAGAATGATATAACTGTATTTATGTGGGTTTGTCTCTGTGTCTTCTATTCTGTACCATTAGTCTAAATGTCTGTTTTGGTGCCAGTAGCATGCCCTTTTTGTTACTATAGCTCTGTAGTATAGTTTAAGGTCTGGTATTGTGATGCCTGCTGCTTCACTTGTCTTGGTAAGGATTGCTTGGCTAATCTGGGTCTCTTATTTTTCCAAATGAATTTCATGATTGCTTTTCTATTTCTATGAAAAATGTTATTGGGATTTTAATAGGAATTGCTTTAAATCTAACAGTTTTGGTTGTATGGCCATTTGACAATATTAGTTTTCTCTGATAGCACTGGAGATCTTTTCATCTTCTAAGGTCTTCTTCACTTTCTTTCTTTAGTCTTATATAGTTTTCATTGTAGTGGCTTTTCACTTCTTTTGTTAGATTGATTCCCAAGTATTTCATTTCATTTTTTGGGGGGGCGGCTATTGTGAATGGGGTAGTTTTCCTAATTTCTCTTTCAGTGGATTCATCACAGATGTATAGAAATGCATTTGATTTATGGGTGTTGATCACTTATTAGTTCTAGAAGTTTTTTGGTAGAATTTTTTTTGATCTTCTAAATATAGAATTATGTTGTCGGCAAACAGTGATAGTTTGAGTTCTTCTTTTTCTAGTTGTATCCCTTTTTTAAAAAAATTGTCTAGTTGTAGTTGGACACAATACCTTTATTTTGTTTATTTTTATGATTGAACCAGGGCCTCACACTTGCTAGGTGAGCACTGTACCGCTGAGCCTCAACCCTAGGCACCACTCCCCCCACAATGCCTTTAATTTCTTCTAATTGCTCTGGCTACAGTTTCAAGGACAATGTTGAATAAAAGTGGTGAAAGACAGCATCCTTGTGAAAGAGGGAATGCTTTCAATTTTTCTGTATATAGAATGATGTTGGCCTTGGGTTTAACACATAGCTTTTACAATGCTAAAGTACGTTCCTCCTATCCCTGTTTTTTTTTTTTTTTTCCTTTGGGGGGGTGGTGGTTACTAGGGTTTGATCTCAGGGGTACTCAACCACTAAGCCACATTCCCAGCCCTATTTTGTATTTTATTTGGAGACAGGGTCTCACTGAGTTGCTTATAGTACCTTGCTTTTGCTGAGGCTGACTTTGAACTCATGATCCTCCTTCTCAGCCTCCTGAGCTGCTGGGGTTATAGGCATGCACTATATTTCTAGTTTTTCTACTGTTTTGAACATGAAGCAGTGCTGTATTTTGTCATTCTTTTTCTGCATATACTGAGGTAACCATCTAATTCTTGTCTTTAAGTCTATTGATGTAATAAATTACATTTATTGATTTCCATATGTTGAACCAACTTCACATCCCTGGAATGAATCCCACTTGATTGTAGTGTGTGATCTTTTAAATATGTTTTTGTATGTGATTTGAAGAAGTTTATTGAGAACTTTTGCATTTATGTTAATCAGGGATATTGGTCTGTAGTTTTCTTTGCTTGATGTGTCTTTGTCTGGTTTTGATATCAGGGTAATAGAAGCTTCATAGAATGAATTTGGAAGGATTCCCTTCTCTTCTATTTCATGGAATAATTTGAGGAGTATTTGTGTTAATTCTTCTTTGAAGGTTTTATAGAACTTGGCTAAGAATCTGGTTCTGGGCTTTATTAAGTTGCTAGGCTTTTGATGGCATCTTCTGTTTCATTGCTTGAAATTGATCTGTTTAAATTGTGTATGTCCTCCTGATTGAGTTTGGATGGGTCATATGTCTCTAGAAATTTATTTATGTCTTCAAGATTTTCTATTTTATTGGAGTATATATTTTCATAATAGTTTGTGATTATCTTCTATATTCCTCTATAGTGTCCATGTGAAAGTTCCTTTTACATTATGAACTTTTACTACTTTGAGTTTTCTCTTTCTTTGTTAGCGTGGAAAAGGGTTTATCAATTTTATTTATTTTTACAAAGAACCAGCTTTTTGTTTTGTCAGGGTTTTTTTGAATAGTTTCTTTTGTTTCAGTTTCATTGATTTCAGCTCTGATTTTAATAATTTCCTGTCTTCTGCTGCTTTTGGTGTTGATTTGTTCTTTTTCTAGGGCTTTGAGATGTAATGTTAGGTTATTTATTTGGCTGTTTTCTGTTCTTTTAATAAATGAGCTCAATGCAATGAGCTTTTCTCTTAGAATGCCTTCATAATGTTCCAAAGATTTTAATATGTTGTGTTGTTATTCTCATTTACTAAGTATTTTTTGAATTTCATCCCTGATTTCTTCTGCTATCCATTGGTCATTCAATAGCATATTATAGTCTCTGGATGTTAGAGTAGCTTCTATTTTTTATTTTATCATTGATTTCTAATTTTATTCTATTATGATAGAATGTCAGGTATTATCTCTATTTTTGTGTATTTGCCAAGAGTTGTTTTGTAGCATGATATATTGTCTATTTTACAGAAGGATCTGTAAAGTATTTTTGATCATTGATGGATGAAGTACTCTGTATGTTCATTAAGTCCAAATTATTGATTGTATTATTTAGTTCTACAGTTTTTTTGTTTAGTTTTTGTTTGGAATATCTATCCAGTGATGAGAGAGGTATGTTAAAGTCACCCAGTATTATGTTGTGGTTTATTTCATTCTTGAAATTGAGAAGGTTTTATTTTATGTATGTAGATGCTTCATTGTTTGGGGCATAAATATTTACAATTGTTATGTCTTGTTGACACATAATTCCTTTAAGCAGTATGAAGTGACCTTCTTTGTCCCTCTTGATTAATTTTGGCTTGAAGTCTACTTTACCTGATATGAGGCTAGAAACCCCTGCTTATTTAGTAATCCATATTGAATGATATATTTTTAGGCATTTTCATAATAATGAGCATTGGTGTGGGGGTCTGTGGTAATTTTGTACATTTGAAGTCCTGTAAGCCTTCTGTATTTGATTTTCCATTTCATTCTTTAGGTTTGGGACATTTTCTGATATTATTTCATGGATAAGATTGTATATTCCTTTGGTTTGTGTCTCTGCACGTTTAACTATCCCAATAAATCTTAAATTTTGTCTTTTCATGTTATCCCATATTTCTTGGAAGTTCTGTTCATGGTCTCTTAACATCTTCTTTCCATGATCAAATTTATTTTCGAGATTATATATTTTGTCTTCATTGCTTGAAACACTCTCTCTAACTGGTCTGTTCTGTTCGTGATGCTTTCTATTGAATTTTTAATTTGGTTTATTGATTCCTTCATTTCAAGGATTTCTGCTTGATTTCTTTTCCTAATCTCTATTGAAGTGATCTTTCATCTCCTGAATTTTATCTTTTGATTTCATTCCTTACATCATTCTTTACCTTGCAGATTAGTTAAACTATGTACATTCTAAACTCCTTTTCTGATGTTTCTTCCACTGTGGTGTCAGTGGATTCTATTATTGGAGCATATTAGTTTGTTTGGGGCAATTTGTTCCCTTGTTTTTTCATGTTATTTGTGTGTCTACCCATCTAGCAGTGGATCTGACACAGTACAGTTTCTACCCTGTAGTCCTCCCTGAAGGTTTCCAGTACCTCACTTTTAAGGGGGAGTCAAATAATAACAGCACCCTATGCGAACAATATACAGCCTTAAACCAAATAGTTACTACTAAGTCATCTACAATTTTGTCACAATAAACAAATGATGTATTTAGTTATTGCCCACAATAAAAACAGTAAGTCTGCAAAAGGGTTTACAAATGGTGGACAAAGCGAGAACAGAAGTATTGTATGATGTGATGTTTATGAGGAAGGAGGAGAGAGGATATAAATAAGAAATTATAGGAAGAGTGATAGAGGGAATAATAGAGGCTGGCTGTTAGGAGAAAAGAGATGGAGAATCCAGGGAAACAGACAAGTGAGAGAAAAAATATAAAGTAAAATTTTAAAAAAATTAAAAATAGGAAAAAGTAAAAGTAAAAGACTACAAAACAAAACTGAATATACTATTCAGATATCCCAGTCTTCAACAGATTGAAGCATGAAAAATAATTGATTCAAAAAACGGTAAAATTTGAGAGAAAAAAGAAAAAGAACTCAATGAAAATTGAACAGTTGTTTATGTTGGAGTTCAAAAGTTTCTCAACTTCCCTTCTCAATAGTTAGGTGTAGGTTTTTGGAATATGAAGCTTGCTCCACCTTCAGGGTGGGTGAGGTTGCTAGGGTAAGGATCCTGGAGATGGGGTGTAGGCTTAGTTATGCTCCAGGCTCTGAATGCCAGTTGGTCTGGAGATTTTAAGTCAGAACACCTCTAGGGCCCAGCAATTGCTGGTCCACCCTGGAAGACTGCACACCAGGAATCTTCTTTAGGTTCTATTTGTGTGGTATAGGAGCCTGTTCTTAGGCCACCGTGTTGCCTATGGACCCCACGATTCCTGGTCTCTGATTCAGACACCAAACTCAATCTCCCCTGCCCTCACTCTTGAATTCCCCGTCAGAGACTTCTCTCCCAGCCAATCCTGCAAGCAGCTGGACTGAAAGGGGAAGGAGAAGCCAGGTGGGTTTCCATGACCAGTATTCCCCTGTAAACTTCTCTCCACACTTGATTTTCTCCTGGTCACTTAGGCACACTCTCTGTTACTCACTGTGGGTTTACCCAGCTTGTTTTCAAACCAGACTCGGGTCTGCTAGAAATTGGCTCCCCCAGCTGTCAGCCCCAGGCTTCCGCTGCAAAGTGGTTCCTTCTATCTTCTGCAGCTTCTTTTGCATACAAGGATATTTTGCAGCACAGCTTACTGTTTTTATTTGGGCAATGATTCTGCTCTCTGAACTCTATCTTGACTCTCCTCATTCCTACCGAGAATTGGGTGTTCCTCTAATTCCCTTACTGCTTTCCTGTGTTTACGGAGGGACCATTCTGGCTTGTGCCTCCAGCTGCTGCCACAGCTGTAGGGCTGAGGAGTTTTACTGTATTATAATCAATCTCTTCTGGGTTTCTGATATGTTTTGAGTGTCCAATATTAAATTCCAATAAATTCCCCCCTAATTCTTCTTCATTCACCCACATTGCTGAAAGCTGCCTGCCTGATTTTTTGGTTTCACTCGATGGAGCTGCCAGGGAAGCAATCTATTCCGCCATCTTCTGAAAAGCCCCTCTTGAGTAGAATTCTGATAGGCCAAGGCTACATACAAGCTTGTATGACCAAAACTCCACCATCAACTGGGTGTCCTAAGTAAACCATAGACTCTTCTTATATATAGCTAATAAATCATCATAGGCTTTTATTATTAAATTCATTGTAGATTAAGTTTATAAAAGTTAAAGCTTTATGTGTACATGGAAAATTTGTGTGCAAGTCATCATCACATTTATGAAATCATTCAGGGGAACTTGAAACTTAATAACAAGTTGAACTTTACAAATAATTCCTAACTGAATTGACTAAAATACAACTATCATATAATGCAGATTATCATAAACAGATTAGATCAAACTTAAAAGAAATGAAGTAGCAATGTAAAAAAATCTTAGTAGCAAGTATGTTTTTTATTAATGACCCACAAGAGTGCCATTACTAAAATTGGAGGTGGGACTATTTTTGTGGTTATCTAATATTTGCAGTTATGTGCTTGGTTTTGAACACTTTTGAATAGTAATTTTGGTGCTTTGAAATAATTACCAGAGAATGTCAGTGCTAGCCACGGAGTGCATCAGGACAACACAGGCTTTCGAACCATGACAACTCACTTTGAAAACATTCCAAGCATTGAAATAATCACCGATATTCAGGCATGGAACTCAGAATAGAGCACAGCATAGATGACAGAAAGTATAAGAATGACTAAAATACTCAAAGATGGCTGTATCATGCAGTAAAATCTCTTTGCAGTCATGTGTAAGGAAGATGAGGGTCTATGGGATCATAATCCTAAAATTACAAAGAATATGCCAATTAGGATTCTGTTGGAAATGATCATCTCTAATACAGGGAATAAGAATTTACTTGAAGGGCCTGGGAAATTCATGAGATCAAAGGGAAGCTAAAGAAAGTGACTTAGGATACAAAATCAAAAAACTCCAGAAGTAGTTTTTTTTTTCTTTTAGCAGAAATTGCTATTCAATAGGCTTGCATTTATTTCTTCATTGGATTAAATTAACCCTTTAAATTCCTGATGCAAGAGAATGAAACCTCCAGGACTCATCCATGGATAAGTTTGTAATGGGTCCATTTCATGCTTTGAGTATGAACCTTGCTGCTTGATCACACATGGGTTATTCTTAAACTGACATGTATTTCTTCCTCCTCTCCCAACAGTGGGATTGAGGAAGTATTAATGTTCTTCCCATTCTAGGCCAGCAAGTAAAATACAGGCTGGGAACTGGTGCCAGCAAGTGAACAACAGCTCTCTCAAGGTCACTAGATGGACAGTATTATATCTACTGATAATTATACCCAGAGCCTAGTCCTTGAATTTCCCTTTAAAGGTCCTTTGTTTTTCCTTGTGAGGAGAGGTGGCGGTCTTTGGACTTTAGTCCACTGCCTTCTTTCTTTGCTAGAAGTTTTAATAAAATTTATTTTTTTCTCAAAGACCTTTTCCTCATTATTTGAATTGGCACCAGGCACAAAAACCAAGCCTTCTGTATCAAAATGGTTTGAGAGCAATTATCTTGGTTTCCCTATTGACTCTTTAAGACAAAATGTAACAGGAAAAATATAAGGTATTCAAAGGAAATTATATGTTAAGGCAAAGAGAGCTAGATAAACAAAAAATGGCAAATGTCGAGGTGATGAAGCCACTGGTATTTGCTAAATAAAGGCAATGTTAGAACAAGTAAGCATGCTAGAAGTGTGAACAACATGTATATGGTTTGTGTGGACAGGCTTGCAGGGACTGCTCCATTGGATTCCTTCAGTTTGCTTTTACTTGGTAATAGAGAGCTGCTTAACTCACCCAATTCTCCCTAGGTGGATAACGTCTTTAAAACTTACTTTCATATGGGGGATTGAACCCAAGGGTGCTTAACCACTGAGCCACATCCCCAGCCATTTTTATTATTTTGAGACAAGGTCTCACTGAGTTTCGTATGGCCTCATTAAATTGCCCAAGCTGCCCGAGTGCTGGAATTACGGGTATGTGCCACCACACCCACCTAGTGGGTAACTTTTTAATTTGTAATTAAAAATTTTTGTTCCGGATGGTGGACACAAAAGAACAATGGGAACTGAAGTATAACATTGGTTTTTTTTTTTTTTTTTTTTTTTTTTGACATAATGTCTTTGTTTTATTTATTTATTTTCATGTGGTAGGCAGGCAATCTTCCACCAAGCTACAACCCCAGCCTTAACATCGTGATTTTTCTTACCTAGACATAGTTATGTTGGGTCTGGGACTGTAGGGCTAGTTTGTTTGTATTACCCGCCCCTCTGGCTTTTTACCACTGAACTACATCCCCAACCCTTTTTATTTTGATACAGAGTCTCACTAAGTTGCTCTTGAACTTGCAGTACTCCTGCCTACGCCTAAATAGTTGGTATTATATGCATGTGCCAGAGTACCAAGCAGGATTGGATTGAGTCAACTGATTTTAGCCAAACCCCTACCCACCCCTCCAGCAGTCTTTTGATCTTGTTGGCATTTGAGCTGGGAGGGATTTGAATTGCAACTTGAGATGTTTAGGGTTCTTAGGGTTCTAGAATCCACTTGCCTTGAGAATGTGCAAGACATCCAGTCCCTCTCCTGCCATGATTTTGGCAAAATTCAGGAGAGGGAATTTCCTAGCCAGTTTGTTTTTACAGGGGGTGTGGTTCCAGATTTCAGTCTGTCCCAACAGTCTGGTCCTGACTTAATTCCCATCTCCCTGCAAAATATCCTCCATCTAGGACAGGCCCACATTTCCATACATTGTAACCATACCCCAGAGTCCACCCCAGAATTAAAAACTGCCAAGACAAAGCTCTGAACTTACTTTCAAAGGGCTTCTCTCTGGAGGATAGTTCATGAAGAATTTCTTGCATCCACTTGTTCTTTTGCTGAGTCTCATAGAAAGGTATTATGTTTACCTTTTCTAGAATGAGACTAAAGTGTTTAAACTCTGGTAGTAATTTATTTGCAGTAATTCAGTAAAATTACAACATAAGCAAAAAACAAACATAAAAAACCCAGTCTTTGAAGTACATATTGTGAGTTGCTTAATGCCATTTTCAGCATTTAATGAATGTGTACCATGAGTGGCCCAATAATAGCATTTACCAAAGAACTAATTGCATGCCGGGGCAAGAATGGTACCTGTTAATGGGTAATGAAAACCTGAATCATTAAAACATCTCAGGCCAAAGCTGCACCATTTTTCTATCAAACCTTTAGACATAAGAACAGTTGAGTCAACTGATTTTAGCATGTGCCATCACACCCACCTAGTGGGTGCCCCTTTCTAATATCTGGTGCCCCTTTCTAATATCCTCATTTCTTGCCTGTAAGGAAAATTATGTTGACGATCAGAGCTAGAACTAAGGGGAAATAATAGAGAAAAGTGAGAAGAAAACAAACTTGCTCTTCCTAAGTAACCAAGATTCTTGCAAAGGAGTTGGAAATTTAAAGGCCTGGTAGAATCATTGATACAGGTGGATGCAGTGGCACATGCCTATAATCCCAGCCACTCAGGAAACTGAGGCAGGTGGATTGGATCACAAGTTTGAGGTTAGCCTCAACAACTTATATCCTGTCTTAAAATAACAAAGGGCCGAAGATGTAGCTCAGTGGTAAGTCACCCCTGGGTACTGAGGAGGAAAAAAAGTTGATATATTTGACCAAATGATCATTGTATGCATTTCCAGGATCTTTTCACAGTATCACTGTCCTGAACAATTTGGCACACTCCTTCAGCACTACTGACATCTTCATGCTCATTTTTTGTCCTATTTTGTCCTGCTAATTGACACCAGGAGCCACCAAGTCTGGGGTCAAAAAGGAAGGGACTAGAGTTGACAGCTTCGAGTTGTCTGAAAGCTTATACCAGTTTTATTTGGAAGTGAGGATTAATAGCAAAAAAAAAAAAAAAAAGAATTGCATGAAGCCTTCAGGACAATGAATCAGGGGCTCAAGAAGAAACAACAACCTGCATGCTTGAAGGCCACTGAAAGGATGGGTGGAGACAGGTAATTTTTCTTTGCACATATAAAAATAGCAGTGCTGAAGTTAGGGGAGGGGCAGGGATTGCTGAGGGGGGAAAAATAAACAAAAATTCCTGCAACTATTTCTAAGCCTGCTGGTTTTAAACTCCTTGGGAGCACTTTTGAGGACAAGATCTGTTCCTTTGAGAAACAGGTGGCAAAGAAGATAACTTCATTGCCTCAAATGAAAGGGAAAAAAGGTCAAATCCTCTTTCAGTGAAATTCTATGCAGAGGCTCCAGAGCAACCCAGTCACTTTTTTTTTTTTCTTTTTTTTTTTTTTAAAATATTGGTATTAGTTCTTTTTTTTTTTTTTTTTTTTTTTTTTTTTTTTAAAGAGAGAGTGAGAGAGGAGAGAGAGAGAGAGAGAGAGAGAATTTTTTAATATTTATTTTTTTTAGTTCTCGGCAGACACAACATCTTTGTTGGTATGTGGTGCTGAGGATCGAACCCAGGCCGCACGCATGCGAGGCGAGCGCGCTACCACTTGAGCCACATCCCCAGCCCCCCAGTCACTTTTGAAAAGATCAATCTGCCTGGCTGAGACCAATGTCATTTACATGTACAGCACAAGTTGGAAAACGACATGAGCACCACAAACAGTCCCAAGTTTGGTCTTGCTGTTTCTTTCCAGTCAGTCACACAGCTCTCAAGGGTTGTGTGGTCAGCCCACACCCAGTGCTACAGGCAGAAAAGACAGCCTTTGTTTTAAGAAATTTATTAAAATAAGGACAAGCATCGGTTGTACACAGAAAGAGTCATTGCACTAAATATAGAACTACAGCAAAAGAGCAATTTTAAATATATTTTTTAAAATCACAAAATACATTTTGGTTAAGGCACTATATCCTATCTCATGTT
This sequence comes from Spermophilus citellus, assembly GCF_964194105.1. Taxonomy (NCBI): domain Eukaryota; kingdom Metazoa; phylum Chordata; class Mammalia; order Rodentia; family Sciuridae; genus Spermophilus; species Spermophilus citellus. The sequence goes on along the minus strand of NC_138195.1, from coordinate 26,163,500 downwards.
TTAAATAAATATCCTGTTTTCTAAAAAGGCAGCATTGAGTATCTCTGATTAAATGAGTATAGGCACTATTGTGTTAAAAACAAACTTTGCTGTGGCCATTGTGTGTAATTTATTCTCAAAAGAACTTGTATTAGCCCAGACTTTTTTTTTTTTAATGGACAATATGAAAAAAAAAAATCAGTTTTCTCTTTCTAGTTTAGGTTTTTCCAATAGAAACCTATGTATAAAATATGCTGTTTTTTCATATATTCCTTGGCATAAAATTTATGCATAGAGCACAAAAGATTATTTCTTGGAATTAAAGCCATCATAGGACATCTCAGAACAGCCTGAGTCTTTGGAAAAGTTTCAGTTCCAACTACAGTAAAATTAGTGGAGTTTACAAAACCCTGGACCTTCTTTTTATCCAAAAAGGCTGCTTTTTAAGCCCCCGCTGGTCAAAAGACTTTGCTAAGAAGCTGAGGGGGCACAGACCCAGCTGTATTGTCTGGTGTAGACAGAACACCAGACAGGATCCAAATGGCCTGGGCACTCATTCAGTGCCAAGAGTACTTCCTAATGGGAATTTTTCGTTTTTTGATATAATGCTCAGCAGCTCACAAGGCACATGAATGTATATCACCTAATTTTGTTCAACTCTAAGAGAAAATGTTAGTATTTGATAATTCTGCAGTCTTTTCCAGTTCTAGTTCCTTGCTAGTCTGATGATGTGAATTACTTTTTGGTTATTTATAGCTGTTGCTGCTGCTGTCAGACAGGCCCCAACCACTGTGTAGACACAGTGACCACAACAAAGGAGAAAAATTAACTTTCTAAAACATGGTCAGATTGATCCATTGGTACAAATTCCTTCATTAAAGTACTCTATATTATTATATCACAATTTATTAGTCATGGAAGGCCACTGAGACTTCTCTTATTGGAAAATATAACTTGCATGGCAGAAGTAGGTTGCATAGACTCCTAAGACTAAATTCACATTATCACACATTCGCTTTCTCCAGTCAGAGGATATTGGGCAGTAAGGCTATGTATAGTCATGAGGTAAATGATTAGCAAGAAACTTGATGTGAGGCACATCTCATTTAGGGTGATGATTTTTTTTTTCCCAGTTGTACAGAAGGGGCTGTTAATCCGATTTATTTTGCCACTGGTACATGATATTGAGATTGTAGGTTAACAAGTTTAAACTGAAAAATGTGCTTCACTTTTTTGCAAGTAAACTAGACACATGGTCAAAGAAATCTGGGACCTACGTGCTCTGATATGGTAGAGAATACAGCTAATTTCATTCTGAAATGTATAACAACATTGCTTTCACCTGCTAATATTTAATCTTCAGTTTGACTTTGATATATAAAAATGAAGTTGGCTTTAAATTATAGGCACAGTTTTTGCCTTTTTACAAAATATTAATTTTAAAATCAGTCACTGAGAAGCAATTTGGATACAAAATATCTAATCACAAAAATAGAAAAGGTAATCAAAGAGCACTTCAGAAGGAAACTTAGGAGCCAAGGCGCATTTAGTTGAGCTTCTCCAGGGACCTGTAATAATCTGTCAGGACTTTCCATGCTTTGGGGGCCATGAAGCCATCTGGGGGATTTTCTCCTTCTCTGGCGAGCTTCCTCATACGGGTTCCTGAGATGAAGTCGAACTCATTGTGCCTGTCACAGTAGAGCAGCAAAGAACTCAGGGTAGGTCAGTAACATCTATTCTAAAGGTTCCTGGAATTAGGTTATGGGTTTATACACCCACATTATTTTCCTTTCTGTAAAATATTGCATTTTTGAAAATGATCAGTTCACTAAATCTTCAGTTCAGGAACTTGGCAGAGGAAAAAGGAAATCATGGCAACTATGTATTCAATATTTACTGTCAACTACTCTATTGTGAGAAGTGTCTTGAGGCCCAGGACTGTTTTCTATTTTTCTGCCTAGTTCTGTGGGCTCTCAGCCTGGGGAATGAGTGCATCATAAATACTCATTGAAATCTTTTTCCATGTTGCCCCCTGCCCTTAATGTCCTAAATATTTGGTGCATGCTCAAAGCAGACATGTTGAGAAAGAAAAAAAAATTATATATTGTGGTGCTGGGGATTGAATTCAAGAGAGTCTCATGCATGCTATGCCAGTGTGCTACCACTGAGCTACAACGCTGTCCTTGAAAGAAATATTTATGGACCATTTACTATGTGCATGGGACTGTGCTGCAACTTCAGGAGATTAAAAAAAAAAAAATGTCCAAGACCAAGTTTTAACTCCAAAGGGACTTCATTCTAACGGGAAGCGTGTGCAGAAGTGCTGGAGAGTTTCCCAAAGGGCCAAAATTTTGCCTCATCATTCCAGTCATAAAGATTTTGACTAATTTTTCTCTGGAAACCTACCTTGTTGGATCATAGAAGTCCATGGCTTTTTTAGCCTTATTGTAGGCAGCCACTCGGAATGGAATGATTTCCACAGAGGTGAGGCCAGGGGCCATGCTCAAGACCTTCCCCCCATGAGTGGGTTCATACAGGTCCTCCTTGGTCTCAGGGTGGGGCATTCCTGCAGGATCCCTGCCCACGATGTAGAAGTTGGCCCCTGCAATCATCCGGGCCCTGCAGTGCCACTGGACCTAGGAAACATCATATAAAGGACATGATGGTCACCACAGGCCAGGTCTATGGGTCTCTGCTTTAAAAGTAGTTCAGTAATACTGGTCACCTAAACTTAGTCCTAACTAAGACTATGTGCTCTCTTCATGCTTGGTTCTATTGGGTTCAATAGGAGCTTCAAAGAAAAGAATCACATAATACCCAAAGGACTTAAAATCAGTATACTGTAGTGACATGGCCACATCAATATTCATAGCAGCTCAATTCACAATAGCTGAGCTATGGAACTGACCTAGGTATCCTTCAACAGTTGAATGGAAAAAGAAAATGTATATATACACGATGGAATATTACTCATCTATAAATAAAAATGAAATTGTGGAATTTGCCAGTAAATGGATGGAACTGGAGTTTATGATGCCCAGTGAAATAAGCCAATCCCCCCCCCAAAAAAAAATCAAAGGCCAAATGTTTTGTCTGATAGGTGGATGCTGACTCACAATAGAAGGGGTCGTGTAGGGAGGAGTAGAGGTTCACCACATTTGACGGTGGGAAGGAAGAGGGAATGGGAATGGGTAAGGCAGTAGAATGAATAGGACATTACTTGCCTATGTTCATATATGAATTCACAACCAATGTAACTCCACAGCGTGTACAGCCACAAGAATAGGAAGTTATACTCCATGTCTAAATGTTAAAATACATTCTACTGTCATGTATAACTAAAAAGAACAAATTTTTAAAAAGGCAAAACAAAAGAAAGGATCATATGAATTCCCTCCTTAGAACTCAAGGATTATTTCCTCATCTCTTCTCCAAACAGGACAGTAGACTAGGAACACTCAGATCTTCTGACCTACAAAAACTATAAACTTTGCTATCCAGTCCTTCCTTATTTGGCTAAATCACATTTTAAAGGAAATTACAGACTCCAACATGAGCTAATAATTACCTTTCACATGCAAACATTGATTCCAGTTCAACAGAACACTGCCCTCTCTAAAGCTCAGATAGAAATACAAAGGATGGAGATTTAAGAGAATTCATGAACTTCAGTTTGGGACAGCTCAAAGGTTGAGACTTTCATCATATTTCTTTCAGACTTCTTCAATCATTACACTGCTGGTGCAGTAGGACGAAGAAGATCCCTGATAGGCTCACTGGGTTAGGATAAAAGGGAGACATTTACCATTTTTGTGTGTATGTGTGGTGCTGAGGATTAAACCCAGTTCCCTGTACATGCAGGCAAGCACTCTACCAACTGAGCTACATCCCCAGCCTGACATTTATCTTTTAAGGACATCCTCTCCCTTCTAAGGCTCACTGGGCATGTTGAATCATTTATGATGATTGAATATTAGGCTACATACAACTTGCCCAATAACCCAGATGAGCTCCATTACCTATCTGGTTCACAAGCCAGCCTCCATATTCTCAGAGGCAATATATAATAGGTGTGGCTTGATGTTTCTAGCATTTTTACAAATACAAAATGGCCGCATTGTTAAACTGGACAAAGAGACCAGAATTTGCTCATGAGGAAGAGAAAAAGAATCACAGACTCATTCACTCTTCTAGATACAGTTTGAGCTTGCATCCTGATCTAATTGCCCAGCTCAGGGATTGCTCACCTCTGTGGGGCCGGCGTATAACATAGGAGATGGAAAGATAGCAACAATGGTTGATTTGGGGTCCAGGACCCCTTCCTCAAGCACGGCAGCATGCTGTTTCATCCGCCAGTCCAGAGGCACATCATCATCCTTGGTCCAGCCCCCCAGAGGGTGGAGCAGGAGAACTGGGTGTTTGTAGCCCCTCTCCAGGAGCCGGCGACGGGTGTCCTGCATCAACAGAGCATGGCCATTGTGGACGGGATTGCGCAACTGGAAGGCAAACACTGCATCTGGGAGAGAAAAGCAGAAAAGTCAGGGTCAAAGAAACACACTGTTTCTTGTCCATAAGAACAGACAGGAAAGAAAAGCTATGTTTATGGTTCAGTGTATTCATTACATCCACTTGCTTTTGCCTGTCAGCTGGAGAATATGCCTGGCCATCAGGAGTGTTAATCAAACCCCACCAATCAATGCAAGATTGCTTAGACAATGAGAGGATGCAGACAGGAAGCCATCAAGGGAGGCTCAGGAATGAACACTTTTTTTTTTTTTTTTTTGAACTGGGGATTGAACCCAAAGACACTTAACCATTGAGCCACATCCTCAGCTCATTTTAATATTTTATTTAGAGACAGGGTCTGTCTGAGTTGCTCACTAACTTGCTGAGGCTGGCTTTAAATTTGCGACCCTCCTGTCACGGCCTCCTGAGCTACTGGTATTCTAGGCATTCACTACTGTGCCTGGCTGAACACATTTTTTTGCAGGGCCTTTACTGCAACCAAGGCTCAGGAAGAATCAGTGCTCTTGCTCTAGTCCTGTTTCCCCAGGAGATGAATAATAAGGAAGAACATTTCCTGGGGCCCATGCATGGCGCAATAATCTACAGATACAAATACTACTTCAGTGCACATCTAAACACAATGACTCAGGAGGCTGAGACAGAAGGACTGAAAGTTCAAGGCCGCCTTCAGCAGCTTAGTGAGAACCTGTCTCAAAAAATAAAAAGCTCTGGATGTAGCTCAATGGTAGAGCACCCTTGGGTTTGGTCCCCAGTGCCACCAAAAAAAAAAAAAAAAAAAAAACTTGATCATCACTTTAAAGTAGTTTTAAAGAAAGCTTAAAACCTACTCCACACAATGATAGACTTCTGAGAGCCTTACTCTCTTTCTGGTGGTGAAATATAGTTAATATATATCTAGAATATAACAATCATTGATAATTCTATCATTACTTTTCCTTCTCTTTTTCAAAATGTATAAAGAATTACAATCTTCCCTTCTCCTTCATCCAACTCCATCCCCAAGAGGTAGGTAGTTGCTGTTATCTGCCATTTGGTGCCATATTACCCCAGAAACTTTTCTGCTTTTATATACACAGGTTAGGGTTTTAAAAATGATTTTTTTCTTCCAAAATATGATTGTGCTGTACATATTGTTCTGCAATTTGCTCTTTTACTTAATACATTTTAGGTATCTTTCTGTGTCTGTGCATATTTCTAACTACTGCATAGTGTTCCAGCATATGAATAGACTACAAATTTGAACTGTTTCTATATCATAGATATACCTATAGATATTTTCATTTTATTTTATTTCTGTTTATTTAATTATTTATTTTGGTACTGGGAATTGAACCCAGAGTCGCTTTACAAAAACTGGGCTATGTCCCTACCTCCTTTTATTTTTTAAAATTTTTTGGTACTGGGGATTGAATTCAGGGGCACTTAACCACTGAGCCACATCTCCACTTTGTATTTTATATTTTATTTAGAGATAGTGTCTCTGAGTTGCTTAGCACCTCGCTTTTGCTGAGGCTGGCTTTGAATACGAGATCCTCCTGCCTCAGCCTCCTGAGCCACTGGTATCATAGGTACATGTCACCGTGCCCAGCTATTTTTTTTTTTTTTATTCTGAGAAAATTCTTGCTTAGTTGTTTAGGACATTGTTTAAATCACTGAGGCTGGCCTTAAACTTTCTATCCTCCTGCCTCATCCTCTGGAGTAGCTGGGATTACAGGCCTAATACCAGATGTTTTCATTTTAAAATACTGATTCCTGATATCTTTAATTCTTTTATCAGACTATGGTAGGCAGTACTAACAAATGCACTCAAAGCAGTTTACATACCAGCATTCATTTCTTTACATTTCTGTTTGAGCTCCAGAGGTGTCAGACGGTATTGGTCCAGCCCGTCATTCCATCTTATTCTCTCCAGCACCTGAAGGTCTCCACCAACCAGCCAGTCCCCACTTTCCATCACCATCTAGAAAGAACATGATTAAAGTCGTTCAGGATGAATATTGATTTCTATTTTATTTGAACTTTTCCCTCCTTTTTGGATTAGTCTTGGGATGAAGAGCTGCCTTCAATTCTTCAGCATTCTTAGCACATTATTTATCAAACTTTTTGGTCTTTTGGCTTCCTTTGCTCTTAAAAATGAAGCCAGGTGGGTGGTGCACACCTGTAATCCCAGAGACTTCAGAAGCGAAGGCAGAGGGATCACACGTTTAAAGCCAGCCTTGGCAATTCAGCAAGACCCTTGGTTACTTAGCCAGACCCTGACTCAAAATTTAAAAATTAAAAGGACAGGAGTCGTAGCTCGATGATAAAGTGCTCCTGGGTTCAGTCTGCAGGATGGAAAAAAAATTAGTGGGGACTGTACAAAAGCTTTTCTTTATGTGGATTATATTTAACATCATTTTCCATATTAGAAATGAAAACTGAGAAACTTTGAAAATAGTTATGAATTAATTTAAAATGAACATTAATATATCTATTACACGTTAACATAAATAACATTTTTAGCCAAAAAAAATCCTATTATTCCTCTCCCTTCCCCTAAAAACCCCCAGGATGTACAGCATTATTTTACATGTCTACAAATCTCTTTATCTGACTTAACAGAGGACTGCTGGCTTTTCATACTTACTTCTGCATTTAATCTGTGGGAATATGTTGTTTGGGCTGAAGTATATAAAGAAAACCCAGTGCTCTACCATTGAGGCACAAACCCAGCCCCTTGATAGCTTTTTTATATAATTGTAGATATTCCTTTTTGACACTACACCAAAATACGATAAATGCTAGTTTTTTTTAAAGGTAAGCTGCACTGTAAGATCTGACACTTTTTCTATGCACTTTTCATATTCCATTACATTAAAAATCCACTATGCTTTGAATGAATCTTTTACCCATGAAGGATTGTGTAATATAACATATGGGTCAACTAGAAAATATTGATTCACTGAGTTTTTTTTGTTGTTCTTTTTAGTTATACATGACAATAGAATGTGTTTTGACATCATATAACTTCCCATTTTTGTGGTTGTAACAATGTGGAGTTAATGGTTGTGTATTCATATATGAACACGGGAAAGTTCTGTCTGATTCATTCTACTGTTTTTCCCATTCCCATCCCCCATCCCTCCCCCTGACACTCTCCTTCTCATCCAATCTGGTGAACCTTTATTTCTCACCCCCACTTATTGTGAGTCAGCATCCCCATATCACAGAGAACCTTTGGCTTTCATTTTTTTGTGGGGATTGGCTTATTTCACTTAGCATGATAATCTCCAGTTCCATCCATTTACTAGCACATGACATAATCTCATTCTTCTTTATGGCTGAGTAATATTTCCATTGTGTTTATGTACCACATTTTCTTTATCCACTCATCTGTTGAAGGACATCAGAATTCACTAAATTTTTAAGTCTTCCAATGCTGACACGGTTTATTATAGAACTTTTAAAAACACACACATTTGTTAATATTACTGCTGTTCTTACCAGAAATTTTTCTAAGAACTGTGAAGCTGCCTAACTTATGGCAATGAATACACATTTTACAAAAAAAAAACTTTTTTGCTTGAAAGATTAATCGTAAGCAACTAATACTCTTGATTGTGACGGGACTTTGTTCATTTTGAAAAGACCTGCCAAACAAGCAACTCTGAATAACCATAGTTTTTCACCTATTCTTTCAAGTAAAAATGGTGTTCCATGCTGGACACATGGCTGTAATCACCATAGCTCTGGAGGTTGAGGCAAGATTGTAAGTTCAAAACCAGCCTCAGCAACTTAGTCAGACTCTGTCTCAAAATAAAAAATAAAAAGGGAGCTGGGCAGGTGGCATACGCCTATACTCCCAGTGGCTCAGGAAGCTGAGGCAGGAGGATCATGGGTTCAAAGTCAGCTTCAACAAAAGTAAGTTGCTAAGTAACTCAGTGAGACCCTGTCTCAAAATATTGCAAAAAATAAATATATAAATAAGGGGAGAGGATGTGGTTCAGTGGTTAAGTGCCCCTGGATTCAATTCCCAGTATTTTTTTTTAAAGCTATTTCATAAAAAACAAAACCATAAACAAAAAAAAAAAGCATCTAACTTCACTTGTAGCTCAATCATACAAGTACTTTTTCCTTAAGCTAACCATTGTATGTTAGTAAATGCAGTGGAAGTACTTTAATGTGACAGGATGTGAGAGAGACGTGAATTCAGGTCAAGATTTAATAATCATTTTTAGAGCTTCATCAAGAACATTATTGGGGCTGGGGTTGTGGCTCAGTGGTAGAGCACTTGCCTAGCATGTGTGAGGCACTGGGTTTGATTCTCAGCACCACATATAAACAAATAAATAAATAAAAGTCCATCAGTAACTAATAAAAATTAAAGAACATTCTTAATTGAAGTTTTTTTTTTTTTTTTATGCAAGCTCCTCATGTTGATGGAGAGTACAATGACCATGCATCTAGTTAGCTGTCACCATTTCGAGTCTAAGGTGCTAGTTTTATGCATGGTTGCTTTTATATCAACTGTGCAACTGTCAACACAGTTACACAGTCTTAGTATCATGAGCATAATTTTATGCTTGGAGATTCTCTGGCTAGCTCATGGACAACTCCAGGGTTTGGGAACCACTTCTAGCATACTGCTCCTACAGTCTGATGTATCTTGGACTATTTCTAGTAAGGACCCAAAATAGAGGCCCTGGTGGGAAATCAGACAAGTCGTTTTCTACCAGTTAATTATTGTTTAGCATAATTTCTAAGGAAACTCTCAAAAGATGAAGCTTCCTTCACTTATATCCACTTTAAAATTAAATCACCAAAGAGCAGCAAAATGTAGCAAAGTCTGCATGGCAGGCTAGACATAAGACTGTTCACTAAAACCCCATTTTCTCAATGATCTTCACTAAGGACATCAGGATCACTCTGGGAGAAAGGACAGTCCTTTCAACAAATGCACTGGGGAAAAGGTACACTCATACATTGCTGGTGGGACTGCAAATTGGTGCAACCACTCTGGAAAGCAGTATGGAGATTCCTCAGAAAACTTGGAATGGAACCCCCCACTTTGACCCAGTTATCCCATCCCTTGATAGGCACCCAAAGGACCTAAAATCAGCATACTACAGTGAAGCAGCCACATCAATGTTATAGCAGCTCAATTCACAATTGCTAAACTATGGAACCAGCCTAGGTGTCCTTCCACAGATAAATAAAGAAAATGTGGTATATATACACAATGGAATATTACTCAGTCATAAAGAGAAACAAAATTATAGCATTTGCCAGTAAATGGGTGGAACTGGAGACTATCATGCTAAGTGAAATAAGCCAATACCAACAAACTAAAGGCTGAATGCTTTCTCTGATACGCCAATGCTAACTCACAATCAGGGTAGAGGGAGATAGGGAAGAAGAGAGTACTTTGGGCCTCTCAGCGTCACCAGTTGCTGTGTGTGCATGCGGAGGACCGAGCTAGCTCACAATAAACACCTCTTTGCTGCTTACATCGATCTTGGGTCTCTGGTGGTCTTTTGGGGGTCCCGAATTTGTCCATAACATATGGGGGCTCCTCCGGAATCCCCCTAATAAGCTTACCCAGACACCCTGATTGAGAGGTGATTAAAACCCGGCCGGGCATAGAGAAGATTTTAATGAACCAAGAGGTCTGAACATCTCTTATAGAAGAATAAGAATTAGATTTGGTGATTAAGTAAAGTTAAGCAGAATTGTAGAAATTAAAGAAGAGGAATGTAATTAAGGAACCTGATATAACAGAGAATTTGCCATCAAGAGTCATGTGAAAAACAATTGGAGCTAAAAAAATCTGTTAATACAACTTGATAATACAGGAAAAACTCTCAGAGACCAAGAGTGCCTTTGGATATCTTTCCCTCTGGGCTCCTGAAATGCTTTGCTGGAACTTAGGTCTGTTCCAAGAGAGCCAGCTCTGCTGGGTGTTGACACTACAACTGAATAACAAAATGATCACTAGGCAATGCTGAGCTGACGTGGATCTGGGGCGAACAGTCTGGGCCTCTCAGAACACGCACTGAGCCCGGATCGGCTGAATTCAAGCTCCCGTTCACCTGCTTCCCGCAAACAAACAGCTGTGACTCGGCACTAATCCATCCGGCTGAAACAACTGGTCAGCCCTTCTGATCTAACGGAGGTAAATGCCTACCGAGCCTTCATAGGTAGTGGCCACAGGTTTGAAACGGGGCTTGGGAGAGACAGTAAGGACCCACCCGTTGCATTGGTCGCCCAGCAAAGGGAAACGAACTGTCTCCATTTGCAAGAGATACCACCATGGCAGAGAACTGACGTCATCAGACTGTGGCGGAGGAGATAACTTCATTGAAACCTGCGGATACAGGAGTGTAATCCCCTAGCCTTCCCTCTCCACACATCGGGGAAACCTTAAGGGCCCCTCCCAGCTCTCCCATAAGGGCCCCTCACAGCTCTCCCATGAGCGCGATAGCCAGACCTAGGGAATCAGACGTGGCGTGGGACTCGCGGCGCGGAACTACCGCTCCCACCAGTGCTGACAGGTGAGGTCTCTTGCACCAGCTACCGGGGGCATGGCTACCGGAGGGCAAGTAAAATTCGCTGAGGATTCTCAGCCCCAAGCTCTACAAACTTAGGGTCTGAGGGAATGGCAAACTGGGAGAGTGTGCCCAGTCGTTCATGAAAACAGGGCTCCCGGGAGCAGCAGACCTGGCGTGTAGCCAGTATTGTGGTGAGCGGCACCCGTGACAGGGGCCTGGCTAGAGGAAAAGTGGGAAGTGACTAGACACAAGAGGAGACCCTAGGCACTCAGGATTGGAGACTCGCCCAGTCTGGGAGGAGCTGCTGCACAGTGATTGGTTCCCCCTTATTGACAGGAGAAACTTGGCCTGGTGGGCACAGCGCCACCTACTGGAAGAGAAGTTAATCAAACTCTAAGACTGCATTTATTAGTTTTTTTTTTCTTTTCTCTTTTTTTTTTGATTTGGGTTTTTCTTTCATTTTCATTTTTCTTTCTTGTTTTTTTTTAATTTTTTTACAATTTTTTAAAAATTTTTTCTCTTCTAATTTTAATTTTAATTTTTTTTATTATTTAAAAAATTTTTTTTTCTTTTTTTTATTTCCTATTTTTTTCTTCTTTTGTCTTTTCATTTCTTTTCAATTATCTTATCCCCCCTTCCTTGAATTCTACCTGTTTACTCTCATTCTCTTTAGTGACTTCTTCCCTTCCCTTCTAATACCTTTCCTCCCAAGCATGAAATAAATTTATAGGAGTAACTCATCAAACAGAACAAGAAGTAACATGAGCAGCTTCAAAAAGCAAGGAAGAAAGGGAGTACAAACAATGCAGGACGGCCTAAATATTCAGGAGGACCTAGAGTCATCAGAAAAATGGTCATATAAAGAACCCAAGGAACACCTTAGACAGATGGAATGGAACCTTAAAGAGGATATGAGACAGCAAATTCAAACAGTGAAAGAACAATTTGAAAACAAATTACATAAACAGATAAAAGAAGAAGTTAAGCATCTTTATCAGGAGATAGAGATTATAAAAAATAATCAAACAATAATTCTAGAAATGAAGGAAATGATAAACCAAATTAAAAACTCAATTGAGAGTATCACTAACAGAGTGGAGCAAGTAGAAGCCAGAACATCAGATAATGAAGACAAAATATATCATCTTGAAAACAGTCTAGCCAACTCACAAAGGCTGGTAAAAAATTACGAGAAAAACATCCAAGAGTTATGGGATAACATAAAAAAACCAAACTTACGAGTCATCGGGATAGAAGAAGGTACAGAGATTCAAACCAAGGGAATGAGTACCTGCTGAATGAAATAATTACAGAAAACGTTCCAGAAATAAAAAAGGAAACAGATATACAAATTGAAGATGCATACAGGACACCGAGCACACAAAATCACAGTAGACCAACGCCAAGACACATTGTTATGAAGATATCCAATATACAGAACAAAGAGAAAATATTAAAAGCTACAAGAGAAAGGAGACAGATTACATTCAGGGGTAAACCAATAAGGTTAACCACGGATTTTTCATCACAGACGCTGAAAGCAAGAAGGTCACGGAACAATGTATTTCAAACACTGAAAGACAATGGATGCTAACCAAGAATTCTGTATCCAGCAAAATTAAGCTTCAGGTATGACAACGAAATAAAAATCTTTCATGATAAACAAAAGTTAAAAGAATTTGCAGCCAGAAAACCAGCATTGCAAAGCATTTTGAGCAAAACACTACACGAGGAAGAAATGAAAAACAATAACCAAAACCATCAGTAGGAAGTGCTTCGGTAAAGACAGAGGGTGAGGGAAAAGATAATCTTGGAGAAACAAAGTAAATTTGTTAAAAAAAGGATAAATAATCAAACATGGATGGAAGTACAAACCATATATCAATAGTAACTCTGAATGTTAATGGCTTAAACTCTCCAATAAAGTGACATAGGCTGGTATCATGGATTAAAAAAACAAATCCAACAATATGCTGCCTCCAGGAGACACATCTGATTGGAAAAGACATACACAGGCTGAAGGTGAAAGGATGGGAAAAAATATACCATGCACACGGTCCTCATAAGCAAACAGGGGTTGCCATCCTCATATCAAATAAAATCGACTTCAAGACTAAGTTAATTAAAAGGGATAAAGAAGGACATTATATACTGTTAAAAGGAGCCATTCACCAACAAGACATAACAATTATCAATATTTATGCACCAAATAATGGTGCTGCGACATTCATAAAACAAATTCTCCTCAAGTTCAAGAATCAAATAGACCACACACAATAATTATGGGCGACTTCAACACACCTCTCTCACCATTGAACAGATCCTCCAAACAAAAGTTGAATAAAAAAACTATAGAACTCAATATCACAATCAATAACCTAGACTTAACTGACATATATAGAATATATCAACCATCATCAAATGGATGTACTTTTTTCTCAGCAGCACATGGATCCCTCTCAAAAATAGACCATATATTATGCCATAGGGCAACCCTCAGTAAATATAAAGGGGTGGAGATAATACCATGCATTTTATCTGATCATAATGGAATGAAACTGGAAATCAATGATAAAAGAAGGAAGGAAAAATCCTACATCACATGGAAAATGAACAATATGTTACTGAATGATCAATGGGTTACAGAAGACATAAAGGAGGAAATCAAAAAATTCTTAGAGATAAATGAAAATACAGACACAACATATCGGAATCTATGGGACACAATGAAAGCAGTTTTAAGAGGGAAATTCATTGCCTGGTGGTCATTCCTCAAAAAAAGGAAAAACCAACAAATAAATGAGCTCACACTTCATCTCAAAGCCCTAGAAAAGGAAGAGCAAAACAACAGCAAATGTAGCAGAAGGCAAGAAATAATTAAAATCAGAGCGGAAATCAATGAAATTGAAACAAAAGAAACTATTGAAAAAATTAACAAAACTAAAAGTTGGTTCTTCGAAAAAATAAATAAGATCGACAGAACTTTAGCCATGCTAACGAAGAGAAGAAGAGAGAGAACTCAAATTACTAACATACGGGATGAAAAAGGCAATATCACAACAGATGCTACAGAAATACAGAAGACAATTAGAAATTATTTTGAAAACCTATATTCCAATAAAATAGAAGATAGTGAAGACATCGATAAATTTCTTAAGTCATATGATTTGCCCAGACTGAGTCAGGAGGATACACACAATTTGAACAGACCAATATCAATGGATGAAATTGAAGAAGCCATCAAAAGACTACCAACCAAGAAAAGCCCAGGACTGGATGGGTATACAGCGGAGTTTTACAAAACCTTTAAAGAAGAATTAATACCAATACTTTTCAAGTTATTTCAGGAAATAGAAAAAGAGGGAGCTCTTCCAAATTCATTCTATGAGGCCAACATCACCCTGATTCCAAAACCAGACAAAGACACCTCAAAGAAAGAAAACTACAGACCAATATCTCTAATGAACCTAGATGCAAAAATCCTCAATAAAATTCTGGCAAATCGAATACAAAAACACATCAAAAAAATTGTGCACCATGATCAAGTAGGATTCATCCCTGGGATGCAAGGATGGTTCGATATACGGAAATCAATAAATGTTATTCACCACATCAATAGACTTAAAGATAAGAACCATATGATCATCTCGATAGACGCAGAGAAAGCATTCGACAAAGTACAGCATCCCTTTATGTTCAAAACATTAGAAAAACTAGGGATAACAGGAACTTACCTTGACATTGTAAAAGCTATCTATGCTAAGCCTCAGGCTAACATCATTCTGAATGGACAAAAGTTAAAGGCATTCCCTCTAAAATCTGGAACAAGACAGGGATGCCCTCTATCACCACTTCTATTCAATATAGTTCTCGAAACACTGGCCAGAGCAATTAGACAGATGAAAGAAATTAAAGGCATAAAAATAGGAAAAGAAGAACTTAAATTATCACTATTTGCAGATGACATGATTCTATACCTAGAAGACCCAAAAGGGTCTACAAAGAAACGACTAGAACTAATAAATCAATTCAGCAAAGTGGCAGGATATAAAATCAACACGCATAAATCAAAGGCATTTCTGTATATCAGCGACAAAACTTCTGAAACGGAAATGAGGAAAAAGACTCCATTCACAATATCCTCAAAAAAAAATAAAATACTTGGGAATTAACCCAACAAAAGAGGTGAAAGATTTATACAATGAAAACTACAGAACCCTAAAGAGAGAAATAGAAGAAGATCTTAGAAGATGGAAAAATATACCCTGTTCATGGATAGGCAGAACTAACATCATCAAAATGGCGATATTACCAAAAGTTCTCTATAGGTTTAATGCAATGCCAATCAAAATCCCAACGGCATTTCTTGTAGAAATAGATAAAGCAATCATGAACTTCATATGGAAAAATAAAAGACCCAGAATAGCAAAAGCAATTCTAAACAGGAAGTGTGAATCAGGCGGTATAGTGATACCAGATTTCAAACTATATTACAAAGCAATAGTGACAAAAAGAGCATGGTACTGGTACCAAAACAGGCGGGTGGACCAATGGTATAGAATAGAGGACACAGAGACTAATCCACAAAGTTACAACTATCTTATATTTGATAAAGGGGCTAAAAGCATGCAATGGAGGAAGGATAGCATCTTCAACAAATGGTGTTGGGAAAACTGGAAATCCATTTGCATCAAAATGAAACTGAATCCCTTTCTCTCGCCATGCACAAAAGTTAACTCAAAATGGATCAAGGAGCTTGATATCAAATCAGAGACTCTGCATCTGATAGAAGAAAAAGTTGGCTCCGATCTACATATTGTGGGGTCGGGCTCCAAATTCCTTAATAGGACACCCACAGCACAAGAGTTAATAACAAGAATCAACAAATGGGACTTACTTAAACTAAAAAGTTTTTTCTCAGCAAGAGAAACAATAAGAGAGGTAAATAGGGAGCCTACATCCTGGGAACAAATCTTTACTCCTCACACTTCAGATAGAGCCCTAATATCCAGAGTATACAAAGAACTCAAAAAATTAGACAATAAGATAACAAATAACCCAATCAACAAATGGGCCAAGGACCTGAACAGACACTTCTCAGAGGAGGATATACAATCAATCAACAAGTACATGAAAAAGTGCTCACCATCTCTAGCAGTCAGAGAAATGCAAATCAAAACCACCCTAAGATACCATCTCACTCCAGTAAGATTGGCAGCCATTATGAAGTCAAACAACAACAAGTGCTGGTGAGTATGTGGAGAAAAGGGTACACTTGTACATTGCTGGTGGGACTGCAAATTGGTGCGGCCAATTTGGAAAGCAGTTTGGAGATTCCTGGGAAAGATGGGAATGGAACCACCATTTGACCCTGCTATTGCCCTTCTCGGACTATTCCCTGAAGACCTTAAAAGAGCATGCTACAGGGATACTGCCACATCGATGTTCCTAGCAGCACAATTCACAATAGCTAGACTGTGGAACCAATCCAGATGCCCTTCAATAGATGAATAGATTAAAAAAATGTGGCATCTATACAAAATGGAGTACTATGCAGCAATAAAAAATGATAAAATCATAGAATTTGCAGGGAAATGGATGGCACTAGAGCAGATTATGCTTAGTGAAGCTAGCCAATCCCTAAAAAACAAATACCAAATGTCTTCTTTGATATAATGAGAGCAACTATGAACAGAGCAGGGAGGAAGAGCAGGAAGAAAGATTAACATTAAACAGAGACATGAGATGGGAGGGAAAGGGAGAGAAAAGGGAAATTGCATGGAAATGAAGGGAGACCCTCATTGCTATACAAAATTACATATAAGAGGTTGTGAAGGGAATGGGAAAATAAACAAGGAGAGAAATGAATTACAGTAGATGGGGTAGAGAGAGAAGATGTGAGGGAAGGGGAGGGGGGATAGTAGGGGATAGGAAAGGTAGCAGAATACAACAAGTACTAATAGGGCATTATGTAAAATTGTGGATGTGTAACCGACGTGATTCTGCAATCTGCATTTGGGGTAAAATTGGGGGTTCATAACCCACTTCAATCTAATGTATGAAATATGATATGTCAAGAACTTTGTAATGTTGTGAACAACCAATAAAAAAGTTGTACACAATAAATGAAAATTTAAAATAAAGTAAATCCTGTTTATGTAAAAAAAAGAGAGTACTTTGGATTAGACAAAGGGGAATGAAGGGAAAGGGGGGAAATGGGAACAGGTAGTAGAACAAGACAGTAGAATGAATCAGACATAACTTTCCAGTGTTCATATATGAATGCACAACCAGTGTAACTCCACATCACACAACCAGAAGAATGGGAAGTTGTACTTCATATATATATAATATGTCAAAGTGCATTCAGCTGTCATGTATAACTAAAAAGAACAGAAAAATGCATTGGGGAAACTGATTAACCATGTGCAGAAGAAAGCAGTAGGACACTTATCTTACACCATAAACAGAACTTAACTCAAAATGGATTAAAGACATACATGTAATACCTAAAACTACAAAACTCTTTTAGGTAAAAATATAGGGAGAAACAAGGAATTCAGTAGTGATTTCTTGCATATGGAACCAGAAAAGCACAGGCAAAAAAGCAAAAGTAGACAAACGGGATTACTTCAAATTTAAAAACTTGTGTGCATTGAAAAATGGTCAACAGCTGGGCGTGGTGGCATACGCCTGTAATCTCAGGGACTCAGGAGGCTAAGGCAGGAAGATCACAAGTTCAAAGCCAGCCTCAGCAACTTAGTGAGGCCCTGAGCAATTTAGAGAATCTTTGGTTTCTGCCTCCTGAGTGGCTGGGACTACAGGTGCGTGCCACTGCACAGGACTGAGAGGGTCTTGAAGAGATGTTGCTCAGCAACTATTCACCATGGCCAAGAGGTGGAAGCAAACCAAATGTTCACCAGTGGATGACTGGATCAATAAAATGTGGTATACACTTAAAATGGAATATCATTAGCCTTCAAGAGGAAAAAACATCCTGTTAAATGCTACAACATGGATGAACCTGGAGGACATTCTGGTGAGTGAAATAAGCCAGGAGCAAAGAGACAACCACTGAATGATTACATCTATATAAGGACAACTTGTCCATCTGAAATATTAATATAGGAGGAGGTGCAGTGAGCAAGAGAAAGCTGATTGATTTAAAAGGTTGCTAAAAGCTGCTCAGAGGCTGAGTCCAGAGGATCCAAGTGTAAGGTCTATTTGGGCAACTCAGTGAGAGCCTGTCTGGGAAAAAAAATGAAATTAAAAAACAACACCTGGGGCTGGGGATGTAGCTCAAGCAATAGCGCGCAAGCGTGCGGCCCAGGTTCGATCCTCAGCACCACATACCAACAAAGATGTTGTGTCTGCCGATAACTAAAAATAAATAAATATTTTTAAAAAATTCTCTCTCTCTCTCTCTCTCTCTCTCTCTCTCTTAAAAAAAAAAAAACACAACACCTAGTAGGAAGGCACAAAGGTAGTAGTGGAGTGTTCCTTGAAGCTTTCTGTTATGGCCAGATATTGGGGTTTATAATGACCTGCATCCCAGAGGGCTCCAGGGAATGGGATTGTGGTGAGCAAGTGGTGGTTCTCAACATTTTGCTTGTGGTGACATTTGACAGGCATTAGTGATTGCCACATTTAAACTAGGAGAAAGTATGCTATTGACATCCAGTGTGTAAAGGATAAGGATGCTACTATATATCCTGAGCTGCATGGGACAGCTGCCCACCTCCCTCCATGCACCAATAAAGAATCATCTGACCCCAAATGTCAAGAGCATTGCAAATGAGAAAACTGGGGTAGAGCAAGGGTAATTGGGCAAGGTATTTGATTCTGTTTTCATGGCCCCCTTTGTAAGCCCTGTACTCAGGCAAATTATTTAAAAGAATATTTTCAAACACCCATAACTGTATATAACTTTGTCCTCATTGCTTAAAGTTATACAACCGATAAAATTTTCAAATTAAGACCCCAAATCCCTGTGGTGCAGTAGCTCATCTGGACACTAGGGGTCCTCCCTGCACTGCATTGCTCTATTGAAGACGCTGACTTCATTTACCACCCAGCCTGAAAGCCAGTCTGATGAGCAGTGTTGAAAGTGTGACATTGGCATTTCTAGGATGGGGCAGAATGACTGCAAGGACAATGCCCTCTCTGCGGTGTTCCAGCTATCCCCAGACTGGGTCCAGCTGTAGGAAGGGAGGTCCAGTGCTTGTGGCCTCAAGCCTCCTGCCAAAGGAGGGCCACAGCCAGGGGATTTGCAAATCTGGATGCACCCAGAAGAATGAGGATCAGGCTTAGCAAGTCTGGTGGAGTGGGGAAAGAGGAATTGGGTTTGGAATCACAGGCAAGAAGAATGCATAAAGGAGGAGATGATGAGTTCAAGCATTGGTGCAAAGACTAAGAAAGCCGTGGCAAATAGAATGGGCCCTGAGTGGGCAGGGAGAGGAAGAAGGCGAGGGAGTGGGCAAACTGAAAGGAGAGGAACAACTGAGAGCAAGAAGCTGCAGAGGCCAAAATGAAAAAAAGAAGAGAGAGTAGAAAAAGAAATAGTAGGTTCAGGAAAATAAAGCCACAAATATGGTCATGATGGAAGGGGTTCAAAGAAAAGAATTGAGAAGAAAAACCAACGTGATACAAGCAGGGAATATACATTCTGTTCTGCAGTGTCTATCATAGTCATGGAATCTGCAGTTTTAAGGGACCTGGAAATCATGTGCATCTAATGTCTTCATTTTCAGGTAGGAAGGCAGTTTTGTGAAGGGAAAGTAGCACAGTTCAAGGGCACACAGCTGTCTTACCAAAGCCAGAACCCAAGTCTAGGATTTTTACAAACCAGGACTTTTCTTTCCACCACACCCACTGCCTCTAAACAGTGGCTCACTGCTCCCTGTTTCAGCCTCACCTTCAGTATTACCTGTCACAGGTGTGGGCAAGACACGTACAAATTGCTCTGAGAGCATACAGAAGGCATTTATTCATGCTTATGTGTCATGTGCGTTAGGGTTGACTTTCTTAAAGGAGGGAATAAGATGAAGAGGCAGGAGTGGACAGTGTCCTAAGCTGAGGGAACGAGCATGTGCAGAACTAAGAGAGGAGGAGATCCAACATGGCGGCGGGTGCCGAGAGATCAAGTCTCTGACCTCTTCAGCTGTGCGGGCATAGGGAGTCGTAAACAATCTAAATGCTGTTTGCTCAGGATCACTAGGCAATGCTGAGCTGACGTGGATCTGGGGCCATCAGTCTGGGCCTCTCAGAACACACACTGAGCCCGGATCGGCTGAATTCAAGCTCCCGTTCGCCTGCTTCCCGAAGACAAACAGCTGTGACTCAGCACTAATCCATCCGGCTGAAACAACTGGTCGGCCCTTCTGATCTAACGGAGGTAAATGCCTACCGAGCCTTCATAAGTAGTGGCCACAGGTTTGAAACGGGGCTTGGGAGAGACAGTAAGGACCCACCCGTTGCATTGGTCGCCCAGCAAAGGGAAACGAACTGTCACCATTTGCAAGAGATACCACCATGGCAGAGAACTGACGTCACCAGACTGCGGCAGAGGAGATAACTTCATTGAAACCTGCGGCTACAGGTGTGTAATCCCCTAGCCTTCCCTCTCCACACATCAGGGAAACCTTAAGGGGCCCTCCCAGGTCTCCCGTAAGGGCCCGTCCCAGCTCTCCCATGAGCGCGACAGCCAGACCGAGGGAATCAGAGGTTGCATGGGACCCGCGGCACGGAACTCCTGGCTATCGCTCCCACCAGTGCTGACAACTGAGGTCTCTTGCAGAAGCTACCATGGGTGTGGCTACCGGAGGGCAAGTAAAATTCGCTGAGGATTCTCAGCCCCAAGCTCTACAAACTTAAGGTCTGAGGGAATGGCAAACAGGGAGAGTGTGCCCAGTCGTTCATGAAAACAGGGCTCCCGGGAACAGCAGACCTGGCGTGTAGCCAGTAGTGTGGTGAGCGGCACCTGTGACAGGGGCCTGGCTAGAGGAAAAGTGGGGAAGTGACTAGACACAAGAGAAGGCCCTAGGCACTCAGGATTGGAGACTCGCCCAATCTGGGAGGAGGAGCTACTGCACAGTGATTGGTTCCCGCGTACTGACAGGAGAAACTTGACCTGGTGGGCACAGCTCCACCTACTGGAAGAGAAGTTAATCAAACTCTAAGACTGCATTTATTAGGTTTTTTTTTGGGGGGGGTTCATTTTCATTTTTCTTTCTTGTTGTTTTTAAAAAATTTTTTTGCTTAATTTTTTAAAATTTTTTTCTTCTAATTTTAATTTTAATTTTTTAGATTATTATTATTTTTAATTTTTTTTTCTTTTTTTAATTCCTATTTTTTCTTCTTTTGTCTTTTCAATTTTCTTATTCCCCCTTCCTTGAATTCTACCTGCTTACTCTCATTCTCTTTAGTGACTTCTTCCCTTCCCTTCTAACACCTTTCCTCCCAAGCATCAATTAAATTTATAGGAGTAAACAGTAACTCAGCAGTCAAACAGAACAAGAAGTAACATGAGCAGCATGAAAAAGCAAGGAAGAAAAGGAGTACAAACAATGCAGGACAGCGTAAATATTCAGGAAGACCTAGAGTTATCAGAAAAATGGTCATATAAAGAACTCAAGGAACACCTTAGACAGATGGAATGTAACCTTAAAGAGGATACAAGACAGCAAATTCAAACAGTGAAAGAACACATTGAGAATGAATTACATAAACAGATAAGAGAAGAAGTTAAGCATCTTTATCAGGAGATAGAGATTATTAAAAAAATCAAACAATAGTTCTAGAAATGAAGGAAACTATAAACCAAATTAAAAACTCAATTGAGAGTATCACTAACAGAGTGGAGCAAGTAGAAGCCAGAACGTCAGATAATGAAGACAAAATATATCATCTTGAAAACAGTCTAGCCAACTCAGAAAGGCTGGTAAAAAATCAGGAGAAAAGCATCCAAGAGTTATGGGATAACATAAAAAAACCAAACTTATGAGTCATCGGGATAGAAGAAGGTACAGAGATTCAAACCAAGGGGATGAGTAACCTGCTGAATGAAATAATTACAGAAAACTTTCCAGAAATAAAAAAGGAAACAGATATACAAATTGAAGATGCATACAGGACACCGAGCACACAAAATCACAGGAGACCAACGCCAAGACACATTGTTATGAAGATATCCAATATACAGAACAAAGAGAAAATATTAAAAGCTACAAGAGAAAAGAGGCAGATTACATCCAGGGGTAAACCAATAAGATTAACAACGGATTTTTAATCACAGACACTGAAAGCAAGAAGGTCCTGGAACAATGTATTTCAAACACTGAAAGACAATGGATGCCAACCAAGAATTCTGTATCCAGCAAAATTAAGCTTCAGGTATGACAACGAAATAAAAATCTTTGATGACAAACAAAAGTTAAAAGAATTTGCAGCCAGAAAACCAGCATTGCAAAGCATTTTGAGCAAAACACTACACGAGGAAGAAATGAAAAACAATAACCAAAACCATCAGTGGGAAGTGCCTCGGTAAAGACAGAGGGCAGGGGGAAAGATAATCATGGAGATACAAACTAAATTAAAAATAAAGGATAAATAATCAAACATGGCTGGAAGTACAAACCATATATCAATAGTAACTCTAAATGTTAATGGCTTAAACTCTCCAATAAAGAGACATAGGCTGGTATCATGGATTAAAAAAACAAATCCATCAATATGCTGCCTCCAGGAGACACATCTGATTGGAAAAGACATACACAGGCTGAAGGTGAAAGGATGGGAAAAAATATACCACGCACACGGTCCTCGTAAGCAAGCTGGGGTGGCCATCCTCATATCAAATAAAATCGACTTCAAGACCAAGTTAATCAAAAGGGATAAGGAAGGACATTATATACTGTTAAAAGGAACCATTCACCAACAAGACATAACAATTATCAATATTTATGCACCAAATAATGGTGCTGCGACATTCATAAAACAAATTCTCCTCAAGTTCAAGAATCAAATAGACCACAACACAATAATTATGGGTGACTTCAACACACCTCTCTCACCATTGGATAGATCCTCCAAACAAAAGTTGAATAAAGAAACTATTGACCTCAATATCACAATCAATAACCTAGACTTAACTGACATATATAGAATATATCAACCATCATCAAATGGATATACTTTTTTCTCAGCAGCACATGGATCCTTCTCAAAAATAGACCATATATTATGCCATAGGGCAACCCTCAGTAAATATAAAGGTGTGGAGATAATACCATGCATTTTATCTGATCATAATGGAATGAAACTGGAAATCAATGATAAAAGAAAACAATATGTTACTGAATGATCAATGGGTTACAGAAGACATAAAGGAGGAAATCAAAAAATTCTTAGAGATAAATGAAAATACAGACACAACATATCGGAATCTATGGGACACAATGAAAGCAGTTTTAAGAGGGAAATTCATCGCCTGGTGGTCATTCCTCAAAAAAAGGAAAAACCAACAAATAAATGAGCTCACACTTCATCTCAAAGCCCTAGAAAAGGAAGAGCAAAACAACAGCAAATGTAGCAGAAGGCAAGAAATAATTAAAATCAGAGCGGAAATCAATGAAATTGAAACAAAAGAAACTATTGAAAAAATTAACAAAACTAAAAGTTGGTTCTTTGAAAAAATAAATAAGATCGACAGACCTTTAGCCATGTTAACGAAGAGAAGAAGAGAGAGAACTCAAATTACTAACATACGGGATGAAAAAGGCAATATCACAACAGATGCTACAGAAATACAGAAGACAATTAGAAATTATTTTGAAAACCTATATTCCAATAAAATAGAAGACAGTGAAGACATCGATAAATTTCTTAAGTCATATGATTTGCCCAGACTGAGTCAGGAGGATACACACAATTTGAACAGACCAATATCAATGGATGAAATTGAAGAAGCCATCAAAAGACTACCAACCAAGAAAAGCCCAGGACCGGATGGGTATACAGCGGAGTTTTACAAACCCTTTAAAGAAGAATTAATACCAATACTTTTCAAGTTATTTCAGGAAATAGAAAAAGAGGGAGCTCTTCCAAATTCATTCTATGAGGCCAACATCACCCTGATTCCGAAACCAGACAAAGACACCTCAAAGAAAGAAAACTACCGAGCAATATCTCTAATGAACCTAGATGCAAAAATCCTCAATAAAATCCTGGCGAATCGAATACAAAAACACATCAAAAAAATTGTGCACCATGATCAAGTAGGATTCATCCCTGGGATGCAAGGCTGGTTCAATATACGGAAATCAATAAATGTTATTCACCACATCAATAGACTTAAAGATAAGAACCATATGATCATCTCGATAGACACAGAGAAAGCATTCGACAAAGTACAGCATCCCTTTATGTTCAAAACATTAGAAAAACTAGGGATAACAGGAACTTACCTTGACATTGTAAAAGCTATCTATGCTAAGCCTCAGGCTAGCATCATTCTGAATGGAGAAAAGGGTACACTTGTACATTGCTGGTGGGACTGCAAATTGGTGCAGACAATTTGGAAAGCAGTATGGAGATTTCTTGGAAAGCTTGGAATGGAACCACTATTTGACCCAGCTATTGCCCTTCTCGGACTATTCCCTGAAGACCTTAAAAGAGCATATTACAGGGATAGTGCCACATCGATGTTCATAGCAGCACAATTCACAATAGCTAGACTGTGGAACCAACCCAGATGCCCTTCAATAGATGAATGGATAAAAAATGTGGCATTTATACACCATGGAGTATTACGCAGCACTAAAAAATGACAAAATCATGGAATTTGCAGGGAAATGGATGGCAGTAGAGAAGATTATGCTTAGTGAAGCTAGCCAATGTCTTAAAAACAAATACCAACTGTCTTCTTTGATATAATGAGAGCAACTATGAACAGAGCAGGGAGGAAGAGCAGGAAGAAAGATTAACATTAAACAGAGACATGAGATGGGAGGGAAAGGGAGAGAAAAGGGAAATTGCATGGAAATGAAGGGAGACCCTCATTGCTATACAAAATTACATATAAGAGGTTGTGAGGGGAATGGGAAAATAAACAAGGAGAGAAATGAATTACAGTAGATGGGTTAGAGAGAGAAGATGGGAGGGGAGGGGAGGGGGGATAGTAGGGGATAGGAAAGGTAGCAGAATACAACAATTACTAATATGGCATTATGTAAAATTGTGGATGTGTAACCGACGTGATTCTGCAATCTGCATTTGGGGTAAAATTGGGGGTTCATAACCCACTTCAATCTAATGTATGAAATATGATATGTCAAGAGCTTTGTAATGTTGTGAACAACCAATAAAAAAAAAGAAGTAAGAGAGGGCATCATTTACTGACCAGCTTGGAGATGACTGGAGGAGAAGATGTGCTGAGTGGCAGTGGTGAAAGGCTACAAGATAAGTCCCATCTTTGCAAAGGGGTTCTCAAATAAAGCTTGAACAGTTCTCTCTGGTTGAAGAATAGTTTAGAGGGACAGGGAAGAAATGAAATGTCCTGGCCCAAACTGAAACAGGAGTGAATAAATTTAAGTAATACCTGGGAGGCAGAACTTTGTGGTTGAATGAGCAAGAGGAGAAGTAAGAAGCAAGAACGACACCCAGGTTTATAGATCACCATTTGGATGGTGGGGCTGTTGGTGAGAAAAGGTACACATGAGGGGGAACAGATCTGGGGAGAGGATGAGCATGTTGAGTTTGGGGTGTTCTTCGATATATCCAGGTGAAGTCATAGGAAACAGCTCCAGGTAATTATCTACTGAAGTGGTTCTCAGCACATTCAAATCATGGTGAGATTTAAAACCTCCCAGGACCAGGACTGATCCAAAGCCAATTTAATCAGAATCAGTGAGAATGGGATCCCATCATGGGTAATTTTTACAGCTGCCTAGGTGATGCTATTGATCGAACTGAACTTCTGGTCTTTATTGTGGAGTTAAAGGACATAATTATGACCTCTTTTTCCTGTCCTTCACTGGGAAGTCACACTTTGTTCTCTTGGTTTCTACATCTATAAAATGGAAGAAATGATTTTTTTTTCCTACTTCACAAGAGCATTGTGAGAAATTAATTACTGTCTTAGAAAGGCTTTGAGAGCTGTGGATGAAAGGCATCTGGGTTTCTCCAAGCGTTATTTTTACAAGTTCCACCAGCTCTTCCTCATGATTTCATCTGGGATCATGTCACATGGTTTCACAGTGACTCAACAGAGTCCTTGAATGGACCATCAGGACTGTCATCAATGAGGCGCTATGAGAACAGATGGGAACAGACAGACCGTTTCCTTGGTGACATAAAGAAAATGCCATTCCCAGTGCCACATGGAAATACAAGTCTCATGATTACTTTTGGGAGTAACAACTTTTGGAGGTTTAGGGTTCTGAAAAAAAAATTATGCTAAAGTATGACTGAGTTCCAGGCAGCTAAAAAAAAAAAAAAAAAGGCACAGCGAAGAGCGTTTTTCCCAATAAAACCAGTGTTCGTGTTTTCCAATAAATTTCTTGTGTGTCTGGTAAATGCAACAACCCAAGGGTAGTGTATACCGGGTGAGTGGCTTTCTTTCTCTGGTTATCCATGGCCCATTTCTCACCATTAGCTCACTGAGAATGTTTACAGAGTCTCTCTAACAATCTAATGGTACAGAGTCACTGACAATATTGTCAAAGTCACGACAGCACTCCTTGGCTTCTAATTCTTACTGCAACTGCTGACATACATCAGCAAGATAAGATGAAAGACATAATCACTTAAGATCACCCAAGAGCTTCCTGAGGGTTTTTTTTTATATATATATATATAAGTGCAAGTCATGTCTATGTGGATGTTAGACCTAAAGAATAGAAATATCTGATCTGCCATAATGAAAAGCCGTTATTCTTTGGGTCACTGGGCAAAGATAAGATCCCAAACCCATATGATTAGGATCAGGAAAGAAATGACCAGAAATATAATTGAAGCCTAGAACAAAATGTTCCTCAAACAGCTCTAAGTCAGTATTCAGAAATTACAAGAACTGCTGGCAGCTTATTTGAGAAAAACCGTGTAAATGTATTTGATCTAGATATGCATTAAGGTTGAAGATTCTTATTGTTTTTTTTCCTCCCCTAATGCTGGGGATTGAACCCAAAGATGCTTTACCACTGAGCTACGTTCTCAGCCCTTTTAGCCTTTATTGTCATCATCATCATTATTTTGAGACAGGTTCTCGCTAAATTGCCCTCGCTGGCCTTGAACTTGCAATCCTCCTGCCTCAGTCTCCTGGGTTACTGGGATTACAGGCATGAGCCATTGCACCTGGCTAATAATGCTGATCTAGAGGGTGGCTAGCTATATCCAGTGACTGAAGAGGCTGCTTTGCTTGCCCGGTGCCCTCTTTCATTCGGATTAAGAAATTCCCTGGAGCCACTCTTGGGACAGGACCAAAAGGGCAATAGTTCAGTTTCCTTGGTGAGGCTTTTGGCAGGCTGTTATGTTTTATGTTATGTTTTTAGTATGTAGCCAAGGCCATAAATTGGCTATGTTATGGTTAAGGTGTAGTCAAGGTCAGAAACATTCCCTCTCTCTCTCTCTCTCTCTCTCTCTCTATATATATATATATATATATATATATATATATATATATATATATATATATAGTTGGTTGGACATGATACCTTTATTTCACTTATTTATTTTTATGTGGTGCTGAGGATCGAACTCGGGGTCTTGCACATACGAGGTGAGTGCTCTACCACTGAGCGACAACCCCTGCCCAAGGTCAGAAACATTCTGATTCAGTGGACATGCTCAAGGTTGTAAACATTTGCTTGTGAGCATGCCCATTGATGTAACCTGTTGGCAGTGTGCCTTCTTTGTTTGGACTGTATGTAAAAAGGGAGCTAAGTAGAACTGGCTGGGGGCTGAAGCTGGAGGCTAGCGGCTGTTTCCACCTCTGAATAAAGCAATGTTAACTATCCTAACCGCATTCTGCCTCTCATTCCACCTGCTGGGATCCCAAATCTGTTTCCTGGGTCTGAGCCCTGGCATAACATCTACCAACAGGGACCTTGGAAATGTCCTTTCTGTCCTGGAGCATTTCACAACTGAGAACAACAGCAGCATAATTTTCTCTGGGGTCAAGGGACTGGAAGAGACCTTAGAGTTATTTTGCCTGGCCCTTTCTTTTGTCAGTGAAGAAACAGGTCCAGAAAGATAGCATACCTTGTCCACCAGGAGGCTTCTTAGAGCCTCTGGGCCTTGAACTGCTCTTGATGAAACTTGGGAACTTGCTGAAAGTTATTCCAGTTGGGGAATCTGAGAAGTCAAATTAGTAGTATTTCTCTCTCTTCATTTTCCATCCTAATGTGTTTATCTTGGATGAGAAATGGTTTGTGAATCCAATTTCACATATTTTTCTTTATGGGAAATGGAGATCCCATAATGCCCTCTCACTCTCACCCCCACCCCCAACAGCAGTTAGAAGTTGTGAATGAACCCAAGGAGGTTCATTTATGATAAATGATCCTACTCAGAGGAACACATTTTTCAATCTTGAACATATACACTGATGAAAATGTATTATCCTTCCTCTGGGAGCTCGGCCACTAACTATGCTGATTTGTGTTTACTGAAAAGGTTCTTTGACCCCCTCACTGGCCACAGAGCATGAACTCTGAGTTCACTTTCCAGAGGTTGACTGGGTTTGTTCTGTGTGAAGATATTTTCCTTGATCTTTTTTTTTAAGATGAACAGGGCTAGCAGTGAGTTTGTGCATAGCTACACAAATTTAGTCTGGTATCATGATTTCCACTCATGACACCAGACTAATTTATCTACACACTCCCATTTAGCTAAGGATGTGACCATT
Organism: Spermophilus citellus; assembly: GCF_964194105.1. NCBI lineage: Eukaryota > Metazoa > Chordata > Mammalia > Rodentia > Sciuridae > Spermophilus > Spermophilus citellus. Next base: position 26,134,565 of record NC_138195.1, on the reverse strand, counting down.
AGAGGATCTGAGGTCTCCAGGATCTCAAACAGAAAGGCATTTCTGTATCCTCCTTTAAAAAATATCTCCCAAAGCCAAGCTTGCAAAACCAATCTTAGAAAAGCATTCTTCTGTTGGACCTCCGTTTTTGAAATCCTCCGTGAAGGAATTAAAAAGAATGATTTCTGTTCTTGGTTGAAATAGATCAGGAAAGCCCTTCCAAAGATCTCACAACTTACTTTGATATGGGGATGTTTTGAACATGTGGTTCCCCACACGCGGGAACAGCGCTCCTCTTTCCTATGCTCGTAGAACTCAGGGTCATGCATGATAGCCACTCTTTGTCCGCCATGTGTCAGGACAAACTTGCTACACCCTTCCAGCCGAGTCTTATCATCCGTAGAGACGGGCAGCACGATGGGAATGCTCATGTTGATCACTCCGTCTGTGGAAAGACCCGTGTGATGCGTGAACACTGGAAGTAAGGTGTGCCCTCCCTTAAGGATGTCTCCCACGTGCACAGTGTTTCTTCCAAAGAGTCCCTTTGAATGTTTTAAAACCCAAATCCAACATGGTTATGTCAGCGGTGTGGGGTTTTGTTTTTGTTTTTGGAACCGGGGATTGAACTCAGGGGAACTCAGCCACGGAGCCTCATCCCCAGCCCTATTTTGTATTTTATTTAGAGATGGGGTCCAACTTGAGTTGCTTAGTGCCTCGCTATGGCTGAGGCTGGCTTTGAACTCATGATCCTCCTGCCTCAGCCTCCCAAGCCACTGGGATTACAGGTGTGCACCACCGCACCCAGCTGCTTGTGGGTTTTTCTAGAATTAGTGATGAGAAGTCCTGAAGGGCTTCCCAGAGCAGGAGATGGGCAGTGGGTGAAAAGTGGGCTGAGTGGCCCACAAAGGTGGCCTAACCTTGGGTATGGGAAGGCCATGTATCTCTTTTGGGGTTCTGCTTTTGTTTGTTTGGTACTGGCGATTGAACCTAGGGATGCTTTAAAACTAAGCCACATCCCTTTTTATTTTTTATTTTGAGACAGGGTCTTGCTAAGTTCCTGATAGACGCTCACTGAGTTGCTGAGGCTGGCCTTGAACTTATGATCCTCCTGCCTCAGTCTCCTGAATAGATGAGATTACAGGTGTGCATTATCACACTCGGCCTGGGTTCCATTTTTAAAGCTTTGTCCTGATCCCAGTGCACGAGGAAGTTTAAAGTCTTTAAAAACCCAATTAAACAAAATAAAGTTTGATGGAACAAATTAACACTCTCTAGTTTTTCTTGGAAACCAACTTTGTAACAACACTGGGCATGGCCAACCCACTGAATTGAAAAGATAGGAAAAATCAAGACAACCCACAATCCCTGGGACCCCAAATAGGTAGTCCTTCTGATGCTCACTGTGGTGCAGGCACAGAAGCACCTTTCAATATTTTTACTGGTAATCTGACTTTTCTGGGAGTCATGAGTCTTGCAAGCTTAACTGTAATTGAGAACCATCAGCCAAAAAAAAAAAAAAATAGGAGGATTAAGAAATGACAGGAGGCCATTACTGAAGCTCCTGCACTTTCTTTGGAAAGTGAGTCCCTCTCACCGTTATGCTGAGTCTCTAAGAGGAATGTAAGTAAACTGCATGTTCCGACAGCTCAGTATACAACAGAATGAATCAGAAGGTATAGAATGCATGGTTCAGAGAAGCTGCGCCTTCAGCAACATAACATGTCAACATCTTGACCACAAAGGAAGAGGCAGGAAAACTCTTGATGACAAAGAAACGGGGATGGCTGATTTTATATGAACTCTTGAGTTTGCTCTCCACCGAGAGGCCATCGTACCCAGATATTTGGTCAAATGTTATTTTGATGTTTCTTTAAAGATAATTTTAGATGGGATAAACATTTAAATCAGTAGACTCTAAGGAGCTCATCCTTCATAATGTGGTTAAGCCTCCTCCAATCAGTTGAAGGCCTGAAAAGAAGAAGACTGATCTCCCCAGAAGAAGAGGGAATTCAGGCAGCAGGGTGCCTTTAGATTTCGACTACATCTCTGGGTCTCCAGCCTGCTGGCCTACCCTACAGATTTTAAACTTGCCTCCAATTGCACGAGCCAATTTTTTAGGGTAAATCCTTTCTCCCTCACCCTGCCCCCTTCACATATATGTATATGTGTGTCTGTGTGTGTATGTATACACACACACACGCAAATATGCATCCTGTCGATTATGTTTTTTGTATTAGAACACTAACACAGAAACTAAAAATACACAAACACCAATAATCCCACAAGTGTCTCAGGCATCATGACATGAAAATCCAGCTTAATAACTAGTAGGACTACTGAAAACAGAGTTATATCGAAAAGTTTGCTTATGTTAAACTTGTGTGTGTGTGTGTGTGTGTGTGTGTGTGTGTGGTGCTGGGGATTAAACTCAGCGTCTCACACATGCTAGGCAAGTGCTCTATCACTGAGTTTTTCGCCCCCCCTCCCGTCCCCCAATGAATTTTTTTTTTAGTGAATAAGGGGGTTATTTTTTTTAAATAAGAATATTTTGAAGTGTCTCTAGATAAAATAGTTAAAATTTGTAATTGTTTTTCAGTTGGAAGCTTAAAAGAGTAGAAATTGGCTCTCATGTTTGAACAATGTCAATGTAAAAAAATAAATATGAACCCACCCCCCAATACCTTTTGTAACAATGCTCTAACATTCTAATAAACACATCTGCCTCTCAATTGTACTTACAGGTGAAATTGTACTTACTGGTTAGGTGTGTAACACAAAAGAAATATCAGGGAAACAGATTCCAAAGAGAATCAAAGGAAGATGAATAAAGAAAACATTCAATTCCAGAGTAAATACGAGCAGCTCTTCATGGATTTGAGAAAATATGTCATAAACTAATGAAATCATTTAAATCTAACTTTCAAATTCAACATTTAGAATGCCTCTGACAGAGTTAAATATTTGAATTCTATTGTTTGGGGGCATGAGACTCCACCTTAGCAGCTATAAAACCAAATTTTCCAGGCATATCACTTTGCACCTTTTAAACTCTCTCTAAAATTAGGACCTAAGAATATCATAGAATACAGACAGCAGCTACCAACCACAAAGAAACCCAGACTATCATAAAAATTCTGCAACATACATTAGGACCCTTAATAAGACACAAATTAGATATGTGCCTTACAAAAGTTAAGGCTTTTGTCATTCAAACAACTCTTCGTTTCCAAGGTCAAAGACACTTAGAGCAGCCAACCCCTTTGCAGAAAACACTAAAGTCTAAGTGAGGAGTTTCCCACTTACAAAGTGTGTGTCATTCAATTTCTCTGAACTCATTTCCTCACTTAAAAAAAAAAAAGAGGGAATAGTAAAAAGATGTATTTCTCTGGTTTGATGTGAGTGGGCATACTATTTAGCACTAAATTAATGATGGTTCATGATGAAAGATAATTAAATATACCATAGTTCAAGTGAGGAAAGAGAGAGAGGGAAATTAAGAATACCACTTTCAAGGATGCTGATATTCTAATTAGAAATTGTGCTTATGCCAGACATGGTGGCTCCATGGTATAATCCCAGGGAGGCCGAGACAGAAGAATAGAAAAATTCAAGGTCAGAATTGGCAATATTTTGAGACCCTCAACAATTTAGCAAGACCCTGTCTCAAAATTAAAAAAAAAAATAAAAATAAAAAGGATGGAGATGTAGCCAAGTCATAACTAAAGCACCCTGAGTTCAATATTTGGTAC